>NC_052630.1:19972500-22472500 GCF_016161935.1 Mauremys reevesii | reverse complement strand
CCACAGTTGCTATGTGGTAACCCTACTTTAACATCACAGATATTTGCATCTCATTATCCTAGCACCAGAAAGCTACTTTGTGAAACCCACAACATGTACTGAACCAGGCATGTGAATTTTACTGACCTCATAGTACAAGTTAACACACCAAAACTATTAGGCAGTTTGCAAGTAGCTTCCAACTAGTCTCCCAAGGGTATCAAGATAAAGTAAAGTAGAGAACCTCTGGTGCCAGGGTGCCCAAGAAAAAATTAATGATATAAACTCTATAATAAGACAACGTTAAGATTAAAAGCCTTGCAATTTTTTTTAAGCCAGTCTCTTGCAAATCTGCTCTCTTATTTGTAGGTTACTTATGTTTATATTCATTTAAAAATGCCATTATTCAAAGGTTACCTCTGGCGAGAGGCCAAAATACAGGACAAAAGTCACAAATCAGTCCAACAGAAACATCAAGCCTTTATTACAATGAAGATAAATTATACCACAGAGGTCAGCTTGCTTCCATGGCCACTACCTGTCACACTCAGTGGCTGAGTGGAGAGACGCACTTCTGATAGATTTACTAACACCACAAGACACCCATTGGATACACCTGTAATTTGGGTTACAGGCATATGAGCATTTTGATCCAACTGAATTGCTTGCTAGACTGATGTTGTTGTTCGCATGAGAGCGAATGGGCCAGGGTAACCAACTTCCTTATTAGGGAAGACAAATAATGATCTTGAAAAAAAAAACCTACTCTGGGCATAAAGCTGTTGCTGCAAAAGGGAAATCAAATGACTTGTTTTTTCCATCCACATTTTAAACATTTCACCAAAGTGGAAACGAATACCCTCAAGTCTATTTTCATTTGGATAAAGTGATTTTACATGTTAAATGATTGCTGAACCCTTTTATTGGTAGTTGCAAGCATGGTGTCACAAAGCTTGAAAGCCAGCTTTTTAATAGGAGCAGGCCTAGCTCATGCTATCTGTTGTTATTGTTTGGATTTTGAACAAAGTTGATGGAGTATGAGCCAGTTGAGGAATCCTGTTTGACCTGGAAATTTTCTGTCGACAGGCCAAAGGGTCGAAGAACCAAGTTCCCAAGATCTTTCAGCTTACCTGAAATGCAAAATTAAAAAAAATATTAAACATATAACTCCAGCCTGTGTGTATAGGTGGGTTGAAAGATACAGACGCTCCCCGAGTTACGTAAACCCGATGTACATAAATCCGAGCTTACAGAAAAAGTTCCGTAAGCTAGAAATAGGAGGGTTGGGGTTTTTTTGTGTAATGGTCGGAGATACGTTTCCAACTTACGCAAAATTCGAGTTACGCAAGGCATTCCGGAACAGAACGCTTGTGTAAATCAGGGAGTGTCTGTACTGAATTATCTACATCTCCACAGGCTGGTTATACTGTCTGAGACATGCAGCAGAAATCTCCACAGCCCATTCAATCCTTAGCCTTTGAGACCAATATTTTTTCCAATTATTGAGATGTAGTCACTTGTCCACTAGGAACTAAAAACAGACCAGCAAGCCAATTGCATATTGTGCCCCAAAGAGCCTGATTCTCAGACAATGGAGACATGGGGATTATATTTTAACTGGCTGCCTAGAAGTGGCTCTGTTTTCCCTTACCAATCCTCAAGACAAGACATTACTTTAGGGCTTGGTTACACTTGCAAGTTAGAGTGCATTAAAGCAGCCCCAGGCGCCCTAACTCCCCGATGTGTCCACACTGGCAAGTCATGTAGAGTGCCTGGAGTCTGCAGCTGGAGCGCTCCTGGTAATCCACCTCCACGAGAAGCAGAAAGCTTGCTTTCCCCAGCCTGAAACACCCGGGCGTCAGTATGGATGAGGTGTTGCATTACTGCGCTGTGATTGGAAAGATCCCATAATCCCCTGATTCAAGTAGCCCCTCTTCTCATTGTTTTGAAGTCGGCTGCAGGCATGCAGATATCCCCTTTCAAAGCTCCATTTCTGATAGCCGGCATGCTTATCTGCTCCGGGACAAAGCAAACCATTAGTGTGGAATGCTGCTCTTGTGGGTGTGTGGACAGGGAGAGGTCTGCTGCTGTCTGAACTTACTAGACAGCATGCTGACACACTCTCAGCTCCCCAAAACACACTGTCTCTCCCCCCACATACACACAACACACTCCCTGTCACACTCCACCCTCCCCACATTGAAAAGCACGTTGCAGTCACTTGCACACTGGGATAGCTACCATAATGCACTGCTCTTTGTGGTGTTGCAAGAGCTGCTAATATGGCCACGCCAGTGCACTTGCAGCTGACAGTGGAAACACACGGCAGTGTTTTCCCTGCTGCGGTCTCCGAAGGCTGGTTTAACTCCCAGCACTTTACATCTGCAAGTGTAGCCATGCCCTAAGACAGCAACAGCAAAGTGCTGCTTTCTCCCCAGCACTTCTATGTGGATTTAACTCTGATAACTGCACCATTTGTTGGTCCATTTCTGATCATTCTGAAAATTCTCAATTCCCACCTGGCTGTCAGTTGAAACATCTTCAGTTTAGAAACAGGCTAAACATTCATTTAACTTTCTAACTAACCCCAGAAACTGTGTAAATAGCCCCTTCTCAAAAACAGGTTTTGACAGTTCTCTCATTAGCTGGCAAACAGTGTAATTCCCTTGACTGGATTATGTTACACAGTGTTACTATAGTTAAATTATCCCTCTGGCCAATTAAGGAGCAGCATTAAAGGATTTTGAAGAGAGTTCAATCCAGTCCTATTCTAACAAAGAAAATGGCCAAAATCAGAGGCCAATAGGGCAATGGAAGGCGTAAGAAAGCTCAGAAGACTTAATAAGGATCCTCAGGTTTTCAAAAGGAACAGCCACGGACTTCAAACTCATATTGACTCCCCATTTGTGAACTATGATAAAAATGTACATGTTCTAGATGAGTATAGCCAAGTGTAATGAACGAATGAAGAAAAGGGCACCTGGTCTGCACATACAAATGCATTTGCATATGCAGACTGAGAATTTAAGTTTCAGTGTATAACCGCTTACTGATCATTTTGTCTGTTAAAGCCTGGCGTTTGGGCACGTAAGCAAGGACACGTCATTGCATTCCCACTGTTGAAAATAAGGCCCTCTGTAACCAACTTTAAAAACAAAAACAGACAGACAAACAGACAGAACCAACATCACCAGCTACTGTAACTGCAGTGCAGGTAATATAACAGTAGTGTAACAGGTATTATATTTGGTACCAAAGTTAATACAAGCTAGGGGTTTCTCCTATTGATTTAGTACTAATTTTTCAAGAATTAATATGTTTTGACGTCAGATTCCCGAAAGTATTAGTATAATTGGCACCTCAGAAAGATGGTGAATGTGTTTAAGGGCTTGATAGTATCTCCTGAAAGTTTTCTTTAAGGATAACAGGTAAAATCAGGCCAAAAAAAGATGAAATTAAACAGACAAAAGGGAACAATACCCAATACTGGCCTAGTAACACCAGGCAGAGCCACTGGAATGCCGCTTAGCCAGCTGCAGGATCAGCAGTAAGCCAGGCAGTTGATGTAGAAAGCTGGTTGGCTTTGAAGGAGATAAGAGGGCAAAGTCTATGCTGAATGATAAATGTAGGCTGCTCCCCAGATAGCAAACAAATTAAGTCTGAAGCCAACGCTGGGTTTGGAGTAATAGGCTACTTACCCTCTTTAGAAAGGTTTTCTATCACTAGATCTAATCATTATCAGCTCAGCTTTCCAAACACACAATGGAAATTATTTCAGGAAAAATAGTAGGTGGTGGAACAAAGGAGTTGGGAAAAGAACCTCTACCACTATTTTTATTCATGACCATGTATTTAAGAAACTTACAAATACTGCCCACACCACTGCTTCTTGCCAAGAAGTGTACAGATTCAGACTCGATTTTTTTCAGCTGATACCAGTCATAAGAAATGTTCTGTTCTATGCTATTCAGGTTCTTCTTCACTCATAGAGAATATGGTTCATTACTATGCCTGGAAGTTTATGAAGTCTAAAAAGCATTCAAGATATGGCCAAGTATGGGATCTTGGAGTCTGATACTAGATGACCATGGACACCATATTTGGCTTTTTCTCTTCTGATACAGAAAGGAGAACAAGCCTCTGCTTTTTAACATGTCCTGGAAAGAAATCTTCTGCACCACCTCCCTACTCTTCCCAAGCAGTGTAACCCTCACCTCTGCCACTTAAAAGTTCCTCACAACAACGTGCAAGACTTTGCCCAATATTTAGGGCTTTACTATTGAGCCTGATTGTTACAGTGAAGCAGTAACTTCACAGAGTGCAGAGTCTGGCATCTAATGCATTTAGCATTTGTCAAACCATCATATTAAAGGAGCCCATGATAGTGAACAGTGCCTTGTCTGAGAAATGTTACTTTTTCTTTGAATTTCCTAGGTTCTAACTTTAACTCCCATTCTTGGAAGGTAACACGCACGCTCCACAAATACGCACCTGCCACCTTAACTTCCTCATCCCACAGGTGAGTGCGTGGGGTGGTGAGGCATTTCTTAAACATACTTAAATATATCCCTTGCATCAAGGATGTGCAAGCTAGTCTGAAACAAGCTCTTATGCTACACATTGCTAATAAGCAGCCAAGAGAAATTTGATAGCACTTTCAGTCAGAGCTCTCCGTTTGAGTACAACTCCTGCACGTGGTTTCAAGACATCAGTAGCAATAAACTACAAAGGTCACTAACGTAAATTGCTGGTGAATATGGAGCTCTGCAGGAGAGTACCCAGAGTAATTTCTGGAAACTGTTCAGATCTACTTTCAGTTTCAGTTACCACCACTGGTCTTGTCACACTACTCCACTAACAATATCTGTCAGCAACCACAATGGTTTATTCCTGCCTGTTTATCACAGTCTGTTGAAGCAGGGTAACACACATAAGCAGACACTCTTCTAGATACAGTTTGTTTAGCATGCTGCAAGTCAAGGGCTCAGGCACAGATTTTACAAGGAGGGGAGCCAAAATAAGAACATACACACACACCAAAATTATTCTCTCACTATGACTTAAGAACTATTGTACAAATTCACAGATTATGAACCCAGAAGGGACCATTGCGACCATGTAGCCTGGCTTCCTGTATAACACAGGCCATGGAACTTCCCTGAATTAATTCCTGTTTGAACTAGAACATCTCTATTATATCTACGTCTGCTAGAATAAAGAGCAAATTTTGGTTCTTCATGTAGGTATTTAAAGACTATGAACAAGTCACCTGTAATCTTCTCTTTCTTAAGATAAGTATACTGAGCTCCTGGAGTCCATCACTATAAGGCAAGTTTCCAAGCCTTTAATCAATCTCATAGCTCTTCTCTGAATGCTCACCAATTTATCAATATCCTTCTTGAATTGTGGACACGAAGATTGGACACAGTAGTGGTCTCATCAGTGCCAAATACAGAGGTACCATAACCTCCCTACTCCTACTCAAGATTCCCCTGTTTATAACATCCAATGATCACATTAGCTCTTTTGTTAAATGACTTCACCACCTCTGAAGGACAACGATCTCATATTTTGCACTGTGCACAATGAAAATGATGGATCTGCAATGTAGCAGCACACAGATCTAGGCAGGATCAGGGCCCCATTGTGCTAGGCACAGTACAAACACCTGATAGTACATTAGATCTCAAAATGCTTTACAAAGAAGGGAAGTATTATCTCTATTTTAAAGATGGGGAAACTGGTGAAAAGAGACGATGCAGCAAGACTATGACAGGGGTGGGAATAGGACTCCTGTCTCCTGAGTTCCAATCAAGTGGCACTACAAGGACTGCTGTATGCTATGACACTATTTCAGGTCAAATTAAATTCCATCTGCAATAAACCAAAAATGCAGCACTGTTTCCACTGTAATTTAATCAATCTCAGAGGATTTAGGGTTTCGGGGGGTGATGGGGAACAGAAAGGAAAGGTAAAGAAAGTCAGTTGCTTGAGCACATCTCCATTCCATGCAGTGGCTGGTCTTTCAGAAGTATAACTGATGAAAATCATCATTACTTCAACATCTATACTCCTATTTTCTATATAATTCAGATCTCAGTTCAAAGGGCTAATTCACTAGTGGATATTCCTTAAAGAGTCAGTGAATTTAGGTTGGTCTTTGGAGATCAACATCAAAATTCTGCAGTCCTAGGATAACTATACTTATACAGAAACAATGCCAGTGTTATCAGGCTTTCAGCTTATTTTATCCAGAAAGACCTTGTCTATACCAGAGTAGCTGGTTTTCAGGTCAATCTTTCCATTTAATTCAATTTTCCATCTGGGTTAATTGAGACACGGAGGTCAAATGAATTGGCTAAGGTCACTCAGTGAGAGGCTCAACTAGATTAGCTTCCTGGTTCCAGGGCCTTTGCTTTAACCCCACCAATGAACTATTAAGACAAGTAGTTTTATAATTTACACTGCATCCTGAAAGCTTTTTGGTCATAGAACTTGGAAGTTCTTCATAGTGTCTATGTCATCAGGATAAATAGCTACTATTGTATTTGGAAACAAAGAACTGGTCATTGCTGAGCTTCAATCTTTTGGGTGAGCAGTGTCTTTGTCTAACAGTGGAAGAATCTTGGCATAGTTTGCATCTCTGGCACATTCTTGGAGTCAGTTGTAAACAATTTACAAATCACCCAAGCACTGCAGCTGGCTCAGGAGCATGCAGATAAGTCCTGTGTCAGGAAACAGTGAAGGGCCTTTTCTAATCAGAGTTAGTGTGTTGGCCCTTTTCCGGTCATACTGAAGCCAACAAACAGAAAATAACTCTCTTGGTATTCTTACTTGCAAGCTAAGCCATTTGTTTTGGAAGCCAGATGCTGTGTGATATATCTGATATTTCAAGCCCTCTCTCTCTAGAAATCTGCTCAATCATTTAAGCAGGAGTTGGGTCACAGTCCACCTTCTGATTTAGTCTTTTTGAGACATCCATAGCAGCCTCTTTTGTTGCTACTAATTTAAGTCTAAAATTAAGCGAAAGAAAGACTTACTTCTTCCAGGAACTCTGGCCCAAACACAGTTCCTTCTGCTTACAGCACATAAACCCATCATTGTAGCAGGCCACTCCTCTCCCTCCCCCACACTACTGGATTAAGGTTTGTATGTAAGTATCTCTCTCTCACATATGCGCGCACACACAATCTCTTAAAGAAGAACTGTGCTTGGACGCACAAGTGACTCAGCAACAAAGGGCACGGCTACACTTGCAGATGTAGAGCACTTTGAGTTAAACCAGCCTTTGTAGAGCGCAGTAGGGAAAGTGCTGTAGTCTGTCCACACTGACAGCTTCAAGTGCACTGGCGTGGCCACATTTGCAGCAGCACTGGGAGTAGTGCATTATAGGCAGCTATCCCAGCATGCAAGTAACTGCAACGTGCTTTTAAAATGGGAGGGGTGGGGTGGAGTGTGACAGGGAGTGTGTTGTGTGTATATGGGGCGAGAGAGAGTGGGTTTTTGGGGGGGCTGAGAGCATGTCAGCATGCTGTCTTGTAAGTTCAGACAGCAGCCGACCCTCCCCACCTCTCTCACACAGCATTCCACAGTAATGGTTGCTTTGTCTCGGAGCCGGCTGTCAGAAACGGAGCTTTCAAAGGCCATAGCCACACTCCTAGGCGAGGTCAAAACAATGACAAGAGTGGCCACTTGACTTAAGGAGATTATGGGACATTTCCGGAGGCTGATCAGAGCACAGTAATGCAACACCTCATTCACACGGATACCCAGGCGTTGTAGCCAAGGCGCAGCAAACGTTATTCCTCTCACCAAGGTGGAGTTCCAGCAGCGCTGTAGCGGTGGAGTCAGAGCACTCTACGTGCCTTGCCAGTGTGGACGGGTAGTGAGCTAGGGCGCCCGGGGCTCCTTTATTGCGCTGTAACTAGCAAGTGTAGCCAAGCCCAAAGTGTTCTTACCTCTCAGCAGTCAAGTGCTTATTTGTCCTAGAGCAATGTCAGGTGCTCTCCTTTCAGAGAGTTAGTGTTTGCTCACAACAAGGTCACTTTGATGGACATCAGTCTTGACATTTAAAAAAGCATCATTCACGCATAATCTACTGTGTCTACACTCTACTTGGAGTTTCACCATAAGCATTTATTAGACAATACATTATAGCTATTTACAGATTCCCCATTAACCTCTCAAATACCGCTGAAATCAACAAATGAGGCGTAGAAATGTGTGTAATCCATTATCATTCACCTAGATGAAATTTAACTCCCCCTGGCAATCATGATCAGTAGACAGATACATAGGAGTATACTTTGTTAGTTTGTTTATGAACAGATCTGATCTTCATCACTATTGAGTCTTGTAATTCTTCTAATATGAATCTGCCAATATTACCTGTTTTGTTTAGAAATCCAAAGATAAGCAGAATGGTGCTTTGAAATTTCTCCTGTTCTACAAACATAATATTAACCGATTAAAAAAACCAAGGCATATTAATTTGCATGATGAGTTTTCATCCGTGAGCAAACTACTGCATTTCTAACACACGTGAACAAGTTAAAAAGAGCAGGGCAAGTCTGCTGCTCCGCTCCCCCAATCATGCATTCAAAATGAAGCAAGCTCACAACTGATGTAGATTTAGTTGCTGACCATTTCACATGATCTCACATTCTCCATACCTGTAATATCAGGGCTTAGCAGACTAGTCAGAACTTCATCTGAGTTTGCCTTCTAGCAGAAAGGAGCAATTTTCATTCTCTTAGGCACTAAATCTAATGAACGTTTGCTGATCTCATATAGCTGGCAAAAGAAGAGGTGCTGAGGAAAGCTGGTGAGAAAGGAGGTCAGGTGCTCTGTTTTGATAGGCTTTCCTACTGGTTAATAATGTGATTGTGCACTAAGCACACTTTGTAGTTTTCTGGTGGGCTCTCATTTATGCCCTTTACACAGAGGTATCCATTACTTTTTATACGATTTGACAAATTTAATGAACAGGAGGAGCTGGGTCAAATAGATTTGCCAACAGTACAAGTGGCTCACTGCCTACAGATTGTACAGATAGTTTTGGCAGTTTGATGCTTCTCTTTTCTTTTTGTGGTACTGCGCACAAAACCTGAACTGCTCCCACATAACCCGCAAACTGCTCAAAAAACAGCATTTAGCTCTTAAACTTCCAGTAAATAGGTGGGTTATGGTTCTCATCAATGAATCAATCAAAAGAGAAGCAGCAAATAAAAACAAACTGAGATGGGTTACTGCATGCTCATGTCCTGTGCAGTACAGTTGTAACTATGTCTGTCCCAGGGGTGAGGTAATATCTTTTATTGGACCAACTTCTGCTGGGGAGAGCGAAAGCTTGTCTCTCTCTCATCAACAAAAGCTAGTCCAATAAAAGATATTACCTCACCCACCTGGTCTCTCTAATGTTCATGTCCTGGCAATTTAAGTTAGGCATAAGGTGTTCACATTGAGGAAGTCAAAAGGAAATAAAAAAGTCATGCAAATATATTGTATATCTGCAAAGATCTGCATAAGTTAAGCTTTTGCCATGTTTGTGAAATTGAAAAATAAGCAGAAGTTAGTGTCAAGTGATTATTCCAAACAGGCAAGAGGCAGCAGTTATCCGCAGAGGCTGGCTGGAAGCATGAAAATCATTGAATGTGAATGCCAGTCTTTAAGGAGTTCTACGGTAGTTTAAAGCTTTAAGAAGAAACAGGCATAGTCTGACACCCAAGTGGTTTTTATGTTCCCATCTTTATTCTGTCAGTTGTTTATTGCTACATGCACCAACACGTTCACATGCAAAAATTCCCAACCAGGCAATCCATAAGAAAAATCCAGGGAAGAATGTGTACACGGACTTATTTACACACAACTGATTAAGATGCTGTGGTTTTGCGCTCCTGGCACATTGTGCTGTAACAAGTTGTAGCAGTGGAATAAGAGTAAGCAGGAAACACTCTATGCAACACTTGGAAAAGGAGCAACTAACTCTACATATTAAAATGTTGAGGTTTGTTTATACCTACATGTAGCTTTCAAGACAAGGTGTTAGTTTGCTGATTTAACTCTATCCTTGGGGACAGAGTATATTTGTAACTAGAAGAATAAAAACCTAGGAAATTGATGTTACTGGTGGCTTTTTCCATCTAAAGTGAGAATTCACTATGGTGGACAGAATGTTGTTAGCTGCTCTCCAGTACCCTGATCTTGCAGAGACTTAAGTGCATACTTAGTTTTTACAGGAAAAGGGGCTAAGTTGCCAGAGCTTTGAAGAGATGCACTAAATATATTGCACTCCCTCTGACAGCCCTTGAGAAAAGGACTGGGGCAGGTGCATTCTCATTATTAGCACCTAAGGTGATCTACCATGTACTCACTGTGTAAGTGCCCTAAGAAAGGTGGTGAAGAAAACACTTGTCAAAGTAGCTACAAATATGAGAAACTTTCAATCCCTAAAATAATTAAAAGCTTAAATTTAAAAAGTTATTTTTAAAAAAGGATCAAAGCTCTTTTGTTGATGTATAATGCATGTTTGATAGGCAGAGCAAAGAGTCATGAAAAACTAATTTATCTTTCAGACAGACAAGGAATGGCTGGGTGAGTTTTGATGTCGCTAAGTCTACCGCGCTCAAGAATGGGACTGTCTTGCAAGAAGCGAAAGAGCCTAGAAAGCACATACAGGAGCTTTCTAATTTCAGACTCACTCAAGACTCCTATTCCCAGCTGGGGTACAAGGGACTTTACTGTGAAGTGGCAAGTTCAGGGGACTAGCCTGATCAAAAACCAGTATGCCAAATTTAGTTTTTAACTCTCCTATTGTGCCTATGTATTACAAGGATTCTCCAAACATACCTGCTGCAATAGTGATTGTAAATGGAACAAATAAAATAATACTTACGTGTTACAGAGTACTATTCATGACACAAGACACTATGTCAAGCTGACAGTTTATGTCAAGCCCTAAGACTACTATATCAAATCAGCATCTCTTGCACAAGTAAATTTACTGCATGTAGGCTTGGATGCCTCAGTACATCTCCCAGAAATCGAGTCAGCGCTTGGCTGCGTACGTCCATGCAGCTGGATATGACTGCTGATGGACTTAAGTCATTGCTCAGCTCTGAGACTAGGGACTCTATTCCTCATTTGGAGGTAAAACTCCCAACAAAGGACCAGAGTCTGATCTCGGTTACACCAGTTTAAATCCAAAAGCCAGAACTTCACTGGATTTAGTGAGATCAGATGTGGCCCGAAGTTTACTCTCTGCACAGGATCGGGCTTGTAATGATAGCGTATGTTGCTAAATCTCTTGTTTTAACACAGCCTCAGATGATTAGCAATGAAATCTTTCTGCCATCAGTACCATTAGCACTAATTCTGACAGAAAAACAAGTCCCAAAAAGCTCCCGAGACTTTTTTCACACAGACAGATCTCTAACTCACTATACTCAAACCTAACCCCAAATCCTGAAAGCAAATCTCTTCCTTCTCGAATTATCCACCATTGTAATTTATTTAGATCAGCACCACACCTTGTATTTTATTGATAAATATGTTTTCAGCCTCTTACAAATATGGCTAATGAAACTGGTGATGTGCAGCAGCTCTAGAAATCCTTATTATGTGCAACTTCTCTTAAACCTACTGGGAATTGACAAGTACAGAGCAGGAGTAGCTTGAGGACTCAGCTTTCAGCCTCACCGCTCTACAGAGAAGAGTTCAATTTAAGAAAACACTGACTTCAGCAGCAGCTCTTGAAACAATCCTTCCTTCCTAATTTTTTCAGGGATTACACAGCCTCTCAGCGCACAAGACGGATGGAATGTTTTTACCCTGGCTCTTACTAGATTAGTCAAAGGATAGGGGCCACTTAAAAAAAACAACACACACGTATGAGAACCTTTTAGCTACTATTGTCAATCTGAGGCTGACTAACCAGATTAGTAAAAAATTATTTGTAGATTTTTCAGTCTGTTTTGTGTATTCAACAGCACTGTGTCTAGTCAGTCTCAGTTTGTGCCCTGTGTGATCATTTGCCCTTTTATTTATGCATCTTCCAAACAACCTTAATAATAAAAGGAGAGAGGATTTTTTATAAAAATAATAAAATAAGGAAAATAAAATAATAAAAGCACCAAAAGTGTCTGGACAACTCAGCAGCATAGTGCCTACTAACTGCTACCAACTCATTTTCAAACTGACTAGATTTCAATTGACAGTATCCTTTAAATACAAGAGAAAATGCAGTATTTGGGCTGCTGAAAATTGCATCCAAGATTCTAATTACTATTTTTTTAAAAGTATTCTAAGCATCTAATTTTCATCTGTGTTTAGCCAGGGAACTAGACTTCATACAAGACGATTACTTACACTCATGAATACCACATTTGAAAACCAATCATACTTGGCCAATGTGTACTAAAATAATAATTCTATTTTTTTTTTAACCATTTCCTTATTTCTGAGAATTGCATGCAGGTGCTCAGACACTGCAATCACAGGGGCATATAATTACTTAGGGTCTGATTAAAATCAATGAGATGACTGTTTTCCCTGAACAATTTTATTAACAGTACCCTTTGGCACAGATTTGTCTGAGAGGCAACATTGTCCAATGGATAGAGCACTGGGTTGGAAGTCAGGAGACTGTTCTATTTCCAGAGAGCTTAATGACCTACCCTGATGCTTTGGGTAAGTCACTTCACCTTTGTGCCTCAGTTTCCCTATGTGTAAAATGGGGATATTGATATTTACCCTCCTATTTGAGATCCTCTGAGATCTATGGATGGAAACTGTCACAGAGCCAAGTACTTTCTCACAGCCATTCTTTTATGCACAGCAGATTCAGAGATGCAAAAATTGACACAAAACTGCCTCTAAGAAAAAATGTGTCTTTGCCAAATGTTTTTTTGAAATTTTCCAATTTAACAAAACTGGAAAAATTTCTGCAAAAGATTGAAATTTTCAAACAATTTTATTTTTTTGTGTGGAAAATACTTCACATTTTTTGACCAGCTGGAATATGCACTTTACAAAAAGATTTGGGTAATTTTAAAAATGTCATCCCATTAGGAAACTGGTAGAAATAGTCTTTTAGCTCTGAAGGGAAAGGAAATTTGGTATTTTATAGTCCCTGGTTCACATTTATCTTCAGAGTCTGGTATAAAAGAAAACTGACGTTCTTTATGCAGAAGAGACTGAGTTCTTTTCTAGCAGGACAGGTCAGAAGTGTGACACATTGGCAGCCCTATGACGTGAAAGACTGCATGACAGAGCTACGTGTAGCACAAGCCAGGAAGAGATTCACTTTTCACAAGTACTAAAAATTTAATTTTTTTTGTTGTTGAGTGTCTTGGACAGTTGCTTATTTAATTCCTCAATAATAGTTTCAGCAAGGCAATTTCTAGCAGCAGAGTTTTCCATGGCTGGAGAGGAGAGAACCAAAAAAAACAAAACAAGTCCCGCCCCCCAAAACAGACATCTAGTAAGATTTTTTTTTTCCCCATTTCAACAAGTGCTTTGGGAGACTTGCCCACTTTTGTCTGCAAAGAATTTTACCTAGTCATGCAGTTTTGTTATTTCTACAAAACTTCTCATAAATTTTACTATGCATACAAATTATATGCATGAATTACTTACCTAACATTTCTGTCTTTAATCTTTCATTCCGCTCTTCAATCTGTCTAGGTAATCGCTGAAAGAGTATAAGAGAAGACCAGATTCAGAAGGATGCTTTTGGCAATCTTGTCAGATAAACATATATACTGTATTTTGCATACACATACCCAGGACATAGACCCACTACTTATGGTCTAAAAGAAACGCAGATGTTAAACAATGACGCTTTCATCTTGTTTAGAAACCTAACGTCTGCCCCATTAGATAGGGGGAAAAGCGCAATGTTCATTTATAAATCATTTTTCATTTCTAGGTTAAGGCGGTCAGATGGTGCCTATTTGTTTTCTAGTATTTTAATTGAAAAGCAAATAAAAGTTTAAAAAAAAAAGACAGAATAAAAATCTATTTTTAGCTACATCTCCAGCGTGGCATTTATTAGTCTTAATAAAAGAGCCTGTAAAAAGCCAACTGCAATCAGGCACCGTGTTTAAGTTATGAATACAGACATATCGGGGGTGTGTGGGTGGGGGGGGGGGAAGGTGTGTAGATTGCTGGGAATCTGGGACATTTGCATGAGATTGTAGAGAACTTCCATTTTATGAAACATTAGAAAACACCTCTTCTTTATGCACCTCAGGATCTCTTGTTTTAACGAAGAAGCACCTTGTTATGCAAGACATGACACAACCAAATCTGAGAGATGACAGAATGTTAGAGATCAAGGACTCTATGCTGCAAGTTCCTCCATGGTGGAGGGGAACTCCAACACCCATGTGACGCCCCACTGTGCAGGATCTGGGTCCTAGTTACATATTCTTCTTGCCACTGGGGCAATCCTCAACAATAAAAAGCTTGCAAGTTTATTCTAAAACATGTATATTAGACAATTTTACACACAGTCTTAAATCTCTAGAAGTTACTGATTTCTTTAAATTATGCCTAAAACAGTTGCTAAGTGATCAAGGCAGCTCACACCCTTATAGTGCATTCTGCAATGAGCTCTTGCCGGATAAATACCATGAAAATATTAATGGGAAGTTTGTTGCATTGTAAGTGTATACCGTACTTCACCAAGACAGAATTAAGGGATTCAATTCACCACTTTGGTAAAGAAAACAAGGAACAGTCTAATGTACATTGATTCATAGAACCACCACTGTTAGATACATTTTAATTTTGTTATAACAATGTAGTATGGAAGACATCCATTCATTGTACATCACATATATATTCCAAGGGTTTTTTCTTGATATTTTTCTGTTGGGCTCATCAGCTTATAACTGAGCATTTGAGGGAGTAATTCTATGCACTGAAGAACTGTAATCACAGCTCTTAATGCTAGCAGCTCTTCTTGCTGGAGACAGACCTGTGAAGGAGCAGAGATAGACTAGCTCCAGCAGTAGCCTCCACAGATGCCTAAATAACAATCACTGCTTATGATAACAGGGGAGGAATTCACTTCACACCTGCTCCTGGAACTCCAGAGATCACCTTTATACATCTAATTCACTTTTCAAGGGGGATAACTGAAAACAGCCCCTTCGCTGCAAGTATAAGCAGGAGTTGGGAGTGAGTGAATGGGGTTTTAAGAGATAGTGGAATCTCAGTTTCAGCAAAGGGTGGAGATACCAGGTGGGAGGGTACAGAGTGTTCCAGATTCCCCTAACTATAGGTAGTGGGTTCCACGCATAGCTGTAATATATCATTAGCAATTCCCTCACCTAGGCAAGCATAGTAGATCCCTAAATACTAGCTTTGACATAGACTTAGTTTATTAAGAATCCATATGACATAATGATTCTGCAACCACAGAGATGAGTGCACAAGAACATCTACAGTAACAAAAGTTGCTATTTATATGCTATTATAAAATCATCAGAACATGTTTTAAAAGATCCAGACCTCTCCCATTACAACCTGGCACAGCACATTTGAACTGTCGGAGAATTTTGTGTTTTGTTGGTCCGGATTATTTCTGTACACCACCACCATAAAAACCTCTGAAAATAGGGTTACAGTTTCAAAATGCTGGATTTTAAATTATTCTTTTCTTGTAACAGTTTGCTTATGAAGTTGGATCAAGAACTAGAACTGAAGTTTGCTTCGTTACATTTGGTAATTTAAAGCCTTTCTGAGCCATTATATGTAGGTTTGCTAATCTGACATTCTTTTTATATCTCTATACATTATAAATAAATATTTATTTATATAGAACAAAGAAAGAAGCTCCTGTAGAGAGAGAGACGCTTAAGATTTCTTTGCAGACCATTGCAGGCTGGTAAAGACATGAGATTACAAATAGCATCAGGTTGTTTGTTCTGTTTTTGTTTGTTTTGCTTTTAAAATAATGTCCTTGTAAACTCTAGCTGCCTTTACTGTGCTGTATTAGAGGCTTGGCAGGTATGTGAGGGGCCAAGATGCCCCTTTGAGTTCAGGGCCGCCCAGAGGATTCCGGGGGCCTGGGGTCTTCGGCGGCGGGGGGCCCTTCCGTTCCAGGACCCGCCGCCGAAGTGCCCCGAAGACCCGCGGCGGGGGCCCCCCGCCGCCGAATTACCGCCAAAGCGGGACCCGCCGCCGAAGTGCAGCCCGGTCTTCGGCGGCGGGGGACCCCCGCCGCGGCTCTTCGGGGCACTTTGGCGGCGGGTCCCGGAACGGAAGGGCCCCCTGCCACCGAATTACCGCCGAAGACCGGGCTGAACTTCGGCGGCGGGTCCCGCTTCGGCGGTAATTCGCCAGTGGGGGGGTCCTTCAGCCCCAGAGCGGAAGGACCCCCCGCCAGCGAAGACCAGGAGCGGAAGAAGCTCCTGGGCCCGGCCCTGCGAGTGTTTTCCGGGCCCCCCGGAGCGAGTGAAGGACCCCGCTCCGGGGGCCCCGAAAAACTCTCGTGGGGGCCCCCGTGGGGCCCGGGGCAAATTGCCCCTCTTGCCCCCCCCGGGCGGCCCTGTTTGAGTTTCCACCATTACTGCACACATAGAAGAGCGTCTTGCTATGCCTAGAGCTTCAATACTAATGAGAAAAACAGGCTTAAAAAAAAAAAATCAGAAAAACGGCAGGAGAGAGAGGTCTGTTAGGTTATGGGATAGACTCATTTTCTAGCAGCCCCATTGCTCATTTACAGCTAGATCAGACAGTTGTGCAGGATAATGCACCAAAAAATAGCCAGAAAGGCTTTTCAAACAGATATCCTTTAGGGAGTGGCTCCCACAGAGGAATGCAAAAACCTAAACCCTCCTCCCTCCCCTCACTGATATTGATCCCCACTGAACTACGGGCAAGTCGCATCTTAGCCACATTTAACATGCGCAAATTCAGCTTTGTGCGGTTGGCAAAAACAGGGGGAAAAAAAGAAAAACAACAATATAAAAACTGCATCTGTAGTACGAGCGATTCCGCCCGCCATTCAACTCAATGAGTGTTTTACCATACGCAGTTTTCACTTTACGCGCTAACTGCGGAATGGAACCCTCCCGTAAGAGACTTGCCTGTAGTTATTTCTGCTAAAGTGAGTAGCAGTGTTAGTGAAAGACCCCATGTTAACATTAAAGTGTGCCACTGCAGTGGTATATAGACAAGCCCTCAGTATCTTGCAGGGGGTGTACTGCAAATTGGACTAAAGTAAGATAGGTGACAGAACAGGGTATGTAGGCATTACTTAACTTCTCTTTACTTCCTACAAAAATAAAGATAATTACCCAGCATTTAAAGCACTTTTGAAAGCTACACGTCAAAGAGAGCACTGTGCCCATCCCTGGCCAGTACAAGGTTGTGTCTCATGTGTCCCTGCCTGACCGGTACAAGGTGTTGAGTGGCTCATGCAGTCAGGCTCTATCGGCATTAGGTACATTTTCACTGGAAAAGGTCTTTTGTGATTCTGAAACTCACATTAGATTGGTTTTGCAGGCAGTACATTAGTAATGAGAACCAATTTCTATGGCCTAGTTTACACTTAAAAGTTTTGCTGGCATAGTTAGGGTGGTTAGGAGTTTTATTTTTTCCTCAAGCCATCCCCTTAACTGACATAGCTATTCCAGCAAAAGCCCCACTGTAGATGCAGTTATATCAACAAGAGGCAGTCCTTTTTGGCAGCAGAGCTTATTTTATTCAGGGAACTGGTTTAAGCAATACCGGCAAAAGAATTATTTTGCTAGTATAAACTGCATCATCACTAGCTGCTAAACCAGCAAACCCTTTCTAGTGTAGGCAAGACCTATGACCATTTCAATAAGAGAATTTTCAACCAGTCAAAAAGCTCTCTCTCTTTTTTTGGTAACATACTGTTAAATTTAGCATTAATGATGGCCAGTGGTTCACCAACCCTGGTCTGTGGAACACGAGTGGTGGTCTATTGCTACCTGGCTGGTTATATGGCTCTTCTCTGTTTTCAGCTGAGAAACTGCATCTTGATTCATTAGGACGGCTTTTGACAGTCCCACATGACACACTCATAAGCAAACTAGGAAACTGCAGCCTAGATAAAATTACTATCAATGTGGGTTCACAATTTGTTGAAAGACTGTACTCAGTAGTTTATCAATGGTTTGCTGTCAAACTGTGTGGGTGTATCTACTGGTGTCCCATAGTGATCAGTCCTGGGTCCAGGTCATTAATGACTTGGATAATGGAGTGGAGAGAGTGCTTATAAAGTTTGCTGATGAAAACCAAGACAGGAGGGGTTGCAGGCACTGTGGAGGAATGGATTAGAATTCAAAACAACTTTGACAAGGTGGAGAATTGGTCTGAAATAAACATGAAATTCAGTATAGACAAATGAAAAACCAAATACACACCTAGCCAGTTATTCCCCATTTTATAGTTAGTAATACTGCTGAAGAGTATCTGGGGGTTATAGAGGATTACAAATTGAATATGAGTGAGCAATGTGAAGAGTTGTAAAAGGCTAATATAATTCCGGAGTTTATTTAACAGGAGTGGGCCCTGTAAAACACAGGAGGTAACTGTCCTGTTCTACGTGGCACTGGTCAGGCCTCACCTAGAGTACTGTATCCAATTCTGGGTAACTTACTTTAGGAAAGATGTGGACAAATTGGAGATAGTCCCAAGAAGAGCAACAAAAACAATAAAAGGTTTAGGGAAGCTAACCCTCGAGGAAAAGTTAATGAAACTCAGCATGTTTAGTATGGAGAAAAGAAGACTGAGTCTGGGACCTAATAAGTCTCAAACAGGTTAAGGTGTGTTATGAACAGGACTGTGATCAGTTCTCCATGTCCACTGAACGTTGGACAAATAGTAATGGGCTTAATCCACAGCAAGAAAGATTTATGTTAGAAAGTTTTTCCTAATATTTATCTATAAGGGTAGTTAAGCTCTGGAAGCAGCTGCCAAGAGACTGTGTGAAATCACCATCATTGGAAGTTTTTAAGGATAGGCTGGACAAACGCCTGCCAGGGATGGTTTAGGTTTACTTGGTCTTGCCTCATCACAGGGGGCTGGGCTTGATGACTTCTTGAGGTCTCTTCCACCCCTACATTTCTATGATTCTGTCATTAAGAGGCATTTAGATGCACCTTATATGCTTTCTTAATATTACTTTCCCATATATACCTACTGCAGTAGGTATCACACAGAGAGGTTATACAATTTTGAAGGGGAAGTGGTCTACAGAATGGAAGAAGCATCCATGAAACGTTCTATAGAGCTATGGCTCACTATGTCAGAGTTTGAGAAACGTTGCTATCACACATTAAAGCTTTTGCACAGAGTCTGTTTTATAATAAGCCAGGAAACCAGAACTGCAGTATGTACCAGACATTAAATCAGTGAAATGCAGACACTTGAGAGAAGTAAAATACCCCAATATACCGTACATCGCAAGAAGAGTGAAGGGCTGAACAAAAACTAGGAAAGACCCTATTAAAAAGAGAACAAGTATAATAACAGCAAGGATGAAAAGAAGAAAGTCTATTATAGGAACACACATGGAGGTTAGGGAATATGGTGCTAAAATATAGGATATGCTAGAAGCTACAGAAAGTAAGAGAGGCACTGCTTTCTCGATGAAGGTCACCAGAATTTTTAACTGAATTATTAGATTAAGAAGTCATGGCTTCAGCGAAGAGGAAATGATAAACAAGGATAATATTAACATAGTTATGCATGTATTTCTAGAACATAATAGCCCCAGCACATCTGTTACATATGAAAATAATGATGTGTGACAAGCTTGTCAATTCACTAGGCTGTTGCCAAGAGCTGTGTGCTTAGGAGGGTATTCTGCCCTCATCTAGACATATGCAACTTACATTAGCATTAATGGGAGTTATATATACACATATCAGTGGCAGACGAGAGTCCTACTTAATGATCCAGTCCTGAAAAAAGTAGTTTCAGTTCTGGTTTCAGGCCAAGATTCTCTCTGGTTGTTTCCAGTGCTACTCCTATAGCAGCATAATGGGTTTTTAAATGGAAAATTAAATGTATTTTAAGTTTTAGAAAATTAAAATGACTTAAATTGATGCCCAAAGTGTTTTTACATCAAATTGAACTATACAGAAGTCTAAGCTTAAGCAGTTTTTAAACCACCAGCAGGTTTTAAAATGTAAGGCCATTCAATTATATGATCAAAATGTTCAGATTTGGAGCTTAAAGTTATTAATAGTGCTGGACAAAACACACAAAAACAGTCCCTGCCCCAAGGAGCCTGCAGTTGACACCAAAAGGGTAGGAGAGGAAACAGGCCCAGAGAGGTAATACGGCACGTCAATGATAGAGCTGGCATTAGAATTCAGGTCGCCTCATTCCCAGTCCAGTGTCCTATCCACTAGATCAAACTGCCTCTCATATATAATTTTAGAACTAAAGATGGACACAAAGGGGCTTCAATGGAGTTACACCAATTCACATGAAGTGATCTTCTCCATAACAGGGAGTTAGTATTTTGAATACTAGATCTACATGTTCAAAATTTGGGGTAGGTGCAGGGAGTTCAAGCCAGTCATTACTGAAAGTCTCAAAAAAAAAAGATTCAGTTCACACTCTTCTTTTTCCCTGGGAAGGTGTGATTGAGCCTCATATTAAATGTTTAAACTTTTTTTTATTTATTTTAAAAAAAATGCACTTAACATCTGACCCTAAAATTAAGTTCTTAAGTCTTGACCTAACTCAGCGCCTCCACTTTGCTACCTAGGGAGCCCTACCACTTCAGTTCTCTGAGAATGGGTCCCCAGCTTTAGCACGCCTTTCTCCCCCCTCCCGCCAATGGCTTCTTCAGTAGATCCCAATAAGCTTGAGCTTGGGCTCCTACTGGAGATTTATCCTCTTGAGCACTATACAACCAGCAGATGGTTGCTGTGACATAGGACAACCTTTTCATAGCAAACATTAATAGTCAACTGGAATAGGGCCATTGGGTTCAAATGGTAAATCAAAGCCAGAACGTGTGTCTCACATAACTTGCCAGCTTTCCCTTGTTTAGTTAGGTGGGTGCCACTTTGTCCAGGCCTGCAAAGCAAATTACATGGTTGCTGCAAAATGTCCTTAGCCTGCCCGAACCAATCCCGGACTGAAAACCTATGTTCTACCATGCTGCAACATTATTCTCTTCCATGTCTCGTAAGACCTCAGTCTTGTGCCGTAGATTCCAGTCATGCTATTTTCACGTGTACTCTCCTTCCCCTCCCCTGCTCTGTGTTGCAGGTAGGACGTGGTTGTTGTCAGACAGTCCACTTGGCTGGCAGTCCTTAAAGTTAATGGTCCAGTTGTTGGTCTTCCACTGCATCTCCAAGACTGCCAGCATGTGAATGAAGCTGTTCTTGATAGTCCATTCATACCAATCCCGACATGTCTATGTGACACACCTAATCACTTCATCACTTTTACCCTTCACAACAAGCAATATGTATGGGGAAACTGAGTCACATACTTTTTAATAAAAATACAGAAAATTCCCACATTCTCCACAACATATCAAAAGGTAACTTCAGTAAACAATGCATATAAAATAGAATCAAGTACACCCAGCACGAGGAAAACAAGGAATGTTTGAGAACTGCAAACAACCAACATTTAAAAAAAAAAGTATTATATAAGAAAAAAGCATATTGAAGAGAACATGGATAATGACCATGGAAAATACCTCAGGCCAGACTACAGACTGGGCGCTTTTTTTGGTTTACATCCATATTAACCGCAGTTTTATTTCAAGTATTGAAGTAGCTGGATTTTTAGTGGGGTAGAGCACTTGCAGCTACTCCCACTGCAATTGATTGAAGCTATAGGTGATCATCTCAACTTAAAATATGGTTACTTAAATTTAGGTGCCTAAATAGGGCTTTAGATGCCCAATTTTAGGCATTTTGTCCATTCTCCTTAAATTAGTAATCAAAAGTAGTTTCAACCCATACACCCATGCTGTTCATAACAGTCACAGGAACGTGCATATCATTTTATAAGCAGATCATCAAAACTAATACTAGAACTCAGAAACAATATAAATGAATCAGCATCCCACTTACACAAAAACCTAAACCCATAAACCACAACCTCAAGGGCTAGATAACATGCCGTAATGAAAAAAATTATGCAATGAAGAGGCACTTTTAAAAATACCACCCAGTGCTCCTCTTAGAAATCGACAGCTGCTTCTGGGTATGAGCGAAGAGCCTCCAGAACCCAGAATTCAAAAACAAAACAGCTCCAATTGTGTAGAGGGCAATCATCTCTGAGCGGTTTTTGGGAGCTACCTTCCCCTGGCAGCATGCTCCCTTAAGGGCTCTAATGTCCCTTCACATGGCCTTGACAGAAGCATGAACTAACTTCCACCTGAAGAGCCAGTGTGCGATGGAATGCACCCCTGTAGTCACACCCTACACACTATTATTATAATCTTTGTACAAAATATGCCTTGTAATGTATTATTTGATACCTCACAATAATAATGGTTAATAATATAATGGTGGAATGTATAAATTACCCGTAAAGTTATGAATTCTCCCTGAATGATGCTGGTGGCACATGTTCAAACCCACATAGCCCCAATTAGGCAGAACTGCTTACGCAGGTCTCAAAAGGAGTGTGTGTTTACTTCAATTTACATATACAAGTTGTACACAGAATCCTCAGACAGCGAGGGGGGGAAGGCAGGAGATAAAGAAAAGCCGCATTCCAGCAAACAGGTAATAAGAAACATCATAGAACTTTGATGACTGGTAGTGAACATGTTGTCTTCTTTACTATTTTAATAAACTTTGCTTTGAGTGGTAACCTTCAGGAAAATGCATCTCAAAGTGGGACTGGCCTAGAAAAGTCAGGGGGTAAAAACACCCCAAGTTCTCTCCCCATCTCTTTCACCTCAGAGGACAAAAGAACACAGGCCACTGGACCTTGGGAGCAGATCCTCACCTGAAACTTGGTCAGCAATGCTACTGGAAACCTGAGTAAGAACTTCACTTTGAACCAAGTCTAGTTTGTTACGTTTACAAAGCATTTTATCTGCATTTCTCTTGTAACTTCAATGCCTCATTACTTGTACTCGCTTAAAGCCTCTCCTTGTAGTTAAATTTGTTTTATTCTTTAATCAAAACTAATCCAGTGTGGTGAACTGTGTGGGTAACTCCATTCAAAGTGGCAAACTATTGTATCTTGATCCCTTTACAAGGGCAACAGACCTAATATCTGGACTGCCAAGGACAAGTCTGGACAGTGCAAAACACCCATTTTTGTGGAAAATATTCAGGACTAGGAGCGTTTTGGGGTCACTCTGCAAGCAATAACCAAGGCTGGTGGAAGCAGCAGGCTGTGCTGACAGGCTGCTGCGGTCAGAACTGCTGGACCAGGACTGGATCTGTACACAGACATACTGGGTGTGACCTGCATGCTGGCAGGCTGTTTGTGAGCAACCCAAGTTGGAAGCTACAATAGCAAAGCATTGCAAGGCCCCCAAAGTTGCACAGGAGGGGTGACAGCCCCTCACTGGTCTGGACTGCTCTGGGGAATGTCACACAGTGGAAAATACAAGCAGCCTGAGAGGAGCAGTCAGAGTACCTATCCCTTCCTGCCTCCCTGGACATTGTACGGACTGTTTCTAATCTATCAAATCCACCACCACTTTTCACACTAAGAATTAAAGTGCCAAATGCCATCAGGAAAGCACTTCCGCTGGCATTTCACACGAATAGCTGCTTAAAACCTGGAATCAACAGTCCACAGCAGTGACTAAATTGCCATCGACTAGGGACTGTACACAGGTCAGATTTGGGTTCCAGGGAGTTAAGGGTTTAACCTTTATTCTTCCAAGCCATACTGTCCAAAAACCAAAAATACATTCTGAGTACTTATTTACACCAGTGGATATGACAAAAGATTCTTTCAAGGTACTGTAAATCCCACAGCTATTTGTAACATTAACTGAAGAGGACATGGGATTTAGCATTAAACTGCACACCTCATTTTGCTCACTAACGAAGAAAGCAGCTAGATCAGGAGGTGCTTCTGTTTATGACCACAAGATTACATTCCATTAAAATGAGAGGACATGCTCTTGGCCGTAAATAGCAAGCTTAAAGTGCTACTAGCAAAAATAAGTCAAAAGTTTTCAGAAACAAACCACTCAAGATTTTGAACGATCTTTTAGGTCTGCCTCAGAGTTATCAGTTTAGCGACAAGCCCATTTTCTGGTGTCCTCAAAAATTACATGATCAAGACAAAAGTGAAATTATTATTTTCAATTCCAGTTATTTATGTGCAGCTCCTTCAGAAAAAAAGAGAAGTGTGTTGTAGAGATGTTTGGCCAGAGTCACTATTCAGAAGAATGATTGCAGTATAATACCGATGTCTTGCAGTATAATACCTAGGTCTTACAGCATAGTGCTTTTCATAAATTCCAGGCCACTGAAGAACTAGCAAAAGCAGTGTTATTGTGCGCCTTTTTCTGATCTACCAATTTGTCCCATCCCAGATGCCTTGGCACATTACTTCTGCCAGAGTGCAGAGGTGTTGTGGGATGCGATTTCCATTCCAAGGCCAGGGGCTCAAGTGCATGGGTGCATACAACACATGCCCCACCCCTCAACACTTGCTTGGCACATATATAGGTGTAACAACAAGTCAGAATTTGAATCAAGATTTTTTTTAGCTATTTATCTGATTATAATATTCTACAGAGCATATGTGGACGGGAATCTGATTGTAGAAGCACGTATGAACATTCACTTTCAGCTTCATTTCTGACAATTAACATAAAAGTCTCAATGTTATCCTGCCACGGTTCCTCACGGGAACATTATAAATTATTGCTCATTTTAGGGAAAGAATAAAAATTAAACATCAAACAAACAGAACAAAGATAATAAAGGACTATAGTGTATGAGTGATAAGTTGGGCGGGGTGGCTGTTTAACAAGTAAAGCATACTTATACGGGGTTATTATAGGCCAAGCACCTGCAGGCAGGAACACCCATGTTTACTTTCACCCATTTATAAAGGTTAAACAGTTCCATACTATGTAGATATAAAATTGTTACAATTCTGCATGACTTTTTTTTTTTTTTAAATATAATGTCATGAGAGAGGGGAAGGGAGGGCACGAGAAGGCAGGATGAGAGCAACCCAATCAATTTTCAGAGACACAAAGACAAAATTTAGTTGCAACTTTACTATTAATACCAACATTCGGCAACTGAACAGTTGAGATCCTGAGTGAACAAGGATATATATCTGGCTCTCATGAATATAACACGATCTGAGATTTAAGCCTGCTTGCATCACTAGTGAGAGTTAAGGTGAGCTCAATGAGTGGAGCCGCTTGCATAAGCAGTATCAATGCATTGCATATGTAAATTTTATGGTTAGTCCTAAGTATGGTGTAAATGCTTACCATGCAAGCTTCTCTCGCGTGATGTACTGATGGATCTTTTTCTAGGACTGTTTTATAATCCTCCAGAGCTTCATCTAGTTTTTCTGTTTTTTCATATAGTTCTGCTCTCCTCAGCAGAGCCCTGATATAGTTAGGATCTAGTTCGATTGCTGGAAAATTAAAACAAAGTGGTATGTTTTTATGCAATGTTTCTACACCCCCTCAAATCAATGGTTAAGTGAATATGTATATCTTGTAGTTAATTAATTTTTTTATTTATTAAAATCAAGCATAGTACCAGTTTAATATAAAAGATATCTTAATGGGGGAGGAGGTTTAATTCAGAGTTTTTGCACACTAACTGGTATTGGATAGCATGCAATAACTGCATACATATGGCCAACTGTTTTCAGATTCAGTACAGATTAATGTGTCTACACAGCCTCATGGACTTAATCCCAAGTATGCAGAATTCTGGGAAGGTATCCCATGGTGCTTTGCCTCACTGGTGCTTTGCCTCACTGCTGTGCTCCATGCATCCTGGAACTTTTCTCACTGCACACAGCAGAAGTAGTCAGAAGAAGGGACCAGGACTTGGGGTATTATTTATATTACACATAGTAATTATTCTGGACATTTCAGATATAATTTGCAGAGTACCATAAAGCCAATATAGTACAAATACAGGATCTAGAAGTTAAAAGGATAACACTTTTAGACAGATGCAGAGGTTGAATTTATCTTCATCTAAGGGTGTAAGTCAAAAGTAACTCCATTGAAGTGCTTCTGAATCTACACTGGTAACAGATTAAATCTAGTTCAGTACCTATATATGAATGGTTAGACTGTTTCTAGAAATTACAAAAGAAACACTTGTGGCACTTAGAGACTAAACAAATATATTTGGGCATAAGCTTTCGTGGGCTGGAACATCTAATGAAGTGGGTTCTTTCTTGGGCCCAAATACATTTGTTAGTCTCTAAGGTGCCCAAGGACTCCTCATTGTTTTTGCTGATACAGACTAACACGGCTACCACTCTGAAAGAAGCATGTTGATTCAATGTATGCTTTTTCATCTCCCTATTCTCTTGACAGACACAACCATGATTACTGGTGCAGCTGGGACAGAATGCTGAACAGTTTGCTTCTGTACAACAGAAACCTGCTAATAAACAAGCTCTCAAGACATTTCTCCACTCAGTTTTCAATACAGGAAAAAGCACCTTAAAAAACAAAACAAACCCCCCCAAAAAAACCCAAATCTAAAATAATTCTTAATGCAAGCAATGCAGCCCAAAATATTCCAGCCAAACATAGCATGTTTCTTCTTTTTAGAGGGACAAGGACAATGCTGCAGTCAGCAAGATGCAGGTCGGTGTGAATTGCATTGCTATGCTCTAAGTGTTGCATTGCAGCTTGTGAGCCAAGCCCTTAGAGACTGTCAAATGATGGTAAAGTTTAAATCTTGTAACCTGCACAGCTGATTGATTTCCTTTCAGACAGTACAAAATTAGCAGAAGCATTTTCAAAAAACAGGAAGAAGAAAGCAAACTGGAAGCCAGTTAGATGCTGCTACTTTCAGAAAGGCAAGAATACTAGTAACACTTACAAAAAACGCTTACTGTATAAGCAGTGATGGCACTCAGCCACTGAATTAGATCTCCATTGGGTAAGGCTGGACTTTTGTCCCAGCTGTTATAAAGAGTATAACACACATCCAAGACCAGACATCTGGGGATTTTCATGTGGGTGAGTTGGTGGATGCAACAGTACATAGCTGAACAGATTTCATCAAGAGCCGCAGAGATAAAACTAGGCAGCATGGGAATCAGAGAGCACGAGGTCAGCAATAACGTAAAAAAGACTTAGACAAAGGGATTTGGTGCCTTTCATTCCAAGGAACCACATAATTCCTTGCACTTCAAGGTTAAAACTCTTAAGATTTGGAGAGCTGGGTTGGATTTACAAGAGTAGGTTCAGGAGAAAGGGCAGCTTTCTCTAATTTTCTGTAAAAGATTTTGCTACTATCACACTGCAAACACCATTCCTATTTGCAATGGAGAAATAAGACATTTCAGGTAGTAAAAGCCTGACAGCCATTTTATAAAGTTAATCCAAGATACATGCCCCTATCACCATGACCTCCTTCTGAGTTCTTAAAAAAAACAAAAAAAACCTGCCTTGCCAAAAATTGCAGCCCTACTGAGTGGCATGATTTCTGCACCAATGACATTGCGCAACAGCAGCGCATTCAGAATCAGGAAAAAGGATCATACCTTTGCTGCAGTCACTTAGGGCAGCTTCTGTCTTGTCCTAAAACCAAATCAATAATGTTAGGTTTGTTTCTCCCATTTCTAGTGATATAAATGAATACATACTTATAAGTGCCAGTTGGGAACGAATACATTTGCAGAGACCCATTAAAAGCCTGAACTTACATTAGCAATATGCTATAGATGTCTAAGCCAGAAAGAGGCCAGCTTTCCATGACAACAGCTGGTGTCAGAGTCATGTGACTACATACTCATCTAATTTGCAATCAGCAGCTCACACAAGGCAGTGTGCAAAAGGCTGAGTCACTCATGCAGGCGTCTACTCTGTTGAAGTGTCTACCACACTTCTCTCCACCTACTGGGATCTGGTCCAGTTGCTTGAGGGGTTAGTGCTGAAGCCATAGGCCAACACTTTCCCCATACTCCCAACTCAGTCCCTGTCCATGTGTGCTGATCCACCTGACAGCAGATTGTGGTCTTTAACAAAGAGCAATGCAGGAGAAACCTTGCAGTGGAAGGGACTAGATTTTAGTGCACATGTGCCCTGCCTTAACCTGCAATGGAAGATGAGAGGGTTTCTGGCTGTATTGGAATGAGGGCAGATAAAAGGTTTAAGAAATAAACATCTTGTTTCCATCCAAAACAACTGGAGTAAAAGAGAACAAAGTCTGAGAAAGAGATATACAATGCAGGAGAAGGATGGCTTCTAATCAGTATTTTTTCCATAAGGCACCAGCTGGTCTTTCAAGAAATGTCTGATTAAAATACCTATTGTAGTGCTGAGTAAACATATCTGTAGCAGGCATTAAAAAAAAAAAAAAAAAAGAGACTGACAAGTTATTGTGGAAGCCCATTAAAACAAGGACATGGTGTTAGCATAATGGTTTTTGGTTAGGCTAATAGAAGTAGAGTTGCCAGGCATCTGGTTTTCAACCGGAATGCCCGGGTGAAAAGGGACCCTGGTGGTACCGGGCAGCACTGCCAACCGGGCTGTTAAAAGTCCAGTCAGCAGAAGCCCAGGGCTAAGGCAGGCTCCCAGCCTGTCCTAGCTCCTTATGGCTCACGGAAGCAGCTGCCAGGTCCTTGCGGTCCCTAGGCGCATGGGCGGCCAGGGAGGCTCCGGGTGCTGCCGTCGCCTCAAGTGCCGGCTCCACAGGGCCCATTGGCTAGGAACTGTGACTTATTGAGCTGTGGGGGTAGTCTGTGGGTGTGAGGGCAGCATGAAGAGCCTCCCTGGCCACCCATGTGCCTAGGGGCTGCAGGGACCCTGCACCCCAACCCCAGCCCAGAGCCCCCTCCTGCACCCCAAACCCCTCATCCCCAGCCCCACCCTAGAGCCTTCAGCCCCTTTCGGCACCCCAACCCTCTGCCCCAGCCCAGTTAAAGTGAGTGAGATTTGGGAAAGAGTGACCGACAGAAGGGGGGGATGGAGCGAGCAGGGACGGGGCCTCAGAGAAGGGGTGGGACAAGGGTGTTTGGTTCTGTGCCATTAGAAAGTTGGCAACCCTAATAAGGAGACATACTAATTGTTTATCTCCAACTCATTTATTCCCCTTGTACACTTTGGCAATTACTGGATTAGTTCTCCAGTGACATAGATTTTTAACATCTGGATTATGAGGATATTTTGCTGTTTATAAATATGCTCAGATAGCATTCATGTTGGAGAAGCTATTGCAGCAGCTGCTAGAGAGAATCTCATTTTATTCTCTGCTCTAATAGGCTGGTAGTATAAAAGAAGTTTAGGTGGTTCTACTTGAGCAAAAATGCTCAGCTGACTTTCCGGTACTTAATATCAGCTATATGACAGAGTACGCTAATAAGTATTCAAGACTGTCACAGTGTTTTCTATCCCTGCATGTTGGACGGTCATGCAAGTTTTTTTCAGGTATTGTAAATAACTGATGTGGGGGTGTAGAGGAAGGAGGGAGAAAAATGTGTGTCTATTCAGAATACATTTAAAAGCAACAGAACGAGAAATTGCTTCCTACTCCTAAATTCTGGATTCCGCCTTTTAAATAGGCGGAGGTTATTTATCAACATACACGTGGCCTGTATAAAAACAATGTTGAAAATTGTATAAGCTTGACACATGGTATTCGAGTGCCTTAGACAATTAATTTAGACCCACAACTTCCCTGTGAAGCAGGGAAGTATTGCTGAATGCTCACTGTTACATCCTGCTCCAGTTCCTACTGACGTCAATGGCATAATTCGCAGGCCTAAATGGGAGCCAGATAGGGTACTAAGGAGTTGTCCTGGCTGGCTCCTCACTCATCTCCATTACCCTCTTTTTCACCACAGTTCTGCAGCAATTTTGGTGGCACATTTATTGTGATGAAGACCATCATACCCACACCACAACTTTTAACTGATTTAAAGGGGAAAAAAACAAACCAAAAAAAAAAAAAAACCCACACCCACTGGATAGAGGCATAGTTCCCTTGACTGGTTACAAATTATACAGCTGATTTGGTTCCCCACAACAGATTTTCTGCCAACAACTATGTTTGTGTCTCCACAGCTACCATCCTGCTTAACGGTGTATCAGTGCATTCTGGTAATATCTGGACAGCTACCCCGTAGTGACTATGCAGGGGACAGAGCAATGGCTCTTGACATTTCCAGACTACTGTACCTTTTTCAAGAGTCTGATTTGTCTTGTGTACGCCCATGTTTAGCCTCACTTAAAAACGACTTGCTCATAAAATCAGACATGAATACACAAGTGTCACAGCATACCGCTACTAAAAAGATTGCTAAAAAGAAGAAAGCTAGTATATCATAAAATAAATCAATATAAATATTGTACTTCTATATACTATACCAGTGGTTCTCAACCTCTTTGCAATGTATTACTTGGGCCGCAGGCTGAGACCCACAGCATGCTCTCCCCCCACCCTCCCTGACCCAAGTGCCTCACACCCAGAGACCCTTCCACAGAGTAGGTCCAGGAGTGGAGCACTGGGTGGGTGGGGGGGCCAAACAGCAGGGCAGCTCCCGGACCCTCACCTGCCGCAGCTGTGTGCTAATTGGGCTGCATGTGGCCCGCAGGTTGAGAACCACTGTACTATACACTGAAATGTAGCAGTATAAACAAGTCATAGTCTGTATGAAAAATTTTAGTTTGTATTGACTTCCCTAGTACTTTCTATGTAACTAGTTGTAAAACCAGGCAAATATCTAGATGAGTTGATGTACCTACCCCTGGAACACCTCTGCATACAGCCCGGGATACATGTACCCCTGGCTGAGAACCACTGGGAGAGAGGACATACACAAAAACCAGAAGCAGTAGCATATGAGGCAGTGTGCTCTAGTCTGTCCTACCACACAGACAGCAGAGACAAAAGAGGATCAGCCAGACTGGTTAATAAAAGCATGGTTAGGAAGTCCTGCACATGTCATAACGCACTGAACTGGTTACTGGAAGACAATCATATGACAATTTAGGCCTCTAGCAGGGCCAAAACATTGACCTGCCAAAGTTACTAAACAAGAATTAACCAGGTGGTGTGGAGACACAGCCATGTTTAGAGACAGCCATGCCAACAACTGGTTATGAACTCAGTTAAGAGTTGTAGCACGGACAGAGGTGCCTACAGAAGACTCAACTCCAACTAGTGGGATCAACTGCATTTTTCAAATCAGTTCCCCCACCACCACCTGCCCCAAATCTCCACTAGTATTTCAGCTGAGATGAACAATAAAAAAAAGTCAGTGAACAATAAAACCTGGAAACTATGGCTTAATTCCTTCAAGCTCATTCTTTGACTCTTGTATATTCACAATACTCAAAAAGTACATTCACCTGTTTCATTCTTGCAGCAGCTCTGTTTGAAAACAAAACAGACCTGTCTTTCTGGTAGCAGGCTGGGCAAACCTGTACAGCTTTTGTATAGGAGTCTTCTGCTTCCCCATATTCTGAAGATTGAAGAGGAAAACAAACAACAAACATTCATTTCATTTGCCAGTAGAATTAGTGAGAGTCACATAGCTTAAACTCTCTGGAAACATATTCCTCAGTATCTGAAACAACATCAGTTTTATACCAAAAGCAAGACTCAGCCCTGGTCTACAGGTTGAATTTAGCAGCATTCCATCAATTTAACCCAGCACCCGTCCATACGACGAAGCCTTTTTTTCAACTTAGAGCTCTTAAAATCAATTTCTGTACTCCTCCCCCAATGAGGGGATTAGCGCTGAAATCGACCTTGCCAGGTCGAATATGGGGTAGTACAGTCGCAATTTGACAGTATTGGCCTCCAGGAGCTATTCCAAAGTGCTCCATTGTGACCACTCTGGACAGTGCTCTCAACTCAGATACACCGGCCAGGCAGACAGGAAAAGGCCCACGAACTTTCGAATCTCGTTTCCTGTTTGGCCAGCGTGGCAATCTGCAGGTGAGTGCAGATCTCATCAGCACAGGTGATCATGATTGCAGAGTCCCAGAATTGCAAAAGAGCTCCAGCATGGACCAAATGGGAGGTACGAGATCTGATCGTTGTATGTGGAGACAAATCCGTGCTATCAAAACTCTGTTCCAAAAGACAAAGTGCCCAAACATTTGAAAAAATTTCCAAGGGCACGAAGGACAGAAGCTATAACAGGGACCCGCAGCAGTGCCGAGGGAGGGTTGACTGATGACATGGCTTACAGGGTTGGCTTATAGGGAATTAAAATCAACAAACAGGGGTGGGTTTGCATCAAGGAGAAACACATACAACTATCACACAGAATGGCCTCCTCAACGATAGAACTCAAAACCCTGGGTTTAGCAGGCCAGTGCTCAAACCACTGAGCTATCCCTGCCCCCACTATTCCAGGCAGGACTGAATCTCCATTAAACTTTTCAAGTCGCTAATTTCACGGAGGGAAGAAGGGAAAGAGGGAAGGGGGAGCAAATGAATACAAAACAAATCTGGTCTCTTTCTTGTTTTGATCCACTCCATCTCTCTTATACATCTTAAGCTGACAGCAGACAGTGCAGTAGGATTGCTAGCCATCCTCGTCTCCTGGCTGCTCGCCAGAAGACAGTGCAGTATGACTGCAGGCAGGACTGAATCTCCAGGAGACGAAACTTAAAAATAGAATGACCTGGAGTCACTCCCATTTATGTCCAGGTGCCCCGACCGACCTCACAAGCTTGGCTAAAAGAGCACCCAGGAGATGACGACGGCTACCAATCGTAATGCACCGTCTGCTGCCAAAAGGCAATGAACTGCTGCTGTGTAGCAATGCAGTCCCACATCTGCCAGCAACCAGGAGACGTATGGTGACCGTGAGTTGAGCGGGCCCCATGCTTACCCTTGTATGGCATCTGCATGGGTAACCCAAGGAAAAAAAAAGGTGAGAAATGATTGTTTGCCATTGCTTTCGTGGGGGGGCAGGGCAGTGGCTGATGACATGTACCCAGAACCACCTGCGACAGTGTTTTTGGCCCATCAGGCATTGGGATCTCAACCCAGAATTCCAGTGGGCAGCGGAGACTGCGGGAACTGTGGGATAGCTACCCACAGTGCAACGCTCCGGAAGTCGATGCTAGCCTTGGTACTGTGGATGCACTCCGCTGAGTTAATGGTCTTAAGTGGGGACACACACACACAATCGACTGTATAAAATCGATTTCTATAAATTTGACCTAATTTTGTAGTGTAGACATCCAGTCAGCTGCTCTCAGAAAAAGTGCTCTGTTGAATTAGCATACGTACCAATGACAATGGTTTTGTTATTTTAAACCAGCACCTCTATTAGGATACTAGCTATGTTAAAATGCCAAGAACTGGACCCAGCACTACAATCTCTAGACTTGTGCCACTGCTGTGCAGATTTGAATTCATATACCTCACTTCCAAACTTTGCACTTTCTTTGAAATTAAAAACTGCAGCAAAGTCTCAAAATAAAAACAAATGTTTTTCTTTAGTTGAAGCCAGTCCATCACTGATCTAAAAAATCATGACATGACATCAGTACCTCCTCTCAGAACCTAGGGAGGAATCCTGACATGATGAGAGATGCTAACCCTCTTTAAAGAGCAGTTCTTCTCTAGATCATGCCTTGAAGAGACACCCATATCCAAGCTTAATACAGCAAAGGGCAAGTGAAGGAAGCAGATACTTGTTATTAATCACTGTCAGATTTTCAAAAAGTAAAGGACACAGCAGTTTGATTTCCCCCCCTCCTGTGTATTCCAGCAATAAGTTTTCCTTACACATTATATCAAAGTTTCAATCATCCATTATAGAAAACTCTCTCTAGTGAGCTGTCTTGGAAGCAAACCATCATCTAATTGTTGGCAAGTATCCATTTCTGTGGGATCATTAATAAGTACTTTGGGACTCTAATAAGTATATTAATTATCAGAGGGGTAGCCGTGTTAGTCTGGATCTGTAAAAGCAACAAAGAATCCTGTGGCACCTTATAGACTAACAGACGTTCTGCAGCATGAGCTTTCGTGGGTGAATACCCACTTCTTCAGATCCAAGGGTAATGGAAAATATGTCTACCTTAAGGTTTGCCACAGTATCTAATTGTGGATCTAAGTATTAACTAATTTCAGAATATATTATGTTAAAAGAATATTAACCCACCTCCTTTCTTAAACTGCTCGTTTCCTTTCTCCTTTAACTTTGTGCTCTCCTTTCTTCTTTTCTGCAACAGATCAGAGAATTTCAGTGTTTCACAGGATTTAACTGAAACGAACAAGTAGGTCAGCTACAGTTCTGCATTACTATGAAAGAAAATCAGAATGAAAAGTAACCAGGAGAATGCTAGCTACAAAGGTGTCTGTAAACCGTTAATTTACTATTATACATATTGGGTGTATCATCACACTGGATAGGGGCATAAAGGGCTCCAATTTATAAACTAAAATATATACAAGGGAAGTTTAATTCTTTATTTATTTAAAATAAATGTTTGCATTTTGGCATTTACTGTTTGCTTCTTCTTTTGGGACAATAGTATCTTTCCAGTGTCATTCAAACTGGCTACATAAGATCTGTTTAGTCAGTGAAGTCCTGCAAGTTATTATTTGAGACATCCTGTCCAAGAAGTTTATAATCAGCTGGCTGTGAACCCTGATGGAGGCAGCTCTAATATTGATGGGATGCAAAAAGTACTTCCAATGCAGCAGACACAGACTAGTCCAAATGTGATATTGTTGTCTTTGAATAGATTTATTATGCAGAAGGATTGGTTAACAGAACATTCTTTTTTCTCCAGCGAAAGTAATGTAGACGTCAGGCACTACAAGCAGCTAGAGGCTGAAAAACGGGTCACTGGCACAAATAAATGGTCTTACTAAGGGAAGAAATACACATTTTCTCCTTGCTGTATCGCTTAGCATTGCTCACAGATGACTAAACAACCACCCATCAAACCCAAAGGCTGGGAGAAGGTTCCATTAGATAGTGAAAATTGCAGGGGTGTGTTTTCAACCACAGATATCTTAACAGCCCTGCTGGCATAAGTGATGTTGGCATGAATGCCTTTAGCTAACACTGCAAATACAGAAGGCTGTCATCAAGCCATCTCCAAATGATCACTAAGGAATACTTGGCACACAAATATAGCTCACAGAAATAAAAACAAAATGTCATAGGGTAAGAGTACAAGAGACCTGAGATTCAAGAGACAAAGTGCAGCTCCTTATTTCTGTGGCGAGTGATCATTTTGACCATTGATTTCTCACTCTCATGTGCGCGCGCGTTCAAATTTAAAGCTTATAAATTATGGCTCGTTGAGCGATTAAAAAGCCAACACTGGGGAAAGGAGCAGTTTCCTTCCCTGCAGACTGTGGGGAATTGCATTAATCAAGGATTAATGCAATTATCAATATCACACAGAATATCTCCTTGGAAACAGCTACATATAGTAGTCTGTGTGGAAAGCTGCATTGTTTCATAGTTGTGACAAGAAGCAGGCTCAAACCCAATATAAAGAGAGGGGTTCTTTCTACGGTCTGCTTTGCCCTGGGAAAATAGTTCTCCCAACCATAGACACCACAGTGATAATCCAGAAACCACAATAGTTTTCACAGTGCAGACTTCAGGGAACACCATACAATTTTCACATCACAAATAAGTTCTCACTCAATGATCTTGTTCTGATCCTTTGGATACATGCTTAGATACCACAAAACCCCCCCAAAAACCACAACTCATCCACTTGTCATTGGATGACATGTGCTCCACAGCGTTCTACTCTACCATTTACAAACCCCACGCATAGTGAGATACTATAGGCACTGGATTATGAGCAAACAACTCCATTGTCTTTATAAGGTCCATAATGGAGAAAAGCCAGTTATACATAAGGCCTTATCCAGCACTCCAGCATGAAGGCAAAGAGAACATTTGGGCACTTAAATAAAATGAGTAATTTGGCACATAAGTGTATAAATGCCTTTTCTACATTCAGGAGATGGCTGGCCTATTTAGACAGCTACATTTGAAGGCTGAGCCCAGTCTTAAGGGAATGCTAATGGAATAGCAGCACCTGCAAGGTCACTTCCTGATGTATATTCTCTACTGGTACATGCTTCTTGAGGAGAAAACAAAACAAAAACAAATAGATTTTACAACAGTGAACAAAATATTCAGGTACCAGTATGTAACAAGCTAGTGGTGTTTGCCTCTAAACCTCACTATTAGGAGGCAATGACCATGCTAGAAAACATGAAGCTGTAAGCTTCCTGCTTTTTACACTGTACTTCCAGCTCAGATGAGTAACAACTGCAAAGTGACTGGTCATCACTTCACTATGATTATATCAGAACTGTTTTGTGACCCACCAATTTTACTTCCATTAAAAGTAGAAAAAAAATTGTAAGTGACTTGTCCTTGGGACAAATTTTGCAGAATGTCACTCCACTGACTTATTTTCAGAGTGAGATTTAAGTAGCTGCAGGGCAGATTGCCTGTTCTTCAATAGTGACAGAAGTGGGTCAGAATGGACTTTCAGAATGCTCTATTGGGAAGGGGGGGAGGGTGAGAAAAACTAATCTTGACACCTTGTTTTTCCTGAGGCTTTATTAATATGTTCACTGAATCAAGTATAACTGTTCTGACTTAGCACTATATAATGAAGTGTATTCATAAGAGAAATCCAAAGGTCCATTTTCTGCAGTGTAAAAGCATATGAACAGGGAAATTATGAGCCAGAATAATAATACACCAGTGTCAGGAATTTGCTTTTTGGATGCATTAACTGACTGAAATTTAAAAGAAAAAGCCTAGTGAAGATATTAAGTTAAATGCAGTTACTTCTTACAAACTAATCAAGTGATCCCTTAATGTTAAGTACGGTCAAAGAAAGACCCGGATTAGGAGAGGTTTATGAAAATGGGAACTGAAAAAGTAGTTATTGTTAGAGTTTTAAAGGAATTAGAATCACAGGTTAAATCAGTCTGGCAATCAGCAAGAGAGACTGATGATTAAAGACTAACCCAGAATAATGGGGAAAAAGTCATCTTGGCCTCCTGACAATAGAGTATAAGCCCAAGAGAAAAACCATCATGTACAGTCATATGAACTCTGCTACTTTGTCAAGAAAAAAAAAAAAGATATCAAAAGTTAAAAATGAAGGCAAAGGAAGCTCGTTTGCTATTGAAAGAAAACAACCTATGCATCTTTACTCTTTATTCTGCAAGTGATCAGCTTTATAAAAAATGCATGAGAAGCTAAAGCCCTACATTCATCCTTCAGCTGTCACAGTTAACAGACACCTGCACTGCTAGCCTACAATACTCCCCATTCAGCAACACTCCCTTCCACTCAACTCCTCTGGCTTTCTCTTATAGATTTTATTCGATGGATTGATCTAGCCTTAATGGTGTACTTTACTTGGATCCATTTTTGCCAAAGGCTCTTCCTCTTCTTCTCTGAGGCTATTTGTACAATGTGAAAATGCATCTCTGGGTCTTATACACTCTCTGGTAAGGTCACTAAGTAGCAACTGCTTACACTGAATGCGGTTCTATCACCAAAGGGTGATAAAGTCACTTATGTCATTAAGGAAATATAAATTTCTCAGCCTCAAATTCCATTTCCTGATTGTAAATCAGTATTTAGCAGCTGTCTGCTTCCCCCTGCAGTCTTATGAAGTCATTGCTACATCATGAATCCAAGCATCTGAGTTTCACCTTAGGAGTATGGTAAATCAGGTCAATCCTAAGACTTACTGCAGTTATCAGCAACAAGAATGGTCATGCTGACAACTCTGGAGGCATGTGCCCTCTGTTTTTAACAGAACAGATATATTAAGTATCTTCTCACAGCCCTATCACTGGTCATCTCCTGGATGTACTGCTCACAATCCAAGCATGAGAGGATGAGCTCAGTCTCCATCATGCCCGTTAAATCCTTGGTTCTCTGTTGACAGAGACAATCGGAGTGCCAGTTAGTGTGAAATGCAGGGGTGATGAAGCAAAACCACAGAGCTGTAAAGTAGATTTTCAAACGGGAGCACAGTAGCCACTTCACATCAGCATACAAGAGTTATAGACGAAGTTTCTTACTTTTGTGTGCAGGTAGAAACTGTACTTTCCAGAGAAGTGAAAAAAACCCTGAAAAATAAGACTAAATAAGTCAGCTAGGAATGCTGAAAAAAACAAACAAGTAGTGACAGTAACCTGATATGGGCTGTGCTTTAATGACTTAGCACAATTTATATTTCTTCCACACTTAAGGGTAGATTTTCTAAGGCACAAATGGCAGTTAGGCACCTAAATTAGAAAATCCAGCCTTGTGCCAAGATCAGCTCTCTGGAGAAATAGCAGCACAGGTGCTCTCCAATAAACGAAGCGACAAGTGGATTTCTTTCTCTAGCTATAGGGCAAGTCTATTTGAGTTGTGGACTTCTGTGATCAATATTTTCTCCCATTTGACCAAAGCAATAGCATATTTTGTAATACTGCTGTCCAAAAACTGCACTCGACCCAAGGTTTAAGATTCTGAAATGCCTTCCAAAATCTGAGAGGGATGAGGTGTAGAGCATGCTTTCAGATGTCTTAAAAAAGTAACACCCCGATGCGGAAACTACAGAACCTGAACCACCAAAAAAGAAAAATCAACTTTCTGCTGTTGACATCCGACTGAGATAATGAAAATGAACATGTGTTGGTCCACACTGCTTAGGATTGTTATTGAGCAGAACCCATCATTGGCACGAACACATGTCCCCTGGAATGGTGGTTGAAGCATAAAAGGGCACGTAAATATCTTGTGACGCCAGCTACAACGAGAACAGGCGCTCTCATAGCACTTTCAGGTGACATTTTAAACAAGAAGTGGGCAGCATTAAACTTCTGCAAATGTAAACAAACTTGTTTGTCTGAGCGACTGGCTGAATAAGAAGTAGAACTGAGTGGACTTGCAGGCTCTAAAATTTTACACTGTTTTGCTTTTGAATGCAGTTTTTTTGGTACATAATTCTACATTTATAAGTTCAACTTTCATGATCGAGATTACACTACAGTACTTGTATGAGGTGAATTGAAAAACATTGTTTTTATACAGTGCAAATACTTGTAATAAAAAATAAAATATGAAGTGAGCACTGTACACTTTGTATTCTGTTTGTAATTGAAATCAATATATTTGAAAACATCCAAAAATATTTAAATAAATGCTATTCTATTATTAACAGTGCGATTATAGCAATAATTTTTTTTAATCGCTTGACAGCCCTAGTAAAAATAGTGCCTAGATCTCGCACTTCTCACCAGTAGATCTCAAAGTGTTTTTTCAAAAAAGACAGATATTGTTATCCTCATTTTACAAATTGGAAAACTGATGGCAGACTCGTGCAAAGTCACCCAGCAGGCCAGTGGCAGAGGTGGGAACAGAATCCAGGTCTAGTGAGTATCATTCCAGTGTTCTATCCACCAGAGCTGTCTCCCTGCCCCAAGGAGCCCATGTAATGACACACGTACGATATGAAGGCAAATTAAGAATAAGGGGATTTATTACATTTTTGCCATATGTTGATTAAATCAGTAAAATGTCACCAAAAAATGAACTAACACTGACTTGGCTGCTCACTCAGCTCTGTGTTCAGTTGCCCTCAACTATACATATTTCTCCCTATCATTTTCCACTTACTGTAATAAACAGAAAGATTCTAGCAAGACCATTCCCTCCCTTCCACCCCCACTTTTTTGGGGGGCACACGTTGGTATTCAAATTAGTTCTGAAATGAAGATAGGGCCAGGCATAGATCAAAAGCTGTGGCGCCAACTAAGAAAGATACAGCGTGCTGCTAAAAATTATATATCTCCATTACAAAACCCTCCAATATTTATCTGTAGGATCAACTTTGAATGTTGTCTAGATTATGATGTGGATGCTGTTATACAACATAGTACTAATGTACATCCTTCCCTCGCAGTTTCACACAACTCCACACCTTCCTCTTCTTGCATGCCAAACAATCTCATTCTCCTCCTTCAAACCCCTTCTCAAATTTTACTTTTGGTTTTCTGTTCCACCCTACATATTTTTTTCTCCACTCTTGTACCCGATCACTTACACTGATCTCCCTCCATGAAAAAAGTTACACAGACTCTTTCCCCTGTAAAATAATGCTCTCTCAACAGCAGTAGTCCCTTCCGTTGTCATCTGTTGTGCCTCCTCATTGAGCAACTCTGACATTAACCATGATCTGTTATTCAGCATGTTAACTGTAATTTAGATTGTAAACATACTTGGGACAAAGAACAGTGCCTTCTTACATCTGTAAGAATGCTGCATATACCTAGAAAGTTGTAAAAATAAGTCTGCTGAAGGAGCCTTTTCACACAAGTTAAAATGAATCAGAATCACGCCCTTCTCAAGTTTTAAATAGTGGATTACTGTACAGAAACACTGAGACATTGCTGTGAAGCACTATTAAAATTAGCTCCTGAACTGGACAGTCTAATCGGATTTGAAAAGCATGAATCAGTACTTTGAGGACATCTGAGCTATTTTACAATAGGCCTATGAATTCATCAATTCTGGAATCGTGAAACCAGGCTACATAATAAGCTAACAGAAAGAAAGGCTATATGTCCTAACACAACAAAACCAGAGAACCAGTGTGCCCATAAAGCAATTTTATAAGATTTGGAACTTGGATTTTTATTTTTCAGTCTTACTTTTTTCGCTGTTTGGAAAAATGGACTCATGAAATTATTAAAATATATTAAAATAACTTGACACCTAAATCCTTTAGAAATATTTAAAAACTCTTAGAGCAGCATCATTTTTAGCAAAAATCTCATCACATTACTGAAGTGAATATTGTTAGTTGAACCCTAACTTTTAAAAACAAAGATTTTTCAAGTTAATATTAATAGAAGTGTATTCACTGGATTTTTAAATTAAAAATTTCCCAGAAGAAAAAGCTATTCAAATCACTGCTGTATGGTACTAGGTACTATTTCCATTGTCCAAGCTGAATGAAGTGCACGTAAGCAAGCAGCATAAATAGTGCAAAGTGTCGTCGCCGTCGTCCCCACCCCAACCTAATTTTAATAATATGAAGGGATACAGTCAACTTTAAATCTAACTGACAACTTGCTTTAGGAAATTTGCTAGAAGGTACTAAAACTGTCCTGAATCCCTATGCCACATTATCTTATTTTGCATGGTGCTTTTCTCCATCCTGTCGCTGATCAGGACTTAACTGTCTAAACAGGGGAAAACAGTGAAAGTGCTGTCAAATGCACAAAGTAAAATGAAAAAACAAAACAAAAACTCCTGAACAGATTTCCCACCCCTCCCGCCCGCAGTCTTTCAGTTATAATTATCTAAAGTTGTTACTTATACCAAAAGTAGGTAAAAAAATGCACACAGACATCTGATTGGGGGGGGGGGGGAAGAAGAGGGCGGGGAGAAGAAAAGTGGAGGGGGGAGTTTGACATCATCCCTTTAGGGTATTCTTAGTAATCCAAATTAAAAAAAAAAAAGTTAAGTGAATTTTAACTTGCCAGTTTCTTTTAAAAAGTTTAGTAGCATTAAAAGGTAGTGTCTATAAAATTCATTTGCACACTAGATTATGTATTTAAAAAAGATCAAAAAGAGAAAATATATTTAAAACAGATATTAACAGGTTAAAAAATTCTAATGTAATCTCAATAAAAAGTTACCTGTTTTTCTTCCTCTGGCATATTTTTTTCCAGTTCCAATAAGTATTCTTCATCTAATTCTGTCTGCTTCCCTGCAGGATCCTCTCTGTTGTCTCTCTCCTGTTCCATTCCTGGTTCCTTTACCTCAAAGGAGTCATTACAGTCATGAAAACACTCATCTGCTGCTCTAGGCTCTTGGGCAGAGGAATGTAGATCTCCCCTGTCCAGGCTTCGTGGATTATGTGCATCTTTGGAACCAGCTGTCAAAGGACCATTGCTCTCTGATGACTTCTGATCAGAAAGCTTTAAGCCATGGAGCAATTCTTCAGGTGGACTGGATTCTTCAGTCTCTTCCATCTTGGGATCTCTTGAAGGGTTAAGCTTTTGAAAATAAGGGAGAAATAATAAACCTCAGTACTTACAGTACACAGCACTTTCAGTCACAAGATTTCAAAGTACTTCATACATTACCCTCACATTGCCGATCTCTGAGGTAAACAGTTATCCCATTTTGCAGACAAGGAACTGAAGCACAGTATTTAAGTGACTTTCACTTGTTCAACTCAATCTTGTGAGCACTTACACATGTGAGCAACTTTACTCACAGGAGTGCTTACCACTGGATTCTATATGACTACTCCCACAGGTAAAGTTATGCATGGGAGTAAGTGTTCACAGAGTGGGTCCTAGCTCATCACTGCATTGTGACAACTCCCTTGAACACGCAGGAGTCACTCGCCCCTCCCCTCTCACAGCATCACCATCTCCCTGGACGCCTGCCAAGCCCCTAGCCTAGACAGCATCGCCACATACGGCTCCACCCAAGCCAGGCTTCCCCACCCATTCTCCCGTGTCACTTAACACAGCATCCCTAACCCAGTCTCGCTTCTCCATCTTCCCCATCATACGTTCCCAGAGACCCATCGGTCCAACAGCCCCACACTTATCTCCCTCCCCAAAGCCCCAGGCACCACCAGGTCAGCATTCCTCCCACTAGCCCACCCCGAGCCCCAGGTACCCCCAGCTCAGCATTCCCCCACATACGCCATCCCCCCAAAGCCAACATACAGCCCACTTCGCCCCCCAGAACCCCCAGATCAGCATCCCTCTCAGTCGCCCCAGGCCCCCCAAGGTCTGCAGCCTCCCCAGCACACACACACTTGCCCCGAGCCCTGGTCTCCCCGCCCCATGAGAGCATCCCCAGAGACCCTGGGCGAGAGACACGGCCGGTGCCCCGTGCCCCGCCCCCACACCTTAGGAAGGGAGCGGGATACCCGTCCCCACCAGACTTCAGCAAGGACCGGCTTCGCTTCAACTGCTGCTGGCGACTAGCGTCCCCTTTGATCTCTCACCTTCCGTAGCCCGGTCACTTCCTGCCTCTCCCAGCCAATAGAAGCTCAAAGCGCGGGGCTTGCTGGGAATTGGAGTCTTGTGATGACCTATGAGGTAACAATAACTTCCGGTAAGGGGCGGGATCTGTAAACATGGCTGGAGTAAGAGGGAGGGGCCCAAGGGGTCCTTTACGTCAGTTTCGACGTTCCCGCTGGTGACAAGGTATAGGAAGGCGACTGAGGCTGTCCGTACAGAATGTTTCGGGGCGCCATCTTGGATTAGCACAGGGAGCGGCCATCTTGTGTTACGGCAAAACAAGAGGGCTGCTGCGAAGGGAAGCGGTTAGTGCCATGCGCTGCGTTCGCAAGGCGCGCTCGTGCTGCCGCAGTTCCTGTGCGGGCTGCTGGCATCCCCTAATCCAAAAGCGGCTAGTGACCAGGGTTGGTTGGCAAGCCCCGCCCAGCCTTCACAAAAAGGACACAAAAAAGTCATGAGCTCTAATTAACAGTAGTCGTTACGGTAATTCATTTTAGCTTCTTTGTAATTTGTCTTCTGGGTTTTGAACCTTTGGGATACACGGAGATCGCTGTTACTAACATTTCTGCATAAGCACGTAGACCAGGAATTTACTTTGTTCCAGAAAGAAGGCAGAGAGTCTCACAAAATAACATGACTTCAGGAGCTGTGGCTTTAACACACTAAAAAAAAAAATCACAATTTGTTTAACATCAGAGCTGGCAACACTGAATTCAATAGCGAAACAGATGGAGATTACAGAATAAATAGAGGTAAAGGAATGAGACAAATACATAGATTAGACACATCACTGTAGAGACAGGTGGTGAATTTTCTTCAAGTATTCAAATTTTAAATGAAATTGTTTCATAGAATCATAGAATCTCAGGGTTGGAAGGGACCTCAGGAGGTCATCTAGTCCAACCCCCTGCTCAAAGCAGGACCAAACCCAACTAAATCATCCCAGCCAGGGCTTTGTCAAGCCTGACCTTAAAAACCTCTAAGGAAGGAGATTCCACCACCTCCCTAGGTAACCCATTCCAGTTCTTCACCAACCTACTAGTGAAAAAGTTTTTCCTAATGTCCAACCTAAACCTCCCCCTCTGCAACTTGAGACCATTACTCCTTGTTCTGTCATCTTCTACCACTGAGAACAGTCTAGATCAGGGGCGGGCAAACTTTTTGGCCTGAGGGCCGCATCGGGTTTCGTAAATTGTATGGAGGGCCGGTTAGGGGAGGGGGTCATGGCCCAGCCCCCACCTCCTATCTACCACCCCCCCCGGCCAGGACTCCTGCCCCATCCAACTGCCCCATTCCCTGATGGTCCCTCTGGGACCCCTGCCCCATCCACACACACCTGCTCCCTGTCCCCTGACTGCCCCTGGGCCCCTGCCGCCCCATCCAACCTCTCCTCTCATTCCTGACGGCCCTCCCGGGACCCCTGCCCCATCCACACCCCTTCTCCCTGTCCCCGACTGCCCCCAGAACCCCTGCCCCTCACTGCCCCTGCCACCCCACCCAACCCCCTCCTTCCTGACTACCCCCGGGACCCCTGCCCCATCCACCCACCCCTTCTCCCTGTCCCCGACTGCCCCAGAACTCCTGCCCCTCACTGCCCCCTGCCACCCCATCCAACCCCCTCCTTCCTGACTATCCCCGGGACCCTGCCCCATTCAACCCCTGTTCCCCGCAACCCCTATCCACACCCCCGCCCCCTGACCACCACCCCGGACTCTCCTGCCCTCTATCCTGCTCCCTGCCTCCTTACCGTGCTGCCTGGAGCACCAGTGGCTGGCAGTGTTACAGCCGCGCCACCCGGCTGGAGCCGGGACATGCCACCACCGCCACCGCGCAGCTCAGAGCACTGGGTCAGGCCGGGCTCTGCAGCTGCACTGCCCAAGGAGCTCACAGCAGAGCCTTGTGCCGGCTCCGGCAGTGGAGCGAGCTGAGGCTGTGGGCGAGGGGGAACAGTGTGGGAGGGCCGGGCGTCTCGGGCTAGAAGCTCGGGGCTCAGCAGGACGGTCGTCGGATGTGGCCTGCAGGCCATAGTTTGCCCACCCCTGTTCTACACTCACTTGCTATCTTGTGTTTCTTCGGTGCTGCCATTTCTGGTGACTCGTGGTAACTATTTTTCTTTGCTTAATTTTGTTTAGTGGAGAAGCACCTTTTCTGTGACTGGCTCCATCTAGTGTTGAAACTGAGAAGTGCAACAGAGTTGAGCTCAAGCGCCATGTGCGGGCCATATTCAATTATATTTTCAGAATTTGCTGCGGGCCAATAAAAACTGACCGTTTGGACACCCCTGGTCTAGATCCATCCTCTTTGGAACCCCCTTTCAGGTAGTTGAAAGCAGCTATCAAATCCCCCCTCATTCTTCTCTTCTGCAGACTAAACAATCCCAGTTCCCTCAGCCTTTCACAAAACGTCAGACTTTGGGGATAGTATATCTAAGATAAGGGACGAATCGAATGAGCTGGGACAGGCAGGTGTGAAAGTAATTTAAAGGATTTACCAGTACGCAGGGAAGGCAGGTTCCTGGGTAATGGGAGGGGAAGGGGGCGGCTCTGGGCCCACAAAAAGGGCAGGGCCTTGGGCAGAAGGGGCGGGGCTGGGGCTAGACTCCCCCAGCCAGCTCTTCAGTGCTGCCCGGCCTGCGCCACCTGGGGCTCTGGTGTCGATTTAAAGGGCCACTGCTGGGAGCCCCGGGTAGCTGCCCCTCCCCCGCAGTCAGCAGCATGGCCAGTACAGAGCTTAAAGCGCTGCCATGGCCGCGCTTTAATGTCAGCTGTGTACGGGCAGCCACTTTCCTACCGATACACTGTATCAGCCCACTTTCACCTCTGGGGACAGGATAAAAGTGTGTACAACATAGTGAATAGAAAAGAGATGGTAGTTTGGAAGCTTCTTTCTCACAACACCAAAACAAAGGGACATTCAATAAAATTAAAAGACTGAATTCAAAGTTGATACAAGGAAATACTTTTTCACATAATGTGTAACTAAAACGTAGAACTCTGTTACAGGATGTTGTTGAGACTAAAAACCTAGCAAGATTCAAAAAGGGATGACATTTTTGTGAATAACATTAACATCCACAGTTAAATAGCTAATGCTAACAAAAGTTTTGCAAAGGATATTAAACCATATGCTTCAGGGTTCAAACTGTCTCCAACTGGGATTAGGAGCTTTCTTGCACTTTCCTATGAAACATCTGGTCAGAGACAGGCTACTGGATGAAATGAACCATGGGTCTGAGCCAGTCTGGCACTTGCTATCTTTCTATTGTTTTTCTATTGCACAGACACTGCACTAATTATTCCAGAATAAAGTGATTTTTATTCTAGAATAGTGTCCACGTGGCAAAATACCATGGAATAGCTATTGCAGAATAGCTTATTCCTGAGGCATGCTGTCCATTGGTCAGGGCACTAGTCTGGGATAAGAGAGATCTAGATTCCATTCCCTACTCTGCCATAGACTCTCCCTGTGCTTTTGGGCAAGTCATGTAGCCTTTCTGTGTCCCACCTGTAAAATGCAGGTAAACTGTGCTTCACCTCATCGGGGTATTGTGAAGATAAACCCTAAAGATTGTGAGGTTCTCAGATTCTAAGGTGATAGGGGTCATATAGTTACAGTAAAGAGAGATTCTGGTCAATTTCCCTTTGTAGACAAGCCTTTTGGCTTTTCTATCATGTTTAAACACCAATTGTTTCCAACCAGACTGATTCCTAATACAATTCACCTGACTGATATCAATGCAGTGTTTTCTTCTTACAAAGTCCCAATTCCTGGAGTCATGTCATGTGGGGAAAAAAAAGTTTCCAATCTTCATAGTAGCAGAGAAAAGATGGAAAACAAATTCTAAAGGCTCAAACCCCAGAAAACAGAGAGAGACCCCAAATGTATTATTTTTGAAAATCATTCATTTTAAGCCAATGTCATGGTTTTTGTAGGCCAGACTTTCAGAATGCTTTGTTTTGGCTAGATCATATATTGATACGGTCACATTGTGCTAGAACAGTGTTCAAAGCCTATGGTAATGGACTGCCCCTCCCCCAGTAGTTGGGTTACAGGTGGGTTTAGTTTGACAAAAAACAGAAGAATGGTAAGTGAAAAAGTGTCCTTTGGAGAGGTGGTGCTACCTGTTGCCCGCTCTAGGGGAGGCAGGTGCTGCTGTTTAATGGGTCCAGCTGCATTAAAGTTTGCGCTCTCTTTTTTGGACAATGTCATCTCACCTTATTAATTCAGATTCTATATTATGAAACTAGGCTTTAAAGAGATGGAAGACAAGTGGCAGAGGAAAGCTGATTGCATGGCAAAGTGTGGGTGTTGTGGGGTAACAAAACAATAAATTATATTATCACAGTTCCTCAGGAAATTTCACCTTTCACCCCTTTCTAGGCTCTTTAAGGACACCTCCCCACCCTCAGGTCTGAGGCCTGTAGCTGTCACCATTCTTGGGGAGCAGATAGGGGGATTCCACAATTCATTTCTTACACAGTGAGGATTTAGGCTGCAGATTCCTGCAGTTCACTGTGATTATCTCAGCAAGTCTGGTTCAGCACCCACACTCCTGTTCTCCCAGGGGTAGTGACAGGATTAATAAGTGCCCAGCCAGCCTTCATAACACAAAGTATTATTTATTCAAAACAAAAACATTAAAGAGGACAGTATCTTGACAATAAATAGCTTCTATGTATGTCTGGCTTACCAAGTATCACTGTGGAGTCCAGGCTGGCTTCAGAGTACTACAGGGTCTGTTTCAGTCTCAGGTCAGTTCTTGTTCTGGTGAAAATACCCTCTCCCCCCCCTCGGTCTAGGAGATCACTTTATATAGTTTTCAGTTTTGTCAGTCAGTCCTCTTGGACCTGGTCAAATCATGATATGCAGTTTCCCATGGGACTTCTCCAGACTTGTTAGTGCCTAGGGATTTGCATTAATTACCTCCCTCCACCCCAGTCATTTTAGTTCCTGCAGGAAACCCTGTAATTCCCCCATTGAGTCAGGAATACAATCTGTATTCCATAACAATACGTATCAACTTTATAAATGTTATATAATAGTCTTTGAATGCACCACGTGTCCATAGTAGCTGTCACAATGAGACTGGAAGACAGGAACATAACATCTGTTTCCTCCTTATCCACAAGGCTTGTTACCCTGTCAAAGTGGGATATTCGGTTGGTTTGACATGATTTGTTCTTGACAAGTCCATGTTGACTGTTACGTATCACCTTATTTTCTAGGCACTTACAAATTGCCACTTTATTTGCTCTATTATCTTTCCAGGTACCAGAGTTAAGATGACTGGTCTATAATTCCCTGGGTTGTCTTTATTCCCCTTTTTCTACATCAGGCTAAAGAACTTGGACTGAGTTGATGGGTCACTTGACCCTGAAAATGATCAGATATTGCTGTGGTATAGCGGGGAATTAGGAATCCAATGGAATAAACCGGAGCATCTTTTCAGAAATGGTGGAGATTTTTTATTTTCAGTGTTGGGTGAAGATGATATCTCCCCCAGAAAGGAATGGCCAGATGTTCACAGAGTATCATCTCATAAACACACAAATTAATTGATAGTTAGAATCAACGGTCTGCATCTTTACCAACTGAAGGAGACTTGAGATATCTAATGTCTGTATATAAACCTGCCTCAAACGACCAGCCATGAGCATTACGACAAAAATCTTTTGAGACATGCTCCTTGCCAGAGATGATGCAATCTCCAATTAGGATCCAAATTCTTAGTATAGCTATCTATCCCAGTCGCTCTGATATTAAACATTTCCAAGCCAGATGGCTTTCTGCTCTTTTGCTTCACAAATGATACAACTGTAATACAATGAAGATGCTTTCTTGGAGCTAGGATGTGATTGTTAACTGCTTGGAATTAATGTTGCACAAAGGTCTCATGAGGATCACATTTTACATCATCAAGGAAGAGCCACCAGCAGACAGCATGTTTAGAGAGGAGCCACCTGTTAGTGACTTCCCCAGAGCAAGGTAAGAAACTGATAAGCAGGATAACCCTGCTGGTTTGTAATTAGACTTTTAGCGCTTTTTTTCTGTATCACTCAAAAAAATAACCACAGCTTGATAATGTATTTCTTGTCCATTTTCTCTGTAATAAGGCAACTGTATTGAATAAGGTTCCAATCCGATCACCAGTGCACAGCCCAAGCAGCCAGCCTGCATCGGGGGAGATCTTTGGGGCCGAGAAGAAAAGAATCCTCTGCACCAGCTCGTGGAGCTGCTTTGCAGCTTCTACTGCAGTCTTGAGGCTACAGTTGTACCCACAGTTCCTGTACACCTGCTTTGTGTATTCATATGGGGTCTGCATAATCACAGATCCCCTAGCCTTAACTCAGCTCCTCTGCTACCCCTAAACTCTGCAAGCCGGCACAGAGAAAGCCCCTCTGCAGGATCCTAAAGTTTTCTCCTCCAACCCCCTCCAAACAGCCAATCTGCATTAGTACTGCTGGGGCCAGGATCTCCATGGGGGAGAATGCTGCAGGAGAGGCAAGGTTTCTCCTTTACTGTTAAGATATATAAATGCATTGTTTGCATCTACAAACAGTTGCTCATGTCAGACAGACCATACTCACTTTTTCCTGTTTCCACTCTTCATTTCTGTGGGTATGGCTACACTTACGGTTTGCAGCACTGGTCATCCAGCTGTGTAGGAGCAGCGCTGGTGTGTGGCCACACTCACAGCTACCAGCGCTGGTGTGTGGCCACATTTGCAGCATTTGCAGTGCTGTTGGGAGTGCTGCATTATGGGCAGCTATCCCAGCATTCAAGTGCACCAACGTGCTTTTCAAAAGAGGGGGGTGGAGGGTGGTGTACTGTGACAGGGAGCCGGGAAGATAGAGAGTGGATTTTTGGAGCCAACACTGTGTGTTAGCTTCCTGGATTGGAAAAATCACAAAATGTTCATGAGCCCTTAGTCTTAACTCTAATTGCAAACAGCCTGCTTCCAACACAGACTGCCCCGTTTCACTCACTCCCTGTGGTGTACTGTGACAGGGAGCGGGGAAGAGAGAGATTGGAAAAATCACAAAATGTTTGCGAACCCTAACAGCATGCATCCAACACTGTTTGCCCTGCCTCTCATTTGATCGTTCACAGCCAGGTATAGATAGCTCCTGTTTGCTGTGATCAGTGTTTGTTTTTATAGATAAGCTCTGCCTGCCTGCCTCTCATTTGATTGTTTACAGCCAGGTACAGAACGGAGCTCCGATCGGAGCTCGTTCACAACAAAACAAAGAGAGGCTGCATAACAAAACAAAGAGAGTAATTTATAAAAGCATTCTGGGATACACCTTATTCCCTGGAGGCCAATCACAGCGCTGGTGTGTGGCCACACTTGATGACCAGCGCTGCAGCACCAGCGCTGGAATCCTTATTCCCCATGCTGAGTGAGGTGTACGGCCAGCGCTGCAGCCAGGGAGTTGCAGCGCTGGAAGTGCCCTGCAGGTGTGGCCACTTACTAATTGCAGCGCTGGTGGAGGCTTTCCAGCGCTGCAAATCGCCAGTGTAGCCATAGCCTGTGTTCCACTAGAGCTTCTGTTCTGCCACTGTAGCTATGACAATGCGTTGTTTTTTTAAAGTACCAGCATTGCATAGGAATATGATTATCAACAGAAATACACCAGCTACACAGGGACAGCATTGCAGTGATGTTTTGCACTATGTACTTTGTAGCATATAGCCTGATCCAAAAGAAAAAAAAAAATCTACTGAAATCAGGAGGAATCTTTTCAATGGCTTCAACAGACTTGAGATCAGGCCCTTCGACAGCAATTAAGTGGATAAAACTAGAGTTGTCAACAATTTCATAGGTGGGTAGATATGCCTAGTCATTAGAGCAGGAGTCAGTAGCCAGGAATAGAAACCCAGAATCAGAACCAGAGTCAAAGGCCAGATACCACAGCCAAGGCTCAGAGTAGAAATCAGGAATTAGAGCCCAGAGTCAGAACCAGATTACCTGGAGGAGGTCTGAGATTCAATGAGCAGATACAGACACTATCACATCTATAGACAAATAGTTTATAGACAAACTGGTGCTGGGTTTAAGAGCAAACCTGCTAGCTTGCTCAGCTAATGAGATGGGGCATTCCATCAGCGTCTGGTTGATGCAGCCCAGCTGTGCTCATTAGGCTGATAGGAGACTGTGCAGGTGCAGCTAGAGGGCTTTATTCCTGACATCAGGCAACACTTCTTTCAATGTTGCTTTGCATCTGCACCCCTCAATTTTAAACAAATGCAAAATCTCAAAGCAAAATTTTGCCAGATCATTGAGTTTTGTAAATTCTCAAGTCAAAGTCATGTGAAACTCTGCATTTTGATTGCAAATTACTATGCAAAACCATAAGCCAGCCAAGGAATACTCTGGCTGGATCCACGTTCACCTGAAAAGTCCATAAATGTTAATGATCTTTTCCCTGGCAAGTTCCAATGAAAGACAAAATCAAGCAAGTTTCAGATTTTCTTGTGAACCTTTTGCACAGTTCTAGCTAAAAATAAACAAATAAACCACAAAGGCAGCTTGGCCAGGGCAAGTAGGCTAGGCAGAATCTAACCTGATTGGATTGCCAAAAAGAGGGGCTCACCACCACGAGAAAACAGTACTATTGAAAGCAGATGGGAGATAAACTTCATCTATATTTCTATGGGAGCTTCCCACCAGACTATCTGAGAGGAGGCATGTCAGGTTTGCCTTTCCATTTTCAGAGGCTACCAGCCTCCACTGTTAAACATCATGGAGCATGATTAGGGCCCTACCAAACTCATGCTCCATTTTGGTCAATTTCATGGTCATGGGATTTAAAAAATCATAAATTTCATGATTTCAGCTATTTAAATCTGAAATTTCATGGTGCTGTAATTGTAGGGGTCTTGATCTAAAAAGGAGTTGTGTGGGGGTTGCGGTACAGCTACCCTTGCTTCTGCACTGCTGCTGGTGGAAGCGCTGCATTCAGAGCTGGGCAGCTGGAGAGTGGCAGCTGTTGGCTAGGTGCCCAGCTCTGAAGGCAGCAGCACAGAAGTAAGGATGTCTCAGCTTCTGGCTTCTAGCCTCTTATAGGGGCCAGCTGGGCCTGATTGGGGCGTGGCCAGCTGCAGCCACTTCCCATTCAGCCCAGCTTAAAAGCTGCTTTCTCCAGCCACATTCCCCTCCCAGGGCTGTTTTTAACCCCTTCAGGGAAGGAGCCGGGGTTCACCCTGCTACAGGCCCTAAGCATAATAATCCCTGATAGAAATCCACTGAATGTATCACCTCCACTGAAGTCAGTGGATTTCTTTTTTCAGTTCTCTCTGGTTCTGTTCTCTTGAATGGAGTTCCATCAGAGTCATCTAGCCCCAGGACCTTCATTGTGGACCTGATTATGCGAGCGGCTTAATACCTCCTGAAAGGGGTCTGGACTAAGGTTCAAGTAAATCTTTCCACTGACTTCAACAGGTTTTGATCAGGCCTGACAGGACCAAAGATGTCAGCACTTCCCAGAGGCACTCTCCACCTCACAGGTTCAACCCCCACATGAGGATTTGGGAACTAGATTAATCCTGTGTGGATCTCCTCTGAAGTAGACTATAAATACAGAATTACTTCTAAACAGAAACTTTCATAAATTAAGTTTAGCAAAATGCCTCAGCAAGTTTAACCTAAAACTACGTGACTAAGAGCCCACCTTAGGCGTCTGTTACTGCCAGCGATGGATGTGAGTATTAAACAGAGTCTGAAATACCCAGCAGTAAGCTGGCTAGAGCATTGCTAGTTACAATGACAGCCAACAGAATGTCCAGTGCTGACTCTCCCTTCCTCCCCCGTTCTTTGGACAAGAAAAGTCGAGTCAGCATTCTGCACCATCCCAGCTGCAATGACTTAGCCCACAACAATGTCTCTTTCTGCTGTTTTTCTAGTATGGCCACATAATTTATTCTGATTTACTATCAAACCCACTGTCCTATCAAATGTCAGATCATTTTAAAAAGAGAGAAGCCATGATACATAACTAAGCCAAGGCAATTTTGAAGCGGAGCTGAGACTCCAGCTGGAACTGCCATTGATGTGCAAAGAGCACGGGGATCCGAGCTAGAGTGTCAGTCTTAAAAGAAAAATGCACTCATCCGAATAATACCTTAAAAAACTCAGTCAGTATATATGAAGTATATTTCAAAATGGGTTTCAGAAATACTGGGTGCTGATTCATTAACTGAATAACTGTCAGTGGGGCAGCTGGACTCTCAGTGGAAGATGTTGTTTTATTGACACTTCTCAGCTGGAGTCGGTGAGATAAATACTACATTTTACAATGTAGCATTAGTGTTGGTGCTACTCAGCTCCCAAATATTTGCCCATCCAGCAGCTCCCCAGAGCTAGAAGCACATTAGGGCTCCCTTACTTTGTATTTAGAATCTAGCCTGGATTCTCCTCCTCCCAAATGCATAGGAGGGAGATAAGAACAACAGCCTAGTTGAGACCCCTTTCCCAATTTGCGGTTATGGGTGTGGGTATTTTCTCATAAATCCCTCCTCTACATTTAGAAAGAAGAGTGAAGATTCCCATGGCTCCTGAACCTGCTGATGAGCTAGAGGGGGTTTATAGCCAGGGCTTGCATGAGCCCCTGGTTAGCAGAAGTGATCTTTGGGTCCCAGGGAGGAGAATTTTAGCTTTCATTTTAAGAGAAAAGTTTCTAGCCCTTTGCTTTGCAAGGATCCCAGAAAGCATAAATTGATCCCGAGGGTTGAAACAAACAAGCAGCTGCTACACTAAGGAGACACAAAGAGTAAAGATCCCTTCACACACATTAACTTTGTGACACTCCGCAGGGGTACCCAGGGTAGTGAGGCACTTTGCTATCACTTGCCCTTACCATGAGAGAGCCTTGTCTCTACCTGCCAGGGGTCAGCTCCCTGCTAGCCCTGGCCACTGGCAGCACAAGTACTCCCCTCTCAGCCCCTGCAGGCTCTGCTGTCCCTTTGCAGGCAAGCAATAGGCAAACACCAATCCCTCTGGAATGCCCAGCCCTTGATCCACTGGACATGCACAGATTATCTGCATACCTGCTTACTAGTTTCACCTCAGGATCACCACCCTGCTTAACACACAGCCATTAGATATATTTATTGTGAAAACAAGAATAAATGTGTTATCAAAGAACATAGATTCAAATGATACTGAATAAGAATATTGGAAATAAATGGTTACATATAAAATAAAATCATAACTTGCTTTCTAGATCACAAGACATTCCCCGTCTCCTACAGGATAGCTTACCCCAAATCCTTTCCCCAGTGTTTTCAACCAAGATGGATGAGATCCTCTTTTCATAAGATCAAGCCCACTGGCAGCTTGTCTTCCCAGACTGAAGGATGCCAGGATGTCTCTCTGCACTCCCACATCTACCAACCAGACCTTTGATCTTCACCTGAAAACAGGATCCCTCCCACCATCACTGTTTACCTCCTTTTCTTGTGAAGTCCCTGCAAGCTCTTTAGGGTTTTACTTAGTACGCTAATAGACTTCCATTGGGAGACACACAGTACACAACAATTAGCTAGGGAGATAAGTGGAGAAGTTTGTTTCAGGGCGTGCTGCCTTTGAGTGAGCTGCCTTGAAACATATAGGCAATTATGTTCTTAAGGCCTTATAGTTCTTAAGGCCATATATATATGTCATGACATGACATGACATACATACATAGCTCCTTACATATTATCTGCACATACATATCACAATGAATAGAGTGACCAATGTGACACATTTGCTACTACGACCAAGATCTGCACCTGTGGAGGCTCCACCCGGGCCCGCGCCCTAGGCTTCAAGGCACACCGCAGCAGCACTCCTACTCATCGTGGCGTAGCCCCTGTGGCCATAGGCGGCAGGTTTGTATAATTTTTGGTGGGGCCCAAAATGGTGGTGCCCCCCCGCTCCCGCCCTGTAAGCCGATATAAAATGAAGCTACAACGCGTCAGCGCCACAAGATTACAAGGGTCAATTAAAAGTGGAAAGTCAGAAGCAGCACTTGCCTACTTCAATATACAGTATTATATTTTGTTGTACCTGTTGTGATGAAGTGGGAATGTTCTTAATATTTTCTCTGAATACTGTGTGGGTGCCTCAGTTTCCCCTGCAAGATGCCAACTGAAGGTGTTGGGGACAAAGAGATCAGGTGGCCTCCTTGTCCGGAAGAGACACAGAGGCCAGAGGAGGGAGTGTCAGTTTGGAGCTGGCTGGGGAAATGGGGAGAGACTCAGAACTTGGTTCTGGGCTCCCACCCCAAGATGGACCTGACCGAGGGTTCTCTTTTCTGTACCAACAAGCTCTGTTTCAACTGTTTTCCCATCATCTAATAAACCTTCTGTTTTACAGTCTGGCTGAGAATCACATCTGACTGCCGAGTTGGGGTGCAGGGACCTCTGGCTGCCCCAGGACCCCGCCTGGGCGGACTCACTAGTACATGGTGTGGAAGGGCATGCTGAATGCTCTGAGGTCAGACCCAGGAAGGTGTAAGCTTCTTGCCCTGGAGACAGTCTGCTCAGAGAGGAGGCTCCCCCAGAGTCCTGACTGGCTTTGAAGGAGTGGTTCCAGAGCATCCCAGCATCTCCTTCCACCCCATGCACTTCTCAGAAGTCCACACAGGCACTAACACTCCCTCCTCTGGCCTTTGTCAAGAAGGCTAACATCATTTTGGGCTGTATAAGTAGGGGCATTGCCAGCAGATCGACGGACATGATCATTCTCCTCTATTCAACATTGGTGAGGCCTCATCTAGAGTACTACGTGCAGATTTGGGCCCCACATTGAAAGAAGGATGTGGAAAAATTGGAAAATCCAGTGGAGGGCAACAAAAATGATTAGGGGGCTGGAGCACATGACTTCTGAGGAGAGGCTGAGGGAACTGGGATGGTTTAGTCTGCAGAAGAGAAGAATAAGGGAGGATTTGATAGCTGCTTTCAACTACCTGATAGGGGGTTACAAAGAGGATGGATCTAGACTGTTCTCAGTGGTAGCAGAGGACAGAACAAGGAGTAATGATCTCAAGTTGCAGTGGGGGAGGTTTAGGTTGGATATTAAGAGAAACTTTTTCACTAGGAGGGTGGTGAAACACTGGAATGGGTTACCTAGGGAGGTGGTGGAATCTCCTTCCTTAGAGGTTTTTAAGGCCCGGCTTGACAAAGCCCTGGCTGGGATGATTTAGTTGGGAATTGGTCCTGCTTTGAGCATGAGGTTGGACCTTATGACCTCCTGAGGCCCCTTCCAACCCTGATATTCTATGATACTCTAAACTGACCACCAAATTTAAGTTGCGTGTTTTTCCGGTCAGGTGAGGACTCTGGGGCAGGGCTAGGGATAAGGAACTTGGGGTGCAGACAGGCTGCCCCAGGGCTAGGGCCAAAGAGGACTCCCCTCCACCCTCCCTGGCAGCAGCAAGCTCCAGGGGAGGGACCCCTCCTCTCCCCCACAGTTCACTGCACATGCTCCTAGGGTCCCTCTCAGGTCCAGAAGGCCCACTCGGCTCCCCTATGGTGGGTACCGAGGGGGGAGGTTGCCATCACGTATGGCCTCCCCTGCTGCCACCCCTCACCATAGCCTCACTGGGGATGGGGCTGCCCCTTGCCCAGCATGGTGCAGGAGTGGGGACTGCAGGGTGGTAGCTGGGAAGGGGCACAGTATCACAAAATTCACCTAAGCCCCAGCTGCACAGGTCTCCCAGTGGTGTAGCCAGGTTCTAACATCAGGGGGAGCAAACATATCCAATTACTAAAAAAGATGCCAGCCAACATATCCAATTACTAATCAGGTAGTTCTATAACAGGCTATAACAGGCTGCCCTGGACCCCATCACCCCCTGAAGCACAAGGTAGGGGTAGGCACCACCATGTTGTGCCTTGACAAAATTACTGGACTTAGTGACGGACAATGCGGGCAGGTGGGTATTATGTCATTCAATCATTCAACCCATAAAATTGCACACATTTTGCCTCAGTGAAATTAAATATCCAGAGAATTACTGGGCCTGTGATGATGATGATGACCAGGGCTTGCTCACCTGTGGCTCCCCCTCCCTGTGATGTGGAGGCACAGCCAGGCAGGTCTGCATCTGCAGGCAGGCACCCTGCCTCAGGTGCAGCTCCCATGGGCCCTGCTAGCTACTAGACTGGGAGCCTCCCGGCCAATGGAATGGAATGGGCTGGGCTGGGGGGCGGAAGGCAAAGGGGGAGATTGTAGGGAGCTTTGGAGGAGGGGAGGCAGTGGGGAGGAGGGGGCTGGCACAACGGGGAGGGCTCTTTGGAGAGGAGTGACAGGGGCACAGGGGTCATTGGGAGTCTCTCGAGGGGGCAGAGGGTTGTGTGGGTCTCTGTGGGGCAGGGGGCTGTGATGGGCAGAGCCAGCTGCAACCTGGGTCTGCTCTGCGGGGGGTGTTGCTATAGTCCCCTCAGGAAGCCCCCCCCCATCCTGTGTATTTTATACCAGCCCCGGGGTGCCCATTGCTGCTCCTTTCCCCACCCACGACTCCATCTGTCTGTCCCCACATCTCCCCCGGCTGTGTCCGTCTGTCTGTCCCACAACCCCCTGGCTGTGTCCTTGTGTCGGTCTGTCCCACAACCCCCGGCTGTGTCTGTCTGTCTGTCTGCACCCCACTGTGTGTGTCTGTCCCCCAACCCCCTGGCTGTGTCTGTTTGTCCCCACCAACCACCCCCCCCGGCTGTGTGTGTGTGTCTGGCTGCCCCCACAGCTCACAGGCTGTGTCTGTCTGTCCCCCCTGTGTGTGTCTGTCCCACAACCCCCTGGCTGTGTGTGTTTGTCCCCACCAACCCCCCCTCCCCAGCTGTGTGTGTGTGTCTGGCTGCCCCCACAGCTCACAGGCTGTGTCTGTCTGTCTGTCCCCCAGTGTGTGTCTGTCCCACACCCCCCTGGCTGTGTGTGTTTGTCCCCACCAACCCCCCCTCCCCAGCTGTGTGTGTGTGTGTCTGGCTGCCCCCACAGCTCACAGGCTGTGTCTGTCTGTCTGTCCCACAACCCCCTGGCTGTGTGTGTTTGTCCCCTCCCGGCTGTGTGTGTGTGTCTGGCTGCCCACAGCTCACAGGCTGTGTCTGTCTGTCTGTCCCCCCGTGTGTGTCTGTCCCACAACCCCCTGGCTGTGTGTGTTTGTCCCCACCAACCCCCCCTCCCCGGCTGTGTGTGTCTGGCTGCCCCCACAGCTCACCATCTGTGTCTGGCTGCTGCTCACAATGGCTGCCCAGGGCTCAGCCCCTGCCTGTGGCTCGCTCCCCCTCCCTGCTGTGGAGGCGCGGCCAGGCAGCAGCTCCCATTGGCTGGGGTTCCCGGCCAATGGGCTGTGAGCCCAGTCGCTGCTGGAGCCTCTCCCGGGAGCTGCCGCTGCGGTGAGTGAGAGCGCCGGGTGTAGCAACGGGGGGACCCCCAGCACAGGGCCTGGGGCCCAAACATTGGTGGGGCTGAGCCCAGCTCCTGGATTATTGGTGGGGCCTGGGCCCCACGGGCCCATATAACTCGCCGCCCCTGCCTGTGGCTCTCATTGCCGCCTTTCGAACAGTGCTTGCCTATCTCTTAGGACCGACTGACCCATGTTCAACTGCTGTTCACATGGAACCCTTCTCCACTTCGGCCTTCAAAGTTCTCATTTGAATATTTGCTACTACCACCAAGATCTGACACAGGCTCTCTTTAGAGACCTGACATGACATTCTTTGGTGGACTAGTATGTAGACACCAGACCAAGGGGCTCCCATGTATCTTTGTGTCCTCTGCCAGTTGGCACAAAGAGGTCCCTGGGTCACACATTTTTATGTAAAAGGAGTCAGTAAAGTTTCGGGGGGATCCCAGAACCATCTTGCTAGTCCTCCTGCTAATTCCGAGGCCAGCTTGATGCACAGTGCTGTGGTAATGGCAGACAGGAGTGAGTGGTGGCAAAAACTCGTTTCCTAGGAATTCTAAGGCCAACCCTGCCGCTTAAAATTTTTAGCTCTTCCTGAGACTACCAAAGAGCCAGTTGCTAATCATTCAGGAAGCTACCACACCACAGGTTCACTGTTATGGCCTCGCTGCTTCTCCAAGAAGAATGCCCCTTCTGGAACCCCTACCAGTGCCGCTAAGAGCTCAAACTAGATGCACCAGGCAGTCACTCCTACATGCTTTCTGGCCACTCCAGCAGTGCATAAGTAGGAAAGGGACAGATGCTGGGGCCAAACTGCCTCAGCACTGCATGTGAGTCTGGCAGTCTTTCTCCCTCTTCTTGTTGGTGCCACTTGCAGCTTAAATTGTTGTTGATGGCAGACAACCTGGAAGAACCCTTTGCATTCCAACCCCCTATGACAATACAGGGGAAACCCATTCCTCCTTGCCCCCTCATCCTAGCCAGGGAGACCCATCCCCTGGGTCCCCCCCACCCCAAGCTAAGGGAGCTCATCAACATTCAGGGGAGAAATGTTCACCTCAAGAACCATATGGGATCTCAGTCCCCAAATGGCCAATCCACCCTCCATCAGAGGAGACCTGTTCACCAGCTGGCTGACCATCCCACAGCCAGAGGCCACTCTAAACTCTCATTAGCTGCTTAATTATGGGTGTAGATGCCTGTCTTTAGGCACCCAAGTCTCATAGTGTTGGCCTTAACCTCTGTCTGGCTCCTTTTCCCTGTACTATACCAATACTTACCTACCTGACAGGGGTATTATGAGTATCAATCATTTAATGTTTGGAGAGTACTTCGAAAATGCATAGACATTCTATGTATTATTATTTTCAAACATAGGAATCGTAACAGGACATCCATATCCCTGAGATTATAGAGCATCATTTATCATCTTTCACCTCTAAACCGTGCCCACTTCAGATGTAGCATGTTTCTGCTTCAATAAGCCTTTTAGAATTCTTTGTTCTACTAAGTGGAAATGTATGAAAAGCTGAAGCTTTTTTATATCCAAAAATGGAAACTTGTTGGAATTTGTTTAATCTACTCAATCCTAAGGGATTCTTCCGAGCAATGATGTTTGTTTAACTGAACACCTGTTGAACAAATAAAGAACATGTGATCCTATGCAAATGAATGTGTTTGGATAATAAGGGCCAGATTGTGGAGCCCTTAACTCATGTTTTTACATTTTATGTCTATGTATATTGTGTAGATAGTAGAGTTTTAATCATAAATTGTAAACCTAGGTCTTTTCATGTGTTTATGGTTGCTTTACATGATAATATTTCACCTGACCTGTTTATGTAACACTTTAAAAATCAGCAAAAGGGTTATATAACTAAAATTTATTATGAAACAAAAGGCAAAAAACTATTATGTACATAGTTTAGTCCTATTCAGTGTCTACTCGGCGCTTCTTGGCTTGTCTCTTGTATTCATTAAATGGAGCATCTCTTGTCACTGTCCAGCAATAGTCTGCAAGCATTGATGGGCTCCATTTGCCCTGATAGCGTTTCTCCATTGTTGCAATGTCCTGGTGAAATTGCTCGCCGTGCTCGTCGCTCACTGCTCCGCAGTTCGGTGGAAAAAAATCTAGATGAGAGTGCAAAAAATGTATCTTTAGTGACATGTTGCAACCAAGGCTTTTGTATGCCTTGAGGAGGTTTTCCACCAACAACCTGTAGTTGTCTGCCTTGTTGTTTCCGAGAAAATTTATTGCCACTAACTGGAAGGCTTTCCATGCCGTCTTTTCCTTGCCACGCAGTGCATGGTCAAATGCATCATCTCAAAGAAGTTCACGAATCTGAGGACCAACAAAGACACCTTCCTTTATCTTAGCTTCACTTAACCTTGGAAATTTTCCATGGAGGTTCTTGAAAGCTGCTTGTGTTTTGTCAATGGCCTCGACAAAGTTCTTCATCAGACCCAGCTTGATGTGTAAGGGTAGTAACAAAATCTTCCTTGATTCAACAAGTGGTGGATGCTGAACACTTTTCCTCCCAGGCTCCAATGACTGTTGGAGTGGCCAATCTTTCTTGATGTAGTGGGAATCTCTTGCACGACTATCCCATTCACAGAGAAAACAGCAGTACTTTGTGTATCCAGTCTGCAGACCAAGCAAGAGAGCAACAACCTTCAAATCGCCATAAAGCTGCCACTGATGTTGGTGATAGTTTATGCACCTCAAAAGTTGTTTCATGTTGTCATAGGTTTCCTTCATATGGACTGCATGACCAACTGGAATTGATGGCAAAACATTGCCATTATTCAGTAAAACAGCTTTAAGACTTGTCTTCGATGAATCAATGAACAGTCTCCACTCATCTGGATCGTGAACGATGTTGAGGGCTGCCATCACACCATCGATGTTGTTGCAGGCTACAAGATCACCTTCCATGAAGAAGAATGGGACAAGATCCTTTTGACGGTCATGGAATATGGAAACCCTAACATCACCTGCCAGGAGATTCCACTGCTGTAGTCTGGAGCCCAACAGCTCTGCCTTACTCTTGAATAGTTCCAAAATCCTGACAAGGTCATTCAGTTCACCTTGTGTTATGAGGTGTGGTTCAGAGGAGGAGGATGGGAGAAAATATGGGTCCTGTGACATTGATGGTTCAGGACCAGAAGTTTCATCCTCTTCCTCTTCCTCGTCTGACTCAAGTGAGAATGATTCTGGTGCATCAGGAACCGGCAGTCCTTCTCCGTGGGGTACTGGGCGTATAGCTGATGGAATATTTGGATAGTGCACAGTCCACTTTTTCTTCTTTGACACACCTTTCCCAACTGGAGGCACCATGCAGAAGTAACAATTGCTGGTATTATCTGTTGGCTCTCTCCAAATCATTAGCACTGCAAAAGGCATAGATTTCCTTTTTCTGTTCAACTACTGGCGAAGATTTGTTGCACAAGTGTTGCAGCATATGTGTGGGGCCCATCGCTTGTCCTGATCTCCAATTTTGCAGCCAAAATAAAGGTGATAGGCTTTCTTAACCATAGTGGTTATACTGTGCTTTTGTGATGCAAAAGTCACTTCACCACAAACATAGCAGAAGTTATCTGCACTGTTCACACAAGTACGAGGCATCTCTGCTCACTTTGGCTAAACAGAAATGTGTCCCTTTGCAAAATCAAACACTGACAAATAAGAGAGCACGACACTGTATGATTTCTAGAGCTGATATAGGACAATTTGTTCAGCAGAGTGATGTAAGCTTCATTATGATTGCATCATCCATGACTTCTAGGAATAACATGATGCAATTCATATCATGTATGACACAATACCAGCTTCAGATTGCATCATTCATTGTTTTGCCTAAAAAGCAAGTACTGTCCAAACCCAGTCATAGATTTATTCATAGATCCAGTCAAAGATGTATTTTAGTCATTTCTGGTTTAAATTGAGATCCCTTCCCTTTATAACTCACTTATCCTCCACTATTCCCAAGTCAAGGGTCGTATATACTGACCCAATAGCATAACTTGAAAACTAGAGCCAATCAACAATTTTAAGCATCATTTTCGTTCTCAGTGACCCAGAATTAGTAAAGTTTGACTACATTTATTTCAGAAGCATTTTGGCTGTAGAGCAGTGTTATTAATCTCCGAGACCTCTAAGAAGTTCTCCAGCAACACCAGAGATCATCAGAGTTAACACTCCTGATGTTCCAAGATAAAAAATCATAAACAAAAAAAGCATCAAATAATTTAAAAAATTCTTTAAAGACCACATAGTTTGAAAATCTCATTCTGACTGTCTAATATAGAATGAGTACAGAGGCTCAAACTATGATGAGTGAAATCCCCCAAACTCAGCAGAATTAAAATATTTTTTGTGCTATTATTTAAAGTACGGGTGAAATGTGGGCCCAGTAGGTGGCACCATTGCATCTTAAATACCAGCAGCTGCAATCACCTCATATAGATCCTAATATACTCCCATTAGAGTCGATGACAAAACTCCCACTGATTTCAGTAGTGCAGGATCAGGCAAACTAGCGCAAAGAAAAGGACCAAACTATAGCATGACCACCCATGCCCACGAGGTTTTCTGCTAAACTTAGCACTGTGATTTCCCCCCTTATTTGATCCTCAAAGCATGGAAATCAAAGTTTCAACGCATCAAGCAAAGAACAAAGAAATAATTACTATTTTCAAGAGGTCACATAAAGTTCAGATTCTTTGCTAGAATAAAACATTTGCACACTTGTCTCAGTGGAATCACATTATTGGGTTTCCCAATGAATGTTTGAAAGGAAATAATGAAAGAGCGAATTAAAGCCTTTTAAATCTATATAATAACAATTTTACTATATCCACTTTCCAATTTTCACTGAATAAAGGAATGAGGTTTTTTTACCTTATTTATTTCTAACATTAACTTCTTTTGTTTCTTCATAACTTTTTATTGGGATTTTAGAGGACGAGCCTGGAAATGAACAGGCTGAAGACATGTTCTGTTTTGTCTAAACTGACATATTTTGACACAAGAATTTTCATGAAAGGCACCAAACTTCCTCCATGCCACTTTGCTGCTCTTAGAAAACGCCTGATCCAATACCCATTGAAGTCAAGAGAAAGCCTCCCATTGTCTTCCCCGGACTTTGGGTCAGGTTGAGAGGATGTAAACATGAAGGCTCTGAGCTATGTCGAGTCATGGTTTTCTTTGCCTTCATTGTGTTTCTTACACACAATTGGTCATAAATATGGGATCAGCTCCTTAGGTGGTGTAAATCAGCTTAACTCCATTGAATTCAATAGAGCTACGCCAATTTACACAAGAGCAGTATCTGGACCACAGTGTGTGGGTCACTTAGGATTTGCCATGAATCAAACCACTTTCTAGAGAAATAGCTTGCCCCAGCTGTGGGCAATACTTGCTACTTCAGAAGATACTAATCTGCCCTCCCCCAAACAAACCAGCCAACCTAAAACCCTAATTCAATTAGCCTAGCAGTTCCCAAGTTCTGGTCTGTGGACCACCTCCAGGTGGCCTGCAGAGAGCTGGCTGGTCACATGGTGCTACTGCTGGAAGAAATGAAACAGATGGGAGGGGGAGCAAAAGTACAGAATGTGCTTGACGATCTTCTAAAAGGAAAACACACTTATTGGATTAAAGGCAGCTAAAATACACTGGTTATTTATGGTGATTCCATGCAATCAGTTTCTGCACAGATGTTATGCCATCATGCAGGGGAGGAAAGGCAGCATGTACAACAAGGAATGGGAAGGGAGGCAACCATCAGAAAAATCTCTCTATTCAGATGTATCCCATGCTATGAAAATATTTGAACACCCTGAATCTAGGCATTTGTGCAGTGTTGTATGAAGTGGAGTGAAAGCTCAAAGGCAGAGCAAACACACTTAAAATTCCAGCAGCAACAACCTTAAAGTCTGGCAGCCAATTCACAAGGAGAGAAGCCCCCTGTCCAAACCCCTCCAGAGCCTGCCAACTCCTGTCAATGTTCTCTCCATTCTGTTTGTCTCATAACCTTCCCTTTGAGTTCTCAGTACATGCAAAAAAATACTGAGAACCTTCATAAAAGGGGTGTTTGTGTGTGTTTGTGTGTGTGTGGGTTGTCATGTGAAATACATCTTGGGGGTGAGCCTTCCATGAAGAGGACCCCAATGCCCTGCCATTCCTTGCTCCAGTGGTGTCCCTGGCAGGAAGCCTTGCTGAGTTACATAGAGGTTAATCCCCAGTTGTTGTTCAGAGGCTGTTCAGGGAAGCCCTCCTAGCCAGAAGCTAATTAGATGCAGTTGCACCTATTGAGGCTCACCGGCTTCAAAGAAGGATGTGTTCCTCTCAGAGGCTAAACTCACACCTATCCCTTACTCCTGCTTAGAAATCAGGGCAGCCAGCTGTGGTAAAAACAAATACAGGAAATACTCTTTATCACTTGTACTGGGGCTGGGCTGGGATGAGTTTACGGCTTTTAAAATTACATGAATGGAATATGCAGCTAGAGGCTTTTGCCAAATTAGATTAACCATGAGATTTGACTACTAATATTATTTGAGTTTACATGTAACAATGATTGTTAGTGATCATAAAATTATCTTTCCCATTTAAAAAAAAAACAGACACATTTTTTGCCTCAGTTCAGTTCTGCAGCTGTAAATCCCACGGCCTGTTATAAATTCCATTTCTGTACACCCAAAAGCATTTTCGATTTGCAGAGATAGATTGTCATCCTAGTCGTGATAGAGATCATGTTTCTCTTTTGTGTGGATTTTAGACCTGCACACTGGTACTGGCCTTGAAAGCTAAGTAGCTCAGCTGTGCAAATGATTGTTCTGGAATTCCCCAGGTCCAGGAATAAACTACCAAAGTAAAATTAACATGAGGCTGCTATTTTATTATGGTCAAAAGAAAACATTCATTAATGGATGAGTGGCAAAAATTAAAACTTCAATCACATTTTCTTTCAGTTCAAAGTTTTAATCAAACGGCACACCCAAGTGGAATGGACAGTTCCTGAGACTGGGAGCTTTTCAAGCAAAAGTCAATAAATTACAAGTGAATGTAAATAAAATCTAGCTGTACTCCCCTACAACAAAGGAGAACATAAAAAATGCAGGCACGTCTGCAAACACCACAGCAGCACAAGTTGACATAATGTCCTTGCTTTAGGCTACCAAGAGATCCTATGGTTATTACTAACCTCAGCATTGCAGGTAAACAATGTCTAAAAATACACCCAATCTAATGAATGATACATTTTTTCACAAGCACATTCATCAAAGTATCTGGCCAGGGTAATAGAAAACTTGATTCATACAAATAAAAGTTTGAGGCAATTAATATCATACTGTTGTCACAAGGGTGAATGGAATAGACAGGAAAATGAGGAGGTTAACCTCATCTATATAATTTATACTCAGTCTTTATAGTCATGAATTCTGCAAACACATGCTTAATTTTATGCACTTGAGTAGTGTTTAAAATTAAACACGGTGTAAATGTTTGCAGGATCAGTACCTGAATCTTCAAAGCACGCCGCAAACATTAACTCATCATTCCTCACACCAGCTTTGGGAGATAAACATTCTTGTCTCCATTTTTCAGATGAGGCGCTGAGGCAAAGGTCAGAGCCAGGATTAGAACTCAGTAAATTCCTGATGCCAAGACCATGCTTGGCCTAGCTAGACTATGCCTCTTTCTTGTGCAGAATGCTTTCTCTTGTTCTCATAAAATATTACAATTACATATCTGCCCACAGATATCAAGATGATGGGTGCCTTTCGAAGGCCATACATGTCGCCAACTGGTTGATGCAAGAGTCTCTATAGAGGCCAAAGGAGAAGAAAAGGCCATAGATTTCCATCCTTATTGACAACAAAAGTCATTATTATTATTTTTTCCTGATTGCTGCACTTACACAGGGAAATTATTTCCCTGTTTCAGAGATAGGGTCAGAAATGGCAGATCCCTAGAAACTCCTGGGTATTTTTAGATTTGTATGTATATGGAAACTTAAGCAAGTAAATAATAGCTAGAGAAAAAACTTCAGTGATTCAGAAAATATGTGCATAGCAGCAAATACATCCCCTTCTTACATATTTATGGCATGCTGGCTGAGAAGTTGGCTGCAGTGAGCTAAAGTCTAGGTTCAAAACCAGCTGTGTGGTTTTGCTTTCTTATGTGAGTCTTTGGAAGTTTTCTCCCTTTCTTGACATACTTGCTGAGGTCTCGAACAATATATTCAACTGTTGTGAGGAAAGCATAAGATAAATTAATCGACAAAGGAAAAAAATATGTGTGGATAACTAAAGAAGCTTGTAGAGTACTGGTCTTAAGCCACCCTACCAAACAGGAGGAAATGTGAGTTTCAGGGTTAATAAATCTATGAACCTCGGCTGCATGTATGGAAAAGAGACCCAAGACATGTGCTAACATCCACATATTCCACTGCAGAGTGGTGTCAGTAAGATTCCCAGGAAGCTTGGCTCCTTTGAGAATTGCCTACAGGTGGCATTTGTGAGCAGACATTGTGGGGTTTATTCTGTTGATGAACTCACATAAATCTCTGGCTATGTCTACACTGGCAATTGAACGACAAAACTTTTTTTCCTTAGCTATCCCACCCCTGAAAGAAAAATGTTTTGCCACTACAAGTGCCAGTGTAAACAGTGCTTTAGCAGGAGCGCTCTCCTGCCGACAATGCAAACACTGCCCGTTGGGGGTGGAAGATTTTTGTTGTCAGGAGAGCCGACAAACAACGCCTACACTGCACAACTTTTGGCAGTACGGCTGTAGCGACACAAAAGCTGTGTAGTGTAGACATAGCCTTAGTAATCTGCATGGACTTCAGAGGCAGAATACATACTGGAAATGTCCCATATATTCCATTACCTCAACTGCAGAAACACTTACTTTCAGTAGCATAGACCTAGATCCTCAAACTTATGTAGGTACTAACTCCCAATGATTTCAGTGGGAGTTAGATGCCTAAATGCCTTTGAGGATCTGGGCCTTTTTCCTCCTGACTCAGGGCCATTCTCATCCCACTTACACTGGTGTAAATCAGCAGTAAATCCACTGAATGGCAAGATGTTGCCTTGTTTGGTACTCACTGCTGCACCTCCATATATTTTAACTCTGGACTGAAATCTTGACCAACAGTGATTCCTCCTCTGAACAAGCTTAACCTGGGTTGCCTTCATTTAGTCACACATACGTCACCATGGCTTTCCTTTTCCAAAACTGGAACTGGACACCTTCATTGTAGACACAGCTCCTCCTGGCAAAAAATCCCCTTTGATTGCAAACCATCCACCATGTTAACTAAAGTACAAATTGTACCATAAAAGAGAATCAAAGGACTAAATTTTGCCCTCATTTTATGCCTGTGCAACCCCACTGACGTCAATGAGAACTGTAAATGCATATCTGAGGGCAGAATTAGGCTCAAAGTCTTCCTGCTATGGGTCTTGGGGAAAGGAAGGGATAGCTAGAGAGGAGGAGAGCAGGGAAAGAAAGGAAGGAATAGGTGCAGGAGATTTAATCTCTTTGTTCACAGGAGGTCAGAGACAGAGCCAACACACTTAAAATTCCAGCAGCAACAACCTTAAGGTCTGGCAGCCAATTTACAAGGAGTGGAGCCCCCTGTCCAAACCCTTCCAGAGGTTAAAGGTTCCAGGGAACATTTTTTCTTGTTGCTCCACCCCTCCGCCTTCTGCAAACATTTTTTTCTCTGCATTGGAGTGATTCTAAAAATAATGGGATGGGCCTTCAGGGTAGTTGAGGCATAATTACAGTCTCATCAAATCTGCTTCATTCAAAGGCTAAAACGACCTTTCTTCCTAACTGCCAGCCCTGCAAATTCAGCCTGGATTTGAAAGTCGAGTTGGATTCTCTCCATCGTGTGTGTTGTCACCACCAGGCCATCTCTGCCTCATTCCATCTACCCAGCCGCCAGCCCCATCATCTCCTGAGCAGTTTGGAACTAAGTGAGCAATTCCGTTGATGCACAAGCCAGCACAGAAGCCAGCTCTCTCTCTCTCAGAACTAGTTGGTTCTGAGCTACAGGAGCCACTACCTCAGAACATTCATTAGTATGCAGTGTAATCTGATGCTTATTTACTCCAGATAAAGATCTACTCCAATTACTCTGAATGCACCCAGAGAGCATTGCTGTAGCATAAGGAAGTGCTAGTTTCACATGTCACTTTTCAGACTAGAACTTCAGTTTTACAGTATTAATGTGCACTCCCTGCTTTCTCCCTCTCCCACCCCATTTGGAAAGATAACCGACAATTTAATTTCCCAAGAGTAAACAATGCACTATGACCCAGAGTTCCAATGGCATAATCTCATTCACTTGGATTGATTTTACCATCACCTCTTGCCGAAATGAAGCACTCTCGTGATGGATGAAAATGTTGACACCTAATGAGTTTAATGTAGGTGCAGCTGAGCTGTAACAATATAGTACAAGCCATTACAGCTGTGCTCTTGACTGAATGGGTTTCTGCAGGCTTCTAGTTAGCAATTAGGCTCCATGTAGTAGCTTAACTTGGAGAAACACAGTGGTTTACAAGTGTCTTCTGTGCTAAGTGGCAAAACCACTGAAATGTAAGCAAACCCATTTGGACACAGGGCATGCCTACACTGCAATTAAAAATCCACAGCTGGTCCATGCCTGCTGACTAGAGCTCAGGCTAAGGGGTTGTTTAATTGTGGTGTGGACATTCAGGACCCTGCAAGGGAGAAAGTAAATAAGTAAGTGTTATTTACTCCTTCTCATAACACAAGAACTAGGGGTCACTAAATAAAAATAATAGGCAGCAGGTTTAAAACAAGCCAAAGGAAGTATTTCTTCACACAACACACAGTCAACCTGTGGAATTCTTTGCTAGAGGATGTTGTGAAGGCCAAGACTATAACAGGGTTCAAAAAAGAGCTAGATAAATTCATGGGGGATAGGTCCGTCAATGGCTATTAGCCAGGATGGGCACGGATGGTGTTCCTAGCTTCTGTTTGCCAGAAGCTGGGAATGGGTGGCAGGAGATGGATCACTTGATTACCTCTTCTGTTCATTCCCTCTGGGGCACTTGGCATTGGCCACCGTCGGAAGACAGGATACTGGGGTAGATGGACCTTTTGTTTGACCCAGTATGGCCGTTCTTATGTCCAGAGCCTGGGCTTAAGCCCAAATCCAAATGCCTACACCACAATTAAACATCCCCATAGCACAACCCCATGAGCCCAAGTTGGCTGGCATGGGCCAGCTGCCGGTGTCTAACTGTAGTGTAGACATACCCCTAGTTAGTTTATCAGAGAGGTTATCGGTGCTACAGGCAGAACTACGTGATGGAATATAATTGCATCCTCCAGGCCACCAGAACATGCCAATTGCTATTTCCCCATAGGCTGCAGATATTCTCTATGTAATCTATATTATTTCCTTAACAAAGGGGGACTGGTCCCACAAGACTTGGTGATGATGCTCTACCTTGACTAATTTTTCACCAAAAGAAAGAAACAGCAATGGAGGGAGGACTTATGGAGGGAACATAGAGAGATGTGCAGGACCTCATTTGGGCAGGACTTGATTGGATGCAGATCTGGAAAGATTCTACTGGTACAATAAAGAGATTAGAGTAGATTTCCTCTGAGAAAGGATATGGACCTTCTGGCCACTTGTTCAAACCCAACCCAGGGCAACAATGACTGGAATGTAATCATGATCGATATTCCTCCTGCAGGTCTCCCTACTTTCCTTCATAGGTGGCATGAATGGATTCTCTCAAGTCCATTTTACAGTCTGAGTCCTTCACACTGGTCTTTACATTGTGTTTGGTAATGGGGTCTCAGATATGTGTTGATGCTATGATTAGAGGTGGGGTGCTTCTCCTGGCAGTTTTTCTGCAGGTTCGAACTGTGGCTTGGCACCACTTTACGGAAACCTTACATGTATATGAAGGTTGCTTCCCAAAGGTGCCAGAGTGTCACCAGAGCTCCATGCAGAACCAAACCATGTGGCCCAAAATGAGACCCTCCAAAATGCTGGACTTGGGGTTCTCATGAGATGAAAGGCAGGGAGCCTACAAGTGGGAAGCAGGAAGCTAGGAAGAGGAGGATCATGAAATATCTAAAGGAAGGTCATGGGGAATCCAGAATGGCAGTGTGGCTGTAAAAAAAGAATGAGATATGAATTGCAAAGAGATGTGAGGAATCCCCACATTTTGTAGAGGAACAGGGTGCCAAATATAGGAATTATAGGATAACAAATATGAATCAAGCTAATGAGACATCACAATTTGTTGAAATGATGTCTTATTTACATGTCAAGTGTCACCTCACCTCATTGCTTCCTTGGAATTGTTTGCTTTCACACAGCTCCACTAAAGCTGTGGGATCAATCACTCTGTAATGCATCCGATGTCATGGCAATAAGAGGTGAAGCTTTTGAACCACTTCTGAGTGAGATACTCCAGGCAAGGCTTGCTGAATGCCTACTGTAGAGGAAATGTTTTACTTCGGGCATGTCTACATACACAGTGCTGCAGCGGCACAGCTGTACTGATGCAGCTGCACTGCTGCAGCGTGTCTGGTGAAGAGGTTAATAAAACCACCTCTTTGAATAGCAGAAACTATGTCAGCAGGAGAAGCTCTGCTGCGCACACGAGCGCGTATGTCAATGTAACTTATGTCGCTCATGGGGGTGATTTATTCACATCCCTGAGCGGCATGAGTTATTCCAGGGGTTCTCAAACAGGGGGGTGGGACCCCTCAGGGGGTCACAAGGTTATTACATGGGGGGGGTCACGAGCTGTCAGCCTCCACCACAAACCCCACTTTGCCTCCAGCATTTTTAATGGTTTTAAATATGTAAAAAAGTGTTTTTTATTTATAAGGGGGGTCACACTCAGAGGCTAGCTGTGTGAGAGGGGTCACCAGTACAAAAGTTTGAGACCCACTGAGTTATACTGACATAAACTGTGATGTAGACATAGCCTTAGAAAGTACAGCATACATTTACTTTTGGCTGGCTGTAACTGTTTGACATTTTTATTACCATGCTGGGTAAGTTAACTTTTCTCTTGTTATCTTCCTAGGTGGCAGGGATCCTAAAACAGAACATCTCCTGGATTTCTGTTCCTCTTGGAAGGTGGTATCCCCCAACTATCTCACCTGGCAAGCTGCCTCTGATGTGTTGGCTGTGATTATGAAATGGAGGATTTGGGGAGGTACTGTACAAAAGGTATGGACTAATGTGAAGCTTAGTTAAGGTTTCTTTGATCGATCTGGGTTTCCTTCTCTATTACTTGGAGAGAGATGGTTTTTCTGCACTAAAATGACCAAGATTCCCTTTTGTAAATTTGAAAAGCTAAATTGGCAGTGAGGAATCTTTTCTTTGGAAAGTTGTAAGGAGTATCCAATGTATAAAAATGACAAGTGCTTAAAGGTCAGTCCAGCAAGGAGTGGCACAATATCAAATTTCAAGGCTTGCCACGGGTGACTACAGAAATCTCATTACAATGAAATACAATTATTTAAGGAGCTTGAATGATTATCAGGGATCAGACAGCTTTTGTTAAGAACCAAAAGTAATAAAAAGAAATGTCAGTCTTTTAAAGCTGTTTTGTTAAAGATTTTAGAGGAGTGAAATGCTGGCTGTGCTGCACCTTCTACCATCAGCTCTGAAAAGTTCTCCAAAGTTGATAGATGTTATTTTGGTTTGGGTTTACACTGCATGGCTCACCTGTTAAGCTAAACGTAGAAGGACACTATCAAACAGGCCCAAAATTATGATCTGTAATCAACAATAGTGTATAAAACCTAATGCGACTAGACATGGTTTTAGAACATTTTCCCCCTGTAGGTCCCCATCCAAAAATTTAAATGAAAACTTACACAAAAGAACCCCACACAGTCATCTGCACTGTGGGAAACTCAGAGAACAGGAATATTCTAGTGCAGCACAAGCGGAAAGCAAAATCGTCCAGTCTAGTTTCCTTTTCTGAGCGGAGTAGAGTACAAAAAATAAATGAGCGGCAAAAAGAGTGGAAAGATTTTTCAAATCCTTTCTATTTTAATAAGCAGTGTCCCTTTAAGAGGAAATTGCAACTCAGTAGGAGCAGGATTGGGCCATTTAAACACAACAGGAGATTTGCCAGTGACTTCAAGATGATCAGGATCAGACCCAAAGTGCCGTACATTAAGTCTGTATATTTACTTATATGGCTCTCATCATTGTAGTATTCGAGCATGTGGTGACCTAGACACAAAACTTCCCTATCTTTGCTCACTGAGCTGGAGGATATTTGGCCCAACCACAGATCACATCCATCTTCATCAGCCTAATGAGGGAATATACATATGCAATGAAACCAAGGGAAATGCTCTCATGGGAGTCAACGTTGTAAAAACATCTGTTAAGTGTTTTCCGCACATCTGTTTATGGTTCAGCCTCTGTTTCAGTATTACAAAAACACTGCTAAAATTCCTAATAAGGGAAGCCTCGGGTCAGAGGAAGGAGTAAAGACCAGTTGCCATGGTTTGTACCACTTTATGTAAAAATTCACAGTTGTTAGTTTCATGATTCACACTTAGTTGAAAGAGATGAAAACAACTTCCAAACATGGGTTAAAACATATTAGAAGATGTCCTCAGAGATCCCCCAGTTATTACCATGTTGTTTAGCTGAAGGATGCAAAGCAAAGTGGGACTCTCATATAACTGCATCCTTTTGATTTTTTCATTTCTGATTTCAGTGACAAAGCAAAAGTCACTAGAAATGCAATGTCACCTCCAAACACTGCCAAAAGCACCAAGCGGGTTTTACTGAAATCCAGCAGATTTGCTCTCAGGCTGGGTTATGGGCTTCCAGCGGTCAGTGCTCTTTTGTGCTATGTCTGCAATGCTGTTTATGAAGGATCTGGAGTGATTTATGGGTTTTGCTTTGGAAACCAGACCCTTTGGTTGCCTGTACGCTTATAGGACAATCACTAATGTGCTGGTGCATGAATACTGAGCCCTGACCATTGCTGCTGTTTTTAAGCTTTCAAAAAAATAACATGGTAAAAAATAGGGGAGTTTGGCCAAGTTGGTTCACTTCCATTTTTAACTCAGCGCCAACTCCTAACGCTGCCCCAAAGGATATCAGTGGCTATGATGGGAGATCCCACCCCAGTCTGCGCACACATGCACGAATGGGAGAGTGGGCAAGGAGGCTCTGCTGGAATGCCAATTGAATATTAATAAACAAAAGTGATGTATACATGTGAAATTACTTTAATCTTTGACATTGTTTGTGGTTTCTAAAGTGCTAGCATTCAGTGAAGTACACCAACAGGTAAGGTTTTTACAGGCAAAACCAGAAGCAGCTGGTGCTACCCTGAAGAGGTACAAATAAAACCACACTTCCTCTTGAAGATACACTCTCTCTCTCTCTCCTTATATATACTTTCTATAGCTATGTGTGTTTGGCTGCTCCACAGCCTTTCCATCAGAGCTGAATATTTGGCTGAGTGCACATCACTGTCTTTACAGGGGCCTTCCCTGCATTGTGCACAAATTTCAGCAGCATCTCTGGCAATCAACTTGGAACACTGATCTCCTTGCGGTGGTGGGACTATGCCAATATTCTGACATTGGACTGCCTGCTACTGCCATCCTGGATGAACTCCCTCCCGGCACCATGTCAAGCATGACTAGATTGGGTGCAGGTTCATGTCTTCACCTGGGTTAAACACCAACCAACTTAATGTATTCAGATGATCCCAGAGTCCAGGTCCTCCTGCATCCAGGGAACAGCGTTTAGAATTCGCTCATTTCAACAGCCATTCTGCAATCAGCTGTGCTGTTCAGTGTGTCACAGATGGTCTTGCAGCCCCCATTGCTCGAGGCTTGGCTGCCAGCAGCGATATGTCCATTGTGCTCTGTTGGGAGCTTGAAGCTGAAGAGGTGGCATGAGTCCTTTCGCCTGCTGCCTTCCTGTAGGGGGCTCAGGAAGGAGCTGGAGCTCTTCCACTCCTGGAATGTGTACATTTCCATGTGAGGGTGAGTGACTTTGCTCAGGTAGCTGGGGCTCGGGGTGGCTGAGGATAATGTCCTCTGACTGCCACTTAGGAAGCTCCTGCTGTCTTCTAATGAGTCTTTGCGGGAGCGTTCGAAGGAGCCTTGGTTCCAGTTCCTGTAGTTGTAGGCCCACCACCCCAGCCGCCTCCGCCGGTGGCACTGGCACTTCAGGATCCGTATAAAAGCCCTCTTGAACTCTTTGCTTGAGCAGGGGTAGATGATTGGGTTCAAGCAGCTGTTGAAGTAGCCAAGCCAAAAAATTATCTTGAAGATGGCTTCAGGTGGCTTCAAAGCAGGAAACATAGACCCTATCAGGGAAAAACAAGCAGAGAAAGCATCTGAGATAACTGGTCCTGACTGCCTTTAATAAAGAGAATAAGGTGAACCCATGATGTTCATGGACATTCCTGTGAGGATGCCAGCGGCTGGGCTGGGGCCGGATTTAAAGGGCTCAGAGCTCCCCGCAGTGGCAAGAGCTCTGGGCCCTTTAAATCCCGGCCCCAGCCCGGCAAGGCTCGGGGTTCCCCAGAGCCGCAGGAGCTCCGGGCCCTTTAATTTGCTCCTGAGCCCCGGGGGCTCCCAGCCATCTCTGCAGCTGGGAGCCCCAGGTTGATTTAAAGGCCCTGGGGCTCCCAGCCACAGCCGGTGCCGGTGCCCCAGGGCCTTTAAATCTTGAGAGGCCCCACCTCTTCCGGTTGAGGCCACGCCCCTTCTGGATGAGGCCACGCCCCCCTCAGGACTCCGGCAGTACCGGTAAGTCCTGTAAGTTACTTTCACCCCTGTCTGAGTGTTTAAGTGGAATTTAAAAGGCACATAGTTCTTTGTTCACGCCTTCTGCAGTGGCCTGCATTTCAGTGCACAAACTATTGGGCTGCCCCTAATATTCTGCAGGCCTCTCCCTCCCATCTGCTGGAGCTCCCAAGGCTCAGCCCTGATTTGGTACTGCAGGAAGTGATGAATGCAGCACAGAGTCTAACACTGGAGAAACAGTGAAAAGTACCCAAAAGATTTCCAATGGACAAACCAAAATAATGCAAACACATTGACTGTCTTCTTAGTATTAAGTACTTTTTAATGAAAGATTCAACAAACATTCATGTGGTTCTAGGGAATAACCATGAAGAGGGTGTGAAACCCTTATACTATCTTAGTGAAACTTGATCCAAGCTTATGACTTGAGCAAATATAGGCAAGATATGCCAAGTCCTCCTATACACTCAGTCGGAACTGCTTTCAGGATTCATTTTCTAACAATAATTACAAATATTTTCCTTTGGATTTGAAGAAAAAAGTTTTGTGATTGTACTACACAAATATGAAAACTGATTATATGGAAGAACTAGTCTGGGGCTTATCCTTTAAAGTGTCTCTATTTTGTTTTCCAGAACCACCATAAAGTCTAGATGAACTCAAGATATTAAGGACCAGTAGGACCAATGAAGGCGCTGAAGAGCACATATTATTGTTGTGCAGGTCCTACATAAACAGCACATATTATTGTTGTGCAGGTCCTACATAAACATTGGCTTTTCCCCCCCAGGAGACTGGAATATATTGACTGAAAACATTAAAATCTGGTGGAGGAATTTCTTCTAGGTTCTAAATGTTTCCAATAATATTGGGCAGGACAAAATTTGGACATAATCCATTTGACAGTGTCTTTTCCCGTAAATAATAAATAATAGTTAAAGAAGAAGGAAAGGTTGCTGGAAAGACTTTGCCTATGGGTAAGTAAAGCAAGAGGAGTTCCACAGAAGAAATGAGTGGCTATACGTATGGAGAAAGATAAATGGGCCGCGTCTGTATGTGCTGTCTTGCATATAAACAGAATACAGTACAACACACTGACACACAAAGATCAAAGTCTCAAACAAAGCAGTGGAAAAGGTAAAAACAAAAGTCAAGTCCTGAAAAAGTGGGTAATATTTGAAAGAGCTAGTGGAAATGCGTATAGTACACAGTTAAGGAAAGAAGGTAACAGGCATGTCTCTCTCACACACTTTCAGGATAATCAAGTTTTCAGGTTTTTACTGATGACAATCTCCAGTCAGTCAGTTTGAGTTCTCGTATGTAAAAGGGCAACTTCTCAAGGGTGAAGAGAATTACTCCCCAACATCCCAGGCTGAGTGAGGTAGCATGTGTTCAGTTCTTATTCTTGAAATGTCACTGCACTGTGGCAGATAATTAAAAAAACCCAAACACTACAAAGCAACTACAGTACTGCAGTCCATCCATAATCGAGTGCTTAGCAGCAAAGATCTGAAGACATATCAATTTGGAAAGTGAAGGTTTGGACTTAAAAAATGATCTACGTCTAGCAACATTTGAAGGAGAATTTTGCATATTTCTCTCTTGCTTTTTTTGAGTAGTATGGGAACAAGATTAAAGATAGATATTTAAAACATTGGTTATAAAATTATTATTTTTCCAAATTTATTTATTTTATTTCCCACAGCTGCAGCAAAAATGAACAAGACTTAGACCCGTGGAGATAGCACACAATGCCTAGAATTCATTACTCACACTATAGTATCCCAAGATTATGCTTTTCTGAACAAAGAGATACTAATTTGACAAGTGGATATCCTTTGAGATGTTAAATTATAGAACTGTATGGTAATAGCTCTTTTTTCAGCAGTTGTATAAAAACAGTGACTTCTTATCTGAACAACGCAAGCCTTACAAATATGTAAAAACACCTCTGGAGGCTAGAGAATTTCATTTAGTATGTAATGCAGGATCACTGCATAGTTTTAGAAACATATTAGATGTTAGGATAATTATTTTGAAGGTGAACTGGCAAACAGAGATGTTATCATACCAACGGAGAATTAACAAATTCCCGAATAGAAACATAACTATTTTGCTTTTACACAGCACTTTGCATCTGTAGGTCAACTCAAAGTGCTTTTACAAAACATCATCACCCACATTTTACCAATGGGGAAACTGAGTAATAGAGAGACACACTGACTTACTGAGCCAGGATTAGAACCCCACCTCTCAAATTCCAAAACCATTGTCTTATCATTGTACCATACTGGGTAACCAATGAGTTTTTGTAATAATGACTCAGCTAGGTCCTAATCCCACAAAGCAGAGTTGAGGACACGTGAAATTAATGAAAGTTGAGCACTTTGCTGAGTCATGCTTACAGTTGGCAGTGCAGAGGTCATGGACAAATACAGTAGTTATTGTATCAGCAAAAACCCACATGGTATCTGACAGAGAGGGAATATTGACGAAAACTCAGTGATCATCTGAATGATGATGCTTCTACCATAGAATCCCATTCTAGCTCTAGTCCATTTGGATTATGAACCCAAGACCTTGTTTGGGATCTGAAACCATATCCTTTGGCCCAGAAACTGTGAGCTTGCTATCAGCTAAACCAGGTTAAACCTGCCACATTTTAATGCTTTATTTTCTTTATTTAGGGTCATATTGTCCCTGACCTTTGTGCAGGTACACAAGGTAATGAGATCGCCAATAAGTTCCTACGTGTCCCACGCAAGGGCCAGTAACATCTCCACCTCCAAGCCTTGGGTAGTCAGGGCAGACAATGGCCTGGGGAGGCAGAAGCTGCTGGGCCCTAGTGACAGATCCCATGGGATGAGAGCAGTTTGACAGTCAGGCACTGGCAAGAACACCTCCCAGCCAACGTTGTAGAAGTGGGGAGGCCAAGGCCAAAGTGCCCCCTCCCTCTCCATAGCTGGCTGCTCTGGCGATGAGCCACCTGCCCTCTCTTATGGTGCCACAGTAGGCCCTGGTGGGCAAAAGATGTAATTGCAGCACCTCCCCAGGATAATCTATTCTGCGGGGGGTAAAAAAATCTGTGGGGGACATGAATTCTGTGCTTATGTTTATTTTGTTAAAAAGTAGGGGTTTATGGCCCTCCCACTTTTAAAAGTGGGGGGCCATTGCCCTGACACCCCTCCCCCCCAGTTCCAGCACCGGTGCTCCCAGCCCATAGGTAATGGGTATCGCAGACCCCTACTCTGTACAAAGCAACCCAGGCTGGGGACAACTATCTCTCTCACACAGAGGCAGCAGGCTCCTTCTCACTGGACACAGTGGGAGTCTCCGTACCTCAGCCCCCACACCACTGTCCTGGCCCCGCACCGCCAGTCCCCTGCCTGGCCCCCACACACTGCACTTCCTGGCCGCACCCCACAGCCCATCCCAGCCCACACCATTTGCCCAGCCCCCCGCAGACTCACACCTTCTTGCCTGTGTGCCCTGTTGTCAGGCTCATAGCCTGCATCGCGGCAGTGCCTCCAGAGCCCGGACACAGTGGTAGGGAAGTGATGATACCTGGGCTCAAAGACTGCCTGGGGCAGCAGGAGACAGGTGTAGGTTGGCTGCCAGCATGGACCTGGATGGATCACTGTACTTGTGGCCAAAGCCCCACAGAGCTCAAGCAGCCCCAAGCTACGATGTTACCCATTCTGGGGGTGGGGAGAGCTTCCCTGGGAGCCTGGCTGTGGCTTCCTGCTCCTTGGAGCTCAGCCAGCCCAACAAGCCTTATTTTCCGCAGCTGCTGCCTAGGCATCTGCCATTAGCTGGGGCAGCCTCTAGGGTTACCACCTCACTGGTAGCTGACTGGCCTAGCTGGTTTTTTAAATGGATTTGCCAGTTGCCAGAAAAATAATTTAATCTGACGGGGTTTTTTTTATGTGGGTTTAAAGATTGGCATTATTATCACAATCACTGGGATATCTAATGTTAAAAGTTTCTGTGTCCAACGAAAGATGCTGCCGTGTTCCCATTTCCACAGTTTAAGTGATAACAAATCAAAACAGTTGAAAATACAGCAGCTGTCTTCCCACAAACATGCAAGCTCACTGCACGTGTGCGTGAGAGAGGGTTTGAGTCACGTGAGAGCGAGGAGATGGGGATGTTATCAATCTTATCTCCATGTGTTATCACTCCAGATACTATAAGTGGCTGTTGAAGGGGGGGTTGCGGAGTTGCCTTGTGGTTGGGGGTTGTGGTTGTGGTGGGCTTGCCTCGTGTGCGGGGTGGATGTTGGGCTTTTTTCATTTCAAAGGTAGTTACTCTTTGAGTAGGCAAATAGCGCCCTGTGCACTTTATGTTCCCTTCAGGACTTTAGAAAGTGTCTCAGGTTTCATATCCTCTCCCCCTTCTGCGTGTGGGACCTCCAAAGACATCAGTAGGAATTTCCCACAAAGATAGAAGACCCTTTGTTATTAGGAATTTTAGTTTGATAGAGGCCTCTGTATGAACCACCTCATTCTAATCGTGCAGACCTGGGCACAATTTGGCCACTGTTGCACAGAGCTCCTTTGACACTTATCCTACAGTAAAGATAGGGAAAATACATTTTGATTAGCTTGTATATTTTTAACATCACCCTTTCCCCTTGCCCCTTCCTTGGTACTAACAATGCCTTTTATTTCATCATGCATCCATGCCTTACCTTGTAATTAACCTGCCAGGAGGAAACAACTGTGGGCTATTTTGGTATCTTGATAAAATAATAAAACTAATCCTACCAGGCACAGTCTCCAAACAACAAACTAATATTTCCTACTCTAATCTCTAGCTATTTTCCCATCACAGTCTGATAAACAGATTAAATATTTCCCAGTCCTGATTTAGATTGCCTTTCAGAATAGCTGAAAAAATGTCGCCTATAATTATCTCGTCAGTGATTTATTCCTGATGGGGAAGCCAGAATAACTCCCCCACTCTAAACTAACTGTTTCCTGGCACTTCATGGTCAATAACTTCCCAGCCAGGGAATGTATTTTTTCTTCTCTTTTCATTTTTATTTTATTTATTTTTATTTATTTTATTTATGATGGTTTATATTGTGAGTCACTAAATATAGCATTGTATATGATTTACCTCTGTCTGCAGCCTTGACACCTTCCCCTTCTAGCTATTTTGCAAATCCCCTTATCCACTAATAATGCAGAACAGGAAATATACCAGGAACTCAATCGGTCTAGTAGTTTTTGATGGCATTTTGAAAAAAAAAAATCCCTAATCATTACCAACTGTACACACCAGACATGACAGAGCTATTCAGGTTGGAAGGAGACTGAACAAAAGTGAATAACATAATTAGGAATTAAAAGGTATTTTCTCTTGTGAAAGTTAATTTAAATTAGAATGTCATTAGCGTTTCAAGCAGTTTTTAATGAACTGTTTATTACAGTCAAACTATGTAAGTCACCCTCAGTGAAATTGGCGAAGGCTGTGGGAAACAATCTACGGGATTAGCCTGTCATTACACATTTTGAAGCATATCAGACCAGCATAGCATTGGGTAATTGAAACGAACCTATCACTAGCTCTAGGGTGACTGTTCCTCATCAAGGGCCTGATCCTGGAAAACACTGAGAGGTACTGAGCACTTCATAGGATCAAGCTCTAAATAACTTTGTTATGTTCTACTATTTTTATAGCACCCAGGGCTCAGCTCCTGAAAATGGGCCCAATCCTGCCGTTTGTACACCTCACGGCTCCTGTTAACATCTGGGATTTTGCCTGAGTAAGGACTGCATTGGACCCAGGGCTGTGCAATACAAAACATACGCCTTTCTCTTTTTTGCTCTTTTCTTACCTGATTATATTCTTCTTTTTTTCCAAGATGGAAAAACAAAGCATAGAAAATAATTCAGCACACATAGCCTTTCCCCACGGAACTGCTTAGGAATAGCTAGCGATGGACTGGAGCTGAAACACACTGGGGAAGCTTGGATGCAGGTCAGAACTTTGTGGCCACTCCCATCTCTATAGTGACCCTCCAAATCTGGGCATTCTGAAACACTGGGGCTCAGGTCCTACTCTAGGGGCCTAATTTATTGCACATTGATTCAGTGGGAGCCTTTGAATGAGATTTGGACTTCAGTGGCCTTTGGATCAGGCCCTAAATCAGCAGGGCGAACAGTAGGAAGATCCTCTGGATTTGCCAGATCCTAACACACATAACCGACCTTCACATTTGAGGCCAGTTCAGATGTAGCCTGCTACAGAGGAGCCACAAACACCGTAATCTCTCATGTTCTCTCTTGCTTTTTTGTTTTCCTTTACTCTAAAGTAAAACCTATTAACATTAAAAATACTCTGTGTCTGGGAAAACAACACAGACCACCTTTAAAATCATTGACTGTTGAGGCTTTGCTGTAAACCGTTCAGGTTTATCTGCAATCTAGTCTGTTACAGGAAAAGCCAGATATATAACAATAACCACCACTGCCATACTCTGTGTCATGCATTAAAAGCTAGATCAGAGTATTTCCAGAGTATGGATAATCACAGCTAGAAAAACAAAATTATTTGTGGATCCGCTGACACCTTAACTAGCAGATTTCTAGGAAGGGCATTTCTTCTCCAAGATCTAGATCCATTCTCAGCAGCCTAATATGGTATAAATATTTGCTGAAAAGTTTCCTGTTACCTCAGTCCACCAGTAACAATATTCCTGTAATGTGTGACAGCAAGATGGCAACGTTAAGACTCTTCATTTAAGTACAAAGGATAAATGTATTCTAATGGATACAGTACATCAGAGAGGGTCCTGTTCTCATTTTTGTAGGATAGAACTGAGCGTAAATAGTTAGACTAGCCAAACTAAACCAAAAAACCCTACCTCAAACAGAGTGTTTACCCTGAAAAGGAGGGGACATGCCAGAGACTCCGTGAAGGTCAATAGGGTCTTTGCTATTGATTTTGTATTGGTTAAGGTGCTCAATAGGATGTGTCTGTGAAGGAAATGCTGTTGAAGTTGGCTTATGCCAGGCAGTTAATTATGCCATTTCCATTCACACAAAAGGAAATAAATTGTGAACACCATTTAAATCAAACTGTTCATCATTTATGACATCATGGACCTCAATTGTGTGGATACATTTCCTTTAATCGGTCCTGTGTGCAGGGAATATATTTTGTTTCTGCTGTGATGGGCTTGAAAGCCAGGCAGCCTCTAGGTACATATCAATTGATTTACACCTTGTTTTAATGTAAGTGGGTTGACAATCTTCATGCGTGAGTTTTCTCGGAATATAGATTTCTCATTTGTGCCCAGACCGTGGGAAACTGTAAACCATTTTTATTCCAAATTACTGGCATTCTCCTTTTTTCCTTTCCTCCTTCTCTTTACCTCCCCTGGTGTTTCTTTTTCTATCTTCCTATTTTCTGCTTTCTGTCACTTTTCTTCTCTTATTCCTTTCTTCTCTTCATTTTTATCATTTATTCCTTCTCTCCTCTTCTTCCCTCCTATCTAGTTTTTCTCTCCATCTTCCTAGTTTTCTATTTTCTAATCACCCTTTTCTCTTCACAGTTTATGATTTTCCATTAGCCTAACACCCATCTTTAATTACATGTGTTTAAGACCACGTTGAAGTGGTCTTAAACACATAGGTTAATTACTCATTATTACAGTAGAAACACCTGCTTTGGCCAGACTGATGAAGTATTGGGGATTAATCATTTTGCTATTTTGGCAGATGTATGATCACACAGTAACAAAGTTTTGGTGGATGTAGGTTCTCAGGTGTCACCTTTTCTAGCTATTAGTGATAAAGGGACCGTATTAAAAAAATCTTATACATTTGGTTTCATACACACTGGGGCCCACTTAGAGGAAAATCTATCTGTTGTCATTATAGGAACAAATGGGAATCATTTATAGACTCATAGACTCATAGACTTTAAGGTCAGAAGGGACCATTATGATCATCTAGTCTGACCTCCTGCACAATGCAGGCCACAGAATCTCACCCACCCACTCCTGTAATAAACTCCTAACCTACATCTGAGTTATTGAAGTCCTCAAATTGTGATTTGAAGACCTCAAGCTGTAGAGAATCCTCCAGCAAGTGACCCGTGCCCCATGCTGCAGAGGAAGGCGAAAAACCTCCAGGGCCTCTGCCAATCTGCCCTGGAGGAAAATTCCTTCCTGACCCCAAATATGGCAATAAGCTAAACCCTGAGCATGTGGGCAAGACTCACCAGCCAGTACCCAGGAAAGAATTCTCTGTAGTCAGGGCTGGCTCTACAGTTTTCGCTACCCCAAGCAGCACGCCAAATTGCTGCCGTGGGCGGCGGGGGCAGGCCGTGTGCCCTTAGGGCAGCAGGCATGTTTTCGTGGCGGCGGCAATTCGGCGGCAGCTTCTATGTTTAGCTGAAGCCGCCCCGGACAGCTGAACATAGAAGCTGCCGCCGAATTGCCCTCACTGCAGAAACGCACCTGCCACCCTAAGGGCACACGGACTGCCTCTGTCCTCCACAGCGGCAATTCGGCACGCTGCTTGGGGGCAAAACAACAGGGACTGCCGCCCCCTGCAGAATGCCGCTCCAAGCACCAGCTTGGAATGCTGGTGCCTGGAGCCGGCCCTGTCTGTAATAACTCAAATCCCACCCCATCTAACATCCCATCACAGAGCACTGGGCATATTTACCTGCTGATTATCAAAGATCAATTGCCAAATTAATTGCCAAAATTAGGCTATCCCATCATACCATCCCCTCCATAAACTTATCAAGCTTAGTCTTAAAGCCAGATATGTCTTTTGCCCCCACTACTTGTTCATACAAAAGTAGGATGATGATCTGGAATTGCCGTTATGGTAAGAGCGCACTTCTCATAGAGAAATGTAATGTGAAAGAAAAACTTGATAGTGAGAAAGTTTCACTGGATAGATTTTTTTAAAAGATTAAATCAAAGTACACAATAGCATTTAGTAACTACCTGAGTTGGAGCATTGTCCAATATGAATGAAAAACGAAGAGTTCCAAAGTTCCAAACACTGAGTCAGAAGGGTTCTATAGACAACACTGTCACCTTCTTGTGTGCATGTCACAGGCTAGGACTAGCATGGGGGCTAATTACTACTGATTCTGAGTGTGGGTGGTAGACTCTAATCCTAAATTTTTAAACTTCCTAGTGGTGTTGTAGGTGCAGATGTAGGAAATAGAATTACTAGTTGCAGAGAGGCTGAGTGTATTACTGAGCAGAAGAGGGAAATTCCACTTCATGAAGGATTTTAAGATTTTAAAATCTGGCTTCCTTCCAAATTGGAAAGACATCTGAACCTTCTGAAATTCTCCATGGAAGAAAATTAAAAAAAAATCATTTCAGATCAAAATGTATGATATTGTACAACATTTAAAAAAAAATTGAAACAAAAAGTAACTTCAAAACCCCCCAAAATAGAAATGTTTGTTCCGACAATGCCAAAATGGGATGTTTTGACATTGTCTGAACTTTTTTTTTCCTGGTTTGTTCCTTAGTGAAATTGCCACAAGTTCATGAACCATTTCAATTTTGAGGGCAATGGATTCTCTGATAGAAAATGGTTCTAAGTGTTTCACATGTGTTCTAGAAGAGAGATTTGTCTAGTGCCACACAATTTGTCATTCTCAAAGCCCAGACTAGAACTCCAGTTGCCTCTTTTCCAATCTTCTGCTCTGTTCACTATCTCATGCTGCCTCCCTTAATCAGGATGAACTAAAAGCCAAGTTTTCATTACTGTAGTTAGTTAGAATAGAATATTAGGGTTGGAAGGAACCTCAGGAGACTTAGTCCAACCCCCTGCTCAAAACAGGACTGATCCCCAGACAGATTTTTGCCCCAGATCCCTAAATGGCCTACTCAAGGATTGAACTCATAACACTGGATTTAGTAGGCCAATACTCATACCACTGAGCTATCCCTCCCCACTAAAATTTTTTTTTTCCCTGTCCTTCACTGCAAGACTGTCCCCACACCAGGTCTAGGACCTAAACCTGCTTATCAGTGACAGTAGCAAGTCTTGTAACCGCTGAAGAGAAACAAGAACTCTACATCAAGTTTAGTCAGCCCTGCCACAAGGCACTGGGGAAGAGAAAGAGGCTTAAATGCTACCTAGGAGTTTCTGAAACAGCACCCACAAAATAGGAACCTATCCCCCACCCCCTAGCTAGCAGTGAGAAAAACTTGGCTTTTATGGGGTTGAAAGTCATTGCTTCCTATCTGTAAAAGGCAATGTTAAGCTAAATAGCAATAACAGGTTAACTAACATTGTGTTTGCCTAAGGGTAAAGGGCAGACACTACATGCATGTGGTAATTAGGTTCTTATTGGATAAGTGAGAAGCATGGAAGCTAGCTATTACCAGAACTATTGTGAGTGCTGAATATATGAAAAGCAGGAAGACACGCTGAACTTTGCTAGTTTGCTGTGGTCCTTGTTACAATGTACTTGGCCAAATCAGCATGCCAAGTTTTTAATGTTAATTGGATTCCTGAAGCTCCTGATTTTTTTGCCTCCAACATTCAATATTTGTTTACATTCCTCTAAACTTATATAAAACAGAAAAAATCCCTAGTTTACAAACATTTGGTAATTGAAGTCACAGACAGGGGCTCTGTTATCTGTCTCAGTGGTTTATGAATGATGCATACTCATGCTCCCATCCTGTTACAATTTGGAAATGCAACCTGTGCAAACCTATAAATATTGTCAGCATCATTAAATAGCCAATAGCATTTACACACATAGAGCCTGATCTGTATTCTTTACGCACACAAACTCCGCAGGGAATGCTGTGGGAGTACAGGGTGTGCAGGGAATGCAGAATCAGACTCTGAAAGAGCACTTCTCTGTACTAATACCTTGGTAAACAGGACAAAAAGCTCTGGCAAGGGTAGTCCCTGCCTTCTGGCAGCCTGGAGTAGCTTTGTTTTTTGTCCTCTTAGCCTAATTAAAATCCACACATTCAGATGCCTTCTCTTATCATCCACATCATCTATCTGTGATTAATGGTGTGTCAAATTCCAAGTGAACAACTCACCCTTACAAACACAGTATGATTTCATTCTGCACTATACAAGGCTCCAACTCTAGGGACTTGTCTACACAGTGGCCAAAACTTCACTGGAGGATGCTATAGCATAGACAGGGTTCAGGCCTTTTTACCATCGTGTTGTCTAACACTGCCCAGAGCAGAGCCCTTTCGTCACTTTTCAGTGGTGGCTGACATGGTCCTTGTATGTCCCATATGCTGCAGGCATTGACAGAATGGAATAGATAAGATTCTACTCCCACCCATCTACATCTTTAATGGCCAGTCCCCTGCCACTCACCCACTCAGTCCTGCAATGTAATAGAGGCACTGGGAATGACCAATAATAACCCTCCTAACATGATAGAGAGTCATTGGCTGGCACATTCCATGATGCCATTAAGGGATTGGGGCCATCTCTGAGGCCCCACCCTGCAATTCAGCCCACGTATGTAGATCTTCAGATGAAAGATGCTGTCAAACTACAAAGCATTATTGTTATAATTAAAGACTTGATAGCTGAATTTAAGATTTGCGCAATCTATACGAGGGCTGAAGGACCGATTGATCAAGGTGATGGTACAATAGCCCATTTGAAAATAGGTACTAAGAATGATTTCGTAACAGGAAGGACAATGGAAGCTCTCTCTTCTGGGGCAAAAGAAAGAAAGAAAGAGGAAGCCAGTATCTTAAATAAAATACCACTTGGAATTCTTTGTGCCCCATCTGTAATATTGTAACTATCATCAGAAATACAGGACATTTCGTGGATAGCACAAATTCTTTCAAGTTCATTCTCCCTTTTATTTACATGCTATCAAAACAGTCCTTAAAAATGCATAGAGGGAAATTCAAGCAATAACTTTAATGCAAATAGAAATCTGTCAGCCAGATCCTGAGCTGGGGTAAATCAGGGTGCCTGCACTGAGGCCAATGGAGCCATGACGATTTATACCAGCTGGGAATCTGGGCCTTTCTGTTTAAGTTGTCTTCCTCTCCTGTTATCAAGACTTTCATTTATGGTATTTTTATATTCTAATATAATGTTCTTAGGGCCTAACCTTTCTCCCATTGAAGCCATTGGGAGTTAAATGGGGACGGGAGTCTGATCTTATTATTTTTGGCCAGAATAAAACAGTTTTGCAGCTGGCTAACTGGATAGGATATGGCCAGGGCTTGCACTTGTTTTGCAAAGGATTAGTTGATTAAGGAAAAGCTAATCTAAGTCTGCAGACATTTCATTTATTACACGTATGCATTTTCAAGTACTGGGCTTGCTTTATAAACAGTTTTTTTTAAACTTTTTATTCTTGATGTATGGCCTAACCATTCTTTCTTGGATATCTTTGGTAAAGGATAATCCTCTGGCTGGGGGACCTAATAGGAGAGCTATAGAGAGGCTATCTTGGCTTCCATTCTAAACTCTGATATTCACACCTTGATGATCATGGCTTTTTAATTAAGCAGGTTAGTGCACCGTGTTTTAGGCCTCGGTCCAAAAGCCATTGAAATAACAAAATATTCCCATAGCATTCAATGGATTTTGGATCAGGCCGTTTGTTCAGATGCCGCTAAACCCTGTACTCTTTCCCCTGACCTTCATTTAATAGATCTGTCCATTTTTGCATTAAAAAGCACCTATCCCATACAGCTACTATGGCACTGATCCTGTAGGCACTTGGGCATGCGTATAAATTTACTCACATGAATAATCCCACTGAAGGCAATAGGATGTGAATAAAGTTACACGTGTTCACAACATCTGCAGTATCAGGACATATGTCCATTGCTCTGCTGGGTGTTGAGAGCAATGTTCCCCACTAGAAAAATCAATTCCTTCCTCTGTTCAAGTTTAATAGCTGCCCAATGGCTAAATCCCCACATTTCTCCTTTGAATTTTCTGGTTTAATAGAGTATGAGCCTTCCCAACAACAGAGAAATATATTGCCCTAGAAAATAAGAAGATATCCATATTACCTCCCTTCTTGAGACTGATTATCATTTTTACTGAGGTCAGTTGGTCTCACCAGAGATCAGAGCCTCTCTTGTCCTGTGATGTCTGTTTAGAACTTGTAGGGTTTAGTGCTGATGTTTATCTTTAGGTGACTAGTTTCTGTCAATACTTTTCTTTGAATTCAAACTGGTTTTGTATTTTACTTGCATATTTACTTCAGTGTGATGCTGTGTTTTAACATTTGCCTGTTTGCCATCTAAAGCCCCAAATATAAGTTAGTAAATAAAAGAAGCATCCAATCCCTGGATGTTCATACAATTTCAGGTGTTCTGACAAACAGCTTTGCTTTGAAAAGAAAACATTGCAGGCAAAGAAACTAATCGCTTTGGGTATTTTGGATGACATTCACCACGGAGCATAAGGGGCTGAATAGGGCTTAAGTGGAGCTTGAGTGGCGCGTAGGCCTTGTGCTGCAATGAATCATTTTGAGAAGGGTAAGTACTCCATACATGGCAACATGTGCTGGGCCTCTGCAGTAACTGCCCATCATGATCTTTGGCCTCATGTGCATTGGTCAGAGAATAGATTGAACTGTTTTGTCCTACAATTTGAGCTATTGAACTTTCCAAAGATCTGGGCTGAAACTGATTAAATTGCTATTCTAAAGGGCTTTAATTTGCTTAAAGGGATTAAATTGCTATTTTTCTGCTTTTCTAAAGGGCTGAAATGCTATCGGACACTGAACTGGCAACTTGTGGGCACCAATCTTAAACAGCTAAACTAAAGAGGGTTATAGGAAGAAATAGGCCTAAAGTCTTTAGGAGCCTATACATACAAAGCAAGGACTAGAGCTAAAATCTTTGATAAAATATGATTTCCATGGAAAGATGTGAGACCTGATCCTCAATTCCTGGTGCACCGGGAATGCAGAATCAGGCCCCAAATAACACAAACTTACATTGTAACTTTGAACTTATATGTTGGTTGCTTGGAGGACCCCTAATATTATTACTTATTTTATTGTCAGATTTAAAAAGCCTACTAAAAAAAGGCTTTTTGGAAAGTAACATTATTACTGTTTTCTTTTACACATCTGGTCTCTCATGCTGCGGCCACTGATGTCAATGGGAATTTTGCATCTCATTTCAGTGGTTGCAGAATCAGAGTTTATTTAGGCCTGCAATGTACCTGTCTGGAGCCCCAGTGAAATCAAGTTGCAGGACTTGTGTCTTACGTGTTAATAATTTTTAGTGCTGGTGGTGGCTTTTTTCCTTGCAACGTATGTTATGTCATGTATAAGCTTTACGGCTGGGCTCTTCAAAGGAGCCTGCAGGTGCTGGGTGCCAAACGCATATTGGTCAAATTGTGAGTTCGACGCCTAATTCACTTACACTTCTTTGGAAAGCTCTGCCTAATAATTCACCTAATAGAAATAGCATTGAGTTGCAACTGGTAGCCCTGCTGTACCATATGGAGCCTTTTCACCCTAGATGCATTTCTTTTTATACATGTAACGGCTCAAAATTGATTCCACCTTATGTAAAAGAGGGTCTGGATCACAAATGGTTTCAGACTTCTTTTCCCACTACTCTAGCTAAAAGTTGTCTATTTTTATTTGACATTTTTCAACAGTGAGTATTTAATATGTTCCTGATGCCTTTGAATATTTTTGGGTGAAAAAAATATTTATTTTGAAATAACCAAGATATTTACATTTTGAAATTATGTTGCTGAGTTTGTGGAGCTACCAATTGCCTTGGCAGCATATATGCCTTAATTTTATTCATTATACTGCATCACACATAATTTTGAATAGCAGGATAGCTGGCTATATAAACTGAGTGTTTATAAACATGCACAAGAGGGATATAATATAGGCTTTATTCACATGAAAAAACAGCTGGTACCTCATGGGGAAAAAAACCTTTGCACATTATTCTGTTTGGAAACGATTCCGGTGCATGCATCATGCTATGCTTAGTGCTGGAAGCAGCATGGCCCAGTGGTTAGAGCTAGGTGTGGGCATCAAGCAATCAGGGTTCTATAGTGACTGGTTGTATGATGTGTAACAAATCACAACCTCTGTGCCTTAATTTCTCTGTTTGTAGACTCAGCAGAGTACTTTTCCACCTTTGTAAAGTGCTTTGAAGTCTCTGGTTGAAAAGCACTCTGTAAATGCGAAATATTATTTCTCTTCACGTATTAGAAGGAGCACATTTATTAAAACAAAATCTTTGTTTCTCAAGAATTCAGCTGATCCTGCTGCGTATTCCCACCCCTTGTGCCCCAATGTTATAATCCTTTGTTTGGGACAGCACAACAGGTAGCTGTGGAAATTATTGCAATGTCACAACCAAAGGATTAGAACTTTAGCAGGGGAACAAGCAGCAGGAGCGGAGGAACTTTTGAGAAGAAAAGAGCTTATTTACATACAAGCAGAATCATTTGTCAAGGCAATATTTTTCAGTGTCCCAGGATTCAGGCATAACTGTACAGTTGTAAAGTGTTTCAAGATGCATTGGGTCAGATTCTGATCAGTTTCACATGACTGCAAATACAGAATTGCTCTATTTTACATCCATGCATATTGTGGGGACGTGTCATCACTGAATGAATCAGGAGGGGAAAGCCAGATGATTGCAAAGGAGTGTGCATGTAGGTATGACTAGAAATAATGGGCTGGACTTCGGAAAGGGAAAAGGTAGGCTGAACTATAAAGAGAAACTTGCAGGGAAGTAGAAGAAGCTGCTTTAAAAACTAGTTTGGACCGAAGAGCAGAAAATATACCATAGCTAACAATCCTGTATTGATTAGGATGTGGCTGACATAACAGGCCCTTTTCACCTTTACCTTCTATGCATTTTCAAAGCACTGCAGAGGTGAATCTAAGTGGCCATCCATCAATGTGGAACAACTATGTATTGTCAAACAAATAGGATTGTGACATCTTTGAATGAATTAAGGAAGAAGATCAGGTGAATTAGGGCCTGATACACCTTCTGTTTCTGGTGATTAGCAACAATTGAAAAAGTAATAAGAGGAAAAGTACACAGCAGTTAAATAGGCTTGGCTAACATTTTTTCTGGGGATCAGAGCATTGAACAAGGATTTGGGCTCCTGGAGTGGGCTGGCAGAAAGATGAGGTTGCAGACACAGACGACTGGATTGCTATTCTAATGTACTGATGAGTATGTAAACCCTCTAACAGGAATGGATACTGACAACAAAAAACATCTCAGAACTGATCTAAGTAGCAGCACTTTCAGTATCCCAATAAAAGGCCCAATCCCGTGAGGTGTCAAGTTCTCTCAACTCCTTATTTTGTTCAATGGGAATTGTGGAAGCTTAGCACCTTGCGGGGTCAGGCGTTAGAGCCCAGGTGCCAGAACAGCTCTTTTCAGCCAGACAGCTTCTCCTCAGCCCCTGCTGAATCTCTGAATCTCTGTGTCTCCAAACAGTGTTGAGATTTTTTGATCAGTCACTCCACTTGCAACATCTTGGGCTCATGGTTGAGAACAGGTGAACTGATGTTTTAAATTCCTCACTCACTTAAGGAATAATTCATTAGCCATCCCATGGGTGAGCAGGGAGCCTGCAGCGGCTTTTAACCGTTCTCAAGGCAAAATGAATACATGTCAAAATATGGCTTCTTTTGACTCCATATCTATACTACTCTTGTTACTATGATTTTGAGGTAGGTCCTCAGCTTGTGAAAATCAGCAAGTGAAACTACTGACTTAAAAGGCTACACTTATGCCAGCTGAGGATCTGTCCCTTTACATTTAAGCCAGGATATAGCAGTGAATTTTTTTAAGGTTCCTACAGCAATCTAAGCACAAAGGGACTGAGCTAATTTACTTTAGCAGAGGGTCCTGAACACCACTGGATTCTACTGCCTGAGTTTAGAGATTCTTTATATCTAGACTGTAATGTTGTACTTTGTAAACATGCTTTGCACAACACATCTACCCTGTATGGATGACATACGTATTTTCCCAATGATCTGTAGCATTATCCAGTATGGTGGAACTTTCTCTGACAGAGGACAATGTTTGACATCAGGGGGGCTGAGTTCAGGAGCCCTTAACTCAGTATTTCCTGGCCCTTGCGGGTTTGTCACACCGGTAGCCTTACATATGATTAATTTTAGACACATCGAGCCAGATCTTCCCGATTTTCACCAGCTGAGAATCTAGCACAAAGAATAGCACACCCATAGTTTGATCCAGTAAAAATGATAAACTTAAAACTTTTAACCAGGCCCCCTAGATCTTGAGGCAGTTTAGAGACAATTTGTTCAGCAGGAGTCAGGGGACCATAGGTGAAATGTATAAAACCAACTCTTTAGCTTACCACAGTGACTGGATTAGAAATATTTAGTTTTACAGTGACTAAGTAAATATGAGACACAGAACACCGAGAAGGCTATTTTCCACCTTCTTTCATGGTTAGCCAGTAGGATCATTTGCTTTGCATAACAGCTGATTTTGGACAGAGATTTTAGAGAAGTTTTAAGAATTCTGTGCTAACAGGTTGTGAGCTGTTGTGCTGTGATGCTGATTCAAAGTGGTGAATAATATTAAGGACAAAAAGGGAAAAAGTCGAAAGGATTTCAGGAATGCAGCCCTGTGTAAGGTTATGTAGGATGCGTTGGTAACATTTTCAGTTAAAAGTACATAGTTTTAGAGCATTTAAAAATGAAAGAATTGATTGCTAAAAGTTCCAGCTGCAGCCTCTTCAAGGGCCTGATCCAAAAGCCCTTTGAAATCAATGGGAGACTTTCCCTTGGCTTTGGATCAGACCCCAAAAGAAGAGATGCAGTCAAGTCACAGTGTATGGATCCAGATCTAGATTTTGAATGCCCCATAGTTCAGAGGTGTTTGGATCCAGAGCTTTGGATAAGGCCATTTCTACTAAAAATGTTACAACCTAGTCTGTATTATTAACAGCTGACAGTATAACATGTTAAAAAGCTGTGTATGACATCTGAATGGGCTGCCTGCATCTGTTCAATTCATGACTTTTGCTATTCAGCATGCTACAAAAATATCCATAAAACATTTAAAAATAAAACACTTATAAATGGAACCTTAATATAAAGTGTTAAGAAAAAATATGTGAAGGTTTTATCCATGTGCCATCTGTCTACCTGACAACTGAACTGATTTCTTCAGGCTGCAAGACACTGCAAAGTTTTTCCATGACTTTCAGCAAGAACAGTGTCAGAGGGAAATTATGATGTAGTTCTATCTATCTATCTATCTATCTATCTATCTATCTATCTATCTATCTATCTATCTATCTATCTGCAGTTCTAATGCATCTGTCTTTATGGCATCTGGACACCATTCAGCTGATTTTTATCTAACATTTCTGTAATAAACGATTGACCCTCATCCCTGGATCCCCATCTTACCTAGAGGCAGAGCTATGAAGAAAGGTAGCCAGCACAAAATAAACATGCCAACTACAATTCCCAAGGTCTTGGCTGCCTTCTTTTCTCGAGAGAATTTAAAAAGTTTGAAAGCTATGGAGTTTCTGGGGTGGTGCCCCTTGCTCTTGCTGCTGTTGAAAGTGTCCTCGTGAATGTTCCGGGAGTGAATCCTTAAGGTCAGCTCCTTGGAATCACACATTTCTTTCATGACCCCAGCTTCCAGGTTTTTAGTTGTTCTTTTGGCCACTATGTAGACTCTACAGTACATCACCAGTATGACAATCAAAGGAATGTAAAATGACCCCAAAGAAGAAAACAAGGCATAGAAAGGTTCTTCAGTGATGCGGCACTCTTTATCGTCCTTGGGTGCTGGTTCCTTCCACCCCAGAAGAGGTCCAATGGAGATTACCGTGGAGAGGACCCAGACACTTAGGAGGGCAAGAATTGCTTTCCTTCTAGTTACCAAAGTCGGATACTGAAGTGAATAACTCACCCCTATATATCTATCTATAGAAATTGCACACAGGCTTAAGATAGAAGCAGTACAGCACATCACATCAACCGCTGCCCAGATATCACAGAATATCCTCCCTAAAGCCCAATAGCCAAGAATTTCTAGTGTAGCAGAAAACGGAAGGACAGTAAAACTCAGCAACAAGTCTGCTATTGCGAGGTTAATTATGAAGTAGTTCGTAGGGATTCTTAAATGCCTATTGCAAGCTACAGAGAGAATTACCAAGATGTTACCTACTATAGCAAAAAGTATGAAGGCACCTAGGACAAGCCCCACAATTATAGCCCTAGTGATATCCAAGGCAGGTAAATTCAGATTGCTTGCTGACTGATTAGAGTTGTTTTCAGTGAGACTCCCATTACTTAGTACAGAGTAGTCCAAATATCCAGGTAATGATGAATTATAGTTATCATCAAGGTAGGTATTCATCTTAAAAATCATGCTCCATAGCAAGTTGTAATTGGATCCCCTGGACAATGCACAAAAGTGCTTCAGGTCTGTTGAAAGTTATCTCTCCACCGAAGAACTTGCTGTAAGGCAAAGCCCAGTTTCAGCGTGAGAACTCATCGCCACTGTAGGTTACGAGCCACCAGCATGCAGAGTTTGCACAGCATGTAATCCTCTGAAGCTTGTCAAAAAGTAATAGGATGCTCAACTTGGTTAATTTTCCATGTCAATTCATTTAAACAGAAATTAGCAGATGGAACTCTTGGACTGAGTCTTAGAGTAGCTGTTTGGATCATGAGGTCTCTGAAACAAAAGGCTGGTTTACTTTCCTCTCTTGTGCATTTGTGGCTTTGTTGGAAGGATGCCCCTGCCTAGCTGTTATGACATGCGTCTCCAAGAAGCGTTTGTAAGCATTTAGGCAGCTCTGCATGGAGTGGCTGCCTTTGCTTACACTGGCTGCTCTAATGACATCACTGGAGCCCTGACACATAACAGCACTAGAGGGCAATGCAGTTTAAGTTAAAACTTCCAAGTCCAAGCTTCAAAACTAAACAAATGGAATATATCAATCTTAATTAAAGCATTTGCCACATAGAAATCTGGATTGGAAACCTTAAAAAAATAGTTTCATTATCTGAGAAAAATATACTCAGTGGGATATGGAGAAAAAGCAACTGCAGTTCAAAATAATATAGCACCCTAGGACTTTCACTCACTAAATAAGTATCTTGTAGTTTATTTTGTAATCAAAATGAATCATGTGCTATTTGACAGATCTAATGATCCCCTACCTTGTAATGATGAACACATGGATTTGGGAAATGCAGCATTTATGGTTTTTATGGTCAAATATAGAAAGACTTAGTATTCGAAAGTGACACAGAATTGCACATGAGCTAGTTTTATTTCAAAGGCAGTTTTCTCCTGTAAATTAGGGGAAAAGTGCCAGATGATGAAACTCAAAATCTGTGGCAAGATCTTTGATGATGATTCTGTATTGTATTATTCTGGATCCCTCTCTCTTTAGACCCCAGTTTTGCAAGCTACTGAGTGCCCTCAACTCCATTTGAAGTTAATGGGGATTGAAGGTCCTCAGTACTTCTTAGCAAGCATTCAATATGCTTAAATACCTTGCTGCATCTGTGCCTTAGACTTTGAGGTCTTTAGGACAGGGACGTGTTATTTTTTAGCCACAATGGAGTGCAGTGTATGCTGTGTAGTCTTGGATCACCAGATGCAGGAAAGTCCTGTAACTTCACAGCCTAATACCATTAAAAAGTAAAAGCAAAACATCAGCTAAGCATAAAACTGCCAAAATATTGTTCTCTACTTTCTATCATTGTATTATATCCTACAGCTGTTGTCTGAAGAACTCTGAGTGACCATATATTGGTTTTTCTGTTACAAAATGTACCATGTTTAAAATAAAAGGTTTATTTTCAATAAGGCGACAGTGAATGAACAGGGACGTTGTTTTGAAAGACATATTTTGTACACAAAAACTCTGCTTGAATTTTATTTCAGGAAGCATATGACATGTTTGCATTGCACTTAATAATGGCAGTGACAATGAGAAATAACTTGTGTTTAAAAGCTTTTCTTTGAAGCACCTATAATAACACAGTGAAAACATGTCAAGAGACCACTGGAGTGATAAAAAAAAATTCAATTATTTTATGAATATCTGTTTTCCTGGTTAGACTGAAATATCTTAAGTTCAGCCACCTTGAGACACCGGGGACTTAGGCTCAGCATTGCAAAGCTTACGTGCCTTTCCACCTAGTGGAATCCACAGCTCTGAACCGGGCACTCAAGATCCCTATACAATGCCTGGGGAGAGTTAGGTTGCTAAGGCCTGGTCTACGTTGGGGAGGATTGATCTAAGTTACACAACTTCAGCTACGTGAATAATGTAGCTGAAGTCGACGTACTTAGATCTACTTACTGTGGTGTCTTCACTGTGGTAAGTCGACGGCTGATGCTCTCCCGTCAACTCTGCCCGCGCCTCTCGCCTTGGTGGAGTACCAGAGTCGACGGGAGAGCGCTCGGCAGTTGATTTATTGCGTCTAGACTAGACGCGATAAATTGACCCCATTGCTGCCCATCGATCCAGCGGGTAATGTAGACAAGCCCTAAGAATGGGATCCACAAAAGCCAGGATGCTGAACAGGGCACCACCAAAGTTAGCCAATAGGAAATATCAAAGAGAGAGGTGTGACATAGGATCCACCCTTCTCAGGGACTTAGATCCCTAACTCCAGTTGAAGGGAAGCACCTATCGCCACTTGGGATTCCCAGCCATGACTGCTCTCCTGGAGTTAGGCACCTAAGCCAGGTCAGTCCTTTCTTGCAAAAAAACAAAGAGGAAGTGGTGCGCCCTCTGTAGCCACTATCCACCAGGGGTTAGAGCACTCACTGAGAGTGTGGGTGACCCAGGTTCACACCCCCCTTCCAGCCATGAGCAGGAACTTGAACCCAGGTCTCCCACCAGAGTACCCTAAATCCCTGAGCTACTGAAGCTATTCTACTTTGTATAAAGCACAAACATATTCTTTGGAGCAGGGACTGGAACCTGATTCTCCCACATCCCAGGGGGAGTCCCCTCCACGGAGCTAGAGAGTCACTCTCACTGGGCTATAGAGTCATTCTGTCTCCAGCTATATTTTGTGCAGGGCCTGATCCTGTGCCCGTAGGTGAGATAGACTGGGGGAACACCTACTGTGAGCTTCCTGCTGGGCCTTAGGCATCAGGACTTAGTTATGTGCATGCCCATTGGGGAAAATGTAGGTGCCTAGGGGACTTTACCAGTGGAAATGCCTAGAGAATGTAAGTGTCTACAGGGTTAGGCAGCAGTTTAGTGGGGGCTTTGGGAGTGGCAGTTAGCTGCATAAATCCCTTTGTGGACCTAACCTCTTGCCTCTGCCCTTTCTTGATAGTAGGGAGATGTCTGGGCCATAAAAGCAGGATTTGTAGCTTTTGCTGCTGGACAGACTTACATTTTTCATTTATTCCTCACATTTTGCTCTATTTCACTGAAATCCCATATCATTTCTCTCAAGTTTATTTGTGATTTGTGATTCTGTTTCCCACCATTTGTCTTGTCCATTCAGATTATAAGCTCTTCAGGGCAGGGACTTTCTTGTACAGTGTGCATAAACTGTGTAGTATCATGGGGCATTACTCTCAATTTGTTATTCATCAACAATAATAATGAAATTGGCATGCAAACAGTAAAAATCAGTGTAAAATGAAGAGAGATTAAACCAACAATGCTAGTAAGGGAGTGAGTTTTGTCTAGTGGTTAGAGCAGAAGACAGGACTGTTTTACTCTATATTCTGCCACAGAGTTACTGTATAGCTTTGGGTGAGTCACTTTATCTATCCTTCTCTCAGTTTATTCATCTGTGTAATAATACTTACCTACCTCAGTAACTTGTGAGGCGTAACTGATTAATGTTTTCAAATTGGTTTGAGATCTTCAAAGACAGGTTCTTTAATAAAGCATTGTTAGTGGATAATGTACACAGACATGGATATGAACATTAACTCTTTACCACCCTTTGCATGGATAAGAGGAACAGGTACATTTGGGAAACAGGCTTCTCTTTCCATCATAGTTAAGATAGTTGTTTATGTTACTGCAACTGAAGACAGAGAAGGTCAGAGAAACATATTGATTGCAAAGTTGCTTTTATCCTGAAATTCAGATATGCCATGTTCCCTGAAAAAAGATTTCTAGAGTTTGGAGTTCCTATTCAAAGCTGTTTCAATCACATTCTACTGTGAGACAAATTGCTGTTCCTCTTAGCCTTTCAAAGTAAGTGTGCTATGGTCAAATTGCCAAAGCAACGAGAGACTGAATATAGAACACTTATTTGTGGAAACAAGGAGTACATCTTTAAAGGGACTCTGACTAGTTTGAAACTTGAAATGTGCTGGACTTTTTAAAATATATTTTACCTTATCAGATCCAGGATGCAAAAAGATTCTCATCAGGGCCTAGCTTTGGAATTAGTAGAGTTGCTTTTTAAAAAAGTTTTCCAAAGTGCTTTTTAAAATGTATCAGTCTTTTGTTCACTTTGGGCCAGATTTTTAAAGGTATTTTAGTGCCTCAGTATAGTTTCTATAGCTCTGGAATAGGCTTGCAAGGGAGGTTGTGGAATCCCCGTCACTGGAGGTTTTAAAGAACAGTTGGACAAACATCTGCTACGGGGATGGACTGGGGGCAGGGCTGGGGGCAGTACAACCGTGCCAGAGGAGCTGCTGGTGTGGGGCTCGGTTGCCAGCGTGTCTGAAAAACAATATTCTCTGCTGTTAGAGGGAGTTGGCTTGAAGTTCTTCTGCTGGCAATTCCTAAATCAGGTGCTACTGTGAACTGGCTATTGTTCCAGAGAGCAAGCCCTCCTCTTCTCTTAGCAGCCCATACAGCAGCTGTGCCGTGTCCACCCACTAGGAGCGCTTCCCCCCAGGTAACATGGGATGGATCATGGGGAGGGGAGAGGGAGAGCACGGGACCCTGGGCTTGGGGCAGGGTGGAGTCACGTGAGGGGTCACATGGGAAGGTTATGTGCCCCCCCTTTAGCTAGTGCAGTGTACCGGTAAGAAATGAATTCTACTTGCACCACTGCCTGGGAGTTAGGCACCTGGTGGGATTTTCAAAAGAACGCCCTGTCGAAAAGGGACCCTGGCGGCTCCAGTCAGCACTGCTGAGTGGGCCATTAAAAGTCCGGTCAGTGGCACAGCATGGCTGGCAGGCTCCGTGCCTGGCTCTGCATGGCTCCTGGAAGTGGCTGGTATGTTCCTGCAGTCCCTAGCCACAGGGGTGGCCAGGGAGGCTCCGTGCGCTGCCCCTGCCCCAAGTGCTGGCTCCGCAGCTTCCATTGGCCAGGAACCAGGGCCAATGGGAGCTGCAAGGGTGGTGCCTATGAGTGGGGGCAGCACCCAGAGCTGCCTGGCCATGCCTCTGCCTAGGAGCCACAGGGACATACCGGCCACTACTGGGGAGCTGCCTGAGGTAAGTGCCATCCAGAGCCCACAACCCAAATGCCCGCCTTAGCCTGGAGCCCCCTACCACACTCAAACTCCCTCCCAGAGCCTGCACCCTGTACCCCTCCTACACACTAATCTTTTGCCTCACCCCAGAGCCCCCTCCTGCACTCCAAACCCCTTGGAGACAACCCTGAGCCCCCGCCCACACCCAAACCCCTCATCCCTGGCCCCACCCCAGGGCCCAGACCCCCACCCCAGGCCAGAGCCCCCTCTTGCACCCTGAACACCTCATTTTTGGCCCCACCCTGGAGCCTGCACCTCCAGCCAGACCCCTCATCCCCTCCTGCACCCCAACTCTCTGCCCCAGCCCAGTGAAAATGAGAGAGTGAGGAAGGGTGGGGGAGAGTGGAAGGAGGGGGAATGGAGTGAGTGGGGGCAGGGCCTTGGAGAAGGGATGGGGCAGAGGTCTAGGCAAGAGTGTTCGGTTTCCTCAATCAGAAACGCTATTCCTGCTCTGAAGAGTTTATAATCTAAGTATAAGACAAGAGATAACAGATGGATACAGATGAAACCTTTGTAATATCAGACCTTACTGAAGCACTGTCTCTGCTATTAAATCTTTCCTGAGAAGTGGGGTAAGCCTGCTGCTTTTTGTGAGATATAGCAGATTTGTGGCTAAGGGAGAATTAGTGACATGCTGGTATCTGACATTTGACTGCAGCTTAAAAAAAGGATTCCTTATAAACAACATCAGCAATTTTATTCACATGTGTAAGTTAACCTTTAAACAAGATATGTAGACAATGATAAAACTTTTGTCTATCATTGGACACCGCAACATTACTCATCTATGCTGTCTGACATTAGATTCTGTCTTTTTATTGCTTGCTTTATTAATTGCAGGTGGTGCAAATCACTAGTTTGATATGCTTGTTTTACAGTGTTTTTGAGATCTGTTTTCTTTCTAGAAAGAACCCCTGACATGTTCAGCCAAACTTTTTAAAAGCCAGAGACAGTATTTTACAAAAACGTCATTAAACTGTCATATATCTCTTCCTTTCCTCTCATTGCCAATTAACAAGATGTTGAGTATAAAAAATCAGTTGGCATTAGACAAAGTTGTGCAAAAAAATATCCACTGAAGTCCCAGTATCTGAGTGTTTTTGTATTTCACTCTGAAATTGAAAATTGCTCCATTTTGCATTTTTTTGTACATACGCTCCTCAAAAAAGGGTCCATTTTCAAGTGGAGCTGAGAAAAATTGCGTTAAAATGGGTCACATTTCAAGAAACATTTGGCCTATTTTTGAGCAAAGGCAGATTCACTTGTACTTTCTCCTGTTTTTGGCATGAAAACTGATGAGCAAACCTAACGCATTTATAAGTCATTGCTCACCTTAGCCAGTCATTGAATTAACACAAGAATATGATGACATGACAAAGTGGAACTATTGATCTATGAACTATGGTCTATTCTCTGTGCCTATAATTATATCTATATACAAATTCAAAAAGAAAATGCACTTATGGCATAATCTTTCATACACATTAAGGCACTCTTTTACTGTACGCTGCACTTTATCAGAATCATTTCATGCAGAAAACTGGAACCAGCAGCACATACAGCTCAAATCAATGAAAATGCAATCTTGTCATGTGCCTGCATGTAACTGTCAGCCTGCCAGCACTCTGATCAGAGCCTCATCACAGACATACACTGTTTTCTGACGTCTAAATGTATAGGAGTGTGACTTGCCTTTCAGAAAGTGCCTGAGATGAGTCCAAATTCTGGGACCTAAGCAGACTAAATAAAAACAGAACAACAAAAAGCCGCAGAGATCACAGTAATACTGTCTCAGGGATTCCCACTCACTGTCAGGTGGGCCCAGTCTCCATTTGGACAAGCTCTGGCTTTCCTCACCTTTCCCCAGCATCCCAGGGCACCACATTAGATTCCCAGAGAGTGTCAATAACATCAGGCTATCTTGGCCACCCCAAAATGGGAGCTTTCAAGGCAAAAGAGGTGCTGCAGCTAGGTTCTTGCTCTAGAGATCTCACAGAAGAAGGGCAGTGCACACTTCCTGTCTACCACCACAGGGCGCTTTACTCCTACCGTGTATTTTACATCCCTACAAGCCACCTCATGCTGTTGTCACATGTGCCCCAACACCACCAGCCCTTCTGAAACAGCCACCTCTCTCTCCGTAGAGGAGGATGCACAGGAACTGTGACGAGCCAGAGCCAGTATCCTTCAACTGACTCCTGTGGCCCAAACAACTCCACCCCAAAGCAATGTTCCTCCCTGCACACAGTCTCGATATCAAAGGGAAACATTCCGAGGCCAGGAGCACCATTGAACAGCTGTCAACACTGCCCTTCAGCCACCCCTTGAAAAGCCAGATCCGGCTTCTGACCTTTAAAAACTCACCCCTTCTCTCTGCCCCAAGGGAATGTTATCTGCAGCTGGTCCTGCAAAGGATGCAGCTACAGACAAGCATCACAAGGAAAATGATGGGGGCAAAGCAAAGACATGAAAGATGGTGACGTCCCGATCTTTCCTGTTGCCTTGCTGGCAAACTGGCCTGCAGCATGAGCAACCCATTCCTTTATTATTTACATCCCCCTTATCAGTTCAAACAATGTTTTTTCCCCTCTCACGGCACTGTGACTATCAGTGGAACAAATGCATGGCTCTGTGGCGTAGCACCTCCTAACCTTAAAAATAAATACCAATAATCAAAATAGATTTCTACAGAGACAATAACTTGTGTAGTGCTTTTATGTAATGCACTTCTGCTCGCAAGTATTCCTACTTACTGGTGTCGAAAAATTGTACATGTTTGGGTGCGTAAAAATGAATTCTTGTGGTGGATGAGGAGGATTTCATTTTTATTAGCTCTTCCCTGACATGTTCCAGGAAGGCAGGCTGTCTTGAAGTTAGCTGAACACAGGGAAGAGATCAGGGAGCTATTATAAAACCATATTAGCCAAGTGTAAATCTGGTCTTCTGACAAAGGAAGCAACGATAATGAACTACAAATGTTTTCATAATACATTGCTCATCTAGAGCTGTGGGGCCTTAGAAGCTGCAGACCATTAGAAACTGGGGGCCATGTTCAACATGTGCTTGTAGGATTACTGGTACTACACACGTGTTTTTGAGGATGCAAACTATTGAAAATTTGGCCTAGGAGTCTGGGTACAAAGGTGTCTGCAAAAATGCACTCATGCTCCTGGAACTTGTGCAACTAACTACTCATTTATAGTTACTCAGGATGTGCACCAATAGTTTTTGTTGCATCCTTTCTACCCGTATTTGAAAGTTCAGGCATCACTGTTGCTGTATAAATAGCTCTGTTTTGGTAGGTCACAATACATTGTGACTTGAATTAAGAACATAATATAAATTACACTCTGAAATGCATAGGCAAATCATTGCCTCGCTGTATTTGTTGCTTGAAATGTGGATTTATTGAAAGGAAAATAAAGTAAAATAAAATAAAATAAAAAAACAGGCCTTGAAATTAAAAAAGACACAGAAGGCATGCGTAATACATGGGGTCTCCTTGCCAGTTTCGTGAGACTTATAGTTTGGAACCTAAATTGGACCTTCCCTTACCACTGAGATAATCTGACAATTTCTCTGTTTTCTGGTTTTCCATAACACACTAATTACAACCCGAGCAGTGGGAATTAAAATGCAGTTTACTAGCACATGAAGCTTACTTAGCTTTGCCTGCAATGAGCTCATCTTGCAGTCATACAGCTTTACACAGACTAGTTAAGGAGTCATGATTGAGGCACAGGGCACTAACCGATGGTGAATTCATAACCTGCAATGAATTCCCAATTAATTGATTGGTACGTTGGCTAGCAAGAGTCCAGTTCAGAATATCTCTTTCATCTCCCCTCCTCACCTCTCAACTCCATTTTATGATAAATTCTTCTAACCCTGACTACACCTTCTTTAAATATGTTTAGCAATCTCTGGGGATTTGGGGGCGAGAGTGAATAAGCAGATTAATGTCCAGCAGTCCAGCATTTAATAATGCTGAGTTTTGCAGTATTCAGGTGTAAGACTGCTAGGAGCAAGTTCCAGCACAGCCACCTGTTTCCAGGGAATTTAACTTTAAGTTAATTAGTGGGATCATTACAGATGTAATGAGGCTGGATACATAAAGGAGGACTATAAAGCTTCTGTTATTTGAGGGAACAGCATTTTAAACAAACAATAACAGAACAGCTAAAAAGTTTTCCACAATGACATTATTAAGAACTAACTGGTCCTAGTTTGGTGAGCATCAGTAAATACAATTGTCACTGTGTAATAGAGCAGTGGCCAAGCTAATCTGTTTGGTATCTTGTCTCCTACAGTAGCCAATACAGGATGCTTCAAAGGAAAATGTAACCCCAGGGGATTGGGGGGGGGCAAGGAGCAGGGAGCGGTTCCCTGCCCCAGCTCACCTCCACTCCACCTCCGCCATCCCCCGAGCGCACCACAACTCCCCTTGTCCCCCCTCCCTCTCAGGCTTGCCGCGGTGGAGCGGAGGTGAGCTGGCGGGGGCGGGCGGCGATTTTTTGAGGGCCTAGGGGCAGCAAATTTGTTAATCCGCCACTGCCTCCACCCCACATAATTCACCACACTATGCTGTACTGTACCAAAGAAGAAGAATTTCTTCCAGACCTCAGCTGGAGATCAGCCCTCAACCTGAGGACTGAAGGATGATTAACTTTGTGATTTTTATCTTAGCTAGTGTCCCTGAAGGCACTATTTTAGTTAAATTAGTGTCCAGTCCTTTTATGAAATATACCAAGCTGCTTACCTCAGTTACAATGATTCTGCCTGTATAAAAGAACTATGGCATTCCCCTCTGGTGCTATCTGGACCGGTGATCTGCTAGGTCACTCCAATCCTTGACTCTGGGAGTCAGCCTTACCCTGCTCTGCTGTGAGAACCCCCACTCCTGGGCTGTTCACGCACAGCCTCTGGCAAGTAAGCTGCTCCTTGGATTGTGCTACCGAATGACACTAGCCAATATCTCCAGTCCCAGATACAACTCTAGGATCCTCCATCTTTCAGTGTCCAGTTATGCCCGCTGGAAGCTTATATGAGTTCATCAATTTAACAAAGAAATTGATATGTACCAGGCTTGTTATCTCACAGGGAGTCTCTGACAAGCTTCAAACCAAACGCACTGCTTCAGGTAGAACAAACAAACAAACAGATGTATTAACTACAAAGATACATTTTAAGTGATCATAAGTCAAAGCATAACAAGTCAGATTTGGTTCAATGAAATAAAAGCAAAATGCACTCTAAGCTGATCTTAACACTTTCAATGCCCTTACAAACTTAGATGCTTTTCACCACAAGCTGGCTAGTTGCTCTTCAGCCAGGCTCTCCCCTCTGATCAGCCCTTCAGTTGCTTGGTGTGGTGTCTGTAGATGTAAGTGGAAGAGAGAGCGACCATGGCAAACGTCTCTCCCTTTTATCATGTTCTTTCTTCCCTTTTGGCTTTGCCTGTCCCCTCTTTCAGAGTCAGGTGAGCATTACCTCATCGCAGTCCCAAACTGACCAAAAGAAAGGGGGTGACTCACTCAAGAGTCCAACCGATCCTTTTGTTGCTGCCTAGACCAGCGTCCTTTGTTCCTGTGAGGCTGGGCTGGGTTTGTCCCATACATGCCCTGATGAGGTGTGAACTTCCCCTCTGCTCATAGAGAGTTTTGGCCTGGGCTCATTTTAAGCCATGAAGACACATTTTCAGCCTCGTAACTGTATAAATGAAATTATAACCTATAACAGGGATCGGCAACCTTTGGAACACGGCCCACCAGGATAAGCCCCTGGGTGGGCCGGGCCAGTTTGTTTACCTGCCATGTCCGCAGGTACAGCCGATCACAGCTCCCACTGGCTGCTGTTCACCGCTCCAGGCCAATGGGGGCTGTGGGTAGTGGTGCAGGCCGAGGGAGGAGAGCCACAAGAATTATCTGAGATCTGGAAAACCTGTTGTGATGAACTGGGAAATATCTGTATTTTTTTTTATGAATGTGATCCATGCCTATGTGTTTGTTTATGATGGAACACTTCTATGGAGTGAGATCAAAAGGGGTTGCCAGAGCAAGCAGGAAAAGTAAAACAATAGCCTAGATAACACTCAAACCCAATAGCCAGGTTTATTGCTGTGAAGCGGCAACTCCTTGGCCCAGTGCTGGTGACAGAACTGTTTTGCCAGAGCTGAGGAGAGAGATCCAAGGAAACACTAGAACATTAGAGAAACTTGGTGCCTAGAAAAGGGTGGGAGTTGAGTGAGTGATGAGTGGCTGCCCAAAGAGTGTCAGTGAATGTGGACAGGTTGGCAAGGAATTACACAGAGATAGAAAGAGTCTGCTGAGAACAAGGCAGTCTGTTTCTTCCCGCCAAATATGGGGGTTAGCTGGGCTGAGGGAAACTTACAAAAGCTGGCAAAGAAAGATTAAGGTATAAGCAAATTACAGACCTTTTTTATTATTGCCCTTTGCTGTATGTTCATTGTAACTTTGGGGGAATTAATAAATAATGCTTTGTTTGGAAGATGCTGTTTTTGAGTTGCTTTAATCAACTCACTGGTAGGAGGTCCCCAGAGTGAAAGAGTGTACAGGTACCAAATGCAGTTGGGCCTGTCACATCAAACATGGTTGGGAACCAGGGGTGTTGTAGCCCAGGGATCCAGTCTAAGAGTGGTTGGACTGCATGGTCCACCTAGAGTAAGGTGCTTGATGCCAGTTCTGTCACCAGAGGGGTGCACTCACAAGGAACTAAAAGGGGGCTAAGGTACATTTCACCCTGGAACCATGATACCTGCCTTTCAGGGAGAGACTAAAGCAGCTCATTCTATTTAGTTTATCTAACAGAAGGTTAAAAGGTGGCTTGATCACCATCTGTGAGCACCTACAAATGGACAGGGTTTCTGATAGTAGAGAACTCTATAATTAAGCAGTCAAAACTTAACTAGATCCAAATGGCTGGATGCTTAAGTTAGACACATTCAAACTAGAAATAAAGTGCAAATTTTTATCAGTGAGAGTAATTAACCATTCGAAATAACTTACCTAGGCGCATGATGAATTCTCCATTATTTGAAGTCCTTAAATAAAGACTGGATGTCTTCTAAAAGATATGCTTTAGCTGACCAGAAGTTATGGGTTTGATGCAGGAATCACTCAGTGAAATTCTATGGCCTGTGTTATGCAGACTAGATGATCATAATGGTCCCTTCTGGCCTTAAACTCTATGAATGTCCAGCATGTGACCAGTCAGATCTCCATTAGCCTCTGAAGTGGGTAATTTGTGTTTGCTGCTAAAAGTCCAGGAGCCCTTTGCCAGAGTATGCAGCCATACTGCTAAATCACTGGCTTAGGCAAGTTATGTGGGTGTAACAGCTAAGAGGCCCAGGGCTAGCCAATCCTGTTTAATAAGCCTTGCTTTGCCACACCTGCGCTGAGTGTAGGACTTAAAAAAAGAGGAAGCCCATCGTTTAGGGGCTGGCCATGGAGGAGAGAAGTTGAACTGGGTGAGGGCTGGAGACCTGAGCCAAAGGGGTGGAACTGACTCCTGTGATAGCGCCTGGAACCAGGGACCTAGCTCTAGGGAAGCAGTCCTGAAGCCTGAAAGATGGTCTGGTAGTGTTTAGTTTTGTCTGTAGTGCTGGAGTTCTATTGGGGGGCCCAGGAGAAGCCCTGGGACCCGCTGCTTTGTGAATGAAGGGTGGGATTCTGTTTGATTTAGAAAGACTTTGTTGGTGGCCAAAGGGGAAGCTGGGTGAAGGGGTGTTGAAAAGGCCAGCTGGGAGAAGCTAGCTTAGGGCCTGAGCAGTTACAGCTGGACTTGGAATCTTGGATACTCCAGAAAGGGATTCAGCTCTTAAGAAGGCTAGGCCACATGAGGCCCAGACAGAGGTGACCAACAGGAGGTGATGACCCAGGGGAATGCACAGCAACTCCGCACCCAGCCACCAGGGAGTGCTATCTGGTAAGTCACTTCTGTGCAAATGGGGCTTGCTCTGGGGTGGGACCTGTAGCAAGGAGTTAAAAAAAACCAACAACCCTAAATCATACAACTGGATTTAAGGTTCCATTGGGTCTTTATTGTGACATGACAAAATAGAACTGATTGCATGCTATGGGGTGTTGCTCCTAAACGGTAGAATGTAAGGTATGATTTAACAGTGCAATTATTTTAATAAATCCCATGAAACCCCTCCCTACAAAAATTGCTAGGCCTGTTTTGCTTGTTGTGGTTTGCCATGTAGGGTAGCATTAAACTAAACAAACAAAGCCACACCCAGAAATCTATCCATCAACTATGGATTCAAAAACAAGAAGAAATTTATATCAAAGCATTAAAATTTTCTATAATCTTGAGTTTATTTTGCATGAAAACAGTATTAAAAAAAGGCAGAGAGAGAGGTCATCTTTTTGACTCCTAACTGGGCTTTTGCGGGACTGCTGTCTCCTAGGTCCTCTCCTATCTCGGACTGTTCTTTCAGTGGGTGTTCTCCTGCCTTCTGCTACTGGCATGTGGGGAGGATGCATCCCTAGGGGGTCTGTCCTTGGCCTCCTGTTCTTCTCAATTTACACTGTGTTTCTATGCAGTCTCATCCATTCACATGGCTTTACCTGCCTTCTCTCTGTTGATGACTCATAAGCCTACTCATCCCCCTTATGCTGAAGCACAAGACCTGTGCATCACTTCAATCCCACTTGAGTCCTATTTTGAGGGTTTAAGTGGGATTCTCTTTCCATTCATTCCTGCGTCTCAGCCTGACTCTGACATCTCCTCTCAGCTTAAATATTAAATGTCCAAAACTGAATTGCTTCTCTTCTCTCTTAACCCTGCTCCAATTTGCCCTTTGTCTCTGTTGACAAGAGCACCATTCTCTCTGTCACTTAAGCTTGTAATGCAGGGGTTATCTTCTTTTCCCTTGACCACACCGCCAGACCATGTCCCCATCCTGAACATTCTTCCAGAACATTGGTAGGAGACATTCTTTTCTTTCTCCACTATAGTGTCTCTCTCATTCAGGCCCTCACTTCCAATCCTGACTACAGCAACATTTCCTGTCTGGTCTCCCAAACGCCCATATTGCCCCTAGTCTAGCCAAAACATTGTCACTAAAGTTTTCTCCCTTGCTTGCTATTTTGCCCCTCTTCGAATTCTTCCACCTCTGCTATCATATCAGATTCAGTCTGTAAGTGGCATGGGGGCTGTATACTGAGTATTAATGCCCTGATTATCCCCTGCAATCTATAACACAAAGGAGCTAGAGGGTGGAAACTGGTCACCCATACCTCTCAATCAATGAAAGACTAAATGTATAGCAGGGCCCTCAGATTTGTAGCTAAGGACTGAAACATGAAGACTGAATATAAAGACTCAGTCCCTGGTTGCAGGTGATCGTCCAAACACTAAAGTTGGAGATAGAATAGGGAGCTGATTTACCCAGAATCCACTACAATGTTAAAGAGTTTATTGATCACATGGGGATTCTTGCTGCATAAGAAGACTCCCTGGGTGGTATACAGCAGCTCACTGTAATCCCCTTTCATGCTTCTGAAGTAGGGAGCGGACAAAAGGGGCACAGCACCTGTGCTTTGGCACTGGGACAGTTGCCAGATGCTGGAATGGAACTGTGTGTATTTTAAAGTCGGCTGAGTTTGTTCTAAGTTGTGCTGGGGGCTGAATTAGCCTCTGATGAACCTGAGGATCAGGAAGCCACACACGTGGCACAAAGCCTTGTCCTCCACTTCTCTGGTCCTGCACTGAATCCAGCAAAGCTGGGCCAGAGAATCTCAGCCTGTGGCTCTAGAGAACTGGTAATCCAAAGGAAAGCCAGAGAAGAAAGAGAATCTTCTGCATGGAGAGGTATATTCTTTCTTTCTGTAACAGAGGAAACAATATTGGAGCTAAAGGTATGGAAAGCCCTGAATTCTAAGACATGGTTCTGGCTTCTAATGGTTTTTGTCAAAGTATACTATCACCCAATGTATTGGACATGGAGAATATGTTCGATTCCGTGAAGACCACCGAGTGAACATCAGGGGTCCCGGATTGATGTCAAGGATGAATTTGACCTGATCACTGTCCCCAGGAGCTTACTATATAGGATGTATCCACATCTCAAGAGCAAATGATAGATTGCTGAAGAGATCATTTATATTCCCTGAGACTGTTATATAAACAGTATCATATTAGACAAAGGGTCCTAATGCAGCAAATACTATTGGATTTACGTACCATTGGCTTTCTAAATAGAAAGCCACTAACTGTATTCACTCAGAGCAATGTACCTCAATTCCTAAAATGACCCCCCCCCTGCAATTTTCCCTTTGCCTTAAATTAATTATTTTAGGATTAAAATGAATAAGAACATTCTAATCCTCTGTAAAATTTGTGACTGAAATAAATTAAGGGAAGGTTTGTCACTGAAATGTTTGCCAAAATATTATTGGTTTTAATGGAAAAAGAGTTGTTTTGCTTTGCCAAAGATTTAAAAACCTGGCAGTTGAACAATGCATCCTGTTCTGTAGGCCAATACTTGACATGGCTTTGTTTTGAAAACTACAATACAATTTTCATGTACTTTATTTCAAGAACTTTTTTTCTTTATGTTTTTTAAAAGTAAAGAAGTTGTGATCCATCCTGCAGGATTCTGAGTAGAGCTGCAAGAGAACCTGATTTTCATTTCATGGGAAATTCTGCAATTTTTGAATATTTTTCCATTTTGAAACAAAATTTTCCAGGAAATGAAATTAAAAAAAATATATATTTCAGGTCAGCTAAAATGTTTTGTTTCAATAAAATTGAAACATTTAGTTTTGATTTTGACCACTTATACAATTTAAAAATATTTTTCATGAAAAATTCATTTTGAAAAGTAATTTCAAAGCAAAAGAATCAAACAATTTTAACCCGAAAATATTGAAATGGGGCATTCCAACATTAGAAAAAAATGAAACTAAGCCTCTTGATAAATGAAATTTTATCTAAAGCCACACTTTTTGCAAAACATCTCAATTAAACAAAAAAGGCATTTTTTAGGTCAAGAAGTTTCATCAAGATATTTCCATCCAGCTCCAGTTCTAAGTGTTCTTCACTCCCCGTAGAGTCAAGGGCAGATGAGAGTCCAGTATTAACACAGGACCAGGCTCTGTAGGTTAAGTAGTTAAATGGAAAAAAAATCAGGAGAAATCTCTCTCATAACTTGAATATTTGATAGCCTAATTACTATGATTTTTGACTTGGGGTTTTAGTCTCTGTAGTAACATCTGTTCTACATCATAGAGCTAAAGACTGATGTATTTTCTTTAAAAAAACCCATATTACTCAGGTATTTTACTAAAACAATCTCCATCTGAAATATTTAACATGACATTGAAAGGCAACAAATTTAAAATTGAAAAAAGGGTACACTTTTTTATTTTTTTTAACACAACCACATAATTAGCTGGAGTTACTCATTGTCATAAAACAAGTCAGGCCAAGAGCTCAGTAGGAATCTGAAACAATTAGACATTTATATGGATAATAAAAACATCCACAGTTAGATTAGATCAGACGACAAAGTGGATGTAAACCTTCATGCTTCAGGGCACAAACCTGCAGCTTCACAGAGGTTAGGAAAAAACTTCCCTTATTTGGAGATTATTGCATAATTATTCACTACTATGTTTCTTGCACCTGCTGCTGAAGCAATCAGTAATGGACACTGTTAGAAACTGGGTATTAGGTTAGGGGTAAAATCTTCAAAAGTGACTAAAAGCCAGATTTTCATAGGCATTAAGGCATCTAAAAATGCAGGTATACGCTTACTTGGAATTTCAAAAGTGCCTAGGCAGGTTATGTGCCTACTCCCAATTGAAATCAATGGGAATAAGGTGCCCAGCCTTCTTAGGCAGGTCTGTAAAACCTACTAGGCTCCTATTTGCATCTTAAGGTATCTAAATATCTTCGAAAACTCTGGCTTTTAGACAGTCTGAAAATTTTATCCCAGATCTGTTATGACGGACCTGGGCCAGCGGCTCTTCTTTAGCCATTCCTGTGTTCCTGAGGAACCAAAGCTGAATTTTGCCAATGTTCTCTGTATTTATAATGGGCCAAACCAAACCTGGGGTTTAAATGCCCCTAAACATTGGGGTGATTGAAATTGGGATCTGAATTTTGCAGCTCAAGCCAATTTAAATGATTGGCTGCTATTTTGCCAATGGTTAAAAAATAATAGATTTTGTGGTTTCTTTCCTGTTATTGCAGACATGTTACTTTCCAGGCCTGCTGTATACATTAGCATCACATTCAGAATTTGAACCTACAATCTAAATATGTTATTACTGCCAATTAAATCATGAAGATTTGTTGCATCGCAGAAGAGCAGGAACAGAGTTCAACATTTAATGTGATCCCAAGCAGAGAGAGAAAGCGTGTGTGTGTATGCATATGCGTTTATTCATTCCCAGCATGCTCTTATATACAATATGGTAAGCAATCACAATTGCTAATTAATTAATTAAACCCACACAGCCACAGCTGTAACCCATAGGGTAATTATCATCCTACACACCTGTCTGACTTATCATCCTATTTACAATTAGCTGGCCAATGAGAACAAGCCCAAGGCCAGCCCTTCACACACAGTTCCCAACACAATCAGCTCATCCCAAAAGCCTAAACAATCTCAGCATCTCACATTCTATTCCCACATCTCCCCCCTTTATTCACAATCAAAAGAAGAGGGAAAAGGAAAAAAGGATAAAAACATTTCACCAAACATTTCCAACTTATAACAACATAACACCACAATCTATCACAAGCCAAAATTAAAACTTTATAAAGCCAACCCATATGACCATGCAATCCTTAACATATAACCCCAATAACACCAAACAAAAACAAGGCACAACAAATAAATAGTGCAAACTCTACAGAATTCCCCCTTTCCCAATAACACACCAAAGCATCCCTCAGATGTCAGGTGATCAGACTGACACTGAGGGAGGGGGGGTCCTAGAGAAAATACATAAACCACATAAAAATCTTAACAATACAACAACAATTCTGGCCAGAAGACATCACAAAACAAAACAAAAACACAAACACAAAACATAACTCTTAATAATAATTGCATGGTACACTAAATGCTATGCAACCAGCACAAAATTTCTTGCAAGCACAGCAAAATTATCTCAAACAAATAAATCAGTAATTAAGTCAGTGGCTAAGGGAATGTTTCTTTCTTCTTCTACTGCTTTCACAGCTAAGTAGAAGCAGCTTAGTCCAGCACAGCCCAAGTATTTAGGCTGCACCTTCATTTTTGCCAAAGAATTGAGTTAAGCTGAGGAGATCTTTTACTTCAAAGTCTCGCAACCTTGCAGTCATTCAGAGGCCATTATCATGAGCAATTTCAATTAGTCTCAGGTCAAAAGCCTTTGATTGATATCTTAACTCTTGTTTCAACAGAGCATTAAGATCAAGATCTACGCCGCGCCGGGAAGGAGACAGGGAAGGTGGGACGAAGGCAGGCGGCTGGGTCACAGCTCCTGCTGCTCTGCGATGCATATCACCGTTCTTTCTTCCGCTAATACAGCGGTTCCCATGGTAGCTGCTCACCTCTGAGTTCCGGTGTGCCTCCCTTTTCAGACGCCCTGCAGCTTGCCGCTCAACACTGAGCTCAGGTGCGCCCCTCTTTTTGGACGTCCTGCGGCTCCCAGCCGCTCAACACTGAGACTCAGGTGCGCCCCCCCCCCTTTTTTTTTTTTCTCGGACGCCCTGTGGCCGCTGCTCGACACTGAGCTCAGGTGCGCCTCCTTTTTTCGGACGCCCTGCGGCTCCCAGCCGCTCGACACTGAGACTCAGGTGCGCCTCCTTTTTTCAGGCCACCGATACTATTGCCCGCAGCTTCTCCACCATTTGTTGCATCGCAGAAGAGCAGGAACAGAGTTCAACATTTAATGTGATCCCAAGCAGAGAGAGAAAGCGTGTGTGTGTATGCATATGCGTTTATTCATTCCCAGCATGCTCTTATATACAATATGGTAAGCAATCACAATTGCTAATTAATTAATTAAACCCACACAGCCACAGCTGTAACCCATAGGGTAATTATCATCCTACACACCTGTCTGACTTATCATCCTATTTACAATTAGCTGGCCAATGAGAACAAGCCCAAGGCCAGCCCTTCACACACAGTTCCCAACACAATCAGCTCATCCCAAAAGCCTAAACAATCTCAGCATCTCACATTCTATTCCCACAAAGATTCATTATTGTTGATAGTGAACTGCAATTTGCGATGCTTGCATGCTGGCTCATTAGATGTTTTGCCTTCATGCATACACTTATAAGAGCAAGAAAATGAGTTTTGTACATTTAACATTATAGTTTCTAAAATGACCATAGGTGACATACAAATCCTAATTTAAACTAGTCTTTGGCAATATTTCAGTCTAATTTAATCTATTACTTTCCATAGATTTGTCATTAGATATCTTCCAGGATGTCTTTCTTGGAGCCAACCAACGTATTTATTTTTGAGGAAGCATTCTGGAGTTCCACTTGTGTTAAAATAATGCAGACTCTAAGAAAGCAAATATCTCAAAGCATTAGCTACATGTTCCTTTAGTTTCCTGGTACAGGTAGGAAACTGGGAAGGATAGATTGTGCTTCTCCTCCAGGCCCCAGTGATAGACTTTCCATTTGCTAATGATGCAAACTTCTCAGGGCGTAATCATTACATTGGAAAAGGGTAATAACACAGCTCAGAATGATTTAGACCAGGAAAACGAGCAGATAAAGAGTCTGTGCAGCTCAGTGTAGAGAAAATTAAGGTAATAATGAGGCAAGGTCCAAAAAACAAGATGAGGGAATTCTTCATTCAAGGTCAGACTGCATAACATTGGGCCAAAGGATGAAACTCAACCCTTCACTATTTAGCAGGAGACAAAATACAAACAAATTCTAGGATGCAAAAATATGTCATATCTAAGGTGGACAAAGTTATCCTGGCACTGCATAAGGGCCAAGTAAGAACACAGTTGCAATGCTGTATGCGCTGTCAGTCAACATAATAGGGGGTTCAAGAAACACTATGGGGGAAGAGAAGAAGAGCCAACAGAATAGAGATCAAGGTCTAATGGAACACGCTTCATTGTGTGGATGGTTTGCAGCAGAGAAGTGTTTGGGGAAACTCAAGCAAAACAAAATAATGCTAAAACAACCCTTCAACATCCGCAGAACTGCTACATGCAATAGTTCATCTAATTTTAAAACTGACATTTAGCCAAAGCCAGAGAAACGAGTCATGCATAAGGCTAAACCATTCCTTTTTTTTGAACTGGGAATAGAAAAAAATTCTACAAATTCACTGGAAAAAAATGAAAAATGAGCCATCTCACAACACATACTGCCTCCTTTGCTCTATGGATAATTACAGCCCCTTGTTTAAGCAGTGAACAGAATTGTTTCTCATAATGCACTTCTTTAAATTAATTCTCTTAAAGGTTCAGTGTGTGATTCAGATATTCAAGTAGGGCAAAACCACCCTCATTCATAGAAAATAATACTTTGCACTTATGTCTTACCTTTCATCTAAAGATCTCAAAGTCCTCTACAAACATTCCCTGATTGTCTCCCTACATCCTTGTGAGATAGTACAGATGAGTATTACGTACGTTGGAAAGTTGAGTGTAAAAAGAGGCACGCACAGGTAGGTTAAGTTTCTTGCCAAGATGACACAATGCATTAGTCAGTGGCAGAGTTAAACACATAACCTAGGAGTCCTCTGTTCTAATAGATCATAAGAATCTCTAGAAGAATCCCAGTGTTGGATCTGAGAGGTTCCAAGAAAGGAATTAAATGAAAACCTTTCAGAAAAGACATCTGGGTTTATTTTGTATAATTCCTTTGAAATGAACATGACTCTTCTTTGCATTAATGCTAAATCACCATGAAATTTGCTACTTTCCAGAAAAGTTTTATGTTGTTTTCTCATTAAAGCCTGTCAAATATATTAATTTTTATTTCTCTAGAAACAATTTTATTTCTCTAGGTAAATATCTATATCTATATATTCCTCCCCTTCCTGTCTTATTCTTACTCCACAACTTGATGGTATAATATTAGTCGCCATGAAAGCCTTTATCTTAATTTTCAACATAAGCAGAACAGTTAAAAATAGAAAAGAATAGGAGCATGCATTGCCTCAAAGTTCCTCAGTAGTGTCAGATCAATGATATGGAGCTTTATTCTGTGCTCATCCGCAGAATGAGAAAGATCTCTGCTGCTTAAATATTACTTTGTCTCACCTGAAAATTTGCCTTATTCTTTATTTAAAAGGGTGGCATGCCATATATGACTGTTGCTTATCCAAGCACAGCCAGCTGCAAATGAAAATTAGAAGAATGCAATCTGTTTTAGCACAAATCTGGGTACAAGCCAGGAAATTCACATGATTTCTTTGTATTGCAAAGGGGTAAAAATCCATTTGAATGACCACAGATTCAGATATCTTTCCTCTTTATTAACCATTTTCCAGTTTTCTTTATGATCATGTTAATATTTTTACAAGAACCTAAGTTGTCTCATTTGATAACAGCTCCCACCAAAATACTACATCTAAAGGTTTATTATTTATTGCATACATTTATCTGACACCTGTCAGTTACCCTTTACCCATCACCCTTTTTTAGCACCAGGAATTTAAAACCACAAAGAGAAGATGTACCTTAGCAATGAGGGAAAATGAGCTGTTCATTATTAGGAGGCATTGGCCATGCTTCCTAACTATAATGACCTGGCTCAGGATTAGGCAATTTCTATATATAGCAAATTCCAGATAGGAGAGTCTGCTCCTTGGCTCTTTGAGCCTCATTTTTGAGACAGTGAATGTAAGTGTTCCAGTGATGAGTGCAAATTGTAGCACAGGACATAGAAGGAGAGCTAATCCCTGGGATAGCTGGGCCTCAGGGCATTTGGGTCTCTGTAGACTGTAACCAGCAGAGCTACAGAATTACCTTAAAGTTCACCTAAAATGTTGCTGGCACAGCATCAGAATGTTGTGTTTAGAATATATTCTGTAGTTCAGCGACACCCCCCAATTCTGTCTCCCCAAAGAGTTGTTGACATGTCATTACAAAACCAACAAAAGCCAGGGCACCAGACAGACAAAATAAGTGCATGATACTGCAAAATCTTAGAACCACATGCATATTTATTCTTATATGGAGTCAAAGGGGGGCCATATAAGAGTGTCACATTGTAACACACTGGAGATTCCTGTTGTGTGAGAATACAGTATAGATGAAGCCGTGTAAGGCATGGGTTATAGTAAATAGGCTTTTTAGAGGTCTGTTGTTTTTAAATAGGACATTTAAAATTATGACTGTTTATATTTTGTTTTATTTTGCTCATGAAAAATGGAAAAATTTCTAGTCCCTGGGGAGAAGGGTCACATTTTACACACACACATTCCAAGCAATGTTAACGGGAATGATGTATCTATATGGAGAGGAAAATAGACCCTCAAGTCATTATGGGCCAGATGCGTATGTGAGATGAGGCTCTGCACATTGAGATAAACTGACGTTGGCTCGTCATTAATAGCTTCACTGGTACCTTACGAGATAGTTCTAGGAGCTGTTATCTTCCCAAGGCACCAACTGCAGTCTGATCCAGGAAGAATCAGACACCAGCCCTGGGGAAGATCATGTCTTTTGTCCAGACTGGAGGAAAGGCATTGTGGTGGCAAAACTTATAACATGGAGTTGAGAACTGAACAGTTAGTGACTGAATTTGTAACAGACGATGGGTCATAGACAACGCAAGCTAGTTCAAGGCTACGTTAATAAGAGAATCTGCACAAAGGGCCAGCTATGTAAAGGTATTTAGGCACCTAAAGATGCAGATAGATGCCTAATGGGATTTTCAAAAGTGTCTAGGCATCTAATTCCCAGTGACTTCAATGGGAGTTAGGTGCCTAGGCACTCTCAAAAATCCCACTACGCACATATTTGCATCTTTAAGTACCTAAGTATCTTTAAAAATCTGGCCTTAAAATACTTTAGTTAATTCTCAATTGATATAGCTCTACTGAAGCCAAGAGCTAAGCTGATTCTCACTGACTTAAATGGGAAGTGCCTTGATCCTTTTGCAAATCCCACTAGCAGGCCCAGTGCTACTGGCGTGAGGGGAAAAGGGGACATTTGCCCCCCCTCCAGTGATCTTTAAGGGGTCCCAAATTATTGTCAAAAGGCCAAAATATGTACATAGTTATCAAATGTTAAGCAGTGCAATAGCAGCAGATTGGAGAGTCTTCATCATTTGTATAAATTATAAATCACAGCAAAATACAGACAGAAGTCAAATTTTAGTCCTTTAAACTCTTATACTCCTGAAAAATCTTGAATTGTAATTAGCCCCTGGACTCCTGGAAAGTGTGGGCTTTTTGTCTGTTTTTTTTTTTTAAAATCGTGACATCCAGTGGCCCTCCAGTACCCACTTGCTCCCTCAAAAATGGAGCCTTAGCACTAGCCATGCCCCCTAGGTGCCTATCTGCATCTTTAGACCCCTAAATACCTTTAAAAATCTGGCCTCTGGTGCTTTGCCTCTTTGTTGGACAGTTACTTGAAGTCGATGTGTTTCAGACCAACTGGAAACTGTGGTTCTGAATAAATCAACTAATGGACCATGGTTGATACTGTGTATGCATCATATTTTAGTGACCTCTGAAGGTTCTTGCTTCAGGAAACTTTGTCTCAATCCATGGTCTATTAGTCAGGTTAACTTTTGTTCTTATTAAAAATGACCAGATTTGACTCCAGCAGGATCTATTTCCTTCAGCGAAAGACCCTGCATCAAGGCTGCTAGGAGGTAACAAGTTAGAAATGCCAAATGAGATCATTAGACACTTGTGTTATGCCTCTTTCAGCAAGGCATAATCTCTTCTGATTAGTAAATTTGCTTTTGTTCTTAGGAGTAACTTTAGGTGCTGGGTGATGGAGACTGACTGTGTGTACCAGGTGTCTGATGCCCCCAGCTTGGCACACTCAGCATGATGAAGCGTACTCTTTTGGGGAAAAAGAGAAGTGAGTCTAGACCTCCTAGAGAAGCCACCCAGGAGCAGCTGCTGAGAGAACCAATGAAAATTGGTCCTCAATTCTAGAATGGACAGGAGCAGGCAGAAGCCAATCAGGGCCTAGAAGTGAAGGTAGAAGGAGCTGGCTCCTTCCTCCAGGGTGCAGTCCTGGGTGAAGCTGGAACATGGCAGGATGGGAGTGAGATTTCACATCTTAACCCAAGAACCCCAGCCAGACCAGGGAGTTAAACTCTGACTGCACCTTTTTGGTTAGACCAATGAAAGACTGTTCCATTTGACACTTGGGAATGTAAAGCTCAGGTAGCCACCCTGAGTTGGCCACATCAATTTACTGCTGTCAAATTAAAGGACGTTTGCTTCGTGAGATGCATCACTTCTTCAAGTGAACCTGTGATGGAGAACCAGCACAATAATTTCTGGGGAACATCAAAATTGCTTGGAGAGTGTCATTTATAACTGCAAACTGTTTCTTTAACAACTCTCAGTTATAAAATAAATCACATTTGTTTAAGGGTGTCTATTGTGTGGAAGAAATGTAGAATCTGAATTATCTCTAAAATGATCACAGCTTCTGACTTTTCAGAATGAACATTCAGTCATGGTGATAATAATGGAAGCAAATATGTATGAGAATGAGTCACTGAAGTTTTAGTTTGAGAGGCAAGACCCAGGTTCCCAAAGGATCTTTATTTATAGCCCAAACCAGCTCAGTTTAAAGCTTCAGAGGGACAAATTAAACAGCATGATAAATTAAAGACGTGCCTACTGATAACTCAAATATCTTATTTCCATCACAATACAAGTTTTATTTCCACCACAATACATCACAGCACTGAAACTGCAAAGGCTCTTTGGCTGGTTTAGAACCCTGCAGGAGCTTTTTGGAAGACAGAGTTGAGGAAAAACTTATTAATCTCATTACTTGTTTCTCAATGTATCTGTTTACCTCTATATTTATATAGACATAGAGGGGGTGTGTGTGCGTGTCTGAAATATATAAAATTGAAAGATACAGATACAAAGATGAGCTGCAAAGTAAAGGTACAGAGGTGTAGAGATACACCTATATCTGCACTCTGCATCTCATCTCTGTATCTAGCTTTCTCTACTATTGCTTCCCAAATGCATGTGTGAAATTTATCTTAAATCAATTGAAATATATTCAAAGGGGAAAAAGGGAATTATGTTGATGAAATAGCAGCAAAGAATCCTGTGGCACCTTATAGACTAACAGACGTTTTGCAGCATGAGCTTTCGTGGGTGAATACCCACTTCGTCGGATGCATATAAAACTTCCTTCAGTTATGAAATAGATAACTGACCCCTGAGAGACATTTCATGTGTATTTAGTCCAGAGGAAACTCGTTGGGCAGTAGGACTTTACTAATTTGATGCAATTGAGTTACACAGGAACAGTTCCAAACTACTAAGGCATTAGAGCGAAAACTTTATTGTGTAAACATTACACAACATAACTTCTCAGCCTTTTGGCTAAGATCAAACGTAGAAGCTGTTATCTGATCAATATCTGATACATCACCTGTGCGGGGCTAGTATTTGAGGCATTTTTGCCTAGTGGATAGAGCACTGTCCTGGGACTCAGAGAACTGGTTTCTATTCCCAGCTTTGCCACTGGCCTGTTAGATGACCTTGGGCAAGTCACGTCTCTCTTTGCCTCAGTTTCCCCAACTGTAAAAAGGGGCTAGTGATGCTCACCTCCTAGGTAAAGTGCTTTGATATCCGCAGATAAAAAGTGCTATATAAGAGAGAGGCAATTTTGTTGTTGTCTCAAAGGGAAAAGCCAGGATTCTACAGGACTTATATATGTGCTCTAGTGCTGGTGTGGTGTTCTCCTTTATAATGTGTTCACAGATCATTGGTTCTATCAGTGTGAAGCTGTCAGTGGACACAGACACACACTCTCTGTGTAGCCTCTTAAACAGAGGCAAATCCCTATTGATGCCGTAGCCTACCATTCTTCTGTGGTGTTACTGAGAACATTGTAAAGAGAAATAATGTTAGTGTTTCCTAAAGTTCTTGGGTACTTGTTTATTCCATGCAGCACTGCCTCTGAACTCCTTCAGTCTTGGAGAACTAGAGCTGTTTGAAGGAGAATTTGGGTCTTTTCATTTGCTTTTGGTTGGTGCATTGATCTGCTGCACCATGTGCACTGTCTGTAACAAAAGTATTTTGGCTTTCCTTGCATGTCACTGTGATCTCCAGGGTGCTGGATATGTGATGTATCACAGGCTGCAAATCTCCCTGACAGCAGCTGTGCAGTGAATGTAAACCAGCAGTAACAGAAATAAAGGTTACTTCCAAGCTGAAGATAACTAACTTCCTCACTCTGTTTCAGGTACCACCTACTGGTAAAGTGGGGGGAGGGGAAGACCCTGCTTCTAAAACTCAACTGGCTCTTTATTAAGAGAACTGTTTACAGAGATGCTGCCACTGCAGCTAGGATTCTAGCCACACTCTGTTAAGTGGTTTTGGATCAATGCAGATCCTCAGTTTATCTGATGGTTTTCTCACCACTGCTAGGCTACTAATCCCCTCTGAGCTAGTCTCAACAGGTGTAACGATGCCACTTCTTTGCATGGTTGCCTATCCCATGGCTCCACCAGGGTTAATGCATTCAGTAGTTTTACAGGCTGCACATTGGGGGTCTACTTCTAACTCCAGCTTGCTATCTGGGTGTCCATCTCCTTGAAATATGTCCTGACATTCTGTTAGAATGCTGGTCAGGGCCCCCGGTGCCTGTTCTTCCTCCTCTCACGTTGAAGATGTTTTGGTATTGTACTGCAAGCAAATCCATGGTTTGCACTGCCCAGCAGTGGGTGGTACTCCAATGTGTCAGCTAGTATAAATTCCAAGTTATGTCTCTTGTTTCATGGGTTTCTTATCAATGGCCTACATTTGCCCATTGGTCTCAGAATGGTTTTATTGCACTTGGGTCATATTCCTCCAGTCTAATATTGATGCTTATCTGTGTTGCTGGGTTAAATTGCAGCTGGCTCCACGATCCACCTTGAATCTAACTGCTCATCTAATAGCATAGTTGCAAATATGGCAGTTGAATGGCTGGCTGCCTTCTTCCTCAGTGTGTGTACACTGCAGGTCTTTGGGTCTGCTAGAAGTGCACTGCAGAAACTTTGTTGGAAGTCTCTACATCCTCAATCCCTGCATGTACTTGTGCCTTTCTTCCAGGGGTGGCTTCAGTATTGGACATAAATTGGTTCTGTTTCCCACATCCTTTGCACCACTACCCATAAGCTGGGCATTTTTCGTTCTGCCTTCAGTGTTGCTTTCCAAAGTATGTACAGTGCAGCATGATGTCTGCATTCTTGGCTGGTCAGTCTCTGCCCTGCCTCCTGAGTTCCTTCAGCTTCAGCCTTTGCACTTGTTCTGCACTAGTGATTGTTGTTACTTTGATCCCTTCCCTGGACAGTTCAGTTGCCCTTGCTATTTGAAGCCACTTCTCCAGGGTTAAATCTCCTTCTCCCCACACTCTCTCTCCTGTTAATGGGAATCATGTGTCCCACAAATAATTCTTTCTCCAATTAGGGAATTTCTAATGTCTCCAAAATTACATGTGGATGCCAAAGTTCTCAGCTCTGCAATGTATCGATTTCCTCTTCAGCTTCTTGGTTTCAGGTTAAAAAAAAAGTAACTCTCTACAGTGATAAGGTGGGTGAGGTGGTATCTTTTATTGGACCAGCATCTGTTGGTGAGAGAGACAAGTTTACACAGAGATCAGGTCTCTCTACAGTTTCATGCTGTTTGGGTTTACAGTACTCAGACACCTTTATCAGCTGTTCCAGTGTTTCAGGTATGATTAGAAAGAGTGTCTTCTCACATACTTCTCATCCCTTCCTCCAATAAAATACTAAAAAAAGCACCATCTGTTCCTCACCTGTATTCCCTGTGGTCAGCTCTGTATGAAGGTATAATTCTTGCTTCCGTTGCTTCCATTCCAATGAAAGGTTTTTTTGTTGAGAAATCTAGCATTCCTGGTGGTCCCAGTCCTCTATGCTGCTTGTTTGCTGATGCTATCTATTTGCCTGCTAATCACACTCTCCTCCCTGTTATGGGGCTCGCTAGACTGAGTTGCCACCATGTTTTAGGTACCATATGCTGCAAAATAATATGACAGGTCTCCATGGTTCTAAAACTAAATTGACTCTTTATTAAGAGAACTATTTACAGCCATGCTACAACCACAGCTTCCTTCTGGCTTCCTTCCTCTCTTGCCTTCTCCACACTAGTTCATCCTGCTCCTCCCTCCACGTTCCATGACGATTTGCTATATTTTGGACTTTTAAATAGGTGAACCTTAGTATTGTTTCTGTTTACTTTAGAATTAAATATAAGCTAATGGGAGTCATTCATGACCTGAATTATTAAATCTATTCACTGCAAGACTTTTAGTTATCTCAAGACATTTTGTCTAATTCTAAGATCAAAACAAAATTAAGATGTGCCCTGCACTGTGGGACCCAGGCTTGTGGACTCAGTGTTTCCAAGCCCATGCTCTAGCATCCACATTGCACTGTAAGACTGGGTGTACAATTGCTGGACCCGATTCTCACAGTTGTGCTAATGCATCCACACTGCACTTCACAAACCTTCTAACTTGGGTCTGCAGCTTGACCTGCATCCACACCGCAAAATGACAGGGCTTGTCACAGCAGGACTCAGGCTCTGAAACACACACATGCACACTCCTAGCAGGGGTTGTACCATACAACTGGAGAATTGCTAACATAGTTCCTATTTTTAAGAAAGGGAAAAAAGGTAATCCGAGTAACTATAGGCCTGTTAGTTTGACATCTGTAGTATGTAAGGTCTTGGAAAATTTTTTGAAGGAGAAAGTAGTTAAGGACATTGAGGTCAATGGTAATTGGGACAAAATACAACATGGTTTTACAAAAGGTAGATCATGCCAAACCAACCTGATCTCCTTCTTTGAGAAGGTAACAGATTTTCTAGACAAAGGAAACACAGTGGATCTAATTTACCTCGATTTCAGTAAGGCATTTGACACGGTTCCACATGGGGAATTATTAGTTAAATTGGAAAAGATGGGGATCAATATGAAAATTGAAAGGTGGATAAGGAACTGGTTAAAGGGGAGACTACAAAGGGTCGTACTGAAAGGTGAACTGTCAGGCTGGAAGGAGGTTTCTAGTGGAGTTCCTCAGGGATCAGTTTGGGGGCCAATCTTATTTAACCTTTTTATTACTGACCTTGGCACAAAAAGCGGGAATGTGCTAATAAAGTTTGCGGATGACACAAAGCTGGGAGGTATTGTTAACACAGAGAAGGACCGGGATATCATACAGGAAGATCTGGATGACTTTGTAAACTGGAGTAATAGTAATGGGATGAAATTTAATAGTGAAAAGTGCAAGGTCATGCATTTAGGGATTATTAACAAGAATTTTAGTTATAAATTGGGGTCACATCAGTTGGAAGTAACAGAGGAGGAGAAGGACCTCAGAGTATTGGTTGATCACAGGATGACTATGAGCCGCCAATGTGATATGGCCATTAAAAAAGCTAATGCAGTTTTAGGATGCATCAGGCGAGGTATTTCCAGCAAAGATTAGGAGGTGTTAGTACCATTGTACAAGGCACTGGTGAGACCTCATCTGGAATACTGTGTGCAGTTCTGGTCTCCAATGTTTAAGAAGAATGAATTCAAACTGGAACAGCTTCAGAGATGGGCTACTAAGATGATCCGAGGAATGGAAAACCTGTCTTATGAAAGGAGACTCAAAGAGCTTGGCTTGTTTAGCCTAACCAAAAGAAGGTTGAGGGGGGATATGATGGCTCTTTATAAATATATCAGAGGGATTAATATTAGGGAGGGAGAGGAATTATTTAAGATTAGTACCAATGTGGACACAAGAACAAATGGATATAAACTGGACACTAGGAAGTTTGGACTTGAAATTAGACGAAGGTTTCTAACCATTAGAGGAGTGAAGTTCTGGAACAGCCTTCCAAGGGGAGTAGTGGGGGCAAAAGACATATCTGGCTTTAAGACTAAGCTTGATAAGTTTATGGAGGGGATGGTATGATGAGATAGCCTAATTTTGGCAATTAATCAAAGATCAGTTGCCAAATTATCAGCAGGTAAGTATGCCCAGTGGTCTGGGATGGGATGTTAGATGGGATGGGATCTGAGTTACTACAGAGAATTCTTTCCTGGGTGCTGGCTGGTGAGTCTTGCCCACATGCTCAGGGTTTAACTGATCGCCATATTTGGGGTTGGGAAGGCATTTTCCTCCAGGGCAGATTGGCAGAGGCCCTGGAAGTTTTTTGCCTTCCTCTGCAGCATGGGGCACGGGTCACTCGCTGGAGGATTCTCTGCAGCTTGAGGTCTTCAAACCACACTTTGAGGACTTCAGTAACTCAGAAATAGGTTAGGGGTTTATTATAGAAATGGATGGGTGAGATTGTATGGCCTGCATTGTGCAAGAGGTCAGACTAGATGATCATAATGGTCCCTTCTGACCTTAAAGTCTATGAGTCTAGGGCCTGGGTTCTTGGTGTTCACTGACCTGAGTCGCACTGACTTGTGCGTGGACAGGTGCGGGGCTTGGGCCTAAACCTGAATCAGAGTCTGGCTTAGTGTGCAGTGTAGACATAACCTATGAGAAGAGAGACACGGGGGAGGCAGCTTGATCCTCCCTGATCATGGGGCTCTCGGAGGCCCATTTGGCACCTAGTACAGGTTAGGACAGCTTGGCGGTCTGGTCTAATTTGGGCCATGGTTGCCATAGTCCCTATGAACATAGCGGAAGACAGAATAGCCCCCTCCTGTTATCTGCCTTGGAGTCTTCTGTGGGGGTGGAGAGTGTACAGATGCAGAAGTCTGGCTGGGTTTATTTAAGCATCATTTGCTCTGTGCTATACTTTTCTGTTTCCTTTCCATATTTGATTTATAGCTCTGGCTCCGCATCCCACAAGTTCATGTAAAGCAAAAGAAATAAACAGGCAATTGCACAGCTAACAATTTTCGGAATGTGGATTTGGGGGCCAAGTTCATTCTAGCCTAATGATGGGCATTCCAGAACTCTCCTGTCTCCGAGCTGTGCTGGTGCCACCAGCTAGGGATGGGTGAGGAGGAAGGAGCAGTTAATTCCAGAGATGCTGGCTGGGAAAGAAATGCAGCAAGGCTTCCTTTTCCCAGGCTACTTCTAATGCCACCAGCCTGGGTGAGAGGAGGCCTCAGAAACTCCTCTTTTTTCTGGGCCACTCTTGCTGCCAGAAGTTGGAGTAGGTGGGAAGGAGGACTTCCCCTACCCCTGCTATCCATCCTTCCTACCTTCCTTCCATTTATCCTCCACTCTTTTTCTCTCACACACACAGTGAAAAAGAGAGCAAGGCATGTGGCTTGAGGAAGGAAATTGAAAGACAATGAGTAGTGGAGGGGTGGTGATAATGAATGTGGGGTTCAGAATGAAGGGTCAGTGGAGCAGGAGGAAGGAAGAGGTAGGGGAGAGAGGAGGAGAAAAAGGTGGCAGTGGGAGTGCCTGTCCTCTGAGGGTGTCTTGAGCTGGGAAGTCATTTGTTCTGCACAAAAGTGCCCAATTAGGTTAGGAACCCATTTCCCATTAAAAATGGGATGTAGGCACCTAAGTCATTTAGGCATCTTTGAAAATGTTACCCATAATGATTTAGAATATGAAAAAGAGTAAGTGGATATGTGCACTGAAAGTTCACTTCATAAAACTTTTCTTGGCTTCTCCATTTTTGGAATGGAACATGAAACTTGTTAGAATTTTTTTAGTCAAGGTATTTATAGTTACTGAAGCCAAAATATTGTTCGTTTCACTTACATTCTTTAGTGCACCACAAGTACATGGAATGTTGACAACACAACCAGAGGAACTAATATATACAGTATCTAGAACAAAAGTATAATAAAAAACCCGAGAGCTATGTATATGACTATGGAAAATATCGTAATAAACCCAGGTTACCATAATTGCAAACTACCATGCAGCCTGCTTACTTGATGGGGGTCCATAGGTAAAAGGTGAAAGAAGAAAAGGAAAATGTGAGGATTGCGGATCAGTAGAGACAAAGGCATAGGAGGAAGACAAGGGAAGGGAAGATAATGAAGAGGAAATGAAGAGAAAGGGGAGATGAGAAACAAAGATCAGAGAAACAGAGAAAAGGGATAATGGAGTGGAGGCATAACAGACTGACAGAACAGTGGAGAAGGTTAATGGTGAATCAAAGAAAAAGACAGGAGGAAAAAGATGGGCAGGTAAAGGTGAAAAGAGAAGAAAAACAGAGGGTGAATGGAGAAAAGGTGGAAAACATTTTTTTTCAAGTCCATCCCCCAAAATATAACCAACACTTGTACACTGTGATTACACCATCATGCATAGGGTTGGCCAAAGGATGTTGGGGGACAGTTATATGGATCTTTGAGGCATCCCCAAATTTACCTGATATTTTTATATGAAAAGGAGATTGAGGGTTCAGGTTACCAGTAGCCTACTACGAGAGAGCTTGCATAGAAACCAACATTTAACATAAAGAGTTCTGTCTAGGGAAAACCTGAAAAGAATATTTGTAGAATTTGCCCAGCTATAGTCAGAATCATTGCAAAATAAAAATGGTGCCTTCTCATTCAGCTATATTTTACTTTCATGATAAAGCAGTGGATAACTTTTGACACTATTTGGCATCACTTAGCTAATACTGCAGTGGGAGAATGAGCTGGATCCTATTCTGCTTCGTGCATCAACTAAATTGTCAGCACTAACAGTTTTAAAGTGCTCACAATGGGACAGATCATGTTATCAATTGTAAGCAGAAATTCACATTGGTTCAAGAGGGATTTCTGCTTCAAAACTGATGGTATATTAATAAGATCTAATACCTACACTTCCACTTCACAGATTCTCCAGTATTATAACTGTGTTGCATTCATCAGTTCCTGCAATACCAAGACAGGCCATACAGGAGGCAAAGGTATTCATCTAACTCAGCAAGTTATGAAGGACAGCAAAATATTCAAGGACGCATCAGTTCATTGGTACTGACAGTGATGTGGGAAGCAGAAACACAGCTTAAGTTTTGGATCTAGGTTACGTTTACAGTGAACATAAAAGAAAACTTTTTTTTTGTAATTTTCACACTGACAAAATTTGATTTGGAGATATTTGGAAGGGAATAAATACAGTACCCTGTGATATCATTTTCAGCATTATAACTTTGCTACTCCTTTTCCTTTGCACTTATATAACTTTTTTCATTCAAGGCTCTCAAAGTGCTTTACAAGCATTAACAAACAAAGCTTTTATTAAAGTCATAAATTTTTGTGAATGTTAATACATTTTTAATGTCAGAAACAGAACTGCACGAGGCTGAAATGAGCCAAAATTCAGCATAGCAGACATGACTTGCAGAAACATTTTTTATTTGCCGATTATTTTATCTGTCATGTTTCTTTGGTGAAAACAAAAGAAATGCGACCTTAGGAAACTAATCTTGATGGCATTTCTTCCCAGAGAAATAGATTGAAACTAAACTGCAGAGGCCAATGCTGGAGTTTGCAGTTTACTGTTCAGCCTTTTCTGGTGAGTGAGTGCAACTTTAGATAAAAAGTTGCAGATGTTATCCTAAACATCTTTTGATGGGAAGGACCAGATCTTCAGCTAGACTGATTTACATCAGCTGAGGATTTGTCCTAAAATGACAGTAGATAGATTAAATCCCTGGCATTCTTAGAAATGGCAGAGATTAATTCCATAGCAATATAAACTTTCATTTTTGCTTTGAGACTCAAGGCTGTATTTTGGATGATCTATTCCAAGGCCTGATTATTAATCAGTCTCTGGGTTGTGAAGACTCATAAAATGTAGTCCTTACCATTCTTAGGACTTGTCTAAATGCAGAGCTGCACAAGTTTAACAAAAATCTTTTTAATTTAAACTGATTTAGATAAACTGGTGCAAAGAGCTGTGTGAAACGTGTATTTCATTTTAGCCTATGTCAGTTAGGAACAGGTTTAATGAAACCATAGAAAGACACTTATACTGAAGCAAGAATGTCCACATAGGGTATCCGACGAAGTGGGTATTCATCCACGAAAGCTCATGCTCCAATACGTCTGTTACACATAGGGTATGTCTATGTGGCAATTAGACACCAGTTTCTGGTCCTTGTCAGCTAGCTCGGGCTAAGGGCTGTTTAATTGCTGTACAGATGTTTGGGCTCAGGCCGGAGCCCAAGCTCTGGGACCCCAAAAAGGGGGAGGGTTAAACAGATGTGAATGCCTACTTGCAGGGTAGACTTACCCATAGGGGTTTGCACTGGTTTAACTAAATCAGTTTAAATTAAACCAGTGCAAGTTATGTGTAGGCAAGGCCATAGTGTAGGTCTGGAATGATATGTATTGGAATGCTGACATGTTGACCACACCCTTTCTTGTCCAATTACAGATCCAATACTTCAGGCTTATATAGTAATTAATGAAAGCGTGCACAGCCAAGAGAAGAAAGGGCTGTGGTGGCAATTGCAACAACTGTACTTCAGATACATTCAGAGCTAGATAGTCCACAGGCTTAACAAAGGTAAATGCTGATAGTTCTTCATTTTCAAAACTTTTCATGGACTTCTGAAAGCCTGCTTCATAGATGTTCCACTCTGTATGTACCTTGCACCTATCTTTTCTAAGTTCCCTACTCACTTAGTAATAACACCTCTGTGGTGGGTTTGGTCACAAAGACCCCTTGGACTGTCACCTGACAGTTTGAGACTACCCCTTTTCCCCACCAGCTTGGGACTTCAGAACCCTGCCTCATTGAGCCAGACATGCTAGCCTGCTGCAAAGACAGACCCAGGTCTGAATCATGTTCCCCAAAGCTGCAGGCTTAACTGAAAACAGCTTAGAAAATGCACCCAGACGCCCAGCTCCCAGTGGGATCCAAATCCCAAATGTATCTGTTTTACTCTGTATAAATCTTATACAGGGTAAACTCATAAATTGTCTGCCCTCTATAACACTGATAGAGAGATATGCACAGCTGTTTGCTCCCCCAGGTATTAATTACTTACTCTGGGTTAATTAATAAGCAAAAAGTGATTTTATTAAGCATAAAAAGTAGGATTTAAGTGGTTCCAAGTAATAACAGACAGAAAAAAGTAAGTTACCAAGCAAAATAAAACAAAACACAAGTCTAAGCCTAATACATTAAGAAACTGATTACAGATGAAATCTCACCCCCAGAGATGTTCCAATAAGCTTCTTTCACAGACTGGACTCCTTCCTAGTCTAGGTCCATGAGTGATTCAGCTTTTTGCAGGTCAACATAATTGTTTACATGTTAGTTTGAACGTTCCCAGGAAAGCTCAGCTATGGATTGGTGTCTCCCAAAGTCCATTGTTAGTTAAGTACTCTCAATTACTTGAGTAATCCCTTCACAATGTTGGCCAAACCTTTCTTATGTGTTCCCTACAGCAAACACTTTAAATATAAGCATAGAGCCAACGCTCATAATTTCAGATATAAAAATGATACATGCATACAAATAGGATGAATATATTCAGTAGATCATAACCTTTGCAAATATATGTTACATGGCATATCTAGCATAAAACATATTCCAGTTATGTCATATTTACACTCATAAGCATATTTTTATAAAGCATTATGGAGTAAAGCATCACAACCTCTTCTTCCCCCCACTTGCCTGGTGAAATATTGTTCCTGTAGGTAAAATAGAATTTAATAGGACCAAATGCTTAAAAGAACTGAAGGGGTCAAATCAAATGTTTCATTGCAGAGCCATTAGCTATTCAGAATCTGGTACAGGAGTCATTTAATTTTTCTGTGAAGTAATAATTAAGCTGATTTAAATGGCCTTTTTAAACGCAGACACTTTTTTACAAATCAAATGAATCCTTTGCTTTGAAAGGAGACAAACTTTCTTGTTCATCTTTGATCATTATGATATTTTAGCTGAAAAATAATTGCATGGACAAATGGATCTAATGAATATACTTGTGTATATGAAAATGAAAATTTTGTTTCCTGTAGCGAAGCATTCTTGCACATTGCCCTCCTATTGAAAGTCATATTCTTTACCGCTATCCATATGAAGTTGGCTCATTGAACAGAATATTTTCATCAAAATAACATTGTCATAAATTTCATTTGTTGCTGGTAACACATTTTCTCAATCCAAACATTGGAAATGCCCTAGTGTAGTAATTATATTAAAATGCTTTTAGTGGAATAATGCTACTGCTACAAATTAAAGTTTTTGCTTGCTATCCTTCCCTGGAAACACAGGATCTTTTTAGATTAAGCAGCATGATGCTAACTCCAGTAAATCAATAGTCATGAGTTGCAGTGTCTTTTAATAAATCCTAAAATGCCAATAACATTTACTTATCACTGGCATTATTGATATTGGTGGAATCTGTTCCATTCCTCTGTTCTTTATTCTCACTTGTGTCAATAATTGGTTAACTTGGACAATATTCCCATAATTAAAGGTATCTGGTTTCATTCCTATTAGTATACAATTCTACAGAAATGTTGTAGGCAAGTTAAAGAACATAATACCCCCTTTGAAGCCCACACTCCAAAATAGACACGTTCCAGGCACAAAATAGTCAGCTTTTTATAAGGTTTCCATCACCACAGTAGCTGAACACTTCTCAAACCGTAAGGTGCTCAAGCTGGGCACTCAGAAAATGAGGTACACTAAACTAGAGGGCACTTCTGAAAACGTGGTCATTAATCTCTGTGCACCAAAGATCCCCATCAGTAAAACGGGGACAATATTTCCTTATCCTTATTTTGCTACCACCTGCCCTTAATGTAAGGACCCTTTGCCTATGCCTGCCAGGGGTCAGCTCCCTGACTCCACCAGCCACTGGCAACACAAGTGCTCTTGCTCCCCATACCCATCCTGCTCTCTCTACAAGTTAGTGATAGGCACACTCCCACCCCAAACCTGCCAAGTGCCACCCTGGAGTGCCCAGCCTCTCGTCCACTGGACCGTCACAGTATTTACAAAGTCACTGTTCCAGTGTACGTCAGCTTACCAGTTACATCTTAGAACACAGCTCAGTTTAAAACACAGCGCTTAGAGCATGTCTGCATTACAAAATTAAGTCAACCTACCTTACGTTGGCATACAGCCACCTCAGTAAATACATCACTTGGGCGTGTCTAGGTTTGGTTTTTGTGTCAGCGGTGCACATCCTCACCGGGGGCACTTATATCGATTGTAGTCAGCGTGGGGCATTGTGGGACGGCTTCTGAAAGCCAATAACAGTCAATGTAAGCAACATAGTGTCTACACTGACTCTGCGTCAACCTAACTACATCGACATAGACTCTACTCCTCTCATGGAGGCAGAGTTATTAAGTTGGGATAGTGGGGCAGTTACATCAGTGGGAGCAAAATTTTAGTGTAGACACTTCCGTAAGTCGAAGTAGACACTTCCTTGCACTGACATAACTCTGTAGTGTAGACCAGGCCTTATATATGTTTATAATGAAAACAAGTCAAAGATAACTTCAAGTATGGAGATTCAAAAAGTAGCAAGTCAAAGTATTGGAAACAAATAATTACATGTAAAATAAAATCATAACCTACCTTCTAGAGACGAGTTTTAATTAACAAAATACTGTCTTCTCTAATGAAGTTCAGCAACCTAAAGTTCATGCAGCATTTTCTAGCCAGGTTGGATGTGATCCCTTTATTTAGAAACAAGGGATGATCTCAACTTGTCTCCTCAGTGAAGGATTTAGGGTCTCTCTCTGTACCCCATGTTATACTTGAACAATCCATTGTCTTTTATTGGCTGTTGGTAAAGACCTCACATGCCACACTTTGGCATGCTATTATGCAGACGTCAGACCTGGAGCGCATGGTAAATCCCTATGCACTTCTTACATCCTCTGCCAGTTGGCACCAAGTGCTCTCTGCTACTTTATTCCTTGCTTTTTGTTCTGGCATGTGACTTTTGGTATGTCTGTTTCTCAGTTTACCCATTTATTAATTTTTTGCCTTATAAGATGAATGAATATTAGGAAAATACTTAGAGATAATCAAAAGAAAGAACTTGTATGGCAAGTATAATTAATGTTAAAGATAAGATGCAACGCTGCATTTCATATCCTATTTTATTTTCAGTAAGTGTTATGCTAGCTCTCTCCTGTATATAGAGGTTTCAGTAATGAATAGCATGCCCTGAAATCTGTAGATGCACTGTTGTCCTGTTTGGCTTGGCAGATGTAGAACTGATGTTCTGTTGGGTAGCTCCAAAACTATCAGCTTTGTTTTTATTGATCCAAAGGATAGAGATACAACATGCTTTTTGCTTTGCATGACAATCCGTGGCCTTTTGATGTTAGGAGGATTTCACGGAGCATGCTCCCTGAGTCCAGCTGGTGGCTTCCCATAAGATGATTCTGGTTAACTGAGTCACGTAGCTGCTGGGTGATATCAGCTGAAAGATGAGAAGTGTGTTCAAGAGCCCAGCTAGTGGGGCTGAAATACGTATTGAAAATGTATTAAGAATGCTAATTCCAAGCGCTTTGTGGGAAATAAGATGTGTAGGCCCTCAGATTTCTGTAACCTGCACAACACATCTGAAGGGGGAAGGTTTGGCAGCTGGGCAGGTTACTGCTGAATGTCTTTGGGGGCATGCCAGAGAGAGGAAGAGACAAATTAACAGTGAGTGGTTCTGACCAGAGTTGGGAGTCAGTGGTTTAATCAACTAGAAGGGGACAAGCTGGGAGTATTTCAGCCATGGAGAGAAGGGTTTGACTCCCAGAGTTAATCTTTCAGGGTGTGTGTGCACATGTGGTGGTGAGGGGACAGGGTAGCTGACAAAGCGACTTCCCTCCAAATGCAGGGTCCTGTGAAAGTGGCACATGTGTCTCATGGCAAGGCTAGCTCTGTATGTCAGGAGAAGTGCTTCCCATGCCCTTTCTCTACTCTTCCATGTAGATAACAGGCTACCTTCTTAGGAGCAAATTAGTCTGAAATACAAGACTTAAAGCCAAATGGCCCTTCCAGTTACATAAACCTGGAAAGTGCTCATCTGGGGCAAAGAGTAAAGAGATGTGCAACATGGAATACTCTTTAGTACCAGATCCAAGGTGGAAATTTAAAACAATGACACTTGCATGGCCCCTATTAAGTCCAGAATGGGAGCAGATCAGTGGTGCCAGCATAATCCAATTAGAAGTCTAAATTGTATATTTTTTCCCTACTTGATTGGAATGTGGTTTGAAATTTAAAGCAAAGGATAGTCCGGGGTATAGTACTGATAATCTGCATGTGCACTAAAACCACAATTTGGCTGCTGCTCACTTATAAACATTCCACTTCCTCTGCCAGCAGCAGCAGAAGCAGCATGTTTGACAGCAGGCACAGAAGTGTGTGATATGTCCATGCAATCAGCCACCCAGGCCCAGCAGAAACGGCCTGACATCTTCAAGGTAAGAGCATTGGAGGCACCAGGGTTTAAAGTGGTGGGTGAAGGTTGCTCTGTGAGCTCATGAGGAAGAGGATGTCCTTGTGCAATTGTGCAGAGTCCCTGCCTGTTAAGGTTTCAGGAAGGGAGGAAACAGGGCACTCTAGAAGTGGTGCCATAAAAAGAAGCCAATGTCACCTTAGGACTCAGGGCACATCTACACTTAAAACACGGCATTGGCACAGCTGTGCTGCTGTAACGCTTTAGTGGAGATGCTCTAAGCTGGTAGGAGAGAGGTCTCCTGTCGGTGTAGTTAATTTACCTTTCCAGGAGGTGGTAGCTTTGTCGGAGGGAGAAGCTCCCCCACCCCCCTACATAGCGCTGTCTACGTGGGAGTTTAGGTTGGCATAACTACGTCACTCATGAGTGTGGATTATTCATACCCCTGAGTGATGTAGTTATACTGATATAGATTTGTAGTGTAGACCAGACCTCAGGGGAAGAATAACCCATCCCTCCACCACTCCAAGCTCTGGAAGAAGGAACACATTCATGATCATATTAGGTGGGGAAACCCTCCAGAACGTTCTACAGGGATGGACAAATCATATCTTACACTGAAGCACAAATAGAAGTAAAAAACAGAAGAATGGCCTTTGGTTTCAAAGAATTCCTAGAGGTCCCTTTACCTGGCTGCAACTGGCTTCCCTTCATGGGCTTTTCTGACTCGTTTATATCTCAGTTCAGCTGAGCACTTATGCATGCACTTAAATCCTATTGGTGTGCATACCACTTCTCAGGCAAAACAGTAGGTCTCCAGCATTCTCCCCACCACATCACTGTTCTTCTGTCTTCAGAAAGATACGAGTGGGATGCCATTCCCTCAGGATTCTGCCCTCTTGGAGGAGAGCAGCAGTCCACCAGAGAGGTCTCCACCAAAATTTCCGTTGCATCCCATCCTATATATATCAGTTTGATATTGGTTGAAGGCTGCTCTGAACCTTAACTATACCAGTTCATATTCTGATAGAAAAGTGTCTTCACTCATTCAGGGCTTGATCCTGCAAGATGCTGAGCACTCTCTCCTCAGCCCAGCAAAGGGATAGCTCAGTGGTTTGAGCATTAGCCTGCTAAACCTAAGGTTGTGAGTTCAATCCTTGAGGGGGCTGTTTGGGGCAAAAATCTGTCTGGGGATTGGTCCTGCTTTGAGTAGAGAATTAGACTAGATCTCTTGAGGTCCCTTCCAACTCTGATATTCTATACTTAACATTCAGCAAGTGAGCAGTACCACTGTAATTAATGGGAATATTTATGTGCCTACAGTTTAAGCATGTCCTTAAATGCTCTTGTTGGATAGAGTGCAGAATCAAGCTATGTATGTATCATTTAGTTGACATAACAATTAGGGCCATGCTCAGACCTGGTGTTAGTGGTATATTGTTGATCCAAATCAAGAGAATTGGCTCTGTTTACACCAAGCCTGGATTTAACCATACATATTTAGTCCCATTTATTATGATTAAAGCAAGCCTTGAAACGTGTAGTTCCAAGAAATAAAGGGAAGTATGAAAAGCTATTGAAATTTAAACTGGTGCTAGAATCTTTTAGCTAGGAAATGAAGATGAAAAGAATCACAAGTACCTGACTCTGCCAGCTAAAGGATGTGCACACATTTTGCAGGTAATTCCATACAAGTGGTATGTTAAGAATCTTCTGTGATGTTACAGAACCCATTTGAGATCAACAGCATTAACCACATTGAATTCTTTGGGCTAATGCTTTAAATAATCAGAATCACATCATTTGGCATTATTTAATCATCTGTCCCTGGGGCCTATAAATAGCCATCTCTCTCCACCTTTTTCTAAACACTTCAAATATTTAGAGTCCTGCAAATCCGTGGATATCCGCTTATACCCACAGATCATTTTTGCAGATCAGGAATCGGATGCGGATACAAATTTTGTATCTGTGCAGGGCTCTACAACTACTGTTTAAAAAGATTAGTTCAGGTTTATTACTTCGCTGGTGCTGAGATTCTCCAGACGGCCTCATTTCACCACTGAGTTACATCAGTTTTGTACTGGCATAACTTTGCTGATTTCCTGCCCACTGACTTCAGTAGAGTGCATGATGGTGTAACACATTAGCGAATCAGGTTCAGCTTGTAGATTTTTGATATATGTAGTGTTGTTGTAGCTGTGTCGGTCCCAGGATATTAGAGAGCCAAGGTGGGTGAGGTAATATCTTTTATTGGACCATCGTCTGTTGATGAGAGAGACAACCTTTCGAGCTACACAGAGCTCTTCTTCAGGTTTGGGAAAGGTACTCAGTGTCACAGCTAAATGCAAGATGGAACAGATAGTTTAGCATAAATAGTTAGCACATATTCTAAGGGACCATTCAAGGTGAAGTGGTCTGTTAACACCCATATAGTCACAAGACAAAATAGGGTGGTTACAGCTTGATAAGCGCATAAATCTGGCATCTTTATTAAGACCACGATTCTTGGAGTCTAGCAACGTTATACATTTAATTTTTATTTTGATGCAATTCTTGAACTGGGCAATAATGCTTCAATAGACTTTTGCCTTTGATGCATATTTCTGCTCAGATGTTATACAGTTGTATTTGTGGATCGGATTATTATTTGTTATTGTGATGACTTTCCAGTAGAGTTTTCGCATGAAGGTTGTATGACGGAGACACTGAGCTATGATTGCACAGACTATAACTGTCAGAGAATTTATGGGCAGAGAAGCTTAAAGAGTTTTACTGAGAACTCTTTGCCTAAAATAGGGACCTAATTCTTAGAACCATGGTGTAAGACTAGAAGGATAGCAATGCAGTTTAAACTCTTATGTGATGAGTGAGGGCTGAGTGTGGAATTTTAGCCAACTGTGAGGAATAAAGGCTGCTATCCACTGCTGATCATTTAAGAATGATAAATGATGACAACATCCTGAATACTGTGCTGATGCCAAGACGGTAGCCGGAAAAAGTGAAAGTGCTTCCAAGAGTTGGAGAGTCACATGCCATTGAGAAGAGTCAAGGCTGTAGGTGGGTGCTGTACTAGAAGTGAGGAAGAGCTGCAGCTGATGTGGGCTTCAGTTTTTATCTCTCTACAGTATTCTACAAGTGCTTTGTGGAGCAACTCAAAAAAAGAATTTCTTTGTCACTATAGGGGGGAACTGATAGTGACCCCTATATTTCTGTTGCCTAATACCTTCCATTATAACAGATTCTTGTGATGTTTTTTCAGCAGGGAGAAAAGCCTTGGGCTAGAGAAGCAACTTTTCTTTGTCCCATAAAATTCCATTTGAGTTTAGCAGAGTTGTAAACTGTTAAATTGCCATTTTCCTTTCCCTCACTTGCCTTCCCCAGGATAACGTTGTCAGCATGACAAAATAACCAAACATATGAACATTCTAATGTGTTGTCCATGCCACCACTAGCACAGCAGAACACATTATACTAGGAATGCCTGGGAGCTTCTGACGCATCTGGAGGAAAGACCTGTTCCCTCATCCCAGCCAGACCCTGTGGACCCAGCGTATGGCCTGAGAGTCACATTCCCCCCCTAAGGGGGCATCATGGTGGGCAGGACCTCCCTCAGCTCCTGGGAGAGGGAGAGACAAGGGAGAGATGGGCTGAGCTCCTCCCATAATACCCCAAATGGGACAAGCTCATGGTCCCAGTAACTCACCCACTCATTGAGGCACACCACATGGGGCACAAGAACATTCTATCTTTTCCATAGGACCCCTGCCTCATTCAGTGCTCAGGGTGGATGCACAAAGGGATAGAATTGAGGTTGCTTGGGCAACAGTAAATGTCATTTTCTTACTTTTGAATACTTGATTTGCAATGTAAATACTTTCCATTTAACATAATTATTTGTATATAGGATGTATAACTTGAGGAAATGTAGCCTATTAATTAGCACAGGGGACAGGGAGTCAGGACTAGGATTAAAGTTATAGTCCTGACCATGAAACTGATTTATGGCCTTGGGGGAAGGCATTGCACCCCTCTGCGCCTCAGTTTAGCTGCCCTTTATAGTGGGTGCAATCATATCCATCTGTGTTGGGGTATATGAGCTAGTCTTAGGGTTGTGAAAGCATCATAGTAGCAGTGATGACACCCATTGGCAGCCAAAGTAATGGGGCCGGGAGTGACAGCAATAAAGCAATGTATTTTTTCACATTTTAAACAGGAAGGGGTGAGCAGCAGAAGCCTCCCACTGGAAACAGGGGCACTTCTTTCACTTTTCTCTTTAAATGTGTAAGAGCAGCACCAAGGTGACTTCAGTTAATGTTTAAGGGCATTATAATCATAGTAAATACTGAAAAGAAATAAAATAAAGATTTGGAAGGATATAAATCTGCATGCTTCAGGGCATAAGCCTACCTCTGCCAGGTGTTAGGAAGAAATGTTTCTAAAGTTATCTCCTACTAAGTTCTTCTGGAGACAATTGTTACTGTCTAGATGGCAAACTGGATTGACCCAGTATGGCAATTTCTATGGTCCAGATGCTATACGAATTCAAACTACTATACAATCTTTCTTGGCTTTCAAATTTAGGTTTCTAAGGATTCAGTCTCATGTTTCTTACTCACTTTTTATCAAGAGCTTACTCATTCTTTTCAGCCGGGCTACTCACTTGGGTAATAGCTTCAGGACTTGGGGCTGGTTTAATGCCTACTGGCTTCATTAAGAATTGGATTGGGCCCTTCACACTCTGCTGAAATAGCATGCGTATTGCAGGCTTGCTGAGGAAAAGTTACTGATTTCAAGAGCCTACAGGTTCATCCATCAATGAATGTCATGGACACTTATTGCTTACTCTGCCTCCACTGAGCTAGAACACTTCAGTTAACCTATTTTGCAGAATGTTTCCAGGTTCATGAGAACCGTGTACATAAATCCATGAGCACAACTGAAATCCCAGACTAGTAGCGCCGAACTCTTCAAAATAAATAGATAAATAAATAAAAACAATATCATATTGCAAGGAGAATGCTTAAGATTCCAAACTTTGGCTAAAAGTAAATGGACTCTTTTTTTTCTTAACTATCAGCACTATCTCACGCTAGGCTGGATTTAGCAATGGCTATTAGAATATATGAAACTGCTATTCGTTAAAATGTTATAAAATGTCCCCTGGATGTTTCTCACATGTTCATATTTTTCAGCTGTGGTTTCTCAGTCATGATATACAGTCCCCTTGTGCTATCATAGTGTGGGAACAGGGTAGTATGGAAAATATACCCTCATAATATATGGATGTTACCCATACTGCAACCCTAGACAAAAACAATAATCCTAATGCATGAAAATCAATATTAAAACACACTTTTCATTGTATTAAAAATATAAGGCAGGCATATTTTGAACTAAGGTAGTGATTTATTTATTGCTCACCTTCCCTCACCTCTACCTGTTTCAGAGACCTGGGACTGTGAGCAATTGAAGCCATGGACTGTCCTTTCTTGAAAGTCTGGACATTGCCTAGCACATCATGGATGTTACAATGAATAAAAAATAAAGTGTAGGTAAACTGTAAAGCCTCCCACATTTGGACAATATTCTTTCAGTTCATATTGCACTTTTATATCCATAAAGCATTGCCCAGCTGACTTTATTTTTTCCCCAAAGCCCACTCCACTCTACTGCGTCCATATTAGCCAATGTTTCCTTTAGCTTAAGGATTCCCAGTGACCTCTGATCAGAGGTTCTGATCATCACTGTAACAAGCCCTGTGATTGACCTCTGTGGAAGTGAGCTGATATCACAGGCATAGCTTATATCCTCTAGCTACGAAAATCTATGCAGGGGACAAGAAATGTGAGTTTTCAGACTGGAAGAGTTCTGGTCAGTCACACAAAAAATGGCAGCGTATATGGGAGAGACCAAGACTTGGGGATGCACTAAGGGATACATCAACAGGACAAGCAAACAGTAATGGGGCATCACATGTCCCTCATTTCCTCCCGTCTATTTGTTCCATGTAAAATGGATAGGGCTCTTGGCTTCTCAATCCACAGATATCTCATATGCCACCTTTAGAAAATAAACAGCTGATGCCTTCCCACTGGCTGCTGCCTCTGAACCTTCCTCCACACATGGAGAAGGCCCACTGCTTAACATAGTCGGCAATGTTTTACTTGAGTCTTCACACTATTGTGCTGGTCACAGGGCTGACAGGAAATTTTTCTGTTGACTTGGTAAATAATCAGATTCAACATTCAACCATTGAGAGAGGAAGAGTTACTTTCCTGACTTATCACACTTAAGATATCTTCTTTCTGGCAAATGTTCAAAGCAATGAGGAGAAATCTGTCTTTAAAGCTGGTCTCTGTTTGAAACACTTCTAACTGTTGAAAGGGTTTAGTTAGCAGCCTTAACCTTTCCCCTACACAGCCTTGAGCACAAGAGGAACTTCTAGAACCATTTCAGGGAACAGAAGAAAGTCAACAGGCAAGTCAAATGTTATTTCAGTCCACCATTGTTTACAACATTTCTCTACCAACACAGATACTGACATACTTAATCTAAGGTGTTATATTAATTAGGCTTCACATTTGTTCCCAAAATGAAGAGACTAAATTCCTTTTTTCCAAATGATTGGACTATAGCTTTAGTTGGAATACATCTCTGAAATGAGGTACAGTCATTGAAATGATTCAGCTTCTGTCTAGGGAAATACAAAAATAAATATCTACTGACCTGTGGGAAAATATTATTCTGAATATCACGATGAAGTCATGGGAGCTGATTGGGGGGGAAAAGCCACACAGAGAATTAGTTTGGTTTTTAAATTAAATATACTGTTTGCTATTCTGACTCAGATGTTCTGTGTTGCTAGTAGATGTTCTAAACGAGATGTGTACAGAAAATACAAAATTTCATAGCAAAGGTTTATTGGCAAAGTAGCACATTAATAATTTCCTTTCATCCTGTGTGAAGACACCATTGCATCTACCCTTACCACACCAAGAAACAATAAGTTAGTAGGAGCAAACTAGGAGACCATTCTTACCATTATGGCATTCTGTTAATACAATGGTGTTTTTACAAGTGGACTTCTACAGCAGCGTTATGATGGTTGTTACATGCTTTTACTGTAACACTGTTCCTACCTATTTCTTGTTAAAATAAAAAACGTTAAGTATGCTGCTATGGATTATAATGGCACCTCTACTGTTGTGTGAATTGTGATTGCCAATAGAAAAACCATTTATATAAAACTGGGCTAAATCTTGGTCCTTGACCTCAAATCAAACCAAAACCTTTGATATGGTTCATATTTTTCTCTGCTTCCTTTGTTGATCCCAACAGCGATCTTAAGGGGAGTGAGTTTGAGTAAGTGCTGCAGGATTAGGCCTAAAACTTTGCCTTATTATCCTGAGCTTATTACACTGTAATGGAAACAATATTACAATGGAATATAAATATATTAAACCTACCAAAGATGAAAAAAATACTATCCATAACCACAATAATGTGACCACAGCAGAAGAGTTTCCTCTGGGTTTCATTGCAAACCTTTCCCACAAGTTAATTGAATTACATGTTACTCTCTGAAAAGAGAAGATAACTCAGCTAATAGTTTTTTCTTCCAACGAACATGATGGCTAGCAGGCTCTTTGTAATGACACTGAAAATTATTTAGCTCCATGTACACTAGCAATTGAGCCACTTTAAACATCAACCCAGGCGGACTCCAACATTGACAATCATTCTCAAGAGTCAATCCTTTTTCTATAGTTGCTGGATAGTAAGGATTCCTCTATTCTCTGACACGGCAGCTAATCAACTCCTGTACTGAACCCGAAAGCAATGTGGTGGAGGTGCATGTGCTAGCATAGTAAATAGCATCTACTGTGTGGATTTAGCTGTCAGAAAAATCAATGGTTCATCCCAGCCCTATGTTTTTTAGCAAACAGTACACTACAAAGAGCCCAGGATTCCATATGCTATCTTATTTAGAGATTGAGAGCAATCTAGTTTCCCTCTTGTCTTTAAAAACAAAGCGGAAGAGGATGGATGAGCCTCAGAAAGATTCAGATTGGCATCCAAAAATTGGGAGAAAAGCTTGTCATAATATTTCATTCCTTTCACTTCTATTCCAGGGCAAATAAATTACCTGCATTATTCATATACCTTCTTGACCACTTCAAGGTTAAGTGGGTGACGGCAGTTGCAGTGGGGAAAGTGGACCTAGCGTTTCCTGATGCCTCTTAGGCCTGAGTTGCATAAAAGCCTGATTTGGGGGACTTGACTTGGATTTTTGCTGGACTTTGGAATGTGTGGGAACCCTACAGACAGGATCTATTGTTAACTGGGCCTGCAGGTTTACCCTAATTGTCGAGCTCAACTGTGAAAAGTGAGTGAAAGTTCATAAAATGTTACAACCCGTAACAACAAATGTTGATGGGGAAAAGTTGCTAAAGGGAGACAAATTGAATTAATAATAATAATAAAAAAGACTTCCTGTTACAATTCAACGACTGTACTGAGATGATGCCAGATAAACAAGAAAAGCGTGGGGCCAGACATCAATGAACCAAAACTGGTGTGTCATAAACTAGGCCTAATTGATGGACAAAATAATGAAAGGGTGGGCTATTCTGCCCATCACACCCTTCTAGGATCCTTAAAAGACTTTAGGGGAGGGGAGCAAATGAAGCATGAATACAACAATTGCTGACTGAAAGAAGGGGAAGGTATGAGCTTCATTCATCACGGCTGCCACCCCAACAGTCTCCTGGGACCTTGGGATCCACTTGGGATTTATATTATTGCCCTTATATAAATCCATGGTACGCCCACATCTTGAATACTGTGTACAGATGTGGTCTCCTCACCTCAAAAAAGATATTCTAGCACTAGAAAAGGTTCAGAAAAGGGCAACTAAAATGATTAGGGGTTTGGAGAGGGTCCCATATGAGGAAAGGTTAAAGAGGCTAGGTCTCTTCAGCTTGGAAAAGAGGAGACTAAGGGGGGATATGATAGAGGTATATAAAATCATGAGTGATGTTGAGAAAGTGGATAAGGAAAAGTTATTTACTTATTCCCATAATACAAGAACTAGGGGGTCACCAAATGAAATTATTAGGCAGCAGGTCTAAAACAAATAAAAGGAAGTTCTTCTTCACGCAGCGCACAGTCAACTTGTGGAACTCCTTACCTGAGGAGGTTGTGAAGGCTAGGACTATAACAGTGTTTAAAAGAGAACTGGATAAATTCATGGTGGTTAAGTCCATAAATGGCTACTAGCCAGGATGGGTAAAGAATGGTGTCCCTAGCCTCTGTTCGTCAGAGGATGGAGATGGATGGCAGGAGAGAGATCACTTGATCATTGCCTGTTAGGTTCACTCCCTCTGGGGCACCTGGCATTGGCCACTGTCGGTAGACAGATACTGGGGGCTAGATGTACCTTTGGTCTGACCCGGTACGGCCGTTCTTATGTTCTTATGTTCACTGTGACATCATTGAGCCTTCATCATCCTCACCAGACCAGGCCAAGGGAGAGACCCAGGTGACATCACCACCTCCACTGGGATGTGAGACTTGTGTGTCATTTTCCTTCACCACCTTATTTCGTTTCTTTTTATCTTTCTACTTGTGCCTTCTGTCTAATAAGAGTCTGGCTTAGCTGACCAAAACTGTGTATTTTGCAATACTGCTGTGAATCTGTGACCAGAAAGAGACAGCTAAAAGCAATGTCCTAAACAGTCTCATGTAGGTACAAGTTTGCCAGGTCTCAGAGTGGTTGATTAGACCACATGCCATGCCCATGTTTCTCCAGCAGTGAAATTGCAAGTGAGAGTCAACACCAGAGACAGAAGCTGAATTTTCTATCTTTGCTGGGTTTTTTTAACCCCTTCTTCCATTTGTTCTCCCCCCTCACATAAAATTGCATGCAACTTGCAGTGCCTGGGCAGCCTTTCCAGCCTGATTCCTTTTGAATTTATAGCAGTACTAGGAAGAGCAAACTGGTGTCAGGAACAGATGCAAATCCATCTGAACTAAGTAATTCTAAAAGCCGGGCACATAGAATGAGGAAGTCCTAGCAAATCATAGCAAATTCAGTAAGTGCTGGCCTCTTTCCAGAAATCCTCATGCAAGCATACTCCAGGGAAAGTGATTCCTACCGACCTGGGTTGGCCTTAGCACTTTTTGCTAAGTCTGAAGGAACCACGGGGCAGCTAAGCTGGTGAAACTGACAGCAGGCAGAGGGAGCAGATACGTACCACAAGGACCAGCCCCAGGACTGTCATACAATGAAATTTAAATTAAGAATTATTTCTCACTTGTTCAGCAAAAGTGGTTTGTGTGACATGGTACAGACATAGACCAGCGGTTCCCAAACTTGTTCCGCCACTTTTGCAGGGAAAGCCCCTGGCAGGCCGGGCCGGTTTGTGTACCTGCCGCGTCCGCAGGTTCAGCCGATCACGGCTCCCAGTGGCCATGGTTCACTGCTCTAGGCCAATGGGAGCTGCTGGAAGCGGGAGCTGCGGCTACTGGGAGCTGCGATCGGCTGAACCTAAGGATGCGACAAGTACACAGACCGGCCCGGCCCGCCAGGGGCTTTCCCTGCAGAAGCGGCGGAACAAGTTTGGGAATCGCTTACATAGAAGCAGAAAATGTTCTTGCTCCAAGAAGCTTGTAGGCAAAGGGATTGAACCTGGAGCACTCTCCATGCTTTGGGAAGCTCATTCACTTGAGAAGATTAGGCTCTAGAGGCCAGACTTTTAAAGGTGTTTAGATACTGAGTGGAATTGAGCAGGCTCAAGCCACAAAATGGAGACCTGAATTTTAAACAATTCAAAGTTAAGAGATGTTCAGATGTTTGATTCAGCCCCTTGTGATTAGAAATGGGTGGGACATTTTCAGAACTCTAGATCTGGGTTAAACAATCCCTAAATTCAGAGGGCTTGGTTTGGGCCTCTCTCTTGTTCTGAGTATAACAGACACTTGACATTCATTGTTAGTCTGAAGTTAGCACAACTGTTCTCCATATCTACATGATGTAGAATAGAGTAGCCTGCACATTCAAAAGTGAGTTAAAAAGCATCCTGGACAGTTAGCTCATTTTAAATACAATGTTAAGGGGCTACTTACAATGATATTTAGCAAGGACTCTCAGGCTCCATCTATGAACCAAGCAACCATCTATGAACTTTTAATTTTTTAAAATAATGTGGAAGTTTTTCATGAATGGTGGTCAGGAAGGATATATTAGTCAAACTGCAATTGTCTCTTCCGCATATTGTCTATTGATATAGCCAAGTCTTCATTTAAAATACAGAATTAAATAAAAGAAACCTAAATTCACTGCCACAACTTGGGGCAGAAATACCAGCTTCAATGAAGTTTATATTTGCAATGACTCCTGTTTCGCAGTTGACTAAGAGACATTTAGAAATGCTTGCCACCATGCAAAGGTTTTGAATGCAGATGTTGTGCACAGTGGATGAAGGTTTCTTTTTAAAGTCCCCAATCTGGGCTTTCCACCTCTCCTCTCCCACAGCTACCTCCCAGTATTATGGGAGTGGTGATTGCATGGAACTACAGCTTTTATCTTAATATGCATGGGATCAGAGTGCAAAGCTGCCTCTTTTATACTATAGACTTCACTTTTAAACAAAATTTGTTTAATTGCCATTTGAATCATACTCTTTGCATAGGAAGAAAATGTTAGTAAATCTGGGATTATTTTTGCATGTAAATATTAAACACTTCCCAATAACAGTAAAATGTCTATATTTATACTACAGTTTCAGTGAGGTGTTTTTTTGTTTTTTTTAATGGTCAGAAGCCCAGCTAACTTCATAATAGATCCTGGAAATCACTGGTTGGCACTATGATCATCACATCTTAAAGTAATTCCCTCTTGTTACTCAGCCCAGGAGTTTCCAAGTGGAAGACCAACAAAATGAAGCATTTCAGAAACAAAATTTGGCATGTATTATGGAAAAGGGTGAGAAACAAACATTTTTATGCAAACAACCATTCTCTTATGTAATAAGGATAAATAATGAGAACAAACATTGAAATGCTGGAAGTGCAATCACTCCCATGGAACTTGATTCATATGTTTTCTCTCTGAGATTGTCTACATTACAAAAAGGGTTGCCAGCATAGCTATACCAACAAATCTCCCTAATGGAGACACATCTTATACTGGCAAGTGTAGATAAACACTTCCCCACTTGACATAAGCTATACTGGCAACAAGACTTTGCTGGTTAAACCGTTTCTGTATTTTTTTTAAATGACATAACTATGTCATTTAGGAGTATGATTTCAACCCCTCCCCACCTATATTCCTAACCAATGTAGCTATGCCTGTAAAATTTTGTAGTGCAGAACTGACCTGTGTTTTCACATCTCACTTATCACTGTGATGGCTGAATGTTTCATAGGATACACCCAAATTCATGTATCAAGAGGAGTAGCCGTGTTAGTCTGGATCTGTAAAAGTGGCAAAGGGTTCTTTGGCACCTTATAGACTAACAAACATATTGGAGCATGAGCTTTCATGGGTGAATACCCACTTCATCGGATGCATGTAGTGGAAATTGCCAGGGGCAGGTATAAATATGCAAGCAAGAAGCAGGCTAGAGATAACGAGGTTAGTTCAATCAGGGAGGATGAGGCCCTCTTCTAGCAGTTGAGGTGTGAACACCAAGGGAGGAGAAACTGGTTTTGTAGTTGGCAAGCCATTCACAGTCTTTGTTTAATCCTGAACTGATGGTGTCAAATTTGCAAATGAACTGAAGCTCAGCAGTTTCTCTTTGAAGTCTGGTTCTGAAGTTTTTTTGCTGCAGGATGGCTACCTTTAAATCTGCTATTGTGTGTCCAGGGAGACTGAAGTATTCTCCTACAGGTTTTTGTATATTGCCATTCCTAATATCTGATTTGTGTCCATTTATCCTTTTATGTAGGGACTGTCCAGTTTGGCCGATGTACATAGCAGAGGGGCATTACTGGCACATGATGGCGTATATTACATTGGTGGACATGCAGGTGAATGAACCGGTGATGGTGTGGCTGATCTGGTTAGGTTCTGTGATGGTGTCGCTGGTGTAGATATGTGGGCAGAGTTGGCATCGAGGTTTGTTGCATGGATTGGTTCCTGAGTTAGTTTTACTATGGTGCAGCGTGTAGTTGCTGGTGAGAATATGCTTCAGGTTGGTGGGTTGTCTGTGGGCAAGGACTGGCCTACCTCCCAAGGCTTGTGAAAGTGAGGGATCATTGTCCAGTATGGGTTGTAGATCACAGATGATGCACTGGAGAGGTTTTAGCTGGGGACTGTATGTGATGGCTAGTGGAGTTCTATTGATTTCTTTCTTGGGCTTGTCTTGCAGTAGGAGGCTTTTGAGTACATGTCTGGCTCTGTTGATCTGTTTCCTTATTTCCTTGTATGGGTATCGTAGTTTTGAGAATGCTTGGTGAAGATTTTGTAGGTGTTGGTCTCTGTCTGAGGGGTTGGAGCAGATGCAGTTGTACCTCAGTGCTTGGCTGTAGACAATGGATCGTGTGGTGTGTCCGGGATGGAAGCTGGGGGCATGAAGGTAGGCATAGCAGTTGGTGGGTTTTCAGTATAGGGTGGTGTTAACGTGACCGTCACTTGTTTGCACCGTGGTGTCTAGGAAGTGGACCTCCCGTGTAGATTGGTCCAGGCTGAATTTGATGATGGGGTGGAAGCTGTTGAAATCATGGTGGAATTTTTCCAGGGTTTCCTTCCCATGGGTCCAGATGCTTAAGATGTCATCAATGTAGCATAGGTAGAGAAGGGGAGTGAGTGGACAAGAGCTGAGGAAGCATTGTTCCAAGTCAGCCATAAAAATGCTGGCATATTGTGGGGCCATGCGGGTGCCCATAGCGGTGCCACTGGTCTGGAGGTATAAATTGTCATCAAATTTGAAATAATTGTGTGTGAGGATAAAGTCACAGAGCTCAGCAACCAGTTGTGCTATGGCATCATGGATACTGTTCCTGACAACTTGTATTCCATCTGTGTGTGGGATGTTTGTGTAGACAGCCTCCACATCCATGGTGGCTAGGATGGTGTTTTCTGGAAGGTCACCAATGCACTGTAGTTTTCTCAGGAAATCAGTGGTGTCACGGAGATAGCTGGGAGTGCTGGTGGCGTACCCAAATTCATGTTTACTGAGCCAGAATATTGCACATAATTAGTTTGATTTAGAATTCAGATTTGCACTTAAATTTACAACTGATTCTCTGGCGTGGATTATTCTTTACAAGAATGGGACTTAAACTTTACAATGCATAATGATTACTATTACAGTGAGACTTAAACATGGATGTTAAGAGCTTTATGTTGAGCAAAGAGGTTATTGTTGTTACACTAATGGTATTTCTGATATCCCAAGTGTGACATCAGTTCCAACTTTCAAGTTTCCCCAACACCAGCCTATACCAGCTTCTGCATAACAACCATAGTTCCCATTCTGACTAGCTTGAGAATACCATGGTATTTCTGAATCCTCCTGGAACACAGAGTATCAGAAATGTCACGATAAACCCTCTTTTGTAACATTTCCAGCTCTGTTTCTAGAGCAGAGGATTAGACAGATTCAGAGAATCCCTCTAAAAGCAAATCTCCAAACTGAACTGCTGAACCTTCCCAGATTTCCCTCTCACTAATGGCAAGGTTATGTTACACTCGTAGTTTCACTAAAAATTCTTAGGGCCCAATTCTGCTGCCATGTAAATCAATGGGAGGTTTACCATTAGCTTCAAAGGAAGTAGGTCTGAGCTTTTGTTGACATAGGGAAATGTGCTTGGGATACAACATAAAAGAAGGGAGAGACTGTCTTTTATTAATTTGATCTTTCAAGTGAAATAGGATGAGAGTTCTTCACAGTTGCTCCCATATTGCTTAACTCTGTTTCTTTGGAAAACATCTTGAGTTTCATAGATACATAGATTTTTTTTTACATCCAGAAGGAACCATTAGATCACCTAATCTGACCTCCTGGAAAACACAGGTCATAGACTTCCATCCAGTAACAGTCCATCAGTCTCACAAGCAATAAAATACATCCTTTACAACTTGAAGGCAAAACGAAACATATTGTGGATTTATACTTTAGTAGAATCATCTTTGTGACTGGTTAGTATGTGGGTATAACATATACTCATATCTGTCCATCACACTTCAACCATCTAGTTATGGCCGCTCTGAAGAGCCTCTTTGGCATAAATTTGCATGACTTATGGAAAAAATCATCAGTGATTATTGTTAATAAAAGGGCAACAAACTATCAGCCAGACAATTCAAGTACACCTCTACCTCGATATAACGCTCTTCTTGGGAGCCAAAAAATCTTACCGTGTTATAGATGAAACCGTGTTATATTGAACTTGCTTTGATCCACCAGAGTGCGCAGCCCCGCACCCCTGGAGCACTGCTTTACTGCGTTATATCCAAATTCGTGTTATATTGGGTAGCATTATATCGAGGTAGCGGTGTAGAAAGTTTTGTTTAATCTCAATTAGTGTGAGAGTGTATTTGGCAGCTCCATGAAAATCTATTGCTGCAATATGAATTCTATTATTCAAACCACATCAGCTAGGACTGAGTCTAAACTGAGGATGTATGTAGTGATTGTTTTTGTAAGCATTAACTAGAGAATATTTCACTCTTTTGTGTTGGGCATTGATAAGCAGAAGGTGAAGGGTAAACTGGAAAACAAAGCACTTTTAGCACTCGTCTTCCTGTGGGAGGGACGTAATGCAGTTGCAGAGAGTTGAGCAGCTTGTAGGAGGAAGAAGAAAACATGTGCACAAAGCATACAAGGCTAACAATATATGAACAATCTGCTGGTGGGGAAAAGAAATTCTTATCTGAAATTGAAATCCTTCAATTGAACTAGCAACCATCTGGGCTACATTACCTGCAATAAATAAGTGACCTGGCACTTGAAAGAGATCTTGGTACAACTACATAGCTCTAGCCATTAAAAAAAAACCAAACCTCTGAGCATTTGAAGTAAGCTGATATCATTTTCTTTTTCAGATAAATATAAATATTCCTGCCAAAATCAGATTGCTACCCTTCATCCATGAATATACAGTATCTCAGCAAAGGGACAGAATGTACTGCAGAATGTACTGACAAGCAAATAGTTTAATAAATAACCCTCTTGACACATGCAAGATTTTAAAACCTCAGAAATGTCAAGGCAGGGCTTGGGTGAGAAGAGGATTTAATCGCTTGCTTCAGTTTGAGGTGAAACTTTTTAAAATTTTACCTCTCAGCAGGGGCTAGAAATATTTCTGTTGGCTGAAGTCTCGTCTCCAGCCTTTCTGAATTTCCAAGACAGCATGCAACAATGGATGGTGTTTGCCAATGCTATAAATGAGGTTCCCCAACTACAGATTTTATTTAAGTTCAATGAGACAGCTATTGTCAGATCAATAAAACTAATTCATTATGAAATAGGATATGTATGATGAGTGGTAATTGAGCTACTATTCAGCCTTTATACTGCTTAAATCTACATGTCACTATATGAAACCAAGTAAAACTCTTTGCACAGAGGAGCAGAGGCAGTCTCTGCTCCAAAGACTTTACAATGTAACACAGACATGTTGTCATTGATCATGCCTGCTTCAGAGGACCTCCTCACACATACCAGGTGCAATGCATTCAGTATAGCCCTGCTCTCTAGCCATGCTCCCTCTAGTGTCTGGCCCCTTTTGGAGTTACAATGTCTTTCCAAGCACTCACTTCACTAGCTCAGCCTTAACCTGCCTGGGCTTCTTTAGTGACTGGGCACCAGGAGTCTCTAAGGCCTTGTCTATGCTACAGGGGGAGAGTGAGCTAAGTTATGCAACTTCAGCTACGTGAATAACGTAGCTGAAGTCGATGTACTTAGATCTACTAACTATGGGGTCCACACTATGCTATGTCAACAGGAGATGCTCTCCCATTGACTCCCCTTGTGCTTCTTGTTCAGGTGGAGTACAGGAGTCAATGGGAGAGGGATCTGCGGTCGATTTAGTGGGTCTTCACTAGTCCTGCAAAATCGACTGCTGATGAATCGATCGCCACGTGTTGATCCCCCGGTAAGTGTAGACAAGATATTAGTCATCTTTTCTTCCCATAAGCTTTCTCTTAGTCCTTGTGACAGATATGACAGTATCTTGGGCAAACCTGATGGAATTAAGTTAAATCTGATTGAATTATGTTTAACATAATTAACAAATTAACATCTTTGTGGTACATTGTATTAAAAATGCAAAAGTTTTGTATAGTTTTGGGTTTGTATGGAACTTCTTTAGCAGGAAGACAGGATTAATGCAATCTCTGGGAGATATTAAGAACTCGAAAGGACTTTTGGGGACACTATGTCTGAAGTGGATTTCCTAGGAAATACCTGGGGGTGAGGGAATGCAAATGACCAACTTCAAATCCATCCTCTGGAAGCTGTGCCCTGGGAGAGAGACTGATTGTGTACTGATCACCTACTCCTGAAAACTCCAGATCAAAGACCCTCTGGATTGTATAGAGGAAAGATTAGACTTTGTCTCAAGTGACACCTTTACATCTCTGTCTTTTTCTTATTTCCTGGGCCAGATTTATCCATTGTTTATTTTCCTTCTTTGGCTTTTACAACACTGTTGTTTTCCACTCAGATATTTTTAGAAGCTCTGTTGTAGTCTGAGTCAAAGGAAATAATTCATCTCTCTGTGCATGGGGCTCTTTCAGCTCTCTTCATGAGACATGATAATGCATATCAACCATTCTTTGAATGACCAAGTGATTTCCCCAAGAGAATCAGAATGGAACAAAATGTCTTGGGGTAATGAATCTTTTGGACTTTAATCAACAGCTGCATACTGGAGAATAGCAGTGACACATGTTTTTTTTAAACTGGAAAAATTAATTACACTGAAGGAAAAATTCTGCTTCCAGCTATAAGAATCAGCTCAGTCCACAGTGGCTATTTGGCCCAGTGCACTGAGGCAGCAGCATATTTTTACATGAAGGAATGCTTATCCAAAGGGCAAAGCACAGTTCAGGGACTATTTAATGCAATAAATAGATAAGTAATTGGAATTACTAGTTGAAAAATACAGCACCGCAAATCAGCAACAAAGGGGAGAAAGCTATTTATTTATTTGGCATCGGCTCTATCGGTTGCCAAACAACTTTATTAGGACTGAGCTATAAATATTTATAAAAGAGTATCTGTAACCTTGCTGAGTAAAAATAGAAAGAACAGTCTAATCAGGAACCACAAGAATCTGTAACTACAGAAAGCTAAAGCACATGCATTTCAGTGACTGTAGGAAGAAGAACATAATTTATTCTGAAGGGCCTGTTAGTATGGTATGGGTCCTTAAGGCTTCCAAACTGGAATAATGGCAGAAGGACCCTTTCTGTTTCACTGGGAGGAGACAATTTTTTTCCCCCCCAGACTCACTTCAGGAAAGACCTGAAAGTGAAATAACCTCCTCCTCCACCTCTATATGTTGATTCAAGTGATTACAATCATCCTTGATGCCTACAGTGAAACAGTGAATGATGGAGTCAAATTGGAAACAAAATGGAAACATTTTAATAAACACTCACCTGCGTGTCTCTTTTCACTTTAGGCTAAACCATGCTATCTAGCCATTGGCCTGTGTTGGTGATGGTGTACCATCTTTGACTCAATCTTTCCTGAGCAGCCTAGCATGGAGGGAACTATGTGGGTGGCAATACCCTTTTCCCTGCATGCTTTGAGGTAATGTTTCCCTTTGAGGGAAGAATATAGAGGGATTAGGCCCTCTGCTTCCTGAATGCTGGGACAGCCCTTGCAAAAGGCTCAGAGGGTTTCCTGTGCTGTCTTCCCCACCACCCGACACCCATACAATGGCTTTGACCTCTGGCTTTGACCTCTTTTCCTCGTCTTTTATTTCTGTCCTGGGCTTTGGTCTGTCCAATCTATAAGTAAATATGGCACATGGATGGGTACTTACGTTTATGGGACAATTTTAACTTGATCCTGGTGTTAATAATTAAATGAAACCCAACCTTGGCACAATTAGTTTCTATCTGACCTGTGAAAGTGTGTATGCGTACGTGTGTGCACGTGCATGGGAGAAACAGACATGCATGATTGCTCTGGGGCGAAAGAGGGAGAATACACTGTCTCTGTTGGGCCTTTGTTTATGGTTATTTAAGGGACTGAGACAGTAAGTCTGGTATAAAAAGGACAGATGGAGAAAGGGAGATGGGTCAACAAACTGAGGGTTGCAGATGAAGCACATCGTCAGAGCTATTGTAAGGCAGGACTGGAACAGCAAGAGTGCTGCAGATCAAGAGTAAGTTTCATGGGCAGAGAAGTGTGTGGAAGTTTGCTCAGCACTTGCCTCTCTCTCTCAGTAAACCCCCAAACTGGCCAGTCGGTTTCTTATTGAGCTCCACATTCTAAGAACAAGGAAACAAAATCAATAAATCTCCCTGAGTCACTCTAAATGAGCATGATTAATGAAATGTGCATGAAATCTTAATATCCCTTCAGATTAAATTTTGGTCATGGAGTTTATATTTAAAGCCATGTAATCACCAATTACAGGCAGTTCCAAGAACACAGAATATATTTTCCATGCTGGATACCTTTTTTGGTATTGTTTCTAAAACCTTGACAACAACAACAATAATTGTCGTTCAAATGGAGTGACAGCTGAACATACAGAAGGAGGGTGCGATGCATTAAAGTGGAAGCCTCTTAGAAATGAGTGGAATATTTTAATTTGACTGCCATATAGAAGAGATGACATACTTCTGCACAGGAAAAACTTTACAGTAAGAAGGTGCTTGTGAATTTTTGGCTTCTTTCTCCCCAGCAATGCAGGAAAAAGTGTTGTTTACTGTGACTCAAGTGAGTTTCCTTAACTGGAGTAGAAATGGTGCAAGATAACCTTGAAAATACAGAGACCGAACTATTAAAGAGCAACTGCTTCCTACAGCTACCTCCTGCCACAGCCTCTTTTTACATTTCAGCAAAAAATTCCTGCCTCAAAATTATCAAGTGCATCACCAATTTAGTTAAAACACAGAGACTAATTTTGCTCTTGGGTGCACAAAAGAATAACATTTTGGTTAAGTAGCAGAAAATAGTTTGTGGTGTATTTTACAGATACATAGTTATATATACATTCCCTTTCTAGCATCCTGAGGAGCTGCACCAGAAACTGCAAACAATAATTCAAGCCCCCCTGTCCATACACACTAAATGGACTGCTTCCAGAGCTCATTATAGTCACAGAATAAGACATTTTACTTGACGTACCAACTCAACATTCTAGGCCAGCACTCATTTAAAATTTCAAGCCACATCTGTAAGTGAAAGCTCTTTTCTAAGCCCTCTTGTGCACTGAAATCATAATGGCTCCATCTGAGTCACTATGACATCAATGCAAATGTATCAAATGTTAAGCAATGCTAGGAATGCAAAGGATCTAGGTCGTGTCTCTTCCATTAGTATCTTAACAACACTTTAGTAGCCAATACACTATGTATGGAAAAGCTGTGATTTCATTTTGCAATAGAAAGTATTGCAGATTATTTTCTGAATTGCGGTGCAATGACACCCATCTTTGTTATATTCCAAACCCACTGTGATTCAATGTGATTGCAAGAAATTAGCATGATCAGAATAATAATAAAATGTCTATGCAATTTTTAAAAGAATTGGAAAACTATAGGAACTACTTAGGCATGGTTGTCTTCATTGTAAGATGTTTTAAGACTAATGCAAAAGATTTGAACAGCAGCTATGTTATTTCCTTATGGAATCCTCCAAGTCTGGACATACTACTAAAAGAATAAAACTGAGGAATAATTGGTAGAAGAACAAAGGTTTAAATAAAAGGTGGATGGAGAGCAAAATACTGCATTAGTTTTAACAGCCTAAGACCTCCAAGCATGGTTTCAGTTAAGATGGAACCAGAAAAAAAATGACATGATTGGACACAGAAAAATATGACCCTATATTTGGCATTTTTAGAGCATCAGTCACCAGGGCACTTAGATTTTGGAGATTAGCCTCCAGATTTGCCCCTGCACCCAGGTATTTGCATACCAGTATTTGCATGTGTACCGGAGATGTACATGCCAACTTACATACACAGCATCGGGGCCAGCTTTCAAAGTTTGGCCTTTATAGTCACTAATTAGGATGTTGGTGCGGTTCATGAAAGGAGGAGAATAACAGATTTATTTCCTGAGCTGTGATTAATAGATTTATGATAAGGTGGAGTATTAAATAACCAGGGAAAGATTTCACACAGAGGCTTCTCTTGCCAGGCAGAGCATAAGAGATTGATTTAAAAAGATGTGTTCTGATTAACTGCTGGAAACTGTTTGCCACTACCATGCAGAGGAGATAAAGTACCAGCTCCTCCCTTCAACCTGAGAAAGTCCAGTGAAATCCGTTTAATCATTCCAGTTCAGTCTGGAGTGAATGGCAATCCATATTTTAGAAATCTACTGTATAACTTGAGTTGCAGTTTGGCTCATTAATAATGCTATATAGCAAGTAAAATGAGAAAGTAACTAAACATCAGGATACAGAACTGATTTATAGCCAGTTGAAAACCTGTTAGCAGCACTGGCTCTTGAAACATTACCCTGTTTGACTCTACTAAGCTTATGAATTTATTGGATTGCACTGTATTTGGATTTATGGAATGGACCTTGTTATTTGAGAATTTATGGTGGTGATACACAAAGTAGTGATTCAATACACAAAAGTGCTCTCATGGTTGCTAATATTTTTCATAGCTAACTGACTTGATGAATAGTAAGGCAGAGGAATACTTTGTGCTAATTTCATGAGCGAATGCTTAGGTAAGTATTGCCTATCCCATGCATTGAAAAATTATGAATTCAAGTCCCCCAAAATATGAGATTGGCCTATATATCATGAGGTTGTTTTAAAAAAAAGGGTTTGGGTTCCCTTTATTTGCCTTTTGGTTTTTGAGCTGTTAGGGTGCATTCAAGCTATGTTTTCATGCTTTTCTCTACAACCATGAGGCCTAAAAACTTTGTTTTAAATTAATGCTTACTGTCTCACATGATCACATGACTCCAGGACCTGGGGCTTAAAGAAGACACTAATTATCATGATTTTTGCAAGAAAAATCACAAGAGTTGGCAACTCTGCTTCATACACAACACACACACACACCCCTATTTCAAGGAATCAGAGAACTGTTTTTGTCAGTAATGCTCAGAGACTAGTTGTATTATTTTTGACACTTTTTAAAAAAAATAGAATTTAAACACAATGTGGCCAAATCAGATTGAAGCTGGAATAAGGAGAAAAGACAGCTACTAAGTATAGCTTTCTAAGAGAGAACCATTTGCCAAGCTGGGAGGCAGCCCAGTCCACAAAAGTAACTAGCCAAAATAAGATGTTAAGGCCTAAATGTAGATCACCGGGTGCCAACACTGTTAGGGGGAAAGTTGGAGAGAGAGAAACAGAGACCAGGATAAATAGAACAGTCTTATTAGAATCAGATATGAAGATGTGAGCAGAAACCATGAAACCACATAGACAGGCATTCAGTGTCAATTTGGCCCAGAGACATGCTAAAGAATAGTTGAGCAGTCAGCCAACTAATGCTACAATGCGACATCGCCCCTTTGATCAATTATTGATACTTACCTTTCAAGTTAACATGATATAGTTTGTAACCATCCATGTTGTTACTGAGAAGTTAGTTCTCTGAATCCACATTGTATATGGTAGGCAGCAGTGCAGCGAGGTTTGTTGTGGAGATGAGCAAAGCAGTTTGGATAGGAATCCACTAGAAACTGAAATTATTTCAACATTTGAAAAAATTTTAACTAACTTTCCTCTTCCCCCTATTATTTTGTCATGTTTGCACTTCCCCTGTAATTACTGGCTCCTGTCAGGAAGCAAAATAATCCAAATACTGTGGGAAAAGCTGTTCTTCTGGTACTTGCAGCCTGATTGGAAGAAGAAACTATTTACCCGAAATCTCATGAGATTTTTAGTTTGCTGACACAAGACCTAGGATAAAGTTGAGGCAAGTACCCAATAGCTGGTAAGCACATAAGAAAAAAAATCTGAATTTCTGAAGTTTAGCCATGCCTTATTTGCAGATATTTAGATTTGCAAAATATTCAACACAAAATAAATAAACAAACAAACTGTAGGTCTTGCTGTTTTCCCCATTTTCATTACACCTAAGAAATGGGCCTATTTTAGAGTGAAGATGGGTCTTCACCAACCCTCCCCCAAACAAACAAACAAAAAACCCCACAAGAGGAAATGCACATTTTTTTACAAGATTTTGATACATAAAGAGCCATGTTATTAAAATTTCACATAAAGCAGACATTAGATATGGGGACCACAAAGTCATCCAAAATGGCAAAACGTTTTTCATAAAATGTAATGTAAAGCTTTTGCACAGTAGTGTGATATCTTTTCTAGTACCAGATATTGGATAAATAGTTTGATTTGATACCACGTACATCAGCATGTTTATTTTGTATGAAACTGCCTTTTGTGGATAATCAGAACTGGTAAACTAGATGATGTAACTGGTCAAGATTTTGTTAACCAGTAACGCATTTTTCCAAGAAGCAGTGTACGTTAGCCTGAACATCTCCTTAAGTGAGCCACTTCCCCTTGCAATTTCAGGATGTAATTGTGAATGACTATCTGAATTAATTTCACTGAGGTGAAAAAAACCCAGTTGGGTTTCTGCCAGTGGTTGCTTTCTGTGCCACCCAGGACCATCTCAGGAATGGTTGGCACAGCCTGATGCACCACAGTTTGACAGTTGTGTACAGCACAGCTAATTTTGGTTTCATAGCAACAAGAAAAATCTAGTTTTAGTCTAAACACACTGCATTTGAGGTGGTATATTTTTCCCAGGTGAGATGTTAAATGATAATGATTAGAACCAGGCAAATAATTTGTAACTAGTCAGTTATTAATAGATTTCCTTTTCCTTTGTTTAAAAACTGTCCACCAGCAGATTGTGATTTTTCTCAAATTTGTCATTTCAGTTTATTTGAATTAATTTTGAAAATTGGTCGGTAGCTTGTTCGTGAACAGGTTGTTCCAAGCATTAGGTACAATACAAGCATTTATCAGAGGACACACAACTCAGAAGGCATGTTTCTGTCCCGATTGGATGAAAATAACTCTTAGAATCAGGTTTCCAATGTCACTACTCAGAATTGCAAGTTCAAAATTAACTTTCTGCAAAGATTTCTGAACGTTTTTCTTAAAATTCATTGTTCTGATGAACTTTACTGCCAGTTAAACTGTTTGCTTAAACATGCACAGAAAACAAAGTTCAGAGGGCCGAATCAATACAGTCCAATACAATCAAGGCAAGTTTGTTTAAAACATGGAATGAATATTGGCAGATTTTTTTTTTTACAGTATTCACGGAACCCTGTAAATGATACAGAAAATTGTAAAGGCTTAACATGCTATTAGTGTTCTCAGAAAGCTTGATACAGGCTATAGTAAGTTTACTAGGTAGCTCATTATGCTAGGGATAGCTGTCTGGATATTGATCCAGCGCAGGTGATCCAGCCCTATAGGCCAGGTCTACGCTACACACTTACTTCAATATAATATCACTCAGGGGTGTGAAAAATACACAATCCTGAGTGATGTTGTTGTTCCAACCTTAACCTCCTGTGTAGACAGTGCTATGTCAGCAGAAGAGCTTCTCCCACCGACACAGCTAGCACCTCTCGTGGAGGTGGAATAACTAAGCCGATTCAAGAGCTCTCTCCTGTCAGCTTAAAACATCTTCATCAAAGTGCTACAGTGGCACAGCTGCATCATTGCAATTGCACCGATGCAGAGTTTTTAGTGTAGACCTGTCCGTGCATAAAAGCTACAGGGTTGGGCCACTGTTTCAACATATCTAGTACACGATAGGCAGAATGGGCAATACGTCCAGATTAACTCACTTCAAAAACCTTTAATGTTTCCAATTTGCAAATTATCAAACATGTAACCGTTAAGCTTAAGGACATATGAAATTACTAGTTTGCATTTAATACTGGAAGTAATTTAGAAACCTAATTAAGAATAGAAAGCCCCTTTTCCATAACATGCTACTTCATTCAGCCATTCCACTTAATTTTCATTTCACAAAGTACTCTGTAAGAAAGGCTGACATTATTTATTCTTCACTCACGACTGGAAAAGGAAGGGTTGCTGTGTACACTAAGCATTTTTCAATAGCAGAACTTTAATTACATTGTCCTCTTTCAAATGGATTATTGACTTCCAGTCATCACAGTCATTAATTACAGCTCAGTAAGTCTAAAAATGAACAGGCTACAAGACACATGGAGTGATGACCAGACATGGCAGCCTTACAATTTATTATTAAAAGCATTTATTTACATATCAATAGTAAAGTACTTTTAGGCCAGATTTTTAACAGATTTGAACTGGAGAAACTCAGTTTACAGGAACCTGTTTGAAAAGTTGGCATTTCATCTTGTGGTATGTACAAACAATGAAGATGATCAAGATTCTCAAAGACATTTCTTTTCAAGACCATAAAGAAATATAGTCATTATTATTATTTAATTATTATTATTACACTAGTACCTATAAGTCCCAGTCACTTCTGCAAATGTTGGCCAAAAGTTCATTCAGTGGCTTGCTGTCAAAGCAAAGTTGTAAAATATGAATTGGAAATATGGTTGTAGTCTTCCTACACAGTGTCATCTGCTTTCTGTTTTCATAATCAGTTAAGCACATGGGGAGAATTTCATTATTGCAAAAATACTTTGATCCTTTTATAATGTAGGATTCTATCTTGCTCCCACCAAAATCAATGGTAAGATCAGGCCTCGACGGTATAAATAGTTCAAATGTGACCATTAAAACCAAGGCCAACCTGAAATACTTTGTTCTCTTGGCAGTCTGCCCTGAGGCTAAGGAAATTCTGAAAGGGATAATTCATCAGTTAGATGCATTGAGAGATTACTGAATTTCTGTGTTTTAAAGGAAGCTCCTAAATATGGAGATTGCACTATTCAAGGTTTGTTAAGTGGCTTTAATGATGCATTTCAAAACCCAGCCATTATTAATTCTGTTACATATTCGCTATCACATGTAAGCAAACAGGAATACTGTGTATTCATCGCACTTAAAAAAAATGAATATCAACCCATTTCCCTGTTGTCGAGCCCCGCCTGAAAAATCCCACAGCACAACTTCTCCTTCCATGTTGACTGGTGTGTACACTGAGCCACCGCATTGTGTAGAGTGAGTGATAAGATATAAGGAGATAACACGGAGGGCGGCTATTAATTGCTTTTTAAATTCAAGTAGCCCCCTCTTTTCCTTCCCCCCTCCTTTCGCAGCCTCCACTGCTTTTTCCAAGAACACTGTGGTCACACATTGTTTTGGAAAACATTACTGCTTCTCCCATGCTGAAGAAGAACATTTCAACATTGCGCAGAAGGTCAGTCAAAACTCTTGACAACAATCAAAACAAAGCGATAATGCCAGCAAACCTCCTTCTGCTCATTTTCAATCTTTGTCCTTTATAACGTGGCATTTAACTTTCCGGAAGAAGCATTTTATTTACATGGAAAATAAATGCAACGGACCTTAAATGTTTTGCCCTTGAACTCTTGTTGAGTGTTGAAATGTAGCAATGGTGAAGCTGTAGAACGAGTAGACTCTGATGTGTACCTAGCAAGCTTGACCAGTGCCAACAGTTCCATCAAGGATGAGCTTAAAATAATATTGTGTTTTAGCTACAATCTCTGCACAGAAATTGATTAAATTATGGACCGATGAAAACACTACATTTGGTACCAAAGTGAAAATTTATCAAATTAGTGTATTAACACTATTATTCTATGGTCTGGAAGCAGCTGCATTAAATGAGACAGACATCAGAAGGTTGGAGGCAGTAGGGATGGGAGTTCTTCAAAAGATAACAGGTGTGAAGTGGAATAATTTTAAGACAAATGAAGAAGTTAGAAGGGGACTAGGCTGTGAAATCAGCGCATGGGACTGGCTACAGTTGAAAAGATTATGGTGGTTGGGACATTGCAGAAGAGAAACAGATGATAAGCTACCAAAGAAAATAATTCAAGCACAATCAAGATCAGTCTGACCTAGATACTGACCACCAACTAGATGGCAGGACATCACACACAGGACATGACCAGATGTGACTTAATAGAGGAACAAGCCATGGACAGGAATGGATGGTGACTCTATGAATGCAAAGATGCTCTGGGATGAAAGAGAAAGATTGAACTCTTGACTACCTGTGGCTATTAAGGCTGGTTTGAAAGAGATAAGACATCTAAGTTATTTTAAAGCTCAGTTAGCCAAACTATGGTTATAAAACAAACTCCTACATGGTGATGGAGTTTCCATATAATATACCTGCATTAGGTTTGACACAGAGAGATAATTATGTTTTTCTAGCAGGAAATGTTGCCATTAGCCTCAACTACAAACAGGGAGCCAGGCTTCAACTAGTGTAAATCAGTGTAGTTTCACTGAAGACAATGAAGTTACACCAATTTACATCAGTTGAGGATCTGACCATCAGTTTTTAAAGGTAAAACTTGTATTATAGTTAACTGGTACACTAACACTGGGGCAACTTTCTATAGTGCGGGAGAAACAACAGTTACATTATTCAGCAGGAAATCCAAGTTCTTTAGGGTAAAGTAAACCCACCGTCTTTGCTGATTAATCTGACCAGATGAGAGCATTTCAGATAACTCTATGCATAACTCATATTCATAGGTGGAAACTCATGACTTGCACAGAACTGCATGCTCTACTGGTTCTTTTGTGGCTCAGAATGGTGGTGGCAGTGGCTGCTGACATGTTTTCAGGGCTGATGGGGGTGGGTGGGCGGGGAGGGAGGAGGCCAATCCATTCCTTATTTCATTAACATGATGGAAACGTGCTTTCTATATGATGTAAATGTCCAAAGCTTCCCATTTCAAATAGAGAAAGGTTTTCTCATTAAAAGACATCACTACAGTTTGGCCTATAGCCTGGTCTACACTAGGCGTTTAAACCGGTTTTAGGAGTGTAAAACCGATTTAACGCCACAACCGTCCACACTAGGAGGCACCTTATATCGATTTTAATGGCTCTTTAAATTGGTTTCTGTACTCCTCCCTAACGAGAGGAGTAACGCTAGTATCGGTATTACCATATCGGATTAGGGTTAGTGTGGCCGCTGATCGACGGTATTGGCCTCCGGGCGGTATCCCACAGTGCACCAGTGACCGCTCTGGACAGCATTCTGAACTCGGATGCGCTGGCCAGGTAGACAGGAAAAGCCCCGCAAACTTTTGAAATTCATTTCCTGCTTCCCCAGCATGGAGATCTCATCAGCACAGGTGACCACGCACAGCTCATCAGCACAGTTAACAATGTAGTCTCCTGAGAATCGTAAAAGAGCCCCAGCATGGACTGCACGGGAGGTACTGGATCTGATCACTATCTGGGGAGAGGATTCAGTGCTAACAGAACTGCATTCCAAAAGACGAAATGAAAAAGTATTTGAAAGAATTTCTAAGGCTATGACGGATAAAGGCCACAGCAGGGACTCAGTGCAGTGCAGAGTGAAAGTTAAGGAGCTCAGACAAGCCTACCAGAAAACCAAAGAAGCAAACGGAAGGTCCAGGGCAGGTCGAAAAACATGCCGCTTCTATGCTGAGCTGCATGCAATTTTAGGGGGCTGCGCCACAAGTACCCCACCCCTGATCGTGGATTCCGAGGTGGGGGTTGTAATCTCTGCCATGGCTGAGGATTATGCAGACGGGGAAGATGAAGATGAAGAAGAGGAGGAAGACCTAGCAGAGAGCACACAGCACTCCGTGAGCCCCAGCAGCCAGGAGCTTTTTATCACCCTGACGGAATTACCATCCTCCCAGCCCTCACAAGCCACTATCCCAGACAATGACGCCATGGAAGGGAGCTCTGGTGAGTGTACCTTTGCAAATAGCAAACATTGTTTTTTAAGCAAGCCTTTTTTAATGATTGATTTGCCCTGAGGACTTGGGATGCATTCGCAGACAGTATAGTTACTTAGAAAAGTTTGTTAACATGTCCGGGGATTGAGAGGAAATCCTCCAGGGACATCTTGATGAAGCGCTCCTGTAGGTACTCCAGAAGCCTTTGCAGAAGGTTTCTGGGCAAGGCAGCCTTGTTCCGCCCACCATGGTAGGACACTTTACCACGCCATGCATGTAGCAAGTAATCAGGTATCATTACATGGCAAAGCATAGCAGCGTATGGGCCCGGTGACTGCTGGCATTCAAGAAGCATCCGCTCTTTATCTTGTTCTGTTATCCTCAGCAAAGTGATATCGTTCAGGATAACCTGGTTAAAAATCAGGAATTTAAGTAAGGGGGGTGGCCATTTTTCTACTGGGTTCGTGGACTGCAGCAGCTTAAAAAAAACTTTCCTGCACGTGGCGCGGGGAGGAGGAATGAAATGCCGATGATCTTTTCTGTGTTTGGTCACCGGTGATCTTCCCCAAGCTACCAGACACGCAGTGGGAGGGGGCAAGGTTGTTGATTAGCAGGGAGCTAGCATGGTATTAGCCATGCGTTGGGGGGGAGGGGTAAATCACTACAGACGCCGAAAGACAGTGGCTTACCATGGCCACATGCAAGCTGAATTCTGATGCCTGGATCTGTGTCTGTGAGATCTGTAACTCCAGAGCTGCAAGCACTCACTATTAAGATGAAAAATGCGACCTTGTAGGGAAATCACATGTGCTAGGTGAATAGTGCTGTTCACTGTGAAAGAATATAACCATTGTTCTGTAAAATGTATCTTTCTAAATATTTATCTCCCTCATGCAGCTGCAAATTTTTCAAACATCCCTCCCTCCATCCCAAAGGCTAGCACAGATAAGGCAGAGGAAAAAGAAGATGCGAGATGAGATGTTCTCAGATATTATGGAAGTTACACGCAATGAAAGAGCTCATCTGAATGAGTGGAAGGACGTGGTATCAAATTACAGGAAAGAGGCCAGTGAACGTGAGGACAGGAGGGATGAACGTGAGGACAGGAGGGACAACCGAGATGAGAGGTGGTGGCAGGAAGACCGGCAGGAAAATCAGCGGTGGCGGCAGGAAGATCAGCGGTGGCGGGATGCAACTCTGGGGCTGCTGCGTGATCAAACTGACATGCTCCGGTGTCTTGTGGAGCTTCAGGAATGGCAGCAGGATCACAGAGTGCCGCTGCAGCCCCTGTATAACCACCCTCAACCCTCACCATGTTCCACATCCTCCTCACCCAGACGTGTAAGAACGCGTGGGGGGAGGCTCCGTGCACCCGCCCACTCCACCCCCGTGGACAGCCCAACCAGAAGGATGTCATTACTGTGAATTTTTTATTTTAATGGCCTTCTCCATCCCTCCTATCCTCCTCCCAAACCACACCCTTACTTCTCTCCCTCTTTTTATAATGAATCAATAAAGAATTCATGCTTTTTAAATGAGAGTGACTTTATTTGCATAAGTAAGCTGTACTCAAAGGGGGAGGGAGAGTTGCTTACAGGGACTGAGTCAATCAAGGGGGTTGGGTGTTCATCAACAAACACAGCAGCCAAACTGTACCCTGGCCATTGATGAAGCTCATTTTCAAAGCTTCTCTGATGCGCACCGCTTCCTGGTGTGCTCTTCTAATCTCCCTGGTGTCTGGCTGCGCGTAATCAGCGGCCAGGTGATTTGCCTCAGCCTCCCACCCCGCCATAAAGGTCTCCCCCTTACTCTCACAGAGATTGTGGAGAATACAGCAAGCAGTAATAACATAGGGGACATTGGTTTGGCTGAGGTCTGAGCGAGTCAGTAATGTCCGCCAGCGCGCCTTTAAATGGCCAAATGCACATTCCACCACCATTCTGCACTTGCTCAGCCTGTAATTGAACAGATCCTGACCACTGTCCAGGCTGCCTGTGTATGGCTTCATGAGCCATGGCATCAAGGGGTAGGCTGGGTCCCCCAGGATAATGACAGGCATTTCAACATCCCCAACTGTTATTTTCTGGTCTGGGAAGTAATTCCCTTGCTGCAGCCGTTTAAACAGAGTAGTGCTTCTGAATACGCGAGCGTCATGAACCCTCCCTGGCCATCCCACGTGGATGTTTGTGAAACGTCCCTTGTGATCTACCAGTGCTTGCAGCACCATTGAAAAGTACCCCTTCCGGTTTACGTACTGGGTGCCCTGGCACTGCGGTGCCAAGATAGGGATATGGGTTCCATCTATCGCCCCCCCACAGTTAGGGAATCCCAGTGCAGCAAAGCCATCCACTATGGCCTGCACGTTTCCCAGAGTCACAACCTTTCGTAGCAGCAGCTTAGTGATTGCTTTGGCTACTTGCATCACAGCAACCCCCACAGTAGATTTTCCAACTCCAAATTGATTCCCGACTGACCGGTAGCTGTCTGGCTTTGCAAGCTTCCACAGGGCTATCGCCACTCGCTTCTCTACTGTGAGGGCTGCTCTCATCTTGGTATTATGGCGTTTCAGGGCAGGGGCAAGCAAGTCACAAAGTTCCATGAAAGTGCCCTTACGCATGCGAAAGTTTCGCAGCCACTGGGAATCGTCCCACACCTGCAACACAATGCGGTCCCACCAGTCAGTGCTTGTTTCCCGGGCCCAAAATCGGCGTTCAATGGATAGAATCTGCCCCATTACCATCAGGATCTCCAAAGCGCAGGGGCCCGCGGTTTGAGAGAATTCTGTGTCTACGTCCTCATCACTGTCATCGCCGCGCTGCCGTATCCGCCTCCTCCTCGCCTCGGATTGAAGGTCCTGGTTCACCATAGACTGCACGAGAGTGCGCGAGGTGTTTAAAACATTCACAATTGCGGTATGGAGCTGAGCAGGGTCCATGCTTGCTGTGCTATGGCGTCTGAACAGTTCACCAAGCAAAAACAGGCACGAAACGGTTGTCTGCTGCTCAGGGAGGGAGGGGTGAGGCTGTACCCAGAACCACCCGCGACAATGATTTTTGCCCCATCAGGCACTGGGATCTCAACCCGGAAATGCCAAGGGGCGGGGGAGGCTGCGGGAACTATGGGATAGCTACGGGATAGCTACCCACAGTGCAACGCTCCAGAAATCGACGCTAGCCTCGGACCATGGACGCACACCACCGATTTAATGTGTTTAGTGTGGCCGCGCGCACTCGATTTTATAAAATCTGTTTTACACAACCGGTTTATGCAAATTCGGAATAGTCCCGTAGTGTAGACGTACCCTATAGCACATCGTATTTGGAAATTCCAATACTAGGTGAAATTCACCCAGGTGCAGATAGGCTGCACAAGACATTAAATAGGGCTTAAATGGAATGTAAGGGGTACATGGGCCTTGTGAGTGTCCTCTCCACTGGCAGAGGTTGGAAGTGATGGTGAATTTCAACAACTGATAACGTACATTGTGGTAGCACCTAGATGCTCCAATCACTGTATAAACATGTAAAAAGACATTTCTTGTCCTAGAGAGCTCACAGTATAGGATTTTGACAACATGCAACAAGTGGATAAACAGACAAATGGGGATAAGGTAGGAGACAGGTAGCAGTTAAGATGGAAATGTCTGCATAAATTAAGAGTCTCTGTGGTGATAATAGTCACAGGTTGGCACCAGCTTAGCCAATACTTGGTGGGAGTGATCTGTAGGAATCATAGAGGTAGGTTTTAAAAGAGGGATTTAAAGGAAAAAGATAATAAAAAGAAACACATCACATCTTTGCGGCAACTTAAGAGCTCATTTTATGAAGTAAAAAATATACACATTCATGGAGGGGCAATGGACTGGAAATGATTTAGCATGAAAAGAGGTTAATTTAAGTTACGGTCACGGGGTGTGGGAGTGGGAAGGAAATAGAATCAAGGACGGAGATGATCATTTCCTAGGAATGTCTGATAATTGTTTTTATGGCCTAGAAAGGCTGACCATAAATCTATGACTATTATTGCAGCATGGAACTGGAAACCAAATGCAAGTGCAATACAATCTCCTGATTACGGGCACACGCTGCTTCCCTGCCAGGTGGGTTTTATTTTTAATCCCACTTTCAGTAACATTTCTCTTTCTTTCTGGCTGGTCTAAACCAATCACCAATGCCTGCCAAATCTGCATTTCTGACTCTTCCTGCTATACTACTCCAAAGCAGCAGCAGGCAGCGAAGGGCTGCTCCTGAATATTTAGTTCTGCAGGTCCTTCCCCTTCCTTATATTGATTATGATGAGCAAAGGGTGGGAAGGATCCTATTTAGAAATCGGAGTAGATTAGTGGGGTCCCAGTCAGCACAAATTGGTCACTATAACCATAACTTTTCCAAGGGAGGCTCCTGTCCCCTTTAAGGTTCTTACTGCAGCCTTGCTACTGGTCCTTGGGCACATAACATCTGTGCAGTGGAATAAAACGCTGCACACCTGCAACTAAGGTAGAGAAGAAGGTAGAGTTTAAATGGATGCATGATCCTGTTTACACAGCATTATTGGAGGAGCAGCAATAAAGACAAAGCCACAAAACCATACGATTGTCACATCTGCAATCCTTGGGCTGTAGAAGTGGTTGCTGCTCATTACATACCTCCTGAGTGGATTCTGGCTAGTGGATGCACACAGTTTGCCTTTCTCCCTAACTTGCCCACAACACCAGGCATACTGCTATGGAGAGGGCTTGCAGAAATGCAGCTCTCCCTCATCCCCAAGGCTCACTGAAATCATGGCATTTTTACTGCTTAGGAGCATATGAACATAGGAGTTGCTAGGCTGGGTCAGACCAGTTGTCCATCTAGTTTAGTTTTCCATCTCTGACAGTGTTCAGCACTAGCTGCATCAGAGGAAGTTGCAAGAAGCCCTGCCGAGGGTGGTTATAGAAGAAACATCCCCCAGTGAAAGTTTTCTTCTTCTCCCCAGCCATTAGAGTTGGTTTAAGATGGTTAGAGGCCATCTTACAAAAGGAGGCTTGCACAAGAAGCATTCTCTCTATAAGAAGCGAGCCCACTGCATTGCATGCAAGCCTGAGGGCAGGGTCAAGGGTAACATGCAGACCTTAACGCTGTATTGTATGCTTTGATGTTTACACCATTAAAATCTCCCTTGTAATGTAATGTAATGTAATGACTGCAGTGCAGTCATTAATGTTTGAATTTTCTGGCTGAGAAAGAATTGGGAAAAAAAGTGATGCATTTCATCAGAAAAGGCAGCCACCTGAATGTCCAGCCCTCAAAAGTGGCTCATCAAATGAACTTTGGTGCAAAATTTGAAGGAAACTCCCTTCCCTCCCCCCTCCCCCATATTTTGGCTGAGAACTAGGGTGAGAAATTTCAATCCAAAATGTAATTACTTCAGACACGTCAGAATATTTCACGTTAGTGGTAGCTCAATCTTAACAATAGCATTGTTCTTATGTGGCTAAAATAAATGATTAAAGGGTAAATATTGCCTTGATTGTGCCTGTCTCCTAAATCATTATCAAAATATAGTCTATTTATTAACATATCCACAAAATGACAACTTAAAAATTATACCTGACCATACATCCTTGATATACATGTCATCTGGGATTTTCAAAGCTGCATATGGGAGTTGGACACTGAATTTCCATTCAAATTAATGTAATCGGGCAATCAGTCACTCAGGTCATTTGCAAATCTCAATTGACACCTATTTCTAGTCTGGCATTTTGTAGAAAAAATGTGTGAAGCCTTGCAGTTGGGTACTTTAAGCAAATAAAACCTATATTATGTAAAAGCAAGAGAAAGCCACAAGAAAGGAAGTAAACCCGTTACTAAATATTAAATCTGTCTATCTGATGGCAGGTCAATTTTATTTCAGAATTTTACCTGTTTTATGAGTGTATTTTTCCAAAGGTTTTTAAAATTAAAGTTCACTGAACATTCTAAAGTTACCGTGTAGACAATGTGTTTTTTCAATAGTTGCGCCTTGTTTTTGTTTTTTAGCCTGCTAAGGACTAAACTGGATTACTCCTTTGCAGCGCTAAATACTGTTGCCAAACTGATGCACAACATTTTATTAATACGTGGATTCTTTGCTTCTAAATTACGGTCATCTGCAAATTATTTTAAATGAAAAGCAGAAGACAAAAGAGGGTTAAATATTTCGGGGTCGTGGGTTCTTGAACTGAAAATAACTCAGCACTAAGAAAGATTACACAGTTAGAATGATTATAGAACCCTAGTAACTAGTGAACAGCTGTGTCCACATGTTGTCCCTCTCTAGTTATAGAAACAGTTCTTATGCTGATACAGAGGCTGCTGACAACTCACAAACATGCAGTGCCAAAGACTTCTAATTGTTAATCAGTTTCTTTCAACACCTCTTCAATCTGCTTTGTAATCAGATCTTCAGAGAATACACATACATACACAACTGGGAAAAGTCATGTTCTTTCATGCTTTACCAATAGAAGGCACTTCCGATATAATTTAGTGCTTATGAAACAAAAATGTATTTATACACCGCTGAGTGACCAATGTAGAGGGAGAGGAGTAGGCATAATGATGCAAGCAGTTGACATGGAAACTGTTGCTCAGGCAAACAGCTATTATCGTCTACCAAACATTTCAAGAAAAATAAATATTGGGTTGTACATTGAGCAAATGCCTCAGCTTTAGAGAATGCATCTGACTTTCACTTTTCTGATTGAGAGGTTGCAGGTATTTGAATGTTTAGGGCTCAGTCCTCCACTAAAGAAATTGAAGGCACTTTTGTGATCAGTGTCAACTAGATCATTACCAAGGCGTAACATTGCTTAGTTAAATGCATCTGTTGGTATGTCCATGAATGTGTATATCATAGCAATTATCCTGGTCTATATACACAACATGTCTTCTGTGAAAAACGGTGGTTGTAGAAACTCCCATTTTAAAAGGAAATGATTGCAAATTAAGATCTGGTACATATAGGCCTTTAACGCAAAAAAAAAGTATTGGAGGTGCAACTTTGATTCCATTCACACAGCAATTTTTACCATGCCTCTAAATGGTTAGGACAACATTCTGTCCATCATATGCTTCCTAATCAGTTAAAAACAAGTTAAGCTTATCCAGGAGCTGCCTCAGTTAGCTGGGTTCCATTAAGTGGTTAGACACATAGGCTGGGTACATCTACCCTGCAGCTGGGAGTGGGCTTCCCAGCATCAATAGCCAGATAAACACTTGCTCTGCTCAAACTAGAGCACTAAAAATAGTGGTGAGACTTGGGGTAGCCGAGCGGTACAACTTAGGCTAGTTTCCTGAGTGTGTACCCAGAGGGTCTGGGTAAGCTGCCACATATGCTACCCCTGGTTACACTGCTATTTTTAGTGCACTAACTCAAGCAGAGCTAGTGCATGTCTATTTACTCATGCTGGGAAGCCTAGTGTAGACATACCCATCGAATGTTAGCTGTTTAGAATGGAGGTGGTCAGTCTAGTCCTCTTGTGTCCCATAACTGGGCAGTTAGACATCCCATAATATTCTTTCCCACGCTGTGAGGGTACTGCTCCAGTTATCACTCCACTTTGAAATAGGAGTACATCAGTGCACACTTAGGGCAAGCCTACACTACAAAATGAAGTCAACCTAAGCAATGTCAATTTACAGCCACCACAGTAATTAAACCTCTTTTGCACGTCCATGCTATGCTCCTTGTGTCGGCAGTGCACGTCCTCACCAGGAGCATTTACACCAGTTTAACTGCCAGCATGTGGCATTGTGGGACAGCTTCTGAAAGGCAGCAACATTCAACGTAAGGAATGCAGTGTCTACACTGACACTACGTCGACCTAACTACACTGACGTAAGCACTACGCTTCTCTTAGAGGTGGAGTTATTAAGTCAGTGCAGTGAGCGAGTTACATCAGGAGAGCTTCATTTTACTGTAGAGTCTAGACTCTTACAGAGTTGGGTCGATGTAAGCTGCCTTATGTTAACCTAACTCCGTAGTGTAGACCAGGGCTTGGAAAATTTTAGTGCTCAAGTGCAGCGTCCACTGCGGCAGATAGTGCAGGGCCTACTAATGTGCTGTAGCTCTACAGCTCACCTTGCCCTGCACTAAATGTTCACCTAGACAATCCCTATGATATGTAGCACTCTATACTTGTTAGTATTGTTATGAGTTGGCCAAAACCTTGTCATAGACTGAGTTAAAACCCCATTGAGATTGGTAGGTATAAACTCACCTTCAGTTAATATAATGTAAGCAGAAGCCCCCCGTAAGATAAAAGGGGTGTGTGAACCTGCCCAGGAGCTTTTGGCTGAGTATTATTTGGGCAGAGGGTGGCGGGAGAAAGGAGCGTAGGCAGAAAGGGGAAAGAAAGCATAAACTGAGATCAGACAAGAAGGGACAGCCTAAAAAAGCTGCTGAAAAACACAGGGCTGACTCTGGAAGAAACCTGGGAAGAAGTTTTTGGGGCTGGGCTGCAGGCTGAAGAGAATGCTCTTAGTGCTGTGAGCTAAAGAAGCTGTTTCTTGCTATTTGAGTCCCTCAGCTCTCTGAGACACAGGGCTTTGTACATTCTTTGTAAATAAACAAAACTGCATGAAAGAAACCCCTGACTAACACCAATTTCTGCTCTCAGCTGGAATACCCACAGGGCCCCAGACTTCGACTAGCTGCTCAGGTTGAAAAGGGACAATAGTATATTCAGCATAGATAATGTGAACATTTAGAGCCAACCACATTAGTAAGGATTAAAAAAAAAAAGTTTGGAAGCTAACCCCTAACTGAAGAGTTAGGAGGAGACTTTGCCTATGGGCAGGTGATAATTGTCCACTTAATGTTTTTTTGCAACCTTCTCTAAATGGTATTGACCACTATTGGAGACATAAAATTGTGCTAGACGGATCACTGGCTCTGATCTAGAATTGCAATTTCTATGTTCCACGTGTTAAAAGTTTTATTAATGTGTATTTGTAAAATCATTTTTAGAACTAGACACTACTGATTGCCACATTGTCAAAATAATAAGTAATAAAATAATTAGTCATGAATGCACCAATCTAAGATGACTTTACAGTCAACAGTTCATATACTTGAGCTGCAATGTGACAGAAAGTTAAGCTGTAACTGACAGCCAATGAGTCCATGATCAATTGTATAGCTTTTCGTCCAATCACTAATTTGTGTTTGTATTTGTTTTTTTTCTAATCACGAAACATACAAAAACCTAAATATTAGAAAAAAACTCAAACCAGAAATAAGGCAAACATTGATATCAGTGAGGGTAATTGGCCATTCAAACAGTTTCCTGAGGTATGTAGCAGATTCTCTATAACCTGTGGTCTTTAAATCAAAACCGGATGTCTTTCTACACGATATTATTTAATTCAGCCATAAGTGAGTGAGCTCGATGCAGGAATGACGTTCTCTGTTATGCCGGAATTCAGAAGAGACGATCGGAAGGGTCTCTTCAATCTTTAAACTCTTTGAACCAATATGTACCACACAAAGGTAACATATTACGAGAAAGCCTGCGAGCAGTGTTTCTCTACCACTGGGATACAACTACAAAGAGGTGGTGGTGGGGCATGAAAGCTAATTGGGGAGGCGCGGGAGGAGACATTGAAGCAAAGAGCAAAAGAAAATCTCAATCCACCACAACCTTACCTTTCAGGATTAAGTATTGTGTCACCTTTTCAAAAAAAAATATACACATACAAAACTAAAGATTATATATGTTTTACTCTTATTTTTATAGCAAATGTAAGAGGGCTGCAAATATTTGAATTCAAAAGGTTGAAAAAATCCACCTTAAGGAAAAGCCACAAGAAACATTTAGGAAAGAAGACAAAATCATTGCCTCCTTCCTTATTTGTTTTCAGTCTTCATTTAATTAAATCTAATAGGTTTCTTGAAAAATCTTTGCGTTCATCTGAACCATCTCAGCTAAACCATTCTGTGTATTTATCACCTCATCAATAGCTGATGAATTAATGACATCCTACTTAATTTTCAGACATAGATTCACTTAATAGTTTATGCACCATTAAAGCTCATTCCTTATTCTTTCAAATGTAATGAAATAGTAACCTTCATTGAAAAGCTCTTGCTGGCTGATCTTAACTGGTTTTTGCCCGTTACAGTGGCTGACTTTTTGTTATTTAGTTTGTCTTTATAAATCTTCCCATTTAATCCTGGGATTAACCTTGCTGGTTTTCTCCACAATGAGGTACAATGTTATGACTACCGGTAGTCTGTTGCATGAGATACTGGAGGTACATGTCAATTTAGAGAGATCACACACAGTTACCTCAATTTAGTTTTAGCCTTCTAGGCCTGAGTTGGGCCTATGTTGGGAAATGTTAAAATGAACATGCATGAAACAATTGTTCACACATTGCTAGGGAGCTGCAGCAGAAATACTGAGTTAATTTTATTTGCATTTTTTTCTATTAAGCAGTGGATTAATATACACATAATAGCTACATTAATAGAATGTCAGAAAAAGGCAAAGCAAGTAAACCTACTGAGAAATGTTAAATCTGCCAATCTGATGTCTGTCATTTCCCAGTAGGTAGCTCTGCACACCACAGGTACAACCAGCGCAATCAGAATTCTTGGGAGAGGCCGAGGACTGAGAGGGCATGGAGACTCTGAACCGTAGAAGTGGTGCCCCCAGGTCATTGTTGGGAAATACTGATGCGCAGCATAAAGAAAATTGAATTCACGCCACCTGTGCTTTCCCTGTTCTGTGCTTAAAAGACAGATTATCAGTATCCACAGATGTCACACCAACACCTTTCAGAAATACTATATTAAACATACACATTAAATCTACACACGTTGGAAATGTTGTTGACCCCAAAAGGAATTCTGTACGTGTTCTGGGATGGGGCAGTCTTCTGTCCTGGAAGCAAGGACTTTTATACCTCTTGAGGGACACTGAATTAAACTGTAGGAAACCCATGTGACAATTAAATTTCAGAAAATGCTTGATATGCACATGGTTAACAATGAATTATACAATGCATCTGGCAATCAATACAACCAAATACTGCTGAGTTTTCTCTACTGTGTTTTCCCCTCGCTTTCCAAGTTTGTATTTCTCTGCCAGTCTAAGTTTGTTACTAGTACATTTAACTTGTTTACATATGTTGTCTTCTAGGAAATTTACAAAAACAATCCATTGCCCTCAATTGTCCTGACATGGCCTGGCTCATCTTACAAATCTTTCCCTTTCCCTGCAGCACATACGTTTTTCATCCACTACTGTATCTTATTAAGTGAATGTTCTCCTCCCATCCCCAGTGTGGTTTTTAACACAGACACGTGATAGTTATACAATCTTTTGGATGAAAGCAGAATACGCCCTTCTATTTCTTAGATGCTTCACGTTTCTCCATAAGTTATATATTCAGTTACATGCAGAACAAGGTCAAATATACGTTCTTTCTTGGAATTAAAAATAGATTAATTAATATAGAGTAAGTTGCTATGACTAGAGCATCCCGCTTTTCAGGTGGATAAAGACAACCTGGAAATTGATGAAAGTGATGATTTATCTTTCACACTGTGTTGATGAGACAATCTTTACCTAACACAGGGTCCTAGGACATTTGGTCATGGTGACATTACATTGCTCTTTGCTCATCTTATTAATACTGACATATTGTATAATTTAGCTGGTCATGCAATACAATCAGTATAATTTTAATTTAATAACAACAATATTATGCAACTGCACAAAAATGTATTCTCACTGTTGCCACCTGGCATTTGCTGATAGAATGACAGTGTAACTTTGCATAGGACTAAGTAGTAAAAATATTTCAACATTATGGCCAGTATGGCTGGTCTTATGTTCTTAACATAAATATTATTGGGACCTAGGTCATGAAACTCAGATTGCATCAGGAGAGCAGAATTTAGCAGATGTCATTATACCTGAGGGCAACAAATAGTCACCATGAAAAAAGTTTTGGTAAAAATGTTGCTAGAATTAAACATTAGCAATAGAGCTGGTCAAAAAAGACAAGTAAATCATCCAGAAAAATTATATATTCCACCTTATTTTTATTGAAATTTTGACAATATTTTCTAGTTGAAATTTCTGATTTTAAAATTACCAGCCATTATTTGCAACAAAATGCCCCATTTTGAAATTATGGGATACAAAATGTCACAATTCAGGAGATATACTAACTAGTCAGAAAACCTATTGCCAGACTAAGTGGCATTATGGCTGACTGGAGGGGGCAAAATAGGATCGGAAATAATTAGTAACTTCCAAAACCCAACATGAAATGGCCCATGAAGGGACCAGGAGCTTTGTTATGTGATGATGTGGAACTTTGCATGTATTTGGTGGTGTTCTTTGCAGCGCCATTCAAGCAGCACTCCTTAGTATGATACTGTAGCCTCTGAAATGTACACTGCCTACTCCTGGGATACCATTCTCAGAAGCATTGCTAGGAGTAGCAAGAGCCATGCCTCCATTGGTTAATGGCATCCTTGTAGTCAGAGCAGAGAACCTGGAGTCAGAAGTCCTAGCTTCCACTCCCCCTTCTGCCACTTAACTTCTGTGTGACCCTGTAGAGCTGCGGACTCACCCCTGCGGTGCCTTCTGCTGCTTGTCCTCGGGAATTAGCTCTTCCAGCATCTGGAGCACCCTCTACAGGTCAGTGATCTGCCTTACTGCTGGCCTGTGTCCCTCCCAGGACCCCGTGCCCCTTTTACCTGGGGTGTTGCCCCTCTGGCAGTAACCCCTCACAGCCTCAGAGTCTCCCCCTCCCAGGGGAACCCCCACCCATTATCCCCACTTCACCTCAGTGTTAGGCTACTGCCAGTTCCCATCTAGCCCCTGCTCACTGGGGCAGACTGCAGTGTAAGCCACTCATCATAGGCAAAGGGGATCCAGACCTGCTGCCTCTGTTTACCCAGGGGCGCCCCCCGCAATCCAATACCTAATAGGTCTTACCAGGCCTGCAGCCTGGGGCTTTCCTGGGCCGGAGCTCCCCAGCTCCCTTGGCCTTTCCCCAGCCCTGCTCCGATCTAGGTTCCCTGCTTGGCACCTTGGAGCCAAACTCTTCTCCCTCTACAAGCAGAAGGAGACTGCCCAGGCCTCAGGCTCACAGCCTTTTATAGGGGCCAGCTGGGCCTGATTGGGACATGGCCCCAGCTGAGCCTACTTTCCCCCAATCAGCCCAGGCTTCTTGCCCCAGCCTCAGCCCTCTCCTGGGCTGTTTCAAGCCCAGCAGGGTAGGAGCAGGTAACCACCCTGCTACAGACCCAGTTTGCTCTACAGTAGGAGCCTTTTACTGTAAGAGGAATACCAGTATACTATATGGAAAAGTGCTTCTAGTGCGAGTGAAGCTATACCAGCAAAGGTGTGCTAGTATAGCTGGTTTGCCAGTACTGGTTTGTCCCCATGCCCCAAACGACCTATAACCATAAAAGTGCAGCTTTGCCAGTACAGCTGCATCTATACTAGGGTCTTCTGTCAGCCTACCTATGTCAGCTAACGATCACACCTCTCCACGCCCCTCACAAACATAGCTGTTCTGGCAGAAGTCTGTAGTGTGGCTTAGGTCTAGGGGTGTCCACCTGATAAATGAGCATTCTGATAATTAGCAAACTGCAGCCCTGGTGAAAAGTGTCTGTCTGTCTCTCCTTTGTATGTATATATTAAAAAAACATGAGTAAAACAGCACATGCCAGTTCCAGCTTCCCTTTTTCCCTAGGACTCCACCAGCCATTTAGAAATAGTACTTTAATAGGGTGGTCCATGGAGCCAGAGATATGTGGAGCCATGGCATCTGGCTAGCTTTTGGTACACCCTTAATCATACACTAGGGGCTAGATTTTCTCCTGCAAATCTAGCACCTTTTCACTACTCTGGTTGGAGGAGGTGTAACCCACACACCTCCCGGGTGTGGTGCTCTGTCCCATCTAGTGTCACTGAGACCACTTAGAGAGAGATTAATAAATCTGCTACAGCCTTAGCTAACAGCCGTGTGGCTTTTAGCTTATGCAGTAAAGGCTCTTGCATTTAGCTCCAAAGGTCCCAGGTTTAATCCCGCCCACCAACGACTGGGGTCTGTCGGCATTACAGAGGCATGCAGGGAGAGAAGGGGGTATGACAGGCATGATGTTGCTACAACCAGTCATTGTACTTTAAAGAAGCCCTGAGTCTGCTTTAAAGTATGCTGGGAACATAGCTGACGTATAACTGGGCCTTAAATCAAGGAGCCACAACTGGATCCTCTGTAGCCTCTCATCCCTTCTTCACCTCAGCTGTGCCCAGCAGGCATCAGACACAGCTGAGAACCTAGTCCCTTGGTCTTCAAATATATTTATGCACAATAACAGTATTTAATGACTAGTTTCAATAATCACACTAGGCAAAAGTTGAGGATCAGGATGCAAGTCCTCCTTTCCCCCCAACTCTTGATCTAAAGTGAAGATTTTGGTTTATAAAGTGTGAGAGGAAATATGAGAAATGCTGACAGTTAAATTAAGCAACTGAACAGCTTGTGTTTATTTTTAGTCTGAAAAAGTGGATTTTCCCTTCCCCCTGCTGAGGCTCTGTTGTCACAGCCCTGCTGGTAACGTGCGTGTTTCTGAAAACTTTGTGAACAAGTAAATGTTAGCCATGCTTAGGTGGACCTTTGCCTCGGCTTCTGACCCTTTCATAGTTATTTTTGGCAAAAGAGTTCCATACAATAATAAGCAGCGGAGCTGAAATCTACTAGAACTGCAGATGAAGTAGGGAAGGGCCATGCTTTTTGATGAAAGTTCTTTCAGATGGCTTTTCCCAAAGGAAACCTTCCCTTTATTTAGGCTGCTATTCGTTATATGATATGATCTGCAGCCTCCTGTAAACTCAGTCCCAGGAGACAGGTTTACTATACCCAGCACACATATTCTTGTTAGAGCCACTGGACATTTCCTTTAGCTCATTCCATGAGTGAAACCTCTGAAGATTTAGAAGTAATGATATGGGTCTAATACCATAGAACTCTGCCTGATTTTTGAGAGTCAAAAATACCTTTACTCAAAGTCACAGATGCCTTCTACCTTCGCTGAACAGCGAATTCATCCTGCAACTAGAATTTCAGGACCAGAAGTTTTGTGCAGAAGGCTGAAGCCATGTTAGATGGGAACAGCACATTCCAGAGAAGTGTCTCATGTACATACCTGGTCTTTGGCCCACTTACACCCCTAGCCCTCTGCTCTGAGACAATAATACTATATCTGTTAATAAATACTGTAAATTGGACTAAAAAACAGAGCATATGTACCAGGCAATGAGGAGTTTATTATAGGCATCTTGTCTGTGTGTATGTGTGTGTGTATATGTGTGTGAGACACACACACACACACACACACACACTTTAAACACAGACATTTCCTGTTAACAGAAATTTAATCAAATTTGTCCATAAAAATATTTAATACCTGGGTGTCAGAGAAAGTTTCAATGTGTTTTTTTGTGATACATCGTCATGGTTGAGCAGAGCTCATTTGGTTTTGTCTCATGGTTAAATTTACATGTTATTTCTTCAGGATCCCTGATTGGTTGAGCCTATTTCATTTGGTCACAAAGGTCAGTCATTTGATGCTTATTGGAACTAAACGCTAGTCTCTCCCTGGAACTCAGTTTATCCTGTGAAACATCTGCTGTTCCTTACATTACAGAAGAGCAGCTCTTCTGCTGTTTCGCCTGTTTAATCTAATGTGCTTAATTTTCATTTGCTGATGCACAATTATGTCATTGTCTGAAAATATTTTTAGTGAAGGTACTTTTATTATGTGACTTTTCTGTATTTTCTTTCTACACTCATTAAAAAAAGTATTCTTCATTAGCACAGTCTGTTTCTTTTAGTTTTGGTGTTAATCTGATAGGAATATAGGCTGTCAAAATTCAGGTCAACTGCACCTATATTCTGCCTTTATGGTCCAGCAAGGGCACCTATTCTAGGCTACTGGCTCCTCAGCTGTCACCTGTCTTGGATGGAGACCCACGTCTGTCTTCCTCCTGACCAGGGTATTTTCAGACTGCACAGCTCCCAGCCTACATCGTGAACTCCTCAGCAAAGTCAGACTGCCTAAGCAGGCCTGCTTTACTTTTCTCCTCAGAGATGGAGAACAGTGTAAGTGCCACAGTTAAGTTACCACACAGTTCTTTGCAAGCAAGCACATTTATTCTTAAGGTAAAACCTCTAGAGAAAAAAATATTAAAAACAATAAAATAATCTACACATATGCTAATAAGCTTACCACAGATCACGCCCTTACTCCAAGAGGAGCTCTGGATGGTGATTAGTAATTCAACACCCCCCCTCCCCAAGGGATTTTCCTATGCTCAAAAGTTCAGCACAGCTTCAGCTCAGAACAAGCACACTCATGAGTCAGTGAATTCCTCCTTTACCCAGTTTGGGACTTTGAAGAAACTGTGAATAGATAATCAACCAGACAATGTGTTACACCCCACCCCCCAAGGTGAAGCTTCAAAAGACTTGAGTTCTTGCATAAACAGAATAGGTCATTCGCATACCCCTTAAAAGAAGTTATAATCCCACAATACATACATAGTTGCATTTTAATATAATAAACTTCTTAAAAACAAACTTAATTCAATAAGTTTTGTTTAAAGTATTGGAGGATATTGTCAGATCTGTCACATAGGACATAAGCCAAAGCCTTTGACTTCAACAGGCATGGGATCAGACACATAGGTTCCTAAATACTTCTGAGGATCTAGGCTAACTCCCACTGAAATCAATGGAAGTACCTTTGAGTACTGTGTCAGTAATTTACATACTTTATTTATGTTTCCCCCATTATTTATTCTACAAAACAATTAACATTGCCATATTTTACTGTTTTGAAACAAGAAACATTGCATACGTCTGTTAATGAAAGACAACTATAAAGAAATATCTATGAGGCTGTTGATAATATGATTAGAGGAAATTAGTTTCAGTTCAAATGCAGCTTTAAATATCTAGACTTCACATTCCATTTTTTCCAGTGTTATCGGATCTGGAATAGGTCACTCACCACTTACTAATGAGGTGTCTTTGTATTTCTGCATCAGTTCCATGGTTTTATATCTCAGGTTTTTAATCATATTTATATTGATATTATATTAGAAAGGACTGATGTCTGACTATTAAGGAAATGAAGGTGATAAATATAGAGATGCCTCACTGGATATTAGCATAAATGTGTTTGCTTCTGGCTCATTTTTAGGAGAGGCTGGTGGGAAGGAAACAAATAAAACCATACAACTATATTTTTAATATATTGTTTTATGAATTCACAATGGTTCTGAAGTAGTCTGTTATGATCCCAGCCTCTAACTCTCTGGCAAAACCTCCTTTGTCATGTGTATCTACCCAGAGAAAACATATGAGGCCACCAAACCCTCAAATCCAAATGTTGACTCTCCCATGCGTATGCTGTGCAAATGGCAAACATCTTGTCAATGGGATAGCCGTTACAGAGCCACATTAACTCATGCTATTCACCTCAAGATCCACCAGGGAAACAGGAGAGCCTGCCACAGAGAGCATTTTCTGCCCCACTTCCAGATGTCCAGACTCCAGCGTGAATGGAAGAGCATGCAGTGGAGGTGCAATCAGAGCCGCTCAGCTGGCTGCCTCATGGTGTGCACTGTTTCTCCCCCAGTAGGGTGGACTTGGCACTGCCAAGGGGCTTGCAGCTAGGGTCCTGTTGAGTTTTTCCTGCAGATTTAAATCACGAACTATAAGGCATTTAATATGGATAAGTCTTATCTCTGATAAAGTTCAGTTATATGAATGGTAAAAAAAACCAAGATAATGCAGGTTCCCTGGCTTCCCATCATATATGACAACCATAATACAGTTTTTCTTCTGTGGATCTCAAAGCACATTACAAAAGGAGGTCAGTGTCATTATCCCCATTTTATGGTGGATAAACGGAGGCACAGACTGGGGAAGCAACTTGCCCAAGATCAACCAGCAAACCAGCAGCAGAGTTGGGAGTTGAATCCAGGTCTTCTAAGCCCTAGGTCAATGCCCTAGCTATTAGGCAATACTGCCACCTCAGGTCTGTTGTAAGGCCTTGGTATTCCATGTGTCAGGGTTCCCTGTCCACTCTGAACTCTAGGGTACAGATGTGGGGACCTGCATGAAAGACCCCCTAAGCTTATTTCTACCAGCTTAGGTTAAAAACTTCCCCAGGGCACAAATCTTTTCCTTGTCCTTGGATGAGTATTGCTGCCACCACCAAGTGAGTTAGACAAAGATTCAGGAAAAGAACCACTTGGAGTTTCTGTTTCCCCAAAATATCACCCCCCAAGTCCCTTCACCCCCTTTCCCGGGAAGGCTTGAGAGTGACCAAGGTGAGCACAGACCAGACCCTTGGGGTTTTAGGATTAAAAACCCAATCAGATTAATAATAAATAGAACTTTATTATAAAGAAAAAGTAAAAGAAACACCTCTATAAAATCAGGATGGAAGGTAATTTACAGGGTAAATCAGATTCAAAACACAGAGGATTTCCCCTCTAGGCAAAACTTTAAAGTTACAAAAACAGGGATAAACCTCCCTCTTAGCACAGGGAAAATTCACAAGTTAAAGCAAAAGATAATCTAACACATTTCCTTGCTATTACTTACTATTTCTGCAATATTAGATGCTTAGTTCAGTTATGGCTTAGGGAGATGTATTTTCCCTGCCCTAGTTCCTCGCTGACCCAGAGAGAACCAAGGAACCCAAAGCAAAAACCTTCCCCCGCAGATCTGAAAGTATCTTCTCTCCTTATTGGTCCTTTTGGTCAGGTGCCAACCAGGTTATTTGAGCTTCTTAACCCTTTACAGGTAAAGGAGGGATTTTATACTACCCTTAGCTGTATGTTTATAATACCATGGCTTATTATTTTCTCAGTATTTGGTAGTACAAAAATTTAAAAACACAGCTGTCCTGTGCACTCATTAAACTACAGTAGAAAGTGCATGTTAGCAGGGTTCCCAGATAAAAGAAAAATAAATAAAAGTGCATTGTTGTATCTTTAAAACTGGGTCTTCCCTTCATCTCTCCCCTCCCTTTTTAATGAACTTAAAATATACAGTTATAATTGAATATCCTCTTATTACATTAGGGAAATATCTCCGAACCACTGGCAAGGTCAAGAGGCTCAAGCAGGATGTGAGAACGTAGCTTTCTAAGACCCCAGTCCTGCTAGTAGAGCATACTCTTGTGCCTATGAGGAGTTCCAGTCACTTCAGTGAATCTCTGTGTGGGTTTAAGTGTCTGTCCACACAAATCCAGTTACAGGACTGGGGCCTAAATGCCAGAATTATTATGATCTATAGTTTGGAACATGAAGTGTTGATACCAGAGGCTATTATGAGTCATCACCTTCAGTATCAGCTAAGATTCTTCTCTTGCTCTCCTTCCCCATCAGTCTACAACCCCTTCTCCCTCCTTCCTGTCCCTGGTTTTTGTTCAGCTACTCTTTCCTTTCAAAGGAGAGAAGTACAGGAATACCTCCTGTACCTTTTGTACCAGAGTCTCTTTCAGTGTTTGTGCCATCGATGCCACAGAAGAAGGGGGAAGGTTCTGGTAGCAATCTCCCAGTCCCCATGCTTTAATGAGGGACCCAGTGGTTCCTGCAGTGATGACCTCTCTCGTTGAGAAGGGATTTCTCTTGCTTGCAAACAATGCTCTTCTCCCTGCCAGAAAAAGCAGAGCACTGATCTCAGGCAGTAGCACTCTGTGGTTCAATCAGACAGGGAAAGCTCTTTTGATTGCAGATATGCTCATTCTGCTTCTAGAGAATATAGTTCTGCTTCTAGAGGCTATAGTTCTGCAGCAGAATAGGTGCCTCTACTGCCCCACCTCCCTTTTTAGGCGCTGGTAAGAATCCCCCTGGGGAACATAGTCTATTCTCTCCTAGCAACCATACGGGCACTAGCTTCATTAAGGAAGCAGGAAAGAGGTTGGGTAAAGGCAGGGTCATTCTTCCTTCCCTGCTCTGCACCATCTACCAGAGATGGCCAGGTGCAGAGAAGTACACGCTGCATTTTTTTTCAAGGGTGATTATGACATTCGAGGGTGCAATCCAGACCAGTGAGGGGCTGTGTCACCACTGCCCTGCAACCTGGGGTGCCTCACAATGCATTGCTGCTGTAGCTCCCAACCTGGGCCCCTCCCAAACAGCATGCAGGTTACACCCTGAGTGTCTGTGTATACCTGCAGTCTGCCAGCACACTCCAGTCATACTCTGGCATCCACTGGCCTTGGTTACCACTTGCAGTGTGACCCCCCACCCCAAACACACTTAGTCCCTAGTTTCCTCCCAAAATGTGTGTTTTGCATTGTCCAGCCGTCTCCTAGCCCAAGTGCATTATATCCACTGGATCACCCTTGTCCACATGTTTGCTATTGTTTCAACCAATTTGCCTGGGATTGAAGTTAGGTTTACCAGCCTGTAATTGTTACGATCATTGTTACTATAGCTACCCTCTAGTCATCTGGTACAGAGGCTGATTTAAGTGATGGTTACATACCACAGAGTACAAGGTCCTTTGAGTAATCCCTACACTTCATGCATACCAAAAGCCAGCCTGAGTGTCTTAGGCCAACCATTTGTAAGTACCCATTGTCTATTTGGTGCTACAAAGAATTCTAGCTACAGATGTGTTCTGAAGCTTACGCTGGAGTGCTGATGTGCCTGGTCTTGCAAGGTTTGATAAAGAATGCGTTCTAATTTCAGAGCACGTGCAGACGGTCTCATTAGTACCACAGTAATCCTCGTAGGACCCATCTAGTATAGCTGTCCCAACAGTATACAAACAGTGGCCTGAAAATGAAAACCTGCTGCTGTTTTTTATTAATTCTGGGTACTCTGTTGCTCTCTCCATGTTATTTATTTGTACTCAGGTGGGTAATTCAAAGTCTCCAAAATCAATTAACAGCTTAATTGGAGTTGCAAAGAAATAATGTAATTGGGAATGTTATGGTCCAATAAAAAAAAAATGTTACACTTCAAATTGATTCCAGCCAGGAGGAAGCTAGGTGAAAGACTTATTTTTCAATATGACAAAAACCCAAATACAAAATTAAAGAGAACCTCCTCAGTGGAAAATAAAAGCCAAGAGCCCAATAGTTACTCTGGTGCAAATCCAGAATAACTGTAATAAAGTCAAAAGGAGTTACTTCTGATTTACAAAGTGCAAGTCACAGCAGAATTTGACCCCAAGTAAACTCCTCCAGTGCCGGTCCCAAGCCCAGATCAAAAAGGAGGAGGGTTGGTCCATGGGGTGGCTTCCCATCACTGTAAAAAAAATTCTAGCTACAGAAATTACTCATATAAACCAAAAAATCATGGCCTGAGGAGGCTGAAAAGTGTTCAGATGCATGTATGACAATGGATGATCAAATCCATTGGGAAGTCACCCACTTGATGGTCCAAATTCTGACGGCCAAAAAGAGTACATCCATAGCTACCTGGAATATATGAACTCTAAATAGTACAGGAAAATTAGCACAGGTAATCAAAGAAATGGATAGATATAAAATTGACATCCTAGGATGTTGTGAAGTTAGATGGAAAGGTCAAGGTATGATAACATCTGGAGAAAAAGCAATGTTATATTCAGCTGGAACCAAACATGAGAGAGGTATAGGAACCATCATGAATAGCGCTTCAAAGAAATCACATATGAATTGGCAGCCAATATCAGATAAGCTCCTGGCAGCTGGATTCCACTCTTGGCACATTAAGTGCACCATAGTCCCGGCATATGCTCCAACAAACAATGCAGATGAAGAGGACAAAGAGAGATTCTATACAGAATTGAACAATGTAATGAAAGAAATACCAAACCACGATCTTGTCCTGGTTCTGGGAGATTTTAGTGCCCAGATCGGAAATGAAAGAAGAGGTTGGGAAACAGTCATCAGCCCACGTACACAACTGGAACAATAACAGACAATGGCACAAGACTTCTTGAATTTTATGACGAAAGCAATCTTGGCATCTGCAATTCTTTCTTCCAACGTAAAAACCATACACAAAAAGACATGGATTTCATGACCGTACACAAAATAAGATCAATTATATCTGTGTTAGAGGTGGAAAACATCAGTGTTAGACACAAGAGTATTCAGAGGAGCAGATATAGGAAGCAATCACTACTTGTTGAAAGCAAATATCAAATTGAAGTTTAAAGCACTCAGAAAGAAAGAACACACACTCAGATTATTCAATACGTAGAAACTACAATATTGCAGGATATGAAAAGAGTACCAGATAAAGGTCAAGAACAGATCTGAGGCCCTTGAAGATGTTGAAGAAAATGAAATGGAAAAATACTGGTTTCTTTTCAAAACAGCTATGCTAGAAGCAGCTGAAAAGATAATTGGTAGAAAGAGAGGAAACAATAAAGAACAGTGGATCTCAGAAGAAACATGGAAAATTATAGACAAAAGAAGAAAACAAAAGGCTCTAGTACTACAACATGTGACTGAAGGAACAAAACAAACCTACAGGAACCTTGACAAAGCAGTAAAGAAACAATGCAAAAGAGATAAGCAAAATTGGATAGAAAATAAGGCTAGTGAAGCTGAAGAAGCAGGGGAAAGAAATGATACAAGAACAGCCTACATGATCCTAAAACAGTTAACAGGGTATGGATCAAAATTCAGAAGTGTCCCAGTGAAAGGAAAACAAGGAGAAATTTTGAAAACACAGGAGGAAAACAAAAATAGATGGATGGAACACTTCAAAGAAGTGCTAAGCCAACCAGAACCTATTACAAGACTGGAACTTAACAATTGTAACCCTTCTGCCCCCTCTTGGCAGCAAGCAACAAGGGTTCAGTATCCAGGGTTCCGGTTCCAAAAACACAACACAAAAAAAAAACCAGCCCCCCCCCAGTGACCTGGGACAACTACCCCCCCCCCCCCGCGCCTCTAGCAGGACTTCCCCCCACCCACCCAGCACTGAGTGTGGCAAAATCCTTTTCCTTTAATAAAGGATGAAACAACAATGTGGCACAGACGAGACACACCACAAACCAACAACAAAACAAAAAATAAAAAAAAACCCAAGTACATCACTGTCCTCTGGGTCTTAAGTCTTAAGTCCAATCCAAAGTCAAAAAAAACAACAGTCTCCTCCAGTCAAGTCCACAGTTCCAAAAGAGTTTCTGCAGTTTTTCTGCCCCCTTTTACCCCAGGGGGGGGGGGGGGGGGGGGTGCAGGGGACACGGCCAGGGGGGCCGGCCGGGGCCCCGCCCCGGCTGCCTGCTCTCCTGCTGCAGCCTTCTGGCTCCACACCACACACCACCAGCTCAGCTCAGCCACCCCCCTCCCACAGTCCCCGTCCCCCACAAACCACTCACCACACTGCTCACACACACTGCTCACTGCCTGCTGCGCGCTGCCTCTGCCTGCTGCTTCTGCTGCCTGCTTGCTGCTTGATCTCTTCCACCACAGCACACAGCACTCTACAGCTTAGGCTTAGCAGCTTGCTTAGTAGCTTGATTATTCAACTTGTAGTAGGAGAGCCCCACTGCCACATGGCCCAACGTGATCAAGTCAGCAGCCTCTGGATGGACTCCTAAAGGGAAAAAAAAAAGCTTAGCTCTTTACTCTTGGAGAGAGAGAGGAAGTGAAGTGGTGTTCCAGGCCAGGCCCCAAAAGGGCCATCACCATCACACACACACCAGTCCCCCCTTCTCCTCTTTCCTTTCACTGGGTTTCCCTTGCTGTCCTTGTCTATTTAATAATGTAGGTTTGTATTCTGTCATAAAATAATCCTCATAGTTCATCATTCACATAATTAAATTAGTTTTTTTCTTTTTTTTTCCTAACAAAATAACAATTGAATTCAAATTGAATATGTGTGAAAAAAAAACCTGTGCTGTGTGCTGCTATGCTAAGTGGAGTGAATGCAAATATGCAAATCTAAAAAATTCATTCCTAATTCTCCTCTCTCTGTACCACCAGATGTCCAGGTAGGGGTCAACAATGATAAACTATTAGACCTAGATATAGATGTATCTGAGGTAAAAATCAAAGTAGTAAAAGAAACATTGCAGAAGCTGAAAAACAACAAGGCACCTGGGTTGGACGGCATTCATCCTGAGATGCTTAAATATGGAGGCAAAGATGTGGAATCAGTCATCTGTTCGCCGTGCAACAAAATGTGGACAGAAGAGAAAGTGCCAGAAGAATGGACCTTGTTGTCCTATGTGAACAACAATCTGGATTTAGACAAGGGAGATCATGCACAGATGCTATTTTCACCCTGAGACGGATTATTGAGAAAAAAATTGAATTCCGGGGCAGTCTTGCCATCAATTTTGTGGACTTTCGAAAGGTATTTGATAGGGTAAACACAGAAACAATGTGGAAAATTGTGGAACAATATGGAATTCCAAGAAAATTAATCAACATTATGAAAGCATTCTACACCAACTCAAAATGCTGCATTAAAATAGAAAATGGATTGAGTAAGCCATTCAACATCAAGGCAGGTTTTTGTTTATGCTAGTCATCGACTATGGATTAAAACAATGTGACAGTGATACATATGGCCTAAAATGGAACAATTCAATGCTATTTGATCTAGACTTTGCTGACAACATTGCTCTTATCAATGAAGATGTCAATGGACTACAAAAATGAACAAACCAAATAAAAGTAGTAATGGAGAAGATAGGTTTGAGATACAATGCAAAGAAATCTAAAGTCATGTTATTGGGGACTACAGGGACAGAAATCAAAATTGAAGAAGAGAAACTGGAGAAGGTGGACAATTTTACATATCTTGGAAGTACCATCAGCCAAGATGGTACTAGTTCTGAGGAAATAAGAAGAGGAATTGGGAAGGCAAACACTGCATTTGGAAGACTCAAAAACATCTCCTTCAAGACAAAACTGAATATGTACAAAGCAATTGTTATTGCCATCACAACATATAGCAGTGAGATATGGCAACTTACCAAGAAAGATATGCAAAAGCTGGATGCATTTAATCACAAATGTCTGAGAAGAATATTGGGAATAACATACAGAGATAGGAAGATGAATGAAGAAGTCAGAAGAATTACTGGACAGGGCACCCTCTAACAAATAATCTACAAAAGAAGACATCAGTGGCTGGGACATGTGCTGAGAATGGACTGCTCTAAGTCAGAGCAATGGCTGTATATACTCAGCTAGATTCAGCCCACTACTGCTAGTGAAGTGTCCCAGAAGTAATTTGATGGAGTCTTGCAGCACGTACATGCTGTACTTTCCAGACACTATTTAATTTTTATGTATTTATCTGATGCTTACATCATAGGTCTGTCTGCTTGGGGTGAACTGAAGAACCATTCATTCTAGTGTTACTCTGAAGTCAATAAATCCCATTATAGAACATCATGAACGCTGAAGGCTTTAGAATTAGCACGTGTAGGAGACAAGGCCACTCGACTTGATTTTATCTGGTTTGTAGAGAATGGTCTGCCGATCAATTTCATGCATGAGCTAAACCACACTAGTGATTGTGCCCTGGGAATAAATGATGGACCTACAAATTTGAGGAATCAAATTATCCAAATTACTAATGCAAGATTCAAATTAATTCTAGACAAGTAAAATCTACCATTGATCGTGGAAGCATATCTGAGCAGCCTATGTTGAAAGGTGTCACTCTTCATAGATTTATAGTTTTCAAGGCCAAAGTTGCCTTCTGTTCTTTCCAGGTTCTTAATACCACTTATTCATTTATTCTGAATGGAATTAAGAGTAAGTGTGATTGTAGACAGGATATATCAGGGGATTTTCAATGGGAGACAAAGGGTGGAACTAGTTTGTGATGCAAGTTGGTAATCTCAGGCCAAGAACAACCACCACAATTGTTGCTCCACTGAGGGCACTAAGGGAAATAGAGGCCATATGTCTTGAATGCACATAGAAACCCAAGTGTCATCTTAGCTCTTGGAGGTGATCCCATGAAAGCAGGGTTGAGGGTACTGTTACTGTAGGAATTAAAGAGGTACTGTCGATAAATAGAGGGCTGATCTTCAGTGGGAACTTACATTTGCGTAGCTACATCTCTCAGGGGTGTGAAAAATCCACACCCCTGAGAGATGTACCTATGATGAGGATCATAGGTGCTCTGGCTGTTTGACATTGGGAGAGAGACTGTGGGTGAGCTAACTTTTATGAGACAGGGGAAAGTCTTTTTTGTTACGCTGAGGCTCTAGAACAGGGGTCTTCAACCTTTCAGAAGTGGTGTGCCGAGTCTTCATTTATTCACTCTAATTTAAGGTTTCGCATGTTAGTAATACATTAACATTTTTAGAAGGTCTCTTTCTACAAGTCTATAATATATAATTAAACTATTGTTGTATGTAAAGTAAATAAGGTTTTTTAAATGTTTAAGAAGCTTCATTTAAAATTAAATTAAAACGCAGAGCCCCCGTGACCGGTGGCCAGGACCCAAGCAGTGTGAGTGCCACTGAAAATCAGCTCGCGTGCCGCCTTTGGCACATGTGCCATAGGTTGCCTACCTGTGCTCTAGAAAGTGGGTTATATGTTTATTTTATATGCAACCATTTGTTTCCATTAATTCTACTTGCTTATCAAATCTCTTTTCATTATTAAGTAAAAACTTCTTGTTTATAGTAAAAACATGTGTCAGTGCTGTGTGTCAAGCGGAGCTGTGATTTATGGTGTAACCTGTGAGCTGGGGTATACTGTTCATTCAGGAGCAGAGGATGAAGGAGTTCTGTGGGTGTTCAGTGGATCAGGGGCTGGGCACTCTAGGGGAATGATCAGGGGAGTTGTGGGTAGGAGTGTGCCTGTCATTAACCTGTACAAAAGAGAGTGGGGCCTACCAAAGCGTGGAAGGCAGGGCTTGTGTTGCCAGAGACTGGTGGAGTTGGGGAACTCACCAACAGCAGGCACAGCTAAACACAGGTGGCAGCAAGGTGCCTCACAAACTAGGGTACTCCAAGGAAGCATCCCATCCTCACTTTTAATTACTGTTACATAAATTTTGCTTTCAATTATTTGTTCTCACAATCCCTGAGAAAATGTCACATGTTTTCTAAGTCTTAGTGGTGTTGCAGTTCTCACCTGATGCATTTGCTCCATCCAAGACAATATCTACATTTAGATTTTCTAAGAAATAGTTCTGCTGAGTAAAGATTTTATAACCAGGGCTGGCATCATGGTATTGCTCCGCCCTGCTGTGATTTGTCCTCATCTCTCACTGCCTGTGCTGATCAATACTGAACATTCTGCACAGCTCCTAACAAAATTACTGATTTGTAACAATATTTGAACAGACTCTGCCGCTCTTTTCTTTTCCAAAAAGGACGGCTGCTCTTGTATCTGAGGTAATGCAGCCAGAAGCGACAGAACAGCTGGAAAACAAGGACTAGAGAATCATAAACAAGCAGTGAGTAGAGGAGTACACTGGAGTTGTTAACTATAACAGTCAGAGCCACTAACAACAGTGACCTCACTATCATTAAATGCAACATCCTTGGGGCAGGACTAGTACCAGAAACCTGTGCCCTGACATTAAACTTTAGAAAGTGGATTTAAAAAAAAATGTTTTAAAGAAATTACTCAAAGAACCTGGAGTCAAGAGCAAGGAAGTGAAAATCCTTAGATTTATCATGGAAATTCTATAATTTGAGTCACAAGTGCTATTCAAATCTCTAAACCAAAACAGAAAGCATGAAAATGAGAAAAAGATATAGCAGGGTTAAGTGGAAAGGTAGTACAACAGTTTGACTACTGGAGAGTTTCCATGCACTATCCTTTGAAACAATGGGTTCTGGCCACTGGTACAGAAAAGACGATGGACTAGATGGACCACTGGTCTGAGCCTGTATGACAACTGTTATGTTCCTAATAATGCCACAGCAACTCATGGAAGCCAGGAGAAAAACGGCATTTCTGAAATGCTCACAAATATGAGCAAAAGAAAGCCCTAGCTAATGTTAAAAAAAGAAAAAGTCTAAATAAGTCTCCCCCTTCTCAATAGCTGAAATAAATTACCCAACTTTGACTCAGCAGAAAATTCCAGTTTTTATTTAGCCAATAGAATTATCTAAAAATGAAAATATTCAATCAATTTTATATTTCTTATAAGCAGTTCATCTGTTTCTCTAGTGTAGATAGCTCAGCTGAAGGGAAGCAATTTAGGGCATGACTGCTCTTGTAGAACAAGTTGAATGACATTAGAAAACAAGATTTAGAAAGCTCTATAGCCCATCTCATTATTTTCATGGGAAGAGGTTATTCTTGATGCCTCTAGGTGCTGCAATGACCTCTGGCCAGAACTCTCGGCTGCAGCCTGCTTCTGCTGCAGTAACCTTAAGAGCAATTTTTCATGACAGTGGTAAAAAGGCTGGACTCCTACATGCAGTAGCAGTTTAGCATCAGTGCTGCTGCACCACTGTTGCTGTAATAGAGACTACATTTTCCAGGGTAGTCACATCCCAAAAGTTATCAGGCCTCATGTTTAATGCCCAATGGAAGGGCACATAAATTGCAAATATATTTGTCAGAATGGACAATTCTATCAGCAATAGCAGCAAGATGAGAAGAGCTGTGGCTTTCCTTTGTGAAGAGCTGAGAGGGAGAATATTTATTACAATGGCTAGTAAGTCACCTATGGCAAGAACCAATAATCTGAATTTTTTCCACTGGCTGCTCTTCAATCAGTGAATTGTTTACAGCTTTAACTACAAAAATTGGTAGTAATCCTTCAAGACTGATTAGAGTTTAGTTTCAGACTCGATAGGATACTACATATGTGGAGTTTTTTTCTTAATAGATTACTAATTTGTTGCTGGGGGACTAGGTGGCTCCAGCTATTGAGAGCCTTTCATATCAGCTTGTCAGGTCAAATCCAGCCTGAGATTTGTAGTGACAAAGCTGTTACCAGGCTGAGGGCTCTCTGGCAGTCTTTGTGAAACACGGTTGGTGGTCTCACTCCAGTTGAGACCTGGGTGAATACAGCAAAAACATATTTGCAAAGGAAATTTTGCAATCTCTTTTGTTCACTAACAGTCTGAGGAGTGAATTCTTTATTTGCAAGACTTCATAAAAAGCGAAAGTGTCATGATACTTATGTAGATAATTATGTATGAGAGCATCAGCACTGGAAGTAGTCACAGCCAGTTTGGGAAGCTTTTTTTTACTACGTGCACAATAGATTTAGGATACTAATGTTTACAGGTGATTTACAAGCAAGAAAAGGGGGCGCCTGTTTATAATGCTTAGGTCATCTAATCAGACAACAGAAACAGTACCATGTGACATAGCTGACCAATCATACAGTAAATTTTTAAAGGCATTCAAATTGCTGGAAAGCCTGCCGGGAACATAGGCCCTTGGAAGCACTACTCAGTACATTGAGTGGTGTCATCTAAGCAAAAGGACCATGAAATGGAACATCTACATTTTAATCCTGGTTTGGGATCCCATCGTGATTTTCAAGAAGTTTCTTAATCTGTTTGAATTTCCTCATCTTGTGAGTGGACCTAAACTTCAGAAAGCTGTTCAAAACCCATAGTTAATGTCTACAGGGGTGAGTGGAAGATTGAAAGAGCTACGTAATTGTTAAGTAAACTACACGTGTTAATTATATAAATGCATCTTGCTATATCAGTTTTGTGGAATTTCTTTACGATGTATATTGCATACATAAGAATGGCCATACTGGGTCAGACCAAAGGTCCATCTAGCCCAGTATCCTGTCTACTGACAGTGGCCAATGCCAGGTGCCCCAGAGGGAGCGAACCCAACAGGCAATGATCAAGTGATCTCTCTCCTGCCATCCATCTCCATCCTCTAACGAACAGAGGCTAGGGACACCATTGCTTACCCATCCTGGCTAATAGCCATTAACGGACTTAACTTCCATGAATTTATCCAGTTCTCTTTTAAATGCTGTTATAGTCCTAGTCTTCACACCCTCCTCAGGAAAGGAGTTCCACAAGCTGACTGTGCGCTGCATGAAGAAGAACTTCCTTTTATTTGTTTTAAACCTGCTGGCTATTAATTTCATTTGGTGGCCCCTAGTTCTTGTATTATGGGAACAAGTAAATAACTTTTCCTTATTTACTTTCTCACATCACTCATGATTTTATAGACTTCTATCATATCCCCCACAGTCTCCTCTTTTCCAAGCTGAAAAGTCCTAGCCTCTTTAATCTGTCCTCATATGGGACCCGTTCCAAACCCCTCCTCATTTTAGTTGCCCTTCTCTGAACCTTTTTTAATGCCAGTATATCTTTTTTGAGATGAGGAGACCACATCCGTATTCAAGAAGTGGGCATACCATGGATTTATATAAGGGCAATAAGATACTCTCTGTCTTATTTTCTATCCCCTTTTTAATGATTCCTAACATCCTGTTTGCTTTTTTGATCGTCACTGCACACTGCGTGGACGTCTTCAGAGAACTATCCACGATGACTCCAAGATCTTTTTCCTGATTCGTTGTAACTAAATTAGCTCCCATCATATTGTATGTATAGTTGGGGTTATTTTTTCCAATGTGCATTACTTTACATTTATCCACATTAAATTTTATTTGCCATTTTGTTGCCCAGTCACTTAGTTTTGTGAGATGTTTTTGAAGTTCTTCACAGTCTGCTTTGGTCTTAACTATCTTGAGCAGTTTAGAATCATTTGCAAACTTTGCCACCTCACTTTTTACCCCTTTCTCCAGATCATTTATGAATAAGTTGAATAGGATTGGTCCTAGGACTGACCCTTGGGGGACACCACTTTTTACCCCTCTCCATTCTGAAAATTTACCATTTATTCCTACCCTTTGTTCCCTGTCTTTTAACCAGTTCTCAATCCATGAAAGGACCTTCCCTCTTATCCCATGACAGCTTAATTTACATAACAGCCTTTGGTGAGGGACCTTGTCAAAGGCTTTCTGGAAATCTAAGTACACTATGTCCACTGGATTCCCCTGGTCCACATATTTGTTGACCCCTTCAAAGAACTCTAATAGATTAGTAAGACACGATTTCCCTTTACAGAAACCATGTTGACTTTTGCCCAACAGTTTATGTTCTTCTGTGTCTGACAATTTTATTCTTTACTATTGTTTCAACTAATTTGCCTGGTACTGACGTTAGACTTACCGGTCTGTAATTGCCGGGATCACCTCTAGAGCCATTTTTAAATATTGGCGTTACATTAGCTATCTTTGAGTCATTGGGTACAGAAGCTGATTTAAAGGACAGGTTACAAACCATAGTTAATAGTTCCACAACTTCACATTTGAGTTCTTTCAGAACTCTTGGGTGAATGCCATCTGGTCCCTGTGACATGTTACTGTTAAGTTTATCAATTAATTCCAAAATCTCCTTTAGTGACACCTCAGTCCGTGACAATTCCTCCGATTTGTCACCTACAAAAGCTGGCTCAGGTTTGGGAATCTCCCTAACATCCTCAGCTGTGAAGACTGAAGCAAAGAATCCATTTAGTTTCTTCACAATGACTTTATCGTCTTTAAATGCTACTTTTGTATCTCAATCGTCCAGGGGCCCCACTGGCTGTTTAGCAGGCTTCCTGCTTCTGATGTATTTAAAAAAAATTTTGTTATTACCTTTTGAGTTTTTGGCTAGCTGTTCTTCAAACTCCTCTTTGGCTTTTCTTATTACATTTTTACACTTAATTAGGCAGTGTTTATCTTCCTTTCTATTTACCTCACTAGGATTTGCCTTCTACTTTTTAAAAGATATCTTTTTATCTCTCACTGCTTCTTTTACATGGTTGTTAAGCCACAGTGGCTCTTTTTTAGTTCTTTTACTGTGTTTTTTAATTTGGAGTATACATTTAAGTTGGGCTTCTATTATGATGTCTTTGAAAAGCATCCATGCAGCTTGCAGGCATTTCACTTTAGTCACTGTACCTTTTAATTTCTGTTTAACTAACCTCCTCATTTTCGCATAGTTCCCCTTTCTGAAATTAAATGCCACAGTGTTGGGCTGTTGAGGTGTTTGTTAAATGTTATTATATTATGGTCACTATTTCCAAGTGGTCCTGTTATAGTTACCTCTTGGACCATCTCCTGCGCTCCACTCAGGATTAAATCGAGAGTTGCCTCTCCCCTTGTGGGTTCCCGTACCAGCTGCTCCAAGAAGCAGTCATTTAAAGTATCGAGAAATTTTGTCTCTGTATGTCATCCTGAGGTGACATGTTCCCAGTCAATATGGGGATAATTAGAATCCGCCACTATTATTGAGTTCCTAATTTTGATAGCCTCTCTAATTTCCCTTAGCATCCCTTAGCATAGTAAAAGTCAAAATTCATCCTCAATGTATGTTTGTTAATTTTTGTAGGGCTTCAACGCAAGAGGCAAATCCAACACTGTGGAACTACAGACTCAGCAGTCCTAGAACCCAGGCTGACTAGATAACAAGCAGTGAACTCATTGGTGGAAGTACTTTTGAAATATAGCATTAGAAAGGCAATCTGAGTAAATCACTCAGACTCGTTCACTTTTGCATATGGCATGCATGTGCTTGACAAGGGATTTTGAAAAGCAACATTTTATATTAAAACTAAAAAAATAAACAGGATGTACAATAACTTTCACTGTAGCTCTCAAAGTGCTTTACAAATATTTCTTGAAAACATTCTCTCACTTGTTTGGAGACTGCTACTAACGTGAATGGGATTGGATTTGGACAACAGAAGTTAAGAGTGTACATATATAAATGATGTGCAACCTTTGGCATTTGAGATTTTAGTGCTGCAAATGTATAAGATATTGTACACCGGGTAAATATTCAGACTAATGAATAACGGAGCTCTAGTTCCATTGTACAGCACCTTGCATGCTGGCAGCACAAATAAGGAGATACAAAAGAATGAAAATATCAAAGGATACTCACTAAACTCCAAAGCATATTTTGTATTGCCACGATTTACAGCTTTAAAAGCTGATCCTGCAACTCTTCCTCATGCATTTGAAGATGATCAGTGAGACTACTCATGAGTAAGAATTAGAGCTGGTCAACATTTTCCAGTTGATTTTTTTTTAAAATCAAAACTCCACATTGATACGTTTTTTTTTGCAATTCCCCCACAAAAACAGTTTTGCCAGCTATTGAGCTGTCAAAATGTTCCTAGTTTTGAAATATTGATAAGCTATTGAAATTCTGAATGTTGACCAAAAAGGACTGTCATTCACAATTTTGCAATTCGCCCCTCCCCCCACCATTTATGCATGAGTAAGTACATCAGGACTGAACACTTGGGAAGGCAAAGCTGTCAGGGAGCTCTAAAGATTAGAGTTATGAATGTGATTAATTTCATATCTAGGAGAAGCTGTAGATGTATTAATGCCCTAAGAAAGTATTACTAGATGAATTTGCTTTAATGGAAATGCATTTGGAGCACTTTGGTAAGAGCTATTGAAGTGGGTCATCATTGCTGTTCAAAGCTCCTGCGTTGCACTTGTGGGTGGAGGGCTATCAGATGAAAGCACAAGCCGATGATTATGTAAAAACACCTGTTGATTATTGAGTATGTTTTCCATTCTTATACAATCGATTCCTTTTCCTTCCCTCTGAGCAGTGTAGTTATATATTTCTTGTGAACTCTCCTTCTCTCCCCACTTCTCCCCCAAGAGTTACATTCATGAGCACACTGTTGTCACTGGCTTGCCAGGACACCACTGAAAAGGACATGTACATTTCAAAGGTAGTTTCCTACTTAAAAGAAATGAAAGCAAATTGCATCAAAAGCTATAGACAATCTCCATCGATAAGTCTCCTTTCAAGATCAAGCTTTCAGTCAGTCTCCCCTCTGATGTGTATCTACTCTGCTACTTCAACAGTATCAGCTAAAGCTTACACTTGTGGTTTAGCTCAGAGCAGAACTGGAACTGAGCCAGAAAGATCAGCTCCAGACCTGGAAGATAAGTCCCTAAATTGAAAGATGTTAGAGTGATGTTGGTTAGGCCCTTTATAAATATGGCTGTTAGCTACGAAAAAGCAGACTGGTTCTGACCCATCTGTTATTAGCAGGTTTCCTGAAAGTGTTCCCACTTTGCAAACAGAGACAATCAGCAGGGCTCATGGTAAAAACTATAACTCGAGGCCTAATAAAAGCACCTATTTGCGCAATAAAATTTCAAAAAAAGGGACACTGACTTGGAAATACTAATGAAGTAACCTATAGAATAGCAAGTCACCCGAAATAACTATTGCCACATGAGATTAGAACTCAGTTATCTGTGGTGAGTTGTTTTTTTTAATTTGTCTATCTTAAAATTTACAACTTTAGAATGAATTCGGTGATTATATCCGTAATCTAGCACCTATTTAATGGATACCCTTAACTCTATAGCATTCTATACTAGTGGTCTTAAGTCCTGTATTATTGCATATTAGGTTATTTAGATTGCAATAACATCTAAATGGTATTAGGTGCTTTCCAAACAGTGGAAGATGCTGTGCAGTAAAGAGCATATGCTGTAAGCACTGTAGGCTGTAGTACTTTAGACCATTTGTGTAGAATAATGTAGGATATTTTTATATAAGAGTAAAAAGTTTATTTTATTTGGGCATTTGATAAATGACCTTTGAAGAGAAGGTTCTGAGATAAGCATAAAATAGATTATAGCAAATAGAAAATTTCCATACATAATACAGAATTTCAATGAGCCCCTTAGATTAAAAAAGATCCAAACAAATCCTCAGGGAACATCCTAAGACCAGGCCCATAAGCTTGTGAGCACTGACCTTGCTCTGCAGGGTGGCTTTTCATTTTTCTTTTTTCCTTTGCTAAAATCTGGAAGCACCCGTTCTTAGTGCAACTGAGTTGACAACCAACATGTAAGAGTCAATGGCAGCTGAAAAAATAAGTCAGTTACAAGAAAGACTCAACACTATGGAGAATCTGGTTCTATAGTGTTTTAGATGCTGTAGAAAAACCCTGACTGGTCCATATTGTGACATCCTTATTAATAAAGAATGGTCTTTTCCAGGAAAGATGAGTGTAGTTGTTCCTAGGTAGGTCTTGTGAAATTATGCATAATATTCTTCAGCTTGGAGAATGACATGATTTTGTTCTTATTTTGCCCATCAATGTTTAGATATATTAAAAAACTTAAATAAAACCCTCAATTACTCTAGGTGCACTGAAAAATCAATATAATACCCATGTTAATAGAACTCAGTAGCATTCCCTGGATCGTGGCTTTATATTTTCCTACATTAAATAAAAGGTGAACGATTGTCACTCTGCAGTGCAAATATTGATGTTACTCAGGGAAATTGACATACTTTCTGACATTCCAGTCCTGCCTTGGTTTTACTGCTTGCTCCTTCAGACCTGATTGAGACAGATCCATACTAGCACTTTAATATTGTTAGTAGGTGGGTCATTTCATTATTGTATTACATTTTACATGTTGAAATAGTCATAGCAAAGCTTTATTGTTCAGAACAATGATGATCATGGTACAGATGACAGGTCATGAAAAAGATAAAAGTATGACTTGTATGGCTTTTCGAAAGATTATGCAAATACAATTCATATGCTCTGATGAGTGACAAGCCATATGCATATGCAACGTGATTGAATTTGCAGCTGTAGGAAACAACATTTTATTAGCACTGGAAGAGAACTATCCATTAAAACTGTTTGTTGATAGGAAAAAAAAAAGAATTTGACTCATTTTCATAAAATGTCTGCTTCCAATAGAAAAATTGGACTTTTTGTTGAAAAACAAAAAGCCAAAAAGCTTCAGTTTTCAGCCAGAAGCCTTGTGGTTTACTTTTATCCTTGTTTGTTTTCAGTATGTTTGACAAAGTCAAAATTTCCCCATGGGAAATTTCTACAAAACATTTTCCCCATTGTGTTGATCATTTTGCACTGAGCTGAACCTAGTACAGTTATAGAATTTATTTTGTTCATTTACTATAGATTAGAAGAAGAACCCAGTAATTTAGGGTGTTAACTGTATTGTTCTAATTTCGCCTGGCTTATGAGTCTAGGACTATCTCAGAGACAACTTAGATATAAAGCACCCCATTTTCACAGCACCACGCCTAACATTTGGATCCTAAACCACACCTGGACAAGGATTTAGGAGCCTAACGTCAGGTACTCTTTTTGAAAATGGTATGTAAATGTCAATGGATTTTGAATCACTTTGAAGAGCGTACTGTACCTTCACTATACAGTATTGTTTTTCCTATTATGACACCAAGATAGATACTGGGCCAAACCCTGTGGCCTCTACTTTGTCCACTGGCTTTAAAGAGATTTGCCTGTGACTTTGGGGCTGTAGGATTGAGCCCAATATTTGTGCATTTAGTAAGAAGAAGGGTTGAGAGAGGGACTGTAGCCTATCAAAATATTAAACAAAACATCTGGCATGGCAAGGCATGGCACAGCAAACATTTGCGAGGTGGCTCAGCAGTGCTAGGAATTGGCTTTAAATATGCTGGCACAATATTATTGGATTTGTGACTTGCTAAGCAGTTAGTTAGCCCGGAGCTGATACAGGGAAGGAGTGTAGCTGAGCAGAAAACATTGGACAAGGAGTGTTTGCATAGTGCACAGTCAGAAATAAGAGCACAATGAGGGGAATCAATCCTGCATCCACCTAGTCCATGGCAAATGGACGCTGAGGTACAGTTCTTTAGCTAGAGCCAATCCTCCCTTCTCTTTCCCAGATTCTGAGTCACTGTGGAGCTGCCTGGAATTGGACAGGCACAAGTGAAACAATCTTCTATATTGTCAAGCTGGTTCAAGCAATAGAAGTGCTAGCTATTGCTCCCCCTCCCCCACTCACCCTTTTAAAAGAGTTTGTAATACCATTGGGACACATTCTGCTTTTGGTTGTGCCCCTATCACATCACACAACTGTAGGAAAAGACCTTACTAATGTTCAAGTGTGCTTCTGTTTTCCTGCATCTTATATTGCAGTGCACAAGGCTCAGATATTAATGCAGGGTAGATATGATAGCATTAGTTCCAGAGCTTTGCCATGGCTTGTTTTTGTGTTGCAAACACAATAAATTGCTTTGGGTCTGATACATCAGGGTGGATAAAGCTGTACACAGTTTGACAAATAGTTTTTCAATTGTAATTATACAACACAACTAGTGTGTTTTTGTTGGACAGCACCCTAATGACATTGGATATGGAGGCAGTGGGGAGTAGGGAGTAGAATAGCATGGTTCTAGAAGTACTGGTTGATGTAAAAAGAAACAGGATTAAGAATCCATAAAAATGGGCATAACAAATTCCCTCTAGGGTAACAGACTTAGTCTTTAATTATCAAGTCTTTCCTTCACAGCTCTCAAGTGTGGGCATAGATGGGGGAACTGAAATTCAAAGATGTTAGATGAATTGCCCATGGTCCATCATGAGCGAGTAAGGATCAAAGCTAAGAATGGGATCCATAGCCCACTGAAGTCAGTGGTGCAATTCCGACTGATTCCAACAGGCTTTTGCATCAGGTCCTTATTGGAGAAGACTATCACAGTTGGATTTCATCATCCCCATGTCATACAACTATAATAGACCTTTTCCAGTCCCACAGAATGAAGCCATCATTTATATTATCTTGAATAATATAATTGGATAATGTGTTTTGGTCAAGGATCAAGTCATATTTTGATAAAGGATGTCATGTGTTTCCTTTTTCAAACACACTCTAAGGTCAGAGTTTATATTTGAAAACAAGCAAACTATGTTACCCTGGAATAACACAAAAAAAATTTAACTTTATTTTTAAAGGATCACAAACCCACACTAAATGCTGCACAAAAACAAGATCAGATTTTCCCAAAAGCTGAGAGAGAGAGAGAGCGAGCGAGTGCCTGACAACTCATTGAAGAGAAGTCACATCTGAACACCACTTTAACAAAGCAGTTCCATGCTGAGAGCCAGATTCACCATTGGCACAGGCCCTAGCAGTGGGCCTCCAGCAGCAGATAGTCTTGCTGGAAGAGGGGTTGTGGCAGTTTCACTGCATTGGGGGGTCCCAGCGCAGCCCCAAAAATGAACAGCCTACCGCAGTGCAATTGGAGCAGTGCACTCCATGTGTAACCTTTCCCAAAAGGGTATTATCCCTTATGGAAAAACCCAATACAATTCTTTAACACGATTTAACCAAGCCCCATACCCCTTTAGAAAGGAGCTTATTCGCTATTAAATTCTAGGATATGCTAGAGTAATTTATCAGGAATGCTCTCAAAATACCATAGACTCATATTGGTGTAATCAGGATTAAACTATGTAAGACTTTGATAGGGGATGGCAGTCTCTGGTGTAGACAGAAGCTGCCCTCCCAGCAGACATTGCTCCCCACCCACTTCTGCACTGAGGAGGGTGGCCGTAGACACCTTCTCTGGTGATTCCTCCCTAGGGAGCTGGTGCCAGGAGGTAGAATCTGAACCTCCCTGGACTAGCAGGGGTATATAGAGTCCCAAGCCCATGAGAGATTCAGACTATTGATTCTCTAGTGTACCATAAAGGAAAAACAGCACGAGAGGGAAGATAGGAATACTCACTGTCTGTCTAGAGGGCTTTGCAGAAGGGACAAACAAATGAGCACTTTTGCCACCTTCAGGTAATGAAAAGAGGGAGAGAAGAAGCCACTGTTCAGCAGTGGAACAGCAGCTAATTTAATTACTTCTGTTCTCAAAAGAAGCTGAGTTTTGCAGTGGATGCAATGATTATATTGAGTGCAAAAGGTTTTGATCATTATTTCTGGGGAGATAAGGCAGGACTAATGCTTTTTATGCTGTGAGCATTGAAAGTTAACAGTAGTAGTAGGAGATCAAATAGAGGATTTAAAGAGATGAGGTCCAAAGGAAGATGGGTGAACATAAGATGCTTATAGATGAAATAGGATTCATTTTAAAGCCAGAGGAAGTGACAGCAGAGAGGCAGAGGGGCAGCTGTGAATGTTACAGGGGAAGTGGATTAGACACATTGCACAGGAAAGTGTATTTAAAATTAAAAGATGGTGAGTCAACTTTTGATTTTAGTTAAGCTGGTGTCAACTAGGAGCACCTCTGATATCATTTAAGTTACTCCATATTTACACTAGTGTAACTGAGATCAGAACATGGTCCAAAAATAGACTAACATATCAAGGGTGGGATCAAAATAAAGGGACAGATTTTTGACAGGTGTAAACCAACATAGCTCCACTGGTGATTTACACCAGTAAGAATCTGGCTCAAGGACTGATTCAGCTCCCACTGAAGTCATTTGGAGACTTTCCATTGATTTCATTGAGAGGTGGATTGGGCAAATAGAAACAATTCAGGCCTCACTAAGGCTTAACTTGAAGCTAAACTGTGATTGAGTTCAAAGGAGGTCTTACTGGGCCCCTAATGTAGTAGCTACCTGAGAAGGAGTGTTCAATATCTAGTTCATACTTAACTCTTGTATATGTACAATACAGACTATTATTTCCTTCAAATACATATGGGGGAAAATGAAAGCTGAATCATATCTGTAGCTGTAGGAAGATATTAAGATAGGACATCTGACATTATTAAATTAAATTAAGGGGCTAAATTAAGACATTATTTGCACCTGACCTAAACGTGAACTGAGCTCAAAATAAACCTCAGGTTATCCAAACATTTTGAATATTCACTGATTTCCCAATTTCATTTGACTCAGTGCTGACATTTTCTCCTAACAACTCCTCAGTAGCAATTGATAGGTGACCTTTCTTCTCATGTCCAACAAACTCAAATGGTGAGATCAAGAAATAGACTAGGATGCTTGTTACTAGAGAACTCATTTCTGGGAGTATTTTCCCTTTAGTGCTTATTATATCAGCAGCAAGCTACAAAGCTGCAGAAAAGGACCTGGGATTTATAGTGGATGAGAAGCTGGATATGAGTCAGCAGTGTGCCCTTGTTGCCAAGAAGGCCAAAGGCATATTGTGCGGTATTAGTAGGAGCATTGCCAGCAGATCAAGGGAAGTAATTATTCCCCTCTATTCAGCACTGGTGAGGCCACACCTGGAGTATTGCATCCAGTTTTAGTCACCCTACTACAGAAGGGATGTGGACAAATTGGAGAGAGTCCAGCAGAGGGAACAAAAATTATTAGGGGGCTGGGGCACATGACTTACGAGGATAGGCTGAGGGAATTCGAGTTATTTAGTCTGCAGAAGAGAAGAGTGAGGGGGGATTTGATAGCAGCCTTCAACTACACCTCTACCCCACTGTAACACGACCCGATACAACACGGGTTAGTGTATAGTGTGGCAGAGCGGGGCTCCGGCGGCACTTTAAAGGGTCCAGGGCTCCGGCTGCTGTGGGGAGCCCCCGGCCCTTTAAATCACCGCTGGAGCCCTGCCACCGCTACCCCGGGGTTGTGGCAGCGGGGATTGCTGGCAATTTAAAGGACCCAGGCTCCTCACAGAGGCCGCAGCCTGGAGCTCTCTAAATCACCGCTGGAGCCCTGCCGCCCCTACCCTGATATAACGGGGTTTCAGCTATAACACGGTAGGGATTTTTGGCTCCCCACGACCGCATTATAGCGGGGTAGAGATGTACCTGAAGAGGGGTTTCAAAGAGGATGGAGCTAGGCTGCTCTCAGTGGTGGTAGATGACAGAACAAGAAGCAACAGTCTCAAGTTGCAGTGGGGAATGTCTAGATTGGATATTAGGAAACACTATTTCACTAGGAGGGTGGTGAAGCACTGGAATGGGTTATCTATTCTAGGGAGGTGGTGGAATCTCCATCCTTAGAGGTTTTTAAAGCCAGGTTTGACAAAGCCCTGGCTGGGATGATTTAGTTGGTCCTGCTTTGCTTTGAGCAGAAGATTGGACTAGATGACCTCCTGAGGTCTCTTCCAATCCTAATATTCTATGATTCTAAGCTTCAGGCAATGATCTGTTTGCATAGCTATTATAACTTACATTACTCAGACTTTGTGCACACAATAAAAAAAGTAGACTATATCCTATTAAGTTTTGTGAACCTATTTGCATAAAATTACACAAAGATAATTAGGAATTAGCTAGGAAGCACTTAGATATCACAGTTCTGGGTGCTTTGAAAATTGTTGAAAGACTGTCGACTTACATCAGAAATTATGAGTATGTGTTCATGTGTCCAAGATAAAGCAGGCCATCTTTATGTTTCCACTCCCAGGTGTACGTCAAATAAGATACTGAAAATATATAGTATTGGTCAGCAAGCCTTCAGGAAACAGCAGTGGCTTATATCAGTGTTGCATGTTGATTTACCCACATGATTCTCTCAAACTCCTCTTGCAGATAGTGCTGCCTGGATGCAGGGTAATATATATAATTGCTTTCATAGGGACAATCTGATCCCATTGTACCTCTCCAATACAGTCTCCCCAGCATGTCTTGGGCAGACAGGGAATCCAGTACACACCTGGGGTTGTGTTTCAAATACTCTCCCATGTGGCTCCACTTAGGGTACGTCTATACACTAGAAGTGCTACGAGTTGCAATGCTGCAGCGATGCCACAGTACACTGTAGTGTAGGCACTTACTACAGTGACAGGAGGTGTTTCCTGTTGCTGTAGTAAATCCACTCCTTGGAGAGATGGTTCCTAGGTTGACAAGAGTTCCTCCACTTACCCCCACTGTAGATGGAGGTAGATAAAGTCACCCTAACTATGTTGTATCTGGATGTGAAATGTTTCACAACCCTGAATAACGTAGCTATTTCAACCTAAGTTTTAAATGTAGACCAGGCCCTAGGGTGCCATCTACTTTCTTAATGCATGTTGTAGGACGCATTAAGTAGATGCATTAAGAAAGTAGACGCAGGGGTCGGCAACCTCTGGCACACGGCTCTCCAGGGTAAGCACCCTGGCGGGCCGGGCCAGTTTGTTTACCTGCCGCGTCGTCAAGTTTGGTGGACCGCGGCTCCCACTGGCCGTTGTTTGCCATCCCATGCCAATGGGGGTGGCGGGAAGCGGCGTCAGCGAGGGATGTGCTGGCTGCAGCTTCCCGCCACCCCCATTGGCCTGGGACAGCGAATCACAGCCCGTGGGAGCCGCAATCGGCTGAACCTGCTGACGCGGCAGGTAAACAAACTGGCCCAGCCCGCCAGGGTGCTTGCACTGGCGAGCCGCGTGCCTGAGGTTGTGGACCCCTGTTGTAGGCTATGCTATGAGAGCACACTCTTAAAAATGCATTTTAAAAAAATATCAGTTACAGTGTTTGTGTACTATTGACAAAGAAAGCTGACACAAAGTAAGATAAAATTAGAGATGGGACCTCAGAGAAAATGGTGGCATTTTAATACCTTGATGTTTGAGGGTGTTCAACTCTAGGGTTAAAGTCCGGTATATATAGAGGCAGGGCCCAGCTCAGTTTCAGAGGGAGCCAGGCTATTGGTTTTACCAAAGTTTTTCAAAATAGTTTCCTGTTTTTTTCAAACCACCTTTAGTTTTCACAATAGATCAATTATTGGCCTTCAAAAACCTGACTTCTATGTCAGATGTGGACATTTGCTTCAACAATATAGTCACAATGGAATTTTCTAGCATAAAACAAAATGTGGTTTATGGATTTTATGGAAACGATCAGTGCCAAAGAATCAATTCTTGAATAGCCATTGTACAGAATAACGGTGCCGTTACATGACTGCACTATGAACAATGAGCTCTTGTCACATTTACCATTCTCCTTTTCACATGCCCATCTGGCTCACTGGCAATACACCTGGTTACACAAAGCCTGGGAAAATGCTTTGAACAGACCTTGAGTTAAATGGGTGTTTCATATGTATCCTACTGTATCAGTTGGACAAGGAAACAGGTTTGGATAAAATAAAAAGGTCTAAAGCTTTGTCCCATATTTGGCTAAGAATGGAACTGAATCTTTTCAGAAGCTAGATTAGCCTTTTAAAAATCAATCCTGGCCCTATTGAAGTTGAGGGAAGTTTTTCTATTGACTTCAGTGGGGGGGGGCCGGGGGAGAAGAGGGGCAGAGTATGTGTCTTAGGATTTCACCAATCTAGCTAGACCACAAGGAGATGTGACAGGACATGGAGAAAAACAATTCTTACTGTTGTTCCATCATGAGTGGGATGAGGAACTACTGGAAGTCTCACCAGAAAGCTGATGTGCATATAATTTCCAGCCTCAAGATTGGTTCAGGAAAGCACCCAAAACTATCTAACTTCCAAACCTGCAGGGCTAGATGGTCTTCTGAGGCACAGTCGAGAGTAAGCGTTGGTACAAAGTTGTACCGCCTCATATGGAACACATGGGAGTGTGCCCCCTACTCAAGCCTTTTATAGTGGTGGTTCTCATACTTTGCTACTGGTGACCCCTCTCACACAGCAAGCCTCTGAGTGCAACCCGCCCCCCTTATAAATTAAACACTTTTTTATATCTTTAGCACCATTATAAATGCTGGAGGCAAAGCAGGGTTTGGGATGGAGACTAACAGTTTGCGACCCCTCCCCGCATGTACTAACCTTGCGACCCCCCGAGGGGTCCTGGCCCCCAGTTTGAGAAACACTGTTTTATAGTGTGCAACCTGGCCCCCTTCCAGCTCTTCTCTCTTTCCTCTTTGGGGCATGCACTCTTGGGTGAACAAGGATGGAAGAGACCCTGTGCTACAATCCTTCCAGGCCATTGTGGGCCAGAGCCTCACAGCCTTTACTAAGGCACCAATTAACAGGCCTGTCTCAGCTGCTTACTCAGAGACTGCACTGCTCAGTTATGCAGCCTATGTACAGACAAACAACCAACAGATGGACCAAATACACCAAAGCCTACTACCTCCAAGCAGAGTCCATAACTATTCCCTCCTGGTTTCAGTATCCAAGTGCCGGATTTGGATATCTTTTAAGCCACCATACTTTAAAAACTGGATCTGAACAGACACACTGTCTCCTTAGTAATTCTGTACTGAGCAATTGACTAAACATACAAGACCCAGTTTACTATTGCCCTACATCCTGGGTAGCCATTTATACCACTGCAAAGTGGGTCTAAATTCCTATCAAGTAAGGCTGGCAGTATTTTACACTTACTTTGTAAGTGACTATCTAAAGTACAAGACAGTAGGGAATCAGGCCCACAGTGTTCAGAAGTCCTGTGCACTTCTCCTTTCCTCCACGTGTCAGCAAAAAGAACAAACGTTTGCTTTACGGGGACATATCAAACACCCCAAACTGAAAAATGTGAATAATTTTCTAAAAAGGAGCAGATTGAAGACTTGTCAGAAATCCCTATTTTGTTGGCAGGTGTTTGTTAGAAAGAGTTGTCTGAAGGATTTATTCTTTACCTATATATATATATATATATATATATATATTTACAAAGGTATTCTGTAAATGGACACTGATATAAGATACTTTTAGTTCCTCCATCACACGTTCTGCTATAGTCTCTTGACCAGCAAAGGCTTTTTATTCTCCTCGCTGATCATCATTCATGGGCCTATGCTGGAAGCTTGACTCAAAGCCCATTCAGGATTTTGGGGGATGGGAGAAGGTTGTAGAGTCTGCATCTGAGCTGACATTTCCCCTCTCCTTTCTTCTCCCATGATCCAGTTTCTTAGTGGTTTCAAGCCTGGAATGGGCCTATCTTCTGGTGTCAGTTCAGATGCAGCCAAAATCTGGCAAGAACATGTCAATAAATGCAATTCTACTATTCAGCCTCAGTGGATCTAATGAGAAAGCAATGAAATCTCTCAAACCGGTTTAAACACCCCCCCACACTCCCAGTCTAGCCCTGATTATCCTAATGGTCAGGCTCAAGGCCTAAGCCTAATTGAGATCTAATTATGGACTCTATTTGGCTTTCCTTTGGGAAGGCCAGATCCCCATGTTGTACTAGGAAGAGAGTGCTGGGCCTGGGATTGAAATTTTGACTGAATCCTGCATGAGTGTAAATAGAGGGAGGAGAAAGAATGTCCCTTGTGCTATTACCTACCCTTCTCATGCACTTGTGCAGTAGCTGAGCTCAGTCTGGACCCAGTGGCACATACTTTGGTACTACTTTGTTCTTTAGATTAAGAGTAAAGACAGAGGAAGGATCCCCTATACAGTATTATAGGCACTGCCGCTTTCCGTCAGGGTAGATGAATTTCATTTGAAGCTGGCATCAGAGTGCAGGTTTAGTGTATGATATTCCATGATTGTCCAGCTAGCAGCAGCCCACTTGTTTCTAAGGGTACGTCTATACTTACCGTCCGGGTCGGCGGCTAGCGTTCGACTTCTCAGAGTTCGATATATCACGTCTAATCTAGACGCAATATATCGAACTCCGAACGCGCGCCCGTCGACTCCGGAACTCCACCACCATGAACGGCGGTGGCAGAGTCGACGGGGGAGCTGCGGACTTCGATCCCGCGGCGTCTGGACGGGTGAGTACTTCGAACTAAGGTAGTTCAAGTTCAGCTACGCTATTTGCGTAGCTGAACTTGCGTACCTTAGTTCGACCCCCCCCTTAGTGTAGACCAGGCCTAAGTAGTATGATGGGATAGCCTAATTTTGGCAATTAATTCCTCTTTGACTACTAGCCCAATGGCCTGTGATGGGATGTTAGATGGGGTGGGAAATGAGTTACTACAGAGAATTCTTTCCTGGGTGTCTGGCTGGTGAGTCATGCTCAGGGTTTAGCTGATTGCCATATTTGGGGTTGGGAAGGAATTTTCCTCCAGGGCAGACTGGCAGAAGCCCTGGGGGGGTTTCACCTTCCTCTGCAGCGTGGGTCACTTGCTGGAGGATTCTCTGCACCTTGAGGTCTTTAAACCACGATTTGAGGAATTCAGTGGCTCAGACACAGGTTTGATACAGGAGTGGGTGGGTGAGATTCTGAGGCCTGCATTGTGCAGGAGGTCAGACTAGATCATCATAATGGTCCCTTCTGACCTTAAAGTCTATGAACTCTATGACTAAGAAGCTGATTTTTTACATGTCATTTTTCACTGTGAGTAGGGAAAAGTGTCATGTCCTCAGGCTATATGTAGTCCAGTCCATTCTGTTTTTATGGCCCGTCCTTAATTCCCACTATCACACAATGGTACACTGCCAATTGCAGGCCAAAGAAGAAAAGATGAACACCAAATGATACCCAGTTAATGATGAAAACAGGCCAAAGCAATTAGACAAGATAAATTGCACATGAATAAAGCTTAATGAGTTGCAGTCAAAGATAAGCTTTTTCTTATCATCCAGAGGTATCAGAGGAAATACTGATCCCTCCCGCCCCCGGTAATGAAAGATTAATCTGGTAACATTATCCTTAACATGCTACTGCAATACTGAGATTTGTCAGCAATGCATAGTCCTCAATAACTGAAAGAGACATTAACAATAAATTATAAAGATGTTGCAGTGATGTAGTACTGGGCACTCATTAAAATTATAATTGAAAGAGCACTTCATTGAGCAGGATTATGTTTCAAAAAGAGAAAGGGTGAGTGTTATTGCCTGAAGTCTAATCAAATGTGCCTAATTAAGATCTTCAACTTAATAATGCCATTACGCATTACAAATTTTGATCAAATTGGTTTGATTTGTTCTGAGGACAGATGCTGTTTACAGATGAGGAAGCAGATTGTCGGAGCAGTGCTGTTGGAGCTAGCATGAGCTGTGAATTATCACAGTGCTAAGTTTCTAAATGAGTACACTTTTGAATATAGGACAGCTTGTCTAGAAAAAGATTTTTTCCCCTAACATCCAGAGAAGTTTAAGGATTATTTCTTGAAGCCTTCCCTGTGTTGATAGTCCTGTATATGAAGTGCCTTGGGTTCAGATTCATGGGTGCAGCTATCCTCTGCTTCAGTGTTTCCCAAACTTGGGATGCTGCTTGTTTAGGGAAAACCCCTGGTGAGCCGGGCTGGTTTGTTTACCTGCCGCATCTGCAGGTCCGGCCGATCGCAGCTCCCACTGGCCGTGGTTTGCCGCTCCAGGCCAATGGGAGCTGCTGGAAGCGGTGGCCAGTACGTCCCTCGGCCCTCGCCGCTTTCCACAGCTCCAATTGGCCTGGAGCAGCGAACCATGGCCAGTGGGAGTTGCGATTGGCCAGACCTGCAGACACGGCAGGTAAACAAACCAGCGCAGCCCACCAGAGGCTTTCCCTACACAAGCGGCGTCCCAAGTTTGGGAAACACTGCTCTGCTTGATACAGCAGTTGGACCAAGGAGCAGTAAATATGGCTTTAAGCCACCTTTGCACTCCCTGCATTCTCGGGCTGCCCAAGTGCCAGTTCATCAGTGCAGTATAGAGCAGCCTCAGGATTGCTCTAAGTTTTGCTCAGCTGAGAACTTCCAACAGGGCTTTCTGGCAACCAAGAATAGCCAGAGTACAGTAGCACTCAGGCAATACCTGCTCTCTGCAGCCATGTCCCCGTACACTTTTACATACACCAGTATAAATTATCTGTCCCATCCAGGGAAAGCCTTATGCCGCTGGCATTCCCCAGGGGCTGAGGCAAGGCTATGAATCAAGCCCCTTATCTCCAAAACCCTCACTAACTCATTAACATAGAATACTCTCATATTCATTTCCTAAAAATGAGCCTCATGCTTCTTTCTGCATGTGTGGCATAGGAAGGATTGAAAGAAGGGGGGATGGTATTAACGGTCAAGAAGAGCCTCGTCCACATGGCATGCTGCCTTCTCCCCTGATCCTGAGAACACCCCTTCTACATGAGCACAGGGAGAAGCCCTAATCATTTTGCTGCCCATTTCTGCCCCCTTCTTCTCCACTGAGTAGCCAAGCAAACAAAACAAAACGCCCAGACAGCTAATCAGTAGAGCAAAACCAGACAGCCCATCAGAGGGAAGGGGAAAAGGTGGGTGGCACAGCGGTACCACATACCCAGGGTGACCACCTCACTCGCCTGCCCCTAGAACCAGCCATGATGAGCACAGTACAGACGTATGTGCTACTAGGGCTGCTGCAGCAGGACTTCCATCCATCTGTCAGGGCAGAATAAACTAGAACCCCCTTTTTACTTTCAGCCTTGTTATGAAGGGAAAGGCTTATCCTGAGAGAAAAGTCCTTTTCTGGTTCTTGGTTGCTTGTCCTTATAAATGCACAGACTGGAGGGACTGCTGGCAATTTAATTTTCCTCTTTCCTTATTTCTTTAAGAGTTTTTTCTCATTGATTTTTCAGACAAACAAAAGGCAAGCGCAGGCCAGCTGTCCTCATGCCATGCTCTGGCTACTTTAAGTTTATGTTTGTCAGCACCATTTTTAGATGACTGTACACACAGGTGACTGTTTGGTAGCCCGCAGCCTCCCCATTTAACCCCCCCAACACCACAACAAGCCATTTGTGCGGATGGGATATGTACCACACTAAGGCGTTCTTATGAAGAACAGGCAATTTGGCAGTAAGGATTTAAGTCTTAGGGTAGGGTTTCTGGCTTTAGTTCTCTACGAAGGGTTTTACCTAAAATTCTGGGAGCTAGAAATGAATTTGAATGGCAAATATTAAACCCAGCTTAATTGACTGTGACAGCATTTTTAACGATCCAGGCATGTTTCACAACCACAGCAGAAACATTTTGCTGACTAGCTCATCATTTTCAAACACTTCATCTCAAACTCAGCACAGTTTGTCTCCATTTAGCTCAGATTGTTTCCCCCAGTTCCATCTGTGGGGATAACAAAATTAAAGTCAAATTACAAATAGTGTTAGAGATGGAGAAACCAATGTGAGTTCATTTTACAAAAGGTGGCAAGCCATTTTGACAAACTATTAGGATTTTTATGCTGAGAGAAAAATCCATTATCTCTCGGATCTGATTCTCTGATAGCAACTGGGATTTGGTTATTGATGTGAGTTTTAGAGATGCAGTGACCTTTCATAAATCTATTCACTGAATAAGTATCCTGTTTTTAAAAAGCTGAATTCCCATTAGTCCTGTGGTCTTCCACATCATGCCAGATGGAAAAGATAGCTCAGAACATTCTGGGAGTGTTTGCTGTACAAGCCTGGTCATTTTTCTTTGAGGGAGGTGTGTGTTGATCCTCTTCCTATTTGGCTAAATTTCCCCCTTTATATTTAACTGTGTCCTGGTGTTTGTCTGTTAGAGGTATTTGAGCAGAGAAAACTCAGGGCTGATATAGCTGGACTGCACAGAGGTAATTTCAGCATGAATCTCCCTCCCCCATTCAGTAGGGAGGTGGTTCAGCTCTCTATGCAGCACTGTCCCTCTGGCCTACACCCTGCTGAGGTCTCTCCACAAGACTGGGGGCAGACCAGAGGTATGCCTCCACTACCTGGAACTCCCATCCCTATGAGGAATGTGGCAGAAAGATGGTGTGACTTTACATCTTTAGCTTTTCTGCAGCCCCATCCCCTCAGAGCTTGGGAATCCATTTTGAAGGATGGTTGTCCAGTAGATAGCAACCATCTCATCACTCCCTGGCAGTGCAGTTCCAATGAAGTCATGCTACAATGAGAAGACCTTCTACAAAAAACCCGAGACCTGTGGGTTTTGGGGGCAGAACCACAGCTCATTTCTCAGAGAGGATGATGTTAAACTCCACCCTCAAAGGAATGAAGAATTTCCCCCAAATCAAGGTAATCCTGGTGAAGTTCTCTTCCTCAGGACCCCTCTGCTAATGAGTATTTCTGCAGGGGTTGGAGGTAAGGGGGCACAGTGAGCTCCAATATTAACATTTCTTATTATTTGACTGTTTTCCCATTGTTATCAAGAGACATGGGATCAGGTTTTCAGTCCCCCTAAATTCCAGCAAAGGACTTTGTCACTCAGCACTACTCCATGGAAAGGGAGGGCTTTGCCTTCCTCATTCGTAACTCCTTGCTTGCAGTTCTTCATGGAACTGGCAAAACTGCTCCCTTACGTGTGAGTACATTCCTCCTCAATAAAATTTAGGCTGCCAAACAAACAAACACTAGGAAGAACTCAAATGATAAAATATGCTTTAAATTCAAATGTCTGTTCAGATTTCTTCACAATATCATTACTTTTCCCTGAAGCTGACTGCAGTCGCATCTCAGGAACAAGTAGGGTGATGTTAATAGAAATCAAAATATTATTAATGTTAATGTTTAAAATTAAATATACACAAGTTAAGAGGGAAGGCACTGTACATCTGGGGTCAAGCTTGAGTTATGAGGGATTACAGGTATCGTTTACGAAGATGAAGAGATATATACATATCACATAACCAGCATAGACCCAGATTGGGGTGCGGGAGTTTTTAGAGTGTCAGTGGATAAGTGGGCTCGGGTACACCACCCATGGAATGTATTAAGAGTCCAAGTCAGTATCGGTGTAGCGAATAAGTACATGGCTGGGGTGCATCCCTTGGTTTGTCAGAGAAGGAAGTGGGTTATTTCCCTGGTCTGCAGTCTCAATTACTCAGTGTAGTATTAACGGTGTCCTGTGATGTGTTCCGTATAAATGTCTCTGGACCACCTGATGGTGTCGGACACCATGAACTGTCTCATGAGCCGGGAGTAGCGTCGACCGACTCCGCATGCTCTCAGTACTGGCTCGTTGTGGGGGTCCCACGAGCCCAGGGCTCCCATGATCAGTCAATATGGCTAAGTCTAGTAAGAATTTCAACATTTAACTGTATAAAGAATTGCAACCAAGTCCACTCATCACTAGGTGTCCCCTTGTGGCCAGGTATGACATCACAGCAGTCACTGGATTAACAGCCCTTGCTGATGGTCACTCCATTACAATGGCAGTTTCTCTGCCTGGTAACTCAGGCCTCTGGGCAGGTCACCATCTTTATTCCATCCCTAAGAGTCCACAACTGTTTTTAAGAGAAACAAAAGAGCCTTTCTGGCTCTTCTGCAGCCAGTCATCAGTTCAGCCTAGTGAACCCCTGCTAGGCTCTACCACCATTGCAAAGGGCTTGTACACCACATCATTGGGGCCAGTAGGGGAACCCAGTTGCACCCTTGACTGCATTCCAGCCCAGGGCTCTGTATTGCTCAGCTAGGTCTGCTCCTTTACCCATATTGCAGTTTTTCCAGGGCTACTTCCTACCTCACCTCTTTACTTCCCCTCTGGGTCTCAGTCTCCCCTCCCTGCCTGGAGTTCTTGCTTTACTCAGTCTCTTACAGAGCTTTTCCCTGTGCTCTGAGCTTTTCCCTAGATTCAGGACCCTGTACGAGCCTTCTTACTCCCAGCCTAACTTTTTTTTTTCTCTCCAGCTCTTTCACTAAAGAGTCTCTATCAACAATTAACCCTAGATCCTTTTATGCAGGAGTCACATGACTCCTTACAGGTGGGGCTCATCCTGTAATCAAGGTTGGCTTAGGCCTAGGCTCTCTGCACCCAGGCCAGGACACCCTGTTAAATGAATCATAATGTTTACATTTCATCTTAGTTACAGGAACGAGATTTTTAATGAGAAATTGAGGTCCATACTTGCACAAAATACAGTAAGTTCAGTTCATAGCATAGAATATTGAACATCCACTTTTCTGTCAGTCCATATGAAAGGAATATGTTAGTTCTATCAAACTAAAAGCTTTCTACAAGCAGAGGATCTGATCCAGAGCCTAATGAAGTCAATGGAAAGACTCCCTTTAAGTTCAGTGGGCTTTGGATCAGACCCAAAGAGAATTACATTCTAACTGTGAAGCCATGGTCTCCTTTCTCTCTTTCTTTCAATATGCAGAAGACCATCAATGATTAAAGTGGGGGAGGTTCAGAAGATGCTAGACATCTAAGGGTGGGGTTTTTTTGTTTTGTTTTGTTATTTAAGTATAATTTCTTACTTTGTAATAAATATTTTTGTATTAAGGAATGGGAATTGGCCAACGCTTCATATCTGACTTCAAAATTCAGTTCTCATGGAATGAACTTCCACTAATGTTACTTTGGGGAAAACCAGCCCTTTTATGCTCTGATGCAATGAGCTCACACTGTACTACCCTTAAACAAGAAATATGAGAAAAGAAAAAGCTAGAGCTATTGCTTAGGCAGTGTGTTGGGAGTGGCTGCTAGTTGACTGGCCAGTAAGATGGAAGGGTTATGTAAATATCCTCCTGAGTGATATTGCATTTCTATAGCACTTTCCATCAGAGGCGCTTCCAGCACTTTACAAACGTTAATGAATTAAGGCTCGCTACGCCCTTATTAGATAACTATTACCAGGCTTGAGCTGGCAAGACATCTCGATACAAAACTTTCCATGGACTCAATGAGATTTCCTCAAACGGAGCTTGCAGCACTGTACCCAGAATCTCAGTTTTACAGATGGGAGAACTGAGGAACAAAGAGTCAAATCAATAGCTAAATTTGATCAATAGCAAAATTCACATTGACTCCAGGGTGACCCAAATCCAGCACAGAGAGATGAAGACCAAAATTTTCAAATTGCGCAGCTAATTTTGGAGTGGCTCCACTTTTTGGTGCTCAACGTGAAGCACCTTCAGCCTGATTTAGGGTGACCAGATGTCCCGATTTTATAGGGACAGTCCTGATTTTGTGTTCTTTTTCTTACATAGGCTCCTATTACCTCCCACTGCTGTCCCGATTTTTCACATTTGCTGTCTGGTCACCCTAGCCTGATTCCCAAAGGTACTGACCACCCAAAACTCCCATTGACTTTATTTGGGGTTGAGGGTACTCAGCACTTCCAAAAGTCAGGCCAAGGTATCTCAAGTTGGGCACCCAAATGGCCATTTTTGCCTAAGCGCTTTGCCCATTATCACAGTCAGCTGAGAAAAGAATTCAGCTCTCCTGACTCTCAGACCTGTGGTTTAACTGCAGACTGTTCTGCTGCCCATTTTTGTAGATAACTACAATGATTGGTGAGATGGGAGAGGAAGGATTCCCATACAAGATGAAATTTAAAGGCGTCTAAGTAATTTGTTCAGGGAGCAAAATAACAGCTAGTATAAAGACAACCAGATGGATATGACTATTTACACTGTCCCATAACAGAACAGCAAGAGGAAATAATCAATGGAATTACAGGGCATTTAAAATAGAACAAAGGAAATGCCTATTATGCAACATGTAATTAACTTCTGGAACCCACTGCCACAAATATTTAATGGAACCCCTAAGCACAGTTCTATAAATAATAGGTACAAACTGTCTTAGTATGAGGGATAGTCTATCTGTAACAATGATCTCAACAACAGCAACAATAATTATTAGTAAATTGTTATAATTATTGCTGGAAGAAGTTAAAATCAGTATGGGGAGGGAAAGGACTGTGTGGTCGAGCCTTTGCCAGTTTATGTAAGCACACACAAGTACTGTACATGCCTTTTCTGACCCCTGGGACTCAACTAGAATCCTCCTTCATGGTTCCAGTTACAGAAGGCTTGTAAAGTGATCTTCATAGGTACTGGGAGAAACCAGAACAGGAATGGCCGAATTCCACCTTTAGCTACTGCTGCTGTGCAAGCGTTTTTCTGGTGAGCACTTACATGCAGTGCTTCCTTGAATTTGGCCTATTTTCTAAAGCAATGAACAGATTGCTCTGATATTGTTTCTTTCATGGGAAGCAAACCAGAGTCATCTTTGCTGGAACTGGAGCTGCTCTGTAATAATTTATGAATGCTGTGTATTCATCTGGTTTTGGGGATGTTTACAGTATGAATATTTTGGTTTTGTAGGGGCTGTAAGGAAAAACAACCAGAAAGAGAAGAGAAATTACTCAAGATAAGTCACTTCTCTGCAGCCACTTGAATGTTGTTAAGAAAAGACACAGGAATACTCAAGATCAAAAGAACTATAGCAGTTTAAAAAGAGATTTTTTCTCCAGACAGAGGGGCAGTTGTATGGGGGAGTTAATCGGAGGAAGCAGACTGAGAGGCAGGTACCCATTGGGATATCTGAAGAAATTAGGCCTACCTGCTTGCTATCAGAGGCTGATATGCCTTTAGATACAATAGACACATGTGTAGGCTGTTTGAGAGACAAGGTGGGTGAGGTGTATCTTTTATTGGACCAACTTCTGAAGTTAGTACAATACAGATATTACCTCACCTTGTCTCTCTAACATCCTGGAACCAGCACAGCTACAACAACACTTCAAACAATGAAGGCTGTTTGTTATTTTAAAATCCTTTTTCCTCTTATGCTTTTCTCCTACTGCAAAATAACAATACTTATGTTTAATAAGGCTGTCTGGACATTATATTTACCATTGGTCAGAGATTCCTGAAGGGAAGAATTGCAGGCACCGAACCCAGTCGGACCTGCAGGACAAACACAGTTGGTACACTGGGTGTTGTAGCCCAGGGCCCAGTCTAAGAATGGGAGAATCATGGTTTTCTACCCTAGGAAAGGTAAAGGCATGAGCGCTAACATGGGAGGAGGTAGACTCAGAGAGCCCAGGGACAGAAGTGTAGCTAGCCCTGTATTTGTGATGGTTTCGTAGCCAAGGGCTCACAACTTGTATCATTTCACCAATTCCTCTCTTGCTTCTGTGCAATAATGTTATCTGCAGCTGAGGCTCACCTAAAATATCTTGAGAGGAAACAAATTCTTTTCTGTACCTTGCAGAACCAGATGAGCTTAGGCCTGAGGGATGACACTGTCTGGGCCTTCCCTTCTTTGCTGTGTTGGAGCATGTTCCGATAGATATCCAAATCCTGAAATTAAAAAGCTTGGGAAGAAAGACTGTTGGATAAAAATTCACTCATGACAAGTGTGCATGTGAGTGTAATGATTCTTATGATGTGGTTTGGGAAGGCCAAAGATAACTATTTCTGAATGAATCACCGAAAGATACTAAAAACAAAGCTCACTGAACACTCCAAACCTGGTAAGGATCTGGAAACTAGTGCTTAAGAAGACGAGGACATGGTTAGAAAGGCTCTTGTCCACACATGGTGCTGAACTGTTCAAATGCCCAGCTGCCCCATCTCTATTGCCAGAGCTCCTCCAGCTCTGGTCTGCTTCCAAATCAGTTTGGCAATTGAGTCTCTTGACTACAGAGTTGTAGTTAAAAGCAACATTTTCATGCCGAAACTCATTTTCTTATGCTAAACTAGATGAAAAAAGAAAGTTGGACCAACAGCCCATGTGATGCTGGCCTTATGGATTATCAGCAGTTGTCTGACGGCTGACAACAAACACTTTTTTAGTAACTGACAGTGTGAAGATACCCAGAGGGTTTGAACAGGAGAGAAGTTTGGTATTGCCTTTGAAGCTATTGAAAAAATCTTCTGTGCTCTATCCTGGAATTTAACTCTGGCTTTGAAAGTGTTTATCATATGGTAAAGCATAGTTTTCAGAGAAACTACAGATTTCTTCAGAAACCTAAAAGGTAGGCGCCTTTTACTGGTTCATAGGGGACCCTGAGGTTCAGTGGTTGTGACAGTGGGGCTGGAATAAAGATTCCACCTTCTGCTCCTTGTTTTGTCACTCCTCGCTGTGAACGGTGAGTCTGTTGTCCTGCAAAGCCCTACAGGGGGAAATGAAGCATAGGCACAACTTATGGCAGCCTGGACACTGTGCCAGAGGCTGAAGCTTCCCTATAACTACTGAATAGGAACAGCATAAGGAACACCTCTAATCCCTCCCTGCACTGGAGTCTGCCCAAGCATGGGGATGAATCTGGCTCAGAGAGCTTGATTCTCCACTGCCCTGTACCTTGTGTAGCTGTTTAAACCCGTGGAAAGTGAAATATTACCATGAGGTTTTACCTCCAATTTTCACTTGCTTTCCATAGGGGTAAATGGCTCCACCAAGGTGCCAAGCAGTGAGGATCGAATCCCAAAAGACTAACATTCATTTCGGAGCAGGATTTGACATTTGGGTTTTAAAGGTGCCACTTGCCAACACGGTCTGACATATTTATTTATTTATTTACAGCTTATACAAAAGATCTCCCCCCCCCCCCAAAACATTACTTCAGTGTAAAGTAGAATCAGCCACCAGATTCACTCTGCAGAAAGATCAGGTACACCTCATCAGGCTCAGAACTGTTTCTTTGCTTTCATAGATCAAATTTGCCCTGAAAAAAACCCTTCAGGTATAAATGACAGAAAGAGACATTTGGGAAATAAATATGCTTGAGGGTCAGAGTTTTTTATATTTTATATTTTATTTTTAATTATTATTAATTAATATTATTATTATTCAAAGTATGTCTTATCAACAATGTTACAAACACTGATGTGAATGAAGACTAAATCAAGAAAGAGAAGCAAGGGGAGGAGGATCACACTGACAGCCATTTATCATCGCTTTTCAGTATGCTAGATGGCTATTTTCCTGGCATGTCGCATGTTCTCGGTGCCATTTGGAAAAAGCACCAAATAAGGTAAAGCTGCAAAGACAAAGAACACAAATTCTCAAGAGGAAAATACTTAGACAGAGAGCAACTCTCCTGTAATGTTTCCCAGCAGACATTACAAATGTCTGACATTTTGAAAGTGCAATGCCCAGTGTGACAAAGTGTGATGCCCAAATGCTGTGATCTATCAAGAGAAACGCCCAGATGCTTCATCACTGGAAGAGATCTATGGCTTTTCACACGAAGCAATGATCTCTCTGGCCTTTCATGTACATAAAATTCAGAAAGAAAGCAGGCCTCTTCACACAACCAGCTCTTCACACAACCAGGCTATTCATCAAGAACTTGGCTGACCTATGAAAGCCTTTTAATCATAGACACAGGTCAGGCTGCAGAAAGTGGCACAGCCATGAATGTTTCATGCAAATAAATCTCTCACCATCAGCCACCATACATCTGGCCATCTCTCATCCTGGTTCATTACAGCAAAACATGGTTCTCTCTGACTGGAAAATTTAAGAAACTCCCATGCTGGATTAACGGCTCTAAGAGAAAAGGGAGCATTGGCTGGTTTAAAGGATGACTAATGGCATACTGAGCTTTTCCTCTGTAAGTACATGGGTTCAACTCCAGCCCAAGTCAGGAGAGTGAAAGATGTTACCATTCTCTGGAAGCAAATGAATCTCTCACCTTGCAAACCCATTGAACAAGTGTCCACATAACAAAAACTACCAATGTGTTTGGCACAAATTGGCCCTCTTCTTGGCATGCTCAGCAGAGAAAGGGCAAGCATTGAAACTGATTTACTCCCTTACTCGACAGTATCTCACTACTAGGTCTGGGCTTGGTTCATATAGGTGAGAAAGTATAACCTGGTGCTTGCCTGTATTTGTTCCATGGATAAACAGAGGAGTTAGATCTCCAGGATTATCAATCTGTCACTTCACATAACCATTTAATTAACCAAATTTGGGGTTAAACTGGTTCAGAGGGCTCAGGTCTCCATTCTGGTCCCGCTACTCAGCCAAAATTATCTTGATCTCTGCTTATGGGATGTTTTGCCAGTTTCCACTACACTCTCTCATCCATTCCTTCAAACTGCATTTTCCTTTCTTTCAGGAGATAGATGTTCGTTCTACTTTTTTAATGCTTAAAAAGCAGTTTAAGATCTTCAGATGAAAGATACTATACAAGTGCAATAAGGATTGTTAAACCCAAACTTGAGTTCCTTGGAATTAGATAGACCTGAATCATAACTAGGCTCCATAGGTATGTACTGCCAGCTAAGATGCAAAGCCCTCCCAGCATGCATTTATAAACTTAGGATATAGGCAATGACCACCTGTATGCTGTTGGCTTTATAGGCTGAATCAGATCTTTATTTTAATGTTGGCAAAGACAAAAGGAAGTTGCAAGAATGGCTGATCTTATGGGATTCACCACAGAGCTTTTCAGCAACTTTAAACCTGACCCTTAGCTTGGATTTGACATCAAATTTGAATTCTGAACCCCAAGCTGCTGACCCTACTCCAGATCCAGATCAGATCTGGCTTGATCAGCCCATCTCTATTTAAACTGATATTGTGCAGCAACTACATTCTGAACTGGACGTTAAAAAGGGAGGGAACACATGCTGTAATAGTCTATAATTAAACTAGATGCCATTTAATTTCCACTGAAATGCCTGACTGTGGGAAAGAATATTTGCCCCTGAAATGGATGACGTTGGATTAATAACATCAAGCTGTACATGCTAGCTCAACATGCCTGTGATCTTTTTTTTGGAAATCATCAGTGCTTTCGTATGGCCAATGTGAGACATAAAAAAAATGGGCTGGCCTTGCTCTGACTGCAGAGACTCTCTGAGTAAGCGAAAGACATCACCAAATGTGTGCTAAAACACTAGCATTTTTCACAAAACAGCACTGTTATTAATTATGACAACTAGCAAACTCTGGGCGGGAACTGGTTTTCGTTGGCAGTACTCAGTGTAAAAATGAAAATAAAAACCACCCAAAAACAAAAAACAAGGTTGGGGTGAGTGATGAAAAATGAAAGAGAGTTGGTCTGACACACTTTGCAGCCTTGAAAGTGAAAACCCAAATGGTCTGAAGATGGAGGCTTTTCATTCAAGTGAAATATCAATTACCAGGATATTCGTCTTATCCTGCTCAAAGTAAAGTTATAAAATTTCTCATATTCACTGGTTTCAAGGTATGCTACTATCTTTTCAGATACAGATTGATTGGTATGTACAGCTAAATCCAAGTACATGCTGTTTGAACTCTGGCCAAATTCACTTCCAAGAGACTGGCTTTTCAATCTTGAACAAATTATGACTCAGTCAACTTTTATGCTGTAGCAAATCTATGTTTTCTGGTGAAGGATATTGGAAGAGTGTTTACACACAGCTGCAACTCCAGCCAATCTTCTCCCTCCCCACCCTCTACAACATCCTAACTCTCTGCAGGAGAGTTTTGCTCTGGGTATACATTGAGCTATTACATACACTGAGAATGCTTTTCTAGTGGTCCCCTCTAATGCACACAGAGAAACAGCTGTAGATAGCTGATCCATTTAGTCTACTTGGCTCCCTGGCCTGAGTGATGACTATATTGATTGCTTAATTAGTACTAAACTCAGGAAACAGAACAGGAACAAACAAGGAAGAGGATGTAATAAATGTTTATCCAGTCATAAAGAGAAGTAATAAATGGAGATGAAGAAAGAGCTGAGATATGGAGGACACTTGGATATCTGATAGACACAGTCTCTCTTCTATACTCTACAGACAGCTTTATCACATGGAGATAGACTTAGGCTCTAGCAGGCTTGCTGGATACAAAGATGAACACATCATGGAAAGGCTTCAGGATGGAGTAGTGGAACAACAACTTATGATGTAGCCGACAGAAAGTGAAAGTTTGAAACTAAGGCTGGAACATCTTAGCATAGTTGAAAAAGTATCTGGATAGTCACTGCTGGAACTCTCTTTCTCAAAGAGCAAACAAGGCCCAGACAATTGCACCCCATGAAGTAAGGGAACCAGTTCATGGAAGATCAAGGGGTGGTTTGAATAAGGAAGGGAGACTGATTCTTCTTCAAAGATCTTTCTGAGTCCATTGGACAGGGAGTGACATGGGGGCTGAGGAGAATGCTGCTACACTGGTACTGAGAATACTGGTATAGTCAACATTTTTTCAAGCCCCAAATGCATAGGCATCCCAGTCTGTACTCCCACAACCTCTTACTTTGTACTCTGGTCTAACAGCTTTCATTTTATTCTATTTGATTATCTAAGCCTAATTCTATTCTTACCAGTCTCTCATTTTCTCTTTTCTTCTCTTATGTTCTTGGATCACTTCTCTTTCATTCCACTTTTTCTCTCAGTCTGCTATTCCTTGTGTTCTCTAAGAATCATTTAAGTTCTATGTTTAATTTACCTGTTAATATACAAGAATAAATTAGTCCCTTGAGGCATTTCCTGGATTTAGAAACATTAACATTCTTTGTACTTATTCTTAAAGCACTTTACAAACATTAATTAATCCTCACAAGAATCCTGTGAGCTAATTAAATATCCTTATTTTACAAATGGAGAAATGGAGGTAGACAGGTTTACTGACTTGTCCAAAGCCTTGTTTGTGCCTGTTATATTTCCTGAGGGAACTGGATTCCTGGCTCCCAGTCCTGCACTCAACCTTGTTCTCATTTGTAAGTTAACAATCCTATCTGCCAAGCCTTAGATGTAGGAAAAATACACAAAATGATCACTGCAGGACACATAAAATGAAATGAGATTAATTTCTTCAAACACAAATACAATTTCTGTAACTTCTGTTTCAGTATTTTGTATGTCTTATGTAAATAATTTGCAACCGATTAAGTGAGATAGCACCAGGTCTTTATGAGCTGGATGTAAACATGGATAACTGCCAATCGCAGGTATTACCAAGAGAATAACAGAGAATTGAGAAAGGGGATTCAACATCCAAATGTAAAAACTGATTTCTTCTATTTATTTATTACCAGAAAAAGAATTACATGTAATTCATAGATAAAAGCAAAAATTGTGAAGGGAAACATTTTTGCCATGAGAGCAGATATACAGGGACATTTCCAGCTCCGATATCTATGATTAAATCTCTGCTCCTTCCTGAATTTTCTCTGTTTTATTTTTCTTTATGCAAATAAGTGATAAGAAATCTCTCATTATTTGGCAGCAGAAATGAACAGAAAACCAAGTGGTTGTCTAAAAATTAAGAAATGTGGGCTGGTGGGGGTTTTCAAGAGATTTGAAATAGCAGAAATAATAAAATCAGGGAATAGTGGCCAAAAGCAAATGAGCTATTCAATAAGAGACTGGTTCGCAGCACATTGAAGTCAGATCATCAACAGGAATGGGAGAAGGGAGTATAATGAAGTAATACACTAGAACTTCACTCAAAACTCAGCTCAATATGATTGTTTCTCAGTGTCTGAAAGTGCTCAGGAATCCTTTTGTTTTTCTTTATTTTCCATTTATTAAGAAGTTTTAATCTTTTAGGTTTCAACTGAAACCAGAAACAGAAATGTCAAAATGCCACAAGACAGCCTGTTCCTGAAATGTTTATGACACAGTAGGAAGCAGAAAATGCCTGAACATCCTCAAGAGAACCCAGTCTCAGGAGATTGCCTTCTCAATTGTACATACCAACCATATAAGCCTCAGAGCAGCATCCTAACTCTTGGGTACTTCTGCAAATTAACTTTTGATCGTCGCCAATTGTTAAACAAGGTGGAAACATAGCCTGGGAAGTGATCAAGAAAATGTAAGTGGAAATGGAGCAGGGCAGAAGATCCAGGAAGTCATCTGATGTGCCCATTTGACAGTCTCCTTCTGTATCCCTTTTCAGTTGCCTCTGCATCCTACGTTTATTGTGGGCTTTAGAATGTACTCTTGAATCGTCTATGTATCATATTTTTAAAAATCTCTTTCATCAGTGTTGAGAAAAAGCCAGAACTGGGCTCTGCTGTTCAGAAACGGAAATCCTAAGTCATACACCAATAATATGAAGAAGTCATTTCTGGACAGATCGTTTTTCTGGCTATTCTACTGAAAATATCAGGCTCTATTGCATTATCTAAAATGACAGTGGCTATCCAGTTTAAAAAGAAGTGCGTCCTTCAGGGCTAAGGTCACTTAACATCATATCACCCAGGGTAACACCTTATATCATTCAATCCATCTTACTGGTCTGGTGACAAGATGCCAGATTCCATAATTCTAGCTGTCTAGGACAGAGGAGTCCAAGCATCCTTTGGAGGTGGCACATAGGCTAATCGAAGGGAGTCAGTAGAAATAACAACCATTTTAATTCACAATTTCTATTCCCATTTGTGATCATCTCAGTCAGTCAGTCAGCCCTGAGCAGGCTATCTCTGTACTTCATCATGTTGGGTTACATACCATATTATCTATCACACACATTTTAATGAGATTGCATATTATCATGACACAATATAATTCAGTAGAGCAGAAATAAGATTTTTAAAAATAACATATTCGTTGACCTTTTTCTTTAAAATACTTAAAGTGTACTAGTATCACAATTGCATATAAAATATCAAGTATTTGATATTTGTACAATTATGCTCTTTTTCCGTAATAAGAAATAATTTCAAATGACAAATATAACTCCTGATATATTGTTTGGGGGAATTTCTTCACCATGAAAATGTAACTCATTTTCCCCCTCTTTTCTCCTTATCACTTGGTGCAATAGCCAAATAAACTATCTGATCAGCTGGCCCACAGTCTGCAGAACTATTTCCAAGAAGCACTGAGACATCCACCAAATCAACAGATGTAATTATACTTTGATCTTGTATTCCAGTTCCTCTGAGAAAAGTTGAATGATATTAAGAAAGAAGATCCCATCTCACCAATTTTAACACACACAGCGCTTAATATTGGCTATAGAACTGCTTGTCTTGAATAGCTACATTAAGCAATTTTTTACTTAAGCTCCATCTCTTTAGAAATTTTTCTTGAGTGTCATAATTTAGCACTAATGAATTACATCTCACGGATTTTTTTTTAAGTTTTCTTAACCCCATTTTCATAAGTACCAATAAAGATTTTAGCTACTATTGTTATCTTAAATACATATCTTACTTTAGACTCAATCCATTCTACGGTATTGACTCATAAAATTAAATAAAAGTTGGTTTTACATTAAATTGCATCTGAACTATACATTTTATTTGAGCTGGTCAACAATTTCTGGATTTTGAATTCTTATAGAAAATTTTCATTTTTTTGGCCAGCTCTATATTTTATGTTGTCTGATTATTTGGATCCAGTACAAATCCAACGTTTGAAATGCCCAAAATATGTTTAAGTAGTTTGTTGTCTGACCATCTCATCTATAACAGAGATTTGAACAATTAACTGTCTTCTCTTTTGAATTACAGAGGTATAGAAAAATAGCTCATCATTTTCCACTGAAATACCTCCCCGGAAAAGAGTATGTTAGAATATTGTATTTGTCCCAATCTCACTTTCAATGCTCTCAATTTTGATTTTTCAATTTCTTTTGAAATAATTTTTTAAAAAATATTTGATCTCTACTGCTGTAACATTCTGGCTACTGAAACATTCTACCCACAGGCAGCAAAACCCTGATAAATTACATGAATCACTGGGGGAGCCATTATGAATTAATGAAATTTGCAATTATCAAGGAAGCGAAAGAATACAGTAGAAAGCTAAGATAATGCATGACAAAATGTATGTGGTTAATTTATTTTGGCAACTGCAGTTTAGTTTCAATTAGTTATATTAATAATTCACAATGTACTGCAGCCTATTTAATAAAACCTGTATAAAGTCTCACTCTGCTAATAATATTGTGATAGATGAGGGAGTGCACTTTTGTGAGGGGCAAACAAAGTGGGTATCAGTGTTTGTCTCTATCTGTATTTACAATCTGATGATCCAACGGAGGCACTGAGCTCTTTCAATATCTATTGAGGTCAGTGAGAGTTGAGGGCACTCAGCACTTTACAGGATAGAGCCCTGAACTATTTCAATCACTTGTGTCTGCAAAGTTGTGCTGGAAAAGAATCTCAGAAAGAGGCTACCACAGTACAGTATGTCAGCGTTTCTGCTTCCAGTTCCTGCTGGAACTGGGCAGCGCCGAGTGGGGCAAACACGGAATATAATGGGGCTAAAGAGTTACCAAAACTTTTCCAAACCTTCCAAAGCAGCAAAGTGTCCTGTGTCACCTTATAGACTAACAGACGTATTGGAGCATGAGCTTTCGTGGGTGAATACCCACTTCGTCGGATGCATGTCTAACTAACACGGCCATCCCTCTGATACCAAATCTTACAGTGTTGGATGGAGTTTCAGGTCAACAGTTACTTTCTTCCGGGTGGCTGTTTCATCCCCAAATAAGTTCCCATTGTAGCATGAAGGCACAGCCATGGGTGTATAGGCAGCATGGAGAACCTCCTGTCCATCCCGGGGGAGATCTGAGAAGATATGGAATTCCTCTGGAACTCTCAGGCATGCTGGGGAAGTGTATAAATCACACCATTCCATAATTGGGCCTATTAGGGTGCAGGCTAGCCATGGACCCATCTCCTCCCTGTTCCTTTAGAGTGTCTGGCACCTCAGTGATGCTTCGAGAGATCAGTCCCTAAGCTTCCCCAAGCATAGAGAGTGATTGTCCCCTGGCCCTTGTGTAGGCTCCTTTGCATACTCCCATTTCATGCACCCATGCAAGGACTAGGCATAATCTGTCACTCAATCTGTATATCCTTATTGATGCATGTTAACAAATGATTACTTTCTAACTAGAGAAGCATGGATCCAAATATTCCTTGAAATGTATTATCTCTGCTCACTCTAATTGCATTCAAAATCCAGACTTTTCAACCAGCCCCTATTTCTGTGATGGACTGAAGCTAAACTGCTGATCCGAATATCCCTGAACTTTGGGAAAATTCTAATGCAGACCTAGACTTTGCAGCTCGGGATGTTCTCTGGTTTTCACACACTGATGAACTGAGTGCAAATTAAACCTTCCATTGTGGATTTTTAGTTAGCTTCTTCCTAACACATTTGTTTCTGATCAAAACTCCTTCAATCCCTGTCCCCTGCAACATTTATTTTCTTTAGTGTGTGAAGCAAACTCAGGAAATAAATATTAATTTTCACTTTGTTCCCTTTTCTGAGCTATTCTTGACGGGAATGGAACAGCTTGTGTGAGAATATCTGATTATATAGAATGTCTTCATAAGGCTGTTTGACATAATTTGTTAGTTCCCCCATCTGCACATGGAGATATAATAGAAACTAATGCCTGGGAAAAATGAACATTCAATGTATTTTATTCATTTCTCGCATAGTAGGTAAGTGTGTGACAAAGTGCCATTAGAATGATACATTACATCTGTTTTAGCACATTAATTTGGCATTCATAGAATGAAATAAGTGGCATAGACCATTTAGTAACCTCCTCTCTGGCAAAAACAGTCACAGACTAAACAAGAGATAAGATTAGAAAAGTTTGACATGATTTTACTTTTATGATTGGGATTATTCAAGGTAAGTCTTTCCATTAGTTTGTGGACTGTAAATTCTCTGAGGTTAGGACCATTCCTTCTTATTTGCATAGTAAAGACCTAGCACGCTTTAGGTTGTTGCAAAAGCAAAAAAGGAAAGAAATTTAAAGTGCACTAAAAATTGAACAATTCAACATATAACTTTTTTGTGCTAAACAGATAGATTGATAGATAGCTAGTGTTTAGCATGAAAACCTCATGTAACAATAATGCTAACTCATGATCACTTTTAATGTTAACTCTCTTCCTCACATACCCCAGACTCACCTATTATTTATTGACATCCCTTCATGTGTTATTTCTCACATAGGGTCTGATTCTATAAAGCATTACTACTGGGTGTAATCTTTACTTACCCAGATTCTCCATACTGCTGATTTGAGGACCCCCAAGAGAAAACGTTTAACATATTAACTCATAAGTTGATGAATGTCATTTTACATATTACTTATTAGCATTATTTATTATTATTTTTACAGCACCCAAATGTGTGTAGGTGTTTTATAGTAAACATAAGGAGACATGGTTCTTGCTCTGAAGAACTTACAACCTAAGGGCCAGATTCTGCAAACTCATAAGGCCTGATCCAAAGCCCGTTGAAATCAGTGACCATTTTTCACTGACTTCAATGACATTTGGATCAGGCCCTTACTAATAAAAATGGTGCTTCCTAGGAATAAATATTTGGTGCCCTGGGCCCTAGTTTTAGGTATGATTTAAATGTAAAGAGGTAAAAAGCAGTAGAGAAGGGAAGAGATAAAGAAAGACAAAGGTTATAGTGCTATGGTATATGTAAGTACATTAAAAAATCTGAGGATGTTCTCCTTTTCAGGGGCGGCTCTATGTTTTTTGCCGCCCTAAGCACGGCAGTCAGGCAGCCTTCGGTGGCGTTTCTGCGGGAGGTCCGCTGGTAATGTGGATTTGGCGGGTGATCTGCTGGTCCTGCGCCTTTGGTGTACCCACCACCGAATTGTTGCCGAAGTCGTGGGACCGGCGGACCTCCTGCAGAAACGCGCCGAAGGCTGCCTGACTCCTGCCCTCACGACAACCGGCACGCCACCCCCCGCTCTCCCCGGCTTGCTGCCCCAGGCACGCGCTTGCTGCGCTGGTGCCTGGAGCCACCCCTGCTCCTTTTGGGAGGAAGTGGGTATATTTTTAAGTAAACAATATGCATTTATACTATAGGAAGGGATGGGGATTGAATGGATTTTAAATGGGCATTTCTTGTCTTTTCTTGTTTCAGAATAACCTCATTCTTGCTTCCAGAATATCGTGGGACTGTTTCTCATTTGCACTAAAGCTCTTATTACTAAATTACAGAATTTAAACCCATCTTTAGGATCTTTTATGCTGCCACAGTTGTGTAAAGGAGAATCAGAACCCATATGTTTCAGCAGCTGACCCCGCAGTGAATTTCTGTTCATTTTGATAGATGTTTGGAATGTACAGCACCAAGCATGTTGGGCTGTATTAGAGAGAAACATTTTCTGCACCCTGCTCAGGACTGAAGACTTAAAATAATATTTCTAACTAGTATTTATTTATTGTATTTATTTCAATGTATAAAAGCTATCATTCTTCTTATTCAATAGGCACCCAACCCTGTACTGTTCTTTTACACAAGTTAAAACTTACAAACTCAGATCAATAATAAATAATAACCTCCTCATTGTGCCATAAATACATATCCCAGTGCTCCAGACAACAAATAAAGACTTGTCTTCCTTCAGGAAACTTCTACCCCAAATGCATAGAAGGAGGAATTGCTTTGCAAATTAGACTTGACCCCGGAATTTAATATGGGGTCCAATACCCACTGAAATCAAGGGAAGACATGCATTGACTTTGGTAGTGTTATGAGGTGTTGGATCAAGGCCTATATGAATAAAGGATATCTGACATTGTCACATGTTAGAAGGTCCACCTAAAAGATACATCAAGAAAATAAATGTTATTCTAGCACAGCAGTCTGGTGGACTGTTTTTCCCTGTTTGTTTTCTGATATGAACATGACGTTGACCCGTAGCTCTCCTAATAATCTTTATTGGCTGGTAAAATATTTAGTTATGCCTGCCCTTAGTGAAAGGAGCTGGGATTCAGTCCTCCATTCTACAGGTTTCAGAGCTGGATACTTGGAAACAAAGCCAACTTTTAAAAACAGTATATTGAAGCTGATACAGCGGGTTAATGGCTGAAATGTGCAGTGGAAATCATGATGAAATGAACTAGTGAAATGCAGAGCCTGTGACTAATCTGTTGAGATTTTAATATAATGAAAGTGAATATGAGCCAACCGTGTAGCTTGGTGCTTCTGGCCTGTCATTTGGGAAACCCAAATTTGGATTTATCGTCAAGACTACAATTGCCAGTAGCAACGGAGTGCAGGGATAAAATGCTTGATCTCTGGGGAGGGAAGGGAACTAGTATACTGTTGCTGAATAATCTGTACCAGCCTACCTCAAAAGTACTGTAGCACTAATGGTATAATCAAACTGCCATGTAGCTGCCCTTTAGAAGAGAAGGTGCCAGTTTGAACCTGACCCTGTGAGGGGCTGAGTGCCTCCGACAAGAGGTTGAGCATCCTCAGCTTCCACTGACTCTGCTTAGAGTTCAGAGCACTCAGTGCCTTACAGGAGATGCTCAGCACATTGCACATTGCAGGATGGAGCCCTGATGTCCAGGAATTAGGGACAAATCAGTAAGTTAAAGTGAATAAATGAGAGCGGGTCGATTTACAGTGCAAATTACCGAGATGAAAGGGGTGGGTGAAAAATGAGCTCCTTTGCCTGAAAGGAGAAAGATTGGGCTGCCAGGCACATGCACTGTGGCTAGTGTAGCTGTCTTGTATGCTCCCCTGAGCTGTCCCAAACAACAGAAAGTGGAGATAAACACAGCCAGCGGCGTTTGAGATTGTCTGAGGTGACCTTGTTGTCAGGTTCTAGGAGAAAGCTCTCCAGGCCTGGTGGCAGAGGTAACACCCTTGGACATTCTACCTTAGGGCCTGGTTTGGGTAAGTTCTGGAAGTGATGTAAGGTTTACCCACTGGCTTTTGATAATTGTAACTATCAACATGAAGGCAATTTGACTACAGAGAGTTGTGGGTTTTGACCAGGTAACAGTGTGGTATATGTTGTGTGGTACCTTTTGTGTTCCATGTACTGCACCTTTGACCTTTCCAAGCACTCTTTCTAACCTTGTGTGCAGAACTGCCATTTTCATGTGAGATTTCAGTACAGACCATAAGAGGAGACACACACACACGGCTCTCTCACAGAGACTTTACTTTTGTTCTTTCTTTTCTGGTGTTCCCTCAATATAAAACAAAGGCCATTTTCACTGAAAATATCAGAGGTGGGTGTCGGGGCTGCATGGAGAAACTGATGCTTAGTGAGGGGTTTTAAAGAGACAAGTTGAAAAATTCTTAAATATAGTACTAACCATCCATGAACACCTTCATTTTCATTTACTATACATATTTCTCAGTTCATTATTCAGGTCTGATCAGTGCCTTATAATTTTCTGTTCTGTCTTTGTAATTTAGCAAAGCTGGTCAGCTAAAGAAAAGAGGGTACTAGTTATGTAAAAAAAAAACTTCACAGAAGATTTAAAAAATAATCAGCACATAAATCAGGCAGTAAATCTAAAGCATTGATATGTTGTTGACTAGTGTCTCTCTGGAGGCCAACATATTCATAACTGACCAGCACATGCAATATGTGACAGTGTGTGACATTCACACTGAATTATATATCTATCTTAGGTTTCTATATGGCAATCTTTAATGTACTGTAATGTACTTCATAATCTTTAATGTATTCATCTTCACAACACCCTGTGACGTAGGCAGTGCAATTATCCCCATTTAACAGATGGGGAACTGAGGCACAGAGAGACTAAGGCCTAAATACCTTTGAGACTCAGGGCCTAAGTGACTTGCCCAGGAGCACACACAGAAAGTTTGTGGCAGAGCAGAGAAACAAACACAGCTCTCTAGAGTCCAAGGCTAACAGCTTAACCAGTAGACCCTACTTTCCTGTGGACTGATGAAAGCAGGGGAGTCGGGGCACAATTGTACTGAGGCCCTCCCAAAAATCTGTAACATCTGTGTAAATACAGTGAAATAGGAGGATATGGGGCCCCCATAAACATGATGTAGTGGGGCCCCACATTTTTATTTATGGGCTGTGCAGCATGTTTATAAACCCTATGTTGAATATGACAAATTTCTGTTCCCAGGAATATTTATGATTTGTTTAAAGTAATCCCATCAAAATGACAACAGCAAACCCTGCTTTTCCCACCCCCACAGAACAGAGGAACATGAACTGAGAGAGAACTTGGAAAGTTCTCCTTTGATTGTTCCACCCATGTGCGTGAAAGGTGCAGACTGCAAACAAACTCACCTTATCCATTACAGTGGCATTTAGCAGGCTTCAGCCCAAAATTCTCCATGAGGTGGGGAGAGAGATGGTGAACTGTAAGGATTTCAAACATTACCTGAACTAAAAATTTCCTATCATAAAAAAGATACAGATTAGAAAGGGAAAAAATTATGACTGACTCACTTCTTAGTCATTACTTAGCCACTTCTGTAGCAGGGTATTATTTATAAAGTGCTCTTGGAGCACCCTTTCCTCATTCTCCTTAATTGGCACAGGCTTCAGTTGCTTAAAAGGGGGAAGTTAATTATTTTTTCCAATATCTCCAGCACTTCAGCTTTGAACATCACAAACATCTCCTTCACTTTGTTCTATATCTCCTTTGTGTCTATGAAATCCTTTTATACATTCAGAGCAGCCCAGCAATGATGCAGTCTCCCTCCTTCAGCCAAGTACAATGTGAAAATAAGCCTTTATTGCTGGGTTATCACAGTTTACAATAACAAACCAAGCCTTTTGATTAAGAAATCATGCCTGTATTCTGTCTGGAATGTGTATATGTGCAGTGATGGACTTTAGTTGCCTAGTGCCACGAGCTGAAAGAAGGAAACATGTCTTCTCAGTAAGCTGAAGGGAAAATGCTTGTTTTACTTAGGAAAGCAACATTAGAAAATAGGTTTTATTCAATAAATATTTAAAATATAACTTACTATTTGCCAACATTTAATTTATAACTTGGTTACTACTCAAACTCCCTCTTATCTTTCAACTTCTTCCTGCCTCTCCTGCCTGCTACTGAAGCCTAAATGAGCTTGGCTGACTGACTGTGTAGCTGACCAGAGATCTTGGCTTCCTTTATTTAGCTGTCCTGTAGACTATTTGTGTCAAGACAGTATGTGAAATTACTCTTCTGCTCGTAAGAATCAGCTGCCAGAGGCTGGAGGCCAAAAATATTAAGGGATGTGTGATGGGCTTGGTCACAGAGACCCCCTTAGGACTGCCACCTGATATGCTGAAACTATCTCTGAGTCCATTTTCTTTGATGGATTGGGACTCCAGATCCCTGTCTTGTTGAGCCAGACATGCTAGCCCGCTGAAACACAGACCCAGGGTCTGAACCATGTCCCCAAAGCTTCAGACTTAACTGAAAACAGCTCAGCAAGTACTCCTGTCTCCAGCACCCAGACACCCAGCTCTCAATGGGATCCAAACCCCAAATAAATCTGTTTTACTCTGTATAAAGCTTATTTATAAACTCATAAATTGTCTGTAACACTGATAGAGAGATATGCACAGCTGTTTTCTCCCCCAGGTATAATCACTTACTCTGGGTTAATTAATAAACAAAAGAGATTTTATTAAATATAAAAAGTAGGATTTAAGTGGTTTCAAGTAATAACAGACAGAACAAAGTAAGTTACCAAGCAAAATAAAACAAAACAGGCAAGTCTAAGCCCAATACATTAAGAAACTGAATACAGGTAAAAGTCACCCTCAGAGATGTTCCAATAAGCTTCTTTCACAGACTAGACTCCTTCCTAGTCTGGGCCCGATCCTTTCCCCTGGTACAATCCTTTTTAGTTCCAGCTCAGGTGGTAACTAGGGGATTTCTCATGTTCGGCAGCCTCTTTTGTTCTGTTCCACCCCCTTTTATAGCTTTGGCCCAAGGTGGGAATCTTTAGTCTCTCTGGGTCCCCAACCCTCCTTCTAAATGGAAAAGCACTAGGTTTAAGATGGATTCCAGTATCATGTGACATGGTCACATGTCGCTGTAAGACCTCCATTCACGTACACAGGAAGGCTTGCAGGTAAATAAACCCATTCACAACCGATCATCTTATTCAATGGAAGCCATCAAGATTCCAAGCCACCATTAATGGCCCACGCTTTGCATAATTACAGTAGGACTTCAAAGAAATACTTCAAATTTCTAGCTCCAGATACAAGAATGATACATTCATACAAATAGGTCGAACACACTCAGGAGATTATAAGCTTTGTCATTATACTTTACAAGAGACCTTTTGCATGAAGCATATTCCAGTTACATTCTATTCACACTCATTAGCATATTTCCATAAAACATATGGAGTGCAACGTCACAGAATAACAAGAGCAGGTAAAGCAAACTAAAATGAAGGAGAAGCCAACTTGGAAATAAAGGGTTGCATTAAGGCTGCTCTCCTGTACTATAGAACAATGGTTGTCAACCAGGGATACACGCACCCCTAGGGTACGTAGAAGTCTTCCAAGGGATACACCAACTCATCTAGATATTTGCTTAGTTTTCCAACAGGCTACATAAAAAGCACTAGCGAAATCAGTACAAACTAAAATGTCATACAATGACTTGTTTATATTGCTCTATATACTATACACTGAAATGTAAGTACAATATTTATATCCAATTGATTTATTTTATAATTATATGGTAAAAATGAGAAAGTCAGCCATTGTTCAGTAATAGTGTGCTGTGGCACTTTTATATTTTTATGTCTGATTTTGTAAGCAAATCGCTTGTAAGTGAGGTGAAACTTGGGGTATGCAAGACAAATCAGACTCCTGAAATAGGTACAATAGTCTGGAAAGGTTGAGAGCCACTGCTGTAAAAGACTATAAAAAAGGTCTTCTTTCATCTCCAAGACTTAAGCTGTCATTGATCCTGGAACAAACTGTGAGCAATGGGAGCTTGCTGGGCTAGTATTCACTGGGATTTAAAGGCTTACTGTAATCAGTGTCTGATAACTACTGGGTGGTAGAGATGCACAGGGTAGGAAACACAAATCCCTCCTGGTATGTGTGTAGTGTGCTTGTGTATGATGGGTGTGTACAGTTGTATTCTTTTTGTTGTTGGCCTGAAAACGTTCCCCCTCCCTTTTACTGTGATGTGGGGTATCCCTGACTCATGAAGGTGGCACCCTTAGACTGGGAAAAGCAGGGTGAATGTGTAAGTCACTCTCAGGACAAAAATCTCAGCATCTTCAGAACAAAATGCATCTGATATAGCTTTCCTATGATAAATACATAAATAAAGACATATGGGATGGTGGGGGGAAGGGAAGGAAGGGTGAAAAACTTCAGATAAAAAAGCTGTAAAAATAGTTTCTTAACATGTTCTTGGATGTCATTGTGATGGGCAAAATATATAAAGTACATAAATAAGTCAGATGAAAGAATAATGGAGTGCTTGTGAAAGCTGCCAACATAACATCACTAGACACCGAAATCCATGATTTCTAAACCAGAGAATACAGCAAAGGCAGTAAGTGCAGTGTACATTTTCCCACATTGCCCTGCTAATGCACCTTAATCCTGCTTTGGGGTGACTTCTAGGGGGAAAAGAGTAGAGCAATCTTTGCTGAGATTTCAAGAGGGCTAATATAGTGTGTGCGTCTGTGTGTGTGTGGGGGTGTTATATAAATTGGGACAACTGTTCACCTGCAACTGAATTGAGCTCACCGTGTCATATAATCATAGGATCATAGGACTGGAAGGGACCTCGAGAGGTCATCTAGTCCAGTCCCCTGCGCTCATGGCAGGACTAAGTATTATCTAGACCATCTCAGACAGGTGTTTGTCTAACCTGCTTTTAAAATCTCCAGTGATGGAGATTCTACAACCTCCCTAGGCAATTTATTCCAGTGCTTAACCACCCTGACCGTTAGGAAGTTTTTCTTAATGTCCAACCTAAACCTCCCTTGCTGCAATTTAAGCCCATTGCTTCTTGTCCTATCCTCAGAGGTTAAGAAGAACAAATTTTCTCACTCCTCCTTGTAACAACCTTTTATGTACTTGAAAACTGTTATCATGTCCCCTCTCAGTCTTCTCTTTTCCAGACTAAACAAACCCATTTTTTTCAATCTTTCTTCATAGGTCATGTTTTCTAGACCTTTAATCATTTTTGTTGCTCTTCTCTGGACTTTCTCCAGTTTGTCCACATTGTTCCTGAAATGTGGTGCCCAGAACTGGACACAATACTCCAGTTGAGAACTAATCACATAGGATATTTCTCCTCCAGTGGTTTAAAAACACTTGTAAAAATCCATAGTGTGCAGGACAAAAAGTCCCAAAGAGCAGTTTACTGGTAAGTTCAAGACCGGTGAGCAGTTTCTTTGGATCTTGCAACCCCAGGGCCACATTACCGCAGTAAGCCCATGGTGGGCAAAGATATTGAGTTATTTGTATAACTGGTTCAATTTTGATAAAACAAGGTGTGTTTTGCCTAAATTCCAACTGTTTCTCTAGACCCTTCTCCTGGTCAGCATAAGATCCTTTTGATCCTTCTGTGTAGTCAGGGATCTCTAGTTCAGGAAGGTACATGGCTCATCAGGACAGGCTAGCTGCTCACCACAGCATTAACTGCTCTGTGGGAATGTTAGAGTCCAAGATAATGCAGTTGCTGGGTCAGGCTTGTTACAGAGTCACTACCATTCAGTAGTCTCGGAACAGGAAGATTTTGAAGAAAATATGCCTTGGATTGGATTTGCCCAGATGTGTGACTGAGGGCTTGGCTACACTTACGGTTTGCAGCGCTGGTAGTTTGCAGCGCTGGTCATCCAGCTGTGTAGGAGCAGCGCTGGTGTGTGGCCACACTCACAGCTACCAGCGCTGGTGTGTGGCCACATTTGCAACATTTGCAGCGCTGTTGGGAGTGCTGCATTATGGGCAGCTATCCCAGCATTCAACTGGCAACAACGTGCTTTTCAAAAGAGGGGGGTGGTGGGTGGTGTACTGTGACAGGGAGCGGGGAAGAGAGAGAGAGTGGATTTTTGGAGCCAACACTGTGTGTTAAGTTTCCTGGATTGAAAAATCACAAAATGTTCACGAGCCCTTAGTCTTAACTCTTAATTGCAAACAGCCTGCCTCCAACACGGACTCCCCGCTGTTTCACTCACTCCCTGTGGTGTACTGTGACAGGGAGCGGGGAAGAGAGAGAGAGTGGATTTTTGGAGCCAACACTTTAGCTTCCTGGATTGAAAAATCACAAAATGTTCGGGAACCCTTGGTCTTAATTGCAAACAGCCTGCCTCCAACGCTGTTTCTCTGTCAAGCAAACATTCTCTCCCTGCCTCTCATTTGATCGTTCACAGCCAGGTACAGATAGCTCCTGTTTGCTGTGATCAGTGTTTGTTTTTTAGATAAGCAGTTCAACGGAGCTCCGATCGGAGTTCACAACAAAACAAAGAGAGGCTGCATAACAAAACAAAGAGAGTAATTTAGTTAAAAGCTTTCTGGGATATCTCCTTATTCCCTGGAGGCCAATAAAAGCGCTGGTGTGTGTCCAAACTTGATGAGCAGCGCTGGATCACCAGCGCTGCAATCGCTACACCCCAACCTGGCCAGGTGTACAGCCAGCGCTGCAGCCAGGGAGTTGCAGCGCTGGATGTGCCTTGCAGGTGTGGACGGTTACTAATTGCAGCGCTGGAAAGCCTCTACCAGCGCTGCAACTTGCAAGTGTAGCCAAGCCCTTACATTGATTTCCTGGGACCCAAGGAAGCTGTTTGTCTATGACAGCCTTTCACTTGGGCTAAGACCACTTGTAGAATGGCCATTCTGTGCTTTTCACAAAGGTTGCAACAGCTAGCATGAGACTGTTATTTATTATCATAGCAAGGGCAGGCAAAACCTCCATTCATTACAGAGTGGCAAGGCCTGTGACATCCTATAAGAACGTATTGCTAGGATCACTGTCATGCTATGTGATTTATACTCAATTCATGATCAAATGCTCCAGGCTTGAAATGGAAGAGAATAACCACATTTGAAATATTTCAACAGGCTTTTCCTTTTTTTCTTTTTCCTTGTAACGATAAACCACAACATGTAAAACTCTGTGACATGTTGGGAATGTATTACACACTATGCAGGGGTCGGCAACCTTTCAGAAATGGTGTGCCGAGTCTTCATTTATTCACTCTAATTTAAGGTTTCGCATGCCGGTAATACATTTTAACGTTTTAGAAGGTCTCTTTCTATAAATCTATAATATATAGCTAAACTATTGTTATATGTAAAATAAATAAGGTTTTTAAAATGTTTAAGAAGCTTAATTTAAAATTAAATTAAAATGCAGAGCTCCCCCGGACCGGTGGCCAGGACCCCGGCAGTGTGAGTGCCACTGAAAATCAGCTCTCGCATGCAATAGGTTGCCTACCCCTGCACTATGGCAAGGATTCTAAGGGATCACAGTCTCAGTAGTTATAAAACATTGTTTCAAAATAATTTTACTGAGCAGTAGCACTGTGCAGAGGATGAAAGTTCCATTTCACGAAGGACTTTGAGATTTTGACATTTGGTTTTGTTTCAAACTGGAATGAAACCTGAAAATTTCCGAATTCTCCACAAAGTAAAATCCTCCCCAAAATTTTGTTCCAGGTCATTTGAAACAGTTCATTACAACAAAAAAAACTAAAATGTTTTTATTTGAATTTTGACTTTTTAATGTTGCATTATATTATAATATATGATGTCAAAATAAAATAAAAATCGAAAACAAAAAGTTGTTTCAAAACTAAAAATTGAAACGTTTCATTCCAAAAATGTCAAACTGGGACAATTCAACATTGTCAGAACTGTTTTTTCTAAACAAAATTCAAGCAAAATTAACCTGATTTCAGGAAGTATTTCAGTTCTGAGCAAATCACATATTCCCACAGAATATGGTTCCAGTCAAGTTTCTCCAGCCAGCTCTACTCGGCCGGCATTTACTGCATATAGACTTACATTTCCATTGTAACTGGGCTGTTCTCAGAATACCTCACAAACTGCAGTTCATGTTCACACTAAATAGATTTTTTGGCAAAAGGTCAATACAGTCATCCGCATGGAAATACACAGACTTTTGTTCATATGCTGGGCCAAATTCTTGCTAGCAATGTACATATGTATACGGCAGGCAGCAACCACAGTCCTGTAAACAGCACATATGAAACAGCCTGGACTAAGCAATAAACTCTATCCAGCCAGCTGCACTAAATATTCCTGTTCTTAGCACTAATAGAATGCATGGGGAAGCTGGGCAAAATACAGAATTTATTAACTCTCTTTAATAAGCTAAGACTGCAGCAGGAGAGGAGCAAAGATGGAAGGTAGCAGTGAGAGCCCTATTTCCAAAGGGAATAGAGAGGCATAAGAAAAGAGAATAGCGTGTATATGTGCCTGGGCTGTTTGAGCACATGTATTGTCTTTTCTCTGCACAAACAGAATTTGACCCTATACATATAGGAAAACTTGTAATTTATTGGGGGTAATTTTCAAAGCACTGGGACTTGTGCTCCTATACAATTTAGCTGTGGTTGGAAATCTCCCCCATGATTAATATATTACACTGCTGATCAATTTTCAGATTTAAAATACATGAAATTAAACTCACTGGGTCTGCTTTTGATCTCATTTACTCCAGAGTAAATGAAGAGGAACGCTATTGAAATCAATGAAGTAAAAGAGATCGAAAATGAGCAAAAGCAAGATCAGAATCAGGCCCAGTATAGCTAAATATATTATAATATATTGAAAGTGACACAATTGATCATTGCATTGCAAAATATGTAATGACAAATTTAACAACATTCTGGATATTTTATATAAAATATATATAGTTAATTAATTACATGGAACATCATTCACCATTTTTAGCAAGCTATTATATACCACTCTAGTCTATGTTAGCAATGTGCAACCATTTCTGTAAAAAACAATATTAGCTGCAGAGACAATCCAAAGAGACTGGGCCAATCACTGGGAGTTTGGACTGAGCAAGAACTGCAGGATTGAACCCAAAGAAAGTAAGGGCCAGACTGTGGCTGACCCGTACAGGAGTGGTCCCTGACTTGTACACCTGGTCCCAGTCTCACTGCATGCAGATTAGGTGGGAGTGCACAACACTTCCAGCTTCCCCAAAGGGAAGAGCGTGAGGCCATGATACCATATCCCTTCTGCACAAGCCGTCAGACTGAAGCCAGCATGGGAGGAAAGTACACACTGTGCCCTTTCAAGGGGTGTAGCATTTACTGTCCGGGTACTGCTTCCCTAGGACTCTTGCAAGCATTCTGGATGCCTTAACACTGAGGCAAGCAGGAGGCCTCAGTGACCTGCTGCTTGTGCAGAGTCCCTTCTACGTAGCCGCCTATGTATAAGCGGAAAATCCCAGCCAAAAGTGTTCACCGAGAGGGCAGTGAGCATGTAGATTTAGCTGCTAAGTAATGGCATTGAAATGAACACATATAAATGAAGCCAGTGACTACAGCAGACAGCAAGCCATTTTAATGAGGAGAATGGGGACTGGAAGATACAATGAACAAAGCAGGAGGGAAGAGTGAGATAAACCTAAAGGGATCAGTCTTGTCAGAGAAAGTGCCGCTATTATTGTCTTACCAATTCAATTCCCCTGAATAAATATTATTGAAAGTGAATAACCTGGCAAAGACAGGGTATTATGTCAGGATGGCTGTATTGCTGCACTAAATTCATGTCCACATAAGGAGTCAGAATATTCAGTTTAATTTGGGTATCATCAGGGGATTTCTCTTGCAGCATTTGCCTCTCCCACTGCACGATCTCCTGCCTTCGCTAAGCATTGCTATTTTCTAAGAAAGCCTGTTCTGATGTTAGTGATAGGGAAACTCTAATGGTTCCAGTTAGAGAAGCATCTAAAAATTCAGATGCATGGATGACTTCAAAGCAAATTGTCACTTGGGCCCTGCATTCCATGTTATCCCTGCAGTTCTTGAGCAGGTCTTGTCTCTCTCTAAAACAGCCAAACTGAAGGGTGACAAAACAACTCAATGCAAGATTCCTTTCTGTCTCCAACAACCGGACCAAAATCCTAGGCAGCTGATAACGTGATTTCCTCCCCTCTTTGGTTTCCAGTGGGGCTTCAACACTGGTCTTCTTGTGGGATTCCTAATACTGTCTGTTTTGGACTGGATCAAAAACATTATGAAAACAACTCTTCTGCATGTTTCTGCATGTTCCTCTTTCAGTCCCAGCTGAAACAGGAAATGCAGCAACAAGGGAACATTAAAAAAAAACAACCCTAAACTTTAGCCAAGTCTTACAAAAGGTTTGAGTTTTAGGCAGAGGTTTGAGCTCAGCCATTCACTGCTTCTGGTAGATGGTGTCCAGGGCCAGATAAGGCAGCTAGCTGCCAATTCTACAGCAGCAGGGAGCCCCTAGGACATGTGGAACAGCGAAGCCAGCGTTTACTACTTATGTTCCTGGGACATGGGGTGTGAGCTGTTATCTGTGTGGCTGACCTAGAGCGCTGTGGGGATAATAATTCAAGCCAACTGTGGAATCAAGAATTTACTCCCTGTATCAGCGCTCAGGATAGGGCACAATGCAGGTATCTCCTCTCTTCCCCCTGTTTAACAGGAAAACTCCATCATCTTCCCCCTAACACTCAACAAAGCAGTTCCAGGCTCATTACCTATTCCCTGACCTCCCCCTGTAGGACTAAGCCCCCCTCCTCTTCTGGTTTGGCAGAGCAGTTTGTAGTAGGTGTGGGGACAGGGGAAGGTTGCACACTGAGTCTTGAGCCTTCCAAGTGAGGGGAGTGGGGCAATGAAAACAGCTTCAGAAAGAGACCCAGATTTGGTTGTACCTCCCCAGATGCATGTACATTTTATTTACTGGAATTGGACAACCTTAACTTTGGACAGCTAATGGTGGCAAAGTCTCTCGCTGGCCCTGACAAACCCTCTCCTCCTATGCTGTCAAATGTCTGTGCCTCTCTTATTTAACTGGCCTCATCTAAGTCCCTGCAAAGTTAGGAGGTCACTTTAACCCATCTCAGAGTGGGTTTGCTCTGTATCTGGGGAGCCGAATGGCAGTGGGTTTATGTTTTATTTACACCATTAACCTGTGACTCTAATTCAGGCTGTTCTATGATTAAACACAGAGGCAATGGGTTTGTTCTCTTTCTTAGCCTATTACTCTATAAAAGGATGTTGCAGGCATTTCTGTGTAATATTAAAATGACACAGTCAAGGTTTTAAAACAATTCCCCCCTGTTGTTTATATGAACCTCTTGAAAGATAGAAGCCAAAAGTATCTTCCTTACCAAGGGCTTTATGACTGTTTCTGGTGTGGAGGGAAGCAAAACTACATCAATCACATGAAAACAGGCCTCAGGATGTGGCAGAGGAAAGGGCAATAAGTAGCATGTTCCTCTCCCCTCCTGCGTTACAGGAATTTCTTCCATTATTGATGCTCAATGGGATTTGGGTGGAGTTCCAAGCATCAAGAGGGTCTGAGCTGAGAAGCAGCCTGTTTTTGTGGAATGATGCTTTCCTATCAAATCTACACAAATTCCACTTACTTTCCTCTTGGATGTTAATGCAGCTGTGACCGAGTGCACTCCTGTATTCACATCCTACACACCACTGTAATAATCTTTGTACAAAATATGCCTTGTGAGGTATCATTTGAAACTAATAACTCACCGGTCAATTATATCACAGTGAAAGTATGTAGCAACACTATATGTAAAGTTACGAACATAAGCTGAAGTTATGACTGATACGTGTTTGCCAGACAAGTCTGGGGAGTGGGTAAATCAGTTTCTCAGAAACAAAGGACAAACTGACACCTCTAGCTAGGTATCTGGCAATCACCAGTCAAGCAGCCATTCTTTGGCAGCAAAGGGGGGCAGGAACAGATCAATTTCCATTTTAACAAACAACATGGAACATCTTTCAGGACTAGACGCCATGTCTCCATCCTCACAGCCGGAAGAACTTCATCTAGTGGGAACCTGTGACTGAACTATAACAGTGAGGGTAAATCATTCTCTCATCCTTCTCGCTCTCTCACCTGAAAAGATGAAGGAACCAGCCTTTGGGCTTTGGGAGGGGTTCTGACCTGAGAATTTGGTCAGCCCTGTTGCTGGGAACACGTGGTAAGAATTTTACCTTTAACCAAGTCTAGCTTGTTAAGTTTTAGTTACGAGAAAGCATTTTGATCTTTATTTCTCCTGGAACCATTTCTGACTTCAATTCCTTATACTTGTACTCACTTAAAACCCCTTTGTAGTTCAAGCAACTTGTTTTATTCTTTAACCAAAACGAATCCAGTGCTGTCTTTAAACTGAACTGTGTGAGCAACTCTAATTAAAGTAGCAAACAGTTGTACATTGACCCCTTACAGGGGCAATGGACCTCTAATATCTGGACTGTCCAGGAGAGGGCTGGACAGTGCCACACATGGTGCTTTTGGGAAAATCCAGGACTTGGAGTATGTTGGGGTCACCCTGCAAATAGCAACTGAGGCTGGTGGAAGCCGGGCTGAAGCTATACATAGACACTCAGAGTGTGGCTTGCCTGCTGGCAGGCTGTTTGTGAGCAGCCAAGAAGGGAGCTACCACAGCAAAGCATGGTGATGCACCTAAAGTTGCCAGGCAGCAGGTAACACAACCCCTCACTGATCTGGGTTGCACCTCGCAGTGTGATAGCTGCTTTCTTGAATTTGCCTAGAGGGCAACAGGTTAATGTGCAGATGCAAATGAGGATCAATGAGGGTACAGATCTAGCTATGCTGTTAGGTGAGTGGGGAAGCCTCCTACCTTGCATAGAAGGGTATGCACACTAAGCAGATGTCCTGAGAGCCTGGCAGTTGGGATCAGGACTCCCCATTAATATAATGCACTCCAGGCAGTTGGACGGTCATGTCCCCTCCATGCTGGCACTAATCCCTTCCTACCGAAGAGATAATCTGCTTCTCTATTCATTGCAATGAGATTTGCTATTTTACCTGAAAGTAGATGACATAAGCCATACATTTTCCCTTTTCATCACTTGCCCACCCCATACACAAACACCCGTTTGAGGTGTAGGATTGTCCTTCCCTAGTAGACTGGCTTTTGATTTTTTTTTTGTGAGAAGAGATTAAAACATTTTAAAATACCACTCACATATAGAGAATTGCATTGACTTTGCAGACCCTTTGCTAAAAATCAGGTTATTTAAAATACACTCTAGTTTAATTAAACCTGTGGATATCAGAGTCCTAAATACACAAAAGATTGTGAACCATATTTTGACATAATGCTTTCATGACTCCTACCTAATTCTATTGTCTGCCTTCTCCATTTTACTGGGATGACTGGCAATTTACTATAGGCAAATGTGAGGATGAAATATTCATTGCTGGTTCAATATTATCTAATTTGTATGGCTGTGTTGACATATGAGAATACTTTGCAGCAGTCTGAATTGTCAGTAATTGTGAATTAACGTGCAGAACCAGCTCTTTAATTCAAAGATGAGAACCAGTAGATGAAAAATATCACGTGAACTGGCAGAATCACCATAAATTGCTCTAAGATTGTGGTTATCATTTGAAAACAAACATTATAGGACAAATTTATCTGCACACACAAAAACTCCAGTCTGCATATGTAAATCCTGATTTGCAGGTGTATATAGGTTTTTCATAACAACACACCTCTTCCTCTTACAAGATTGGTAGCTCCTGCTCTGTACGCTCTTTTCTGTTGTCCTGTATCATATGTGGTTTTAATCCCACCCAAGTTTGAAATCATTACCTTCAATAAGAACTCTGCCATCGTGATCTTTTATTATGCTTGGTAGTGGGGGAAACTTTTTGATAACAAGTCTTACCCCTGTGAACAAACCTTTTGAATTATTACTCAAGTTTGTTGCATTTTGTCCTGATGTATTCACTCTTACCTCATTTGGTCTGCCTTTGAATATGTCCGTTCAATTACTTGTATTTCCTGCCACATTCTTCAGTCTCTAAGCCACTCTCTTTTACTCCATGTTATTTTTTCACCAGCACAAGCATGTTCTCTGTTTTCCAGGTTTGGGTTAATGGTGACTTTTGGGAACACATCCTTTGGGGACTTTGAGCATGACCATTTTCATTTTATTCCAAAGTTTGTTCAGGTTCTTCTCCTCTTTCACCTGTGACAATGTGGCAAACCCATTCTTCACAGAAGTCATGTAGTCATGCACCAGGTAGATAAAGTATCAGCAGAATAACTAATGATGTTTGGTGACCACAGTATTGATCTCACGTGGAAGATTTGCAATGATGTATGGATGACTAGCAATTGGCCAGACAACTGGATGAGAGGACTCTTTCCACCCTTACCAAAGAAAGGGTATATAACAGAGTGCAGTAATTATTGTACCATCTCCCTGATATTGCACATGAATAAAGTGCTGCTCTACATAATTCAGGATCTCAGGAAGTGAATGATAAAAGCAGAACTACCAGCATGAATGTATGTCTTCTGGAATGATGTTGAAGCATGAAGGGACATATGAATCTTTAGCGCATCTGGCATGTAAATATCTTGCGATGCCGGCTACAACAGTGCCATGCGAATGCCTGTTCTCACTTTTGGGTGACATTGCAAACAAGAAGCGGGCAGCATTATCTCCAGCAAATTGTAACCAAACTTACTGTGAATAATTTGGACAATTGTATTGTCAATGTTAGGCCTCAAACTTCCAGAAGCTTCACAAGAGAGCCTTGTAAAATTAGCTTTAAAAAGCAAGCTTTGCAAAAGGAAACAGACTTGTGGTCAAAAAGTGATGCAACCAGATAACACATTATGCTGACTCCTATAAAGTGAGTTAAGTTGTACTCTCCAGGCACAGCTTGTCTAACCCACATTAACCATATTTAAAACAATTGTCTACAAGGAGATAAGTAAACATAAATTATACAGTAAAAGCGACAGCAGAAACCACAATGAGAATTTGGCTCATCCTGATTGGTCAGTCTGTTTTGGCCGACAATTAAGATAAAAAGAACGAAGGCACGGGACTGTGTGCATGTTTTGGTCATAAGAGACACTTGACCCACACCCCCTGAACCGAAGGGACGTGCACTTCACGACCGTCTGTACCTGGCCAGCGCGGAAAATGGCCGACTGAAGGGTAAAGTATTTTTGGATGAATGCAGGGTAAGGTTATGGAGTAAAGAAGTCTGGGTTGCTCGAGCTGATTTGATCTCAAGTTGTGTTGACACTACAGTATTAAGAATAGTAGTGTAGGGATAATTTGACCTCAGGTTATATCATTACTGCAGTATTAAAAATAGTAGTAAGTACCTGATGCATAATATTACATGTACTTGTGCCTGCCATCAGTATAATTTGCCATTTATATTAATCCTTATTTAGTGCTGGTCTTTAATTCTGCTTTTCTTATTTTGTCTGTGTTGCCTTTATAATCGAAAGTCATTAAAAGCCTTTTTTGAGGAATAATCAGTCATTTTAGTTTCTCTTATATGGACACTGCTCAACCTCATTACATCTGTGGTGGGAAGTAGCAATCACCCAGGGCGCCATTGGGGCCCTGATGCATGTCTCTTTCTTCCTTTATCTCCGCACTATTTGTCTGAATGATTGGCTGAGTAGGACTGAGTGGACTTGTAGGCGCTAAAGTTTTACATTGTTTTATTTTTGAATGCAGTTATTTTTTTGTACATAATTCTACATTTGTACATTCAACTTTCATGATAAAGGGATTGTACTACAGTACTTGTAATGGGGGAATTGAAAAATACTATTTCTTTTTTTTTTTACAGGACAAATATTTGTAATAAAAATAAATATAAAATGAGCACTGTACACTTTGTATTCTGTGTTGTAATTGAAATCAATATATTTGAAAATGTAGAAAATATCCAAAAATATTTAAATAAATGGTATTCTATTATTGTTTAACAGCGCGATTAATCATGTGATTAATTACAAATAATTTTTTTAATCTCTTGACAGGCCTACTTGGTGCCACACAATTTTTTTATTAAAAAACTAGAAAGATATAAAATTAACATGGTGCACATTAAATAAATTAAAACTGGCTAACTGATAGGTCTTGAAATATGATTCACAACCAGGAATCTTCATCGAGCAGGTGTGCTTCCAGTGGGGTTCCCTGCCTGCCCTGGCCCCTGGCCCCGCGCTGCTCCGTTCCAGGAAGCAGCTGGAACCAGGTCCCTGCAGCCCCTGGGGGAGGAGAAGGGGCTCAGGGTTCTGTGCGTGCGCTGATCTTTCCACTCCTCCAGGTACCTCTCGCAAAGCTCCCATTGGCCGCGGTTCCCAGTTCCTGGCCAATGGGAGCTGCCGGGGGGCAGTGCCTGGAAGGAGGCAATGCAGGAAGCATGCCTCCTTCCCCCTTGTCCCCCGGCCCGAAGGGGTGTGCTGCCAACTGCTTCAGACAGTAGCACGGGGCTCGCAACGCCACAGGGGGCAAACCCACGGGTAGGCAGAGGGGCGGGGGGGGGGGGCGCAGCCCAAGGGCCACGTGTTTGAGACCCCTGAGCTAGAGGAGACTGTGTGTCTGCTCCTGGCTTCCCTGGTTTTTATATAGGGCCAGCTGAGGCCTGATTGAGGCATGGCCTAGCTGTGGCTGCTTCCCCAATCAGCCTAGTAGCTGCTTCCCCCTGCAACAGCCGTCTCCCAGGGCTGTCTTTATACCCCTCAGGGCAGAAGGGGGTGACCACCCCACTACAGATGCATAAACAGGGGAATCTTGAGTACGTTATTTTACCTCCATAGTTGGCACTGGTGCAACTGCTACTGGAATATTGTGTTCAGTTCTGGTGTCTACAATTCAAGAAGGATGATGATGAATTGGAGAGGGTTCAGAAAAGAGCCCCAAGAATGATTAAAGGATTAGAAAACATGATTTATAGTGATAGAGTCAAATAGCTCAATCTGTTTAGCTTAACAAAGAGAAGGTTAAGGGGTGATGTGATTACAGTCCATAAGTATCTACAAGAGGAACAAATATTTAATAATGAACTCTTCCATCAAGCAGAGAAAGGTATAATACAATGCAATGGCTTGAAGTTGAAGCTAGACAAATTCGGACTGGAAATGAGGCATACATTTTTAACAATGAGAGTAATTAAACACTGGAACAATTTACCAAGGGTCGTGGTGGATTCTCTATGACTGACCATTTTTAAATCAAGATTGGATGTTTTTCTAAACCATATGCTTTAGGAATTATTTTGGGAAAGTTCAATGGCCTGTGTTATACAGGAGATCTGACTGGATGATCACAATGGTCCCTGCTAGCCTTGATATTATGAATCTATGCATGCAAGTCTGGTGCATTTACTTTTGAAAATATAACCCTCTATCTCACAATTATTTTTCCCCTGCATCACATAGCTCTGTGAAAACATTCACCAAGGAAGTCTTTTATCTTCGCTTTGATGTTTTGGTTGCTCACATGTCAGTGGACAGTGGGGAAGTTTAATGAAAGGCTTGAAACATCCATTGACTGGGCAAACCTCCTCAGACAAGGTCCTCAGAATTAAAACTGTTCTTGGTATTTAAGGCATTTTAAATGGCAGCTGGCTTCAACTGCCAAGCTTCTTCAGTAGTCCAGGCATCACACAGATGATTATGGCTAAAAGATAATATTAATCGCAGTTACTCTGGAATTAGGACTGTAAAGAGAGCCTGCAGTCCTGCTAAGAAATGCCACTCCTTCGACTGATAAACTTGAAGATGTTTTCTCCTGGAGTTTTGCAGGCTTAGCTGCACTATAATCTCCACAGTTCATCTACATAACTCCTTATGTCAGCTTCTCTTCATGCTGTATTTTCTATATCCGAATATTCCAGGAATGCCTTTATATCCTCCTCCTGCTGGTTTCATGGAGATTTATGATCCTGATCCCCAAAATTTGGAACTGGATCTGAACATCCTAGATGTTTGGAAGTGACCAGATTTGGAATGTTGGTTTATGCCTATCTTGACCTTATATGTTTGCATTCAGCTGTTTTTCTTGTTTTAGGTATGTCTTTGTCTAATTTATCTAGACTACTGTCTATTATCATTTTAAAGAATAATTCATACCATTGCCTGACACACTGTGAGATGTCTTTTTCATCTTCCTGTGACTCCTTTTTTTCCATGCATAATATTTCTGTTTGCTGTGATCCTGGGTTTTTTTGTTCTAAGTTTGTACAACATCATTATTTTCATCCATTTATCTTGTTACCTTTTCTAACAAGCAATCTTCCTTCCTCCATCAGGTTCTTTCTTTGCATGTCAAGGAGTTAGGACAATTGTTATGAATAGTCGTCATGACAGCATGCAAAACTCAGAGCCCTCAGAGAAGCTCTTATAATAAAGGCAGAATGAAACGAGGTTAATGGAAAATGTCATGGAGCTGCTTATGATAATAAGGCTGATGTACAGAACGAAGGCTAGTTTGTTTAAGGGACAGGTTTAAGAATGAGGAGGTCTGAGTTATGTTGTAAATAACTGGGCTACAAATTTACCCTAATTATGAGCTCAACTGTAAATAGTAAGTGTAAGTTCATAATAACCTATAGCAGCAAATGTTAATGGAAAAAGGTACAGAAGCAAGACAAGCTAAATTAGTCCAAACAAAAATGTAACAAGTACGGTGTTAAAATTATGACTGGTAAACAAAAGGAGTAGCAGACAGGAAATCAATGAATCAAAATTGGTGTTTCAGAAATTAGGCCTACTGGTGGGCAAAACAGTGAGAGCATGGAGTATTCCACCCAACATGCCCTTTGGGGGTTCTTAAAAAGAAGAGATTTTTGGGAAAAATTAGTAGAAGAAGCAGTTTTCTGGCAACACCTGCTGCAGGGAGCTTTATCATCATGGCTGCCACCTGACCATCTCCAGGGACCCTGGACCTTCTTCATGCTAATTCTGAGAGATACCCTGACCGGGCTAGGCCAGAGTGAGGGACCCAGGGTGACATTGTAATCTCCACCGGTTTTGGCTAAATCCTGAACACCATTGGGGATGTGAGCCTTCATCTCCTCTCCCCCCATGTCTTTTTCCTTCCCCAACTTATTTCTTTTTTTCCCTATAATTTTGCCTTCTGTTTAATAAGTCTGGCTTAGCCATCCCAGACCACAGGTTTTGCAATGTTGGCGTGAGCCTGTGACCAAAGAGGCAACTAAAAGCAATGCCCCAAACAGTCCAATGGTGGTATGAGTTTGCCAGGTCTAGGAGTGGACGATAAGACCATGTGATTGGTGTGTGTTTCTCCAGCAGAGAGTTTGCAAGTGAAAGTCTGCACCAGAGACAGAAGCTGCTTTTTCCATCTTTGCTGTTCTTTTCTCTCCCCTTTTGTGTGTGTTTGTCTTGTTTTGTCTTCTTAGGAAATGGGATTGGAGTTTAATATTAATAACAAAACTACAGCCCTTTTCAACGAACTTCTTTTCTTCTCCCCAAAAAGGACAGTTATTACAATCTTTCATACCATCTCTATGTCTGTCAAAGAAGGCAGGTTTTCCTTGTAAAAACTCTTGTCCAGTGAAAGGAAAAGGGAACGAGGGATGTTGTTAAAATGAGAGCCATATTTAATACTTCACATCTCAAATGCTTTAACAATTTTTCCTTCTTTTCCGTATCTTTAAGAAAAGGTTACAAGGGTTTTTAATGGTGTGTTCACCAGGTTGCTCTGCAGGCTGAATTCTCTTTATACCAAACCCAAAACTTGTTCACATCTGTTTAGTGTTGGACAGTGACCGGATTATGTTAACACCTTTGTCTCTTTTAGGCCCAAATATTCCATAAAAATTAATACAACAGTTCTATTCCACAGGCTTCCTGGGTGACCTTGAGTAAGTCACTTAGGTACTGAAAGGGTATTTGGGCACTTTAACACTCATTGAAATCAGTAGGAGTTAGGCTCCTAAGTCCCTTTTAGGGTCTGGCCCTAACCTCTCTATGTCACTGAGTCCTGATTTGTTAAATAGAGATATTAATCCTTTCCAAGATGGTGTTTGAACCATTTTGGGGCTGGGCCTATCTCTTTGTTCTGTGTTTGCACAGCACCTAGCACAATAAGGTCCTGGTCTGTGTTGGGGACTCCTAGGAATAACTACATTACCAAGAATAATAAATATACTAATGAGTTGTAAAGAACTAATAGCAAAAACATATCCGCACCTATTGTAATTATGCAAAGTGTGGGCCATTGATGGTGGTTTAGAATCCTGATCGCTCCCATTGACTAGGACAATTGGTTGTAAATGGCTCTGTTTACTTGCAAGCCTTCCTGACCAACCCAGGAAGAATGGAGGCTGGGGGGGAGGGTCTCACAGAACACGTGACCATGTCACATGATGCTGAAATCCATCTTAAATCTGGTACTTTTCCATTTAGAAGGAGGGGTGGGGACCCAGAGAGACAAAAGTTTCCCGTCTTGCGCCAAAGCTACAAAAGGGGGTGGAACAGAACAAAGGGGGCTGCCAATCATGAGAAATCACGTAGTTACCTCCTGAGCTGGAACTAACAAGGAGGAAAGGATTAGGCCCACACTAGGAAGGATCTAGTCTGTGAAAGAAGCTTATTGGAATATCTCTGAGGGTGAGATTTACCTTGATTCAGTTTCTTAATGTATTAGGCTTAGACTTGCGTTTTGTTTTATTTTACTTGGTAACTTACCTTGTTTTGTCTGCTATTACTTAAAACTACTTAAATCCTACTTTTTATACTTAATAAAATCACTTTTGTTTATTAATTAACCCAGAGTAAGTGATTAATACCTGGGGGAGCAAACAGCTGTGTATCTCTATCAGTATTATAGAGGGCGGACAATTTATGAATTTACCCTGTATAAGCATTATACAGAGTAAAACGAATCTATTTGGGGTTTGGATCCCATTGGGAACTGGGTGTCTGGGTGCTGGAGATAGGTGACCTGCTCAGCAGTTTTTGGTTAAAGTCTGCAGTTTTGGAGGCGTGGACTAGACCTGGATCTGTGTTGCAGCAGGTTAGTGTGTCTGGTTCAACAAGACAGGGTTCTGGAGTCCAAAGCTGTCAGGGAAAACGGGCTCAGAGGTAATTTCAGCACATCAGGTGACAGTCCCAAGGGGGTCTGTGACCAAACCTGTCACAACTATCTTGGATGGGTTTTGGCTCTTCCATTAACAATCTGTGGAAGACCTTTGAAACAAAGATGTTGATTAAGAGGAAGATTGTCAAAAGCATCTATAGATTTTAATGACAAAAGTCAGTGGGACTTGTGCTCCTAAATCCTTTCAGGAGACATTTTCAATTTTTTTAAAAAAATATTAACCATAAATGTTCAGACCTCCAAAAAATTTTGTTTCTGATTTGGGGAGAATGTCTAACTAGGACTTGCCTGTTCCTAGTTACAAGCAGCCCATAAACATAACAGAGCGGTCAAGCCTTTAACCAAATAATGAACAGTATTTAATATAAAGCATTTTTTAGGTTTCATGGGGAGCTGATGAGAAAAGACTGGCTGTCCAGAATGGACAAGTTCCAACAGCAGCATAAGGTATGAAGCTTTCCCTAGCAAACTACAGCTAGAGATCAGCACCAGCCCGGACATGTAAAGTTCATGGCAAGTGATTGAAGCTTTTCATTTTGGAATTGCCTAAAGGACAAAAATCTACATTCAGTATTCATTAATCACTATTAGCTCTGTGCAAACTTCCTGTCCTGTCAAAATATCAGTCTACCAAAGCAGATATTTGCTGTACCTTGTTTCTTTTATCTGTACTCAATTGTCACATCCTGCTAAGCATTTTAATTGATTTTCATTTGAAAGCAGCCTTCCTGACACTAATAACTATAAATGCAGCCATTATCCTCCCTGGGAGAAGAGAACTTGAGAGTCAGATGTAAACCTCCTTCTCAAAGATTTTTCAACAGAGACACACAAAGTTTTGCCAAAACTATCACTTGGCTTTGCTTTAGCAAAGCTAAGCCAGCACAGTACATAGTTCTAGGCATACCTTACACCAGGGCTGCCCAGAGGATTCCGGGGGCCTGGGGTCTTCGGCAGTGGGGGGGCCCCGCTTCGGCAGTAATTCGGCGGTGGGGCGTCCTTCCGCTCGGGAACCCGCCGCCGAAGTACCTTGAAGACCTGCAGCGGCTCCCCCCCCCACGCCAAATTACTGCCGAAGCGGAACCTGGCACTTAGGCGGCAGGTCCCGCTTCGACGGTAATTCGGCGGCGGGGGGTCCTTCCGCCCCGGAGCGGAAGGACCCCCCGCCGCTGAAGATCCAGAGCAGAAGAAGCTCTGGGGGGCCGGGCCCTGCGACAGTTTTCTGGGGCCTCCGGAGCGAGTGAAGGACCCCGCTCCAGGGGCCTGGGGCAAATTGCCCTGCTTGCCCCCCCCTCTGGGTGGCCCTGCCTTACACTGAATATTGTTCTTTTGTTTTTTAATCTACTAGGTAAAATGTTTGCCTGCTAATTGGAGTAACTGGATTGATCCTTTGTGCAATATCCAGTTACAGTGTTTTTCGCCAACACCAACATGGCCCTGAGACATCTACATAGGACACATCACCAGACATCAGCAATACCAGGAGGGATGAGCTGGAGTTCCAATGAGAAATGCAGTGCGGAAAGTAACTGAAATACTTTCCCCCATGGATTGTATTTTCCAAATGGACAATCTACCCTAAATGCTCAATTACTGAGGGACAATCTACACTCATTTCTATATTTGCTTTCTACAACCATCTCTCTGTATAACTTTTCATGAATGATGTACCCGAGTATTCGGATTCTAATATTTAAACTGTATTGTTAAATTTATTCACCCTAATTTGGGTTATTGCTGATAATGCACGATATGTATTTTATGACTTTAAAAACAAACTTTGTATTTGTGGATAATCTAAGCACTATACCCAGATATACAGACACTTTTTTTAACCTGTGTACTATATACTTTTTTTTAACATTTGCCTTAATAAAATTTTTTAATTTGTTCATTGCTAAAACTGCAAGGTATTTACAATTAATTTTTTTACAGCTTCTAAAACACTCCAGAATTCAGCAGGAAAATTGGAAACCTCATTGCTCAACACACATGTTCTAACAGGAGCTGCATCATATGTGAGCCATTCACCTGGGCTGAGGTTGCTATAGCTCCTTAAGTGTTCTGGCTCTTTAAAGTTTCACACTCAAATACCATGCAAGGTGTTTTATATTTTATATTTTAAACCTCCAAGGTGTTGAGCTAAAATTAATCTAAGTTACAAATCAGCATTTATTTCTATCTTAGCCCATCTCTATTCTGCAGGACCAGTTGGCATATAAGGGAACAGTTTGAAAAAGTGGTGCACATACAAAATCTGTGATCAAAAAGTCTGTCAGCCCCTCCACTGGAGAGAAGAAGGGTGGCCCCATGGTTAGGGTACTAGCCTGAGACATGGGAGACTACTCTGCTCCAGATTTCTTGGGCAAATCACTTAGGCTAGTTTTTAAAGGTATGTAGGCATCTAAAATTGCAAATAGGCACCTAGTGGGATTTTCAAAAGTGCCTAAATGCCTATTTCAGTTAACAGAACTAACAGAATTATGTACCCGGGCACTTCTGACACTCCCACTAGGTGCCTATCTGCCTCTTTAGGCACCTAAATACCTTTAAAAATCTAATCTTTTCTCAGAAGCAGCAAAGAATCCTGTGGTACCTTATAGACTAACAGACGTTTTGCAGCATGAGCTTTCATGGGTGAACTTGCATCCGAAGAAGTGGGTATTCACCCACGAAAGCTCATGCTGCAAAACGTCTGTTAGTCTATAAGGTGCCACAGGATTCTTTGCTGCTTTTACAGAACCAGACTAACACGGCTACCCCTCTGATACTTGACAATCTTTTCTCAGTACCTCATTTCCCATCTGTAAAATGGGGCTAATAACATTACCCTACTGCACAGGGAGGATAACTAGTGCTTCCCTTCTGTGTCTCCGCCTGTTGTCTCTTGCCTGACATTTAGATTGTAAATTCTTTGGGGACTATTTTTTTGTCTTTGTTTGTATAGCCCCTATTACAATGGGGTCCTGGTTCATGCATGGGGCTCCTTGGGGCTACTCCTATACACATAGTAAAGAATAATATATATATGATCTATTCGTATATATTATATAAGAATAATATATATATTATATATTTGGACACCATCAAATTAGGCCTGAATAAATATTGGGAGTGGCTGGGTCACTACAAAAAGTAATTTTCCCTCTGCTGATACTCACACCTTCTTGTCAACTGCTGGAAATGGGCCACATTGATTGCATTGGCCTCGTTAGCACTACAAAAGTAATTTTCCCTCCCTTGGTATTCACCCCTTCTTGTCAACTGTTGAGAACAGGCCACTTCCACCTTAATTGAACTGGCTTGTGAGCACTGACCCCTGCACTTGGTAAGGCAACTCCCATCTTTTCATGTGCTATAATAAGGGGAGCATAGTACCATTCTACACTCTATGATTCTGGGGGGACTGCATGGTCACCTGCGTTGCTGAGTTTGCCATGCTGACCAAGCAGGAAATGAAATCCAAAAGTTCCTGGGGCTTTTCCTGTGTACCTGGCTAGCGCATCGGAGTTCAAAGTATTGTCTAGAGTGGTCACAATGCAGCACTCTGGGATAGCTCCGGGAGGCCAATACCCTTGATTTCCGTCCACACTACCCCAAATTCGACCCAGCAAAGTCAATTTTAGCGCTACTCCCCTCACCAGGGAGGCGTACAGAAGTTGATTTTAAGAGCCCTTTAGGTCGACAGAACAGGGTTGGTTGTCTGGATGCATTCATTTTTAAATCAACCTAATGCGGCTAAATTCGACCTAACCCCATATTGTAAACCAGGCCCAAAACATCAACCCTTGGACTGAGGCAGGCAGTAGCAGTAAGGGAATTGGCCCCCTGGGCAGAGCAAAACAGCAATCAGTCTGTGGCCCTTGGGCGGAGCAAAACAAACAGTCTATAGCTCCTAAGCTCGTGGGCTGGGTTGTAGAGCAGACAGCAGCCATGCCTTGTGGCACGTGCGGGTGGTAGGGGAACCCAGCCCCACCCTCTCCCCGGGTTCCGACCCAGGGCCCTGTGAAGCCAGGGAACTCCCCATTAGAGGTTCAGGCATCGGCTTCTACCACTTTCCCTGAGTCACTTCCTACCACAAGTTGCGTCCAGCTGGTGGTGGCTTGGCTCCCCTGTCAGTCTCCGCAGTCAGTTATCTGGGTCCTCGGGCTCTACCACCTGGAGCGTCAGAGGCACCTCTACAGGAGCCTGCAGTACACGTCCTTCCTCCCCCATAGCCAGCCCCAACTGAGCTGGGCTGCTTCCTTTTACCTGGCTCTTTCACCTGGAGCATGTGAAGCAGGGAAAGAGGGCGTGGTCTCTTGAGCCCACAGCGATTGGTCCATCCCCATTGGTCCGGTGCAGGGTTAGTTACTCTGTCACAAGGCACATCATGTTCTTTTAAAAGTTGCATGTGACAGCCATGCCTGTTTTTTCCCCTCAGATAAACAGGGTTTTAGTTTTGTTCAGATGTCTAAAGAGTGAAGTCAACATTCTTAGGCAAAGTAACCCCAACCTGTTAGTGTCTGCAGAACAGAGGTATATTTTGGCACGCTCTACTCTAATTAGAAGGACAAGAGAAGATATCTAAACCCTTGTTTAGATTCTCTATGATACATTCAGAGTTTAGAGAGAGACATATTAGCTGGAAATGGACAATGTTTATGGCTTAGAGAATAATTTCAGGCACAGCCCTGAACAAAGTGTGCTGTGTAAACAGCCCCACTTCAAGAGTAGCCCAAGGAGGCACAATGAGTCACAATTTCCTTCCTTCGCACTCTAGGAAATGCCATTAGTAATTTATGCCTGGCCTATCCTAACATTAAATTAGGATACCCCTTGTCCTGGCTCAGTTGCACTGGCCAGAGAGGTTTTTAAATTAATAAAATATATCATCTGAATATAGGTTAATTTGTACCCTTCCTTCCTGAGCAGCACACATTTAATATTTGGCGATGTTGTGCTGCTAGGGGCTCCAGGGAAAGCTCAGAGGAAAGAGTGTAATTATTCTTATTTCTGCAAGGTTCACTCAGCACATTGCAGGATTGACTTTCCCCTTGATCCTTTAGTCCTTGTCCCTGACAGCCTGGAAGTAAACACAGATACTGTTTTAATTCCAGCTCACCGCCCTGTCCTCTTAATAACTGACCAGGGACACACCTCTTAAACATTCAGGATACCGACGTAATAACTCCCTGGTGCAAGATCACTGGCTTTATCCTACACTGAGAGCCTTCATTCAGTCCTTCCAGATACTGCATTCTGGGAAACCCTGAAAGCAACTTCTGGGGTGTAGGTGTCAGCACAAAACCAAAGCTGTAATGGCAGGAAAGCTGCTGTATGGACACAAAATGAGCCAAATAACCTATAATAAATAGTTAAGCTGACTGTGATTCTGATTACACAATCATGGCTGTAGCTGTAGTGTGATCAAGATTTGAAACTGGTGAGGGGAAGGGGGGAAACCATAACAAAACCCCATAGAATTATTGCCTTTCACTGACTCAGACCAAAGCATAAATTGTATATAATACCAGCAGACCTGCTAAGACTTAGGAACAACAGGCACTATCCATATTTCCAAAGATTTATTATTATTTTATTACTTTGCTTTCCTGAGACTTGAAAATATTATTTTACAGTTTAAAGGAAATATATATTTGGTTTCCCATTTGCTGTTTTTTTCTTCTCGAGGCTGGGCCAGAGGGAAAGGTGTGAGCACAACAGATAATCTATATAGACTGTAAGCTTGTTGGAGCAGGGACTGTCTTTTTATTCTGTGCTTGTACAGTGCTTAGCACAATGGGGTCTTGATCCAGCACTATGGTAATGCAAAAAATGTATAACAACAATAATAGTATTCTTAGGGTGAAATCCTGGCCCCACTAATTTCACAGCAGCCAGGATCTCACCCTCAGTCTTTTATGACCTTAATGGGGTTAGGATTCTGAATTTCCAAAGGAGAGTTTTAGATTTTAAATTTGTTTCAAAATTTGGCTTCATTCCAATTTAAAAAATCCCCTAAACTTCAAAATTATCTGAGAAAAGGAATGGTGCTCCCAGCTCCAAGACAGTCTACCTGGCAGGCTGCCCCAGGGCCATAGATTGTGGGAAATCCTGTAGTCGTTGGTCCTGGGGCAGTCCGCATGGCAGTCCGCCCAGAGCAAGAGATCCTGGAAATGTTGGCTCCTCTGAAGCCTGACTGGTGGGCTGCCAAGGAGCTGGGCCGGGGAGCTGGCAGGAAATCAGGCAGGGTTTTGTCAGAACTTCAGTGAAATTGAATAATCTCTGCGCAATGTTTCGATTTCATGGAATCGACAGTTCTAGTGGATAACTCATGCTAACTCTGCAGCAAAGATATGCCTTAAAAGTCAGCTGGGAGGCTGGGTTCCCTTTTCATTGCCCTGTAGCTTCACCAGGCACATTAACAGCATAATCACATCCCTTGACTTAATCCAAAGGAAATGAGAAAAGTCAGTTAGGTACCTTGGGCACAGACTTCATTTTGATGCAGCATCACAACAGTATTGATGGCAAGTCTTCAGAACTGGGAATCAGGAGAAAGTGTTTGTGGGGTTTTCTATGTACAAAATTTCAGGAAAACACTAATTTTTACAGAAATTGCATCATCTCCAAACCCTGAAGGCAGATTCCAAATGTGTCAGCAGCTATAATCAATAAAGGAGGGTTAAATGGACCTTTAGGGTATGTCTCCACAGCAAAGTAAAACCCATGGCTGGCTGTGACAGCCAACTCAGGCTTGTGCTGTGGGGCTGTGTCATTGTTGTGTAGACTTCCAGGCTCAGGCTGGAGCCCGAGTTCTGGGATCCTCCCACCTTGCAAGGTCCTAGATCCCAGACTCCAGCCCAGGATTGGGAGTTTATACAGCAATGAAATGGCCCCACTGCCCAAGCCCAGGCCAGCCACAGGTCTCTAGTCACTATGTAGACAGGGCTGGCTCCAGCGTTTTTGCCGCCCCAAGTGGCGGGAAAAAAAGAAGCTGTGATCGGCGGTACTTCAGCGGCAGCTCTACCTCGCCGCTTCATTCTTCGGCAGCAATTTAGCGGCGAGTCCTTCCCTCCAAGAGGGACCCGCTGCCGAAGAGCCGGACGTGCTGCCCCTTTCCGTTGGCCGCCCCAGGCACCTGCTTGCAGCGCTGGTGCCAGGAGCTGGCCCTGTGTGTAGACATACTCTTAGGCACTCCAGCAGTGGCTCAGGAATTGACTAGTTACCCGTCGCTAGTGCACTATGCTTTATCTTCAGTTAATTACCCAGGGCTAATTGCTGACAATGAGAATGACAATAGCTTGGTTAGAGAGACAAGGTGGGTGAGGTAATACCATTTACTGGACCAACTTCTATTGGTGAGAGAGACAAGCTTTGGAGTTTACACAGAGCTCTTCAGCTTGAAATCTTGACTCTCTCACCAACAAAAGTTGGTCGAGTTAAAGATATTGCCTCAACCACCTTGTCTCGTTAATGTCAACACAGCTACTACAATACTGCACACGAATAGCGTGATCATTTCTTAAAATTTAGAATTAGTTTTCCAGAGAAAAAATAAAGATCTGGGACTGATGTCTAGTCTCATGCTTCCTTGGAGCCTGCTCTGTGTTTTCCAGAACACAGATCTTAAACCAGGTCTACTGCATGCTGCAAATAGGGGATTCTGCTACCACGTGGTAGCCTAAGTGCTGCCCCTTTGCAAACAATATAAGCCTGATTACACAAACAGTTTTTGTGGGAACATCCAGTATTTTCAGGGTTTGTTTACAAAGGGCCCCTCAAGATTGGGAAGACTTAAGCCCTTTAATAAGAACCAAAGGAACAGACGTTCCTTCTCCGTCCTCAAGGCAGAAGTCTGCGGAAGAGCTATGGATCCTTCATTGGCTAGCAGCATTTTGTTTACTCTGGACAAGGTAAAATGCTCAATTGTTTGAAACAACTTTGGACAAGCATAAACATATAAATCCCAATGAGGAAGCGGTCCATTTCCCCCGTCTGGCGCTTTATTTTTTAAACATAATGTAAAATAAAAAAATATGACAGCATTTGCCATAGACAAAGCACTTGCACGCCTCCGGTAGGGTGTATGGCTCTCTGCTCTCTTGATTATTTTCTGCTGCATTTTGACCGCCAGCCTTTCAGTTCCATGAATCAGATTCAGGGAGTATTGGGGGTGGTGAAAGATTTGAGTGAATGGAAAACATTTGACTGACTTCTGTATACATTTCAACAGGATTTCTATTCGTCTGGGTAGCAAATCAATCCAGGTTTTTATGTTAAATAAACAAGATCTCCAAAATGAAAGAATGAAGATTAAATTCATGGGCCAGATCCTCAGATGATGTAAATCAGTGTAGTTCCATTAAAGTCAAGATGTGGCTCTTCATTTTTTTCTGCTCATAATACAAAATAACCTTAATATTATCAAAAAGTTAGGTTTAATCAAACACACAATTTCAGACCTCTTCACATTTTCCCCTTCCCAGACCTTTGGAGGGTTCAGTCCAAGAAAGAGTCAAACTTCTGCCCTTACATTGTTTCTGGGATTCTGCTAACATTTTAGCTTATTTGGACTAAAAAGTGGCTTTTTAAAAAAGAAATTAAAAATAATATTTCACACATTTATGGCACATTTCATCCAATAATTTCAAAACACCTCAATCTGACAGGACTTCACATTGTCCCTATAATGTAACTAATTAGTATTATACCCATTTTACAGGTGGGCAAACTGGGTACTCCGAAACAATAAGGCTCTGATCCCGCAAAGGGATCTACCAGCACTGTCCTGTATGCAGGACTCAGCAGTAGGCAAGAGTGTTCCAATGTGCCATCTTGCTGCCCAACACCTTATCACTGGGAACAAGTTCTTCAGCCTGGATTAGATCTAGATCAATTTGGAAACACAAAATCTCTTGAATGTTTAATTGACGTGATAGTTACAGTATGGACACACAGATGGATCAGTCAAGTGGCAGGGTTTCACAGATACAGCATGAAGCTCCAAACAGGAGAAACCACTAGTATTCTTGTTTATTTGGTCTAACCTGGGAAAAGACTGATTTTGTTTGGAGCCTGTAAGGTCAATAGGGAACTGCAGCTGCCTAATGAAATACATGCAATCAAGGGAGAGTTCGCTTATCATGAAATTGTCTTTGATTATTAGACAGTGACTGATGGTCTCATTATGGTTTGAGAATGTGCATTCCCCACCCCCCCTTTCAGTGATTATTCTTGCTGTTCTCTTGGCCTATTGGCCTTTTAGAAGGAAACTTTGGTTTAAAAAAGAGTGAAGGTGGCCAGGTGTGTTTCATTTTCATTCATTTCAGGTACAGAAAGAAAACTCCCAAAGAGATATGCAGTCATTGTGCTTCAAAGTCCCCTGCTTTTGGCATGGTCCAATGCCCATTACAATCAATGGGAGTCTTTCCACTGACTTTCAGTGGGTGCCGGATCATGTACTATCCAAGGAATGATATTTTGGGCTATAAACCCCCAAAATTGTTGTCCCTCCGAAAGTGGTTGCAGGATTCATGCATTTTCACTGCTGTTCCTACCTCTTCCAAGTTTTTGCTAGAGCTGCTCAGAAATGTTTTGATGGAATGTTTGCCCATTGGAAAATGACAGTTTGTCAAAATCAAAATGTTCTACAAAACAAGGCAGGTTTCCAGTGGGTTTTTGCTGGCTGCCCATCCATCCCCCCTCTCTGGTTCCTCAGAAGCTTGCCTGGTGGGGAGTTTAGGAGTCAGGGCTCCTACACACCCGGGCTCCTTGTTCTTCAGCAGCCCACCTGACTGGTCACTGAGGAGTTGGGCAGCTGGCTCCCTGGGCTGCCAAGTCCCCTGGCTGCCTTGCTGTCTGGGCATCCAGAGGGCCACCTGGAAACATTAAAAAAATTCATTTTGGGGTCTTCTGAAATGGACTTTTTCAATTATTTCCATTCAGCAGGAAATTTTGCATTTCTGACTTTTTGTTTGGACCCAGAATGATTTTTTGGGGAGGGAAATGTGAAATTTTGTTCAGGAGAGAAATTCCGATTCCTAACCAGCTGTAGTAGTTATTGCATTTCTCCTGGCTCCATTTTGTCATGCCTCACAAGGGAATTGAGAGTTTGGAAAATCAGAATTGTCCTATGGCAAGAAGAGTATATATTTTTTCAGGAATGAGTGACCAAAATGCAAAAGGAGATATTTTATGAATGGTTGGCAATAAAGGTACTGCAATAAACACACAGTTCATCAGATACTAGGGCACGAAGGATAGATCAGAAAGGTCCTGTTGATCTAATCTGGCCCTTAAATATAAAGTTCAACCCATAAACCACAGTGTAGTCTCTCTTTTGAAACAAGCCAAATCATTAACAAGAGACTTTTATACTGGGGGAAATATCTCATCTGCAGGGGCGGCTCTAGAGCCCAGCGGGGCAAGCACCCGCCTGGGGCGGCCCTTTCCCAGGGGGGCGGCAGGCTGCGCCGGTGGACCTGCCGCAGTCATGCCGCGGAGGTCACCCACGGGGCCGGGGGACGACCGCGGCGCCGCACAGGCATGCGCAGAGCAGCAGAGCCCCCCAGCGCGGACCGCCGCCAGCCGCGGGGCGTCCAGCTGAGCCTGCGCGCCAGCGATCCTCCGCCCCAGTCATGCATGATTGCTTGGGGCGGCCAAATTTGTAGAGCCGCCCCTGCTCATCTGTCTTTTCATATGTCAGATCTTCAACTGGTGTATCCAGAGTAGCTCCATTAACTTCAATGGAGTTATGCTGATTTACACCAGCTAAGGATGTGGTTCGTACTTTTTAAATCATCTTTCCTGCCATTTTTGCTAACTAGCAAATAAAACTGTCTTTAAACAAGGGTTTGTCTCACAGCCTATCTCAACCTTTGTCGTGATCCTGCTATGAAGCCTGGTTTAGGCTGTGTTCCAGTCACAGCCATTTTCATGATAAACTCTTTTGTCATAGACCCAGAAGTGTGACTTACAATCAAGATTGAGCAAGTGAAGAAGAGAGAGAAAGCTCTCATTTAAACACGATTGCAAGAGCAGCAGCAGGTGAAATCGACATAAGGACTGGAATGGGAGTAAACTGCTTTTTGAGTAATGCTCTTTTTTCAGGTTTATCCCAGTGTGAAAAACCCTCCCTTTCAAACTTTGCCTCTTCCCTTTCTCTTGTTACACACATCCCAGTTGTGTTCAAATGTTGCCTGTCCTTCCTCCAAAATGTTTCTGAGATCAGTCCTTTTCTTTCTGTCCAGATACTCTAAACTCTCATCCACTCTCATCATATACTGACTTGATTATTGTAACCTCGTCCTTGCTGGACTCACTATCATTCCCCCCACCTCCGGTCCATCTAAAATGCACTGCTGAGATCATCTTCCTTGCTTATTGTTCTGACCACATCACCTCTCTTCTTTGAACACTTCCACTGGTTTATAATGGAAAGTTGGTCATAACCCTAACTACAGAGTTGTTACTGGTGGCTTCCTAAGAATATGCTGAAGAATGCAGTTTTCAGACGTGTGTGAGCATCAAGAGACTTAAATGAACTTAGCTCATGAATGAGACCACGAACAAGCAGTGACCTTAGCAACACAATGGTTTGTTGCAGCAGCTGTATTAGACATAGCACTTTTACATTTAATTACCAGGCATTTGAAGCGGCATCCTAATTTTTTTTTATACTGAGCAAGGGCTCGCTTGGAAATATACAATGTCTGTTTCATAATCATTGAAAGATTTAAGCACCATAGGAAATTAAATACAGAAATAAGAATTCATAAAATAATAAATAATTACCCCAAACTGGTCTTTTCACAGTTTAGGCCAGTGATCTGTGCTAACCTCAGTACTTTTAATACGTAGATCTCCATCATTTGACCAAGGAAGGTAAATACCATTATCTTCATCCTACTGATGGAGAAAGTAAAGAGAGATGTAGTGACTAGCTCAGTAGGGGAAGGAGGGGTTAGATGGGTGGAGCCTCAGAGGATGGCAGGAAGCTTCATTAAGGGAAGGGGAGGAATTTTGGGGTGGGTGAGGATTGATTGGGAACAGGGTGAACTTCAATAAGGAAATGGGATTAAGGAGTTAACAGACCTTTGGATAGGACCAGGAGGCTACTGGGGCTCCCCTATGTGATTCCTGTACAGCTGTTTACATTCTGTAAGACTGATGTCATGTCCAGGGGGCATCTCTTCCTGATTCCTGATTGGGCCTTTTGGAACAAGCAAAGAAGAGACTGTCTTCAGAAGATGCATCCTGGGTCTTACACTGCATCCAGACTACAGGAGTTCATGGAGTGATGGGCGGAGACTCATGCAGTTCAGACATAATAAATACATGTGGAAGTCAGGTACCTTGCTATCAAGTCTCAGTGCCTTGATTTAAGGTGCTCACAGCAGCTGAGGACACAATAATGCCAAATACATTAAAAATGATACATTATATTTTGTACTTTTCTTCAGCCTCTTTCCTGAAGAGTAATGATTGCTAATGCAACGGAGATACATTTTCATATAAGTAACAGTGCAGTTCGGAGAAACTACTGTATCCCAGACTCATGATTGGCTCCCTTTTCTTTTTCATTCCTTTTCATTACAGATGGACCTGAACCAAAAGCCCAGATTTGAACTCCCCCAGGAATTTTGGGACATTCAGAATTCCAGCCTGAATTTGAATTGTTCAGCATAAGCCCATCCTTAATGCTCATAGGAACAGACTGAGCTGCTTTCTTTGTCCTCCACCAGTGGGTACAGCTAAGATCATTGCCAGGAACTTCAAAGAGGAAATCATTGAAATATTATTATAGTTTAAATTTCCATTTTCCTCTTCATGAGCCATAAATTAATGTGATTCTGTTAAAAAAAAAGTCTTAATTTAAATGTGGACCTGGGCTGCTGATCTTAACTGACAACAAATGGTTCTTTATCTTGGCTTTTGATTGCCAAGATGTATTTAAATCAGTCCACATCTCATTGAAATGGCCCTTCCAGTCAAGCTGGTTTAATTTCATGCTCCACTTCACAGCCACAACTTCATTGTACACACATGTTTGTTCCCAAATCTAGCTCTTCTGTGAAATATATTGGCCTCTGCTACAGAATTGAGTTATGCAACAAAGAAACCCCCTGGAGTATTCTTGCCTAGCATTTCACAAAGACACTTTCAAACTTAACATGGAGATCTCTAATTGACGGTCAGATTGCACCTTGCTCAGTGTAGGTGAGCAATAGCTTGTGCAACTGTAATCATTAATGGAGTTCATCTGGATTTACACCAGTAAAAGGAGAGTAGAATTTGGCCAGAACCAAACAGCACTTTTCCCTCAAGGTACTGAATTAATACTCTAGTTGGTGTTGGGGTACTGCAGTTTGTGAGGGCTTTCATCAGATGAGATGTAAGATCAAGGTGCCAGACACTTCTGGTTATTAAAGGGCTCATAAAATTTTCACATGAGGAGACACAATAACCTGGATGTTCTGGTTAAATACTAATCTGGGTTACTAAAGTTCTTTATAACACCTAAATTCCCCCAAGTTAAATTGGTAATGTTCTCCACTAACTGTTCTGTTGATGTGAACTGTTAGGTGGTTGCTGTGTTTTCAGCAGCAGAGGCTGTATTTCAGCCATGGTGTCACAGCCTGCTCACTGCTGTTGCACCCCGCCCCCCTTGGTCAGTCTGGGGAATAGCTGAATCCAGGTCCAAAGCCTCCTTTCCACCTCTTGGCACAGGCACACTGTGCCTTCTCTTCCTGGCTCTCAGTGAGGCAAGATGATCTGTGTTCATGGCTTAGCCTCTGGCCAAGTTACATGTGTCCTCCTCTTCCAGGGTATCAAAGTCTCTTCTGATGAATGACTCAGGCAGTCTTCCCATTCACTGCCCAGCTGGTCCCACTTCCCCAGGCCTTCCCTCTACTCCAGGTTCCAGCTTAGGGACCCTCCAATCAGCAGCCTAGGTCTATTCCATTCTGCACCTTACTGCATTTTCCCTGAGTCTTTCCTAACCTTCTGGCTTCCACCCCCAAAAAACCTTCTCTGGGTTTGCTAGCCCCAAAACTCCCCTGCCAGGGAGTAACTGTAGGCTACTGTGGGCTCTGTAGCCCCCAAACACACCACCCTTCTCCCACAGAGTCCTGTCCTTCCTTGCATTGCATTGCACACCTGCTGCCAACTTCCTGTCTTTATAAACCCAGCCCAGCTCATTCCTTCTCAGATGGTGGGCTCCTGCATTATTCAGTCAGGGGATTACTGAAACCACCTGATTCCCCTCAGCTGTGCCCTGTCTGGTTAATTGGTCCCCTTCTTAGCCTACATTAACTCCTTCAGGGCAAGTGTGGCGTGAACACCATCACAGATGGCTAAGTGGCTCCTGTATGTGTACTGCATAGGAAAGCACATTAGGATGAAGGGTGCTATATATGATCAAAGTAATAGTAAAGAGGTCATGAAATTTAGTATTTGAATTCACTAGTATCTGCTGTTGGACAAAGGGTCCTGGAGGTGGAAAGTCTCCAAGCAGGGGCTGGGAGATAGGACTTCTGAAGTAGTCAGTGCTGGCCAAAGAGGGCACCTGGGTGCTTTTCTTCACTAATAGTCTCAATAGCAATAAGAAAGACCAGATAATCTATAGTATAATGGTATGGGGGTAAGAGGAAGGTTTTTTGCCTTCCTCGGCAGCATGGGGCACGGGTCACTTGCTAGAGGATTCTCTGCAGCTTGAGGTCTTCAAACCACAATTTGAAGACTTCAGTAACTCAGACATAGGTTAGGGGTTTGTTACAAGAGTGGGTGGGTGAGATTCTGTGGCCTGCATTGTGCAGGAGGTCAGACTATATGATCATAATGGTCCCTTCTGACCTTAAAGTCTATGAGTCTTTATGGGCTGGGTTATGGGCACAGGATACTTTTTAAATGCCTACAGTCAAAGCAGCCCTAGGCATCCCAGAACCTGTTCTTACAGGGGTCAAATTCTCAAGGGCCCCTCATTTCAAGCAGTGTTTCCTGGTGTTTTGTTTCCCCCCCAGCTTTTGGGAGATGCAAGGCCCTGACCTTGGGCCAACTCTGCATATACAGTTTCTGCTCTTCATTTGGTTGACTCACTGTACTCTTCTCTGTGACTGGCATCTCTTATCCCCTGTTTATATCAGACAAGGTTAGAGACTTGCTCTGCCTATTGAGAGGGAGTAACTGAGTGGTATATATATTCCTCACTCTTAGGTATACCCTGGCATAATCCCACAAATTCATTCCCTTCAGTGAAACCACCGAGTGGACTGAATGAACACTAGGCTGTTCTATGGGTGAAGTCTGCATAACTGCATAAAAACATAAGAACGGCCATAACGGGTCAGACCAAAGGTCCATCTAGCCCAGTATCTGTCTACCGATAGTGGCCAATGCCAGGTGCCCCAGAGGGAGTGAACCCAACAGGCAATGATCAAGTGTTCTCTCTCCTGCCATCCATCTCCATCCTCTGATGAACAGAGGCTAGGGACACCATTCTTTACCCATCCTGGCTAATAGCCATTTATGGACTTAACCACCATGAATTTATCCAGTTCTCTTTTAAACACTGTTATAGTCCTAGCCTTCACAACCTCCTCAGGTAAGGAGTTCCACAAGTTGACTGTGTGCTGCGTGAAGAAGAACTTTGCAGTGTGATAAACTTTTCTAGTTTGTTGGCACATATGGAAAAAATAAGAACAGCCTCTGTTTCAATTCTTTTAATAGAAGGATATTTCAGGATATCTGGGTCTGAATTTTTACATTCTTTCCCAACACTAACAGATTCCTCAGTAATGTAGTATGGTACCAGTCATTTGGCTAATGCCATAAGTTATGGCTTACTAACTGTAGTCATGACAAAGTGCATTAAGAAGAATGTTAGCACAATCAGCTCATTCCATTTCCCCTCTGCTTCCCGCCCCCATCACTCAAGTAAATAAATAGATGCTGGGGCATATAGCGAACTATTAAACTAGCAGAGCTGGGGCAAAGTTCTACAGACCCCTGGCTCCCAGTGTATCGTACTTCCCCCTGCCATAATTAACAGCCCTGCTAAATGAAGTTCTCTCTTTGTCTGCAGAACAAGCCGCCTGCAGTACATGCTCCTCTCCATTCTCTTGCTAATGGGGCACAGCCATTTCTAGGAGATAGATGTAGTTCGATGGACCTGCTTACAAGTCACTTGTTCCTTCTGCTCATTGTGCCATTGTAGTGGCTTTTCTGGTGATATGTGTCTGTATAGGTCAGGTCTCATCTGCTAGGCACTATCTGAATAGGTACTGCTATAATTACTGTTATAATAATTCTGGACTAGATCTTCTGCTGGTGTAAATCAGCACAGTTCCTTTGAATTCAATGGTGCTAAATTGGTTTATACCATCTGAGGTTCTGGCATGCTACAGTTTTAGGAAGGTCATATGTAGCCCTCTAGCCTTTTGCAGTTCGTATTCAGGTAAAACTCTGATTGACTTCAGAGAGAGTTACATGCCTTTAAGAACTGCAGCATCATGACCAATGTGCTGAACATCACTAATGTGAAAACAGGGGCTTTATTTTATGTAGCTGCACTCCAAAAAATGATCTCTTATAGACTCAGAGTGAGATCAGTAGTGTTCTTCATTTGCCTCTCTCTCTACAGTTCACACATGCACTGTTCAGAATCCAGTCCTCGCTAAAAGCCAGATTATTTCATCCTCCTTCATGTTTGAATGTTTATATCAGACAAAGTGAGAGAGTTGCTCTACCTCAGGGATCAGCAACCTTTGGCATGCGGCTCGCTAGGGTAAGCCCCCTGGTGGGCTGGGCCAGTTTGTTTACCTGCCGCGTTCGCAGGTTCCACCGATTGCAGCTCCCACTGGCCGCGGCTCACTGCTCCAGGCCAATAGGGGCTGCGGGAAGCAGCACGGGTTGAGAGATGTGCTGGCCGCCGCTTCCTGCAGCTCCCATTGGCCTGAAGCAGTGAACTGCGGCCAGTGGGAGCCGCAATCGGCCCCACCTGCAGATGCGGCAGGTAAACAAACTGGCCCAGCCTGCCAGGGGGCTTACCCTGGCGAGCCGCATGCCAAAGCTTGTCAATCCCTGCTCTGCCTATTGGGAGGCAGTAACTTACTTCCAAATAATTCCAAATGAGACTAAGGAGTGACATAGCATGAGTAATACGGGCAGAATCTGGCCCTGAATGATTTCTTTACTTTCTTCTTTGCCTTCTATAAATAATAAACTCTTTGTGCTGGCCTGGCATCTCTTCTCCCTGGAGAAATGGACTGACTAGAGGCAGTTTAATTACAGCCCTCACAAGACATGGCTGGGCAGGAAAGGTCATGCTGCTTGGATCTCAGCTTATGCTCAGTAACATCACGGAGACCGGTTCTTAATAAACACTGATATATACCCAAGCTGTCTGCTGGAAGAGAACCTTTGAACAGGAATAGTCATTGGAGCAGCGCAAATGGAAGGGTCCCAATGAATGAAAGCAGAAGTCACCAGGCATTTCCCTATACACCCCCCTGAATTTCCCCAATACCCCCCACCCCAGTTTTGTTAACTAGTTACAAGCAGTGTTGCCAATTTAGTGATTGTTTGGAAATTTGAATTGAAGTTGAAACATTGATATACACTTTAAATGCATATAAAGTGATAAAATAGGTGTATCTGAAAAAGTATAATAGATTTGAAAAGTATGAACATAGACTAGCTTCCTTATACAGCTGTTGTTTTTTATGACAATGTCAGTGCATTCATTTTGGTGATGCTGGCCAACCTAATAATTTCAAATGATGATTTGTAAGCAAAGTCTAAATGAGCTCTCCCTGACAGCTAGTGATGAGCTGGGGGCTGGAGGGAAAGGCTTCAGGACCAGATTGTATTTATAGCCACACCTGGTCTACCTAGGTATCCAGCAAACAGAGCTGTGTTGCCCAAGTGATAGATTTTGGCTGGGGTTGGGTTACAAATCACTTGAATGTGGGGGGTGGGGGAGAGGGTAATGAAATGTTGTTATTCTTATTGTATGAGTAAATGGCAGTAGAACTGTACTTGGCCTGTGCTGATTGAGGGCATCAAGAGAGAGTGTGGGGACAAGTGTTTTGCTTGATGGTCTGCCTGAGTCACAAGGACTATTTGACCTGCCCCTCTGTACTGTTTAAAGACAGAGCTGATTAGGCTCCATGGATAGTCTTTTGTTTTGTTAAGTGACCACTACAGCTGAAAACACTGATAATCAGGTCTAAGTGCTTAGACCTGCTGTGGGACAGTGTTTCTGTGGAAGAGACAGCACCGTCTGCACTAGCAGTGAGGTTCCCCCACTGAGAGCTCAGCTGAAATTGATGAGAGCTGGGTGGAACCTCAAGAGGCCAACTTGCAGAGGTCACAGTGGCAGGTAGCAGCAGAAGGTGACAGTGAAGGGCCACTGGCAACAGAGCGATGGAGTGAATAGTGGAACAATGAACAACACTGGCCAGAGTGAACAGTGAGCAGCTGGAGGAATGAGCAAGGTGCCTTCTTGCCCCACACCTGGCAGATGAACTCATGGGAAAGAACCTCTGAACTCTGAGTCTCCACTGACCACGGACAACATCTGTGAGTGTTAATGAGGCTGTTAAGAATACTGGAGACACAACACAGTTCATGCGAACAAACATGGTTGTGGCCTCATACTTTCTATTTAAGCAAGAGATACCACACACTACAAACTGGAGGCCAAAGTTAAGTGCATTATCACTTGTTCATCCTGATGTTGAACACTGGTTCTCAACAAGACCAGCAAATGCTCACTATCTTTCTGCAAGAAACTCAATTGACTGGCTAGAAGCATATGGTACAACAGTGAAAGACTCAACAGTTGAAAAAATGAAGAACTCTCTCACCACATTCAAAAAATTTGCATACATGGCTGATGAATGCACCGATGCAAATGGGCATCAACTATTAAGTCATTGTGTACGTTATCTTGATGTCAGTGGTAGGCTAGTAGATGCATTTCTAGATGTTCAAGTTATAGAAGACACATCAGCAACATCTGTGACAACCCACATCTTAGAAGAGTTAAATGCTTGTCAATTGGACTCTAATCAGATGGCTGCTTGTGCATTTAATGGAGCTGCAAATTTTTCTGGAAGACATGGTGAAGTACAAGCTTTGCTCAGAGAAAAGTGTAACCCTAATCTCTCCTATACACACTGCAGAGACCATCTACTCCAATTAGCGTTAGTACAAGCTGCAGAATCTTCAACAGACATTAAAAAAGCTATAAATTTAATGTCTTCATTATATTCTTTTTTTCAGCAATAGTCCATAAAGACTGAATATCTTGGAAAATATAGAAGATACACTGGGACTGAAGTTCAAATTAGTCCATCCTGGGAAAACCCTCTGGCTTTCTCATGAGCGATCTTGGCTGTTCTCTTAAAATTACTCCAGCCATTATTACTGGCTTTGGAAAGTATCTACCAAGATGGGATGGATCTAAGTAGTGAGGCTGGTGGATTACTTTTGCTATTATGGTCAGAGAAGACTATTGCCATTCTCTCTCTTGTAAGTTGTGACGCAGTAGGGAGCGGGGCGGACTGACCTGGGAATGTCGTCTACTTTTACTGGGACTGTCTGCATGGGGGATGGGATAGCAGGGAGTGACTTTACTTGAGTGACGATACCTAAGCCTGTAACCTGAGTCGGGAGGGGGATGGTGCCAGGTGACACCTTCTGCCTGGGAAACTGGACAAAGGCTGGAGGAGGAGCCAGCGGAAGACTGGGTAAAACTGCTGAAGGAGGGTTTTCAGTTTGAAACAGTCTGGGAAAATGGAGGGAACCCCAAGGCTGAGGTCTAAGCTCCCTCCCCCCCTCCCCCCAAGACACTTAACTAAGGGGTCCTGCTTGTACCTACAAGCTCTGTTTGGAACTGTGTTCCTGTCATCTAACAAACTGCCCATTTTACTGGCTGGCTAAGAGTCACGGTAAATCGCAGGAAGTGAGGGTGCAGGGCCCAGACTCCCACACACTCCATGACATAAGTCTACTGTTGAAACCACTTGGGTAATTAAATAATGCCATCCAGGCATCTGCTACAACAGCAATAGAAACTGTCCAGCAATAGAAACTACATTTGGATCAACCAGAAAAAGTATCCATTGAAAAAGTACTTGAAGAAGCAAAGACTTCAGGCCAGAAGTTGACTAATGAAGGCATTTATATTGAATCCTTAAGTGAAGAGAACAAGAAGTGTTTGTTAAGACAACCAAAAAAGTACAGACTTAATTCTTAAAAATCTACCACAGCGACTTCTAGATTCTACTCAACCTCTATGTAGCTTTTACAGATCCCTGTCCTATAAAACACTGACAGTTGAGTGGAGTGAGGCACTACCAGCAATGGGGCTGCCATGTGCTCAGGACAGAATAGAGAATTTGAACACAGAGTGGAATATCATATGATGAATGAATGAAGATTTGACTTCAACTTCTTTTTTATCATCACTAGTAGCTCGACCCGATCTTTATGCCAGGGCGTCCTTGAGGGCTGCGGGAGTGGCGCGGAGCGTGAGCAGGAGCCCGGGGGGGGGCGCGCGCGCGGGAGGAGGCAGGAGGCCCGGAGTTTTGTGGGCAGGGGCGTCTAGAAATAGGCTGCCCCAAGCAGCGCGGTGCCCTCCGCCGCCCTCTTCTCCCGCTCTTCTCTTCCTGAGCTCCCCAGGGCCTGCGCCAGGTCCCAGGGCCCCCGGGGGGACGGGACCGCAGGGTCCACGCACCACCATGCCGCCCCCAGGAAGGAAAGGAGCCCGCCCCCTGCTTGGCGCGGGGGGGAGTCGAGCCCCCCCTGGCGGGGCCCCCCCCCCGCCCCCCAGGCTGCTTTATGCTATGTTGCCTGGAATGAAAGAAGTAGGAATTCATCTCTTACTACTCCCAGTTGAGTGTTCTTTTTCATCATTGAATAGAATGTTGTGTTCTGAAAGAAGTTGCCTTCTGCCTGATCATGTGAATGAACTAATGAGCATATCAATTGAAGGAATGGAAGTACCAGACACACGAAAAGCCACCAAAGATGAATGCATGGCATTCAAGAAGTTCATTAACAGAGTTGTGCAAAATTATAACAAGAAACCAAGAAGGATGTAGATGTAGTGCTTCATAGAAGGCTTGAGTAGCCAACTTTAATGTGTGATGATTTTAAAACATGAGTTAAATCTAATAAAATGGTCATGAAACATTTTTCAGTTTTTACTATGGTGCCATACAGCCCACCTTCACCCTCATGGTCTCATCCCTCATCAGCCCTGACCCTCCCTCCCCTGCCCCCTTGAATTCAAACACCCCCCATAATTTCAATTCCTGTGGAAAACAGTGTGAGTCACTGAGTGTCTCTCAGCTCAGACTGAACATTCTCACAGCAGCTAGTGTGTGTCTGTAGCATTTGTGCAGATGATACATAGCAAAGAGCAGCTGGCAGGCTGTTACATTATTTCCTGTGACACAGAAATGATGTGGGAGAAAGAAAACTCGAGAAAAGAGCTCCTCTTTCCATTCTCAGCTGCTTATCCTGAAAATAAGACTGTATTGTTGGCTCACAACATTACTGTGCGAGTCTGAAGGTAACACCAGAATCATTGCTGCTGTGTTCTAATGTGATTTCCAGCTGAAAATGTTGATAAGTTCCAAGTGATGAAAGAAAGTAACTGAAATGTCTCAGATAATATAACACCACAAGTGAGATGGTTGTCATCAGTGTCTTCTCAACACTAAAAATACTTTGTCTCCCTTTGATGTGTTCTTTGTGGTGCAGCTGGTTTAGATTTCTTGGTGTGCTGTGGTATGCACCCTGCGAACTTGGAAGCTCATATTTATCAGCACCTTCTAGACAATACATTGCTGAAGAATACAGAAATATGTATTTTATGATTACACCACAGACAACTACAATGCAGTGGTGATGTCTGCTTGCTTTCCTTGGCGCTTCCCATGAAATGCAATACTTATTCAAGTCCTCTTTCCAGTAAGCACATCTCCTGAGTTAAAACAATGCTTATCACCAGCCAGAGTCCTCTCTGGAGATCCCCTTTGGTAAAACTGCAGCCTCTAAACATGCAGAACTGCTGGGAGGGGCAATGTCACTGAATACGTCTTTAACTCACAACCAGAAAGTGAGACAACACAGAATTCCTCTGGCATATGTTCCACTGTTTCTGTGGATACAGATTCCCTGATTTTATATGACAAACACTTCAGACCGATTTCTAATTTTCAGTCTGGTGCATAAGCGGTTTCTAGAATGTTCAGCCATAACCTTACCTCTGTGAAAGTGTCAGCTTTTTAAAAATGAGACGACAGGATTTAAAAAAAAAATTGAAATTATGAATGCTCTTGATCATGTTATAAAAGAAGGTGAGTGTGGAATATAATTTTTCAACAAGAATATTTCCACAGAGAAAGCTATGCACACATGTTTTTCTGGGATGTGTCTATTTTGGCGGTTGTTTCTGGAGTGACAAAGCTTCACTTTCCCACCTATTATTGTTTATTATGGTGGTTTTTAAAAGGACTCTCAACCAAGACCAGGGCCCATTACACTATGCACTCTACATACATATTATAAGAAACAGTCTTACCCCAGATTGCTGCCAAGCTAAACAAACAAGACAGAGGGTGAGAGAAAGGAAGTATTACTATCCTCCTTCACAGGTGGAAAACGGAAGGCCATAGGAGTTAAGGGACTTGCCAAAGGCCACACAAGAAATCTGTAGCAAAGTTGGGAGCTGAAGCCAGATTTCCTGAGTCCCAGTCTAGGACTTTACCCATGTAACCAACCTTTCAAGGTAGAATTGGAGTTTGCTCTTTATTTTCATGCTTTATATTTATCATATATGCCCAATTACTTCTCATGAGAAAGGCCTTCCCAGTATAAATGACCCCCAACTCATCCATTCCATCCTGTGGCAAAATGCTCAGAAAAAGATGAGCCTTTCACCATGGCCCCAAAGCTCAACTAACTCTGGCTTTTTTGGGCAAGCTAGGCAGGTGAATTCCGGAGTCCAAGATCCTCTGATGAGCATGTCCCAGTCCCAGTCCCAATCCCAATATCTTTAAGTCTAGGAATGGTTGCATCATCTGTCTTCACAGAGATGCCAGCTCAGCCACAGCATGCCACAGGAAGGGTCTGTCATGGGGTGCTCTACTCATCACTGGATCACCTCTTTGTGGCCACAGCCAGGGATTAGCTCTGCCAATCTGACTCCCCTTCCTGCAGATGTTCTCTCTCTCAGGACTCAACTGGTCCCCCTTTAGGGCTTGGGCTCTCTGATCTAGTCACCGTAATTTTCACCTTCTAGGGCAGGGCGTGTGGGAGGGTTGAGTACCAAAGCCTCTCTGCACCCACCATCCCAGGCAGTGTTCCAATTCCCTGCCCCTCAATGGTGTCACTTCCTCAGCAGCTAATAGGAGATCCCTCCCCTCCCACACATACACACACCCTCTTCTCCAGGTTCCAGCCTATGGACCCTACAACCAGTCACTAAGGTCTGCCCTGTCTCACTCCTTACTGCTATTTCCCAGGACTGCTTCCTATGTCACCTCTATCAGGTTCCTTCTCCACCTTCCTCAAGGTATGCACTTCCCTCTAGGCCAAGCTCCATGCTCTCCCTAACCTCTAAGAGAATGACTGCAGACCTCCTCCCTGCCACCCCTTTCTGCCCTCAGCTCCCTGGCTTTATACAAGCCCCACCTGTTACTGTCCAAATGAGCTTAATCTTTTAATTAGTCCTCATTGCTCCTTGGTTCCTCCTCCAGTTGCAGGTTAATTGGCCCACCTAGGCATCTTAACCCCTTCAGGGGCAGATGTGGGGTGCACTGCCCATTGCAGGGCCTCTGTCTGGCACTGAAGGCCAAGTGTGATGGGCCAAGTTTGGCCAAGGCAGAAGTCAGAGGTCCACATTTACACAGAACAAGTGGGCCCAGTAACCTATACACCTCAAATGGAAGGGCTGCAACTAACAGGCTAGAAAAGAAACTATGGAGGAGCTTCAGAGCAGCTTCATACCTAGCCCTGGGTTGAGGAGGAATGAATTTCACCTTTCCAACTGTTCCATATTCTCCCTGTATAGACCCCAAATACTCACCAAATAGGTTTTATGACAGCTGCCTTCATTATTCTCATCCCACTCTTAAATTTACACCCAAACTCAACCAAGCCAGTATGGGCCAAATCCTTACCTGGTGTCAAATCTACACAGTTCCATTGAGTTCAATGAAGCTACTCTGATTTACATTAGCTGAGGATCTGGCCATATATATCTTTTGCACATGCATTTGTCTGCTCTGAATTGGATATAAGACCCCTCTTCTCCCCCACATGAATTACATGCATTAACTGTTTTTTTAGACTATTATACAAAATTGTGTATTGTGTCTGCAGGGGCCAGGCACCAGAGACTGAGTCTATAAGGAATCCCTTAGTCAACTTTTTGCCGAAAAGAATAACATTGAGTAATCCCTTTTATTGGTAACAGACAGTGCAGCTCAAACAACAAAGGGATGAGGAAAAGCCTCTGCAGAAATGTAGAGCGTGAGATCTGTTAATGCTGGGGTGAAGTCTCAGGGAAAGGATGGACAAGACACATGAGTTTGTTGCATAGACTAAGGTACATAGTTCAAGTTTATTTTGTTTCTTAAACTGTTTAGGATATAGAAAAGTTGAAGTGGATAAACATTTTGCTTCCCCAGAGCCTGCTGTCCTCTTTAGAACTGGGTGGAAAATGTTGAGGAAAAAGTAGGGCTGTCAAGCGATTAAAAAAATTAATTGCACTGTTAAACAACAGTATAATACCATTTATTTTAAATATTTTTGGATATTTACTATCTTTTCAAATATATTAATTTCAATTACAACACAGAATACAAAGTGTACAGTGCTCGCTTTATATTTATTTTTATTACAAACACTTGCACTGTAAAAAACAAAAAAACATATATTTTTCAATTCACCTCATACAAGTACTGTAGTGCAATCTCTTTATCATGAAAGTTGAACTTACAAATGTAGAATTATGTACAAAAAATGCATTAAAAATAGAACAATGTAAAACTTTAGACCCTATAAGTCCACTCAGTCCTACTTCTTGGTCAGCCAATCACTCAGACAAGCAAGGTTGGTTACAATTTGTAGGAGATAATGTTGCCTGCTTCTTGTTTAAAATGTCAGTTGAAAGTGAGAATGGTTGTTTGCATGGTACTGTTGTAGCTGGCGTTGCAATATATTTACGTGTCAGATGCGCTAAAGATTCATATGTCCCTTCATGATTCAACCACCATTCCAGAGGACACACATCCATGCTGTTGATGGGTTCTGCTTGATAACGATCCAATAAGAAGCAGGAAGCAGTATCTCCTCTCAATGTAAACAAACTTGTTTGTCTTAACGATTGGCAGAATAAGAAGTAAGACTGAGTGGACTTGTGGGCTATAAAGTTTTACATTGTTTTGTTTTTGAGTGCAGCTATGTAACCAAAAAAAAAAAATCTGAATTTGTAAGTTACACTTTCATGATAAAGAGATTGCCCTACAGTACTTGTATGAGGTGAATTGAAAATTACTATTTCTTTTGTTTATCATTTTTACAGTGCATATATTTGTAATACAAAATAATAATATAAAGTGAGCACTGTGCACTTTGTATTCTGTGTTGTAATTGAAATCAATGTTGAAAATGTAGTTAAACATCCAAAAATATTTAATAAATTTCAATTGGTATTATATTATTATAAGTGTGATTCATTTTTTTGAGTTAATCGCATGAGTTAACTGTGATTAATTGACAGCCCTAGGAAAAAGCATTGTCAGTGAAATACTGAAACTTTATTTCACAAACATTGTCACTTTTTTTTTTCTGTTTTCCAACTACTCAAGTCCAAAAGACCATAAATTACTGGTAGGGGAGAGGATATAAAAAACATAGTCATGGCCTACATTTTTAAAAAGCAACTAGATATTTTAGATGCCCAACTTGAAGTGCATGAAAAGGGCCTAATTTTTAGAGTGGATGCTCAGCACTTTCTCAAAGTCAGGCCTCAAAATAAGGTGTCTCAAGTTGGGTACCCAGAAACGGAGGCATCTAGAATCAACAGCCATTTCTGAAAAACTAGGCACAGCTTTTTATAATTGTGAGTACACCATTGTGTATGCAAAAATGTATGTATATATTTTTCACAAGCAATTACCATGTTTGTTCAATTGTAGTAACTATCTAGAGCAGTGTTTCCTGAACTTGGGACACCACTTGCGTAGGGAAAGCCCCTGGCGGGCCGGGCCAGTTTGTTTACCTGCCGCGTCCACAGGTTTGGCCAATCGCGGCTCCCACTGGCCACGGTTCGCTGCTCCAAGCCAATGGGAGCTGCTGGAAGCAGCAGCCAGTATGTCCCTCAGCCCACGCCACTTCCAGCAGCTCCCATTGGCCTGGAGAAAAGGGTCATAATTAATGCAACAGGACTCACAAATGCCATAATTGTACATACACTTGCATAAAGTATTTAATATTCTAAAACTCTGGTCCGTTCGTTCTTCTCTAAGTACTGGTCTGAGTGTGGCCCAAATCAGTAGAAAGATTGTTGAGTGAGTTATGTGAAATGAGCTGGTATTTTTAATCTAGGGCCTTGTTTGGAGGATGTCATCACAATTGCCAATTTATTGGCAGTATCACCGGAGATACCTAAGGTTGAATGGAAGTGGAGACTGAACTACCATCTTACACCTAGAAGCAGGCTGGAGCTACATTAAGATGATGAGGCGAGTAAACTACTAATGCTCATTTTGTATTATTCTGCTGGCACAGGACTTCAGTCTCTAAGGCTGTCAGTTATGAACACCAAATTTACTTTAACTAAATTGATTCCACAAAAAGAATACTTCACTGTAAAATAAAACCTAGAAATGAAAGGATGAGCAACCTAAAGTCAGAAAAGCAAATGTAGCTTGCCCTATTGAGTTGGTCTTTGCCATTTCTCACGTATGGTGTATCTACGCTACAGCTTTTTATAATTGTGAGTACACCATTGTGTATGCAAAAATGTATGTATATATTTTTCACAAGCAATTACCATGTTTGTTCAATTGTAGTAACTATCTAGAGCAGTGTTTCCTGAACTTGGGACACCACTTGCGTAGGGAAAGCCCCTGGCGGGCCGGGCCAGTTTGTTTACCTGCCGCGTCCACAGGTTTGGCCAATCCTGTAGTGCTGGCATGACTACCCACAATAGCTTTAATCCAGCTGGCACTGGTAACATCTGTAGTGAAGATGTGGCAGCATGGGCTTCAGCACAGGCTAGCTACCCTAGTACAAGCCCACATGGAATCCTAGTACATACTTGGGTTGCTTGACCATGCTGAAGTCTGGGCTACCATGTCTTCAATGCTATTGTTACCTGTTCTAGTGAGATTAAAGCTAGTATGGGTATGCCTACCTGTGCTACATTCACACCTTAATTTGCAGTCTAGACATACCATTAGGTAGAAAAAACTGCAAAACTCTCCTGACTGCACTGAAGTTGTATAAGGGTCATGCATCATATAAAGTTGTATAAAGGGTCATGCATCACTGCAATGGAAGACAATGTATACTTACTTATTGCTCTTAAAAAAAACCCATGTTATTTTTATCCAGCACAAAGCATTGACAAAGTGTGAGAACAGAGAATGACCATAAAGACCTATTGACTCCTGTGTTTTGGGAAGAGAAACTATTTTATTGTTGACCCTTCCATAAGGGTGTCATTTTACAGTGGGAATCAAGCAGTGACCCACCAACTGCAAGACAGGAGAGTCACTCCTCTTTCTCATGTCTATTACTCTATGCGATTGAGTCATGACTCACGGCACATACACACCAACAAGTGGACTCCCCAGGTTCTCAATGAGCGAAAATATGGAGAGGAGAAAAGCTTTCCCACCAGCAGGCATTTATGTGGTGCCCTAGTGTCAGAACCTTCACACGCAATAACTCCCATGGTCTGCTTCCATGCCTTCCTTAATTGCTCTTCATTTCAAAGCTGAACTTGCAATGATGAGAAAAACCCATGGGGACAGCCCAGAGGGATGGAGGTTGAGGAATAACATCTTTCATCCTGACTTGTATTTATGATCCCCAGTATGACAAGTCTCTGCTGTTGAGCACCCGCCCACGTCCTGCATATTTCATAAAAATGCATCTCTTAAATAGACAAAAACTTACAGCTGTGTATGAAGACTTGTGCGCACAAGATTCAAATGTTTTCCACATGCAGAGAGATGTGGCAGGTCTCAGCTCATATAGTATATTATGGCTTTTCAAGGACTGTGGGAGAGAGTCAATTATGAAGCCAGTTAGGAGACTTACAGGGTGAAAGTGTTAGACCCATTTAGACTCTGATTTAGCAAAACATTTAAGTATGTGTTAAACTTTAAGCATTCAAGTTCAGTGTGCTCAAGTGCTTCACTGAATAGAGATGTGATTACTCAGGTGCTTGAAGTTACACATGAGTTTAAATGCTTTGCTGAATCAGAGCCATAACAACTGAAGTGGAGAAAACATTTGTAATACTAATTTATTCATTAAGGGGCAGATTGTGATGCTCTTATTTATGCTGGTGAAGTCAATGTGAGTAGTTGCTCACCAACTTGAGCTCCACAGTGTGGCCCTCAATAATTTACAAACACACCAGGAGAGAGAGAGAGAGAAATGGTTATCAGATAACGGAGCTTACCTTCCAGAGGAGCCTCAGCTCCCATGACCTTTGACTGAAACTAGAGCTGATCAGCATATTTAAAAGTGAAGCCCAAAACACTTAGCACTTTAAATCTTCAAGACACTTTTTACTTCCTAAGAAGGAGTCAAATATTCTGATCAGAGATGGAAAATTTGAGAAGAAACACCAGGTAAAGAGGGAAGTCAGCGCTGGGATCAGCACAGAGAAGTTTTATTCCATAAAAGTAATAGTGAATTGACCAGGTGGTTCATAATGGGATAAAAATTAACAGTTCACTTCCACACACAAGTCCTGTTGCAGAACATGTGCTGAAACTGCAGTCAAAATGGAAATCGCATAGCTGCAAGTATGCAGTGTTGTTATAGCCATGTTGATCCCAGGATATTAGAGAGACAAGATGGGTGAGGTAATATATTTTATTGGACCAACTTCTGTTGAAAACCAACTTCCTGTTGAAAGCTTGTCTCTCTCACCAACAAAAGCTGGTCCAATAAAAGGTATTACCTCACCCACCTTGTCTCTCTAATAGCTGCAAGTAGCAGCCAAAATAGTGAGGCATCCACTAAAACAGTTCATTGGAACATTCCTACAAGCAAAGTTCAGTAACTTTTTTTCTTACTTTATTAAACGCCATTTAAAAAAAAAAAGCATTCACCCGCACAAAACTCCCCCACCAATATTTGAATCCATAGAGACACATACATTAGCAGAGCATTCTGTCCTAAAATATTTGAACTATATCTAATGATCCAAGAAAACATATTATTTTTTATTCTCTTCCACTTAAATACATCTTGTTCACTTCACAAGAAAAGCAAGAGAGAATCTTGCAGCTCCCTATCAAGTAGCTTGCAGTCACCCAACTAAGGACACAGAATTTCCCACGTTGGGCCAGATCATTGGTCCAATCCCATCCTTCAGACAGTGCCAATATAGCACTTATGTAGGACAGAATAGCAAAATCAGAGATTGCTCTTCATATGGAACAATGACCACTGACATCAGTGGGAGCGTTCCATTGACTCCAATGCTCATTAGATCAGCAGAAGCTAGTGATAGCCACACTGCAGACTGCTTATTATGTTGAAGCCACTAGCCATGAACTCATGAGCTGAAATCTTGAAATACAGTGAAAACAAATATGATTGTATAATACATTGGCTTCTTATTTGGCTGTTTTATGGGCTCTCAGAACTGATTTCATGGTGGCTATAGTGCTGCCTGCCACCTCTCTCCTCCTCCTTCTTGTTTCCAGTGGATGGGCACTTCCTAACAGCCTCTGGCACCAGCTGGAGCATCTGGAGCAGAAATTAATCTTTTCCTGTTTTAAATTATATATTTAAATTTATGTTATTTTTTTAATAGCTGGTTTGAAGAGAGCTGGAGCCAGTTCTGGGGCTGGGATGATATCCTCTGCTATATTTGGAGGAGGAACTGTTTGTGGGATGAAGAACTATATTTGGGTGGCTAGGGACTTCCATGATGCAACTGCCTACCCTCAAAATGAAGGGAGTCTATGGTGCGTTATGGGAGATGTAGTCCAACCAGGAGCCCAGCGTATAGAGGAGAATAGGAACATGACACACACAAACTACAACTCCCATGTGCATTTTGGGGACATTTCTGAATAGTAATATTTCAGCATATGGGCCAAATAGTTCCATTTAAAAAATTTTGCTGAAAAGTTAAAATATTCTGTGAAAAACATAGACAAATATATATTTTTTTCATATTTGTAAACATTTTCTGTGTGGGCAAAAAAAATTCTGAACAGCTCCAGGTATTATTCCAAGGCCTTTGAAATCCATGGGAATATTTTCATTGTGTTTGATGGGCTTTGTATGAGACTCAGTCCCTCTCATCCCACGTAGGCCTATTGAGAGCTAGAATTATTATTAGAGCTGGGCAGGAAATGGTTTTTCTATCCCATAAAAATTTTACATTTTCAAAAGTTTTTCCCATGCCAGATCAGGACAAAAAGTTGAAATCTCAAGAAAAAATAATCCCTAACTGAAAATCTGGGGAAAAAAATTCTGTTCAGGTCAATTGAAACATTTTATTTGATAGTTTTTGAAATATTTCATTTTCATTTCAACCATTTTAATCAAAAATTTAGTCTCATTAACTTATTTTTTTAAAACAAAAAGTGATTTTGAACTGAAAACTGGATTTTGTTCATTTTGAAAATGTCAAAAAGGGAGACTTTTCACAGTTTTGAAGCTTTTTTTTTTTTTTTAAAGTTTGAGTAGAGAAATTAATCCCAACCAACCATTTCCTGCAAAGAGATTCAATGTCAATGAGTTGGCATGTAAGCCATGGGCCCACATCCTGTGGTGCTCTGCCTGCTCTAGCAATGGGTAGGCCAACTAGAGGTTGTTGAGGCTGCTACAGCCATGGCTAAGGGAGTTGGGGCTCATGCATTAAGATCCAGCAAGTCTCAAGTTCCACTCAGTGGGGTTGGCGTTATAGGTGTCTTTCAATGAAAAGTGTTTTGTTGAAAAAATCCTAAGCATGTTCCTACCTTGCTGATAGACACAGTCTATTTTCATAATGAGCTGAGCAGTCACAACCCTGGTTGATGATTTACCACCCATTTCTATTCAATTGCAGTAAGGTCTGTGACAATATTAAAAGAATTGTGCTGCTCAGAGCCAGTCCCCCCTGGGTCACAGACTCTTTTATTTATAGCATTTATCTGTCTAAAAGCATATAAATTATTTAAAATAATTTGTACATAATCTCAGTCAAACAAAAGAGAGAGAGAGAAATATGTCTGGGTGCTGGGTGAGCCTGGGAAAATCGCAGAGCAGTCTTGCTTTTTTAGGGGAAATCAACTCTCTGGATTTACCCAGCTCTGGATTCTGAGTCTGGAGTTGATGAACGGAAAAAATAAGTATGTGAAATTGCTAGTCTGAGATGCACCAAGTAGAAAGAACTCCAAATGTGAAATATTTAATTATCTTAGCTTGAGAAGCAGGAGGTTCCAAGCTCCCTTAGGAAAGAATCTCTCCCATGTAGATATCACAAGCAACATGTGGGAAGGAGCAGTGGCAAATAAATCAGATTGTCGGGCCAAAATAACTTCTGCTGAACAAAATGTTGCAGCCACGTGCTAGGTCAGTGGTTCTGAAAGCCAGTCTGCCGCTTGTTCAGGCAAAGCCCCTGGCCGGCTGGGCCAGTTTGTTTACCTGCCGCGCCTGCAGGTTCGGCCGATCATGGCTCCCAGTGGCGCAGTTCACCGCTCCAAGCCAATGGAGGATGAGGGAAGCGGCGCGGGCCGAGAGATGTGCTGGCCGCCCTTTCCGCAGCCCCCATTAGCCTGGAGCGGCGAACCGTGGCCAGTGGGGGCCGTGATCGGCCGAACCTGTGGACAGGGCAGGTAAACAAACCGGCCTGGCCCGCCAGGGGCTTTCCCTGAACAAGTGGCGGACCAGTTTTGAGAACCATTGTGCTAGGTGATAACAAGAAGAGATGGTGCTTGGTGAACACAGAGAGTTACAAACACACCTAGCAAACATGACTGCATGTCCGTGCCTGACTGGTGAAAAGATCTGTCAATCAAGACCTGGCCTATCTCTAGCCACCTGTCAGATCACAAAAGCTCTTGCTATATATATTGATGCAAACAATGGCTACTAATCCCAGATTTGTAAACATTTTATCACACAATCCACTCCCCCTTCTGTTCCTCTTCACCTCTGTGATGCTATTAGAAAGGAAAGAGTCCCTGAAAAGGGGTGTTGTAGATTTTCTGTGCTCAAGGGATGCTCACTTTCATCATTCCCCTCCTTTCATCTGGCCACTGATGCTTAGCAACCGGAGATCAAGCTCATCTTGCACACACCTCGCATACAGCCTCCCACACCAGACTTATTGGTCATCAGAGGCAAATCACCAAGCTGTAACTTACTCTAAGTCTTCTCTTAACACATTAGTCACCCTGTTAGCTCCAGCTGTTTTGAGAGGTGCTGGATGGGCTTTTTAATTTTTTTTCCTCTTTTAAGGCTTGTGATTTGATGCAGTTTCTCTTTCCCCTCTCTGGTGATAGAGCTGGAAATTTGGTAATAATCAAAGTGTTCTTGTCTGGGAAACTAAAATGAGGCAGCAAGAGTGGCTGCTGGACTCCTTTGAGACTGCTGAGAAAGAACTGAAAGGAAGTGAATCTTTACTCCAGCGTGGACGATTTCACTAGGGTCCTTTGGTCTCCGATGGAAGAAGCTTTCATTAGTAAAAGTCACAGAGAGGTCAAGAGAATCCCAGTTACCACCCAAAACATTTAGCAGAGTTCTCATCTATTTGCTGTGGTTTGTGCTTGACAGGTTGAAAGTCATGCTCCTTTTATTCATTATGCACCAAGTTCTGGAAAATTTTACAATCTCTGCAAACTGAAGTAATAAGCAAACCTTGTGGCTAACAACCTTAACCCTTAGAATGGATGGTTGTCAGTCACTAACCCACTACTGTAAATAAGCTCTAAAGGGACAGATCCTCAGCTGCTGTAGATCAGCAAAGCATCACTGGAATTAATCACACTAGCTGAGGATCTGGCCCTCAGTGAAGCAGTTCTGTGTATCCAGGGGAACCTCACCAAGTTCCGCGGAAATGGAGACACTTTTCAGACCACCACATAAACATAAATAAATGTCTAAAGTGGGAGTGCATAAGGGAAGGGAAGAGACGAAAAGCCAGCCACTCCTCAGAGGTATGACACTACCATGAGCCCATGTGACAGGAAAGCGATGGAAAATGAACGTCAGTTTCTATGCTAAAGTCCAAAATATTAAGAAGAGCCGGAAAGATGGTCCACTCAAATGACTGGAAATAGTAAAAAGACTTTCCATTAAAATGCAAGGAGGCAAAAACTATGCATGACCCTTTGAAAAAGGAAAGTGATATCAGCAATAGTATCACATCATGTAGTGGCCCCAGATCAGAAATGGACAACATGGCAGATGGATACATGCATAGCACCCTAGGACACTGTAGAGCTATGTATTGGGTAGGTGCTTACATACTGTATCCACCACTAACAAGTGCTATTTTACACTCTTTGTGGTTTGTCCTGCCAAGAAAGTATTTTTAAAGGTGAATTTGTGTGTAAGGAAGCACCGAGGAAGCAAACTATAAATACTTTTTCTACCTCTGAGGTTGGCACAAAACAAGACTGGTTAAAAAAGAAGCAAATTAAATCAACACAAAGAGAGAGCAGAAAGAATCACTCATCATGGAATCTGATTTGCACATGTTTGCTCTAAAGTAAAATGCAGGGGGAAAAAAGACAAAAAGAAACAACGCAAAAAAACGCTTTTCAGACAGAAAAGAAAAAGGCAACTTCTGTGTCACACTGGAAGGTGCTGCAGTTCCAAGTGCCCGTGTGACACCAGACTTCAACTCTGAGCTTCGTGCTCTCTCTCTCTCTCTCTCTCTCTCCGTCCACTTTCAGTTTTGCTAATCTGCGCTGGGTGAAAAGTATATTTCCTCATTAGCACGAACTCTCTAAGCAAGAGGCATTTTGGCAGTTCTGTCCTTTGAGGAGAGAAGCCACTGGATTTTCCTAATGGTGCTGAGTTTATTCATGTTATCTAGAAAAGGGAAGCTCTAAGTGACGGTTTCCTTCCTATTGTATGTCCCACCCGTCTCACAGAAACAGCTACTGATCTAGTTTTCTCCTGGCTTTGCTTCTTTCAGTGAAAACATTCTTCCGAAAAGAGAGCACCTGACTCATGGAAAATTCAAAACTGGTAAGTATCTTCTCTAGGGCTAGAAGTACTCACTAAGAAATGGGATCATCATTTATTTTTGAGAGAAAATTGACACAAAAATCACATTATCAATCAAAGCTTCTTTGAAGCTTTCTACCTTTCTTTAAACCTTTATTTATCAAGGGTAAGCTAGAAGTAATGTATTAGTTATACAAACACTGGGTCTGATCCACTGTCCCATCCAGGCCCCTTTAAGCCACTCCAGTGTCATAAATAGGCCATAAACTAGGTGGAAATTGCCCCTAGGGCATACTCCAGCAAAAGAGGACTTTCTGGCCATCACAGAGCTACCAGAATGGCTTGACTGCAATCCCCCTCCTCAGCCCCTGATGGACAAGGAATTCTAGGAGCAAGGCTGGAGTGCACCACACTTTGGCTGTTCTTGGCTAACAGATGGCCACTAAAGACTCATTGCTACCAGAGCATAAATTGGGGCAGATGTAAGGCTGTTCTAACTTATGCTGGAAGCCAGGCTAAAAACATGGGAGATACAAAGCTGGCTGAAAGCTGCCTTTGCCCTCACTCCCTTTCTTGCTCCAAGACAGGAATGGAGGAACAGGGAATTAGGCCCCTTTTGTTATTTATTCCAGTCCAAAGAACAGAGAGGAAAACAAGACAACCTACCTTTTCTAGGGGGAAAAAAAATTCAGAAATGTTCAGACACTTAGTTTAAAGATCTAAAGTTTTTAGCAAGACACAGTTCTATGTTACTGCTGTCTGAGACTGTAAAGGTGCCTAAGGGAGTTAAGCACTCAAATCCTATTGAAATTGAAAGTGAACTGGGAATTTTGGAATTCCCAGGTGTAATGCTTAGGGCATTTTCAAATTCTTTCACCCATTACTGAGACTCTCCAGAAAATATGGGCAGGTATCTCAGCCCAACCAGCTTTAAAAACAAATGGCTCCATTCTCTTTGCAGGAATAAGTTTCAACTCACAGAGTTTCTATGGGGAGCATGAAGAAACCAGAGATTCCACAACTGTTAATCCCTGGATCTCTCAAGACCCACACAGATAGCAGAAGACCTCCGGGAAGCAGGGCTGGATTAACTTTTTGTGGGCCCAGCACCAAACATATTTGTGGGCTGCCATGGAGGCAGTGGAGCATGGCGTGGGGAGATCAGTCTCCGGAGAGAGGGGCCAGCCAAAGGCAATGGGGCTTGGCATGGCAGGGGAAGCTCCTCTTCGCCCAATGCAAGGGCACTATTTACAAACTGGCAGTTGCCAGACGCACAGTGGCCTGCCTGGCCCTGTGCTTCCAGCATGCCCCTTCCCTCGGGGGCAGGCCCATGTCACACCACACTGCCTCCCACCACCCAACGCCCACCGACTCCCCATGGACAGAGGCCCCCTGGACCCACTATGTCCAGTGCCCCCCCAGACCCACCCACAAATGCATAGTGCCCTGCACAACACCACCCCTGCCCACAGCCCCACCACAACTGCCCCCACCCCACACACAGAACCCCCACTCCCTAGTGCCCTGACACACACAGATCCTCCCTGCCCCTTCACAGCCCAGCACCCCCCATGCTCCCAACAGACCCACTCCCCCAAGCCCTGCCTCCCGGCCACACTCACCTACCCTACTGGGAGGCAACTGTGTCTGCTGGGTTGAGCTGGCAGCGTAGCCAGGGCTGGTCCCAGGGCCAGGAATTGCTCCATCCCCTCGGGAGTGGCACGATCAGCCAGCCAGGACCTGCCCCATCTGGGTTCCCGCAAGACGCACTTGCCTGGAGGGGTCCAACCAAGCCCGCCACAGTCTACCCCCCTCGCCCTCACCTGGCTGAGACTGGCCAGGCTTCTGCACCAGTCCCAGGTGGCTCAGCTCCGGGGAGACAGGCGGGGACCCACAGATGGTGGGAAGCAGAGACTGCCCAGAGCCGAAGGTGCACTGGGGTCCGGCCAGGGGGCTGAGAGGAGCACGGGGGTGGGGCCAGGGAGCGGAGAGGAGCCCCCGGCCAGTCGGCGGGCAGGCCAAGAGGAGCAAGTGGTGAGCAAGGGGAGCCAGCGGGGTCTCGGGGTGCAGTACAAGCGAAGCAGGTCGGGGCCCCTTCTTGGCATGAGCCCAGCTCCATGGAGCCACTGGAGCCATTGTAAACCTGGCACTGCCAGGAAGCAAGGAATATCTGTATGGGGAGCTCTTTGCCTTCACTTTGCCACTTGGTTCCCTTGGCTTCTTTCTGCTCCTGGACAGCACAGCTCTTTTAGCAGCTGTGCTTCCAGGGGTCACCCTATCACAATTACCCTCAGAGCCCTTCCTGACTGGGGCTCCACAGCACGGAAAGGAAAGCAGCATAAATGAATACATCCTCAGGCTATATTAAATGGCAATGCTGTTTCTGCAGGCCTGGGGGCAAATCCAGAGGAGTCAAATTCATAGAATATCAGGGTTGGAAGGGACCTCAGGAGGTCATCTAGTCCAACCCCCGACTCAAAGCAGGGCCAATCCCCAATTAAATCAAATTGGTCCCTGTCCATCCATTTCAGTTTCATGAAGCTGGAATCTGGTAGTGTAGAGTTGACAATGACTTCCTCAGGGTGGGCTTAAGAGGTACACTTGTCATAGAAACAGAACTGTCCCCTTCTGAAAACTTCAGTGAGGTAACACACCAAGGATGGATTTGGCCATATGTCATTAAAACCAGCACTTCTTGTTTTCACCCTTTACTCTTTGACATTTCAGCATAAAGCAAAAGCAACAAGCAGGGAAGAATCTTGCAGGAGAAGAGGTCAGTGTGCCTTGTAGAAAGTGTGGACAGATAGTGAGAAAGATGGATAGCCAAGGAAAGATAGAACAGGTCAAAGCGTTCAACCTAAAGCAGGGGTTCTCAAAGCCGGTCTGCTGCTTGTTCAGGGAAAGCCCCTGGCGGGCCGGGCTGGTTTGTTTACAAGGGATTAAGTACAAGGGATTAAGGTTTAAGATTTATTTTGGGTGATACTTCAGTAAAGCATAGGCTTTGTGTGGCCCCTCAGCATGGGGTGAATTTCATCCCCTGTAGCACCTAGACATTTACCTGATCACCTGTCCAGGGCAGTGATCTCTCTCTCTCTCTCTCTCTCTCTCTCACACACACACACACACACACACACACTTCCACCAGACTGTCTAGGTGTTTTTTGAACAGTGATTGGAGATCCCACCGAGAGAATAAATTCTTGCTTTCAAACAAAGCAGAAAGCTGGATGCCAACCTCAGAGCAGCTGCCATTTCTCAACAGCTGGTTGGTCCCTTCCTGGTGGCTGTTAACTTTCCAGCTTTCTGTTATAGCCCCAATGGGTGCAGTCAAGCCCCTGGAGTCAATGGGCGATTAGCAGTCTTTTCTGGGTTTGTTGGAATTCTGGTGATGATTACAGAAGAGCTGAAGCATTCTGGTTATAGTATTTGCTGTTATTCAGAAAGTAAATTGCTGGGATGTGAAAATGAGGTAGCATGTCTGATTGCTGCTCTCCTCTGAGATTACTGAGAGACAAATGAGAGGAAGAGAGTCTTAATAGCAATCCAATATGGACCATTTCCCTAGACCTTCAATTTCTTACTGAAGATTTTTTTTATTACATGAAAATCACCCTAAAGGTCAAGAAATTCCTAATTAACACCCACATGCAGTATTATGCATTCAACAGCACTCTCGGCTATTTGCTGCAGTGTAGGCTTTCTTGAGCAAAACTACTTTGGGGAGTTCTCCTCATTGCAAATAAATTACAATATTTTAAGGCCTAGTTCTGTAAATGGAAATAATAACCTTAAAACAGCCCTTTTAATGGAAGCATTGCATTAATTACAGCCCAATTTCAGGAGAGATTGTTAAAAGAAACTAAGAAATCCCATTTTAGGATGTTTGGGGAATTTTGCCTTCAGTAGGACTTCACCGCATCCCAACACATATGCAAATGTTTCCCAGAATATCCATAATATACCTGGCACTGCACACTCATGATGGAAAGGGAAGCCAGAAAGCAGACTGTACAGGTGTCTGGACAGTATGGCTGTTGAAAGATTTCATTCATATGTTTTTAGGGTAATCAGATAGCAAGTATGAAAAATTGGGCGGGGGTGGGGTAATAGGCGTCTATATAAGAAAAAGCCCCAAATATCAGGTCTGTACCTACAAAATCAGGACATCTGGTCTCCCTATATGTTTCGTTAAATGCATGTGATTTGACACAATACCAGTCAAAATAAATGAAGAGAGATGTATAATGGCTCCAGGGCTGGATTAAGGCAACATAGAGCCCTCGACACACCATGACATGGCTCTGCCCAATATCATGGCCTCATCCTCCCTTTGGAGTGGTCATAGCAGGGGGAAGCCCTTCCCTCATAGAGTAGGGACAGCAGAATGAGTACTCCGCTCTTAGAAGCAGGAGGAGCAGCCTCAGGCATCACTTCTACCAACCCCAGAGAGGCTAGGGTGTCAGAAGGAGGACCCCCAGTATTTACCCCAGGACTTGAGGTGTCTCTTCTGGGCTGGATGTGCTGGGCCTTCTGCACTCTTCTCTTCCAACCACTCACAGGATCCTTGAAGAGAGAGCCCCAGAACAGTGAGTAACTGGGGCAGTTCACACAAATACTGAGGTTCTGATGCAAACATATAACCCAGGAGCCAGCACTCTAGGCAGGCACCATTAGTGTCTATTGCCTTAATCTGGCCCTGATTGGCTCATTCCTTAGCTTTGGTTGAGGAGCACATAATGCAGCTCTGAAGAGGGACTTAATGCCACATTTGCACTCCCGTGACCCTAGGCTGGCTGTGTGCTGGGCTGGTGACCCTGCATAATTTAAAGCAGCCCATAAACTCTTTTAAATTTCATCAGATGTGAAGGGTCTATTAAAGCAGCTGGAGATTGCTGGGGTGCAGGCACACCCAACCATGCCCTCTTTCATCTTTATCCTTTACGCCTGCTGCTGGGAGGTTAGTGATGTGTGAGCCATTGCACCAGCTCTATGCCATTCAAGGATCTTCTTCTGCAGAAGTGAAGCTCCATGGCTGGTTAAGCTAGCTTGAATATTGTGTGCATCTCTCTATTTTTCTCTTTCCTGATTAATAGTCCTTGAAATAAATTACCCACTGCAGCCATTTTTGAGTATTGAGTTTATCCAGACTACTATGCTAAAGGCTATGACAGCTTTTGCCTAATTAAACAGTTTGTTTTCCAGAAAACTAGAATAGTAGGGGTTTCTGAAATGCAGAAATACAGCACAGAGCATCTGCAGGCAGTGGGAGAATTTTTTCTAAGTGTGAAAATCTGTAGGGAATTCACATCTTAGCTAATTGTATTTACTGCAGTTGTCTTACTGAAGTCCTAAAATATACAGGGTGTGATATGGCAAAGATCTGTAGGGATGAAACTACATTTACATGTGAACATGCACAACTTATTGTTTTGGAGGTAGAAGTCTGGGAAAATATTGACCTTAAACTGCCAACTTCAGTGTAGAGAGAGCTTTAAAGGAACAGATCCCTTTTTGATGTTAGTTATGAACTATGTTCTAATGCTGGAGAAACCCAGGGAGCTAGGGCTCCTAGAATAAAAAGGACATAAGACAGAGGTGTTGAACTGCATAAGACACAATGAAGACAGGAATGATTCAAAGGCATTAAATGGAAGAAGAACATTTTAAAAAGTAATTAACAGAAGAAAAAAAATCTTATTAAGCACTTATCTCTATCTTTAGGCAGATACCTAAATATCTTTGAAAATCTGGCTTCTGCTACACAAGACTGCAAAAAGACATATATAACCAAAAGTAAAGCCATGGAGAATGCAAATCCAAGACATCTGGCAGATGAATACTGGGGCTGATTCAAAGCTCACTGAAATTAGCAGAAGTCTTTCCATTGATGTGGTGGGCTTGGATCAGGTCCTCCCATCCCCTGCACACAGAGGTGTGTGTTACGTGAATTTGGAACCAATCAGGTCATCTTATAAAGGTCATTGTGCAATATCTGGAAATATATTTAAAGCAGAAAACAAAGGCATGTTCCCAAGCTTCTGCTTCCACTCTTTGCTTTCATATAGTGATACAACTTTTCAAATAGACACAAGAGAAATTAGGAATATAGGAACTGCTGTAGCATGCTTCATCTAGTCCAGTATCCTGTCTCTGGCAGTTGCCAGTACTAGAAGCAAGAAATTCCATAAAGGACAAGTATGAAATAAATTGACCATGGGGGAAATTACTTCCTACCCCTGAGCAGTTAGCAGTTACCTGATGCTGAAGTTTCACAGGATGCCAATGAACAAGCATCCTTTTATTTTACAGAGAAACTAATGTTTATAATTTTGTTTGTCCCAGCTAAGCAATCGGGTATTGTGTTGTGGTTAAAGGAATGGCATCTGAAGAAAATGTTGTTGTGGGTTTGTAGGAAACTGCGACTCAGTAGTCTGGCCGTTAAAGGTAGTAGTACCTTGTAGTCAGTCCATGTGGCATGGCCTTTTAAGGATTTGAAACGTCCAAACTAAGGACCTAAATGGGATGTGGAGGGAGAGGAAGCAGTTCTAGGTACTTGAGAGAAAATCCCGCCACTATACCTTTAAGGGCCTGGGAGCCAGGAGCCTTGCAGAGAGGGGAAAAATGTAGGCTATTATCAGACAGACTTTCTCTGCTGCCCCAAAGAGGCAGAGGCCCTCTGCTGGCAGCAGACAGGCTGGCTGGCAAAGGGGCCTCGAGTGACCTGGGATCCCATGATTGTCACCATCACTACTTTCAGAGAAAAGGCAGGCTATGGGGCTAAATAACTGCAATACAGGTGGATGTGTCCCTATAGCAGGAAAGCAGGGAAGGTGGTTGAGGGTGTATGTGATGGCAAGGGGATAGACATAAGAATATAAACATAAGAACATAAGAACGGCCATACTGGGTCAGACCAAAGGTCCATCTAGCTCAGTATCTGTCTACCGACACTAGCCAATGCCAGGTGCCCCAGAGGGAGTGAACCTAACAGGCAATGATCAAGTGATCTCTCTCCTGCCATCCATCTCCATCCTTTGACAAACAGAGGCTAGGGACACCATTCCTTACCCATCCTGGCTAATAGCCTTTTATGGACTTAACCACCATGAATGTACCCAGTTCTCTTTTATAGTCCTAGCCTTCACAACCTCCTCAGGTAAGGAGTTCCACAAGTTGACTATGTGCTGCGTGAAGAAGAACTTCCTTTTATTTGTTTTTAACTGCTGCCTATTAATTTCATTTGGTGACCCCTAGTTCTTGTATTATGGGAATAAGTAAATAACTTTTCCATATCCACTTTCTCCACATCACTCATGATTTTATATACCTCTATCATATCCCCCCTTAGTCTCCTCTTTTCCAAGCTGAAGGATAATTGTATCCAAAAATACATCCTTGTCAAATTTTGCTCTCAGTGGCAAATTTTGACATGATATGCAGCAGTTTATACTTCTTTGTTTAAAATACAATCCTATTAAAATGTTCATTCTGTATTGCAAGAACAGGGAGCAATTTCTGTGCTTTTCTCTCTTTTATTCTTTGGAAACTATACCATACTAGGGATAAGAGTGTGTCATGCAATGGGACTATTTGTTTCAGTAACTGACACGATTAGTGACATGCGGTAGGGCTACAATATCAGACATTACCTCCTGGTGTATATCTTTCCTGTAACACCAGGTTCTCAAGGTTTATCTTTAGGGTTGAAATAAATGGGCCATTTACAATCAGATCTTATCAGTATCTCATCAGCCATAAACAGGTTGTGGAGAGGAACTTTTCCACTCTATCTGTAAAGAACTGTTGTCTGCTAGGAAAAGCTAATGAAGGGACCTGATGTGAAAGCTTGCCTGGACTCAAAAGGTATGTTTACATCAGCCCAGAGCAGTGAAAGATTGATAGATTTGGGCTTCCAGGACCCCTGTAGACTAAGACAGTGCTTTGAAGTTGCAGCTTGGGCTCTGAAGCCCACTCCCCTCCTTAGGCTTCAGAGCCCAAGGTCCAGCCCAAGGTGCAATGTTTAAACAGTTATTTTTAGTGCATTAGCATGATCCCTGCAAGCTCAAGTCTGTTGACCCAGGCTGGGAGGCTCATTGCTGCTGGCTGTGTAGACATACTCAAAAAGGAATATCCCAGGAGACCTCTCTACCCAGCGAACACTTTATTAGGAGTCCATGCAATCTGCTAGCTTGCATTGCAATGTTAACTGACCACCATTCAGAGGGGCCCTGATTCACCAGAGCACTTAAGGACATGCTTAACTTAAAGCATATTCTTAAATCCCTCCCTATTCAGCAAAGCACACAAGAATGTGTTTAACTTAAAAAACTTGCTGCTGTAGTAAAATGTCAGTGATCCGTATATTTGCTCATTATTTATAAAGCATGTACACAATGTAAACTTTGAAAATCAAGAACACAAATTTTAACCATTTCATCTTATTTGTTTTACATGGAAAAAGCAGTGGCAATTTCATGGAATGCTGTGAAATACTTCATTAAATGATGGGAGAAGGTCATAGAGAAGGGAGGCAGCGCAGGGGGAGGTGGTATAATTGATGAGATTAAGAAAAGGGAATCTTCTCGTCCCAAATCCATTCCTCAACTCTTACAAATAACACTCCTCCACAAATGCCCAGCTGCAGAACAGCTCCCCACAACAACAGACCAGATCCTTGGTTCCCACAAAGCTCCCTTTGTGCTCCAAGGGATCTTAACTGGCAACTGCAAATTCCCCCATGCTTGCTTTGCATCATTTGCTCCATTGTACAGGGTGGGCAGAAGGCACATGCGAGGCAGGATGGGGTGGAGGCAAAGCACAAAGCACTTTGGTTATCCTGGTATATTGGAACAGCGCCTATGAACCATTGCAGCCACTGTATGTGACAGCATCTCCCTGTTTTTTCTGACTTGTGCCAGAAGGATGAATTGGCCCCCACCCAGCCCCAGGATCAGGTGGCTCCAATCCAGTTTAGCCTCCCCCCCACCAGCTGCACCAAGCTTGAAACAGCGGAGGATTCAGCCTCGAATAAAAATAACTTTATTTTGTGATTTTAAACATACCTAGTGTTATCTTCCAACATAAAGGGGGAGAATCATAATTTCATGCTTCATGAAATTTGAGAAAGAGCAAGAGAGACAGAGACATCAATCAATCAGATACTACAGTGGTGAGCACCACAGAAAAGACCATAAGGAAATTAATAAACCTGTGTTCTGTACAGGGCTTGAATAGTGTGCAGTAAATAAAGCATGAGGCAATTAGACAATGAGGATATAACAAGATATTGAATAGCTGCTCATTCTATTGTATAGAACATTGGAAAAATCCCTTTTCAATTTCTTTTATTGTTGTCTCTCATTTTTGAGTAGTTTGAGAAGTAGTTGAGTAGTCCCATTTTCTGTCTAGTTTTATTATATATCCATTTAAAGTAGACACTATAATACCCTCTTCCCCAGGAGACACAGAGCCAAAGCCAGCAGGAGCGTTAGAGGTGTCTGATAAGAGAATCACAAGGAGCTAGTGCTCATTGGACATACTGAGCCAGTTTCAGCCTATGAAAAGCTTGCTTTGGGGATTTGGGGGGGAATGTACTAAGGTGTCTGGATGTGCTGTGAAAAAAAATTAAAGGGATAGTGGCTGGAGACTTTCTGTTACATAGGAGGAGGTTGGAACCTGTAATGTGCCCCCTCTAAAGCTGTAGTTAAAAGGATGGACATCCCGATTCCCCAGGAGGCTCAAGCTGTTATCACCAAAGGACTCAGTCAACATGAAGTCCTGCCTGTTCTTTCTCTACCAGAGTGCCCACACTGTAAGCATCACGCTAGTATCAGCCCTCATGATTTAAGGCTGTTCTGCAGCCGCAGGTCTGGCAGCTTTGCCTTCATTGGCCCTGCCGAGTGCAGAATTTGGCACAGTTTCTGTGGTTCTTTCATGCTATCACACACTGCTCCGTTCCCACCAATATGTCCACCACACTGTTGAGTCTGGTAGGAAATAGCTGGGTTTTCAAATACAATGAGTTTGTCTTGACAGTTTTTCTGTGGGAGTCTCTAAACCCTTTCATCTCCTTTATACTTTTGTGTTTCATGTATTCAGAAAGGTTCTCCAATTCTGGCTCCATAGGAGTGCAGATCTAACATTTAATTTTCTTATCCAACAGTTCCCCATAAGCAGTGGTACTTTCGCAACAGGTCTGTGCTACACTTGTGACATTAAAGGGAAAACAATCCCACTGATTCAACGACAGTGAAATATTTGCATAACAAAGATGAGACTGACTGATAGATCAGTTCAAAGCTTGAAAAAGGGGAAGTTGTAGGGAGACATACAGTCCAATAAAACACATAAGTTAAGCAATTTTTCTTTTCTTTTCTGTTTGTATAGAGAAGGAAAAAAAGCCTTGCATGCAGTTACAAAGATCCAAATCCTGATAAGATCTAAAGGTGCTGCATAGACTTGGATGATTACATTGATGAAAGCAAAACCCTTTCAAATATCTATTATTTACAAATTAATTTCTTTGAAAGAATTAGAAAACAACCAAGATTGCCAGGTGAAGGGACCCAATGAACTGTCATGAGAAAAAAAATTAGAAGAGAGTTATTTTAAGTACCTTTTAATTTCATATAGAAAAATGTGCCTGGTTTTCTTTTTAGACACAAGAAATCAACCAAAAGAAAGAGAGTTATTCATTGCCTAGGCCTTGATTTGACGAGATACTTAAGCACATGCATAACTTTAGGCACATGAGTAGTCCCATTGACTTCAGTGAGATTACATATATGCTTACATACATTGCTGAATTTGTCTCTATTACCTGGGGCAGCAAATAGTCATTGGTCTTATTCATTAGAAGAAAGAGCAGCAAGATCCTGGAAGGGCTAACAGTTCTACTTGGCTTCTTGTTTGCACATTGGCCAGGAACTAGGTTAAGAAAAGTGGTTCCTGTTTATTGTGCTTGGTAATCATGCACAACCAAGACTGCCCTTTGAAACAAGTTCTTTCAAGATGAATGCTTCTCTGATAAAGCTATGGGCCAGATTCATACTTGGCTTGACCCCATTGGCTTTGATGGAGTTACTCTAGCAATGAATTTGGCCAAATGTGTATAATGCAGAGTAAACGCAGGAGAAATAATAAAACAGAGGCTGTATATATCAGCCCTCTCTGAAAGGTGATGCTATAATGAAGACTTTGCAGAAATCTTAACCTTTGTGTGGACAATTTGACAGGTAGCGAGGTCTGCTTTTCATTTCCCACATGGAAAATCGGTTACACAAAAGTCTTAACATTCATGCTATTTTTTTATCTTACAATTTCTTGAGTTCTGTAACATGTTGAAAACAACCAACCTTTGGTAACATGACAGTGATAAGACATTGATGTAAAAGTATTTATTGACAGGCTGAATTTTTGGTTTTGCTTTGATGGTTTCCATAACAAGAGGATTGTTTTCATTACCATATAGCTACTAAGGGAGCAACCCAATTCTCCTTACACAGGGAGAGCTCCCATCGAGTGGACAGGACATTTGCCAAAGAAATAATGGTTTGAATTGTCCCAAACTAATTCCCATTAAAGCCAATGGCAAGACTCCCATTGATTTTAATGGAAGTTGGAGCAGGCCTTACATGGCTTGTTATCTTGGGTCTGGTTCTGGTGGTAGGGTGGGAGAGAGAATCTCACTCTTTTGGCTGACAAGACGCAGCTCAGTGACGTTTTTTGTTTAGTTGGGGTGTTTTGATTTAGAAATGCCTAGCCTGTTTTATGGCATATCTGCACATGTGTATAAACTAACATTGGTTAAAACCAATTTTTGCAAGCCCTTGATACAATACTCTCTTTTTCTTCTCTCTCCTCTTGTTCATCCACATGAAAGCTACAACTCATTGGCTGCCAATTGTACCACATTTCCAGATTATATCATCCTTGCCATACCCCTCCTTTTTTTAGTTGATTTTTAAATGCTTTCCTCCCCAGAATGGTCTTATAAAGAGGCCGAAGAGTCTCAGTCATACAGAAAAGTGTTCTGGCTCAAAAGGAGCTCTATAACGGATACAGTAAGCTGTCAGCTGTTAGACAAAATGGTGCTGGTTATAGGCAGCAGCAAATCCTGGACACCTTTCACATACCAGCTCCCGCAGAGGCCCAAGCACTAGAATTTTCCTTGGATTTACTGGATAGAAAACTAAACCAGTGTGTGTACAGTTCAAGGTTTAAAGAAGATAACAAGAAATTGGCTGTTCCTTTCCAAGCATGAATTTGAAATTAGAGAGCACTACGTGCATTGCCGAGGTTGTGAAAATACCAAGCCATTCCAATTTTTTATTTAAAGAAAGCTGTTACTTCCTGCCACCACAAATAAGCAATGCATTCCTGTGAGGGCTGCATGATCTAAAGCAATTAGTCCTATAGACCAAACCCTCCATCCTTACCCAGGCAAAACTCCCATTGACTGAGGTATTTGGCTCGTAATGTGGGTTATCATCAAATCACACGCCAAAGAGAATCGGTGTAAGATGAATGGTGATAAAGAGCAGGCCTTTTGGAGTTTGCGGGCCAGAGCCTGGGCTGCCATTGCAGATGTTTTCCATACTCCTGCGTGTGCAAAGCAACCCTAGAGCAAGCATAGCTGGCCACAGTTGGATCACTCCAATGCATAGAGATCTTCCAATAGTGTAGGGTTCGTTGACAGAGGGAATAACTGGGGCTTCCCTTTGCTCCAGTCTCAACCTTGTGTGGTTATTGGCAGCCACTGTAATATAGAGCAGCCTTAGAGCAGTTAGCCCCGACTCCTTAGTTTCACAATGAGCTCCTTGCCCTTAGACAAGAATCTGTGCCTACATTTGGAGTTACACACCACATGTGTTTCTTGAGTTAGGCTCTTCCAGAAAAGAGCAATAAGGTGCAAAGACAGGAAAGATCCTCCCTGCATCTTAATAATCTCTAATTGCAAGCACAGATTATCTTTTCCTGTTGCCTTGTATTATCTCCACATAGTATGAAACTTTGTCTTTTAGTGCCCGTGTGAACCCAAGAGAGGCTGGTCACTTACAGCATTCACATTCACACCTAGTGGGCTCCTGCCACTGAATGCTGTTCTTGGCCTGTTGATAGAAGAAACCTCCGTAAATAAATTTACATTGACTAGGGTAATTGTTGAGCCTCCTCAGTACACCCAAACCCTAGGGTGCCAATAACGTGCCAGGTGTATGGAGGCAAGCATTGTAGGTGCTTCAGGTGCTAGACCTTGTGTTTCTCAGTAACCACTCAGATGCATGGACTAAGTGAAAAGGTGTTTTATTAGCGGTGTCAGGAAAGGGGAAGGTTGCAGATGCCCTAGGCACAGAGGCTTAAACAGTTCCAGTTCACCCTGATTGATAGTGGTTCTTGTTTGGGCTCCTGGGAGGCAGTCCAACTGAGAGTTAGGACTCTTCAGGCCTAGTGCCTGGGGTGCCCTTGCCAGTCCAGTCTCTGTTCCAGCAAACAGGAGCTTGTGGGCTTACAGACCAAGCTCAGATAGTGTCTTTCAGTGGGGCCCCTCTGTGATGGATCTCTGCCCAGTCACCGCTGCTCCCCGGTAAGTTCCACACAGACCTGCACCCAACTGTATGTCCCAGCCTGTTCCTCATGTGGCTCTGTCCACAGTTCCTGGGGCTTCTCTCCAGCTCCCGGCTGCCATGCAGTTCCCACACCCCAACAGAACTTGGCCGCTTCCTGGTTCAGGACCATTTTGCTTATCTGGCCAGGGGAAAAGGAAATGCAGTGGGGAAGCTGCTGATGGGAATTTTAATCCCCTGCTTTGCACACTACGTGCAAATCAGCAAATGTTATACAAATTAATTCACACCAAATATTTCCAGGTCTACAGTAAAATGCAACGATTACTTAGTGATGGTTTCCATATAGAGTCCTGAGAATATAACAGTTTGTATTTAATTCAAAAAATATTTCCTGTATATGAGTCAGTGAGACAATATCTATCCCGGGGGAACTAGTAAAAATCCCATTGCTTGAGTCATTTGTAAGTGGACTGGACAAGGTACTTGAGACTGTAAAACGGACAGTCCTGCTGTGGCATTGGGGTTATAGGTAGAAAGAATTAAGGCCTAATGAATTACCTGTCGAAATTAATGGAAAGGCTCCTCCTAGCTTCAGTGAACATTTGATTAGGTCCTAAAGCAGGGGTCGGCAACCTACAGCACACTCTGGGGTTCCAGCTGTTGCCCCATTGCCAGCCGGGGCCCCAGCTGCTGGCCCCACTCAGCGCCCACTGCTGGCCTTGAACCCCCAGGGAACCCCAGGCTGGTAGCGGGCTGAGCAGGCCGGCAGCTGAGACCCTGGCTGGCAGGAGCCGGTGGCCGGAACCCCAAAGTGGCGGCAGGCTGAGCGGCTCAGCCCGCTGCCGGCCTGGGGTTCCATTCACTCAGCCGGCAGTGGGCTGAGTGGGGCCGACGGTGGGCCGAGTGGCTCAGTCTGCTGCCAGTCTGGGGTGCTGGCAGCACTCAGCGGGGTGCCGGTCTGGGGTTCTGGCTGCCGGCCCCGCTCAGCCTCCTGCCGGCTTGGGTGAGCAGAACCCCAGGCTGGTAGCAGGCTGAGGGGGGCCGGTGGCTGAGATTCCGGCTGGCAGGAGCTGGCGGACAGAATCCCAGACCGGCAGCGGGCTGAGCGGGGCCTGGGATCCTTGTCTGGGGTTCCAGCCACCAGCCCTGCTCAGCCCACTGCCAGTCTGTGGCCCAGCTGCTGGCCCTGCTCAGCCCACTGCCAGTCTGGGGTTCCATTCACTCAGCTGGCAGCAGGCTGAGCAGAACCAGTGGCTGGGATCTCAGACCAGCAGTGGGCTGAGCGTCTCAGTCTGCTGCCGGTCTCAGGTCCTGGCCGCTGGCACCACTCAGCCCCCTGCCGGTCTGGGGATCCGTCCGCCAGCTCCTGCCAGCCGGGGGTTCTGCTCACCCAGGCTGGCAGGAGTCTGAGTGGGGCCAGCGGCTGGGACCCTGACTGGCAAGGGGCCGGCAGCCAGAACCCCAGACCGGCAGCAGGCTGAGTGCTAAGGGCACCCCAGACTGGCAGCGGACTGAGCCACTCAGTCCCGGCCGGCCCCGCTCAGCCTGCCACCGGCCTGCTCAGCCACTGCCGGCTGAGTGAATGGAACCCCAGATTGGCAGTGGGCTGAGCAGGGCCAGCGGCTGGACTCCAGACCAGCAGCGGGCTGAGCGGGGTTGGTGGCTGGAACCCCAGACAAGGATCCCAGGCAAGGATCACACTAAATTGATAAGATCTGCATTTTAATTTTATTTTAAATGAAGCTTCTTAAATATTTTAAAAACCTTATTTACTTTACATACAACAATCGTTTATTTATATATTATAGACCTTCTACAAACGTTAAAATGTATTATTGGCAAGCAAAACCTTAAATTACAGTGAACTTGGCACACCACTTCTGAAAGGTTGCTGACCCCTGCCCTAAAGGGTGCTCTTTTCCATCTCTAACTCTCATGACTTTTATTAAAACCTCCCTTTTCACAAACATAAGGCCAAATTTCACCCAGAAAAATGGATGCACAAATCCCATTGTCTTCAGTGGGGTTTTTTGCATGCATGACTTGGGCCTGTTAAAAGTAAATTATAAGGAATTGTCTATAGGGCTTATTCACCTTGAAGGGCTGTTAGAAACTTCGCCAAACATTACCTTTTAAAAAGTGTGTCTGTTTAACAAATCAGCATGTGGACACACATACAAGATTGTCTTTTTTGTTATGTTGATACAGTGCCTAGCAATAGGTCCTTGATTCTTGATTGGAGTCCCTAGGTGCTACCACACTACAAATAATAAATAATTTTAACATACACCTACACTGTGATGAAGTAGTGTTAAAAAATATTCACTCTTTTCATTTACACTTGAATACACATAAGCCCACAAGAGATTCCCTATTCTTTTCAATTCCAAACTCTTCTTATTAGACCAAGATCACAGATTTTCTTTTAAGATCATTTAGTTCAAACAGTGTCCGATGCATTGAACTAAAGAACAGCCAAGCAATATCTCAGTGCCGGCTTAAAGAGTAAAATAAAGGTGGTTTTAGAATTTGTTATACACTTAGCATTAGAACCCGTGGGAAACTGGAACGCACAACTACAATGTAAGATGTGACTCCATTTGCCCTGTTTAAATAAACATTGGCACTAAAATTTGAGATTTTTCTCATGTCATGGGAAGAGGCTGTAGCCACTGAGTTTGCAGGGCCAACAGAATTTCTCCCTCTCCTTGTCTTATATCTCCCTCTAGTGGCTATGTTGCCCTTGTGACTGAAGCTATGGCTACACTTAAACTTCAAAGCGCTGCCGCGGCAGCGCGGGCGCGCTTTGCGCGCTGCGCAGCGTAAGCGCCGTCGCCGCCTGGGAAAAAACTCCCCTCTCCCTCCCAGTCAGCTCCTCCCTGTGGGGGTGGGAGCGCTGCGCGGCGCTCGCGCGGGCGCGGCTGGGGGGCTTGGGGCTGCGGCGTTGCGCGCAGCGGCGCTGCAGGTGTGAGGCAGAGGGTGTGTGTTTTGCAACCCTGCTGCAGCGCTGCAGCAAGCCCTGAGGCATCATAATTTAAAGCTATAAATTGACAGAAGATTTCCATGTGACACCTTTTAACCAGAGCCATATTTACACCATATGTGCTCCAAGGTACAGCATCTTCAGCGTCGTCCCCTTCCTTCATGTTGCACACAGTTTTAGAGATGTAAGGCACCCCTAGAATGCTGACACCCCTAGGTACGTACCTACTGTGCCTAATTGGAAATCCAGCCCTGTTTTTAACTGGCCCGCACTTCAGCCCTTAGCCTCCAAACTTCCAGGATGTGCTGCATCTTGTTCTTAATAACTTTCTGTGAAACAACAGTCATGGGTAAAGTTTTGCAATAGAAAGATTGAATTATACATCCTTGAGTGACGTAAATTTGAGAAACAGGTCTATCTTGCCAGGATCAAGAACAAATAATAATTCTCAACAATAGGCATGGAGAGACAACAAAATATATATGAAAATAGTTTTGTAATAATAATATAATGTTGCCTTTTTCCTATCCTGATATCTTTTAGGATTGGGTGACGAACAGGAGAAGCAGAAAGATTATGATCTTAAACATCATGAACTTGAAAGTCAAACAGCATATCAGAACTGAACTTCCATCTCATTAAAAGGATAGAATGGAGGGGTAATTTAGACCTGTATCCAAGATTCCAAAGGAATAAAGCTATTTTAATATTCAAGCTGCTTCTTTTCCCCATTGTATTGAAAGGTTGCGGGTCAGTCGCAGTGGACCATCCAATACAATCTCAAAAAAAAAAAGTTGTACAGTAAAGAATTTAGGTTCTGAATAATTGATGTCCCCTGCTCTTTTCCAAGAATCTTAATAATATGTCCACCACCATCATTTCATATAGCCGTACTCTAGCTAATGCCCAAGCAGATAATTCAACAAGAATAATTTATCTGTCAAATTTCAATTTGTTATTGTTTGCATATGCTCCATGATATTCTCAACTGTATTTGTTATTCAAAACAATTCATTTAATTTATTCTTGACTAATGCTCAATCTTCTAATGGTTCATAAATTTTGAATTATGAATGCTCAGAATTTGCAAATCACACTGTATTTGTTAATTGTGTGAGTTGTGATATTGTTTCTGTTCTCTGATTTATAATTGTCAATGTTACAACTGAATGTGCAATTCAAACATCAGACTGTTTTGGTTAGTTATATAAATCATGCAATCTTACAGAAACAACTCCATCAGATTTATATAGCTAACCAATACACTGTAAATTTCATATTGTATGTGAGGTAGTGTTAGTCTCCTTTCACAAATCATTTTGTATTAGTTATGTAACTAATCAGCACAGCAGGAATTCTCCATGGAGATTTTTACAACTGGATATACAGTTTGAAATTCACTTTTGTTAGAGCTTACAACTTGGGCTCTTGAATGTTTATAGAAAGCAACTGGGTCCCAAACATGCTCAGATTAACATTTGCTTTTGAGTTTGAACAAATATCCAGGTCCCCCTGATCATCACCATCACTATTTGCTCATATTGTGCAAACCACTCACATGGGTGAGCCTCAAGATGTCAGCTTGTTTCTGCATCTCTCAGTGAGTAGGCTGCTCCCCACACAAGTTTCATTTCAAAGGTCCTGTTTGACCATGAAGTTTCATTGCAGCAGAGCAATCTAATCATACTGAAATCTTTCTAAATAAAACTCTGTCATCATTGATGAAGATGACAATTGGTTTCTAGTAGTCCCCAAAGTGCTGAGTGCTATACAAACTCAAAGGAAACACAAGCCCTTCTCCAACAGGCTTATCACATTCATACATCAGTACGCATTTGTACTGAGCATGCTCACTTCTTCTGCCCCAACAGAATTACTGCTATGGATAACATAACTGCAGCTGTGGTAATTTGCAGGATGATGTGAACACTAAATGGGGACTTTTTTTGTCCATCCCTAACTTGACAGACATCACAGGAGGCGGCTATTCCGCTTTCTTCCCACAAGAAGACACTGTACTTAAGTTACCTCATTTGCTGTTACAGTTTCTGCAGATATGATAGGAAGCCAATGCAGTCTCCCAGAGTGACAGTTCATTGCACAGAGCACTGTGTTCTGCAGCCACAGAGGGAATTTCCAGTATCCTCTGCTGTACTATAACTGCTCTTCTGCTTCTGTTGTCAGAAACCTTGTCTACACTGTCACTTGGCGTACCCTTTATCAACAAGCGGTCACGAGTGCCAACAGTGGTTTAAGCGCTGATACAGACAGAGGAAAACCACTCTCTGTACTGTGCCAAGAAGTTCTCAGTAGGAGTGCAAGAGGATGCACCACCACAGCCTCAGTTTGACCCCTAATTTATGCTTCTTGTTGGGTTGTTGCCAGAGCTAGCAGAGAGGCTCAGCGTTGAATGGACTAGAGAGGGAACTACCTCAAGTTCGAGACATGTTGGTGAGAAATGGGGAGGGTAAGGAGGAAGAAGCCTGTCTGTGAATTAACAGCGAATGCCACTCGTCCAGACTGTCTGGCTTGTACTTTTCACAAATGCTACAAGTTCCTCCAGAATAGGGAGGGAGTCTGATTTGCCTAAAACAAAATGTAGTGTTTGAACCATTGGTGCTGAAGAGAAGATACCATTCAAAATGCCTGCTGCATATGTAACCCACACACCTCCTGGGTGTGGTGTTCTGTCCCATCTAGTGGCATCAACACCAGAGAGAGAGACAGAGAGGAGTCTGCTATACAGCGTTAGCTAACAGCTAGTTGGCTTTTAGCTCATGCGGTACAGACTCACACACTAAGCTCCAGAGGCCCCAGGTTCAATCCATCAATGACCAAGGTCTGTCCACGTTACAAGTGGGGGCTCGTCTAGGATTTCAACTGGGAAGTCTCTGAAGCTTGGGTCGTGCTTCCTCAGCTAGGGGAAGTATGTAACCCACACACCTCCTGGTTGTGGTGTTCTGTCCCATCTAGTGGCACCAAGACCACTTAGAGAGAGAGACAGAGAGATTAATGAGTCTGCTCTACAGCCTTAGCTAACAGCCCGTTGGCTTTTAGCTCATGCAGTAGAGGCTCATACACTAAGCTCCAGAGGCCCCAGGTTTGATCCCACCTGCCAAGGACCGGGGTCTGTTGGTGTTACACATACTGTACAGCATGTGATATCAGCGCCCCTCAGCTCAGACAGAAGCCTGAGTGAATTGCAGGCGCTCATCTCCTCTAAGACTTTAGCAAGGTAAGTTTCACAAACATCATTTAATTTGACTGCTGTGACTCTCAGACACAAGAAGCTGGACAGACCTTATTTATCATGGCCTTTCTCATGGAGGATGCTCTTTAGAAGACAGTTGAATATTAAAACATCCACCCATCCTTTCCTCAGCTCAGTTGGATGCTTGTGATAAAGTTAGTGACAGGATATGAAAAATGACACTGAAAGGCCTGGAGTTTTTTTGGCTGGTGGATCCAGTTGTTCGCATGCACCTACCACTCAGGACTTGGCTTGATTACAAAAACATACCTATGAACATACACATATGGACAGGACTGGCTTTATAAACTGCAGGGCCCAATTCAAATACCTGGCGGCGGTCTGCGGCTTCAGCGGCACTTCGGTGGCGGGGGGTCTGCCCGGGTCTTCCGTGGCGGTCGCCCTCCCCCCACTGCCAAAATGTCGCAGAAGACCCAGACCCCTCCCCCAACGGGTGCCGGATGAGTAAAAAATTTTTAAAAAATTAAAAAGGCGCCTAAGGTGCGGGGCCCTCTTAGGTGCGGGCGCAGGGCCCTCTTAGGCGCGGGGCCCGATTCCCGGGAATCGGCCCAAAGCCGGCCCTGCATACGGATGTACATACACTCACACCTGTCCACCCAGATGTAGACATGAAGTCCAGTTTGATTAATATTTGTTATGGCATGCACATAACAAGTGGACCTAAATATGCTTTATAAAGCCCCGTGAGACCTTGTCTTCTTGAGGAAACAAAAACCAACCTTCTCTAAACACAAATTCACCTGACCAGCGCAGCTCTCCTGTCTCAAGAAGAGTATGTTTTGCCTTGTAAACAGCAACTCCATTTTAATCTTGTGCATAGACTAATCTCTTTTTAAGGTCCTGCATCTAATGAAGCTTAGCGGTGTATGGTTACTTCCCAGATGGAGTGCATTCCTTAATTGACTTGGAACCTTCCTCTCATGTCAGAAAAAAACACTTCATTGTCTGGCTCAGCAGGGCCACGTTACTGAGGTGTGGTCTGTCTTGGCTGTAGGGGTCACCAAAAAAAACTAGGCACTGCGTCACTCTGGTGTATCCCATGCAGGGCTGCCAGTGAATAAAGAATATAAGAATGCTCTTGGATTCAAAGTTAAAGCCACCTTCCATCCAGCCAAAGCGATCGATGGTCTCTGTTATAATCTGTTATAATTTACGATGGGTGAACCTCAAAATGTTCAGAGGTTCCGTTCAAAAAAAAAAAAAAAAAAAAAGCTGAAGCTACTCTGCACCTATCCAAACTTCTGTGGTCACTAGATCCAACTGGAAATCTCTCAAGACTGTGTCTGTTTGTGAGATCCCCAACACTGAGGACAGAACCTCAGCCAGGCCAAATAAGCTGAGAGAATTACATTTCTCATGGTGTTTTGTTGGTTTGCCCTCTGGTCCCAGCCCAAAGCTCAGGATGCAGGGGGAATGAATTATTTAAAACTAGTTAAACAAAACTGATTTCAGCCTCAGGAAATGTTCCCTTTCTGTTCAGTTCTGGCAGAGGTTCAGGTTGTTCTTATTTTATCCAAACCGGTTTGCCCATCTTTAGTAAATGCTGCTTCTTCGTGAGCCAGAGGCTGCACTATTGAGTTTCAGCGGATATTACAGTAATACCCTCTTTTCACCCTCTTCTGAATTGTGAACTTAATTGAACTGTTTTTTTGGCACTCCTCACTCCTATCAGCCCAGGGAATGAGAAAGCAGGATGTAAATTAAACACAATTGTTACACAGCATAGTGCAGCAGAGCATAATCATTAGGCCATTGACTGGCCCCAAAATTCCATTTGATTTATAAACAATTAGCTTCAAAAGTGAGTGGCTCACTAGTTTTGTTCTGTTGTGTTTTTTTTCCTGGAGCTTCCTATTTGAGAGGCAACCCCTCCCCTTCCTCTGTATGTTCCTTTAAGTGCTAAAAACACAGTCCAATTCATTCAGTTACTTTGTGTGAAGAAAAATATGACTGGTATCGACCTGATGAGGTCAGTGAGGAGTTTCTCTCAGCCTCTGTCAAGCCTTCCCCTGACATTAGAAAGATGAGAGGCTGTGTCAATCAAATATGGGTTCCAGCCACAAATGACATTATTTCCTCTCAGTGGTTGTAGCATTGTAAAAAAACAACACACCTAATATTCATGTCTTGACTTGTTTTGGCTTAGAAGGGATTTTGCTCATACAAATGATATTTCACCATGTAAATTTCTCTAGTATGGTGAGGCAAGGCTGTATGACTTTCCAAGAAAATATGGGATTTCTAAAGTAAGTGAGAAACACAGGGCAAAGTCCCAGTATTACAGAATGTCTTGCAGAAACAAACTTCCATGAATATTTCAAAAGTGAAATATTAATATACCTATGTGACGCTCTGTACCTCGGGGGTACACTCCAGACCCCCATGTTCATCTTTATAAAATGATTGTGTGGAATCCAATGCAAAGTTTGTCATGTTGGGTGTCTTCGGAAGGCTCATGGTGCACTGGGCATTGTTGTTACAGTAATGCTAGAGGTGTTATATCCTTGGCGGCAACAGCTTTAGGAAGAAATCACTGGAGACACAGAGAGCTGTAAACCTTGGAGCAGCCATTTATTGCTACACACAGAACTAACCAACAGCCAGCCAAACAGGCTGGGCTATCCCCTAATAATCGGACTCAGTTGCCATAGCAACACAAGATTCTATTACCACGACAACCAAATACACAACAAGAGGTTATAATTTCATGTATGTACTTATGAGGCTGAAACTGTATCCTCATGGCTTAAAAAAGCCCTGGCAAAAACTTTCCAAGAGCAGAGAGGCAGTTCAGGGCAGGTATGGGACAAACCCAGCCCAGCCTCACAGGAACAAAGGACTCTGGCCTAGGCAGCAACAAAATAATATGTTAGACTCTCGAGGGAGTCACCCCCCTTTTTTTGGTCAGTTTGGAACTGTGACGAGGTAATGCTCACCTGAATCTTAAGGGGGGCGGGGGAGAGGCAAGGCAAGAGAGAAGAAAGGACAAGAGAAAGACATGTGCCATGCTCTTCCTCTCTCTTCCACCTACATCTACAAACACCTCACCAAGCGACTGAAGCGTTGATCAAAGGGGAGAGCCTGGCTGAAGAGCAACCAGCCAGCCTAGGGTGAGAAGTATCCAAGTTTGTAAGGGCATTGAAAGTGTTAAGATCAGCTTAGAATATATTTTGCTTTTATTTCATTTGACCAAATCTGACTTGTTATGCTTTGACTTATAATCACTTAAAATCTATATAGTTAACATATCTGTTTGTTTGTTTTACCTGAAGCAGTGTGTTTGGTTTGAAGCATGTCAGAGACTCCCCTTGGGATAACAAGCCTGGTACATATCAATTTCTTTGTTAAATTGATGAACTCATATAAGCTTGCAGTGTCCAGCGGGCATAAATGGACACTGCAAGACGGAAGTTCCTAGGATTGTGTCTGGGACCAGAGATATTGGCTAGTGTCATTCGGTAGCACAATCCAAGGAGCAGCTTACATGCCAGAAGCTGTGCGTGAACAGCCCAGGAGCGGGGGTTCTCACAGCAGAGCAGGGTAAGGCTGGCTCCCAGAGTCAAGGATTGGCATGACCTAGCAGATCACCAATCCAGATAAAACCAAGTGTGTGTGTGTGGGGGGGGGCATCACAACCTATGGAAGCATGCTTGTGTATGTAATCATAAGTAATAAAGAAGTGTGGTATCGCTCTTTATGGACACAACTTTGTCTAGCTGTAATTAAATTTGAGAGTGACACTCAGCTGAGATGTTTTGTTTGATGATCATGACAATATTTTTTTTTGTCATTTCAGCCAGAGGAATTGCCAATTGCCTGAAACATATAATGTGTTTATTTTAGATCAATCATATTTAAGGTGGCCATTAGAAAGGCCAAGTTATTCCAGAACACACCCCACTGGATGAAGTTTAGGGATGTAGCATTTTGGAGGGAGAAGGCATAGAATTGCAAAATCCTCTCTACAGACAGTATCCCAAATTTCTTATTCAAGAGCCTGATCCTGCAAGGACTGTCTCCCAGGCACAGTACTTACTACTGTGGTAGTCCCATCGAGCAAAATGGGCATGGAACTTATTACGCTGACTGTCCCCATGGCAGTCAATGGACAACTCGCAGTAGTAAGCACTACATCCTTGATTCATCAAGATACTTAAACATATGCCTAACTTTAAGCAAGCAAATAGTCCCATTGATCTTATCGTTAGGAATGTTCTGAGGTACTTTGATGAATCAAGTAAGTGTCGCATCTTTAAAAAATGGCAGGCATTAATCAGAGGCAATAAAACTGACTGGCTTACTAAGTTTAATAATAGTAACAGGGTAAAAACAGAACTATCAAAAATGACTATTTCATAATGGAATTTCTAAAGTGCATGAGGAGAAAGGAGAGGTTAGGGTCTGAAACAAAACTCAAAGATCATTCTGAGAGCAGGGGATTATAAAAGCATTACTTTTGTCCTGTAGCAAGCTGGTCTCAGAGCTAACTTAGCTCACATCAAATATTAACTAACAGTTTTCTTAAATAAAAAAAAGAATTTAACTGAAAAAAAGTAAATGTGGAATCAAAGTGTGACAAGCTGTCTTTTTTTTCACTTTGCTATTATATTGCACCTCTTCTTTCCTATTCTTTATCTGTATTTAGGCTCAGTCCTGTAATTTGATCCATGTGGATGGATTCCTGCACCACACAGATCACCAGTGACATCAGTGGAATTCCATGCTGGCATAAGGGTCCACCCACACGGGTCAGACTGCAGGTTGCAGTCCTCTGCCATCTGCTCAGTCTCACTTTATGAAGCTGGCAGAATGCCACAGTCACAGGATGTGGTATGACACAGCTGTGCACCCACAGTCAAAACATATTTCTATGACAGCCGTTTCTACCGCAGTGTGTCTCCTTTTGAAGAAAATAGGAACTGTCCAGTCTTTTATAATTAGTTGATGGTGAGGTTACTTAGTTTATTCACAGCTATTAGACTACAGGTGACCATGCACAGCTGTGGGTCTGAGCCAAGAGTCATCAAGTCCAGAGTCTTTCTGGCAAACTATGAATTTCCACTGTGGCACTATTATAATTTTCATTTCATTACTGAGAATGAAGTTTCTTTGTATGTTTCCCCCAGTCCTGTAATTAATCATTTGAAGAAAGGAAAAAACCCTACAGGGAAAGAAACACCAAAATATTTTATTATCTCATATAGTGATTTGCTCATTCCACTGAAAATTATTATGACTGAGACTATGAAATAAAATGGGATCTTCATCCACTTGAACTTTAATTTTATTTCTCTTTATAGGTTCAAAGGGAGAATGTGACAAAAGCTTACAAGTCGATATTAAAAAAAGTGACTAACAGAGGGCTAGCTGTTGTGGGTGAAATAGAAAATTACAGTAGGATCATAGCAACAAGGATAACAGTGGGTGAATCTGCTCAGCATCTTAGATGTCTGTACACAAATGCAGGTAGTATGGAGAATAAACAGGAAGAATTGGAAGTATTAAGTACATAAGCTAAATTGTGACTTAATGGCATCACAGACACTTGGTGGGATAAATCTCATTACTGAAATATTGGTATAGAGATGTATAGCTTGTTCACAAAGTACAGTCGGGGAAAAGGGGAAGAGAAATTGCATTATACATCAGAAAGAAGATAAAAGATGAAAAAAACACAGGAGATATGATGGTAGGGGTCTACTAAAGACCACTAAATCAGGAGGAGGAGGTGGAGGAGGAATTTCTAGAACAAATAAAAGAAATATGCAAAACAAAATACCTGGTAGTAATTTGGGACTTTAACTATCCAGACATCTGCTGGCAAAGTAATATGGGAAAACACAAAATGTCCAATAAGTTCTTGGAATGTGTGGGGGACAACTTCTAGTTTCATGAGGTGGAGGAAGTAACCAGGGGGACAGGAATATTTTACTTGATCTGACTAACAGAGAGGAATTGGTTACAAATCTGAAAGTTGAAGTCAATTTGGGGGAAAATGATCATGAAATGATCGGTTTCATGATTCAAAGGAAAGGAAGTAATAAGAGCAGCAAAATAAGAACAATTGACCTAAATAAACCAGATTTTTACGAACTCAGTCAACAGGTAGGTAAATTCCCATGGGAAGAAAATCTAAGGGAAAAAGGAGTTCAGGGGCACTGTTAGCAGTGCTGGGTTTACAATGGCTCCAGTGGCTCCCTGGAGCCGGGCCCATGGTGAGAAGGGGTCCCATCCTGCTCCGCTTGCACTGCACCTCCAGATCCCGCTGGCTCCCCCTGCCCACAAGTTGCTCCTCTCAGGGGCGGCTCTAGGCACCAGCAAAACAAGCTGGTGCCTAGGGCGGCCAAATCTAGGGGGCGGCAGGCTGCGCCGGCGGACCTGCCGCAGTCATGCCTGCGGGAGGTCCACCGGAGCCCCGGGACGACCGGACCTGCCGCAGGCATGACTGCGGAGGGAGCGCTCGTCCCGCGGCTCGGCTGGACCTCCCGCAGGCATGACTGCGGCAGCTCAAGCGGAGCCGCGGGATCCGCGAACCGTCCGCGCAGCCGGGGGGTCCAGCCGGGCCACGCGGGACCAGCGGACCCTCTGCAGTCATGCCCGCGGGAGGTCCGCTGCTCCCGCGGCTCCGGGGCGCCTCCCGCGCATGACTGCTTGGGGCGGCCAAAACTGTAGAGCCGCCCCTGGCTCCTCTTGGCCTGCCCACTGGCTGGTCGAGGGCTCCTCTCCACTCCATGGCCGGACCCCAGGGCACCTCCAGCTCTGGGCAGTGTCTGCTTCCCACCACCTGTGGGGCCCCACATGTCTCCACGAAGCTGAGCCACTTGGGACTGGTGTAGAAGCCCAGACAGGGACAGAGACAACATGAAGGACTTGGCTGGGCCCCTTCAGGCAAGTGCGTCTTGAGAGATCCATCCGGGGCAGGCCCTGGCCTGGCTGATTGTGCCATTCCCGAGGGACTGGAGCAATTCCCGGCCCTGGGACCAGCCCTGGCTGCGCTGCCAGCTCAGCCCGGCAGACACTGTCACCTCCCAGCAGGGTTGGTGAGTGCGGCTGGGAGGAAGGGCTTGGGGGAGTGGGTCTGTGGGGAGTATGGGGGGTTGCTGGGCTGTGAAGGGGAGGGGAAGATCTGTGGGGGGGGGGACAAAATCCAAATGGCTAACTTACAAAATGAATTACACCTAGCAAAGGACATAAAAGGCAAAAAGAAGAGATTCTGTAAATACATTAGGAGCAAGAGAAAGACAAAGGAAAGTGTAGGTCCTGGGAAAAGAGACCTAATAGATGAAATCAAGAAGATAGAGGTGTTTAGCGTTAACGTTTAGGTGTTTATTTTGCTTCAGTCTTCACTGAAAAAGTTGATTGTGACCTCATTGTCATGGGTGAGATCCCATAGGACCAGATAAGGGCAAACATAGTACCTACATTTAAAGAGGGGGGGAAAGGGGACCCAGGAATTATAGGTTAGTTAGCCCATCTTCAATACCTGGAAAGATACTGGGACAAATTATTAAGTAACCAGTTTGTAAGCAGCAAGAGGATAATAGGGTTATAAGCAATAGCCACCATGGATTTGTCAAGAACAAGTCATGCCAAACCAACTTAATTTCTTTCTTTGACAGAGTTACTGATGTAGTGGATAGGGCGAAAGGAGTAGTCATGATATATCTTGATTTAAGTGAGGCTTTTGACACAGTCCTAAATGACATTCTCATGTGCAAACTAGGGAAATGTAGCATAGATGAAATTACTATAAGATGGGTACAAAACTGGTTGAAAGACTGTATTCAAAGAGGTGTTATCAATGTTCACTGTCCAACTGAAAGGACATATCTAGCGGGTCTCATAGGGGTCAGTGCTGGGTCTGGTACAATTCAATATTTTCATTAATTATTTGGATAATGGAGTGGAGAGTATGCTTATGAAATTTGCAGATGACACCATGCTGGGAGGAGTTGATAGCACTTTGGAGGACAGAATTAGATTTCAAAATGACCTTGACAAATCAGACAATTGGTCTGAAATCAACACAATGAAATTCAGTACAGACAAGTGCAAAGTACAACACTTAGGAAGAAAAAGTCAAATGCACAGCTACAAAACGGGCAATAACTAGGCAGTTGCATGCTGAAAAGGATCTGAGAGTTATAGTGGATCACAAATTGAATATGAGTCAACAACGTGATCACATTGTCCCTCTCTGCTCAGCACTGGTGAGGCCATAGCTGGAATCCAGCTCTGGGCACCACACTTTAAGAAAGATGCAGACAAATAGGGGAAGGTCCAGAGCAGAGCAACAAAAATGATAAAAGGCTTAGAGAACCTGACCCATGAGGAAAGGTTAAAAAAAATGGGTATGTTTAGTCTTGAGAAAAGAACACTGAGAGGGCCCTGATAACAGTCTTCAAATATGTTAAGAATTGTTATAAAGAGGAGTGTGATCAATTGTTTTCCACGTGCACTGAACGTAGGACAAGTAGTAATCGCCTTATTCTGCAGCAAGACAGATTTAGTTTAGAGACCAGCAAAAATCTTTCTAACTATAAGAATAATTAAGCACTGGAACAGGCTTCCAAGGGAATTCCCCACCATTGGAGGTTTTTAAGAACAGGATAGACAAACACCTGTCAGGGATGGTCTAGGTATACTTGGTCCTGTCTCAGTGCAAGGGGCTGGACTAGATGACCTCTACATTTCTATGATTCTATAAAAAGTCTATAGAAAGCAGGGGAAAAGGGAGCATATTCTATATTAGGTAACACTGATTCTCTTGAGAGAATCAAGGCTATGGTATTGTACTAGATCTTCAATTTGGCCCTGTCCATTCTGCACTAGGTCATGCAAAGATGATGGTGAGCTGCCTTAACAGGGCAGCTGGGAAATATCTTTGCACTGGGGGATTCCTATATGGCATAAAGTCAGTATAGCTGGTTCTATGCCCCCAACTCTTGTCCTTCCCCAAGCATAGTGGCATACTGGGGCCCCGAGGATACAATTCTAGGCAGTGCAAGTCTTAAACTGCTCTGATTTTCGCCAGGAATTAAATTAGGATTGTGAGGAGGTGGATGCAGAAGTGTGGTGGAAAGGAACTTATGCTTCAGGTGCTTCAAGAGGAGATCAGATGTCCCTTCAGATCTGTCCAATCAAATTTCCTGAAACAATCCCTACAAAACATTACATTAGTTTTACACGGACTGTTGTTTCAGTAATCAATACCCATTGTTCTAGCATCTAGCTGTTAGGTTATAACCAGGATAATCTTGCCCTAAATGTCAAAGTCTATTGAAATAATAAAAAACTACAGTGTCGGACTGCGAATAATTAATAGTAACACTATTTTGGTAAAATTAAACTGTGTTCTGTTGCAGTATTGAAATCCAGCATGACTGTAAGGCAGTATCATGCTGCACCATGAACAACTTGCTCCCAGGCGTTCCTAGAGGATATATTAAATCGATTCCAGTTATGTGCTCATATAATTGGAAAGATAATTCTAGCAAAAATTCTTCTTTAAACTCTTTTGATCATCCTTAGAAAATAGAAATTTAACTGACATCAAACTCTTTTCATACTAAAACCCTGCACTCACTGATTTCAAGTTAAGCACAGCCTTAACTCATAAGGGTGGAGAACACACATGCAATTTATGTTGTGGGTTCTTCAGTTCTTCAATGTGAGGCTGGGATTTCCCCTTCTAGTAGAAGATTCTCAGTGCAGTCTGACAGCTTTGGCCTTTCATCTCTCATCATCAGGAAGTGTAGAGCCTCTAGCTAGACTCAACACTGAATAGCAAATTTCTTGCTGATCCAGTAACAAAGAAAGCTTATTTGGCACTAGACTCTCTCCAGGAAATAATTATTTGACTATATCAAAGATTTTTTCCTCTAACACCGTATCAGTCAACCAAACTGTTGCCTTGCAGAACAGTTAGCAATTGTAACTAGAGTCAAGGGGGCAGATCCTTAGCTAGTGTACATTAGTACAGGGCCATGCCCACAAATTTTTCACCTGGTACACACAACCACACTCACCCCACAGTGGCGGCCACTGGGCCTGGCTTCTCACTTTGGGTGTTGTGACCTGATACACAGGATTGTGCCACCACTCATGTTTGGCCTGCCCCTCCCTCTGTCATCATGGATGGGCTATACTGGGCCAAATTTCAGCAAGTGGCCCTGTGACTCAGTGCACAGGATTGCAGCACCTCTAGGTCCCCATCCGATTGTCACAACATCGTGACAGAGGAGCTGCCGGGCCAAACCTCAGTGGCGCTGTGACCCCAGATGCCAGGTCGCAATGCCACTCAGTTTGGGGCCCTCTCAAACAGGAGGTCGGGGGCAAACTCTCTCTCCTAGCACTGGTGGCAGCAGTGCACACTCCAAAGGAGGCATGTCTGGGTGGGTTGCGAGTTGATCGGGCTCTTGCCCATCCCTGTGAGCCACTTAGCACCAGAACAGCAATACTGAAGATGGAGAGCAAATATGCCTATTCTACACCTGTTCTTATATGTGTTCTAGTAGGCACCACTTTGTTTCTGGGCCCCTGAGCAGGACCGGCTCCAGGCACCAGCGAAGGAAGCAGATGCCTGGGGTGGCCAATAGAAAGGGATGGCACTCCGTCCGTTGTTGGGGCATCACGTCCAGGTCTTTGGTGGCAATTCGGCGGCGGGTCCTTCACTCCCTCTCATCCTCTTCAGCAGCACTTTGGCGTCAGCTCAATCTTTTTTTTTTATCTTCGCCGCTTGGGGCAGCAAAAAAGCTGGAGCCAGCCCTGCCCCTAAGGGCATACATACTCACCCTCACCCCCAAACCCAGCCATACACTAACTCTAAGGGCTGTAATTTGTTTCTTGGATTGTAAATGGCAACAACCCAAGTGACTACAGAAGAGCCTTGCTAATAGGCACCTCACTAATCCCCGCAGCAGGATTTGGCAGCCTCTCCTCTTCTCACATCAGGAGCATCTTGTCTATGAGGAGAAATTTGTGGATGTTTTTGATCTCTCAGACCTCTCTGCCCAGAACTCAGTGAGATCCCCTTGGGTTCTTAAACATAATTGGATTATAAAATTAAAGTTGGATTGTGGATGTTTCTGTTCCTTTCAATGCACGGTTAGACACCTATTAAGTAATTTGGGATTTCCTGGCTGGAAGCATTCTAAGAAAACAAAGTTTCCCATAATCCAGGGTTGCCAGCAATTGGTTTTTAGACTCACCAGGCCCAGAGGTTTAATCCCTTCCTACTCCCATCTTTTTTGAATTCAGTTGAAGCTGACTTTAGCTAGCAAACACATGGGTTTTGAGCTACACTCTGAAAAAGAAGGGAATATGTGGGTAAACCAGGGGGAGGGAGAGCTCAGTGGTTTGAGCATTGGCCTGCTAAACCTGGGGTTGTGAGTTCAGCCCTTGAGGGGGCAATTTGGGGATTTAGTTGGGGATTGGTCCTGCTTCAAGCAGGGGGTTAGACTAGATGACCTCCTGACATTCCTTCCAACCTTGATATTCTATGAACAGAATAGACTTGTCCTTATATCATTGTCTTTTTAATTTACCAAACACAATCCAGGCCATCCCATATCCTTCAGTGGAGAATTTGTTTGCCATGAAAATAGCAGGATGAAATGCTCTTTCTTGCAGTCTGTTTTGTCTTTCTTTGGCACTCACTGTGTTTGAGAAAATTGGCTTATGATTTCTCTGCTTCAGAAGGACAAAGGAGACAACAGCCTTCCCTCATAATTAGAATCATATCAAGAAGCCCACCAGAAAGGCCAAACAAGTTCTGCCAAACAAGCTTCTAGAGCAGTGGTTCTCAAACTTTGGCAACCTGAGGACCCCACATTTTGATTTAATTTTTTTCACAGACCCCCAAGCCCTGTGCTCAGTCCCAGGCCCCGCCCCCAGTCCACCCCTTCCCCCAAGGCCCCATTCCAACCCTTCCTCTTCCTTGCCTCTTTCTGCCCCCTCCCCCGAGCATGCCCCATCCCCACTCCTCCCCCTCCCTCCTAGCACCTCCTGCATGCTGCTGAACAGCTGTTCTGTGGCCTGCAGGAGGCACTGGGAGGGAGGAGGAGGAGGATCAAGCAGACCCCAGCTTGAAAAACCCTGCTTTAGAGCCTCACTATCTTCACCAAATCCATTCACTGGGAAACTGCAAATACCAGCATAGTACAAAAATCAGTACGAAGAGCTAAAAGCCAAACTCAGGCGCAGATGAGAGGCAGTCCTGGAGCACAGGGAGATGGGAACAGCATAGGGCAGGCAGAGCAAGATAGGCAGGGGGAAGGGACAGGATGTGCTGCTCCACCGGGGCTGATCCAATGTCCATTGAAGTCAGAGGGAATCCTTTCATGGACTTCAATAGGTGCTGGATCAGGCCAAACAGTGTAAGAGCAAGTGGCAGCTAACCTCCCCAGAGTAGCAGGGAGAGTTCCCCAAATGTTCAATCCTGTGTGAGGGTGCCACAAAGCACCCTGTTGCCCTGCCCAACATCCGCTGCTCCTGGAGTATTGTGTGTGAATATTCCCTGTAGATACTTCCAGGAGCTCTTGGTGAAACAGTGCGGCTCCATACTACCCTCTACCACGTACTAACTCGTCACGAAGCAGCCTAGAGCTATATATTCAAATGTGGCTGTTCAAGCCTACATCTATATTATTTGGAGCAGATTGAAACTTATTACATTTTATTTCAAAATGTTGATGTTTATTTTTAAAAAAAATATTAAATCACAGGAAAAAATATCATCCTTCTGTTGACCACATCTCATGTTATTCTACTGTTGATCCGGGATATTACCATTTGGAAAAAAAAATAAGAAAAAAGATTTGCAACTTCCCTCTGAGATAAGTTAATGAAGGAGTTAGGGTCCTAACTTTATACACTCTCATCTGAAAACTTTGACCTAAGCTTAGTGAAGGTCCTTGATAACTAATTGGTTATCTAGAGACATAACAATCAGCTCCAGTCAAAACATCTTTGTGGTTTCATTTACATATTAGGAAGGGGGAAATGTTATGAGTCAGAAGAGGAGCTCTCATTATTATGTATTAAATAAGAACCCTGCCAAAGCAGATAAGACTCCACACACATTGGAGTACTTCCCCTAAAGCTGTCTGCAAGGCGTACTGCCTCACCACTGCCTGACCCAGCAGAAGCCTGAACTGCCTGGTTATTGTCACAAGAAAGTGAGCTGTCATAACAGTAATATGAGTATTAATTGCAGCACTTTTGTCAGGTACATCAGTGAAGCGGTGGCTACCAGCAAAGAAAATCCCCCCCAAAAACTCTGATAGCATTTATCTAATGAAACCTCCAAAGCTGAATAAAGAACTCAAAGGAGCTTGGGAATTTTTACACTGAATTGCTTGTGTATTCCCTATTAAAGGAAAGTGCTGTTAAGTCTAGTCTTCCTAGTTGGGTCTTTTTAGTGATAATATAACTAATACTAATGTTACAATATTTTCTGTTCCATTGAGTCTTCACCTTGGGAAGAATTACAGTGGTTAATGGATGCGGGGGTGGGGGCGGGATGGTTTGGGAGCTAAGGGGACTGGTGTGGGATTGGGATCCTGTCACTCCTGGTTCAGGATTGAGGCTCATTAGTGGGTGTGGGGAGGTGTGCATTGTTTCTGCCTTTGTTGTGCCTGTTCTGTGATTAAAGAGGGCTTCAGTTTCCAGGGCTTACCATCTGGTGCCTTTCACAACCACTAAATTCCAGAAGAGCCGAGAAACTCTGAAAGAAATTTCATAGGTAGCATTGATGTTCTCTAGGATTAGTTCATTCATGTTCTCTAGGATTAGTGACATCATAAATAGAGATGTTTGGGTTTTTGTTTTTTACTTTTTGTCAAAAAAAAAAAAAAAGAAGTCAGGAAATGCCAGAATTGAGGCTGCTTTTGAGTGCTTGCCTTTGCAACCTTGATAACGTTCTTTTAACATAGTTTTGTGTGTGTGTAATTTCCTGGGTTTTTAAAAAAGAAATCTGAAAAAACAGAAGTTGCATCATATTGACACTCTTGAGACATCAGCAAAGTTAGACCTTTTAGATCCACCACACAGATCTCTGACACTTGAGCTAATGGAGTAATTGATAGCAGTAAGGTTGCATCTTACACATGGACCAGCACTAGAAGAGGATGAGACAGACACTTTGCCAGTAGGTTTCACAGATATTTGCTGACAGCAGAGGAATGGTTCCACTCCAGGCCCTGGAGGTGAGTGGTCACTAGTGGTTACAGAACATTCTTCCCCAGTGCCAACCCAAACTTGACCCCTTGTGCCCCATTCCCTTCAACCTGTCCCGATCCCATTTCTGTCTCTTTCCCACCCCTGTCTCTTTGTCCCAATCCTATTTACCTTGCCTACACAGTGCCAGTCTCCATTACTCAGGCTTCTCAGCCCAGTCCCAGGCTCCTTGCCTAGTCAGTCTTAGTCTCCCGCTCTGGGTTTACTGTTCACATCTCAGTCTTTTCTCACCACTCACATTCTCTCTCCCTCCCCACTCCAATCCCAGTTTATTTGCCCAGGCAGTCCCCATCACAATTTCTTCCCCTCCCCACCACTCAAGTCCCAATCTCATGAGTTTCCTTGACTCAGGTTTCTCTTCCCCCTCTCTGTCTTTTTGTTCCCTTTGCATGCAAATTAGATGGCTTCCTCCTCTATGCTGCCTGGGTGCCAAGGGAAAGGGCACAGGAGAGACAGACTTCCTGCTTTCAGTTCTGGTGCCTGACCCCACACCAGCCTGGAGCACCTGGGAGCAACAATTACAGCTTCTCTTTAGCCCTGGGCTGGATCATGAACAGTTGCTCTGTGGGGATGGTGTATGTGCAGTGAAGTCACAGAGCTGTGAGGGAATGGAGAGTGCTCAGTTGCCTGTGAAATGGCACATGTACTGTCTGGTCATCACTAGTAGCTGTCAGAGGCACCAGCATGCACGGTAAGGATGGAATCTTCAGAAATTTTAGCTGCTAAAATTGAAGTCACTACTGAGTGTGTGCGAACTGCAATTTTTCAAACTTGGCCAAATTCAGATAGATTTCCAGGAGCATGGCGAAAGGCACATCTCTGAACCAAAGGCCACTCCCTGTCAAATTTCAATGCCCCGTTCCAAAAAAGGGGGCACTAGTTTTTCAAAGAAAAGGTCAACAGAATTTTTTAACATGAATGTAGTGGTGCCAACTCACCGCCATGGCACCTCCTGCTGGTCATGCTGAGAATTAGATCTCTTGGACCACCAGGGCACCTTTTACTACAGGTGTCTCACTCGCCGTTACTTCCACTTCCTCTACCATTTGGACCCATGTCGTTCCTGGATTGCAGCATCCTTTTCAGGACACAGCCCTCTGGCTGTGCCCCATCTCACTGTCTCCCCCACTTCGGGGGACAGGAAGTCCTCAGTCCCTCCACTTGCCTCAGCAGCCAATTGCAATCTCTAATCTAGCTCCTGGCTTCAGGGGCAAACGGCAGGCTGGATTTAGGCCACTCTCCTCATTGGCAAGTAGGAGTAAAGAGAGAGGGCCCAGGCCCACCCATTATTCTGGGTCCCAGCCCAGGGACCCTATAGCTAGCAGCCACTTACTGCCCCTCCTCCTATTCCAGCTGCCTACTTTCCCCGGGCCACTTCCCCCATAGCCCTAGCACCTTCCCTGCCCTTGCTTCAGGGCCTCAGTCTGATCATGGTCAGCCAAGATCTCCCCTAGTGCTCTGCTATCCTGCCCAGCAGACAGTTCTTCCTCTTTGTCCTCCAGGGAGAGACTAACCCTTGCGCTGCTGAGCAGCCCTTTATATATGGGCTGCTCCCGCAAGTCTTCTCCCGATTGGCTCTCCCAATAAACACTTTCCTTATTGGTGAGGTTCTGCACAGCCTCTCCAAAGCTGCCTTAACCCTTCTCCTGCCTGTGTGGGGCAGCTGCCCCACCACAATGAACAAAACAATGTATTTTCCCCTAGCCTCATTGTTGGAAACAGCCGAACTATTTTGGCTGAACTTTTTCAAAAACAGTCAGTCTGAGGCAGACGCCAAGCATGGAAAACTTTAGCCCAAACAGTTAAAGTTTGGCAAAGTTAGCAGCAACTGAAAATAGAGTCTTACAAAGGGATGCAGCAAAGAGTCCTGTGGCACCTTATAGACTAACAGACGTATTGGAGCATGAGCTTTCATGGGTAAATACCCACTTTGTCGGATGCATGTAGACGAAGTGGGTATGAAGTGAGTATTCACCCATGAAAGCTCATGCTCCAATACGTCTGTTAGTCTATAAGGTGCCACAGGACTCTTTGCTGCTTTTACAGATCCAGACTAACCCGGCTACCCCTCTGATACTTTACAAAGGGAAGTGTCAGATAACCTTAAAAATGGGTAGAACTACCATCCTTGCCTATAATACAGGCCAGCAGGAAAACATATTACCTGCCATAATCTGTGTTTCTCCCACAAAGGCTGATGAAATAGCTAATACTTAGATAATGCAAAAAGTGACCCTCCTTGCTTATGTAGAGGTGTTTCCTCTCATCAGTTTATTTTCATCGTCTCCTGTCTTCCTCCTCTTCTTGTGGAGGAACCCTTAAGTGTAAAAGTGTTAGGGCTTTCCTACACTTACAAGGCTGCAGCAACACAGCTACACCAATGCAGCTGTGCAGCTGTAGTGCTTCAGGGAAGAGCCTACCTATGCCGAGGGGAGGGCTTCTTCCATTGGCATAGGTAATGTAACTCCCCGCGAGGTGGTAGCTATGGTAGCTTCTCCCATCAGCATAGCACTGTCTACACCGGGAGTTATGTCAGTATAACTGCATCGCTCAAGGGTATGGATTTTCCAGTTATACCGACATAAGTTTCTAGTGTAGACCAAACCTAGTGTAGATCAAGCTTCCACTCACCATTACCCTCTGCTTGTTATCAGCTCTTTTATTTTTTTCTGGTTTCATTTCCCCCCTCCATTCACTTTCTCAGAGCCTCTCTCTTGCTTTGGAGGATATAATAAAGGTGGAATTGTGAGAAATGTTTCACTTGAAGCAAGAAATAACTAGTAAGTGATGTTGATTTTAGTTTATTTTAGAGATGTGCCCCATCTATGCATTTTGTACCAAAATCTGACCTTTCCAAAAGTTTGGCTGTGTTTAAATCCAGGGTTCTCGTGCATGTCCTTATATAAACAGAAGTCAGCTGCAATGTTTAGAACCATATCCAAACTTTCCCGAAGTTCAGGGATGTTGAGATCTGTGTGGTTTTTTTTGCTTGTTTGTTTTTTTGTTCTGGCTCATCTCTAGTACAAACTCAACCAGAGGAGTAGTTCATTAGGACTACCTTTATGCATATTTTTACTTCATAGGGCTATCCATGAAAATTTCGAGGCTGTAGCTAACTGGAGAGTTTGAAGTTTGAACTTATTCAATGGAAGTATTCACCCTGGGCAAGTAAGACACATTTTCCAAATGTGGCTACCAGGCCCGCTTCTGGTGACCCAGCAGATCACACATGAACCTATGTGAATATGCATGGATGTCCAAGATTACATCAAAACCAAATCTTACCAATGGGTTTGCAACAAGATCCAATTATAGGAAATGTAGACTTGTTGAAGCCCAAACTTCTTCACCCTTGAGAACTAAAGTGCCCGTGTAAATTACTTCTAACATCAATAAATCAAAAGCCTGCTTTGAACATAACTTCAAAGAGTTCATACAACTCTACATTAAAATTTGTGCTTGTTGAATCACTACATTTCACTGCCATTTTCTCTACTATGACATGTACAATGATAGCTTTTAGGCAAATGAGAAATAAGGTAGATAATCAATTACTTGTATATTTTTTCTGAGGGATGTAGAGACATAACCATAAGATAACTAATCATTTCGATTTTGGCCTACTGTACCTACATGCAGATTACTGTGACAGAAGCCTGTGGTAGAGAGCAGAATGCAGATCTCCCAGCTCTGACCTGTGCTTTAACCACAAGACCATCCTCTTCTCAGTTTATAAAAAGCACTAAAAATTCTTTGACAAAAGCACATAGACAAGAATAACGTGACACAGATGACTGACAATAGGGTCACTGATTTAGGTTCAGGCCAAATCTGAGGTAATTGAAAGTCATTGCCATTAGAAGTCTAGTTATTTGCATATATAAAATGAGTGATCTCACTTCAATTCCTAGTAGATACTACCACCTCTCAGAAATGAACCCCCACAATTCGCACTAACTGGAAGCTCATTGGCAGCCTCACCCAATCACAAAGCCAAGGCATATATCACAACCTCTGACATATTAAATGTGTGAAGTGATTCTCACTTCTTTTTTTTTTTTTGGCTTAATTTTAGCTCCTTTTTTAATAACTTCACTCATATCCACAAAATCTTCTTGGCTTTGTCAGAGACCTTGCCAGGCCAATTTTTCAGTTTCCCTGAGAAATAAGAGCAGCCATTGCTGTGGGTGAAACCTCCAGGCAGAAGCTGTAAGGCAGAGGTCCCCAAACTGTGATACACACCCCATAGGGGGGCACAGAGGAATATTTGGGGGGCACAGCAGGGCCCAGGCCAGTCCTCACAGAGGGCAGGGAGAGATCATCACCCAGATCTGCTCCTGGCCCCGGCCCCGGCTGCTGGCACTGGCTTCCAGCCCCACACCTGCCCCCATCCCCAGCTGTGGCCCAAGCCTCAGCCCCCTTACCCCTGTCTGTGTGCCCCCCTCCTAGAGCCGCAGCCCCACTCCAGGTTCCGCTTCTGGGGGAGGCGGGGTGTGGACAGGGATAAGGGGGACGCAAGATAAAAAGTTTGAGCACCACTGCTCTAAGGAAATGGGATGGCTCAACTGGAACTCAGCAGCTTCTAGGAACTGTTGCCAACCCATGAGCAAGAAACTAAGAAAACCAACCTCTTTTCTCTTCAGACTTTCCAAAAGGCTGTAATCATCACAGCACAGATGGCTGACACTGGAAGGTTTCTCTGGTCTCTAGTGGAGCTGACGCTATAGTTCGGGGCCATTCTAATCTCCACTGGCCTTATTGCTTTGGTTTGTTCTCTGGTGGAGCCCAGCTCTATAGTTCTGGTCCCTGGAATTCTATCTCTATGGCAACTGAAATTTGGAGAGGTGTGGGCCAAAGCTTATACAAACATGAAACTACCCTCGCCTCCCTAGAGTTGGCTCCCCACAGATGGGAATAAGGCACAAGGTGGTATGAGGTAACTTGCAATACCACTAATTGTGCTGTACCTGTTCTGTGAATACTTGTTACCTGGACTGTCTGTCTCCCTCCCTACACAAGCAACAAAACAACCACTTCAACAACAAACGAAAACCAAGCATAGAAGAAAATAGAGACTAGCAAGTTAGACATAAAAAAGAAACTCAGTCCTCACATAGTCTTCTTTGCCTCCCAGGGGTGGGTGTACAGTGATCTGGGAAGGCTTCAGTCGAGTGACTGTGACACAGGGAGAATAGACAGTTCAGAAATACTTCTCTAAATTTAGCGAGGGTGCTAAATAGGAAAAATCATTGGGGTAATCATACTTTCTTCCTCTTTTTGGTTTCACTTATGTGAGTGAATGTCAAGTCTGATCTTGCTTGACACACTTGACTAGAGGCAGCAGGGTATGCAGTGATAAGAAGGGGAAGTTAATGAATTTCCATGTTAGTAAAAGAGTTCATCAGTCCACCTCTCTGCAGTGTGAAACTCTGAAAACTCCAAAAGGATTTAGCAAATTCATTTTTCTTCCCATCCCTCTGCATAACCCTTTGGAAAGAACAGTGAGGTAGGTACTGTCTCCTGCGAAGAGTGACATAAAGGAACATAAGAGATAAAAACACACATGTCAGCATAGGCACCAACTTCCTGAATTCCCAGAGGATACATGACCCCCATTGTGCCCCAGGCCCTGAGCCCACTTCACCCCTTCCCCAAGCCCCCACCTCTGCCCTGCCTCTTCCTGCCCCTGCTCTGGCCCCACCTGCATCTTCCTGCCCCCCCTCTGCCCCCTCCCCTGCCTCTTCCTGCCCTGGCTTCTCCCCCACCCAGTGCCTCCTTCACTCTGCTGAACAGCTGATCACAGTGGGTGGGAGGCTCTGGGGGGCAGGAGGAGGAGCTGAGCACCCACTATTTTTTTCCATGAGTGCTCCGTTGCTGGAGCACCCACAGAGTCTGCACCTCTGCATCTCAGAGAATTTCCTCAGCACAGGCATAGAAGGACCTACACAAAGCCCACACTCATGCATCCCTTGGCATAGGGGCATAGCAGGGGAGTGGCTGAAGTCAGGAGGAGGCATTTTTAAGGTCAGACAGGAAATGTGCAATGGCACTCTGTGCAATAGCTATTCTGGATTGCAGAGCAGCCCACTGGTGACTGTGGGGAAGCTGCGGTAGGTGAGAGCAGCCTGTAGGTGAGAGCAGCTTATAGGGGATACATCAATCCATGGAGCAGCCCTGAACCTGGGCAGTGTAAAGTCATCTTAGAGCCACCTTTCTCCTCCTCTCTCCAGTTTTGCACCTTCTGGGCTGGGCCTCTTGGGAGGCCCAGCTCAGAATCTGGTCCCACGAATACAAAGTTTTCCAAAATCTTTATGTTTTTTTAACAAAGGGGGTTTGTTTTGTATGTGTCATAGTGACAAGCTGAAGAGGCTTCTTGCTAAATTTCTGGTTCCCTGAAGCTGAAGAGAGGGCTGGGGTAATGGACAAGTAAGCCTCTGCTTTGCTTACTGACCCCTGCCAGATGCTAATAAAAATATTTCTGAAAAGCATTTTTTTTTTAGCCTTGGAATACACCACATTGCCCTAAGTGACAGATATTTAAAAAACAAAATATAAAAAAGTAAACCTCACATAACCTCCTAAGCAAGGATATCTCAGACCAATCTATAAGATCTACACACACACACACACACACACCATTTCATATTACACAAGCTGACTCTCATGCTGCAAATATTTCCAGTGAATGCCTTTGCTGGTTTGTTTGGCAGGTGATTTGCCACCCTCTGTATAGTTGTGATACTGAGAAACATTTCACTTAAATGGAAAAAACAAACAAACTCCTCAATCATCGATCCATCCTCTCTGGAAACACATGATCCCTTGGTTACCATGTAGGGTTTATTCTGGCTTTGTACTGGCTAAAGAGGAAAACTTGTGTGGGATCCTCATGTTAAAATACTATCAGAACATCACTGACATAGTATTCATAAATCATATTTTCAGTTCTGTAATCTTTTCTCTGTAGCCTTTGAAAACTAGAAATGTCAACTCCCTTGACATTTACACAGTTTTGGATGGCTGTTTTTTTTAAAAATAACTTGGAATTGCTGAATTATATAATCTTTTTGAGCTGAGTAAGGATTCCATAGTTTCTTGTCAGAATAATAATGAAGACAACCTTTTCCTTGGAGCATGGCTATGCATCCTCATTCCTGTGGGGGTTTGTTTCCTTCTTGTCACACACAGATGGTGATACATTCTCCATGTCCTGGTTACAAGGCTAGCTGCACCTCCCATTCCTTCTCTAGTGTCTCTGAGAGCACCACTTCAGGTCTGTGATCTTGTGCTTCCACTTCTCTCAGGATGGAAAGCCCATAATTCTAGTCTTCACTGGAGCAAATAGCTCAAGTTAGTATACTTGAGTTTCTCTACTCAAGTTAGCCTAGATTGAGTGATAGCTTCTTTAAGGGTTGGTCTTTACTGCATTGTTTGTTTGGCCTATAACTCAATTTTTGCCCCAAACCCAACTCCTATCCACACACAAAAATCTCTAGCTCAACATAAATGGCGATTTAAGCTCCAGCTAACTGGGCCATTGGGGGTGGAGTTGGGCATTAGGTTTAAGCCCAAGTATTGCTGAGGCTCAAGACAGTAATTCAGTGGGGCTTCACCAGATAGAGTTACAACAGCTCTTCAACTGCTAATCCACGCTTACGCAGCTTTCACTCAAACTAGCTCACATGGAATAACATGCATGTACCACCTTGAGGTAACTGTTGCAGTGAAGACACGCTGTTAGACTACGTGCTGTGCTCAGTTCCTTCAGTACCAACTGTGCTTACCCGGCAGGTCCCACTAGATTCAGATAGCTGTGATTCTTCCCTTCAGGAGCCTGTAACTACTGGATTACGGTGACCCAAAACAGCCTTCTTTAAATACAAGTATTGTTTATTTAACCATAGGAACAAAGCATAAGAGAAAGAGGATTTTTAAAATAACAAAAGGTCTACATACTGGTCTATTTTATCTAGGGTTGTAGGCAGGCCTTGCCCCAAGCCCCTAACTTCTGGGAGTCTGGATTTCAGACCATTCCCCTTAAGTCTCTCTACCTCCCTGTCCTTGAGGGCCTGATTTTAAATCAAGCCAAAGTTCTTTGTTCTCACTTTCCCACTTCGACCTGCTTCACAAAACCAGTTTGATAAGCTCCCAAAAGGTCAAGCCAGAGAATCAAAGCAAAACACCTTTGCAGTATCACTCAAGTGTTTTGTAACAACCCCACAAGTGTTTGTTGAGGGAAGTCTTATCTCAAGTCAAAGTCTTGCCTCTCTGTTTGTTCCCCAGTAGCCTCCTGATTCTCATAGATCATCTTTGAACCCTCTCCAATTTATCAATGTCCTTCTTGAATTGTGGACACCAGACTTGGACGCAGTATTTTAGCAGTGGTCGCACCAATGCCAAATATAGAGGGAAACAACATCTCTACTCTGACTTAAGGTTTCCCTGTTGTGCATCCCAGGACCGTATTAGCTCTTTTGGCCATAGTATCACCCGTTCAGCTGATTATCCATCAAGACTCCCGAATGTTTTTCAGAGTCACTGCTTCCCAGGATAGAGTTCCCCATACTGTAAGTATGGCCTACATTCTTTACATTTACATTTAGTTATATTAAAACACATATGGTTTGCTAGTGCCCAGTTTACTAAGTGATCCAGGACACTGTGAATCAGTGATCTGTCCTCTTGATTATTCACCACTCCCCTAATTTTTGTATTATTTGCAAACTCTATCAGTTATGATTATATGTTTTCTTCCAGGTCATTGATAAAAATGTTAAATAGCATAGCGCCACAAACCACTCCCTGTTAAAATAAACACAATTAATCATTTTTCACACATGTACAAGGTTAAGGCTTTGAATTTATGCAGTAGAAAAAGAATCAGTGAAGCACTGATTGAACAGTATGTGAGGGAATCTTTGGAAATGAAAGTATCAAGAGTGAAAAATGCATTCCAAAACTAAAATAAATTAAAAAAAATACTAAAGACACATACAAATTAGTTACCAGGAAGAAACAATGTCTTATCTGCATGCTCTAATTAGTGTCTGCAGGATATGGGGAGGTGAACAACAACTTCCTCTTCAGGGTTTTTGTGAGTTCGTGTTGGTTGATTCCACATTGCATCAAAGGAGAAAAAACACCTGTAATGTACAGCCTAAAATTTTGTTTGAGACATCACATAAAGTACAATGCAGCAGGGTTGATTCCACATTGCATCAAAGGAGAAAAAAACCCTGTAATGTACAGCCTGAAATTTTGTGTGAGACATCATATGGAGTCCAATGCAGCAAGAATATGAGAGAAGACAAGCCTAGACAGGAACTGCTTGCAGATCATGCAATGTCTTAAAATGATGGAATAGGTACAAGTTGTACATCACACTAAGTAAAAAGAAGGTTTGAACCTGTACTTCATGGATACCTTATCCCTCAGTGATGGGCACATTTACAAATGTGGCCTCAATTATGGATGTCGCACATTCTTGGTCCCCAGTTTTAGGCTTTTAGGCATTTAAATTTTGGCAACCAAAAATTTCAGTACCCAAAATTAGGAGCTACTATTAAAAATTTGGCCACTAGGGCCCAGATCCTCAAAGGTTTAAGTACCTAACTCCCTTTGAGGAACTGGACCTAGGTACCTATAGAACAAAAGCAAGTTATTTCCTAAACCCAGAGATATATCTGAGGAATCACAAAGATATTTGATTCACATTATGAGGGGAAAGCTCCTGGAAATGTACCTGTAACTCCAAACAAGGAGCTTTTGTCTATCTAAGATGAACCTGTGAAGTCTGGCTTTTCATGATAGTTCCTCTATTCCCACATGGGAGCCACCTTCAAAGATTCCCCTGCTGTCTCTGACACAACCATGGCACACATAAAAATTAAATCAATTGGCGCATGGCTCTATTATGTTTTTTAATAGAGAAAGAGCAAACCTGGACTTTCAGTCTGGAGGAATTAATTTTAGAGGAGTGAAAACTACAAAGAAAAGAACAAATATAAAGTCTCTGTGAGACAGTACTGTGTGTGTGAGGCTTAATCTGTAACAATAGCCATCTTGAATGTGTTACCCTGCAAACAGCCGTTACAAATACATAGGTGTCACAGACTGTTTCTGCCAGCAGGAGTAGTTATATGTGTGGAAGGACATGCGGGGAGGGATGGGATATGAAAGGGTAAGAGGAAGCTGAGAAAAAAATTAAATATTAGGTAAGAGAAAGAAAATAGGTACCTTGGAAACAAAATAAAATTAAATTAAAAATGAAAGTGAATAGCTATATGGCAAATACAGCAAGTGAGGGGAAAGGCATAAAATTAAGGAGAAATAGAGAATTCCAGATGAAAACTTTTATAACAGAAAAGGGTCAAAAAGGATGAGGTTAGGCAAAAATAGTAAGCAATTATTAAAAATTCTTCAGAATTTTAGAAAGACATTGGGAAAAAGTGGTTAAGGAAACAAAAGGGAAAAAAGAGAGAGAAGAACAAAAGTCAGGAGTTATGATAAGGCCCCTTGTTGTCCGAGCCTAAATTATTTTATTGGGAATAATGAATCACATAAATATTTCTGTAAAAAGAGGCACCCTCATACATGCCCTGAAAAAGCAGTATCATATTCTGAATGCTTTGCCCACATTTTGTCATTTGCTGCCTGATCAGGATGTTGAGAGATTGCTTGCTTCCTCAGGAAAGAAAGACACAGATGGGGACTATCTGGAAATAAACTGTTGTATTTGATAAGGAAGATGAACTCTAGCATACTTAATACAGAAGGCTAACCCGTTACCATTTTGATATGATAAAAAGAAAGGAGTCATTTTACTTCCTGACAGGGGCGGCTCTAGGCACCAGCAAACCAAGCTGTTGCCTAGGGCGGCCAAATCTAGGGGGCGGCAGGCTGGGCCGGTGGACCTGCCGCAGTCATGCCTGCGGGAGGTCCACCGGAGCCACGGACGACCGGACCTGCCGCAGGCATGACTGCGGAGGGGGGCTCGTCCCGCGGCTCGGCTGGACCTCCCGCAGGCATGACTGCGGCAGCTCAAGCGGAGCCGCCGGACCGTGCCCGCGGGAGGTTCGCTGTTCCCGCGGCTCCGGTGGAGCTCCCGCAGTCATGCCTGCGGCAGGTCCGCTCGTCCCGGGGCTCCGGTGGACCTGCCGCGGGAGCTCAACCGGAGCCGCGGGAAGAGGGGACCCGCCGCGGGACCGAGGAAGGGCGGCGCAGCACACCGCGCTGCCTGGGGCAGCCTAATTTCTAGAGCCGCCCCTGCTTCCTGATTTTGTTCGCATCTGAGCCTAAAAATAGATCCTCTTTAATTTCTGCTTTTCACTACAGCAATCTGTGACTTCTGCCCTTCGGCATTTAACAATGATATTAATCCAGGGTGTGCTCATATAAAAGAAGGCAAGAACAGAGTTCATGTGAGGCTTCTGGGCAGAGCTATGTAGGGTGATGAGAAGTCATAGTTTTGTTTTTTTGTTTATCCTTTCAAACAAGATTAAATCAGTTGCTGACGGACATGAAATGAAACAGCACAAGTCAATTTCTGCTCCCAGTTACAGTGCTTTAAAACCTGAAGTAACTCCACTGAACTCAATGCATTTATAACAATATAGTTGAGAGCAGCACCCAGTTTTGATGCTTTAAAAAGGAAGGCCAACGTGGTACAGAATGGGCAAATTCTCCTAGGTGTTTAGTCTGAATGTTGACCAGATCAGTAGTGACTGAAAACCATTACAATCTGGCAGCTGTTTGGTGGCCTGAGTGCAGAATGAGCCGGTGACTCTTTCTTGTTCTTAAAATAATAGAGGTCCACATTACATTACAGTAGAAGCAAAGTGGAGCTCTTGCTGGCAGTGTTAGCAGAAACTTAGAGACTGGAGGTTTCACAACCTACTCGCCTCTAGTGTTGCTGTCTCCAGATCAGGATGTTAAGAACATAAGAACGGCCATATTGGGTCAGACCAATGGTCCATCTAGCCCAGTATCCTGTCTTCTGACAGTGGTCAATGCCAGGCACTTCAGAGGGAATGAACAGAACAGGCAATCATCAGGTGATCCATCCTGTTGTCCATTCCCACCTAAGACAAACAGAGGCTAAAGACACCATCCCTGCCCATCCTGGCTAATACCCATTGATGGACCGATCCTCCCTGAATTTATCTAGTTCTTTTTGATGGCTGGCATGTGAGATAGGAATTGTTGGAACATAATGGCTGGACATAATCTCCTGTTTAGGCTGCCAATCCAGCACCTTTCACAAACACAAAATCTGTGTAGAACTTTAGAAAGAGAAAAAAGGTTCCTTCAAGTGGATTGAATTTGAGATGCATCTAACAATCTACTAAACCAGAAAAGTAATGCCCAATTTGATTTTCGACTTCACTGAGACTAAACTTTCTATGGAAGCTGAGGCTCATAACAGGTTCCTCAAGACATCATTCGTTTTGCTCTGCCTGTGGATGATCATGATGACTGAAAGTTCACAGACCTTTGGAACACCAATCAGGCATATCTGGAATTCCATCTCAAACCATTTAAAAGACACTCCACTGTGTTTTGGAACACAGAAGTGTGACAGTCTTATTAACCCTCCTGGAACATCTCAAAAAATCTATATAGAGACAATTCTGCATTTATAGGTTTTCAGAAGGTGGAAGGTTTATTTTCTCATTCTAAGGGCCAAATCTGGCAGTCCTTTATTGAGGAAAAATTGCAATTGAAATCAGTGGGAGTTTTGCTTGATTGAGTATTGCAGAATTGGAACCCTTAGTATTAGGGGCATTTTCATGGAAACAAACACTTCTTCAGAATCTTTCTGACCTTACTTCTTATTCCAATCCTCAAGGGATAATCTTCTGTTCTTTTTTTGACATCTTGATTTGCCGCAGTGACAAGTACTCTAGTATGACATCACAACAGGAAGATTGGCGAGCAGGTAGTAGAAGTAGGTGAATTCCCATGAAACAAAGATCTACTTCCTTAATTATTTTGGAAAATGAGGAAAGAGAAAATATGTAAAATACCGACTGTAATACAGAAGTGGAATATACATTTTCCATGAGGGATTAGCAGCTCTTTATGTATAGCTTCTGAAGATAAAACTGCCCAGTTTCATCAACTTCTTTCTCCCCACCTGCTAACGAAACTGGCCTAAAATATGACCTCCACTAAATAGTTTCCCCTTGTTTTTGCTTTCCCCTCAGATTCCAATTTAATTTATACATTTCCTTATTGACACTGGTATAGTTGTTAGAGCCAAGAACTACCTACCAGGAAGCCTGAGTTCTAGTCCCACTCTGACTCAGTTTCCCTATTTGTAAGTCAAAGATAACACCCACATTCCTTATGTATCCCAAAATCCCTGGGAGAAAGGCATCATCATTTTTATAGAACAGATCAGGTTGTTGTTGGTTTGCTGCCCAAACATGGGACCACTTCTATGAGTCATCACAGAATAGCTAGAGGTTGGGATTCATTTGCAATGAGAGTTGGATGTCTAAATCCCATTAGTAGTTTTGAAAATCTCAACTAGACAGCCCCACAGGGCTTGTCAGAAAATTGTCACTGAAACAAAATTTTGACAAAAATTATGGGGGGAAACCCATGAAAAGATTATAAAAAAATTCTTTTCCATTTTCATCTCTCTCTTTTAAAAGGTTCCCACTCCTGCCAGTGGTCAGAAGTTTTGCTCTTGGTAACCACACATCATGTTTCATGATCATGACAAGGGCTCTCTCTTTCCTAGAGCAGGAAAATTCTCATCTCAGTCATCTCAGGCTATCTAAGCCTCAGACAGCTACCAGCCACCACCATAGCTGCCTATGGTTGATCTTCCACAGATCAGTTGTATCTGAGGGAACAGTTTAGAGCTGGAGGGAGGGACAACAAGGCAATAGCTCTCATTCTCTGGGTTATATTCTCTGCAGATTGTAGACTGTAGGGAGGGAAGACGTATATGATAAGAACCACGCTCCCAATGAATTGCTCTTCTGCCTTTAGAAAGTCAGCAAAGTCCTTTGATTTGATTGCTGTGTTGATAGGTACATTTACACAGTAATAGCACCTTTGTCTTGTAGATTGCACAGCAGTAGCCAGAAGGAGAGTGGAGCAGCTTGCGGTGGCAAGTGTAAGACCCCTGCTGGGGCTGAGCTGTGCTGTCAGTGTGGTGCGGCTGGGGCCGGCTTGCATGGCATGCTAGGAGAGCGGGCTGCGGGATTTGCAAGCAGAGGCTCTGCTCCCTGGGGAGAGAAGGAAGGGACGCGCGGCTGGCAGCTTTGTGGGCTCTCTCACGTGGAGGGGTGGCTAAGCCGCTTTAACCCACCTCCCTGTGCCCCAGCTTTCTACCCTCCCGACCCTGCTTTGGCGTGAGGGCCGCACACTCTCTGCCTCACAGTCCTGCCTACCCCAGCTCCCCTGCCAGAGCGAGAGCCCAACATTCAACTTCCCAGCCTGGGCGCAGGACGGATTCGTCAAGGCAAAGCAGGCCACAAGCCCTGTTGCAAGTGCTCTTGGCCCGCAGCTGCATGCCAGGGACTGGACAGGATAGTCCCCATTTCACCTTGCGGCTCTTTGAATCCTACCCCGCCCACCACTTCCCGGCCAAGCCCAGATTGCGCCCTCTCCCCCCTCCACACCCAAACCCGGTGTCTGCTCCCCTTCCCCTCCCCAGCCAAACCCGATCCTCCCAGTTACCAAACCGGTCTGCTCCCCTTGCACTCCCCACCTAACCCGATTCCTTCTCTGACCGAACCCAGTCTGCTTCCTTCTCCTCCTGGCCAAACTTGAACCATCACTGACCAAATCCAGTCTGCTTCCCTTGCCCACCAAACCCAATCCCCCAGTATGACGGAGTATCTGCCATCTAATTTTATAAAAACAACAAGGAGTCCGGTGGCGCCTTAAAGACTAACAGATTTATTTAGGCATAAGCTCTCCTGGGTAAAAAACCCACTTCTTCAGATGCATGGAGTGAAAGTTACAGATGCAGGCATTATATAATGACACATGAAGAGAAGGGAGTTACCTCACAAGTGAAGAACCAGTGTTGACAGGGCCAATTAAATCAGAGTGGATGTAGTCCACTCCCAATAATTGATGAGGAGGTGTCAATTCCAGGAGAGGCAAAGCTGCTTCTGTAATGAACCAGCCACTCCCAGTCCCTATTCAAGCCCAAATTAATGGTGTTAAATTTGCAAATGAATTTTAGTTCTGCAGTTTCTCTTCGAAGTCTGTTTCTGAAGTTTCTTTGTTCAAGAATAGTGACTTTTAAATCTGTTATAGAATGACCAGGGAGATTGAAGTGTTCACCTACTGGCTTTTGTATGTTACCATTCCTGATGTCTGATGTGCGTCCATTTATTCTTTTACGTAGGGACTGTCCAGTTTGGCCAATGTACCTGGCAGAGGGGCATTGCTGGCACATGATGGCGTATATAACATTAGTAGACGTGCAGGTGAATGAACCCTTGATGGTGTGGCTGATGCGGTTGGGTCCTTTGATGGTGTTGCCAGAGTAGATATGGGGACAGAGTAGGCAACAACGTTTGCTACAGGGATTGGTTCCTGGGTTAGTGTTTCTGTGGTGTGGTGTGTAGTTGCTGGCAGACTCCTTGTTTTTGTGGATACAGACTAACACGGCTACCTCCTGATGCTTGACACCATGCAAGGCTCTCATTTTATAAATTTTATTAATAACAATAATTGGATATTATAAAGGTAGAATAAAATGTAGTAGATTTTGATATGAAAGAATGAAGGAAGGAAGTGACAGTGTATTGTGGATAACGTATGTGATTTATTTTAAGATCCATGCTATGTTGTGCAAAGTGAAAACAATAATGTCAACACTGTCAAGTTATTCATTTATTTTTATTAAATATGTAGTTTAAATAATGAAATTAATAAATTTTCAAGCCGAACATGTATTAATTATAATGAACAATGCCATATTATGCAGTATTCATTTCTGAAAGCTTATAATAAGCGTTGCTCCGTGGGGAGGGGCAAAGGTGTGGGGGCAGAAGGTGGAAGTTTCACCTAGGGCGCAAAATATCCTTGCGCCGGCCCTGCTTCAATTAAGCACCCGTGGCTGGCCAGTGTCAGCAGATTTAGGCTTGTGGGGCTTGGGCTGTGAAGTTGTAAGATTGCAGTGTAGATATTCATCTTGAGCTGGAGCCCAGGCATTGGGACCCTCCCTCCTTGCGGGTGTTTAATTGCAGTGTGCACATACCCGTAGTCTCCTGAGGGCTGTAATATTTTGGTCTAATTCCAGGCTTTATGGCTTTATGTAGAGGTGGCTGGGTGGTGTTTAATAACTTGGGAAATATAAGTCAGGGTATGTGATCTGGAGGTCCAATATGGCTTTAAAAACTCTGTGACTCTGTGATAATGCTCTGCCTGCTCCACACCCTTCTCTCCTGCACAGGTGAGGGGGGAGAGGCTCATTGGTGGATGCTGTTTTCCCTGAATCATGCTCTGTAATGTGGGTAGCACAAGTAGGAGTGCAGGGGAAGTGGTTTACACCTCTTTACTCCTCTGTGTGGCAATCCTTACATGACTTAGCCTGTTCTACACTATGACAATATAAACAAATATATTTTTGCCTCATCTCTTCACTCTCCTAGTTGATATCCAGTCACCAACACCTAGACATTCCAGCCATACAGCCCTTGTTGAATTTTTACCTCCTTGGCTCATCTTTTTGGCCCATTTGCAGGCATTGTACCTTCTGAAAGCAGCTACTTTTCAGACACTGTGAGGAACAATGACAACAATATGTGCCAATGTCTCTAAACCAGACTTGAAAGTGGCACTCTGTTGTATGTAGTATCGTGGGGAAAACACAAAACCATACTGGTCTCTACAGCTGGCAGCATCCTTCGTGTTGCCCTCCCCAGTGTTTCAGTGCGAGTTAGAATTTTCTGGTTTTTTTCAGGTTTCATAATTAACTATAAATAAATTGGAGGGTGGGTATTTTTCACACTAGTATTTTTTCAAGTAATTACAATACTATGGTTTCCGAATGGTTTCTTAATGGTCTTACATTCTTGGGTTTATTTAGTTCCAGTTCAATTCACCCAATCACTCCAACACCTGTAGCCTGAATGCCTTCTAGTTTGATCCTAGCCAAACTTGCAAGCCACGTCTGGCTGGGCTTAGTCAGTATTTGAATATAAAACACTCAATGAACACCTAAGCCTGAGGTTCTCATATTGCTTTTAGGTTTCTGATTATACAGTTCAATTTGATTCTAACCAGTTCAAGATGTAACTTCTTAGCTATTAGGATCTGGGCATGGTGGGTAGCACATTAATAGCTCTGGTTAACCACTTCTTTTGTTTCATCTAATTTCCTTTGGACAATTCCCTTTTCTTCACCAGCTTTTATGAGTCTCCTCTGTGATACATTGCAGCAGTCACCGCTGTTGGAGATCTTTTAAATAAAGGAGAAGTACGTATTTTGACATACATAATGTTTTTGACATTTGAATTTCCCCAGAAAACCTCAGATACTACTTCAGGTTTAAAGGTCAGCATGATTTTTACCACCTGACTGAAGGACAAGGAAATATGCCTGAAACTACACAGCAAGTGAGTGGAGTTGTGTTAATTTAAATGGAAGATATGGGACAAAGGTGTTAACATAACTCTGTCACTGTCGAACATTAAACAGCGTTAAGCAGGGTTTGGCATACAGATACTTTAGCCCGCTTAGTACTATGGCAAACATATTATTAAAACTATTTTATTTTTTATTAAAGGTAAAAGAAAGAAGAAAAACAGTTAAAGTATTTGAAATATAAAATATTAAATAGAGCTTTAATTTTATTTTTTGTTCCCTATCCCTTTAGCTGGAGATAGTTTTAGAAGGAAAAAACCTCCGGGTTTGACAGTTTCTTAGAAGGTATAAAAGATGGTAATAACCATCCTCTTAGGGACAAGAAAAAAATAGTAGAGATGTGCTGGAACTGTTGTTGCTGCTGTCTGACCCTGTTTCGTGTCAGGTGGTGTTCAGGATTCAGCTGGAGCTGGGGGAGTGCAGTGGGGGCAATGTCATCTGGATCCCTGTCTCTGCCGTGGAGGAGGTGAGGCCATCCTTCAGGATTAGGACAAAGAAGGTCTGGCGTTCCAGGAGCAGGGGTGACATTTCAGATTTAGGGGAGGGGAACTTTAACTGTGATTCCAGGGCACCTGAAAACCCTACAGTTTTTTTCCCCCCTCCGGATAATAACTTAGAAAATAGCTGACAGAAGCTATGGGGAGGCTAAGGCAGATTTTGGGGTGGCTATCGCCTCCACAACCTCCCTCCAGGAGATGGTGGAGGTGGCAACCATGATAGTGATGCTTGCTCCAGTTGCCTCTGCCAGTTCTTCCCTCTGTTCTTCCATTTTCCCCTCATCTCTTTCTTTAAGGTTCCAAAATGGAGTGGTGGGTGAAAAAGCCCATCCAGTCAATATTTTGTCCACAATCCAGGCGTAATATTCAATAAACCAATTTTGTTTAAGTAAGTTCCAGACTCACATTTTCTTGTTTACCAAGCATGATCTCAATGCAGTTCTTGAGTTAAATCAGTAGGATTTTTATTTAGAGTAATAATTTTTTTCTGTCTGGTTTCTTCCACCTGTTCCCTATTAATAGTTATTATTTTAGGTTATTGTGATATTTTATGAACTTGCACTCACTTTTTCAGTTGAACTCACAATGAAGATACATTTGTAGGCTAATTATCACAACAGTAGTATCTAAGTAACTCAGTTACCTTACTGGCTGGGCCTCTGTTCCGACTGAGAGTACTGTCATGTGGGCCATGTGATGATTTTGTAGATTTACTATCGTAGAGCAGTCAACAGTCAGACTTCTTAGAATAGGCTAGGGCTTAGAGAAGCCTGTGTGTTGACGCAAGATAATACAGGTTGTGTTTGGTTTAGCAAATCATGGAGAATGATAAGTTCTGTCGGTGTCCAGCAGCTTCAGTAAAGAATACGTTTTGTATTCATTATTACCATGATCTATTACTTGTCAATGGGGATACGTGGAAGTATGCCACAGATTTCCAATAGTCCAGACTGGTTTTGTTATAATCAATAAGAAGTGTACTAACAGCATCCAAAAAGATGACAAAAATGTAGAAAAAAATAATCTTCAGAAAAATATAGATAAGAGACCGGAGAAATAAACTCCACACACAACTTTGTAGATCAAAGCTCTAAAACAAATCCATTGACCTTTTGTAGCACCCATTGCCTTCCCACTCAAAACTTATCCTCAGACTAAGGTCCTAAGAAAGGGATACAAAAAAAAATAATGTATCAGGCCCCCGCTCTGCTTTGTCTATGGCTTTGCACCCCACCAATAATTCACATTTACTAGTATATAAAATATAATCATAAACAATGTTTTCTAGTTTCTTGTTCCTCTTGAAATTCTCCTGGATGATGACATGGGGCCCATATATGGTACTAAATCTTGGTGTGTTAATAAGAGATGTCTTTCCATGTATGTTCTTTACTCCTTTTCATTTGTTCTTAACTATAAGCAAAGGAGAGATAAGAAATGTTAATTATGGAACTAGGTGGATAAGTAGGATAAAAGTAGAGAAAGCAGGTGTGGAAGTGCTCTTTCTGTTGTCAGTAACCTGGAGTGTCTTCCATCCAGGGAATCATTTGGCTGACTGCAATAATGTGGAGTGTTTTATATAAAGGAGACAATTTAGTGTTTTATGTAATTAATATTATAGCCCAATTTGTCTTACTGAATCATATACCTCTCTAATCAGGGGATTTTGGAAAGCACAGGTTACAGGAACGTTATACTGGAAAAACTGGAAAAAGGAGGTATTATTCATAGATTTTTAGATTTAAAGGACACAAGGAAGCATTATGTCATCAGTTGTATAACCTCTTGTATAACACAGACCACAGAATGTCATCAGTTACTGCTGTACTGAGTCCAAAAACTTGTGTCCAAATTAGGGTGACCAGATTTCCCAATATTATTGGGATCGTCCAGATATTAGGGGCTTTGTCTTATATCTGCAACTGTACCTCCACCTCCCCCCAAAAAAGTGTCCCAATTTTTAACTCTTGCTATCTGGTGGTAAGACTAGTTAAAAGTGCCTCAGACAGTCAGAATCACCAGCTGAGTAGCCCTTCATTTGCATGCACCGTGTACAAAGCATCCATTTATTGGGTGTGAGTAGAAGTGTAGGATTCTAGAACTGCGAGGCTCAAGAATGGAGAAATTGGAGAACTGGAATACTGAAGACACAGACACATTTAGGAGAAACATCATCTATATTATTCCAATACTGTTACAGCTAATAAGCTAATAGCCATGTTTGGAGGTACTAAATGTAGGCTAAACAAGATGTTTTCTGTGAAAGTTTTAATTAAGGAAAGTTTAGTGGCTAGAAACGTGGTTGCTGTGGTTAAGTATGAACGAGAACAATTTGCTCCAACTGCATGGTAGTTTGTAGATAACAGAAGATGCAGCTGTGAACCAGGAAGACAATAAATAAATAAATAAATAAATTAACATTTGTTATGGTTCCTTCTTCTGTTTAATTACTTTGCTTTAACTTTCCTGTGCTGTAGAGAGTTTTCATTAGCTGGAAAGAAGACGCCAAAAATATTGACTTGTATTTTTTTAACTAAGTTAGCTGATAGATTTCAGGTGAGGGATACAGGCTCTGGGCTCAGGAGGAGGGTTGGGGTGTGGGATGGGATGAGGGCACAGGCTCCGGCGAGGCAGCGCTTACCTCGGGTGGCTCCCGAAAGAGACCGACACATCCCTCTGGCAACGGCTTCTAGGCAGGTGGGTCAGGGGGTCTCTGTGCACTGCCCTTGCCTGCAGGCACCACCTCCACAGCTCTCATTGGCCACAGTTCCCGGCCAATGAGAGTCAGCACTCGGGGCAGGGGCAGCATGCGGAAATCCCCTGCTCCTCCACCAGGGGCTGTGGGGACATGCCAGTCGCCTCCGAGAGTGGCACGGAGCGAGGGCAAGTAGGGAGCCTGCCTTAGCCCTGCTGTGCCACGGTACTTTTAGCACCTAAAATCTGCCAATTTGGCTTCAGTATCATCTGGGAGATAGAGGGAGGGGGAGGAGTTGTAGGAGGAAGTGGGAGGAGTTGATCTGCGGGTCCTGTGGAACTCCTGAAGTACCTTCGGGGACTCTCAGGGGTTTGCAGACCCATGGGCGGCGGGTCGCACAGGCTGGGGGAGACTTTGCCTACCCAAACAGCCAGGCATGACCCTGCCCCCTGCCATGACCGCTCCCTGTGGCAGCGTGTGGCTCCAGTCCTCCAGTTCCAGACCCCCAATGCTCCGCTGGTGCTGGGGCCGTGTGCCTTCCCACACTCAGGAGTTGGGTTGCCAGCCGCCCCGCACTGGAGAGGTTGGGGCTGTGTGCTTCCTGCCTTCCCAGCACTCCAGGGCTGGGGAGGTTGGGGCCATGCACCACCCACCCTACCACACTCCGGGGTTGGGGGCCTACCCAGGGGATTGAGCGGGTGGCCATGGTCGGGGGGGGGGGGGCTCTGGCTTCTGGCGGAGGGCAGGGACAGAAAGGAGGGCTCAGCTCTGGCAGGAGGGGATGGGGTAGGTCCTTGGGCAGAAGAGGCGGGGCTGGGAGCTAGCTTCCCCCAGCTGATGGTTCACGCACCACCCATGCGCGGATTCCAATTTGAGAAATGTTGATCTAGACCATACCTGGCAGGTGTTTGTCTAATCTGCTCATAAAAATCTCCAATGATGGAGATTTCACAACCTCCCTGGTCAATTTATGCCAGTGCTTAATAATCCTGACAGGAATTATTTCCTAATGTCCAACCTAAACCTCCCTTGCTGCAATTTAAGCCCCTTGCTTATTGACCTATCCTCAGAGGTTAATGAGAACAATTTACCTCCCTCCTCCTTGTAACAACCTTTTATGTACTTGAAAACAGTTATCATGTCCACTCTCAGTCTTTTCTTCTCCACACTAAACAAACCCATTTTTTTCAATCTTCCTTCATAGGTCATGTTTTCTAGACCTTTTTGTTGCTCTTCTCTGGACTTTCTCCAATTTGTCCACATCTTTCCTGAAATGTGGCATCCAGAACTGGACACAATATTCCAGTTGAGGCCTAATCAGCACAGAGTAGAGTGGAAGTATTACTTCTCATGTCTTGCTAAAATATCCAAGAATGATGGTTGCTTTTTTTGCAACTGTGTTACACTGCTGACTCATATTTAGCTTGTGGTCCACTATGACTCCCAGATCCCTTTCTGCAGTACTCCTGCCTAGGTAGTCATTTCCCATTTTGTATGTGTGCAACTGATTGTTCCTTTGCATTTGTCCTTATTGAATTTCATCCAGTTTGTCCAGATCATTTGGAATTTTAATCCTATCCTCCAAAGCACTTGTGACCCCTCCCAGCTTGGTATCATCTGCAAACTTTATAAATGTACTCTCTATGCCAATATCATCAATGACAATATTGAACAGAAGCAAACCCAATCCCTGCAGGACCCCACTCAATATGACCTTCCAGCTTGACTGTGAACCACCGCTCCAGTTGGCTGGGAGGGAAGGACATGGCCTGCCCTGCTGAGTTTGCTGCAGGGCGCTCCCCTCCTCCACGCCACCGCCTCCTACAGGGCAGCCGGACCAGCGAACCAACCCCCCCTCCCAAAAAAAAACCCGTGGCCATGCCGCCCTAGGATTGGGTGGAATGCCGCCATGTAGAATCTGCCGCCCCAGGCACGAGCTTGCTCAGCTGTTGCCTGGAGCCAGCCCTGGATATATCACATCTACAGCTTCCCCACTATCCACAAGGCTTCTTACCCTGTGAAAGAAAGTTATTAGGTTGGTTTGACATGATTTGTTCCTGAGAAATCCATGCTGACTGTTATTTATCACCTTATTATCTTCTAGGTGCTTGCAAGTTGATTGCTCAATTATTTGCTCCATTATCTTTCTGAGTACTGAAGTTAAATTGATTGGTCTGTAATTCCCTGGGTTGTACTTATTTCTCTTTTTATAAATGGGCACTCTCTTTGCCCTTTACCAGTCCTCTGGAATCTCGCCGAGCTTCTTTTTGAAGATAATCACTAATGGCTCAGATATCTCAGATATAGATTGGGAAACAAATGCTAGTAATAATAATAGGGCTCAGCTTTTCCTAGACGTGATAGCTGATGAATTCCTTCATCAAGTAGTTGCTGAACCGACGAGGGGGGATGCCATTTTAGATCTGATTTTGGTGAGTAACGAGGACCTTGTTGAGGAAATAGTTGTAGGGGACAACCTTGGTTCGAGTGGTCATGAGCTAATTCGTTTCAAAATAAATGGAAGGATAAACAAAATTGCATCTGAGATTTCAAAAAGGTTTACGATTTCAAAAGGGCTAACTTTACTAAATTAAGGCGACTAGTTAGGGAAGTGGATTGGACTAACATATTTAGGGATCTAAAGGCGGAAGACGCCTGGGGTTACTTCAGGTTGAAGTTGCAGGAGCTGTCAGAGGCATGTATCCCGAGAAAGGGAAAACAGTTCGTAGGTAGCAGTTTTAGACCGAGCTGGATGAGCAAGCGTCTCAGAGGGGTGATTAAGAAAAAACAGAAAGCATACAAGGACTGGAAAATGGGAGGGATCAGCAAAGAAACCTACCTTATTGAGGTCAGAGGGTGTAGGGAAGCAGTGAGAAAGGCAAAGAGCCGGGTGGAGATGGACCTAGCGAAGGGGATTAAAACCAATAGCAACAGGTTTTTTAGCCATATAAATAGGAAGAAAACCAAGAAGGAAGAAGTGGGACCGCTTAAAACTTTAAACGGAGTGGAGATTAGGGATAATCTTGGCATGGCACAATATCTAAACGAATATTTTGCCTCGGTCTTTAATGAGGCTAATGAAGGGCTAAGGAATAGTGGTAGAGGGACTGACAGGAATGAAGATATGGGGGTAGACATTACGGTATCTGAGGTAGAAGCCAAACTTGAACAGCTTAACGGAAGTAAATCAGGGGGCCCGGATAATCTTCATCCTAGAATATTAAGGAATTGGCGAGTGAAATTGCAAGCCCGTTAGCGATGATTTTTAATAAATCTCTAAACTCGGGGGTTGTACCGTTTGACTGGAGATTAGCTAATATAGTTCCTATATTCAAGAAGGGGAAAAAAAGTGACCCAGGTAACTACAGGCCTGTTAGTTTAACATCTGTAGTATGCAAAGTCATGGAAAAATTTTTAAAGGAGAGAGTGGTTATGGACCTTGAGGCCGATGGCAACTGGGACAAATTACAGCATGGTTTTACGAAGGTAGATCGTGCCAAACCAACCTGATCTCCTTCTTTGAGAAAGTAACAGATTTTTAGACAAGGGAAATGCGGTGGATCTAATATATCTTGATTTCAGTAAGGCGTTTGATACGGTACCGCATGAGGAATTACTGGTTAAATTGGAAAAGATGGGGATCGAAATGAAAATCCAGAGGTGGATAAGGAGCTGGTTAAAGGGGAGACTTCAGAGGGTCTTATTGAAGTGTGATCTGTCGGGTTGGAGGGGGGTTACCAGTGGAGTTCCTCAAGGTTCGGTTTTGGGTCCGATTTTATTTAATCTATTTATCGCTGACCTCGGAACCAAAAGTAGGAGTGGGCTGATAAAGTTTGCGGATGACACCAAGTTGGGAGGTATTGCCAATTCGGAAAAGGATCGGGATATCCTCCAGGGAGATTTGGATGACCTTGTAAACTGGAGTATTAGTAACAGGATGAAATTCAATAATGAGAAGTATAAGGTTATGCATTTAGGGATGACTAACAAGAATTTTAGTTATAAGCTGGGGACGCACCAGTTGGAAGTAACGGAGGAGGAGAAGGACCTAGGAGTCCTGGTTGATCGTAGGATGACTATGAGTAGGCAATGTGATGTGGCCGTTAAAAAAGCTAATGCGGTCTTGGGATGCATTAGGCGAGGTATTTCTAGTAGAGATAAGGAGGTGCTAGTCCCGTTATATAAGGCATTGGTGAGACCTCATTTGGAGTACTGTGTGCAGTTTTGGTCTCCCATGTTTAAGAAGGATGAATTCAAACTGGAATGGGTACAAAGAAGGGCCACTAGAATGATCCGAGGAATGGAAAGCCTGTCCTATGTAAGGAGACTTGAGGAGCTCGGTTTGTTTTCCTTAACCAAAAGAAGGATAAGAGGCGATATGATTGCACTCTTTAAATATATCAGAGGGATAAATACCAGGGAAGGAGAGGAATTATTTCAGCTCAGTGCTAATGTGGACACGAGGACATACGGATATAAATTGTCAGTCAGGAAATTTAGGCTTGAAATTAGACGAAGGTTTCTAACCATCAGAGGAGTGCAATTCTGGAACAGCCTACCGAGGGAAACAGTGGGGGCGAAGGACCTCCATGACTTTAAGATTAAGCTGGATAAGTTTATGGGGGGGATGGTATGATAGGATAACGGGTTTAGTCAATAGGTCAATAACGTGCCACACTGGTAATTAGTACAAAGGGTCAATGTTGGGATATTGTTAGCCTTTTCCAGAGGGTCTGGCTGGAGAGTCTTGCCCACATGCTCGGGGTTCAGCTGATCGCCATATTTGGGGTCGGGAAGGAATTTTCCTCCAGGGTAGATTGGCAGTGGCCCTGGAGGTTTTTCGCCTTCCTCCGAAGCATGGGGCAGGGGTCGCTTGCTGGTGGATTATCTGCTACTTGAAGTCTTTAAATCATGATTTGGAGCATTCAACAGCAGAGTCAAGGGAGAGAATTAGTTCAGGAGTGGGTGGATCGGCTTATGTGGCCTGCATCTTGCAGGAGGTCAGACTAGATGATCATAATGGTCCCTTCTGATCTTGAATTCTATGATTCTATGATTCTATGATCTCCTCAGTCAGCTCTTTGAGTATTCTAGGATGTATTTCATCAGGGCCTGGTGACTTGAAGGCATCTAACTTGTTTAATATCAGAGGGGTAGCCGTGTTAGTCTGGATCTGTAAAAGCAGCAAAGAGTCCTGTGGCACCTTATAGACTAACAGACCTTTTGGAGTGCATCCGACGAAGTAGGTATTCACCCACGAAAGCTCATGCTCCAAAATATCTGTTAGTCTATAAGGTGCCACAGGACTCTTTGCTGCTTTAACTTGTCTAAGTAATTTTTAATTTGTTCTTTCCCCGTTTTAGCCTCTGATCCTACCTCACTTTCACTGACATTCACTGTATTAGACATCCAATCGCTACTAACCTTTTTGTTGAAAACTGAAACAAAAAAGTCATTTAGCACTTCTGCCATATCCACACTTTCTGTTAATGTCCCCCCACCCCATAGAGTAATGGGCCTACCCTTTCCTTGGTCTTCCTCTTGCTCCTAATGCATTTGTATGTTTTCTTGTCACCCTTTATGTCTCTAGCTAGTTTAATCTCATCTTGTGCCTGGGCCTTTTTAATTTTGTCCATACATACGTTGTTATTTTATTTTATTTATAAATAAATTGTGTTATTTGTTTATATTCATCCTTTGTAATTTGACCTGGGACTTTTTGTAGGACTCTTTTTTGAATTTCAAAAAAGCCAGGGTGGTCTCTTGCCATAGTTCCTATCTTTCCTATGAATGGGATAGTTTGCTCTTATACCCTTAATAATATCTCTGAAAAACTGCCAACTTTCTTGAACTGTTTTTTCCCTTACACTTGTTTTCCATGGGATCTTACCTACCAACTTCCTGAGTTTGCTAAATCTGCCTTCTTGAAATCCATTATCTTGATTGTGCTGTTTTCCCTACTACCATTCCTTAGAATCATGAGTTCTACCATTTCATGATCACTTTCACCCAAGCTGCCTTCCACTTTTCTTCCCCTGCCAGGCCAGGCACTGGCTTCAGGTGTAACAGGGAAAAGATAACTGGGCCCAAAGCCTCTCTTTAACCTCTTCCGTGCTGGCAGGCAGTTTCTCCACTTCATCACAGCTCCAGTAAAGATAAGTGGAATAAAATTGAAAAACCTTATTTTTTTCCAAAATGGCTGATGGCACAAAAATGCACATGTTCAAGAACAGGGGACAAAACAGAAAGGAGGTGTGAAAAGCTATCCAAAAACATATGATGAGTAAAGGTATAGATGTATAATTACTGTTGTTTTTCTTAAAGCCCCTGTGACAGTCAGGATCCCGACCTCCCAGGAGGAGAACAGGGTGACCGAATCCTAAAGAATAAGCAATTGAATCAGTTGATTATATACAATGTTATTGTACTACAAAAGTGTATTGAGTAAGGTCTTATGAAAGCCAGTGACACACTGGTGATTAATATCATTGTGTGCTCTATGAACAGGTATGTATGTCTGGTGGTAATATGTATTTAAAAGATGTTGTGGAGGGAGCAGATCAACAAGTTTGCCCTATACAAAGGAATGTTGTTTTGCCCGTATCTCCATTGTGAAATGAGCAAGGTGATGACAGCAACAATGCAAGTTCATTTGCATCTAAGTTCACAGGAGCAACAAATTTAGAGAAAGGTGAGGAAGGCAGGATGGCATAAGCAGCAAGGGAGAAAAACCTTCATCTGGGGATTCACTTCAAAAGAATACACGTCAAACAGGGGCAGCAGGTTTGTATCATTTTCGGCGGTACCCAGAACGGGTCCAAGTCCCCCCCCCCCACGCACACGCACACCTGCCTAACGTTCTGGGAGGGAGTTTGGGTGTGGGAGGGATGCGGGTCTGGGAGGGAGTTTGGGTTCAGGCTCTGGCCTGGGGCAGGGGTTTGGGGTGTAAGAGGGGGTGCAGGCTCTTGTTACGCTTATAAGAAGCACACGGGATCTTTTTCAGGGGAAAAGGGAATATGCCGCGTTTAATGAAGATGCAACAATTAGCATATGCATTCAGTCACACCCCGCCCCCACACACACACATTGTCCCATGTGCCTGTCCCTACCTGTCACCACAAAACCATTTGGCAAAAATACATCATTGAAAACATGTGTGTAAAACAAACTAAAAAATGTAACGCGTGTTTTGTACAACGAACAATGTGTATATGTTACATCCTAAAAAACAGTATTTTAAAAAATGCAATTATTAGCCAACCCCAGTAAATAAATGTAAATGTAATACCCGGGCATTATATATTAGCACATACTATTTACCAAAAATTTAAAAAAAGCACAAAGCACTATACCGCCACGCCGGTTAATTCCTCTGTTACCCTTAGCCTAAATTGGCACAATCTAATGAATCACTTGTTGTCAAAAACAAAGGCAACTCAGTTTTTACAACAAACACAAAGGAATATACAGAAGCGTGTATTCAAATATTACATGCAAATAAAAACATATTAAAAGTCGCTAATTCTAGAAAAAAAATAGCATGTATTAACTGTATTGGTGTATAATTTATTCATATCCTGCCGCCACCCTTTTTAAATAGCTAAAAGGAATGGCCTAATGGGCCATTGGTAAAAATACATCAGCCAAAATTTGAGTCTGTGCTAATTTCAAGGCAGTAACAAACCTTGAGGTCACCAATTTGTTATAGGTTTAGCATTTTAAAATAAGCAAAAAAAATGTCATAATTGTTTTCTTTTGCATTACAACTTAATGATCCTATTCAAAATGTTCTGTGTAAATAAATTTTGTTTTGTGTGCAAATAAAAAATGTGCATGTTAAAAAAATAAGTGTACAGGCCATTGCTAAACCAGGTGGTCTAGGGAGGAACTGGAGACAGACGCAAGGGCACCAGGCGGCTGCAACACGCCCCTGTTGAAATGTCAGAGGAGGGCAGATTAACGACTCTAAAAATGAGACAGGCACCTATCAATGGGGACAAAATAACTGTAATTAAAACCAGGATGTAATAACTCCCTAAAAAAATTAATAAAAAAAGAAAAGAAAAAAATGAGAACAATTTTAAAAAGCAAGCACTCGTCAAACAACAATTGATTACAGCATGACGGTGCAAAACTCATTGGTCCCAATGAAGGAAAATCACTATATAAACAGGGTGCCTTGCCATGAACTTTGGATTCATCCTGCCAAGACTTCCCTGGGGCATCGTGTCACAACTGACAGAACCTGGCTACCCCCTACCTGTGATCAACCTAGCTGGCCACTAGGTTGATCTGGACTCTGGACTGGTAAGTATAACATCGACTGGCAGGACAGTGTGAGTGTGTGTATTGTGATTGAATGCATATGCTAATTGTTGTATCTTCAATAAAAGCAGCATATTGTCTTTTCCTCTGAAAAAGATCCGGTGTGCTTCTTATAAGCATAACACTCTGGGAGGGAGTTTGGGTGTGGGAGGGGGTTTGGTGTGAGGGCTCTGGGCTGGGGCAGGGTGGTGGTGTGGGGGACAGGGTGCGGGGTCTGGGAAGGAGTTGGGGTGCGGGGTCTGGGCTGTGGCAGGGGGTTGGGGTGCAGGAGAGGGTGAAGGGCAGCTCCCGAAAGCGACCCACACACCCCTCTGGCAGCAGTTCCTAGGCGGGGCGGCCGGGGGTGTGTCTGTGTGCTGCTGCCCACAGGCACTGCCCACGCAGCTCCCATTGGCCGGGAACTGTAGCCAATGGGAGCTGTGGAGTCGGTGCTCGGAAACACCCTCCCCCCTGGGGCCGCAGGGGTGTGCCAGCCACTTCCGGAAGTGGTGCGGAGTGAGGGTGGGCAGGAAGACGCCTTATCCTCACTGTGCTGCCGGTGGTGGCGGTGGCAGCCAGGGGCCCCTGGGCCCTTTTAAATCACCAGGGGGTGACAGGCAGGGCCGGGAGACACTCTGGGGGAGGTGCACAGGGACAGCAGGTGGGGCCGGGTAGAGACTTGGCCCCGAACAGTGGTAGATCCGGGCCCCTGGGCCCTGAATATTCCTGGAGCACGGGCATCATGGGCCCATATAACTCGCTGGCCCCGACTTCAAAGGTTTACTGGCCTATAAAAATACTGGATATTCTTTCTTGCCTGGAGGGCTGGAAATGCTAGTAACTTGATGTAAATAAGGAAGCTGCTTAGACAAAGATTCCAACTTGCTAAAGTTAAGTTTCAGTGTTACTTTTGTTTTATTTGTAACCATTTCTGTCTCTGTTACTCTTGCTTAGTATCACTTAAATCTATGTTCATTACTAATAAACTTATTCTTAGTTTTACTATAAACCATCTCAGTGCTGTTTTATTGAAGTAAAACATGAGTCCTCAGCCAAACTAACAGGCTGGTGTGTTCATTGTCTCTCTGGAGACAGCTAACTTAATTTCTGCGAGAGTCCAGTGACAGGGATTGGACACTGTAGAGAGACGGGAACTGGGGTTCACTAAATGTCATCTGCAAGGCAAGGTTAAGACTGACAGTCTTGAGAAATTTCCTGGTGAGGCGAACAGACTGGTGTTGCAAGACTGACAAACAGGTGAAGCTCCAGCAAAGGTGTCTCTTGCTGAGACAGAGGGGTAGAACAGTGGCTTACAGATCTGGATGCCCTTAGGAGAACATCACAGCTCATCTCCTAGATTCATAGAATTAAGTGCGAGTCTCAGCTTTCATTTGTAAAAAGTAAACTTTTAAGTCCTGATGGCTGCAGAGAAAAGCTTAAAAATGTGACCAAGTGCATCCTAAAGTCTAAAAACAAAACAGAAGACAAACAAAAGTGAGCCACTTTAAAAAAAAAACCTCATGATTTTTGAAGAAATCTCACAATTTTTAGGCCTGCCCCATGAGTTTCGATTACTTGGAGTTGGCAACACTCTAATCCCACTCATGACAACATCTTTAATAAAGCAAGCATTCAAAGCAATTGCACATGATAAAGTCATATCATTACAGAAATTATAATCTCTGGTATGTGCCAATGGTTTGTATGTAAAACATCTTGGCTTGCAAAATAGACTTTGCATCACCTCTTTCATTGTCATGTACCAAGGGGTGTTAACATTTTTGTTACACAGTAGAAAATGCCTTTAGCATTTTTAATGCTATTGGAATTTTCTGATTGCTTGTAAATGATGCAATACAATGCCTAGATAGATTGGTAATATTTTCATGGCAGGAACTGTTGTCACAGTTCAGGGAAACTGCACCTCTATTCCTCCTCTTTCTTCCTCAAGGACACCCACTTTAGGCTCATCCATCACCTCTTTTGGGTGGAGATCCATGTCTCTTTCCCTCCTGACTGGGTGTTTTCCCAGGCTGCATAGTTCCCTGCCTAATACTGTGATATCCCTGGCAAACTGGACTGCTTAAACCAGACTACACTTTGTTTTCTCGTCAAAGGCTATGAAAATGTAATAACCAGCAGTTATAAATTACCACAAAGCTCTTTCTAAGCAAGCACATTTCTTATTAAATTGAAAGCATTCCAGAGAAAGCACATTAAACATAATAAAAGAACATACATGAATGCTAAAAGCTTACCAGAGATCACTCATCAGCGTTATGGGGCCTCAGTAGGCCAAAGTCCTTCCAACACTCCCCAGGAAGGATTGGGGCCTCCTTGTACAGAAGGTCCTGTCTTTTTGCTGGATTAGAAAGAAGACTTTGAGTCAGTTTAAACTCCGGCTATTTATCCAAAAGTCCTTTCTTTGTCTGTTGGTCTCCAGGGAATCCAGTTGGAACCAGTATATGCTAGGCTCTCCAGGTGGTGTTGCATCTCTAAGGTGTTAGAGCCTAAGTGAATTTCTCTAATCACTGTTCTTAACTTCTGGTGGACCTGTGGTCACCATCCCCCAGGGAATTACATACAGTCCTTGTCCCACAGTGATTCTTAATACAATAAGTTCTCACAAAGATAACTGCAAGAATTTGCTAAATCTGTCACACTTACTACAGATTTGTACAGCCCCTAGCACACTGAAGTTCTGATCTTGGTTAGAACTTCTAGACACTACTGTAATATCAATAATAATAATGATAATATTGCATTTCCCTCCCCACATTCTCTTCTATCTCTGATTTTCTTATTTCTTATTTAGTTTCAAAATACCAATAAGACACAGAACGGATGTGCATTTGTGCCTTCCTCAGACTCAATTTTGCACACCTGCTTTCTAACAACCCACCAGAAATAATCACTGTACTTTGCATTGACAGCCATGCCTTACCAATGGGACTACCTGAAGTCCATAAGCACCATGATTCATTGTGTTTTCAGGATAGTGCCCTTATTGCTTGGTCATAAGGTGGTATGATGAAATTGGCTTCCATCGAGATGAAATTATTATACGCTGGGTGCAAAACTACTGTACTCAAAGACTAGTTAACAATGGTTTGTTGTCAAAACTGGGAGGTTCTGTCTTTGGTCTGGTTATTTTTGTGAATGATTCAGATAATGGAGTAGACAGTATGCTTATAGTATTTATGGATGACGCCAAACTGGGAGGGGATGCAAGCACTGTGGAGGACAGGATTAGAATTCAAAACAACATTGACTAACTGGAGAGTTGGTCTGAAATCAACAAGATGATTTTCAGTAAAGACAAGTGCAAAGTACTATACTTAGGAAGAAAAAAATCAAATGCACAACTACAAAATAGGGAAAAAACAGGCAGGATCTGGGGGTTATCCTGGATCACAAATTGAATGAGAGTCAACAATGCGATGCAGTTGTGAAAATGGCTAATTTTCTGGGGTGTATTAACAGGCATGTCATATGTAAAACATGGGAGGTAATTGTAATTGTCCCACTCTATTTGGCTCTGGTGAGGCCTCAGCTGCAATTCTGAGCACCACACTTTAAAAAATTGGAGAGGGGTGCAACAAAAATGATAGACGGTTTAGAAAACCTGACCCATGAGGACAGCTTTAAAAAACTGGGCATGTTTAGTCTTGAGAAAAGGTGACTGAGGAGCAGGGCCAGTGCGTCCACTAGGCGACCCTAGGCAGTCGCCTAGGGTGGCAGGATTTGCAGGGCGGCATTTTGCCGCCCTCAGCGGAACTTCGGCGATGGGGGGGTCCTTCCACTCCAAGTCTTCGGCGGAAATTCGGCAGCAGGCCCTTCACTCGCTCCAGGACCCACCGCCCCGAAGTGCCCCGAAGATGCGGAGCGGAAGGCGCCCCCCCCCCACCGCCGAATGCTCAGAGGAGGAGCACTGCCACCTAGGGCGGCAAAAACCCTGGCGCCGCTTCTGCTGAGGGAACTGATAACAGACTTCTAATATGTTAAGGGCTGTTACAAAGAAGACTGTGATGAATTGTGCTCCATGTCCACTGCCGGTAGAGGACAAGCAGTAACAGGCTTAATCTGAAGCAAGAGAGATTTAGGTTAGATACTAGGAAAATCTTTCTAACTATAAGGATAATTAAGCTCTGGAACAGGCTTCCAAGGGAAGTTGTGGAATCCCCATCATTGGAGGTTTTTAAGGACAGGTTGGACAAACACCTGCCAGGAATGGTCTAGGTTTATTTAATCCTGCCTCAGCTCAGAGGACTGGACTAAAATGACTTCTCAAGGTCCCTTCATGCCCTACATTTTTATGACTCTATGTATTTTATCCTCTCCGACCTCTCTATTTCCTGTCCATACATAAGAGACAATGTTGGAGCAAATGAAGTGCAGTGTCTATTTGAGCTCCTGCAGCTGTACATTACCTGCAGACTATCTTGCTTGTGATAAAGTAGCTAGTGCGTAAAAAGCTACTTGACTGAAAAAGGGGGTTCTAAAAGATTGTAGCTTCAGAAAAAAATGCAACAACCACATAAACAGAAAAAAAGAAAAAACTACACTGTGGTGTGAAATGCATACAGCTAAGAATGAGTCAATTTTTCCCCCTTCTGTATTCGCATCATCTAAAAAAATCTAACTTTAAAAAAAACACTATTTAAGCACCATTTTCATAAGTGAATGCTCTGCTGCATACAGGCCTAATGTGGACATTATAACTTGGACCTCAGCAACATGTCTAAGGAAGTCTGTGGCTGAGCGAAGAACAGAACCCAGTCCAATACCTTAACTACAAAACCACCCTTCCCTTTTGTGCTCTCATAATGACTCCAATCCAAGAAAGCAATCAAGCACGTGCTTAATTTTTAGCATGCAAATATTTCCAGTGATTTCAATGGGACCTACTTAAAATGAAGCACCAGTTTTTGTGCTTTCCTGGAGTGGGTTGATATTTCCAAAAGCAGAAACAGGCAAAACAAGAAATCTTGTGAGATTACCAGCTGAATTTTACAGATCCAAGACATCTGGGAATGCAATGGATTTCTGCGTGTTTCTTTGAAACTTTTTACATTTTCCCATCACCAGTTCTATGGCCTTTCTTGTAAATATCAGGCAGTAACACACACTTGCTTGTGGACCACACTTGAAGAAGAAACTCCTCTTACAAGTCCAAGGATCCACCTCTGCTTCTCAAAGTGAGGTTTTCCTTGAATCTGTAGACAACTCTGTCACTAAGAAATAAGAGAATTTGAGTCCGCTCATATAAACCATTTGTGGCCTTGGGTACTCCATTCATGGTGACAAATAAGATCCAACATGTGGAATAAATCAGGATTTACTCTGGGGAACCTGACGAAAGAAACCATGGAGGTTGAAGTAGTTGGCTTAACCTGCTTAGTTCTCGCCTACTGTGAGTTAAGGTTCTCTTTTGTCCATGATCAGAGGACAGATTGAATGTTAAGTTTTGCTAACTGTTAAATATTGACAGTGAAACAAACTATTATTAGTCACAAAGCCAGATCTAATCTATTATTTATCACCAAATTGCTATTGCAGTGATATCTACCCAAACATGTACAGAAATCTTAGAAAGACACTTGAAGTTTTAGAAAGTTTGGTATTATGAGCTTAAAATGACTAATACAGTGTCATAAAGTGAGTGTGATGACCGTTTTAAATTTCTCAAGAACTTTTTATTCTAACAGAAACCTCAGCAAATTGTCACAGCCAATCTGTTTTATTACATTCAAAGCTATTCTGCATTACCCCACTATTCCCATCATAACAGTTACCTTCTTTCTGCCCAAGATGAGCTGAGCTTGTCTTTCTTTACATCCTGTCAATGTGGCTTCTCAACTGGGTGAAGAATCACTGCACACCAATGAAACAGCATTGGAGGAATCCCCAGTCCATACAAATCACCCCATATGTTTCTAATTAGTCCATCTATGAACTCTCTAAATTAAAATAACATCCATATTGAATGGCTCTGTTACATCAAGGTCAATGGTCTCTTGTGGCAGCTGGTTTCTTGTAAAGATGTGCCTTTTTCAAATGACATTCTTGCATGAATCAAAATATTCTTAACCTTTTTGAATGACTGTATCTAGTAGTTTGCCCTTCCTTTTGTCCTCTCATCTTATAGATTCCACATGCAGCAGTGTGGAGGACTGCACTATCTTTTGTCTTCTACTTCACTCGCTCCCAGGAAGATCTGGAATATCCATACCCATTTCTCCCAGTCCTCTATCACATGGCATAATTCAGGGTTATAAAAGGTTATGTGATTCCATTACATATCAGTGGCTAAAACCCACTGATTCCAGGGGCTGCTATTACATACATCAGCTCTTAAATGAGCTTGAATTCCTATTATTCACAGAGAACTGTTTATACAACAAGTATTGCACTTGGTTCCCTGGATATAGGGCCAGCTGTTTAAGTTGTTCACCAAACTATTTGTTCCTGCATACTCCTGTTCTACTGGCATCCACTTTTAAAAGAATTTGTATACACTGCTCTCAGGAAGTGAACAGAAATCAGGGGTCAGGTGGACTTATCCTAAAAAGCTTTCTGAGAAACAAGAAATTACTACTTGACCCTTCAATTAAAAGGGTTAGTTCTGGGTTTTTCCCCGGTACTTTCAGTTTGATAAGGTTTTTTTTCTTTTTTGTTGTTTTTCTTCATATCCTGGTTTAAACCATTTTAACTGTTCATTTTAAATGGTTGTCATGTTACACCCTGGAAATTACTGCAGCCCACTGGTGGATGAAATTCTTACAGTAAGCAAGCCACATAAAGGTCTTAGAACTGAGAATCAAGGTGAATAGCGCAACATATCATATTTATCAAATGAGAACAGGGTCGCCCAGAGGATTGCTGCCGGAGACCCGGCACTTCAGCGGTGGGTCCCAGGGTGGAAGGACCCGCCCACTGCAGGTCTTCAGTGCACTTCGGTAGCGGGTCCCAGAGCAGAAGAAGCTCCAGGGGCCCGGGCCCCGCGAGAGTTTTCCGGGGCCCCTGGAGCAAATGAAGGACCCTGCTCCAGGGGCTCCGAAAAACTCTGGTGGGGGCCTGGGGCAAATTGCTCCACTTGCTCCCCGTCCCAGGCAGCCTTGAACGAGAATGAAAATCACAGAAAGATATTGTAGGAAAAAATGCGCTCCTTGTCCAGTAAGTTACTAACCCCTGTTCAGATGAAAAAAAGCATACTATAGATGAAGCATTTTCATGCTTCCTTCCAACACAAGAAGACTGGTGTTGTCACTAAAACTCTTCACTTGGTCCCAGCAGATCTGGGTCCAATTCCCATCTCCACCACATATTGCTTGTGGGGCCTTGGACAAGTCACTTAAGGAAAAATTTCCAGAAGTGTTTAATTGACTTAGGAGCCTCAGTCCCATTTACTTTCAATGAGATTTAGGTTCCCAAGTGCCTAGGTCACTTTTGAAAATGAGACTTGGCTCCTAAGTCTCTTAAGAGACTTTGAAAATTGTACTCCCTTTTCCTCAGTTCCTATCCATAAAATCTGGCTAACAATACTTCCTCTTTCCCATTATTGTCTGTTTACATGTAATTTATTTGGGATGGGGATTATTTCTTACTATATATGGACACATCATTTAGTACAGTGAGGTCTTGACCTTGGTTGGGCCCTCTATGCTACCATAATACTAATCAGCCTTTCTGTTTGTATACCTCAGCTTTTAATTTTGTCTTTATAAAGCACTTTGGGATCTTTTGGCAGGAAAAGGCCAATCTATATGTAGGCTAATCATACTATTTTATTCTTTACTGTAATTAGATGTTTGTTTGAAGGTTTGACCTTGGTTAAATAATGACATATTGCACTGAAGTTCAATGATACATTAAAGTAAGCACTATTTCCTGGTGGAAGCAGGGGCGGCTCTAGACACCAGCGCGCCAAGCAGGCGCTTGGGGCGGCCGTTTCCCGGGGGGGCGGCATTTGGCTCCGGTGGAGCTCCCGCCGGCATGCCTGCGGCAGGTCCACCGGAGCCCGGGACGAGCGGACCTGCCGCAGGCATGACTGCGGCGGGTCCCGTCTTCCCGCGGCGCCGGGTGAGCGCCCGCAGGCATGACTGCGGCAGGTCCGCGCGTCCCGGGCTCCGGTGGACCTGCCGCAGGCCTGCCGGCAGGAGCTCAACCGGAGCCGCGGGAAGAGGGGACCCGCCGCGGGACCGGGGAAGGGCGGCGCAGCGCTCCGCGCTGCTTGGGGCAGCCCGATTTCTAGAGCCGCCCCTGGGTGGAAGGGAGAAATTAGTGTTCAATAAATTATATAAAACGGACAAGAGTTCCTTTTTCCTCATTGTTGTATTGAGAAAAAAATGTTGTATTGATATCATCTTATCTTTGGCATTAATCCCTGAGTTGCTGGCAGTGCACCTCTAAACCAGGTATCGAAGGAAATTCCAGAAGAGGAACCCTAGTGATTCTACTGTTTACACAAGCCTCTCAGCATGTGAATGTAGCAGGAAGAGACTGAAGTGGCAAGGTACATGTTTGTATGCCATACCTGTGTGTGCCCATGTGGCACAGGTGTGCACCACAGTTGCCAACTTTCACACAGTAAATAAGCACCCTGACTTTCACAATAAGCCCAAAATCAAGCTGGGTCCATTTCAAAACAAGGCCAAAACATGCCAATCCCTAAGAACCCCAACACTCTATGTGACTAGATCCCCCCCGGCGTGCAGTCTGGGACTGCGGTGGGCCCACTGTGCACCCCTGACGCTCTCCCCCTCCCTAGCCCCTGATTGCCCCCCCTCTTGCCCCTGCTTGCTGGGAGCCGATCCAAAAAAAAAAGAAGCAACAAGCTACAACAAGCAACAAGCTACAAGCAACAAACCAAAAACTAGCCAACAAGCAACTCACAAGCCAATTAAGCCAAAAACAAGCCCAATTTCTGCATTTTTTTCCACAGATTTGGCATGTCTGGTGTGCACAGAGCTGTTCAGAAAACAGAATTTTCATCCTGAGGAAAGTTTCACTACACCTTTCTGTTCTGAATTGGATTTGTAAGTCCAAATATTCAAAAATATAGTGGAACGAAAATTCCAAAAAGTTTTTAATCAGAGAAGTTGAAACCAAATAATTGTGACTTTTTGATCAGAATGAAACGAAAATTGTTCTTTCAAACTGACATTACAACATTAACTGTTGCTTTGCTTAGTTCTTTTTAAACCAAAAATCTGGAATGAAATGACATTTTATGGCGAAACAAAAAGAAAACTGTCATTTCATTTCAAAATGCTGATTCAAAACATACATTTTTGTTTTGACGTTTCTTGCTGGAAAACTGAAATTCATCGGAATTGAGATTTTCCTGTGAAAAGTTTCTGTTTTGATGAAGCCATATTTTTCAGTGAGTAATTTTCTGTATGGAACATTTTAGCCAGCTTTATGTATGTGTTTGTGAGCACATACTGTGTGCAGATGATCCTCTTATTATGTAATACTGATGCCCCTGATATCCTATACAGGACTGATGTACATGTTTTCTAAAGGACGGATATCCTCTCTGCTTTATGAGCTATACCCCAGTTGTCAATTATTGTTGCCATGTTAGGAGATGGCTAATAGATTGAACAGATAAATTTGGAGCATTGTTTTGCTGTTTTTTTAATCTATTATTTCTTTATGCATCTAACAATTGTGATATCTTTGAAGAATCAGACAATGTGATCTGCTGAACAGTCAGACATTGGTGAAAAGGGAAATCACGTGTAAAAGAAGAATTTTAAAGCAATCTACTTGTGTCACTGAGGGAAACTTATCAGAAAGTAACCACACAGCACCTGTCTGATGACAACATAAACCCCTGACGAAGTGGGTATTCACCCACGAAAGCTTATGCTCCGATATGTCTGTTAGTCTATAAGGTGCCACAGGACTCTTTGCTGCTTTTTACAGATCCAGGCTAACATGGCTACTCTGAAACATAAACCCCTGTTCCCCTTCACATGGCTCTCTTTTTGGTGTGGTATTTAATCATCTTATTAATGTTACGTAATTTTTTTTCCCTTTTGAGTCTTAGTAAAATGCCTGCTTCACCCCATTAAGGATTAGACAAAGCAAAAGTCCTCCCTTGTAAAGGAAATAATTTTCCAATCAGCTGGTTATTTTTAATAGAAAGAGGTATGTCTGGAATATTCCTAATTGTGGAATGATCATATTTTATCGGGCTTTACTGGAAAGCAAAATAGACTAACTTACAGCTTCCACCTCCCTCTCTCTCTCTCTCTCTTTCAGTGTCATAGAGGAAGTGAATAAAATGGTGGGACCAAATGCTCTCCTCTAAATTCCCCTTAAGAATATATGAGATCATAATGGAAAAACAGACTGACATCAAGAGATATTTTCACAATAACTATGGTTTGATATTTAAAAATTCCACTCTGATGGATCACAGAAGACTATCTAGGCATGGAAGTTCCACACAGATGTATCTGTGCTTCATGACTGCGATCCAGGATTCTTGACACACCTTGGTCACTATATTTTACTATTTGTTCTGTGTTTGGAATTAACCTAGAGCATGAGTGTATTATACACATTTATGCACACATTGTACATTCTATAAACATGTACATATTTACTGTTAATACTAATTATTATTATTATTATTAGGCTCGTGCCCAAAATCCAGAACCAGGCTAGGCTGCATTGTATTAGGTGCTATATGTATAATATTTGATCGTCTCTGCCCTCCAAAATGTTAGGTAAAAAATAAATATATGATGTGCAAATCTTTAGCGGGTCAGTGGCAGTGATCCCCTGCCCAGACATTATCAGATTGCTGTATGTATTACAGCAGAAAAGGCTGTTGAGGCGAGACTGGAATGAGTACAAAATGATGCATTTACAGATTTTGACTGAGAGCTTTTTTTACTTGTCAAGGAAGGTCGGGGAGAACATGCTAAAGTGCTTGTTGGAGAAGTGGAGAAATGGATGATGGAGGCTGGTGTCACTGGTGAAGTGAAGTCCAGAGTTGACTTTGCTCAAGATATAGGTTAAATAGATAGAGCTACTTTGCCACTTGACAAGCATTGTTAAAAATTAATCCACAAAGCCAAGACATTATCCTCCTTCAAATCTGTCCTTCAACTCAGCCCTGCCACGATGCTTATAAAGCATGTGATGATGAATTGACAGTTCAAACACAGTTGATGTGCTGTAACTGCTGGTCTTTATGTTAATCATCGCTGTCCCCCAGCGACTTTGTGCTGTTCCTGCCTATTTGCTGTATTCACCTGTTGTTTTATCATGTTTTTTTGGGCATCAAACCAGCAACCAATTGCACATGGGTGCATTGCTGCCCCTGAATGGAGCCCCACTGACGTGTGCTCATGTGCTGTCAATTGCAGGATCAAGACCATCATTTGCAACAATTTGCAGCACCAGGTATCTTTTTTTTTATTATATGTATGTCCACAATATGGTTTCAGTCCCTGCTTGGGGCCTCTAGGTATAATAATTAATAAATAATAATCATATTATTAACAACTCCATGTGAGTATACAGTATATAGATGCATCACTTATTCATTTCTAGATTTTTAAGTTAACTGGAAAACAAAAAGTTTCTTTCCTTAAATGATGTATATATTGGTTCTCATGTTTTTAAATATTACAATCATTCAGGTTTTGAATTTGTTTTGGTAATAGAGCTTTTATTTCACATTGTTATCATCCCTTTAATATTAACAGCTAATAAAAGACTAAGTGCATTAACTTTCTCTCTCTTTCATAATATAAAAAATTCCAGGTCAAACAACATTGGAAGTTTATTTACTGTGCATTTTCCCCATCACATAAAACAGATTGTATATGAAAGACAGACAGAGAATGACAGCAGGAAAGGAAATGCCTCTGGCATGGAATAAAAGGTCATTGAAATAATCCTATTTCCTCTTCAAAGATTACCTGGGACTCCCAAACTTTTTCTTTTTTTCTTGTTTTACGGCTATCACTGTGTAAAAAAGGAACTTACTCCACGTGTTGCAATTCTGTGGTATTGCGGTGAAACAATGTATCTCTTTACTTTCAGAGTTTACAAATATAAAGGCAACCAGCGCCTAGCTGTTGTCAGATCCACAGAACGACCACTTCCAGCAGCATCACCGAACAAGCTCCACTGGAAAAGGTAAGAAATCCTTCTTATTGCTCTATGGTGGAGTATCTCTATACTGGGGCATCAGAGAGCCAGTAAGAGATGAAGTCAAAGGATGCTAGTTATATAAAATACACCAATGCAAAAAAAAAAAGATAAAAGCTGAAAAACTTTCAGTTTACATTCTTGCTAAAGTAAAATACCCTAGAAAGTATGTTTAAATAGAGCCAGTTGTTATTACATTTTTCTGAAGACAGGGCGGTTTAATATACTTATACATATTGAGGTATGTATACACTGTATAGATTTAAATATTTACAGTTAATAGAATTGAAATATGTATTATATATTATCAACATTTATGTTTTTGTGTATGAATTACACAAACATACAGATGACATGGCCAGATCCTTAACTGATATAAATGAAGTGAATGAAGATATGCCAATTTACACCAACTGGCCCATAAGATATACATGTTGTTCATACACCCCTAATCACAAGGGAGGTGTTCAGACTGTGATTAGAACTGATCAGAAAATGGGTTTTCTTTCTGCTGAAAATGTAGATGAAAATGAAAAAAAAAAAGAAAACAAAAAAACAGCAATGGTTTTCCATGGAAATTTTTGACTTTTCATCAAAAACACCCAAACCCAAACTCTTCTCTTCTGAAAACAGGGAAAACTTTGCAGTTTGGGTTTTTGTTTGACAAAAATTCAAAATTTTCCACAAAAACTAGACACTTCTAATGAAAAATGTAGTTTAGTTCAATACTTGATTACTCAAAACAACAGTTCTGATGGAAAAATTTCAACCAGTCTTAAAAGTGATGGGTACCAATATAAGAACCTAGGGCTTGTCTACACTGCCATCTAGCTCAAACTAGAGGGAGTGTGAATAGCAGTACACACCATAGTGCTGCATTGTAATGCCCCTGCATGGATGCTGCAGGTGCAAACATAAAAGTCCAGAGCTCAGGACTACAATAGTGTATTAGTTTCACCCTGTCTATTAAAATTACAGTACAGAGGAATGTATACAGTGTGAATCTATGTATTCAAGGTGTCTCAATGGACACACATGCTCAGGCCACTTTTGCAAATATAGTTATTAACAATTATGTGTCATTCACTTTGGTAGGATTTTTGCCTGAGGAAATGCCAAATATAATACTGATCCAGCAAAACTCTTAAGCATATGCTTAATTTTAAGCACATAAGTAGTCTCATTGGCTTTAAATGGAATTACTCACGTGCTTAAAGTTAAGAGTGTGCTTAAATGCTTTCCATGATCTGGGTTTAAATCCCAAAGGCCAAATCCTACACACTTTATTCCTGCTAGGAGCCACATTTCTGCCAGTGGGACTCCTCTCATGAGGAAGGACTCCTGACATGACTGAGTGTGCTCAGAATGGGGTCTCTTGACTGTAAACTCCTTGGGGCATGTACTGTGTCTTCCTCATACTGTCTAATGCTGAGCATACTAATAACTCTCAATCAATAATACCAATTACTAGCCTTTTTCCAAGCAGGCTTATTAATTGTTCTTTCCCCTACCCTCCACAGATGTCTCATCTACTCTTGGTCCTACTTTCGTTATTTTCCCTTGCAATCCCTCTGGAAGCGAAGTGGAAACTGAGGGAGAATGGTAAACAGTCTTCATTTACTGAAAACTATCACTGGTTGAATAGTTAAAAACAAATGTACTAACAAATATGTTTGTGAATAAAAGCAGAGTTGCGTTCACTACAATTCATGGGTTCATATTCTGAATTTTTCATGAGTATTTGGATAATTGCTGGGTGTTCATGAAAAGATTCAGGAGTCCGAAAAGTTTCATGAAGTTTAGCAACATGATTATTCATCTGCGAATTCACACCAGAAACTGCCTTATTCCCTATTCACTGTTCTCCCGTTTCAAGAGTTTCAGTCATGCAATCAGGAAGCAGAAACTGCATCTTGTGACTTAGGTGACAACCCACAAACAAGTAATGAAGAGCAAATTGTCAAAGTGAACATTTCACAAAAAAAACGAGGCCTGAAAATATTTCATCCAGACTATTCAGAGCAAATAACTCTGAATATGAATTTATTCAAAGAAACGCAGAATCAGTGAACAAATTATTCACTCACAGAAAATGGAGCCAAATTCAAGTGGTCATATTTAATCCCTTTACTCACATTGACCAGCACCTTAGTCCACAAGTATCCCCATTGATTTCAGTGGGACTTCACAGGGTGGAAGCTGGTATTCAACATGAGTAAGAGGATCACTGTCTTGCCCATAAAGAATATTATTTGTAATGAATATTTCAACCACGTCTGTTGATAGCTTTAGGTTATAAGACTATGCTGTGGTTTCCCTAACCAACATTAGGGGCACTTGAAACTAGAAGTGTTTCTGCCACAGCATAAAAATGACACCTTTGTGTCTTTGGGTACCTCTCTGGCATTTCCTGGTGCCTCTGCTTCTCGATACTCACAGGCTGATTGGCAAGCCTCTAGCTTCATGTATTTGCACATTCATGACTTTAATAAGCAGTCTCCACTGTCCGATGTGATGAGATTCAGTGACCTATTATTAGCAATGTTATTTGGCTTAAAGCCATCCGTTTGGTAATGAAAGCACCTGCCGAGAAGCTCTCTTGGCTCATTGCTGGAATTGGTGCTTTCTTCCAGCCTGTGTGGTGCACTTCTAAGTTCAATTGTGGTGCTTCCTAAACCTCCAGTAAATGTACTCTGTGTCCACTTGCAGCGAAAAACACAAACCCAGAGGACACTAATGACAACAGGGGCTCATGTGTCAGTGGTAGAAGAGAAAGGGTGGATAGGTTACGTGGGGCAATGGCTGTATTTGGGGAACTGGTGTCAGTGAAAGGGCAGATGGAGGTTCTTGACCCTGGCAAGAATGAAGTGGATTCTTGAGTTCTACTCCTCATTCTGCCCCTGATTGGCTGTATGAATTTAAGCAATTCATTTACACATATCTTTGGCCTTAATTGCTGCTCCCCACCACCTGGAAAAATCTAGCAAGAGAAGGCTGTAAGGAAGAAAAATCCACAAAGATTGCTTAATGAAGTTTTCCTAAATTGTTTCATGAAGGGGAGTTTCTCCCAGTCTGGAGCAAAGGGCTCCACAGAGTGACTGAGGAGTATTCAGAGGGTCGTGACTACCTGTTGGAGGCCCTGTACCTCTGCTTTGGGACCATCTCTCCCCTAGCAGCCACTTCATTGGTACCATGCTGAAAGGGCAACCAGATTTTCTGCAGGAAAAAATAATGCCGCATCAGGCTGTGGGGCTTTAGAAGGAGGTGGCTTTCCCTTTGCCCACCTGCCCACTCCCCAATCACAGATCCCTCACACTGCAGAGAGCTTTCCATGGAATCCATGGGAGTACAAGGCTACAGAGGTGCTTCACTCCTCGTTCTGTGAGCAAAGACTGAGATCCAGTAGTCCTTAGTCATCAGAGGAGTCCCACTGAAATCAGTGGGGCTCCTTGCAGGAATAAAGTGAGTAGGATTTGGCCTTTGGGTTCTAAACCTGGATTATGGAAAACATTTAAGCATGTTCTTAACTTTAAAAACATGTGTAGTCATGTTTAAAGCCAATTAGACTATTTGTGTGCTTAAAGTTAAGCATATGCAGGGAATTACTGGGCCTTCTCTGCCTTGATTTACCTCTCTGTGAAATGGGGATAATGACATTACCTGCTTTGCAGGGCTGCGACTATGTCAAATTCTTTGAGACTCGGGAATGAAAATGACTTCTAAAGTGAAAATAACTCGGATTGCTCATGATGGTTTGGATGCATTTCATATTTACATTTAAAACTTGGAAATCTTGCCAAAAGACAACTGGGCCTTACTGTTGTTATTCATGCCAGTGGGGTTTTGCCAATAGTTTCAAGGACAGCAGTGCTGGGCCTAAGATGTAGTTTGATTTTACCAGCACTTTAAACTTGACTAACACCCAACATTTATTTCCCTATAGTTTATGTCATAGAGTCAGAGTGGACTCAGGAGGCACCAGCTGAAGAAGTGGAGCTCACCTGCAATTTATCTGAAGACCAACCTATGTCAGTCTACTGGATGAAGGATAAGGAACAAATAGGAACTGACAAAACATTAGTCATTTCAGTCAAGGAATTTCCAGATGCTGGCAACTACACCTGTCACAAAAGTGATACCCATGAGATTTTAAGCTACTATTTTTTCCTTATTACTAAAAAAGACTCAAGTAGGGAAATATCTAAGTGGATTCTAAAAAGTTTTAAAGGTAAGTTAATGGGGCAATATGATGTTGTTTTCATGTACAGTATGCACCCTAACATTGCAAAGGAAAAAGGAACTTATTGGAAAGAACCACTGTAAATGACTAATGAGGTGGATTATAATCTTTAGCATGGTACATCTTCGAAGTGTTGTTCAGGCATTAAGGGGCAAATAATGCTCTCTTCTACATGGGTGCAGAGGTCCCCATGTGCAGCAGAACCAGGGAGCAGGATCTGGGGAGTCCAGCTGTGTATGGGGTTCCTATATGCTGTCACAAAGGATGAGTTGGGACCATGACAAGAATCTTCTGATCCTTCCCATATGGAGTGGGGGAGTAGAGGAATGCTAAAGCTACTCTAGCCTCTAGGCTGGAGCAGCAACCATGGAACAGCTTCACAACATGTGGGGGGATGACTGTTCTTCCCCTTTGCCCTCGCAGCTCTTATCAGTGCCTAGATAAGTCGTTCAAACCGCTTGCTGAGGAGAGCATTTGCCCCTAACTAATTCATCTTCATAAAGCAGAGGTTACATGTCTTAGCCTAAAACTGCTGCTGAGCCAGGATTAAAACCCAGTAGTTTGGGTTCCTAGGCTCATGGTTAACACACTGGACAAAGATACATCTCCCAGAGCAAGATATCCATCTTCTTGTCTTCCGCTTGGACCACTAAACATTGTTAGAAGGGTGGAAACTCTTCATTTATAGACATTATTCCTATCCTCAGCATGATAAAACCATCTTTGAAATGTGTCGCAAATAGCACGGTGAGCAATCAGAGAAATGAAATCATTTATTGAAGATATTGGGTTTAAGACAATTTTTTAATAGATGGGAAATATCCTATAAAAGAAGTGAACGATCTCTGGGAAAAACAATGGCAACATAATCTCTAAGGGTCACTTTTAGACACCAGCAAACTTCCAGCCACTATTCAGCTGACGTGTATATTGTGCATTGTTTTCCTGGGAACAAAATCAATACCTGCCAGCAGGATTTTGTAGAGTTACTGTTTTATCTTACTGATCAAACAATTATTTTTATAAAATATAATTTTTTTCTCCGTCTTTCAATCTAGAGCCAAACAACATGACATTTTTAAAATGTGAGGCAAAGAATTACTCAGGGATTTTCATATGCTCATGGAAGACAGAAAATGAGAGTCCAAATGTGAAGTTCACAATCAAAAATCTAAAAGGGTAAGAGCTTGTACTTTCCTCAGCCACTTCATTAGGATAATAAGTCCGGAATACCCCTCTTTGTCAGCATGTGGAAGGGATACTACAAAAATAGTTGTCCACCTATCACATGAACTGGACCGGGGGAAGGCCACTTTCATCATTTGAGGATGTGGACCAGCACATTGGATATCCTCTATAGGACAGTCCCTTCTAGGCCCACCAAATTACTGCATGGAAATCTGGTCAGGAATTAATATAGCTTAGAAGTGTAAGAATGCCTGTTGGATCTTCTCTGCAAATGCTGTAATGTAGCTGCAGAGTGATTCAGGCAGTAGAACTGCAGGCGAGGAGAGGAATTTCAACCAGACATAGAAGCAAGTCATCTTGCAGAGTCCTTCTCTCCAGATCCACTGGCTGTATGGAGTTGGGAGGTCAAACACTATATGCCCATAGCATTCTCCCTGTCAAGGACCCTGAGGGGAATACTAGGAGAGAAACCTCTTGGGGATTTCCTACCTCCCACTCCCCTCCTATGGGGTTCTCCAAGGCAGGGAGTGCTCTGGCCCAGTGTTATTTTTATTTGTTAAAAGGGGAAATAAGCACAAAGCATAATTTGCTGGATGCAAAAATACAGTCAAATTCTGGTAGTATTGTGTGGTGTTATTTCTTATGGAAACATACTCAACTTCACTGTTGCCTTCAACTGGGTTTGGGAAAGGGGCTGAAGAGTGAAGTTAGATATTAGGCCCTCCACACTAGTCAATAAATAGTGGCATTAAAGAAGAGACTGTGTTTAATTTATGCCCAGAACTCCTATTGACATGGGAGTCTCATGTACCGAGACATGCTATTTATGACACAGCAACACTATCTTGTCCAGTGACATGGTGTCATTGAAGTATCCATAAGCAGCACTTTTTTCAGCGCTCTCCAGCGTTTCCATTATCACTCTCTGCTTTAAATTCAGAACTCAAGAGGATGCGTCTGGAAGTGTAATCTGTGGAAGCCCTGTGCCTCAACGCCAAGAACTAGAGACAACGTACACAGTCAGTTGTCAGAAAACCAACCACTGCCCATTTGCCGAGGAACACCAGCCCATTGAGATGTTCCTGGAAGTTATTGATGAGACTCAATATGACAACTGCACCAGCAGCTTCTTCATCCGAGATATCAGTGAGTGGATCAGAAATCAGCTTTTATTTTTAAGTGTATAAAGCTTGTAGTGAATTCAGTGATCCTGAGGGACAATAGTACTGATTAATGACTTAACTGCTCTAACAGTAACTGCTTCCCCACACTACCTCTATGTCACCAGTGTTTCTCCGACCTCACCTGACCTGAGGGGGATTAATGCTGTAGCCCATGATAACTGTATTCTAGGCTGTAGGCTTCCCTCCCCTTACCGGAGTAAAGAACAAAACCTGGCAGAAACCAGGAAGAGGTTGCGGCACAGGTGCCGACTGTTGGTGCTCTGTGGCTCAAGCACCCACTGAAAAAAAATAGGAGGGTCTCGGCACCCATGAGCCACAGCAAAGGCGGCAGGTATAAGAGGTTTGAAACGGGGCAAGAAATGCTGGATGGGGCACACCGCCCCTTGGATGCCCACAGCATTTGGAGTGCTGCTGCTGCCAGAAGCTCCTGTCAAGTCGGGGAGCCACCAGCACCCGGACTGTGGCCCCTCCTATGCTCCACCCTGAGGCCCTGCCGCCACTCAGCCTCTTTCCCCCGCCCATGCTGCACCTCTTCCCCCCCCCCCCGAGGCCCTGCCCCCACTCCAAAAACACCCACAGGAGCCCCTCTAGTCCTTTGCATGAATTGGGAGTGCCACAGTACTAGAAGGGCCAGGCTGGGGAAGGCAGAGAACAGAGCCAGAAAGCAATCACTCTCTGTGGCAGGCTCCCCTCTGAAAAGTGCAGATTTCCAAGTGAATATCTGCATGGGTGCTTGGAACATCACAAACCACAGACATCTACTCCTGCATATCACTGCCCCAAAGGGGAGGAGGATCTTGGGTACACCGAGATAGGCAGATCAACGGGAAAGTTGCTGCTGAGCTCGTCATGCTGTCATGGGAGAAAGGGAGGTTGTCCAGCACTCTGGAGAAACAGACACTCTGCCAAATTAACACTTTCCTTCCCTGTGCATTCTAAAGGTCAGCAGAGTTTGAGGCTGGGTCCCTTCCCTTTGTCTTCTGCAGCCCTCTAAATCCCTTCATCCTTGAGGGGTCTTATAAGGGGAGCTCTGTGAATGTATCCCTCTTCCACAGGAGGGTACAATATAGTCCCTAAACCTCAAGCACATTCTTGGCCCTAATTTACTGCGGTTTCCAACAGCTGTTTAACTGAATAATTGGTACTAATAAAGCACAAAGAGCTGATACTACCTAGCTAATGAATGCTAATGCAGTCTTTATTTTCTCTTGCAGTAAAACCTGACCCACCCGCGTGTGTGCATGTGGTCAAAAATGGCACAGTGACTTGGAAATACCCCAGAACATGGAGCACACCGGAGTCTTATTTCCCTTTGACATTTAAGGTCAATGCCGAAGAGACAAACCCCAGCAAAACCAAGGTATTTTTAATGAGGAGTTCTCATTACTCTTAATGTGTGTATGATGCGGCCTTTTAAGAACTTGACCCATTCCCATTTCATCTACACAGTAGCATCCAAGTAACATGGATTCAAACACTGTGAAGACAAATCAGTCTCAACATTTCAATAGCAGGTTCAGTGATTCCTCTATGTATCTGATCTAACCCTGTTGTCCTAACTCAAATTACCTAGTGATTTCAGTAAGGAACTTTGTCAGAGTAGGATTGGAGGGTTTGTAGTTTGGATAATGCTTTGGGATCCACTGCAATGAAAAGTACTCTGTTAATGTAGGATATTATTAGTATTTAGTGATGTTTTTCCACTGAAACACCCCAATGGCCTTTAATTACCCATCTCAGTCATGTGCCTGTAGCCTAGATGTTTTATGATATAACTCTCTAAGCCATCCTGTTATCTCTATTATGCTTTCCTCTTTTACCCTTCTTGCCCAACCAATTGTTTGCTTCACCCAGCTGTTAACTTGTAAGATCTCTGGGGCAAGGTCTCTCATAAACATCCATGCAATGTCTCTGGGGCTCTAACCTAGTTGAGGTCTCTAGATGCTAACCTAATATAAATACATAAATCTGCTATTGACATATTTTCCAAAGAGCACCATAGAAGTCCTCTACCCCAATATGACCTATCTCTACATATGAAAGACAATTATTTGTATTATGACTTTGCTATTTGCCCAAACTTCAGGTCTCATAGTCAAGGATCTTTCTGACTATGAGACACAGTCAAAGTGAGTGCTCTACTTCAGGATTGTGCCAAAATGACATGTCTACTATCCAGCACTGGAGAAAGGGAGATCTTGGTATTGAGGTGGAGGGAGGAGCGAAAAACAATGTCACACCCAGCATTGGACCGTCATGTTAACATGAGAAAAAAGTATCTGTTGACTTAGGATTATTAGGCTTTGTGGATCCTGAGCTAGGGAAAATCCACAACCTTTTCCTACATCAAGGACAAAGGCAGTCTAAGTTTTGCCACACTGAGTTGCATGTAGTTTGGTTGCACGTACACAGTTCAAATTTGCACAGAAGAGCTCTTGCTAATAGAGTGAAAATCCAGTGATTCATGCTCTCACACTACCCAAGAGGCCGGAGGATACTTTAGTCTTTGCCAACTGCTTCCCAATTTCCAGCAGCATGTTATTAAGCAATACTAATTTTTAGGGAGGCATAAAATAGATTTGTTTGCATTGCTAATGCACCCGTGCGGGTTAAACACAACAACTACTACGTGGCAACTTGCCCACAGGGTAACACCAAAAATCAGTGGCATAGCTAGGAAAAGGACTTGCCATCTTCTGTCTCCCAATCCTGGGCCTTGACCACAGAGATATACACTTGTAGGCATGAATTCACTTAAGAATAATTCATCAGGAAATACACACAAAGCTATAATATAGAAGTATTAAATAAAATCCAATTATATAAAATATTCAAAGAAATAAAAATTGAATATTAAAATTAAAGTATATGGTCAATCAATAAACTAAGGGCCCGTTCCCACATTCCCATTAACTTCACTTACAACAGAACCCTAAGTGCAAAGATTAATAACAAGATAATATCCATGGGGGGCTGTGAGTATGAGTCTACACTATGGCTTTTATCCCGACATTCTGACTTATAAGCTTATAAGAGAAAATAAAGCAACCTAAATGATGCTCATTCCACTTCATGAACAGACCTAACAGGTTAAAAGATTACTTTGTTAAGTAAAAAATGAAGAAAGTGTATACCAGCAGATGGAGCCATCGCCTTAGTTATGGTTCTTGGTACTGAGGAAAGGCCTCACGAAAAATATAAAGATACATGCTAGCTTTACAAGAGCTCTTTATAGAAGCTGCATGTCCACCAATGGTAATCACACTATGTAAGGACATGCCAGGGTATTTCAGACCAGTTTGATTCTACTTGTAATATTTTCCTTTCTGCAAAAACTTCCTCTTTGCTCTGATACAGCAGCGATAACTAATATGAGCACATTTTCATTTTTGTCACAAGATCAACTAGATAACTTTAACTTGATGTTTGAGTAACTTCTGCTTGACCACTTACCAATCCATTGACTGAACTATGTTTTTGTTCACAGTCTTATGATACTGATGAACAGTTCATTCACTTGGCAACGACAAGCAAGCTAGAGAAGATTTACGTCCAGGCCAGAGATCGGTATTACAATTCATCTTGGAGTGACTGGAAACTCTGCAGGTAAAACTCTCGGCACCATTTATCACAGTAGTAGATGTGACTTTTGACATGGAAGTAGTGGAGCTATGCTAGCTTATTTTTCTCAGATATTGGGGGTTTTTTTACCCCCTTACTACTGCCAGGGGCAGCTCTAGCCATTTCGCCGCCCCAAGCACGGCAGCACGCCGCGGGGGGCGCTCTGCCGGTCGCCAGTCCCACGGCTCCGGTGGACCTCCCGCAGACGTGCCTGCGGAGGGTCCGCTGGTTCCGCGGCTCTGGTGGACCTCCCGCAGGCGTGCCTGCGGATGCTCCAGCGAAGCTGCGGGATCAGCGGACCCTCCGCAGAGACGCCTGCGGGAGGTCCACCGGAGCCGCCTGCCGCCCTCCCAGTTACCGGCAGAGCGCCCCCCGCAGCATGCCGCCCCAAGCACGTGCTTGGTGTGCTGGGGCCTGGAGCCGCCCCTGACTACTGCCCTATTAGTAGTCCTGAATGAAAGAAGTTGTTTCTTGAAATATCTTTGAGGGAACAAGAGTCTATATAAATATGTGACTACAATGTCCAATACAGGCTATCATTATCTTCCTTCAAAAGCCCTGGAGAAATAATTAGAATTCATTTACACTAGACAGGAAACATGTATCTAGGGTTCACCTGAAACAGTTAATGATTAAAAGTACTCTCTGCCTAGCTAGGTATTTGTACTGTGTCCTTCAATGAAGTATCTGAGTATATGACTGCTGCTAATGCACTGCCAGAACATTGATCTTTTGTCTCCCTCTACTGACTGGTCTATATAAGAGTGTAAGAGACTGCACTTGTGAACTTAGCAGGATCAAGTTACATTAGTAAAGTGAACTGGTGTGAGACAGATACAAGCTGCCTCAGTCTAGTTCTTTTGGGTTAATCAATGATAGTTTTCCAGTAGTAACAGTCCTAAGGAGACCCTGAAGTAGAGTTTCTTGTCTGTTCTAGGGGGATTCTAGTTCTAATTATTTCCCCAGATAATACCCTTTGTTTTGCTGAAAATGGAAGGCAACACTGTTGTCTTTTCTGAGGCAGGACAAAGACATGGGAGTGATGGCTCCCTCAATGGACAAATAGAACAGGCTGGGGAAAAAATGGGAAAACCCTTTTCCTATTTTTAATTGAAAAACACCAGGACTTCAAGGTGTTTAGGCCCACACTTCTGCATCACATGTAAGCACTTGTGTAACTTTGGTCACATGAGTAATTCCACTTAAATTAAATAAATAAAACTACACTGGTCACGAGCCAGATTTTCAAAGGTATTTAAGCACCTTAAGATACAGATAGGCACTTCTGAAAATGTCACCAAGCACCGAAGCAAGTTAAGTGCCTAACTTAAATTGAAATCAATTAAATTAATGGGAGATAGGTGCCTTGCCTACTTAGGCACATTGAAAAATCCTACTAGGCATCTACCTGCATCTTTCAGCACCCTAAATACCTTTGAAAATCTGGCTCTATCTTGCAGAATTGGGGCCTTGGTGTTTCAGCAGCTGAGCCAGACTGGCATAAATTTAATGGGAAGTGGACTGAAAACATATGCCTGGGGAATGTTAAGATAATTTTTGTCTCAATTTTCTTTGTCTTACTTTGTAGTAACCAGTAAGAGATTTCAGGGAAATGACAGAGGGAAAGCCCCCAAGAAGAAAATGAAACAGACAAAAGACAAGAAGTTAAATACGAATGGGAGGAAAAACTGCATCTGAACATTATTAGGAAGCCAAGACGCATATATATACATATATTGTATTAGATTAATATGATGACAATGATTGACCCAGCTCTTTTATGGAACACACCAAGTCAAATTAAAATGTACATTTATAATTTTTTTTAATATATTGAAATACTGTCAGCTACAATGCTTTTTTACATATTATAATATTGCATCTATATATTTATTTATGTATTTATTTATTTATTTGCTCAATATGAAATGTAATTTCAGATGATGGTATTTATTAGCTGAATATTTTTGTGTATTAATTTATACAGAAGGTGACTTACTGTGAGGACAATTTTTGTTATTTAAGTATTTATTATTTATAAAATCTATTATTTAAATTAAAAATGCTTTAGCATGGAAATCATTGGCTGCATGAAGCAGCTGTGTATTATTATATTTCATGGCCATATCCATCATCCAAGCTGATGGCACATATTTTAGCTTACAGTCCTTGAAATATTAGCTGCTGCATTTAGTCAGTTGTATTACATGTTCCCTTACATCATATTGGTGTTCCGCTGGAGAGCATGGTAAATGCTGATGATGTTAATACTGTCAGAGTAGTAACCTTAGAGCCTGATCCAACTCTGACTGGAGGCAACGACTTCATTTGGCATTGGATCAGCCCTGACCAATCGGTGTTTGATTATAAAGAGTACTGCTATTGTCTCTCATGGATGGAAATGTGAGTTTTGTACGCTATACTGCCTGCCCCAATAGTCCCACCTCTGCTGAATACAATAATTTTCAATTATGCTTTGCTGGACAGCCAATGTATCATTTTGAATAGTACTTTTTTGATGGCAGCATTCATTCAGATTTACCACATAGTAGACAATTAACCACAGGGCACGTGGCTAAGAATCTGCAATCAAAATGGATGTCAAAATAGAATATTTAAACATTTAATTATGATGCATCTGATATTTCAGAAAGTTACTGCTAACAGATTTTATATGCAGCTATTAAGTGTTTGACTAATATTTGGAGATTTGTAGAATAGTATTTTACAATATTTTTATTTTTCATCTTACCAGCATCCCAAGGTGTGCTAGGCTTCTTCACAGAACCCAAGGGAAAATCTGATCCCTGTCCCTAATTACTTACTGTGTAAGCCCCAAATTCAGGAAAGAATATAAGCACATACTATATTCATCCCATTTAAGGCTTCTTTGAAAGCCTGTTGAAGTCCTAGAAAGGACTCCGTTTGTGCACATGCTTAATTTTTGTCTGTGTTTGAAATGAGTGGTGATTTAAAATATTTAAACATTGAAATGGGGGGTATCTGATATTTCAGAAATCAGTTTCTAACAGTTTCAGGTACAATATTTACTGATGTTGAGGGTATATATTTTGCTTTTGTTACTAATATTATTGATTTTAAGGTCTGCTTGTAAATTTTTGTCCTACAAATGAATTAAAATGCATTTGAAAAAAATCTTGGTTTATTTGTGGTCTTATAGTATAAATGGTTAACACCATACTTACCATCCTAACACAAAATACAATTTGTTTAAAACAAACAAAAGGAAGTACTACTTCACACAACGCACAGTCACCCTGTGGAATTTGTTGCCAGAGGAGGTTGTGAAAGTCAAAACTGTAACTTGGCTGAAAAAATAACTAGATGTGTTCCTGGAGGACAGGTCCATCAATGGCTATTAGCCAAGATGTTCAGGGATGCAGCCCCATGCTCTGGGTGTCCTAAGCCTCTAACAGCCAGCAGCTGTGAGTGGACAACAGGGAATGGATCAACTCAATAATTGTCTTGTTCTGTTCATTCCCTCTGAAGCATCTGGCATTGGCCACTGTTGGAAGATAAGTATACTGGGCTGGATGGACCATTGGACTGATGGAGTATGGCCGTTCTTACATTATGTTCATTCACTACCAGTGCCTCCAAAACAGCTTTTGTTATTTTACTGCATCAAAGACCCCATTCATAGCCTACAAGTTTCCACAAGACTCCACAGTACAGTGACTGCTGGTAGTTAGCAGTCTGCTCGAGGACCTGTTCTGCAGATTGAAAAATTACTTCTGAATCTGTCTCTGAAGTTCATAGGCCTCTCTGGTCAGATTTGTGACTGAAACCAGGTTGATATAGATCTCGAGGTTTCTCTTGTTACACTACTGTAGTGTTCCAGCTTGACTTGACCTTTGTTCAGCAGATAGCAGGGATAAAACTCTGGCCCCATTGAAGTGAATGGGAGTTTTTCCATTAACTTCACTGCAGCCAGTATTTCACATATGGAGATTAAGGGCTTGATCCCAGGAGGGCCCAGACAAAGGTTATGATACTGTACCACTGAGCTGGTGAGCATCCAGAGTTATGATCCAATAGGGTGAATTAAACTGAGGGGTCAGGCAGTCTAGGATGCTCCTGTCCCAGCTTATGCCACAGAAGAGTGAATAGCTGGTTGTGAGGAATATCATTCAAATGCAGTTATGTCCGTGACTGTTCATCACAAGGCTCTTAAGCACAACTTGAATATGCCACTGCTTCTGGATATAACTAAAAATTCTAAAATGGTTGCTGTGAATATAATGGACCTTATTTTCAGAAATAACTGAGTAACCCTATCATGTTGAAGTCACCGGGCAGGGTATGTATTCAGTACCTCCGGATATCAGCTCTATAATTAGTACCATGGTCACTGATGACTCATCGATAGGGTGACTATACGTCACATTTTGGCCGGGACGGTCCCTTTTTTAAGCCTTGTCCTGGCCGTCCTGACTTTTTTGGCAAAAAACTGTGCATGAGGCGATGACTCACCGACGCAGTGCCTCCTGCTGGCCATCTCGGGAATTAGCTCTTTCCAGCCCGGAGCACCCTCTGCAGACCAGTGTCTCACCTGCCGCTGGCCCCGTGTCCCTCCCGGACCCCGGTGCCCCTTTATCTTGGGGTGCTGCCCCCTGGCAGTGCCCCACACTCTGGGTCTTCCCTCCCAGGGGAACCCCCAACCCTCTAAACCCACCTTGCCTCAGTGGCTACTGCCAGTCATCATCTAGCCCCCACTCCCTGGGGCTGACTGCAGTTGTAATCCACTCATCATCAGCAAGGGGGTTAGGGCCTGCTGCCTTTGCCTATCTCTGGGCTGCCCCTCTGCAGCCCCAGTACTTATTTGTCCTTTTTAGCAAGGCCTGCAGCCTGGGGTTTTTCCTGGCTGAAGCTCCCCAGCTCCCTCTGCCCTTCCCCAGCACTGCTCCACCTCAGGTACCCTTCTCAAGTTCCAGGCAGCCAGGTCCTTCTCTCTCAGGAAGCTAGAGAGAGAAAGTGTGTTAGCTTCTGGCCCACAGCCCTCTTATAAGGGCCAGCTGGGCCCTGATTAAGCTGGCCACAGTTGTGGCTGCTTTCCCCATCAGCCTAACTTTTCCCAGCTGCAACCCTCTGCAGGGCTGCTTTAACCCCTTCAGGGCGAGAGCGGGGTGTCTATCTCGCTACAGGCCCATTTCTTCTTGCCAGCTGATCAGTTGGTAAGAGCAAATGGGAAAAATGCGCAGTTTTGCCAAAAAAGTGGGTTGTGACCCCTAGCAGGGTGCAGAGGAATGTGTGCGGGGAGGGAGAGGCAAGCGGCAACACCAGGCCTGTGTGGGAGGGAAGGCTTGGGAGAGTGGCTCAGGCCAGGCCAGCCCCACATGGGCGGGTGGCAGGGGGTCTTGGGTCAGCCTTGCATGCAGAGTGAGGCCTTGGGCTGGCCTTGTGCAGGCAGGTGTCCCATTTTCCCTTTGGGAAAATATGGTCACCCTAGTCATTGAAGCTCTTTCCAGTTTAAAGAAGAGCATTGTTAAGCAAAAATGTCTGAGACTAGAAAGTGTAACATCAATAAGAGGCACACCCTAACTATATGTAATACTTCTAGCTCTACTTATAATGCTTGGCACTTACATGGCATCTTTTGTCCCAGATTCACTGTTAAAATATTAGTATATATTGGTATCCACCAAAGCACGATCAAATCATACAGAAGCATAACTAATATAATGATAAATAAGTATGTTAAAAGAATTTACAGACCAGCTGCACTATACTGAACTATTCACCTAGGATTTTATCTTTAAGGGAATCAGAAAATACAAAAATGAAATCAAAACATCAGCTCTTATTTCAGGTGGCTTTGCTCATACTGAAGGGCCAGCACTATACTGAACTATTCACCTAGGATTTTATCTTTAAGGGAATCAGAAAATACAAAAATGAAATCAAAACATCAGCTCTTATTTCAGGTGGCTTTGCTCATACTGAAGGGCCAGCTAAGCCTGCCATGGATGGAATCCTCTTCTGTCTCTCACAGAGAAAGGATCCTTTGATCCTCCCCAGGGTGTGGAACCAGGGAAAACTGATCTTCCTTTAGGCAAAAATCCAAATGATTCAGTACAGGCCAGTTTCTTAGGAAATACATAATCGGATTCTCAGACCACTCTGTTCCTAAATCTCTTTGAACAAGGCTTTGCTTCTTAAGGCTCTGATCCTGCAATTCATGACACATGGGTGGACTCCTGTATCTACTCACACGCATCAAAGTGCAGAATAAGAGCCTATGCTCTGGTCTACACAGGGCCGGCTCCAGACCCCAGCGCGGCAAGCACGCGCGTGGGGCGGCCCTTTCCCGGGGGGGCGGCAGGCTGGGCCGGCGGACCTGCCGCAGTCATGCCTGCGGGAGGTCCACCGGAGCCCCGGGATGACCGGACCTGCCGCAGGCATGACTGCGGACGGTTCGCTGGTCCCGCGGCTCGGGTGGATCTCCCGCAGGCACGCCTGCGGTAGCTCAAGCAGAGCTGCCGGACCTGCGAACCGTCTGCAGCCGCGGGAGGTCCAGCTGAGCCGCGCGACCAGCGGACCCTCTGCAGTCATGCCCGTGGGAGGTCCGCTGCTCCCGCGGCTCCGGGGCGCCTCCCGCGCATGACTGCTTGGGGCGGCCAAAAAGGTAGAGCCGCCCCTGGGTCTACATACAAACGTGCATGAATATAACTAACTGAGTTTTAACTCACATCATTTGTTATTCCTGAATGTTCTCAGTGTACCTGGGTGCACACAGACTTACGTTAAAACAACAAAAGCTATTAATACAAACTGATTTAGTTATTTTGGCACAAGTTGAGGTGCAGACAAGTTGTAAGTTTTTATTTGCAGCACGCCGCCAACTCCTTCAAGCAACTTGCTGTCCCCAATTAAAGGCACAGCCACATGGGTGGGAAGCATTCAATACAAATGGACTCTTTCTGGAATGCAAGTAGACAACATCCTCCCACGTGGAACAAAAATACATGGAGCTGCTAAATTAATGTTTGTAATATTTGACTTGGCGTGTACAAGAACATATATTAACTATTATGCAACGTGCCACTTATATGATGTTCCATCCACCTATGTTGTGTATATAAAATGATGACATACATTCATTATATATGAAATACATACTTCCTGTCTATGTGGGTTTGTCAGATCATATCAGACCTATTAGAGGTGATAAGCTTTCAGTCACTGAGTAATTCCCACCCCCCCACCTCAAGATAACAAGACACAGGGATAAGAAGGTGGGAATAGGTAATATACGGTAACAAAAGTATAAAATTATGAGACAGGTACACAATTAAAATAGAGCTACATATATTCAAAAAACTACTTAAGGTAAAATCTTGGCCTCATTGCAGTCAATGGCAAAACTCCCACTGACTTCTGTGTGGCCTGGATTCCACCCCTAGAATCTAATACAAATAGTATATTTATCATAAGTTTCAATGATAGATATGCTAATGAGACCAATTCCGATACTTCTAAGAAACTGTACCAAATAAATATGAACTCTCATTCATCTACAAAAGATATTTCTTCCCCTGGCTAAAATCCCCCAACCAACCTCAGATCTCTCAGACCTTTCTAGGTTTGTAATAGTAGTTAATGCGAAAGAAATATTCATTTTTATCCAGCTAGCAAATGATAAATCTAAATGACAAATGTCAGTAGTAAGATCAGGTTCACACAAAGCATACTGCAGCAAACAGGAGGCCTCTGCAAAGTTCACCTCCTGCCTAAGATGAAGCATTATTTGAGTAACATGAATATACACTGGTTGTTTTTACTGGCATTGATTCTAATAAATCTTCTCATGTGCTTAAAAGTACACGTGTTGTACTGAATCAGGGCCCTAATGGATGCTGTTTAGAGTTAGCTTGTAGCTGTATTAAATTTTGAGGTTTTGCATCTTGACATTATCTCACTTCAGAAAGTGAAAGAGACACAGACCTGCTTTAGCAATTGTATTTCAAAATTCAGGGAAACTCCAGAACTTAGATGATCCCTCTAGATTCAGTTAAAAATAACTAAGCCTTGCCAGTTTCAGAACTTGTACTGCAGGCATGTATTGCAAAGTGGCATAGAACAAGCATATGGAATTTTTGCTAGGGTAAGATAAATATCCAAACACTAAAAACAAATCTTTAGAGGAAACCCCCACTCCCACCCTCCAAAATGATCCTCTCTTTCCTTCCTCCTTTCCCACAAAGAAATCCCCACCTCACTTCCTGTCCCAGTTCAGAAGATTACAGACAAGTAAGAACATTTGTGATTTCCCCCCTAGGTTCATTGGATTAATGTTGTCATTGCAGCAGCCAGAAGAATCCAGAATTCCATACACGGAGCAATGAGGCAAGAGGACATAATGAAATGGGATTGAATTAGGGAGATTTCCTCATGCCCAAGTGCCGGGGAAGCGGTGCATTCTCTCAAGCTGCAATTTCAAAGTTTCATTGCATTCTTGAGTGCCTTAGTCTTGCTTAAAAACTAAGCATAAAATGACCACCTCCCATTTTCCCCAGGCTTTGCTTATGTTGCCTAATGTTGCCACGTGTCAATATCAGAGAGGAATCAGAGCAGAAAACATTGATTCAGAATTCTGCCCAACTTTGAGAGATTCAGTAAAAAAGGGACCCAGAGAAGTATCCACCCCCATTCCACCTTTTCCAAAACAAAACCTGATTGACAGTCCAAACCAGCATCAATTCTAGTCAAACCCTATCCTTTGAGAATGTACTTTACAGGGATGTGCAAAGAGACCAAAACTCGGAATACAGAAAACTTAGGACTTCTGAGAAATTCAGAATGTTTAAATGAAGATGAAGCAAAAGCAGCAGAAGCAAAGCAAATTTTGCCTCCCTCTACCTGCTGTTTGCTACGTAGTGTTTCTGTCCTTCTCCCCTCTAAGTAGGGAGTTGGGATCTGACAGGGTCTTTTACTTGATCCACACTTTCCTAAAATAATCAGGAGCAATAATGTCAATTCACCAAACAAAAGGCCTTCAGGCAAAGCAGACAGCTTGCTGATCAATACTCCTATCGATCTCTGTGCTCTGCGTATGAGCACAAGTCAGTAGGACCCATGGTCATCTTCCACTTAGGAGTATTTTCAGTTTGGAAACATATCCTGGGGTTTCTGTGAACTAATGGCAAACTGACTCTTGCAATGGTAAAATCCCAAGCCCTACTGTGACATTCAGGGATTGGGAAGGTCTTCTTTGGATTATACTGAATTTGTGATTGTGCACAAAGACCTCCTGTTTTGGGATGATGTGCCCATGCCAAATGTCAAGTCCTTTTTTTTTACTGCAGATGGGCTCAAACCCAAATATGGGACCTAAACACTCAGTCCTCATTGAGCTTTGTGGAAGTTCAGATCCAGATCTCAACTCTCCAGCTCTGTTCCATCTGGAGTTTATACCAATATCGTAAAGCGAAGGGAAAATGATACCCATTCACCACCAAATTGTTACATTTTGATTTGTTTTAAGAAACCCAAATTATACCATTTGTTGCACTGGAAGTATTGAAGATTCAAGGAAGTGTGAGGGGATGCAGAGAGAAAGTTACCCTTAGTTTCCCCCAAAAGACAACACTAGATAAGATGGTGAATACTGAATAATTTGGACAGTTTCCAGCAACTGGCCACTTCATCTATTAGCTCCTCTTTAACGTAGTGTGTTCCTTCACCTGACTCACATAGTGATGTTTCTGGTCCTTGATTTGGCAACTGAAACTTACTAGCATCAGAATAATGAAATACAAGTATAGAATGGCGAGTACTTCTGTGATGCTCTTGTTTCCATGCAAATGGTGTATTTGTGTGAAAAAAACAAACAGTCTTTTCCCAAACACCCAGGAAAACATTCCTGAAGAGTGGATAACAAGCAACATGAACAAGGTCAAACCAAACAGCTGTTCAGAATTCAAATGACTGTTTGTAGGCCGAATATCTGCAGCATTCAGCCAACATACCAGGCTTCCCAAGCTCAAAAAAACTGAATGCATGAAATTTACAAGCCAAGAAAAAGGGCCACATTCCATCATTTCTATCCACAGCTGTTGAATTGAACTCATTTCTCAAATTTGGAGACGCCAAATAATTTAATCATTAAACTCTCTTGGTGTGAATCATCTTGAACATGCCCAGTGGGAACTAGTTTGTTCCATTGTAAATTCCCCTTCAGGGACTTGTGTACACCCATGGGCGTCAATAAGGCACAAGCAGCCACCAATAATGAGCCACCCTATTGAGTCACTGCTTTAAAGGTGCAACATGCTGGAAATGCAGTGGTCAGTTGGGAAATGGAGATTGTCTAATGTGCAATACGTCTCCCTTATCCGCAAGATCCAAGCTCTGACTCCTGTGATGAGTATAAGTATAGGGTAAACACATTCAGACGAGGACATTGCTTACAAACTGGCACTACCTAACAGGCACCACCTCTCTGCTCATGCCAATTACCATGTCAGGGTGATTTCACAGTCATGGTGACTGCTGCATATATATATGTAAGCTTTGGGTAGGAGATTTACTTAGCAAAGCACTGACAGATGTGAAAGAGGCCAGACACCCAGCTCCACCATGAAGATGACAGGAGTCTTTTTACTTCTCACTCTGGCAGTTTTCTGCTTTTCCAGTGAGTACATTTTGTTATTTCCTGATATTCTGGAGCAGCTGGTGGTGGCCTAGTGCATTATCCCCTGGATGATGTAGTCAGCCCAGCTCAGTTTCTAGGCAGAGAAAAGAGAGGGAGCCTTAAGGGACAGATGCACACACTGCTCATGGGAGTTCCTCTTTCCAGGTATCAGTGCAGTGGCTTATTCTCTTTCCATGCATGTGGAAGGAATGGAGCCTGACCAAGTGTCCATGTTTAGATGCTGGAAGGGAGCTGCACTAGCAAGTGAACTCTTGTGCACCACTTAACAAGCAACATCTCAGCATCTTTAACAAATTTGAGCAAAGGGAATCTATTTCTTGCTGGTGGTGCAAACCAGGGATGTCTCCCATTCTGTGGTTAAGGGGTGAGTCTGGCAGTGAGAGCTTGATTGATAGAATCCTCTAATGGTTGGAGATATATTTGAGAGACCAGAGGACTCCAGGCTCCAGTATGGCAAAATATAGAGCTGGTCTATCCCGCAGGAAATTCCAACATTTCAAAATTTGTTTTTATCCCAAATCGGGACAAAAAAGTTAAAATTTCCAATTTTTTTCCCCACACAATGGAAATTCTTAACATTTTTAGTCTGGAAACATCAAACTGACCTTATTAAAACATTCATTTTGAGACTGTTGAAACATTATACCATGAATACTAAGTATAATATTTTTTATAAAATCTTAACTTTAGTATTACATTATATTTATATATGAAAGTTGAAACAAGCCAAGAAAATCAGAATGAAATACTCCATTTTGATTTTAAATTTATTTGATATTTTTCTGTTGAAACCTTTCAGTTTTGACAAAACACTGTTTTCTGACAGAAAACTGTGTCAATTTTTTTTGACTGGGTCCAGTAGTTTACTACTGGCATTCTAAGATAAAAATAATGATTCTCTCTTCTGGATTTCACAGTGCATCTTGTCTTAGATTGCAAGGTTTTTGTGGCAGGCAATGCCACTCTCTTTGGGTCTTGTTCACAGCCAAGTACACAGTTGGCACTAAACAGTTAATAAAATTAATAACGTCTTGCCTTTTAGGGGAGGTGGCCTGAATCTGATTCAGTTCCAGGATGATGCAGACATGGGATTTGGTAGTATACAGGAGACTGAAATCGACGCAAGGACTTTGTGTAACTTTTGCTACTATATATTTGATCATAGGTTGTGCTAGACAACAGAGTTTCGACGAGATCTAAGGGTATTAATTAATGTTGGGTCACACCCAACAAACGCTATGACATTGTAGTTTGTGAAAAGCATGCGTACAGGGCACTTTGACTTCTCTTACCTTTTGGAAGCCATGACTGCTCCAGGAGATGCCCAACATATACACATCCCCAGAGAAAGAAAACTGTGTCATCAAAAAGAACTGCTTTATTCCAAGAACAGCTGATTTCTTCTCTATAGTGTTATTATTTATATCAACGTTTCACTTGGAGGACCCAATTGAGATCAGAGGTGCTGGACATACATATAGTATGAAACAGACCCTGTCCCCAAGAGCTTGCAGTCCATATGGACAGGACAGATCCAGAGTGAAAGAAATACTTTATTATTATCCTCACTAGTGACCTTATTACTAGACCTCACTAGTGAGGATAATAATGAGGAAATCAAGGCTCAGAAAGATTAAGTGACTTAAGCAAGGCCACAGAATGAGTTTAAAGTAGGACTAGGAATTGAGCCTAGGTCTCTTAAACCCCAATCTGGCATCTTAACCATTAGACCATCCTGAGTTAACTGAGCAGTCAGCATAAAAGTGACTCCCTGGCCTTTAATCTTGCTTTGATGTGTCCATTTGACTGCAAGGGGCTTCGTTCCCTCTGATAGGCAAAGACTGTGCTAGATGCTGACACAGAATTCAAATATCCAGAAGTAAATAAGATTTGTTAGCAGTTATAATAAGTCTTGATAAATGTGTTGTATTCAGCACTGAAAAACACTGTCATTATTTACATCAAAGGAGGTAATATTTCATGAATGACCCACGAATACAGGAAACCTCTCAGTAATATTTACTAGCTACAGTTAATCCAAAGTAACAGTGGCTGTGCGTGGCTAGCGTGGTGCAAAGCAGCCAATGTGAACTGGTGAATCTGTCCCCAGGTGTTTAACTGAATAGCCTTCAAACATTTTCCTTCATTTGATCTTTTGTGTCTGTGATTTTGTTCCAGGTGCTGCCAGTCAAAATGGGAGCCAGGTGAGTCATTTTCCCTTGATCAAAAATAAATGGTTTGGAATGATTGCAGAGTCAAGATCTGTGGCAGGAAAAACACTAAAAAGTAAATGGGAAGTATTTGAAAGGGTAAAATACAGGAATGCTACAGGATCCAGAGAATAAATCCCTAGGATTCAGACATACAGTTTTCATACAGTCAGACTGATAGCATTCAGGCCCAGATTTTTTAAGATATCTAGGCATTGCTGCACTCAGCATTGCAGTTCCAAATAAATTAAGGTCCTAAATCTCATTTTTAAAAGTGACTTAGACACTTAGGAATCTAAATTCCATTGACTGTCAAGTGGTTCCCATATCCCAAACCATGTGCCTGAGAGAACTCCACTTACCTCCAATGATGCTCCAACCCCATTGAGGAGGCAGGAATAAACCCCACAAACAAATGCTTCACTCAACAACAAACAACATTTTCATCTGAGCAAAGACAAGCCCTTGGGTTTTACTGGGGATGATTCAAAGATGGGGCAGCTATAGGGAGTCAGCTATACACATCCTCCAGCAATATAGTAAAATGTACCCAGTCCCCAACCCCTGAATATCCAAAATAATGCTCTCCAAAGTGATTAAGAGTCCAAACAGCCACCCAGTCCCAGTCCCAGTCCCAACCAGAATACCTTCCAACCCATGCAGTGGTGCTGGGGCTTTAGTCCAGCGTGAGTTCGGACTGCTGCTGAGCTCTGGTCTCTAGTGTGTGGACTGGTGTCTGTCTCCTTAATCCTTGTGTTGGCTGGGACTCCTCTGCTGCGTCCGGGCTGCTCCATCAGCCTGGCTACAGCCTTGGGATCCAGGTCAGCTCCTCACAGCCATTGCAGCAGTTCCACACCACTCAGTTACAGAGGACACCCCCGCCCCCATATGCCTGCCAGCTGGCCCAGAACCAATTAGTTGGCCTATAGCCAGTCCTTCATCCTTGTTGTGGAGTGACAGTTCTCCCCTCCAGTGAAAGGCAGGCTGGCGGCAGGAGGCCAAGGGTGGAATTTCCTCCCAGGCTCTAACTAATCAGAGCTCAAGAAGGTGGAGCATTTCTGGAGAGTGACTTCTTCACAGTTATAAAAATGTTTGGGTGAAATCCTGGCTCCGCGGTGGAAGTCAACATAACTCTTGCCACTGACTTCAACGGGGCCAGGATTTCATCCTTTGTCTGCATATTACCCATTAACTAGGATCTTGCATTGTTACAGGTAAATCCATGTTAACTGCATTTAAGGCTCTGATCCAGCAAAGCACTTAAGGACATGCTTGAGCTCAGTGGGACTGCTCACATGCTTAAAGTTAAGCATGTCCTTAACTGCTTTACTGGGTTAGTGTCATACTGAGACTTTACTTCTTGTCAAGTATCAGAGGGGTAGTCGTGTTAGTCTGGATCTGTAAAAGCAGCAAAGAATCCTGTGGCACCTTATAGACTAACAGACGTTTTGCAGCATGAGCTTTCGTGGGTGAATACCCACTTCATCGGACGCAAGACTTGTATTGAAGTGGGTATTCACCCACGAAAGCTCATGCTGCAAAACGTCTGTTAGTCTATAAGGTGCCACAGGATTCTTTGCTGCTTTTGCCTCTTGTGGCTCTCAACTTGTGCCAATAAAGCACAGCTAAGTCATCTGGTACCAATCATATAGGAAAGGGTGATGGGGTCCTCCATCACCGCAGCTGTCCTCCAGTTGGCATCAGCAGATGAGTAATCCAGAGAGGTAGGCGGAAGAGTTTTCTCCTTAAACAGAGGCAATACAAGGATGAAATATTTAATAATCACGAGTCTTTCCTAGCGTCAGACAAAAATCCAGTTTAAATTGCCTGACCTGACAAGTTACAATTGTGAGTCAAGTTTGGCAGACCCAATCTAGGCTTGTTTCACAGGTTGTAGGGCCTGCTGTCCTCCTGGGCATTGCACCATTGCTCTGAAAACTAATACACTTGGATTCCAACCTTCAAAGAAAAGGCACTCCACCATCACAGGAACTCCCTTAAGAATAACCTGCTTCTAATCCCTAAAAATTCATACCTAGGCATTGTCAGCAAAGTACCTCAGCTGGGCGTATCTATCACAGTGGGTTTAAGGATAGAAATGGTTCCAAAGGTAACCAGAAGCCAAATCACATGGAGTTTTCAAGATTAAAACCATTACCTCGAATTCCACATGGGAGTAGATGAGAAGCCTGTGGAGTTCTTGTGTTTGCAGAAGTAAGATCAGGAATGACACTTCGCTTGGTTGGAACCAGTATGGACCTGGAAGCTGGGTCAGGAGCTGTTCTGGCTTGGGAAGGATAGTTCTTTTTCCAGTTCTGCCATCCTCAGTTTTATCCCCTGGTCCATAACTGATGCAGCAGTAAGGTAGATTTAAATTGGGATTCTTCTTTCTACAATTTCTTTTTATGTTTAATAGCTGCACAGTTGAACGAGGTCTGCCTGCAAGTTTGCCCAGCTAGTTCTTCTCACAGTTATAAGATGAGTTGGAAGCTGCTACTTTCAGGGATTCAAGAGGCTATGATCACCCTTTGAATGAATCTAACATGTCCTCAGGAACCTGACCTTCTCCACAATAAAGAGCAACTCACAACTAGTGTTGGTCAAAAACTTTTATAACTCACATTTTTTCAAAGAAAAAAAAGATACATTTTTCATGGGAGTTTTCACAAAACATGTTCCCATTTTCCCAACAGCTCTACTCCCCACAGCCCTCTGTGTGTCCATCCCTTCAACACAGACAGGCTCAAAGGGATAGCAAACCCTAGAAAGATGTCATACACCTGGCTCTGCTGGTGGCAGATACTTCTCAGTGGGAAAAAATGGCTTGTTGTTTCCATTGTTTTAACTACTTCTGATAGATTGAGAGCCAGATCCTCAGCTGGTTTAAATGTGGGTAGCTCCACTGACTATGCTGGTTCATACTAGTTGAGGATCTGGCGCAGGGAGTAGGCAACCCCATTATTATTGTAATTGTAGATGAAAGAAATGAGGAAGGGAATTTTAAATAAAATGGCATTATTTTGTTTATAGGTTGACTGCAGTGAATTTAAGAATGTAGAGAGAGGTAGAGAGACCTACTGTGCAAAGATCTACCAACCTTATTGTGGCTCTGATGGCAAAACATATACAAACAAGTGTTCCTTTTGTGCAGCAGTCATGTAAGTACAGAAACAAGGAACTGCTCCTGAGGCATTAAAACTTTGACAAGAATTGATTTATCTGTCACTTCTATAAATCTTATTATCCCATAGGGTTGCCCACATGTTCAGAATCTGTATCTGTTTGCCTATTTGCTCAGTTTCTATAGAGTTTCTTTCAGTAATGAGGCCAAATTGATTGAAATACTGATCACTAGAAGTCAGTGGAGAGCTCCCTATCTCAGCAGAAATTAGAGACTAGACAATCAAAAGGTGAGTCCACAGAGCTACATCTCCCAAATGAGGTGTTTGCTAACAAGAAATCTGGGACCCAAATAACTTTGTATAGGATTGAAAAGTATTGAAAGTGTCAGAAGAGTTTACTCATGGAATAAGAATAAAAAGTCTAAACAAAAAAGAAATCCACTGTAGTTAGGAGCCCTCCTGTTTCTATCAAGGTTGATGCCATGGCAGAATATCATTCATGGATATAGTACTGGTGGTGGCCATCTTGCTGAAAAGTAGTGTCAGGCTAAATTCTGTGGTCCTTTATTTAGCAACATCCCCATTGATTTCCCAACAGTATGGCAACCCAGGCTCATACAGATAGTGAACAAGTTACCTTCTGGGCTGTTGAAGAACTTGAACAGGAAATAAAAGCATTAAACATTAGATATTTTCCACCATTTGTGAACCCAAGATGGCAATGTCTTAATTCTAGAGATAGGCAAACCAGCTTGTCTGACATATGGAGTGACACAACCTGTGTGCAAAACTTGAATCCCAGTTTCCACATTTAATTAAATTATAGTATATTAATTTAATTTTCTTGCAACTCTGGGCATTTTGGCATAGAATCCTAAGAGAAAAAATTCTGCAACAAAGCAGGCAGTTTTTGCAATATTTCTGGTTCAACATCATAAGAGGAGATCCCTCTCTCATGAGATTTCCCATCCAAGTTTGAAGGCCCAAGAGGTTTGATAGTTCACATGAGCACCTATGCTATAATCTGTGAGGGGAAAATAGCAAGGAATGGCTCTATCAATCTAGTAGAAAACTACAGATTCTCTGTTCACAAGTGGGTCAGTTGGGGACTTTAGTCTATAACATCAAGTTTACTGCCTCTAATTTCTCTGTGTTTTCATTTTCTCCTAGGAAAAGTAATGGGACACTGCGTCTGAAGAAAACCGGTGAATGTTGAATGAATCCCCATTGTATCTGAGTCTGATTCCTGATTACACTATCTGTATCCATTATCAGTTTGGATCATATCACTGTCTCTTGAGTTTACTTTATTAAACAAGCAAAGCAGGAGAAAGTTTTGTCCATTGTTTCTTGTCAAGAAGAAGGGATTATGGACTGTAATGCTGTATATGAGTTCTTTCCAGTGTATAGAAAATAATTACAGAGCAGTAATTCCAGAGAACAAAAGATATAATACTGCTGTGTTCATGATATACACGCAGAGAAGTTAGATAAAAACATAAAATACCCTTTCTGGAAGGCTGCAATGTAACACTACTTGATTTTTTTAGAAATCAGAATCCTAGCACACAAGAACCCCAAAACAGAGAGAGACAAAGCAGGCTGCTTCCTAAAATAGATAGGCTCACTCAACCTTTCAAGGACGAGAAATTAAAGTGATAGCTTTGTCAAACGATCTCCACTTAAGTTTGATCAGTAGTGGCTCTTTTTCACTTCTGATAAGCTGGCTTTATATATCTCATTTGTAGCCCTGAACAACTGTCTGTTTTGCTCTTATACTTTGGACTATTACTGCTTTACTGGGCTCTTGGATCGCTTGTTTTGGCTTTGTTTGTTCCCCTTTTCATTTGTCTTCTACGAATATTCCAGGAAACGGGTTCACTAGAAGAAATGTTCATGAAAACTGAGAATGTTTAGCAGATTTTTGCGAGTGTTAAGGGAAAGCAAATTTTGAGCTTGAAACATATCAGTTTGGTTCAGAATAAAGCACTGATAAAAACTGCCACAAAATGAAAAAGGAGGAAGAGATCTCTCTGCCCTTTTAAAGGTGAATGAATTTGGAAGACAGACAAACAGACAACACACCAAACTCCTCATTTATCAATCCAGACCATCATATTGGGGAATCGGCTTTAGCACACTGTACAGTGCAACAGAATGACCGATGGGGAATTTCACAATCAAAGGGAAGGGTTACAACTGGGCTTTGTGAATGGGGTTTCTTCAGATGGCACCTACTGAGCAGAGCACTAATAGATATTGAACACAGATCTGACAACCATCCCCATCATGAAAATAACAGGTGTCTTTGTTGTCTTCACTATGATGCTAATTCTGCTTCTTGGGTGACTAAGTTTTGGTCCCCTTTGTTGTGACGAAAAGGCAGCTGGCAGTGTAATCATCTGTTGCCAACAAGCCTCAATTAACCTCTTCATGGTCCCAGACAAGGAGAAGGAGAGCACATTAGTGATGGGAGCACATTTTATTCTACTCTAGGGAGTCCTCTCTGCTGGTTGGTGGGTCACCACCTATTACCTTCTGTATTCTGTTGTGAAGGCTGGAGCTAATTGGTTCCCAGGTGTGTTAGACTTAGCCAGAAAGTTTGGAGGTTGACAGGGAGGAGCATCACTAGGACACTAAGCTCTGGATACCATATTGAGCCCTTGCAATGATTTATCTGTAAACTAAGAATATGACCAACTTCTTCTTAATCCTTTTTTAAATGATTGGTGCAGAAGGAATGTGTCCCTTGTTGGTGCTGTGGTTTTAGGGTGAGGCTACTGGGCCCAAGGGGTGAGAAAGGAGGTTTATCAGATGGGTTTTGGTAAGTCATGCTTTCTTGTATTGTACCAGTTTCTTTGTTTGGGGGCATATTCCTTGGGTTCTGTTTTAGCCTCTCCAAGCTTCCAGCCTCCACTAAGGCAACATCTTGCATTTTAGAAAGTGTGAGCTAGTGCAAGACTGTGCATAGACATAGGTGCCAACTCTGTGGGTCCTCCGGGGCTCAAGCTCCCACAGAAAAAAATAGGGGGTGCTCAGCACCCACCAGCCACAGCTGGGCGGTTGATCAGCTGTTTGGTGGCTGGTAGGAGGCGCTGTGGGGAGGGAGGAGAGCAGCAAGTGGTGGGCTGGTGGCAGGCCTTGGGGGAGGGGGCAGAAAGGGGATAGGAAGAGGTGGAGTGAGGAAGGGGAGGAGCAAAGGTGGGGCCTCAAGGGAAGGGGCAGAGAGGGGTGGGGCACCCACTGGGAAAAATTAAAGTCAGCACTCGTAATAGAGGAAAGTGGTAGCTCAGCGTAATATTTACCATCATCTATGGGCTTTTTTGCTTCTCTTATGGTTTACAGCTACTATATCCAGCCACATATGAATAAAAAACGTTCAGCTGAGAATCGAGGGTGTTCATTCATTTTGAGTCATACACAATCTGTAGTATTGCACGTTGTGGAGATCATAAATATACAGAGCCCTTTGTCTGACATCTGGAACCTTCTGGAAATCCAGATTATTTAAGGGAGAGTTCCGCGTCATGTGCAGCCTTAGACATTAGTGCTGAAACAAGCTGAATAAGTGGCTAATTCCAAGAAGAACTGATTCGTCTCTGGAAGATGTTGCTGAGGACGTTTGAGATCAAGTGTTAATTTCACTCCCTGGCGCATATCTTGCCTATGATTAGCTCACTCCAGCAGAGAGGACATCCAGGAGAGTGCTGCTGTAAGGCTGTGGCATTCTGGACACTGCTTTGACATTATTTCAGACGTGATTGAAGTGAAAAATAAAACCTAAATCAACATTCTGAATTCTTTGAAAGAAATATGTTTAGGAATCCACAGCTGGCATAAATCAGTGCAACTCCAGTGAGGTCAACAGAACTATGCTGTTTTATACAAGCTTGAGTGTGTCCTCAGAACCAGCTGAGCAAAAACTTCTAGTGGAACAGTAAATCCTGGAGAATGTTCTCTGTCCAACAATAAACAGATCCAATCATTATGTACTAGAGTCATTTACAGTTCCATTCTCATCCCATTAGGGCAGAAATGTCCATGCCATGTTGTTTGCTGGGATAGGTTTCATTCCATTTTTTGATAGATGAGTGTTTTGAATTTAATTTCTCTCCAACATTGTATCATCCATGTCTGTGTGTTTGTTCCATGAATTGCCAGTCAGGATGATAATATGAGTCCACTTATTACTGCTACTCATCTATCACATTTCCCAGATCAGTATAAATGGGTTGCACCACACTTTGGGTGAGATCTCTATGTCTGAGAAACACTAAAACCAATAAGAGAAACTGGAAGGAATCAAGCAGGAAAACTACCCCAGTGCCATCAAACCAAGGGAGTAAACCGCTGTGGTCCAGCTATCCATGTAGTCAATACAATCTGTACTTAGACTGTATGAGATACAAGGCCAGATCCTCATCTGTCATAAATAGACATAACTCCATTAAAGTCCCCAAAGCTACATTGATTTCCACTAGCCAAGAATTTGGGCCACAGAGAGCAACAGAGAAGGGCAATGGGTACTGTTTGTCTTGGATTTTCTCTTCATCTTACACAAACTCTTCTGGAGCTTTTATTCAATAGCTCTGCATTTCAGGGCCAATTTCTTGTATGCGTCAGCTCTGCTAGCTAGTTCGTACCAATAGAGTTGAGCCATATCAGATATTACATGCAACAGAAAAGGCTGTAGGGTCATCCCCTCCCCAACAACCTAGATAGTATCATATAATCATAGAATCATAGAATCTCAGGGTTGGAAGGGACCTCAGGAGGTCATCTAGTCCAACCCCCTGCTCAAAGCAGGACCAAACCCAACTAAATCATCCCAGCCAGGGCTTTGTCAAGCCTGACCTTAAAAACCTCTAAGGAAGCTGAATAAGTGGCTAATCCACCACCTCCCTAGGTAACCCATTCCAGTTCTTCACCACCCTACTAGTGAAAAAGTTTTTCCTAATGTCCAACCTAAACCTCCCCCTCTGCAACTTGAGCCCATTACTCCTTGTTCTGTCATCTTCTACCACTGAGAACAGTCTAGATCCATCTTCTTTGGAACCCCCTTTCAGGTAGTTGAAAGCAGCTATCAAATCCCCCCTCATTCTTCTCTTCTGCAGGCTAAACAATCTCAGTTCCCTCAGCCTCTCCTCATAAGTCATGTGCTCCAGCCCCCTAATCATTTTTGTTGCCCTCCGCTGGACTCGCTCCAATTTATCCACAACTCTCTCCAATTTATCCACAATTTATAGTACCGAAACTCTTGTCCGCCATGACCATCAACGGGTGAGTTAGTCAGACAGGCAGGAGGCCTTTGCTTTCTCCTCATAGGCAGAGAGGAAATGAGGGAAATCCTGAACCTGAGTGTATAAAACTGAACCAGAATGAGAACCATTTATCCACTTCTCTGAACTGTGGAGCCATAGAAGAAACAGGTGGTAAAAATAATCTAAAATGTTATAATATTCTCTAGCCGGGAGGTGAGCAGGGGGACCTGCAAGCCGCCACTAGATGTCACTATTTGCCCAATGGTCTACCAGTCTGTTTGTGGCACTGATGGTAAAACATACAGCAACAACTGTACGCTTGGTGGATCTATCAGGCAAGAGCAGAAATAAATGACTAATTCTGAATGAAAAAAAAAATACTCTCAGAGCTGATCCACCCTGAAGCATTTATTTCCCCAACATGTGGCCACAAACCAGATGGTATATTTATTGGTAGCTTTTTGTGGGTGGGTAGGTATGTGCTAGAGGGTGCAGGATTCAGCAATTTCTGTGAAGTTGAAGCGCTTCCACCAGAACAAAATGAGGCTGTTTCAAATTCATTATAGATCATTCCCAACCCAGTTTATGAAGCCTCTGCAATGAGCTGTGTATCAGTTTTGAGCAGGGAGACAAGGAGACTTGGTTTTCCATCTCCTACATCTTGTGGAGTCACTTACACCAGTAAAAAGTAGGGCTGGAATGCTGCAATTTTGACTTGGTAGCATTTTGTACCCACTTTGCACTGGCTACATGACTATACAAGGTGCAAGGCAATGGAGAATCAGGCCAGGAAGAGGTGGCCATAGGGAAATGAACCTTTTAAAAATGAGTGTACAGGCCGTTAAATGCAGAGACTCATAGGCCAGCCATTTTCAGATTTATTATAGAAAAGTGTTAATAGAGCTTGGGCAAAACTTTGAAAAACATCTTAGAGATGTAGGAGACTAAGTCCCACTGACTTTCAAGGAAACTTAAGCACCCAAATAACTTTTGAAAATAGGGGCGAGGCTCCTACGGCACATAGGTGCTTTTGAAAAATATTACCCCTTGACTAATTGTATTTTGGTATAAGATCTTGAAAAGCCTATTGTAACATATTTCCCCAAGAAACCATTGCTGCTACTCTTTTCTTAAAACTCTTTTTAATCTCTGCTAGCACTACTGTGTTGATGACTGCTGGTGGTTACCATCTTGCTGAGAAATGAAAGCTGTGGTGACCTTGGTTTTGGTTTTTGTCAGGCAGATTGTAGCTGGCTTTAGCTGAAATTGACTAGTAGAACAAAAGATTTAGGGGGAGACTTCCAGAGGAACAGAGTGGAGTCAGGTGCCCAGCTCCCACTGAAAATCAACATTAGCTAGGAGTCTAACTCCCATTTGTACCTTTGGAAATCTCCCTTCTAAATATTAAGCCATAATATCCTAAGGCTTATGATACTAGAAAAACTAGATAGGCCTGTGGCAGGAGACCAAAGGAAGAGCACCATCAAACCTCTACATTGAGATTATTCAGTTGTACAGTATATAAATATTTGGGGGTGGAGGGAGAGCGGGGGATGAGGAGAAGAGTGAACTGTTTTAATCTGAAATAAATTTTTCCTTTATGAAAAAGTCCAGTAGAACGGTAGTAGAGAATTTTTAAAACCAGTCTGTAAGCTTCTGTACCAGAGATATTAGCTATCTGATTGTATGGACTGGTTTAAGATTCTCTAGAAAGGTTCTCATTCTAATTCTGTGGGGTTTTAGTTCAATTTCTACAGAACTCTATTAATTTTATCCCTATTAAATTGTATAGGACTCTTCTATAAGGGTTCTACCCTCAAATACATGTGCACAACTCTCATGAAAGTCCAGTTGCATATCTGAGGGCAAAATTTGGCCCATCATGTATGAATAACTAGCATCTATTGGATTAGTTCACTGGAAAACTTGAAATGTTTAACTTCCAGGTTATACATTTAGATCATTCTCTCTCTCTCTCTCTCTCTCTCTCTCTTTCTTTCTGTGTTTCTTCTGCAGTGTAAGTTGTGCAAAAATTAACATGAGGAACCCTGATGCAGGTCTGAGGATGAATGAAAGTGCTTTCACTTTCCACAAGCAGATCACCGCACAGAAACACTTCTCTGCTCTTTTCAGGCTGATGGTGTCACTGTCTCTTAATTTGCTTGTTCAATAAAGTATACTAAGCAAAACCGTTTGTCCGTTTTCATTCAGAAAGAGGGAATGTGGTCTTTGATGTCTCATACAAACTCTTTCCAGATTATTGGAAAAGCATAAATTAGCATGGCTGGTCAAGAAATTATTTTCTTTTTACAGTGAAAAATTTCAGGTTTATGTCAAAAAGCTGAAAACCCAAAGACTCTCATGTACATTGTTGCAGATGCTGCTTATTCTCAGTCTGGTTTCCCTACAGTGGAAGGGCCTCTCCTGAGGAAGCTGTGGAGCCAAAGACAGCAGTTGTCTTTTCCAGTTCTCCTGATGTTTGCTGCCTCTGTCACAGTCCTAGCTACAAGGCATCTTCTAAAGCAGGCTAGTTACCCTTATCCCTTGCCAACACCCAGTATGAACCTGGCGGACCTTACTGTTCAGAGACACAACTCTGGTACTTTTTGTCGCTTATGAGGTTCCCCCCGTCTTGCCCCAGCCTAAAGTAGCTTTGTTATTACCTTGTCTCTAGTCAGATTATACGCTTGCCTTAAAGTGGTTCTGGCCGACAGACCACTCTGCCCTGCATCTGTGGGCAGTTATATAGACTCTGCCCCCTAGGCTGCGCTGCCCTGAACACAAGGGCACTGTAATTGATTCGGGCCAATGGGCCGCACTGCCCTAACTGCAAGGGCAGCCATATTGTCTGCGGCCTCTGGGCTGTGCAGCTTTCAGCCTAAAGACAGTCAGGTAGACTGTAACCATGGTGGTATCACAACTCCGCCATGCCCCAAAGGAGGACAGGGTGTGCATACCGTGTGACACGCTTCCTCACTTCCCTAGCCCCTCATCAGATATAACTTGGTACTGAAGAGAATCTGGCCCTGTATGTGTAAAAACAACTCCATGGAGTTCTATGGGTCTAAGACTGGTGAGGTGGAGAATAAGGCCCTTTAGAGCTTTTTTAATTCTCCCACTATCCCCTCTAACCTTTTAAAAATACTAAAAGGCTTTTCTCTTCAGCAGGGCCAACTATATAAATCAAATGCAGAGTTTCCAGGCCAGCCCACTTTGGAGATGTTATGAATCAAATGAAAGTTAGGAACATTTTCAAAAAGGAAATGGACAGGTCAGTTTTCAAAATACCATAACTTTGATACACCTTTTTTATTTTAACCAAAATTACAAGGAAAATGTTACCCCAGGATGTGCTCTACATGCAATATTTCAAGATCAGATTCCTGTTTTGAGAAGGGACAATAAAAATCAAGCTTATAGTGGGAATCTAGCCTCAACCTAATGCTGCTTCGAAGCAAACAGGAAGGGTGTCATGAGAGGCCACAAATCCCCCTTTAAAGAAAAAAGAAAAATAAAGAACTTTACAGAATTTACTTTACCGAACAAAGAAACAGAGATAGTGATGCAAACTGCAACCGCTATATAGAAGAACAAATAGAGAATGTGTTTCTACATAGGGACTTTCTTGTGGAAACTCAAAACAAGAAATCCACTTTTATGCCTTCTTTTTCTCATGGCATGGTCCAGGGTGTTTTAAGCCAAGTTTTCCACATGCTGCCCTAAAAGAGAGACACACGGACAAAGAGATAAGATAAGACACAAAGATTTCAGTGGCCTAGCCTTGGAGGGAAACCCTCTAACCTTTCCCACTAAACTTATGCAGATAACAGTAGTTATTCACATGGGCTAGATCAGATTCTGCCCTCATGTGTGCACACTGGCATTAAGGGGAGTTGTGAATGCATATCGACTGGAAGAAGTTACATTCATTCAAAAATGCACTCTTTCCTCAAAACTACCACATTCCCAAAGCAAGCACACACCATGTAGGAAACAATCATGTCAGCATGGCTAAGCCATGGACTGTCTTTGTGTTTATTGTACAGCTCCAAGCATAGTGTAGTAGCTAAGCTAATAATAATAATAACATTTACAATTTGCGCTTTTAGAGAGCAACACTAGAGGCACCCATCCTGCTTAATATTGATGCTTTATAAGAAAGCACTACCATAGTAGAATAGCCCCAGGCACTACAGCTAGCACTAGTGATATTTCACTGTTTGGGTGGGACTATTTCTGTAGGATTTGGTGAAGTGGTGCCTTTAAAGGCTCAGTTTTAAGCATGATGGCTGCCTCCAGTGTTACTTTCTAAAATGCAAATTGTAAGTAAAACTTACTTTGGAACTATTAAAGAGATGCCATTTGCTTTCCTTGCGATACTGGACTCCATTTTAAGAAATGGAGTTTTCAGGGTATAGAAATTTAGTCTGCTGAGTGATAATAAGTCCTGAACTATGAAAACCTCTTGGCGCTGCAATAATGGGCTGGAAATGTCATGAGAAGAGGCCATCTTTAGCTCCCAGGGGAGCTGAACAATATCAGCCTCTGTCAGGCTCCTTCAAAAGTTTTGCTTTCAAATAGACTGGGAAGGGCAGAGATCATAAAAACAAAAAATTATTGTGAATTAAAAACAAACTTTCTCAGTAAGCTGATTGAAAGTCATGGGAAAAACATTTTCCAGTGAGAACAACTTTTTGTTCTTTTTCATAGAAAGTGGTCTCTATACACTTGTCAATATTCATTGAAAACCCCACATTTTTCAATGAAAATAGAATTTTTTTTCTGTGAAAATGTTCCAAAAAGTCATTTAAAAAAAGTTTCTGTGGAAAATTTCCTACCAGCTATTACTCTGACCTTCAAAAAGTTTGATTCAGTTTTTGTGGAGGTTTGGAACATTGCTTATTGTCTGATGAAGAATCAAAGAAAGAGCCGATATCTTCTACCACTGAATAAGAAATAGAATTTATGAGAATAGAAAAACGTTTTTACCCCAGAAATTACTCTACCCTGTCAACTTCACTGTAGAGCTTCTGCTTAGAACCTCTTCCAGTCCCCCTATCTGGCTTCCTTCATTTTTAAAGAAACTGTGCTGATATTCTCAGTCTCGAGCTGGCCAAAACCTTTCTGCCAACACACATTTTCAATAGAAGGGTCTTCATTTTTTTTGACAACCCCCCCCCCCCCAAAATCAAAATAAATTCTTGACAAAAATTGTTTTCACTAAGAACTTTTTCGGGGGGGAGGAGGGGAACCATTTTCCAACCCGCTCTGTCTCATTTTATTCAGTTAGGTTTGCTCATTCCCAGTGCAAAGATATTTCCATCCTGAGCGAAGAAGAAGAAAATGTAAACATTTAATATTTTCATATTTTGAACTATTTTGTTCAATTACTTTAGTTCTTTTAAAGCCAGATGGCAACTGATTACAGTACACCGCTACCTCGATATAACGCCACCTGATATAACATGAATTTGGATATAACGCAGTAAAGCAGTGCTCCGGGGGGTGGGGGGGCTGTGCACTCCGATTGATCAAAGCAAGTTCAATATAACATGGTTTCACCTATAACGCGGTAAGATTTTTTTGGCTCCCAAGGACAGCATTATATCGAGGTAGAGGTGTATCTGGTACTGAGCTCCCACCAGGGCCGAATTTCCAATTAGGCACAGTAAGCATGTGCTTACGCGCCAGTGTTAACTACCGTATATATTCGTTCATAAGCCAAAATTATTTATTAAAAAGGGAAGCATCAAAGAAGGGGGTCGGCTTATGAACGGGTATAGAGAGGGGGAGAGGTAGGACACAGCCCCTGCCAACAGAGGGGGCAAGGAGAGGCAGCACAGTCAGCAGAGCCAGAAGGGGAGAGGTGGGGTCAGAGTCTCTTCTTCTGGCCACGCTGCTCTCCCCACAGCCTCCGAAGCAGCTGCAGCTCTGGGGCTGGCAGGCTGCAGCTGCCCTGCCCAGCCTGCTGGAGCAGCTCTGGCTGGGCCAGAGACATCCTTCCCTGGCCTGCCCCAGGTAAGGTGGGAAGGGATGGGATGAGGCGAGTGTGGGGGTCCCGGGCTAGGGGGTGGGACAGGATGGGTTACACGGGGAGGGGTCATGTGGAGAGGTCCCAGGTTAGGGGTGGGGTCATTTGGGGAATGGTCACTGGGATTACTCCCCTGACCCTCAGCTTCTCCCCCCCAAAAAAATTTCCCCACCAGTTGCTGTCCTGGCCTGTCAGGGTAAGCTGTTGGTGGGCTGGAACATTTTGTTTTCTTAGATTTACCTCCGTGCCTACGGACGCGCAAGGTAAACCAATCATCTCGGACCACCAGAGGCTTATCCTGATGGACCAAGAGCAAAAGTTTGCCAACCCCTGAATTAAAGGGTCGGCTTATGAATGGGTCATAAAAAATTGCCATTTTTACTTATCCATCTTGCGGGGGTCGGCTTATAAACAAACTGGCTTATGATCGAGTATATATGGTATGTGATTTTCTAGCCCAGTTGGGCTATTTTTAGCTGTCAATTACCGGGGTTATTTAGCAGTTGTGAGTTTTGGTATTTTGGGCTGTTTTGCTGCCACTGTCCACATTGCCACTGCTCGGGAGTTCTTGGGAAGGAGGGAGCCTGGCAGGTGCATTTTTTCCTTAAGTGAAAAGCCACAGCATTCTTCTTGGAGCCAGGTTAGGAGGCAGAGTGGGCCACATAGAACTGCTGGGGGCTCCAGGCAGGGCCACATAGGAAGGCAGAAGGGGCACTGAAGATGCTTTGCCTCGGAGCACAAAAAGTATAAATCTGACTCCCACACAGCTGAGTGCTAATAACATTGCTTTTCAGCCAGATGACTGCCAGCTGTACATTTTAAGAAAGCAGCTGGCCAGATTCTGACCCGTTTATACCATTGTAAGTTCAGAGGAGCTCTATATGCACTGGTATAACTAAGATCAGAGTCTGACTCAGTGAACTTGAAGAGAGAAGTGGAAAACTCAGGATCATAGCAGGTTTTCCTTTATTATTCCTAATCAAAGAAGAATCTGTTCTGGTCATCAGTGGGCAGGATTGAACCTCGGGCCTCTGGAGCTAAATGCATGAGCCTCTACTCCATGAGCTAAAAGCCAGCTAGCTGTTAGCTAAGGCTGTAGAGCAGCTGGCTAGAGCTCACTCGCTCTCCGTCTTTCTCTCTCACACGAATTTGAATCAATTTGGCTTTGTTACAGGACAGCTTTTCCATGTCAAAGCAATTGCAGAAGAAACTTAAAAAACCTGGAAGCAGATGAGTAAATTGAGGGGTGCTGCTCCTATGGGAGGAAAACCCTTCTGGAAAAAGCAAATAGATTAGCTCTGAGTGTTGTTTTTATTACTCTGCATAAGTGGTTTATTTCAGTACTCACCTCATGGCTCTGCCAAAGTAACAGTAGTTTCTATAAGTTCTGCCATCAGTGGCACAGACACGTTCCCGGACTGTGGGGCACGGGATAGGATCATTCTTTGGGTCATAATCACATTTTGTCTGCAAATATAATATATCATTTTAATTCCCTTTGCCATCTTTTCCTCCTATGGCTCTATACTGACTTGCCAGTTCTCCTCTTTCTACCTCTAACCCTAATCTTACCAGGTCCCGTGGCCATAGTGTCAGCCTAACTTGGGTTGCTAGCTCTTTGAGACATGGGCTCTTGTCTTCCTCTTGATTGTACAATGCCAAGTACATTGACAGTGCTCAGTAAATAATAGTAATGTCGGGAGGGAGGGGAGGTAAATCCAACATCAGAAGTAAGACCCGTTTCCCCAGTCACCACCAGCAGAGCCAGGCCTGTGAACAGAGGAACGACTCATGAACCCAGTCCATGCTGAGGGTGTATTTGGAGGAGTGAGGTAGTGTTATTTTTGTGAAGTAGTTCAGGTTCCCAAAGATGCATTTAACTGGGTTTCAAAGAGTTAAATACTGAGGCTCTTCCCACATCTCTAAAATTGGCGGCTCTCTGTTGGACCAGCAACTGAGGTGGCAAAATTGAAGGGATTTTTCAGTTACAAAGGTTAAAAATCTGAAAGAGCATAAAGGCAGGAGAAGCCCAATTCATCCTTTTCTCCTAGTGCACCAGCTGCAGACCGTTCCTGTAACTAGGGATGGGGAGTTAGTTCAACCAGAATAAGAACCAGGCCAGACTTCAATCTAATCCCTTATCGAGACTGACCCAATCCTTTAGTAATGTGTGTAGTGCTTCCAATTAGTGACGGGCTCCTCTTAGCCCGTGTCACTGGGAGTTAGTCTGGAAAGATCTCCCACAAATTTTCTGGATGCTGGGATCCTACTGGGAAGGGAGTTGTAGGAAACATTACCTGGTTGCAGGGGGAGGGTTTGAGGGATCAGGAGTCTGATGGGGAATTTGGGTTGCAAAGAGGAATACTCTGGGTCTTTGGGGGGAATTGTGTCACATGGACAGTGGGGATGCAGTCAAGGGAAGGAAGGAACTCCACACAAGCCTCTGGGAGTATGTATGGGGTGACACAGGGAGAAAAGAGTGAGCTGGGGCTCTCAGGGAAGTTGCTGAGGAGGAGGAGAGCACTTCTGAATCAGACAGACATCCTGAATTTTTTATGCGTATTGACTGTGTACTGAAGTGAGGGACACAAGAAATAATCTTGTCCATTGCTTCTAAGGTCCAGTGGATAGGGCACTGGGCTGGGAGCTAGAAGACGGGTTTGAGTCCCAGTTCTACCACTGACTGCAAATCACTTCCCTTCTCTGCGTTTCATTCAAAACTCCTGCTCTGTAGGGCAGGGGGATATAAATGGTCCCCAATATGCCCCACCTCCACAGATTAGGATTAAAGATTTTACCCTTTCTTTCCCTACATAGACAAAGGAAGGGAAAAGTTATTATTCTGGCTGTTCAGATTTATCTGCTGCTGATAGAGATGTAGGAGAGAGAGACTCTCATCGCCTTCTGTCTGATTTGTAACATGAACTGGCAGTAACTGGTCATTTGACTCAATGAACAGAAGAAGTCAGTCGCCAGTATCCAGAATCGTCTGTAGTGGGAAAAGATTCTTCCTAATAAGGTATATAGGCAAACAATGGTTTGAAATTTCAAACTCTCTCCTTGATATTTTCCCCATCACTTCCCTTCCCGGTAGCTCTTTGATTCTCAAACAATCCAGCCAGGTATTGTATCCCATCGAATTATGCACGGAAAACAATGGTCTGACCATGTACACCCAGTGTAACTGAATCCCAGGGATTTACTCTCTCAGTTTATGGGCACCAAGGTAGTCCCTTTTTGATGATCCCAGCCTCTTCATTAGCTATTTTGGAGAGGGGAGATGATTCCAACACAGAGTTCATGATCCCATAGTGCTTACAAGGGTCTCTTGAGACAAGGGAATGTGAGGGTTCAATAACAATAAGAGCTGGACTCACCTTGCCATAGTGACTGGCAACATCTGGAACAAAATCACAGATATATCAGATAAAAATGAGGGAAAACATTGGAAAGAAATTAAATGCAAAACATTCATCTGTCTGGAGCAAAACTGAATGCAGCTTCTAACCCAGCAAACACCAGGGAAAGCAAGTTCCCTGCACTAATGGGCCACACATAAAGCTGTACGTCTTGTTAATAAATAATGTCTGCATTTAACAGAGTCCCTTCTTCTGGGTTTGGTGCTCCATAAAACGTTGCATTCCTAGCAAAATGCTCAGAAAACAATAACAGTTGCTAAATGTTGTGTATTTCTTGGCTACTTGGATCATTTATTGAGTCTGAATATTTAAAATGGATGCTGTCACTGGTATAGTCTGTGACATCACAGCAAGTGGAGCAGGAACCCCAGTGATGCCCTTTTTCAGGAGAATGGGATCATCACACGCCACTAATAAGGGGAACCTGCAGGATAGTAATAGTCACACTAAATCTATGTTACTCTCTGCTTTACAGGCATCTAACGCCCACTGAGGTCAATGAGAGGCTTTCCATTGACTTTAGTGGAGCTTGGCTCTGGTCCATATATTTTTAAAATGACATAAGGAGAAGATGGAGATAGTCTATGCTAAGACACATAAATGCAAGAGCTCACTTTGGTGCCCAGGACCCCGTGTCCTGTTGAGGTTCCAAAACCTGGACATACTGTCAAACACCAGCAGCCTTCTCAACAAAGTGTAGGAGAAGCCTTAGACTGAAGAACTAATATATCTGAATGAAGAACTTCAGAGTGAAGTGCACTCCCACAACCTCTTTCTCCTTGCTTTTTGAGGCCAGGACAAGATTAATTAATGCTGGCAGGTGGCAGAGAATTGGGCCACCCCTCTCACTACAGGGGTTAGTAAAAGTTACTCACCAGAGCAGCAGAAAACTGCCAGAATAAGAAGCACAATGACACCAGCTATCTTCATGGTGGAGACAGTTGCTGTCTCTCTGGTTGAGTCTCTGCTTAGTGGATTTCTCTTAATAAATTCCATGAGTTGAGCTCACATACATATATATAGATCTGTGTGTAGAACTCCAGATTCTTCTGTTTGATTATGAAATCACCCTTGTGGCTTGGTACTGCTAATGGAAACCAGAAGATTTTTGAGGAGCAGTTCCCAACTCTCAGGAATGCTTCCTTATCAATATGATTTCCAGAAAATCAGGATGAGCATAAGTTACATTCTTGATCTTTGCACCATGGAGCTTGTTAACAAGATTTATTGTACAATCAGTAATCCTCACTTCAACCCCACCTGAATATTTTCATGGAGGTACATTTCAAAAGGAGCAACTCTACAGAGAGGACAGCAATTTCTCACCATATTTACATCTTTATTGAGTCCTAGCCTCATGCACATTTCCTTGCAGTGCGGGGTTTACACTGGATTGAGTTATGTTCTGATGGATTTATTCAAAATAATTTAACCATGAGAAATGGTTACCAAAGCAATTTGTTGGTATGACATTTATTTTCAAATAAAATTAGGATTTGGGTCAGCACTGGTGTACGGATGAAGTACAAAGCAGCAATTCTCTTGTATCAGTGAACGATGTATTCTACAAAAACATTGATACAACAGTTTGTGGTATATTAGGATTTTTCAGATCGTGTCAGTGAATGGATAAGAATGTGTTTGCGCTGCATGGGTGAACGTGTTGAAGAATACAGATGAACAATGATTGTTTAACATCCCATAAGCATCTAATGGAGACTGGCGATCAACAAAGGCCCTTCCAGTACAGTCTAATGTCACATAATGTCTAATTTTTTTCAGCTCTTCTACCCTGTAAAAAGACGTAATGGAAGTGCAGGTGAAGAATGTGTTAGCAGGTGGCTGAGTCTATCATGGGGGACTGAATCCCTCTCACTCTTAGAAGCAGAAATGTGCAGACAAGGGAACATTACTTTCTGTAGGAAGCAGAAATACATCAAAAAGACATGGGAGGTTTGAGGTGTAAAATAAATATAGTAAATCCCAAGAGCATAAAAGCAATGAATGGGGAACTCCTAGAGGAACAGGGGTAAGAGGGAAGAGTGCAAGGCAGGGAGCTGGAGGAGCCTATCACAGCTCCCTGCTTCCCTGCCTTAGCCCTCGTCTGGACATAAATTAGAGCAGTCTTAAAGATGTTTCAACTTGTGGCAGCTGGAAACAGAGCTTAAGGGGCCATCTGCCAGCTGAGCAAAGCTGGAGTGTAATGCATGTTGCCCCCCACCCCCTTACCCCTCCCAACCTCCCATTGTTAGGAGGGTGGCATAATGGATCCAGACACACCAGTCCTCCCCACACTGGAGATTCCCTCACGCTGACAGAATCACCAGGAGAGGGGTTAGGGCCAGATTCCATCCCCTTTGTGCAGAGCAATGGCATTCCAACATTGGCAAAGAGATCCGAAAGATATCTACAATTCACATAGTCATCTTCGTGCCAGGATCCAACTCAGAGTGAATTTTTATGGCTGAATAATAAACTATTTGAACTGTGGCATGTAGAATGAAAATACCAACCTAACTTTAACTGCTGGTATTGCAGTAGAGGAAAGTATGCCTTTTGTCCAGAAACAGAGGGGTTAAAATTTATAGCATTGAGGTCTTTACCGAAATTCTTTGAAAATCCAGTAAAGTTACTACCATCTCCCCAACCTGAGGGTGAGATACTGTAGATAAGGCATCTGTCCAGGGGAGAATTACAATGAAAAGTCCCTCCAAGTGCACCTCTAGGCCAATAACTCAATACTATTTGCCCTTTTTGACATTCCTTCTTAGTTATCTTGATCTGGTTACAACAAGTGACACTAGCTGGATATACACTTAGGGGGAAATCTCCCCAATCACTAAACACTAAAATAATCTGTATAGAGAGAGTGTGTCAGTCAGAACCAATAATGTCAACAAACCCAGCCAGGCACAGGAGAAAGACTCTGTAACAACCTGATAGCAAGAACTAGGCCTACATTTGTGTGTACATTTAGATCTCATGAAAGATTGTCCTTTGGGCCATACCAGAGCAGGATCCCTCTCTAGCTGCCTTAGCCTTGTCCTAGAGGCATGACCTCTAAGAGTGACAGAATAATTCAATTCCTGTGCCACAGTCTGCTGTGCTGAGATTGCCAACCAAGGTGTCCAATAGTTTTAGTTGTGCTGGCATGCTGGTAGTTTCTGTGACGAGGACACCTGCCCTCTAGGACGTGGTCTGAGACTCACCAAACTTATTTCATAATGGTCACAGAACAGCCAGCACATGGTAAGAACTTTGGGTCACTACTGACCTATGCTGGATTTAAACTGGGAACTAGGATGTAAATAGTTCAATGAGAGACCAGGCACTGAAGGAATAAACTGGACTGTGACACAGAGAAGGGTTACACAGATCTGTAGGCACAATGTAAAAATCCATGCTAAACTTAAGGAAGTGACTTTGCAGAAATCCCCAAGCAGCACACTAAACAGGTGCAGAAACTGGGGAACATGCAAATATTGGCAGGAAGGGGTGTTCCTTCAGAATTCTCCTGAAGAACTGAGCTGTATTTCAATACGTAACCATGAACTCTATACTCAGAGCTGAGCTTGATTTTCTGAAGTGTTGAACACCCAAAACTCACACTGACTTCAGCAGGAGCAGTGGATGCTCAGCGCTTCTGAAAAGTAGGGCAGTGTAATGTGGCACTGTCCTTTCAACCAACTTAAAGAGTTCTAGTGACACTTCATGCCTTGGTAGAATCTTAGAATCACCTAAAAGCAACTAGAGACAATGGCAGCTAAATGTAGAGGCAAGTTCAGAAGTGCATGTAATGGAGACCTTTAGTATAGCTTCAATGCTGAGATGATTGGAAGAAGGAGTACATTATATCTTCTTAGATGAACCTGTGTATTTGTCCGAATAATATTAAGCAGATTTGTTTCCATTTTAGGTTTCTAGACATCATTTATATTGTCTGACATGACCCTGGTTCAGAATCCTCACTCTCCAATCATTTCCCTCTTCAATTAGTGCCATTCTGTTATATTTATCATATCAAATCCTCCTTTTCTGAATCTTCTTTATCCCCATTCTCCTCATCCCATTGTTCTCTCCCTCCCTCCAATCAATCCTGATACATCCCCTCCCACACCTTTCCCTTACTCTGAGCTCCTTTTTTTCTTATTATTGAGCCCAATGCCAGATCCTTCTTCATGCCCTCAGATCACAATCAAGTTCTCAGATGATCTCCTCCATCCTGAATTTGGAGACTCCTTCTGTTCTACCAGTTGTTCGTTATCATACCAGTTCTCCTACCAGCCTGTTGATGCTATCTTATCACCGGTTGCCAGCAGCAAGAGGAAGCTTGAGACTTCATGGAGAAATATACCTGTGATTGTCACATACAATAGAAAAGATGATAACCTGCAAACCCCTATAAGTGTCTGTTGAAAAAAATGTTGAAGCAGCAAGATAATCTGGACAATCAAGTCTGTGGAATGGAGCAATCACTTAGAAACAAAGGACGGCGGGAAATGGAAAAACTATAAGTGACATGGCCGAGCTAATAAAACAATCTGTCAACAGATGGAGCCCAATGGTTCCTGTTCCAGGGTTCAGACACTGGAAAATTAACAGAGAGAGACAGAAATGGGCCTATAATAGAAGACAAAGGAAATCCCATTGTACTCAGAGGGTCTGATCCTAAAGTTTTAATACTGTATATTGAAAAAGATCCCATATATCACTGGGGTATTAAATTGTTGCTTCTCACACTAATAATTTTTTTTACAGCTATCCTAGATCTATAAGATAATACAAACACATAGTAAGAGACAGTCCCTGCCCAACGAGATTAGAGACGGACAAGAAAGATAAAGGGTGGGAGGCGAAAAAGAAGACTGGTAAAGTGACTCGCCCAGATTCACCCTGAGGACAAGAAGCTGACTCAGAACCAGAACCCCCAAGTCTCCTGACTCCCAGTACACTGATAAGCTCCTGAAAGTCAGCAAAGGCAACAAGAGACGTTACCTACTTCACCACAGGACTGCTGCTCTGTAAAGTGTTCTTTTAATCAGACCTCAGTCCCACGCCTCAAGCTACAAGCTAACGAAAGGAGTTAGAATGGAGTTAGAATGGTGAAACATAATAGTATGGTAGTAATGTTCATTGCTGAGCTTGTAAAAATAATATTTTGGGGTTCCTTAGTTCTCAGTGACCCCAGCTCAAAGGCCTGATCCTGCTTTCATTGTCATCCATAACAAACCGTCCTGTAAATTTAAAGTTCTGGGATACAAAGTCCCTCCGTTTACAACAAAATTTGTTTTTACCTAATTGCCAGTGCTGCAAATTTACTGTGGGATCTGAAAATTGAGCTGTATTCCTTCTAGCTCATGCACTGTGGCCTGTAATAAAGACTTGATAGTTGCTCTCAGTTACACCCATTGTCTTCATCTTCACTCAACTACAGCTCTGCAACCCCGTTAACTGTAATAGGTTGACACAGCTGCTATGAATAGTGGATATTACTCCAGCAATTGGAACTTGATGAATATTTCTCCTGATGGTGTTAGAGCCAGCATAGAATCTAGCTGTGTCTCCTATAGCTGTACTAGCTCTGCTGTGCTAATAGGAGTAAAATGTAGCAAAAGCTAATTTTTGTCAATAAAGACAACATTATTATTTATTATTAATAATTATTACTACTACAGTAGTGTCAAAAATGTGCTAGGCACTGTACAAATATATAGGCAGATAAATCCCCTTTCCAAGAGTTTATAATCTAAAAAGATTGAGCAACAAACAAAGAGAGAAGCAAAGTAGTCAGGGTGATACAGGCATAGGTCTTGCAGGACTGCTTATACACATGCATATTCACATGAGTATGACATCTAGTGACTTCAGTGGCCTTTGGATCAACCCGAAAAGGAGCTGATTTAACATAAGAACGGTTCATCTAGCCCAGTATCCTGTCTTCCATCAGGGGCCAGTGCCAGATGCTTTAGAAGGAGTGAACGGAACAGAGCAATATTGAGTGATCCATCTCATCCAGTCCCAGCTTCTGACAGCTGGAAGTTTAGGGATACCCAGAGCCAGACCATGGGGTTGTGTCCCTGACCATCTTGGCTAATAGCCATTGATGGACCTATCCTTCAGGAACCTACCTAATTCTTTTTTGAATCCAGCTATAATTTTGCCATTCAGAACATATCCTGGCAACAAGTTTTATAGGTTGACTGTGCGTTGTGTGAAGATGTACTTCTTCAATAAAAGTTTGCTATTTTTACATAGTCATTTTTTCCAAGCAGAACAGCTTAAACCTGCTGTTCAAATGCTGAGAGTGCTCTGACGGAGCCATAGCAACTGGAAAACACTTCTGATAGATGAGGCATTAGGTCAGCACCTGTCATTGCTATAGGCAGAGCATTATAAGATCCTGTTTTCAGTTGTTCATAACTTTGCCAAACTTTAATCACTTGTGCTGAAATTAACTATCCTAGATGTCTGCCTCAGGCTGAAATTATCTGGAAAGTTTCAGATAAAACACATTTGCCATTTACAAGGGAAGGGATGTATCAGGATTGATTGTGTAGTTTTGTCCATCTTAAAAAAATTCATCGATTTCATTAAGAAGCTCCAGCTCCTCCATACTTTGGAGGAGGGCCTGGTAATTTGGTCGGGGAGGGGAGTGGGGAGGTTGCCCTGGTGTCAAGGATGTGCCTTTTGCTGTTTCTGTGAAAATCTGCACAAATTTGACCAAGTTAAGAGTGTCTGAAAATCTAATTTTCCACATGCTCAGAAGAGGCTTGTTAGGTTTGGCAGCTAAATTCACCAAAGATTTCATCTGCACTGAGTATGCTCTGTCCCTTCACAACTCCTACACCCTGAATGGACAGCACATGTGCCATCCCCACAGAGTGACTGAGCTTGATATTCCATTCAAAGGCTATGGAGCTGAGCAAGACTTTCTCTGCAGTTGCTGCTCCTCTCCGCTCCAGTGCTGGGCACGGGAACTGAGGTAAGGAATATTGTCTCTCCTGTGTTCTCAGTGCCCCACTTGCTGGTGCTCAGCATGTGGAGAAGAAACAGCCATACTCCAATGCAGAAGGGTAAGGAATGCATATGGTGAAGCATATGGATAAGAGCTGCAGGAGAGGGGAAACTTTAGGGGCACAGAGAAAGAATGGGCTATAACCACTAGAAAACCTGTCCTTCCAGAACCTGGAATTGAAACTTGAATGCTGAGTTTCACCATTCCTTTGCTTTCAGCAAATAGCTGTGAAACCCGCTGGCAAAACATCCCATTCCACACTACTGTTAGTCCACATCAAGGATAACAGCTTACTATTTCTACCAGTGACTCCTCTAGCTCAAAAGGTAGAGGTTTATGCTGTAGATTTAATAGTCCTAATCCTGCAGATGACCCACATTGGGAGTTGCTATGGTTTCATATGATAGAATTTTTTTTTCAGTTTGTATTTTTAAAATTAGTTCATTACACTGAAAGAACAACATTAACAGACTGTTCAGATTGCTAAGTCAAGCCCTTAGAAGCTAAGATATGCCAGCATTAAGGTTCCCTGTGCAACTTTAATTCAGCTCCCTCGTGTGTATGCCTTATGATGCAATCTCTGATTACATGATCAGATATTTTTTCCACAGTACCCTGCCTGATTTAGTGCATGGAATGGACAGTATTCTGGGAATGAATCAGGGTTGTGTGGTGAATAAGGCAGTTGTCTGGAGGATCTCAGCCTTGTTTGTCCAAGAAGTTCAAAGGTGTGGGGTGATTGATGCAGGGAACTTCAGGAAGAGAAAAGATGGTCTCGTGGTTTATGTAGTTGAATGTCACCCTAGAGAATTGAATTGGATCCCTGTGTCTGTCACAGAGTTCCTATGTAGTGCTTGTCAAACTGCTTAAACCAATCTCTTCACAGGAAGTTACTAATTTGTGTGTTCCTCATTCTCTGGGTGCCCAATATGAGATGCCTACAATCCAATTTGAAGAAGTGTTCAGTGTTCACAGCTGCAACGGACACTGATTGGAGCTGCGTTTTGAACATATAAAGTACCATAAAAATGCTAAGTACTCTGAAAAATCAGGTCCTAGGGCACCCCAATTAGTGGGCACTTGTGGCAATATGGCCTGAATTTCTCAGTTCCTCATCACATGGGGATAAAGATACTTCCTAAACTCACAGTGATGTTGTGAAGATAAATTTATTAACATTTGTGAAGCATTATAGTGATAGTCTCTGTGAAGCCCATGGCCTACATCCCTTGCTTCATAGAAACACCCATCAGGAGATTAAAAAAATGTTATTCAGCGCAAGATTTGGATTGTGTGCTTTAAATAAGGCTACACACTTCTGTGGAGGATAAAAAAAAATATTGCGCTTTCATTGAATAAGGAAGGCCCTTTGGAAAATGTAGTATGTGATCATGTAATTAAAGATTGCATAGGCAATCTTAATTCTGGCATTTGCTAACTTCTAAGTGCTTGACTTTGCCACTTGAACATTCTTTTATTATATTTTTTGGCTGTGATTATATTAATGCTATATACCTGCAGAGTGTTCAGCCTCATTCAACACTTGAGAGTGTTGCATGCTGAATTATTGTAACAGAGCGGTCTGCCTCTTTCAGGTCCAGGGAGCAGCCAGCCCTGTTCTGGAAAAGGAGCCAAGCAGGTGTGGGGAATCATCTGATCCAGCTGGACAGCATTTAGTGATTCGGGCTAATGATTCCCAGCTAGGGGATGTAAAAAGAGCTCCAGGATACAAAGAGGGCTTGGATCAGTGGAAGGGTGCAAATGTGCTTTCCTATGGCTGCAGCAGAAGGTTGTGAGAGGGTAGAAAAGCCCATCTACAGAGTTGTATTCTCCAAGGCTAGATTACAGCACTCAGATCTCCCTCACTGGAACACTCCCAATTAAGTTCAGAGGCCTCTCACCTAGAATAAGGTGCCTACACTACTAAATACCAGTTCAGCAAGGATTCCCCAGAGCTGGTAAAAAAAGTCTAGTTAATGAATCAGGTGCAGAGAAAAAGGGTCATTTTTAAGAATGGAAAACAACTGGAGTCTTGAGGATTATCTGATATTCCCCTCTCACTATTTCATTTCCTGGTTGTTCTCTGTATTTCACACTATGTCACAAACATTAATCTCTGACTGTATAGAAACCATGTATCTGGATCCAAGGGATTTACAATTTCAGTGTCATGGCACTTGATGAACCCATGTTTTTTCCTGGGTTTTAGTGTTTTTCCAAAACAGAGATCATGGCACAATGTTATCACAAAACATTTATCTTAAACCAAAGATTGGCAGAAGGTGATAATTAACAGAAAAAGCCATACTGACCTTAGCCCTGGGTGTTTGGCAGCATCTGCAAGCAGGGCCGGCTCCAGGCACCAGCTTATCAAGCAGGTGCTTGGGGCGGCAACTCCGGAGCGGGGGCGGCACTTTCAGGTATTTGGCGGCAATTCGGTGGAGGGTCCCTCACACTCCCACTCAGAGCGAAGGACCTCCCACTGAATTGCTGCAGATCACGATCGCGGCTTTTTTTTTTTTTTGGGCTGCTTGGGGCAGCAAAACCCCTGGAGCCGGCCCTGTCTGCAAGAAAAGCAGCCCCAAAAGCTCAACAGAAGTAAAGTTTTGGACAGAAATGAAACTAAATCTACCTGCAGAATATCCAAATGTAGCTGCCTAATTCAGTACATTTATTGTGTGACGGTTTACTTCTCTTAAGACCATGTGTATGGAAATTTAAATTGTAAAATAGTAACTAATAAGAGCATAGTTGACTATTTAATAAAGCAATTTCCTTGACTTACTATTTAACTAAACAAAAAGGTATTCCTGGAAGGAAATTTTCAAAAGAAGTTGGTCCAATAAAAGATATTTCCTCACCCAGCTTGTCTCTCTAATCTTCAAAAGAACACATTTTTGTAACATTTTGTCTTGCACCTACTTACACTGCATCTGGATTGATTTTTCAGTTACACCTTAATCTGTTCAAAGATATTCATTATCCTGAGTATCTGTCTTTGATTTGAGAGGGTTAGCAAGTGTCAAGACAGGACTCTTTCCAGGGCCGAAAAGCAGCATCAACAGAAAAATACCAGAATGGAGAGTATTAAGACCCTGATTTCCTTCATGCTGGAGATAGTGGTTTAATCTGTGTTGAAGATTAGGGCTCAGCTCTATTGATGCTCTTACAGTAAACTCCACAGATGGAGTACATGTATATAGACACCCAAGAAGTCAGATGTTTCCCCTTTGATTATGAAGGTGCTTTCTAATTTGTCATGGAAAATGAAACCTAGACAAAGTTTGTAGGGGCTGTCCTGCCTAATGAGGAATGCTTCTTTCTCAACTGCATTCCCTGAAAAATGGAGAAAATAGGAGTCAGACCCTGAATCTTGTAAATAGCGGAGACCAGGGGCGGCTCTAGGCACCAGCAAAACAAGCTGGTGCCTTGGGCGGCAAAATGTAGGGGGCGTCCCCTGCCGCCGGGGAGGGCGGGAGTCTGGGCCATGGCTGCGGCAGGTCAACCGGAGCCCGGGACGAGTGGACCTGCCGCAGGCATGACTGCGGAGGGGGCGCTCGTCCCGCGGCTCGGCTGGACCTCCCGCAGGCATGACTGCGGCAGGTCAACCGGAGCCGCGGGACCACGGCGCCCGCCGCAGTCATGCCTGCAGCAGGTCCACTCGTCCCGGGCTCCGGTCGACCTGCCGCAGCGGGAGCTCAACCGGAGCCGCGGGAAGAAGGGACCCGCCGCAGGACCGGGGAAGGGCGGCGCAGCACACCGCGCTGCTTGGGGCAGCGTGATTTCTAGAGCCGCCCCTGGCGGAGACTAACAATTGTCATGACTTTACCCAAACAGGCACATTTGAGACTGACTACAGAGGGCAGGGAAATTTAATCACCAGATTATTTTGATCATTACAGACTACCATCTTGCCACAAAACTCAGTTGCACAGTGGTGGACCCGTGACCAGTTTAGGACAAAAATTGGCCACACCCCTTTCAGACAGTAGCCCTTTTCTCAGGGAGCAGTATAATCCCTAAGATAAGTAAATTAAAAGAAAAGAGAAAAGAAAATAATCAAAAGCAACAGTGTTGTTCCTCATTTAAGATTGCATGGCCTTTAGGTTTCTAATAGTTTAATGTACTAGACTTTCACCCAGCTGGGGTGGTTGTCCTGCTGGTTGTCCTCGGGAATTAGCTCACAGCCAGCCAGGAGCACCCTCTACAGGCCAGTGATCCACCTGTCCTCTGGCCCCATGTGCCTCCCTGGACCCTGGTGCCCCTTTAGCTGGGGTTCTGCCCCCTGGCAGTACCCCACCAATCTGGGTCTCCCCTCCCTGGGGAACCTCCAACCCACTATCCCCACTTTGCCAAAGTTTTGGCTACTGCCCAGTCTCCATCTAGCCCCCATTCACTGGGGCAGACTGCAGTATCAGCCACTCATCACTAGCAAGGAGGATTTGATCTGCTGCCTTGGCCTACCTCTGGGCTGCCCTCTGCAACCCCCAGTACCCCTTGGCCTTCTACTTGTTAGCTCCTCTGCCTTTCCCCAGCCCTACTTCACTCAAGTACCCTGTCTCTAGCTCCCTCAAGCTAAACCAAGCCCATCTCCCACTACAGGCAGAGGAAGACTATCTGGGCTTCTGGCTCATTGCCTCTTATAGGGGCCAGCTGGGCCTGATTGGGACCTGACCACAGCTGAGCCTGCTTTCTCCCAATCAGCCCAGGCTTCTTGCCCCAGCCACAGCCCTCTCCTGGGCTGTTTTAAGCCCTGAAGGGCAAGTGTGGTAAACTACCCTGTTACAAACTCTTATGATGTCTAGGGAGAGAGGGGCTTCCAGCCAGGAGATACAGGGAGTGCATACTATAGGCTCTATCTTGGGTGGGGAACTGAGATCCTGGTCAGGGGAGTGGAGGTTGCTTTGAGGAACTTTGTCCAAGGTAGGAGCTGCTGCTAGAAAGCCAGAAGCTGCTGCTGAAAAACTGTTGAGGCTATTGCTGGGTTTCATTGCAGCCAGGGCAGAGACTACTACTGTGCCCAGAACTGACTGAAGTTGGCATGTAGTGAAGGTAGTGTGAGTAACCACCCGTTGTTTAGGAAAGTGCTTGCAGGGGAAGGAGGACAGCAAGGCTACTGTAAGGGGTCTGATAAGAGAGGGCATGGTTTTATTGGATCTAGGATTACTGACTTCTGGTTAGAACAACTTGTATTTTGCAGCTAGGCCCCTTGTTGCCTTGGCTGGACTGCTTTACTGGACTAACTGAGTGCTGTCTGCAGCTTCAGGATCTTCAAGTGCACCCATGCAACTAGCCAGTGCCTAGAACTCTGACATTAAGAGGAGTGCGTGCACAGGGGTGGGGTAAATTGTGCCAGAGTAAATGTGAGTTGGATATGTTTCAATTTACTTCTGTAAATGCATGTATTAATTGACTTAGTGATGTGCCTCCTACTGAGTTAAAGTGGCTGAGACATTTTAATTAATCTGTCTGTTATCATGTTTTTCTAAATTAAGTAAACATGTGTTATCTACTGGCTATCTATTGTTTATAATTGTACTTTGGGATTAGATCCATTGCCTAGATTAGCTCAGTTTACCAAGGCATGCCAGGACCCAGCCAGCTGGAAGCATTGACAAAATTGATGTCCTTTGTAAGTGAAAGGACTGTAGCAGAGGGGTGGATAGAGGATTCCCATCTATCCAACATCACCACTGGGATACTCAGGATCTCCTTTACTCTCAGGTTCCCCGGGCACACACGTGAGTGCTGCCTGCTCCCGAGTAACCAAGGAAGGAAAGAGGGACTGGGGCTTATAACAGTTTTGCTTATCAGGGCTGATTTCTTGTATTTACTAGCTCTGATGTTAAGTGAATGCCAATGAAACTGAGCTGGGTCACATGTTACAAATTATGACCCTGATCCTGCAAACATTTCATATGACTAAAGTTATACACATGCTTGTGTTTGCAGGATCAGGACTTATGTATGAGAGGCTGAGAGGGTCCCTCCCTTATGATAATTCAGCAACTCCTCTCCATTGTCACCAGCTGATGATCAATCTGGATACACAGGAGTGTGACTTCCCCTTTTCCCATTGTGATCAATAATAGTGAATAGGTGAATTCTAAAGTCACTTCCCGTCTCAAAAAGTGGAACTGTGGGGAGATGTATACCAGGCTGCAACCCAGTTAAATATCTCCCAGCAAGTCAGACAAGACGTAAACCTTTTGGGGGCAGTCCAATCCCTGCCAATAATAATCTTGCTCCCAGTGATTCCATATGACACCCAACAATAACCTATTGCTGACCTGGAAGAGTACTGGGTGTCCCATATTGAAATAGGACACATGCAGAAAATTAGTATTTATTAGATCCTTGCCTTCTGAAATAAGTCCCTTGTTCCAGAATACCTGTTAATGTCTATAGGAAAACTAGGCTACTTGGGCTCCTAATTGAAGTACTTGCATACCTGCTTAATGTAAAGCACCTTAAATCCCATTGACTTCAATTAAACTATATTCAATTACACCTGCTAAGACTCTAGATCTCTCTAATCTGTCCCCCTATTTCCCTCCAGGTCAAGTGATAAACTCCGTTTTAAGCATTATGGCAAATGTTGAATATTTGATACTGGTGATCACTGAAAGCCCACTAACTAGCACCCGACACAACTCTAGTCTACCTCATCCTTCCTTGCTTCTCCATTGCTTTTCAGTTGGCCCAGAGCAATGAACCACGGCCACTGGGAGCCGCGATCGGCCAGACCTGCGGACGCGGCAGGTACACAAACCGGCCCAGCCCACCAGGGGCTTTCCCTGCACAACCGGCAGAACAAGTTTGGGAACCCCTGCTTTAGCAGATCCACGAACAGACCGATTCTCTGCTCATCCTGTGCTTCTGATAGTATCACTGTCTCGATCTACTTGTTCAATAAAGTAAATCCAGCTGAATTTTTTGTTTTGTTGTTTTTACTAGGGTTTGGGGAAGGGATATTGTTTCTGACATCTCATACTAAGTGTTTACAGTTAACAGGAAAGAAAAAAGTTCCCCTTGTAGGATTGCCCTCTCTACTCTAGATGCAAAGTCTTTTTTTTTTAATTATTAGTCAAAATGTGTTAGCTAACATGCTTTAAAATGTAACCTGTTTTTCTAGTGTAGACATGGCCTGTGTATCCGAGCATAGTCCTGAGTGTTCCTACTAGATATGCAGCTTTGTTACTTTCCTGGTTCCTTGTTGGCCCAAGATAATTTTGGTCTCCTTTTGCTTTTCCACTCCATTTCTGCAAGATGGGTTCTGTTTGCTGATGTGATCATCTCAACTGTTCTTCAGTTCCATTCTAAAAGGAATGGATCTGCCTTTTGATACATGGATGGTTCCATTGGGAGAATGACCTTGGGAAAGTCATTTCACTTCTATGTGCCTTGGTTTCTCCATGTGTACCACAGGGGTAATAACACTGAGGATAATAAATCAGTTATTAAGTTTTTTGTTTTAGGGTTGTATTTAGAGTGACCAGATAGCAAGTGTGAAAAATCGGGACGGGGTGGGAGGTAATAGGTGCCTATATAAGAAAAAGCCCCAAAAATCAGGACTGTCCCTACAAAATCGGGACATCTGGTCACCCTAGTTGTATTAAAAATAGAAATGAGCAAATGAATATCAGCAATCCCTGCTGGCTACCACTATCAGTTGACAGCTAAAAGTTGCTACAAGTTGGGCAGTGTAAACGCTGTTTGTCGGCACTTTTGCGGACAAAATACTTCCACCCCCTAGAAGCAGGGTTGCTGTTGTTGACAGGAGAGCACTCCTGCGGACAACGAGCCATTTACACTGCCAGTTGCCCCAGCAAAACTTTGCGGGGGGGGAAAGAGGGGGGGATTTTAAAGCACTTGTGAATGACAAAAGTGTTGTTGTTCAATTGGCACCATAGACAAAGCTTAAGGGCTAGTCTACACTGGCTTGTGTAGTCACAGCACAGCGCTGAGAGAGAGCTCTCCCAGAACTCTAAAAAAACCCACCTCCATGAGGGGCGTAGCTCCCAGCGCTGGGAACGTTACACTGGCGCTTTACAGCGCTGAAACTTGTTGCGCTAAGGGGGGTGTTTTTTTCACCCCCCTGAGCGAGAGAGTTGCAGCGCTGTAAAGTGCCAGTGTAGACTTTAAGATACACAGAGGTGATGAGGAGGGATTTGAATGAGAAGAGGATAATTACTTCATAGATTAGCTCGGGAAGGGTATTCCATGTGAAAGGGGCTATGTGGACTGGAAAGCACAAAGATGTTTGCAAGCGATTAACTGTCATTTACCTTTTACATTTTATAGAAATGTCCATGTCTTTAGTCTTCACCTGCGGGAGAATTTCTGCGTAACAAGGCCTTGTTTAAAGGCATTACCCATGCACATTTTAAAGTTTGAAGAGTTAACATATATTTGAGCACCTTATGACAGAGACTCAGAACATTCTGTCCTTACGGGTTAGGTGATTATTCTGTACTGGAGAGACAGCCATGGTATTATTACCATTACATTTTCTGTGTGTACTTATATATCAAGTCCAGCATTAATCTGTCAGAAACTGAAAACACAAATGCAGTTTACACCGATGAACAAGAAAAGGTGCTTAGATCCCACAGCAATAATCTTGGGGGGAACTTCAAGTCTTTAAATCTGAAGGAAACCAAATGCCAACAACAAAAAGTGAAATCTGGTAGTATAAATTCTCTCAATCACAGGTCTCTGCTATGCAAGGCAGCATGTGGGGGTGCCATCTTCTTGCAAAGGGTCCCACAGCAACAGGATACCCTGAGCCTGACAGGTCTCGCAGGGGATATGATTGCCACATATAGTAACCCAGTGAAGTGAATAAGTTGCAAACTCCTATAGCATTAGCTAAAGAAAAGTCTGAAGTGATGTCAGAGAAAGTAGACAGTTGAGTGAAGCAATAACGGTTGGTTCTGATGAAGGATGCTCAAAGGGGAAGGCTCCTGGTGCCCTTCTCTCCCTGTGCATCAGCATAACGTCCAGATTCAATCTGGCCTAAAAAGTCCTTATCCATCTAAGGAACGACATACTGTAAGAAGGATGAACTGTGAAACACAATTGAAGGGCATCACATCTGTCTTCCAAAAGCCAGGAGTGTGTCTTGGTGCAAGAACTGGAAAGCACTTTTGATGGTGAGGACATAGAAACACTTCAGGCCACGCTGTCCTAACTACCATTCAATACACTATATTTTGCTAAATTGTAAGCCCCATGTCAGAGGGTGACTGAGCTTTCAAGAAAGGTGGGATTAGTCCCCCTTATGACCAAACAGTTGTGCCCAGGTTATGCCTAATGAGGGGTGGGGTAATGCCTAGGGTTGTAAAGAGACGTGTGGCAGGCTCATAGTAAGGGAGTGCGGGGGAGAAAGAGAAATAAAGGAAGGAATTACAGAAGGGAAACTAGTGTCAGCAGTGGGCTATTGCCATGTGGGGGTACTCTGGATGTGGTGACCTGGTTACACCCCTCTATCTGCGTGTGAGGCATAGATGGAGCAGATAATGGTCTCTATACTTTGGCCTCCCTGTGGAGCCACTGTAAGAAATATGCCCACTGGGGGAAATAGTCTAGTTTTTACTAACGTTAATGTCTGTTTTTTAAATATATGATTTCGGGCATGTCACACATTTGATGCAGTTTTCAGGGAACTTGGCTGAGAAAGAAGCATTCTTCTGAGACTGGGGCAGCCCCATAAATAGCCTTGTCTGGGTTTTATTGTCAGTGACAAATTAGAAAGTCTCTCACAATCAAAGTGGAGAATCTGACTTCTTATGTGTGTTTACATAACCGACAGCTTAATCTGTGGTGTAGACTGTGAGAGCCTCTATTGAGCAGAACAGTAACAGACCGAGCTCAAACTAAACAGCCATAAAGATAACAGATGGCCTAGTGCCCCTCTCTCCAGCACTTTTCCTCTGTTTCTCAAGTAAATAACCATTGCTGCAGCCTTACAGAGCCCTCTGTCTGACACCTCTAACCCAGGGATCGGCAACCTTTGGCACGCAGCGCACCAGGGTAAGCCTCCTGGTGACCAGCACATCCTTTGGCCTGTGCCCGCAGCCTCCATTGGCCTGGAGTGGCGAACCGTGGCCAGTGGGAGCCGCGATCGGCCGAATCTGTGGATGTGGCAGGTAAGCAAACTGTCCCGGCCCGCCAGAAGGCTTACCCTGGCAGGCCGCATGCCAAAGGTTGCTGATCCCTGCTCTAACCCTTGGGAAGGGTTTGACTATTAAAAACAAGTTCCATAGAATGCTTATTGCTAAAGAGAGTCTGATTTCTTTCTGAAAGATGGGTCTGATTTTTAAAAGGGCCTCAAACTGACCTCCAATTTTGCATCCATAAATAATTGCATTATCAATTAATTGTGGATGCCAATTATGGCATTTCTGTGTCTGATTTTGGGACTGAACTTAGATAGATTTGAACAAATAACTATTCCTGCAATAAACTTTGGATATAAACGTATCTGTAAAATTGGGTCCTAAGCATAAAGCTGTGTCTCTGGCCAGTAACTCACCAGCAATTATTCCAATCCCTCATGGTGCTGAAGGGTCCTGGCTCCAGGTGCTGTGTAGTCACATGTGAGGGGAGAGCTGACTCATTAGTTGAGGAATGGTAAACAATCAAAATGTCAATAGGAAACAATTAGAATATTATAGTAAACAATCAAAATTCCCTCCATGGTTTACTAAAGTGACTGCAAATCTCCATAGCAACACACTGGGCTCCTTTTTCCTCTCACATTGCTATAAATCAAGAGGGATGCCAATGAAGTCCATGGAGTTACACCTGTGTGAAGTGGGTGTATATAACAGAACAATCAGGCCTCTGGTGGATTAATGCAGGAAACCTTCACTTGGTCATGTTTATTGGGTTACAAAACTTCATTCAATCTTCCTACTGACAGATTAATGTTTTTAACTCAATGTCCAACTGATATTTTCTTTCATTTTACGTCTTGTCTGTGTTTTGGTTCCAGGTGTTGCCAACCAGGATGATGAGTGAGTCCAGCTCCTAGTTGTTTATTAATTTATGCTTTTCCTCAATCTGTGGTTGGTGACAACACTGACCATTATATCTGTGTTGGAAAAACACTAAAACTCACGGGAAAAGTGAGATGAATAAAGCAGCCAAAACTAGCCTATTGCCATAGGCATGAGAATAAATTTCTGGGATTCAGATATGTGGGTTCCAGATATGTGAAATTCATGGACAGTTGTTGTATGGGATACAGTCTGTGGTTAGAGTGTGAAGTACAGAGGAGGTGAAATGTTAAGAAATCATGAGGTTGTTAAATGTTTCTAATTTCTGAATCTTGCTTGTTAACCAGAATCTTTCATCATCACAAGTGAATCTTTCTGAAACGGACATTTGATAATTATGCATATGAGGCATATCTTCTGAGTTTATGAGCTCTGTTGTCCAGTTACTGCCAACATCTGGGTCACACAGTACAAATCATACACTGTAGGAAAGGCTGTGTGCATCATATGGAAACTCTCCCATCCTTCAACTCCAACAGAGAATGATGAATCCATAGCAGTAGGAGGGGTGACTTGTCCCCGACGCTGCTGGGAGACCCATCTTTTCACACACCTTGTTATACTGGAAGAATATCTCAACCCAAGAAAATGGGATTTGTTGTTGCTCGTATTTAACTCCTCCTCCTGGGAGAGAGGAGTGGGGTTGACTAGTCTGTCTCAGAAAGAAAGTGTGGGGGGATGGACGGATGTTTTGGTCTGACAGATACTGAATATACAGAGCAAGATCCTCAGTTCAAAGGGGTCTTAAACCTGGGGCTTGATCTGTGGTTAAAAAAAAATCTCTTCCAATGGGAAGAAACCAACAGAGCTTGCTCTGTAATATCCACTCCTCTCCCTCTCTCCCCCCAGTATGGTGGCCACAGGCTAACTTTCTGGGTACTCTGAATTCTACTTTGGCATTGTGAACGTTCCATCACCTCTGCTCCTCCGTTGTTCTTCTGTGCACAGCTCTTTTACCCTGGCTTTGGTCAGTTGGGGCCTAACATTTGTCCCACTGAAAACTACTCATAGTTTGACAGCAGACAGATGCAGTAAATATGTCAAGTGTTCCTGCATTGCTTCTCCTCTAGCAGGGGTTCCAAAACTTGGTTTGGGGCTTGGTCAGGGTAAGCCCCTGGCAGGCCATGAGACGCTTTGTTTACCTGAGCGTCCACAGGTCTGGCTGCTCGCAGCTCCCAGTGGCCGGGCCACTGTTCCTGCAGCTCCGGGAAAGGCAAACCGTGGCCACTGGGAGCTGGGAGCGGCCGTATCTGCAGACGCTCAGGTAAACAAAGTGTCTCGCGGCCTGCCAGGGGCTTACCCTGAACAAGCTGCAAACCAAGTTTGGTAACCCCTGTCCTACAGAAAAGGAATCCAGTTCATGTTAGCAGTATTGCACTTTGTTCTCAAGCTGTGGTTTCCCCCCTATAAACTGGGAAGATTGTGTGAGACATTGGAGACCAACCTCTCTGTTTCTCATATTGATAATTAATAGTCAATATGTAATAATTTGTTGATCATCAATAGCCAATTAACCGATAGCCAGTAATTGATAACATTTTAATTGTGGTTATAGTTTTGATGAGAGTGGTTGTCTTGAGTTTAGTTTTGATTAATAATAAAACTCAGATACGTCAGCTTTTGATTGGATTTTATTGATGAAAAGATAGTAAAGACAGGACATTACACAGAGAGGTCTACAATTACTCACAGCCGTAGAATACCTTCCCCTGTAGTTGTCTCTGACAACGTGCTTCCAGTCTGCAAATGATCTCTTCCCCCTTCACAAATTATTTCCTTGTTACCCCTTTTTCTTTACCACAATGACCCTTAACTACTTCCTCCTTTTGGTACATACTTCTTCTTAGCTTAGGTTATTTCCTAAGTCCTCTGTTCCCTTGTAACTTTCCAACTGTCTCAACACCTGGTAATTAGTCATTGTTTATTCCCTTATTTGGATCATTTTATTCGTTATACATTTTGCACATATTTCGTGGTTAGTATTACTAAAATATCTGTTACAATAAGTTCAAAATACACGGTTACTGCTTGGTACAGTTCCAGTCCTCATAGTTAGCCAAACTACAAAGCATCATGGGACTCTAGCTCCCAGACAAGCCGTAGATTTTTCCTTTGGCCTTAGATGGCAGGCCTTTTTTATGTTTAATCTCTCATGGCATGTATCAATAAGAGGAAACTGAAAAAATAGACACTTCCCTTTTGGCTAGCAATCCCCATGTAGCATCCATTGAGTTTCTTTCTGTCACTTAAAAAAACAAGAGCAAGAATGATAATTCCCAATAAAGGTTGGTATAGTATGATCTTATGTTTATATTAGGGCTGTCAAGCAATTAAAAAAAATTAATCGGATTAATCATGCGATTAAAAAATTAATCACAATTAATTGCACTGTTAAACAATAATAGAATGCACTTTATTTAAATATTTTGGATGTTTTCAACATTTTCAAATACATTTATTTCAATTACAATTCAAAATGTACAGTGCTTACTTTATATTTTTTTTATTAGAAATATTTACACTGTAAAAAGCAAAAGAATAGTATTTTTCAATTTTTCAAAGTACTGTAGTGCAATCTCTTTATCATAAAAGTTGAACTTACAAATGTAGAAGTATGTTTAAAAAAAGTATTCAAAAACAAAACAATGTAAAAGTTTAGTGCCTACAAGTCCACTCAGTCCTACTTCTTGTTCAGCCAATCACTAAGACAAAAAAGGAGATACTGCTGCAGATATTTGCAGGAGATAATGCTGCCTACTTCTTGTTTACAATGTCACCAAGGCATTCACATGGCACTGTTGTAGCCAGAGTCGCAACATATTTATGTCCCAGATGCGTTAAAGATTCGTATGTTCCTTCATGCTTCAACCACCATTCCAGAGGACATGCATTCATGCTGATGATGAGTTCTGCTTGATAACAATCCAAAGCAGTGTGGCCCCACACATGTTCATTTTCATCAACGGAGTCAGATGCCACCAGCAGAAGGTTGATTTTCTTTTTTGGTGGTTTGGGTTCTGTAGTTTCCGCATTGGGGTGTTGCTCTTTTAAAACTTCTGAAAGCATGCTCTGCATCTCATTCCTCTCAGATTTTGGAAGGCATTTCAGATTCTTAAGCTTTGGGTTGAGTACTGTAGCTATCTTCAGAAATCTCACGTTGGTACCTTCTTTGCGATTTACCAACTCTGCAGTGAAAGTGTTCTTAAAATGAACATGTGCTGGGTCATCATCCGAGATTGCTATAACATTAAATATATGGCAAAATGCAGGTAAAACAGAGGAGACTTACAATACTCCCCCAAGGAGTTCAGTTACAAATTATTTAACACATTATTTTTTTAACAAGTATCATCACCATGGAAGCATGTCCTCTGGAATTGTGGCCGAAGCATGAAGGGGCATACAAATGTTTAGCATATCTGGCATGTAAATACCGTGCAATGCTTGCTAAAAAATTCCATGCAAACTCCTGTTCTCACTTTCAGGTGACATTGTAAATAAGAAGTGGGCAGCATATCTCCCATAAATGTAAACAAACTTGTTTCTCTTAGTGATTGGCTGAACAAGAAGTAGGACTGACTGGACTTGTCGGCTCTAAAGTTTTACATTGTTTTGTTTTTGAGTGCAGTCATGTAACGAAAAAAAAATCTACATTTGTAAGTTGCACTTTCAGGATAAAGAGATTGCACTACAGTACATGTATGGGGTGAATTGAAAAATACTATTTCTTTTGTTTATTATTTTTACAGTGCATATATTTGTAATAAAAAATAATAATATAAAGTGAGCACTGTGCACTTTGTATTCTGTGTTGTAATTGAAATCAATACATTTGAAAATGTAGAAAACATCCAAAATATTTAATAAATTTCAATTGGTATTATATTGTTTAAGAGTGTGATTAAAACTGTGATTAATCGTGATTAATTTTTTTAATCACAATTAATTTTTTTTAGTTAATTGTGTGAGTTAACTGTGATTAATCAACAGTCCTAATTTATATAGAGAGTAATGTCTAGAGAACCTAGAGAACTCTACTTTCATGAAGTGCTTGATGAGAGAAGACTGTGTACATGGAGGAAGGAATAAAGCCTGAATGTTGAACTGTTTTGGCTCTCTCTCTTCTTATACTTAACACTGAACATATAGAGAGAGATTTAATCAGGAAAATAATATAACCTCTGAGGTAAGTGAATCTGGGCAGTGATACTTAGGGAGGCAAGAACCTGAGAACTGCTTAGATAGGATCCATCATTTTCCTCATCTGTTTTATTTGTCATCATTTTAACAGCTGCAGCATCCATGGGTATGTCAATGCTGAATATCTTGAAATAGTGCCAGATAGACAAGGATCAGGTCCTGTAGGACTATAAATCAACAGCAACATGTTGAATTGAACCTGGAGCAACTGAATGTTTCAAAGGGGGATTAATTCTGAGCTATGAAGGAAAGGTAACTGTCATCTTGGAAACTGGTGGTTGAAGTTGAACAGTCCATTTTAAGAGATTTGGAGTATGGTAGGAGATACACAGCTATCAGCCAATACATGCTGCATTTCTACAGTGCTGTTGTAGGGGTGTGAAGGAACCTAAAGGGTTTCTGCAACAATGCAAAGACAGTTTACAGAGTAATTTATGGGGCCCATAATGAAAATTTCCACAAAAACCTGTACATTATCAGACTCACTGTGGTCAGTAGGTTTTTTTTTTCTTGTCATGCATCAACCCACAATGCTTATGAAAATGCAAAATTATTTGGGACAAAAGATCAAGAGGCCAAAGGGGAGGTTGAGAAAGAATGTATCATTTCAACTACACTGGGACTTCCTCAAAAACAACTTGTTCTGGTATCCAGTATCATTGGTGGCTTTTGCATGTGATTTCCTAATCAGGATGGAGGTTCTGGCCTTGGGGATAAATATATGAGATCTCCCTCTGTGTGTACTGCATCTACTGAGCAGAGCAGAGCAGCTAACCTAGACTGAGCATCTCCACCATGAAGACAGCTGGTGTCTTCATGGTCCTCACTCTGGTACTTTTATGTTGCTTCTCAGGTGAGTACTCTTTGCTGTAGCCTCTATAGAGCTATGTGTTTGCTGCTTCCTAGTCCTCTGGAAGCCTTGACTATTAAGGTCAATGATATTCTTGTTTTTATTAAGAATCCTGAGATCTGGTCTGTTTTGCTTGGACAGTAGACAATCCAGGGAACCATAAGAGTACAGGATAGTGTTAATGTCCTTTAACAAAATCTCCCCTCTCCCATGGTGCTGTGAAATGTTCCATATGACAATTGGTTGCAATTAGAGATGGTGGTAAAACATTCAATATCAAAATATCAATGACATTCAAAATTCCAAAAAACTTGGGGAAAAAATCAGCAAATTTTTTTGGGGAAATTCCCCACCACCACCATCTTCATTTTTCAACCAACTATAGAGAAGGTAGACATTTTTCAAGTTTTTGAATTTTCAATTTTGTAAAACATTTCTTATTAAGGCAAAGTTACCATAAAATGTTAACATACTACATCATACATTATTTATTAAGGATTAGGGTAATATTCAAATAACTTGGATACAGATGCCGTATGTATAACTGGGACATCAAATTTGTGAAAGGACTCATTTCAAAAAGAATTGAAATAATTCTGTAAGATGTTACTGAGAAGACTAAATATTAAGGACCTGCTTAACATCCAATGACTTCAATGGATTCCTAAGCATAATGTTAACTTCCTGGCTTGTAACTTTCCTGCCTTATTCCCACTCCTGTGCATGACACATCATGTAGAGCACTGGATCCAGGTGCTGAGAACTCCTAAATATTGCCAATGACTGAAAAGGTTTTTGAATGATCAGGCTTCATAGAAGAAAAAATATTTTCAAAAATTGTAAGGTGCTATTAGTTACCCTGCATCTTCAATGGAGCAGAAGACCTGAAAAATATATAGTAATATTAAGCAAATGATAAGCCCCTTATTATATTTTCAAATGGTGCAAAACACCACGTATGGCCCATTTATTGCAGAAAAAGAGTTCAATGGACATTTTTCTTGAATTAATGCTTATAACTTGATTTCCGTCACAGGGATTTGTCTTATTGTACGTTGAGTATCCATATTTTTGCTCTAGGTGTTGCCAGTGAGTCTTCAAATCAGGTTAGTCCATCTTTTTCTGTTTAGTAATTTTCACTTTCCCCTAATCATTAGTTAGGAATTGCATTGTGGCCAACTTTTCCATGTTGGAAGAAACACTAAAACGAGCGGAAAGTGCTCAGATATTAGTGATGAGTGCAGTCTAGGAACCTACATCCAACAGAGTAGTGGGCAGGGCTGGGTTAATCAAAAATCAAAATGACCCCAGATATTATCATTATTGGTATTAGTTATTATATATTGGTATTGTGGTACTGATATTTCCAGCTGGGGGATAGGAATACTTATTTTGGGGGTGGATTAAAAAGTTCACTTACTATAGGAAAGAGGATATCCCCATGTGTTTCATATGGTCAGTTACTGAGTTTACCACATTGATAGTCGATAGTTCCAAAATGGCCAGCATTCCTAATATACCCCTAAAAGAATTAACAATAACGGTTATCATCATTCATTCACCTGTATGTCTAGAAAATTATATATTTACAGTTGCAGAATGATTGTAGTGCTTTTCCAGAACCACCAAAGGGCAAAACCCTTTGCCGCACATAGTGTTTTTCCTTCCATATGCTTTGTTAACTACACAATATTTATAGAGCATCATGGAAATGCAACTCTCACTTGGGCAGAGAGTAGTTCCAAACTACAGAGCACAGTACACCAGAGGTAGGGAGGAGAGAAGTACTAGCAAAGACACATGGAAAAAATCTACTTTCACCTGTGTCACAACTGTTCTGCATATAAATGCCAGGGCTGCCATTAGGGGGTAGCAAGCACGGCAGTTACCTGGGGCCCCAGGCCAGAAGGGTCCCTGTGAAGCTACATTGCTCAGACTTCAGTCCTGGCTGGCAGGACTCAGGGCCCTGGGCTTCAGCCCAATGCAGTCGGGCTTCGGCTTTCTGCCCTGGGCCCAAGCGAGTCTGATGCTGGTCCTGCTTGGTGGACCACCTGAAACCTGCTCATGGCTCCCCGTGGGGGCCCAGACTCCTGATTGAGAACCACTGCTCTAATACACCCCAAAAGAATTAACAATAATAGTTATCATCATGTATTCATCTGTGTGTCTAGAAAATTATACATTTATAGTTGCAGAATGATTGCAGTGCTTATCCAGAACCACCAAAGGGCTAAACCTTCCTCTGTAAGACAGAGTACAGGCCTGTCTGTGGCACCAATGGTGTGACATACAACAACAAATGTTTTTTGTGCCTCGCAAAATGGTGAGTAAATAGATCAATATTTTCTATTAGCAGTAATTAGATCTACTCCGGCAAATGATAGAGGAATGCTGAAAACATAGTGTGGTCAGAGAAGATTAATATCAGGGGTAGGCAACCTATGGCACATGTGCCAAAGGTGGCACACGAGCTGATTTGCAGTGGCACTCATGCTGCCCAGGTCCTGGCCACCAGTCCGGGGGGGCTCTGCATTTTAATTTAGTTTTAAATGAAGCTTTTTAAACATTTTGAAAACCTTATCTACTTTACATACAACAATAGTTTAGTTCTATATTATAGACTTATAGAAAGAGACCTTCTAAAAATGTTAACATGTATTACTGGCACGTGAGACCTTAAATTATAATGAAATAAATGAAGACTCGGCACACCACTTCTGAAAGTTTGCCAACCCCTGATTAATATGAATATATCTGTCCCAATCACATATTATACATCCCATGTACTTCTGTGTAATTCCACAGTGATCTTATAAGATGTATAGCTATGTAGGGACATTCATTTTGGACCTCTTTTTGTGTTTCAAGGCAAACTGGAGGCAGGCTTAGCCTACAGAATGAGGAAGTTTGTATGAAAAAAGTAAAACCAAGTGTATTCTATTTTTCATTTGCATAGTGTTTTTCCTTCCAAATGCTTTACTAACTACACGATATACATAGAGCATCATGGAAATGCAGCTCTCACTTGGGCAGAGAGTAGTTCCAAATTACAGAGCACAGTACCCCAGAGGTAGGGAGGGGAGAAGTACCAGCAAAGACACATGGAAAAATCCTACTCTTACAAAAAGTCATGGGATCTGTAATGCTGACTTAGAGGAGACAGAAACTTGGTATGCCAGATCTCATCACCCCCAACATAAACCCCGCCACTCTCACTCCTTCCTGCCCCCACCTCTCCTCCACACACACATTGACTGTAGGCAAGTGATTTGTCACTTTTGGAAGAAAGAAGGGCTGATCTAACTGATAGTATTTCAGCCTCTGATTCCAGGCAAAAAGATGTATTTCAGGGTTTCAGTTTAGAACACAAAGCCATCCCCGCCTCCTGAAAGCAAAATATATTCCTAATCCCAAGGCTGCCAACACATTAAAGGGGAGTAAACCAAGATGTTTATAAGAAGGAATTGTAAAACTCTATTAGTAGTATCCATGTAGTCTCTCTTTAGATTCTTGTACTAATGAGAATGAAGTAAACAGTAAGTGAACTTTTTAATCCACCGCCAGATTAAGTATTCGTATATTCCAGCTGGAAATATCTTTACACTGTGAAGTGATTGATAGCAGTTGGCTCCAACCAGGTTCAGGGCTTCACTGTCTTATGGCACCACATAAGGAGATGCTGTCCCTGCCCTGAAATGCTTCTAAATCTCCACTCAAATAACAACTTCTTTGTTTGGCAGATTGATTGCAGTAGATACCAACGAACAAAAGACCCACGCAAGATAGCCTGCCCACGGATCCATAAACCTGTCTGTGGAACTAATGGTGTCACTTATAACAATGAATGTATGCTGTGTGCAGCAATCTTGTAAGTTCTTGGAATAACGGAATCAATGAAAAGAGATGCTAAAAATAGTTCTCTTGTATAAGCATTTGCTTTAAGCAGGGATATATCAATGTCCTGAGGTAGGTGAGTAACCTCCATATTCTTTTGACCTCTCCTAGTTATCCCTCATATTCCCAGGACACCATACCTAATATGATCCACTATCCTCTAGCTTATGGGTTTATCTTTATGTATGCACAAAACCACAAATCCCAGAATGCAGTGGGAATCCATGGTTGGTTAACATCAGATCCATGCTGACTTCCATCGAGATGATGATCCTCACACCCCCAGTAACTTCTGAGATTGTATCAAAGAGAGAATTTGATCATTGAAAATCGTCCCTCTGAAATATTCCATATGTTCTTAACTGTTTCTGTAATTTCATAGTGAATTTTGAAGTGTTACTCACCAGGTAGACAATTTTATTAATTCACTGACAATAATTGTCTTCTCTCTTTCAACTTTTCATCCTGTAGAAATGGGGCTACCATAGACCTGGCACATACAGGAAAATGTAGGGAGAAGGTAGGGGCACATTTCTCTTTTTTTGGTTATCACTAAAATTTACACTTAGCACAATCTAAATACTGGTTACAAAAATGAGATAATACTTGAGCCAAAGATACATGGAAAAATCCTATTCTTACAAAAAAGGCCTTGGGATCTGTAATTGTCACTTAGAGGAGACTGGACCTTGATTTTCCAGCTCTCATCACCCACAACACAAACCCCACCTCCTCTTCCTCCCCTCCACACCACACCACACCACAACACAACACAACACAACACACACACACTAACTATGGGCAACTGATTTATCACCTTTGGAAGAAAGAAGGGCTGATCTAACTGATAGTATTTCAGCCTCTGATTCCAGGCAAAAAGATATATTTCAGGGTTTCAATTTAGAACACAAAGCCATCCCTTCCACCTGAAAGCAAAATATATTCCAACCCCAAGGCTGCCAACACATTAAAGGGGAGTAAACCAAGACGTGTATAAGAAGGAATTGTAAAACTTTATTAGTAGTATCCATGTAGTCTCTCTTCCTATTCTTGTACTAATGAGAATAAAAGAAACAGTAAGTGAACTTTTTAATCCACCGCCAGAATAAGTATTCTTATATCCCAGCTGGAAATATCAGTACACTGTGAAGTCATTGATAAAAGCTAACTCCAACCAGGTTCAAGGCTTCACTGTCTTATGCACCACATAAGGAGATGCTGTCCCTGCCCTGAAATTCTTCTAAATCTCCACTCAAATAACAACTTCTTCGTTTGGCAGATTGATTGCAGTAGATACCAACGAACAAAAGACCCACGCAAGATAGCCTGCCCACGGATCTATGCACCAGTCTGTGGAACTAATGGTGTCACTTATGACAATGAATGTACGCTGTGTACAGAAATCTTGTAAGTCCTTGAATATTACTTTTGGAATAACTGAATCAATGGTAAGAGATCCTAAGAATAGTTCTCTTGTATAAACATTTTCTTTATACGGGGATATATCAATGTCCTGAGGTAGGTGAGTCCCTGAGTCACATCCATATTCTTTTGACCTCTTCTGGTTAACCCCTATGTCCCCAGGATGCCATAGCTAATATAATCCACTATCACAGGGGTGGGCAAACTTTTTGGCCTGAGGGCCACATCTGGCTGGGGAAATTGCATGCAGGGCCATGAATGTAGGGCTAGGGCAGGGGGTTAGGGTGCAGGAGAGAGTGTGTGGTGTGGGAGGGGATCAGGGCAAGGGGTTGGGGGCTCAGGGCAGGGGGTTGACGTGCAGGAGGGGTGTGGTGGGGGCTCAGGGCAGGGAGTTGGGGTGCAGGAGGGGTGTGGGATACAGCAGGGGGCTCAGGGCAGGGGGTTGAGATGCAGGAGGAGTGCGGGCTGCAGCAGGGGGCTCAGGGCAGGGGGTTGGGGGACTCAGGGCAGGAGGTTGGGGTGCAGGGTGCTGGAGGGTGCGGGCTCTGGCTCTGGCTCAGCGCTGCTTACCTTGAGTGGCTCCGGGGTGGCAGCAGCATGCAGCGGGACTAAGGCAGGCTCCCTGCCTGTCCTGGTGCCGTGCCGCTCCCAGAAGTGGCCAGCACCATGTCTCTGCCGCCCCTGGGGGATGGAGGAGCAGAGGGCTACGCATGCTGCCCTCGCCTGCAGGTACCTCCCCCACAGCTCCCATTGGCCGCAGTTCCCCGTCCCTGCAGCCCTCTGCCCCCTCCTGCCCCAGGGGCTGCAGGGACGTGGTGCTGGCCGCTTCTGGGAGCAGCACAGGGCCAGGGCAGGAGTTTGCACTATCCTCTAGCTCAGGGGTTCTCAGTCTTTTACTTTCTGAGTCCCCCTCTCCCCCCAACATGCTATAAAAACTCCATGGATCAGCTGTGCCAGAACTGGTTTTCTGCAGACAAAAGCCAGGGCTGGCATTAGGGGGTAGCAAGCAGGGCAATTGCCCTGGGCCCCATACCACAGGGGGCCCTGTGAAACTAAGTTGGTCAGGGTTCAGCTTCAGCCCCAGGTGGCAGCCGTCCTGTGTGGTGGGGCTTTGACTTTCTGCCCAGGGTCCTAGTGAGTCTAATGCCAGTTAGGCTTGGTGGACCCCCTAAAATCTGATCATGGCCCTCCAGGGGGACCCAGACTCCCGGTTGATAACCACCACTCTAGCTAAGACGTTTATCTTTATGTATGCACCAATCTACAAATCCCAGAACACAATGGGAATCCATGGTTGGATAACATCAGATCCATGCTGACTTCCATCGGGATGATGAGCCTCCACATTTCCAGTAACTTCTGAGATTATATCAAAGAGAGAATTTGATCATGACAAATCATCCCTCTCAAATATTCCATATGTTCCTAACCGTTTCTGTAATTTCATAGTGAATTTTGGAGATTTTTACTCACCAGGTAGACAATTTTATTATTCACTGACAATAATTGTCTTCTCTCTTTCAACTTTTCATCCTGTAGAAACGGGGCTACCATAGGCCTGGCACATACAGGACAATGTAAGGAGAAGGTAATGGCACATTTTTATTAATTATCATTAAAATTGACATGTCTCATAGTATAAATACTGGTCACAAAAATGTTGATAACACTTGATAGATGGAAAAATGCTACTCTTACAAAAAAGGGTTTGGGATCTGTAATGGTCATTTAGAGGAGACAGGACCTTGATTTTCCAGATCTCATGACTCCCCAACACAAATCCCACCTCCTCTCCTTCCTCCCTGCCCTCACCACCCACCCTTCCGCACACAGATTAATTATAGGCAACTGATTTATCACCCTTGGAAGAAAGAAGGGCTGATCTAACTGATTATGCTTTTTTCAGTGAAGCAGATGGTGTTTCTTAAGACGGTGAATATGGTGGTGCTTGGAAACCATGATGATTGGGGCATTTTAATTATTTATTATACATCGAAGAGATGGGTTGGAAGTATGTCCTTTGTGGTAAAAGGAAAGCTGGGGAGATAAGAAACATGGGTTCTATTCCTGTTTATGTCACAGACTTTCTGCATGACCTTGGGAAGGTCTTGTAATCTCTCTGGCCCTGATTCTGCTTCATGAAGTGGCCAGTTCATGCCACAATGGCAGCATAATAGAGATTAAAGATCCCCACAGAGTACTCCTGTCTAAACGTTTTCTCCACACCCTTCTCCATTGTCAGGAGGTCTTATAATATCTATAGCCCCGATTATACTTCATGACATGGTCCGTTTATGCCACAGTGGCAGCATAAGGGGGGTTAAAGAGCCTCTTTACTCCCATCTCAAAGTTTTCTCAGTATAGTATCATAATAAAGTAATAACTGTGGGTGCAGAAAAGTAGGAATGGAGAATCTGACCCACTCTGACTTTCTTTCCCAATATGTAAAATGGCAATCAAATGAACTACTTCCTAGAGAAGCCTCATTACTTAAAGAAAGGTGCTATGTTAGCTCAATAGATGAGTCTTACAACAGATGACTTATTACTCCCAACAATAAATGTGGTTAGAACGTTATATAACTACTTTTGCAGGATGACTGTCGTGAGTATCCAAAACCACAAAAGGGTAAACAGTTTGCCTGCGCAACGATTTACAGACCTGTCTGTGGCACAAATGGCATCACATATAGCAACAAATGTAACTTGTGTGCAGCAAGATGGTGAGTAAACTTGTAAAGAATTTCTTGTGTAAAAGTCATTGCACATTTGGTGCAGATAATGTGAGAAAGCAGTTCCCAATTATGATGATATCGGGAGACCAGGTGTGAGTGAGACAAAGCACTCTTTAATGCTTTTTCTATAAACACAGGGCAGGGTTTTCATTGAAAGATCTGACTAGGCCAAACCTGTCCTGCAGATGCCAAGGAGTAAGAATATGATGGTTTCAAACTGGAAAAATTGGCAAAACATGCCAGATAACTGATCAAGATATTAGAGAGGATTAATATGAATATGTCTGTCTCAGTCAAATGTCTTGTACTATACAGTCCATTTCCTTTATTTTTTTACATGTGACAATGAGATGTTTTACTTTGAAGAAATACACATTATGCTTAATTTTTCTCTTCTCAAGGAAAACTGGAGTCAACATTCGCATAAAGCATGAAGGAAGATGTAACCGCAAGGTAAATCTACACATATTATATTTACATTAATATAGTGCTTTTCCTCCCAAAGACTTTACAAACTACAGTATGTACACATAACACCAGTTATGCAGTCATCACTTGGGTGGAGAGCGGCAATGAATTTGCACACAGCAAACTAACCAAGTAGTGGGGGTGGAAAATATTGACTGAGGAGATATGTAAAATCTTACTCTGACAAAAATTGTCATAAAAGCTTAAATGTTCATGCAGAGGAAACAGGACCATCTGCTGATTCTGAGAGACCTACGCACAGTAAATGGTGGGGGGAACTGAATTTATCTACCCTGCAAGAATGAAGGACTCTGTGGAATTTTATCTTGTGAAATCTGAATCAAATAGATAATGTTTAGATTAGAAGGCGTTTTGGAGAAGTTGCTCATACAAGACTGTTGCATTGAGATCATTATCTCAATTTTCCCCCTGTTCTAGTTAAGCTTTTCTACGTCACTCATCCTAACAACTGTAAATATTGTCTCTCTTTCTCTCTCTCTAGATCAACTAACAGAAGAATTGGCATAACATAGAAAATATTCTGCTTCAGTATAAATGATAAATTCTTCTGATTCCTTTATGTAAAGATATAGTTGTCATTTGTCCTGTCCATCCAGCACTCCTGATGGCATTACCATCTTGAATTGGTGGTTCAATAAAGCAAACTTAGCAGAAATGTTTGCCTTTGTTCTTTTATCAGCACAAAACATTATGGGGTTGCTTGAGGGAATCATTGAATAAACAAACTTTTCTCTTCATTCTCTATAAAATGAATAATCCAAAATTAAAAGAATCAATTTGATAATAAACGGGTTCTGGGATTGGATTCTAGGGGGGAATCCACAGGAAACACACACAGTGGAGGACCTGAGTTAATATCAATCTTCCCCTGGAATCAATCCAGGGAGCTGCTGATCAAATAGTAATCCAGGCTGCACCCATACATTCACCTTTCCCTCCCCGCCATCCCCTTAGGTTGCTACATGGGCAGCTATCAGGATTTTCATCATTCCCTTCATGCTGGGTAAATGCTTTGAAGGTATGAATGGATTTCTGGTAACGCAAAGCTGTGCCTCCAAGATACATGCAACACTACTCATCCAAATGTACTTGCCAACCATCCTTAAAGGTGAAGTGTACATTGCATATGCTAAGGGGTATATTTTCATAATCCAAGAGAAATTAGATCTGTTAAATTGTTGATGTCCTAAGCAAACATCTAAAGACCAAGATTAAAATCTTAGCAAGATACTTTCCTGTTCTGTCACAATAGAACTCGTTAAAAATCTTTTATTTCCAACATAATGGTCTTAGATTTCAGTTTTTTTAACGTTTTGAATCTACTTTATATAGTTCTTGTATTAAATTGCTGTGGAGGTGGTTTGGGAATTGAGTCGTTTGATTCTGAAATGAACAGTGCCAGGAGCACATCAAAAGAAATGACCAGGGATGAAACTAATATTAAATTCTTACCGGTACGGGGGCCGGCTCCAACCCCCAGAAGGGGTGGGGCCTCAGGTGGAAGGGGCGGGGCTAGGGTGTCAGCCTCCCCCAAACAGCCCATCCATGCTGCCTGGTCCCCGCCACCCAGGGCTCCGGGGGTGATTTAAAAGGGCCCAGCGCTCTGGCTGCTGCCGTGATAACGGCGGCCAGGATCCCTGGACCCTTTTAAATCTCTGACTCAGGGCAGCTGCTGCTTTTGTGCCGTCCATTCCCCCCCCCCCCCCGCCAGTGGCCGGGGGGGCAAAAGGGGCAATGACGTTAAAGTGCTGCCTACAGGCTCATACAGACCTGTACCAGCCCACTTCCACTCCTGGAAATGACACCTTGTTCCATGATGCTCTTATGCCTTTATAACAGCTGAGGGATTCCTGCACACAAACAACTTCAGTGATGGGAGACAGAGGTGGGACTAGTTGAAGATACAGTACTATGCAACCTCAATTCTCCAAATCTTATAGGAGGCCTGGAGTAAGTTTTGATAAGCAAGGTTGTGGATTTTTTATAGCATTAGCAATTAAACAGCTATTAGGAGATATGGAATTCTGAGTAACAGATGTTCAGAGACTCAAGATTCTACAAAATATGCAGAAAATATTCTAGATTTTACCCCATGCAAAGTTCTGACACTTCTATCCCTCCATAGTAATTAATACTAATCCCCTCACGGAACAATCCCATTTATCATTAGCAAAGGAGCTCTCCCCTTCTTTAGGTCTATGTATTCTTCCAAGAAATGGGAAGTCAGAACATGTCATTCATAGGCAAGGGAGCTTCTGGTGAGTTTTCTCTGTAGACTCTCACTCTCACACATTAGTCACCCTGAATTTCTGCCAAGAAGCTAGGCATGCAAATTTTGTTTGCCAAGTAAAGTTTGGTTCTTGTCCTATGTCTTTCCACATATTCAATATCGTAATATCTAGACACTAGCTGTATCTGTGCTTGGGAGACAGTTAGCATGTATGCTACGCTGGTGCCATCTAGTGCTGCAACTAATGTTCTGTCAGCAGGTTCTAGATTTTAAATTTCTACAGAACCGCAACAAAGAACAGATTTCTTTTTTCAGCAGAGTCTACCAGCTCCTCACTGCTGGTTTTCACCGTTCAAAGGAGAGGCCCTGCCAAGGATGGCTGGATGCAGATACCTCCAGATCAGACCTTACATATCAGTGCTACTTCTGGGTTCATGGGAGCATTGTGAGTAGTGTGAGATTGTTTGTCTTCATGGGAGACTGAATGCAGGTTCAACCACAAGTTTTCCCTCTTAACCCACTCAGTAAGCAGGCCCCAACTCATCACTGTCATCAATTCATTTTGGCACCTCCTCCTTATCCTCATATACATGGTGAAGCACACAACATACCCCAATCCCATATAGAGAATTAAACATTTTATTAAAGCTAATGTTTAAAAAATTATGTAATACATAGGTTGAGAGAAGAGTGTCTGTACATCTGGGTATAGTGCTTAGATTATCCACAAATATAAAGTTTGTTTTTAGAAGTCATGTGATACATGGAGTACATAACCAGCAATAACCCAAATTTAGGTGAATAAATTTAACAATACAGTTTAGATATTAGAACCCAAACACTCAGGTATGTCACTCATGAAAAGTTGTACAGAGATTTGGTTGTGGAAAGCAAAATATATCAATGAGTGGAGATTGTCCCTCAGTAATCACATGTAGGGAATTAAACATACCACAGTCTAAATGAGTCTGTACCCAGCACTATTTTGCTTGCAGTCAGCCAAAGGTACATTCCACCGTCCTGCACTTGCTCAATGTGTCATTAAGGAGAACAATGGACTAGCTCGCCCAGATGGAAAGAGGCCAGACATCTAGAGCATCTCGCCAGCGCATCCTGTATAAGTGTCCATGAATGTACCACGGTGTCCACAAGAGCTTATGTAATGATGGTGTCATATCCTTTCCCATTAAGATACTCACTTGCTTCAATTGGCATTCAGAGGATGGGTATTTAGGCATGCCACCAATCACCTGCACAGCTCAAGAACACATCAATTATTTCAGGGATATTTCCAAATTTTACAAACCTGGCCTCCAGCACAGCATTAATTGCCTCATGAACTTCCAAGACTACTGAACCAGCCATGGATTTGCAAAGCCCGAACTGATTGCCAACAGTTCTGTTAACAGCCTGGAGTTGCCAGCTTCCACAAGGCAATAACAACACGCTTCTGGACCATTACTAACTCTTTCATCTGGATGTCCTGCCACTCCAGGACCAGGGCAAACTCCTCACATTTTTGGGTTCCTCATGGGAAAATCCTGGGCCCCTACTGGTCATCCCATGTTTCTAGCACAATGTAGTTCACCACTCTGCACTTGCAGTCCTGGTCCAAAAGCAGTGGTCTGCATGGCTGGGGAGAATCCACCTTGAAATACAGTATTGGTTCAGTCCAAATCTCCATGCCCACATGGTCCCGATCTGTTGCTATACTTCCACGTGTTACTGCAAGTCACTGCCTCTGTCTTCTCCAGGCTAACAGCCACCTCTGAAAGGCTCACTACCATTTCCTGGCAGCACCTTCTGCGGAGGCCCACCAAAGAAACACTGCCTTCATAAGAATCAGCAGCTATTGCTCCCAAGCAGAATTCATACCTTCAGCATTATCACACCACCTTAGGTCCCACCAGGAAATGAATTTCCCAGGCCTAGATCATTTCCACCCACAACCCCCAGAGTGGGCAGATAATTTGTCTCACAACACCCTGTGAAAGCAAGCATAGAGTGACACAGTGAATTAGGGCCTGGTGACATATTGGATATGCACCTATGTATCTATATTATCTCTCACAACTAGACAGCGCTCTAGTGCTGATGTGGGACATGACACTAGCATTCAGTGCAGATATTGTGGTTGCGCTCTAGTGAGTGAGGCTACTGTGCATAGACTAACTTGCAATTGCTTAACCTGTGGTTAGCCTGAGTAAAGACATAGCCACAGGCTTTCCTACTGCACACCATTAAGTCTGGATGTTTTGGCCTTCTCTACAGTGCTTAATTTGTGCCAGAGCTGAGCCCTGGCACTTCTAGGCTTGGCAGTTCATAGCCCCAGCACCTCTGGGCTTGCCACGTCACTTATGAAAGTAAAAAAGTTATTTGAGCCCTGGCACCTCTTGCATTACAAATTAAGCACTGCTTCTCTAGTGGTGGCTGGTCCACACATAGAGGTTGATGAAGGTGCTACAGCTGTTGCCAAGAGTGATGAGCTCTTTAGTTCTGGTAATAACAGCCCATGCTTTTTAAATCCAGCGATCCCAGTTCAAGTCCCACTGCTGATACCCCACCCAGGAGCATCATATTATACATGCAACATTTTCCCAACCTAGCCAGGTCACAGTTTTCAAAAGTGGACAGTGATTTATGCTCCCTCGTTTTTGGGTGCCCAAATCTGAGACATTGGGTCTTATCTCCAGAAGTGAGGAGCACCCACAGCTCCCATTGAGTAGGCCCAATATGACTCAAATTGCACACCCAAAATATGAGGCACTACCCAAAATCAGTGACTGCTTTTCAAAATATGGCTGTAGATTTTTAAGCTTTCCAGTGGATTATTTTGTATTGCGTGCTACCTAATTTAACTGGTATTTAAAGTAAAATAAATACTCAAGTTGTTTGTGAAATTCTTGTAGGGCAGAAAAAAACTGATGTTTGCAAACAGGAATAAGAAATATCTATTTATAGAATCTCACAGTGCTAGGCTAGCCCTGAGGATTTTAGGAAAATTTGCAGAAAATAATCATTAAAATCTTCCAGTGTGTAAGGGGGAGAGCTGCAAACCTTTGAAAAATACAACGTATTATTTTACTTTGGTTTTGCCTTAGATGTTACTGAAAAACAGAGGAGGCTTTCAGAGCAGTGAAATATATGAACAGAAAATTGAAACCTGGTGGGGCTACCCTCTGTGAATTTTGGAGAACACCTTGTATGGCAGGACTCTCTCATTGCCTGACTTTTTTAGAAGGTTTTGGAGTACAGAGGGGAGTTGCAAATTCATTACTGCTGATTCATTGGTTCAGATGTGGCTTGTTAGACACCACTTTTAATATAAAGGAGATGGGAGAAGGCTTCTAATAGAGAGTCCAAGTGTTTGGGGGCAGACAGAATCCCAGAAGCTGCTAAACCTGAGGAGTAGATTTAGGCTGGAGTGGGGGAAGTGCTTATGGTATTAGTTTGCAGTTGCCCTTTTGTTTATAAATCAGCCCTCAGGAGGGTGATTTTTTTGATTGAGTATGTTGTTTCTATCTGGAGCTCGCTGGGCACTTATCTAGCTTATACCCCAACAAGGGGGAAATGTTCACAACTGATTTTTTTTTTTACCTGCACAATGTGTTTTCCCCATTATACTTAGGGCCAGATCCTGAGATCAACTGGAGTTGAGGATGTTCAGCAGCTTGCAGGATTAGAGCTCTACAGCACATTTTCTTAATTTTATACAAGACGCACAGTAATGATTATACTATGGACACGTATAATCTTAAGCCCTCCAGGGAGTTCCTGAGGTATCAGCACTACCCAGGCTCTCTCTCTGAATTCATTCTCTTGATCCATTTCCATTAGTTTCTGAGAGATCTTACCCCATTAGTGATTGCTCGCTTCCCCCTTATCCTTATATGTTGTGAATGCCTCACATGGACTCTAGAGTTCTGTACAAAGGACTATGGGACAAATGACATTCATTGAGTCCACAAATCCCCATGGCAGCCAGTCAATACTGAACATATTTTCACCTACTGTCCAAACACTGGTCACACCAAATAACAATGTTTCACAAGCCATGACACACTCATAATGTGATTCATTTTGAAAATGTCCTTTAGAAACAGGGGTCTTAAATATAAACCCATCCTGCTGAGAGTCATGTTTTGATGTAGGACCAAATCATAGTCTACATAGACTGGCTACTGTACTTCACCAGCCCATGCCAAGGAATCGCTGATAAAAATGTGGACAGTAGCAGAATGTTCCAGTTTTGTGGCAGTAAACTGGAGATAACTGAGTGTAAATCTCTGCTGTTGATCAGAGGCAGGGTCACTCTGTGACACAAACTTTCCTCATATTTTCTGCAAATTATGTTTTGAAATAAACATTCCTCCCTGCCGGCAACTGCCTGCAGAGAAATTCCCATGTCAGTAATATCTTTTGCAGGTGATTTGCTAATCCAGGTCACGAACCTGATTGCTTATATAGATATACAGAACTATATATATCTGTGAACACGGTCGGGGGTTAATTGCAAGGATACCTACTCAGCAAAGTACTAACAGAATCAGCACAGACCAGACACCTGTCTTCACCATGAAGATAAAAGGTGCCTTTGTGTTCCTTTCCCTGGCATTTTGCTGCTTCATTTTAGGTGAGTAATTCTCCCTACTCTGCATCATGTATTAACCCTATGGCAGACACCTCTGGCATCAGAAATCTTCACTATTAAATGATAATGTTGCTTTCACTTATTTTCTTAAAGAGAAAATGAAGGTAAACATTTTGAAAATTAGGTGTCTAAAGTTAGGCACTCAGTGCTAGATTTATAAAGGTTTTTAGATCCCTAAAGATTCAGGTAGGTGCTTTGAAAATCTCACTAGATATATCTGCATCTTTAGGTGTCTAAATAACTTAAAAAATATGGCCCTTAGGGCTTGATTTTCAGAAGTGCTGTGCAGCCTAAACTCCTATTGAAGTCAATGGGAGCTGCAGCTACTGAGCATTTTTGAAGATCAGGCCCATAGACCCTAAATAAGTGGTCTGATTTTCAGAGGTGCTGACCAGATCTCATTGAAGTCAGTGGGAATTACAGATGGTCAGCACCAATGAAAATTAGGCCAGTAAGTTTGAAACTTTTGGCCTACAGCCCTGTCGTCTATGTGAGGTGTGGCACTTTTCCTAACATTCAGAGTTTGTGCCAGTGATCTTGGCCAAAATTTTCCCTCCCCTTCTTTGTGCAGTGTGATGTGCACCAGGTGACTATTGCTTTCCACCCTACAGGTGGCTGCACTTCAGCACTAGGTATTGCTTGTAATGCTTCTGGGGATTGTATGGGATGAAAATGTAATGACAGGAATTTACATAGACTTAAATAATTTAGACATAACAGAAATCAACAATTTGCATTCCGCTATGGCTAAGCTAGTTTTTGCCACGTTTTAAAGGTCTTTTAGTTTCATTCTGTTAGCTGTTTTAGTTTCACTGTGCTTCTCCTTAGCAGAGCATAACTCCTAAAATAATCAGCTATGTGAAATAATAAAAACTGCTTATTAATGAAATTAATACACAACCCATAAATGCCAGTAATATTAGGTGATGTTTGCTAAGTTAAAGTGCATTCTATTTTTCTACACACGGACAATTGCATTTAATCTCCTTCAAAGATTTTGTCTTATTCTTTCTTTCCTATCCTATAAGCATCCTTACAGCTCCATAGTTAAGGGTTAATTGAAATTTGCAACTAAAGCAGGAATAAAATACCTTTGTTAGACACTTAAATGATGGAAATTATTTTTTAAAATTTACACACCTGCTCTTTTGGGATCATTTAAATTTTTTATAATAACTTCTAAGACACATTCTGGTAACTTTCAAGGGTCTGTTTTAAATATTTCCTCTTGTAAAGTCCATATTCAATACAAACAGACATCTAGAGACAATCTCAGATCATTGGCAGTATTCATATTTGTCTATTGTTGTTTTTTTTCAGGAGTCACCACTCAAGGTGGGAGTCAGGTCAGTACAGTTCTTTGTGTTTATTAATAGTAAATTTCCTGGGATCTCTGTCTACAGACAATATTGTGGCCAAATTCTCTGTGTTGGGGAAACTCCTCTCCCCTAAAACTATGGGAAAAGCTGGTTGCATAAAAAACTAAAACTGTCCCATTGCTATTAAAATTAGAGGGTTTACCTGCAATTCAGATAGATCTGGTCTCCACACAGTCAGACTGATTACTTTCATACACTATTTTAAATGACACACTCTCTGGTTAGAATGTGTGAGATACAGAGAAAGAATTGGGGAAATATTTTAAAATATGACATTTTAAAATTTGTCTGTTGCAACAGCGAGAGAGATTTCTTTCTATACCATATGTTAATTAAAATTATTTACTTAACTGACTTGAAACTGTCACATATTGAGGTTCTTCTTAGATTTTAGCTCTGGGTCTTTGTCTTCTGGTTTATTGTCATTAGTCTCATTATGGCAGTGACTTGTAACTGTGAAAAAAACAACAATGACCTTCTCCTGTGAAATATCTGCAGTATTTTCCTTTTCTTCCAGCACAAATGAACTACTTTTTCCTCACCCCATTCTAGATTTAGGAAACTATGAAAAACATTGCCCCTGTGTGTGCTTTCTCTTCTCAAAAGAACAAGTGAAGAGTGAAAAATGTCCACTCAAATGTCACCTTATTTATTTTGTAGCCTGACTGCAGTAAATACAAAACTCCAGATGGAACCTGGATAGGAGGCTGTCCAAGGAACTATGAACCAGTCTGTGGAACAGATGGCATCACTTACAGCAATGAATGTTTGCTGTGTGAAAAAATCTCGTAAGTACTTTGTTTGTTTCTTTGATAAAGTGAAATCACTGGTGTGAGCTACTAATAACAGCTTTTCTATTTAAGTATTTTCTTCATAGAGGGAAACATCAATTTCCCAAGGTCTCTTATCTCTTGATTATTATTTAATATTGATGTTTTTCTAATGCACAGATCAGGATGGACAGCCCTTTGTTTTGATTGTGTTTAATACCCGTCTGTCCTCTTCCACTTACTTTCCAACATTGCCCAGCCCAGATCCCCAAAGGGACTTTTATGAATACTTAAAATGTCAGTCACTGGGACAGAGCGAGTAAGAGAATGAACCTATAGACTGGTAGTTAGGGCACGTAGCTGGGAGACAGAGGATTCAGTCCCCCTGCTCCAATGACTCTTTAATTTTTTATCTACAGTGGAACAGCTTCATCGGGGGGACTGAGGGAGCCTTTATCAGAATATCCCACCCCTCTGTAGTTAAAGCACCTCTTGAGAAGTGTGGGAGACCCTAGCTGAAATCCCTTTTTCCCCCCTCAAGCAGAGGAGGGATTTAAACATGGGTCTCCCACATCCCAGGTGAGTGCTCTAACTAAAGGGTTAAAAGCTATAAATTGGGGACCACTACCACTCCTCCAGATTTTGAATGGGACCCAATCCCAAAGGCAATCTAACTAATTTAACAGCATCCTTATAACAGTTTTTACTCTTCAGGGTGACAACCAGGTACTTACTCATAATGGCTAATCTTTCTTCCTCTTTTCCAGGGAAACTGGAGTCCCCATTGGCATAAAGCACAAAGGAAAATGTTAGCGCAATGGTAAATCCAAGGCTATTATTGATTAATTCTGTGTCAGTTTCCTTTGTTTAATGTGTGGAATAGAGGACTATTTGGAACATTTCAATGCTCTGGACTAAGGCATTGAGTTCATTTTGTCTGTTTTATAACTGTCTCTTCTCCCCCTCTAGGATTAATAATGGATGAATTGGTGTAAAGCACAAATAGGAGGTGTTGGAAGACCTCTGAGCAAAGACAGTCTCAAATCATCCTGTGCACCAGGGGTTCCTATTGGCTTCCCCGTGTCTCCTTATGCTTGTTCAATAAAGTAAATTAAAAAGGTTTTTCTTCTTATTTTATTTTTCAACACAAAGCAGTATATGCTTGGGGGTGGGAAATCATTAAATCAACAACTGATTTTACATATCAGCCTTTGTAACATAAATAAACCACAGATAATAACGTATGTTCAATAATGAATAGGCTTTGTGACTGGATTTATCTAGATCTGTAGGAAACACACATAATGGAGATCTTGAGTCAATAGCAAGTTTCCACTGGGATCAGTCCACATGGATTGATTAAAATAGATATCCTGAATGAAGAAACACAAATTCCACCAACACACTTTGGCACAGACAACTATTAGGATTGCAGTCACTGACTCTGTGCCTGTGTTAAAATCTTTGAAGATAATGTATGACCATTTTTCAAGTCAAAGTTGTATGCTTGATCATGATTTTTACAAATGTGTTCATTATAATTTTTTCAGACATAGCTTATATGAAGAAATGTTATAGTTCTAGCTATTCATTATTCAAAATTTGCTGCGAACTTGTGAGAATGGTCACTTAAGTCATATGTTATTGTTTCTGTTCCCATACTAGTTAAACAAACACTTTGGAACTACTTCTGCTTCTCCTCCAAACAAATGTATTGTGTCACAAACTGAATTTTGTTTCTTGATTAAAAGACTCTCTAGAAGCCCCAAATTCCTTTTCTGTGAATAGTCATATGCATAAGACCTTGCTCAGATGAATGCTTGTGGCAAATGAACAGAAAAGGGCCTGTGCATGGGTGGATTAAAATCTGTAAGGGTACTGTGCACATGCTACCAGCTGTCCACTTTCATGGGCTCAGTAATAGCGTCTCTGCATCCAGTGGACTCTCACAATGCACAGGTGAAAATCATGCACAAGCACATGATTAGACCCAAATTCTCAAGGTATATAAGCCTCCGAAGAAGTGGGTATTCACCCACGAAAACTCATGCTGCAAAACGTCTATTAGTCTATAAGGTGCCACAGGATTCTTTGTGGCTTTTATAAGCCCCTAGCTGCTTTTGAGGATCTGGGCCTTTCTCTCTCTCTTTCCCTCTCCCTAACCAGCCTGGGCCCGGCCACTGGGTATAGATGTACAACACAATTGTGAGACATCAGCTCTGCGCCTGGTGCCATGCTCCAACCTGGTCACCTGCCTACTCCCTGCTGGCCTTGGGCCCCGGGGAGCTGCCCTGCCCTGCCCTGTACAGAGTGGGGGCTGGAGGCTGAGCCTGGCGGGGATGATACAGGGGACAGATAGGTTTGCTGGTGGCTGAGCCTGCTCGTGCAAGGCAGTAAACCTGGCCTCCACAGACTGGGGTGGTGCTGGGATTTCCCCCAACTCCCTCCCCTCGCCCACACAGAGACGCCATTCGCCCGAGGGCAGAGAGGCCACACCCAAGATGGCGGCGATTGGGCTGCAATGGGAATATCCTTGAGGTGCCACATCCAAGATGGCGGCGCGGGACGGCCACAGAAAGGGTTGATTTCCCCCGTTCTGGGTTCAGGGACCGGAAGCGCGGCTGATGCTAGCGGAAGCGGAAGCGCTGGGTGGCCGGAAGTGTCTGTCGGGATTATCCCTCCCCCCCGCAGTCACAATAACAGGCGGCACTGGCGGCCAGGTAAGGGGCGGTGGAGGTTTAGGGTTACGTGCAGCTGCCCTGGCTCGCTGCACACGCACCCCCGGGGGCAGGATGGAGGCGCCGGTCCTGGCCCTGTGGAAGGGAAGGGGGAGCGGCGCGTGCCCCCCTTTCCCGGTGGGCGCCGCGGGCGGTGGCCGGGGCAGCGATGACCGTTGCGGGCGCTGGGGCGGGCGGCCGTTGCTGCGGGGGTTGGCTGGCTGACTGACCTCTCGCCAGGGCCTGCCGCTGGGAATGGGGGGAGGGGCCCTTTCCATCCCCAGCGGCCTGGCAGTGGGGGAGACCCGCGGTCTGGGTGACCTTTTCCCCGCTGGGGTGGGTCCCCTCTGCCGTCTAGAGGGAGTGTCCTTCTCTCGCTCTCTCCCCTTCCCCGTCTCCCCACCGGGCACGTACTGCGCTGTAAGTGCATGAGGCTGCCCTGGGAGACCCTGCTTCACCTCTCTTGATGCCGTGCTCTGCCTCATCTTTCCAAACCTGGGGCAGGTGGAGGTATTTTCTAGTTACTCTCCCCTTTTCCTTGTTTTTCTTCCTAGTCACTTCAAAGAAAGGGAATTTAAACTTGAGTAATGTAGCATCACAACATCAAACAGGCCTGAAAAATAGTGATGTCTCTTCTAAAGTACCACCTGGAAAAGGGTGGAAAAATCAACTTAGAGACTGGATGCAATAGAAAACTAAGCTCACGCAAAATAACTTATAGGAGGATGTTTACCCATTCTTCCCCTCCCCCCCAAAAAAGTCCCCAAGCAGCAGACATATTTAATGTGAATATCAAAGATACACTAGGAGATGGGGATTGGTGATTATCTATCTTGCATTGCCTTTTGCCTACTGCACTAAAAAAATTTATAGACATTCTTTAGGATCAGCTTACCCCATAATAGGACTATCATAGTAGATAGCATGTGGTTATTGTCTCAAGTGGTACTCCTTAAGTAGTCCCTGGTGTCAGCATATATTTGCTCCCCTTGTCTTCCAGGTCAGTGCTACTATGTCTACTGATGAAACCAAGTTTTACAATACTTAGACCAGCAGTTTGATCTGGGTTGTATTCTTCTTTTCAAACTGTCAACAAAATTGTCAGCTCACTGATTCCACAGTTACTGTTGTGTTTGAAATGGCTCAGTTTGTTTTCCAAAAGGAGGCTAAGCTGATAGTTCTGGTTGTTACAAATCAAAACAGGAGTTTTCTAAACGTCTCAAGTTGAACACAGAAGTCACTAATTGAGAATATAACCCATCAAACCATTGTTCATGTATCATGTTTTTTACCTTAACTATATTAAAATCAAGAAGAATAAAATTCTCTGCATTTTCTGCCTGCTTTGTTTAAATATCGAAGGAATATGTATGGATTATTTAGAAGAGTCATTTGTTCTAAAACAGCAGAACTAAAATAGTGAGAATGCATTAGGTTTTAAAACGTGTATGTAGAGACTTATTCCCTACAATCATTGCCTAATGGCCCACATGCTGCTCTATGAAGATTACATAGTTCTGGGTGACCAGGTATTTTGTGTCTCAGTGATGAGATCTAATTCAAAGCACAGTCATCCCCAGAAAAGTCAGGAGCTGCTCATGTAGACTAACTCATATCTTTATATATTCTGCACTGGACTCCCACAGGTGGAGGTGGCTCCTTTACTTCTCTATGGAGCTCTTCCCTGTTTTCCTCCTCCACTTCAAACCACTGACTTACCTTCTACTTGACTTAAATCTTCCTTTTCATGCGTTATCTTATATCAAAGCAGCAGAGAGTCCTACTTATAGACCTTATAGACTAACAGATGTATTGGAGCATGAGCTTTCGTGGGTGGATACCCATTTCGTCATATGCATGTGCATGCATCCGACGAAGTGGGTATTCACCCACGAAAGCTCATGCTCCAATACCCACTTCGTCGGATGCATGCACATGCATATGACGAAGTGGGTATCTACCCACGAAAGCTCATGCTCCAATACGTCTGTTAGTCTATAAGGTGCCACAGGACTCTTTGCAGCTTTTACAGATCCAGACTAACACAGCTATATCAGACACTCTTTTTACCTTGAAATATCTTAAACTCTGTATAAAACTAAAATGTTTTTCCATTCTCTGCTGCTGTCCGTCTGTCCTCTAACTGGAGGAGTATGGTGAAATTCACTTGGAATCCATATAACATAGCAAAACTTGGATACCCATTTATAAAAATCTGTACCAAAACCCCCCAGTGTCTCTGGATCCTATTTGGGAAATCTTGTCTTAAAGATGTTCTGGGTGGCTCAGTTGGGATCCTGATCCTTGCCTGTTGGTTGGTGATAAAATATTTAGTTGGCCTGTGTGTTCCTCTTTTTATGGAGGTGTAAAGAGTGTGTAATTTTGTGGGCTGTTGTGACAACAGTACTGTGATCTTATAGTTACAGAGATGCTTATATTTAGAGGCTTTAAAAAAGGATCCTGTCATGTTAAAAATCATACAATTAAAGTAGATTTGTTACAAACAACCTTAATATTAATCTGACAGTTCTATAAACCTAATCTTCCTTGGTTATGTTATGTATTTACTGCATGCAGTAATCTACCAGGTTGGGCAAAATAAATAGAATAATCTCTCATTTGTTTATGGGCCATTTCTAGTTAATTTCACTCTTGTACACTTGAACAATGCTGTAATATTTCAATTGAAAATATTGTAACAGATGGATATATAAATAAACATTTCTGTTGATACTGGGATTTGTAAAAGCTAAGTTTTGTAAAGCCTACAGTATATGTAGGGCAAAATATGACTTAATATCTCTTGAGGGGAAGGAGGGTGGTATTAACTTGGTGTGTGTTGTATGATTTCAAAATTTAGAATGCTGACAAATTAGCTATTAAATAAAACCCTTTTCATCATTAGATCTCAGTGACATTCATAACGTCTTGAGGTTTTCTGTCTGATGCAAAATTTACATTTGGTGAACACAGTTTTTATCTAACCTGTTCTAAAATGCTCTTTATATGCCCATCAACCTGCCTTTGAAATATACTTACTTCAGGTTAGGACAATGTATCGGTGCTATACCCTTCAGTCCTTTTTAAATCTATTCTCCTTCATCTACTACTTAACCAAAGAAGGAAGAGAACCAAGATCAGTTAAATGAACTGGTTGTGAGCAGCTAAAGACCCTGGGTGTTGGGAATATAAAGAATGAGGGGAAATCATGTAATGTACTATTTGTATTGTGTCTATTGCTAGAATCACAGAAGAAATACAATATGTAGTTAAATGATAACGTTTAACATCGACAACATGTAGTGTTTCGTAACATTAACCACAATGTTTGCAACAGATGATTTTGATAATAATTTCATCTTTTTACACACTCCTTGGTTGCAATTTTCCATGTTTAGTCTCAACCAAAAGATGAATTTTAGTTTGTGGAAAACTGAAGAAAAATCTGTTGTTGCATATTGTGAAGCTAGGAAACACATTTCCTACAAAACACTTATCACAGAGAAATGATGAAAGTTCTAACTTGACATGTTAGAGGACACAGTCCACTTAAAATCTAGTCAGCTTAAAAAAGTTAACTCAAAGTATTTTAATGTTCACCTGCCCTGAGTCTTCCTGCCAATTATTTGTTCTACAATCATTTTCTTGTTGTGGGAAAGACCCCTACCCCCCAAACAGTTTTGTATTATTTGAATTAAATGGAACAAAATATTTCATAAAAGTAATAATTTGCCATCATGATCAGGAGAAAATATAGGCCATCCAAAACTTGTGTATATCACAAGTTTGGAGTTTTTACACAATTTTTGTTGTCGTCTGGAAATTCTGAACTATCATTAGTAAAATGTTTTCATCTCTTTTTGTTGAAAGTTAAATCCATGACAGAGTTAACTGGTTTAACAATGCTCTGTCAACGTAATCATCCAGAAAACAGTCTTGAACTAAACAGCAGCAATAGCAAGGATGTGAACTCTTCCTACCTCATGCCATTCATCTCTGTGAGGTGTCAGCTTAATTAAAGTTATTAAACGTGGCACTTTTTCTTTAAAACCAGACAAATTAATGCAAAAACCGCTAACATTTGGTTTGGATTATTTCAGTAGCAGAAAATGCATCATCATTAACTCAGCCATATTGCACATTAGATATAAAATTATGGTGAAATTGAAACAACATTTACAGAAATATAATAAGGTACAAATTTAACAATAAAAATAGAGATTAAATGTATGCAGCATTGCTGAGTTAAGAACTTTAAGCAAGATTGTAAGAGCTTTTCCTTTTTAGGACAGAATAATTTCCTTTTGGATTGGACCTAGTACACTGAAATGTGTCCACTTTGGTTAGTAATTGTATCTATTTTTCCATGAGATGTCTTTGCTCATTGATATGTGGGTGGCAATTCCAGAGACATTTTATTGTTTTCTAAATTAGAAAAAGGCTATACTACAGAAGCGACTTATAATTAAATTACTGGGATATGTACATAAGAGATCCAGGTGGTATTCTGTTTACTAATTTTACTTGGTTCAAAGAGACTTTCTAGTTAGCCTTCATTCATTTGCCTGGAATTTTTTTCCAGCTTCATACACAAGGCAGATTGATTTATATCTTTCCAGAACAATCCTTCCACTTTTTAGTTGATTCTTTTGGATAATAACATTCTAGAGTTAATTTTTAGTGGCAGATTTTGTTGAGTCCTTCTGTAAACTAATGTTCATTACTCTGTACCCTTTCTCCCACCTTTTGTCTTTCAGTTGCACTGAATTTGTATAACATTGTAAAAATTGATCCTTTTAATCAGAAATCATTGCAAATATGGGGCCTCGACGGAAAAATGTGAAACCGTGCTGCATGAGTAGGGAAATCTCTGAAACTACCAAACTAGATGAGCCAAAAGATTATATGAACCAGCTCTCACATGAAGTACTTTGCCATATCTTTAGGTAAGATGCTACGGTATATTTTTTGTCTCCCCATCCCTTCCACTTTGGTATCTGTGAATAAAAATCAAATGACAGGCATTCAGAAAATACTAGCTGTACCACTGGTAGTTAGATGGGTATTAAATTTAGACCTCAGTATTTGCGGATGAGGTTTTGCTGGACAATACAAAGGAAGTGTATGGGATTTCTTTCTTGTGGAACTCTACCTTTATTTGTTTTGTTAAAACTAAGCACATGGGTGACACTATGTAAATAAGTTACCTCTCCAGAGAAACATGCTTCATATTCCTTGATATAGTCATGTACCCTGAAAACTAACTTATGTGAAAATTGCTATTAGGATCATGTAGCAGCAAGCAAAAGAGCAGAGAAACATTATATCTTTTATTTTTTATTTTTTAAGTTAAGCTTGACTAAAAAAAGTCTGCAAGCGTACACTGATGACAGATAATAATTTGCCTTAGAATGAATATTGTATCTTTTTATACCTTGTAGATGCATGTCTAAAGTTTGTCGCGTAACTTTGTTTCACTCGTACAGATTCCTGTTCTATTAGCACTGCAATCTTGCTGTTCAATCTTTCCTTCAGGTTTTAAGCATGATCGTGCTCCAAGGTGTGCAGCCATGCACTACAGTGTCTCTGATAAATTCAGTTACTGTGCATACATTACAAGAGATGCAGTGATACATGTCTGGGTATATTGGAGCAGCATTGACCCTGCCACTGAGCGTTTTAGTCAAATGCTTCATTCCATTTAAAAAATAAATGGAATACTCTAACTACAATTTTACAGATACTCTGACTTTGGATAATGTGACTGGCATGTCAATATCTTCCTGACAAGTTTAAAATGTCACACAGATTGCAAGTATGTTTGTGGGGCTAATGCAATGGCAGCTGCTACTAAACAGATCCCAATTTACAATGAACTAGAGAATTAAAATGCACACTTTAAAGCTATAAAGTTTCCAGATCTTCATGTATGGCAACTCTGCAAGAAAGGAAATAGGTCCCTACACATTCTAAAGCATCACAGAGTCTCCCGTCTCTACCTCAGACCCGTATCGACATGGCAAGGCTACTGTTCTGTTTTTTACCTTAAGTGCATTGGCTGCTTGATGAACAAAATGCTGTCCCTTCTGCCTAGCCACTTTACATAGGTTGCTACAGTACTATCTGAAAAATCTCATTTGAATCCATTCTTTTCTAGATGTTAGGAACATCTGGGTTTGTATAGTAATTCTTTGGATGTTCTTTGGTGTGAGAGAAAATGAACTAAAGTCTTTGATGAACAGAGTTTCTTTCCATCCCAAAGGTACCTTCCCCTGCAGGATATCATGTGCATGGAATGCCTCTCCCGGAAGCTGAAGGAAGCAGTGACTCTGTACCTGAGAGTGGTGAAGGTCGTGGACCTCTGTGCAGGCCGCTGGTGGGAATACATGCCCACTGGTAAGTAGTACACTTCATGTGGGTATTATGTTAATGGGGTATTGATGAGACCTAGCTGAGCTATGATATCATTTATACACAGACATATGGGATGTGCTTTTCGAAAGCAGCCAAGAAAGGTGAGTGCTTACCGCTCACTGACTTTCAGTGGTAGCTGGTGCCTTCCTCCCTGCGGTACTTTTGAAAATCCTGCCTGCATGAGTGTTGAATACTACAGTGATGAAAATGGGGCGGCTCTGTAACAACTTATAAATAATGTATGTTTGTTGTAAGGGGGTTTACTGTATGAATACGTGAGGTAATTCAAGAAGAGGCTGTTTGCATGCAGGTAAGAAAGAGTACGACTTCATCTAGCCACCCATCTGCCAACACTTCAAGGTCAATGCAAGAGCCATTCACTTGGAGGTTCTACCTCCAACCCCTTGCTGAGCTCACCCATTGAATTTGTCAAGGGTGGGAAGAGCAAGCTTCTGAACAGCAAGACCTGCACTGGATTTAAAGATACACTCTTGGCGGCGGGGTCGGGGGGAGGGGGGGGGGGAGCGGAAGGAGAGCTATGGTGAGCAACACTCCAGAGGTTGCAGTGTCTGGGAAGTTAGACTTACAGGGGTTACTGTCAGGAGGATGTTGAGATAAGATATACATGTATACAGGCTCTTTATTGTTTTTAAATCCTTTTTCTCTCGTATTTTGTTCCTATTGTTATGACTAATCAGTACTTTGGTTTAAGCAGGCTGTCTGATTACTGTATTCACTGCTGTTCACAGATTCTCAAAGGGAAGAACCACAGGTACCAAAACCCTCAGACCTGCTGGGTTAGCACCATTGATACATGGGGTCCTGTAGACCAGGGCCTCATCTAAGAGTGAGAGAATAATGAGATTTCCTCCCCCAGGAAGGTAAATGGATGAGGCCTGACACTCATGGAGGTGCACTGCGAGAGACCTGAGAGAGGACAGAAATGCAGCTAGCCCTGTAGTTTTGACAGCTGCCCTGAAGGATATAAAGGCAACAGAACATGTAGAATATTAGTTCGTAAAAGCTGGGGATGGAACCCATCTGTTATATCATCTAATACCTCTTCTGGCATTGGAGGGCTGAGAATTATTTTTTTCATTATACACAGAGAATTGCAGCATAAGTTCTGTCCGTACAACTAGATGTTTACTGTCACAAGAAATTCAAAACTTGTGTCCTCCTCATAGGTTTCACTGATTCCAGTTTCCTAACATTGCTGAGGAAGATGCCAGACATTGAACAACTCTATGGTCTTCACCCCAGGTACCTTGAAAGGCGCAGAGTCCGTGGTCATGAAGCTTTCAGCATTCCTGGAGTGCTAGAGGCCTTGCAGGCCTGCCCAAATCTGCTGGTAAGTGTGCAGGTTCCAAAGATAAATGCGTTTCATCAGTTGATATTATGATCCTTGATAAGGCTGCAGAGGAAATAGATGGTTGGGATAAAAAACTCGATGTTGTATCGTCTTGCTAGGATCCAGTAGTGTTGTGCATTTAATCCTTGTCTTGAATTGATGGCAGCTGAAGTAAACGTTTACAAAATGTGCTGCTAGTTTACAAATGGGTGCAGTTTTTTTGTAGTCGCTTCAATGGGAGTTACAGATGCTCAGCATCTCTCAAGATCAGGCCATGAATTACAGCAGCATTGCAGCTGATTAAGTAGTTTCCTATGACCACTTCTGCTTTTAAGGCAAATGGCTCTGCAAATTTCAAATGAATTAGTGCATTGCATCAAGCTCTGGGCATTACCGAGATGTTTACTTGGTTAAGAGAAATATTATTGTTGCTTAATATGGTAATTTGAGCCTTGCCTTTGCTTATTGTTGTACTTTTATCCAGGGTGTTGAGACCTCTCATTTGGAGCTGGTGGAAGCCATTTGGACATACATGCCACAAGTTCATATTTTAGGGAAGTTCCGTAATCGTAATGGTGCTTTTCCAATCCCGCCTGAAAACAAACTGAAGATTCCTATAGGAGCTAAAATTCAGACATTGCACTTAGTAGGTAAGAGTTTATTGGTGAAGTAGTTGCGTTAGATACAAATGAACTTTAAAAGATTTGAAATGCTGCATAATTTGGAACTTATGTTTGACTCTAGGCCAGCAGAGGTCCAGAGCACAAACTCCGGTGTGACTGTGTTGACAGATGGTGGTGAACATAGGCACCGACCCTGTGGGTTCTCCAGGGCTGGAGCACCCACGGAAAAAAATTCCCCGCCCTGCCCCAGCTTACCTCCGCCTCCTCTGTGAGCGCGCTGCCGCGTCCTGCGTCTCCCCCCTCCCTCCCAGCGCTGTTTCGCGGGGCAGAGAGGGATGGGGGAGGAGTGGGAACACGGTGCGCTGGGGAAAGAGGTGGGGCTGGGGCAGGGATTTGGGGAAGGGATCCAATAGGGGCAGGGAGGGGGCAGAGTTAAGGCGGGGAAAGGGGTGGGGGGGACGCGGGTACCCACCTGCACCGGAGAAAGTTCGCACCTATGGTGGTGAATTCCCAGTTCAAGGGCCCATAGTTTTTGAACTGTTCCATTTGCTCTTGGGGCGCAGTCTATAGAGATGGGTGTAAGTGCCCCCCATCAAAGTCAAAATCATTTACCCTGAGAGATGTGTTGTTAGACAATAAAAATCATGGACTGATTAGAGACACTGTATTAATGATTTATTACAACAATCTATAACCCATTTACAATCCCTACCCTCCTGCTTCTCCCCCACCCTTAATGACTGGAAGGGTGTTAACAGGCCACTTCACTTGTATGGTCCTTTGAAATATGTGTTAACTACTTATGCTAAACAATCTGTTCCATCTTGAATATAGCTGTGACCACTCTGAGGGCTTGTCTACATTTAAAAAGCTGTAGCAGTGCCACTGTAACACTTCAGTGAAGATGCTACTTATGCTGACGCTAGGGTTTCTCCTGTTGATGTAGGTAATCTACTTCCCCAAGAGGCAGTAGTTATATCGACCAGAGAAGCCCTCCCATCAACATAGTGCTGCTTACACCAGGAGTTAGGTCGGTATAACCGCGTCACTCCGGAGGTGGATATTCTGCACCACTGAGTGATGTAGTTATACCGACGTAAGTTGCTTGTGTAGACACAGCCTGAGGAAGTTTCCCAGACCTGAAGAAGAGCTCTGTGTAAGCTTGTCTCTCAGCAACAGAAGTTGGTCCAATAAAAGATCACCTCATCCATCTGGTTTCTCTAATTACCCTGAGCCCTGGTCTACTCTACAGAGTTAGGTCAACGCAAGGCAGCTTATATTGACCAAACTCTGTAAGTGTTTATACTAAAATTTCGCTCCCGCTGACGTAACTCTCCCACTACACCAACTTAATAATACCACCTCCATGAGAGGCATAGAATCAATATTGATGTAATTAGGTTGACACAATGTCAGTATAGACACTGCATTGCTTACATTGACTGTTCCTGGCTTTCAGAAGCTGTCCCACAATGCCCCACATTGACAGTTCAAACAGTGCAAACGCTCCTGGTGAGGACGTGCACAGCCAACACAAGGAGCAAACTGTAGACATGCACAAGCGATGTAATTACTGTGACAGCTGTATGCCGACCTAACTTAGGTTGACTTAATTTTGTAGTGTAGATGTGCCCTGAGAGATTCATTCTACAGTTGACATCTGAAAGTTTGTTTAATGTGGGACCTGATTTGATTTTGTTGTTGTTGTTCTGTATTTTAGGGGTAAATGTTCCTGAAATTCCTTGTATCCCAATGCTGAGGCATCTTTATTTGAAGTGGGTGAGGCTCACCAAACCACAGCCCTTTAAAGATTTTCTTTGCATCAGTTTACGCACTTTTGTCATGAGGAACTGTGCAGGTAAGAGACAAGAGAATCCTTCTGGGGAAGGGATGCATGTATATAGGAAAAAACTAGTACCTGTACTAATGATATTGCAACTGCATTAGTACTAGACTATCAAAAGACACTAGCTCAGAACAGTTTTCATAACATGATGGTAAAAATGCCTTAGCCCTGTCTACCATAGCACTTACACCTGTACAGCTGCACCATTGCTGGCAGTTGCTGTAGTAAGTTTACTAAGTTTTCTAATGCAGAGAAGGCCTTGGGATTGCCCATCATGCAGTACTCCAGAAGCAATCAAAGGCTTTATTTCATGTTTCATATTGAGAAAAAAATATCCTGTGCTGTATTGAGTTGTTACATTAATAGGAGAACACCTCTAGTTCTAAGTTCTGATGACTTGGTGAACTGAACACGTGCAGGTCAGCGTATCTGATGGCTGCATTATTTGAATGATGTATTCAATATAATTAAATAAGCAACTTTCTGTGTATATGTTCCCTATCAGAAGATTTTTTTTTCTCTGCAGGACCCACAAATTCTTTGAAATATGTCCCTTTAGTGACGGGTTTGGCTTCTGCCCGAAACCTGGAGCATTTAGAACTGGTTCGAGTTCCTTTTCTTGGAGGACTTATCCAGCATGTTGTAGAAGATAGCTGGAGATCAGGTATACAACTTCCTACTGCCTGGAAGAATAGAACAAAATTACCTAGGGCACCTGATGGGTAATGCTCTTATTCTACAGTTGGTTCTTTTAGCTGTGTTCAAAGGGTGTTAATAATGGACTTCTGTTTTATTTTGGGTATTGTTTTAATCTTATATGTATAACTATATGCTTTAGTGACACATTTTTGTATACTAATACTGAAAACAAACAAAAGCTAAGTTAAATTGAAGTTATATATTTCAATAACAATGGAAACTATTAAACAGTTGCTACCTTTTGACATGGCAACCAAATGTCAATATTTACTGTCATTTCACTTTCTAGAGCAGGGGTGGGCAACCTGTGGCTCTGGAGAAGTTAATATGCAACTCCTTGTATAGGCACCAACTCTGGGGCTGGAGCTACAGGCACCAACTTTCCAATGTACTGATGAGTGCTCACTGCTCAACCCCTGGCTCTGCCACAGGCCCTGCCTCCACTCCACCCTTTCCCGTCCCCTCCCCTGAGCCTGCCATGCCCTCACTCCTTCCCCCAAAGCCTCCTGCACACCACGAAACAGCTGATTGGGAGGTGCAGGGAAGGGGAGGCGCGTGGAGCTGCCAGTGGGTGGGAGGTACTGGGAGCCGGGGATCGGGGAGCTGATGGGAGGCTGTATTACTGTGGCTCTTTGGCAATGTACATTGGTAAATTCTGGCTCCTTCTCAGGCTCAGGTTGCCCACCCCTGTTCTAGAGGATAGAACTAGCAGAAATAATTTGGAGGAAAGTCACTTTTAATTTTTTTTAAAATAACTTCTTGAGAAACTTCTGTTCTGGTAGTCAGGGCTACCTCCTACCAGTAGGTGTCAACATAAGGAAGCTTATATTAATTTGCTTAAAAATGGCATGTATTCTTGTTGTTAATTGCAATAGTGCATTGGTAAAATAACACCAGGAAAGTGGGTAATGTTTTAATGCCACAATCCGTTGACTAAAGTGAAATTTTGCTTTTCTTTCCCCTTATCAGGTGGTTTTAGGAATTTGCACACTATAGTTTTGGGAGCTTGCAAGAATGCTCTTGAAGTGGATCTTGGCTACCTCATCATAACTGCTGCACGAAGGTACTTGCCTTCCCCAGCCGTTGTCTTTCCTTTCTGGTTTCGCTCTCTTCAAATCACAGTTGTTTAGGTAACTTAATAAATTCCCAGTGTTTGAAGAACAAGAAGTTTTAAATGTTTAATAGAAAACCCATGTGAACTTTTACAATCTATAACAAGAATACCAAATGGCTAGAGGAAAGGACTGGGAATTACCATGCCTGGGTTCTGTTATTAGGTCTGTCACTGACTTGTTCTGTGGCCTGAGCCAAGTCACTGCACTTTGTCATCTGTAAAATGAGTATATTAGTATTTTCCTCACAGGTGTGTATGAGGCTTAATTAGTGTTTATAAATTGCTTGAAGTTCCTCGCTGTATAACTGCAAAATATTGTCACTGAAAGATGCAGGTATCCATTGGATTTCACCATCGTCAAATAAATGTTTTCATTTTACTGCCTAGAGTGGAACAGAGGCATTCACTCAGATGTTTTCTGTACTAAACAGTGCTTTGTTGCATCTCACCTTGAATGTGAACTGTACTTGATTGCTTTTAGGTTGCATGAAGTGCGAATTCAGCCTTCCCTGACCAAAGATGGTGTCTTTTCTGCACTGAAGATGGCAGAACTGGAGTTCCCACAATTTGAAACCCTTCATCTGGGATATGTTGATGAGTTTTTGCTACAATGTATGAACATTTTTTTAAAAAAAATCTTAAATTACCTGCTGAGGGTTAGGGTTAAGGATAGTGCAAATTGATGGTTTGGGTGTATTTTTCCAATGCTTGCTTTTAAAAGAATATAAATAATTATTGCTCTTGTATGTTGTATCGTATAGTCAAATATGTTTTTTCTGTACCCCCTGCAACTTCCATTGTAACTGGGACAGAGATTTTGCTTTGTCTAATGAAAGTAATATTCTGGTCTTTGTGTCAAATGGGATTACAGTATGGAATTCAGAAAAGGCTTATCTAAAAGGCTGCAACTTCTGAAGCGGCAGATTGCTGAAATCTTCTATTGTCTTTCTATAGGCAAAATGACTAATGGGGACTTGGTAAAGTATGGCTTGGCTGATGTGGTTGAAAATCCAGGAATCATCACAGACATTGGAATGAAGGCTGTAAATGAAGTGTTCTCTTGCATCAAGTATCTGGTCGTGTACAACTGCCCACATCTGCACAACCCAAACAATTGGATCACAGGTATTGAATGCTTTTGGAATGCTGGAGATACAGTGTGAATGCCTCATATCAGGATGAAGATTTGTAGTTAAACTCCTTTCAGTAAATGAACATCATAATCCTGTAATTTAAGGAAACATTTGAGACCAAGAAATGGTCAGATTTTTTTTAAAGATTTGGTAGTTGAATGCCATGCCTTCTGTGTGTGTATATAATGTATACACACAAACAGAATATTGTTAATTTGCACTGTAGATTGGGATAGTAGTTAGGAATTATTGATGTTTCCAAATTAGTAAGTGAGAAATATAGTTGAATAGTGCATCATATAAAATAACATACCCATTTAATACAGATAGTCCTATTCAAAAGTGTTCCCGATGCTTCATTGTGCTTGAACTCTGACTTTCCAGGACTACTACTGTTGATGAGTGTATTTTCGTGTCTATTGCCGATTCTACTCTGGTCCCCTTTCCCGAGAGTTGACGAGAGTGCAAATTAGTGCTGATTACGATAGTGATTTCTGTGATGCGGATGCTTGTCTATTATGAGCTAGACTGAGACTACAAATGCTTTTCATATAGGTTGTGAACAGTCATTATAGATGTTGGCTGTATTCAGACTTGTTACAAAAAGATGAAAGTAACACAGTTAGCAGACACCTGAATTATCCCTTTCCCCAGTCGGCGACATTTTAAAAAACAGGTAGGGCAAAGAAAACCCCAAACAGAGAGAGAGCCCTAATAATGAAGGAAGGTTTTCCATAATTCTGCTAACTATTCTGTCCCATGATAAACAAATATGGAGATGCAGACATTTGGAACCCCAATGATGCTGATAAATTTCAACTGTCAGAGCGGTGGTAATGGAAGGCTAACAGTCTCAAATCTGCAAAAGTTCTAATGGGAGATAAAAGAGGTGTGAAATCCTTCAAGGAGCATGTATCTCTCTCCTTCCACAGATCATTCAAGATGGACCCGGCTAGTTGACCTCACCCTGGTGCGATGCCATGCAATAAAGCTAGATTCTTTTAGTCAGTTCATTGAATTACTGCCAAGCTTGGAGTTTATCTCTCTGGACCAGATGTTCCGGGAACCTCCTAAGGTAAGTTTTGAGGTTTGTTTTTTGAAATTGTTGCTAGGGCATCTGAACTATACCAGAGTTCTGTTAAGGTACATGCTTTTTATAGTTATAATTAATTAAATAGTTCAGTGAGTGACTTAGGAATACGATTTCCATGAAAGATGTTTCTCTAAAAGATATGCTCTGAAGTTCTATGGCCTATATTATGCAGGTCAAACTAGAGTATTACAGTTTTCCCTGCTGGCCTTATGATCGATGAATCTGTGAAATGCAATGAAGAACAGTTGTATCCATTTGCAGACAGCAGTAGTGGTGGAATGTAGTACTAATGATTGAATATTTTGTTGTCCTCAGAAAAGAAGGTTTAGATGTACTGTCCAAATTTTTATTAGGGGTTTTCATTGCTCTTTTGGGGTTGGTTTGATTTGGTTTTATTTTATTTTATTTTTTTTTTGCATGAGACTTGTTTTTGTATTGAGAGAATTACACGTTGTACTAAGTATTCTTATGATTTTGCAGCATGGTAAAAATGTGGTACTATTCCTTCGTGTATGTGAATACTTTCATATATAGATTCTCTGATTTTTGTCTCCCTTCCTCATTCCCTCCCCCCCCAAACTGTTAAATTACTTCTAATAACAATTTTCACAACTGTGGCAACGTACTAAATACTGCTTAATGATAAGATTATTCCAGAAACCTTTATATGTTTTTGTTTTTTACTAGAAAATCAACAATAGCATCATCTTAATATCTGTCCTCTGTCTAGGGCCCATCTTGCTCTGGAAAGGAAATACAAACTCTTCTACTAGATTTTCTTTCATTTCTAGCTTCTCTGATCCTATGACCTATGCATTACAACTTCTTACCATAAGAGTGTGCTATTGAACTTTATGTTTTTAATGCCAGTTTAAAAGAGGAAAGGGAAAGGTGTAAATTTGGCAACCAAATATGCAATCCGTGCAATGTAAGTACAGAAAGTTTTTTGAGCAGATTCTTCTCCATATCTACACACATACTGCCCAACCACAAATATGACAGTATTGATACAATGGTTTTGTATCAATGTTCTGATACGTTGTTGAGATTTGACATCAGCAATTGAGAATCTTTTTGTGTTTTTGTTTATTTCAGGGCTGTGCTCGTGTGGGCCTGAGTGCTGGCACAGGGATTGGTGTTTCATCTGCCCTAGTCAGTAATCAGAACTCCAACAATGATAATGACAACAACAACAACCACCAGAACAACAACAACCCCAACATCCATCACAACAACCATCAACACCCAAATGACCAGAACGAGGAGAACGAGCTGCGGCAAGATGGGCAGGTGGAAGAGCAGCAGATTGCAGCTGAGGGTAACCACTGATCTTTTGTGAGCCTCTGAAAGAAATGGTCACATTTTGCATTGCCATTTGCACAGGACTGTAGGCAAAAAATGAGTGTGTATTGAAAGACACTCTTAAACTGTGTAGCCTTCAAACTATGGAGTTAATCTCCTCTATTTAGTATCTATCCATAAGACCAAACTTGATCTGCATATTAAATCTAATGGTTGATCTATGCTATCCTAACAAGAAGTCATTTAAAGATAAACAATAATATAGATACTAGCCCAGCAGTTCAAAGATTACATACTGTACTGCTCCACAGAGAAATATTAATTTGTGATTTGAGCTCACTTGGTCAGGGTTGGAATTGCATCAAGTTACTTTGTAGCATACCATCCAGTTTACCCAGAAATTATACAAATGTTCTGGGGAAAGCAGCATAAAGACCTCAAGCAGATGGACTCGTCATGGTAATGCAAGGAACCTTTTCAGGGTGAAGAATGGAGAATCCTGAAGGAGCCACTTCCTTCAGCAAAACCAAGAGTATAGAATTGGGCCCGAATCCCCTAGAAGTTACAGAACCAGTAATCTCTGAGAGGCTTCAGCATGACTGAGTGAGGAAATAAGGCAGTTACTGTTAGTGATATCACATCACTACAGTGCCTCTCTGTGACTTCAGTGTGATTATCACTTGAAATCCTTCTACATATATTGAGCTATGTGCTTTGGCTTCTTTTTCTTGACGGTTGATTTTTATTATCTCGATCTTTTCAGCACTGAATGATATGGAGGAAGTGGCACAGGATGATGGAGTGGCTGCAGGGGATGGTCAGAATGAGGCCTCTGCTCATAATCCAGCAGTTATTCCTATGGATGTTGATGAGGAGCAAGCAGGTAATTCTGATCCTGGAAAGTACTCATTACTTCAAGATCCTTCGAGTTGCAAGATTCATTAGTTCAGTTTGATTCTATTCTGACTTGACTTTTCTTCAGTTAGGACATGTGAGACATTTGAATTAATAGCTCTGGTATGGTGGGTTTTGCTGCAAAGAAACTTGTGATTTATAGTCTGCTCTACAGTCCCCACTTTTCTGCAGTTCATTTGGTGAGGGATTATGCTTTTAAGGCCTAATTTTCATACTGCAGTGTAATGAGAGTGTCAGAAGGCATGAATATTCTTACTTGCTTTGCCTTGTTCCAGCCCTTGCATTTATGGTCTCCCTCCTCCCACTGCAGGTTATGGACTCTTCCCCTTTGGGTGTGTTTTAGCCAGAGCATCTTGTATAAGCACTAATTTAAGTTGCATTAATGAGTCGCATCAGACAGTCTCAATTACTGATGCAGCACGTTGCACTGTAGATATGCCAACAGCTTAAAACAAAACCAGGGTGTCTGTTCACTGGAGTGTTTTTCCAAAAAGCCCCTGGAAATTTACTTCCATGCTGATGTTCATTTCTTGAATTATTCACAGGTACCATATACTGTGCCAGTTTGGTACAGCTAGCAGCACTCTATCCCAACAGCCAGAAGCATGAGAGTTGAGCCCCTCAGAGAGCATGGGTTTGCACTCAGTGCGGACACTCTGAGATGTTACTGAGAGGAAGACTGCTGCACCACTAGGGGTCTTTTCTGCCCATCTTTGAGGGGTACCTGGGTGGAAGTTTGACATCCCTGGATGCTCTTTCAGAAGGATTTGAGAATAATCCCAATGTCCTGGCTAACATTTGCGCTCCCAGAAACACAGATTCTAAGGGATCAGCACAAAATGCCTTTCAAATTAGCACCTCAGTTACTGCATTATCAGTTTCTCACTGTTGTGGAAGATACTTCTGGGATACTTTGAGTGTGAGGCATGTCATAGAAAACCAGTATTCTGGCCTATTGTCAGCCCTTTTTCTGATAGATTAGAACATCTTTGATTGTTTTAAGTGTGTTTTAATGCTGCATCTTTAAATCACTTTTGCAGCATTTGAGTTTTTATGCAGGATCCACATTAAAGAGTGCAGAGTTGGGCTTTCTATGGTATTCCCAAACTGCTGGAGAACTTCACCAGACAGGAACTATTGCATTATAACACTCTACAATCAGTGCTTGCCTTGCGTAAATGAACTGTCAGCATTCTTCTCCTGTTTCAGGACCCAGTGGCCTTCAGCCTATCGTAAAAGCTACACCTATTACTGTCCATGACTCGGACAGTGAGGATGAAGAAGAGAACATGGGGTCCTCAAGAGCCTGCATTACTAACAGCATTGCACAGAGTTACTCTGATGGAGAAGAGAAAGTCAGAGATCCAGTGGAAACCAGAGAGCCGTCAGGTCTGAAAGATTTTGTATGGGTTGGCTTATTAGTAAGGGCTGGATTACACTAGGCAAAGTCTCCAAGTTTGGAGACTGAAGCTTAAAAGAACCCATTTTGCTTCTTTTCCATGCCTCAGGTAACGACTAGTCATACAGATTCATTACAACCTAGAATGGAGCAGTAGGATACATCCCCATAATGCTGCATTCACATGTGTAAAATGGGGACACACACCATAAATGCCAGAAGCATAGCTGCAGATTTTTGCAGGCACAGGACTGCTCGTACATATTTGCAGGTACATTCATTGTGTCAGTGGCTTACAGTAGACATCTGTATGTCCAGATTCGCAACTGTGTTGCTAATAGGAACTCTTTATCAAAGTGCCTACAGTCACAGGTTGAAAAGCTATCAAGCAAATGCTTAGGAGAGGAGTAGGAAATGCTACTGCCATCTAATGGATAATGTAGGCTTCCTGGGAATGTCCCAGAGAAAGTAGTCCAGATCCAGTCTTCTCTTTAAAGAGAATGTTATAGCTTAGGAATGAAGTGAATCCTCCCTTTTTTCAGCTGTCAGGCTCCTCTGCTTTGGAACAAGGCTCATTATTGTTACTGTCATTGTTTGTATTACAGTAACACCCACAGGCTCCAATAAAGGTTGAAGCCCAGTTGTACAATGTGGAAAAATACAGCAAGAGACTATCACTTTCCTGAAGAGCTTATAGTCTAAATAGGCAAGACAGACAATGGATAGAAAGGGAAACTAAGGCACAGAGAGGTAAAGTAATTTGACAAAAGTCACACGGTGGCTTTGTGGCAGAGATGGGACTAAAACCCAGGTGCTTTATCCTGGGTCTGTGGTACCTCTCCAGAAAAACAGATGACTTGAATAACATTTCTGAAGTCTTCATCTGCTCATTCTGAGTAGGACATTGGTCCACGTGTGTATGCAAGAGGAGGAAGTAAACGTTGAATTACACTCTCTATACAGGAAGCCAGATAATTGACATGAAGTACATATAGCCTGGTTCTTCTGGGGCTTGTAGCCTACAAAGGGTTTAGCTAACTGAACAGTATAATAATAATAATCCTATATTGGATAGAGCTGAGTGGTGTGTTGGCTTAATGTACTCTACTAGCCTTTCATTTCTGCAGATCTGAGCGCACATCAGCCTTAGTTCAGAAGTGAGATTGAATTTGGTGGCTTCACACTAGTAGTTGGTGTGTATCTGCATCTCAAAATTGTTAGTGATTTAGTACTTTTTGACAGGACTAGTAGTTTCAACTCAAAGGAAGTCCCAGGCAAGCTACAGTGTAGCAATGAGGTCGGGGACCCAGAGTTGAAATAGCAGGGGATAGCTACAAGTCAGAATTAAGATACGTTTGGAGAGCTGTTTGCAGAAGCTTTCCCAGTGATACCGGTGCCGTTGGGAGCTATCTGGTCTAGTACACTGAGCAGGGGGCTGGGAGCTAGATATTTCTGAGCTTTAATGCTGGTTTTGACGTTGATTCTGTCTCTATCCCTCTGTAAAATGGGAAAACAACTTATCTACCATACCTCACATGTAGGTGTGTAAATTAATGATTGCACAGTGCTTAGAACGGATAGTGCTTCAGACTTTCAAAGTTGTCATTTAATTCCTTATTTTCAAGAGAACTAAGAATTGCTACAAATACATTCTCATATCATGTTCTTGCACATTGGACTTTTTAACCAGTGAGCTGCTTCCAGAAAGCCCTAGGGCACATCCAGCAAATGTGTACCTCTTGATGTGCCTGGTACATCAGTTCAGATGAGCAGCTCCAGGACATTAGAGAGATTCAGCTGCCGATGGGATAAGTGTTAACTTCCCACCACTTCAGAATAAGTCCTAATTCAAAATATTGGTTGTCACTGACCTCCCCACGGCCTTTGCTGCTGAACTCCTGGCTGTCTACACTTTTAGGTGGTGTCCTACCGCGTACTATTCTGCAGGTTGTCCATATGCGTTTATTGAAACCTTGCATTCGCTTGCTTTGTTGTTCTTTCATGCTTAATGTTACTGTATCAGCAGTGAGCGGTAAAGGCAAGACGCCGTTGCGGAAGAGGTGCAGTGCCAACCAAGTGGGCCAGGTGAAGCAATTCCATGCTGAGGAGAGCAGCTGTGAGAAAGGCTGTCAAGTGACCAGTGAGCAGATTAAAGCAGATATGAAAGCAGCCAGTGACATGCCTGAAAGGAATAAAATCAAAGATTCTTACCCAGGTTGCACCAATGCTGCTGGATCGACAGGGACCTCCAACTCTTGCAGTGCTGCTTCTTCAAGCCCTGATTGTGCAAGGACAGCTAATAGCCACTCTGCTGGCACCAGTCCAACAATTGCAGATGAATCCAGGCAGTGTGTCTGCTCCCCTTGTAAGAGCGAAGGCTCCAATGAGAGAGACAGTGAGGAGGGTGCCATTTGCTCCAGGTGCTCCTGCTACAGGCAGCAGGAGCCACAAAGGAGGATTAGTGGGTGCTCTGATGCGGAGTGCCCATCCACTAGTGGTGCCTGCACTAGGAATGGACCAAATAGCACTGGGTCAGATTTTTCACTTAGGACGCTGCCAAACAGTGGGTCTCCAGGAGAGGCAAACACTGAAAGGACTAATGGGAGTGTCTGTGGGATTGCTGGTGAGGAGGAGAGCGCTGGCTCACAGCCAGGGAACTATGAAATGGAGTATAATGAAGATTATCCCCGCCGGCCTCTAACAAGAGCCAGAAGCAAACTGTCCCATGTACCTCTGTTGTCTGAATCAGGTATGGCCTACACTTGTATATTTTACTTCAGAGTTACTGTTTCATACTAAAGTAGCAACTATCAAATAAAAGAATCACCCATATTTTAATAACTCAATAATTCTGCATGCTTGTAAATAAAAAGTTTTATTGATTGACAGAAGAGCCAGAGAGTTGAAATGACTGATTTATCAGTTTCATAGCTGCTTGTGGTCACACACATCTTTCTGCAAGCGTGACCATGATCTCCATATTCTCTCATATGTTTTCATGTGTGTCATGCATATATGGTAAGGTTGGAACAATGATTGATTTATTATTTTGAAAAACACTTACAAAATTGTTGACAGCTCATCTTGGTGTTTCTGTCTTTATAAGCTATTATTCACTGAAACATAAGAATTGCTCCCCCATTCAAGAATTTCTTCTGTTAAAGAGGAAGCAGGGGTGCTCCACTCTTTGCCAGAGGAAAAAAGTTGATGAAACAATTGTGATAATTTATCAGCCAGTAGGGCAAAATGTAATTATTACCCAACCTTAGTAGTATACAAACACACACCTGCATAATGGGTCCCACTTCCAATTGCTGCGGCATGAATAAGAGACTTTGAAAATGCATTTCTCATGAAACAGTTTGCATGATATCCAGAATGCTAAAAGAACCCATCTAAAGAGATGAAACAAAGACTAAAATTTGGGATGGAGGGAGGGAACTTGCTGGCATCTTCTATTACTTCACTGTACATTAAGTAAGGTTTCTCTGTCCAAGCTGCTATTGATTCCACTTGTCAGTCTGGGCTGGCACTTTTCAAAAATATTTTCCACATACCCAGAATTCCTGTCTGGAAGCATCTAACAAGTAAAATGGGACAGAAAAGAAAGGTGTTAATTATAGAATCATAGACAGTGGAGATGGAAAAGATTTATTCAGTCATCAAATCCATATCTCTGCCAATGCAGAATTGATTTTTACAGTACGTTTTCGAGTGTCCAGTCAAGTTCAATGTCCCAAGTGCTGATGAAGCTTAAATCACTTCTCTTAGGAGACTACTCCTTCGCCTAATATATCTCAGATTGAAAACATTATCCTGATATTCATCTTGAATTTTCTATTTCCTAACTCGCTCCATTATTAATAGTAATGGAATGAAATCATTAAAGTATACAGTGCATTGTGTGCATGCCAGACATTTCCTGAAAATAGTGCTGCTCTCCTGTCTCAGTTAAGGAAAGGGTCTGTTTCTTCTGCATGTTAAGTGTCTTCACATTTTATATTTCATGGCATAAGCTGATTGCCTGCAGAAGTCAGAAATTATCCCCTCCCCCCCCCCCAAAAAAAAAAAACCCACCACCACCAGCCACACAAGTGTGTGCACATCTATGCCCTTGTGCAGCAGTTGCCTGCTCTGAGGCATTAGGTGTTGGCTAATGCTGGAGGCAGACTCTGTCTTGATGTACCAGTCTAATCTGGTGTGGCCCAGGCCCAGATTCATGCTGTGTATGCCTGGACATATACAACAGTGAGGCTCCATCTGTCTAGCCATTATAGTCTACTTCCCTCCTCTTCCCCCATGCGGGAATGTAATATTCATTTACACTCAGTGCTAAACTTGAAAATGGTTTGTTACAAAACTGAAGAGATTTTCCTGTAATGGGTTTGAATAAACGCATTGAGATTCATGGCTCTTTATTGTTTTGCCTGTGAGTTCCAGAACAAAGTGACATTGTGGTTTTTGGCTTTTGTAACAAACTTTTATTTATGAAAGTGAATCTTCTATAATTGTTTGTCTTGAGTAATTGTTTAACATTTTCTCAGACATCCAAGTTTTAACTTTTTCTATTGCTTAATATGGTAAAGAGTGAAATAATCATAAAAATAATTACTAATACCGCAGATAAGATGGCAAAAGGGAAGAAACCTATTGACTTGTATGATATTCTAATTACAGTAAAAAGCATCAAGCAAAACTGGTTTTGTCATTTAATAAGCATTTTATTTGAAGCTTGTCTTAGGTTTAACTTATAGCTGAAGGCAGCATTTTGGAATTACATCCATGGTAAGCCCTTTGAAGAAGAGAACTTTGCCTGGAGCTGTACTGTGCACAATTCAACATACATTTGGGATGTTTTTCTTGTATTACAATAAGTGAATATATTCCTGGTCACATATGTTATATGTACTGTCATTAAATCATACTGGATGATGGTTCATATGTACAATGATTTGCTTATTCCAATTGTAGAATACATTTTTTCATTGTTATATTTCATCTCCCACAACTACTGGTCCTCTAGAGAGGATCCTGAATGCTGCAGGCTCAGTTAAAGTTTGAGTGGCAATTGTAACTCAAACTCCTAGTCTCAGCTGTAACATTATCAAACAGGCCTTTGTGTTCAACTTCCTTTTTTGTTTTTTAACGGCAGTATAACTTTCCTTGACATTGTCTCAATGTCATAACATCATGTCCACGGACTTGCATTGGTATCACCGTGAGAACTTTGTAACAGTGCCACGGTGAATAGAGAGAAAGCCTTGTCACAAAAGGGTAACTTACAGGCCATCCTCATTAGCAGGTTATCCAACTTTAGGGGACACGCTCAAGATTAGTCAGCTAAAAATCTGTGCCTCTGTAAATGTTAAATTCATCTCTTCATAGTATCCTAAAAGTAACTTCATTGTTTTTCCTAAATGGAGGCAGTAGAATATTATTAGATTAAAGAAAATCTAACTAACTTTGACCTATAATATTAAAGTGCTGCCCAGGTTTTTTCCTCCCTCCTCTGATTTCAGGAGTCATATTAACTATTTGTCCACATTCTGCCACCTTCAGTTCTTATTGGCTGTACTCTTGTAGGCATTCATTGAAGTAAAATGTACATATGTCCCATTCTCCTGAACACTTAGAAACATAGGACTTGCCAGAATGGATCAGACCTGGGGTCCATTTAGTCCAATGTCCTGTCTCAATAGTGGCCAGCACAGACACTGCAGAGAAAGGTACAAGAACCATGGAATAGGCAGATGTGGGATAATCTGCCCTTCCTCCTCCCCATATTAGTTCTCATCCTGATCTAATAGTGAGTTAGGTATTGATTTAAACCCTGGGTAGGTCTACACTACCCGGATTGGCGGGTAGCGATCGATCTATCAGGGATTGATTTATAATGTGTAGTGTAGATGTGATAAATCGATCCCCAATCGCTCTCCCGTTGACTGCTGAACTCCAGCAGTGCAAGAGACGGAAGCAAAGTCAACGGGGGAGCCGCGGCCTTCAATCCAGCGCCGCGAGGATGCGAAGTAAGTAATTTTAATTCGATCTAAGATACGTCGACTTCAGCTATGCTATTCTCGTAGCTGAAGTTGCGTATCTTAGATCCGTTCCCCCCCCCCCCGCCCCCGGTGTAGACCAGGCCCCTGAAGCATAAGGTATAAGCTCCATTTTGAAATTTGTTAGCTTTAGCCATTATAACCCTTACAATATTCTTGTCATCCATATAAATGTGCAGTCCTTTTTCGAATATTGCCAAGTTCTTGGCTGCAACAAATAACACAGTTTTATTATGTGTTTTGTGAAAAATGCTTTTATCAGTTTTGAATTTGCTACCCATTAATTTCATGCAGTGTCTCATTCTTGTGTTTTGAGACAGAAGCTCCTGATCTACCTTCTCTAGACCGTTCATTATGTTATATACTTTTATCATGTTCCGTCGTCTTGGTCTCCTTTTTCAAGTAAACAATCCTGCTTGTCTAGTCATCTTTCTCCAAGCCTTTCTAATTCTGCAATATCCCTTTTGAGAGGATTCTTGTAAATGTCACTTTCCTGGAGATGTGCAGGCCTGGGAAAACACTAAACTTGAGAGTATGTGGGAACAAAAACTCAAACATTTGGCCTCTTTGGCTTGACAGCATCCCTTTTAAACTTCCTATCCATTACTAAATATCAAAGGGTATTTCATCCTCAGTGAAATATTAATCTGTTTTACTTAACTATCTCACAGGGGTGTTGAAAAACAATCTTTATAAGGTATTCAATCCTGGGATGGAAGGTGCTATAGAAGTGCCAAGTGATGGTAGGGTCATTTGTTATTACTGTGTCCCTGCAAAACCTTGAATTTTAAATTGCAAAGAGAAACCTGCCAAAGCGTGAGGTCAGTGTTTCCTCTGAAATACTTGTCACTACTGAACCAGTGTAGGAAGCTGCTGGGCTTCAAACTCTGCTTTATGTGTTAGTGTCATCTGCAGCATCAGAGATGTGGCCAGGAAAATGAGGTGAGAGCAAGCTTTCAAATAGTTTGTTGATTTGTACAGTTAATTATTGAAAAGCCTATTACGGTTCTTATTTTTCCAAAAATTTCCAGTTCTCTGTGGGGAGTGGCGCATTGTCTAGTTGTTACAGCAGAGGACTGGGATGTAGGGTTCTAAACCTGGCTCCCTGTAAGACATTGGACAAGTGATTTCAGCATCCTTGCCTGTGAAATGGGGAATTATATTTACTTTTTTCATTTGAACAGACTTGGACATTACATCTGAAAGTGGTGATGTTGCAGTTGATGGGTTATGACCCCAGTTGCTAGACTAGAGTGGTCCAATGACTACACTAGTGGGGCTAGAGCATATGAGGCTATTGGAGGTCCAATTAGGAAATGCTTCTGCTTTTCTCCTGGCTGTAGCTTAGTACAGAGGAAAGACTTCACTTTAATTTTCCCTTTTTGTTTTTTTCCAGAAGTGGCCAAGCCGAAGCCTCGACAAACAATGAAGCGGAAAAGGACCGCTGACAAGTCAACAAGCACTAGTGATCCTGTTATTGAGGATGACCATGTTCAGGTGAGGCCTCTTTCACCATCTGCCACAGGTTCCCAGCCAAGAGGCTTTATGAACATATGACTCACCACAGGCTTGTTTTCACTGCAGAGCTCAGATTATAAATTGAGTTTGGTCCCCAGCTCAAGTCCCATCAACACACACACATCCTTAACTCAAGTGCAGTGGTGTTTGTAACTCAAGTTGGCTGGCCTGAGAGGGAGTAGATGCTAAAGCTCAAGTTAACACAACTCCTCAGCTGCCCACACAATTGCTTTGTAGTGTGGACTCAGGATAGAGTGCTTCTATCCCTCCAGTGTCTTCCCACAGTTCCTCCCATATGCCCAGAAAGGACAGACAAGCTCTCCCACAATTCACTGGGAAAGCATTCTTAGAGCAGTTCAGCTCACTGCAGCGCTAAGAACCATGGGATAGTGCTGCCCATGTGTGGGTGCAGTGCCAGGGTGGACACAGTAGCTCAAGTGTTATTTTGTAATGTGATGCTCTTACTCAACCTAGACTAACGTGAAGAATAAATTGAGTGTAGATAAACTTGTTAATAACTCTGCCATGAAGATGTAGTGTAAGGATACATCTATACTACATACTTCTTTCAGCAGCATGCAGTGTACATGCTCAGCCCCCTTAGCATGGGCATAAATAGCAGGGTAGCCGGTGAGGCACAACTTAGGCAAGTAAAGGCATGCCTGAAGGGTGCAGGTATATATACAAGTACATACCCTACATGGCTCTCTACTCGCCCAAGCCACACCTCCCCATCTATACTCTATTTTTAGCAGTGTAGTGTCCCACTGCCTCCCCTCAGCTGGAGTCTTTCTCTGCTGCAGAAAAAGACGGCAGCAATGGGGAAAACCTCGGGCAGCTCCCTGCTGCTGGAGCCCTTCCGTGCCACAGGTAAAGATTGAGGCAGCTCCCTGTTGCTGGATACTATCCCCTTAGCAGGGAAAGGCTCTGGCAGTGGGGTTTCTCCATTGCCTCCCCCTGCCAGAGCCTTTCCTTGCTGCAGTGAAAGGTTCTAGCAGTAGGGAGCTGCTGACGGTTTTCCCTGTTGCCCGAATCTCACTGACACGTATAGTTACACGTCACAGTGTGGACGCACACATGTACACGACACTCCTCTGACTCTGGTGTGTTGTGTAGACATAGCCTCAGTGTGATTTCTTATTTCCTCTCTTTTATAACTAGAGGTTCTGTAAAGGGCATAGAAGTTACTTCTGATTATGAGAGTTGTTCCTCTCAAAATAGGCTCTGTTTTAAAACAACACTGTTATGCTGAAAGTCATTTTTTGTTCATTCTGCAGTTACAATTAATACATTAGGTCACTACAGCTGAAAAGTTACCAAAAACCTACTTTCTCTTTTTTTCAGTATGCTTACTCTGTGCATTTGACAGCACTTTGTATGTCATCTGTCTGCCAAACAGATTCTTCCTTGCTATAAAGGTCATTACAAAATTTGCTGGATTTCTTTTTTAAATTCAAGTTGTCTTCCCTTAATTTTATATTGTTAGTGCCCTTCTCCCAGTCCCTGCAGTGTTAAAAGTGACTCTGCTCCTGTCCCTTGAGATATCAGAGTTTACATTTGCTTTTTCTTTAGTTCCCTAACACTAATGTCAGATGTACAGGATTGCATGAGCTTCAGAGACTAAATTTTCTTCTCACCATCTGAAGTTTTCCTCTTAGAGGCTCCTTGATGAAAGGTAGTGTATATGGGAATGTCACACTGTGATTCTCTGTACCATATCTTTCTGTATTTATACAGAAGAATAAAGCTCCACAACTGTGAGTCCCAAGTCAGCCCAGTATTTAGAATATGTCTCTAAAGCATAAATACGTTTTTAGATTGTTTGTGAGAGATAATACAATGAGATTTTGGGTAGTAGGGAACTTGAGGTATTTTCTATCAAGTCAATGCTGCTTATAGGAATTGTATTGATGCTTTGTGGGTCTCAAAAATCACTTATTTTTAACTCATTTTGTAACAGTGCTGATCAGCCACACAAGTCCTGCTTTTCCCTTGCCAATCTGTTCTGGGCAGAGGCCATTATCACATTGGACAGTGTCCCAGAATGAATTTTCTCCTAGCATATTTACAACAGAGCTGCTTTTCCCATTTTTGGCATGATTTTTTATTTCTATTCCGACTTAATCCTTTCAATTAATTTTGTATTAATCCTATCCTGTGGATTATTTTTTAAATCTTCACCAGGTGCTGACTTTGAAATCCAAAAACCTTGTTGGAATCACATTGACCAATTGTGGAATAACAGACCTGATCCTGAAAGATTGCCCCAAAATGATGTTCATCCATGGTATGTTATTAATGTCATTGGTACTCATAGCCAAGCCTAGTCTTCCATTCTGTTTTTCCCCAAGAGCTTGCCACCTTTTCCATCCACACTGAAAATACTGGAAACATTTTAAAATATTCTCTTAGGAGCTATCCACCAGGCTTTTGCTTACTCTGTATTCATCAGCAGCTAAGCTACATGCCAGTTTTACTCAGAACACTGAGTAGCTGTAGGAAGCATAATGAAACATGTCATGGCGTCTCAGTTTCTGAGTTCCTTATTTCTCTAGCTGTAATAGATTTAATAAAGGTTAACACTACAAACAAACAAACAAACAGTATTAAATAACAATCATAAGGAGAGACCTGTCCAGTAGACAAACCTTTCTTGGAGTTAATCAGATAACTGAAAGTTGACTAAATGGATTTAGAGTGTTTTGTTTTCCCTGTCACTTCTTCCTTGTTCCATATAGCTCTCCCTGCAGTTATTTATCTTAAACAATAGTGTTTCCTTCTTGAACTGCTGATGAATGATAAAAATCTGTATTGGCTAATGGCACTTTGAGTATATTACATGCCGCATTCCAGTCTTCTCTGATTAGTTCTCCCTAAATCATCAGGTCAGTTGTTCTGTTTCCTTCAACATCTACAATCAGTAATAGTGTTGTCTATCTGAACTGGTGACTCTCTCACCAGTCTCCATGAAGTCATATAAAACAGGAACGTGTTTAATTGCAGAGATTAGGTTATCTCAGAAGGCTAATCAAAGCTCACATTTTATTTTAACTAATCAGCTAAGTACTGATGGATCCTGACATGACAGCAAGGAAGAGAACTATATAATCCCAGTATATAGTGCTTTGCTTTCCTCCATATTACAGGTGGCAATGTGATGCCATGATTAGAGGTAGATTGCTCTAAAATAAGCACACCCTCAGCTGATTAGCTTTGCACACCCTTCAGTAACTGCCCTTTACATATATATGGCTCATTTGCCTTATGTACCAAACAGTCTGCTTTTGGAGATCCCCTTAGGAAAATTCAAAGCCCTTTTATGTAATATCTTGTTTGCTGCTGCTTTTATAGTTTTATTCATTTGTAATTTGTAGCTACGAGATGCCGTGTACTAAAGCATTTAAAAGTAGAGAATGCACCGATTGTCAATCGATTTGACTATGCCCAGTGCAAGAAATTAAACATGGATCAGGTACTAGATCAGATACTGAGGATGCCACCAGAGAGAAACCGGATCATTTACCTTCGTCCAATGCAGCAGGTAGTTTTCATTTAACCAAGACAAACTTTGAAGCTGTGTTCTTATTCTTTCACCTATGCTTGCTTTATTATTTCTACTTCCTGCAAGATAAATAAGTGTGAGCATTACAGGAAAATCATTCTCCTAAGACCATACCACCATCAGCTTCTTTCCTTTTTAATGCTTTCATTGCAGGATTTGATCGTCACTGCTAACATTAATTAGTGAATTTGTTACTGTCAAGTACTGTCTCCAATGCTAAGTTCATTGCATTAGAAGACTATACGTCAACTAAGCAAGGTGCTGAATTAATGCTGTACTAGTAACTAGAGGTTACATAATACACTGCAAAACCAACTAGTCTTTATGTACACCGCTACCCCGATATAACACGAATTCGGATATAATGCAGTAAAGCAGTGCTCGGGGGGGGGGCTGCACAGTCCGGCGGATCAAAGCAAGTTTGATATAACTCAGTTTCACCTATAGATTTTTTTGGCTCCTGAGGACAGCGTTATATCGGGGTAGAGGTGTAGTTGCATAGTCATTTTCCTTTATGACAGGAAGTATGCCATAAGCCCTGTGTGTCTGGAATAGTTTGGTGGCTACTCTGCCCTCTCAAGTTCAACACCTCTGCTTAGCATTTATATACTGTTTTACATCATCGAAGCAGACTTTCATCAATCTGCCAACATTGCATGGTAGTTACCGTAGTATAACCTGTGTTTACATGTGGGGGAACCAGACAGAGAAGTTAAGTGACTTACCCAAGGTCACAAAGTGAATAAATAGCAAAGCTAAGACTACAACTCAGAACTAGTTCTTTGATTAGTTGATGTGACCATGCTGCTTGCTTAGCAGGAGCACTCTGAATGTCAAGTAATGTTCCCTCTTATCCGTGGTGTCAGAATAGTGGAACATTGGTTTGTACAGAAGACTATATTCTGAAAAACGAGATCACTGTTTGCAATCCAGTTCTTGGTTGCAGTGTGATGCATGATAACACTGTGTATAAAAAAAACTTACACCAGGGCCACTTTCTGTAGGAATGAAGGCATCTTTGGCCACTGTGTTAATTAAACTAGTAACATGCAATTACTAAATCAGACCGTTTTATTGATTTATTCCCTACAAATCCTGCAGTGCGGCATAAGATGCATTGGCAAAGCTGTGCTAAGAAAGTTGTATAGTGGATCTTCCCACTATATTTTAACTCTTTGCTAACATTCATATTTTTTCTCCTTATACTTTGCTTCCCCCTAAAGTGGGGAGTATTGGGCAGATATATACTGCTGACTCTAAAATCACCTCTTCTCCTTTCCCTTGGTTGTAAGTCCCTGTCTGACTTTTTCCACAGGTCGACACATTGACTCTAGAGCAAAAGATATTTAGCGGTCCTTACCCATACCACATTTGCATAATTCACGAGTTCAGCAATCCTCCTAACGTCCGCAACAAGGTGCGCATTCGCAGCTGGATGGACACAATAGCCAACATTAACCAGTGAGTATCCATCTCTCAGTGCTGAGCCAATAGACTAACATAGACTCAGTACATTATATTGGCCAGATAAAGGGGAACCCTAACATGTGGGATCGCTAATGTATAAATGATGGGATGAAGAGAATTCAAATAATATTTAATAGTTCCTGCACTGGGTTGTTTTCCATATGTAAAATAGTACAGTATTGTGCATCCATCTCTAATGCTACACCAACACAACTGTAAATTGTAGTGTTTTGCATCTTTGCTTTAGAAAGCTGTAGCATTCTCTTTAAAGGAGGCCGGGGGGATTTCTTCTAAACTTGTCTCTCTCATTGTTCAGTTCATTTTTTTAAAAAAAGAGAGGCAGACGCACGCAGACTGACTCTAGTAGATAGAACTTTAGTTTTGGGGGGAAATAGAAATAATGTGCAAGGTTTCCCCAGAAACAGGAAATTATATGTAGCAGCACCTGTCCACCATTTCAGGCCAAGTTTCCTTTCTTCTTACATTTCCTTGGCAAGATTAAAGAGAGAGAATTTGTTTAGCTCTAGTTCTGAAGGACAGTCCCCTACAAACGGGAGGCGTCACAAACAGTTGTCTTACATGCAGCAGACATAGACGTGATCTTTTACCTAACCCCGTGTCACATATAGTTGCACTCAGGCACGAAGGGATTGCATACTGCACCCAAGTGTGTATCTTACCAGTGTGTTTCTATAGGTTCAGCCCTATTAAATCAGAGGTCATGTTGTTTCAGGGTTTCCAGTGTGATTCCTGTCCCTTTTTGTAACATTTCCCATTACTGCCACCTGTATTTTCTTCCTTCCTGTCTCCAGAGAGCTTATTAAATATGAGTTCTTCCCTGAAGCCACACGAACTGACGAAGACTTGAAGAAATACACCAAGTACCCTTGGGGGCGGGATATTTATACTCTAGAAGGTGAGTATTATGGAGGATTGGAGGCTAATCTGTTGCAAAAGCAAATTATTTTGTTTCCTCACGAAGTTGCTGGGGAGAGTAAAAATAGCTGGGGTAAATATGCCTTCTGACTGAATACTGGAGGTCACCTGCACACCACGAACTGAGACTGGCCCTTGTCTTGCTGCCCTCAAGCACTGCAGTAGTTGATGTGGAATTAAAAACGTAATTGGGAAGTGTTTGAGATGACGGTGTGGAAATGGATAATAACTATCTCAGGAGATGACAGAGTTCTGGCTTGGATAGGTGTTGAATAGAGCATTCCCAGGCTGAGGAAGCTCTTTGCCTGTACCAGCGTGATCTGCCTGCCTAATAAAATTGGATTCTTCCTGGTGAGACGAGAAGCACTGGCATTAAAAGGGCAACAGTATTTCCCCAACAGATCTCGCCATTTCCCTGTCTTTGTTTCTTTTAGGCATTGTGGATGGAGCCCCTTACTCTATGATTACAGATTTCCCCTGGCTGAGATCGCTTCGAACAGCAGAGCCAAACAGCTATGCCAGATACGATTTTGAGGATGATGAGAGAAGTGAGTAATTGCTGCCTTAACATGCAGCTTGGATTCAGGCTGTCTTTTTTTTAAATAATTTTCTAAACTTTGCATTGTGCAGGAGGTTGGACTAGATGATCATGGTCGTCCCTTCTGACCTTAATGTCTATAAGAAGTATTGGGCATAGAGCTGTTTCTGCACCTCAGAGACATTGGGAACCCCTTGCACCAGGGGTATTCCCAGACAGCTGGTTCCATCCCTTCTATACCCCTAGTAGGTGTTAAGGGGACAAAGTCTGGCCTTCGGTCTGGAAATGAGTTTATCATCAGTTATGGAAAAGAAGGTTAATCCAACTATAATGAAGACCATTTAACAAAATAGAGTGACTCTTAGATGCATGACTTTACTTTATAACATGGACACATGGGAAAAGATCACCCTGTTCTAGTTGTACAGAATGCATTTTAAGGCATCTATAAAACATGTATAGTTAAATGACTTGGCAATTTTTGACAGCCAGATAATCTGTGGTCTGTCTTCAGCAAGTTCCTGAGTTCTCTGGTGCCATATCATTGGCAAAACTGATTCACCTGATAAATCTTAATAGTCTGAATCAAAGTAGATCTGTATTGTTTTTAACTGAACAATGAGAAGACACCTTTTAACATCTGGTTATACATCTACAAAACATTCAAAATTGAGGTGTAACTTCATCTTTAATTTACCCCTGTTGTTTAGACATTTCAAAATATATGATTTTACACCATGATCTACAACGTCTAGGCACATTGGGATAAGTTGTTGTTAAAACCTAGTTTGTATAGTGCTTTTCATCACTAGATCTGAAAGTGCTTTACAAAGGTGGTCAGTATTATTTCTATTTTACTTCTCTATCCCCTCAGAGAAACTGAGGCACGGAAAGGGGAAGTGACTTGCCCAAGGTAGACCTGGATATTGAACCCAGTCTTCTAGGTCCCAGTCCAGTGCTCTAGTCATTAGGCTAGGCCAGAGTTTAACTGCAGTAGCATTTGTGATTGTTTTTCTACTAAACAAGAGTTCCTGTACAAAAGTTCAATCTTAAAACAATTGACATTGGGGAGGTTTAATCAAAAAGAAAAACCTCAGACACAATTTCATCTTCTTATGCCTGACTAATGGTTCTTAGACTTTCATGCCCAAAGGGACATTTTCTCTGTGCATGTTTTACTTTCCAGGTAAAGGTTCTTTACATTCTGACTATTAGTTCTAACACAGAGATTGCTCAATTTGTGACTTTCTTCATAGCAACTATCTATGCTCCCCGGAGGAAAGGACAGCTATCTGCAGACATCTGCATGGAAACAATAGGCGAGGAGATCTCAGAACTGCGCCAGATGAAAAAAGGTGTTTTCCAGCGGGTGGTGGCGATCTTCATTCATTACTGTGATGTCAATGGCGAACCGGTAGAGGATGATTACATTTGATTGGATCCCCGAGCAAATCCCTGGCCCTCCCTACCTTCCAGTTGGCACTGCCAGCAAAGAAAGCAGATGGATCCATTCCTACTGCCTTAGTACACTAAGGTGTCTTGGAAATTGTGTACTTCGCAGTTGGCCTGACTCAGTTTGGTATAGAATATGTAGTAAATGTATAATGAAATATAAAAATTGTATACTAAGGTTTGTACATAGAGGAAACAAAAATATTCCTAAAGCTGAGACTTTATTTCATATGTTTATACAATTTAATTTAAATTCCATTTTAATGAAGGCGAACAATTGGGACAAGGTGAAAAAGTTTGAATTTCTTAGCCCATGCAATTCATAGCAGTACATTTTTTTTGTTTTTTACAAACATAACCCCATTTGCTGTGTTCAAAAGAATCGTTGGAGTCTCTCTTAATCTGTGCCTTTTTCTTCTTGAGCATCTAAGAGTCCAGTCCGAGTAAATCTGTTGAACACAGTCTGTGTGTCTTGTGTGCATTTTTGGGAGCTTGGGGAGGAACTAACAAAGGGGCTGCAAAGAAGGGCAAAAGCTGAACGGGAGAAGCCATGTCACTGATCCATAGGAAGTTGTAATTATTCATTTCCTTTATTAAAAAAAAAAAAGCTGTGAACCAAATTTCATGTTTGAGTGATAAATTCCAAAACATTTTCTATCATTATTTATTTCCTCATTCAATAATGTATGTGGTGCCTCTTGGAATAGGAAAATAAACCTTTATTAAACATTGGGTCCACTTGCTTTAAATATAAAGCTGCATCTGCGATATCTAACTGAAATCTATAATGTTCCTGTAATTCCAGAAGGTAAAGAGCCATGTAATTACTGGCAAATGGCTGACAGCACAGGGTTCAGCTGGCTTGAATTATGGAATCAGAAGCCCCTTTTGAATCACTTTGAACTAATCAGCCCTCTGGCTGCTTCATGCTTGCCCTTCAGCTGCACCTTTTTACAGATGCAGTAAGTTGTACTGTTGTGTGCTCCCCTGAACAACCATGGAGACTGTCCTGGTTTTTACTGTACTAACAGAATGCCGTCAGTTTCCACTGTATCTACATATTCCCTCTATGGTTCCAGCAATAAGAGCCAGAATTTTGATTCTGTTGTACACAGTACATGCACTTACTGAAGTAGGGTAGGGCTGGAACTGCATTAGATGTTTGTCATAATAGATAGAACTAAATAGAGAAAGTATCTGAACATTTCCTCAGCAGAAACTGCCCCATATACTTATTTTGCAATGCAGCAAAAATATACCTCCTCTTCCAAACAGGAATTGTTCTGAACATCTCTTCTGGCGTTCAAACAACCCTCAAACCCCCCGCCCCCCAAATATCTCCAAACTCCTCACCAGAATCAAGTTTCTCAGACCTGAAGAAGAGCTCGGTAAGCAGGGAAGGTTGTCTCTCTCACCAACAGAAGTTTGTCCAGTAAAGATATTACCTCACCCATCTTGTCACTTATTGGTACATAACGTAAGCTAGCCTCTACAGCAGGGGTAGGCAACCTATGGCATGTGTGCCGAAGGCAGCACACGAGCTGATTTTCAGTGGCCCTCACACTGCCTGGTCCTGGCCACCAGTTCAGGGAGCTCTGCATTTTAATTTAATTTTAAATGAAGCTTCTTAAACATTTTGAAAACCTTATTTTACGTATAACAATAGTTTAGTTATATATTATAGACTTAGAGACCATCTAAAAATGTTAACGTATTACTGGCACATGAAACCTTAACTTAGAGTGAATAAATGAAGCCTTGGCACAGCACTGCTGAAAGGTTGCCAACCCCTGCTCTACAGCAATAGCAGGCTAAGAAGTGAATGGAGATCAATTATGGTCTGATCTACATTTAAAGTTTTATTGGAATGATTGGCAGTACAGGGTGAGATTTTCTGATACAGTTATGCCAGTAAAAGCTTGAGTGTAGATGTGGTTATACTACGGTGAGGTGCTTTATGTTGGTATAGATTTTGCTTCACCAAACTAAATTAAGCATTTTTATACCCATATAACTGTGCCTATGCTAGGGACATTTTGCCATTTTAACTATGCCGGCAAGGTCGAAGTAGTAAAACTTTCCATTGTAGACACACTACTCACACCTGTGTTACCATGTTTGCAAAAATATTTGAGGGGTCCCCGCTACCACTTGAAGTGAATATATATGGTCATTGGATATCCACAGGTCTCCAATTCAACAAGTGGAAGCAGCAAAAGATTTTGGTCAATTAATGTTCTCCACAATGGGTGTAAGGAGTGCATTCCTGTGCTCTTCCAACAGTGAACAGTAAGTATATTTTACACATTAACTGTATCTCTAGTCTGAGCTCGATAAGTTCTTGCTAAATCACAGACTTGGTCTCTGTAGTCTGTTATGCGTTTAACCAAACATACTCCAGTGAGGTTGAGGCTAGGGTCAGGCAAAACAAAATGAGTCAGTATAACCCTTACTAGCTGGGTTACCAGAATTCTGGGTCACTGGCGCACACAGTTCAAATTTGGTGAGGGGCAGAGCCAATGTTTAATAGAATCATTTCTACTGCAATATGGCAATATATTTCTGGAGACTCATTCTAATCAGCGAGATACCATCTACTATTTTCTGTCCGTTAAATCTTGGCCACCTGAGAAATTTATGTGTACAGATGTATATACTACTTTGCCCTTATTTAGTCAACTTTTCCTCCTGGCAAACTATTAATGAAACTTTACAGTACTGCAATAGGTAGGTTATACCCATTTTACACATGGATCAGTTGAGGTACTGGGGTGTTTAAATGGCCTGCTCAAACTCAGTAACTCAATGCCAGAGTATAAAATAGAACCCGCGAGTATTAGTACCATCCTTGTGTTCAGCTATGGACTATAACAGTGGTTCTCAAACTTTAGCAGCCTGTGCACCCCTGTTTTGATTTAAAATTTTTCATGAATCCCCCAAGGCACTTCTCAACCCCAGGCCCTGCCCCCACTCCACCTCACCCTCCTCTTCCCCACCTCTTTCCACTCCCTCCCCTGAGCATGCCCTATCCCTGCTCCTCCCCCTCCCTCCCAGCACCTCCTGTATGCTGCTAAACAGATATTCTCCAGCGTGCAGGAGGCACTGGAAGGGAGGGGGAGGAGTTGATCAGTGGGGCCCACAGACCCCCGGAGTGTCCAAGGACCCCAGTTTGAGAAACGCTGGACTATAACAATTGATAATTCTGAATTTCATCATCTGAAATTGAGCCAAAGGATATTTTCCTACTTGACACAGGAGCCTCATTGCTTTTGTCATTTAAGACTGCTAGAGAATATAGAGTAAGAAGCAACTGACCAGTGTCCCTGTAAAATACATGAATATAAAATGATTAGTGATGGTTTTTTCCCCAGCTCTACATTTTAGGAGAGCAAACCACACTACACAAACATTTGCCAGCAGTTTCTGCTAAAATTGCCCAGCAATGAAATAGTTAATTCACCATTAGGTTTCAGAATCAACCCTGCAACTTGCTGAATGGGAGCAGTTTGCCTCTCTCAAATCTCCTGTGTGAAGTTAAGTCCTGTCATCGCTCCTTGACTTCAGTGGATTACACCTATGATGAATTAACCCATTCACTACTGCATCAATTCACCATCAGGAGGTTTTCTTGTTAATTGAAATGGCTACAAACTTTTTTCTAATGAAAAGAGATGGAATGTTGTTCAGGGCCTTTGCTGCTTACATGGAGCCCTGGAGAGTGAGGGGTAAGATTTGCATTTGTAAAAGTTTCTCTGACACCAGATCAAGTACATTGAGAAGGGATGGATAGTATTATTGGGGAACGGACTCAGTCACAGTGTTCAACTGATCGTATAGTAAACCAGCCTGCAAAACCTAAGGGCTTGTCTACACCACCACGTGGGGTCGATCTAAGATCTGCAACTTCAGCTACATGAATAGCGTAGCTGAAGTCGACATACTTAGATCTACTTACTGAAGAGTCTTCACTGCGGTAAGTTCACAGCCAACGCTCTCCCGTCCACTCCGCTTGCGCTTCTCGTTTTGGTGGAGTACTGGAGTCGACAGGAGAGTGCTCAGCGGTCGATTTATCGTGTCTATACTAGACGCAATAAATCAACCCCCGCTGGATCGATTGCTGCCCACCGATCTGGTGGGTAGTGTAGACAAGCCCTAACAGAAGCGAAGCCTGGTGTTAAGATGGAAGTTGAACAATTTCCTTTATAAATGTGGTATTCAACCCTTCATTTTTAGGGCTTTAAAGCTGAATTTGCCTAAATTTTTAGTCTACCAGGTGCTTTTTCCCCATCTCAGGATTTCAGCAAAACTTGTCTTACCATTCATATTTCAGCACTCCAGTGACCTCACATTGACCATTTCTGGAGACTGACTGTATATCTGCGCCATCTCAAATGGTTAAACACGTTCACTCTTCCATGGGCTGGGCAAGTGGTCTGTAACTCATCACTGCTTAATCAGCTTTAAAAAAATAATCTGATAGTTATATTAAAACTTGTCATAATTGTATCAAGAGAGGATGCTTCTACATTCCAGATACAGAAGCATTGCACATGAAACTTCCAGGAGGTGCCTGAAATTTCACATCACAAAGCCTCTCCTTGTTCAGCCTCTTACGTCTCAGATACCTCTGGCTGATTGTTAACCAGGAACATAAAAATATATGATCTTGTGTTGCAAAATGGACCCCACCTTCAGGTGTTAGTTGTCAAAACACAACCACCAAACGTACCACAAGCTACCTTATCACCTTGCCTTATCAGCGACTGAATGGTTAGTGTAACACAGTGCAGTTGTAGCCATGTCAGTCCCAGGATATTAGAGAGAGAAGGTGGATGAGGTAATATCTTTTATTGGCCCAACTTCTGTTGGTGAGAGACACAAGCTTTTGAGCCACACAGGGATAACACAACCCATTAGGCGACCTAGGCGGTTGCTTAGGGCACTAACATTTGGGGGGCGGCGACTGTGGCGGCCGAACCTTCTGCTGCTTCTGTCGGGGGCGGCATTTCGGGGGTGGGGCCTTCCGTCGCCTAGGGCGGCAAAAAAGCTGGCGGCGCTCCTGAAGCCACACAGAACTGAAGAAGAGCTCCTCTATGATCTCACCCACCTTCTCTGTCTGGTTCGTGTAATGTCCAATTCAGACACTAGATGTAGCTACTATATAAAGCTTAGTGCTCTACAGACAACTTTAAAATGCTCTTCTGCATAGACATTCCAACCTGCCTGTTAAGCTTTTCACTCTTTTACATACTTTTGTTAACATCATCTCAATGACCTCCTAGAAAAGCGGTGCAGTTCCTGCAGAAGCTGCTTTTCTTTTATCCTACCATCTCCTCTCCTGCCTGTTCATGACACATAGTCCTGAGAGATCAGGACAGAGCTGCCCTAGCTGGGCCGTTGCGCAGTGTTACTGCTAGTGCAACTTGTACCTTCTGCTTCTGGGAAATGACTAAATTGGGCCAAATCTGAATGTTGTGTAAACCCAGTGTTGACTTTAGTGGAGTCCTCTGGGTCTAACAAAGGGCAGAATTTGGCTCCTCATCCTAATTTCTTTGTCTTCCCACCCAATCCTCCAGCTTCCAGCCAATTGGTTTGGAATACCGGCTCACTCAGCCTCCCAAAGGCTGTTTCAGGAGCACCTGATATAGAAAGCAAAACTTCTTGCAAAATTTCAGATGCTTTGGTTTCCTGGAATTCAGAGGCAAATTTATTGGCAGCCTTGGGCCTGGTCTACACTGGGGGGGAAATTGATCTAAGTTATGCAACTTCAGCTACGTGAATAACGTAGCTGAAGTCGCCGTACTTATATCGACTTACCGTGATGGCTTCACTGCGATGAGTCTGCTGCTGCTCCCTCGTCGAATCCGCCCACGCCTCTCGCGGCGCTGGAGTACAGGAGTCGACGGGAGAGCGCTTGGGGATCGATCAATGCTGGCCGATTCGGCCGGTAGTGAAGACATACCCTCAGACAAGCTGAGGCTTGTCATAAGGTGCCTATTCACAGTGAAAAATTAGGGTATGTCTACACTGGAAGATTTACAGCAACGGCAGTTACAGCGCTGCTCAGAGAGCACCGAAGGGAAACGGCTGTTGTGTGTTCATGCTGTCAGCTGCCTGCACAATAGCGTGTTCACACTTGTGGCACTTGCAGCAGTATTCAGAATGGTGCATTCTGGGCAGCTATCCCACAGAGCATCTCTTCCTCTTCTGCCGCTAAGAGTTGTTGGAAGGTGGAGGGAGTTGCGGGGCATCCTGGGTCCTGTCCCAGTGCCCTGTGATGCATTGCTTCACATCCCAGCAATCCCTGTGCCTCTGTCCCAGAGGTGGGCAAACTACAGCCGGTGGGCTACATCTGGCCCACGGGACTCTCCTGCTCAGCCTCCAAGTTCCTGGCCTGGGAGGCTACCCCTGTCCCCTCCCCTGCGGTTCCCCCTCTACAGTCTCAGCTCACCACGCCACCAGCACAATGCGCTGGACGGCAGGGTGGCGAGCTCCTGGGGCAGTGCCGTTGCAGAGCCCGGCCTGACCCCGTCTCTGTGCTGTGTGATGGCAACGGCAGCATGGCCTGGCTCCAGCTGGGCAGTGTGGCTGTAATGCTGCCAGTCACCGGTGCTCCAGGCAGCACAGTAAGGGGGGCAGGAGTAGGAGTGGTCAGGGGGTGGGGGTATGGCTAGGGGTCAGGGTGGTCAGAGGGCAGGGAACAGGGGGGGTTGAATGGGGGCAGGTGTCCTGGGGGGCAGTCAGAAAGGAAGGGGGGTTGGATAGGGCCACAGGGGGCAGTCAGGGGCAGGAGTTCCAGGGGCAGTCAGGGGACAGGAAGAAGGGGTGGTTGGTTGGGGCAGGAGTCTCAGGGGGGCCATCAGGAATGAGAGGAGGGTTTGGATGGGGTGGTGGGGGTCTGGGAGCGGTCAGGGGACAGGGGGGTTGGATGGGGCAGGAGTCCCAGGGGGGCAGATAGGAGGTGAGGGCTGGGCCACAACCCCCTCCCCTAACTGGCCCTCCATACAGTTTACGAAACCCAATGCGTCCAAAAAGTTTGCCCGCCCCTGTTCTGTCCACATTTGGCGCCATCTTTTAATGGTTTGTGTACTGTGCGCCCTGCCTCTTCGGTCTGCAAGAACGGATCCCGCACTGTTGTCCAATATGCTGCTTACTCTCACTAACACGTCATGAGTGGCAGTGGAGTTATTCCTTAAACTACAAAGGCAAGAGGAGTTCGACATTGATCTTGCCAGGCATAGTAGCTACGACATGACATTGCTTGTGTTCGTTATGGAAGATCTCTCTCTGCTAAGGGTGAGCAGGGAATCAAGGGAGGGTCTTCTCCAAGACCGTGGCTTCTGCCCTGGCCCTTATGCAGCTCGTCTGTGTGCAGCATTGGTGTCTCCCCCGCGCCCAGTGATGGCAGAGTGGTGCAGCAAAGTTACCCTTAGTGGGGCAAGAAACAAAGCAGCTCTGCCAAAGAACCTGCAGCAGCGGATTGCCCAGTATCTCCATGCGTGTTTCCTGGAGATCTGAGGCAGATTCCCGTGAAGTGAGGGAGTCAATCAACAGCTTGTTCCACCACTCAGACTAGGCATGTGCTGGTACATGCATCATACAGACACACACAAGCCTGCTTTCTGCAACCCTCCTGCCCCCAACAACTTGTTTCAGCGATTCCCCAAATCAAAGCCACTTACCCGGGGCCTCCTCTCCTATTTGCACTTTGCCAAACTCCAACAGCTGTGACTGGCTAGCCTCCTCCAGGGTAGAGAAGAGCTCCCGGCTGCATGCATCTCTGGCCTCTGAGTTGTCCTCTGCCTCCGAGTCCCCCTCCACATCCTCGTCCAAGATTTCCTCCTCCTGGCTTGGTCCACGCTTGACTGGCACGCTAGCTACCGAAGTATCCACAGTGGCCTTCGCACTGGAAGTGGGGTCGCCAACAAGTGTCACATCCAGCTCTTTGTGAAACCAGCAGCTCGTGGGCACAGCACCTGAGCGGCGCTTTGCCTCCGGCGCCTTGTGGTAGGCATCTTGCAGCTCCTTCACTTTGACCCTGCACTGCAGTGTGTTCTGGTCATGGCCCCTTTCTGTCATGCATTGTGAAATCTGTCCATGGGTATCATAATTCCTACAGCTGGAGTGCAGCTGGGAATGGACAGCCTCCTCTCCCCAAATGCTGATGAGGTCCAGCAGCTCGGCACTGCTCCAAGTGGGGGATTGCCTGGTGCGTGGAGCAGGCCTGGCCACCTGGAAAGATGTGCTGAGACCACTGCATGCATCGCCGAGCAAACAGGAAGGGGACTTTCAAAATTCCAAAAGAATTTATGGGGTGGGGCTCACAGTTGGTCACCTGAAGGCAGGGCAATAGAGTTCAAACCGATGACCAGAGAGGCGAAAACAAGCATTGTGGGACACCTCTTGGAGGCCAATTGCAGTGCTGTAATCAACCAGGGTGTCTACACTGGCACTGTGGCGCTGTCACAGAAAGCTGTACCCCTCTCTTCGAGGTGGTTTTTTTACAGCGCTGCAACTGCGCAGTTTCTGTGCACTAAGTGGCTTGGCAGTGTGCACACCTGGGGATTTATACCACAGAAAGCCGCTTTAATGCACAGAAACTTGCCCGTGTAGACAAGGCCTGAGTTTCATGCTAAAAAGAGCAGTTGCTTTTTCTCCATGCAGAAGCCCTTTCAAGGAAGTGGAAAGGAGTAGCAGGAACACACTCCATTTGTACAGATGGGTCCCTAGCCCCTTTCTGATCTCTGACAACCAGCAAAGAACAACCTATTACAAATACATACTTAAATTTAAAAAAAAAAACCCTCTCAGGATAAACACACCCCACAGCTCCTGTGTTAACTGACATGGAAATCGATCACATCCTTGTATTGATGTTTAAACAATTTGATTCTGAGAGATCAACAGAGCTACAGCAGACCAGGTTGTGTGTTTACACATCTGCGCTTGTAATGTGTTATGTCTCAGATTTCCATCATGCCAAGGACTAGGTAAACAGTACTAATTTCAAGACAGAGATTAAAGTGGTATCTAAACACCTTTTAGGTTTTGCTGCAGACGGTTGTTTGTTTTTTAATGTTAATACTTTTCATGTGTTTTCAAAATGATTTGCACTAGGGCTGGGCCTGGTGAGCCATTTTGAGATCTATGGGCCAGAGCCGCAGATCGTGTATATTGACATCTCTCCACTGAAGTTGATGGCACTAGGCTGATTTACACAAGTTGAAGGCCTGGCCTTAAACGGGGATGATCGGGCTCTTTGCCCTGGCTCTTCACATTTTAAAACATGGGTGCCTAAAGTTAGGTATCTAAATAAACAGCCTGATTTTTTTTAAGAGGACCTGAGCACCTACGGCTCCCACTGACGTCACTGGGGATGGGGCGTTCTGGTCTGATTCCTAACTTTATTTGCACTTCCCCTTGGGTTACAAGTTTCTTTTCAGTTGTCAGTTATGACAGTCTCTTGTGACTGACATTTTCCCTTCTCTTGGAGAGAGTTCTATCAGACATTTGCTCCTCCTGGGCCTCTAGGCATCTGTACTCTGTTTGCCTTGTTAGACCAAAAATAAGGGGTACAGATGTGTTGCAGGGGAGGTGGGGTGAGATATGTCTTACCCCTCAGTTCTTCAAGTCCTTCAGCAAACAATCAAGCCCAAATGATATTTTTCCTCAGTAAGTACAAGACCCTTCCCTTCCCTTCCCACCTTGGAGTCCAGTAGGAGTCCTCCGCCCTCAGAGTCCTTGGCACAAGAAGCTGCCTGCCGTTGATGCAGCTAACAGTGCCTAATTCATCTTTCCTGGAGACAGAGCAATCTCCTGCTGGGGCTTCCCATTTCCCTTGTTTGCATGTTGCAGCTCTGGAATGAGCTTTGAAATTCATTTACAGGCCACTTCACCAACGGTGATTACCCTGGTGTGCATAAAAACAAACCAAGCTGCTTGCTGGAGTTTCAAGGCAGCTTGGCAAATATTAAACCTCATGGGTAAAGTAAAAGTGATTCCATTGCATGGTCCTATTGTCCCTGACTTGCTACATATTTGGATGGGGTCAGGGATATTAAACAGAGGAAAGAAGGTCCATAGGGCAGGACACCAGCTTAGGATGTGAGAGCATCAGCGTCAAGTCTTTGCTCTGCCACAGACTTCCTGTATGACCTTGGGCAAGTCTCTTAGGCCCAGATTCACAACGTTATTTAAGCTCCTAACTTCCACTAATTTCAAAGGACTTCAGGATCCTAAATATGTTTGTGGCTCTGGGCCTTACCCTCTCTGTGCCTCAGTTTCCCATCTGTAAAAGTGGGGTCAGTAGCACTGCCCTACTTCACAGGGGTGTTGTGAGAATCAATACAGTAAAGACTACAAGGAGTCCGGTGGCACCTTAAGGACTAACAGATTTATTTGGGCATAAGCTTTCATGGGTAAAAAACCCACTTCTTCAGACACATGGTTTTTTATCCACAAAAGCTTATGCCCAAATAAATCTGTTAGTCTTTAAGGTGCCACAGGACTCCTTGTTGTTTTTGTGGACACAGACTAACACAGCTACCCCCTGATACAGTAAAGACTGTGAGGCACTCAGACGGTAATGGGGGCCATATGAGTACCCAAGTTAGAGCTGGATGCGGGATAGAGGAGCACAGACAGAGCACTGAGCCACAGGAAGAGGCAGCAAGAGAGCGTATATCTGATTGCTGCCTCCAGGGGTGGCATCATCAGCTTCACACGGGAGGAAGATGGACTAACAAGCAAAACTAAAATGCATTTGGGGCATGGGGAGCAGGGGAACTTGGAGGGTGATCCCATCCCAGAGACAGGGCCGGCTCCAGATTTTCTGCCACCCCAAACGGCACCAAAAAAAAAAAAAAAGCCGCGGCAGCACAATTGCGCCGCTCCACTCTTCGGCGGCTAGTCCTTCGCTCTGAGTGGGACTGGGGGACCCACCGCCAAATTGCTGCCGAAGACCCGGACATGCCGCCCCAATAGCGGCTGGAGGGCCGCCCCTTGGCATTGGCTGCCCCAAGCACCTGCTTCTTTAGCTGGTGTCTGGAGCCGGCCCTGCTCAGAGAGACCATGAAGTGTTTGTAGGGGTGGGGCATCTGAATCTTGCTTAGCCCTAGCTTCAAAGGAAGACTCTTATTGGTGCCAGAAATTGCCATGGTCTCACCTCCTTATCCACAATCTCTACACTGTCTGCTGTGTCTGCCATGCAGGAGCCACAATCATTAGCAGACTTCAGCTTAGTCCTGGTCCAATGCATTGCATGTGTGGGTATTAGGGTGACCAGATCACCCAGGTCAAAGATCGGGACGCGGGGGGGGGGGCGGGGGGAGGGGGAAAAAAATGGCAGAGCAAAAAAAAAATCCCCCCCCCCTCCTCCTCCTCCGCCCGGAGAGAGAGGAGAGGAGGGGGAGGGGGCAGGGGGGGGGGGGGGTGGTGTGTCCCCCGCCCCCCGCTGCTCGCCGCCAGCAGGCCACACCCACCCCCCCCACCCCCCCCCCTGGCCTGGGCATGCTTTGGAAGAGAGGCGGGGGAAGGGAGGAGGGGGGGGGGGGGGGAAGGGGGGGGGAGGGGGGGGATAGGGGGGTGTGCAGGGGGGGGGCGGGGGGGGGGTGGGGGGGGCGGGGGGCGGGCGGGGAGGGCCGCTTCGCTCGTGCCTTTGTGTGTTTTTGTTGTGTGTCCCTGGGTGGGGGGGGGAAACAAAAACAAACAACAAACAAAAAAAAAAAAAGACCCGTGGTCACCCTGGTCACCCTAGTGGGTATGCCTGAGAGCATGTTCAAACTCAAACCAGGGGCCATAGATAGCTGCACCTCCAGCTCCACAGAGTCCTGATGAGCCAGACAGCTGAGGTGAATGTCTCTCTCAGAACTAAGAGAACTAAGTCACCACACCCATGCGTGCAGGGAGGAAATTATATTTGCTGTTGTCTGCAGAACCTCCCCCAAGCTGGAAACAATTCATTTGGTAGAGCAGAGATGAGCAGCATGTTAGCGCATGCCCAAACCCAGCCACCTTGTCTGGAAATGGGAGGTTTTCTTCATCCTTGAGGGACTATTTAATCCTTATTTGTTTCTCTTCATAGGGGCTGTTCATTCAGAATGGGTGTTTTCAGATGTAGTCACCCTTCCAGAGAAACCTGTGGGTAATGCTGAAAACGGCTGCCCGTTAGCAGAAAGCCTCATGGCACTTAACAATTTAGAAGGCATTGTCTCAAAAGCCTTGATTCATCTGATGCTGGACTCTCAGCATATGCTTCATTGTGCTACAGCCCTTCATTTAATAAACAGAACAAACAAAAGCAATTCCCAGTCCTTGGGAAAATGGCCACTAGGAGGAACAGCTGCTGAGGAATCAATGTGTTTGGAAATAAACCTTTCCCTGAACTCCGACTGAAATGATTTCCAGAAAGAAGCATGTTTGCAGCATGCATACTATTAGTAGCTGCAGAAGAGAGCAGGCCTCTGCTCCCACAGCATACATGCACAGAAACTAAGACATGGCAGAGCGGTCAGTTCCTTCCTTTACCCTCAGTAAATACCCCCATAGCCAAAGTTCAGATCCAATCTTTAAAAAATATTAGCCACAGGGACAAAGCAAGCACTGAACATCAGGGCTTTAAAAGGGCCGAGTAAGAAGGAAAGTCTTTACTGCAAACAAACAATTATTTTTACCTGTGCTCAGTAGACAAGCTGTCAAACCTGTGACCAGAACAAGTCCCTGGCTGGGTTAGACGTGTGCAGATAGAGCATTAGAGAAGAGTGTTGAGGTTCTACAGATCCACCCATAGCTCCACCTACCGTGGCAGGTGCTGCAGTTATACTATGCAATCTATGGGGCACTTTACACAATGTAAGGGGGCACCAGTTGAATGGCTGTGCAAGGGATTCAGAATGTCCTTACTCTGATCCAGTCTGAAGGTGCTTGAATCCATGCTGAAGGATTTATGAATGGCTGAGAATAGAAAAAGGGAGGGACAGGGATTCACATTGGCAGTGTGATCCTGCTGCCATTAACATTGTACCAGGCTAGCTTGACTCTAAGGGCCAGCCAGCCCTGTTCAATTATCAGACTCAGCTGGGAAGGAGTCAGGAGATCCTTATATAGGGCTGGGAAAATACAGTTGAAAGGAGCTGTAAGGGGGGAACTTCTGAAGTAGACTCTGAAGCAGAGGGCTTGAAAGGAGGGGGTGTCCTTTTAGCATGGAGAGAGGCAAGGGGGAAATGCTGTAGTCTTGGGTAGGCAGAAAAGGTGTGTTTTGTTTGATATGTTTGCCTAAGTTTTATATTGAAGGTTTAAACTGTGCCCCGAGAGTCTTTGAGCATGGCAGTGACTCCTTCCTGAGCCAGGGAAACAGGCCAGAGGATTATAAAAACCTCTAGCAAAATTCTCCCTGATTTCCATAAGTGAAAGATCCCTCTTCTCCCCTGCCCCTCATCCAGGGGGTGGTCTAAATCTTCCCAGTTGAGGCACTGAAGCAAGTATTGGTTTGAGACATTTCCTGGTGATCTGCCATTGCACTGTGTGACTATGGCACTAGTGGAAATGATGATTCAACTAATATCCCACAATGGATTGTACCACTATGCATGCGTGACTTTAATCTCTGTAGGCCACGCTTGCCTTTCATCTGCTCTAGGTTCTAAGCTACCTTCTCCTGACTTCTAAACCAGCCTCTGCAGCTCTGCTTCCCCAGTGCTGTGGAAGTGAAACTGAGAAACACAGCAACTGTGATGAAAAGTGACCAAAACTGCAGCTTCAGTGTTAAATGATGACCTAGATTCCACCTGCCAGCTCAGAAATAAAGAGCCTTGTGGCCATGTAGGTCAGGAGGGTTGGTAATCAGATACAGAGATCGTTAGTCAAAACTCTGCCTGTTCCACGGGTGGCCAAAAGTCTGACAGCTTGACATGAGCTGCTGGGTTCAGACAGAACAATTCATGGAGGGTTGGTGCCCATGTCTCAAAAACTTCCACCACAACTGGCTTTTGATGAGGGGTTTCATGGTCAGCAGTGGCCGGACAGGCGTATTGGTGGGGGTTTGCATGGGAGAAGCTTGCATCACTTTTGCCTATGCTGTATTTGTACGCAGGGTTAAACCAAAAAAGACTTCAGGTGCCTAGGCTGTTTTCTGGCCTCTCTCACTGCCCCTAAATTAATTTTAAAATACAGGAGTGCAACATCTCTGTCCAAGAGGCTGAGAGACCAGCACCCACTCCACTGCCTTTCACAGCACATTGGGTCAGTCAGTGTGACTGATGTAGGATGTGCTCAATTCTGTATGCCAAAGGGGTAATGAAACAGAAAATTCCCTGTGTTCTTTGTTCTTTGTGGCTTCTGCAATATATGCCCAGATGGCCACAGCTTGAACACCTATGTACAGATGATTCTGTTACATGCCCTCAGACCACTAGCTGGCAGCAGTGATGGAGGTAACAGGTGAATCAGCTCATTCAAAGAAAACATTTCCACAGGGTGACAGTAGAACCCAGCTGTGGGAATCAATATGGATTAAATACATCTGTTTATTAGATGGCACAGGCTGCTAGTGTTAATCCACTTGGTGGAATGTATATCAATCCTGAGCTGATGACACTTGCTCAGTTATTGCCAGCTCTGTGTCACCTGTGATATCTTTGAGACCATCCCAGCTGGTTTCTGGCTTAATACATATAGGTGGACAAATCCTGGATCTTATTTGGGGATTGAGTTGGGACATTAGGGGTGTGAGGATCACCCTGTTGATGTGATCTGTGACCCACAACTCTTTCAGTGACATCCCGTTTATGTCTCTAGTGCCGTTTGTAGCAGGCGGAAGACAGGATTCAGCTGCAATGAATCTGAAAAGGGATTTGTTACTGAGACTACTGGACACAGACAGGATCCTGTAATTCTCCTTGCTTCACTAACTTGCTGACTAGCTGCTCACAACCCATGCTGCTTAATGTCACCAGCCAGGGTTTCCCTAAGTCCTGGCCTGGAACAAGCAGTCATGGAAGGGGAATGTGGCGTATGCCACAGCACCCAGAAGGGTGATGAAGTTATTTATTGTAAACCAAAGAAGACTGGTGTGTGCACTTCTTGGGATCTCTAAGAGATAACAATATACCTCTTGACGATTCTAAGGTCATCTTTTGTCCTTGACTATCAATATGGTATCTCCTAAAGGTTCTCTTACTTTGTCACCCACAATATACTGGGATGGGGAAGTGACTTTGGCAGTCAGCCCATTCCCAGTCTGAGTAAATATAGCACGGGGGATGTTGGTTTTTAAATTAATTTCAGTGGCTTTAGATGAGTAAACGAATCATTGAAAAACAAATGACAAAGCAAATTCTGTAAACTGTCAAGGCAAATAATGTACATCAAAATAAATACCTCACTGCAAAATCCTGAGAACGCATCAAGTAACAAAAATATATTAGAAAGGCCAACAGTACTAGAGGATTTCCTTTCAGCATATGAGGCTTATAACATATAATATAGAACTAAACTCAAATGGAATTTTTAATCAGGTAAATTTGAGTTAAACTAGACATTGTTATTCAATACAAAATCCCTTTAAGATTAAAATTGAATCACATTAATAAAATGCTCAATGAATACAAAGAGAATACTCTTCAGTTCAGAGAGATTTAAGATAAAAAAAATCAATGAGCTAAATCAGAACTGTTTTTTTAAATTGATTGGATTATCCAGTAGAAAAATCCACAGAATTAGGGATGAGTGACACGATAATAAACAGAGAGAGCTTTGTCACTCCAGTGCTGTGGCAAAGGCTTGATCCTGATAATCACTGAACTCAATGAGAGTTTTGCCATTGGCTTTAACAGGCACAGGTTTAGGACCTAAGAAAATGTTCTCCACCTCTGCTGTAGTATGGGTGAAGCCTCAACTAGTGAGGCTCTTCTGAGTGGCCAGTAACCTGATAAATCTGGGCTGCCTCCTCTAAGAAACAACCAACTGTGATGAATTTTCCATCTACATGAGGGATAAAATTCGACTGGATTTGGACAGGATTGGCTGGTTCCATTGTGCAGGATTAAGTGAGGCAGGAGTCAAGGTAACACTTACTGCCCCTTGGGTTTCTTTCTTCCACCTGTTGCTCTGAGACATTTTTTTCAGGCCGCTCTGGATGTCTATTCAATTGTAATAGTCACAGTCTTTAAGTCAAATGATTTTCAGATCATTGCAAGTAATTCTGAATGACAAATTCAGTCATTTTAAGATGGTGCTCAGAAAAAGTCCAAGCTGAACAATGAAGTGAAATTTATCTAGTAGTTTATTGCTTATTTGCTCACCTCTAATTTCCATGTAGTGGACTTCAGGAGCAGCCACAGCAAAATAAGTGCCTTAAGTCAAGGGCAGCATATATGACCATCAGCTCTCTCTCATTCAAGTGTTTAATTAGTTGCCTAGCTGATCCTAAGCATTTCAAGTGTATGTTCTACCTGGAGTGTCCTTCATTGAGGCAGCCACTCCTGTACAGCCGAAGTTTATAGACAGGATAATTGACTTTTTGAAACCAAGATTTCATATCACACAGAATCAAGTTGACTCTGATAATGGCTTTAGTAGCTCACATGCGTCCTCTGTTAGGCAGATATAGCATGCAATGCTGCAACACAGCGACAGAATTAGTCCAAAATTATAACCCGTTGGCATACAAGATTGTACTGCACCTAGCATATAAGGGCATGGTCTATGACTAGGGCTCCTAGGGGGCTACAGTAATACCCATAAATAATTACACAAACAACAATAATAATAATGCAAACACAACAAAAAAAAAAAAAAGTGAGTACAGGTTTAGGAATAATAGTTTCTGGTTATCAGGAATAAATAACATTACAGATTAGGGTGCAAAAAAGTTTTTTAAGAAGATCATAATAATAAACACATCATCATCATATATCCTCTTTCTTCACCTCCCTCTCTGCAATCCTCACATAGCTGGCAAAGTAGAAAGATGGCTAAGGGTCAGAGTCCACACTTAGATGAAGGCAACATGGTGAGATTAGGGCACAGAGAAAGGGGTCTGCCATGTGCACTAGGTGTTCTCATCTTTCTATCTGAAGCACTGAGAAGTAGCTTATGTATTTATTAGTGGGTGGGTGTAATTTTAGGCTTTAAAAAGCAAAACTATAGGGAATAATACATAATCTCATTGGAGATATATGTTTATATAGATATACACACATATACACCCCCCCCACACAACTTGATCTTAGTTATTTATATCATATTTCAATTATTTTTCAGGTGTTGGTGAATTTTAATGCTCAAAAAAGGTTAGATATGGAAAGTGTGGAAGAGCTGTAGAAGTGTTCCCCAGACAGCTCTGCCAATATACTTCAGTCCCAATATCTGGCACTATCTACTATTCCAGTCCTTCCTCTACAGCTCAGCCAATATACTTCAACCCAGCAGGCATAGAAGAGCACAGAATATTGCTTTTATGTAGGTCCTACATACATTTCTTGGCCAAAGACCAGTGGATTTCTTTCTTTCTTCTGTTTAGACAGACACCATATTCTGCAACTTTAACATGGGTCAAATGTTGGGCTTTCAGATGGCTTGAAAAGGAGTCTATAATTTATTGTAAGCTATATTTCTGATGGTTCCCTCTAAGGTACCCCTCTCCTCCCTTTTCATTCATTGCTCTACTCCACAATTAACAGCTGAGAACATATATTCAACCCTGAAATAATAGTGAGGGAAGGAAGTAGGATGGACATAAATCCCCAGAAGATTTCATCTCTATGTATGGTGTTTATTAGATAGTCTGCTTGGCCTGCAGCCACGTATCTGTATATCTCAATAAGGAATGCAGCCTCTGACTATCTGAAGTGCTGGCATTTACAGAGCACGTGTCATCTAGTTATTGCCTCATGTCCCTCCTGACAGCCTTGATCATCTGTTAATTAACGTGTATGGCCTCTCCTCGGCACTCTGCCTCAGAGCTTCCATTTCGCAGGCACCAACTTCTTCTTATTTGTGGTGTAGTCATTTATTATGCTTCTACATTTCACTTAGAAAAAGCAATACAGCAAAACGGTGACTGAATTCGGGGGGCTGTGTTGACAACAGAGCAATCCTCTGAAGATTGGTGGTTAGCAATGAGTTGAGCAGCCAACTTCCTATTAGTTAACTGTGATGCTAGTCCTTTACCTCTGGCCAAAGGCTGGAGATAGAAGGATCTAACAGTCAGAATTACAGTGAGGCTCACAGTCTACACTTCAGGGACTTATTGCATGCCCAAGGATGCAAAATGATGCAGGAAGGTAAATTTTGCAACTCAGCGGTTTGATGGTTAGTGCTGAAGTGCACGGATGAGGCGGTAAAGAATTTGGTCATTGGTTAAAATGCAAGAATGCATTCTTAGCTTTAGAACGAGCGTGATAGAAAGAAAGAAAGAAAGAAAGAAAGAAAGAAAGAAACTCTCCTCTCAGCTCTGTGATGTTCAGTGAGGTACTCTGAGAATTGATACTAGCCCTACAGATCAGTATCACAAAATTATACCTGTCCTCTCACCCTACAGAAATTGGTTTTTGAAAGGAAGAGCAGTAAAATATCATTATTTTTAAAATATCACGCTGAGCAAGGGAGTCATATTATTAGAGCAACCTAGGATGTGTACATAACACAGGAGAGGGATTCATTGGGAGATGAAAAAAGTGTGTTTTGGAGAGGGATCTGAAGGAGGTTGGCAAAGAGTGAGAGAAGGTCTCGAAGCACCTGAAGGATAGCAGACTTCTTAAGGATAAGGAAACTTTAAGGATCTCTTTGTGTAATCCATGAGCTCCCCAGTATTTTCTAAGCTGAGGTCTGATTCTCCCCTGATTTGCATAGTCACTTACAGGCAGTGCAAAGCAGGTATAAAACCATCCCAACTTGCTTGGGTGGCTTTTTACACTAACTTTGCACTGGTGTAAATGACGACACAGGATGCCAGGCTGGGGAGAATCAGGCCTAACACCGATTCACTAGATAGCAAATGCAGAAACAACTTCAGCACTCTGGGCCAGATGCTTAGATGTCATAGATCCATTGTCTTCAGTGGGGATCTGTTGATTTACAAGCTGAGGATCTGATCCTCTTTAAAAAACTGGACCTTTCTGACCAGCTATAACATGCTATGTAGCCAGCCTGATTTTCCTAACTTTTGAATGTTGATTTCTTTCCATAACTGGTGATAAAGTGCTGCCCTGATGTTTCGGGATGATTGTTACAGTCACTGAGCAGTCCAAAGCATTTGGAATTCATGTCTCATTGCCTCCTCCCCCTATCACGGCATGGTATAATTGTTCAGAACTGCATAGCTTTCCCACCAAGTGTAATAGCACTAACCAGAAAGGCACTGCCTCTCACATCGCATCACCAAGAGATGCTTGTCCAATTGGGTTGTCTCATGTAAATACAGTGTAAACAATGCAAACAAATTGGAGTGAACTAGACAGTAATATACATAGAGGAATTTTATTTTTTTCAATGGTTGATGCATTACACCTATTCAGCACCATACTTCTGCAATGCTGAATCAGATTGAGACCAGGTCTCCGGGTCTGTGCTCCAAAGTGGCATGGAAATCACTACCCTGAATGGTCCATGAAATTATGAACTCACAAACCACTGAAGTCAATCAATGAGCAGCAACTGAAATGTCAGAGAAGGAAAAAAACAAGGATTGAGACTCCCTGTTCTTCAGAGAAGCACTAGATTGCTTTGGTGTTTGAACATATGATTTACTTTGACCAGAGAAGAGTTGCTGAAACTATTGAGTAGTTATAAAATAATAGCTGCCAGGTGGCTAGTGACAGGTTAACTTACATGAAACCTCTTGCACTTTGGTACCAACCAGTCATTAGCCAGAAATGACACAGATCATGGACACTTACGTTTCCTAAATGTACTAAGAGGTTTTAGAACAGGAGTACTTTTTGTTTCAGAGCAGCTGATTATTTTGGCTTGTGAATCAAATGTCCCATTGAGAACCCCCTGGGACATTTGCCATGAGTAAGACAGTGTTCAGGATTTTATTTTAAATTAAGATGAGATATACTGTTAAAGCACATTAGAATACATTAGGAAAAAATAACACTCCAAGAGCAAAAGAAGGAAAAATGAAACTCCATTGCACATGTCACCATGCTAATGGTCTCATCTCACTCACAGAAATCTTCCACTGATCTTTTTCAGTGCCTTTTTATGGGGAAAGAGAAAAAGGTTTACTTGTTTTTTGTTTGGTTGGTTTTTTTTTTGTTTTGTTTTGTTTGTTTGCCACTCAGGGCCAGCTCCAGGCACCTGCAAAGGAAGCAGGTGCTTGGGGCGGCCAAAGGAAAGCGGCGGCATGTCCGGGTCTTCGGCAGCAATTCAGCGGCAGGTCCCTCACTCCCTCTCAGAGGGAAGGACCTGCCGCCGAATTGCCCAGAAGAATGAAGCGGTGTGGTAGAGCTGCTGCCAAAGTGCTGCTGATCACGGCTTTATCTTTTTTTTTTTCCCGCTTCGCTGCTTGGGGCGGCAAAAAAGCTGGAGCCGACCCTGTTGCCACTTAGGATGAAGGCAGGGTCCCAACACTGCTTGGGCTACTGTCACAGAACTGAGTCCTGCAAACGCCGTTCACACGAATAGGTCCACTGAGAACTAAATCACAGGAGTAAAGTTGCTTGAGGATGGTCTTCTCAAAAGCACTCAGCAGTGGCCTAACACTTCTCCCATTGAAGTCAATGGAAGTTGTATCATTGACTTCAATGGGGGCAGAATTAGGCCAATCCTGAGCACTTTTGAAAAGCCCCCCCCTACACAAGCATGTGATTACCGAACCGGGCCTTTGTGATGAACCAGTATTTATCTCAAATTGTGTCTCTCACGCGCTCTCTTAGAACATCTTATATTTACTGCCAGTGGCCATAGTAAAATATGAAGTGTCAAAGCCAACAGCTTTGTGCCTGGTGCTAACCTCTTTGGGTTTTCTAAATTAAAATGATTTGGCTCCACCATTTCATCTAATTAGGACTGTTCCTGGCCAGTGCACTAATGATTTTTTAAAGAAAAGGATGAGAAACTTTAGCATGGAGTTTTTCCAAGTGCAAAGAACTTTTCACAGAAGTCAAGGATAATCAGACACCATGGTTGGAAACCTGCTTGCTGTTATCATGCACAAAATCCTCTTTCTCAGCAGTACTTTTTCTTTGTTCAAAGCAGGTTGTTTTTACAGTAGATACCTGTCACATAGCAACAGAACATTTAATAAAATAATATTTATATTTATATGTTAAACTCCCATGTTTTAGAAGCTTAGAATGGAAAAAAACACTTCTTTTTAAAAATAATAATAAATAATGTCAACTTTTTTCTTTACATTAAAAAAAAATCTGTACATGATCACACAATGTAACAAAATACATTTCTGTTTTCCAGGCTAAGGCCGTCATCTTTGGGTTAGATCTTCATCTAAGGAGGTTACAGGCCCACAGTGTAGAACCTGCGTATTTCCCACTGCACGAAAATCAGACTCCCAGGGTTCCTAGATCTACAGCGTTGCCTGTCATTTACATGCAAAGGAGGAAGCTGCCTACGAGGAATGTAGTAATATCTGCATGCAGGAAGTAGCTAGGATGTGAGATTATTGTAAAAGGACAGGTGCATAGGGCAACATTTGAAAGTTCTGAAGCTTGTTTTATTTAAGCCTCACAGGTGGAGTGGGGGAGGGGAGGGAAGAAAAAGCAAAACACCCAAGTAGGAGTTTGTCTTCCAACTGTAGCTAGAAAAGCTCTTTAGATGACATATATTTATCAACATGGCACTTAGTGAGCTATTACAGACTGATATTCCCTAAGGACTTTGTCTCTTGATCAACCTTTCTTTTACAGGCGGGATGCCCAAAGTTTGCCCAAATAAGAACTACTGCATCTAATGGATAGAAAATGGGGCAGACTGCGACTCCTGTCTTCTGGCTACTGTAGAGCAGCACTTGCTGGGACTTGCAGTCTCTGTGGGCCATGTCTCCATATCAAAGATTATATGTCTCTGTGGGCTGCATTTTAGATCCTCATGGGCTATTTTTGCTCATTGGCTCTTTTACCAGAGATCTTGGTCAGGACTCTCACTGGAAAGTATCTACAGGAAAACACTGTTTCCCTTTGATATTGCGCTGGACAGGGGGAATTGTCAGCTCACACTGACAGATCTCACCATTGAAGATAACTGAGAAGGAAAAGAATTCCTTTTCTTTTCAGAAAGAAAACATAAGCACTACATCTCTCCTGACAGCACCATGTTAGGCGTAGGTGTGACCTTGAGCAGACAAAGGAGGCATTTACTGCTGTTGAGCATTACAGCTTCAAGTCAGACTTTGAAATCTTTAAGATCACAATATTGTGGCCACAAAACAAAGAGGCGGCATGCAGCAAAAAATGGCAGCTGGCGAAAAACCATCAATCTCAGTGTGGGTATGTGTGTGCGAGGGCTTGCGTGTGTGCTCTTTGTATACAGGGATGGAAGTTTGCACACCTCTGTAAAGCACTGACGTTAAGGCCCTGCTGTGTTAATAAAGTCCAGACATCCTCCTGCAGCAGCAGAGAGGTCTCCTCAATTGTTCTGCACATTGCGTCCCCTCCTCAGCCTTATCAGTCACCATATTCATGCTGTTAGCCATTCCTATCAAATCAATACAGGAGGCACCAGGGAAATGCAGACAAACGAGCTTGCATTAGAGTCCTGCTGCCCCAAAATCATCTGGTGTGCAGGTGTGTGGTTCCTCTGCCAGGGTCTTCATTAGAAACAGGACTCCTGGGATTCTGGGTCATTGTGGATGGGAAGCTTCTCGTGTTCCTGATGATGCCCATTATGTAAAACTGTGTACCTAGGAGGGGGGAAAAGCAAAACAAATAGGAGTCACTAGAGCAAATTCAAAAGGACAGGCTGAGCCTTTTCTTTTCTCAGGAGAGTCTGAGACCTAGGCAGGTGTGACTTCAGAGTGCTCCTAATATCCTGTTTCCTTGCTCCACCTGCCAAGTAAAATGTAAATCCAAACGCTGTTCATGATGGCAGAAGACATCTGTGACCATAATGTTAACCCCAACCCCTGCAAAGTAGGAATCTGCCGGTTCATGTAGAACTGAGCTATAATAAATACCCATGAGGAACCAAGCTAATGAATTAGGAGACCCGGGACTCTGGGGTGGATGCTGGTGACTGAGTTGTCAACACAGAATTGAATCTCTTTAAAGCAAGTATTAAAAAATCACTTTGCTTTGGCTTGGAATGTACGTGTCCTTTAAAGTGACGCAGAGACCAGCCCTCTGAGTCATGTGAACCATACACGAAAAACAACTGATTGCTAGTAATCTCAGTTCTTTTAGTACAACTGTCCTGAATACTGATCATTTCATGTCCAATCAGATCATTGCCATGCAGGATTACAACCTCCCGGAGACTCCTGAAATACACACACTTCCCCAATTGAAAAATGAGAGCATTCTGCAGGCTAAACTCCACTTCATAGTCATAAATTATTGATTTCCTGCAGACCCTGGGCCCTAACTGATGGTGCTGTAAATGAAGGATGGGGGAAAGGACCTCCATCTCTGCCTCTTCATCCACTATCTGAACTACCAGGCAGCCTCACGCTGCCCGTCTCAAAACAGCTTTATCTACAGCAAGTGGCGTGGCTGGCTTAGGCTGGTGGAGACCCATTGTTCTGGTTTCTGTCTCTCCTAGTAAAAGGGATTTGGAGTGCAATGCTTAGTGAAAAGGGGTAGGAGTGAGATGATCGGAAGGCTCCCCAGCAACTGGTGCCAAAGTGGCTCATGCAGATCGTTGCAACACTTCATATCTAATAATCAGTCTTCCTTGCAAGAGTCCAGACTCCTCCCAAAATGGAATTGCTGCACAGAACTAGAGGGGGAAAAACACTGTTCACCGAAGCAATTAATTATAATGATTTCTCAGGTGCCACCTTGTGAGGCCAGATGTTCAAAGCAACTCAGCACCGCATGTGGCTCCAACAAGCTGGCATAGTTAATGCTTCTCCACGAGAGGTGGTTGTTATGTCAATGAGAGAAGCTTCTCCCATCAACACAGTGAGGTCTACATGGGGGGTAGAACTACGTTGCTCAGGGCTGTGGATTTTTCACACTCCTGAGCGACATAGATTTACTGATATAGGTCTGTAGTTTAGATCTGGCCTAAGTGTCCATGTAAACAAGCCTTTATTCCCCTTCATCTGAAACTTACACATCTGAAACTGAGGAGTATAAAAATATTGCTCAGGCATGCAGGAGTGAAATCAAGAAGGCCAAATCACACTTGGAGTTGCAGCTAGCAAGAGATATTAAGAGTAACAAGAAGGGTTTCTTCAGGCATGTTAGCAACAAGAAGAAAGTCATGGAAAGTGTGGGCCCCTTACTGAGTGAGGGAGGCAACCTAGTGACAGAGGATGTGGAAAAATGCGTTTTTTTTTGCCTCTGTCTTCACGAACAAGGTCAGCTCCCAGACTTCTGCACTGGGCAGCACAGCATGGGGAGGAGGTGACCAGCCCTCTGTGGAGAAAGAAGTGGTTCAGGACTATTTAGAAAAGCTGGACGAGCACAAGTCCATGGGGCTGGATGTGCTGCATCCGAGGGTGCTAAAGGAGTTGGCAGATGTGATTGCAGAGCCAGTGCCCATCTTTTAAAAAGGGAAGAAGGAGGATCTGGGGAACTACAGGCCAGTCAGCCTCACCTCAGTCCCTGGAAAAATCATGGAGCAGGTCCTCAAGGAATCAATTCTGAAGCACTTAGAGGAGAGGAAAGTGATCAGAAACAGTCAGCATGGAATCCCCAAGGGCAAGTTATGCCTGACTAACCTAATTGCCTTCTATGATGAGATAACTGGCTCTGTGGATGAGGGGAAAGCAGTGGACATGTTATTCCTTGACTTTAGCAAAGCTTTTGATATGGTCTCCCACAGTATTCTTGCCAGCAAGTTAAAGAAGTATGGGCTGGATGAATGGACTATAAGGTGGATAGAAAGCTGGCTAGTCATCGGACTCAACGGGTAGTGATCAATGGCTCCATGTTTAGTTGGCAGCTGGTATCAAGCGGAGTGCCCCATGGGTCGGTCCTGGGGCCGGTTTTGTTCAATGTCTTCATTAATGATCTGCAGGATGGCGTGGACTGCACCCTCAGCAAGTTTGCAGATGACACTAAACTGGGAGGAGTGGTAGATACGCTGGAGGGTAGGGATAGGATACGGAGGGACCTAGACAAATTAGAGGATTGGGCCAAAAGAAATCTGATGAGGTTCAACAAGGACAAGTGCAGAGTCCTGCACTTAGGACGGAAGAATCCCATGCACTGCTACAAACTAGGGACAGAATGGCTAGGCAGCAGTTCTGCAGAGAAGGACCTAGGGGTTACAGTGGACGAGAAGCTGGATAGAAGTCAACAGTGTGCCCTTGTTGCCAAGAAGGCTAACAGCATTTTGGGCTGTATAAGTAGGGGCATTGCCAGCAGATCGAGGGACGTGATCATTCCCCTCTATTCAACATTGATGAGGCCTCATCTGGAGTACCGTGTCCAGTTTTGAGTCCCACACTACAAGAAGGATGTGGAAAAATTGGAAAGAGTTCAGAGGAGGGCAACAAAAATGATTAGGGAGCTGGAGCACATGACTTATGAGGAGAGACTGAGGGAACTGGGATTGTTTAGTCTGCAGAAGAGAAGAATGAGGGGGGATTTGAGAGCTGCTTTCAACTACCTGAAAGGGGGTTCCAAAGAGGATGGATCTAGACTGTTCTCAGTGGTAGCAGATGACAGAACAAGGAGTAATGGTCTCAAGTTGTAGTGGGGGGGAGTTTAGGTTGGATATTAGGAAAAACTTTTTCACTAGGAGGGTGGTGAAGCACTGGAACGGGTTACCTAGGGAGGTGGTGGAATCTCCTTCCTTAGAGGTTTTTAAGGTCAGGCTTGACAAAACCCTGGCTGGTATGATTTCATTGGGGATTAGTCCTGCTTTGAGCAGAGGGTTGGACTAGATGACCTCCTGAGGTCCCTTCCAACCCTGATATTCTATGATTCTATGAAATAATTACCCAGTCCTAAAGTGCATGTTTAAAAAGGAATATGATCAGTTCTACTACTTTAGCATGCGTGAAGAGGGGAGGCAAATAGCATTAGACCCAGGATTTGTTCTTATAACACTCTAGCCACAGAATGTCTAGAATTGCACACGCCTCTGTGCAGAGTAGGGCCTTTGGATGCATGTACTAAGTACCTATCTGTTAGGGCCTGTATAACAGAAAAGGGCCTAAACCAAAAGCTGGGATATGAACACACACAAACTTTGGGGAAGACTGGCTCTGGATCTAAATTTGTCCTGACTCAAGCTCATTTCTAATATATCTATCAGCTGTTTTAATACTGGTCATTATGCATGTGGATATAACCATGGAAACAGCTTACCAAGGGATGGGGTGGATTCCCCACCATTTGAAATCTTTAAAATAAAGATCAGATGGCTTTCTAAAAATATGCTCTAGCTCAACCACAAGATAGGGGCTTGATGCTGGAATTAGTGGGTGAAATGCAATGGCCTGTGCTAGACAGGAAGTCAGACAAGATTAACATAATGGTCCTTTCTGGCATTAAAAATATAAGAACAATTTGCAAAGACGTGATTTTTGTATATTGTGCCAAGCCCGAATGAACATGTTTGTGCAAGAAGCTCTATCAAGGAAACATCAGCAAGCCAGGATCTGTGCTACAGCTGAGTTAAGAGAGACCATGTGCTCTGCGAGCAAGGCAGCCATGCTGCAGAATGATGCACAGTCTGTTCAGCAGCAGGAGAGACAGCTATTGAAAAGTGGCTTCATATAAGGCACCCAAAGAAGGCAGCAAAGATCATCCATCTCTGCTTGTAGTCAGAAAGGAATTGTCCATGTCCAGCATTTTAGCAGAAGGTGCCATCTGTACGAAAAATGCGCAAGCTAAAGAGAAATTGTTAGTGTGCTGTAGAATCTCTCAGGGCAGAAATTTATTTTCATGTTGCTTCTTGTGCTTGGTCCAAAAATTCCAACTGTTTGCCATCTGCGGAGATGAGCATATGGGGGAGGGAGAAGCATTCTGTATCACAATGAGCAATCATGCCACAGTGTGAAAACTAAAACAAGGGAATAATAGATGTTCTGTATTATTAACGCCTGGGAGATTTCATAAATATACAGCCTAAGGGATTTTCCATTGGTGGACTACTGTGCTATGTGATGGTTTCTCAGTGGTTTCTCCTTTCATATGACACTTCAGACTGCTTAATTGTTACAGTGCTAACTTTAAAATCCAGATGTAGAAGATCATAAGGCCCCGCCCTTCTCAGATTACAACAGTTTATTCAGTCTGCTCCCTGGGATTATCATCTTCACTTTACAGGCACAAACATTCACAGAAAGCACATTTCAAATTGAAATGCACAAGCATTTGTGCAACTGAATTTGACATTCACTCACACTTGAAGCACTTTCGTATTTATCCAGTCGGGAAACAACATGCCATGTGACTTATCTCACCAATCACTACTAAGCCACACTACGTGGATGCTGAATAGTCAGGATAAATGTGTAAATCTGAGCAAATCACAATCAATGAACAGAAAAAGAGGCTAAACTCATTGAGTAAATTATTCACTGCAAATTATTTGCTCAGCTCTACTACCTACAATGAGTCTCTAATATGGAACTTTTAAATGCTGGTATATCAAACTCCATTAGAAATAGCTCCCTATCATGTATGAAGCTGACTCCTCCCCTAACTCAGTAAAGAGTGCTTATTGCCATTTCATTTCAGACCACAAACGCATCACCCAGCAATAATGCCCGATAAAGGAGAGCCATTATTACCCATAAAGGAACTTCTGCCTCAGGCTGTTTGCATGCTTGCAAAATGGTATTTTAATTGTGATAATGACCAATTTGGAGATAATTGCTTCTGCAGCACACACTGTTTCTGACAGTACAATGGGCTTTTTAATTAAATGGTTGGAATTAGCTTTCAGCACAGTTGAGGGGACTGTTTGGATAAATCCTTGACAGATTCATGATAGAAATGAGGAGGCTGTGATCCTAAAATATCTTGGGAATTCATCAAATACAAGGAAAATAATCACCAATAAGATATAACTTTCTTGCAGTTTCTCCCTTCAACTCTCAGCTGATCACATCCCCCTCCCCCCCCCTCACTGATTTGTACAATTAGGGAAGCAAAGCCAAGATAGTTAGTAGTTTTTGGCTCCCCCCAGGTACCCTGTGCTGCAAAACAGTCCCCAGAAATGTGGAAGTCTGTTGTGCCTGCTTGTCCCGCTCCTTCCAATGGGAACATTGAAACTTGGATGAACTAGTTAGGAGGCTCCCTATAGAATTATCTGTCATCATGGTGGGTCAGTCTAGGAGATTATTTATGGGGTTTTAATACTAGTTATAGTATTAAAACCAAAGCAGGAAAGAAGCCAGCAGAAGCAAAGGTGGGCATCTCTGCCCTAGAAGAAATGCCTCTGGAAAGCTATCTCGCCGAGGTGACAGCCCAGGATAGTGTGTCACCTGCAAGAATTATATGAGCTAACACTGGAATGAAGCTCAATGTGCCATTGTGCCTGAACTTCCTTGATGTGAATTCTAGCCCTGAGCCCAACATTAGACCCAGGATTTGTTCTAGTCAAAGGGTCAAATTCATCCCAACTCCCATTCTGAGTGTGGACCAGGGGCTGGGGTAAATAGTGGCTTGACACTTTTGCACCTCCTCTTTCTGGGGGCTGCTCTTGATAGTGGAGCGCAACATAGAGTGCCGGGGCCCTTCTAGCAGGCAACAGTAGCTGGAGAACAGGAACGTTTCTGTCCCCATTCCCTGGCATGCCCCTTATGCCCCCTGGGTCTCTGTGAGGCTAGCTACGCTGACTCTACCTGCCCAGGATGCCCCCTACACCAGGGGAATTCCCCAGCGGCCACATTCAGCATTACAGCATTTTACACCTGCAGAGACAATGTAAAAGTGCTGTAGAACTGTCATGAATCAGTGCCCTTAACTTTAACAACAGCCCCGGCCTAGCCCTAACACTCATATCCATCCCCCATCTCAAGGACCCTGGCATGATTCAAGTCTGTAATCTTACATCAAATTAACCTTGGTGGCTACCGCAAGGACGTGGGGCCGCTCCACACTCAGAACAATGTCACGAACAACGTGCGAGGATTTGGGTTGTATTAGCAGGCACAGCACATGAAAAACCGGTGGGGAGTGAAGATGGCCCCTGCTGGCTGGAGCTGTCTCACTAATAGACTACAGAAGGGAACTCATGCGTGGCAACTACCTGCACTTTTCGAAGCCTTTGAATAAACATTGGGCTTATCGCTAGCTCCAGTCTTGTTAACCTTTACAAATAAAAATATTTATTCCCAAAGTGTAATAACAGCAGAGGAAAAAATCCAAAAGCGAAATACTCAGAACACTCCAAGCATGGCAAAAGCATCAATCTCAGCCTTGCTGAGGACAGATTGATAGAGAATACCTCAGCCTCCCTAAACCTATTCCATGTAGTGCAGCCACATCTGCTCTCCATTTGGTAATCACCCCCAAATCTGCCTGTTCATAGTATCAAGTGCTTGCTGAACAGGAAACTTTATTTTCAATTCACGGGAGCCTGGTTTCTGTTGTTGTGGCGGGGAAACATTTGTTGAAGACTTATACCAAGTTCTGCAGTTACTTACAGTCTAGGCTTGGAAAGATTTGATTTGATTGGGGGGTTGTTAATTCTGTCCCCCACCTAGAAAATGAAGGAAACCGTTTTTCATCATCAACATTTATAGAGATAGATAGGGGTTTTTCCTTTATCCCTTGAGGGTAGTAAAAGTCTCTGTATGTGCATGTTTGTTTTGTGTTTGTACATGCATGCTTTTGCTTCTCCACGTACATTGAAAATTTGTGTTCTGCATGTAGCTGTGTTAGTGTATGTGTGGTTTTGTGAGTATCTAGCTGGGACTGGTTTCAGTGTAGTAGCTGTGTTAGTCTATCAGCAAAAAAAGCAAGGAGTCTTTGTGCCACCTTAGAGACTAACACATTTATTTGGGCATAAGCTTTCGTGGGCTAGAACTCACTTCATCAGGTGCATGGAGTGGAAAATACAGGAGCAGGTATAAATACGTGAAAAGATGGGAGTTGCCTTACCAAGTGTGAGGTCAGTCTAACGAGACAATTCAATTAAAAGTAGGATACCAAGGGAGGAAAAAGACCTTTTGTAGTGGTAATGAGAGTGGCCCATTTCAAAGAGTTGACAAAAAGGTGTGAGTAACAGTAGGGGGAAATTAGTATGGGGGAAATTAGGTTTAGGTTTTGTAATGACCCAACCACTCCCAGCCTTTATTCAGGCCTAATTTGATGGTGTCCAGTTTGCAAATTAATTCCAGTTCTGCAGTTTCACCGTGGAGTCTGTTTTTGAAGTTTTTGTTGTTGAAGATTTGCCACTTTTAGGTCTGTTATTGAGTGACCAGAGAGATTGAAGTGTTCTCTGGGTTTTGAATGTTAGGATTCCTGATGTTAGATTTGTGTCCATTTATTCTTTTCCGTAGAGACTGCCCAGTTTGGCCAATGTACATGGCAGAGGGGCATTGCTGGCACAGTTGCACTGCTGTAGCTGTTCACTGTAGGCACTCACTACAGCAGTGGGAGGGGTTCTCTCTTCCGCTGTCTACACCAGAGGTTAGGCTGGTTTAACAACGTCTCTCAAGGCTGTGGATTTTTCACACCCCTGAGAGACATAGCTATGCCAATGTAAGTTTTCACTATACACCAGCCCCTAGTACATAGTAAGAACATTCTGTCTGCTATTTAATACACCTATTTAAAAATAATCTGTCCCCACCTTGGGCTTTGGGTACCAAGAACATTTTAAATCTGAACTCTAGGAGAGATGAACATATTATTATTTGCAGCACTGTAGCACCGGATAGAAACCCCATCGTGCTGGGCTCTGGCCAGACATATTAAAAGACCGTGTCTGCCCTGAAGGGTTTACAATCTAATTTAAGGCGCAACAAGTGGGTGTAACAGATGATTGGAGCGGCTGGAGGAGGGAGGTTCAGGGTAACTCTCCTAGGAACAGGCAGTTACATAGACTTGCTACATGACAGTTAGCAGGCTTCAAGTTAAAATACATTTTTAAATAAACCAGAAATAGTAGTGATCTCAGGGATCCCTAATGAAGCTTGGTAGCAAATGCAACCTGCCTTTCAGCTGCTCCCTGCTCCGCCTCTGCCCCTGCACTCTGGGCACTCAACGCAACAGCAGCCTTGTATCATTATACTTAGTTCTCCATCTGTGCCCTGAAAGTATTTGCATTGCATCAGTGAAGTACTAAAGGATCCTGCAGCTGTGTCATAGCTGTGGGTAGGAGTGATGCTGATTCCTCTGGTGTTCTAACTGATGAGTGGAGGAGGAACAAAGGCTTCAGCTGTTTCTCTCCTGATGAGGGCTGTGAAGAACCTGCCTGATGAGAGAAGCTTCATTTCGGAACAGCTTACCAGCTTAAGGCAGTTAAACTGGGCAGCCCCCAAACCTACCTAGTGTAATGGACTAAGCTAATTGCTATGGAATTGTGTGCTGAAGCCGAAGTGGGAAGCAAATGCACATAAATAGGGTATGGTAAGGGGGTTGGAATGTAGGTAACACTCAGAGCTGGGTCAGTACAGACCATTGCAACTTAAAGAGGCCTTGACACTGCATCTCTGCCTTTATTTTTGTTAGATCAGATCCTGAAGTCTTCATATGAAAACTACTGGGCACAGAAGGCTCAGAGACAAAATAATCCAAAAGATCTAAAATGCACATTACTGTCTGTCTGAGCAGAATGTCCATTAGATGGAAGAGTTGAAGCACCCCACAAAATAACGAAGAGGGAGATGGTGAAATGAGATTTCAAGAAAGGAGCCTGGTTGACAGATGGCTACTTCCAATTCCAGTAGGAGATGACAAGGAGCCTCTGCTATTGTCAGACATGTTGAGAACCCTGTCACTGTGGGTAGATAAAGGCAGGCAGGATGTCCTGAAAGGCAACAGAGATAGAAGCATCTATCTATGCTGAAAAATTTGAAGTCCTAGGACTTTGTCTATGATTAGATCTTAACAGGTTCAAGACGATTTAAGTCCCAACTACATTATGCAGACAAACTGCAGTAGGAGCAGTTTGAGTGAAATCAGAACAAGAAGGGAGGTGGGCGGGTTGGTGGCCATATATCACTGGAACCTAGCAAACAAGGTGAATCAGGAGCTGAGGGCACCTCTTAGGGTTGAAAACTGTGTTGGTCTAATAACCTTCTATGCCTGCCTTTTCTTAGGAGACTGATACATAAGAACATAAGAACGGCCCTACTGGGTCAGACCAACGGTCCATCTAGCCCAGTATCCTGTCTTCCAACAGTGGCCAATGCCAGGTGCCCCAGAGGAAAGGAACAGAACAGGTCATCATCCAGCAATCCAGGCCCTGTCATCCATTCCCAGCTTCTGGCAAACAGACATATTCCAGGCTGGCCCATTGTGGCTGTTTACAACACCCCTTTTATAACAATCACCCAATATAGTGTCTATTTCTCAAAGCTGTTCCATTCTGATGCATTGAGAGAGAAATAACCCTTTGCTATAGTGCATCAGGATTACAGTGAACAATCACTAGGCAGCTCAGAGTAGGTTATTTTAATGGATACATCATTCTGAAATAAGCCTTCCACCATCTGTTTGGCCTCATAATTACAAATGCAAACAACATAATTCACAATTGCAACATAAAAAAAATAAAATAAAAAAAATAGAGCTGTGATTAAGATGATTGTGTAAGGCCATCAAGCATCTGTTCTGCTTTATTCCTGTTTCAGGCACAGGTGGAAAACAGCCTCTCTGATTCTTTATTTTGTAGCAAACAGTAATTTGCAATGTGTTTTCCTACAGTAGTTACAGATGTAGTAAGAAAAAATAGGGAAGGTTTGGGGCAGACAATGTGATATACTCATGTCTGCATTAGTAGTGGGGTGAAGAGAACCATTTAGGCTGTGCTGAAGCAGAGTGGGCCATGAAGCATTCTGGGCAAGGACACAGGTTTATCCCAACCCCAAGTAGAAGAAGTTGCAAAAGAGTTAGAAAGGGGGAAAGGGGCGGGGGAAGGAAAGAAACACTTCACTTTTAAAAGTAGCATTCCCCATGTTTAACGGTGTTAAGGGAAACACAATAGCTCCCAGAGATCCCAAGATGTGTGAGTGGGGACTTCATGGGCAAGGTTAAGCAGCCCATGGCTGTGTTATCTTTCGCAAATGACTTCTATGAAGCTGGAAAAGGGACAATGAGCTGCTCCACCTCCAGCCCACTCATTCCTCTCCCTGCTCGTTTATCTCCACCCTTCCTCCCAGTAGAGAACTAGTTAGATAACTAGTTCCTTACATACCATAGGATGAATTTCACCAGGCCCTGTTGACTTGAATTCCTAGTACTTCCGTTCACTTAATTCTCAGCTGTGATACTTTGAAAAATGCCTGGCAAAAAGCTATGGAGTAAAATTTTCAAAAGCACCTAAGTGACACAGGAGCCTAAACCGCATTTTCAAAAGCACCTGAAGTCGTACTGACTTTCACTGAAACTTAGGTTCATCTAAGGCCCAGATCCTCCAAGGTATTTAGGCACTTAACTCCCATTGAACTCCCAGTAACTTTGAGGATCTGGGCCCTAAGCCACGTAGGTTCTTTTGAAAATTTTACCCCGACAATGTTGAAGAAATAGTTACACATTCTAAATTTCTTCAGGGACACAGAATATACGAGGTATACTCCTTACTCCTGTTTAACTGTGCTGGTCCAAAAGCAAGCAGAGTTTGCAGCAGGGGGGGGAGGGATAGCTCAGTGGTTTGAGCATTGGCCTGCTAAACCCAGGGTTGTGAGTTCAAGATCTGGGGCAAAAATTGGTCCTGCTAGAGAAGGCAGGGGCTGGACTAGATGACCTTTCAAGGTCCCTTCCAGTTCTAGGAGGTTGGTATATCTCCAATTATTACCTTACCTATTACCTTAGATTATAATAATAATATCAATCACTAATTATTTGCACTCACGTAACATCTTTCATCCAAGGACTACAAAGTGCTTTTTAAAGATTAAATGATACTTACCTACTTACTCGGATGTAGATAACAATTATTTTCTCTGTAAACAGATGGAACACAAAGATGTGAAGTGGTCACACAGGGATTCAATGACCAACAGTTCTGTGCTACACTCACTAGACCACTCTAACATATTAGAGAGACAAGGTGGGTGAGGCAATATCTTTAACTGGATCAAGAGACAAGCTTTTGAGCTTACACAGAGCTTGAAAGCTTTCTTCTCTCACCAACAGAAGTTGGTCCAATAAAAGATATTACCTCACTCACCTTGTCTCTTTAATATCCTGGGACCAAGATGGTGACTACAATACTGCATACATTGAAACATATCACATTTGGAGGCTGTGTGTGTAAGGAGCTAAGAATCAGGCCCAACTGATTCTTTAAGTTACATCAAGGAAAATCCAGAGTAACTCCGGTCTGTGTTATTTATATGGCCTCCATCTAAGTTCTGCACAATCTTGAATGTATTTATACTGTAAGTTATAACATCCAGTTAGATAGGGAAGTGCTATTCTCCCCATCTAATGGGTGGGGAACTATGGCTCACATAGACTAACGGGCTTGGCCAAGGCAACACAAGAAGTCTGTGGCAGAGAACTGAACCTGAGTCTCTCGCGTCCCAGGCTAGCACCCTAACCAGTGGACTGTCCTTACCATATTTAGAATTAATTTCCACTGATGTTAATTCTATACCTTAATTTTGATTTGCTTCCCTCTTTAGTCACATGTTCTTTGCTGATGAAGTTGCTATGAATTTTTCATTAAAAACAGAAGCCCCCTCCGTAGCCTATATTTGTGGTGTTATGCAATGGAAGTGAACAGTGGTCATATGTGATTAAGTTTTCATTTCAATTGCAATATGTGGATTTACTAGCTGTAGCAACCTACATGGAACCCAAAAGGTGCAAACAGCAGTGACTTTAAGTCCTGGTAGGTTCTGTTAGTTTGTTTGTTTGAAATGCAGGAGTATGCTTAATCCCGTTACCAGGCTGGGGTTAGATTGGAACATTCTGCTTGATCAAGCACGCAGCCTAATTTGGACAAATTCTTCACCCATTTTGTTTTGAATTGACATTTTTGTTCTTTGCCAACCAGATCAAAAAGAAAAATTCAGTTCAAAAGGAAACAAAATGGAAAATATTCAATGCAAATTGTGAAACATTTTGGTTAAACAAAAACTGCATTTTTCTTGAAAAAAAAATCTCGCTAGAACAATTTTCACCAGCTCTTTCTCTGCACATTATGGTATAATTACAAATTAGCCTTCAACAAATCCATCTGGGAAAATCAAGATTCTACATCTTCAGGCTATTTACTGTGGCACTAATACGCAAGGCACACCTTTCCCCTTATGGCTCCATATGAGCAAGCATTACAGGGTCTGTGGTAAGGAAGATGGAGAGCAAAAGTAAAGGGATAATTATAAAAATAGGTACAACAAGACAAAAAAATTCACCCCACAACCTATTCCTATTGGGCTGTTGGCCCAATGATATAAGAAGCTCCATCACCAGGCAGAAGTTACAGTTCTTCCTCCACATTTGGAGGCATTTTTAATCTGTGGGTCCAAACCTATATTGGAATATACTAATCACAGATGGTTCTCATGCTTATCCCTGCTCCACTCTTAATAAGTGTGTGGACTTCATGGAACAAACTGGCTTCCTTCTCTTTGCAGGCTCTGAGAGGAATGACTCAGGCCTCCAGCTAGGGAAACTGAACCGCCATATTTGGGCAACAGTTGAAAATCGTTACAGGATGTTAAGGAGGACAACACCACCTACTCTACCCCGTGAAACAGTGACTCTGCTGGAAAAAGATTTGGGAGTTGTGGTGAATAATCAGCTGAACATGTGCTCCCCGTGTGACAGTGTGGACAAAAGGGCTAATTTGATCCCTGGATGCATAAACAATCTCAAGTATAGGAATAGAGAGGCTATTTTACCTCTGCATTTGGCACTGGTGTGACATCTGCTGGAATACTGTGCCCATTTCTGGTGTTCACAATTCAAGAAGGATGCGGATAGAGAGAAGAGCTCCGAGAACGATTAAAGGATTAGAAAACATGCTTTATAGTAACAGGCTCAAGGAGTTCTATTTAGTTAGCTTAACAAAGAGAATGTTAAGGAGTGACTTGATTACAGTCTATAAGTACCTACATGGGGAACAAATATTTAAAAATGGGTTTTTCAATCTAGCAGAGAAAGCTATAACACAATTCAATGGCTGGAAGTTGAAGCTAGACAAATTCAGACTGGAAATAAGGCACAAATTTTTAACAGTGAGCATAATTAACTACTGGATCAACTGACCAAGTACTGTGGTGGATTCTCCATCACTGCATTTTTTAAGTCAAGATTGGAGGTTTTTCAAAAAGATCTGCTCTAGGAATTATTTTGGGGAAGTTCTATGGCTTATGTTATACAGAAGGTCAGGCTAGCAGATCCCAGTGGTCCCTTCTGGCCTTGGAATTTATGAATCTCTGAACCTGCTGAATACAATTTCTTGGGTGAAATTGAGCTTGCAATTTGGCTCTCATTCTGCTTTTTTGCTGATGTGTTAATGTTGCAGAACATCTTAAATTGATCTCATATTCCCTGTTGGTAACCTAGCTAACGTTTCCGGTACAACTGCTCAGATTGTCTTTCTGTAAATTACTCATTTATCCTAACTTCAAAAGAAAGAAAGATTTTGGTTTCTGATTTGTAATCTTTGTGTTTCTTTGCATGATTGACATCCTTTCACTCAGAGACAGACATATGGTTTATAGAAGGTGTGTTTGTTAAAGATATATTAGCCCTTTCACATACACATCTGTAAAGGATCTTCTTTGCCTTCTGAGTGGCAAATTTTTAAGGAATTTCTTTTGAATGGACCAAAGCAGCAATGATGTTTAAGTGTATGCAAGAGCTAGGAGACCACTATAGAGCTGTTCTGTTAGTGTTCACTGCTGTTTAAGAATGTATTTCCTTTAATCACATGTATGCTCTGTTTTGCTCACTTCCTATGAACAGTCAAGCATATGTTTTACTCCCACAAATGCTTGAGGAAAGTAAATTTTAAGCTACAAGTGCCAAGTTGAAACTCTGCTAGTGCCAGCATTTGGACTTGCTCCCTGCATCTGCTTGGGAGCTAAATTTGTCTGCCTAGCAGACAAATGTCTCCATCCTCTGCTGCCATGACTATTTCTCTTCATTGCATACTGACGGTCAGTAAGCATATTTTATATAAGTCACTTCTTAATGAGGCAGGAGTGCAGGGTTCCCTTACCAGAGTGCTGGCAAAGAAACAGTTAAACAAGACAGACTAGTATCTGACTGCACCCTTTGTAGCTAGAACCATACATGCACATAAGTTATACTCTTCAACAGTCAGCCAACAAATCCTACAATAGGATATATCTCGACAACGGATACACAGCTGGTGTGTTGAAACCACAGCTTATCCAGGCTGACCAGTATGATCGCATTCTTTCCTTGTGCTCCCCATCTGTCTGTCTGTATCTATTTCTTGTTTCTTGTCTTATACTTAGATTGGAAGCCACTTGGGGCAGGTGCCATCTTTTCGTTCTATGTTTATATGGTCCCTAGCACAATGCGAACAATACCTCCGGCAACACCAGTATTTCCCTGAAAAGATTCAAAATTTCCTAAAATACCCCAATCAAGTTTGAAGGTATATTTGACCGGCTATTGTCTCCTTAATATTTTTTTAAAGGAAAGAAAATGTATAGTTTGGGCCTAAGCAGTGCACAGTGGACAGTGCGGTGCAGTGTGTAAAATGTACATAAATATAGTAAAAAAATGCAACTTTCACACTACAACTGCTTTTTACTAGCAGAACTCTTCCTAAATTCTCACTCTGCCTGTCCAGCTTCAGCTCCAGTGGACTGGCTCTACATTAGCTGCAGTCTGCAGGCACGTTTCAAGACCACATCCAATCAGACACACACAATCCCATGGAAGTCAGTGGAGTTATACCAGGGTGAATCTGGATCCTTGAGTTTTGTCTGTGTCGAAGTTACATCAGCTTAGTTAGGTAAAGTAATGTGATTTATACAGCTGAGGACCTCACTGCATTATGTCAGGAAGTGAAATTGAAGAAGCCAGTCTGTTAATTGGATGGTAACTTTCAGGAGATCCAAACTCAAGAGTGGAATAAAGGATGGGGAATATCAAACACTTGGTGGTGAGTCTATAGCCTCCAGCTAAGGTGACCAAATGTCCCAATTTTATAGGGACAGTCCCAATTTTGGGGTCTTTTTCTTATATAGGCTCCTATTACCCCCAACCCCCGTCACGATTTTTCACATTTGCTGTCTGGTCACCTTACCTCCAGCCCAATCAACAGCACTGGAGTGAATTTTAGAAAACATTGGTCACTGAGCCTCTTTTTCCTATGTTATATGGCAAAGCTCACTGGTTAGGAGGAGTGAGCTGGATTGAGAACCTCAGAGACTGAAGTTTTTTATTTATCCACTGGAGCCGTACAGCTTGGTCAGCAATAGTGCAAGTTTGCCTGTACTGCCTCTCTCCAATGTGCCTCAAACCTGACCCTGACGGATCATTTCTATGGGTGTGGACAGTTCAGCTTGGCCTCTCAAGGGAGATTGCCAGGCACTTCTGTCCTCCTGCTACAGACCCCAGGAGAGAGAGAGATTTATTAAAAACAGGAAACTAGTTTGAGACAACTGATGCATTTAATGTGGGTCACCACAGTGGCAGTGACTTACAATCACTACAGACAGGACTGAGAGGGCAAAGGCTCTGCATTCCATTATCTCTGCTTAGCAGCCCAGATCCTCATGCACGATGCTATAAAGTCTGGCCCCACTCAGAACAGTCAAGCTGAATAATAACTTTCTAAGAAGGCAATTGTATGCTTTATACACCATGGAAGTGTAGAAGAAGAAGAGAAAAGCATGAGACTAAAACTGTCTGATCTTAACCCTATTTACAAATACTGACTATGTACTAATAGAATAGAGAACAGCTGAGCTCTTAAATGATTTCTTTAAATAATTTGTTAAGAGAAGATGGTCTTGGAGTTAAGACACTGTTCTGGACCTTAAGGGAACTAGGTTCAGTTCTGAGATCTGCCAGATTTTCTGTGTGACCTTTGGCAAGTTACTTAATTTCTCTGTGCCTCAGTTCTTCATCTATAAAATTGGGAAATTAATACTTCCTTTGTCCATCTTGCCTTTTGAGATTGTAAGCTCTTAGAGCTAGAGGCTGTCTCTTGCCACCTGTATGTAAAGTATAGCACAATTTGGACATTGTCTTGGTTGGGGTCTTGAAGTGCTATTGTAAGAAAAAAGAATTAATATAATAGTTTATTCCAAATAACGTATGTAGTTTAGTTTTAAATGTTTTGCTCATGTAAGATGGGACTAGGCTAAAATACCCTTCAGTACAGTACAGTCTGAGGCTGTATTAAGTATTTTTTAAAATTCCAATCGCTCTACTAAGTCGAGTATATGTTTCCAATTAGATAAGTAACTGGTATTAGATTATATTTGCCCAAAGGCCTTTGCTGCAGTTATCTAAGGGCATCTTTCTCATGGTTATAATTCTCATTTTCCTCCTTATTATCTTCGTAGCATAGGAAATACTTGCATCTAGATTACTGAAGTTTCTGAAGTGTTGAAAATTGGCTAAATGGGAATGTAGAGATGATTGCAGGTGTATATATAAAGTCTCAGTACTTAGACTGTACATTTAATCTGCCTTATCTAGCAGTGATTCTTTTTTTTTCTCCAATAAATGGAAATAACTATGGAATTATGGCTGTCATTCAGAGCAAAGATTTCAGCATGAATTATAGCCAACAAGTTCTTTCAAAGGTCAAAGTTTTGGGGAGAGAGGCAATAAGCTCTTGCATGGAATATGTATATAGCAGCAATGAAAATCAAATGCTTGGTTCAGTTCTAATTTGCGTTATTGGCTAGCAGGGCAATAAACACCTCTCTCTCTCTCTCTCTCTCTCTCTCAAACACATATACTCTCTCTCTCTCTCTTTGCCTCATCAAATGCTGGATCCCATTCCATGCTATAATAGTCACACTGCAGGTATCAAATACAGCACTGCTTATAAACCAGACTCTCATTTGAAATCTACACCCTCCTGCTGAGCACAAATCACAATGGAAGGTGCTCTCAGTGCAACAGCAGCACTCTCCAGCTGCCAGCCCATTTGCCGGTAACAGCGTTTCACATTCCCTCCATCACCAAGAAGCCTTCAGCACGTCAGTTGTTCATTCAGACCTCACAAGATGTGGAGACACGCCAAAAACAGGGTTCTATGGCCTTAGACCCCGACCCCTCCCTCGTTGAAGACAAATGGAGTTTTTCCATTGGCTTCAAGAAGCAGTGGCCTGGGCCTTCAAAGTCCATTCCTTGTTGATCAGTGATTGATTGCTAGGTGTGACATTGCTAAAGTAGGCCTGGTTTGATTTCAGATGACAGCAGTAAATTAGTTTTTTCTTGTGACCTAGAAGAGGATCTGAACTCTCAAATCAAGCGTGTGTGCATGTGTGGCTTGCACATCTGCATGTCTGCTCTAGTTGTATGCAAATAATCTCTCTCTGTAACAGGCCATGGAACATATTAAAAAACTGTTAGTTCAAAATTTAAATCTGCATTATCCAGGGGAGAGAGCACTCAGGAGAGTGGTTGTGGGGTGCAGAGTCTTTTTCCTCTACAACACTTTTTTGAATCCAGCCCAGGTCAGCGCCACAACTGAAAGCCATTGATGGCTTGGTTTGGTGGTCTTTGTCAAATGAGCAACTGAAATACAGTTGTGTCCTAAACAGAGAGGTGTCCACATCCCAAAATGCGCTATCACTGTTGTCATAATTGCCCGCCTTGTTGTCAGCCTCAGAGAGAACAATGACTTGATGAGGATGAAGGCTCAGCACCAAAACATGGTCCTTCAGAGGTAGGAGAAAGGAATGTTGGAAGCTTTTGCTGCTGTTGTCCCTGTGCTCAGATAGCCCATCAGTCTGATCTCCCATGTTCCTATTCTGTGCACAAGCAGATGACTACATCTTACAGAGCTAGCAAACGTGGGAGCTTTCACCAGCTACTTTAAAAGCAATCTGCCTCATTTTCCTAATGACAGTTTTGATTCCCCTGAGAACAATAGATGCTGTGTTCCTCCAGCACATCGTTAATACATTCACTACACACCTCTCTTGAAAATGACTAATGATTTATCGCTCACCTCTTCATAGACGAAAGGAGGAAGCTCCCAGACAAATCCTACAGACTTGAGATGCTAAAGAGTTCTGAAAAAACTTCAGAATTTGGGTGTTTACATGAACACAACCTCTGAACATTTAGGCCCAGATCCTGAAAGGTATCTAGGGTCCTAACTCCCATTGAAATAAATGGGAATTAGGAGCCTAAATACCTTTCCCGATCTGGGCCTTTGAGACTTACTCCTTGCTGTTCACTATGCACCATACTCTAGAGTCTAGCTTGGAACCTTAATCAGCTAATTCAGCCTGAATTCTCCACCTCCATTTACAGTGACGATGGTGGCTCAGCATCCCTCAGCTACTGGACTGTTGCTCTGTGAGTTACAGATGGAGGCTGAGTGGATTTGTTGAGCTAAGCACCTGAAAGACAAATCTCTAGACAGGCTGAGAAATGATGATGGAGAGCCCCCTGCCTAATCAATCATCATTCTCTTTGTATTTATAAAGAGCTCATCACCACGGTGTCCAAATACCAATATGATAAAATACCAGGTTACATTGTGTTGAAATATATACAATTTTTTAAAACGTATTTATATTTTAACTGGGGATTTTGCTTTTTGTTCACAGCTGCTCAGAGGATCCCAGTGGATACAGCTGCAGAGCCTCATATCTCCTCTCAGAGAGCAGTAGGGGGCAGTTGGATGACATGGAATGATTGGTGATTTTTGTCAGAAGTAAATCCTGCTGAACAGCACTCAGGAGCATAATCATTCTCAGTGAAGAGAACCCTTCCCTAACTCACTCCATCTCTGACTCATACGCTCCTCATTATAGACATTAGAGATGGTAAAGACCTATTAATTCACCCAAGCCATTTCTCTGCCAATGCTGGATTGTTCCCGAAAGCACACTTTCCATTGCTTTGTCCAGCCTAATTTCAGATGTCCCAGGTAGTGGTACTGCACTTGAGAGACTATTCCACATAGACTTCAGAAAAGCAGACTTTGACTCCTTCAGGGAACTGATGGGCAGGATCCCCTGGGAGAATAACATGAAGGGAAATGGAGTCCAGGAGATCTGGCTGTATTTTAAAGAATCCTTATTGAGGTTGCAGGAACAAACCATCCCGATGTGTAGAAAGAATAGGAAATATGGCAGGCGATCAGCTTGCCTTAACAGTGAAATCCTTGTTGATCTTAAACACAAAAAAGAAGCTTACAAGAAGTGGAAAATTGGACAAATGGCCAGGGGGGAAAATAAAAATATTGCTCAGGCATGTAGGAGTGAAATCAGGAAGGTCAAACACTCACACTTGGAGTTGCAGCTAGCAGGGTTTCTTCAGGTATGTTAGCAACAAGAAGAAGGTCAAGGAAAGTGTGGACCCCTTACTGAATGAGGGAGACAGAGAATGTGGAAAAAGCTAATGTACTCAATGCTTTTTTTGTCTCTGTCTTCAAGAACAAGGTCAGCTCCCAGACTTCTGCACTGGGCAGCACAGCATGGGGAGGAGGTGACCAGCCCTCTGCGGAAAAAGAAGTGATTCAGGACTATTTAGAAAATCTGGACAAGCACAAGTCCATGGGGCTGGATGCGCTGCATCTGAGGGTGCTAAAAGTGTTGGCGGATGTGATTGCAGGCCATTATCTTTGAAAACTCATGGCGATCAGGGGAGGTCCCAGATGACTGTTAAAAGGCTATGTAGTGCCCATCTTTTAAAAAGGGAAAAAGGAGGATCCAGGAAACTACAGGCCAGTCAGCCTCACCTCAGTCCCTGGAAAAATCATGGAGCAGGTCCTCAAGGAATCAATTCTGAAGCACTTAGAGAGGAAAGTGATCAGGAAAAGTCAGCATGGATTCACCAAGGGCAAGTCATGCCTGACTAACCTAATTGCCTATGATGAGATAACTGGCTCTGTGGATGAGGGGAAAGCAGTGGACATGTTATTCCTTGACTTTAGCAAAGCTTTTGATACGGTCTCCCACAGTATTCTTGCCAGCAAGTTAAAGAAGTATGGGCTGGATGAATGGACTATAAGGTGGATAGAAAGCTGGCTAGTCGTCGGACTCAACGGGTAGTGATCAATGGCTCCATGTTTAGTTGGCAGCTGGTATCAAGCGGAGTGCCCCAAGGGTCGGTCCTGGGGCCGGTTTTGTTCAATATCTTCATTAATAATCTGGAGGATGGCGTGGATTGCACTCTCAGCAAGTTTGCAGATGACACTAAACTGGGAGAAGTGGTAGATACGCTGGAGGGTAGAGATAAGATACAGAGGGACCTAGAGAAATAGAGGATTGGGCCAAAAGAAATCTGATGACGTTCAACAAGGATAAGTGCAGAGTCCTGCACTGAGGGCCAGGAGCGCCGCCAGCTTTTTTGGTGCCCTAGGTGGTGGAAGGTCCTGCCCCCAAAATGACGCCTCTGAAAGAGGCGGCAGAAGGTCCCACCCCCGAAATGCTGCCCTGACAGAGGCGGCGGAAGGTCCCGCCCCTGAAATGCCACCCCTGACAGAGGTGGTGGAAGGTTCCACCCCCGAAATACCGCCGGCAACCGGGGTGGCCAAAGAACTGGCTGCCATGGTCGCCGCCCCCCAAATGTTAGCACCCTAGGTGACCGCTTAGGTTGCCTAATGGGTTGCACCAGCCCTGCTTAGGGCGGAAGAATCCCATGCACTGCTACAAACTAGGGACAGAATGGCTAGGCAGCAGTTCTGCAGAAAAAGACCTAGGGGTTAGAGTGGACGAGAAGCTGGATATGAGGCGACAGTGTGCCCTTGTTGCAAGAAGGTTAACAGCATTTGGGGCTGTATAAGTAGGGGCATTGCCAGCAGATCGAGGGACGTGATCATTCTCCTCTATTTGACATTGATAAGGCCTCATCTGGAGTACTGTGTCCAGTTTTGGGTCCCACACTACAAGAAGAATGTGGAAAAATTGGAAACAGTCCAGAGGAGGGCAACAAAAATGATTAGGGGGCTGGAGCACATGACTTATGAGGAGAGGCTGAGGGAACTGGGATTGTTTAGTCTGCAGAAGAGAAGAATGAGGGGGGATTTGATAGCTACTTTCAACTATCTGAAAGGGGGTTCCAAAGAGGATGGATCTAGACTGTTCTCAGTGGTACCAGATGACAGAACAAGGAGTAATGGTCTCAAGTTGCAGTGGGGGGAGGTTTAAGTTGGATATTAGGAAAAACTTTTTCACTAGGAGGGTGGTGAAGCACTGGAACGGGTTACCTAGGGAAGTGGGGGAATCTCCTTCCTTAGAGGTTTTTAAGGTCAGACTTGACAAAGCCCTGGCTGGTATGATTTAGTTGGTCCTGCTTTGAGCAGGGGGTTGGACTAGATGACCTCCTGAGGTCCTTTCCAACTCTGATATTCTATGCTAATGGATGTCACTGCTGAGAAACTTATCCTGCTCATCATCTTAAATATCCCTGAGATCTATTCCATCCCCATTACTCCAAGCTAGGTTCCCCCCTGGTCCAGACTGGCCAGTTCTGCACCCTCCTCAGGTGTTTACACCCTTCAGACCTTCACTCACACATGGCTATCACGTGCCTCCATTTTCCATCTCAGGCTATTCCTGTCTACTTTAGCAATAAGTCGTGGAACTTAGGGACTATGATCCTGGGTATGGCACAGAGAGATAGTGGCAAAAAGAGGATCCACAGGATGAAGTCAATCAAGAAAAGGTGAATTTTCCCACTTCAGATATGCCAGAGCTTTTCCTCTCTGCAATGTCCTTTTTCTGTTATGATATTTAATGTGCTCATAGGAGTAAGGCAAACAATCAGACCCTGCATGACTATCATGGCCCTGACATCACTGAAAGAAATACTAGTGTTCAGGGTTCTAAAACCATTTTATCATTATTCACACCAGGGAGAGAGGAAATGTGTGGGGGGGGGGGGGGAGGGAAGGCCATTTAAGCTACACACTACAGAATCCAAACCCATTCCTCTCCCCCTCTTACATTTACATTTCTCCCTCATTAGCATTACATCTGGAGTTACATTGTCTACTGTGATTACCTGTGTATTTGGTCTATAGTTCATTTTTGCACCATAATTAGCACAGCACATATAGCAGGTCTGATAATCAGCAGAGTAATTAGGTCCTCAGTAGTGCTCAGCAATGTTAGAAATACACAGCATCCCATTATGAAGGATTTATTTCTATCCACACATGTAGGATTGTTCACAGTAGGTTTCTTGTAACAAGATATTTTAATTACTAAAATACAAGGAAGAACCAGGAAGAAAATTCCAATAGAAGATTATGAATGTTCTTCATAATAGGAGATCTTGCAAATACTATAATTAGATCTTTCATCTGCTTGAAAAAAAATATAGTCCATTTCTAAAAGCACGTAAGTGGTGACAAAAACAACTGAGGTTGATTCCTCATGGAATGGAAACATTGCATTCCAAAATAGTTGGCTTCCCAGTGACTCAGACCATGAAGGGCAGTATTATGCCCACAGTGCCTGGAAGTCTGGTTACTTAGGGCCCTGTCCAAGAAGACAGTTAAGCTTGAGCTGTTTGGGAATTTTTTTTTTTATTCTTGCAAAAAAATTGATAAAAACAAAAACTGTTTTTTTTTATTTAAAAGTGTTTGGAGTTTCATAAAAATATGAATTGTAAAAGTTTTTGTTTTGACAGAAACAGAACATTTGTTTTGTTAAAATCAGACATTTCAGAGGGAATTTTCCATTTTGACACACACACAACATTGAGAAGTGTTTTGAATAAAAAATGTTGACCAGCTCTAGCCTAAGCATGTGCCTAACCTCAAATATAAATGAGACCCTTATAGAAGATGAGCCTAATATAGTGTTTCTCCTAATTCCCCCAAGGGATGGTAGCCCAAGTGATCTCTCTTACCCTGTCTGGTCCCCCACCCCCATATACACATCCCTTTCCCTGATAGCTGATCCTCATCTTTAGCTTAGTTAAACATAATACCAAAATAAAACAATGAATAGGTATGTGTTTAGTGCCCAGCTTTGACATATTGACCTTCCAGGGAGGATCCTCTCACCAGATTATTTCTCTCATTCATTCACTGGCAAGTTAATGGCACATTGTGCACTAGCTGCCCTTCATGGATGCAGCGGGGAGCAATAGGAGGTGACACAGGTGGCTAAACATTTGTCACTGCGTGCTGGGCTGTAACATCCCCCCTGCCATTCATTTTCATGTGATTCAGTGGCTAAGTCTAGACATGTTGTGTTAGATATACACACTCCCAAACATCCTGGTGTGACGGCCCCTTATCTGAATACAGCTCTCCCAGTCCTCGTAACACTGCTCTTGAGCATCTCCTAGCAAGAAGCCCAGGCAATTGCTATGTGTCAGTCTCACCAGTTTTTCCCAACAAGGTCAGGGGGTTCACATAAATACACTTTTATTTGTGACACTAACCCAGGGAAAAAAAACTGCCCCCCAATCTTTCTAATAGGAGCTGGTTCTGGTTCCAAATACCATAGCGAAAAGAGCTCCCCGTCCTTAGAAAGTATCCAGTAGAGACCTGTTAAGGTCATGCACAGACCATCTGAATCAGTCAGAACTGAAGGACTTTTCCCCAACTGGGGAGCAGTGAGAGAGACAGACTGAGGACAAGCTGCACGGGAGTGAGGGACAGCCACTCGGGGGCTCCAAGGGAATGGACAGCACCATCACAGAGCTCTGTTTATCCTCTGAGGGGTCTGATGAGAAAAAAGAGCAGTGGGGCAGGCCATTTTCAGATCCACTATTGCACATGTTGCCTGCAGACTGCAATTCACTCTGTAAGAGCCTTGGTTGCATTGGTCAGTGCATTGATTCTGGCCAGGGGATGAGGTAACTAGGCCCATTCAGAATGTCTGGCAACCAGCTGAGAGGAACACATACACCAATCCCCAACAAAGTCATCTCCCTTCCCTGCTCTGGCATGACCCTCTTTCTCCAGAAAGTCTCCGTTCCATACGGAAGTCAAAGGTTCCTGGAGTCCTTTCATTTAGCACCTGGAGCTCTGATGCCATCTGGCATGCAAGGATCAGTTGGAAGGCTCATAGTTACATTGCAGGTAACCTCAAATATAAATGAGACCCTTATAGACGATGAGCCTATGAGCACAAATTAGTGCTGCTGTCTGCACCATGCATGAAACTGAGAACCCTTTGCCAAGACTGCAGTAAGCCATGTTCCTTGCAAGTTTTAGTCCATTTACATTTAACTAGCAGGATAACACTGGGCACAAACAAGGTAAAATCAAACCAAACCCCTTGTATTCATGAAACGTAGTAAATTAGGGCCAAAGGCATGAGGTTTAACATTACCAGCAACTATAAGTTGAGTGTCTGTTTAATATCCTGCAGTACACTTGTTTTGTAAATAATGCCCATTAGACAATGCCTCTTTCTGCAGTTTAAATTATGGTGATTAGCTTCGTAGCTATCTCAGGATCAAAGAGACACTGTGTGACCTCTATTGAAGCAGGCAACATGATTATTATTTATTATAGGTTTCAATAGAATTTAATTCTCTGGGTTTAAAAAAAAAGCTAGCCTTAAATATATATCAGGGTCGGCAACCTTTCAGAAGTGGTGTGCCGAGTCTTCATTTATTCATTCTAATTTAAGATTTTGCGTGCCGGTGATACATTTTAATGTTTTAAGAAGGTCTCTTTCTATCAGTCTACAATATATAACTAAACTATTGCTGTATGTAAAGTAAATAAGGTTTTTAAAATGTTTAAGAAGCTTCATTTAAAATTAAATTAAAATGCAGAGCCCCCTGGACCGGTGGCTAGAACCCAGGCAGTGTGAGTGCCATTGAAAATCAGCTTGCATGCCGCCTTTGGCACATGTGCCATAGGTTGCCTACTCCTGATATATATGAACACTTTACCTGTGAATGCAATAATGGTAACTCTGACATTTCCTGTGACCAGTTGGATGTCTAGTTATTGCATTCACAGGTAAAGTGTTCATTTATATGCACATACACCTTTGCTACAAATCTGAGCCTTCACCAAAAAAGTAGAGGATGCCCATATAATATATCTTCATTTAGAAACCATGGCTTCTTTTAAATTCTATTATTTTACCCTGCAGCTTGCACAGTAAAAGTTATTAAAGATGGGTAGCTACCAAATGAATGCATTTGGCATTGTCTAATGAGCTTTCACTCAAAACTATGCTTTGCTTTAACTATGCTTTGCTTTACGCTAACTGACAACATTTGAAAGGTTTCCTAAGCAAATGATTTAAAATGAGAAATGTACTGACGTGGGGCTCAGCACTTACAGGACTGGGCCCCAGTTAACGGACTAAGGGCAAAATTCCCACTGACTTCAACGGAGCTAGGATTTTACCCTTACAGAGTAAACTGTAACAAGTGCAACTGAAATCACCTGAGAATGAAGTTACTATTAGATTACTAAAGTGAAAGAGCCAAGCTTCCAGATCTGTTAGGGCACAAATGTGTGAGGTGCTATATGTCAGAGGGCGTGTCACAGAGCCCCCAAACAGCAAAGCAAACAGCTGGGCATAGTTTGTAAGCTTCTTTCGGATGTGAGTGATTTACAATGAGGGAGCGAGTGCACGCACAAGAGAGCAGGTTTTTTCAGGACACAGATGAATCTAGATCTAAACTGAGTGAGTTACCTGGTCATCAGGGAAGGATGAAAGGACCAGGATGAGGATCATGCTGGAGCTCAGTAAATCCTGGAAGCAAGAGAAAATTGAAGGGCTCAACAGAATCAGGAAAAACAACACAGTGGAGTCTCATTGGATTCAAAGGCCAGATTCTAACAATTGCCATAGTAGAAATTACTTGCTTAACTCAAAAGCAGCAGCTCCCGGACTCGCAGCCATCAGAAGTAGCAGAGAATGTGCTTCCTACATCAGCACTCTGCCCCAGGCAATCAGTGATTCTATTCCTCTAAAGTGAATTCTATGGCTCTGTAGCAACACCACACACAGAGAAGGAGAGGAGCAGAAAACTCTGCAACTGTGCTGATCAAACACTGGAGAAAAAAATTCCCCAATACTTCATAAATATTTAGTCTTTGATTGACTCAATCATAGTTAGCCCATTGGCATTCATAAAGCTTTGGAACTAGCCTGAATGATTCAGTCAAATACATATTTTCAGCCCTATTTAAGTAACATATCAGTTACATGAGTAATGTCCATATGACTGAGAACAACCCACTTGCAACTTGGGTATTGAAGTCTGAATACTGAATTTCAAGATCAAATAGTTAATGAATAATCCAGAGGCTTGTCATTCATGTGCCTGTAATATTCATGGGATATTTTAAAATACCAAATAGATTCTCAATTAATAGTATTCTGTAAATACTTTAAGATGCAACAAATAAGCCCAAATTCACCAAATTTGCATTTGGCAAATTCTGTTTGATCAGCCCTACTTTGTAATAAATCAATAATCACTGTGAGGCAGAAGTGCGAATTTTTCTACAAAGAAAAAAGTAGTGTGAATTTAAGGACAAGATATAAATGCCTGAACAACTTCTTTTTAAAATTAAAACTAGATTAGTGGTATGGGTTTTATGTAAACTCTAAGGGGTGAATTTTCCCTTTGATCCATGCATGAAACTTCCATTTCGAAAAGCACTGTCAGGATAAAAATGATATATTTAAAAGAAATTCCTTATCAACCACATTGCTAGTAGCAATTTAGTTAAACCCAGACAATTTTTAAAAAAAATCTAATTGATTTTTCATCCGTTTATGCTGTTTTTATTACTTATTATTTGCATTTCCTTCAGTCTGAGCAGTGAAACTGGATTGGTTAGTTTCACTTTCCAGGCCTGATCCTCAGCTGGTGTACATCAGCATAGTTCCATTGAAGTCAATGGGCCTACACAAAGTTACATTGACTGAGATCTGTCCCTCTGTTGTGGTCCGATTCACTAACTGGAACTCATGTGCTATTACAGACTTTGGGCTTCCAAATCTGCAGTATGGTTAGAATAAAAAAAAATGTTACCACTGCAATAAAACATAATCATGAAAACATTTCTAGAGGATTTACATTAGGCTTTGTAAAACCTGTTAAAAGATTACATTTTTGGACCTAGAACTTCCTGGTTGTATTCTTTACCTTTTAATACTAAAGGGAGTTAGAAAAGTGCATTGATTTTCTATGAAGTGCATTGACTTCATAGTTTGATTCCTAAAGTCCAAATAATTTTCCCTCTGCCATGCTTCTATGACGGTGATTCCTCTGTCCCCGCCAGTTAATGAATTACTCTGTCGCAGATGACTGCTTAGGACTTTACTGTGCTGTATGTTAATTGAAGGACTTCACCAAACCAATCAGAGTTTATCTTTTCTAACTCTCAGAATAAGATTTATTGGAATATCCCAAAGCTCAGCATGCTCTGGTGTGAATGTGACCTTTAAAGCAATATTTGTATGTGTGAGTGCAAATGCAGGGTATTATAGCAATATAAATGTTGACATTTCATGACATCCTTTAGAGATGAAGTCTTTCTACATGTATGAGGATTGATCCAAGCAAGACAAAAACAGCAGCCCCACTCAATGGCCTGTTGGTTTATGTGTCATTTTATAATTTCAAGTTAACAAGAAACCAAATAAGGTAGAATTGCTTCAGGAAGCAATATCCTGTTCTTCGATTTTCTTAGGGTTTCTGTATTTTCTGCCTCAGAGAGAAGACGATCCTCTCTCTAAGCCTGGTCTACACCTAAAACTTAGGTGAACCTAGCTACATCACTCAGGGATGTGAAAAATTTTGCTCCCTGGACTATGTAGTTAGGTTGATCTGACCCAAGTGTAGATGTGGCTAGGTCAATGGAAAAATCATTCTGTTGACCTAGCTACTGCCTCTCATAGAGGTGGATTAACTACAGCAACAGGAGAACCCTTTCCACTGATTTAGGAAGTGTCTATTCTACAGCGCTGCAGCAACACAGCGGTGCTGCTGTAGAATAGACATGCCCTTATTCTCTGTCTTAGTCTGACAGCTTAATGATTCTCCCATTGCTTACAGAACCTTGCTCAAATTTATTTTTGGCTCTATTCTGAGACAGCAAGAAACAATAATCAATGTCAGTCAAAACAGAACATTGCAATTTAGCTCAGTGGTCTCAAATCTAAGTGATCTGAGACCTTTGAGGGAAACCAGCTGTCTGTTATTTTGAGAGACAGACCTTACTTTATGCTTACTGTTCCCCATTCTAGGTCAAGCCAATACCAGATGAACTTTGCCCCTTATTTTAGAAATAACCGTTCAAAGGATCATACACATGCATGATTTTGTGCAACAAAAAACGCCCCCAAACAAACGAAAAAACATTATGAGGTGCAGTCCCTTTTTTATCTGTACAACACATAGCACAATGTGACCCTGTTCCTTGAGTGGGGTTCCTAGGTAATACAGTAAAACGCATTCTAAGATTTTTGCTATTCTTTTCATACACTTATCTGTTATTGTCTTGTAGAGACTCATCTTAAGTCCTCTGCTTACACATCCAGTCCTTAGCCTTGTTCTATGTTTGAAAAGTGCCTAGCACAATGGGGTTGTGATCCATAGCTAGGGCTTCTGGGCACTACGTTTATTCAAATAAATAAATGATGATGATGGTGGTGATGATTATGATGATGATGATCTGGGAAAACTGAGCAGACATCCATTCTCTCTAAACAGGAAGTGATTTATTCTAGAGCAAAGATCTCTCTTTCTGCCAAACTGTGTGTGGTTTATTCTGGAGTACAGAGGCAAGGTGTAAAACTCATTTCCTTGAACCAACACACAATGGCCCTCATCAAGTCTTGAAGCCTTTGTTTGTGCCCATTATATTATCAGTTGCTATTTATGAACATCCAAATCTAAATATTTACATCTGAATTCATGAGCAGAATTTAGCTTACATCTGAACTCTCATATTTTAAAATGGAATTAAAGGCTAGGTCCTTGGGTACCTAGCTATGAGATGTGATCAAATATATGCAGACAATTAAATGAAACCTACCCGAATGTCCCCCAGGATGTAGACAGCATCAGCACTCAGCTCTCAATTTAAATTTTCTGGTTTTAAAGCTTAACATTATTACACAGACAGTCTTGACTTTCTGCAATTGCCATTCACGATAAAGGACGATGATGGGGGAACATGAGAACAGTCAACAAAATGTGTGTGGGGTCTGACCATCAAGAAGGGAGAGGAATTATTTAGTGAGACCATGAAGGTAGAATTAGGAGTAATGGAATTAAAATAAGGAGGGGAAAGTGTAGACTGAATATTAGTCTGGGGAGTAAATTCCCCAGGGGAATAGTGGAAGCGTCATCATTTTGGACACTAAAAAATATGTATAAAGGGGAACAACCTGCATTGGCACTGAGCTGCAGTGGGAGAGCTAACTGGCCTTTCCAACTCTAATTTCTAGGATTCTTTGAACTAACAAAATAGGAGGGTCCAGATCATTAGCTGATGTGAACTGGCCTAGCTCCTTTGAAATCAGTTGGTGTAAACTGGCAAGAAGACTAGAGATTTTTTGGAGATGTTGAGAGACAGCAGGCTGACAGAGAAGGAAAATTCATTATATCCCTTTATGTTCTTGGCTTCCAGCATTGCAAATAAATGAAAACAGGGGTTGGTGGGTCTTTCACCTTAACCTGGCAGATGGGACCAGGCAATTAAAATGTTCTACATCTAGTAAACAATATTTAAAATAACATGAAGGTGGAATGACAAGAAAGAAGAGAAGACTGTACGTTCACTATAAATACTAATGCTCTCTCCTCCTTAGATCCCATGTGTGCAGAAAGAAAAGGCACAACAATGTGAGGGGTGGGGAGAGAGTTTGGGGCGTTAGTTTTCCTGTCCTGGCATCAATCAAGTACAAACTCTAAAACTCTTTGTCCTGAATTTCCTGTATCTTCTAGTGAATCCCTAGCTGAAATCCTCACCACGTCAGACTGACCCTGAGCTTGTAGCCAAACTTACACCCTTCCTGGGGTCTGACTTTATGATGTTTCTCAGTAACATTCACACAGCATAACATCTGTCTAAACTTCTTCCCTGAGCCTGGCTGTTCCTAAAGGAATCTACTCTAGCTCCTTAATTTTCCCTCTTGTCAAAACAGACAACTCCCACCTCCTTTGTACTGTGGGGGGAGCTAATTAGAACCACTAGCCAACATGATTCATCAGTGAGTACTTTGCATCTTAATGGAAGGTCTTAACTCCTGAGTCTAGGGTGAATCAGTAGAAGAGCTCCACTTTCCTACAAAGGCTCAGGCAGGTCACCCAACCTCCTATAAATCACATACTTTTCAGTGCAAAGTTAAACCATCTCTGTTCACAGTTAGGAGAGGGAAATATGAACTTGTTTAAGGATCAATTATATACAAATTTCAAACAGTTCTTTGGGTCAGAAGAAGCCATGAGTACAGCATCTAGCCTGTTTCCTTACACCATTGTAAGGTCATTTAATTATCCCAGACTTCACTGATTGGTCCAAACTTCATTATCTCCAAAGGTAGTTATTCCACCACTTCCTTTGGAAGATTATCCTACCTCCAAATAATTCTTACAATTACACAGATTTCCCTAATGGTGCAGAAGGGACCAGTGCATTCTCCCTGAAAAGTGGGCCTTACTTTGAAAGAGAAATTGGAAATCAGATTTGCACCTAAGTATCTAGTGCATTCTAAGAATGATTTGACTGCAAACTACACAAGAACCTCTTACAGTTCCAGTCGGACTCAACTATACTCACCTCTGAAACCATCAAAAAGCAGTTCAGTTGTCAAAATTAAAAACTTCTTAAATGTTTAAGATAATTCAATCATTTTATACTGATGTATTAAGCAGTGACAATGAATACAGGCACAGAATCTCAACTGTTTCCAAGCCAAACAAGTTTTAGTGCATTCCATTATTTTAAATCACTATACAAGGTCTTAGACTAGTGAGCAACAACAGTTGCAAAAGTGTGGGTTTAGCGACTAAAACTAAGTATTAGACTGCCAGTAAGAAATCAGGAACTGTGAGCCTTGAAGCATGCCATGCAGATGTGAAAACAATACATTACTGAGAGAAGTCAGTCTGACCACTACAAGGATGATCGGTTTCATCAGTCCAGAAGGAAACCACCATTAGTAAGGCAACACGGTCCTGGTAGATAGATAAAATATGGAGATTATCTTTCCATATACATTCTATATATACGCATTATGTCTGCAAAATCAGAAGCTCAGAAAGAAGCATAATATTAAATCCAGCAAATAAATTGATCATAGAATCATAGAATATCAGGGTTGGAAGGGACCTCAGGAGGTCATCTAATCCAACCCCCTGCTCAAAGCAGGACCAATTCCCAACTAAATCATGGGATTTAAAATTATGATGGCATAATTATCTTTGCTGCACCAAGAAAGAGAAACACTGTTTGCTCTCAGCATGTTCCAGGAATGTTTTAGGCCCTGATTCAGCAAAGCACATTTGAGCACATGCTTAGCTATAAGAATTGGAACATTGGCTTTAATGGCATTATTCACACGCTTTAAGTTAAGCATGTTTATGTGCTTTGCTAGGTCTGGGCCTTCGCCATTATGGGCCTGATCTGGCAAAGTGTTAAGAGCCTCCTTGGAGATGCTCAACACTCTTAACTCCCATTCACTTCAACAGGAGTTGAAGTTGCCCCACACCTACTAGGAGGGTTCGCTATACAAATATTGCAAGGCCATCTCAGCGTTATACTCCAAGCTTCCTATTGTTACTGGCCACTTATAACAAAATGCTCTCCAGGATTTAATAGTTAAAGTGTTTTACGATCATCAGCTTCTTACTGTAAACACTTCACACAGTTTAACGTCACCCAAGTATTTTAAGACCAGCTGACAGTAAACATAGCACCAGCTCTTACTAGCCATGTTTATGTGATGAACAGACAGTTGTCTGTGCACATTAGATTTCACACAGATTTGCACATTTGAAAGTATGTGGGGAAAAAAAACCTACAAAGAGCAAAAGCAATTCACCACTAGGCTGTATAGTCTAGTGCCTAGAGCACTGGATTGGGACTTAGAAGACCTGGTTTCTATTGATTGCTCTGCCATGGGCCTTCTGGGTGACTTTGGGTAAGTCACTTCACCAGTCTGTGTCTAAGGTTCCCTATCTATAAAATGGAGATAATAATACTGACCTTCTTTGTAAAGCACTTTGAGATCTACTGATGAAAGTACTAGCTAGGAAAAAGGCTCTGATTCTTTTAAGTGCCGAGCATCTCCTGTGAGATGCAGTGTGTTCTCAGGACTTGAACACAATGACGAGCAGCTGGTTGTTTGTGAATCCTGGATTAAATAAACATTTATTTGGTATACACTTTTTCTTTTCATTTTTGTAAAATTTAGCTCCAATTCTGCATGTCAGATTTGACCAGGAGCAATGTTTTGTGGTGGTGTTATTTCTGAGTGGGGGAAGAGACAAATTTGAACTCCCCTCCTTCTAAAATAAGAAACACTGACAATTATTATAATTATCTGTCATATTTGAATACTCCAAGATGCGCTAGCTATTTCCAATCACTGAGCAGCATTAGTGACCCCCATGAGTAATCATTCTATCATGCAGATGAATGTGTTGCTTTTAAAGTAAAAGATGAGACAAATCATGGACCAAACTGATCTACGTGCTGGCCTCAAGCATGGTTTAGAAAGAAAAACTTCTTTATATTTTGGGAGCTCTTCAACTCCTTCCATCTTCTCTATGGCCAGGCTCTTAACATGTAAGCACTCAATAGACGTGTTTTAATATTTGCTTATCAAATCACAGAGATTTATTGGAACACTGCAAGTACCAACTCCAGCACATGCAGGCAGGACTGAATTTCCTGCTAAAAGCCTCAGATCAGATACACCAAAATAACAACATACAAGACAGTCACTTATTACTAAGTTAAAGATACAGTACCATCTATTGAGGAAGGAGCTGTCTGCACTGATCATTACAATATCTGTAGTTCACCAAGAATGTGGTTGTATTCTGGGGCAAAACACAGTTCATTGAATAAACTTATTTTATGAGGCTGCTTTTCTAGTATTACTGAACAGCATGTTCCTGAGATATAAGTAATGAATACAGTGTGTCACAGCTGCTTCTCCTAGCCAATAAAAGCATTCCTTAGTTTTGTCTTCTGTAGTTGTAAATCATTTTGCCTAATTAATCCTAATTAATGACTGTAGGCAATTTCTTGAGCTCAGTTATCTGTTTATTTAATTACAGTAACATACTGTACTGTGTCCTCTGTTTGACAGGATGTTCTGCACAAGAGTTTCATCCAGGACGTTCTGCACAATAGTTTCATCCAGCAAATAAAAGGGTTAATTAGTTCTCAGAATAAACACAGAGTCTAAATTAGAATCTAAATCAGCTACTGTGTTCATATTAACCAGAAGTGCTTGGACTCATTCATCATTAGCGATAATTATTGTTGTTATTACTTATCCAGTATAGAAATATACTGCCTAGCACTATGGGGCCCTGATTCCTCTAGGCTCCATTGCAATATTAATGGTAATAACAATAAAAATTAATAAATGCTATACATGGATAATCTTAAATGATATGGATGATCACAAAAGGAGATACAGAGATTGATGATGTCCAGAAAAGTTTGGTGATGATATAAAGCTATGGGTTGGCTTGGCTAAATGTGCACTGGCAACTGTAAAGAGGGGTAGACTGGTACAGTCAGAGGGCATACAAGCTAACAAAGGTACTATCCAAGATATTTCTCAACATGGCCCCTACAGATTCCTTGGGATAACAGAACTGTTGGAGTTACAACATAAGAAGTCAAAGAAGAAGTGAGGAAAGAATATTACAGACTAATAAGAACTACTCTAAAGACAAAACTCCACTTGAATAATTTGATCTGAGCCATTAATACATGGGGCATACCAGTAGTACAGTACATCGCTGGAATGATCAAGTGAAATCAAGAGGAGAAGAAAAAAACTGAATATCCAAACAAAAAAGATCCTGGTGATGCATAGTGTCATGGATTTCAATCAAGACATGGACAGGATGTACATCCAATAATGAGATGAAGGAAAAGTTTTGATTTCTGTGGAGGAAGCAATTGACAATGAATAATATAACATCAACATATATGAGGATTCAGTCAAAGTAAAAGATTATCTGGTTGCAATAACAAGCAATGGACAAGTATGATCCCAGCCCCAGAAACCATCAAAGAAAGGAGATGCAAACTGCCAAAGAAAGATTCAAAAGATTTACACAGAAATCACTGTACGGGCAGTGGTGGAGACCCCACACACTCATTAGTAATTGAAGATTAACAGATTCATGGCTTGTAGAAAGATACCTCAAAAGAAAAGTGGAGAGTCTCATGAGTGTACCAGAGCAGTCCTTAAGGCTTAATTATGTTCAAAACAAAACTGAACTTAATTATGTTCAAAACAAACAGAACTGTCCCCTGAACTGCAGAACTGAAAAGGAAGAGACCATGGCGCATGTGTTGAGCAGCTGCAGGTGCCTGGCTGGCAGAAATACATGAACAGACATAATTAATTTGCCAAGTGTCTGCATTGGAGTCTCTGTGGCAAGCATGTATTTAAACAAACCATGCAGTATTACGACCACCAAACTGAAAGCGCTCTAGAGAATGAAAGAGGCTATGATTTTACAGAATCTGGCAGCAGGGAGGGATAGCTGAGTGGTTTGAACATTGGCCTGCTAAGCCCAGGGTTGTGAGCCCAATCCTTGGGTAATCCACCTCCGTGAGAGGCAGTAGCTACGTCAACAGGAGAAGCTCATAGCACTGTCTACCCGAGGGTTAGATCGGTTTAACTGCATCGCTCAGGGGTGTGGATCTTTTATACCCCTGAGCGATGTTGTTATAGCGACCTAATCTCCTAGCATAGACCTGGCCTTAGCACCTTTTCCAGGCCTGAAGAAGAGCCCTGTGCAGCTTGAAAACTTGTCTTTCCCACCAGCAGAAGTTGGTTTGATAAAAGATATTACCTCACCTGCTCCCCCTTGTCTCTCTAAAACTATAAGTAGACAGAGCCAAAGCATCATTACAGGAAACAAGCTCTGCTGCGGATTGTATGGGAGGTTCCTATTCATTGATGAAAACTTGGCTTCTGTTTTCACAATGAAATATTTACTCTGTGCCAACACATTCATTCTCCTTCCACAGGTTTTAAAAATCTCTGTATGGTTCCCTTTTTTCATTTATAGAGCTCTGTCATCATGTTCTTCTGACTTTACTACATAGTGCATCACTGCTATCCATTCACCAATAAAAATGTAAGAAAGGACATTATGGATTGTATTGAAAATCAGACTAGTCTATAGCCACAGAAACCTGATTGTTTAAGAAGAGATCTCTCTCTCTCTCTCTCTCACACACACACACACACACACACACACACACACACACACACACACACACACACACACACTGTGCCATAAAAATAAGTTGCTGTGGTAAAGAAAATGCACACAGTGTGATTGATTTGTCATCAAACATCTTCATGGACTTGCTGCTGCTTCTTGCATTGATCAAAAAGGTCTGGCTTCACAACGAACCTCTAGGAATGCAGGACACTTGCTTTTTGCAGGTTAGAGGACAGATGAGAAGATCCTTGGAGATTCAAGAATAAGTAACGGGGAGGGGGAATCCCACCAAAGCAGCACGATGTTCACTCACACTTCAGGATTTGACTTCATTTGGGGAGAAAATCCAGCTGGCCCATAGCCCTTACAAGCATAAATGCTGATTCTCCAGTACATATGGCAGTACCATTCAAAGAGCTATGACAATGATACTGTTTATAGCTCTGAAAATGGCGCTGCCATCTGCACCATGCATGCAGCGGTTCTGCTCACCAGGAAGCGAGGGTTCTGTAGAGGGACAAGTTCTTGGACCTGCTGTTCTATTGTGCTAAAGGGTGGCTATGGCACAATGCAACCCGTGGAAACTGGAATGAAACAAAATCACCCTCTATTCTGTGAGAAAAATCACCCCTCCGAGCTCCTGTTCTGGTTGTCTGGAGAAAGGAATGATGGGGTGACGCAGATTGCGCATTCTTTTATAGTTAACACTAGAGCTGGCACTGAGGATAGGATTGGCATTGAGATGCTAACGCACTCATAGTCATTCTGGCCAGTTGTCATACTGTAAGGGCACTGATCATTATATATACAGATCTCCTCTTTTACCCTGTACCCTAACAGGAGAAGAGGGGCATTCCTCTCTTCCCTCCTCCCTCTAATATATTGGCATGTTCTTGTTTTTCCTTTTCCTTCCATGCAGCTTCAAGGTGCTGTGTGGATGTGTGCTCTACTCTACTTCGTTGACTAGCATGGTTAGTAAATGCTGCACAATATTTGGACATTAATTCACACCCCCACACAAAAGCATTCCTGTGAAACTTCATACAGTGTGCCACCCACAGTAATACCTACTGAGTAAATCATCAGGCACAATTTTTCCAATTAATCCCATTGGGCTGCTTGTGATGAAGTGTGACTAATTGTTATTGTCCTTTTGAGCAGGAAGCCAGGGCTCAGCTGTATTATTTGCAGTTGGTCCTCAGTAGCATCCATTAGATCTGAAGTCTTTCTTGATGATACTGTTTGGAGAATGGTACATGCATTTGTGTATCTGTTACCAAAGCAACTTCTGGTCTGGAGCAATTGCTGTGGGGTGGGGAGCTATAGCAAATACGAGAGTGCATCCCTCCCACACTAAAGAGCTCTTGAAAGTGGGGAAAGAGACAACACCAAAGTGGGAGCTTTAATTCATCTAGGGCAGTGGTGTCTAACCTGCAGCCTTCAAGGGTGACTTTGGTAAGGAGGAAGTTTGTATTGGATTAAGGTGTGAGTTACAAATACCTTTCCTGCTCGGTGCCCTCTGATTTTTAACCAGAAGTTTTTGAAACCTCCTTATCACTGTGGGGAGAAGGTGGGGGCTCTCCTGCCAAGGCATGCAAACCCCAGGAAGAGCAAGACAGGAGCTTGAATGGCTCTGCCTGAGCTTCAGGGAATCCCTAGGAAATGACGACTCCTCTCCCCAGTGCTGCCTTACCCTAGGAGAGGGGGAAAGGGAGAAGCTGCAAAACAGCCACCAGTTCTCACGGGTGCCAGGTTTATATAATCTTTGGTGGTGCCCCAGAACGGGTCCAAGCAGAGCTGTCTTGTCCATAGGATGGACTGGGGCAACAGCCCTGGGCCCCGCGCTTCAGAGGGACGTGGGGTCCAGGGCAGCCTGGGGTGTTAGTGCGGGTCCCCCTATAGTGCAGTAAGCCCAAACATTGGTGGAGCTGGGCCCACGTTCCTAAATATTGGTGGAGCACGGGCATCACAGGCCCATATAACTCACCGCCTATGCCAGTTCTAGTCTTTGAGTCTTTTCCCCCAGCCCAGGTTAGACCAGCTGATATAATTTGTGCTAGCTGGCAATGGTCTCCAAGGATTCATATGCTAACTGGGGATAACTAGAGCACCGTGTACCCTGCCCCCTCCGACCCCCTGACATGTCTCTGTGCTTGGACTGATAGGAGGGAGGGAGGGAGGCGTAGAGGCTGGCTGTGCTGGCTCTGTGCTCATTGGACATTCCCCATGCAAGAGAATCCCCAGCAGACAATTTGTTGGGTGGTTTCTGCTCCTGGTGCGCTGCCCAAGTGGCAGCAAGGATGCAGAACAGGGCAGAGAATCTACCTGTAGTACTGTATTTAACCCTCAGGCTAAAAAAGGATCTCAAGTGTGATTCTGGTACATGCCGAACATTTGCAAATCCCACTGAAACCAAAAGGAGGGGCTCAGGATCAGGCCTTTAGTTAATTATATCTGCATATTCTCCCAGGGTTATATATGTAGGCTACACAGACAAAGACATTCACTGCAAGGTACATATTCACCTTAAGTTTCATAAGCCGCAATGCATACATCAGTAACTCAGATTTTAAAGCGAGATTAAAGCAATGGCTAAAATTTATTTTAGGAAGCACATTTACCTTTCAGAAGTACAAACTACTTCAGTTTCCACTGACAGAGCAATTTAAAATGCATTAAAGAATGACCCCAAGTTGGGGGGGAAAAAAGGGCTCTGCGTGGGTTTGAACATGAATTTCTGACTAAAATTAATTGCATCCTTAGTTTAAAGACTTGGAAACACTTTTTAGTTCCATGGTAGATTCAGGGAATATTCTCAAGCAGGGTACAGTACTTTCTGTATAAATACTGCACTGTATTTACCCTTTCAGACTCCTGGCTCTGTCAGACAATGATTCTGTTCTCTATGTGATATTTCAAGGAGTGTGCACCTACAGCACTATATAATAAAGTTTACGGGGGGGCAGACCTGTTACAGCCCCATTGTTCTGCTCTGGCTATGCAGAGTCATAAAGCTGCCTGAACCAGCTAGCTGGAGATTTTCCTGGTGCAGGACAATCCCCAGATGGAGTCACTCTCTCTTGCAGGTCCTAGTGCAGGCAGTGTGCCGTTCTTAGTGCATAGACGTTTTAGGGACAGCCCAGGGTTGAAGATCCTCAAACAACTTACAGCCAGGGTCTGATTCTTGACTCACACCTGTTTTACAGTGGTGTAACTGCACTGGCTTTACTGGAGTTAATCCCGGGTTAGACCAGTTTAACTCAGGGGAGACTCCACCCCACTGTGTCTGTTTCAGCTATTTACAAGGATGCAGTGTGAATTAGGAAACTGCCCTTCTTCAGTCTGAGACATGAAAGTAGTATGTGTACATTCCCCCAAGCAGTTAACTAACCAACCCCTTTCTCGGCGCTATGTATACCCCTCCATCAATAAAACTGGTGGCACAGAGAGAGAAGTGAACATTTATCCCTACACACGCACGGTTACAGATAAACACACGTATTCATATACACCTTTGCCACATCCTCACCGCTCGCAGACCCATTGAGACCCATGCAGGATTACTTTCACACCCTAGATCCATTCACAAACAACCACTCGTACCTATGGACTCACAATCGTTTACACACAGACACACATACACAAATTTAATTTGGCGGAGCATTTGGGTCACCTGGTTTCTTTTCCTTTCTGGGATTTTTGCTGCTTTTTTTCATGGTTCTGACTGATCAATTTCTAGCAGAATTATTTGTGTCCAACCGGTGACCCAAAATAGGCTCCACTAATTTGCACCAAAAATCCCATCACGACTGAGCTGAATGTTGCCTTCGTAACTTCCAGCCACAGCCTTCATCCTATCTGCAGTGCATATTTTGGCTTGATGAACTTCTAATTATTTCCCACCAGGGACCCTTAACCTAAGACACCTGTTTTCTTGGTCACAACAAACTGCAACTGAGCAGGCTCTATAAAAAAAAAAAAGGTACATCTCCCCTCCCCTCATCACCTTCCCCACTGCCACCTTTCCAGCCTGTCACAGTTAATCAATTCATCATAACTAGATATCTCAGAACAGTTAATTCCCTTCTGGATGAATCACTTGGTTTGGAGATTGCCATGGCAACGTAAACGTTTTTCTGTGTCGGGGCCTAATCAAAGTGATGACTTTGAACTCTGACAAATCAGGGCTGGTTTTGACAACAGCAAATTGTGAAATATGCTTCTGCTTTAACTCCAGCTCTCACAGTGCCGTTATCAAGAGAGCACCCCAGCACAGGAGCCTGCTTAGCTGATGAAGCCATTGGGCCAGATCCTCAGCTGGTGTAAACAGATGCAGCTCTACAGAAGTCAAAGGGTTTTATGCTGATTTTGCACCAGCTGAGGATCTGGCCCATATAAGTTCCATTCTCTTCTCTGTAGCCTTCCTCCCAGCCACTTTCCCTCTTGCAAGACCTTGGCCCTGATTCTCCCTGCCCTGTCTGTAACCATTTATACTTAAACTAAGAGGATGTAAAAATGCTGCCAAACCCCAATGCTAGTGTTTTGGACCCACTTAGCACAGGAGTAAAATGACTTCACACGGCAGTGGAAATTCAGGCCCTCTATCTACAGCTAGCAGGACAAATGACAGCAAGACAGCTGGGCTATCAGTTGGCCAGCAGGGCTGTTACTCAAGTTGGAGAGAAGGAAGGAAACTGGGTATGCTTTTCTCTAGAATCCAGATCATGGTGGCATGCATCCCCTGGAGTGATCTGTTACCTTGAGCCCAGTGTCACTTGGCAGTGGAGGGAAGCAGATGAAGAAATACTCCGGGCTGGAGATGAGGAGTAATGCACAATTCTTGGGAGTGGAGGAAGTCCAACAGAAGCGTAATACTCACGCACCAATGGCTAGCAGGAATGAGACTCATCCTGAAAGACTCTGAGCTGGATTATGCTCTTGTATGAGTGTAACTCCAATGACCTCAGCGCAGCTCCTCCTGATTAACACCAGAGTGAGGGAGCAGAGAATAAGACCCTGGATTTCTTGTGCTGCTGATGGCAACAGTAGATGTTTACAGTATTTTTGTAAAGATGATGATCCCTGCTCTGGATGCACTGAGCTGTGCTAGTGGTACAAAGCAGCTCTAAAACTGGCTTAACTGGCCTTTTGAGAATTCCCCACACATTGGGAAACCCTTGGGTGACTCAGAGATGCTGTCAGGACTCCTATGTCACCATTTTCCCGACCTTTACTGGTACAGCAATGTAGCTGGGGACTCCCTATCCCCTGGTAATATCTGCCTGCCCTAACAGCCTCTTGGGGGTTGCGGACAGTCGACATAAATTAGAGATGCCCACAGGCTGCTCTAACCTGTGCTGGGCATCTTCTGGGCCAAAGTGGAATAGCCACAGGATCCAGGGCCTCCAAATGGGACCTAAAGCTACTGCCTTTTACTACCCCTAGTTTTACGGCTCAGCCACATTAGAGAAACTGGTCCAAGATTTTTTCTGTATAACTCAGGGGCCCTTTTAGATTTCCTTCAGCAGACTCCAGCCTCCGGTGGGTGAAACGGAAGTCAAACAGCTTGAAGGTCAAGAGTTCTCTCTGTTCACAGAAGACATTTTTCAAAGAGAAATAGTAACAACTATCAGAAATCAGATGAAATAAGAATTAAAACTAAACAAATTAAAAAAAAACCAACTGGAAATAACCCAAAATGGAGTTGAGCTTTCTTTTCTTTTCTTTTTTTTCTGATTGAGTTAATAATTAACCCCAGGTGGGGAGCTACCAGGGGACTTAGGTGTTGCAATGCTTTAGACCCCTTGAAAATCACTGGTATACACAAACCCTGGGTTGGCTGCCAAGGATCCCCATACAATGAATGGGAAGACTGAGAAGAGGTTCCACAAAAGTGATTGTGATAGGTGGCTCCCCACCAAAGCTGGCCATGGGGAAATGCCAATGACTGAGTGTGTCCTAAACCCTGCACCTCTTATAGTCCAGGTTGCAGGGAGGCCCCTATCCCTGCTTGCAACCCACAGCCAGGAACCCCTATCTCCTGGAATCAGATGCCTTTGTTGTTCTTGCAGAGAAAGAGTTTGAGCCAGGGGTCTCCCACATCCTGGATGAGCATGTTAACCTCTGGCCTAATAGTTATAAGGAAGGCCTAACTATACACAAACCAGGTAGTGTGAAGGAGGCAGTATCCTTCATTATAATCTTGGCCCACTGGTTAGGGTACTTACTGGGGATGTAGGAGACCCAGGTTCAATCCTCCCCTCTGCTTACTGTGGAGAAGGGTTCCCTACCTCTCAGGTGAGCTCCACTCTCTGGAGTATAGTCATCCAATCACTATTTAATATGAAGTGGAATGGCTTCAACATGTGAGACTGAGGGAGAGCCACATCGTAAAGTCCCATAGGCCAGTGGTTAGAGCACTCACCAGAGAATGGAACTGAACGGGGATTTCCAGTATCCTGGGGGAATGCACAAACCCCTGAGCTAAAGGTTACTACGGAGTCCCCTTTCCACCTGGACATCTTGTGTGGAGTTAGGAATACTCAGAGCACACCTACTAGATTGAGCTCCACAGGCAAGACAGATGTTCTACCATCTAGCTTCACCTGGTCTGAGGCTCACATGGGGGCTTAGGTGTGAGACAGGCACCTGGATGCCTGCCTGAGGCAGCAGTGTGCATGCCCAGAGACACCTAGGGAACTTTTACCGCAAAAACTTAGAAGTCAAATGAGTTTAGAGTTAGGCGGGGAGTTTGTGGATTGTAGTTGTGCCTAAATCAGGGCCGTAGGTGCCTAAGTCCCTGGGCCCTGGGGTTTGTATGAAAAATGGATCACCACCTCATACACGCATACTGGAGGTGCAAGGTCATGGGAGTCTGTAAGGAGGTTACACACAAGTGACACAAGTTCTTGGGAGTTTGTCTGTTGTCTCTGACTGTCCCTGCTGGAGCCAATTATTTCAATGTGAGATGCGACTGCAGCAGGCATATATGGAGACTGTAGAAGAGAGGCCTCTAAATATTTTTGGCAAAAATCCCACTATCTGCTACTTTCATGCTGCCTTCAGTCAAGCTGCTTGTGAGAACCCCAGGGCCTGACAATATACAATGCGTCATGTTCCGATTATGTTATTCTCTGTGAGGAACTTAGGCTGTACAGCCATTTATTAGGAAATTCATGGAAATGACAGTGGAAGAGATACCAGGGTCAGGGAGCGAGACCCAAAAACCTCACATCAGGGTTCTCACCAGCAACTTGTACAAGAAGGCAGTGGCCTTAATGATTAGGAGAAGGGCTCTCGCACAGGGTCTGGCAAGGAAAGAGTTAAAACCCTCTTTCCAAACAGCCAGCCATCCTTGCTGTGTGCTAACATGGGTGGGTGCAGTAGCAGGTGCTCTATACAGAAATGTTAATTTGCCTCATTGGCAACAGGCACCTGATTGCTGAAGGAAGGAAATAAAAGAGCAGGGAAGAGGTGCTAATAGCAGAGCTGGGAAGGGGGTGGGGAATATGGCACAAGAAAGCTGTGGCTAGCACAATGCTAATACCAATTTTTCCCCCCAAAGCGCAGTTATGCAGGATGCACCTAGTATATGATGTAAAGACATTACAGCAGCTAGTTCTAGCAGTGATAAAAAGAGTAGCTATGTTAGCTGAAGCCAGCTTGGCTTTAGCTTGTATAGATTTGGGCTGCAGAAGCCCTGTGGTTCTCTTCAGATTATAGCTGATAGAGGCCTTTTCTTCTGCAGGGGATCTTCATTTTCTGTTTGTGTGTGTCTGTCATTCTTCATTACCTAAAAAAAGACAGGCCACATTTCTCCCTGACCTGGTTCCTGAACTCCAGAGTGAGACTGCAAACTCCCTTATATCGTATATGTGAAGTTCAGCCCAAATCAGCCATAGTGGGAAAGTTGAATGCAGCTGGATTCATTAATAATCACCTCTTCAACATGGGGTCTGGGTGCATGTATCTCCTGGCTGATCTGGCTAAAAGCTGATTGTTTGTGACCAGTGAGGGCACATCTACACTGCAACTGGGACTGAGCCTCCCAACTCAGGTAGATAGACTTTTGTGTTAGTGGGGTTTATGCCAGCATGCTAAAAATAGCTGTGTGGATGCTGTGACACTGGCAGAGGCTCAGGCTAGCCACCTGAAATCAAAACCATCCTGGCTCTGAGCTCGGCTGACTAGGAATTCTTAAGCACAGTGAGGGGGGTGTGGAGTTGCTAATTTCCATGTCAGAGCAAAGAGGAGCTGAGCTAATAATTAGTTAACAATAATTTTGACACGTTTTTCCTCTCTCTGTCCATGGAAAAGACTGGCAGAGAGAGTGGGTGCAGAGGCAGGAATTAAGGTGTTTGTCAGGGACCATCTGATGTTAATACCTGTTTGGAAGGAACCTTTCAGAATGAGGCTTAAGGAGCCCAGGTGCAGTTCTGGCAGCCTACCAACTAACTAGGGGAATGTTCCGTGATCTCTAATACTTGTGAAGCACTATGTAAAGTTCCTGACCGTTAATCTCAGTTGTGCTCAGAAGAGAATCCTGCTTAGGAGAGAGTCTGGTCACACACATATTCCCAGGATTCTCTTCTTGTCCCTTAAAAATCAGGGTCAGACAAGGTGCAGTGGTGATAGGGTCAGAGATGCTGAAAATTACTGAGATTTTTCTGGCAATAGGTACTTTAACCAGCAGGATTCATTTTGTGGAATTTATAGAGATGGAAATGATTGGTGTAGCCTCCTCATTCTCGCTCCCTCTCTCCATCCTGGTTGGCTATAACAGGTTTATTCCCTGCTCCAATGCTTTATACAGTCCACTCCCAAATATCCACTGTTATGGGCTTTTCTCTACTGCCCTTGGGGAGACTAGTACACCCCCTAACGAATCTCATTGAGAAAATTTCCCTGACATTCTGCTTAACTTTTCCTTTATTTCTACTTACAGCCCTTTACAGGAAAACAAAATCCCTTTGCCAAATCGTTCATTGCACCCTTCAATTCCTGCAGCAGAACTATTCTGAAGCAGCTGAGAAAAACCTGACATGTAGCAATGGAGCAGCTTGCTGCCCTGTGACTTGCATATGGTGCTGCCTACCCAGAGGCCTAGCTAGGTGAAATTACAGATGGCAGACACAGATACTGTATCACCCAAGTCTCACTGCTGCATTCAAACAACTGTAGATGCTGGCTTGGATTTTCTTTAAACTTAAACTATGTCAAAGATTCAGTAGACATGCAGGGATCATAAGGAAATCCAGCTAGAACATGTATTCCATTTGCTGATATTAACATCCAGCAGCAATATCCACCATCAGAATAAAAAAAGTATTGAAGAAAGAGGGATTAATCCCCTGCCTGCCAGAGTCCTTTTCTTCTCACGGGGCATTTGGATTCTTCTTAATCAATGGGCCACTGGGTCCCTTGCTGTTACTGCATTATGTGGACTGTTGCTGCTGGCACATCAAAATCATGCAGGATATCATTATTTTCCACTAGCTTATCCCATCTGTAGTAACTGTCAAGGCCAAGCAAAACCAGGCTATTGCTCCCTGTGGTGGAAATTGTCTAGTGGGTTTGAGGTGGCAGCTTGCACTAAGACAAAACTCCTGCCTTCCCTAGTGTTGACATTGTGTGTGGTCGTGTTCGGGGTGGTAGGAGGCACAATTCTCCCCAAGGTTAGTTACTGTCGTCAGAACCCTAGTCAGACTTAGTCAGAACCTTGGTGGAGTTCACTGGGTAAGTTTCCTGAGTGTTATATCTGGCAGAGCAAGGGGCTTAGAAAGATTTTATGTCTAAACCAGAGGTTCTCAAACTGTGGTCCATGGACCACCAGTGGTCTGTGAGCTCCATTCAGGTGGTCCGCGGATAGATCCCTCTAAGGTGCTTGGGCAGCCGCACATGACAGAATGAAGAAAGTTTGAGAACCACTGGTCTAAACACAGATCAGTATGCATAGTGCTGCACAACTCTGGCATGCAATTAATATCAGTCTGTCAGCTAAAGCTTTGTCATCTTTGTTATTCTTTTGTACAGCATGTACTGCAATGGGGCTGTGAACTACCATAATATAAATAATAATCCTCAAAGTCAGAAGAGTACCATAAAAAGAATGCATCCTACCCTTTGTATTGCCAAAAATAAGAGTATTTGCATACAGGAAATGACACACAACATTATGATTTAACTTCCTGACATGATTTATTTAAAGTTTCCCCCATCAACCCCATCCCTGGTGAGCCACACAACAAGGGAAGTGTATTAAAAGAAATAATAAACACACACACACGATGCTACAGTAATAAAAGAAAAGACTTACAGAGTGTGTTCAGGGTTAGACAGGAACTGGTCTATTGCAGAACAGCAGGAGGAACTTGGAGATAGAAGAACAGCCACTTTTAGTGCAGACGGGAGAAAAGACAGACACAGTGAAGGGGTAAAGAGAGAAAGGAAAGAAAACACAGAGATGGTTAATAGGAAAAATACCTCCAGCTAACCTGTCATTAAACACCAAGAAATGATGTTAAAATAACCTCAAGCTCCAAATACACCCCCGTCCTCAAGGGAAGGGAAAATCTCAGCTAATATTGATGGCAATTGGGTCAGAGGAATTAGGCATATCATGTGGTTCCTTCGTAAGTAAACCCTTTGAAATGCTCAGGAGGGGAGGTGTTCCATCTTGTTCCACAGGTGTTCTCTGTCTTCTCACTCATGCTTTCTTTAGCAAAATAGCCCCACATTTTCCTTTTCAAAAAGTTCTCAGGTTTGCTCCAGGGAGGTCTAGCTGGATATTGTGATGTTTATATATCCCATCCCACACACTAGTCACATGACCAGAATCATCTGACTGAAGGGGATGGCACATATCCTCCATGATTATATCTCTTGGTTGAGCCTATGAAAGTGACCTGTCTCTGTTAAGGGAGCAGATAAATTCCACATACACACTGCAAGGCTACATATCAGCTTTCCCTCATTCCCACCCATCATAAAGAGCTAACATGTCAGCCTCTGAGAAACCGGATTAATGGTGGAAAAGTAGACACATCATTATCTACAGAACCCTTAGCTACCGTCATGTCCCAATCCACCTTCTCTCACTTTGTGGAAAAGGAAGAAGAATTGAGATTATTTTTCATTGCCCCTTGTCTAGCCAGCAAAGGAGAAGCAGAACCTTTCTAAGGCCTTGCCTACTTGGGAAAGACACTGTGTTAGAAAACAGGACATCAAGCATTACTCTATGTACCTGTACAGAAAAGGACATGCTGTGCTTTAAAACACATTAGTTGGCGCCAAGACGAGCTAGCATATTTTTAACATGATTTGTATGAATTGATATGATAGTTAACCCTAAAGTTAACCACAGCCAGCTAATATATTTTTAAACACAATTTATCCTCATCCATGCTAAGCATAAAGCTTTGTTTAACACTCAGTTAGTTAATGTGTTTTCTAACATTTTCCCAGTGCCATTTTCTCTGTACAACCCCAAACTGGCTTTCTTCCCACTGAAGGTGCCATCAATATTCCCACCAGATCACCAGGGCAGGAGACTTATTCCAGTTAATTTTTCCAAACACAAAGAAAGCATGGAAAATATCATTTAAAACCCCATGCTGACAGTTTCCCGCATGTTCAGGTGTTTTAACACCTAAGCAGTTTATAGCAATGTAATGCAGTACCCAGCCAGCTGCATGGGGCTTGGAGGAAATGGAAGACAAGATACCTGGGTGACTTGCATACATGGTACACTCTTGCATACCCCACTTTGAATATCCAATTGAGGTTCAGGTTATGGGAAGCAACGGTGAATGAACACAACCTATTGTCAGAATTCCCATGTTTTATGGTGAGTATTCAAATGAGCTTCCTCCATTTAGAAGCTCACCTTGTAATGGGGATGCTGCCAAGAATCTGCCTGGAAAGTCAGAGGGAAAATTCCTGATTTTTAAGTGTATAAGATTTCATTGCTTTTTTTTTTCTTTGGGTTTCTTTTAAATCAAAAATAGCTGTGAGATTGGGGGTGGGTGGGAATTGAGATAAGCCAGTGCTTTTCCCTTCTGGTCACAAAGTTGTCTGTGGAGCTCATACCTGCCTTAGTGTCTGCCTTCCTTCTATGGATGAGGTGATGTTTCTAGAACAGATGAACTTTGGAATGGCACAAAAACAGCTTAACCTTTTGTTGACTTGCTCTTTAATTAATTTCCCTGAAGTCAGTGCCACTGAGTTGGTTTAACAAGCTTTAATAGTGGTGTAAGTAGCATCCCAGGCAGTGCTAATGTAATTCTCCTCTGTGAATAATCGAGCTTGAGGAGGAAAGCTACCAGAGGCTCAGCTGACCACAGGCGATGTCTGCCTGGTTCTGTGTTATTTATGTGTAATGCAGTTGGACAAAAATGGCAGTGGTAGAGAAAGATGCTCAGGGTGCTGCAAGAAAGGACAGGTGAAGAAGCCAAGTCATAGGTCTGTCAAGGTTCAGCTGTGCTAAATGGAGAAGGATGGGGCTGCAGGGCAAAGGGAACACCAGCATGGCTCTACCATCTCTTAAGCGTAGGGACTGCAACTTGGGGACCATTCTTTATTGTACATCCCAGTTCTGTCCATAGATTTGAATATTCTAAGAGACAGGTCACCCCTTCTGTCCCTTCCAAATAGCTTTAGATTGATTTTTTTCTTAAAAATGCACATGAACTTTGCAAATCCATAAGCACCTACGTTTCAGAAGGGCTAAGCACTCACAAATCCATCTGAAACCTCTGAAAACCAAGGCCTATCAGTTTATTTTGTTTTTAAAGCAAATACTTCAATCCTCTTCAGAGCTGGGGGGAAATGTCAGCAGTGCCCACAGTCCTATACAGTAACAGCAAACCAGTGTGCACTGCTTAACCATCACGAGTAACTCTACAGTAACACACCACTGTGAGCATTCTGTGTTTAAAGACAACCGAACTGTTACAATGACAAATCAATATGAACATGTGCATGATATGAGGCATATTATTCTAAGGAAGCCAATTTACCTTCTCACTAGCAAGGACTTGTTAAAATTATAAACAACGAGTCGAAACCATTGTAACAATACTTGCCAACGTGCATTTTTAGCATCTTTTAAATATTTTAAATGTATTGTTATATTTCAATAAATAACTTGTTTGTATGCATAATGGAACCTTCTCGAGGGTAGGTCTATATTTACCTGCCGGGTCGACGCGTAGCATTCGACTTCTCGGAGTTCGAACTATCGCGTCTAATCTAGACGCGATAGTTCGAACTCCGAACGCGCTCCCGTTGACTCCGGAACTCTACCACCGCGAACGGCGGTGGCGGAGTCGATGGGGGAGCCGCGGACTTCGATCCCGCGGCGTCTGGACAGGTAAGAAGTTCGAACTAAGGTAGTTCGACTTCAGCTACGCTATTCGCGTACCTTAGTTCGACCCCCTGCCCTAGTGTAGACCAGGCCTTAATGAACCAACCTGTGGAGATACCGTGTGCAGCGTTTCTGTCTGATCTTATAAGCTAAGCTGGGCAGTATTTTGAAGGGGAGACTTTCAGTGAGTGCCTAGGTACAGCAGTAGGTGATACTGATGATTTTGAGAGTTGGAAGTGAGTATACCGGCTGAGTTACTGCTGAACAAATGACCCAGCGTGGTGGTAGGCATCACTACGCTATTGCAGGTGCTGACTTTTGGATGATTTCAACTGAGCTCATAGCCACTTGAGATTTGTTAAAGATACCATGGTAACACTTTAAATGAAGGTGTCTTTTATAACTGCTTTATCCTTACCTATAAATGAAATCTCAGTGCAGTTACCCCCTTAGTATATTATAAAGTATGTTATAAAATGCATTAATAATAAATGCTTAACAAGTTATGCAATGGCAATCTGTTAACAAAAGAAACTATAAGGTATAAATTGTATTGAACCAATGTATATCTTTAATACATGAACTTAATCTGTTATTGCTCTCCAGAATATTACGTAGTGGCTTATACGTTACTAAATAATAAAACTATTTATAGACGTCTCCTTAACATAGGGTGCTACCAATTTCATGGTACTTTTTTTTTGTAAATATATAAATGTCAGTGCGTGTATCTGGACAAATTCCACCTCTGATGATATTACTCTGCCAATTTACAAACTCTCTGAAATAATAAGTGAATATGTTTTTTCCTTCACTTCCTGTCTTAAACTGTTGTGTAGTGTTGTGGTGTGCAATTAAACAGCTGCCATGTTTCATATTAGAGTTGGCTTAATTTCAGTAGCAAATAAAGTGCTCCCTAAATATAGCGTGTCTATCATTTGGTAAAGAGCCCTGTGGTCCTACGGCACTACAGAAATTTCAGTGATTACCTAGCAGTGAATTGAAGGCTTATGAGTGGGTTTCAAAGCAGTGTGATGCTCCCATGAGAATGTCATGACGCTCTATCATACTTATTCAAAGATCAAACACTAAGAGAAAAACAAGAGAGGATATAAAATGTTCCATTCCCTGTGCAGGGACAGACTTGGGTCAGTCTGATAGCCACTCCCTTGTGTCTGCAAGACTCTCTAAAATGTAGTCTGATAACATTACAGGGGACAGCCAGCACTAGCCAACAGTCAGATACAGGGGAATTGACATCTAGGAAAACAGGCCAGTGACGAAGTTGACTCTTAGGGTATGTGTATACAGCCACTAGATATCCACTGCTGTGCAAATGTCTGGACTCGGGCTGTAGCCTGGGTTGTAGGACCCTGAAAGGTGGGAGGGACCCAGAGCTCGGGCTCCAGCCGAAGTCTGAAAGTTTACACTGCAGTGAAATAGCCTCACAGCCTGATCCCTGCAAGCCCGAGTCAACTGGCATGGGCCAGCCACGGGTTTTTCTGTGCTGTGTAGACATACACTTACCCACTTCTAAGCACTGGGGCATAACTAAAGATAAAGAAGCAAACTCTGCTCCCATTAACTTCAGTAAGGACCCAGATTTGGCCCTCGCTGAAGATTTCTTTTGATCAATTATCAGGAGGGTTAAAGATCTCATCCAGCCTGTGCTAGGGACAGTATCCACTCTACATGTGGAGAGTGCTGTGCAAGCCACACTTAGATTCACACCAGAAATAGGAACACTTGACAGGAAAACAGGATGTGTGGGATCTGCTGTCTACCCCCTTATTTTTCCAAGTGGATTTGCATTACAGAGACATGCACACAAACGGATGTGATTAATAAAAGAAACTGTGGTACTGACAGCCATTGTAAGCAATTTGGTTCATAGCTATACACAGACTGATGCTGTTTGACATTCCTTTCCAGGACTTTAGTATATTTATCAGATAAAGCAAAATGCTCTTAAGTACCTTGTTCTCTCTTAGCTAATATTCTGCTCCATTTTATTCAAGGAGCCCTGGTGAATGCCACAAATCAACAGGCTGTGAACTTCCCTACAAGTTACATCTGTAAGAACATCTCTCTGAGCTACTTAACCGTCAAACAAACTCAGCAGCGCTGCCTGGAGAACACAGCTGTGTACGTCGCTGCTAATATGGTCACTTCCAGGAAAGTGCTTTAATTAGATATAAAGTTATTTTAATTTTCCTCCTTTGGATGGAAAATGGAACTGGAAAAGAAAGATAGATGCAGTATACGAGGGGTCACAATTACATTCTCTGTCCCCAGAATGGTACTTTTAAAACAAGGAAAACCACCTCTAAAATGACCCTTAGCTGCCCTGGACCCAGGGTGAACTGATGAGCTGCTGTCTGGTTCTACTGTTAATGTAACATTGTGGCAAACTCAGGACAGCTAAGGCTTTGGAGGTGCTGAGTGGTCAGATTTGGGGTATTGATTCTTGGACAGAAGGGGAAAAGGTAGTTAGGTGTTTGGTACCTGTATCCTGTTCGCTCTAGGAACAGCTCCTCTCAGTGTGGTAGGGGAAGGAATCAGGCTATTATGTAAAATTAGAAATCTTCTTTGCAAAACAGCAGCTGCTAGGAGCTGTGGCCAATTTTTTGTATATTAAAGGCATCGCTGCATCAGGGAGGATTCAGATTCATGGGGGAGGAAATCTAAAAGAGCCCAGATCTGTCAGTAGCAGGGGAGCTCTGGAAGATGCTTTGGAATGAAGAGTAAGATCTAGGCACCTGAAGAGAGAGGCTGACTAAATCTCCCCTGGGCTTTCTGCAGAGTTTACCAGTTAACCTCTTGAAAGCTTGCTTGAAATTACAACCCATTTTTCAATGAGCTCTGGGTTTGATGATCAGTAATTCCACCCTGGGGCCAAATCCTGCCCTCCAAAACATAGACAGAATTCTCATGGAGGTGAGGACTGGAGTCTCCTAACAGCTGACTCATCGAGACAATCATATGGAGATAACTATTCTGAGGTTCCAATTCCTTATCCTCCTCCCCTCCCTGCCTCGGACAATCTTTCATGCTGCTTGCGCCCTCCCCTTCCTAATGCCTAGCACACCTGTGATTTATACTTGGGACAGGAGGGGCCCATGAGCATCTCCTTCTAAACAACACACCAAAGATGCTGCTGTGGATTCCATTTTGCAGAAGGAAGAGAGATGAGATATTGAGTCCAGCTCAGCAGTAACAACTCTTGCTGCCACAGCCTAGTTATGAATGAGTCCCAAGCCTATTCACTAGTGCTAGGTTTATTATACACAGGAGCACAGTACTTGAATATTCTATAGCGTTTTTCTCTTTGTCTCCATACCTCCATGCCTGCGTGAATGTGTGCACTCCTTGGGTGAGCATGCTACAACTAGAGATCGGTCTGAACCAGAACCCTGGATCTGAAAATACCTTCAGTTTGATGGAACTTTATATCTGCATCTAAAGTTCCTCTTTCTCCGGTCTGTATAATGGGCAAAACTGAATCCCTAGATAGGAGCACTCCCCAAATTTTGTGTATGTCCAAAATCCAGACTGGCCTGACTGTAAAATTCAGATCCAATCTATTACTATGATTTATGAAGATTAAGCCTGTGTGTGTGTGTGTGTGTGTGTGTGTCTATCTATCTATCTAATCTATCTATCCAGGCTCTGTGTGTGTGTGCGTGTGTATATGTCTCTATTGAATTGAAAGAAAATGCAGCAGCTAGCACCATAGTATGAGTTCCTTTCTATTGCATCTGAAAGCCCAGAAAACTCTATCAAGTTTCTGTCTCTGAAATGTCCTCCCTCACTTGATGAAAGAAAAAAAACAGAAAGAACAACAATCTGCTTGAGTCTGTCACCCAGCCATCAGCTTGTCAGCTCCTGATCCATTAACAGGACAAACCAGCAGCTTTAAGATAGCAACAGAAACTCTGGGAACTGCCCAGAAATAACGCTCCAGAATGAAGCAGTTTGATTCCAGTTGTCTCATCCTGTAAGACAGTATCTAAACTTTTTTTTCCTACTGGCTGCTCACAGCACAGCAATTGATGGAAGATGTATGTATCTTTTGTAGGAAATACTTAACAACATTTCACTCCGAGTACGTGGCAGCTGTGGAAAAACTAACATGCTTTTTATGGCCATAGCTCTACATATTACCACACCTCATGAATGATCTTTCAGCAAAATCTACCTTCCCCCCACAGCTACCTGCAGCTCTATCCTGTTATTGATTATTTTTCATTATTGACATTAGAGACAGCAAATCAGGAAACTGAGTTTCTGGGAAATGTTGTTTCTTCTAATCCAAACAAATGAATTCCTTGTCATTTCAAACTTCCTCTTCATTTGTCCTTCCTCTGTTCCTTCATTTGTCCTTCCGCTGTTCCTCATTTGGGTCCCAGAAGGTTGAAGTTACTATCATGCACACTTCTCAATGTTATTGTGGGAGAGAATTGTGTTTAATGTCAGCCAGGACTTACTCGTAACTTGCTTACTAACATCCCTCATGATCTTTCTGGGCTTTTTCTGCCTATGATGACTAATGTATATAACAGTGCTGAAGTTACTAAAAAAAACTTTACACTAGCTACCGTAAAATCTAGGGTTACTTTTCTCCCAGCACCTGCAGTGCAATTAATTATACTTGATGCGCAATGCTAGCAACATTTCTATGCTTCAGTGATCTCCTGGGAAATTCATGGAAGATGATTTAAGGGGTAGAACGTGTAGGCTAGTTTCAAACATATAAACTCACGCAGTACCAAGGCTCTAACTTGTTCTCTGCTAACTGCACTAATATAGACTTTCTGTGCTAGATATCATGGGTGTGAATATCAAGAGGGTGAGGAACTGTTTAGGTTGGTATAATTTTTAACTATGCATAATAGGATGAAATTACAGAAAGAGAAATGTTAGGCTAAACACCAGGAAAAAAGTTCCTACCCATGAAATCTATTACAAACCATGGAACAGGCCTCCTCACCCAGCCCACAGGAGGTAGTAGAAGTTCCCTTGTTTAAATTAGTCTGCAAAAAAGTTACCGTAGGGACCAATCCAGCTTTGGCCAGCTTGGGGTTAGACTAGAAATTCTTGTAAGTTTTCCTTTCTCTAGTATCAATGGTTAAACTTCATCATTTAATTATGGTAGTGTATATATAGACATTTTCCAAACACTCAAGAAGAATGGTCCCTACCCAGAGGAGCTCATAGTCTAGCTTTAACAAAAAATGTAGTAGGCCTTGAGACAGATCACAAGGTATCTGAGTAATACCTTGCACCATAAGTAGCCCCACTGACTCCAATGTGACTTCAAGATCCTATTCAATAGGCCAGATTCTCTGGTCTGCTAAGACTACTATGTTCCATTAAAGCACTGAAGAGCTAAGTGGCCTTAAATTGGCTGGAGATGACAGATGGGTCATTTCTTGGGGAATTCCACCCATACCCAAATAGAAAGCTGGTGGTGGTAGAAGGACAGGTTCAGAAACAGAATAGGGAGGGGAGAGTATAGGCCTATGTTGTGCCGGAGCTGGACACCTGAAGCTGAAAGCAGCTTCCGCTCTCTGTTCTGTGTGACTGTGAGGCTCGGACAGTGTGGTGAATCAAGGCCAATGTGAATGATGGCATCGCAATCTGGCCCTAGAGGACGTGAGTTTCTTGCAAAATAAAATGTAGCTAATTATTTTTAATCTTGGTTCATTATCTCACCCAGTTCTCTTCATAGGCTTCACAGAGACAAAGTACTTTGGTGTAAGTTCTATCTGAGAAATACCTTCATCCAGCTCATTAGCCAACCTGTTTACAAGGCATTCACCACCACAAAGAGAATTGGTAGGAACAGATGGGATGCTGAGCGGGCTTTGCAACTTCACCTTGAACAAATATTGACTCATATATTGCACTGAAGGATTATCTCTTTGATGTCTGGGCCAGCACATGGTGGGCAATGAAGAGTGATGAACTGGGTTTTCAGTGCACCAGAGAAAAATTCCCAGCACCTCTGACAAGTTATTTGAAGTCATTTCAATGGCCATTGCTCATCACACTTTGGACTTTCATTCTCCAGATGCTCCCTTTCCAAAATAATAGACGTTATCAGACTTGCACAAAAGGCTTTTTATCCTTTAGATCTGAATGTAAAGTCAGGGACATGCAGGTATCAATTGGATGACTTCAACAGCTGGAGAAGGGCCAGCCTCTATGTGTTAGGCGAAGGGTTTTTCCCACTTTTGGAAAATAATTAAGCAATTTCACACATATATTGAGCAACCTATTATCAAAGGTTCTGGAAGAGCTTTACAGACACTAGTTTAACCCTGAACCATCTCAGACGTAGGCAAGGATTAGCATGCCCATTTCTGCAGATGAATAAAATGAGACACTCAGAGAAGAATGCCTAGCCCAGGGTCACACGGTGAGTCAGTTGAAGATTTGGAAGAACCCAGTGTTCTGACTTGCATGAGTCCTCGTGCTACCTCCTAGCCCATAGTATTCCTTCCTCCTCCTTCTCCAGCCAGGATGTACCTTGGGTGTTACAATATGGTTCCTGTGGAATTACACATTTCACACCTGAAGAACCTCTGACTATGAACGCAATGAATGCCAAATGAGGTGGATTGATTTGACTTTCACTGCAAAGATTGTCCCATTAGTGAGTCTACTGGGCTACACTTTCTATTGCACTCATCACCCTGGAATCTGAGCCCTGGGGCACAGTGTTCACCTTATTAGATGTAGCCCCTTAGTGGCAGGGCTTTCTGAGGCTCAGAGCCAGTGAAAGATGGATTAATGCTGCAGGAAGCTCCTATCTTATTTCAGGGCTTGTTAGAGGAAGTTATATGTTAGAGGGCTGTGCTACATTGATTCTCTCTTGAAGCTGATGTGGACTTAATTTGTGTAGCCCATGCAATTCTGATTTTGAAGGGGTATGAGAGGCAACTTCTTCCCTCAGTCCTTCTCATGAAACATTCTTTGTGTTCTCCATTGGAAGTTAGATGAGAGCTAAGTTCTTCAAATCTGTCTAAGACAGGGGTTTTATTATATCAGGCAACCACAGAGGACACTTGCACATTTTCCCTTCAGTGATCTTCTGGCTAAATAACATATGGCAGATTTACATACATTTTACATATGCCCCAGGAGCCTTTCCTACTTCTGAGTTTGTTAAAACCTTGTAGGACTCATTTAAAAACAAATAAATCCAACAAATATAACACAGACTTATATTAGCAACTGGAGATATGAGCAGATGGAGAAAGTCCATGCTCAGATGGCATAGAGAAAGAGGGAAAGTCTATGTTGAGGTGCTTAGTGGTGAGGAAGGTATTGACAAATGCATGTTTGTGTTGCCAGGAGGTGGATGGGATAGGCCATGATTAGATCCCTACAGTGCTCTGTTACAAACAAAGAAAACACATACAGTTTCCAAGCTCCAAACAACTTTTAAGGTAATTGTTTTTCCTCTCCAGTTACCACGCTAAACACAGGGCTTATAACACCCAGGAAGTCACTATGAGATCCTATGAACTTGTAGTGTTTACCATCCACTAAGTGGCCACATTCTTCCTTCACTAGGGAGAAAAGCCTGGGAGATCTGTGTGAAATATTCCCAGAACAATTCATGTGGCATTTGATTGAATTAAGCAGCTCTTCAAAGTCCCCACCTTCCCCCAGAGATATACTCAAAATGCTTTTCCTTCAGCAGCAAGGAAGAAAAAGAGTTTTTAAGAAAGTCAGCCTAAAATTAAAGTGCACTTCAGCACTTAAATGATTAGTTCTAAGTTTTAGATGTAAGTATGTCTGCAGCCACAGTGAATAATATAACAAAAGTAGCTTAGATTTATATAACACCTTTATGCCCAATGAACACAAAGCACTTTGCAAATGTTGATATGGACTGTCCAAGAGTTACTCTGTCCAGAGATGAAATGCAGCAGCTTCTGGGGAGCAAGACTAATTAACAGTGCACATCAAAACTATACAATGATATAGGGCAGGAGGCAGGGCGGGTGCAAGGATGTTTCGCGCCCTAGGCGAAACTTCCACCTTGCCCCACCCCACCAGAGCCCTGTGGCAGATCTCCGCCCCGCCCTCCCACCCCACGGCAGCTCCCCCCGGCCCAGCGAGCCATGCGGCAGCTCCCCGCCCCAGCTCACTTCTTCTCCGCTTCTTCCCCGAGCATGCCATTGCCGCACCACTTCTCCCGCCTCCCAGGCTTGTGGCGCCAATCAGCTGTTTGGCGTCGCAAGCCTGGGAGGGAGAGAAGCAGAGCGGGGCAGTGTGCTCAGATGAGGAGGTGGAGCATAGTTGAGCTGGGGCAGGGAGTCCCCCTGCGTGCCGCCCCGCCCCTCTTCCCCGCACCCTCCTGCCCCAGCTCCCTCCACCTAAATGCCGACGACGACTGGGGCGGCCAAAGATCCAGCCGCCACGGTCGCTGCTGAAGGACCCGAAATGCCACCCCCCAAATGCTAGTGCCCTAGACGACTGCCTAGGTTGCCTAATGGGTTGCACCGGCCCTGGCAGGAGGCAGAAAAGATTGTCGTATGCAGTTGAAACTACAGAAGGGGGATGTAGGTGGAATTTAATTGGGATACCAAGGCTACTACCACAAATCCCCCTAAGAGCCTGATCCAAAGCCTCCAAAGGGCTTTGGATCAGACCGTAAATCTTCAACAAGATTTCTCAGGGCAGGAACATGCCTTTTGGGCACTGCCTTGTAATGGGGGATGATGTTGAGCCACCCCACCCCACAGGAAGCTTCGGGAGATGTTGAGTGTAAACTGCATGTCCAACAACACACATACATAGTTCCCATTAGTGTCAGTGGGAGATATGGTTTTAATGGAGGGGAGACCAGATTCAAGTATAGGGCAAATCTCCACACAACCACTTCCTTATTGCCACACTGTCCCTAAGCTTCAAGCATTCTGAGTGTTGTAAGAGATGGGCCATTGGTACAGGGTTCATTAGATATGAGAAGCCCAGCTACGGTGCCCTTGAATGAAAGAGAGAGTGAGAAGCGCTGTGTACACATGGAGCTTTGCATTTAAGGAGCAGCATGTGCGTTCCATTTGTGCCTTGTGGCTAAGCCTGCATAAATATCTATCACTACAATAAAGCTGATGTGGGGAACAGGACTGGAATGAAATTATACAATCCAATAATGGCACTCGGCTGATGCTCTCTAATCTGATTTCACTTGAGCCCTCCCCAATACCAAGCTTTTCCAACAGCTAATGTCTTGCCTTTTCATCAAAACCTCCAAACCAATTAAAATTACCATTCAAATAGCTTTCCACAGAACAGGAGCTGCTGCCTTTACTGTCAGGAGACCTAGAAGGATGCAAACATAGTACTGAAAAGCCAGTTTACTTTCATTCAGGGCAGTGTCCCTGCAGACATGTGGGCTGCATCTTTGTGCATTCTTTCTGTCAGCTAGTACTTACATCAGAGACACAGCTTGTGGCAAACATGCAAGATAGGAGGAGCAGTAGATTCTCTGGGCTTTGTGCACGGAGATGCTGGGTAGAAGGAAAGTTGATGGGAGAACTGAAGTAGCTGCCACAGGTTCATCTGTAGCGATGCATTGATGAAACACCTGGGAAATAGCTACCATTATTCTCCAGCACTCCATATGGAAATAATTATCATACTACATGCCAATGTTTCCAAAATGCAGGAGACAAATTATTCATTATGCAAACTGGCCAGGCAAAGCAGAGAGCATTGGGAAACAGTTGTGCATGTGAACAACCAGAGAGGTTTAATTTACAGAGACATTTAATTTAAGTTAAAGTTTACATTTGAATCAGGGAGACAATGAAATCAAACCAACAAAACTTACATACAAAATAAGCCTTGGGCTGCTTGTCAATCTACAGCAAGAGCAGCCATTGCTGTACCCCCTTTCCCCTCCATTGTCTCCACTTTGCTTTTCATAAACACTGCCCTTCTAATCAGGGCTGCCTTCCAACAGAGCTGGACAGGCCATTGTCAATGTAAAGATACCACATTATTCTCTGCAGGCTTCTGTAAGCCAAATTATTTTCTATTACTCATAAATGATAGACAGATTAATTGATGCTTTGCAGAAAGCCACTAGGTTGAGCCAGGAGCTCAGGGGGTGTGGGTGTCTGATGATGCTATTGGATGCAGAATGGCTGACTACAGAACTCAAATTGAGCAGAGAAGGGAGCTAGAAACAAGAGCTGTTGCAATGCAGCAAGCTTCTGAAAATGCCAATGGAGCATCCCAATTGCTCCCTGAAGAAGGGGCTTTCAGAGGAACCCAGACACAAAGTGAATCATACAGCAAATCAGGATATAGGTGGATGTCTCTAGTGGGATGCACAGCAAGAGGTAGTCTTAGAACAGAGAGACAGCCTGACCAAGGATTCACAGTGTCACCTTGCAAATATATTGGCTGCTTTCATTACCCAAAGCATATACTGTACAATTAAAAATAGACTTGAATGTATTGATATTACAGTTGCTCCCAGGATCGAGGTACCCTGGGTGTAATTTTGCTTCTCCTCCAGAGTCAAACTGACAGACTAAGTAGAAGTTCTGATGTTAATCATAAATCTTATCTTCTGCCACATAACAAAAGGGGTTATTTCAGGACTAATCTGTTTTTTTCAAAATACAGACATATTGAGAAAAGAGATTATCTTACATAAAATAAAGGAAATTGTGGTATTTTAAAGCCATAATCCATTCCCCTTTGTATAAAATAAGATAAATATCTTGATTTAATTCAGTGCAATTACAAGAAGCTTTTATCTTATCATAAAATTCTTGGCTTTTTCTGATGACGCATTTTTAAGCTGTGCACCTGGCCACAGCACAGCCACCAGAGTTAACACTGTCAAGGCTGGCAAATCATGGCCCATTATAAGAAAGACTCCCCACCAACAAGGATATAGCTCAAATGCTGGTATTAGAAATGACAACTGTAAATGGGTAGAGCATTTCAGAACAGGTACACAGCAGGTGTCTCATTCAGAACAACATGAAACCAGAGTTGGCATATGTAGTCTGTGTATTACCTGCCTAGTGCAGGGCTTCACTGGGCTGGTGAATGCGTCACACAGATGAAGCAGCACAATTGTTGCACAGGTTCCTTAAGTGACCCCATCAATGTCAATGTCACTATAACCCGACAATCTGGATAAACCAGGGATGCTACAGGTCCCCCAACAGGGGATAGATGCCAGTGAACATTTGAGGTCTGTGGGAAGAAGGCTGAACCCCTTCCACACCCCTTTTCCTGAACTTTGCAGGATCATTCTAAACAACCAGGTTTAAATTTTGCACCAAAACTAGGAAAGAAAAAAAAAGGGGTGTGTGGGAAACTCAGCCTAAACTTCCAGGTTGACAGCCATGTAAAGAGAAATTAGCACCTCAGCTTTTTATCCTGGGTGAAGCCAAGTCCAATAAATTGATTGCAATTACAAGTAAAAAGGAAGGATTAGGCAAAAGCTGCAGGAAAAAAAAACATAAAAATATAACTACAACCTTCCTTCACCCCCATGTTGGAGGGTTTTTGCTTCAATGGTTGTGAAATCTTGTCACCCACTCCAAACAAGGATTAAAGCGAAGCTGTGAATATATTTCACACATTAAGCACAGCCTCCCAGAATCATTTCTTCAGTACAATTACTAGCCACAAAAAAATCCCCAACAAGTTTTCTTGCTTTGATTTAGTAACACTACAATTCACACTCTTTCCATTCTAGATATGGTTCCAGTCTCCTCTCTATGTAGCACTGGTCCCGAGTTCTTGCCTTTGAAATTTTGTCTAAGGTTGGCTTTTACATGAAGGCATTTTGAATTAATGATCCAGCATAAAGGCTGGCTAGCCTGGCGGTAATGTGTAATGAACCTATAGCTCAAAGACATCTCACTTACCAGCGGCCCCGCTGACTTCTTCTGCTCCATTCCACTTAGGTTAAACTTCAACAGGTCTGAGGAAGCCTGCGAGATGTAGCTGGTGTGCTTGTTAAACAACATAGGCCAGATCCTCAGCTGGTGTAGATTGACATAGTTCCATTAAAGTAAACAGAGCTAGAAGAGGCTGATTTACACCAGCTGAGGATCTGGCCCCATATGTATTACTGGCAAATATTTCTTTTAAAGAAGGTATTTTTCCTCCTAAATACACCTCTTTATATGAAGCAATTAAAATGTTTATATAATGGTGGGCCTGCCCTTTTTCCATTGCTCCCAGCTCTGCTTTTTAACTCATCTGTGCTAACGCTGAAAGGGAAGCAGCTCAATGAGAGCTCAGAAGGCTGCATGAGACAGAACTCAGTAATGAGAACATTTATTGAAGGAGTGAGTAGGGGTAGGTCAGGCAGGGAAAAGCCACTGGAAACCTAAAGGACAAGGAAGGAAGCCCAGTGCTGGGTGAGACAGACAACCACTTCTAAATGGTCTCTCACGTCTCTTCTGCCTCACTGTCTATATCTCCATCTTCTTCCCATTGTATGCACGTTCTGACCATCACAAATACCCTTGCTCCAGATTGGTTTCACACCTGCAGTCTGACAGCCCTCTAAAATTGACTAAATGTGCTGCTTTTCCACCTAGCTCAGCAAGGGGGGAAAGGGAAGGGCAATTATAAAGAGGGTGTTGATTGAATCTTAAATTTAACTGTCTTTAATACTGTACAGAGCACACCTAGTGCTCAGCTCCTTTGGTGTATGTGCAGTTCTCTTTTGGTTCTGGTGAGGGGTTTCTCTGCTGTCGACTCATAGATTTTAAGGCCAGAAGGGACCATTATGATTATCTAGCCTGATGTCCTGCATAATACGAGTCATAAAACCTCACCCAGTAATTCCTACATCAAGTCCATCACTTCTGTTTGAGCTAGAGCATCTCTTTTAGGAAGAGATCCAGTCTTGACTTAAAGCCCACCAGTGATGGAGTATTGACCACATCCCTAGGTAACTTGTGTCAATGGTTAATTACCTTCAGTGACATTTATGGCTCTTCATGTTCTGCCTTTTGATCCTATGTTTAAAGATCTGCCAATCTCAGCATTTGTGAAATTTACTTCAAAAATCTTGTATGAAGGCAATGACTATGATGCCAAAATGTAAGATACAGTGAGATGCCAAGTGTCCCTGGGAAGTTGGAACTTATGTTTTATTGCCAATATTGGAAAACATTTTTTAAAATTACAAGAAATCTCATCAAATAAACTGCAAAGTTTTTCTTCATTTTATGTCTAATTACCCCTTAGGTTTTTATAAAACAAGTCTTCAGAGTGGAAGTTAATGAAGGTAAAATCAAAAGCAATTTGCTCTTGACTAAGGTCAACCTAAAATTAGAAATGGAAAAGGCCTGTTAAGTTATTTAGTCTAGTTCCCCTTCTCTCACTCACACTTTCCTCTGCCCAATGCAAGATTGTCCCCCTACAATATATTTGTTTCAAGTGCATTGCCAAGTCTAGGTTTAAATATCTCAACCAATGCTATTACGCGGCTACATTTACTACTGTACCATCAATGCTTAACCTGAAGGAGAAAGACTGGGCAAACAGAACAGCTGTACAAAAAGAAAATTATTTAGGGCCTGATCCAAGTTCCATTAAAGTCAATGAGAGAGTTTTCAGTGATATTAATAGCATTGGGTGCAGGCTATAAACCTGTATATTTGTGCTCCCTCTGCTATTAGTTCAGTTATTTTAGTTGCATAAAAGCTTTCTCTTTCTATTATCTTTTCTCCAAATAATGGGGCTGAATTCACCATTAGCATAAGGATTTTTTGTCTACCAAACTTTATTAAATATACCCCACCCCAGTAGCACTGGGGAGCCCAGCCCACTTGCGTTCCAGACAGAAACAGTAACACAGCCGGGCTCAGTTAAAATACAGGGGATGCTAAGCAAATCACAGCTCATGGCTATAGTGCATCCCCAGAGCATCCGTCACCATCCGCTAGCTTCAGCCTGAGGTAGCGCAGCAGGTTCTGGCACTCCCGGGAGTTGGCAGTCACCACAGCAGGGATGGAGGAGAGCATCTCTTTGATCGTCTCTTGCATTTCCTCATGGCTCCTTAGCACCATCTGGGCATGATGGAGTTTCCCCTCCAGGATTCTCCTTTGGTCCTGGTAGTCACGCTGCATCGCCAGGAGTAGCTCCCTCAGCTTGTTCACCTCCTGCCACAGCCAGACTTTCTCCTGGACAGCGTCAGCATCCAGTGGTGTTGTGTTGGGCTCCCGGCCCCTCACCTCCTCCCACAGCACCTCAGCCTCCGTCTCCGCACGCTGGAGCAGGTGCTTCAGGTGAGAGACCTCCTCCTTCAGATTCGTGACTTCTCCACTCCAGTGGATGAGCTGCAGCATCTTCTCCTCCTGTTGCCGCATGATGTCCTGCAGCTCCTTCTCGGTCTGAAACCTGACTCCCAGGGTCTTGTTTAGCTTGGCAAGGTTTGCATCCCGGGCATCGATCTCTGCCTGGAGCCTGGATTCCAGGCTCTCCAGCTGGCAGTTAGGCAGCTGGTGTACTCAGACTATTGTCTATCACGCTGACCAATACTGTGTCATTGTCTCCCTGTGCTCCCCCATCTGTCTGAATCTACATGTTGTTTCTTGTCATATATTTAGATTATAAATGCTACGGGGCAGGGACTGCATCTTTGCTCTGTGTTTGTATAGCACCTAGCACAATGGACTGGGGACCCTAGGTGCTACTGCAATACAAATAACAATGAATAACAACAACTAGCGAACACATATCCATTGAAGTCAATAGAGCTGAGCCACTTTTGCCAGTGGTGAATGGCATCCATAATCCTGCACTTATGACAGCACACACCGTTACGCTGGAAATGATGCTGCAGTGCCACAGAGACATGTGCTATACCAAACGCAACCTCAAAACAAACTTTATATGATCAACATCAAGGGCATTCTTTCCCCTCTCAGTGGAACTTGTAAAATGCTAGGTTCCAACAGCTCTAACCGAACAAAGAGCTTTTATGGCCATATCTGTGTCACTTCCTCCCTGCAGAGTTATAGGGTTAAGAATGATCAGCTACTTATAGATTCATAGATTTTAAGACCAGAAGAGACTGTTGTGATAATTTAATTTACTCTCCGGAATAACACAAGTCACATAACTTCCCTGAATTAATTCCTGCTTCAACAGCTGTGGTTGAATTAGAGCAGATCTTTTTGAAAAACATCCCATCTTGATTGAAAGCTCACCACAACCCTTAGTAAGCTGTTCTGATGGCTCTCTCTTAAACAATTGTACCTTATTTCTAGTCTGAATTTGTCGACCTTCAATTTTCATCCATTGTCAGATCTTTGCTAGATTTAAGAGCCCTTTATAACCAAATTTATGTTCCTTATGTGGGTAGTTATAGACTGTGATCAAGTCACCCCTTTACTTTCTTTGATAAGCTAAATAGATTGACTGCCTCAACTCTCTCACTATGAGGTATTCTTTAATTTTTCTCACAGCTCTTCTCTGAACCCTGTTTCAGCATCTTCCTTGAATTGCAGACATCCAAACTGGACTCTGTATTACAGGAGTGGTCACACCAGTGCCAATCCAGAGGTAATAAATCTCGCTATTTCTACTCGATATTCCCTGTTTATACATCCAAGGATGCATTAGCCCTTTTGGCCACAGCATTACACTGGAAGCTCATGTTCAGCTGATTATCCACCAAGACCCCCAAGTCTTTTTCAGACTCACTGCTTACCCGGATAGTCCTGTAAGTATGGACTGCATTCTTTGTTCCTAGGTGTACGACCTTATATTTGGCCATACTGAAACACCAGTTTACCAAGCAATCCATATTGCTCTGTATCAGTAACTTGTCCTTCTCGTTATTTACCAGTCCCCCAAGCTTTGGGTCAACTGCAAACTTTATCAATAATGATTTCATATTTTTTCTAGGTCATTGATAAAAATATTAAACAGCATAGGGCCAAGAAACAGTCCCACTAGAAACACTGCTGCTCCATGACAACTCCTCATTTACAACAGTGCTGTAACAAGGGTGAGGCGAGTGAGGCAGTTTCCTCAGGCGCACAACGCGGAGGGGTGCAGCTCTACTGCGATCGTTGGCGCATCGGTGGCAGCTCTACCGCCGCCGCTTCTTCGGTGGCAATTCAGTGATGGGTCCCTGAGTCCCTCTCGGAGAGAAGGACCCGCCACTGAATTACCACTACCACTTCATTAATTCTTCGGCCGCAATTCGGCGGCGGGTCCTTCTCTCCGAGAGGGACTCAGGCACCCGCTGCCGAATTGCCGCCGAAGATCCTGGAGCAGGCCCTTGCCTTGAGCACAAAAGTTCCTTGTTACGGCTCTGATTTACAATTACATTTTGAGACCTATCAGTTAGGTGCCATGTTGATTTTTATATAATTCTAGTTTCTTAATCAAAATGTGCCTTACATAAGTAAAAGTATATTATATCAAGTGTTACCTTTATCAACCAAACCTGTAATCTCAGCAGATAGATTTTCCATAAACACATGTTGATTGGCATTAATTATATTCCCCTCTTACATTTTTTATTAATCGAGACTTGAATCAGCCGTTTTCAAAGTTCTGGTTATCTCACTATCCTGTGAGGATAGATTCTCTCTGTCTTGTTTACGCTTGGCCAAGCAGGCAGAGGACTATCAATTGGCTGGTTACAGCTTCCTGGGTCTCTGTTGGTCCCTGGTCCTGGGCACAGGTTAGAGCAATCTCTTGGCTGCTAAATTGTGCAAGCCAGTTATGACCCTCCAAGACACTTTTCCAGCTGGGGGATAGCATTCCACTCCAACCACTACCCCTCTCAGCCTCTATATGGCACCTATACTGGGAGTGGATGGGAGGAAAGCATAGTAGCCAGATCTATACTTGCTGGCGTATGCCCAGTTTGGGAGTTGTGAACAGTCTCTGCTCTCTATATGCTGCCTGAGTGATGCAAAGGAGTGGAGTAGGGTCGAGAATCTGCCCCTTAGTGCTTTATAATAACAGAAGTAAGCCAACTTTTACTCCAAGTGATGAGGTCAGGTCATGACATGAGCTGCAGCCACACAATACAGCTTCTGACTTCCTGCAAGAGGGATGCATTGAAGCTATAAAGTGCTATTCTTGTCTCTTAACATTATTCTTGAATTGATATATTGTATTGTAAAACACCTCTCATTACATTGCCAGAGAACTGAAACCGACAAACATTTCCAAATTAAACCCCGGAGGGAAATGTTCTTTATCATCATTAAATGTTACAGTTTAAATAAGCTTTTCCTCCTTTTGCTCTATTATTTTAAACTGACACCAGATGAAAACGGAGAGATATAGCAAATCCTAAATTCATGTCATGTGGTAGTAATTGCGTCTAAATTATGTTCCCTAAATCTCTGAGCTCTTTGTTCACCTGATGCTCAGCCATGATGAAATAAAGAAAGCACTAAACCACCTAAGTCTACTTTGTGTAATGATTTTGTGTGCTTCAGTTATCAGCCCTCCCACATGCTAGGTCATGAAGGCTTCACTGAGAATAGAACTCCGGACGTTCTGCTCCAAAAACATAAACTCTGCCAAAGGAGTTCTGTGAAGAAATCTCCATTAGCTATAAAAGAGAAGGAAACCTATTTCTCCCTGGCTCTCCAGCCCCTAGAAGGCAATATGATAACATACTTGAGCAAGTCGGCAGGGGGCAATGGTGCACAATCACACTTAATCAGCCCAATAAATTACAACAGCACATAAAAAAGAATTCTATTTACCTAAGTGGAGAAAAATAGATCTTGCAACATTACATTTGAAAAAAACTGGAGAGGTTGGAGTCCATTTTAATTTGACAGATGAATCAAAATAGTACTTTATCAGCTTCACTAATAAACCAATTAGGTCTCTAATACCCAGTCCATAAAGTTTCCTTTAAAAATCATTTCTCAAAGAGGAATTAAATAGACACACACAGAAAAGCAAAATTGCTGGAGGGTGGGAGATTTCATAAATGTGGCTTTTCTCAAATTCTTGGGTCAGATATTTCCTTAGTGGGAATAGTGGGACTGTAGTCAGTTGGTTATTTTATGTACTTTGCAATCAGGTGAATTACATGTTCAGTGGATTTTATCATTGAGAAGGTCACTGCTAGAAGATAATATATTACACCTCCTAGAGTTCCATGGGCTGTGATCATATCAGATCTCTTAAGCAGAGCAAGTTTACTACTGATCATGTATGGGAGAACATTCATGGAAATCCAGTGTGCTGCAGGAAGCGTTGTGGATGATTCAGAATATGACAATATCCCATCCCTAGTGCTAAAGAACATTGTGATCCTGGAGGTACTAAAGCTACCTCTAACAGATGTAAAGTCAACGTTTCCACCATCTGGGGTCATTAAAGTTTCTGTGGCAGTTTTTGCAGGAATTAAGGATGTTAGCCCTTGTGGCCTGGTCAGATTCCATTTTGGGTAGCAACATTCTGCCCAGCTAAGTTCTCCCTGGGTATCTTTACACTGCAGCTGGGAAGAAGCCTCCCAGCGTGGGTAGATAGATGCACACTAGCTGTGCTCGAGCTAAAAATAAATGCAAAATGTGTAATGAATTTTTTTTATTTGAACTTTGTCATAGGGTTTTTCTACCATGACCAACCCACTCTTGACTGGGTGTGTTTCTGAGTTTACTGCATTGCCTAGTGGAGGTGCTCTCGCTACATTATCCTATTCCACGCTCATCAGGGACAAGCAGCAGCAAAAATTCCAGTAACTCTTGGAGGACTGGTTGAGGTGCATGTTGCCAATTGACTTAGCGCAACAGAGCCCACCCTAGCAGCCTACAAGCTAAATAGTCACTCCAAAATTCAAACAGCATCAGGGGTCAGCTTGTTGGCGTAGAAGCAGCAGGTATTTACCAGCAAGCAGGAGATCCTGGGTTTGACTTAATCTTTCACCTCTGAGCAAGGGGAAGATCAGAACGTTTAGCAAGTTTGTCCAAGCAAAGCTGCATTCTGTACTGAAAAAGCAAAATTTTAGTTAAAGAGAAATCTTCCCCCATCTCTGGTAGAAACCGTTGCACCCTCAAGATAAAATCCAGGTCCTTCTTGAAGTGTTCAGACATTCTGTTTCCAGCATCATAAATATCACAGTGGGAATGTAGCAACTTGCTGGTCAGATAGACTGTGCACAACACATTTCCCTCTCCAGAAATATTTGCCTTCCAGTTTATATAGCGCAGTGGTAGTTTTTTCTAATTTGTGTGTATGTGAGAGAAAGAATGAATGGGTGGAGGAGGCATGTTTTTTACTGTACAGCAAAAAAAAAGACAAAAAAATTCTTCTCTACTGTTATTCTACTGGCTTCCATGGAATTCTAACAGAGGTGGGACATGGGGAGGAAATTGTCCCACAGTATCTTGCACTCCTTGGGACTGTCTCTTTTTAGTTCTTGCAGTCCAACCTTTCTACTAAGCAGCTGTTTTGGTGCTTATAGACATCTGAATTTTATGAGCGAGAGAGGGAGACAATGGAGGAATAAGTCATGCTACAGGTTAGCTCATACCTGAGGCTAATGCACTTTCCCTGACAAAAAACGCCCATGCTGTCAGCTTGTCATGTCTCAAGGGACAGCCCTGACCCTGGAAAGCTGGAGGAGGTAAGTGACTAGAAAAGAGAGAGGCTGCATTTGAAAGGCTGTCATCTGAAGATACTCAGGGTGTAAATCTCCAGCTGTTTGGGAATAAGGAGCCTGTTCCCTCTGATCCTTAGTATAGCCTGATCCATAAATGGGAGAAAACGCTGGCGCTTCCAAACCCTTGGGTAAATGGCAATGAATGCATTTTAGTTCAACGCAGGAAGGTCTGCTAGCTGGGTGTCTGTCTAATGCCCAGTAAAGTATAACAGACAAGAGTAAAGGGAAGCTGTATAGGCAGAAGTAGAGATTTCTAGCCATAAAACTAGAGTGCTTGAGAGACTCTTCTCAGTTATATCAGAATGCAACATAACAACACATTTTTAACTAATCTCCGGATTTCCTGATTCAAACAGCATCCCCTGTGTACAAAATCCTACCAAAGCACGTACAAATGCATCGTTCCCCTCAGCTCTCTGGCTACCTTGTTAGAGAAGACTGGATTGACTAAGTGATGCGTAGAGCACACTGGTATCATTCAGCGAGTGCTATTACCAGTTTGTGCGTATCTGGATGGAAAGAAGCAAATTTTCAGACTTAAGCACAACATGTACAGACCCGGGAGTCTGTGTGTGCAGGTTGAGAAAAGTGGGGCACCGCTACCTAATGTGCAGGTGTCATCGCTTGCTTGTGCTTTCCAGTTTTGCAGGCACACTCATTCTCTGCGGCCACATTTGAAAATCCTAATTCCGTAAAAGAGAGTGAACATGAACTTGGCCATAGCCAGAGAGATAGTGGCTGGGAGAGTTGAAGGTAGAAAGGGAACATGCCGTCAAGAGTGAATTCCTGTGAGGACTCCTCATTAGCACAGCCTTTATTGCTATGGTGATTACCCATCTGTTTAAAACTGTTTAGAGAAATGAGTAGGACTTGTAATTCATCCCTTTCAGAGTCATGTCTGCATTGTTCTAAAGCGTGACTCTCAGGAGAAGTGTGGAGAGCACAGATGGTGCCAGACTGGAGCAGGCACAGTCCACAGATGGCACCATGAGGGAACAAGCAGATTGCAGGTGCATGGGTGTGCAAAGGGAGAGAGATGTACTATATGCCTTCTGAACTGATTTCCTTTCCTGCTGCTTTGGCATGTTGCTTCAAATCTATCTACTGGCTTCCACCTTCCACAACAATTCAACCTTCTCATCTTCACCTGCCAGGCCCCGCACAGTTCTGCTCCTGCCTATATCTCCCGGTCAGAATTACAGGGCTAGTGTAATTACACCACTGCCTTAAGCTACATGGCTTTATCTATCCTGGGGAGGAATTCCATAATTCTCCCATCCTTAGATCGAGCCCTGAACTACAGGACCCTGTGGATAACCCATGATACCCAGCAGGTCCCACTGGATTCAGTTCCTGAGACTCTTCCTTCAGGAGGCTGTGACCAAGCAGACATCTTAAGATAAGTGTTGTTTATTTTGAAGTAGGAAAAAAGAATTTATAGAAAAAGGTTTTTAAAACAACAATTGACCCACATGTCTATCTTACCTACAGGCTTATCATTCCCTGATGGTAAGCTAGATAGGCCTAACATCTTCAGACACCCTGGGGAGTCCTCGTGTTTCAGCCCGGTTCCCCTGAACAATTCCCTCTCTCCCAAAAGAGAGACCCTTTTTAAACAGCCACAGTTCTTTTGTTCTTCTGTATTTGTGGGCTTTGGCCTTTCTGGTCCAAATCAGTCCTGTAGGCTCATCAGAGATTGAGCCAATGGTCTGGCACTGTCCCATAAATACTCTCAAGTGTTTCCTGAGGGGTGTCTTATCTTCTGCCATTCTTTTTCTGCTGGTATTTCCTCATAACTAAGGCTACGATTTAGTCACGGAGGTCGCCAAAGTCACGGAATCCATGACTTCGGTGACCTCCATGACTTCAGCCTGTGGTGGTCGGGAGCTGCAGGGTCCCCTGCCTCCAGTGGGGGCAGAGAGCTATGGGGTACCCCCGCTGCCTCTGGTGGCCCCGGAAGTTCCAAGTCGCTGCAGGTGGCTGGGTACTCCGCAGCTCTCAGCCGCCACAGGTGGCAGGGTCACCCCCAAGCCCATGGCCACCACAGGTGGCGGGGAACCCTGCAGCTCCCAGCCATGGTGGGGGAACCCCCACAGCTCCTGGCCTGCTGCTGATGGGGTTACCCCACAGCTTCTGGCTGACATGGGAGGTGGGGGCACCCCACAGCTCCTGGCCCCCATGGGCAGCGGGAGACCCCCGGTGCTGCAGGTGGCAGGGGTACCCCACAGCCCCTAGCTGCTGCAGGTGACTCCTAACCCCTGTGCAGCTGCCCTGCTTCAGGTGGCGTGAAGACCGGCAGATCCCCATTTTGTCAGGTATATTTTTTGTAAAAGTTAGGGACAAGTCACGGCTTCCGTGAATTTTTCTTTTTTGCCCCTGACCTGTCTGTGACTTTTACTAAAAAATATCCATGACAAAATCTTAGCCTTACTTATAACCCCCTGTAATACAAACCCAACATATTCATACAGTAAACATCCCATTAACCAGGTCAATATACAGTATTCCTAAATTAAATATAGCTCCAAATCAGTCATACTCCCCTCTCGCTCCCTTTGCTCTTCCCTCCTCACTGCCTCTTTTGTATCCTTCTCCCTTCTCCCTTCCTCAATTCATGCTTATTCCTCAATCCCTTATGCTTGGGTAAAGTCTCCCTCTTATGCCCAAGCAACCCCTCTCAGCTCCTTGAACCAGACATCTTCCACAAAGCCTTTCAACCCAGTTAGGTTCTTACATCATCTCAAATTCATACAGGGACCCAATGTGCTTGTAGGTGTCGGTATCGCTGAGGCTGTGAGTCCCCTATAGTCTAAGAATTGGCTTCTCCGGCTGTGCAGTGCCAAGCATGATATAGGTTCTCGGTAAATATTGCAGGCTGGGGGCACAGCCAGAAACATCAGAGCATATATAAGCATGGACAGACCAGTACTAGAGTACACCTGGTGTGCGGGGTAGTGCTATGCCCACAAAATGTATCGGCAAAGAAGACCTCATTAAGTACTAATCCAAGTGTAGATTGGTTCCGACCAAAGCTCAACTGCTCAGAAAGGAGTTGGTGGTTGGGGGAGGGGAGGACTATGTAGAATGCTAGTGCCACCCTAAGCAAAGGAATCCTTCTTCAAAAATATTTGTGTGAGGAATGGGGAAGGTGGGTTGGGCATTCAGAGGGCATTGAGAAGATGAGGTGTCCAGGCACCATTGAATAGGCATGGTGAAGGTATGATACTAGCTCTTTGATGCTCCAGAGCAGCAATGCCATGCAGGTGAAACTTTATCTCGCAGCACCAGCTGGTATCTCCATGATCACCAGTGCATAAACAGCAGAAGAGGACTGGTGCGCTGGGCTTCCCACTCCACAATACTGACACATCAGATGCTCTGGACTGGTTGGATCTGAATTCTGCTGAGACAGCCAGACTCCTTTCACCTGACTTCATTCTTCCACACCGTTCTCTATTGCTTTGTCTGTCTCTTTAAATCACTCACCCTTTAAATCATTCATGTCTTGGGTGTAATTTTAACTACTGTTTGGAGAGATAAAGATCTGCTCTCCTGGGAATTAATTTATTGCCAAAACCTACTGACCAAGTCCCATCTTATTGCAATGAGGACTAATTCTCTTTCGGTAACTCTTCATATCTCAGGGTACAGCTACACTACCCGCTGGATTGGTGGGTAGCGATCGATCTATCGGGGATCGATTATCGCATGTAGTGTTGACGTGATAAATCGATCCCCGATTGGTCTCCCATCGACTGCTAAACTCCAGCTCAGCAAAAGGTGGAAGCAAAGTTGACGGGGGAGCTACGGTGCACCGCGAGGATGCGAAGTAAGTAATTTTAATTCGATCTCAGATACGTTGACTTCAGCTACACTATTCTCAGTGTAGACCAGGCCACAGATACTTTTCCCGGCAATCAACCCCTGGAGAACCACAGAGGGTACACTCAAGGTCTGCCCACTTTAATGGGGTGTAATTTGGTTTGCATAGCATGCAAGGGAGAGAAAGTTTGTAGCTAATGGCACAGAGGGAGACTTCTCGGTTGGATGTAAGACATAATGCTATTGATGGGCCAATGATCTGTGGAGATGCAATCAGGTGCTGAGGGGGTTAAGGGCCTTGTGAGATTGAAGCCATCTTAAGGGCACGACTATTGTCAAAAATCACATCTGAAAATAAGCAAATTAGTTCCCTTCCACAGCACCAGCATCTTGAGATTTATTTATTGCAACCAGCAATCAGCCTGTACAATTTGTACAGTTTGTACAATCTCGCTGCTTCCTCTCCACTGCGATACAAAGCTCACTTGGAGGTGGCAGAGATGGACCTAACGGCAATGGTCTCCATGCAGGAGGATTTACAAGGAAGGCCTCAGAATGGTTGCCTGCCTCTGAAAAGAAACCCCAAGAGGAGGAAGGAGCAGAGAGTAATATTTCTTCCCCTGGGGGAGGGAAAAGGTGGCCTGCTGATTTAAAAGGACTTACTGTGCAGGTGTTTTATTTATTAGTTTCCATAGTGTTCTATTGCATAGTCATATAATTCTCAAATGTGTCAGCCCCTTCTCTCCATGTGTGCAATAGCCTGTTGCACAATCTCCCATCCACCACTGCCAAGGCAGACAAAAGGACAGGAGAAAAAAAGTGCTATTATCCCAATTTTGCAGATGGGGAATTGAGACAGAGAGACTAAGGCCATGTCTACACTACAGGCGTTACAGACACGGACTACAGTGATGGAAGTGGGTTTTCCATTGTTGTAAGAGCTTCACTTCCCTGAGTGACAGTAGCTAGATCAATGGAAGCATTCTTCCATCGGCCTAGCTGTATCGAAACTGTCTGTTAGGTCAGCAGAGCTCCGGCACTCAGGGGTGTGGATTATTCACACCCCTGAGCACTGTAGCTATGTCAACCTAAATTGTAAGTGTGGACTAGACTTAAGGGACTTGCCCAGGGTCACCTGGGAAGTCTGAGCGATGCTCCTGTATCAAGAGAAGAACAGACCCGCTGTGTTCATCCAGCACAAACATGGGTGACTGCTGGGAGAAGGAGACATCCAAAGGAATGTATCTGCCTGGATACAGATACCTGGTTAATACCCTTTTCATGCAAGCTTCTACATCACGCAGCAGTGACCGTCTCCCCAACACATTCCAAACAGACCTTTCAGAGGGATGGAAATACCATTTCACACAACAGTTCTCTCTTTCTTTTATGGAAATTGCAACCTTTTCCTCCCAACAACCAGGCTGGAATTATTTTTACGCCTACTGAGTTCTAAGCCATATAATTGCTAAACTTTAAAAACCCAGACACCTGAGAAACTGGTGACAACAGATCAACTGTCCAAACAGCAGAAAGAAAGCACTGGATCAAGGTGGCTTCAGCTTTATAGAAGCAATTACCTGTGGCTTCTAGGGGGGGGCAACTGATAAGGCTACAGCACAGTGCTAGGCATTAACTTCTGCATGGAATTCAAAGAGTTTTATACAGCCTTGCTGTTCTGAGAGTGGAGCAAGGGGTAGGTGGGTTATTTATTTTGTATATATAAGGACCAATGGTTCATCATTTTTAGAGCCTGTATTTTCTCCTTCTCCCTTTGCTCTTGTTAGAGTTAAAACGTGACTTTGGATGGCTTAGAGAAATAAGATCAGCAGCAGGTGAGGAGGCTTCTCCCCGACGGAAAGAGAACAGACATATTATTTGGTCTGCTTTTCTGCACGAAAACTGATGGATTTATCACTTTATCCCATCTGAGCTCACCAGAGTACAAACTTTTCTATACGCTCTATGTCCAAACAGTGCCCAAGACAGAGAAGGATGGTGCAGCTAAAGCAGAGAACTGGGAAACAGGAGATCTAGATTCTGTCCCTAGTTCCCCCATTAACTCACATGGTGACCTTGGACAAATCTATCCTCCAGCCTGTGTCTGTTTCCTGCCTGTCATGAGAATGCTAACCTCGCAGTGTGGGTCTGAGAATTCATACCTTCACTAACCTGCCGTGAGACCTTCTGACAGAGGTAGTTGTAAAGTGAAAGCATAAAGCATTAAAAGATCATGTGTGAAAACTATTCCCACAAGTCCTTCTGAACACTCTCAGCATCAGAGGTGACTTTAGGACCTCCACATCCACTGAATGTATGCGAGGGGTGGAGTGGCTCTCCTTTTGCCCATTTTCCACTCTCCCTCCCTTTCCACAGCACAGAAGATAGCAGAGCCCCTACTGGAATTCAGAGCAGGATGCAGGAGTACCAAGGAGTCTAAAGCCTCCAAGGTTGAGGGGTGAGTGTTTCAAAGGCAGCTAGAGGGTTGATTTCAATGGGAGTCACATAGCAAAATCCCCAGACAGCTTTGAAAATCTCAACCAAGTTTCCTATGGATTATGGCAGCTACCTCTGGAGAAGCAATGAAGGAGTCTGGATAACCCATCTGTAGCAGGGTGCTGGTGCAAAAGCACCTAATTAGCCCCTGCTCAGCCAGCCCCAATCAGGAGAAATAGTCTGGTGCCTGGCCTTTAGAACTGGCTGCACCTGCGGGCCTGAGGGTTCAAGGGCTATAAAGGCTGGCTGGCAGAAGAAGGGGGAATGGCCAGGGGAAGGTTAGTCTCCAGGCTGAGACTCTGTGTAGGAGAGGAGATGGTCAGGCCTGCAAGCTCTGTATATACTATATCACTAGTGGTGGGAGAACATGTGTAAATAAAGCCATGGGTGCTGCAGAACTAAAAGCCTCTCTGAGCTTTATTGGGGTAGCCAGTGGGCCCCAGGAAGAGGGGCGGGCAGAGGACCTTGTTACGCCATCCAGAACATGGGAATGAGAAGAGATGACTATAATGAGAGGAAACAGACATGGGTGCACCTCGGTCCCTCCTGTTCTCTGCCTGTGCCACGTAGCAGTCTCATCCCCTGTGGGCTGTAGCACTTTGGTCTTATTTTGTGTGTTGGGTTTAGTGCATGGGTGCTGGGTGGCAGAGCCGGTGCTAGGCATAAGCAGACTAAGCAATTGCTTAGGACCCTGAGCAGCTCCAAGGGGTGCCCTATTTGCTTTTTATTATAAGAACTTGCCTATTTTAGTATTGTGGTATTGGCGGGGGGGATATTCCTGCCTAGGGCCCCCAATGATCTAGCACTGCCACTGCTGGGTGGTGTTGGTGGCCTGTGACATACAGGAGGTCAGACTAGATCAGTGATTGTCAACCTTTCCAGACTACTGTCCCCCTTTCAGGAGTTTGATTTGTCTTATGTACCCCACATTTCACCTCACTTAAAACGACTTGCTTACAAAAATCAGACATAAAAATACAAAAGTGTCTCAGCACACTGTTACTGAACAATGGTTTACTGTCTCATTTTTACCATATAATTATAAAATCAGTTGGACTATAAATATTGTACTTACATTTCAGTGTACAGTCTATAGAGCAGTATAAACAAGTCATTGTCTGTCTGAAATTTCAGTTTGTACTGACTATGCTAGTGCTTTTTATGTAGCCTGTTGTAAAACTAGGCAAATATCTAGATGAGTTGATGTACCCCCCTGAAGACCTCTATGTACCCCAGGGGTACATGTACCCCCTGGTTGAGAACCATTGGACTACATGATCTGGTGGTCCCTTCAAGCCTTAAACTCTATGACTATATGACTAAACCTAAAATCACTGCAATCATGAAAAATTACCTCTCTGACTCACAAAGCACTTTCAAAGTCACATTTTAAAAAAAGAAGCTTTCACCACAAGCCTTAATGATTGAGAATAAACCCAAACAAATTGCAGTTTAGTGACAACACAGTCATCCAGCTCTCTAACAACAATTTTTCAGAAACATTGTCCCCATGGCATATTCAGTCCTGTGCAGTTGATTGGACTTTCCCAACAGAGATACACTTATCAGCTCATTTTCATCAGCTCTCCTAATGTAAAAGTGACCCCTTGAATACTTTCAGGGCTTGTCAGCTCTGATCATTGCTCAGTTACATCTTCACCACAGCCACATTCTGCAAAATTCTGGAACTTGTTCTATGTGGGAACACCACTGATCCTAATCCTTTCAACAAATAATTTCTGAATCTGCAGTTCACTAGAATTGTGAATTGCAAATATCACAATTAAATATGTAATTCATGCTGTAACTTGAGTAGCTAACTCAGGTAAATGACATAAATTGTAAAGCACTAATACAGTGTGAATTCCACATTGTAGAGATGACTGCAGACTTTATAATTCACAGTTTGCACGACACTGCTTGAATTTTGCAACTGTATGTATAGTTCAAAATTAATGTAGGTGAAAATTCAGACATTAAGATAAAAATGCACTTTGGAGGAGTATTTGTTCTAGTAAAGTTCAAATGCTCATATGTTTGCAGAAAGCAAATCCCAAAGGGTTGTAATATGATCAAATAAAAATGCACTTTCAAAGCTGAATGAATATCTGTACAGAATTTTATTCCCTCTGCGCACACAGTTCTAGTTTTAGAGTAGCAGCCATGTTAGCCTGTATCAGCAAAAAGAACGAGGAGTACTTGTGGCACCTTAGAGACAGTTTTAGTTGTGATTGCAACTTGTTTCCATCTAATAGCTATTCAGTAGTATGTTTGTGGGGGGGGAAACTTGGTGGTCTCATTCAAAGTCCCAGTGGACAGAGGACCTTGGCACTGATTGGCAGAGAGATGAAGAACTGAATGAGCACTATGGAAACTGATGTCTGCTGGCACCTCCAAGTGCTGATTTGTGATTAAGGCACGTGGTCAGAGTGGCATGCACTATCTCTGCCTGGGTTATGCCTATACTCTGGAGAAATTCAGTCTTCTAGGACTACATTGCTATTCTCTTTCATGAGAACACACACACAAAAGGCAATAAAATCTGTCTCCAATTGTGTCAGTTTGTATTTGGTGAGGGAAACATTACAGTGTTTTTAGCACACTCTGATCCTCAGAGTGGTTTATTTTTTTTTCATTCCTAACATAAATGTGAAAAATCCTAAAATGGTTCTGTCAGAACATTTTGACACTTAATGTTGTCAGAAAAATAAAACACTGCATTCTTTGATGAGAAAACATTCTTAAAAGTCAGTTGCATCCCAGAACAACGTCTGTGTCTCATCTTAAACAAAGACAACTGCACCCCTTGCATCTGGAACCTCCAGTCCTCCTTAGAAATTCATTAGATGCACAGTACTCAGCGAGAGTAAAGTGGTTTGGATGGGAGGGAACAATGTGACCCAATGAAAATTCTGAGCCAAGTAAGGGTTGAAGCACCTGATGTGTATGAGACACCCATTCCCATGAACGTTGTCATTCATGCCTGCTTTCCTACTGGGTTGAATGAGTTAAATCCCTTTAACCAAACCCTGAAATTCCCTGAATTTTTGGAAGAAGTTAGGGCTTGGGAGAATGTAGCTCACTGAATTTATCCTCCTTCTTTGCTGATAACAATGTGCTTTGTGTTTAAAACAAAAGCGTTGATGCAATTTAACTAAGAAAAGCTTTCAGGCAAGAATAGCTGCCCACAGATCATAACTGGGCAGATTTCCGTTCTTAAACCCCAAACCTCTATCAGCATAAATGTATGCCACTGCCCCCCCCTCCGTGGGAAATAACTACCACCTCCCTCCTCAGTTTAGAAAGCTGAGGAAACCAAAAGGTAATTGGCCTCTGAAGGACTGGTGTGCAGAGCAGGCATTCTTGAGCAGCTCCATTTGATCATTCCAGCCTCCAAGGGGGAAGAGATGGAAACCTGCAATGTGAAGCAAGCATCTAAGTGCTGCCATGCTAAGCAGGGTTTGGGAGGTATTGGGAGATGATGGTGAGCCAATGGGAAGTGATCTGAGTTGCAGTTATGTAAGAACACTAGAGAGATATGATAAAATCTTACCCAAAAGCTTTCTTTATGGCTTATCATCAGAGTCAGAGAAGGTAAATGTGGAAAAGTTTTAAAGGTCACCTAGCCCATCTTCCTGCCCTATGTAGAATTACTCTCTATGGGGCATTATACTAGCGCTCCATCCAGTCTAACAGAATCATAAGAGCATAGGAAATCTATGCAAGTGGTTCCAATATTTGCCATTCATTCACATATTGGGGGACTTACAAGAGGGTGAACACAGGGAAAGGGATGCAGATAGAGAAGGTTGCAAACAGAAATAACCCTCCTGTGATCTCAGCTAAGATATGAAATCCCCTTTGTTATAACCCATTATCCTTCTCCAGCTGTAGTGTTTTTCCTTGTGATGATCTTGTGTACATTTCTAGCTCTGCAGGAATTGATTTTCACCATGCTCTCTAGCTGCAGGACACAGCTGTGTCCAAGAAGAGTTTGATGGTAAGAGGCCATTGTGATGATTGACTTGGGGTGCTCAGTGCTGGAGATAGGAAAACCACAGGCAACGCATCCCCTCCAATCATGATGAGCTTCCTTCACAGCTCCTTTTCCCCCAAACTCAAGTCATTATGCATTGAAGAGTGGAAGGAAGTGCATTGCAGACCCTCTGGCTTCTATCCTTGGTAGTCAAGTGTCAGATCTCGGTACCCACTGACTAAAACTAGATGCAGGTCTCTCTCCCTTCCTCTCCAGACCACTGTGCCATCCTCAGAATCCTGCACCTTCTACATGGCAAAGCCACTGGCTAGTCCCAGGAGTGACAGGTCTCATAAAACACTGAGCCTCACAACAGTGAAACACCATCCAGCACTACTGTAAGACCACAGTCTTTTCCCTCCCAATGATGTGTTTACAACATCCACTGCTATAGAGCCCCAGAAAAATGATTGACTTGCTTATGGTGGACTGGAGAGGTTCTTCAAAATGAGCAATGCCAGAGACAGCCTGGCTGCTCTGTAAATCCTCCTTCAGCCTTTGGCTCATCCCTGAGAGCACTGCTATGATATAAATAACAGCTCACACAGCAGAGTGGCACAGAGCCGAGACTCAGTTACAGAATGAGGGCACAAGGAGCTTAGCCCCAGAAACCCAATTTTAATCAGCAGAAGGTATTTTTAAAAACCCTTGTTAGTGGCCTGGAAACCTAAAAAAAGGGCCTTCTTGAGTGCATGAGTTACTGTGCTGAGTCATTCCCCTCTCCCATCCATTATACCTCAGAAGCCCATTCCAAGAGGACATGGATGTTTACAATAAAAATATGTCTGAGACAAATCCCCTGGTGGAACCCAGTTTGTGGGAGTTCAGCTTCAGTACTGAGCCTCCTGGCTGTAGATAATAGTCACCTGGGCATTACACTCTGGGAATTAGAGCTGAGAGCTGTTCGTTACTATCTCCCCAATCAACACACCACTGTGTTGTGGAGGTGCTGCTTACATCCCCATTCATCAGAGAATAAGAGGAGCTCACACTGACATTCCAGGGAGCACTGATTTTCTCGTTCCCCCATATAACTCCACCACCCACTTCCCCAACCCTCTGACAGGGAGTCAAAAGGGAGGTGTTTTTCACACAGCACTGGCACTTCCTCCAGAGAATCATCAAGTGCCTGATCTTCACCAGCCTACCTTATCCTGCTCCCAATCTCAAGTGCCCCTTATCTGCTCCAAGCTCTAAGTGCAGATAGCTGTTCACAGGATCCATAGGCTTAGATCCACTGACTAAAATGGAGATATTATTAAAATACATTAGCTAGAGGCCATTCGCTGCCTGTGAACATGACAAAAAACACAGGGTAAACCATTACAATGACATGCCATAGAATGAAGGCCCCTGGCATTGGTTTAGAAAATGAAATGACTGAGATTTTAAAGAAAGGAATGATAGAACATAGAAAGATAATGGCTCTTTGCTAACCAGAGAGAGGAATTACAGCATCTCAGTAGTGTCAATTTTGACTGATTGGGGTGAAACGTTTAAACTGAGATGCCCCTTCAAAAATGTTCACATGCCTATTGCACCTGCATAATCTCTTCTGTGCACACAGAAATCAAGGAATTGAACACAGTGGCAGGCATGCCATTACCTGCTGTGTGCCTACAAATACCAGGGCGCAGGCACAAATCCAGATTCTTCAGGTGCTCCTATTGCACCTCCTTTGGAAATTTAACCCTTCCCATGCCCTAACAGAAGAAGAAATCTGCCCTTCAATAAAAGCCCACTGACAACAGTGAACTGCTTTCAAAAGTACTCTCTGCTTTCGAAGTACTCTGCTGCTTCTGAGGAGCACTCACCTTAGCACATGCGTTGATCCATTGATAGTGGTGGTGGAACAGGGGACAGTTTGCCCCAAGATGGAAGGCCTTCGGTAGCGTTCGTCCCCACAGCACAGAATGATGAGGAAGGCACGTCTGAAAGACTTGTTCAGGAAGGCATACAGGAAGGGGTTCAACCCTGAATTGATGTAGCCCAACCACAGGAAAGCTGTCCACAGCTGCTCAGGTACAGTATAATTTATGAATGGGTCCACGACATTAGTGATAAAGAACGGGGCCCAGCACAAACAGAAGCACCCCATGATGATACACAGGGTCTTGGCAGCTTTGGTCTCAGTCTTCATACGGTGAGTGCTATGCTGGTCGGGGTGGTGTCTCCCCTCTGTGGGCGCCCCTGCACGCTGGAGGATCCGGATCTGGCGGGCGTGCTCCCTGGCTGTGATGTAGATCCGATAGTAGGCCAGCACCATCAAGAGGAATGGAATGTAGAAGGCCACCACTGAGCAGGTGATGGCGTAGGGTTTGTTGACCATGAATACGCAGTAGGTTGAGTTGGAAGCCTTGTTGAACTGTCTTTGTTGTATCTGAAAGAAAAAACAGGGACAAAGAACAAAAGAGCTTATCACAGCTTCTCCGATGACAAGAATCACTGAGTGCTTTGGTCACTGTGCCAACTTCTCCACCAGCTTCTGCTTCTGTCTATCTCTTCCTTCTCTCTCTCATCTCTCCACTGTCTTTTGTGTATGTCTCATCCATTTGCTCTCTCTCTCTTATTTTCTCTCTGGGTACGTCTACAAAGCCTGGGTCCGTGGGGCCTGGATTTGTGAGGTGTTTCCAAGCCTGCACTTGAGCATCCACACTGTATTGTAAAAACTGGGTTTACAATGGCTGGACCTGGGTCTCCCAGCCTTGCTGATGTGTCCACTCTGCATTGCACAGACCTTTTCTATGGAGCAGGGATTGGCAACTCTGACCTGACTCCCCCCCAGCAAGGTCCTAGCACCCAGGTTCTGAGGTTGCTGACCCGAGTCAGACTAATTTATGTGTGGACGAAAGTGGGGGTTAGGCTCAAAACTGAGTCATAGTCCAGGATTAGTTTGTAGTGTAGACATACCCTGTGTGGTCATCCTCATAGAATTTGCTGCATTGCGGTTCTTAAGCCTTACTACTCTGTAGTTAGTGTCACAACTTCAAACACTCCAGAGATGATCTCAACATGGCTATCGAATATTTACTCCCTCCCTAAAATAGAGACCAAGGAATGTAGATGGAAAAGAACAAACCCAGACAAGAAGTGGGGGGTAGGGGGAGATGAAGGAAGGTAACCCATTTACTCTCTGCTATTTACACATTATGCACCTGTATCCAGTTTTAAAGCAAAGATGTCCAAACTTTGCCCAGCCAAGCTTCACGCTGGGAACAAGAAAGGAACCTGAATGAAATGCACACGGTCTATAAAACAGAGCAGATTGCAGCCAGTCTCTTCTTTCTACTATGGAAGTGTGGCCCACAGAGAGTTCCTGTCCATGTGCAGTGTTCCATCTTGAGCCAAACAGACTGTAAGTCATCTTGTGCTGGTCTACCACATTAAAGAGGAGGAGAGCTGCAGGCTATATCATATAATTCAGAGGGCTGCATTTGGCCCAGAGTCTACAACATAGGCACCCACTGGTGAAAGAAAACCCATGAGAGAATGGAGGAAAGTGAAGTATGTGAGTTTGCGGGGAAAGGGAATCCTCTGGGAGAACATTTCTGCTACAGAACAGTGGCAGCATCAACTCCCTTGATCGCGTAATGCCTGTCACTAGGTGTCTGTGTGAGAAGCACCTCTGCCTCTCATTTTCTCTCCTGCACTGATTTTGACAAGACAGCATGTGAATAACCCCTTCTTGTTCTTTATAGCTGTGGTCAGCGTCATCTTAGTTTAAAGATGGTGAAAAGGGAGCTATGATGTGTTGTCACATAGTCACGTCTGAGCCTCTTGGAAACCGTTATCGCATTCCCCCCGGTGTACCGCCCGGGGTGCACCCAGTAAACTGCGTGGAGGATCAATTTAAACACAATAACGAGGAGTGGTAGGGATTGTGCTCTGGTATGTAAAGGGTCGATGGCAGAGAAATAAAAGCGGAGCCTTTTCTGAAAGGACACAAGCAGAGAAGTCGATGGAAAAAATCAATAGGAGAAGTAATGATTCCTTTAATCATCCTTAAATGATCCCCAAGCCCAGCTGGAGGAATCTTTGCGCTTATCGCCCAGTGAATTCACCTGACAGATTGCCCTTGGTATCCAAAGGGAGCCCACAAGTATTAAAATCTTCTTTCAGGGTTTCCAATTTTGTCTGCTCTGAGATTCACATACAAGGCACTAATCCCAGGCCCTCTTTAAATGGCTCATTTTTACTCTATTGTTTTTTATTATCATTAATTCCTTTATCTACGTGCTGGCAGGATGGAGAGTGACTTATGGCTTTTATGCCCCATGCCCCACAAGAGAGGTTCTGAAAATAAAGCCAAAGGAAGTGGTATAAAACTACCAACTAGATGACCCACCTGGTGGGGAAGGTTTCCCCCCACCCAATCAGTGTGACACTGAAAATGGAGTGTTGGTGGGACCAGCAAAAAAAAAGAGAAGCAGCACCCTTCTTGGTGGCTCACTTGCTAGAACTTGTGCCTTCAAGCCATCCAAGGATCTCAGTTCAATTTCCAGCTGTCCAGCTGTGCAGACGCTTGGTCCGCACAGGAGATAGACCCCACTATTGGGCTTTCCATTGGGCAGCACTGTTATAGTCAAGGGCCAAGATTTTCAAAAGTGAGTGGGGATTTTGGGCATCTCTGTGCTGGAGTGCCCAACCGGACACACTTTCAAGGAGCTTGATTTTCAGAATGTGCTGAGCACCCATCCTCTGAAAATCAGGCCCCTTTAAGGTGTCTCAGGCTGGACACTCCAAATCACTATATAGTTCAGAAAACATTGGCTACCACAAATATCTTCCTGTTGCAGGAGAACTGCAGGTCTTTTCATTCTATGATATACCCTGCGTGGCAAGGCTATCAGTCATACAATTACAGGGAGTTAAATCATCCCCCTTCTGCAGGAAAACCCACAAGAAGGGAAATGTTAAATTTAAGAGTGTGCTAGGCCCATACACAGTCGATTGAGCTTGTGTCGTCAAATGGCCTGGCACCCACAGCAGGCCACTGCGTGGCACTTTCAAAAGGCCACTTGACTAATAAGCACATGTGCAGCACTGGTGAGTTAACCCTCGTCTAAACTTCTGACCGAGAGCTGCCGCTATCTCTGTGACATGCTCCTTAGGGGTCTAATCCTGAAAGGCCTAGCGCACCTTCACATCCCACGGAAATCAGTGGTGAAGACACAGCTCAGCACCTCTTAGGATCAGGCCCATGATTTCTAAATACAAATGTCTTCTTCCCTAGATTTCAGGGAAATCCTGCCGTTCTTACTCAGGCAGATCTCCCACTGGACCTAAAGCAAAGGCCTTGTCTCCATGGCAGGCACCTTCTAGGCATTCAGCAGCACCTCTACAGAAATATCACAGAGTTTGTAATTCGACCCCTCTCTCCTTCAAGTCTCTGTGGACAGTGATATTTAAAAGGGGGAAGGGAGGAGGGCACCTTTGCTGCAATCACTGGAGGCATTCCACATCAAGCAATTGGAATCATAGTTATTACTCACCAAGTCTAATATACCAATGGTATTCCAGCCTTGCATTATAGGGAGAAAAGAAATAAATGTCGGGATAGTCCAGCACCCTCCGAGCATTAGAGCAATGCGCAGTGGTGTCATCTTATTCCTGTAAACCAGAGGCTGGCAGCAGATAGCATAGTACCTAAAAGGGGAAGGAGAGACACTGCTCATGAATAATGGAGATTGCTCCAGGGCTTTTAAAGACAAAACAAAAATACAGTTTATGTAACCTTTTTCTTCTCCTTTTTAAAAACAGAAACACTGTCTTGCTTTTTATAGCTGCTTTTCATCCAAGGGTCTCAAAGCATTTTAAAAGCACAAATGAATGAAGCCTCAACATTTTCCTTTGAGGGAAGTCAATATCACTCTTTTACAGGTGGGGAAACTGAGGCACAGAGCAATGCAGTGACTTATCCAAAGTCAGAGAGCAAGATAGTGGCAGAGCCTCTAATTTAGCACTGATCTCCTGACTCCTACTCTTGTTCTTAAGACACAAGCCATCTTCCTCCTCTTAATGATGATGAAGAGCTAGTTCATCTGCCTTCAGTTCAGCCATTATTGAGATGGGTTTTTTTTAAACTTCAGGACAATGGACTTGGTTTTTGGGGGTTGAAGGGGATGGGATAGCAAAAGCAGTACATACAAATAAACAAAGCATTTCATATTCACAAAAATGTCTTCTATAAAATGTGACCATATTTATGCGACTCCCTTGGGGTTTCCTCTTTCTTAGCCCTCTTCCTGTCTTCCTTTCTTTCACTAGACTCTTTCCCTGCAGCACTTAAACATACAGCCATGAGGGCAGACCAAAAGTCTGCCCTGGAAAACTGATTATTTTCCATTCTCTGCCCATCAGAGAGGTTCTCTGAGAAATTTAAGGTTCTTTCATACCCCTATGTGCATTTAGCATTCATAATAACAACAGGATATAGCACTTTTCTTTCATAGATTTCAAAGCACTTTACAAAACAGTATCACTATTTCCCTTGTACACATGGGGAAACTGAAGCAGGAAAGAGTGCCTTGCCATGCCCAAGGCCACTTAGGACTGACTCCCAGCCCTCTGTACAATCAACGTGTCACTTGGAGTTACCCATCTGCTTCAAGAGAACTTACCTACTATTTGCCTAAAAATATCCCCAAGGCACCATCCAGGCCTTGAACTCTAAGTCCATTTCAGAACTTAGTATGTGCCCATAAACAAAGCAGTGCACCAGCCATGCCACTACGCTGCAGGTTTATGTTGGGCCTGATTCAGCAGGGTTTGCTTGGGCAATATTTGCCCTTAATAAAAGCTCTTGTATGATATCTTTGATCCATGGTCTTGCTGGTCTTTGATCAACAAATTGCCTAGGGAGGTTGTGGAATCTCCATCACTGGAGGTTTTTAAAAACAGGTTAGACAAACACCTGTTAGGAATGGTCTAGTTATTACGTTGTCCTGCCTTGAGAGCAGGGGAATGGACTAGGTGACCTCTCGAGGTCCCTTCCAGTCCTACACGTCTATGGTTCTATGAATCTCAAAACATTTTCCAAAGCTGCACCAGGATTATTATCCCTGCTTTTCAGATGGAGAAACTGAGACACAGTGACTTGACCAACGTCACTGGCAGAGCCAGGAATAGACACCAGATCTCCTGACCCCTAGTCAAGTGGTCTATCCAGGCTGCTTTGCTATAGAGGTCTCTGCAGTTTGCCTGGATTGTATTTGATGGAGTGGGAGGAATCAAAGCCAAGTGGTGTCAGTATATAGATATTGGGATGTGGACTGATAGAGGGCAATATAACCACAATACCAAGGAAAGTCCCCAAGCTGCGCCTTTCACCAAGAGAACAGATAAGGAGTAAATTGAATACTCACGCGACACAACACAATTTCTTCCTTGACCATATTAAACGAGATTAAGCAAGCACATTTGCAAAGTGACTTTTTATGTGAAGTGTTTGATAGCTCTGCTCACAAAACTGCACTAAAATCTCCTTTAGTACATCAGCCATGCACTTCACAAACTAGAAGCATTTGCAGATGAGAACATTTTCAATTTGCTTTTTAAAGTCCCTACGGATCCAGCAGATCTGATAGCTCTTAGAAGACTGCTCCACAGCCTGATTTAACTAGACATACTTTTTTTATTAGCCTGAAAAGGGAAGAAAGGACCATCAGGGGAATACAGGAATTGCCATAACAGATCAGAGCAGTGGCCAAGCTAGTTCAGCATCTTGTCACTGACAGTGGCAAGTCCAAGCTGTTTCAGAGGAAGATGCAAGAATCCCTGCAGAAGACAATTATGGAGTATCTTGCCCATGGGGGAAGGGGGAGAGAGAGTTGACTCCTAGGTGGCAAAGGAAATGTTCAGACTGCTGTGCTGCCTGACAGGATGCTACTGTGGGAGTGACCTGTTGTGTGGTGTTTCTGCTCACTGACAGGAGGAGCTGCATCTGAAAATGACTTGAGATGTCTTCTAGTGAATTTCAAGGAACCACAGTCTCCAGGATTACAACAAACCCTTAGCAAGTAGGAAAGACATGACCCACCATTTGCAGAAAGCGTCTCCTCATATCAGTGCATATTTCTAGGGTGGAGCAGTGGTGGGTTGACTGGTATATTTCACTAGAACTGGTTGAGACACTTTGACAGAATCATATTCTGACAGAACATGTGGTTCCATCAAAATCAATATACTTCATGTAATCGGGTCAATTGTCCAGGAAAAAAAGTTCTGACAATGTCCAAACATCCCATGTTGATGTTTTTGGAATGAAACATTTTGATTTTTTGTTTTGAAATTAATTTTAATTTTAATTTTTGTATTTTGTGTTATATTTTGAAACATTTTGATCAACCAAAAGCACTTTTGTTTTTATTTAAGAATTTTCCTTCACAAAGAATTTTGAAATTTTCTGTGTTTATTCCAATTTGGCATGAAGCCACATTTCAAAATCTTGAAAGCCTTCACTTCCGTCCTCAGCCCAGCTCTTTAGATTAATCCTCATTAACTGAGACCAAGGATGTGTTTCTTCACTCAGAATATTGGATCATCGTCAGTGAAGTTAATTATGGGTGTAGCATAATACCAATTTGCATTTATGTCATGTCTTTAACCCAAATTTCTCAAAGCATTTTACAAAGGTGGGTAATTATAAGTATCGTCTGCTTTTTACAAATTGAGAAACTGAGGTGCAGAGCAGAGACGTGAGTGGTTCAGGGTCAGAGACTGTCAATGGCACACTCAGGAACAGAATCGAGGTAGAGCTAAGTGAAAAATGCACAAAACAAACAAACAAAACCCTATCCCTGAATATTTGGCTGTATTTTAAGTGAATTGTTCTGACCATGTTTGCACCCTACTAGGAACAGGTGGGGAAAGAGCATACCCCTCAAAGCACCTGATCTAAAGCTCACTGAAATCAGAGGAAAGGCTCCTAGTGACTTCAATGGGCTTTGGATCCGATATCCAATTGAACAGACGACTTCTGATGGAAAATGACCATTAAAATCACATGGAAAGGTACTGCAGGACATAAAGTTTCAGTCATGAGATGATAGACAGCTGTAGTGCAACAGCTAAACTTGGCTCCTGAGGGGGACAGTAGGTCCACATGTGCGGTGCTAATTATGAGATGGCAACGTGCCGTTTTGTGATTGTGGGTCAGTGAGGCACACACAGTGAGGCACAAATGTTGAGTCACAAGTGGCAGTGCAAGAGATCCTGTCTCAAGAGTGTAACGCCTGATGCGCTCTTCAAATCCACACACCTGAGCGCTACTGACACTTGGGGATGTGATGTGCCTACAGTGATGGAAGAAATGTTGCTGTAGGCTGTGTCTACACTACAGGCTTATACCAATATAGCTACAGCCCCTGAGCTATGCAACTATATTCCCTGTAGGGTAGACATGTGTTAAATATTTACACATAATAACTTAACTATAGCAATGCTGTATGTATTTTAATATTGAATGGGCAATTATGGTTTGGAAGAGATATTTTGCAGATCTGGCCTGCAAAAGCTCGGAATCAGTGCTATGTGATGCAGCAACGGTATCTGGGAACCCATGGGATAAGAGCACTGCATTAAAGTAGTTACCTTAGAATAAAAAAGCCATTAAAAATAGGAACAAATCATGTCTGGCTGCCAGCAAAGAGAATTACTTTGTGTGAGGCTTGATGCTGAAATTGGCCTAATCTCTGAATGGAGGCAAGGGAAGGACACCTGTGACCATAGGCGCTGACTCTGTGGGTATTCTGGGGCTGGAGCACCCACGGGGAAAATATGGGGAGTGCTGAGCACCCCCCCATCAGCTCCCCTCAACCCCACACCACCACCACCTCCCGCCCGCCGGCCGGCAGCCCTGTGGATCAGCGCCTCCCCCTCCCTCCCCGCACCTCCCGCCCAATGCAATCAGCCATTTTGCAGCATGCAGAAGGCTGGGCAGGAGGGAGGAGCAAAGACACGGCATGCTCGGGGGAGGGGGTGGAACGGGGCAGGAAAAGGCAGGGTGGCGGTGGAGCGGAGGCAGGAAATGGCGAGGCCTGGGGCAGAGCTAGGGGTCGAGCACCCCCCAGCACATTGGAAAGTCGGCTCCTGTGCCTGTGCCAGTCCACTTTATGAGTGCAATAGCATCATCCTAAAATGTGACAATAAGAAGTAGCAATGGCCAGGACACAGTGAATATTGTAACCTCTGTTCTGAGAGAGTCCCTGACTTGACTGCACAGGACACACCAAGCCAGACTTAGAGAGCAAACATCCCATTTCTATATATTACATCCTCAATTGCACAAATAATATAAGCCATGCATGTTAAAAGATGGTTTCCATAATGATTTCACTTGCAATAGCAGATATACTTTGTCTAATATATCCCTCTTCCAGGGTTGGATCCAATTCCCCTTAAAGTTAATGGAAAGAATACTAATCAGCCTGATTCTTATTTACATTTAACATCACTCTAGCAATGTAATGGGGCCTTAGTGTAAATGGGAATCAATCCTGTTTACCTTAATGGGAGGTAGTCTTGGGCCTTAATTTACTAGGGGCAGGTCTTGAGTTACTGCTAAGGACTAGTGTGAGCTTTAGGTCATTCTCATGGAGTGAGGGAATAAGAGATGTTGCAAACAGACAAGAGGGTCAATGTCAGCCTTAAAAAGGGACAAAATAAATACTTCCTTACATAAGAACAGCCATACAGGGTCAGACCAATGGTCCATCTAGCCCACTACCCTGTCTTCCGACAGAGGCCAGTGCCAGATGCTTCAGAGGGAATTAACGGAACAATTTGGCAATTTGGAATGATCCATCCCCTGTCGTCCAGTCTGATCTTCTGGCAGTTGCATCCCTGACCATCTTGGCTAATAGCCACTGAAGGACCTCACCTCCAGGAAATTATTTAATTATTTTTGAACCCAGGCCTGGTCTACACTAGGCGTTTAAATCGGTTTTAGGAGCGTAAAACCGATTTAACGCCAAAACCGTCCACACTAGGAGGCACCTTATATCGATTTTAATGGCTCTTTAAACCGGTTTCTGTACTCCTCCCTAACGAGAGGAGTAACGCTAGTATCGGTATTAACATATCGGATTAGGGTTAGTGTGGACGCTGATCGACGGTATTGGCCTCCGGGAGCTATCCCACAGTGCACCAGTGACCGCTCTGGACCGCAATCTGAACTCGGATGCAGTGGTCAGGTAAACAGGAAAAGCCCCGCGAACTTTTGAATATTTCCTGTTTGCCCAGTGTGGAGCTCCGATCAGCACGGGTGGCGATGCAGTCCGAAATCAAAATAAAAAAAGAGCTCCCGCATGGACCATGCGGATGTGATCGCTGTAAGGGCAGGCAAATCCGTTCTATCAGCGCTCCGTTACAGAAGATGAAATTCAGAATCCTTTTTTTAAAATCTCCAGACAGACGCCATAGCAGGGACTCAGCGCACTGCAGCGTGACAAGCGTAACGGAAAGCCAAAGAATCAAATGGACGCTCATGGACTGGAGGACTGAAGCTATCCCACAGTTCCTGCAGCCTCCGAAAAGTATTTGCATTCTTGGCTGAGCTCCAAATGCTTCTAGGGTCAAACACAGTGTCCGCGGGTCAGGGCATAGCTTGGCAATCTACTCACCCACCCCCCACCCACCCTCAGAAGCGAAAGGTAAAACAATCCTCTGACTTTTTTACATGTCACCCTATCTTTACTGAATGCTGCAGATAGACACGATGCTGCAGCCGTCAACACCAACATCCTTGCTCCCCCCCCCCGCCATGGGCGGCTGATGGTACAATACGATGGCAATCCATCCTTGTCATCAGCATCAGCTGATCGTACAAAAAGATGGAAATCCATCCTCATCATCAGCCTCAGCTGATGGTACAAAAGGACTGGTAACCGTCCTTGTCATCAGCCTACTGGCCCTAATTTTTTCTGGTGGATGGATGGTGCAATATGGCTGGTAACCATCCTCATCATAGCAACAGGGGGCTGAGCTCCATCAGCCCCCACCCTTCATGTGTAAAGAAAAGATTCAGTTGCCCTGGACTAGCAGTGGGATGCTGGGCTTCTCTCCTACACACTGCTTTATGTCCTGTCTGGACTATCATAGCAGCTGGAGGCTGCCTTCCACTCATTTCTCACTAACAAGTCAGTGTGTCTTATTCCTGCATTCTTTATTAATTCATCACACAAGTGGGGGGACAATGCTACGGTAGCCAAGAAAGGCTGGGGGAAGAATGGAATCAACAGATGGGGTTGTTACAGGAGCACCCCCTGTGAATAGCATACAGATAATAATTTCTGCAGGCTCTGACACAGAGCAGCTGTGCTCTCTGGTTCTATGATACGGTGGTTCTCTAGCACACTTGCCTATATTAGGCAGCACTGATTCTATTTTTAGATACCAAAAAGGAGGGATTGACTCAGGGAGTCATTCCCAATTTTTGCTTTTGCGCCCTGGCTGATCAGCCAGGGCACATATGACAGCAGCTAATGGTACAAAACGATGGAAGGTGCAATATGGCTAGTAACCAATCTTGGCTTTTGCGCCCCTGGCTGATTGGCCAGGGGCACTAGCAGCAAATGGTACAAAAGGACTGGTAGCCATGATCATCCTCAGTTCCAATTTATGGAAGGGTTTGGATGGTGCAATATGGCTAGTAACCATCTCTGCTGTCATGCAAAAGCAAAAGCATGCTTCATCTAGTACACATACGGTGAGAGTCACAACAAGCTCCATGATTGCCATGCTATGGCATCTGCCAGGGCAATAATGCCAGAGGAAGGAGTGACTGACGACATTTACCCAGAACCATTTTGCCCCATCAGGCACTGGGATCTCAACGATTTAATGTGTTTAGTGTGTTTATAAAATCTGTTTTACAAAACCCCTTCACAACATTCCATGGCAACGAGTTCCACAGTCTGACTGAGCACCGTCTGTCTCTGTGATAACCAGTCAGTATACATAACCTCGTGCCATGTTTACTGTAGCTTATTGAGGCTGGGTTTTCCCCCATTCTCTGTGTGCTTCTGTGCTAAGGAAACAGTTTGACCCTTGAGATCAAACAAGCATTTCCAGTAAAGTCATTTACTTCTTAGTGAGACAGATGGCACCATCTTTGGGCACCATTTACAACAGCCCTTGTGTCACTAAGTACCAGGGACATGGAATGAGATACTTTTTTTCCCCCGTCCCTGAAGAGCTGCCTACTAGAAGGTGCTGTTCAGTGCTGGATGGTTGTAGCATTCAGCAGAAGCAGCTTTATAGCAAACAACTGCTGAGTCCAGACAGAATGTGGTTTTTGCAGAGAGGGTACAAAATGAAAATAAATAAATAAATGGGAGAGAGAAAAAGAGAGCTCAAAAATCCCTCTAGCAATTAACATGTTGAGTCAGGAGTAGTAAACTGATAAGGAAATCATCAGGAAATGTTTCCAATTAACCATGTTGGAGAAACCATTCATCCAAGTGGTTCCAGTTGTTAGCTTTCTGAACCTTTATCTGCACTGCAGCTGACAGCATTACATTGGCTTGTGCATGTTATTAAAGGGCTATTAAAATAAAAATTAGGACTGTAAAAATAACATCATAGGCTCTCACATTTCTTCCCTCTCAGTGATCCCACAGTAATATTTCTCCACATACATGTCAAAATGTGATTTTTTTTTTCTAAATGCCACTGCTGCACACTTCACCTGGGACTGGAAAGTCAAGTTGGGTCCCTTCTGCTTTTCATCATCATTATCAATAATAAAGGTTCTGCAACCAGAACATGGATAACAATTTTACAGAGGATGTGTGAGCCAGAGAAGAATCCAGCTCCCTATCCCAGGTTCAGGTCCCAATGGAGGTAATATATTTTACGGGATCAACTTCTGTTGGTGAGAGAGACAAGCTTTTGAGCTACGCAGAGCTCTTCCTCCTGACTTCCTCCTTAACTTCAGTGGGATTCATATCTGGCTACATCAGGGATGAATTTTGTGCCATGCTTCCTGATTCCCAGACCTACACCCTAATCACTAGAGAACACTCTCTCTCTAACTCTGAAGGGATGCTGAAAGACCCCATACCATGGCCATAACAGTTTATGAGAGCTATAAATAAACCCTCATGCTTCGGGGCATAAGTCAATCATTACCTACCTGGGGTTAAGAAGAAACTTCCCCAAAGGGCAATTTATTGAATAAATTGTCTGTTCTGTGGCTTCTTTCACCTTCTTCTGAAGCTGCTAGTATGGGCCACCATCAGAGATGGAACACTGGACTAGCTGAACCACTAGTCTGAGCCTGTATGTAATTTCTGCCATGTTCCTATGTCTCTAACCAATGGGTACTGCCACGATCATCTGAGTACATAAGATAAAATATGAGGCTCATAAAATCAAAGTTCATAAGAGCAAATGTGTCCTGTTCCTGCTTGTGGGACTCTCACTTTTCTGGCTGGCTACCAAACAAATCAGGCCACGAAGAAGACATAAATGCTGGTGAAGTGTGAGATGTCCCCTATTAACAATACCTTTGTGCCTAACAGCTCTCAGTGCTCCACAGAGAGGAGACATAGATCACATTCCCTGGAAGCAGGAATTGTCTAACAGTAAACTGTGGAGACAGCAGAGAGGGACTGTGAAGATGAAGAGGAAACAGAAAGGAAAATGCCCCTCATTTCTCTCCATGAATTTCTGCTGCAGAACACCAAAGCTGTCATGCTGGCCCAAGACTGTGCCAGGGAAAGTGATATATCCTGAGTCATGGGTGCCTGCTGCTATGATTTAAGCCAGTGTTTCTCAAACTTGGGACCCACTGGCCATGGTTTGCTGCCTTTCCTGCAAAAAAACCCTGCAAAACCAAAGGAAAATGAAAATACAGTGCCTGGTAATCAAACCAACCTTCATGGGATGGCAGTCTTAGTTACTGCAAAGGTGCCTTCGCCTGCTAGGCTCACAGAAGGGAGAAAGGAAAATGAAGGGGTTCTGCATATTTATGACTCAGGGTAGCTGGGAGCATTGTGGGGCATGGAAGTGGAAGGTGTAGATCATGGTGTGTGTTTGTACAGCACCAAGCACAGTGAAGCCCTGATCTTAATTAGGGTCCCTGGGCACTACTAATATACAAAAAATAATAATAATGTAACAGACACTCCTAGGCCATGGAGTGTCTGCTACATTATTACTTATCCTCAGGGTTTCTAATACAATTTTGTTTGAGCTGAACGTATCTGCATACCGTGATGAGGATTGCTCCTTAGTTACAACAGTCAGGCACTTATACACCCACCTCTACTAGGCAAGCTGGTCCCTTGGGTGTTCTTTGTATTTTAAATCTGCTGATGTATTGTCATGTACATATACCATGCACGTAGCACATGTTTTATGAACACAGTTAGACTGAGGAAAATGTATTGCATTTCCATTTGAATCAATTAAAACAAAAATCCCCATAAAGTGTCTGGGAAAGTAGTAGTTTCTTGCTGAGAGGATAGAAAGTCTGTCACTTTTGTTTGTTCTGCCTCCATACTATCATACACCATGCCACATACAAGCAGGCTGTGTACACGGTGTCTGAACACCCTTCCATGGCAGTATTGTCTGCTCCGATCTGCTTTGTATAGCAGGGTAGGACCAATTTATATTCACATTATCCTAAGAAGCCACCATGTTCAGCCAGCATAATACAGCAAGGCACAGCAAAACCTAGACTAACAGTCACCTGCCAATTGTGCCCTGATGCCCCAACAGCCAGGACATTCCTGGAGGCTCTCTCCATATGAAGTGCACTGGTTTATGCAGCCATCTTGTAGAACAGTCCGAGAAAGAGCAATCCCATTGGAAAACTCTTCTTTCCCACTTGCCTGTGTCAAGTAAATTTTTTCTTTGCAGATCACAACTTGTGTAATAATCTTCTACTAAAGAAACCCTGTTCTTTGCATTTGCTGTTTTTTGTTTATTTTAGTCCAGTAAAGCACAAAATTTTACACCACCCTCTCAACAAAAAATCTGGAGAAGATAAAGTTTTGAGTCAATAATTCCGCTACCATTTGAAATCTAAAAGGCAGCATCTTGACTTATTTATGCCAATGTAAAATTGGATCAACTTTTATTGATTTAATTGGCTTCACGGAGGTGTGAGATCGTCCCCAAGTTACCAGATTCTTCCATCTTTGAGTGAAACAACCTCCCCTTTTCCCTGCAAAGCAAACACACATTACAGCCCCCCAGTATTTCAAATAAAGCACTTGTCAATTCCTGGTCAAGAATGAAGATGTCCAAAAATGATTTCATCTAACAAAATGAAAACCCTTGTTAGAAAAATAATGGCCCTCTGGTGTCAAGATAATTATTCTGGAGAATAATCCTAAAGAGAACAGTTAATTGGAGCTGGGTAAATTTAGCTACTAATACAAACAAATGCATGTTGCCAAATGGAGACAGAAGACTCCACCGTAGTCCCTTGGGGGAAGGGGAGGAAATTGGCAGCAATAGCAGCAAAATATATTTATAATACATCTAGGGATTTTGTAAAGATTAGTAAAGGACATTGCTTCCCTCAGGCTGTGCCATGACCATCTGCTCTGTTATTTTTCTTTATACTTTCAGCCCTTGAATTCTGCAGCCATTGCCTTAATTTTCCTAAAGAGCAAAGAAAGTACGGAGCTGAACGCTATTATGGAACATTTCTAACATTACGTATCATGTCTTCTTCCCTTTGTAAATGGTATTCATTTTTACTCTACTTTGCCCTCCTCTTTTCCCCCAAGTTTCCATTCTCTTTTCACACAGGTTGTGCTTCAGGTGAATGCTGTAAGAGGCAGGGTTCATTTGTAGCTGGAAAGGGGATAGGGAATTTATAGACTGGTTTTAAATGGTACCAGATAGAAGGTGTGCCATACAGTCAGATCGCTGATCATTACTCACTGGTATATGTTTAAAACAAAATAACTCTCCAAAAATAACCCACTTTCAGCAAGTCAGGAACCAGATGATTCCCCAAAGCACTATCTATTAAGCTGCAGTGTTATGAATAAGCTGCTTTCTAACTTGCTTTGAGAAGGAGATATACTGTCTAGAGGTCGGTGTGCAAGGAGTTCCTGAGTTCTAATCACAGCTCGGCCACTCGCACCCTCTTTAGGCAAGTAACTTGACCTCTTTATGCCTCCCTTTTCTCATCTGTAAAATAAAGATCAATGCTTACACACCTACCTACATTCCTGAAGCCCTCAAAATCAACCTGTTATGAAGGGAGAAAATTCTTCAGGAGACATTCCATTGAATAATACTCACTTCTCATAGGGCACATTGCACTTTAAGGCTCCAGAACGTCATCTCCTTAAGCGCTTGTGTTAATTTAATGTTTGAATATTACATTAATGTTAATTAATGTTTGTACATGGCACAAGGAGCAACTGTCATTCTACTGCTCCATCACTCCCCAGATGCATCTGTTTTGCCTTAGCACTTATTTAGCAGTAGGAGACCACTATTACATGACATATTTCTATTCCATTAACATTAGCTCTTAATATACACACACATCTGTTATGCGGCATGCTGTATAGCGAACCTGCAAATGTTTAGTTGGGGCAGCCGGACGACATATCCGGTGCCTAACAGAAATTTAGACTTGGATGCGGATTTAGCTGACCAAGATACCGGCCAAACAATATTGAGGCAGTGTTTGCAGGCTAGGTGCAATGACCGAGGTTATTTTGGCTCCACTGATAGGGAGAGTATGCCTGCTGTTCACTATGTGGGTTCACAATCTGAGGTTCTTGTTGGATCCCCACCTGCTCCAGGCTATCCAAGCAGCATCAGTGGGTTTTTCCCCATCTGTGCCTAGTGAGAAGTTTTGGGGTGGGACCTTGCTGTTTTTATCCTCTCCAGGACATTCTGTGTAGGGGCCTGCTCCTGACGACCATTAGGAAATTCAGCTAGTGCAGAGCAGTGGCCCAGTTGCTTAGTGGTGCCTCCGCTGGGGAGAGCTCTACACCTGTCCTCCAAATCTACACTGACATTCAATTCACTCCCCATGCAAATGAAGAGGTTGTGCCCCTCTCCATGTGGGGTACAAAGGCAACTGGGCAAACAATCCCTGGGTTTAAACAGGAGGCAGCTTCTGGCAAAGCATCTCATTAAAGGGCCCTTGACTCTGGAACCTGCTTCTTCTTTGGTCTAACAGAGCCCAGGTCTGCTGGTATGTAGGGCCCATCAGTTTTTGAAAAGGAGTTGGCTTGCAAAGGCATATATGGAAGGAGCTAATTGCTAGTCCTAGTAAATTAATTGTGTTTGAAAGATTTTATTATTTCTCCTTGGTCTCTTTGTAAGTGATGTCATTGTTTTTATTGTACAGACATCTAAAGCAGGTGACTAGGCATACATAAAAAAATACTATAGATAAATAAATATTCAGGTCTAATTCTCTCCCCAGCACAAAAGAGATGATCGAACAGCATAACCCAGTGGTAAGAAAATCTGGATTCAATTTAACATTGAACTTCTGACACATTGTGAAAAACAGTTTATTCCGAGACCATTCTGCTAGTCTCTGCATTTCTCTGCTCTTTATATTTTGTTGCCAAGGTCATGTCATCTGTTTCTGTTGCTTCCCCACCTGAAGGCAATGCCAAATTCATTTGAGTATTTTTCAGAGACAGTAATGAAAAGAGATACAAGATGTTATCAAATAAAAGTCTTGTAAAGCGGCACCTTCCGCCCTTTCCTGAAGTGATCAACAGAATTACTTTCCAAAGTGGATTCTGAGAATTAGCTTAACAATGCTATTTCCTAAAAAAATATAAGTATGCTCATAAAATAAACAGAAGGCAGGGGATTTTTGAATCACAGAAAAATACTGGCTAGAAAAATAGACTCCAGTGAAGTCTGAATGAATGGAATAGCAATAGCTAGAGAAAATAACAAGAGAAAAGTGCTCCTGTCAAGAGAATCTTATAAGAAAAGAGGCCCAATGAGATGTGCCAGGACATAATCTGTGTTCAGGCAGAACCTAGCTGTCAGGGCTGCTGAAATGCCAGTGATAAACCGTGCCTAGATGCTAGGCTGAGTCATACTCCCCTGGACAGAAATCCTGGCACTTACGTAGCTGCTGTTATCTTTTCAGAGCCGTCCGTCATGATCACCTCATCTACTTGCAGCTCTAAACACAATTTCATGATTCAATATTCTCTTGGAAAAAAATGATAAATTAAACATCCACATCTTTGCCAAGAAACTTTACCTCAACTGAGAACTCACTGGTAAGAGATTAAGCAAAGGAACATTGCTCCAACTAGAGCTGTGTGGAAGATAGAAGTTTTGTTTCGCTAAGGATTTAGAGGTTTCAAAATCTGGCTTCATTCCAAATTGGAGAGAGAACCAAAAATTTCAAAATTCTCTGGGAAGGAAAATTCTGAACAAAAACTTGTTTTGGGTCATTCAGAATGTTTCATTTTGACAAAACTGAAACTTTTGATGTTGATTTTTATTTTGTTTTATGATACTTATATTTATAATATTTCACAAGGTATCAGAGGTTCATCAGTGTTTATTTTGTATAACACAATACAAAATGAAAAGTCATTTCAAAATGAAAAATCAAAATGTGTCATTCTGAAAAAGTGGGACATTCTGATATTGTCAGAACTTTTTTTTCTGGGTTTTTGTTCAGAACCAAATTCCAGATAAATTGACCTGATTTCATGAAGCTTTTCAATTTTGACAGAATTGCACATTACAACGTAAAATGGTTCCGTCTAAGTTTCTCCAACAGCTCCAAGTGAACATTTTGAGTGAGACTGAAGAGCCGGCTGAAATGCCTGCAGAACCCTGCAAAGATCATACTACTTAGAAACCTTTTCAAGTCTCAATTAATGTTTGTACAAGGGAGAGGAAATAAGCCTTGCAAGTCTGAAGGCCAAGTTCCAGGTGAAAGCTTTAGAACTGTGATTAGAAATCAGAAGCTTTTCTGAGCCTCCTAGATCCCTTCTATAATAACAAGTGTTACACGCACAGTGCATTTGGATTACACAGTGATTACACAATGTACACAATGGGTCTGTCCAGTCATTAATTACTATTAGAATGCATGGTACGGTGTACATATTTCTTTTAGTCTGTAGCAGTCCCACAATAATATTTTGTGGTCTTTCTGCAATGATTAAAAAGAATCTGAAATAAAAATATTAAAGAATTTAAAGGAACTGGTGGAATTCTTTTAGTGGTTTCTATTAAAAATGTGTGTGAGAAATGGGCTTTTTACCTTTCGTTTCTGGAACAGAAGTGAAGCGACACTGAAATTTCCATCTTGCCCCACTCAAGGGGCTCCCAGATCAAAACTGGCAATTTTATTTCAAGGGAGGAACACTTCCCTTGGGGTAGTCCCAACAAGGTAGTGGCAAATTTAAGAGTAGAGAAATAGAGTTTGCAGCCCCCAAGTTGTCAAATGGATCCATGAATCTCAGTGTTTTCACCAATTCCTAGTTCAAATTTATATTGTTTTTCTTGTAAGAGAGGTTTGGAGCAGGAGCCAACTTCTTGAAAGTGGAGGTTAATTCATCTCTACCAAAAGTCATAAAATATCTAAGGACCACTTAGAATGCTCATGAACATCAGGAGTGATATCCTGGCTCCATGGAAGTCAATGGGAATTTTGCCATTGACTTCATTGCTGCCAGGATTTCACCCTAGAGAGTTTAAAACACTCCTTGCAGCCCTGCTGCAGTGCTTTCACAATATCCCCTGAGCAAGGAGAGCTGGCATTATGCTGGTAACACCATTACTACTGCACCTGTATCCATGTTACACCCTAAACACAGTTACACATGTTCCTCGTGTAGATGGGGTCCTATGGCAGTCTTTGCTTTCCCTTTGCTCTTCTGTCCAAACTCCTAATATGGGACGTGGAGAGGGAAGCCTGAGGATTCATTTTAATTAATGAGCTGTGTACAAGATAAGCCAAATAAGAAGTCGACGTTCATATCCAAATCTTGAATGGACATGCCCATGAGGAAGTTAATGTGCTTTTGGTCTTTAATCATTTTGCCCAGGGTGCATGAATGGTTTCAGGCTTCTTAATTTGCAAACAGCATTTTGTGCACTGGATCGCCATTGCCTATTGTAGCACAGATGGGTTGGGGATATGGGAATTTCCAGATTTCCGGAAAGCTGCCAGCTCACACTGATGAGTCAGTGACACACAAATACAGTGTAGATGATGGCAGATAATGAAGAAGGAAAGTCTCATGACACAAAGGAACACAGAAATTAGAGATGAAAAAGACTTTCATATGGTCATTTTGGTTTATCCACCTGCCATGCAGGAGTGTTCCCTGCAGCACACTCTGAGGCGCATTGTCCAATCTGCTTTAAAATGACTCCAGCACCTAGAGGGTGCTGCACAAAGATGCTATATTTTTTAAATTGCTGTAATAAGTTTAATAAAAATAATTCAGCTTCCATCACTCCTCTCTAGAGAGAGGGAAAAGACTGGAAAAGAGAGACTTAGGGTTACTCTGAGGAGAGAGGGCTGGCAAATGGCTTTCCCTGACTCACTTCCATACTGTTTTTATTTGTGGAAGTTTAGAACAGTTCATCTGCATTTCACTAAACTTAGGTACCTGGCCAGAGATGTCTGATGCATCTCAGTAGTGTTGGGAACCTAACTATGGAGAGGACTCCAGTATCCACTGCCATGTGATTTCCTTTGGCTGTTCCTATAGGTGGAAAGGTTATACTGACACATTCTCTCACAGAGGATCTGCTCACTAAAATAGGTGACTTTGTCCTTCGTCAGCTTGACAGCTGTTATTCTTGGGACTGGGACTTTTACAGAATAAATAACAGTCTCATCTCTGTAGAATCTCATTGAATGGAAACAGCTAAAGACAGCTAATTTGATTATGAATTCTCCACTCCTCACAAGCCAGAATGTCCTCTAGTCTCTCTCAGATGAGACTGTCACTGTAGGTGAGCACGGGGTTTATTGGATCCATTCGCACTGGGACACATAACTTGTCATGTAAAAAATATTGAGTGAAACCTTGGCCCCTTTGATGTCAATGGCAAAACTCATTGATTTCAATGGAGGTCAGGATTTTACCCATGGAGTCAGACCAGGTAACTTTCCAGGTGAAAGTCATAATGAGGTCTAAGGGGAGAAGGGCATATATCATGCATAGACAGAGAAAATCTCATTATCCTATGGCAAGTCCAAGTACCTTTGGAGAGGAACAGCATTGCACAGGGCTGTTTTTGCTAGTGCTCTGGTCATGGTATAGCCTGTAGTGGTCACTTCTGTAGCAGGTATTTAAAGTCATTTTGAAAAGAGAACCAAGACAATTACAATGCCAGAGCATTACTTTGAATTCTCAGCAGACACAGGACTTGTGCCATGGAAATGTCAGTCTCTCTGCATGAAGGCATTGAGCAGCAGATAAATGCTGTGATAATTACCAGTGTCAGACTGTATTCAGCAGCCAGCCTAGAGAGCTTACTTCTCCTCACCTCCCTCTGATTCAGAGCAAAGCACTTCACACACTGTACACAGAGCAGCACATGTATGGAGAGCAAGAGAGAGAGAGTGCATGCCCAGAAACAGCAGCCTAACATCTGGCAGTGACCAGCCTGACAACACCAAAAAGAAAGGAGAAGAGCTGTGACCTTCTGTTTCAGTCATTGCATCTCTATGTCCTAACTCTCAAACATGGATAGAATTTCAGCGCACTCATAATTCATTTAGTTTCTGAGTGCCTTCTGGTTCTTCTCAAACAATTACACCGTTGTTTAGTCTAATATTTCCCTGTGACTACATATTATGGGATTTCTCCTGGGGCTCTGCTGTTTATAACAGTTTATAACTGCCAGTGAGTTCATAAGCAGACGGTTATAAGATTTTCTAATGATTTTACTGTGGCCCATCCACTTAGGGTGGCATCCAACTCCTGGAATTTGCAAATCCCAAGGTTTCCAAAATGGTTCATTTCTCTCCACCAGTTCTGCACCTGGTCTAGGTGATTTTGACTGTTTAACCAGGGAATAGATATATCCTTTTTCTATTAAAATGTATTTTAAATTCTAAAAGAATAAGAAGAATATTCTATGTAAGTGATAGGTTGAAAACCACACTATATGAAATTTGAAAAACCAGGATACTAACTGTCTCATGGAAGTACACGCCTATTTCCTTCTGTTCCTTTGGCTGATCATTTAAATGGAATGGTCCTCTTTCTGAGGACCTTACCATGTGGACTGCTGAGCACCCTCAAATCTCACCGAAGCCAATGGGAAGCTGATGGATATCTTTACCTTGCAAGATGAGGCCCTCAGTCTGATAGTTCACTCGGGGTCAGGATGCACCATTCCATAATGTTTATGGGTGGTGTTTTCAAAAGAAGTGAGCACTGGCTTAGCTCTGTTTCCACTGAAGTCAATGAGCATTTTACCAGAACAAAGTTAGGCCCATGCTGAGTATTTCTGTCTCTCTCACCCTAAATCTTCAGATCGTTATTTGAAGTACTTCATTCCAGAATGCATACACAAACAGACAGTCCCAAAGCAGATGTATTTGAATGAGCTAGGCACTGTACAAAAATGAAGTACAGTCCCTGCTTCATAGGACCCATCAGACTGAATTCACCAGAGATCCAGCGGGGTTTGCCTTTTATACTTGTTTGTACATAACTGCCACAATGGAGGCCTGATCCTAGGGCCTCTAGATATCACCATAATACACATAACAATAGCACTGTAAATAAACACACAGAGAGACACTCTGCAATATGCAATAACTGCACTGAATTATTGTACTGCAACAGCATCCTCTGCATCTACTGCCAAATTAGTGGTACCCATCACTTTCACATGGTTTCAGTGTTTGCGCTTCAGCCTTGTGATTGGAAAAAGTTTGTCGTCCCCCCCCACCCCACCCCCTCTTTAATGATGAGCTTCAGATCGGTGCCCCACAAAGTGGTACTACTAAGCTCCCATTTCTGTTTGTGCTGCTCCAAACCCCAGTACTTTGTTATACACTATTTGTGGTATTTTCCATCATATGAGTAAGGGTGGCAGTTGCCACAGAGAAGTTGTAAGATTAGGATGAGGAGCTGCTACCTTCCAATTGTCCCCTTTTGACTCGCCTTCGCTCTGTTAACTATTCTATTAACCCTCACATAACTTCATGATTTATAAACTGCTTTCCTCTGTTCTTCCTTGAACCAAACTAACTGTGGCCCAAGTCCATAGGAATAAGTGAGTCCTCAGCACCTGGTTGCAGAATCCCTTTTACCTGGTGCATTGTGTGTACTTTTAGCAGCCCTTGTTTTATTGGGCAGGCTTCATATAGTAAGTTTCAGGTTAGTTTACAAAAATCTCTTTCCATATAAAACTGTGATCACTGCAAGATCTGCATCACCAGAACATTAGAATCAAGCTACACATCTTGACAGTAACTGATCCAACAGTGACTCAAATAAAGCGGCTCTAACGATGTTAATGAGAAACAAAACTCTGCTTGTTGCTCGAAAAATCTCAGCATCTTCCCTGTTGGAAAGAGGCAGCCCTTAGAAGACAGAATTTCCTGGGAAGTTGGACAGGCACAGAAAGAAAGTGGAAAGCAGCATTCAAATAAGTGTGGAGTAGACACAAGAGCCTGGGGTCTACATTAAAGGAGTAAGGCCTTGCTCTTCAAAGAGATGCAAGAAACCCACAGTGAGGAGAGATCTCTTTTCACTGTTGATTGTCTCAGAACTTTTTTCGGGAGGGAGCCGAATGGCCTTGGTGTTCTCATGTCTGTATGACCCACTGGGTTAATTAAAGGCTGGAGGATTTAACTCGCTAACTTGGCAAATGTTTATCAGGAATTTCAATTTTCGCAGCTCAGTGCTTAACATCTGCTTGATTGATAATCAGCTAAAAATGGAAGTGTGTGAACCGCCCTGAGGTAATGAATGTCTCAGGTGGCACCTTCAGATTTAATGCTTCATTTTCACAGGCCAGCTATCTTGAATTCCAGGTCGTGTTCCAAGACAGGAAATATGTCTTGGCTATCAAAATATCCTCTTCCATTTCATTCAGATACACTATTACTTCACTTGCCACTCTGAACTGTTGCACGGGGTTGCTGTGTAGTGTTAAACAGCTGCTGTGTCCCACCCCAAAGAAAAGCAGCATTTTAGTGGTGAATTCAGCGTATTAAATATCTTGCAAAGTGTGTAGGTGGCTTTGGAATCTTTGGACAAAAGACTACATAAATATTAGTTGTCCTCACAATTAGTTGACGTTAAATATTAGTTGTCATTAAAATCAGAAAAGTTCCTCTCTCCTTCTCAGAACCTAGAATGCAAAACTTCACCCTTACTTATTAGTACATCTGGTCCAAAAAAAAATCTCAAAACATTTTCTGATGAAACCACAATGAAACTTTTTACAGAATGTTTTTCACTGAGGTCAAAACAAATCTACGGTAGTTTTTCAATGAACAACTGGAAGTAAAAAATCAAAACATACTTTTTGGAGAAAAAAATGACAGTGGAAAAAGTTTTGGTTTTCAGGGAGGAGTTTATTTTTTGTTTTTGTGGAAAAAATAATTTCTTTGCAGGAAATTTTGAAAAAGCAAAAATGTTTCAAAATATCATATCAAAAAAATTGCCTTTTTTTTTTGTTAAACCAGCTGTACTTATTAGCCATCACCACAAGTAAAGTTTAAAAGTGACCAAGGATGCCTTGGAATAACAAGCATTATAAACATTATGTGCTGCTGTTTATTTTTTTCTACAATCTAGTAATAATATGCCAAAATATATCATACATTAATATAATTTTCATCTGGTTATACAGCTGCTAATAATAGAAATAGCAGTACCGAATGCACTTTACATATGTCAAGGAGACAGCATTGTGAATATAAAGCTGGATAGTAATTTGGTGTATCTATGCCTGTAGATGTAAGATTCGTTATAATGAATCAAACCAGTTGCTAATCAGGTCTGGAATCCAGCCTCCAGACCAATACCTGATATTTCAAAAGAAGACAAACTCCTACTAAAAGTGTACCAAGTGCTGCACCAAGAAGGAAAAGCCCTTTGTGACTGCTGGGAGTCTCTTCTGTAATACATGTTTTAAATATCTCTTTTTTAAGAAACAGAGGACATGGTTCTTGCAAGATACTGAGCCAGAACCTCAGCTCCTGAAGTCAACAGAATTTACACCAGCGGTGATGAGCTCACTCAATATAAATAATACCTTTCTTCAACTCTTGTTACATTGATGAAGCTTCAGTGTGCTCTCTCCATTAGCTGCTACAATAAGATGTTTACAGCTGTGCTATACATTATACAACATATTCATACATGCCTCTGAGCTGAGAAAGAACCCTTGGATATGTTACTTTTTCTTAAGACCTAGTGGTGTCCATCACGACAAAAGAAATGGCTGGCAAAAACCTGTACCTGTACATGTCTTTCTGCTCATACCTGTCTAGGGAGATACAGCAGAGGTGAAGGATTGATGCTGTAGTGAGCAGGACATCTAGAGATGTTCGGATCAGGCAGAACATCTCTCCATAAATCCAGTTATCCTGAACCAGCTCAATAGCTCCAAAAGGCATCACCAGCACCGACACCAGCAGGTCCGCAAAGGCAAGTGAGACAATGAAATAATTGGTCTTGATTTTCCTACAAGACATATATTAAAAAAAACTCAGTGGGACTTTTCAAAGCAGGACATCCCATGTGCAGATAGACCCAATTGTTCACTAAAGGGTCCTCTAACCTACCTCTGAACGATTTTAAATGGTTGTCCCTAATTACTTTCCTGGTTTGGGGGGTGATTGTTCACAAGGTCCTTGCATGACTGCATGGGTGTTTCTACCTGTGCACACAAAATATGCAACTGGACATGCACATGCCTGTTTGTGTGACCAAACTGGCATGTTATATGCACCACTTTTCATTGTGTGTGCGCAGAATGCAGCACTGTGCACATACAAACAGACTCCAGTTGAGTGCATTTTCAGTGGCTCTTTTTAAAAGCTGAGAAAGCCCCAACATTTTCTCTTGTTTTCCTTGTGCTCTGTAGCCTCTATGTTTGATTTCTCTCTTTGTCCCACTAGTCTTACCATAAATATTAATAGAAGTATCAAGCCTGGGTGTGTCCCTCTCAAACCACGCATTTCTCAAGCAGTCACAAAGAGTCAAGGCTCATCTTCTGCAGCTACCAGGGTGTATTAGGGGCTGTCTACGCTTCAGTCAGAAGTGTGACTGCAGGACATAGTCATAGAATATCAGGGTTGGAAGGGACCTCAGGAGATCATCTAGTCCAACCCCCTGCTCAAAGCAGAACCAATCCCCAGACAGATTTTTGCCCTAAATCCCTAAATGTCCCCCTCACAGCCCTGGGTTTAGCAGGTCAATGCTCAAACCACTGAGCTATTCCTTCCCCTCCTCCCTAGCCTTACCTAACCTAGCTTTGATCTAGCTAGTGTAAGTACTAACAGCAATGAAGCCACAGCAGCACTGTACAAGCCCACCCAGGATCCTTGGTATGTACTTGAGCAGTTAACCCATGCTGTTACGGCTTCACTGCTATTGTTATTTGTGCTAGCTAGATCAAACCTAGCTCGGATATGTCTGCAAGTGTTGCAGTCTCACCTCTGATTGCAATAAAGTTGTACTCTTAAACACACCTTCTTCTCCTTCCCATCCTGTTATTCCCTAAGGAAAGTGGGCTCTAGCAACCTGCAAAGAGTTTCAGTTTCAGAAGAAAAGTCATTTTGTTTCTGGGGAAGCCCTGTTCCATCTGAAGATGGCAGCAAAGTAGGAGGTGGGGCAGTATGGTAACAGCATAAAAGGCCTGGGCTTCCAGGAGATGGGTGAGCATTACCCAATAGGAACTTCTGATGGGATAATGTTGAAGGTCTGGGCTTTCAGGAAATGGGTTGGTGACAACACTGTGCTGGAATATGTCTTCTAAGGCATGCAGGACAGTGGAAGGAGAGCAAATGCCCAAGGAGAAGTTGGGGGAGGACTGAGAAAGAGACTTTTGTGAAACATACAGACTTTCCTCAGCACCTCCAGTGCTGCACGCAGCCTGATTAGAGCTGACGTGCCAGTATCAGGATGGGAGCTCTCAGAAGCTGACAGTCAGATGATGAATTGCTAATTAGCAGGTCCCCCAGCTATTACTCTAGCAGGGGAAACACTCGGCTTACCATATCCCTGTCCTTTGACTGAGTGAGTCTCACTAGACTAGATAACCTGCAGGCTTTATCATGGAAGCAAAGTCCACATGTATGACTTGTTTGTCCTCTTGATAGGTTGTATATTAGGTAACCTGTTCTACAGGGAGAATTAATAGGGTTTAATAAAACTTGGTCTCTACTTTTATTACCTGCATGTTAATCATCATTCATTTGAATTTTTCTTTCAGTTTTTAGTGAAGACAGTTGAAAAAGGTAACGGCTGCATGATTAGACTCATTGGCAGAGCTGTGTGGAAGCTCAGGGCTGGAGTAGCAGGAAGTACTGCACATCAGGGTAGAGCTGCATTAGCAGAGCTGAGGCAGGTGGGGCTTTGGATGGAAGAAATGTGGATTTGAAGTGCTTTTATTCATGTGCATGGAGGTACAGTCGCAGAATCCAAAGGCTATCAACTATCACTGGAGAAAGCAAGTCCCATCTTGGCTGAAGTTTTGAAAGAAATCTAAGAGAGTGCCCAAATGTCTGTTGTGAGCTGGGTGCCTCACTTCTTTAGGCTCCTTTGTAAACCCCACTGTATGCCCCGCTGCATCCTGGTAACACGCTAATTGTGACAGACCCGGCTCCTGCTCCCTGACATGTTTTGTTTAAAAGGAACTGGAATAGGAAAGGGAAGGCGCTGTAATGCTTCTCCTGCATTCCCCTGTTTGGCTTTCTGCAAGTGATTTATCTGTTTTTGATGCCTGGAGTGCTAAAAATATAATGATTGGATAATAAAATGATCACACTTCTGCAGTATAAATCTGAGGCCAGACACATTGGAACAATTTCGGAGTCTGACTTTGCCATGACTTCAGTGGTGGGGAGAAGAAAGGAGAGAGCGTTCTTTATCACAATGTTTTATGTTCTTAGCTGTCTGGGTTTGGGTTGGGTTTGTTTTTTACCCCCCTTGCAAATTACTCGGCCGTGTCATCATAAATCTCTCCTAAAGGAGGGAACTGAGTGGGCTTGCATGCTGGCTCACCTGAGCTGCCTGTCTCTGCATACTGCCACCATCACCAGCAAGTTCCCCAGGATGGCCATGAGTATAACCGCCGAGATAAAGGTGAGCAGTGCGATCTTCTCTGCCACGCCGAACCCCTCACTCGAACTGGAAACCATAAAAAGAGAATGCATCAGAGGAGGGCAGGGAAAATGAGGGTGTGTTGAACCACAAACTTTCAGCAAATAACTTCAGGCAGATGCATGTGTTTAAACAACTCTTTCTGATCACAGTTTCCTCTGAAATCTGCCTCTGCACCAGACACGTACAGATATATATATATATATATAAATTTCTTGCTTATGGAAAAGATATGAGACACGTATGTGTTCTGGATTTTTCAGAGGAAAGGTTAATATGTAGAATATCTGCAAATACTCTGCCTGTTCTTGTTGACCGTGGGGCTAAATAAACTGATCACAGAGAGCTATTTTTTTTTGGGTGCTGAACTTGGGACAAAAAAGGTCCAGTTATCATAGGTAGGTGCTCAGCACATTCTGAAAAAAAAATTTCAATAAAACCTTTTTTTTTTATTGAAAAGCTTTTTCTTATTTTCAAAATGTTCAGTTCTTTCACCAAAACTGAAAATTTCAAATTTTAGAATTGTGAAATTTTGTGTTTCTGTTTTTTTTCCTTTTAGTCACTCTTTTTGTTCCTTTTTTCCCCACTACAATAGAAGGAGTGGTGTCCATGTCATTGTTCCTTTACTTTTTACTGTTGCCACTTTGTAATTTTTCTAAAGTTGCAAAAGTTTTCAAAAATTTGCTAAGTAGCAAAAGGAAAAAAAGGAAAAATTTGAAAAAGGGTTAAAATACCCAACCCTAGACATGGTTAATTTTATGTATTTAATTTTTGGTGGGTAGGAAGATTTAATACAGAAAAGGAAAGAAAGAAGAGAAAAAATATGAAAAGTAAAACCATTTTGGAAAAAAAATACAAATTGTTCTGTTTTGAATCCTTCAGAACTAGATCAACACTTCGAAATTTTTTGTGAAATTATTTTTTCATTTTTTAACCTACTCTACCTGGTGTCTACAAGAGGTACCCAAAATCTAAGACATCCAAAATGACTACATACTTCTGAAAACAAAAGTATTATTTATTACATAAATGTGTGGATGGGTGTGTGTTCCTATAATGGAGATGCTGTAATGTCTCTACAGTTAAGATTACATTAATATTTGCCCTTGAGGCAGGGGTTTAAGCAGGAAAAACCTCTTCACAATGTAGGAATAAAATAGTGTATCTTCCCCTAATGTACAGAACAAGGAGGACTTAAAATACAGAATGAATTTTGATAGAATTTTCAGATAATTGAAAATCTGCCAATTAGTTTGAGCCATAATCGTTTTAAATGGTCCCTCAGAATTTTTGTTTCTTCACAGGTAACTTTTTCTAGGATATATCTACTAAATACATTTCTGATTTATGAAATTTGCTAATTGACTCCTTTCTAGGTTGGCAAAGCTAAGATAGAAGCTCCCTTTAAACTTTACTACTGGTTACACCACTTCCATATTCTTTCTAATGATTACCAAATATCTTCATCATGGAATCTATGTTGTCATTGAGTGGATGCTCCACAATCTAAGCTTTCATTTTGAAAATTTTTCAGTAATTTGATGTGCACTGCTGAATTGAACATGAGTATGGCAGAGAGGATATTAGTGTGTTACTGTGCTGGAGTGTCATGATGGTAACAGGCTAGTGCTTGGAGTGTTGTCTTAACTTAGGAATTCCTTGCTTTTTAGTGTTTTTATCAGGAAATAATACCTGTGCGCCCTCAACACTGAGTTTAGCAAGTTTTTGGAGTGAAAATATTTATAAGTATATGAGGGAGAGAGGCGAAAAGTTGCTCTGTCTTCATCAGAAATCCTTTATACTTGCTACATAGAGGTATTATACTCAGTAGCATAGTCGAGGGTAAAACTGGTAAATAGAGTTTACCCACTTCTCACTTGGGGAATATAGTTTAATTTATTCACTTCTTCTTCTTCTTCTTTTTTTTTTAACAACACCACCACTGGTTATACTGTCCTGCAGCCAGTTAAGCTAGGTTACAAAACAAGTGCAGAAGATAGTATTATAACTAGAGCTGGGCTAAAAGCAACCCCTAGTTTTGTACACCCCACCCACCCAATATTTCCCTCTCACACACCCATGAGAAAACATGTGATGATGTAGCTTTTAACAGCACAGCTTTGTATGCTTTCCAGAGGGTGGCTACAGCTGCAGGAATACTGCACTCTTTTACCCAAGGAAGAGATTTTGGATGCTGGTGCCAGTGAAACCTCAAGAGCAATAAAGACTGAAGGTTTTCACCATTCTGTGCAGAGGATCAAATTTAACTACAGGTGAGGTTCAGCAGGAAAATTTTGCCAATTAGGAACTGCAAACCTTTCACGGATGCCCAAGGCAAGGATGCGGTTTATTTAGCACCTGAAGGAAATGGCACTTAATTAGGACAATGTCTACTGAACCTCGGTGCAACTTCAGTGAGGGCAATTAAGGCTTTGAGAATCACCAACATGTGTCTCTTGCTCCATTCAAAAATGCTGACAAGCCTCCACTGTAGCACAGAGTTTCGTAGCATTTGTTGAGGAGCTGTGCTTCCAGCTGCCTCGGGTCATTGGTTCTTGGACAGCTGCTGAAATGAGTGCTTTTGTTTTTCTAGTCCCTGCAATTATACTCACGTGGCTCTTAATCACTGGCTGAAATTTGGCTAACTCTGTCCATGGACACTCCCTCACACCTCCTGTGCTTCCCTCTCTCTGCCCCACTTTTGAGACCACTCGTAGCATGGCCAATACTAGCTCCTGGTAGCTTTCCACCTACGTAAACTCACCCACCAATTCAAATCTAGACAAATGTTACCATTTACTGCACTTCTCACTCGTTAGTCCATGGTCTGCACAGACCCAAGGGGCAGCAGGAAAGACTGTTGATGGATAACCAAGCTGATTAGTGTAATCTGAACTCCTTGCCCCTTCCTTCTAACCCCACAATCCCAGGCCATCATCCATTATGAGTCAGTCATCATGTGGATGATCTAAGAAAAGGAGTGTTAAAGAAGTCGTCTGATTTCTATCCTTTGACAGTCTCCCTCTCCCACTTCCCTCTATTTACATCTGATTTGAAAGAGTTTATTTGCCATAGACATAAAGGTTTTCCTGACAGTGTTAGGAGAAAAGATGCTGGTAATTATGACAACTTAATCTGCCTTGCATCACTGCACTTTAGAAAAGAACAAGAAAACAGCCGATGAGAATCAGTCCCTGTCTGATGTGAATTATGCAAAACTAGAAAGGACAAGGTAATTTTCCTCTTTTGGAGATGCACAGAACTCTCTCTCCCCGTTGTTTGATATTTCCACAAATGGCTATTGCACAGCTGAGGAAAGTTATGCACTTGCCAAAACACGAGTTATGTTGAGCAAAACTGCATGTCAGAACACCCAGCCTTGTTAATAACGTTCCTCAGCAGAGGAAGACACCGTGTATATTTAGGGGGGAAACAAAAGACAACTTCAAACGCAGGTTTTACAGCCACAGGCTCACTTGCTGGGAACACAGTGGGACTAAAAGCAGCCAGAAACAACGGGGTTGCTGTGATCAAAGGCACCTTGATTAGGGAGCTGTAATTGTGCCTGCCTGAATGGAGTATTCATAATAGACTAATGGTAGCTCAGTGGCTGCATCTGTGAAACAAAACGTCAGGCTGCATTGAATATCTCTATACAAAAGATGTTCCTTTTCCTCCTGGGAGAGGGTGGCAGTACATGCTGTCACCATGAAGATGATGATGGGTTAATTTATACAGTGCCATAGTTGTTCATGGTGCTAGGTTTTTTGTTTGCTTTTTTTAGAGTTGTCTGACTATTTTATCTCTCTCGCAGTCCCTCCTTCTTTCCTATATGGTGCCCATCATCATGATATCAGAACACTTCTCCACATTCTGAAGTGTACATATGAAGATATATGTATTTCTTTCCCCTCCTGTCAGCAGAGACAAGGCATTAGCTGGTTGGTTTGTGCTGCTGGTGTGGGAAGAGGAGGCTGGAGGAATGGGCCTTGTATTTTGCTCTGAAGGTGCCAATGTTTGTGATCATTTACCGTCCTTTGGGGTCAGCTCCATCTTTGTGAGCCTGCCTGCTAGGAGTTTCACCCTGGTGAGGGACAGTTTTGCTGACCCAGTGGAATGCAGCTGTCATGGGAGGCCTTGATGTTGCAGGATCTTCCAAGCAGTTTGGGCCAGTCCATGGAGGGCCTTGAGACCTTTAATTAGGCTTCATGTTCACCAGGGAGCTGTGCAGAGTGGAACCTGAGGACAATGGGCTCTTGGTGGCCTGTGTTAGTGAGCAGCCAGGCTGCTGGGTTCTGAACCAATTATAGCTTCTAACAGGCCTTGGTTTCACCCTTAGATACAGAAAAGGACAACCATCAAACCTGGATGTAAGAAATCCATGCATCACTGTGGCTAAGTCTGAATCTAACACTAGGAAGTAGTCATCCAGAAGCAGTGAACAGTTCAGGTAGACACCCAGGCTATGGACTCTCTAAAGGCAGGGTGATGCTATATAGAGGTGGTAGGTTCTTCAAAGAGCATCCCTCTCCTCATTAGTATTGCATCAGTCTTTCCAAGTGTGACACTTTCTCAGGGTACCCAGGACTACACGGGTCACCTCATTACTCCACCCTCATTTCAAGCATGAGGTAGTCTTCCATGTGGCAGCTGGAATGACACACAAGGATTAGGAGGATCAGTGTGATGTGAGCTTCCATTAGACCCCCAAAGCAAGACCCTTTTTGGGTGAATACTATGACAGCAGTGTGGTTGGAGTAGTGAGTTTGCCAGAGCTGCTGTTACGGAACAGTGAACCCTTTGCTAGCTGGCACTGAGGGGTTATTAGTCACACTCAGGCTCAGCTTTAGCCAGCTGCTCTTCATAAAGGATATTAGTAGTGTCTAGGTGATGTGAGAGGTGGGCCCTGGCAATCTTCCCACTTAGCTTGCTCAGGAATGAGAGTGATGGATCTGCTTACAAGAGGAGGGATGCTGGGCAGTAGCTGGGAGAGGCCAGTTGTGTTGAGTGATGACATTTTGAGTATTGGCTGGACTATCATGCACTGTAGGTAGACTTGTCTCTGCAAATGAGGTGTTGACAATCTCAGTTAGTAGGACTGCGACATGCTCTTGAGTGTTTCTTACTAGTAAGGAGTGGCAAGGATCATTCAGGGCAGTAGGTGGTCACTCAGTTTTCTGCTGTGATTCTAGCCTTCCGAATCCATGAACAGACCAATTCAGAGAGGAAAGAGAGCAATGAGCCTGTTATCTAACCCCCTCCAGCTTTGGGCTCATCTGCAGAAGTCATCATGGCTGAACTGACACCAAAGGAATACCCCACAATGGAAGACAAAGATATGAGTTTAACTGGTCACAAAATTTTCTGGAAATCCTAAAAGAGGCCTGGACTGAGCCATAATTACTAGGAAATCCAGTGTTGCCAACTCTCATGATTTTTGTCGAGAGTATCATGATAATTATTGTTTTCCTTAAAGCCTGAGCTCCTGGAGTCAAGTGGATATGTGATGATTTCAGCCTTCATTCTTGAAGAAAAAATAAGTTTCTAATCCTCGTGCCTGTGGAGAAAGCTTCAAAATGTGACCCTAGTGCACCCTAAAGGCTCAAAAAGCAGAAGGCAAATAAACAACCTCACCAAATCTATTATTTTTATATAATCTGATGATTTTAAAGCCAATCTCATGTTTTTTAGTAAGACCGACTCATGATTTTTGAACACTTGTGGTTGGCAATTGTCATGGTCTCACCCCCACTTGGAACTGTTGGGCTCCAATGTGGGGACCTGACTTGGTTTCCCTCTAAACTAAAATCCTAGTTTAGATCTAGTAAGCTGCCACCACTCAATCAGATATGTGGATTGAGACACAGTCCTTCCCCAAAATCCTAGGGGATTCCAAGAGCCCCAAATCCATGGAGTTCTTACACCCAGGAGAAATAAACCATTCCCCCTGCTTCCTCCCCTCTCCCTTTTCCTAGGAGAGATACCGGGATCTAACTACAGAGGGATACCTCCCCCTTCTCTTTCCCTGAGAATCCACCCAAGGAAAGACCAAACAAGTCCTTAATAGAAAAGAATTTATTAAAGAATAAAAAGAAAGTAACTTGTCTCTGTAATTCAAGATAGAACCATACAGGGTCTAAACTTATCAATCTCTGGAGAGAATCCCCCCTCCCCCTTTCTCAGTAAAAGCAAAGTAACAGCAAACAGGAATAAAGAATTTCCTTTAGCAAACACACAATTGCAAATGTAGAAATCAAATCAAAAGACTAATTCGCCTTTCTAATTAATACTCACTATTAATTAGTAGAAACTACTCCAGGAGAACTTGGAGACATGACTGTTCTTTCTTAGATCCAAAAAAGCACTCTCACAAAGAACACAGACAAAGGCTTCCCTCCACAGAGATTTGAAAAAATCTTGTCTCTGATTGGTCCTCTGGTCAGGTGGTCATCAGGTACTGCATGTTAACCCTTTACAGGTAAAAGAGACCTTAACCCTGATCTATCTGTTTATGACAGCAATACTGGCAATCTCACAGACAGTGTTTCAGCATCAAGAGGTAAGCAGGTCTGCAGAGCTCCAGGAGTCCAAAGGGCACAGTTAGAGGCTCACTCCAAGTGAGGACTAGCAGGATATTGTTTCAGGACCAGACTGCGAGCTGCTGTAAATTGGCATAGTTCCACTGAAGTTGATGGAGTTATGCTCCTTTTAACCAGCTGAGAATCTGGCTTTTCCATTCTAATTTTTGAGGATGTGGGAGGAGACATGTGTCCTCATTGGTGTAGAAACACAATGTACAACGGGCAGAGAAATGCACATTTATTTGCATACATCCACGTGCACCCCCTACATACACAATAATTTTGACCCGCCAGGGAGAACATATGAAATTTCTACAGACTATTCCCACAAGTTGTGTGGTACTGTGCCCCTCAGGGAACATAAGTAGAAGCATGTATCACTGAAGACACAGCATGAGTGCTCAACCATGGAACATTACTGTGCATGTGCCTCTGGAATAACCCATTGTCAAATGGGAATATTTATTAACTATGCAACTACAGTAATTCAAAGCTCTTCATAATGGAAGGAAGTGGATATGGATGTAAATTAAAATCAGTGGTTTGGCATGACATTGTTTTTCTCAAATCTGAACATTTTGCTTCCTGAGCATGCTTGCTTGTTGAATACTGTGGAGATTGATGAGTCTGCTGTTATCAGGGAATGAAGTTCACACAAAATAATTATTGGCTAGTAAAAATATAGAGGACACTTAAGGAAAAAAGTGAAACGTTGATGCTGAATGAATGTACAAAATCCCACATATAAGGAGATACTAAAACAGTTTTTCAAGTACATTGAAAAAGCTTATATCTAGTTATTAGTGTGGGCTGGGTTTTTGTCTTCTATAATTATTTGTCAAGTTCAGTTCCTAGTTTCTTGTAAACACCCAAAGTTTTCCAAATGACACTACATGCTTTCATATATTTTACCTAGCAATTAGAACATATGGATTAGTCATGCTGTATTAACAGTAGTATTTCTCCATCAGCTTTTATTATACATGTTATGCCATGGGCTCCCTGCTGTTATAATGGTTCGGAAGTGAATTGATTAAAATCTTTAAGAATCGTTCAGGCATCAATACTGCACTGCGAATGGACATGTTGCTCTTCTGCATTGGAGTCAATGGGACACCTTACAGGAGCAGGACTCTATGCAAGCAGAGCTTCCAAGGAGTTCCACAGTGAACCTCTACTGATAGTGGGGTCTGCCTGCATTAAGTCATTGCCAGGATCTAGCCTTTAGACATGAGAGTGGGCTATTGTGAAATAATTACAGCTACGCTTATTATCCAATTTAAGGCTTGGAGAAAATGAAAGATGAAATTAATGTGATTTCTGCAAACACAAAAGGAGAGAGAATGAGAATGAAGGCACAATAGGATTTACATTTCCAGGATAACAGAGCACAGCAGACAAAGTGGGGGATTGGAAAGGCAACTGGGAGCCAAAGAAGAGAGAAAAAAAAATCAGAATACAGAGGAAGAAATGATTATGCATCTGCTGGAGGTGGTCAGGGACATTAATAAATATCTTATAAACAGGACATACTATGATCCTCACTGACTCACTGAGGATGATGAAAAGATTAGGGTGATGTCTTGGACTATGTTGACCTAGTGTTAATAACTGATTTCACAAAGACCTTAAAGCTTCGGGAGAATGTATGGAATCAGATTTTTTTTTTTTAAAGAACCTTGCTTTTGCACTCAGGATCTGCAGTTGCATTTTACTTAAATATTTTAATTAATAAAATGAGCATCCAGTTATTTGCACCCACAGTTATTTCCAGGAACAAAATCAGAGGCTGAATGGAAATGCTTTTTAAATTGGGACGTGTTCCTTTACGAGTAAACTAATGACCTGTGTCTCAGTGCAGAAACATTATAATAGAAAAGTAATTACCCGACCTATAAATGTCAGGCTCTTACAGTATATATAACCCCCACAAATATTAATTAGAGGTCAGCATTCATTTAGCATGATATCTTTTCTGCTATGTGGTGTCCCATTGAATCCAGTACATATTTTCATGAGCTATACAGCCTGAGCTATCCTCCTCCTGCTTGTGCACATGGGAGGACCATATCTAATGGTTTAAAATGAATTACACATTTCACTTCTGTTTTAGAAACAGATTTGGATGAATTAAATTATTGACAAGGCTCAAATAAATGACTTTACATGCAGCAAAATAATAAAATCATGCTCTTGGTTTATTTGTTTGGGGTTTGTTTCTCCCTTAATAATTTGAAAAAACAATGTTGCTTTTTTCTGATGAAAGCTCAGGAGAGGACTGCTGGCTGCCTGGCTTCCACTGGATGGTGTTTGCTGCGGAGTGGGATGTGAAGAACATTATTCTGTAGCAAATAACATCAGATAAAGCAGAAACAAGTATCTTTCTATTGAAAATCCATCCCCATTCAGCAGTACCAGCAAATCATTCCCATCTAACATCAATTCCATAGGCTGTGCCAAATAGGTCTCAGCCCAGTTCCTGTTGAATCAGTGTATGCACCACAAAACCAGCACTGTTAGAGCTGGTGGAAATGTTGCTCATTAACTTTTCCTGGTGGAAACCGATGTTTTGTCTAAACCAAAAATTTTTGCAGAAACATCAATTTTGTAGGTCCAGGAAAAGAGAGAGTCTGAATCTCGACATCCCAGGGATATAGGAGACCCAGGATGAAGTCCTTGAGCTGCCTCATTTGGAGTGATCAGGGAGGAAAAACTCTACTCTGAATTAGGCAGAGCAGGGACTCGAACATGGGTTCCCCACATCACAGGGCAGTGCATTAACCATTGGGCTGTAGAGGGTCTTGCTTTAGGAAAGGTTGTGTGTTCCAATACATAATGAAAACTGATTTTGAAAACCTCAACACACTTTGTGAAATTGAATTACTGTTTTCTGGCCAGACCTACACACTAGTTTCAGACGAGGAGGCCAAGGAGGCTGAACCCAGTCACTCAGAATTACAGATGGTCTCTCTGTAATGGGGATGAGACACCCGGATGGGGCCACACAGGTGAACCTTGCATTGCCACTGCACAGCCTTTACCTTTTCTCGACTCTCATCCTATTGCCTTTCACCACCAATAACGTCATTCAGGACTGCTCTCCCCTGCAGCTGGGAGTGTGCTTCCCAGCTCAGGCAGATAGACGCAGACTAGCTCTGCTTGAAGTAGCACCCTAAACATAGCAGTGTAGTTGGGGGCAGTATGGGCAGCAGCTTGTGCCAGACCCCTAAGCACAGAGCTGCAAGGACCCCCTGGGTATGTACTCGGGCAGCGAGCCCCAGTTGCCCTACACACAGTACGCTGCTATTTTTAGTGTGCTAGCTTGAGCAAAGCTAGTGTGCATCTGCCTGCCCAGGCTAGGAAGCACACACCCAGTTGCAGTGCAGATGTGCCCTTCGAAAACCAGAATCCAGCCAGGGGCGCCCATGTTGTTTAGTATCAGAGGGGTAGCCGTGTTAGTCTGGATCTGTAAAAGCAGCAAAGAGTCCCGTAGCACCTTATAGACTAACAGACATATTGGAGCATGAGCTTTCGTGGGTGAATACCCACTTCATCGGATGCAACATGTCTGTTAGTCTATAAGGTGCCACAGGACTCTTTGCATGTTGTTTAGGTCTTTAATGACTGAGAAACCCAAGCTGGGGAGTTGGGGGAGAGAGAGTATATCCTCCTCTCACGGCGTCAGGTGGCGGAAGTGACTGTAACTCTTAATAATGCTGATATGCTCATTCTGATCCACCTCTGACCATAAGACTGGGTGTCTCTAGCTAGGACCAGAAGAGAGAGCTCAGTAAATAGCCAAATGACTAATAATAAATGCTGCGGATGACGAGCTAGAGCAGCACACAATAACGCTGCAGTATACATGCCTGGTGGACCTGAGGAAACTCAAAAACTCACATATTATTTGGGAGCGTAATTTATGTCCAGCCCCAGGCTGTTTAAAATCATCAATGCTATACACACCTGTACACACCAGCTCAGCTAGCTGGACCTAAAGCTAAGATGTCTTATAGGATCAAAGCTTTTAAATAGCTGCTTGACACCACTTAGAATCAAGTACCAAGAAAAGAAGACAGACTAGTTAAATGCTTTTAAAAATGCTTTGTGTGGGATGCGTAGTCAATCAAGTACGTGCTAATAACACTCTCTCCATTTAGACATCAGGTGGGTACAGGAACGGCTGGTGCCCTGTGGGGCCCTCCATATGCTCCCTCAGCAATTTAACCTCTAGCTAATTAACTTACAGAGGGAAATGTTAGCATCTGACATGGGTTTGCAAAACAAAATTTGGATCTGGGTTCATTTCCTCCCACCTCTCAGATGCAAAGTGCTGGTTCAAGGCCTCATAGAAATAGAGAGCTCCTGGGTCACATCCTCTGCTGCTGTAAATGGGCATAACTCCCTTGTAATTAATGGACTTTCATCGGTTTACACCTGCTGAAGCTTGAAAGTTTTGGCCCACATGCCCTCACATCTGACTGCACATCATTGTGTTCCTTACTTGTACACACCATAAAGTGCATGGGAGATGGCTGCAGTGCTCTGTTGCAGTATCTCTTTCTGTTTTGTAGGTACTGAGTGAAACCAAAGATCAGACACCTCTTTATTCAGAAATGTCTTGTCCCATACCTAGCCCAGGATTCCTTCTTCAGAAACAAGCCCATGATATCTGCCAAACGATACATTTCACTTTAATAAAGCAGACAGAGGACAAAACAGAGAGAGAACCCCACCAAAGTACACCTACAATCAGAATAATGTGATTATTCTGTATATTCAGGGTAAGTGGCTCCTGCCCATCCCTTTCCCTTATGTATGCCTAAAACACGGAGAGCTCTATATTAAAAAGATGAATACCACACAGCTATGCTAACTAGATCAGATTTAATCAACCACATTATTTTCCTAGCAGTGTTCCCATTAATTGTCATTATTAATCTCAGACCCAAAAGGCAAAGTCTGTTCAATGCTTTAGACCAAGAATGATGATAATTGAGTCTGTTTCAGACTCTGTTCTCAATTAGAGTGGTGTAAATCCAGAATAACTCCATTTACACCAAGTTAACTGACATGACCATTCTCTCTCTCTGGTATATTGATATACACACAAATACCCTTGTCTCTTATTTAGCTCAGAAATACAGGGAAATGAAGGGAAATGAACGTATTTGATACACTTCAGTGGTATAAACTCATTTTGGATGATGAGAGTTTTTCAGATAATCAAGATTCAGATACAAGAAAATTGATAAACAAACTGAACTGTACATTTTGTACGTACACAGAACAGTCTCAGCGTACTGCTTAATGTATCCTGTTGTAACTGGGTGCAATACTTAGATCCACTGAGGCATCTCAAGTGAATTGCTACTCTTGTGACTTTAAGTTAGGAAATCTACAAAGTTGCACTGGTTTAACTAAATTAAAAAGTCTTTTAATTTTCCATTGCAGTTATAATTTTGCATGGTTTATAATGAAGTTAGTATCTTTATAAGACACTTCAGTAACTTCTGGCTGGGATTTTTAAAGGTGCTTAAGGAAGCCAATGGAAGTCGAGAGGAAGGATGGTCCAGTGGTTAGCGCATTAACTTAGGACCTGAGTTCAATTCCATCCTTTACAACAGACTTCAGGGTCCTTGAAAATTCCAACTGTGCAAGTTATAGGATAGTAGCTTTACACTGTAGAAAGCAGGCTTATAACAAAGAGCTGTAACATGGAAAATCTGTATTTAAATTAGAACTGGCTAGAAAAATACCTATGAAGCTGTTTTGTCACAGTTTGCCACTATGGTAAAACTGAAACATTTCACGAGGACCATTTAATTTCACTGACGTTCTTAGATGGGTGGGGGCGGGGTGGCAGAGCCACTCTTCCTGTCTGAGTTCACAAGTTCAAAGCAGGCATTTTTACAATCATAAAACATATTTTACCTTGTATCATGGAATACAGACATTACAAGTGAGATTAACACATGCAGCAATTTACAAGCATTTAATAGAGTCTAAACACTAAACACATCCTTACCAGTCTAACACCTATCTTGAACAATAGTAACATATAGATGAACTGGTCTGGTTACCAGCTATGAATTTGTCAGTGCTCAGCTGACACCTATAGAGCTGGCATCTGCTTTGCCAGTGTCACTACTTATATTTAGAAAGACATCCTAGTGCACTGAAATTGACCTCAAGGTATGTCATTGAGCTGAAGAAGCTCTTTTGCCTCTTTGATGGTTTTCTGCGCCAGTCTGTGAAAATAACCGCCCCCCACCCCCCGGGTAATTATTGATAAGAACCCAATAATAGCAGTTCTTATTTTTAATTTGTCTGAGGGAGGCAAGGTGGGTGAAGTAATATCTTTTATTGGACCAATTTGTCTGACAGCACTGAGGTCTTGTTTTCACATCAGAGTGAAGCCTCTATTCACCTCCTTGTTGAAATCTTTCAGGTGGATTATTAAGAATTTCAAATAAAAAAACATAAAAGTCGTGCTCAGCTCTCCCAAGATACATTTGCAATTAGGGGTATTAAAGGAACAAGTGTTCAGGAAGAGAATGACAGTGTCAACTTAGCTATTACGAGATCTGTGGTGTGTATTTTTCTCACTACCAGTTTCTGTTCTGGACACAGTGGGATACACACAGCTATCAGATGTCCGACTCCTAATGTTTCTTGGACAGACTCACCTGAACTCTTGAAACTGGGAATCAAACTGGTTCTCACTGTCACTAGTGCTAATGGAAGATTTGGCACAGAGAAGCTAACTTGTTGATTTCAGGAAGGTCTTTTATTTGAGATATTTCTCATAAAACCACATAGAAATCATTTCACAACTCATTCATTATAAGATGATGACAGGAAGTTATTTTGTCTCCCTCCCTCTGAAGACCACAGGGGACTGTACATCCAATTGAGTTTTAAAGCATGATCCATCTGCATGGCTAGGGTTCGTATGTTCAGTCTCTCAACTGCATGCAGCTAGTTAACCAAATGCTGCTTGATTCACTTCCCAATGGACTTGCAAATTTCCGGACCTTCTAGAAAATGCACCACAGATACAAAATACGTTCCTTGCACCCAATCTGCTACCCAGATCCTGTTCCAACACAAACCTTTTGGGAAAGGGAGGAGTCTCCCCATCTAATACTGCTACTTTTCTGAAAATCCATCTGCTTGCCTATACAGAACAGAGCCCAGCAACACAAATGCCTGAGGTAGCAGCCAGCGATCTGCCAGAGAACAGAGCATATATTTGTTACTGTATTGCCTAAGTGAATCCTGCCTTTGCATTTAGGCTCAGATGTCTGTTCCTGCTCGGCCACCTGACACAAAATCCTGGACTAGGGCTCTGTTGTTTTGTTTAAACCTTGATCTTATCCCTGCAGCTTAGTACTCGTTCCTTCTGAACACTTCCCAAACCAGCCTCATCACAGATCTCATGCTCAAATTAAGTAAACAGGAGGAGAAATCAACTAACAAGTACAGGCAGTGGGGCCATCAATCTCAAATGAAAATATAGCAAGAAGGGCTACTTTGCATGTTATTGCACAGTGATTTTGAACGTCAGGTTGTGATTTACATTGGTAAAGATGTGCAAGGCTTTCTGAAGGGAATTCTTCATACTATTATTATTTTGCAAATGGAGCTCTTCCCTGAATTATCCTAAATAACCACTTGTCTAAGGATACTGGGGACAAGCATGCGACAGAACAGGATAAGTCCAGCAGAGACGACAATACACATATGTTCTAGAGAAATCATGTGAATGAGTGTGTATAATCTACAGGTTAAACCGCAAGACTGGGAGTCGGTAGCAATGGGTTCTCTTTGCAGCTCTGCCTCGCACTGATTGCTTTATGATTTTCGACAAGTAATTTAACCATTCTGCAGATTAGTTTTCTGATCTGTAAACCAGGGATGATATTAATTAAAAAACAAAAACAAAAACCCCACTGTTTGAGGAGCAGGGTCAGATGATGAGTGAGCACAAGGAAGCAAGCAGCTGCTCTGTGGTCTCCCACTGAATTCATTTTAAGTTTGATTTTTAACAGCCTGGAGCTGACCCCTTGCACATAAATTGTGCTAAAACATGTTGGGTAACATCCCTTCAGGATTTCTGGCCAGAGACTGAGAAAACTGCTCCAAGCGAAGTGAAAAAGAAGAAAATATAGCCAAGTGTAAAGGGAAACTCCCGAAGATACAACCTGCAGCTCCACAATAGCACGGTATTTAATAGATGAATTCCCCACTAGAAAGTCAGCAGATTTAGATGTTAAGGTCTCCTCCAGCCTGGAAAATAACATTGTACCAAGAGTGGAAGACAACTCTGGAACCCTACTAGAAGTTGATGCCTGTAGGCTATAGAGGAAACAATGAAGGAAGTGCAGGAGCAGAAGAGAGCCTGGGGGATTGAGGAAGAAGTGAGGATGTGCATTTCAGATGAGTTTGTGTGCCTACATACTCCCATGGAGCTTTGAGATTAAAGGACTCATGTATCGTGTTTTCTATCACGGTCAGGTAACCGACAGTATCTTCTCATGAGCATGCTGCAGCCTCTGTTCTTCAGGAACTCAGAATATGACCAGGGAAATAAAGTTTAAATCACAACTCTCTTTATTAAATACAAATCAAGGTCACATCTAGACTCTGAGCATTCAGACCCTGAGTGTGACTAATTTTAAGGGACAGTATACAACAGGGGTCGGCAACCTTTCAGAAGTGCTGTGCCGAGTCTTCATTTATTCACTGTGATTTAAGGTTTTCGCATGCCAGTAATACATTTTAACGTTCTTAGAAGGTCTCTTTCTATAAGTCTATAATATATAACTAAACTATTGTTGTATGTAAAGTAAATAAGGTTTTTAAAATGTTTAAGAAGCTTCATTTAAAATTAAATTAAAATGCAGAGCCCCCTGGACCAGTGACCAGGACCTGGGCAGTGTGAGTGCCACTGAAAATCAGCTCGTGTGCCGCCTTCAGCACCCGTGCCATAGGTTGCCTACCCCTGGTATACAATATACTAGACTATGGGCCTGAGACAAAGCCCCCTGAAGGGAATAGGGAATAGGACTCTTTCCAGTGACTTCAATGGACATTGGCTCTGGCCCTATGTGAACGCCAAACCTGCCTCTTAATTATACAAAATGGCACTGAAAGCTCAACTGCTTAAACTTAATCCTCATCCTTGGGGAAGGGACAGGCCCAGAGCCAAACAAAGCGGGTCTAGGGTCAAGATGAAGCATTGTGAGCTGCGTGCCACCTGTAATCTCCATGGGCCACAACTGCAGTCTGCTCAGATCAGTTAGGTGCTGCCCTCAGGCTCCTGGCAAGTTGCTAAGGTGCCTCTTAGGCGGGCAAAAATTGGGCACCCATGGCCAAAAAGATAAGGAGGTGCTGCCAGTTGCGGTCACTTTGTGATTAACTCCCAAGAGTCATTTCCTCTTTTTGGCTTTTGCCATTTAAACTGTGTTACTAAATTTAATAAGAGGGTTTGGGTGGGTGGGGGAGCTATGTCGGTTTACAGCTTTTGAAACAAACTCCCAATAAACTCAGGCTCCCATTAGATCAACTGCTGTTTTCAGTGCATCACTGGATGTAATTTTAAACATAGATCCCTGCATTGCTGCAGGGAGACAGCGTAATGAGGGTTTTGAGCATGGCTTGAAGGAAAAAGAGCAGACAATATGAAAACATAAGGCGGCTGCTTGGATGAGACCTAAAGCTCTTGGGCTCGAAAGAAAAAGCTCATAGAACAGTAGCTGAAGTGCAGAAAATAAAGAGCAGATACTTCATTGCAGCTGCCAGATCAGCCTGACCACCTTAGCGCTATTATTGCCCATAAAAGCCAATATTGTTAATAGTGGCCGTTCCAGGGCCAGATGTCTCCCTTCCTGCCCTAGCAGCAGAGACCAGCAGGCTGTGTTTTCTGCAAAGGGGCTATGCAAAGGAAGGGCAGTTTTAAAAGCTGGCCCTAGTCTCACTGGCAGAAGCTGGCAATGGACTGCCCCTCCCCAGCCAGAACAACCTACTCTTTTCAGCAGAGATTGCCCCTGTGAGCCCAAGTACTTTGGAGAGATTGCAGCTGCTTCCCTCATGGGCTACCCGCTGTTCAGGAGCCCACACTAATTTAGTCCAAAGTTTTCAAAAGGTTTTAGAAAGAATATTAACCTCAGCTGGCTGGATCCTCCTGGCCTTTCTCTGCCAAGCCAGTGGAAATTCCCATCAAAGCAAATGAGGGCTCTGACTGAGTAAGCAATGAGTATGAGCCACAGACTAATGTCCTGTTGTAACTATATTCCTGAAAGGGTAGTGGCTAGGTTGCTGGACTTGCCATCCCCAGGTATGAAAAGCACAAGGGACTCTTGCAAACATGGGACTAAATTCTGTCTCCAGGTTACCCAGGCCTTCCCCCTCTCCCCTGGTGCGCACACGTACGTACACACACACACCAGCTGCATTGGTGGGTGGAACAGAGAACAGAACTGGGGAAAGGGGAAGGTGTATAAGAATGAAATCCCACCACACCACCATTTTCACGGGCACACCTTTGGCATGCTCCTTCGTGAATCTGACTCAGAGAGTTTACATGGTCAACAACATTTTCTCCCCTTTGGAAGTCGGGGTTGGAGTATGCAGAATGACAGAAAGATGAAGAAAGTTCTGCTACAAGATTTCAACACACACAAATCTGGCTATGCAGACAATTTTCTGTCCTGTTACACTTCCCCAGACACCTCAATGTTCTCTCTTTACCTTGACCTACACTGAATTAACTCTCAAACTGCTGAGCACCTCCTGAAAACTTCATTCCCCCAGGATTTTCTGCATCATTTCAAGACACCAGGGCAAATGTTCAGAGGAATGGCATTTTTAATCAGGCCTTATCATTAGAGAGGCAGAGACTGCTGTTCAGAGGACACATTATGCTAACTACTGGGCTAACAGATGCAGCAAGATGATAAGTTACTGTAGTAAATGGCTTCCTTCTGCACAGTAGTAAGAGCAGCAGACAACATAATATTTGCCAGACCAGTACGTCATATAATCAATGATTCATTGCCACAGTATATCAGGGGCAAAATAAATAGTGGAAGCACTCAATTGGGTAAGACAAATGAGTGTCAATCCCATATGCACGGTGTGTGCACTTTATCTCAAGGAGGCAGTCCACCAACAGTGCTATATATTATCCATAACAGGCCAACAAAAAGACTTATCTGCCATAGATATCTGATAGGCCAAGTACATTCAACCAGAACTGGGTTTTGTGAGGTATCATTCATATTCAAGATATTGCAAATGTTCTTTCCAAACCAGTAATTTAGATACAGCCAGTTCAGTAACTGCCCAGGCTAATGGGGCACTGCAGTAGGCGTTCTGCACTCAGCAGTAACTCACTGCAGCTTTGGACATTACAACTGGCTCTACTAGGAGAGAATCATTTCCAGAACACTGAGCTTGTCCCCCTGCACTTTTCCAAAAGCCCTGGGAATTTTAACTTCAGTGTGGGTAGATATGAGGCAGACAGAGAGCCATCAGGTTCCCACTAACAGCAATGCCAGTGCACTTTAGTTTTGTCTTGTAACACTACCAAATATTCCAAACCTGATTACTAGATACAGCATTGTCAATGTAACTCATTCATGACCTGTACTAGACCTATTAACCCTGACCTATGACCCACACTGCTAATCAGGTCCTGAGCTCCCACAGAACTCTGCTTATGCAGTTCAATCCTGAATTGCAGTGCCTCTTTCTACTGCTTTCCTGGGGCTCCTTCACAATTTTACCAATGTCCCTTAATCTTAACCTACAGCACCTCTTGCTATTCCAATCCTGCACCCTAGTGCACAATATTTTCCAATAAACTCCAAAGATCTCCTCTCCCCGCACCGAATCTTTAACAAGAGACAGCTGGATTATTTGCAGAGGCACTGAAGTTAAAGAAAGACTGCACTATCCGATATGGTCATAAAATTCTACTGCTTAAGTTACTCTGTATTTGTGTTAGATTACAATGAGGAATCTTCCCAGATAAAAATGTCCTTGCTAAAGAGTCAGATTGTAAAATTTAACATTGCTATACCTCCCAATCCAGGATACTGAGGATATACAGATAGATCAGGGAGAGATGCCCCTCTGACACACATTCACCCTGTAAATGTATTGCATGTATACATACATGTCTCCTTAGTTCCACAGCTGTTGTCAGTGAGCACTCTATTAACTTGCAGTAGTTGGAGCAAAGCTTTAAAATTCCATTAATTAAGTGCTGGCGGAGGTGTTTGGAAAGACACTCTGATAAATATAGAGCTATAACATGTTTCCCTAGAAACTGAGAGAAAAGTTCACAAATACGAAAAGTACTCTGGCTGATACATTGTGCCATTGTACTAAGCCATACCAAAGCTCTGCAGAGAATTCAGCGTAGACAGCATTACACGCTGCTTTATTGAGTTAATAAGGATTTTAGACAGACAGGCACAAAAATATGAAGCCACACCTGACCCACAAAAGCAGTACACTGGTGGTGGTGAATGCGTTGTCATAAGACAGAGGACCATGTGCTGTTAGAAACAGCCATCACCTCTACTCTGTTCCTAGGTTTAATATACCTTTCAGTCTCCCCACAGTTTCTGTACCTGTGCATTAGTGCAAATTAATCATGCTGCTCTTTTGTGTCTAGACTTTCACAGCTCACCTTTGTGCTTCCTAGATCATGGTCCCAACGCTCAGATGATCCCATGATGGCCAATTACTCTGGCACTATTGCCAGATCCTGCCAGTGGTGCAGTACAAATGGCCAAGCCACACCTAATAATTTGGCCCCATGTGTCTATACAACACACACATATACTCTGTTTTCTTGGCAGTGTCCGCGGGGTGCCTCATGTGGAGCCAGATCCTCAGCTGGTGAGAACTGACAGAGGGAGTTTTGCCTCAGTAAGGACCTGCAGGATTGGACTGTTAGTTTCCATTTCTTCCTCTTTCCACTGGCATTTCCTGTTCTTCCCGCTGCCACTTTCCTTAAGAGATTCTGTCAATACCCTTATCAGTTTAACAATTTGAACAAGAGGTTAATGTCACTGGAACAACACTGAGGAATGCAAATATCCCAATCTCACCTAATCATGCCTCTGGTCACGACAACCCTCCTGCTAGGAGGACAGGGTTCGAGAAGGTAGAGGTAGCAAAAGGCCTACTAACTCAAGTCCATCTCCATGCAAGCACCGGATCTAGTGCCCCATCCCCAAGAGAGGATGCAGCAGGGGTTACAGAATGGCTACAACTGATCTTCACTGGGAAAGGAGCCTGGAAAGAGGGAGAAAGAGCACCCTGCTGGTCATAGTTCACAAAATGAGAGACACGGTAGGTGAGGAAATATCTATTGGACCAACTTCCGTTGGTGAGCCACACAGAGCTCTTCTTCAGTCATTTTAGCCTGGCATTTGCCCTGATCTTGACTAATGCACCTAAAAAGGAATCTGAGCTGAAAGGCTGAGAGAAATTATATTTTAATAACTTCAACTGAAGCTAGCAAGGGCTCTACAAAAGGCCCTCTGTGTTCTACAGACATGCTGCAAACAGTAAACTGTGATTCCTGGAAAGCAAACATACTTCATTGTGTTCAGATAACTTTAATCTAAGGGCTTGTTCTCTTCCATTAACCCACGAAAGCATGTAGCTCCTCTAATCATCCCTCCTTTAACCCAAGTCCATTTTCTGCCTTACCTGCCACCATGTGTCTCCTTTCCCTTCTGAGTCTCCGCACAGTGTTTCTATCTAGCCAGCTGTCTCTGTGTTCCCTCCTGAAGGCAAACACAAAGTCTGAGTGACTACTGGAACATGTTGTGATCCTTTGACCCTTTGGACTAAGCCTGAGGTGTTTTAGGAGAGGAAACAGGCTTGTCTCAGGCCTGCCTCCTCTACTCATTGAGCAGTGCTCATATGAATATCCTACTCCCTTGTGCGAGTGCTGTTCCATGCAAGTAAGGGTGGCAGAATCTGTCTCTTTGTGCCTACCCACCTCTTACTGTGACTCTTGTGTCCCTCTTTCCCAAAGGATTAGTCTGAGAGACGGCTCTGAGTCCATCCCTCTTCCTGCATCTTCTCCATCTCACCGTAAAGTTATCAATGACTCATGGCTAACAGTAGACAGCTCTGCTCATGCACCTTCTTCCATGGCCACTTGCCACCTCTTCCCTACAATACCTCAATAATCCTACCCATGGCATTGCTGAAGCAAATCTCTTCCCACTGTTACATGTGAGAAGTGGCCGCATTGGCCAATACGGTGAGGTTCAGGAACTGGGACTCATTCTGACCAGACACCTGACTCTCAGGGGATGTGGGGCTGCAGAGAAGGTCTCCTCCTTCCTGGATTCCTAAGTGCTCTGAAGTAGCTGATGTGCAAGAACACACTATGCCAAATGGCGGGGCCAGCCAATATTGATTTTTTTTTTAAATGAACCATCTAGAGGGATGTCGTCTGGTTTAAATAACAGAATATCACCCTTGCTTCCAAATAAACAAAACTAATTCAGTCAATTTGGTTCCCTGTTCCTTCCCCTTGATTCTCATTTCTCAAAGTCGGGATGAGATTAATGAACCATTTGCTGTATTCCTAGCAGGCCCTGCATTTCTCAACATGCCCTGATCTGCAAAACACCTTTAGCAACTGGCTGTCAGAACTTTAGCTGATAATACCGAGAGTTTGGGGGCAATTAATATTATCCTAAAATTCAGTCATTTCAGGCACTTGATTTCAAAATAAAAAGCAATTATCAGCATGACAAACCCAGATGGCTTCTCTTTTGTTTATTTAGTAAAGGGAGTCTACCACCTACGCGAGGTGCCATGGGAGTGTTTATGGAAAGGCAATGAACTCTGTAGCAATGTAAGGCAAAAGATAATTCCTAAATAGCTCTAAGTCCTCAACACCTGAGAAAAACAAGAGACCTTTTACATAACTGTGTTCAGTAAACAATATAGCTGTGATCACACCCTGAACTGAAACCAACTAATTATAACACTTTGTGCTTCATCTGAAGATTTCAGTGTGCAGGAATAGAGGAACTGCTCTACCAGATCAGCCCAGTGGTCCATTTAGTCCAGTAATACCTCATCTCTGACAGTGGCCCAGCACTAGCTGTTTCAGTGGAAAGTGCAAGAAACACCCCCATTATAACCTGTCTATAGAGGAAGTGCCTTCCTGTCCAACCTGTCTATAGGGGAAGTCAGGGAGCTGTTAGTGGCTAGCAAAATTCCTTCCTGACTTAACCAACCATTCCTTCTGGAGCTGGGACTAACATACCTTGCTGTGATTTAGCCCCCTGCAATCCTTGTGTTCCTGACTTACTGCTGCATTTCATTTTTCCCTACCTTCACAAGTCTAGCTGGACTGCAGAGTTAAGTTTATGATTATGAAATTAAATAAATAAAACAAGTTAAACCACATAAAAAAGTGTGCCCTGGAGCTTGAGGTTTGTTACAGATGGGGAAAACTCAGGCCCAGTTGGATTCCGTGATTTGCCCAAGGTCACACAACGAGTCAGTATCAGAGCTGGGAAAAGAACTCAGGTCTCCTTATTCCCAGCCGGGTGCCGTACCCAAGGGATATGCCAGTAGAGATACCCAGTGCTTCTCCCTCGACACGATTATAAAGAAGACATTCTACCCTTAATACTTTAAATGTGGTTATATGTAGAGTAGTGAGCATGTTCTACGGGATGCTTATTCAATGGAAATCCGTCAGCTAGAGGTAGTGTTTGATCAGTGGTTCACAGCTTCTTGGGGACAAGTGGACCAGTTTACCAGACAAAGCCCTAGGCTAGACTAGGCTAGCTGGTGTCTGCAGCTTCCCAGTCGCTTGTGCACCTCTAACCCACATCGGAGCTGGTGCTGCTTTTGGCTGGGGGAAGGGACTTTTAAAAGGCTTAAGCCAGCAGCCCTTGAGCTGTGTGATCTGCAAAACATTTCCAGGTAGTCTACAGATTAAAGCAGATGAGAACCAGGCAGTTGAGGGTTGAAAGGGCAAGAAAGCAAGCCAGTCCACCGGGGAAACTTTCTCTTAAAAAGTGGCCCACAAAATGAAGGAGCTGAAATCCCATCCACCATGCATGGTGGATTAGAGCACATGCAGTTGTGAGAGACAATGCCCCAAAGCTCAGCACAAAGACTACACATGGGAGCTTAGAGCGGCACTCTCAAATGTCTCTGCCCTGGGATGTATGTGTTGGCAACCGACATAGCTGATGACATTTAAAGCTGACACTGAATCCTGATGATTATTCAAAAGACCTCACTAAGGGTCGCTTCAGCACAATGGCAAAACCAAACAGTTAAGGCAAGATCCAGAAATGCATGGGCCTGGAGTCCAATGTGGCAGCAAAGTGGTAACTGGGAGTGTTTGATTGAAGTGATCTGTACAGTAATTACTCTGAAGCAATCGATAGACTGTGTTAAAAGTCTAATTGGTTCACTCTAAACTAGAGCTGAGTGAATAAAGGATTTTTCAGAATTTGGAGCAGAACCAAAAAAAAATTAGAAAATAAACTGGTTTGATTCAAACCGAAACCAAAAACACTGTTTCGAATTGACCTAAACATTGTGTGTGTGTGTGTGTGTGTGTGTGTGTGTGTGTGTGTGTGTGTGTGTGTGTGTGTGTGTGTGTGTGCGCGCTTTTAATTGACCAAATGTGAAAACAAAATGCCATTTCATAATGAAAAAGTCGAAACAAAACATTTTGAAATGGTCAAAATGAAATGTTTTGACATTTTGGGGGGAAAAATCAGGTATTTTTTCAGCTGAAATTATATATCAAATTCAACCTGAATTCATGAGTATTTTCAGGTCCCCAAAAATGCATTTTTTGGTGAAACTGTATTCCCTGGAAAAAAAATTCTCCCAGTTCTATTCAGAACATTTAAATGCCCCAATCATAGATCTCTTCCTGAACCTCTCTGTCTTTATGGCAACAAATTTTCCTTCGTTTTGAGGAATCCTCTTCCACAAGACAGAGGCAGCCAAACTGCAGCTATTTTCTCTTCCTCCCTCCTCTCCTTATTCTAGTTGATTTTAAATAAATTGATACATAAAAGCACAAGACTTGCAGAGGATGCACAGCAATAATGCTAAGGTTGCTAGGCAACAAGTGTCCATTTGGGGGCTGAATGAATGAATGACAAGCATCAGTACTGAGAGAGGGGGAAGGAGGTGAGTCTGACTGATAGTCAGCCAACATCAAACTGCTCAAACTGCCCAAACGATTTCACCACTCCTGCATCCAGATAATGGGGGGAAGGGGAGATCCGCTTGCTGTTTGACTCATAAGAAACAAACGCATCAGTGATGAGCAGTTTTACTTTATCCTGGCTAGCAGGAACACTACCGAGTGAGATAATGAAAACCTCCAAAGGACTGGGAAGACTTTCAAAGACTCACTTGGTAACCCCATTCTTCAGTGCTGTCTAGGCAAAGCACATTTGCTGCCCAGACTTGCAGATGCTCTAAGGAACTAGAGAATCCCCCTTCTTGCAATGCTAAATGAACAGGAAGAGTTGCACTTTCAGAGGGCCTGGTAAGATGCACCACCAAATTCTACAGGTGCAGTTCTTGGAGTATGGAATCCCCTTTATCCATACATGCAAACTGAGTTATTATGAATCTACCTGGCCATTTTATGAGCCAACTACCTGATTTGCATGCAGATATATGGATGAGTCCATAGATTGTGGCTTCTTTAAAAAAAAACATTAAAATCCAGAGGATGTTCTTCTCCATGTTGTAACAGTTAGGTCAAACTCTGATCCCAAACTTCTTAGTGGTACCTCGTTAACAGGCTGCATATAATGAATATGTCCAACAACAACAAGCAGGACACAGTACGTTGAAAAATCCTGTGAAATATACATCTAAAATAGTTGCCAGGTCCTTTAGTTTTCCACTCTAGAATTAGAGAGAAGGGGTCTGCTAATCACATCGACAGTGATAAATATGAGTCACAAAGGAGAATGTCTAAAACTCATTTATTTTCCAGGGATGTTTCTCTCACTTTACATCACAGCTTTGCACAGAAGCCTTCATAATCTATAATGACCTTTTCATTCAAGTAAAACATTCTGTACAACATTCAGACAGCTGATTCTGACTACCTGGATTTATGCAGATAGGGAGAGACAGACTCTGTTCTTTCTCTAACGAGGTTCAGTATCACACAGGGTATCTTGCCAAAGGCTTTGCTGCTGGAATGTCTAAGGTCCCCATCAGCAAGGTACTGCCTAAGTACGTGCCTAACTTCAAACATGTAAGTAGTTCCATTGAATGAAGTCAATGAGACTACTCAGATGCTTAAATACATGCTTAAGGGCCTTCTGAATGAGATCAAAGGGCAAAATTCTGCTTTCAGGAAGTTCTGTTCCAATATGCCTGCCTGCTATCCATCCATCCCACTGTCATCCACATGGTAGCAGAGTGCCTCTCTAGAATCTGCTCCCCCTACATGTGTGGACTTTCCACTGGATTATCTGTGAGTGGCATTGGGGGACTGGAAGTCAGGATTTGTGGGTTTTAATCTCACTGATTTACTATGTGGCCTTGAGCAATTTTTAAGAACAAAATTTGGAAACTCCTTGCTTCTGTAAAAATGTTCTATATGTTACTTCCGGGTGAAATAACTAATCTAATTTGAAATCGGGGGAGCATGGAAATATCAGCTACCTACTGGTAAGCTGACAAGCGAACCTCTCAAAAACAAAAATCCCTTGGCTGGAGATTGTGGAGTTAAAACAAAAATACATTCCTGAAGGGAAGTGCTGTGTATAAAACTTTCCAGCATAGTGTCAAATGAAGGCCTGTGTTATATGGTTCATGAATCAATCCAATAAGAACAAAGGAAAGAGAATTCATTTTTAAGTTATAAATGAGAGTGAGATTTGACCCCAGTGTTTGACATATCAAACCAAATGCAAAACACTGAACCAATATGTATTTAGGACAGGTTTCAAATGTCCATAGAAAGAGATAGAAAATTGCATTATGCTGCGTTTTAACATCTGAATGACAAGCAGGATTAAATAATTACTGAGTGAGAGAGAGAGAGAGCAATCTCTCATCAGAGATCCTTTCACCGTTCTACCTGGATGAGACAAAAATTGCCTCAGCACAAAATAGTTTTCAGGAAATAATGTACTGTGGGAGAGGATTTCTGTCACACTTAAAGGGACACTTTCCACTTATTTGGACTACAAATTTCATTTAAAAACATTTTAAATGGCAACATAGGGAGTCAAGGTTCTCACAACATCTAACTCTGATAGCAATGAAAATGGCGGGGGAGGAGAGTGTATTTTTTGTTTTCAATTCAAAGGAAACAGTCTGTCTTAGCATAAACATTTCTCTGCAGTGGGGGAAAGCCAAACAATGTATTTTATAATTATATGGTAAAAATGAGAAAGTAACCATTGTTCAGTAACAGTGTGCTGTGGCACTTTTGTGTTTTTATGTCTGATTATGTAAGCAAGTAGTTTTTAAGTGAGATGAAACAAATCAGACTCCTGAAAGGGATACAGTAGCCTGGAAAGGTTGAGAGCCACTGGTCTAAATGGACCATTAGCCTGATCAAATGTGCCCATTCCTAGTGAATTGCAAAAAGCGAAAAACCAGCCTAAGAGGTGAAAAGTTTCTTAGGGGGTTTTAATACTTCTCCTCGTTATTGATTAATAAAAGAAAGAGTTTTCTGATGTATTCAAAGGAAGGGGAGAGAAGATGGAGGTAACACGATAGCACTCTAGGTATCAGCACTACAATTCCCCTTACAGAAAAAGAACAGCAGTATAAGCACTGTGCTATGTTCCTGGCATAGCAAAGCCAAAACAAATTTCATTAAGCAAAACACATTACCTCTCAGAATCGATTGCTGGGTTATAAATGTGACCTGTTCAGTATTCATTAAAACACTGATTTCCGAAAACATTTACAGAGTTGCACAAGGCTGCGGGGGGGGGGAGGGGGGCGCGGGGCGGGAGACTGATTGCAAGCCAGTGGAGGAGTTTGTGCTTTTCCTGAAGTGATGACGTGTCTGAGTCAAACCCCAAGTCAGTGACAGTCTTTCCATTGACCTGAATGGGCTCTGAACAGGCCCAAACTGACTAACTCTGGGGTGTAAGGTACATGTCTTAGGGTATGTCTACCCTACCCGCCGGATCGGCGTGTAGCGATCGGTTTATCGGGGATCGATATATCGCATCTCATCTAGACGCAATATATCGATCCCCGAACACGCTCCTGTCAACTCCGGAACTCCACCAGAGCAAGCGGCGGTAGCGGAGTCAACAGGGGGAGCTGTGTCCATCGATCCCGCGCCATGAGGACGGGAGGTAAGTCGAAATAAGATACTTTGACTTCAGCTATGCTATTCACGTAGCTGAAGTTGCGTATCTTACATCGACCCCCGCCCCCTAGTGTAGACCAGACCTTACAAGGAACTCTCCCATCTGACATTAGTGTGAGTTGTGCACAAACCAAGGGCAGAATGCTGCATGGCCATTAGAACCCAAAAACTTAATTTGCTATATTAGAAAGTGGGTGAGAAGCAAAGATATTCTCTTGGGTGGGGTGGCAGCCCCCAAAATGAAACCTGCTGTGCACAGAAATTGCCTGAGAGAGCTAATTACCTCCCCTCCCTCCTCCCACCCAGCCAGGGAGAAAGGAATGTATTTGCTGAGGTGACCAGCATGCCTCATTCCCACCAACCAGGAACTCAGATGGCGGCCTTTCCTGATGGGCTCCTCACAGGTAAGAGAGCTAAGCAAAGCGTTCTGCTAGGGGCCCATCTGAATAGCCTCCAAGAGAAACCATTCTCACGTCAATCCCAGTGGAAAGGGAGGACAGGCAGAGTCTCTTCGGATATATTCAGCTTCATGCTTTTCCCCCCTTCTCCATAATCCAACCACACAGATGTCGAGTATTACACACCAGGGGCATGATTCTTCTGTCATCAACACTGGTTTTCCCTGATGTAGCTCCAATCACCTCCATGGAGCTACTCATCATTTGCACCATTGCAAGTGAGAGGATACTCAGGTCCCCAAAGACAAAATCTCTCCCCTCTGATTCCACTTTATTCAACTAGTTTATTATTCAACTAATTACTAATTTAATATAGTGGAATTATGCTCCCAGCCCCCCACATTACATATCTATCCCCGCACTAATCTCAGTTCGATTCTGCAACTCACTACTCATCATCACAACTAAGGCTTTTGAAACACTTATGCTCTCTGTTAGGCAACTCATTAGGGAAAGATTCCTTGGAAAATAAGTGCAAATGCAGTTGATCTATTTGATTTTAATTGACAATTGATCTGTTCTGTGGACTTTCCCAGGCACCTCTCAAGAAGGTGTCTAAGCACGGTAATGCAGAGGACTTTTTCAGAGTAATGCTGCATTGAAAAATAAACTGAAATGCAAGCGATGGAGGAGATATAGAAAACAGATTTTAAGAAGATTGTGGAGCATTTAATTCTGGATGCCTCTCTCAATTGCTTGTGGAACTCTGCCTTTCCCCTCAGAGTCAGCAGTGCAGATTCAAGGTCTATCAGTAGCAATCCCAAATTCCTACTCTCTGATCATTGTTTGGTGGCCTTATGTGAAATGAGTTTGATGGGGTCTCAGTCCACACAAAACAGCACTGCCATTGGACTAACTGGCAACCTTGTGGCAGTCCCATCAAAGAGGCCAAGTGCTACATGAGCCATGGAGATTGAACTGCTATCTCAGGACTACAGGAGGAACTTCAATTCAGGGTGGGCTACGTTGGCAGGGAGAGAGAAAGCATCCCTATCTCTCGCCCAAAAGTACCTCAATAAAAATAGGGAACTTCAGTTTCCAGGGCTGTCATTCCAGCATTTTACTCTAGCACTAAATTGGCACAAAGCAATCACAGCACTAATTTTCCTCTTGGGGACACCAGGTTTATGCCAGTGTCTCTGAACTGACTTCAGTGGTGTTATTCCACGTTTACCTCAGTGTAAGGAAGAGGATAACCAGGCTCTTGATTTTTAGAATAAAAATCAAAAAATAATTTTTGAATAAAAATCTAGGAGCAGATCCTCAGCTGGTGTAAACTGACTCCTGCCCTCCTCTCTCCCCACCCCTACCCTCAACTTAAACAGCTCCCTCAGGTTAGGCTCTGACTTGTGACATGTGGGGGATGTGATACAGAGCTTAGTAATGTTGTATTACACTACTGTGGGTTTAGCTGTGGTAGCTACACATTTATAAAAATAACAGCGCAAAACTACCTAACCAAGCATACTCAAGGAAACCCAAAACCAAATATTGCTGCAGTAGCAATACAGGCAAACAGAAAAATCCGACATCCCGCAGCTTTGCAAACACGCTATGTTATTATTGACCTCCTGCAGCTCTATAGCCAGAAGATCTGCAATGTACAATATGCCGCACGGTTTCTCCTACCTCACATTAGCATCAAGTTCTTCCATCACAGGCAATAGGCATAGGTAGCTGGGAGTTCAGCGCCCATAGAAGAAACCTGGTCCTGGAGTGGAGACAGTAAGAAAAGATAATTATAAGTTAAATGGTCTGGCCTTTGTGTGCTTTCCCCCATTGTGGAAATGCCGTTATATTGGCACCATTGCCCTGTGCCCCTCTAGCCGGAGTTTGCTTGAAAAGAAAATGAATAAATAACACATAAAAATAAAACCAATGTGGCTTTAAAACCTTTATATAAGAGAGGAATTACTTGCATTGCCCACATGGAGGAAATGTAGATATTTATAACAACACTGAGATACACAAACCTATGCGTGAGAGTGAGTCAAAAGCAGGTGTAGCTAATCCTTCTATGGTTTTGTCTCTATTATTATCTCCTCATATATAATCATGTGTGTATAGCACTTTAAAGACAAAGGGCAAAAGCCTGGCTCCACTGAAGTCAATGGCAAAACTCTCATCCATTTCACCGGGATCAGCTTTCATCCAAAAACACTGGGATCAAAATTTGATCTCATTAACACTGGTGTAAATGTAACATGCACTGAGTCTTTGGCCTGCTCTAGTAGCTGGTCCACATAGAAAGTTTATGGGCCTGCTACCATTCTTACCTAATGCAGTTAGTCCTTTAACTCAAACAGTAGAGGCTTGTGATTTTAGATGAAGACAGCCCAGGTTCAGTCTCTGCTGATGACTCAAGTTGTCATATACATCAAGAGTAATTCAATTAAAGTCATTTACACAGTAACTGACCTGGAGCAACATCACTGAACATAATTGAGTTACTCTGGATTTACTAATATAACAGAGATCAGAATCTGCCCCTGGGTCCCTTCCTCAAGCTACAATCTAAGGGTCAGATCTTACAAACAGTTATTCACTGGACTAATCTTAGGCCTGGTCTACATTGGGGGGGGGGGGGATCAATCTAAGATACGCAACTTCAGCTACGAGAATAGCGTCACTGAAGTCGACGTATCTTAGATCGAATTAAAATTACTTACTTCGCGTCCTCGCGGCGCTGGATCGACGGCCGTAGTTCCACCGTGGACTTTGCTTCCGCCTCTCGCACTGCTGGAGTTCAGCAGTCGACGGAAGAGCGATCAGGGATCGATTTATCACATCTACACTACACGCGATAAATCGATCCCCGACAGATTGATCGCTACCTGCCGATCCGGCAGGTAGTGTAGATGTACCCTTATGCTGTCTGGCCCAAGGTTAGATAAGACACAGCATGGCAATGAGAGAGATACTAGACCAGGGGATGGGAATGGGAGACAGGCTTACAGGCCATCCCCATACTAATGAAATGAATGCTTAGACTCCCATTAGCTTCAATGGGAGCTGGTCCAGATCCTTAAGCACTTACTTGGTTGCTCTCTTTACACCTCATGTTGGTTTCTTTTCTTTTTTTGTAATGTCTCCAAGTTGAGCTGAGGCAGGAGAGAGGGGTTATTTGTATCTGTCTGTTTGCTGAGCCCCTTCCCCATAACCTCCTGGCATCAGATGCCTTTATTTATATTTGCAGGTTTATATCACACCAATAATCATATGTAGCTAGGCAGCAAAGAGGTTACTAAAAACAAACACAAACATTAGCGCAGTAGGTGATGCAGTCACAATCAGTCAATGCCCAAAGCAGACCCTTGCTCTGAGGAGAGTAGATAAAACTCAGTGGAGCAATCAAAGGCTGCAATGAAGAAAAAGGCCTCCCAGACTGCCCTAGGACTCTCAAACTCGCCTGTGGAACATTGTCAGTAGGAGCTGCTCCCTAAGGTACAAGGGCATCCAGCTGAGAACACTCAGTCACTGGGCATGGAATGCTGAGTCCCTTTCATCAATGGCAAGAATACCTCAGTGGATCCACCTGCCATGCCACGATCTTGCCTAAAAGCTTCTCCCATAACTCAGGGGAGCTCGCACTTCATAAGTCACCAGTATGGCCTATTGTTGCATAGTCTTGTGAGAGGAGACTGCTTCGCTTCAGTCTATAGTTTCCGACCTGTGACTGCTGATCTTTGATGTTGCCAGCATTGTCTGTTCCATTTTGTTTGCTGATCATTGCTGCGTTTTGTTATAAAGTGCAATGAAAATGAAGGGCAAGGAAATGATTTTCCTTTCTAATTTCTCAGTATTCAGTAAGCCAGATGCTACAATGCAGGAAAGACGTGAAATGTCAGGTTCTGGCCACTATTGTGTGAGTGTAGCGAGGGCTTTTCCCTTCATCTACACTCCTGAGCAGTGGGCAGCCAGAATCCTACTCCCTGAAATAGAGAGGAGGTGTGGAGTCAGCTGGTGGTTTGCAGGGAAAACACATTGTTCCCTGGTGCAGAACACAGCAGCTGCAGCTCCTGCATTTGCTACCCACCTCCCACCTATTGACATGCTGCCCACCTCTATTCTCTGCAAACAGATCACCCCACTTACATTGCGTGGCTGATACAGCTACGGTTTGGTTGGAAGTACAGATGCAACCTGTGTATATTTTCCCATGTGACTCCTTCAGACTCCAGACCCTACCTGCGTGAATTGTCTGTCTCTGCCTTAGTGCTGCATTTTCAGTTAAGTAACCTCTTTGCTGAAGATTTCCCACCATCATGAAAATAAAACAAAAATCTCATGCAAGAGAATACATCTCCCCAGCACAAAATACAAACATGGGAATTCACAGCATGAAAGCTTATGACATGTATGTATCATATAGAATTGAGTAATCAAGATTCAGTCTCCTAGGAGAGAGCACAGCAGGATTTAACCAGATATTACACACACAAGCCCTCTGTACACTTGGGAAGTTCAAGTTCAACATGCTTCCTGAAAGCCTTTCAAAATATCCCACAAGCCACTGCTTCAGGGAGCAATGTCCAAAACTACAGAGCTAGGTACCCAGAAGACTGTATAACTGCATTAGCATAGTGCAATGACAGTGTAACTATGGGGGAACTTCTGCAAGAGACCAGTATCCAGAACAGCACACCTTGCTGTTTTTGCAGATGTTATTCTCCGTGTTCCCATGAAGTACAGTGTCATAGGTATTCTTTCACAGCAGGAAGTGTGCAGTTCACTAACTACAGATGCAAAGGAGATCTAGTCCACCTGGCATTTAGGTCATTTACGCAGGGCCGCCCAGACGGGGGGGGGCAAGTAGGGCAATTTGCCCCAGGCCCCAGGCCCCACAGGGACCCCCACGAGAGTTTTTGGGGCCCCTGGAGCAGGGTCCTTCACTCACTCTGGGGGCCCCAGAAAACTCTCGCGGGGCCTGGGCCCCCAGAGCTTCTTCCGCTCCGGGTCTTCGGCGGCAATTCGGCTGCGGGGGGGTCCTTCCTCCCCAGGACCCACCGCCAAAGTGCCGGGTCTTTGGCGGCAGGGGCCTCCAAGGGGGCAGCTCTAGGTATTTTGCCGCCCCAAGCATGGCAAGCAGGCTGCCTTCGGCGGCTTACCTGCGGGAGGTCCCTGGTCCCGCGGATTCGGCAGCACGCCTGCGGGAGGTCTGCCGAAGCTGCGGAACCAGTGGACCCTCCACAGGCATGCCGCCGAAGGCAACCTGCCTGCCGCCCTCGCCGTGACCGGCAGAGCGCCCCCCGTGGCTTGCCGCCCCAGGCACGCGCTTGGTGTGCTGGTGCCTGGAGCCGCCCCTGGGCCCCCTGCCGCCAAAGACCCCAGGCCCCCTGAATCCTCTGGGCGGCCCTGAATTTATGCCACCAGAACATTCCTGATGCTACCTTCTAGATCCTCTACACAGAAGAATTCAACAAATCCCTCCCAGCCTCTTTAGTTAACTAGCCAACCTTGTTTGCCTGTGACAAGCACATCTGTGATGATCCCTGGTAGTGTGTTGATGCAATTCTCCTGGTTTATGCTCTTCAGGTGTTTTGCAACAAAGCCACCAAAAGAGATAAGTGTCACAATTCTACCCCAGTTTGTTAGTCCATCATTGAAAACATGGGTTGCAACAGCAGTCACTGACTTTAGATCCTCCTCATTCTTGATGTCTAGCTTCCAAAGCATCCCTTGGAAGGCGATCTGGTGCTCCTCAATGAGGCCGTTGCCAACTGTTGCTGTCCCACCAGTTCAGTTAGCAATGGTTCAGTTACCTGGGGTAGATAAGGCCACACATGACTGCTCCCGTGACCAACTTGTTCCATTCTTACTTTCCTCTGCAAGTACATTTCCACTGGCCTCAAAGGAATATTGCATAAAACCGAATCTCAAAGCTGAATTCTGCATTAGACCTCTGTTTAATATTCCTTTTATAAAAACTAAGTCACAAGAATTTTCCTTCAGGGCAGATTGGCAGAGGCCTTGGAGGGTTTTTGCCTTTCTCTACAGCATGGGACATGGGTCACTTGCTGGAGGATTCTCTGCACCTTGAAGTCTTTAAACCATGATTTGAGGACTTCAATGGCTCAGACATAGGTTAGGGGTTTGTTGCGGGAGTGGGTGGGTGAGATTCTGTGCCCTGCGTTGTGCAGAAGGTCAGACTAGATGATCATAATGGTCCCTTCGGACCTTAAAGTCTATGACTCTAAGACTCTAAGATGTCTTTACCACTTACGGATGTCCTCTGAACTTAGCAAATTCCCCAATCTGGTATATTTTTCACATGCTTTATTTCTATAAATAAAGGCAGCAAGATAAATCCATAACTATGGCCCCAATCCTGTGAGTGGCTCTATAAGAACAACCCCTTTCACCATGCAAAATAACTGGCAGGATCAGGGTATCAATTTGTAGGCTGGGATCGAGTTGGCCAGAGGATGACAATTCCGTGTTGTGTCAACTTTTGAAGTTTCAAAATTTATTTTTGTTCCACATTGGAATGAAAAAGCAAAACCTCCCAAACATTTTTTATTTGTGTCAAAAGCCACTTGAAAAGGTCAGATTTTCAGTTCTCCCTCCCTATGTCTCATATCAGAAGTTACCAGAGAGTCCTTGACCTCAGAAAACCCTCTGGATGAAAACTTTGTTAAAACCTATATATCTCTGTGAAACATTTCAAGCTTTAGAGAAACAGCTTATTTCAATGAAAATATATTTTTGAAAATGTTCCCACCCACATCTAGCTGGGATGTTTAAAGGAGTAACTAATTTTCTTAGGGTTCTTTGAAAATCCCTGTCATAAATAAGAGACAAGGTGAGTGAGGTAATATCTTTTATTGGCCTGACTTCTGCTGGTGAAGGAGACAAGCTTTTGAGCAACAGAGTTCTTGTAGTTCAAAGTTTGTCTCTTTCACCAACAGAAGTTGGTCCAATAAAAGAAATTACTTCACCCACCTTGTCTCTCTAAAAGTCTGTGACCAACATGGCTACCACAACACTGTCATAAATGAATAATATTTTTATTTTAAAAGAATAATAATACAAAAAGAAGTCAATTGAAGAGGATTGCAAACCTGGCTGGAAAAAGCAAACAAGGCTGGGTAAATTAGTTTCACTTTTTACATGAAGTTCACACTGTCTTAATGTTAGCTGGAAATAGTTTTCCTATAGCATTGCAGAGTACAGCCACATTAATACATGGTATTGCTATAATTATAAAGAAATTAATGATTTTCAACACATGGTAAACAAAATGCAGCATGCTCCAGTGACTTTAATTGGTATGAATATTAATGTAATTTCTAATAGTATCAAAACTCCATCTTGAGTTAACAGAAATGAATATGCTTCTGTGATAAACAATTTGTGTGTTTGCTACAGGTGACTCAATGCAAAAAAAAATGGGACTAATTTCTAGAATCATGTCTTCAAAATACATTCTAAACTCTTCCAGGGCTAGGTTGGAGTTTAAGGCCAGAATAGACCAAAGATCATCTAGACTGACCTCCCGTTTATCACAGGTCACCCAGCACCCACACACTAAATCCAACAACTGAAATTAGACCTAGAATTAGGTTCTCTCTTGTTATGAATTTACAGAAAGCTTAACAGAGTGTCACTGCTATAGTGCTACAGTAATGATATACAGTTTCTTGGGATCAATGGAAAGAGAATGGGAGTTTAGATACATGCCCTGGAAATGACGCTGGACATTTCCTGTAGGTGCATGTTTAGAACACACCTCTGGCTCAGTACTGACTAAAGTAACTGAACAGTTCAATCTTTATGAGCCAAACCCTGAAGTTGCTACTAAGCAAAAACTTATACTGAAGTCAAAGGTGTTGCCTAAATAACTTCTAAGCGAGGAAATTTCAGGATTTGGCTTTTAGTGATGATCCAACTTCCCAACTGATCCTTCAAATGACACTTAAGATCAAGGTCCTGGTCATTTCTGCTCATTAAAGACTCCATGGCACATTTTGTAGGCATAGGAGCTCTGGTGTCCTAGCCAATTCACTTCTGCCTCCCTAAAATTTCACCCACCGTTTCAGTCCAAAATAATATCCTCCTTCCCTTCCACTCTTAAAGATGTGCGTGGATTGGCTGTTGTGATCTGCAGGTGGAAGCTGATGGAATGGTTCCTGCAGTCAAAGAAGGGAGAGGAGCCTCCTCTAGTTGGCCTCAGAGGATGTTAAATATGCCTAATGCCTCCTTCTGCCAAAAAGATAAAACAACTTTTCATCTTCAAAGAGCTTTGAATAACTCCACTATGTTCCAATAACCCATTTAGTTTGTAATACAAACTGAATTAACTGGTTATGGGGAAAAGTGCATGTAAATGGATCTGATACGAACTTTGTTTCAAATCAGCTCAGGTGCATTTTTACCCTTGTCAAGTTAATTCAGATTTGCATAACTGACAATTATGAAATAATCTAAATAACAAACAGAGCTGTCGGTAAATGGTAGTAATAACATGCCAACCCTTAGCCGTCACCCTTGAACATTAATTCTGCCTTAAAATGGCCCTTGAAAGTGTGGGGTCTTCTTCCCATTTTACAGAGGAGCAAACTGAGGCATAAAGTGGTAAAGTGACTTGTCATCTTAGTTCACACTGGGAGTCAGCGGTGGAGCCAGGAGCAGAACCCAAAATTCCTGAGTCCCAGCCCTGTTCTCTAAACCAGTGTATTCTGCAGAACTGATGTTAAAGTACCATCCAAGAACATCTCTCGTCCCACTGCTTTAGAATCATTACACATGCTGCCTTTATACGCCAGTGGAAGGTAAACGGAAGGGGGTGGTATCAGTATTTTAAAGGTCATTACTGACTTATTTTTACTGAAATCTCCAAAGAGAAAAATCTGAAAGGATTTACCTTTATTCTTTAGAACTTTCCCTCTGTCACAGACAAGGGGAGGAATCTGTTATTTTGCTACAGGGACAAAAAGTAGCTACTAAAAATAGCTTTAGTAGCAGGAAGTTACAGAATTGCTTCACTGTAATCTACACTGGTTACAATTCTAAATCAAAATGTACGTGTGGGTGCGTGTAAGGGATAAATCGTTACCTGTTTGTGATGCTCCTGCCCCTCAATGTCGCTTTGCTAGAGCAGCAACTAAGAAATTATTTGGGAATCGTTTTGAAACATGCAAAGCTCTCAGTTTCAGTACAATGAGAGTCTTCACAGATCTGTGATCTCTCAACATGACCAGACCACAATGAAGAAAATTCTCACCAGAGTAAATGATTCTTCAGTCCCAAATAGCTTGAGCCACATTTAAATTGTTCACAATGTTTGTAAAGTATATTTACTTATTTGTTTATTTGTATGACCATAGTACCTAGGATCTTCAATCATCGGCCCCCCATTGTGGAAGGTGCTGTACAAACAAATAGCCTTCCAAAGGGATCAGCGGGGGGCAAAAGACATATCTGGCTTCAAGACTAAGCTTGATCATTTTATGGAAGGAACGGTATAATGGGATAGCCTAATTTTGGCAATTAATTGATCTTTGACTATTAGCAGTAAATATGCCCAATGGCCTGTGATGGGACACTAGATAGGGTGGGATCTGAATTACTACAGAGAATTCTTTCCTGGGTGTCTGGCTGGTGAGTCTTGCCCACATGCTCAGGGTTTAGCTGATCACCATATTTGGGGTCAGGAAGCAATTTTCCTCCAGGGCTGATTGGCAGAGGCCCTGGAGGTCTTTCGCCTTCCTCTGCAGCGTGGGGCACGGGTCACTTGCTGGAGGATTCTCTGCACCTTGAAGTTGAGGACTTCAATAGCTCAGACATAGTCACGGTTTGTTACAGGAGTGGGTGGGTGAGATTCTGTGGCCTGTGTTGTGCAGGAGGTCTGACTAGAAGATCATCATGGTCCCTTCTGACCTTAAAGTCTATGAGTCTATGAGCTACTTCTGCCCTTTTTAGTTCTCGTTTGAATTTTAACTTCGGGCATTTGTAAACCCTTAAATATGCAAAGTCCATCCAAAATTGTTAACTGCTTGCAAAACCATACCTCCTACATGAAGATGATTTTCGGTCTGCAGTTTGTGGGGAGGAAAAAAGTGTCTGATGTTAAGGCCCAATCATACTTTTTTCAAAGAAAGCTTCAAATATTTAAAACTTATGATTTACAATAAGAAAAAGTCACACCTAGCAACTAATCTACCAAGATGGAGCTAGGAGCATAATTATCTTAATAAGTAAGCCATCAAAACCCAGGAGTTCTCCTGAAAATGAAAAATGGGCCTTAACTGTAGTGCTGCTATCCTGATAAATAAGATTCACATAAATAAAAGAATACAGCATTCCACTGAGTTGAAAACCAGACCTTTTTCCTGAGTAAACAGCACATTTTTCAGACATATTCTACAATGTTTATAATTGGATAATTCATCCAGTCAGGAAATATTTTTTTTTCCCCATCAAAAACTGATGAAAACACTGGGGTTTTTTTCCATCAAAAATTGTCTTCCACTTTTTGGGGTTTTTTGTAGAAAAACTAAAAACCAAAACTTTCACTTAAAGCAGAAAAAATGTAGAATTTCAATTGGCAGGATTTAAGTTCCTCAATGGCAATCTAATTTTTTTGGTGAAAGGGGAAGTTTTTGTTTAAAATGTCTGTTTCATCAAAAAAGTCATTTTCCATAAACAAAAGTTTTGATGGAAAGTTATTGACCAACTCTAATAGATCAGTGTATGCAGGTACACATGTGATAGAGACATGTACATTCATAGTACACCCACACCTTTAGTACTGCATGCAGTTCTGGCCACCGCATCTCAAAAAAGATATATTAGAATTGGAAAAGGTACAGCAAAGGGCAACAAAAACAGGTAGGGTTATGGAACAGCTTTCATATGAGGAGAGACAAAAAAGACTGGGACTGTCCAGCCTGGAAAAGAAATGATTAAGTAGAGAAATGATAGAGATCTATAAAATCATGAATGATGTGGAGAAAGTGAATAAGTAAGTGTTATTTACCCCTTCGCGTAACACAAGAACCAGAGGGTCACCCAATTAAACTAATAAGCAGTAGGTTTAAAACAAAGGAAAGGAAGTACTTCTTCATCCTACGCACAGTCATCCTGTGGAACTCGTGACCAGGGGATGTTGTGAAGTCAAAAAGTATAACTGGGTTCAAAAAAGAATTAGCTACTTTCATGGAGGATAGGTCCATCAATGGCTATTAGCCACAATGATGAGGGATACAACCCCATGCTCTGGATGTCCCTAAACCTCTGACTGCCAGATGCTGGGGCTGGATGACAGGGGATGGATCACTCAGTAATTGCCCTGTTTTGTTCATTCCTTCTGAAGCACCTGGCATCAGCCACTGTCAGAAGACAGGATGCTAGGCTAGCTGGACCACTGGTCTGACCCAGTATGGTCATTCTTATGTTCTTATCCATATGATAAATTGTGGAATTGTGTGAGAAATTAATTTGTCATATACCTTTTACAGTCTTACCCATGTTCTGCCCTCTAATCTATTCCCCCCCAAGACACATTCCGATATTCCTAACTTCTGAACACCTTGAAACAGTTTGTCTCCCTCTCCCCCATTTTAAATCCAACTTTCACAGAAATATGACCTTTCCCCCCATAGATGTGGAAACAGACAACATTCAGACCTGAACCAGTGACACGTTTCAGGTCCCATCTCTCTCAACTTTTCAGAGCTAGGAACATCATCAGTCTTAGAGCCCCAAAAAGGACAGATTAGCAACATTCTAATGGGTACAGCACTTCCAGCTAGCCCTGAAAGGTCCTGATGTTCAGGGCCTTAAAACAGAGACTTCATTAGTTATTTCAGGTCATTCTTTCTATTTCAGGCCAGCACATCCCTTGGCCCGCGCCTCTTCCCGCAGCCCCCATTGGCCTGGAGCAGCAAACCATGGCCAGTGGGAGCTGCGATCGGCCAAACCTGTGGACGCGGCAGGTAAACAAACCAGCCCGGCCCACCTGGGGGCTTACCCTGGTGGGCCGCAGGCCAAAGGTTGCCAATCCCTGCTTTACAGGTTTCTAAAATAGGACTAGTTATCATTTTTCTCTCCCTCTTAGTCCAATGCGGTTGGCTCATTGCATCTAGAGACTCTTCAGGGATATGAAAAGAGCATCAATAATATTTTTTAAAATTCTTCCAAACAGTTTTACTGTAAAACATACAACACACATAGAATACAATGTGGTGTGGTATTAAAGGGTTTAATTGATGCTCATTTAGGATGACCTGTATGACTTGCTCTGTCACTCATGGATAATGCATCCTTTCCAACTTGTGCCGCTCATATACCACACACCCCATCATGTATCCTGCTATGTACAGAAAGTATCTCTTCTGTTGTCCCTTACAGAGATTCCCTTGCTGGCATGATACAGCTCTGTGGGTTCCTGTAGCCTTGCCAAAGTAGCTTCTTCTTCCAAATGTTTAATTTATAATGGATCATGAGCAGTGTTTCTGCATTACAGAATCTGCTCCCGCTGCCAACAGAAATGGTTATGGAAGCCAAGATCACCTCCTGCCTTCTCTCATGAAGCCAAAATTCTATTCACCTCGAGCTATCAGTGAACAAGCCATGCTTAACCTGATCCAGGAAGAATGCCTCTTTTCCAGATCCTGACTCCAGTTCCACCAGGTCTGCATGCCCGCCTCTTTCAGATATCTTGCTGCTGGTTTGCACTGGGTCAGGGCTGGGATGCATCTCTTCCACCTGTTGGGTACTCCTGTCTAAATGAGTCTTGTTTTATTTCTGATGGGGGACTTCCAGACTGTCAGAAACTGTAATGAAACAGTAAAGACCCACTCATCTGAGTGATCCACTTAAAGACAACAGCTAAGGAATCATCTTTCCTACTGCCCTGGGCCAATGCTCAGGAAAATGTTACTCCTAAGCATCTGCCACCTAGGGGTTAAAGTAAGGAGGAGTGCAGTTCTCCTCTCTGGATCTAGCCACTAAGTACATAGCGAGAACTCTCCCGGCTGGGCTTGTGAGGTGAGAGCTCCTCCTCCTGTTTTAATCTACATTAACTACTGCTGCCACCTAAGACCACAAAGTAAATGCTTTGTCCCTAACCCTCACAGGCTGCAATTTGGCAGTGATTTGGGAGGAAAAGCCAAGTGTCAAGTGTGGGCAAGAATACATTGGAGACAGCGTTGAGGTCACCAGAACCCACTCAGCTGGCCAAAGCAAGACCTACTGCTGAGTCAATCATCTGTCTCACCCATTCAGCACCCCACCCCACTTCACCCCCTCCCTCTCCAATGCAATTTGCATCAGCCCCTTTGGGAGAAGGGTGCAGAGAGAAGTCCAAGAGGGGAAATATTTGGAAAAATAAATATATCTTCCCTAACAAACAGCCAATTTACAAGAAACCACAGGAAAGCTTTATTCAGAGCCCTTAAGAAATACAAACTATCTTCTCAAAGACTGTAAAACAGAGCGAGAGAGAGAGAGCGAGTCCTGCCCAAGCCAATCATGTTTGTCAGGAGTGCTTCTTACCTCTCCCCACCAAAGTTACTTAGTTTGCTGCAACAACCCTGGCTGCTCCTACCAATAACTGCCCTTGGTAGCATGGCTCTGCCCGGCAGAGAGCAAAATGTCCTACCCACCACACACAACAGTAATAGCTGAGCCAATCCTGCCAGATATTTCTCTTGAGAGCTGCTGATTAAGTGAGACACTGCTACATTCGGGATCCAATTTCCTTCCATCCCACTCAAGCGCTTCTAATTCCACATTCTGTCACTCCCGAGATGCTGACAACAGAAGCGTTGAATCATGTTACTGAAAACTTACACCTGAGTTTCCTGCTTGCTGGACTATGCACTTTGATCATTTCAGACACGTTAAAGAGAGCAGGCTTTCACGCTGAGTGAAAAGTATCAAAACTCATTTTCATTTGAACTAGAGATGGGCTGCAGCTGCAACATTCAGAGACAGATCTGGATTTTAACATCCCTCTCTCCCCCTAAAAGATTAATTCAAGGGGAGCTAGAGATGGAGGGTGGTCTTGTGGTTAAGGCACTTAATCTCTCCGGGAATCAGTGGAAATAAAGACAATAACCCTCCTTCTCCGCACCTTTTCTCTGCCTTGTCTATTTCAATTGTAAGCTCTTTCGGGCTGAGATTGTTGCTTTACTATGTGTTTGTACAGCACCTGTCACAATGGAGCCCCAATCCCTCGCTGAAGCCCCTAGAGTCACTGTACCACAAATAACAAACATTAATAATGTTTGGATCTGGGGTTTTGGTTCAGCTCCCTAATCAATGTAGAGGCCAGCTGCAAAACTAAAGGTGGGACTGAACCAGAAGTCCTATGTCCCCATCCTCACCACACTCAGGGCTAGTCTACCCGAGAAGCGCTAGAGTGGTGCAGCTGCATGTGGTGATGATGCTCTATGCCAACGGGCGAGAGCTCTCCTGCTGAGGCAGCGCTGTTCACACCAGCGCTTAGGTTGGTGTAACTGATGTCGCTTAGTATGCGGGGTGGCTTTTTCACACACATAACCTGTAGTGTAGACAAGCCCAAAGTGTTTGGGGGGGGGGATTTTAGTTCAAGTCCATCTCTAGCTCTAACAGAGAAGCAGAAGGTGGGGATGACTGAGGCATGTGAATAACCTCACAACCCTCTCCCCCATCTTCCCATTACAGGAGACTGAAGCTGTGGGGTAAGGCTCACCTGACCCACTCCCTTATGATCTTTCTTTTGAAACATCCCCACTAAATTATTTTTCACTTTAAAAAACAAAACACCTAAGTTCTACCTGTGATCACAAAAAAAAAAAATAGATAGCCCATAGCAACAAGTGAATGGATGCACCCTTAGCATCCTGTTTTCTCGGGCCAATTCCCCCAGCACAGAGCAAATAGGGCAAGAATTCCGAGACTGTATGCTAGACACATAAGAAGCATCTTACAGGCTGACGTAAGCTTGGAATTATTACTGCACTGCTGTGCTGTCAACTGCCAAATCTCAGCACGTCATCAGTTGAAGCCTTTCTACAGGCATATTCAAATTCTCATACTCGGTAGCAGAAATCTTTGCTTTTTGTTTGTGTGCACAGATCTAGAGATTTAATATGTGCTAATGAAATTATAACACTTAGAATAAATATTTCCCTCAATTTCATGATTTTATCCTTTAAAATCATGAATTTGAGAGAGATGTTTATTTTGGAGTTTTCATTAGGGATGATAGGATAAAAACCTCAAACTCTCCCTGCATTTTCAGCCAGACCTGGGATTCTTCTTCATTTCCTGTGCTGAACTCTTGTTTATTATAACGTTGCTATGCACTGTTAAAGAGCTGCTGTGTTTCACCTCAGAGGTGTCTGCATTCCATTGACACATGACAGGATCCCTGTGTGTGTATCATCCTAAGTTTGTTAAAGAGCTTTGGATGGAAAACAACTCTATACGTGTAATGTGGTTAATTGTTATTATTACTTATGATATTCCAAAATCCACCACTATTACTGTTTGAAAATTATTATTAAACAGGAGTCATACTGCTCTAGCTTATCTGTGGATCATAGAATCATATATCAGAGGGGTAGCCGTGTTAGTCTGGATCTGTAAAAGCAACAAAGAATCCTGTGGCACCTTATAGACTAACAGACGTTTTGCAGCATGAGCTTTCGTGGGTGAATACCCACTTCTTCAGATGCAAGCCTTGCATCTGAAGAAGTGGGTATTCACCCACGAAAGCTCATGCTGCAAAACGTCTGTTAGTCTATAAGGTGCCACAGGATTCTTTGTTGCTTTCATAGAATCATAGACTTTAAAGTCAGAAGGGACCATTATGATCATCTAGTCCGACCTCCTGCACAACACAGGCCACAGAATCTCATCCACCCACTCCTGTAACAAACCCCTAACCTATACCTGAGCCACTGAAGTCCTCGAATCATGGTTTAAAGACTTCAAGGTGCAGAGAATTCTCCAGCAAGTGACCCATGCCCCACGCTACAGAGGAAGGCAAAAAAAAAAAAACCCAGGGCCTCTGCCAATCTGCCCTGGATGAAAATTCGTTCCCAACCCAAAATATGGCGATCAGCTAAACCCTGAGCATGTGGGCAACACTCATCAGCCAGACACCCAGGAAAGAATTCTCTGTAGTAACTCAGATGCCATCTAACATCCCATCACAGGCCACTGGGCATATTTACCGCTAATAGTCAAAGATCAATTAATTGCCAGAATTAGGCTATCCCATCACACCATCCCCTCCATAAACTTATCAAGCTTAGTCTTGAAGCCAGATATGTCTTTTGCCTCCACTACTCCCCTTGGCAGACTGTTCCAGAACTTCACTCCTCTGATGGTTAAAAACCTTCATCTAATTTCAAGCCTAAACTTCCCGATGGCCAATTTATATCCATTTGTTCTTGTGTCCTCATTGGTACTGATCTTAAATAATTCCTCTCCCTCCCTGGTATTTATCCCTCTGATGTATTTAGAGAGGGCAATCATATCGCCCCTCAGCCTTCTTTTGGTTAGGCGAAACAAGCCGAGCTCTTTGAGTCTCCTTTCATAAGACAGGTTTTCCATTCCTCGGATCATCCTAGTAGCCCTTCTCTGTACTTGTTTCACTTTGAATTCATCTTTCTTAAACATGGGAGACCAGAACTGCACACATTATTCCAGATGAGGTCTCATCAGCGCCTTGTATAACGGTACTAACACCTCCTTATCTCTACTGGAAATACCTCGTCTGATGCATCCCAAGACCGCATTAGCTTTTTTCACGGCCATATCACAGGATGCAGGAAAGGTAGATGCTGGATATCTTTCCAGGGATCATATCAAGATCCAACTGCCAGACTGAGCTTGTGAATATTTTAGAAAGATCAAGATGTTAGAGGCTTAACTAGTGAAGGGAGGAAAGAAGAGAATGTTGAGAGCAATGAAAGTGTGTGTGATGATAACAGAGACATAGATGGGCATTCTACTAAATTCTTTTGTTTCCACTCATGCAGTTCAAGACTATTACTGTTCCCTTATCAGCAACAAGGATTAAAAGGAACATTACAATGCAGCTTTCCAATGAGTCTGCCTTTGCTGGAAAGTCATAAGGAAACTTCAGAGCTACTGTATGGCATTTTGGTTCACTGACATTTGTCATAAACTTTATTGGTAGTTTATTGTAAATTTCCCTTCCTTAGTATAACCAGAGTAACTGGATGGCATTGCAAGGTGAATTGCAAGAACATCCATGCAGATAAACATGTTCAACAAATCAAACAAAAGATAGGTAGTAACTGCAGTCAATTACATGTATTTCATTGTTTAGCTGGAAAAGAAAACACCTACTGCAGAAATGTGGAATGAACGAATTAAGAGAAATGGAAACATTCACTAGTTTAAAAATCTAATGGCAGGTATTGAAGGAAAGATGGAGCAAATGAGACGGGCTGAGTAAAACAAATGACTGATAGCACTTTTATTATATCAGTACCACATGTATATGTACTATAACCCAAATCTTATTGCAGTTCAATGCAGCTGTATGTTGTTATCTTGTATAGCTGAGAACCTTGCTATTATCAATTACCTGTAATAAATTATTATTTGGTAAAACATATATTTAAAATGAACTTTACTCAGAGACAGCCTTGTGCCAGAGGTTAGTATTGCAAAAGACATTCTTGGCCAAATGCTGCTCCCCCCGGCACAGATGTGAAGATGGAGTAAAAAAATTGCCTCCAGATTTATACCAGTATAATCTGGTCCATTGTCTATAAAGCAACAACACTTCTTACTAGTCAACGCTGGCTAGAGAAGAGAGGGAGCAAGCCGGGGAATCACTCACTTAGACTGAAGCAAGCATCCGTCCTGTCATGGGAACACAAATATGTTGTTCTAAGTGTCACGAGTGATAAGTCCAACAATTGCCACACTTGAAAGAACAGTTAATGAAAATGTTACCCTAGAGCCCAGAGTCACCCACAGTCCTGCCATTTTAAAATGTATTATTACTGTTATTATTACTAGTCTCCCTTCCGACTGTGCAAGCAGTACCTGTCTCCTTTCCTTTTCTGATATAGATTGATTCACACTGTGTCAAAAGCCCCCTTCATAGCTCTGCCTCACCAGTGCCAGAAAGGGGAACAAAGAGTCAAGGTAGATCAGCAATCCTGAAGAAGTCCTGATTTCACTTTCCACAGGAGCACAGACTTCACTGCAGAGCACATGACTTAGTTCAGTGGTTCTCAAACTTGTTCTGCTACTTCTGCGGGGAAAGCCCCTGGTGGGCTGGGCCGGTTTGTGTACCTGCCGCGTCTGCAGGTTCGGCCGATCGTGGCTCCCAGTGGCCACAGTGGCAGCTCCCGCTTCCAGCAGCTCCCATTAGCCTGGAGCAGCAAACCGCGGCCACTGGGAGCCGTGATCGGCTGAACCTGCGGACACGCCAAGTACACAAACTGGCCCAGCCCGCCAGGGGTTTTCCCTGCAGGAACAGCGGAACAAGTTTGGGAACCACTGGCTTAGTTCATGTTTGCACTTTCCCTCCTATTAGCACCATCACCAGTTTCTCGCCATATTCTTTACTCGTAATACTGGGTGCAAACTCCTTTCCATCAAGATGCCATGCATGACTGCAATTTTGTAGTGCTGTAATAATGTTAACCTGGCTCCTTTGTCATCATTATTATTTGTTATTTGCATTACCATAGCATTTAGGGGCTCTAAACATAAAGCAGGACCCCATTGTGCTACCCGTTGTACAAACACAGAACATTTCTATCATTGTCCCAAGCTAGATTAGGAGCTTGGCAACCAAAAGCAGGAAATAAAACTCAAGACCTTTGGCTTGATTCCGTGAGGTGTGATTCATCTTCTGTGAGGTTCTTGAGTTCACTGAGTTGAGTGGGAAATGACAATACTTAGCTTCTCATAGGACCAGGCCCTTGGAAATATCTTACAACAACTCATTATGAGAAATGACTTCAGTGGAACTAAACTGAATTACACCTGTTGAGGTTCTGACTCTATAGCTTTAAAAAAGAACATTGGCAATAATTTAAGCTCAAAGTTTGAACTGTTTAAAATTCATTTGCAATCTTCTTGTAGCTGTGTTGGGGCCAGGATATTAGAGAGACAAGGTGGGTGAAGTATTGTCTTTTATTGAACCATCATTTGTTGGTGAAAGAGACAAACTTTCATTCTTCTAGTCTGTGTAAGTGCGAAACCTTGCCTCTTTCACCAACAGAAGTTGGTCCAAAAGATATTACCTCACTCACTTTGTATTTCTAAAATGCATTTATTAATTTTGGATGACCAAACTGATAATTGTGTGTGTTGGGGGCATGATTGGATGGACAGCTTTGCAGCAGGAGTTATCTTACAGATGCTTTTCCTAAGAATTCTTCTGACACCACTATTATTGAACTGTAAAACTGCATGACCTCAATGCTAAATATTCTGCATCTTCACTGAGTTTTTCTTTTTTGAATGGATCTTAGCATTCAGTTGAGATAAATCCCCAAAGCTCTGAGCCATGGTACATGCAACTAACCAAACAGACTCACACTTGTGCACTTCTTCACCCTCCATTAAAAAATGACAGATTCTTCAGACAGAAAATTAGGTGAGCATAATCTTACAAACCTATTCTGTTTGTAGTTCACTTTATATAAACTAAAAGGGCATGGGGAGGATTAGCTGATCAGGAAGCTAAAATGATCATGAACCCCAATCAGAGCATGTCTTTCTCCAGAGCTATAACAAATAAAGAGAAAAATACACAGATGTCTGTGGCAGATAAAAAATGTGTAAGCAGAAAAACTGTGGGGTACTTTTTATGAAACTTATACTTTATCATATACTTCTCTGATCCTCTCTGAGAACAGAGATCCTTCCAAATGTTTTCATAGCAAGGACTGTTGTTCAGTCATTGTAAATACTAATAATTTGGAGGATAAATGGCTATGGGAAAGCCTTGGTGTTATCTGCCCATGATCAGAGAACAACCACCATACTACACAATATTTCCTAAGGGGAAGCTGTTAAGATGGCATCACGGGCTCAATACCCAGCCCCTAATGTGGCCACTTTGTACTGGTCTGGCATCCAGGAAACTGCCCTACAAAGATTCCACTGATGCAGTGTCACAGGGTGAGTGGGCCATTTAAGAGACTGGGGCTCATCTGTACCATGTTCCAGGCTCAGCTCACCTTCCCAGGTGAAGGGAATAAATCCCAAGGTCATAGGGTAGAAGATTGTGAGAGCCAGGCTTGGTGGGATTTAAAGTGTAGCCTGAGTTCAGGGAGCAAGAGATGAGGAGGGAGTAGAGGGGCTCTCCTTAGCTCCTGGGCAGAGGGTCTGGGAGTGCAGTCCTGCAGAGAGCAGGCTATAACCCAGTCTGTCAGAGGAAAGCTCCAGCCAAAGGGAGTAAAGAGACTTTTCTTAATTCCCAGGCAAAGGGCCTGGGGACAGGGACTGAGACCTGCAGGGAGCAGATAGGTTCCTGAAGGGGACTCTGGGTCAGGGGAAAGGGCCAGATTTATATGCTGAGCTCTTACAGTGAAGCATTAAAACTCAAACCCTGAAGAACAAGGACTGAAATCCCATGGCTGCTAAGTGTGAGGCACTGGCCAGAGAGTGAGTCCACTGGCTTATATATGGGCCATTCCTCTGATGGTGTAAAACCGGTGCAGCCAGCTCTGTGCTGCCTACTCCTCCCGCTCTCTGTAGCAGTGGAGAGCCACAGGTCGGAGGCATAGCCGGTGGCAGGAAGACTGGAGCTCATGGAGCTCTACCTGACCCTCAGCCAGCACTGTAGTTCCCGCAGGACCACTGCGGCTAACATAGCTTAGAGACCCTTCAATCTCCAAAGGACTCAAGGTCAGGGAAGGCAGATTGTGCATTAGAGTCATCTTCCCCCGGCCAAGCCAATTCTTTTAGACTATTCAAAGGGTATGTCTACACTATGGGATTATTCCGATTTTACAGAAACCAATTTTAGGAAACAGATTGTATAAAGTCGAGTGCACACCGCCACACTAAGCACATTAATTCGGTGGTGTGCGTCATGTACCGAGGCTAGCATCGATTTCGGAGCATTGCACTGTGGGTAGTTATTCTAAACTACCCACAGTGAAGTTATTCTAAAAATCCAATGTACCTTTCACTCACAAAGGACCAATCCTTCAGCTCTTTCCTGGGATGGGTAAACTGCAGGAATCAGCCTTTACCATATGACGTGATTTACAAATAATCATGAGTTCAGGAAACAGATGGCATTCAGATAGCTCTCTCTAAATAAAGGCTGTCTTTTGCAAACCTTCACTCCCTTGAGTGGCCCTTAATCATGCAAATAGATCCATTCAATGAACTGAGGCTAGGTGGATGACTCAAGTCTTGTGAAGTTAGTATTAACTTATTAGTTTTGTTTCATCTTGGCTTTATTGCTGTTCAAACTGGTTAAAAGGTTGTATAACACCTAGTTCTTTTAATCCATTGATTTCAAAGCTCTTCACAAGGATGAGTCAGTATCATTTTCCAGCTGGGGAAACTGAGGCTCAGAGAAGGAAGCCATATGCCCAAGATCACACAGTATATCCAGGGCAGAGCCAGAAAGAAAAACTCTGGATTCCTGACTCTCATTCCAGGGCTCTCTCCAGTGGGCCACAATGCCTCTCCTTGCTGAAATTAATGGGAGATGCACCCATATATATTTTGCATGGATGGCTAATCATTTGAAATAGCAGTCTAGGCAATGGTTATATTTGGCCACAGGAATTAAATATCTGGCAGGTAAAAATGCAGCATGGTGTATTCTCAGTTTATTTCAATGAACGACATTTATTTCTCTGCTCTTAGACAGTACATGCACAGGAATGTGCATTTCCACAAAGGCGAGTTTTTCAAATCTAGCTGCAAGGCTAGCTCAGCACAGGATACTAATAACTCCTGGAAAATGACCTTAGTTGGTGCATCAATCTCAGTTATTTTTTTCAGTGCTTAGACTTTGTATTACACGCCTCATTCTGTTGCCCCCTGAGTGACCATCTGCAGCAGGTGAGGTGACAGCATCTCTTTGTGTGTTGTTGATGCATTGGGTTGCTAATTGTCTGTTTATTTTACATCTGCAGGGCGAGACACAGGGAAAACAATTAATTGAAAATTCAACAGGATTAAACATCAAAGGTCTAATAGTAATAAAAATGTCCAAGCCAGTCAGAACACAGCCAAAGTCCCAATGAAATGCAAACAGATTGGGAACATGTGATTACATCACAACTGGAACAGCAGGTGTAAAGTTTCTATTGCTACACGTAATGAGAGATGTGCTTGGGAAAGTGTTTCTAGGTGTAATCTAGAGATATACTCCTCAGGAGAGATATCATATCTTCATTCCCATTGGAAAGTGCAATATAGACCCACAGTGTTATATGCAGGTTATTACTACGATTATTCATTGTAATTATGATGATGATGACGACATCACAGAACTGGAAGCCAAGGACTCCTGTGCTTCTAATCCAAGCTCTGGCAAGGACTTCCTGTTTGGTCTTGAGCAGGCCACTTTGTGTCTCTTTTTCAGTCTCCCTGGCTAAAATAGGGATATTTGTACCTGCCTACCTCATAAGAGGTGGGGAAGGTTAATTCATTGTCCATAGACCTCTGTGAAGATGAACTGCTCTCTAGGGATGCTGATACATAGTCAAAATCCTTGAAGATTTGAATGGAATTTGAAGCAACAAATTAGTCTTGGTAACAGGGTTTGGATAATAAAGGGAATTTTCAGGATTCATGTCTGTGAGCGGTTTCCATAATGGGCTTTGGGCTGCAAGAGGGATTTTATTGGGGGGAGATATGAGAGGCTGGGTTCAGAGGTTCCTGCAGTTTTTTCTGCCTTGACACCAATAAATCTGATCCAAGGGACATAGATTTAACTACACTGTGAGGGTGCAGAGTCTGAGGCTCCATTCCATTCCATTCCCTCACCCTTTCCATGCATGTATTAGGTAGATTTGCAAGGACAACTGTGCAAACTGCCCTCTTCCAGCTCCCCTGCCCTCAAATGCCATCGCTGGTGACATTACTATGGCCATGTTCTTTGAAAGCACTGACATCAATTGTGTGTGTGTTGGGTTTGCCAATGCTGACTGTGCAGAGCAGCACCTAGACCACACTGATGGAGATTCCCATTAGAGAGAAAAAGGAGGGGTGAGGTAATATCTGTTGGTGAGAGAGACAAGCTTTCAAGCCACACAGCGCTCTTCCTCAGGTCTGGGAAATGTACTCCAAGTGGCACAGCTAAATGCAAGGTGGAACAGATTATTTATAGCACATATTCTAAGAGACCATTCAAGGTAGAGTGACTCCCATTGGCAGACATCAGAGGGACTGCCAAAACCTTAGTTATTGGGTGCACAAAGCTGGGCCAACTGGACTGTAGGGCCAGTTTTTAATCATACCGAATAACACAGAGAAATATCTGAGTGACTGTGAGAACAGTTTGCATAGCAGACAAACAGAGACATTGCGCAAAAATATTTCTAAGCCTCATCAGGTTTCTGCTGAACTTGGCCAGGGGAAGAGTCAAGATCTGTGAATATTGATGACATGCTAGAACAGCATGTCAGATTGAGGTATGTTGGCTAAACTGGAAGGTCCAGGACTGGAAGGGCAGGATTCAGAAGCATTGGTAGAGCTCTGTGGGGATCTGAGGCTAGGACGACATAAGTTTTTACATGTCAGAATTGAGTGATCTATCCAGAGCAAGATGGATGGAATTTACCCAGTAGTTACTCAGCTGCCTCTACCCAGAGCTATCAATCCTTCATTTTCTTAAACATAGAAATTCACTCTCTAAAAGGAAAAATACAACAACAATGCTTGAACACGTAGCTGATGTTGATATCAAGCATCTTTCCTTTAGTGATAAAGTACTGAAATCTCAGAGCCCATCTAGCTAAGATTTTCAGCCATTCTCAACAGAACTATGGAAAGATAATTCGCACAATAGCAGCTACAGCGACAAAAAACCCAACAACCCACAGATGTAAAATATACACCTATGCATGAGAAATACAACTTTATTATTTTCCCCATTGTAATGAAGGAGGAAGAAGGATACTCCTTTGTAATCAGTGAGATTTGAAGCTCTTTTCAAAGGTGCTTTATTCTCTTTAGAAAGCACTTTGGAGACTGTGTTCAAGATTTCACGCAAGTAATGGAGAACCAAGTGCCACTTCAAAACCTTAACTGCCAGAATAAATAAGGAAAAGAAAAGGAGCTTGCATGTCCCCAAACACTTCTCACTGTGTCTGATATTTGCTCCTCCACTTGCCCTCAATATTTGATGACTTACCCACGCCATCAGTAAGAGGTAACCAACAGAAACTGAGTCACTAATTATAGCACGACCTGTTGCTAATTGCTGTTTGACTAGCCCCGCTGTTGCTCTGTATTATGCTGAATAAATAGTATCCACTCTTCTCTTGGCAATGTTTACAGATTGTAATTTCCCACTCTGCCGAGCCTCGATGCTGTAAACAATCTCCCATTAAAATCAACAGCCTGCTGTCCAGCAAACATTGCTCAGTCCAAGCCACGCTGGGTGCGGGAACTTTGTGTTACCTATAAATAGCAACTGATGTATAAATATGCTAAGTGAATGTGACCACCACCTTCTTGGCCGGCACATGGGGGAATGAACCTGGCTTCTCCAGTGCTAAACACATGAGCTGCTACAGCTAAAGAGCCAAAGTTCTCTAGCAGGATGATATAACTACTCACATCCTCTGTGGTGGAGCACAGCAAGGGTCCTGTAACACACACTCACCCATGGGTTGCATAAACATAAACAGATAAATAATTATAGTCATTTGGAAGTTGCAACTACTTGTTATCTTGTGTCAGCATAGAGAGCCAGGTCTTCCTCAGCTGGTGCTTCACTGTGGATTGATGCCAATGTACACCAGCTAAGGATTGGCCAAAAAGTGCTCCTTAACAGAGAATTGCCCAATTCTACCTATCTAAGGTACTTATATGGCTCCTATTACTGTAATAATCTTCAATGTGCGTATCTTCACAACACCCCTGTGTGGTAGGAAAGTGCTATTATCCCCATTTTACAGATGGGGGAGACTGAGGCACACAGTAACTAAGTACATTAATCCTTCAAAGGGCATTAACCTAAAGCAAACTAATTTGGCCACTTTACTTCTGAAGAAGAGCAACTGACTAAGGGGTTAATGCACTTTAACTTTACACCTTCAGTTCATTCATCTTAACATTCCTGAACATCCCTGTTCAGAGAAGCCCTGCATGACAAAGGCAGCCGAGAGCAAAAAAAAGACTCTCCTGAGGTAGCTGAATGCCTGCTTACCCGGAACTATTTGGCTGACACTAACAACTTGGAGGGAAGAGTGATTGTACTGATATTTGGTTTTGCAATAAAAGCTATCAACCTCCATTTTCTGTCTTAAAATACACAAAATAGCTGCACTTAGAACATAATTTCTTCTTACCAAACTGTTGAAAACGAGAGCTGAGTGAATACTGCCCAAAAATTCTACAAACATGCACTCACATTTTTAAACAAATGCTCTTTGACTGCGTTCATGCTCCTTTTGGGCTCACATGCCGGGAATATTCTAGCAACCCAGTTTATTGTCAGGAAAGTTCATGGAAACTGCAAATTTCAGTGAATATTGGACAATATGCATAGAAAGCAAATTTGAATTGTGACTATGTACGCTGGACATCTGATTCTCAGGGTTAAACTCATCCAAGCAGGAAAAAAACAAATAGCCTATGACCTGCACTTCATATCGAACTTACCAGTGAAGCATAGAATTTCAATTACCAAAATGTTGTAGTGAATGGTCTATAGATAAGGAATTATTAGAGAAAAATATTCCATGGATAACAATTATAAAGGATCTGGAGCGTTCTACTAGGGGAAAGAAAAACAGAAGATGGCAAGTTTCCCTTACAGGGACTTTAAGTGGAATTCACACCTTGTTCCAAATGCCTGCAGTACATTCCGGCCTGATAATTGTCTCCATGGTTCAGTTCCGGATCAAACAAAGCAGCAGCTTCATAAGTAGTTTCTGTGTGCAAGTTACACATTATGAATAGGGCTTGATTCACTACTGCTCTGCATCTTGTGTAGTTATTTACACAAGTGCAAAGTGGGTTTAAAATACTACTATGTGGTTTGGTGTCATTTTGCACTCCTTTTGCAGATGTTGTGAATTAAGACACAATGTCTAGGGTAGGAGAGAACTGGGCCCACAGGAAACCAATACTACTTGAGACTGCCTTAAAAAGCTTTTATATGGGTGTTTGAAAAAAAAATGTCATTTCATTGCTAATGAAACAATCAGTTTTTACTGATATTTATGCAGTCAGCAGTGAAGTAAACCAATAAAAATCCATTTTTGAACGAGCCGAAAGGCACAAAAGTTGCCTAAAAATAAACACAAACCAAAAACCAGAAGCCTTCTCCATGGCCCAGTATGCATGTCCTACTCCCAAACTAGGGGAGCGTTTAATGGGCCACATTGCAACTGGCTAGACATGGCCTAGTAGTAATTCAAGTAATATCTCTTGTTCACTTACCTTAGTTAAAAAAGAACAAAATCCACTGAAACCTCCAAATTGTAATATATGAAATCTTGTATTCCTGTTACTCTCTCCTTTTCTTCCCCCAATTCCACCCCTAATTATATTTAGGGTTACCAGATAGCAACTGTGAAAAAACAGGACATGGGTGGAGAGTAATAGGTACCTATATAAAAAAACAGTCCCAAAGAATGGGACTGTCTCTTTAAAAACGGGACATCTGGTCACCCTAATTATATTCAACATCAATCTGCCGCATCTTGTCCCTATTTAGATTGTGGGCAGGGCCTGCCTTTTATTTGTACTTGTGGCACCTTAAAGACTAACAAATGTATTGTAGCATGAGCTTTCATGGCTGCTACTCTGAAACCTTTTATTTGTGTTTCTGTGTTTGTACAACACTAGCACAATGGGTTGTGGTCTAGGACTCTACTCTCATGCAAATACTAAATAAATACTAATGGAATGAACTGGCTATTGTTTATATCTATCTGTATCTATGCACTACTCTTCTCTGAGGGTTAGATGTGTCAAAGGCCCTATGCCACTAACAGCTAATGGAGATTCTTGTTAAGCAGTGGGGACTGAGAAAGAAGGTAAATTAATTATCTATGACCAACACTGCAGATGTTTTGAGGGATGTGTGTGTAGGGTGGTAACATGGTTGGTAATTTCTCTCTGACTTTCATCGCTTCTCTCAATTCTGGACCGAGATGCAGTACTCCTAGAAAGCAAACAGCCCCTACCTGGGATGGGATCCCATCCAGGAGGAAGCATTAGGATTACCAGACCCTGAGATAATTCAGTATAAAAGATAACAAGGGGGGGGGGGGGAAGAGAACTTGCAGAAACATTCATGCTATAAATACCTTAATGATTAAAGGGACTTGAGATAAGGAAACAAAAACCCATTTACTGGGACAGAAAAGGCTTGATGTCTGCATTTTGCCTTTTCTGAGAACTGCCCATATGAGCGAGTGTGACGAGAAACAATCTGCTGCTTGTTTTAATGTCCGAACAGATTTCAGTGCAAAATGTTCCCCAAACAAACCATCCTGCAGGTCCAGGTTCTCTCCAGAAATTGTTTGGGGTTTTTTTAGGATTAATTCTCCAACTTCCTTGAAGCTTCATTCATAATTTGTTTGCTTGAAGTCACCTTTGCAATCCCATTTTTAGAGGATGTGTTCACAACAGTATTTCTAATGCAGCAGTCATCATTGTATCTAGGTGCCTGATGATGAAATGGTGGCTGTAAATTCAATCTGGTTCCTTAGATTTGGGACAAGCACACCCTTCAAACTAGAAGTGATAAAAATTGCATCATTGTTGAAAGTTGCATGGCTAATACCATGAGGGATATTTTTACAAGTTCTCTCTAAAGACTCTGAGATTTTAGGCTTCTTCCTGCAAGATGCTGGGCACCTTAAAATTCCCACTGCAATCAATGAGAAAAGAGGGTGCTCAGCACTGGCTGAGATACTTTTCACCGTGGGTAGGGAAGTAAGTCAGAAAGAGGCTCCGTTCACAAGACAGCATTATGAAAGTCAAGAGGAGAATAACCAGAATGCATAGAGTTCCACCTGATCTTAGGCCAACTGAATGACTCTAATTGACATAACCCTCTGGCTGTTCTAATGTATATCAGAGATCAAAGCAGACCAGGCTAGCAAGGGTGTGGAAATGTGGCATAACTGTACCTCTTCTCAGCCCTCAGATGGGGCCAGATCTCAGATGTACCTGAGGATGGAGCTTGTTAATCCTCCTTTTCCTGTTGCAGTTTCCGTAGTATAGACAGTGGAAACCTCTTTCCATGTGTTTAGCTAAAATAAACTAGAGGAAGTTATGATGCTCAAATGGAAGGATGAGCTACAGTAAAAAATAACCTCTTACATGTAAGCAAATGCAAGTAAAGTAATACCTACACCCTGAGTATTATTTCTGTGCTTTGTTTCTTTATCTTCTTTATCATATTCTAAAATTATCTAATTTAGGTTGAAAGCTCTTCAGAGCAGGGACTATGTCTTTTTTTTCACCCAATCACTCTGAAGCGCATTGCAAAGCTATTTATAATCAAAGTATTTTGGTTCTGAACCTGCCTTTGAAATCAGCCTTGATTTCTTTTGAGGACCCTAGAGTCAGCCACAGCAAATACGGTGTCTCAGTTACAGGGCCAGCTGCACCTCTGTCCCCTTTGTGTTCTCTCTGAAGGCACCCCCTCATGTGTCACCCCTTTACTTATCATCGGGTGGAATTCCACCAGTCTCCTGCTCTTAGCGCTGGACTGCGGCCGGCACCCTGGGCTCCAGCACCCCGTTGATCAATCGTGTTTACCCCACAGGTCCAAGAGAATTCAGATTACAGTGATTCTTCCCTTTGGGAGCCTGCAAGCAGTGTTGTGCAGTGACCAGACAGCCTTCTTGAAATCAAAGTACTGTTCATTTTAGCAGTAAGAAAAAGCATTAGAGAAAGAGGATTTTAAAATAACATGCAGGCTACACTCATGTCTATGTTACCTAAAGCCCTGCCATTCCCTGGTGGCAATCTAGACAGGGCAAACTTTTTCCATACACCTCAGCAGGTGACTACATCTTAGTCCAATTCCCCCAAATATCTCCCAATCTCTTGAGAGAGAGTCCCTTTTAATACAGCCAGAGTTCCACTGTTCTTGTGAGCTCCTGGGCTTCGGCCTTGCTCATCAAAACTAGTTCTCTAAGTTGACTGGAGTCAGGAAGTAGAGAATTTTCAAAGCTCATAGTTCAGACATTGTCTCTTAACTCTTACGTGTTTACTGAGGGGTGACTTGTCTTGAGACAGTCAGAGATTCCAAGGCCAGAAGGGGTCATCTGATCATCTAGTCTGTCCTCCTGCCTAACACAGGACATGAAACATCTCCAAAATAATTCCTAGAGTGTGTCTTTAATAAAGTACCCAATCTTGACTTAAAAAATTGTCAATGATCAGCCATCACCCTTGGTAAATTGTTCCAATGGTTAATTACTTTCATTGTTAAAAATGTATGCCTGATTTCCAGTCCGAATTTAGCTTCAACTTCCAACCATTGGATCAGATTATACTTGTCTCTGCAAGACTGAACAGCCCATTATTGAATCAAACTGTAATCAAGGAACCTCTTAACCTTCTCTTTGTTAAGCTAAATAGATTGAGCTCCTTGAGTCTATCATTGTAAGGCAGGTTCTCTTTTTGTAATTAGAGTTTTTTAATTTAAGTAATTTAATTTAATTAATAATTTGTAAATTATGGTTTTTCTCTGAACGCTCTTCAATTTATCAACATCCTTCTGGAATTGTGGACACCAGAAGTGGATACAGTATTCCAGTAGTGGTCGCACTGGTGCCATATACAGAGGGTAAAATAACTTCTCTCCGGCTACCTGAGGTTCCCCTGTTGTAGACAGCCAAGGATCAGGTTAGCCCTTTTAGCCACAGTGTCATACTGGGAGCTCATGTTCAGCTAATTATCCACTCTGACCCCAAAATCTTTTCCAGTCACTTCTTCTCAGGATATGGTTCTCCATACTATAAGGGGGAAGGAAGGGGGAAGGAATAGCTCAGTGCCTTGAGCACTGGCCTGCTAAACCCAGGGTTGTGAGTTCAATCCTTGAGGGGGCCACTTGGGGATCTGGGGCAAAATCAGTACTTGGCTCTGCTAGTGAAGGCAGGGGGCTAGACTTGATGACCTTTCAGGGTCCCTTCCAGCTCTATGAGATAGGTATATCTCTATTTTTTTAAGTGAGTATGGCCTGCATTCATTGTTCCTTGACATATTCACTTACATTTAGCTACATTCAAACATAGAGATTGTTTGCTTTTGTCCGGTTTACCAAGCAATCGAGAGCTCTCTTTCAGTGACCAGTCCTCTTCATTATTTACCAGTCCCCCAACTTTTGTGTCATCTGCAAACTTTATCAGTGAGGATTTTGTGTTTTCTTCCCAGTCATTAATAAAAATGTTAAATAGCACAGAGCCAAGAACCAATCCCTGATGAACCTCACTAGAAACACACCTGTTCAATGATGATTCCCCATTTACAATTACATTTTGATAACTTATCGGTCAGCTATTTAATGTGCGCCGTGTTAATTTTATATCATTCTGGGTTTTTTTAAACACAAAGTCATACAGTTCCAAGCCAAAAATGGCTTACAGAAGTCTATTACATCAACACTATCATCCTTATCAACCAAACTTGTAATCTCATTTAAAAAAAAAAAAAGATATTCTTTCCCTTCCTGCTATTTTTCCCTGAAAAATCCTTCCTATTAAACTAAATCAACATGTTTACACAGAAAACATATATAACCAATAACCAGGTCAACATAGAGAGTGTTAATGTTATTACAGAACAGCTCGAGCACCGTTAAATATGTCACTGAAACAAATTAAGGTTAAGAGTCAACCCTCCTTTCTCCATTAGTTGGGAAATTCTCAGTTAAGATGCCCAAAGGAAAATTTTATTCTGCCCCTCCTATTCCCAATCCCTCCAATCCTGGGGCCAAAGGCACAAGGTGGCCAAGCAGTCATTTCCATCTGAAGGCTGTTTAGTGGCCTTAATTAAGTCAGTTTGTCTCAGTCTGATGCCATTAAAAAGATATTTCTGTCCCCCAAGATCACAAATGGACTACATATTCTTGGGGGCAGTTTTAGAAGAAAGATTAAGGGAGCTTGACTCACCCTCTCAGCTGGCATCTCTTGGTCAATGCTGGGATACCTTGGTGGAGGGTTTGGTGGTAGAGTCGTCCATTGCCTGTACTCTGTACCCACACTATTTTCAGGACTTCTGGACTCATAGCTAGAAATAGGGAGAAAAGACGCTTCACTTGCAAAGCACAAAACAAGTAATGAATTAGTATCAGGCCAGAAGGCCCGGACAGGCTGCTGTGTGCAGCACAGGCAGTTCTTTAGCTTTCTTCTCTAATGAAACTAAAAGCCCAACTATATTAGCATAATCTAGATAGTCCATAGAAATCTGGCACTTGAACCACACAAGAGGACCAAGGACTTCACATACACTGAAACTATCTGGCAAATAGTTGCAGCCAGAAGGTAAATTCTCTTTCACAGCTTGATGGTAGGAAGAGCTTGGAATGCTGCGTAATGAGGATTTTAACCTGACTCGCACAGTGTCAGGTCAGCAGCTTGTCTTCCGTGGGAACCCCAAGGTGTATTATTACTCGCCTGTTAAATTGGCAGTCAGTGTTAGAGCACTAATCAGTGTCAGTGCACAAAATGCCAGAATCAACTGTCAGAGTCCTTACACCTTGCTCTATTTGAGTTTATAATTCTCAGTGTGCAGCCTGGTTCTCACAAAGCTCCTACACAGTGCGGGCACTTCCTTGCCAAAACTTACCCCAGTGCACTAGACAAGCACTTTTCAGATTCAAACCCCTCTGTTTGTACAAATGGTAACAAATACAATAAATACTTCCACAGCTTTTATGGGCTCTTATTGTTTAAGTGTTATTCCACAAACTGAGGTAAACAAACATGCACTTTGGAATCATTATGGACAGTAATATTTATGAGCTGACCTTCACAAGCCATCTATGCCTTTCAGCCTCTGCTGTTAAGTACAGTTTAATTACTATCTTCTGGCCAATAGCAAGGGTTACATTTTGTAGGATTTTGCCACATAATTACATAGAGGGCTCTTAAGCTAGATTCATTGGGGGTGATTACCTATCTGATTACAATGAAGCAAATCAGCAGCAATTGCACTGAAGTCAATGTATACTGCTGTAAAACCAGAATGAGAAGAGACTCAGGCTCACTGACTCCTGCCCCACCCTCTGGGAAATTTTATAGGAAGTCAAAAGAGAGAGGCAAGTAAATATGTTAGCTGAAGAACTAAGGAAACAACTTCTTAGTATATGCACAACATGCCTCGGGATTCACCACCAAATTTGGTCCGCTGGTTGGATCATTAGCTTCCCCGGCCTGACAGGGAGTGCAATGTGAATACTGATCCATGCACCCACTAGGCATCTTAGAACATGAACTGTACAGATGACAGGGACTGGATGGCTCAGGGACATAAATCATCCGTTCAAATGTGTCTCCAGTTAGTAGAGATTAGAAAGTCATTCCCATGTGAAGGTTGCTCAGTGACCCTATGTCAGATGAGTTGGTGGTCTCAGTCAAGATCCCAATCAACGGGTCCACATCCTCTCCCTGCCAAATACCCCATGACAACTGATGTTTGATATTCACATGCAAAAGTTTTTGTTAGCATGAAGTTCAGGTTGCAGGTACTCAGCAGTTCCCATGCCCTTCCACACTGTGAGGGTTTAATATCCAAAACACACAGCGTTAAGGTGACACTTGCCACCCAACATGGGCCTGGTCCCCATGGGGACTGTAATAGTACCTGAGAAATTGAGAATATAGCTATATTTTATCCCTCAGTAACAAAACCTGCCATTTTCTCTGTGCTCCCCACAATTCCAAATCTTATTGATACAGCACAGTGGATCCTCACAGTGGTCCATGCAGCACCATTGATCTAGGGAGTACTTGGTGGTGGCAGAGATCACACTGGACAAAGGGGCTGAGGGAGGGTTAAGACACAGTGATCTTCCTGAGGAACTGTTTATTTAAAAGGGCAGAGTTAAGGTTGTGTGGGAGTGTCACCTTACCTGCACATTTCTGGGTTTGCATCATTTGAGTTTTGGGAATTAAGCTCTCATAGTCTGGAAGGGCATGCAGAGCCGAACGCACTAAGAACCTGCATTCTTATTGCCACATTAACAAAGTTTTTACGAGTGAGGTTGACATTTGATTACTAAAATGTTTGCTGATCCCTATCTGCGGTATGAGTGATGCGTGCCAGTCAGATAAGCCTAAAGCAGTTAAAGAGCTAGTGGCTGTGGCGATACTGGAGAATGGAATTCTGAAGCAAAGACAGATCCATGGGTTGGTTGGTTGTGACACATGACCAAGGCCGGCTCTAGGCACCAGCATTCAATGTGCCTGGGGCGGCACTTTTCAAGAGGCAGCACAATGGCTTTTTTTTTTTTTTTTTTTTTAAGCGTGGGGCAGCAAAAAACCTGGAGCAGGCCCTGCACATAACTCAAAATGCTTCTCAGGCTTAATTTCAAAGCAAGTGTAGGCCAAACTCAGGGAATAGAATGCAAGTCTGGACTGTGCTGTAGAGGGGTTGAGTTCTCGCTTGTCCACTTTATAATTTCAAGGAATATGGACTAGGTTCAAAGGAATTGGATTGGATTGAAACTCCACCAAATTTCAAAGGAGTTGGATTGGGTCACAATAGATGATGGGAAATTCCAGTCTTATCTCTCAAATTAACTATGTCAGATTCAAGTAAGACCGTGGTTTTCAAACTGGGGTACATGGGCTCTCATCAGGGGGTCCATGAGAAAAATGCTGTAATGGTAGACAACATATTTTATTTTGTACAGAACTTTTCAAAGCATGGTGCATGCCCCCATAGGGGGTGTGGAGGAACATTCAGCAGGGCAAGCAGCTCAGCTCAACTGAGTTACAATTTTTGGCTGTGCAACCCCTCCTTCCCCCCTTTCCCCCCGCAACCCAGGCAGGCGAGGTGGCCTGCTGAAATGAGTCAGGGGGTGGAGGTGGCGCTCCCTCTCTGAGCTGCCTGGCATCTGCCACTCCCCTCTCCCCCAAGAGTTCCTCCACTCCCTGCTGAGGGGGGTGCACCCCACAGTTGAAAAATCTCTAGAGCTGTTGCTAAATGGAAGGAGGCACGCATCATCTCTGCCTATCTCAAATGGGGGTACACAGTAGACATTATTTGGAAAGGGGCACGCAGCCTAAAACATTTGAAAACCACTGAAGTAACAGATAATCATCTGGGGGAGCTTGCCAAAAGCAAAGGGACATGAAGATCTACCAGCGGAAGCTTCTTGAGCTGCTCTGGCTCCCATGTCTACTCTTAGGCCTGGTCTACACTGGGTGAGGGGAAATCGATCTAACCTACGCAACTTCAGCTACAAGAATAGCATAGCCAAAGTCGACGTATCTTAGACTGAATTCAAATTACTTACTTCGCATCCTTGTGACACCCTGCGCTCCCCCATCGACTTTGCTTCTGCCTCTCGCAGAGCTGGAGTTCAGCAGTTGACGGGAGAGAGATCGGGGATCAATTTATTGCGTCTACACTACACGCAATAAATTGATCCCCGATAGATAGATCACTACCCGCCGATCTGGCGGGTAGTGTAGATGTACCCTGAATGTTCAGAATTCCATGTTTTTCATGGTACTGGCCTTCTGGCATATGTGCCTCGCTGTAAGCTCAGAAGTGAGGAGCATGACATAAGACCAATGTATGAGAAATATATGAGTTGCATGTATTCAGGTCATCATTACAGCCACTTTAGGAGAAAGGCAGATAAGTGCTACCTCAGTCAAATGGCTTCCAAAACCCAAAGCCAAACAACCCCCACTGTCACTTGAAACTAATAATTTGTCATTATGCGTGGGAAAAGTTCTCAGGATGAGATTTGTCATTTTCTTCTGCTAGATTCTAATTTATGTAGTTCTGGAATAGTTTCACATAGTCTCTACTCCCATTGCTAAAGCTGTTTATACTGGGAAAACATTACCAATCCCCAACTGGGATATATATTTATAGGCACGTGTGCGTGCACACACACACTTTGTTTAAAATACCCTTCCCCTAAACTCTCCTCCCCGGCTCCAGCACAGCATTTCCTCAGTGGTATCTTACCCTGCCTTTGAGAACCTGTTCCAATGAAAAAAAATCCATCACCTATCTCTTCGGGAGGGATTCTCTTCTCACACCAATCTGATAGCAGTGCAAGTTGTGACGTTGACATAAACTATGACCGTATAGATCATTGTTGCAACCACTGTTATATATTTGCAGCAAATGTTGTACAAACGTTGTCGTGTGAGGTGTCTATAAAAAGGTTATGATTTGCTGGTTATGATTAGGCTATCTGTATGTGTGTATCATTTTTGTAGTTGAAATTATGAGTATTGGCTATGTACTTAGAATCAAAACACATCGAGATACAAGTAGCCTCAGTGAAGCATTTGGTCAGCTTCTTGAGAAAGGACTATTCTCAGTAAGTGCCCAATGAAGAAACACTTAACTGACCATGAACTTAGGAGATGCCAATCCACATCTGAGCTTTCCTGGGAATGTTCAAACTAACATGTAAACAATGGTGTCGGCCTCTAAAGGACTGAGTCATGCATGGACATGTGACTTGCCCATGTGACTCCAAGCTCCATCTTGCTGCTGTGATTTTCCACAGTAAGAACAAAAGGATGTCCTTCCACAGGGCAGAGAATATAAAAGGCCCTGGAAACCCCTCCATTTTGCCTTCAATCCTGCTTTTTACCTCTGGAGGAACTTTGCTACACTGAAGCTCTGAACAAAGGACTGAATGACCCATCCAAGCTGTGGATGTACTCCAGAGACTTGATTTGAACCTGCTGTTTATTCTATCACTGCTACAAGCCTGAACCAAGAACTTTGCCATTACTGTATGTAATTGATTCCATTTAACCAATTCTAGCTCTCATCTATATTTCTTTCTTTTTATGAATAAACCTTTAGATTTTAGGATTGGCAACAGTGTGATTTGTGGGTAACATCTGACTCGTATATTGACCTGGGTCTGGGGCTTGGTGCTTTGGGATCAGGAGAACCTTTTTTCTTATACTGGGGTATTGGTTTTCATAACCATTCCTCCCCATAACAAGTGGCACTGATGGTGATACTGGGAAACTTGAGTGTCTACGGGAATTGCTTGTATGACTTCTGGTTAGCCAGTGGGGTGAGACCGAACTCCTCTCTGTTTGGCTGGTTTGGTGTTCCTTAATAGTAAAGGAAACCCAGCCTTGGGCTGTAACAGCCCTGTTCTAAGCAATTTGTCCTGAATTGATACTCTCAGTTGTGTCCCACCAGAGGCAGCATCATTACACAAGTCCACTGACTTCACTGAAGTTATTTCTGATTTGTGCCAGTGTGAGAGAGTGCAAACAGGTCCTGCATCTCCAATGTCTTCATGTCTTCCTTTGAAAATAATTTGAGGATGATGCTCTATTCTGGCTAATACAGATGCTTAAGTGCAATGTGCTTTTATCAGTGAGGGAAGATTAGAATTAGCTGAATCAGTTGTTGCAAATGTAGTCCTTTCTACTGGTCGTGGACTTCTCAGGAGCCAAACCAGGTTTCTACAAATGTTTTTATACACATACATACACACACACACACATATACATATACACACACACAATGTTATTCTAACAAATTTCATTCTAAGTCTCACTCGTCCTTGGTCACTAAAGGCCCATTGCATGGTTTCTGCTCCTTGAGCACCCATGACAAAGGAAGGGTGAAGAACAAAAGATTCTATGAGGAAGTGTTAGCTGCTGTAGCACCCTGGTCACTGAAGTTGCTACAGCACAAAGGAGGCTAAAGTCTTGATTGGAGTCAGTCAGCAAATTCCTAATAAAGATTCCTGACACTTGGTGTCAATTGATGGGCTCATGAGACAATTGGGTCAGTAACTGGGTAGATATATCTGGGAGGAACAGCAAATCATGAGGAGCTCAGAGGGGGAACTGGGAGAGAAGTTGTGTGGCACATGGGGTATACTCTGGTAGGAACTGAAACTGGTGATTAAATATACATATGGTAAAAAGGAAAGAGCCTGGGGTGTTTGTGACTGAGGGACCTGAAAACAGGTTTGGCAGTATAGCCCAAGCTTTAGATTACAAATTAATTATATAGATTACTTAAGAATCCCCAGTTATTTCTTTGAGGAGTGACAGGTTCTTGTCCCAAGATCAGGCCCAGTGTTATTCAAATTATTATATAGTTGGGAACCCCACTGTGCACAATTGCAACACTAACAAACTATAGGAACTCTTCTACAATTAAAAATAGTTTATTAATACAGTTAGCACAGTCACGAACACCCCAACTCAGTAAGGTAGATAGAGATACTACAGAATGTACATCTGCACACTCATACTCCTGCCATCCCTTGCAGAATAATCTTCCTTGTCACCACCAGTGGACATCATTCTGGCACCTCCAAAGGACTACATCTCTCTCTCTTACCGCCCCTAGGCTGTGATGACACTTTTATAATATGATATGCTGATAACACTATGTGTGATGCATATCAATAGGGGTATTTCCCTTTTTCCTTATTTGTATATCTTTAATAAAGTAACCTATAGAAGGATATTTCAAAATAAAGTAATGATCTTAACATATACATCAATTAGTTACCATGGCCCTCTTGTGGATGTAGCTCATGTACATCAGTTCATTGCCAGTTCATTGGCTGGGTCCTGTTCCTGTTGTCAGAAACTCCCCTTAAGCACTATTTTCAGCTCCCCAGTAATTAGGGTTTTTATTGGGCCATGTATCTGTGCAAAGTTTATTTGTTCAAAGTTCATAGACTTAAAGCCTTATGCTAACTTGCTGAAGCTAATGTCTGACAGGATACAGGCCTGTAGGTTCCTTGCATTGCTGCTGAATATAATTGAAAGTGGTGAATATAATAAAGGCAAGCTAGCCCCCTGGGACAGATTCTGTGAAGTCCACTAGATATCTCACTTTGCTAATCTACTTAGTGGTTGGTATGCAGGTGTTTTGGTGATGAGCAGCAGTACAAACCCTATGAGATATAGATTGACAGCTCAGACTTTTCCTAACATTTAACAGGAGACCAACAAATAATGAAAAATAAATATTGTCCTTTTCACTGAATTTTCAGATGCATAATTAATTATCTGTGCTTAAATATATAAAACTTCCAGGGTTCCTGAACATACTTCTGAATCAAGTTACCTCTGGAGTAATGGTAAACTAAACTCATTGCCTTTATTCATGACAATATTGGCAAATCAGCTCTCAGCCACCTCTGAACACTTCATTTGGAGCATCCAAATGATATTTTCATACATAGAATCTAACTCTTCAGCCCCTAAAAGTAGAGTCTGTATGACTATCTGTCATAACTATAAAGGGAAGGATAACAACGCTCCTGTATACAATTCTATAACATTCCTCCTGGCCAGGGCACCACAATCCTTTTACCTGTAAAGGGTTAAGAAGCTCAGGTAACCTGGCTAACACCTGACCCAAAAGATGAATAAGGGGACAAGATACTTTCAAATCTTGAGGGGGAGGGGAAGGTTTTTCTTTGTGCTCTTTACTTTGGTGGTGTTCGCTCTTGGGACTAAGAGGGACCGGCCATCAATCCATGTTCTCCAAATCTTTCTGCATGAGTCTCTCATATTTCAAACTTGTAATTAACAGCCAGACAAGGTGTGTTAGTTTTATCTTTGTTTTCTCAACTTGTAGGTGTTCCTTTGCTAGAGGGAGGTTTATCCCTGTTTTGCTATAACTTTAAAACTAAGGCTAGAGGGGGTTCCTCTGGGCTCTTTGAATCTGATTACCCTGTAAAGATATTTCCATCCTGATTTTACAAAGAAACTTTACTTTTTCTTTTAATAAAATCCTTCTTTTAAGAACCTGATTGATTTTTCATTGTTTTAAGGTCCAAGGGTTTTGGATCTGTGTTCACCAGGACTAATTGGTGAGGGTGTACTCTCAAGCCTACCCAAAAAAGGGGTGTAAGAACTTGGAGGGGGGAGGAATTAGTCTCAAATCTGCCCAGGAAATGGGGGATTAGGGACTTGGGAAATATTTGGGGAAAGGCAGAGTTCCAAGTGGCTCTCCCCTAAGTTTTGGAACATGTTTGGTGGTGGTAGCTTACTGTTAACCTAAGCTGGTAAATAAGCTTGGGGGGGGTCTTTCATGCAGGTCCCCACATCTGTACCCTAAAGTTCAGAGTGGAGAAGGAACCCTGACATTATCTGATACCCTCTCTTGAATAGTGCAGAGGTCTGTATATCCTTCCAGTTCATTTTACAATAAAGCACCCTTTAAATAATCATGTAGTGCCCCTCTATTTGGGAAGATGCTGTAGCTCCCGCACAACATGAAACTGGCATTTAAAAAAAAAAAAAGTTGAGCAGCATGTAGCCTGCACAGCTGTAGGGAGGGTGGGCCATATTTTGCAAGTCAATTCAAATGCAAATGTCTCTCAATGACATTGATTTCCTGATTCTCCTTCCTGTCCACCTGATGACTGAGGTTTTATCTGACATCTCCACTGATGCATCTTGTAGGCTTTTATAATCTGATTTACTGGTGTGCTAAGGGCGTTGTATCACTTGCAGCTAAGGCGTATCTAGTTATTTTATATATGCTGTCTGTCCACCCTTACATGGGGACTATACTAGAGATATAAGAATGCTTTATGGATCATTTATTATAATACGGTTATCCAGCAATGTCCATGTATTGTAATGTAGGCATTTTACATTGGCAGGTCAAAGAGTTTTTTAGAAGTCCTAAAGGCTCAGGGTTTAGGAACTAGGTATTTTGTAGCCAAAATCTATTTTTCTTTTATATTTGCTGTGGTTTATGTTACTGAGCCATTAGTATTGACTTTTTTTAAAAAAAAAATTGTAAAGAATTTTGAAGCATTTGTCTGGGGAATAACATTCCCATAAATAACTACATGGACTTGGTAAAAAAATTAAAGAAAAAACATTAGGCCAAATATTTGGCCTAAGTGACCTTGACCGGGTCCAGTTAATAAATAGAAGATGTAGTCAAAATATTCCAGATTTTGTTTTTAACAAAAGAGGGTCAATGTTTTATGCCAAACTATTTGCAAAAAAAGTTCTTGGCTTTAAACTAGCTCTAAATAATAAGTGATCATACTAATACTTTGCACTTAGATCTCACTGTACATCTTCAAAGCACTTCACAAACATTAAGGGACTCAGCCACATGGCTGCCCTGTGACAGGTCAAAATCATTATCCCCTTCTTACAGATAGGGAATCGGTGTCACAAAGACTTCACACAGGAAGTATGTGGGAGAGCCCAGTGGGAATAGGACCCAGGATGCCTGTTTCCCAGTCATGTGCTCTATCCAGAAGAGCAGCTTTTCCACATCATTCAGTGTGGATCCCTCCTCCAGTCATAGCTAGAACCAAATCCAAAGAAAGCATCAAAGTGTCAGGGGAAAAAATTAGTAACATGCACCCTATGCAATGGATCCTACTTTAACAGCTTTGTATTTCTGCACTGGTCAGATCTCTTAGAACTCCGCTGCCAGACAGGAGTGGATTCTAATTTAATCTGAACTTCCTTCAGGAGAGATACTTGGGGACTCCACTAACCACAAGCATTCTGTCATTAGTCTGAAATTCCACCAGAACAGGTGCATCTGCTCCCTCTTAAACTACTGGCCTACAGCCCTGGTGTGATCCCAGCTCTGTTCCACCTTGAGCTAATTGTTTAAGGCAGACACATAGCCAAGAAACTGAGTCTGCAGTAGGCAAAAGGAAGTCTGGGCTGAAATGCTGGACAGTGTTACTCAAGTGTTTGTACTCCCAAGAGATATCAACCGAAAGCTACAACATTTCTTGGAAGCATTTGTTTTTTTAACCGGATGCATGAGGGAACACACTATGCCCTAGTGAAGTGTGAGCCAGAATCAAAGTGCCAGCTATTAATATGCTGCTCTTCCTGGGGATAAGTAGGCTAGTTGAATTTTAAGGGGAAATAATTTGGCAACAAATTAAATGAAGTGGGACTGCTGTGCTGACTGCACATGGAGCAACAGTTGCAGATAATTAATGCTGTGTTCACCACTCAAAATCCCCACCAGGACAGCTCTTTCTGAAAGCATCATTCCATTACTCTCCTCCAGTTTAATATAATGGCTGCAAAGACCCACAAACTGTGGAGCTTTCACTAGATGGAACCAACAATCAGATCTCTTCCAGAGCTGGGGGCACTTCTTGGGGAGGGGGCAGGTTTTTAAATCTTTGTATAGACTGAATAGTATCTTCCCCTGTGATTTCAATGGAACTGCTCAAGGAATAAGGTACTACTGAGTGGGGGAAAGGGTATCAGAAACTGGCCTGCTGTAAGCTCTGTGTATCTCCATCACCTTCTTTGCTTCCTCCTTCTCCCAGTCTCGTCTTTTTCCCATATTGTTGAAAACCTACCTCATTGAAAGCAACAGATCAGGTGTTCAACTTTCCACTAGCCTGACAGTGAATTACATCATGCCTTACAGGGTGAGGTTTGGATGGAAACAGAAGTTTCAGCATATTTAGTTCAAGTCACTTGTCTATTATGCAGAAGAACCATTTGTCTCCTAGAGCAGATTGTGAATTGCTTTGCTTTTGTGGAAATAGATGATGTCCTGGTTACACCTGAAACATTGTCAATTCAGGCTTTTATCTGAAGCAATCAGTTGCCTTTCTGCCTACTTTTCATAACAGCTAATCAGCCATTGAGATACAGCATGGGAAAGGGCAGGAGAACCAGAGGTATGTGCTGGGTAAAGAGATCTGGTCTAGGAAGAATAACTGGTTTCACTTTTTTGTTTGTTTGTTTTGTTTTACATTAAAGAATTAGGGAAGATTGCTGAAAAATGTTTGTCGGGACAGCAGCTGAATTTCATGTTATCTGCTGTACGTACATACATGTCTTTTACAATAAAGAGAGAAGTGTGTGATTGGTGACTAGCAGAAAATGTGTAGCTATAAAATAGTGCACTAATGATTCATATCAGAAGAGAAGTTTTTTTTAAAGCATTTAGAAAATTGGCAAGAATAAAATATTCCTGTCATTAGGAAGAAAAAGGAAAACTATTTATAAAATCTTTTCATGTGGCTGGGCTGACTGTGTTTTGACCTCTCTTTTCAGTGTGATTCAGGCACTTTAATGCAAAACTATAACACTGATTGCCACTTATAATGAGCAGCTCCCGCTCACCTGGGCACTGCTAGCCAAACATGCTGAATTGCGCTGCTAGGGGGTGACAGCATGGGGGCAAAAGGAAAGGAGGAGCTTGCAGAAGCAGTGCATCAGCAGGAGCAGCACAGGGCCGCCCAGAGGATTCCGGGGGCCCGGGGTCTTCAGCGGCGGGGGGGCCCTTCTGTTCCGGGACCCGCCGCCGAAGTGCAGCCCGGTCTTCGGCGGTAATTCGGCGGAGGGGGGGCCCCCGCCGTGGGTCTTCGGGGCACTTCGGCAGTGGGTCCCGGAACGGAAGGGCCCCCCCGCCGCCAAATTACCACCGAAGAATGAGCTGAACTTCAGCGGCGGGTCCCGCTCTGTCTTCGGTGGTAATTCGCCAGCAGGGGGTCCTTCCGCCCTGGAGCAGAAGGACCCCCCGCTGCCGAAGACCGGGAGCGAAGAAGCTCCTGCGCCTGGCCCCGCAAGAGTTTTCCAGGGCCCCCGGAGCGAGTGAGGGACCCTGCTCCAGGGGCCCCGAAAAACTCGTGGGGGCCCCTGTGGGGCTCGGGGCCTGGGGCAAATTGCCCCTCTTGCCCCACCCTCTGGGCGGCCCTGGAGCAGCATGAATAGGATTTTAACCAAGTGTCATGCACTAACAATGGCCTCATTGCTTCTAACTCACAGGGCAGTTCTATCCTTCAAACCTAAATTGTCACTCGATGAATTTTGAGTACACCCTAGGGAGCAATGGGGCATGCAGATAATTACATTGGTGTAGCAGGGAATATTTGCACCTGTAGTTGTATGGTGGATCTTTTTAAAGAGCTTGCTTGAAAACAGGGCTGGCTCTAGGTTTTTTGCTGCCCCAAGCAAAAAAAATTTGGCTGCCCCCCAATCCCAGCCCTGGGCTTCTCGCCACACGCCCCTGCTGCCCCAGCCCTGGGCTCTCCCCCCCACCCCCCCCATACCGCCTGCTGCCCCAGCTCTAGGCTCCCACCTTCCCCCCCCACCCCACCATTGCACGCGCGCACACACACACACACACACCCTCCTGCTGACCCAGCCCTGGGCTCTCCCCCACCACCACTTGCACCCTCCTTCTGCCGCAGCCCTGGGTCACTGGTAACTTGCTCCCAGGGCAGGTCTTTCAGCAGGAATTTTAGATGTGCTCAGAACACAGACAGGATTGGTTCCCATATGGTTACAGAACTGTAGTAAAGTGGAACAATTTTCAGCTTATGTGATTGGAGGATATCTGGATGCATATTATAAGACTGTCCTCCATAAATGAGGAAAAAGTTGAGGTGCCTTTATTATTCTTTTGTTCCACTCTCTCTTTCTATGGAGAATTTGCCAATGCAATATCACTGTCTTCCTTTTAAACAAACAAACAAAAAAAGGCAATGGCTGTTGAAAATAGCAATTCCAGCCCTAATAACCACTGGGAAGCATTTCTTGCTCAAATTTTATCCAACTTTTTCTACAGCAAGTTACAGTGGATCAGTATATTTGATTTGGGAGAAATGAAGTAACAGCTGCCCAAACTGAGCTTGAGCACTCCTGAATTTTGAGGTGTTCAAATCTGGAAGGCAGGTGCTGGGGCCGGGGGCAGGGGGAGAGGGGTGGGCTGTGGCTCCGCAGGGGAGCACGGCAGCATGTATGCAACAGCGTGTCTTGCGCTACGCGGAGCCAGACACGCTGGTCTGAGTGGCACGGTACGGGGGCTGGAGAAGGGGTAAGGGATAGGGAGCAGGGGGCGGGGTGGATGGGGCAGAGGTTCAGGGGGGCAATGAGAAGGGGGTTAGATAGGTCAGAGGTTTGGGGGGCAGTCAGCGGTTGGATAGGCATGAGAGTCCTAGGGGTTTGTCAGGGGACAGGTAGGGGATGGGGTCCTTGGGAGGGAAGTTGGGGGTCCCAGGAGGGGGCAATCAGGGGACAAGGACCAGCAGCACTTAGATAGGGGGTGGGATCCCAAGGGGCAGTTGGGCCAGGAGGGGGTGATCAGGGGACAAAGGGAGTTGGATGGGTTGGGTTTCTGTGGGGGGCAGTTGGAGGGAGTGAATGGTGGCAGGGTGGGGCTACCCTCCCTCCCCATGGAGTGTCCTGTTTTTTTGACAGTTAAAATATGGTATCCCTACCCTTCACAGTGCAGCTCTCCATTCACAGCAAGCTGCAGCATGAGGTCTCAGCTACCTCACACCCTCCCCCTTCCTTTCCTGCTGGTAGTAGCCAAGGAGATGCTGGGAAATGTAGTTCTTTCCCTGCTCCAGGGCTGGCTCTATAGGCAGGGAGCTAACCAAGGAACTAGAGCTCCCAGGGCCCCCTGTTGGTTCTCAACTCCCAGGCTGGATCCCTGCTGCCCCTGCAAATGGGCTGCCCCATGCACCTGCTTGCTTTGCTGGTTCCTAGAGCTGCCCCTGCTTGCAAAGAATATAAAGGGCTTGTCTACACCAAAGCTGGAACTGAAGCAACCAAATCAGTTATTCACACTTTTGTTCTTTTGGTGCAAGTCTGTATGTGGGCACTACTATTTTAGGTATATTGAAATATGCTTTTAATCAAAAATAAGAGTGCCCAGCCCAGGAAGTTTATGGAATCCCATCATTGGAGGTTTAAGAACAGGTTAGACAGATACCTGGAAGGAATGATCTAGGTACACTTAATCCTGCCTCAGTGTGGAGGAATGGACTAGATTACATCTGGATCCCTACATTTCTGAGTCTATGACACAGACTTGCACTAAAACTACTAAATTACTTGCATCCAATTTAGCAGAGCTGGTCAAAATATCCCCCTGCCCTCCCATAAGCATTTTGGGGGCTTTGGGGATTTTGACAAAACCTGAAGAAATATTGAATTTTGACCAAATAGGCATTCTTAACAATAAATGTCTGAATGAAAAATTTCAGCTAGTTCTACAATTGAGTTGTTTCCATGTATACAAGCTAAAAAGGTTTTCAAGCCAGTTAGAGAGAAAAGTTCTGCATTCATCCTTTCCCATGAATACATGGGTTTTCCTATTTACGGAAGCATCAGTGTGACTTAAATCATGTGTAATGGGCTTGAGAAACAGATTGAGGCCTTGTGCCCACCAGGTGCAGTAATCAGTGAGCAGCTTTTGATGTACCCAAGTCAAGTTGCACCAGAGCAAAATGCGACTTATTGTTTCCTACTGTTAGGGTTACCCGACAGCAACTCTGAAAAAACAGGACAGGGGGTTGTGGGTAATAGGCACCTATAAAAGAAAGTTGGGGCCGTCCCTTTAAAAACAGGACATCTGGTCACCCTACCTACTGAAGACAAAGGTGTAATGTAGTCAGGGGCGGCTCTAGAGCCCAGCGGGGCAAGCACCCGCCTGGGGCGGCCCTTTCCCAGGGGGGTGGCAGGCTGGGCCGGTGGCTCTGCCGCAGTCATGCCTGCGGGAGGTCCACCGGAGCCCCGGGACGACCGGACCTGCCGCAGGCATGACTGCGAACGGTTCGCTGGTCCTGCGGCTCGGTCCAGCGAACCGTCCGCAGCTGCGGGAGGTCCAGCTGAGACGCGCGACCAGCGGACCCTCCGCAGTCATGCCCGCGGCAGGTCCGCTGCTCCCGCGGCTCGGGGGCGCCTCCCAGGCATGAGTGCTTGGGGCAGCCAAATTTGTAGAGCCGCCCCTGAATGTAGTAGACAGGACACTAATGGTTGAAACTGGGGCAATTCCCCCATGTAGATAAGGCCCGTGATAGAAATGCCACTAACATTAAAATGTTATGACCTAAAGTTGTATTCTTTCCGTATCCTGTTGTAACTCCACGTAGACATCAGGTACAGACTGTTGCCTGTCAAATACTTGGGGGGAATTTCAAAAGCACCTAAGTGACTTAGGAGCACAAGTTCCATTGAAAGTGCTCCTAAGTCATAGACATTTTAAAAATTCCCTCCCTTGTTCTATTCTAATACTAACCTTCAGCCAGCAATGTGCCTCACTATGAATGCAGAAATGGCTGCACTTTCCTCCTTCATTTTTTTCACATGCATATGAAAATATTGTCAGATTTGTTTCAGAGTCAAGCCCATCTCGGAGTAATTTGATCCTCAGAAAACAGAGGCTCTACCTAGAACAGACCAAGCACCTTCCACTGAATCACAAATTCTGTCTCCATTAATGGAGTGTGGATGCAGGGTAAAAATGCAGTGACGTGGTTAGATAACCCTAGCCCCATGCACAGCCAGGTGCATCTAAGCTCATGTTTAAAAGTGAACTCTGGCTACCTGCTAATAAATTGCCACCTGCCATATGTGGGCAGTGGTGAGTCTGTGCACAACAGTCAGGATTGCCCGGGTAGCAAAAGTGTGTCTTTTGGGGCAATACTTTTTTATCGTTGGTGACACACAATATAACAGAGTTGGGTTACAGAGCTAGTTCACAACACCAAACAAACGAAGACCCGGATGCTGCTAACAGATCTTGAAACAACTTTACTCATGTGAGTTTAATGGGATTTCTCAAGTGAGTAAACTTATGTTAGCAGGTTTGAGTCCCAAACAGGAATTTTCACTCACATTGTTCACTTTATGGACGGCACATAAGATTCAGAGGGGTAGCTGTGTTGGTCTGTATCCACATGTACCATAAATTCATGTGCCAATATATTTATGCCTGTATCTGTAATTTTCACTCCATGCCTCTGAAGTGGGGTTTTTACCTACGAAAGCTTATGCCCAAATAAATCTGTTAGTCTTTAAGGTGCCACTGGACTCCTCATTGTTTTCACATAAGATTGTTACTGTTCATTTATCTGATACAAAAGATTGCACACAGCTTAGTCCAAACCAGGCAACACCAAGACTCAGCAGCGATCATGTTACTGGTGAGAAGATCCAGGTGGAAGGAAAAGAAAGTAGAAAAGGTGTTCCAAGCATTGCGGGGGGGGGGGGGGCAGAAAGAAAAGATCATGAACGGGAAAGACAGAGGGGGAGAGCAAGAGAAAATGAAAGCAGAGATGTAAGCAATGAGGCATTTAAAATGCTTTTTCAGGTGAGGAATTTGATGCTATAAAAACCAGGAAGCCTCTGAAAGAAAGGGGTGGGAGGAATGTGCAGAGCAGCCATGAGTGTATATTGTCCCTCAGTAACTGAGAATTTAGGATGGGTTGTCCCTGTTACAGCCTATTAGCATCTTATAAAGATCTTCCTTCTTCCTCTAGGAGAGCTCGCTCACCCAAGAATTCACCTTCCCCATCATGTAGTTACATCCTGAGCTAAAGAGGAAATCACAAAAGAAATGTTTCTTTGTTGATCTATTTTCATATCCCAAGGAGCCAGGAGATTTCAGCTCCAAGGTGAAATATGCAGAAGAGAGGGGAAAGAGACTGAATTTCTTCACCTGTACCCATCACATGACTAGGCTAAGGGCTTGGCTACACTTGCAAGTTAGAGCACATTAAAGCAGCCCTGGGCACCCTAACTCCTGAGGTGTCCACACTGGCAAGGCACATAGAGTGCCTAGACTCTGCAGCTGGAGCACTCCTGGTAATCCATCTCCGCAAGCATAATAAAGCTTGCTGCACCCCAGCTGAAATACCCAGGCGTCAGTGTGAACGAGGTGTTGCATTACTGTGCCGTGATTGCCTCCGGAAACGTCCCATAATCCCCTGAAGTCAAGTGGCCACTCTTCTCATTGTTTTGAAATCTACTGTAGCCATGTGGATATCCCCTTTCAAAGCTCCATTTCTGACAGCGACCATGCTTATCTGCTCGGGGGACAAACCAAACCATTAGTATGGAATGCTGCTGTTGTGAGAGCGTGTCGGAGGGAGAGGGGGGTCTGCTGCTGTCTGATTTCCTCCTGGCACAGAGTATGCCCCCTCCCACCACCATGTAGAGAACAGAGGAAGCGTCCACAGGGGGCATATTGGGATGGGCTGGAAGTAGGGTTACCAACTGTGGTTGGATGAATCTTGGAGGTTTCATCAGATGACATTATCTTTAATTGAAGATCAGTCTAATTCCTGGAGACTCCAGGACAATCCTGGAGGCTTGGAAACCCTAGCTGGAAGTGAGGCAGAGGCAGTCCATGGGTAAGCTATTGAAGGCAGGAGACATGTTAGGGGCAGGAGGAGCTATGGCCAGGGCAGACCTCCATTCCCAGCTCCCCCAAGGCACGTAGGAGCTATGTGAGTGGAGAGTGCTCTGCTCAGCAGCCTCAGAGAGCCTTAGCTTGCATTGGGAGCCAAACTGGCCCCCACAGCCCCAGAGTAGGGGAGGTGAAACTTGCTCCTCCTCTTTCCCTCTGATGGATTCTCAACCAGCCCTGCCTGCAAAGATCCTGGCCAATAATGACAGCATCTGACTTTCACATGGCAGCCTTCCTAGATTGCAACACGCAAGCATGAAGCTGAACAAACTGCTATGCAGTCCACACAGTACACAGCAATCGCCGCAATTACACTGGAAGGGCAGCTGCCAATGTAGTGAAGTGCGGTCACTGTTCAAAAGCACACAGCGCCACCAGATAGCTTCCTGTTTTAAACTGGTATGCAAAGAAGAGTACTGCGAGCAGTGGTGGGGGGCAAAACAAGGAGGCAGAATACAGTATCTGAAGGAACATGGGGTTAACAGCCTGACATTTACAATAAGTGCACTGCGATCGTTAGCGACCATGGATGTCAGGGCCTATTTTACAATCCATGCAAAGAGGAGGAAGGTCAGACCTGCAAGCAGCAGTCTGGGCCTGTGTGTGTGAGTGTGTGTGTGTCTGTGCCCTGGAATGTGTCTCAGCAGCATTCCCGGTTTGATTCAGTACTAACAATACTACAGAGCATCCTGTACATGATACTATTTTTGCCTGGGGCTTGAACTTAAGTGAAAAATGGTAATCACCGTATACAGTGTTTGTCATTTTTCTTTTCAGAAGTCATTGGGGTTTTTTGTGGTGGTGTTTTTTTAACATGCCTTTTTTGTCTTAATCACCTAAAAATGTTCTGGTATACCAAGCCCCAGGCTTTGAGTCTCTCTTGGGTTTCCTATTTTTGGCTCCTCAAGCTATGCTCTGATTGTTTAATAAAATAAACTAGTAATAATAAACAAAAGCTGTAATAAATGTCCTGGGACCCAAAAGGTTATGATGGGGACCAGCCGTTTGCTGAAGGGGAGGAACACTGCCTTGGTCAAGAGAAGGCACTGATGGGGAGGAGAAAATAAGATGCAGAAGAAGGGAAGGGGTTACAGAGCCAAATGCCCCAGAAGACTTCAGGACTTCTGTCAGTTGGCAAAGCAAGGAGTGAATAAATGAGTGATCCAGTCAATTTGAGCTGTTGGGTTTGCTGCCAGCCATAGGTAGGAGAGCAGGGGTTTCTCACCCGATACCCCCTAGGTGGGGAGGCAGCAGCAAAGGGAAGAAAGTGGGAGGAGCCTTGGTTCCTCCTCCATCCATCCTTTCCCTCCACCCACTTACCAGCTAATTCAGTATTATCTCCAGACTACCAGATTCACTAAAAGAGGGACATGGACTGTTGGAACAAAAGCAGAAGTATTTTATTTATCCAAGGATGGCAAAAGGCTCTGAAGTATTAACTAGACCTGGACACCCACCTCATCCTCCATCGGTTAACATTCATTGTCCCAAGTTTTCAGATGTAGGAGAGGAAGTTAGAGCAGGGAAGTGACACTGCACATCAATGACAGAACAGAGATTGGAACCCATAACTGCTTATCTAACCACTAGGCAACACCTGCCCTCTCCAGACCACTACAGCCTTCTTCTGCTTACCAATAGCATCCATACAGTATTTTCCAGAATGCACCTGCTAACTATAGTAAGGTAAGGAGAGTGTTTCCTCTAAACAGAACAAGGTTTCTCTGAATCATGCACTGATTATTGTAAATGTAGCCAGCAATGATTTTTTTTTTAAACCAAGAAGCTCTCATAAGGACTGATTTGTAGGAAGTGGGAGGACCTAAAAAAAAGCTGCTTTCTATTAAGGTCATCCTGAGAAGGTCTGTGGCAAAGTGCAATTGGTAATTATTTTTTCCATGTGCATTTCAGACAACCCTGCAGTTCCATGTGCAGCAGCCCACACTGGTGTATCCAGCCCCTTTTGCCTTCTCATGTCATGTAATTACCAGAATCCACATGCACCTGTTTCAGGAAACATCAGCAAATCTGAACTCTACCCACCCTCCTGAAGAAGAAAAAGCCCAATGTATCTAGGAGGAGCTAGTCAAAGAAGAAAGGGCTCTAACTTCATTTCAGATATTAACTTCTCCCCTACTGGCACCCAAACTGGGGCAGCAGGACCATTGGAGCACTTAACCTTGGATTAATAAGGATTCTCTGTGCTGACCTAGATCAAGCATTCCCTAAATCAAGCCTTTGTGAAGATTTTGCAATGTCCTTTGTAGTGCCCAGAATAATCAGAGCCGTGTGCTATCTAAGGCACTCCTGATCCTAGAAATCGTTTTGTGAGAACAAGCAGATAAGCATCCATTCTGACCAGACCCCTCAGCCATTTGAGGTTTTCCCATCACTTCATCTGAACTGATCCAAACCTCTTGGATCTAGAAATTGACTGAAAAGGCCCTAAGACAGGATTTTTGGCAAAGTCCCAGGGCAGTTGCTATTCCAGCCAAGTCTGAATATCTCCTGAGATTTTCATCACATCCATTACAGAACTGGATGGGACTAAGACAAAATCCTGACAATATACAGTAATAGAGGAACACTTTCTAGTGTGTTGGCTGAGACTGAAATTATTGATGTGGCCCATTGAATCAAAGGGGCAGGAAGTATTAAGGGAAGAAAAAAAAAACAAAATTTTGTTCCCAACTTCCCATAGGCTGCCTGGGTACATAGGCTAAATTACAACTATACACAAGTATGCATTAGGCACATGGCCTGGTTCTAGGTGATGTAAATCAGTGTACTGCCATAGAGATTTTATGGAGCAATAGCAATTTATACCAGCTGAGGATCTGGCCCACAGCATCTGGGGGAGGTCTAGGTTGGATATTAGGAAACACTATTTCATTAGGAGGGTGGTGAAGCACTGGAATGGGTTACCTAGGGAGGTGGTGGAATCTCCTTCCTTAGGAGTTTAAGGCCTGGCTTGACAAAGCCCTGGCTGGAATGATTTAGTTGGTGTTGGTTCTGCATTGAGCAGGGGGGTTGGACTAGATGACCTCCTGAGGTCTCTTCCAACCCTAATCTTCTATGATCTAAGCAATCAGTAAATCTCCAGGAACCACAATGAAATGCTTTTTTGAATCAAACAAGCAAAAAAGAAAAAACATGCTATGAGAGGTTGTTTGGGTCTCTCTCTATTCCTGCTGTCTTTCTTAAGAACTGAAATTTGTCTTTCATTCTCTGTTCTCACTGGCTTACATGTAAAGGGAGAGCTGGTCAGAAAATGGTCAGTTTGTCAGCTCAAAATGTTGATAAAAACAAAATCAAATCAGTTTCTACTAAAAACTTTTCCATGGACAAATTCAGATTTTTTTGACAAATTCAAATACCATAAACTTTCAGTCAAACAAAATATTTTGGTTTTCAGCTGAAATTTTTGCTTCAGAAATGCCTCATGCAATTTGTAGTTTGGGTGCTTCATAGACAAAAGTAGGACTATAGGCCAAGCTCCCAGCTCAGGTTTCATCTCCCAGGATGCACCACATTCTCCCATCTTGGAGAAGGGAGGCAGTCCATGGTGTATCAAGGGAGATGTAGTCTTGCTGGAGGAGAACCTGAACCATGGAAGGACATGGGGCAACTGAATTACTGTTCCCACAAGGCACTGTGGCAGCATGTCCAAATTGAAATGTTTCAGTTTTCGGGGGGGGGGGGGGGGGGGGGGGTTTTTTCCAAAAAACCAAACCACCAAAGATTAGACACTTTTCACAAAAGAATTTGTTTAGTTGAAAATCCAGTTTTCTGTCAAACAGTTGTGATGGGAAATTTTCAGCGAGCCTTAGTCAGTACAGCATTACAAACAGATCTCAGCAGAGATGGCCAGGTAGTGTCAGATCCCTACAGAGATTACAGTTCTATGTAGAGATGACAAACTGACCCAGCTGCAAGTCAGGGGCACTCATTTATAAACATATAATTTTACTTTATCTCCAGCAGGATAATAACTCAAATCAAAATCAGCATGCAGCACTTAGGCAGATAAGACTGAATGTATCTGTCAGGGCCGGCTCCAGGCACCAGCCAACCAAGCACGTGCTTGGGGCAGGGTGGCATTCAGGTTTGTTTTTTTTGGTTCGGTGGTGCAGCGCTCGGGGGGGGGGGCTTCTGCGGGGCAGCACTCGGGGGGGGGGGGGTACTGCAGGGCAGCAAAAGAGTTAGAGCCGGCCCTGCGATCTGTCTAGGTATTTAGAAAGCCCTGATCCCCATGGTATAGAAATACAGTGTCTGTTCTGGAGTGGGAATTTCTCAAGCAGTGTATGCTGGCTCAGGTGTTCCTAAGTGGTTTCATTTAGAATAATTATGCAAGACGATATCTCAGTCATGGCTGTGTTGAAATGTTAGCACAGATCCCATCAGCAACTGTGTTAAAGTTTTCCTTGTCGTACCCAGCTCCAGTTCTTCCCCTTCATTAAAAGGTGACTAATGCACCAATAATCCCTGTGACCTTGCTAGTGTGAAAGCAAGAGTGAGGTGACTTCCTTCACTGATAAAAGTGAACTCTAGGTGCCAAATCTTTGAAGCCTTGAAGTCACAAGTCCAACAGGACTAGGGTAAAATCCAGAGATACACTAAGCAGCTGCAATCTTCAATGGGAACTGCATGTTCTTGACATCTCTGAAAACCACACCATTGGGCCATTCAGTTAATTGGTGGGATTGCCTGAGTAAGGACCTCAGGATTTGGTCCAATGGCAGATGCTGGAGAAAGACAAAGGAGCCTCAATTTCTGGTTATTTCCGTTTCAGAGCTTGGTGAAAGATGAACTAAAGGATTGTCCAAAAGAGTCTTGGAGAGGGTGTCCCATACAAGGCCTAACACCTGTGTGTCCCAGAGCCGGCTGTGGTGGACCTCCCGCAGGCGTGCCTGTGGATGCTCCACCGGAGCTGCGGGACCAGCGGACCCTCTGCAGGCACGTCTGCAGGAGGTCCACCGGAGCTGCGGGACTGGCGACCACCAGAGTGCCTCCTGCGGCGTGCCGCCTTGCTTGGGGTGGCGAAATTGCTAGAGCCACCCCTGGTGTGTCCTACTATTATTTGCCACCCATACTCACACTGAATGGCACTGCATGACTGCTCCCCACTCAGTGGGACCAGCTGTAGAGTGAGCACCCTTATACTGAGCCAGTGCTGTCAGTATCAGGCCCCAGGAGAGAAGATTTTAGGAAACAAATTCTCACTTTAAAAACTATTGAGAAAATGGAGGGAAGAGGAGACAGAACATTGTTCTGAAATGTGGGCGAAGTAAAGCAAAAGTCTCTGTGAGAGTGGTATATTAAATATACCAGCCTTTTTGGATTTCAACAGGCTGAAGCCTGGGATCCAAACTGTTAGCCTGAATGCTAATTCTATGCAAAAAACTCTTTCAAATCCCCTTAGAGACTTGTATCATTCAGTCAGTTTTTAAACTTGCCCGTTTTCATGGATTCAGCTCATATACAAATATAATCTTTTTTTAGCAAAATGTAATTTTCAGGAAGCTAGACCCTTGATCTGGACCCAATTCCTTTTGATTTCTTATATTTAGGTTTTAATGTTTTGAAGAATAATTGCTGAGCAGAGTTTTTCCATGAAGTGTACATTTACCATCCAGCCTTTACAGATCAAACAGGATATCGCTGTAATCTTAATCAAAGTCTATAGATAATATCCCCTTGTGATGGCATTACAGTGCAAATGAAAGCCTATGGGCATTCTACTATCATAATTCTAAAAGAAAAATCTTTAAATTGTAGTTGAGGTTGCTAAGCACAATTTGAGACAAAAACATCACTGAACACATCTGTATAAATAAATCAATCAGTGGAATCCACAAGTTAAGGTTCTGTAAACAATTCTGGCACCAATCTTAATACACACATAGCCCAAAATAGAAAAAATTCTGTGGCTGGCACCCAAGCAATCTCAGCTTTGTCCCTGTATTTTTATTACTATGTTAGACCTCAATCCAAAATGTAACTGGTTTTGGAATTTTTTTAAAATTGATACAGTATGATACTAGGGTTCTGCTGTTTCATGTGAAAACTATTGCAGACAGTGCCCAGAGCGTAACAGTTTCTCTGCCAGCTAAGCAATGCTACACCTGTAGCCATCACCCTTAGCTTGCAGTAGGCCATCATGGCCAAGGTAAACAACTGTGAAATCACATGCAGAACACTGTGCTCTCTCACAGTCCCTTGAAAACAATTAATACTTAAGTGCACCTCTTTACATGGGGCCAATCCTCAGCTTTGGCCAAAGTGCAAGCAGGGATGCAAAGGTAGCTTATCTGCTGCTCTCAGCTGTTAAGATAATGTGCACTATCACCAAGAAAGGCAAGATCAAAACAAACAGCTTAAATTAAAACCCTGAATTGTGCTCTGAAAGATTAGTAACCAGTGCATTCCCTGGAGCACAGTGTTCTCTCTTTGTGTAGTATCATTACATAAGCAGTGTTGTTACATTTTGCATTAGCTGATGTTTCATAGTAGTTTTGAGAGAGACAAGGTGGGTGAGGTAATGTCTTTCACTGGACCAACTTCTGTTGGGGAGAGAGACAAGTTTTCCGGCCACAGAGCTTTTTCTGTCTGGGAAAGGTACTCCCAGCCAGGGGCGGCTCTAGACCCCAGCGCGCCAAGCAGGCGCGTGGGGCGGCCGTTTGCCGGGGGGGGGCGGCATTTGGTTCCGGTTGAGCTCCCGCCGGCATGCCTGCGACAGGTCCACCGGAGCCCGGGACGAGCGGACCTGCCGCAGGCATGACTGCGGCGGGTCCCGTCTTCCCGCGGCTCCGGTTGAGCTCCCGCAGGCATGACTGCGGCAGGTCCGCTGGTCCCGGGCTCCGGTGGACCTGCCGCAGGCATGCCGGCAGGAGCTCAACCGGAGCCGCGGGAAGAGGGGACCCGCCGCGGGACCGGGGAAGGGCGGCGCAGCGCTCCGCGCTGCTTGGGGCAGCCTACTTTCTAGAGCCGCCCCTGCTCCCAGCATCACAGCTAAATGCAAGGTGGAACAGATTGTTCGGCATAAGTAGTTAACGCATATTATAAAGGGACTATTCAAGATAGAGTGGTCCATTAACACCTCTTGAACAGAGTTTATATAGCACCTTCTGTCTAAAGATCTCAGAGCTGTACAACCATTCCTGACTTTAGAAAGGGCTTGATTTCACACAGCAGCTGCACCGCTGTAGGCCATGTCTACACTAGTGAGATTACAGCTATACCAATACAGCTGTGCTGCTGTAAAAATTGCTCATGTAGCTGCTTGATGCTGATGCAAGAGAGATCTCCCGTCGACATAATTAAACCACCCCCAACGATCGCTATGTCAGCAGGAGAGAGTCTCCCTCTGACATAGTGCTGTCCACACTGGCACTTCTGTTGGTGTAACTCATATGGCTCATGGGGGGGATTTCCCCCCGCCCCACACACACCAGAGCAATGTAATTTATACTAACAAAAGTGCTAGCGTAGCCAGAGCCTTAGTGAAGATGCTCTTACACAGATGGGAGAGCTTCTCCTGTCAGCATAGATAATCCACCTCTGAGAGGTGGAAGCTATGTTGGCAGGAGACACTGTCCTGCGACATAGTGCTGTCTACACAGGGGTTAGGTCAGCATAACTATGTTGCTCAGGGGAGTAGATTTTTCACACCCTGGAACAACATAGTTTTACTGATGTAAGTCTGTAGTAGTGTAGACCTGGCCTTAGTCTCCTATCATGGTGCTCTGGGAGGGACTTGTCTTTCTGTCTGTCTCAGAGAAAGAATGGTGTAAGCAGATTCTGCCATACCACCACCAATAATCCAATTGTCATAATGCACCATTCCCGCTCCCATTTCAAGTCAATGGAAAATCTCCTATTGGCTTTGATGGTACAGAGGCATAGTCACTGAATCCCGGTTCCATATTCACAGAGGCTGAACCAGGCTTTCTAACCTGTTTACATATTCTTCATGTCTCCTGCTGCATCACAGGCAAGGAAACACCCTTCAGCACTAGAGCTGCTGACATCTCCTGGAAAGCTTGAGAAAGACAATTTAAAGCCAACCCTCAACTCTCCTCCATGAAAATGAAGGCATCACCTTTTCAGCGATGAATGCTCCACTCCCTGTCACCATCCTCATCTTGTGACAGCCCCTCCTCTGAAAAACAGTTGTGTCAATTAGGCTACATCTACACTACAAGCAAGGCATGTAATTCCCAACTCTCGTACACATATTCATGCTAACTCTCAAGGCACTAATGCGAGGGTAAATAGCCATGTAGCCACGGCAACATGGGTGATGGTGGCAACAGCACAGCTTAGCCATGCTGAGTACCTACCTACCAGTTTCAGGTGGATTTGTACTGGCATGGCTAAGTCATGCTGCCACCATCACTGCCCATGCTACCATGGCTACACTGCTATTTACATACACTCATGCTAGCTGGAGGAGACCTAGCATGAGTATGTGCATGTGTGCTGGAAATCACACCAATAGCTCAGTTTAAATGTAGCCAAAGAGATATTTATGCATTGTCCCTTGGGTGAAATCAGCTTGATGCTAGAGGCCAATTTTGCAGTCTCTCACTTGGATGGATGCCTGGATTCAGATCTACCCCTGCTCTGTTCTGCCAGAACCCTGTCGCTTCAGTGTTCCTAGTCATGCATCACAAACTGAAAACTACAAATTCTGGATTCTTCACTCAGGTTTTGCTTTGCTCAAAAGTCCATTAACATCAATTAAAAGTTGTGTCTCAGTAAGAACTGAATGAAACCTCAGTATGGACTTTGGCCCCTAGAAAAGAACATCTCTGACTTCCCAGAAGTATGATTCCCTCACCTTTATCTCCCCCCTCAAGATCTGGACAATAGGAGACATGAGGATGTTCATGGATAACCTGAGCTTCTCCCAACCACTGATGGATTTGGGATTTCTTATTTTTAAATATATGGACATGACTGGGAAATAACAGGTGAATTCACAATTGAAACAAACAAGACTGAGTTAAGGTGAAAATTGGATAGGAGGAGAAACTGTCACCTGCCACTCCAAATGCTCTGTTAGATCGAGGTAGAACTGGTGTTCAAGGCAGTCATGGTGGAATGGATTATTCCTCCTTTAAGAGCCTTAGTGGGATGAGAGCAGGACCCACAGACTGCTGGTTGCATGGCATTTGAGGGAACTGCTATCAGCTGCCAATGTAAAGTCAATGGGAGGACCATAGGAGTTTGTGACTGTAACCTAAGAAGGAGGGTGGTTAAGCATTTAGGGCATTAGCTTAGGACATACGAGACTCAGCTTCAAGTCCCTGCTCTGCCACAGTTGTCCTTGTCCTTTGGGCAAGTCACTTTCCCTCAGCTTTTAAGATGCTGGTAATAGCACTATCCTCCCAACATCTGAGAGAGAGGACAAATATGCCAGACTATGAGATGCTATGGTAATGGGGAGCCATAAGCAGTGGTGAGCTGGAGCAGGTTCCCACAGGTTCCCAAGAACTGGTTGCTAAAATTAGACCTCTGTGGAGAACCGGTTGTTAAAGGGCTAGGGGGTGGGCAAAGAACTCTGGTCTGCGGGCCGGACCATCCTGTTGCTCCCAGGATTCCCAGCTGGTGAGGCTGAGGCTCCCCCCCGGCTCTTCCCCCGCTTCCCCCCAGCTGCAGCGTGGCCAGCCGCCGGCACCAGCTGGGCAGCTCAGCTGAGCTCCTGAGTAGTCCTGCTGCTTTGAGCTGCCGGCAAGGTAAGGGGGGAGGGGGCTGCAAGCTCTAGGGTTGCCGGTGGGGCAAGTGGGACAATTTGCCCCAGGCCCTGCAGGGGCCCCCGGCCCCACAGGTATGTCTCCACCCCCCGGACCCTCCCCTGCTCCCCCCCCCATCAGAATGTTTTATAGGGAACCGTTTCTAAGATTTTAAGCTCCTCACTGGCCATAAGTACCCAAGATAAACATAACTAAACTATGCTGCATTTATCTGTGTGACAACTATGCCTTTGTTGTCCATCTAGTGCACCTTTATATCTCTAATGACTTAGAGGTCTTAACAAGCCAGCAGCGAGTTTGTGTTCAGGGCAGATTGTCTCAAAACATATACACAGTGCTCTCTCCTGGGGACTATTCTTGTAGTAGCATTTTCCTCTATCTAATCAAAAACTACATGAGCCTGGGCCCCGCCATCCCAGGCTGAAGCCCTTGGGCTTCAGTTTCAGCCCCAGGCCCAGGCCCCGTACCTGCTGAGTCTAACACTGGCCATGGCAACCCCATTAAAATGAAGTCTTGTCCCAGCCCACACAATTGGAGAACTGCTGGTTCTAACATGACTACATGGTTGCTCTTTGTGTATGCAAAATCATTAACTGAGCAGCTTGTCTGGAAAAACAGCACAAGAAAAAGGAAATCTCCGACTTCCTTATGATCCATGTTTTCTTGTAATTTATCATAACCCTGCTAGTTACTCTTGTTTTATTAAATGCAAACATAATTGTTGACAGTGCAGCTTGTTTTCTTATGTAAGCCATAATAGAGAAGGGATCAGATAGATAAGAGACTGCAGCAGAGCTGAGGTTGGTACACTGTACAGAAAGTTACATGCCCATAAAAACAAACTATCAAGCAGTCTTTTAATCAACTCCTGCCATCTTCCTGGAAACAGTTAAGCTGTTCACCTAACACTGGAGGAAAGTCTGTTTCTCTGCACTTCTTCTACATGCCCCTATAGTAACTGTCAGGGTGGATTATTTACCCTGGCTGCTGTGGAAGAACTTTGTGAGCCATGGGCTGGAGAGAGAGAGAGAGAGAGAGAGATAACAGATCCATGGGAGAGAGTGAAATTCAGGTCTGAGCTCATGGCTGACTTCAAATTGCAAAGCAGATAAAGGCAAAGAGGAGAGGAACTTTCACAGCTTCTCCTCTGCCACACCAGTCAGTAAATGGTGTCAAGGAACTACTGTTTACACAGCTGATTGAAAAAGTGGAAAAGCCACCATTTCACCTTCCCCAAACTTTCCCACATCCCTCTGGCCCAACCCAGACGGAGGAGGGAGGAGAGAAAAAGCAGCCCCCTTTGCATCACAAATGCCAGCCTTCCCCCCCAAATGTTAGATCCCAAGCGAATCCAACCCAGCAAAGCCTCACGCATGCTGCAAACAAACATTTCCAAGTCTCCGCAGGAAGCTCCAGAGCTTTGCTGTCAATTTGTATTCCCCTTCGTTAGAAAGAACGTCCTTTCTTTCTTTCTGAAAATCACCAGGAATGAGCAGTACTAGGAGACCTATAAATTCAGCCACTTGTCAGCCTGTGACACCCACGCTCTGCTCTCTTCCCTGTTCATGCAGTTCAGATCACTGCATGCCCACCATTACCCACATCAATAGCAAGGTACTGCTGCCACAACATAGGATGCTCTCCATTTCAAAGGCACATTCAAGGAGTTTTGCAACATGTAACTATGTTTTTTTTTAAATATCCCTGTGGCTGGCAGGGGGTTGGCACGGCATGCTCCAGAGATGCTTTATGAGTGACCTCAGCAGGTGGGACAGAACACCTAGACCCGGTGTTATTTTGGTAAATCTTAAATTCAAAGCAGCGAGACTTGATATTAAGGTACACGACTATGAGCTTTATTGATCACGTCTAGCCTGTAAGGGTATTCACACACAGCAAAGACTAAACTTCTACACTCCTCTCTCAGCATGCACTAAGCTCAGGGTAAAGCCTGGAATTAATTCTCATGGGGGCATTTATTCTTTGTTTGTCCCTAAACCTTTGCAGTTCCTAAATCCTCATTTACACACAAAACTGCACTAGTTTAACTAGAGTTGGCTTAAAAGAATTAGTTAAACTGGTGCAAAACTGCTGCATGGGCACCCTTTAATCCATTTAAATCTGACTTAAATCTGATTTAAGAGTGTCCACAGAGGGGCTTGAACCCCTTAGCTAAACTTATATTAAAAACACCCCTTTAATTAAATGGGTGCAATTTTGTGTTTAGAAGGGGCAACATTTTCAAAAGTCCCAGTGTCATTTAGGAGCTTAAATTCCATTGAATTTTAGTAAAAACAGGCAAGGTGCCTAAGTCACTTTAAAATGGGACTGGTTCCCAAATCACTTGGACACTAAACTTTTGAGAACCAAGGATTAAGCAGATGGTTTAATGAACCCGATTCCCTTCTCACACATGGGTATATCAGAAATAATTCAGATAAATCAATGGATTGACAGTGGTGTAAGTAAATGTGTATATGTGCTTCATTCCAACATCTTATTAGCACTTTAAGGACACTTGAGTTGCTTGGCTAAACAAACAGCAACCATGGATATACTACTAGTAACTGTTCACTAGTATTAGGAAGGGGTAAACCTCAAGGAGAGAGACAAGTCTACAGGATGTCGTTAAGAATCAAAATGTAGCTTTTATATCAGGGCAAACTTCCTAATAGGGATGTGTAGGGGGCTGTTAGATAAAGTCTCAAGGGAAATGGTGGATGAACGTCATTGGAGACACTTAAAACTAGACTAGATAAAGCCCTAGAGAACAGACTGTGGGGAAGAATCCTACCCTGGGCCCCAGCTGGAGAGTGAGAGATTGAAACCAGACAGCTACTTGGGCTTTATTCTCTAATTTCTGCAATACTAGGATAGCTGTATGCTGCATGTAAATTGGCCAGATCCTGGACATATGCTGATTTACACCAATTGAGAATCTGGCCCATTTCCCCCCTCAAATCCTTCAGCATTGAATGCTCTAAGTGACTGGCATCCTCAAAGTGTGGTGCCTAAATGTACTTTCAGAACTGTCCAGCTGTAAGACAATGGCTTTGAGAAAACAGCCTTGCCTCCTGGTGGAATTCAAACTTATCATCACAATGGACATTTTCAAAGCAAGCCCCCCCATGTCATCAAGAGAGATAGAAAGGGGCCTGTCCTTGGTCTTTTCTTTGCTCTTGCTTTTAACATTTGCTTCCTTTATTGAGTGCTGCCGTCTGAAACTGGGTGTTCAAGCAACAGGTTCCTGAACAGAATCCCGCCCCCCGACCCCCAAGACGCAGCCAGGAATCAGATGGCAGCATGGTGGGGGAGGGGAAGAGATCAGATTTCCACAGGCCAGCTGCTATATCCTTACCCATGAAAGCAGTTTCAAAGCCCAAAGTAGGCTGACAAAGACCTTTCGCTCAGCTGAGGAATGAAACAGACATATGGGGCTGTTTTGTTTGTTTGGTATTTTATAACTAGAAACAGATTGCCAAGGGCGCAGTAGAGTCTCCATGACTTGGAGTCTTTAAATCAAGGCTGTAGGAATTAAAAAACCCTTCTAGTTCAGCCATAAGCTGTTATGCTACCTGCAGAAGATACCGGGTGCCGTTCTATGGCCTCTTACACATGTTAGACTAGACGACCACAGTGGTCCCTTCAGGCATTTTAAAAAAAAAAAAAGGCTCTGACTCTATATTCACATTGCTTTCTGCCCCTAAAGTGGCTTCATTTCAGCAGTCAGTGAAGTGATCTCTGTCTAGATAGACAAGAAAGTGTGTAAACCACATGGCTATCTGGCAGGATGAAGCATTATATAAATAAAAGATTACGATTATATCCAGGCTGGGATTTTCAAAGGCCCCCCTAGGGAGTTAAACACCCAAATCCCATTGAAATCAATTGCCTCTTAAAAATCTCCCCCTTCCACTATGGTCGAGTAGATAAAGTCTGCCCCTGTGCATGTAAAAACTACCTAGATTTAGACAAAGTGATATACATTCCAATTCCCTGAAGGGAATACAGGCCAGGCTACTCCTAACCCTATGTAAAGCAAAGGCAAATTTGACTCTCCATACTGGAGGGGGATGTAAGATTGTCACACTTACACAGCATATGGTGGGGGGAAGGCACAATCCATTGCAACCATTGAGACTGGATGATGCTAAACTAGAGATCACAGACAACTTTCAGGCAGGTGGACACATGACTTTCTGACTGTAAGGCATGAGTAGGGTGACTATTTCCCTGTGCTGAATATGGGACACCTGCTAAAATTACTCATATTCAAGTGAGTTCAACGGCAATCAATTGTACAAATGTTTAAAATTAACATCAAGTTGACTGAGCCCCTGTTAAAGAAATAGTGCATATGTGGATACTTTTTATTTACCTTCTTATCTTTAAGGCTTTAGGGTTCACATGGGGAGGGTCACACACACACACACACACACACCCCTCTATTCTCCCTCCCCCCCCCCACACACACCCCCATACCTCTCTCACACTGGGGGGGAGGGGGAAGAGTTACCAACACCCAACCCTCCCTGCCCAGTGCTCTGCACCCTCTATGCCTGGCTGGGGCCCCAAGATGGACCTGCCTCTCCTGGCACCTGGCACTGTGTCTTCCTGAGGCAACAAATGGGGTGGGGGGGGCAGTATGCAAGGTCACATGCCCCCCTCAGATTTCTGCCAAGGTTCACACCAGAATGTGGCTTTGCAGAGTTCATCTCCCTCCTCCCCGCACTGCTCCTGTGAGGCTGGAAGCAGCTTGTCCCTTCCTGCCTGTAGTGTGTCAAAAGGCAGCTAACACCTCCACACTGCTGCTGACCACCCACATAACCCAGCTGCTTCCTGTCATCTGTCCCCTCACCTCCCACTACAGCACAGGCAAAAAGGAGTTAAGCCCTAAGGATGCATTGTGCACCAGGGCCCAGGGAACCTTACTGCTGGGTTCGTTGACCCCCTGACAGAGAGGTGGCTCAGCAGAGGTGGGTGCCTAAAGGATGGAGCAACCCTGCACTCCCTGGTGGCAAGACCTGGGGGGTAGAGGCACAAGGAGATTGCTAAGCACCTGCCCCAGGGGGCTGCTGTGGACCCTACAGGTTCAGGGCAAGAACAGGCTGGAAGTTGTTTTCCCTCCCCCTGCCACTTCCTAGTGGAGGGGCGGAGAGGCTTCCCCATGCCAGTGTTGTGCAGGACTTTGGCACATGCAGGGCTTGGCTCCTCCTGGCCAACAACCTGGGCTGGAGGCTCTTGGACTTTCCAGCAGCACTGGCCCAGGCAGAAGCAGTGGGGGGAAGGAAGGACCCTGCTAACCAGGTTGTTGGTGAGCTGAGCGTGCTGACCTGAGGCTGGTTCTCTGCACAGTACTTGGAGTGGGATGAGACATGCCCTTCTGAGGAGGACTGGGTAAGGGGGAAAATACAGAGGAGCAGCTGGGCTTGGAGGGGGGGTGAAGGGGAAAAGCAGGGAGAGGACAGTGAGAGGGGAAGCACGTGAAGGGGCTCTGCCACCAGCCTTGCACCCTCACCCCCATTGTTGGCCACTGGATCCCCCACCACTAGGGCCCACCAGTACCGATGGGGTGGGAGGGCGGGGAAACTGACCAGACAATATGGGACAATTTGCCTGTTTAAGAAAAAGTCAGGACACCTGCAGGAGGGCTTAAAATACAGGGACATCTGGTCATCCTATGCATGAGCAGTTAAATATTGGAACCAACTTCATGGGGCTTGATTGCTCTTCCAAACATTCCCTTTACCTCTGGTCTTTCATGGTGTGTAGCTCTCATAGCCAGAGGGTCCCAGAGCAGTAGGAACAGCTGCATTTCCTGGGGTTTTAGAGCTGATTTACCACTGATTAGTGCCAAATTCCCTTTTGGTTCACTTGGATACTTATGCTGGGAAAGGTTTCTCATAAAGTGCATCCCCCACTCCCAGGCAGACTGACACATGGCTTTTTTCCAATCCTCTGAACTAGAGCACAGGGGTGTCCTAACTCTCAGTACTCACATAATCACTCTGTATCAATAAGGCCCTTGTAAAGATTAATTCATTAAGCTTTGTAAACGTCCCAGGGAGGGAGGCGATTATGGTCATTGCCACTCTCGGAGGAAGCTGCCCTATTAACATCTCCTTTTTCCATTCCACTGAATTAATAGTTGACAAACAGTTAAACATCTGATTTCTGTCAGGCAACAGGTGCAATATGAAAATGTCCAATTGCCCACCAGATGTCAGATCCTCTGCAAAGGAAGAGAGCTGTCCAGGAATATATTTCCTGCATAAAAATCTTCTCCTGCTTTCCTTGCAGAGCTCTCTATGTAAATGAAAGGCTGGGAGAGGGCTGTCAGTACTTCTTCACAATACCTTTAAAGAACAGCTGACCCCAAGCATTCCACAGAAGAGCAATCCTCTGTCTAATCCATCTCCATAGCACCAGTCTAGGCTCTGGATCTTATCTGCCTCTCTGTTCCTTCCATTTTGCAGCCTCTGCCTCTTCCCTAAGAATAGTTGCATGAAACCAACATCTTTCCCTGCTGTCCTTTTCAGCTGAGTTTTGTGCTGTTGAAAGGCTCTAGAATCACAACCACAGAGGCCGAAGTCCACTAGCCACAGAGTGAGTACATACATACAACAAAGGCAGTGGCAGAGGCTGCTCTAGCGATTTCGCCATCCCAAGCACGGCGGCACGCCATGGGGGGTGCTCTGCCGGTTGCTGGTCCCGCTGCTCCGGTGGATGTCCCACAGACGGATGCTCTACCGAAGCCACGGGACCAGCGGACCCTCCGCAGGCATGTCTGCAGGAGGTCCACTGGAGCCACCTGCTGCCCTCCCCGCGACCGGCAGAGCGCCCCCCGCGGCGTGCCACCTCAAGTACGCGCTTGGCGTGCTGGGGCCTGGAGCCGCCCCTGGGCAGAGGAAACCCAATAGGCACCCACTGCCCTATCACCACCCCTGCCCTGTCACCACCCTATGAATCTATTTTCTGAGCAATAGTTACCTACCAAAAAAGGTGGAAACCCTCTTTGGATCAAATTTTCATTCCTTTTCTGAAAAGACTGGACCATATTCCCAGCTGACATAAATCAGCATGGCAATAAGCCCATTTACATCAGCTGAGCATCTAGCCATCATCATTGCATATAGCACAAAAGGTATCCATTACCAATGAGATGGTTTATCTGGGAACCAAAGAGTACATTAGAACAGGGAAGATTTTGGTGAAACTCTATAAACTATGTGTTCTCACAATCAGGTTCCAAGGAGATTGTAACCATTTCCTCTTTCTTCATGGGTATGCTGGGAAGCAGGGCACAAAACATAGGAGAGGTTGGCCAAATCTCTCTTACGAGATTGTATCACAGTATGGAAGAGGCCAAGAACCCCTCTTAAAGGCAAACATTTCATGCATCAAGACCTAGAATACAAAGGATTTCAGCAGAATGTACATTTTGCAACTTGTCACAGCAGACATCTCATTTTGGCTTCCTGGGCCTTTGCTAAGCCTGGAGTCCAGCTCTGAGTTATTGAAACCCATCTCCCCTCTGCCCCTCAAAAGGAAGGGTTTAAAGTAACATTTTGCAAAATGAACACACAAGGAAAGAAACATTCTGCCACTTCACCTGATCTCAGTGAAATCAGCTGCTTTTCAAACCTTTCACCCCTAAAGAAAATTTTATGATGGAAACAATGACAGCTGTAACCAGTGCAGCAATAAAGTGGGCCTGTGTCTCAGCAGATTTCAGTAAATATTTACTCTGCAAACTTTCTAAAAATTTAGACTTGTATGAAATCAAACTGGATCCCCTCCTGCTGCTGAATTACAGACCTAGGGCCCAATCCTGTACATGCTTGCTCAGCCAATGAGTCCCACCAAACTCTACACATTCCTGGCATGAGGGAGGACTACTCTTCCTCATCTGAAGATCCCAGAGCAGGCCACCAGGAAATTGTAACCAGGGCCGGCTCTGGCTTTTTTGCCACCCCATGCGCAAAAAAAAGTGCAAACCTATGGGGCGGCCAGAGAGGCAGAGCAAGAAAACCGTGCAAGGCGGCCGGAGTGCAGGTGCAGGGGGACTCCCAGCGCTGCAGACATGCCCCAGGCAGCGGGGGGGGGAGGGGGAGAAGAGGGGGAAGGGAGAGAAGGGGGGCGGCCAGGGCTTCTGCCATGCTGCCTGCCGGGAGGGCTCCGTGCCGCTCCGGTCAGCGGGGAGGGAAGGACGCTGTTGCTAAAGACCCGGCAACAGCTGGGGCAGATGGAGGGTGCAGCCCACTCCCAGCAGGGCGCTCCCCTCCTCTGCACCGCCGCCCCCTACAGGGCAGCCAGAGCAGCGAACCAAAAAGAAGAAAACCTGCGGGGCGGCCAAAGCAAAAAAAGGATTCGAGGGAATGCCGTTCCTTAGAATCTGCTGCCCCAAGCATGAGCTTGCTTGGCTGGTGCCTGGAGCCTGCCCTGATGGTAACTCATCTCTGCAAGGTGCTTTATGTACTTGTTTGAGGTGGAAACAGCAGGACCTTTGTTGATGCCGATACTACTAGGAGTGGCTGATTTGACATTTAAAGGGACAAGGTCAAAATTTGTCCAATTCACATTTTATGGACATAAGTGTTATAGTCTGATAAGTCTTCTAGAGTTTAGAGACTAAATTCAGAGGTAAGGTGATGTGAGAATTCTCACAATAACCCTGTGAAGGAGTTAAGTCCCTATTATACCAATAGAAGAAGATGACAGGACTTGCCAAAGGCAGAGGAAGTCAGTGTCAGAGCCAGGAGTTTTGATTCACTGTCTACCTCTACTCTGTTAAAGCCTATAGAGGACTGGTTGAACTCAAGCTGCTAATCTGAATTAGAAGTGGAGTTGCTGTGTCTTCACAGCTATTTTAAGCAGAGTTAGCTAACCTGAATTAAGTACACACTTTTTTTGGGGTGGGGTGGGAGGCAGCGTAGACATATTCTTTGACTCTTCCAATGTGCAATATCTGTGCTCCTGGCACCAGACTACATTTAAATTAGTGTGTAGCACCTTACAGAGGTGGGAATTTTCTCACATCAAGTTTGGGTATGGCACAGGTACAGGATATTTTCCTTATTATCAGCAAAGCCCCTACTGTTTGCTAGTCGGCTTTAAGGGAGCCTACTTAGTGGATGAAGCAACAGACTGCTGAGATAACTGATGGTGCAGAGCCAGGCAGTGGGATCCACCCAGACAGTGGGGACTGCTAGCCGAGACAAAAATGCCAGCTGCCTGCCCGGCCCCTCTTCAAAGTGCAGCATCAGATCTGTCTCCATGGGAACTGTAATAAGTGCAGGACTTCTCTTTACCATCTCAAACCGAGAAGAAAAAAAATTAAGAAAATAATGAGCCTCTCCACGGTGATGTGACTCTGAGCAAACTGAGTCAGAGCAGCTGGAATGAGCAAATGCCTTTTTGTTGCCCCATGCTGTCTTTGCACTGCTTACTTGAAGCTTGGATGAATTCTTTGCAAGATAACAGGTCCGGCACTTGCTGCTGTGAATCATGTTGCTGCAGCATTAACCTTGAGCACTAGCGGGTCTGCACTCTAGTCTTGCTGGCTGTGACTGCAGCTTGTCACTGGTTTTTTTTTGGCCGGACATCTCTTGCACCCTACCAAAGATCAACGTGGGCCACCACGTCAGAGGTGTAAAGGGAGAGGATGGGGAGTCAGAGTGGATGTGGGAACAGGAGGATGGGTGTACAAGCCTGACAGTCCAGGTGTGATTTTCAGAGCTGCTGAGCCCACGCAGCTCTGATTAACTTGAGCTGGAGCTGTGGGAGTGGAGCACCTCTGAAAGTCAGGCCATATGATGAGGGGTACAGCAGAGTGGGGTGGAGTGAGAAAGAACGTGTGGATATACCAGCAGAATGCTGAGCACAGAACGTGTGTGTAAGCCCTGTGAAATACAGGACCTGATCCGCAGCGTATGAAAAAAAATCATTAGAAAGACTCCCATTGTTGCCAATGAACGGGCTTTGAATCCAGCCCATGCTGCACAAAAAAAAAAACATTTTAAACTGGAAAGATTCATTAAAAAGTAATTAAAAATAAGCATTTCTGAGTCAGACTGCAGCAGGGATACAAGGGGGAAGTCATTCCTGAGCAGGGGGACAGCACAAGGCCTATTGCCATTTTGCTCCCACCAAAAGCCTTCAAAATAGGGCATGAGTGGGGCTGCAGTGGTGCATCTTCATGGTGCCCCCTCTGCATTGGGGCACTTTCATCCCTAGAGAACAGCTGTCACCCTGCACCCAGCCTCCATCACTGCTACTTGCTGATTGCACCTCCTGCTATTTTCTGTAATTGTTTCCCTAATTACATAAAGCTGGCAAAGTTCAATTTGTCTTTTCCTCAAAGTAATTTGCTTTCCACTGTACACTGCTGGATTTGTCTCCCAGTGTAACCCATGTGTCTGCAGCCACTATTATTCGTTTGGATTCATTGCTCCTCCCCCCACCCCAAATGATATTTGTTAGAACAATAAGTTTAATGAAATTACACAATGTGACCAGATTAAAGTCAGCTGCTTCAAAAATATGGGAGTCAGTTTCATTTTAGCCAAGCTACTGACTGTCCCTTCTCCACCTCCTGGGGAGGTAACCCACATCAGACTGCACCTCATGATGCAAACACTGGTGCAATGTGGAGAACCAAGGCATTTGCAGTGGAAGGTGTCATGAGACTAAAGGGCACCTCAGGGAACAGAGACTAACAAGGCGACAAAGGGGAGGGGGGAAATAGAGACCATTGCAGTATTTCTTTTTAGCATGAAAAATAAATCAGACAGGATATTGCCACAAGTCCCATTGACTTCCATTGAGCATACGGGTCTAAACCTAACCTTAACAGAGTGACATTAATTTATACCAGCTGCGACTTTGGTTCTAAGTGTGTAAGAGATTATATGGAATAGTAGCAGTCACAATTGACAGGTCACAATCCAATTAACTGGACACCTTCCTACCTTTTAGAATCCACTTTTTGCAATAATCCAACTCAAAAATTACTACTACCGTGTATGTTATTTTCCTACACAAACCATAAAGGTGAGGGCATCAGGTAGATGAGAGCAGAGCAGAGGCAAAGAAAGGGTGTGAGTTAAAATATAATTGCTCTCTCTTTTGATAGTTATTGTCTAATGGAGGGTGTATTTCCATTTCTCCTAATTCTTGTCCCACTGCCTTTCTAAGCAAGGCTTTTTCCAGCAATAGTGACAATCCAAAATAAGGTTTCTAAATAGGCATCTGTCTGTTTAATTTCAATATACAGCACATTTCCCTAGATCCCTGTTACTTGGAATCTGTGGGCCTCTGAGACCAGATTTGTTTTTAAGTTTGAGACATTACCTAAAGAGCTGAACAAAGGAATTTAAGTATTGTCACAGTGGCTCATACCATGATACCTTTAATCTACTACCCTGTCTAACAATGGCCTGTATCAGATGCTTCAGAGGGAGGTGCAAGAAAATCTGAAGTGGAGAATTATGGAGTAGTCTGAGAAGCTTCTTCCTAACCCCAAGGAGGGCAATAGTTGAGTTATGCCCTGACACATGAGGGTTTATAGGCATGGTAGATTAAACTAGCTAGGATTACAATTGCTGGAGGTATTATTCATATAAATCATTACTAAACTCTTCGGGCCAGATGTTCCACTGGTTTAAATTAGCACAATTCCATTGAAGTCAATTGAAATTATGCAGATTTACACCAGCTGTGGATCTGGCTCCTTGAATCCTACTAAGGTCTTTGCTCAATAACACTTTGTGACACTGAGTTCCACAGGCTTATGATGAGTCATAGGAAGAAGTTTAAACTTTGCTTTAAATTTATTGGTTTAACCAAGTGACCCCTCTTTACTGGGCTATGTACAGATATAAAGGAGAGTCCCTGCCCCAGAGAGCTTAAAAATCAAGGGGTGTTGCTTCTGTCACCTTTATTCATGTTGGTTAGTACCTGACTCTGCAAGCTGTCCTGTAGATTTCCACAGGACAACTCATGGAGTGCGGGACATGAATAAGGGTAGCACATGAGATCCCAAACAGGGACAAGTGGTGACAGGTGGCTGTAGACCATAATGTGTGTGCGGGGGGGGCGGGGACACCACACATGACACCACCACCACACCATGGCAATGGATACAGGAATAGAATCAGTACAGTGCACTGTCTGGAGACTTCCTAGGGCAGGGGTAGGCAACCTACAGCATGCGTGCTAAAGGTGGCATGCGAGCCAATTTTTGATAGCATGCGGGGTGAGCAGAGCCACTCAGCCCACCACCACTTTGGGGTTCCCGCTGCTGGCCCCTTGCCAGCCAGGGTCCTGCCACTGGTCTCACTCAGTGCCTGCTGCTGGCCTGGGTGAAGGAACCCCAGGCTGGCAGTGGGCTAAGACACCGGCTGGCAGGAGCCAGCAGCTGAAACCCCAGAGTGGGGGTTGGTGGAGATGCTCAGGCCACCAGCAAAACCCCAGAGCTAGGCAGGCTGACCTGCTCAGCCTGCCGCTCTGGGGGTTCCAACTGCTGGCCCCTTGCCAGCCGGGGTCCCCCACAGCCCCACTCACCTTGCTTCAGCACAGGCCTCCAGCCCTGTTCAGCCCTACCAGCTCCACTCACCTCAGCTGCCGATCTGGGGTTCCAGCAGGTTAACAACTGATCACACAGGGTTCTGAGTGCAGCTTTAAGTATTCAAATACATGCCACCAGACATTGGAAAACTTAGCAAAGAAAAGCAAGGACAAGGATCACACTAAACTAATAAGATCTGCATTTTAATTTAATTTTAAATAAAGCTTCTGAAACATTTTGAAAACCTTGTTTACTTTACAAGTAACAGTAATTTGGTTATATATTATAGACTTAGAGAGACCTTCTAAAAAACATTAAAATGTATAACCAGCAAGCGAAGCCTTAAATTAGAGTGTATACATGAAAACTCGGCACACCACCGCTGAAAGGTTGCCAACCCCTGTCCTAGGGTATTTTGAATAAACAAGCAAGAGATAAAAGAGAGGATAGTGGTTCACTGATAAGTAATTGTTTACAAAACCATGAGGATCAGAGACAGATCTGTCCCTAGTAATCAACTATTTAAAGGAAATTGGCAAGATAATCAATCATTAGTTAAAAACCAACTAACAGGTGTAGTGTATGCACATTTTTCTATGAGACAAAAGATATAGTGCTAACCGCTGAGGATAATGTGAGTTCCCCCTCCTGGAGGGAATGCTACAGGGAAATTTGATCAGTGGTCCTTTCAGCTTTTAAAGCTCAGAAGAGATGCAGCAGCCAAACCTGTTTGTGGGCTATAGGTGCTGTACAATGTGTACTCTTCAGTTCTTGGATACTTCACAGCCTTATGCAGAATGCAAGGCTACCTTCATTAGAGACTGAATCTCAGACTGCAGCCAGTTCCTTGGAGCGGATTTGGGAAGAGTCATCATTCAGAAACAATAAAACCTAGTAACCTTTTATCAAATCCACTGCACAGCCTTCCCTATCCCCAGCAATAGCAGTCAGTTGCCAGAGTGATTGAGTAATTAAATCTTTCCTTGTCCCCTCATTAAACACAAGATAATATTCACAAAGCTTTGTCCACTCCCTTCCATAAAATAAGAGAAATTAAGTCATAATGACATCACATGCTCCACAGAGCCAACCCAAGCCAGCTGCCATTGCTTCATTTCGGTGCTCAGACCTGATAAAGTAGGGCTTATCTTCTGCTGGCTGCACTGATGCAGCCAAAACATGCAGCTGCATGTTTTAATTCCTCAGGACTCTATGAAGTTTCCATGGGGGAAGTTTGTTTTGGAGCCATGAAAGATGCCTCTGTGGTTAAAGAAAACTGCCAGTTCAAACTCAAAGGCTCTCAAGCTGCTCTCCAGAAGGGGCTCATGCACCAGTTATTCAGTCTCTCACACAAAGACAACATCCACAGAAGGAGACAGTCACTCTCTCTTCCTAACAGTCAGATCCATGAAGTGGCCATGCTCTTCGGACAGGATCCAAAGCCCACTGGAGTGAATGGAAAGACTCACATGGAGTTAGTTCAGGTCCTTGGTGATGTGGAGTCTAACTAGGAGGAGTGTACTAAACCCTTCCTTCAGTCACAGGAGTTTGCAGTGAGCACAGGTTTGCCCGATCACATCCACATGCCATGGAAGGCCCTTCTCTGTGGATGTGACGGTCAAAGCCGAAAGCTGTTTTAATTCCAATAGCACCATTACTCCCAAAAAAACATTGATCCTTCCAGCAAACTACAGCAATTCTAATACAAACCTATTTAAATGAAGGTTACCAACTCCAGCAGAGCCCAGCAAACCCCTCTTTCTCCACACACACTTCTTGATACACCATCCCTATTCTTTGCCTCTGCTGCCAGTTGGCAGACAGTCATAAGTGCCTCTCACCTTCAGATGGATCATTACTAACAATTCCAGCTGACTGAAAAGAATATTAGCATCAAGTCAAGGGTACAAAGGGAGGTTGCTATAACAATTGCTATAACCTGGGAGGCACATGGACACTATGGTGATCAAAGGCAGTACAAAATGATGGCTAGAAAGATCTCCTTTCATCAAGTAGTACATGCCATATAAAGTTGTACTTTCCACCTTCTACTGCTTTGCTATTTAAGTAAGTCTTTTGGCACCATATAAGCAATAGACTGGATTTGTAGGCGTTTGTGCCCAAAATTAGACTAACTTTGCAAGTGTAGTTGTAGGCATTTGCACAGACAATCACTAGTTAGACAATTTTCCCTATGCATGTACAATCACTACAACAGTAACTTTACAAGCAAGTGATGTACATACATTCTTACATGTGCAATTCTATAAACCTTGACCAATGAGATCAGATGAAATTAGATCAATTCTTTCTTGGTGTAATGCCACTGACTTCATTGGGTTTACCTGGCAGATAAATTTGGCCCATGACACTTAGAGATTTAAGAATTACACTAATATACAAAGTCTAGACTTTGAAATTGCACACTGATAGTAATTATCTTCCAAACACGTGGTGATCTGCTGTTGTAACCTCAAAATAATAAACTTGCCCAGGTAACACATGCTGTGGTATCTAGCAGGTAATCAGAGAAGATTGGTAACATGGTTGTTCAGAATACACCCTGTCAAACAGTCATACTGAAAAGTATTCCCCTGAGCCCCTCAGTCTAAAAGCACTTGTCCCCTTTGGGGTGTTTTGGGCAGAGAGAGCAATATGTTGCAGTGGGTTAACTGTTAACCAGTCTTTAACAAAGTGCATTTAGGGAGGCAATACAGGTATTTTAACGGAGAGCCCTTAAAGGCATTTACTCCGTTGCCTATGGCATTCTGATCAATGACAGCGCCCTCCCTCACGGCTCAGCTACACCTCCTGCTTCAGCTGCAAGGAAATCAACCTGCGTTTAGGGCTTCGCAGCCTCCGAAAGCATAGCGATGCACATAGCGTTAGGCTCAAATAAGAATAGAAGCCGGAGCGCAAGAAAGAGGGAGACACCTTCTCTCCAACTCCAGTGTCACTGCTGATTAGCCCTTTTCCCGGGGCTTGCACCCGCCAGTCATCTCCCTAGTCTCTGTCCAACTAGAACGGGCCACTTCTCCGCACGGTCTGGTCACTATTGGTGCCAGAGCCGTCTCCTCTACAGCCCTTGCCTTCCCCTAGTTCTCCGCTTCGACCCTAGCCCTGCCCTCAAACGCCGGCTGAAAACATCGCCTGGCTTGTGCTTCGTTGCTCTCCCCCCTCGGTCGTTATTTCTCTGTATTGTAGCCTCCTGCAGTGAATGAATCGGGGGATGCGCGCGTGGTTCGGAACCGGAGCTACCAAGCGGAGTTGTCTTGCCGCAACTCTTGGAGGTGGCAATGCCCCAGGAGCGCACGGGCTCTGCGCCCTGCCCGGGCTGGCGGGAGCGGCTTCCTCCACGGAGGACGGGCTGGTTTGTTCCCCAGTGTGAAAGGGACGCGGAACTGACACTGCAGGTAGCGAAGTTCAAAGTCTCCCCCGTAGGAGAGCTCCTGTCCGCCGCCCTCCCAGACCTGTCACCCCAAGGCTAATTCGGAGCACGTACCCCGGACAGACTCCGCCGCTGCCTCCGGAGCCACTCTGCCCCCACGGCCCTTCGCGCACCCCGGGGGCAGGTCTCGGCGGGCCGGGCGCTCCCTCAGGGTCCCCGGCGGGATCGCTGCGGGAAGGGGAGGGCAGCGGCGCCTTACCATTGCCGTGTGCGCCGCCTGGCCCCCCGGGGCATGGCCCAGCTCCCTACGGGGCCGTCCGCATCCTCCCGTCGGCTGGCTGCCTCTCCGGGGGCCGGTCCCAGAGCCCGCTCCCCGCCGCCGCTCTCCCCGGGGCAGGCGCCTCTCCCGGCCAGCCACTAGCAGCTCCCCCGCCGCCTAAGACTAAGTCCCGGCTGCTCCGGTGCCGCCTTTCAAACCCAGGCACCCGCGGCGCGGCCAATCAGCGCCGGCCCGCGGCCTCCCCGCCGCGTCCGCCGGCGGAGCGAGGGAGGAGCCGGGAGGAGCGGGGCAGGCGGGCAGTGGCGGTGCGGGGATCGCGCACTCAGCCGGGACCCTCCCGCTGCGTGTCCGGAGAGTGTCAGCTCTGCTCAGCCGTCAGCCTGCCGGGTCATTGTCCGTGGGGAGTCCCTGCCTGCCCGCAGCGTCCTGCGGGCAGCCTGGCACTTGCGTCCCGGCTCGCCTTCCTTTGGGAGATGTGCCTGGGTCGCCTTCCTTTGGGAGATGTGTCTGGCGTTTCTGTACTAGGGAGGAAGCTAGACAGACGGACATGCGTAGCCCAGGGGTAGGCAACCTATGGCAGGTGTGCGGAAGGCAGCACATGAGCTGATTTTCAGGGGCACTCTCACTGCCCGGGTCTTGGCCATTGGTCTGGGGGGCTCTGCATTTTAATTTAATTTTAAATGAAGCTTTTTAAACATTTTAAAAACCTTATTTACTTTACATACAACAATAGTTTAGTTATAGATTATAGACTTATAGAAAGAGACCTTCTAAAAACATTAAAATGTATTACTGCAAAAAAAACTGAATTAGAGAATAAATATAATGACTCACAGCACTTCTGAAAGGTTGCCGACCCCTGGCGTAGCCAAATCGCCCTGAGCGACCTAGCTCCACGGCCTGCAGAGACACGGGCCTCCGGCTCCACAGGCTCCTGCATCTTCAGGGTGTTGGAAACTTGAATCTAAATCCTGCTCTGAATTTCAAAAATGCTCATTTAAATATGGGGTTGAGCCAAAACCTGGATGTGAGCACCCTAAACTAGAGTGTCTTCACAATCCCAGATCAGGATCCCAGGGAGGGCTGCCCTCTGAGCGCATCTATAACGGAGTGCAGCTTTCAAACAGGAGAGCTGTAAGTGCTGTTCTTCTCTGACCTAGCTGTAAAAATATGACCCTGAGGCTCCTGTTCACTATCTCAGTGGTTTTCTGACCAAATCTGTTCTATTTGCCAGGGAAACGATGTGTTCTCTAATGCCAGCCCTGCAGACCCAGCCTGGGTCTGTGTGTCAAGCTGCAGTCTTTCCACCTATCTTAGCATCACCAGTATCTCCAGCTCTCCAGGACATATTAGGGCCACAGCTACCTCTGTGTAACTGTATGGTCTTCAGATTACACCCTAAGTGATACCTGTGCAATCACATTTCCACTAACAGGCTTATCCAGCTGTGACTGCCTGGAATTTAGTAACCCCTACTGTTGATCATGCACAAGATGGGTCAGAATCCAAAGCCCACTCTATCTTTGTGTTGGCCCTTAGGGCAGAATCAACTAGTTTTTACTATGAATGTCAGCAGATAGGACTCTGATACTCAACAGACCTGCTCTCATTGTGTAAGTCCCTGGTCCTACCATGACATCAGCCCCACAAGGAGCTTAATTGAGTTCAGGTGGATGCCACTGCAGGATTAGGTTCAAAGAAGGTGCCATTTTAACACAGGCATTCTTCAGAGTAGGACCACACTGTAAAAGGGTGTTCCAGTCTTTCTTCTGAACACTCAGCATGGCACTCAGGTTGGGGCATAAAAAGGGCTATTTACACCAAAGTGCAAATTTATGGGAAAATGGACAGTCTATAAAGGTGCCTGTATTTATGAGAAAGGCTATCTACTACACTATAGCACATAATAGTGGTTGAACTTTTTCAAATTTTCAAAAATACAACAAACATTTTTCACAGAAAACCCCCATTTTTTTCAATATTTCATCCTTTCCCATTTCCAACCCATTCATAGAGTGGTTGAGATTTAGATAGAAAACTTTCAACAATGGTCTGTGAAAATTTGTCAGCTTTTTCCACCAGCTCTAACAACTTAGTTGCACTAAATCTGACACACAAGGCCACCATACAAATTATTTTTGTTCATTACATACATTTATTAGATGTTCATCACTTTGGTAATGAAATGCAAGATTAAGAATAATAATTGATAATATATTATGTGTTAAGAAAACTATTGGCAGGGTTGGATCCAGGAAGAAATGCCGTCTCCAACCACAAACCACAAACTTTGGCCCCACAGCACAGGCTGTATCCATTGGTCTATACTGGCCTGAGAGGAGCCCTCCCAAAGCTGAAGGTTAATTTTAATGAATTCTCAACATTTTGTATCTTCCCAGTACTGGGAGCTTTCAGTGCCGCTTGCGATCATAACTTTTGTTATTAAGATTAAACCTACTTCTCTTTGCCTCAGTCTTGTGGTTTTAGCTCCTACTGACAGATCCTGATACTGCTGTACCTGCACACACACACACACACAAACACACACTCACTCTCTGTCTCTCTCTCTCTCACTGTGATCTCCTCCTCCAATGGAGTAGATACTTCCATGGCATACTGTCTGGCAGCCTTCCTGCTATCACAATTCGTCTGAGACAATATCAGCAACAACTACCACGGCACTATTGTGTGTAATTGTAAGTCTGACAAAATAAAATGATAAACCTCAGAGCGTATAGGTCCCAATCCGGCAACATATTTAAACACTGACTTAACTCTAGCATGAGTGGTGCTGTTGAAGTCAATGGATTTACTCACATGCTTGAAGTTAAGCATATGCTTTGCTGGATCAGAAACATATATACAGTAGAACCGCAGAGTTACAAACACCTTGGGAATGGAGGTTGCTCGTAACTCTGAAATGTTCGTAACTCAGAACAAAACCTTATGGTTGTTCTTTCAAAAGTTTACAACTGAACATTGACTTAATACAGCTTGAAACTTTACTATGCAGAAGAAAAATGCTACTTTCCCTTTTCTTTTTTAGTAATTTACATTTAACACAATGTACTGTACTGTATTTGCTTCTTTCTTTCTTTCTTCTGCTGCTGCCTGATTGCATATTTCCAGTTCCAAATGAGGTGTGCGGTTGACTGGTCAGTTTGTGATTCTGGTGTTCGTAACTTTCTACTGTAGCATAAATCAAAATCACGTCTATCTGCCTATGTTCTTACACTGCAACCAACATTGTGGTACATGAGATCCTGTCCTCTTTCACCCTAATCCATCATACTAAATTGATGACTGAGGATTGATAAATAGGGAGTTGGAACTACATTAAAGAAAATCCCTACCAAACACAGCTTTGTTGCATCACAGCAAAACACTCTGAAAGCTCTGATACACTCTACTGGTCTCTGGATGTTTTTTGGGAAATACACTTTTTTATTTATATTTTATTGATTTATTTCCAAAAATAAGAGATTAGGAAAAAAGACAGAAGAACAGAAAGATAAAGGGAAATACATTCTGAAATCCTGAACCCCTTGGTTTTAATCCAGAAATGTTGGGTCTAATTCAGAGGGTGGTTCCAGTCATCTTGATCTTTTAGAGCAGGGGTAGGCAACCTATGGCACGGGTGCCGAAGGCGGCACACGAGCTGATTTTCAGTGGCAAAATCATGATTCCACCATAGAATCATAGGACTGGAAGGGACCTCGAGAGACCATCTAGTCCACAGTCCTCTGCACTCATGGACTCACACTGCCTGGGTCCTGGCCACTGCTCTGGGGGACTCTGCATTTTATTTAATTTTAAATGAAGCTTCTTAAACATTTTAAAAACCTTATTTACTTTACATACAACAATAGTTTAGTTATATATTATAGACTTATAGAAAGAGACCTTCTAAGAACATTAAAAGGTATTACTGGCACGCAAAAACTTAAATTAGAGTGAATGAATGAAGACTCGGCACATCACTTCTGAAAGGTTGCTGAGCCCTGTTTTAGAGGCTGACCCTCAACAGTGCCGAGAGATTAGAGTACAAAGTAGATCCTGCATTGACAAGTCTCTTATTGGTTCCTGTACTCAGCGTGGAGGTGTTTGTGAGCTCAACTGAGTGACAAGGAAAATTCTTCACATCACACAAATTAAGTTTGATTTTAATGGTGCTATTGAGTCTGTTCTGAGTTCCCAAGGCAGAATCCACCCATTCTGCAGACAGGCTGTGAGTTGGGCCCTCATTGTTTTTATCACTGTTACCTCCAATGTTCACATCTGTGTGTGTATTATGGTAAAGATGTTTGGGGGTAAATATTCTGCACAATAGGAATTAGCCACATGCAGGGCCAGTTCTCCCATCCAGACAAAACAGACAGAACACATAGGGCAGCAAAGTGTTTTTTTGTCATTCTTTAGTGTGTGAGTGACAGCAAATTGGAAGAGGCAGATATTCCCCAGTTAGCCAAGGGCAACAGAAGTGTTGGTGTGTCGGTGCTGGTCATTAATGGAGAAATGTGCAGGACTGATTTCTCCTGCATCATAGAATCATAGGACTGGAAGGGACCTCGAGAGACCATCTAGTCCACAGTCCTCTGCACTCATGGACTAAGTATTATTTAGACCATCCCTGATAGGTGTTTGGTTAACCTGCTCTTAAAAATCTTCAATGATGGAGATTCCACAACCTCCTTAGGCAATTTATTCCAGTGCTTAACCACCCTGACAGTTAGGAAGTTTTTCCTATTGTCCAGCCTAAACCTCCCTTGCTGCAATTGAAGCCCATTGCTTCTTGTGCTATCCTCAGAGGTTAAGAAGAACAATTTTTCTCCCTTCTTCTTGTAACAACCTTTTATGTACTTGAAAACTGTTATCATGTCCACTCTCAGTCTTCTCTTTTCCAGACTAAACAAACCCATTTTTTTCAATCTTCCTTCATAGGTTATGTTTTTTAGACCTTTAAGCATTTTTGTTGCTCTTCTCTGGATTCTCTCCAGTTTGTCCACATCTTTCCTGAAATGTGGCACCCAGAACTGGACACAATACTCCAGTTGAGGCCTAATCAGCGTGGAGTGGAGAAGAAGAATTGTTTCTCTTGTCTTGCTTACAACACTCCTGCTAATATTTCCCAGAATGATGTTTGCTTTTTTTTGCAATAGTGTTACACTGTTGACTCATATTTAGATTGTGGCCCACTATGGCCCCCCGATCCCTTTCCACAGCACTCCTTCCTAGGCAGCCATTTCCCATTTTGTATGTGTGCAACTGATTGTTCCTTCCTAAGAGGAGTACTTTGCATTTGTCCTTATTGAATTTCATCCTATTTACTTTGGACCATTTCTCCAGGTTGCCAAGATAATTTTGAATTATAATCCTATCCTCCAAAGCACTTGAAACCCCTCCCAGCTTGGTATCATCCGCAAACTTTATAAATGTACTCTCTATACCATTATCTAAATCGTTGATGAAGATATTGAACAGAATTAGACCCAGAATTGATCCCTGCGGGACCCCACTCTTTATGCCCTTCCAGCATGACTGTGAACTACTGATAACTACTCTCTGGGAACAGTTTTCCAACCAGTTATGCACCCACCTTATGGTAACTCCATCTAAGTTGCCTTTCCCTAGTTTGTTTATGAGAAGGTCATGGGAGACAGTATCAAAAGCTTTACTAAAGTCAAGATATACCACATCTACCACTTCCCCCCATCCACAAGGCTTGTTACCCTGTCAAAGAAAGCAATCAGGTTGATTTGACAAGATTTGTTCTTAACAAATCCGTGCTGACTGTTACTTATCACCTTATTATCTTCTAGATGTTTGCAAATTGATTGCTTAATTATTTGTTCCATTATCTTTCCCGGTACTGAAGTTAAGCTAACTGGTCTGTAATTCCCTGGGTTGTCCTTATTTCCCTTTTTATAGATTGGCACTAGATTTGCCCTGTTCCAGTCTTCTGGAATCTCTCCCGTCTTCCATGACTTTTCAAAGATAATTGCTAATGGCTCAGATATCTGCTCAGTCAGCTCCTTGAGTATTCCAGGATGCATTTCACCAGGCCCCAGTGACTTGAAGACATCTAACTTGTCTAAGTAATTTTTAACTTGTTCTTTCCCTATGTTAGCTTCTGATCCTACCTCATTTTCACTGGCATTCACTATGTTAGCTGTCCAGTCACTATCAACTTTCTTGGTGAAAACTGAAACAAATAAGTCATTATTGTTCCCCGCCCTCATTGAGTAATGATGTCATAGGTTTATTCCCCACTTTGAACTTTAGCATCCAAAAGATGGGGACCTGCATGGATCCTTCTAAGCTTAAATCCTAGCTTAGATCTCGTTCTTGCTGCTGCCAGCCAGGTTTCAGTGTCTGGCACACTCTCTGTTTCCCCAAAACTTTCCCTGGGAAAACAGATCCAAACTCCTTGGATCTTAACACAAAGGGAAATAAACCATTCCCCCACCTTCTTCCCCCTCCCCTAGTCGTTGGGAGAGATTACCTTGATTCAACTCCTTGAATCTAAACAAAGAAGGATTCACCTCCCCCCACACCTGTCCCTGGTGAGTCAAACTAATTCCCTGAGGTTTCAAACAAGGGAAAAAATCAAACAGGTTCTTAAAAAGAAAAGCTTTTAATTAAAGAAAAAAAAGAAAAGGTAAAATTTAGCTCTGTAAAATCCAGATGGAAGTTTACAGGGTATACAGCTTATAAAACTAGAAAGAGCTAACATCAGTACAAATACAGCAACCAAAAGTAAAACATTTCTCCAGCAAAACACACATTTGCAAATACAGAAATCAATCACAAAGACTAATCCACCTTTCTAATACTCACTATACTGAATAGAAGAGAATACTTCAGGAAGCTTGGAGAGCCTGGATATACATCTGACCCCTCTTAGATCCAAAGAGAGAACAGCCCCCAAAACAAAGAACACAAACAAAGACTTCCCTCCACAGAGATTTGAAATTATATTGTCCCTTGATTGGTCCTCTGGTCAGGTGTCCGTCAGGTTTACTGAGCTTGTTAACCCTTTACAGGTAAAAGAGATATTAACCCTTAACTATCTGTTTATGACAAATGGGCCTACTCTGTCCTTAGTCTTCCTCTTGCTTCTAATGTATTTGTAGCTAGTTTGATCTTGTTTTGTGCCTTGGCCTTTCTAATTTTGTCCCTACATACTTGTGTTATTTGTTTATATTCATCCTTTGTAATTTGACCTAGTTTCCACTTTTTGTAGGTCTCGTTTTTGATTTTTAGATCATTGAAGATCTCCTGGTTAAGTCAGAGTTGTCTTTTGCCTTACTTCATATCTTTCCTATGCAGTGGGATAGTTTGCTCTTATGCCCTTAATAATGTCTCTGAAAAACTGCCAACTATCTTCAATTGTTTTTCCCTTAGACTTGTTTCCCATGGGATCTTACCTACCTTATCTCATCACGATGGGTATCGATGCCTTGATGTCTGATTGATCGGAGTAGAGTGGAAGTTGAGCACTACCTTGCTACAAAACTGTTCATTGGAGCCCAGCACCGTTAGCTATACTGAAGTGCATGCTATAAAGTGGGGGGAAAGACCACTGCAGATAGGAGAAAGAACACAGGAGTCTTGTACCTTGGAACCTTCACAAATCCTAAGGACAGGGAGTGCTGCATGCTAAGACATCATGCTTCTTGATGTATTGCATCAGGCCTTGTTTTAATACAAATTCCCTCCCAGACTATAAATGTGTCCAGCATGAACATGAGGCCAAAATATTAATTCAATTTTTTTAAAAGAAAACCTGGCAGGATTATACAGAGTGGGAAAGTAGAGGGGGGCATTTTTTCCTCTGTAATAATAACAAATCAAGGATCTAGTTTTAAAGAAAAACCTGGCAGGATTATACAGAGCGGGAAAGTAGACGGGGGCGTTTTTTCCTCTGTAATAATAACAAATCAAGGATCTAGTTTTAAAGAAACTCTAAATGATTCATTGACACTGAATCACAACCAGTCCTCAATGGAATTCTGTCTTTGCTGCTGGGGTTGTAACTCTGATGACATTTTGCATGACTGCTGGCTGCGGTCTCAATCATAGATATGAGAAAGGGGATAAAAAAGCCAAGCCAGCCAGGTCAGTTTTATGTGTGCGGCACGGTCCCTTTGAAAGCACACAGTCTCCTTTGCCTGGTTACTGGGGTTGCTTCCACTCACCCCCTCCCCCAAAAGCTGAATATATGAAGTTTCATAGGATTATATGACTTATTAGATCCATTCCCCTGCATAGAACAGAATTGCATCCTCCTTTTTAGTCCAATCTAAGATTAAAATATTGAATCCATTTTAAGGTTTAACACTTCCTTGCCCTCTCACTCCAAAGCAACTGTTTGGAGGTTACCTCTGAATAGGGTTTGTTCTTGGACCAATCATATGAGTCCAGGCCCAAGTGGCAATGTCCAGATCTGGAATTTGAATACCCCAACATTCAGGGCTGTTAGAATTCAGCTGGGTTCAGTCCATCAGAAAGAGATGAGCCATTTGCAAAATGTGGATTTAGTTCTGGGTTCAGATTTTGAATACCATCAGAATTCAGGAGTGTTGAGACCCAGCATTCTAGTCTGGGACCAGCTCAGTCCTTCAGGTGTATTACAGTCTCTGTGCTACCACTATCTTCTTTTCTATAATTTAGTAGTAGTAGTAGTAGTAGTAGTATTTCTTTGTCATTCCAGTAGCACACACAATATGCTAGGTGCTTTCCAAACAGAAAATAGGGCACAGTTCCCAGCCAACAACTCACAGTCTGCAGAAAGAGGGCAAGGGAGTGGTCCAAAGCACAAGTGGTCAAGGTGGTGAATGGCCATATGTTGGTGATGAAGGTTAGAGTAGCACAAAGGGGTTTTGCTCGGGGGAACTGGTGCACTTGGAAACAGCCCGACCAATTTGCTTTCAGTGTTCGGGTGCAACATTTTCAAAAGACGTGTTGATTCTAGTGAGGTGACCGGAGTCTGAGGAAAAACAACTCTCCCTCCACAACTTTTGTGTGCAGTAACTTAGGTGGATGCGAGGTTTCAAGGGATGAAAGAGCTCCCATTATCTCCTCTATCTAGGTATCACCTTTACATCTGATACATGTAACTTCATGGCAGCCTTTCTGTTCCTCTTACAATGGGCTCATTTGTTCTCATCAGCATATCTTAGATCAAATTAGATTGGACCCAAATACATTCCTGATACTGGTGAGGGAGAGTGCTGGGGGAAAATACCTTTATTTTTTCTTAATTGTGTTGCTACTTTGTCTCCACTGGCAAGAGTTCAGTTAGTTCAATGAAGTTTTCTGTCTTGGTCACATACTCTTTTACCAACTGTACCACAGGTGCTTGATGTGTGCTTAGTTTACATGTGTATACCTGGAGGGCAGAGTCAGTTTAGCTTGCATGTGTGTGTTTGATATGTGTGTGTGATCAGTGTGTGTGCACAGTTTGTGTGATATAAGGTAGATTATCAGAAAGGTCAGTTTCCTCACACTACCTTAGGATGACTTGTCACATTTTACCCAGGAGAAGAATTAGCTGTGGTAATTCATCATACTGTATTTGTAATGCTATGTGGAAATACAAATCTAAAATCCAAATTTAGAAATGCTCAATCCTACCTTTCTGCTTTAAAGGTGAGAATTTGTATTAGTTTTTAATAGTGTATCAATAATTATTCATAATATATACCTTGCTTTTCATTAGTGGCTTCCATCTGAAGGTCGCAAATTATTTTATAAGCATTAAAGGACTAATCCTCACAGTGGCCCTTCATAAAGTATTTATTACCTCAAGAGTATAAATGGGGAAACTGAGGCATCAAGCAGCTGTGCCAGGGTCATGCAGTGAGTTAGCAGCAGCGCTGGGAACAGAACCCTGAACTCCTGACTCCCAGAGTCAGAGTATTAAATATGTCTAATACATAGTAACAAAATGTTCTCTCTTTCATTCTTTGTGGGAAATAAATTTAAGATTCCCTTGTTCTCCATTTACAATGTGTGAATAGAAAGCAAGCCATGTGTCAAACAACCCATTAGGAATGCATGCACTGGGATAGGGGGTTGTCAGGGCTGATAAACAGATCCTTCCTAAATCTGAGCCGACCCTCATATCTTCCAGCCGGCAAACGTTGTGCTTATGTGTCCCTCCAGCTCATTTTCTGCTTTCCATCCTCATGGCATTGCTAGGTAATGTTGCTAGGCAGCATGTATGCAAATAGGTGGTCAGTCACCGTTTTGGGACAGTACTGACTTTAAACACATTTTCTTTTTGTCTTTTTGAACATGCCAATTCAGTTCCTTTTAAAAATATACAGCTCAGTGAAACGAAAGAGAGAAGATGCCGCAGGGCATGAGACCAGATGACATGTGGAGGTCTCTGTGCTATTGCATTCCTTAGACCAAAAATATGTCCAATAAGGAGAAAATTCTTCCAAACTGCTGCAAAGTTAGAAAAAAACCACATGCCTCACAGTTTGTTCTTTAGCAATACCTGGCATTTACTAGAACCCCTTTCTGCCAAGGACCTCAAAGTGCCTTACAAACACGAATTAATGAAGTCTTATACCTCCTCACTCCAGTTTATAGGTGGAGAATCTGATGCATAGTTAGTTGTACTGCAGCGATAGCTCTGCTAGCAAATGTCAACATCTGTCAATGAAAACACAGACAATCTTTTCACTTTTTTTGTGGAAGATTTGTCTCTTTTTTCAACCAGCTGTAGCTAGAGGTGTCGTATTGCAAATTTCTTGTTATTTTTCTATCAAGGCACAATTCATCACAGGGGTAAATAGGTATTGCTACTCCAGGTTAAAAATTCTCAAATGAATGTGCTATTTCTACACTGGGACACCCCCTATGGTAGGGGGTGTTTCCCAAAATTACAAGTTTTGTCAGCATGTTGGGCAAAAGAGTACAGCTGGGTAAAATAATTTTCAGCTAATAGTTTATTTGCCCAGCCATGAAGTTTCAAGGTAACTGAACCTGTTTGTGAAATCTGGTCAAATTTGGTGAATAGTTTCAGCTGGAAAAAAAAAAGAGGATTTTTTTCCCTAGAAAAAATCAAAGTGTTTCATTTCAAAACAAGGGTTTGTTTTGAAGTTTAACTAGATTTAACCAAAAACAAAGGGTAAAAAACCTTAGTGAGGAGGAAAGATAGCTCCCTTGGCTAAGAGAAGGGACTGTGGTTTATATGTATCTAGAAATGACAGCAGGGCTGTGTGTTCTATGGGTAGACAGTTGCTGTGTGTGTCTGGGTGTGAGTGTGGGTGTATGCCCACACAATAGGGTTCCTATCTGATCTTGCACATGTGCAGACGGTGCCTCTCTGGCTGTTGCTGTGAGTGCACATGCCACTCATGCTTTCAGAGTGTGTCCATGTGACCTGTGTGTGCATACATTGGGCATCCCTGCGAATGCATATCGTATCTCAGCACCCACCTTACCCTCTGTACTTCAGGGTGATGAATTCCATCCTACAGATCCAAGGGCAATTAAGCACCCTCGCTTCTCCATTCTCAAGGTGGCAAAATGTACCCTTATGGTGACTGGTGAGAAGAGGTCAATCTCTCCAAAGAGCATCTGGTGCATCCAAGCCATCAACCCTTCCAGATTAGATTTTCTCAATTCCACAAGGAGTAAAAAAAGGGGGGCATGTGGGGGGAAGAATCGTATCATAGGCACTTTAAAAAGTGAAAGAAGAAAGGGAGAAAAGGTTTCTGCATCCCACACACATTGTTCTCTTTCAGCTGCTAGCTTGTTAAACACCCCGTTAGCCGGCTTGTGTGAGTCATGCAGTCAAATGAAAGGAGCCCCCACAGTGCCAACTTGGATTCGGTCCTTAGCCAGGAAAGTTTGCTAAGAGCTTTGATTTTCAAGAGAGACTTTAGCTGAGTTTGTTTTGTCTCTGTTCTCCTGCAGGAAAGTTTTCATTTAGGAAGGGGTTTGATTGGGGAGTGTAAGTGATAGATGGGCAGCAGGGGGCAAACTCCTGTCCAGCATCCTGCATTCCCTGCCAGACGTTCAACGAGTTTGCTTGTTCTAGTCTCTCACCATGCTGGTCTTGCAGCGTCCAGCTCCTGGGTCTGGGTTCCCCCCAAACCTCCCAACTCCTGATCAAACACAGAAGGAATTGACCTGGACTGTGGCTTCTACCAGAGGGGAAGGTCTCTGGGCTGTTTCCCGACCCACGGGGTGAATCTGTGAGGCAAGCAAATCCGCCAATAAGCACAGGACCCACCAAGGTAGAGGAGGAACTTTGTCACAGTATGTAGAGACAGGGTTGCATGGGGGTACTGACCTAGATCCACAACCACTACACCTTTGAACACTGTAAGGGAAGAAAGCAACCAAATATAAGCGGCCAAACCCAGATCACAGTCCACATGGTGTATAACTATATGCAAGTGTGAATAACAGAGGCAAGTGACTCACATTCCCAGGCCATTGTGATCACCTATTCTGACCTCCTGTATAACACAGGCCAGAGAACTTTCCCAGAACAATCCCTTTTGAAATGTACATATGTAGTGTTTTGTATTATAGCATACGTATGTAGACATTCAGATGCAATGGTAATGAGCTACATGAAATGCCTATGAAATACAATTTTGAGTTGATAATGGGGACCTCTAATAATGGATTTGTGCAAAGCAACAGTGTGATGTGGTGGGACTCACCACTCTGGCACCTCCTGCTGGCTGTCATGGGAATTAGCTCTGCTCAACAGGACTCCCTCCTCTGGTGGCCACGCCACTGTCACTTTTGTTCCTGGACCCATGCCACTCCCAGGAATGTGGTGTCCACTTCAGTGACACTACTCTCCGGCTGTGCCACACTCCATGTTCTCCCCTTCCAGAGGGACCTGCAGTCTCAGTCCAGCCACTCCCTCAGTGGCAACTGCAGTCCATTGTCCCAGGGCTGCTCCCCATGTGGCTCCAGCACCCTCTTCTGCCCTTACATCAGGGCCTCAGCCTGCAGCCCCTAGCAGCCAGCCAGGAGCTTTCTCTAGCTCCCCCAGTCCCTGCTTGCAGCACTGCTCTGTCCCAGGTGCTGGCGCTCCTTCTTCCTGCTAGGAGCCTGGTCTTCTCCCCTGGAGCTCCAGTCAGCTACTCAAGCTGCTCTGCCCCACAGCTCTTCTTATATGGGCCATCCAGGCCCTGATTGGCTGCTTCTCCCAGCCCTTCTCTGATTGGCTGCCTCCTGCATAGCCTCCCTAGGGCTCTATTAACCCCTTAGAGCCCAGTGTGGGGCAGGCGCCGCATCACAAACAGAAAAGTTGAACAAACTAAGTTATTATTTTAAGAAGAGAATTTTTCTTCCTGCAACAGATTTCCTGAATAAAATTGCCAAACAATATCTAAAAATTAAGAAAAAACGGCTGTAAGAAATCGTAGTAACCTTGCAAGATTTTCCATCCCTTTATTAATTGTACTTGAACTGAGCAATCCTATACAAAAGAAAAACATTACTAACTGCAACTTTATGAGGCTGCTTTTTCAGCCTTCACCATGGCTTATTTTTATGAGTTTTACCTCTCTTTCTGGTCTCAGAATGCCCACAAGCTCTGTGTGTGTTTTTCTACTTCATTCCTTCTCTGAAATTGTTTAATAGAACACAGTATTACCGTATTTTTCCGTGTATAAGACTATACTTTTTTTTAAAAAAATCGTTAGAAAAAAAAATGGTCGTCTTATTATAACACGGAAGTGAGGAGAACCGCGAACCGCTGGCTGCGAAACTGCCCCTGAACCCTGCTCCTGACTGCCCCCCATCCATCCTTTCTGACTGCCCCAACCCCCCCCACCCCCCCCCCTTCCCCCCCCAATCCCCCTCCTCCTGCCCCCCCCCCCCCCCCCCACCCCCCCTCCCCACCCCCCTGCCTCTCCCCTCTCCCTCCCCCTCCCCCCCCCTGCCCTGGCGTGGCTGGCGGCTGGCGGCGCTACAGTCCAGCTGGGGCTGGGAGGGCGGGGCCGGGGGCAGCTGGCGGCAGGGGAGGGAGGGCCGAGCCGCGGGGCGGAGGATGCGCGGGGCGGCCGGGAGCGAGGCGCGAGCTGCGCCGCGGCCGCCGCCGAGCTGCCAGCCGGCCGCCGCCCCGCCGCGCCGCCCCGCAGAGCGGCCGAGGGGCGGGGCCGTGGCAGAGCCGGGCATCTGCGGGGGCTGGAGGCACAGCGGGGAGCCGGCATCGCGCGGCTGCAGATCCGGGACGCGGCAGGGCCGGGCCGGGGGGGGGCAGGGGCGGCAGCCGGGGGGGCGCCGGGCGGGGGCGGGGGCAGGGCGGGGCCGGCGGGGGGAGGCGGGCGGGGCGGGGGGCGCGGCGGGAGCGCGGGGCCGGAGGCGGCAGGAGGACGCGGGGCGGAGGGGGCGGCGGGAGTCGGGAGGGGGGCGCGGGCGGGGGAGGGAGCAGGGCGGGGGCGCCGGCCGGGAAGGCGGGCGCGCAGAGGGGACCAACTCCCTCCCCCTCTCCTCCTCTTCTACCTGGCGGCTTCCTTCCTGGCCTGCTGGCCTGGGCGGCCTGAGGCAAAACAAAGCAAAAACAAAACAAAAAAAAACAAAAAAAAAAACAAACAAAACAAAAAAGGGCAAAACAGGAGGAAGAAAAACGAGAGGGGCCGCACCCCTCCTCCTGCCCCCGACCCCCCCTGCCTGCCCTGCCTGCCCTCCTCTGCTGCCTCGCCAGCCACTGCCGGCTGCCTACAGGGCTACAAAAAAGTGAACAATGGCCAAAAAAAAAAAAAAAAAAATGAAAAATAGGATTGGGTGTGGAATGCCCAGCACGAGCTGCCAGCTAGCTTGCCTGCACTCCCTGCCAGCTGGGTGCCTGAATCACTCACCTCAAAACCTCACGCAACGAACCACGAAACCACCACTGCAAACACTGACCTTATGTAAGAATGCGTAAACCAGTGGTGGAGGAACACAGGACCGGGGTGGAGAGCGCGCAGGGAGATGCGAGAGGCGTGGAAAAGACAAAAAGGGAATAAAAAAAAAATGTCTGTCGGAAATAAAAAAAAAATAAAAAAAGAAATAAATAAATAAAAAAAAAAAATATAAATAAGAAAAAATAAAACTGAAAAAAGACGCAGAGAGATAAGAAGAGACAGTTTGGAGAGACAGAGAGACAGTCCTCCCTCTGAGGAGAAAAAGAGAGAAGGCTTAAGAAACCAAAAAAGAAAAGAACAGAGAAAAGAGCAAAAAGAAGGCCAAAAAAAAAGGCCAAAAGAGGGAGTAGGAGAAGCAGTGGAGCAGCACTTGGATTGAGGCTTAAGCAGCAGAAGCAAGTATGTGTTAATTCAAAAGCAGCAAGATCAGGTTGCATAGCATAGCAGTGCACCTTGATAGATGACTCACCTGCGAGATAATGACTTTCAGGTGAACTGCCACAGAAGTCTTCACCCAGACCAGATGCAAGAAGAGCACTTGCATCTACAGAACCTGCTTACTCTTCTGCTCTTTCACTGGCACATATGCTGCTGAGATTAATATCAGGTAGTACTACAAGATCCAACTTGCTAAGAGGTAAATGATAATTGGGAAGAGGAAAATTGAAATGAAATGGTGAATTTGAGGTTTTACAATTTTGTAAGGAGAGAAGGGTTGGCAATGAGACAGAGGATGAAAGAGAAAATGAAAGTTAAGTTAGACAGGTAAAAATAAAGATAAAATAAGGTAGTTAAAAAATATAAAAATACCATTTAATGATTTTGATCAAAGATAACATTTTGAAAATTTTCAGATTGCTTCGTTGGAATCAAGATTGCAAACAGAAAAACAACACTGAAAACAGTACAAAATAAAACAAAAAAGACACATCAAAACAACAAAACTGAATGCAAGTGGCCTTGAAACTTGCTACTATACTGCCTCTTATTTACAAACATGCTTGCATTATTTAAGAGACCCTAACCACCTGAGAAAATATGACCAATATCATGAAGGATGTGCATGAGAAGATGAATTATTGGGAGGGATGGAATGAAGGAAGGCATGAGATTTGGTTTAGTTTGGCCAGACCTTTGGGGCTCTTAAAGAGTTCAGAGCACAAGAATCTGAAAGACAAAGAAGACAGCAACAGAAAGATACAGTTGTGGCAGTTATTTGCACAGCTACTTACAGGTCAGCTACAGCCACTAGGTGTTTCCAAGAAGAAGCCAGTCAGCTACATGAGAGAAATAGATGGATTCAAAGGTAGAGTGAGGGTAGATGAGAGAAGAAAAGAGTCTGGAAAAAAAAAAAGAACAACCTGAGGTAAAAAATTGGGGTTAAAAAAAACAAAATAACTGTGTCTGACTCATGAAATGTGAGGTCCAACCAAGAAGCAATATGGTGACAAAACTGTGTGAAGAACTTCAAGAGGCTGATCTCATATATAAGAAGTAGACATCAGTAGGAAGAAGTCATACTAATAGAAGAGAAGAAATGATAGTGCAGAAGAAGTGAGAAGATGAAGAAGGCACAATAGAGCAATAAAGGCTGAGAAAAGTGGATGCAATAATAGATAGTGATTGATAAAAAGATAAGTGTAATGCTATGTAAATATATACTAATTAATAAATAAAAATGTAAATATTTAATGTTGGGTGTTTTTATTTAAAAATTTTTTATTTTAAAAAAAATTTATTCTTAAAAAAGTTAAATATTTATTAAAAAAAGTATTTCTCTTCTCTGACTGGGAGAATGCAACAATTATGACAAGGCTCCTAGTACAAATGTTCACAGAAAGCAAATGTATTTTCTGCAGGCATTGAGCGAGGAAGCTTACAAAATTCTTCCTATGAGCATTTGCATAGGTAAAGCTCCATCACGCAGATGTTGGAGGAACCTGAACACAGAAGACGGGGTGGAGGTGAGCACAGATGAAAGGAATTAATTAAAAAATTTAAACAAATATGCACTGAAAATGTCTTACAGTAAATAATATGTACATTGTGCAAGCCTTGTCTGAGAGTGTGAATAAGAATGTAGGTGCTTCACAATGTGTGTGTGTGTGTGTGTCTAAGGGTGTGCAAGTTCAAATGTGAATTGAAATAACTAAAATTTTAGGCCAACATTATCTAAGTTAGGTGCATAATCTTACTCTCCTTTATTTAGGTTACTAAACAAGTTACTTGATTTTCAGAAGTCCTGACGATAATGGGAGGTGCTGGATGGCCAAAACTTTTGAAAATTAGGTTACTTAATTAGGTGGCTAAATATGGACTTAGGAGCCTAACTTCAAGCACTGATCCCTGGTCTTAAATGTGTTCAAAATAAGGAGAAAAAGATGTGGCTTTCCTTTTCCTGGCTCTACTTACCACCTCAGAGAATGAGAGAAATGGAAGGCAGAGTGGTATCTCTTTTCTTTGTTTGCTTTCTATACTTACATCCAGATTTCAGTGTGACATTCTATACCTTGGAGGAGCGTACTGTAACCCTCATATTCCTCATTTTCATATAATCTTGATCTTACATATAAAGCATGCCTTGTAAGATATCAGGGGAAAGGTTATGATCTGCTGAAAGTCATTTCTCTAGCCATATATTTGTATCCTTAATGCAGAGGAAGTTATGAGAATTGTGTTGTATCATGGTCACTAAAAACATGCTGTAAGTTGGGGAATCAGCCAGATATTAGCTCCCCAGAGGCAACAGCAAGGAAAGTAACCAATGCCCGGGCGGGGTGTCAAACAACCCATCGTGCAGCAAGGGAGCTACAATGCAATGACTCACCTGCATGAGGTCACACCAGGGGAATTGCTCAACCTTGCTTGGAGAGACTCAGCAATACCCCCCAGACATGCCTGGACTTGTGCTCCCCAAGCACATGGACTGAGGGTATAAAACAGACAGAGTGGACACATACTGGGCCCTTCTCCTGCCCCCACCTTCGCTGTAAGCAACTAAGACACTGAGAAGAAGACAGGACTCCAACAGAGGAAATTCACCCAGGTTTAAGGAACAAACCTGTATATTAAGGACTGCAATATCCAGTGGGGTGAGAAAAACTGCTTTATCTAGATGTTGCCCAGTCTAATAGGGTTGAGAGTTTAGACTGCATGCTTATATTTTCTTTTCTTTTGGTAACCACTGACTTTTTGCCTATCACTTAATATCACTTAAAATCTACCTTTTATAGTCAATAAATTTGTTTAATTGTTTATCTTTATCACTGAGTTTGTATGAAGTGTGGGGAAAATCTGCTCAGTTTTGCAAAGGCTGGTGTATGTCCACTTTCCATTGTTGAAGTGGTGAACCAATTAATAAATTTGCACTGCCCAACTTGAGCAGTGCAAGATGGTATATTCCTGAGGTACAGTTCTAGGGACTAGGGGGATTTGGCTGATGCCTTTCTCTGTGTGATTCATGAGGGGCTCTGGGAGCATTCATGCAATATAGCTGGGTGTGGTGATCCATATTCAGTTGTGCTGAGTGATCACAGCTCCTGGAGGGGTTGCTGCTGGTCACTAGCAAGGCATTGTGAGAGACAGCCCAGGCTGGGGAGAGTTCAGGGGGCACAGTCCCAGGGTGCATCCTGGTCCCAAGCTGCACCCCAGGGGAATCCCATCACATTCAGATCCTCAAATTAAGGTATTGACAATGGTTTCTGTAGAAAGTCTCTCTCTCTCCAGACCTCTGAGTAAAAGAAACAAAAATATAACAACATTTTGAAAACCCCTGAGGATGCCTTTAAATTGCTTTTCTATACATACAAATATCATGACTGTAAAATCCTGGGAGCTTCCACGGTTAGAAGCACATGGTGTGTATCCCATTGGAGAACTGGGAATCTCCCCTTCCATACTCCAGTTACTATAGCTGCAAGGCAGAGAGGCAGGATGGTCCAATGGTTTAAGGTACTAGCCTAGGACTTAGGTTCTATTCCCTCATGCCCCAGGTTTTCAGTATGCCCATAGATAAGGCTCTGTGCCTCAGTTCCCTATCTGTAAAATGGGTTATGAAAGAACCACCCTTCCTTGCAGGGGCTTAGTGAGAATAAATACCTTAAAAATTGTGTGGCACTCAGACAGATAGAAGCCATATTGGTGCCTAACAGAGGCTAGTGCAAGACTGAATGTTGCCCATCCTGGGCTTCAAGCCATTGCTATTCTGGGGAGAAAAAAAAAACATTTCTCTGACAGGTGCCTTTTTGCTTTTCAGAATGGTGGTAGTTTGACATCACTAAGAGTCTGAGTCCCAGGAGCAATAGACTAGTGAGCCAAGATATACGATAAATAAATTTATCACATAACCCAAAATGTATCACATACTTATCAGGACCACATAGGTGGGAAAGAGAGACAGAGTGTGAGATTAGAGCTGATCAAGTTATTCACTGCAATTAAATTAGTTTATACATTTAACCCTTTATTGTTCTTTGTCAGTTGTTGGGAAACGGAACTCACTTTCCATAGCACCAGTTAAGGCAATGGAGGGTCTCCCGCTGACTTCTGCAAATGTTGGCTCCTGTCCTTAATGCCCAGTCCTACAAACACTAAGGCACCTGCTTAACTTTAAGAAGTGGGTGGGTCCATTGAATTCAACAGGACTATTCATAGGCATAAAGTTAAGCAGGGTCCTATTTGCTATTCAGACCTGTACCATTCATAGTTTTAAGGTAAAACAGCCTACTTTGCATACTGTTCACTTTTAATAATTTGCTATGTGTTATTTGTGGGGTGGGATTGGTCGGCTAAGTAACTTGGTATTGTTTCTGCCCCCTGATTGGGTGCTGGAAACTTTTGAAACAGAAGAATGATGGGTGGCAAGTGGTGAACAACAAATAGCAATTAGTGAATACTCTTATTTGTGCACAAATATGCTTGTTTGCATGCAACTCCAGAACATCAGTGTGAACAAAACTGATGTTATAGGTTCCTCCCCCACTTGGAGCTGTTGGGTTCCAAGATGGGGACCTGCATGGACTCCTCTAAACTAAAATCCTAGTTTAGATCTGGTTTTCGCTGCCACCAGTTACGTTTAAAGTGGATAACACACTGCCTGTCCCCCAAGCTTCCCCTGGGGAACCCAGATTCAAACCCCTTGAATCTCACCAGAGAGAGAGAAACAGCCAGTTCCCCTCCCCCACTTCCGTCTCTCCAGCCTGCTCCGGAGAGATTACACACCAAGTCAAATCCTTGACTCAACACAAAGAGGGACTCATCTCCCCGTCCCCTTCCCTAGTCCTTGGGGAAAATACCTTGATTCAAACTCCTTGAATCTCTACACACAGGGAAGCAGCCCACTTCCCCCCTCCCTCTCTCCTAGCCACTCTGGAGAGATACACACCGATTCAACTCTGTGAATCACCCTCAGGAGGAACTCACTCTTCCCCCCTCCCCTTCCCTTGACTCTCCACAAGAGAAGGACTTAACCAAGTCCAAAGAAAAGAAAAGAATTTATTAAAAGAACAAAAAAAGAAAGTATACTATCTCTGTTATACCAGGATGCAAAAATACAGGGTCTAACTTATAAAAACTGGAGAGACTTCCCCTCCCTCCTCCTCAGCATAATCAAAGTAACAGCAAACAGGAATAAAGAATTCCTTCAGTAAACACACAATTGCAAATGTAGAAATCAAATTATAAGACTAATCTGCCTTTCTAATACTCACTATACTGGATAGTAGGAAATACTCCAGGAGAACTTGGAGACATGACTGGCCTCTCTTAGATCCAAAGAGAGAACACAGAGCAAACAAGGAACCCAGACAAAGACTTCCCTCCACAGAGATTTGAAATTATCCTGTCCCTTGATTGGTCCTCTGGTCAGGTGTTTTTCAGGTTACTGAGCTTGTTAACCCTTTCCAGGTTAAAGAGACCTTAACCCTGATCTGTTTATTTATGACAACTGCAAACACACAAATGTTTGTGAATCGTGAATGAAAAGCATGATGAACATGTATAAATCAAACAGGCACTTGGAATTTAAGTTGGTGTTCATGCATTGGTTTTGCAATATAGATAATCTCTAATAGGTATACCTATGTAAACATACATTAGTTCATATAGCTGTAATTATTATATCTATGATCTACTGTATGGACCCAGACCCCACACAAACACACATATATACATATGATTATAGCATATATTTGATATAATGTACATATTTATGTATAGCACATGACCTAACCAGCAATGAGCACTGCAGAAATGTTGCCCAGTGTCCCAAGGTCTGCTAGCATTTTGTAAACCTTTCCAAACATCCCTTCGCCCTAAAAGTTTCTTCTTCCACAGCCCCAGATTATTTTACACTAACAGGCCAGCACCTATTTCTGTTGCAGATGGCTGTAAATTGTGTTACGGACTGAACATGGTCCTTTGTTTCCATGGCAGCAGTAAGAAGATTCCACTTGTACACTCCCTACGATTAACATGAAAACAAAAATAAACTAGAATAGTGACTTAATTCTTCCCACTCTGTGACCTTGCGGAAACTTTAATTTTCTGAGCTAAGTCAGGAGCTTCAGGCTTCCAGTGTCGCTACTCCAGCTGATTTTGTTGTTGTTTAAGCTATGCCTAATAGGGTGACCAGATGTCCCAATTGTATAGGGACAGTCCCGATATTTGGGGCCTAATGTTATATAGGCACCTATTACCCCCCACCTCATCCCGATTTTTCATACTTGCTGTCTGGTCACCCTAATGCCTAACCACTGAAACCACCAGCTAAAGGACTGCACCAACTTGTTTTCCTGAGGCAGCTGTGCCACCTTGCCCTGCATGAGCTCATAAACTAAGTAAGCATGGATAGTACTTGAATGTGAGACCACCCTGGAAATGCCAGTTGTGCCAGGAAATGGTGGTGGTTATTGAGTAGGAGGAGGAGTTTTTGAGCAGACAGCTCAGTATGGCATGAAGAAGTCTGTGTTGCTAGAGTTTCTGCCTTTTGGATGAGAGTCAAAATGGAGGGCCTAGAGCTGGAAAAACTATTCATAGTCATTTATCTGACTAGTGTAGCCCTTTTGTTCTGTTTCTGACCCACCAGCAGACTAACAAAATAAAAGTTCTTTATTCAGAATTGTTTAAACCCTTTATGCAGGACCGGCTCCAGGGTTTTTGCCGCCCCAAGCGGAGGGAAAAAAAAAAAAAAAAGCCGCGATCGCAATTGCAGTCAGTGGCACTCCGGTAGCAGCGCCACCGCGCCGCTTTCTTCTTCAGCGGGAATTTGGCAGTAGGTGCTTCCCTCTGAGAGGGATCCGCCACCGAATTTCCACCGAACAGCCCAAGTGCCGCCCCTTCCCCTTGGCCGCCCCAAACACCTGCTTGCTGGGCTGGTGCCTGGAGCCGGCCCTGCCTTTATGGAAACACACTTCAGCCTACCAGTTGTTTGAAACCATCTCTGATGTTTGCATGCTAATTTGCATGTGCAGTTTCAGCAAATGTGCACCCAAGTGCAGGGCCGCCCAGAGGATTCCGGGGGCCTGGGGTCTTCGGCGGTGGGGGGCCCCCGCTTCAGCAGTAATTCAGCGGCGGGGGGGGGGTCCTTCCGCTCTGGGACCCCCCGCCGAAGTGCCCCAAAGACCCCGGTGGGGGCCCCCTGCCGCCGAATTACCGCCGAAGCGGGACCCACCGCCGAAGTGCAGCTGGGTCTTCGGCAGTAATTCGGCAGCGGGGGGCCCCTGCCACGTGTCTTTGGGATACTTTGGCGGCGGGTCCCAGAACAGAAGGGCCCCCCGCCGCCGAATTACCGCCAAAGACCCGGCTGCACTTCGGCGGCGGGTCCCGCTTCGACGGTAATTCAGCGGCGGGGGACTCCCTGCCGGCGAAGACTGGGAGCAGAAGCTCCGGGGGTCTGGGCTCCGCAAGATTTTTCTGGGGCCCCTGGAACGAGCGAAGGACCCTGCTCCAGGGCCCCCAAAAACTCTTGTGGGGGCCCCTGTGGGGCCTGGGGAAAATTGCCCCACTTGGCCCCCCCGGGCGGCCCTGCCCAAGTGCAGCAACTGCATGCGCGTATGGTAAATTACAGTATATGCGTAATGGGCTGTTTAAATGCACAAACATGGTTATGGTTGATGATTCAAAGTACACGTTTTTAATAAAAATTAAATTTTTTATAATCCTGTCAAAGATTATTCTAAATTCTGTGCAACAGCTCAGTGCACTAGATGTACTAAATAAAGGCACCCCCTTCAGAAGTCTGGCATCCTTTGCTATCTCTAGGGCCTGATCCTATAGACCCTTACTCATGTAGGCAGCCCTAGATAACTAGTGATCTAAGTTAGGATCAGGCCCCACAATCAGTGCCCACTACAAAACATTAAATTTCATCAGATCAGAGGCACTAGCCTCAGTGTTAGGATTCCGTCACCCCTTGTTTTAAACTCTCTGCTATTTGGCTTTCAACATTGAATAACTTCTGCATTATTTTTCACTTCTCCTTTCATAATTATTTTCAAAATAAAAGGTAATGCTTGAGTGACCTCAGTCTGCCCTTTATGTGGTTTTCCCAGTTTCAGACTAAATCACTGGGCCACGCCAACAGGCTGGGCTAGAGGGAGAGGTACCGTAGGAGAGGAAATCACAAGTTGCACCACCAGCAAATTTAAGGCCTGATCTTGCAAGCCATCTCCATGCAGAATGAGTCCAGTGGGAATTCTGTGTATGAAGGGCTTTCGGGAATAGGCCCTTGTCGCCCACCCCATCCCTTTTTCTCTAACACTCAGCTTTCCACACCATGACAAAAATAGACACTTCGAAAATTGCACTGTTGATGGCTGGCAGATGGATGTAGATTTGTAAGTAGCTTTGGAAAGATCTGCATCCAGCTGTCTAGCTAATGTTGCCCCATGCCAGATCTCATGCCCTCTCTGTAACCTATACCCCTTTGCTCCAGCTCTGTGGGACATAGAAATACATACCCTGCCTAGCTGAGATCTTTCCAAGTAATTGAGGGTTCCTACTGAAGCTGTGGCCCCAGTGTGCCTTACTCTCTAGCTGCTGTGTTAGCGTTCCTCAAGGAATCTCAATAGCTCTAGGAGACTCTGAATAACTTAGTCTCTTAGCTAGAGAGAGCGGATGTCTGTATAAAGCAAAGTCAAAAGAAAAGGTGCTAGTGGAGCTGCCTTCACACCAAGAAAGAGCTCACAGGAGCTCACGCCAGCAGCAGAACATCAAGCCGCTGTGTGCAAACATTTCCTCTTTGAAGATTCATTTCTCCCAACAGGGGTGTGAATAAAAGAGCCGTATGCCAGCATTACTGCATAATGCCTGAACAGATCCCTTCCTTCAAATGTCATCTGCTTAGCCTCTCCAATAGCAGCCCTCACTGCAGGGAGCTTCCACACATTGAATTCTCAGCTTCAGTCTTATTGTTCTTCTCCTTCCTCCTCACACCTGGCAAAAGGTGAGTATCTCTCTCCTTAGAGTGCCTCAGCTGAAAGGAGCCTCTGAGCTGTTTTGACTGTATTGCAAGCCTCTGCCAGAGCAGTGGTGAAAATGGTGGCAGTCATAACCTGTGGTAGATAGTTCCTTCCTTCCTTCAGTGCACATATCCTGACTCAACAGGCAGTAGCACCAGAAGGGCATTGTCAGGCTAGATATCCATTGAGGAGGTGCCTTCAGTGTCCCCTCAATGCCCAATCAGGTTTAATGGTGCTCCCAGACAGTAGCACTGGCTGTGTCACACCTCAAGACACTTGCAATATGGGCAGGGTGCTGAACTTTACAGCCCCAGGCTAGCACTGGGCAAGCAGCGCCCCCAGGATTCCTCAGTAAGACAGGAGGTTTGTTTAGTGGTCAGGGCAGCAGAATGGCCACTATTCCCAGCTCTTCCACTGACTCACTGTCTCTGGTTACCTCTGCAGACCTCAGGGAGAGGTCTGTGAAGCTCATGTGGGCAAGTCATGTAACCCCTCAGTACCTCAGTTTCCCCATATGTCAGAGGTTTATAGTAGTCTTGATACTCACAGAGGGGAGCTGTGGCTTTGGTTATTTAACATTTGTAAGGTGTTTTGAGACCCTTGGATAAAAGGCAGCTATAAAAGAACAGCATATGTCTAATAAAGTTGTAGTCACAATTTCGCTTTTCTTTGTGGAAAAACTGTGGGGCCCTAAGCAGAACTGGAGAGGACTACGATCCCAGAGTCTGATTTCCTAGCATCAAAAGGCTATTGCCAATACAGTCTTCATTTAGATCAGATAACAGCTCTTGAGGCCTCAGGATTCATGAAGTCCATGACCCTTTCTTTGTATTATTCTTAAAGGAGCCACAGTTCTTCTGAAAATTCATGTGTTGCCTCCTTCAATATCTCAGCGATAACTTTTAGACTATGAAGTCAACACTTTTCTGCGTTTATTGAGGTAAAGCAGCAGTGCCACCCTTTGGTTAGTCAAATTCATAAATGTCTTGGACGTTGCAGTCTCAGCCTGTTATTCCCTTCCCAGGCAGCGGTCAAGTCAACCACTATCTACCTTGCTCAAGAGTTGATCACCAGGGTCAGAGGAACAATATCATAATGTGTTCTGATGGTGTTTTTTGTGTCTCTTCTGAACAACCCCCACCCACCTTTTCCAAAGGACTTCTTGTTGTATCTCCTTACACTGTCAGGTGATCATGTGGGATCAGTTCTGGTCGCCCCATCTCAAAAAAGATGTATTAAAATTGGGAAAAGTACAGAGAAGGACAACAAAAATGATTGGGGTATGGCACAGCTTCCATGCGAGGAGAGAATTAAAAACCTGGGCCACTTCAGCTTGGAAAAGAGACAACTAAGGGTGGGGGAGATGATAGAGATCTATACACTCATGACTGGTGTGGAGAAAGTGAATAAAGCAGTATTATTTACCCCTTCATATAATGCACAAACCAGGGATCACCCAATGAAATTAATAGGTAGCAGGCTTAAAACAAACAAAAGGAAGTACTTCTTCACAAAACGCATGGTTAACCTGTGGAACTCATTGCCAAGGGATGTTGTGAAGGCTTAAAGTATAACTGGGTTCATAAAAGAATTAGATAAGTTGATGGAAGATAGGTTCATCAATGGCTATTAGCCATGATGGTCAGAGACAATCCTCATGCTCTGGATGTCCCTAAACCTTTGACTTACAGAAGCTGGGACTGGACAGCAGGAGATGGATCATTAAATAATTGCCCTATTCTGTTTATGCCCTCTGAAGTAGCTGGCAGCAGCCACCGTCAGCAGACAGGATACTGGGCGAGACAGACCATTGGTCTGACCCAGTATGGCAATTTGTGTGCTTTTATGGCTCAGTGTAACACAAACACTGACACAGTTTGTGTTGAGGATTACACTTGTGTTGTGTTTTTCCCCCAGTGAGAGCTGGAAGGAGGTAGGATCTTGCCAAAAGCCACCTTATCCTTTTGCTCTCTGCATGTCAAAACAGCAGCCTGGGCTATGGTGAGAGAAGGAAAGTAATGTGATTGGTTGGCTTACGTCCAGTATACCATCATACACAGTGAAGGGTTTGGACTAGTTCTGTCTCTGTCTCCCACCCTCTCTGACAGAGAAAATAATGCTCACAGGACGAATACAGCACTGGAAAATCCCAGAGGAATCCAGACCTGGAAGTCTCGTTCTCTAAACTACAAACATTAAATCTCCCAGAACTATTTATACTTGTCTTTATTTAAATACCACCGCCTCTCAAAAGAAAAAAAACATTCTCAGACATATGTGCACACAGTAAACTTTCTCTCATGCCCACACACTCTGACACAAACATACCCACTCACAAAACAAATGCACACACACACACACACATCCCAACACACTCAACACCTTCCCACCTCTTGTGTACACACATACACACACACACACACACTTCTTCTGAACCTTCTATGCGAAAGAAAGTTCTATTCTCATAACTGTCCTGTGCCATGTAGTCCTCAAGACCAGACAAGAGACTATGATGATGTTTCATCTCAATAATTAATAAATTTAGGGTGAAATTCACCCCAGTGCAGAAGGCTAGCATGAGTCTTAAGTCCCAGAACAAGTCTGACCATCACCAGGGCCGGCTCTAGGTTTTTTGCTGCCCCAAGCAAAAAAAAATTTGGCTGCCCCCCGTCCCAGCCCTGGGCTCCCCCCTGTACCTTCCTGCTGCCTCAATCCTGGGCTCTCCCCCCACTGACCCACACCCCCTGCCGCCCCAGCACTGGGCTTCCCCCTTTCCTCCCCACCAGTGCCCTCCCCCCACCCTGCTGCTACCCCAGCCCTGGGCTCCCCCCCCACCAGTGCCTTCCCCCCCCACACACACACACACCTCCTGCCTCCCCAGCCCTGGGTCACTGGTAATTCTCCCAGGGCATGTCATTCAGCAGGAATTTTGGATGTGCACAAAACACAGACAGGATTGGTTCCCATATAGTTACAGAGCTGCAGTAAAGTGGAACAATTTTCAGCTTGTGTGATTGGAGGATATCTGGATGCATATTATAAGACTGTCCTCCATAAATGAGGAAAAGTTGAGGTGCCTTGATTATTCTTTTGTTCCACTCTTTCTTTCTATGGGGAATTTGCCAATGCAATATCACTGTCTTCCTTTTAAACAAACAAAAAGGCAATGGCTGTTGAAAATAGCAATTCCAGTGCTAATAAGCATTTCTTGCTCAATTTTATTCTGCTTTTTCTACAGCAAGTTACAGTGGATCAGTATATTTGATTTGGGAGAAATGAAGTAACAGCTGCCCAAACTGAGCTTGAGCACTCCTGAATTTTGAGGTGTTCAAATCTGGAAGGCAGGTGCTGGGGGGGGGGCGGGTCTGTGGGCTCCACGGGGGAGCATGGCAGCAATGTGTCTGGAGCTGCATGGAGCCAGACATGCTGGCCTGAGTGGCACGGTAAGGGGGCTGGGTGTTGGAGAAGGGGTAGAGGGTTCCAGGGGGCAGTCAAGGGACAGGGAGCAGGGGTGGTTGGATGGGGCAGAGGTTCAGGGGGGCAGTCAGGGGACAGGCAGCAGTAGGATAGGCATGGGAGTCTCAGGGGTTTATCAGGGGACAGGTAGGGGGTGGGGTTCTGGGGGTCTCAGAAGGGGGCAGTTGGGAACAAGGAGCAGCGGCATTTAGATAGGGGGTGGGGTCCTGGGGGGCAGTTAGGGGCAGGAGTCCCAGGAGAGGGGTATCAGGGGACAAGGACCAGCGGTGTTAGATAGGGGGTGGGGATCCTGGGGCGCAGTTGGGGCAGGGGTCCGGGGCGGGGGCAAACAGCAGCTGCGTGCCAGGATTCAAAGGGCTCTGGGCTGCCCGCAGCCGCGGGGAGCCCTGAGCCCTTTAAATCCCAGCCGGGGCTGGGAATCTCTGTGGGCAGCCCAGAGCCCTCTGACTCCCCGGGGCTGGGATTTAAAGGGCTCTGAGCTCCCCGCGGCTGCCGGCAGCCCAGAGCCTTTTGATTCCCGGCGGGGGCTGGGATTTAAAGGGCTCAGGGCTCCCTGCGGCTGCGGGCAGCCCAGAGCCCTCTGACTCCCGGCCGCTGCCGGGATTCAAAGGCAGGGCCGCCCCAAGTAGAGCGCCGAATTGCCGCCCTGGGCAGGGGGGAGGGGGCGGTCCGTGTGCCCTTAGGGCGGCAGGCGCGTTTCCGCGGCAGTGGCAATTCGGCGGCAGCTTCTATGTTTAGCTGAAGCCGCCCCGGACAGCTAAACATAGAAGCTGCCGCGGAATTGCCGCTGCCGCGGAAACGCGCCTGCCGCCCTAAGGGCACACAGACTGCCCGCCGGCGGCGGCAATTCGGCGCGCTACTTGGGGGCAAAACAAGGGGGACTGCCGCCCCTTGGAGAATGCCGCCCCAAGCACCAGCTTGGAACGCTGGTGCCTGGAGCCGGCCCTGACCATCACTGCATGGGGGTGAACTTCACTCTCATTGCCTGAACAAGGTAAAATAGCTTGTAAGAGCCAGCTGAAAGGTTAGGGACGATCTGGTTCATGTGGTTACCAACAACACTTCTCAATATGTGGCCAGTCATCCGTAACTCTCTGATAGTTACAGCAGAAAAGTTAATTTAAATGCCTTTTGTCTGGCAGTGATGCAAATGCTTGGTGTGACTAGCAGCTGTCAATGATATTTTAGGACAGAGAGAAAAGAAAGAGATGTGTATTACAGGTTGAAAATTTTCAAACAGAGAGGTTTTCTCCATAAGAAAATGGCAGTTTTATTAAAACTAAATTTCTCACCACAAAAATGATCAATGTTGTTGAAATGGTTAATTTTTCATGAAAAATTTGGTGCCTTTTTTTTTAATTGTTGAAAATATCACCAAAACCATCTTCAAAATGGTTATTGACTTTTCACATATACCAAAAAATTGGATTTTTGGTCAAAGAAAACTTTCCATAACCATTTCAGAAACAATTTCAAGCAAAAATAATTTAAAAAAAATTAATTTCATACATTTAAAAAAAACAAACAAACCAAGAACCGGATCCATTTCAAACACTTTGCAATGAAAACAACTAGGACATTTAAAAAATGTTCAGAAAAATAGTTTTGTGCTTCTTCAAACAGCTCTAATAGCTTGTGACGTTATTGACATAAACTGTGAGGTTGTCGTGTGAGGTGGCTATAAAAGGTTATGATTTGCTGGTTATGATTTGCTGTCTCTATGTGTGTATCAGTTTGTAGTTGAAGTTATGAATATTGGCTAGTTACTTGTAGTTGTATCTCAACGTGTTTTGATTCTAAGTAGCCTCAGTGAAATATTTGGTCAGCTTCTTGAGAAAGGACTATTCTCAGTAAGTGCATGTAGTCAGCTTATTGAGAAAGGACTATTCTCAGTAAGTGCCCAATCAACCAAACAGCATCTGAGCTTTCCTGGGAATGTTCAAACTAACATGTAAACAATGGCATCGACCTCTAAAGAACTGAGTCATGCATGGACATGTGACTTGCCCATGTGACTCCAAATTCCATCTTGCTGCTGTGATTTTCCACAGTAAGATCAAAGAGGTGTCCTTCCACAGGGCAGAGAATATTAAAGGCCCTGGAAATCCCTCCATTTTGTCTTCAGTCGTGCTTCTTACTTCTGGAGGACCCTTGCTACAAACCGAAGCTTTGAACAAAGGACTGAATGACCCATCCAAGCTGTGGATGTACTTGAGACTTGATTTGAACCTGCAGTTTATTCCATCACTGCGACAAGCCTGAACCAAGAACTTTGCCATTACTGTATGTAATTGATTCCATTTAACCAATTCTGGCTCTCATCTATATTTCTTTCTTTTTATGAATAAACCTTTAGAAATTAGATTCTAAAGGATTGGCAACAGCATGATTTGTGGGTAAAATCTAACTTGTATATTGACCTGGGTCTGAGGCTTGGTCCTTTAGGATCAAGAGAACCTTTTTTCTTTTATTGGGGCTTTGGTTTTCATACCCATTCCTCCCCATAATGAGTGGCACTGGTGGTGATACTAGGAAACTGGAGTGTCTAAGGGAATTCCTTGTGTGACTTCTGGTTAGCCAGTGGGGTGAGACCTATGTCCTCTCTGTTTGGCTGGTTTGGTGTGCCTTAGAGGTGGAGAACCACCAGCCTGCGCCTGTGACCAGTGGCGTAGCCAGGTTCTAACAGGGGGAGTGAACTCATTAAAAAAAGGTGCCACCCAACATATCAAATTACTAATTACATACTTTTAAATTTGTTATACCTATTTATTTTGTACTTAAAAAAACCCCACAAGAATGATCCAGCCACGGAAGGGTTTGCACAGCTGGCATTTCGCAGGAGAACATCCACAAACCCAGCAGCCAGACGCGGTGCCTTGCCTAGGAAGCCAGAAGTGTGTGTGGGGGGGGGAAATAAAATAAAAACTGATCAGGTCTCCTTTGTCCCCCAATCCCCAATCTAAACCACCCCTCCCTGTAGCCCAGAGCCATCACCTGCACAGCTCCCAGCTGGCTGGGCACCCAGGCACTGCCCAAGGCAAAGCACAGCCCGCCCATGCTCTGAGATTCGCACAGCGCTATTTCCAGGACAACACACACTCGCGGCTCCTGGAGAAACAACACCGTTCAGTGCCCCAGGGGGTGGCCCGGGACTCCTGCGCTCTGCAGGGGGACCAGGCTAAGACAGGAGAAGGCGAAGGACGGGGGCCATTAGGAGCAGTTACCTTCAGTCTTCGCCCGGTCCTGAGCGCTCAGCCCCCATCAGTTTCTCAACAACCTGCAGCAGCAGCGCTGGCGAGCTGCCTCCATGAGCCTGCTGCTCCTCAGCCCTCCCCCCTGCCATGCTGGGGGGCTGTGCCTGCCTCTCCTTCCCCTGCGCCATCAGAGCCCACCCCTGCCTGGGTGGCGTGTGCCAAGCAAGGCTCGGCTTAGCGAGCCGGGCAGCTGCGGGCGGGTGGGATCCTCCTCCTCATCATCATCGCCAGGGAGCCAGGCAACCAGCTGCCGCCTGCAGCCCTGGAGCAAGGGAGCAAGCCGGGCTGGGGATGCGGGAGGGCGGTGCGGAGCCGAGAGCCAGCCGGCAGCCGCATGCAAAAACCAGCTCCAGAGCCCAGTGCTGGCTGCGCGGACGTTCTTTTGTCGGCGCATTTTTTGTCATACGTTATTTTGTCTCTCCACCCTTTAAAAAATTCAAAAGGTGCCACTTTTGGAGAATGTGCTCAGTGGGAGCAGCCTCTCCCCCTGCTCCCCCCTAGCTACGCTACTGGCTATGAGTGCCCTGCTCTAAGCAATTTGTCCTGAATTGATACTCTCAGTTGTGTCCTGCAAAAGCCAGCATCGTTACATAGCTATATTTCTGTGTTGTCAAAATCTAGATCCTCACCCCGTGTGACACAACAGTTTATAACATATTTTAGCCCTGTCTATACCAGCCCAAGGAAACCACCTAAGTAGCTGTTAAAACACATTACTGAGTAACACTGTCAGTATCACCAAACCCAAGCATTCAAAAATCACGAGTCAGGTCACCCAAAAAATCATAAGATCAACTTAAAAATAACAAAATGTTTTACAATAATAAATATAGGGTTCTTCTAATTTGCCTTTCAATTTTGGAGCCATTAGTGGTCAGATTTTCCTGCTTTTTCCCACAGCCATGAGGGCTAAACACTTACTTAAAAAAACAAACCAACAATTTTCACATGACTCCATGAGCTGGGGCTTTAAGAAAAACACCAAATATTATGAGACTCGTGATGAAAGTATCAAGATGTGGCAAAACTGCATGGTTTGACTGGAGGGCCAAAGCCAGACAGAGCTGTGGCACTTCTAGTGCTGCTAATCAAAGCTGTCCATTGCACCCTGCCGCATAGAAGCTCCCATGCCCCAAACACACCTGAACTTAGTCACTGGTTTTCAGGGCTAGACAAGCAAAGCTCCCCTGAGCGCCTGTCCTTGGCTGTATTTCCTAGTACCGGTCTCATTTTAATTGTCCTTTTTTGAACCGTTTCTCACTTTTCCAGAGACCACGGTTCTCAGTGATTAAATAAAGGAAGGGAGAGAGGGACCCCTTTATTTTTCACTTTCAACAAGCTGCAACAGCCCCCTGCCTGGGCGAGGGGAGGGGGAGGTTCATTTTATGACAGATCAATTGTAGCCAAGCTGTTTCATGTCCTGTTTTGCTTGTTAGAATAATGACCTCGCTAGACATTCCCTGGCTGGCTGAACTACAGCCCAGTGACTGCTGCTTCACGGTCTCATTACTGTCCGTCACTGTGTGTCTGATGGCAGTTAGCACCCAGGATTCCAGTCTGCACACACAGCGTTCTGCTACCAGCCACACACCGCTCTTCCCCTATGAATGCTCTCGGATTCCTAGCTCATCTGTTTCTCTCCCCTTTACATCTTAAGTAGCTCTGTTCTCCTGTATTCTTTCTCACCTGCAGGGTTATTGCCAGGGAGACCATTGCTCGCTAAGTTACTTATATCATCAGCTACATGAGCCCTGAATCATTCAGGAATGGGAAACCTCCCCAGTCATGCCAGAGGGGTCGCTAAACAGAGAAATACCAGCTCGAGTTTCTAAAATCCATACAACCTACCTAGGTGCCATGCACCCCCCACAATTATATGTTCTTACACCCATATATACATGGGCACATCCATGCAAGAATATACATGAAAATACCTACAGACGTGCACACACACATGCATGCAGATAGATACGCACACACATTCATCAAGCACGTATACACATGCACAAAAACCCCTTCTTCCAAGCACACACACTCATGCACCTGTGTCCAGGAAAACACCCTTCCAGTTCCTCATCGGAGAGTAAATAACAAAAGTGGGTTTTTCCTTTGCATTTTTTGAATATTCTTTTGCGCTTTCCCTCTTTTCCTCTTTTCTCTGTGTTCCCCCTTTCTTTCATCTCACTCTCACTGACAACGCCTGGACTGCTCTTTCCTTTCCTGCTCCCCATCCCCTCACCCCCAAACAAATACCTTTAGTCAGAACAAGTTCCTGCCTTACGTATCTTCTTTGGAGGACTGCCATAGTCTAGAAGCTGGTTGATGTATTTGTAGAGTGGGTACAAGGAAATCCCTTCTCTAAGTTCTCTCATCCCCCATTTTTAACACTGAGAATAATTAACCATTGCAATAATTTACCAGGGGCTGTGGTGGATTCGCCATCACTGGCAATTTTAAAATTGGTATTGGATGTTTTTCTAAAAACTGTTCTAGTTCAACCACAGCTATTAGACTTGAAGCAGGAATTAACTCTGAGAAGTTTGTGTGATACAGGAAGTCAGACTAGATGATTACAATGGTCCCTTCTGGCCTTGGGATCTATAACTCAGTCTCAAGTTTCCACTGACTGCAGACCAGATTATGAATTTTCCCTTCCTTACATGTGTGGTTTGCATTATCATTTGCTCAATATCTTAAGAAGCACCACGATCTGTCTCACTTCACAGCTTCAAAATCAACCTGTGGCATGAGCTACAACCTGGCTAATTTCATGTGGCTCCTGAGATGGCTCAAGAGCATGATTTTATTGCCGCTGTGAATGTTATTGGGGAACATTAGGCCAACACCTGAGTTGACGGGGCACATATTGCAGCCCTTCAGTGGACCATGGAAGACCGTTGCCTTGTAATAGCTACTTTCTTACTGAACAGAGCTACAAGGAACCAAACAGCTCCCTAGACTGTCCAGCTCAGGTGACCAATTCCTCCTAAGATGGCAGTCTAATGGGTAGCTAGCTCCCTTCCCTGCAGCTCTGGTCAACCGGAACTAGGCTCTAATGGGACAACCAGCCGGCAGGGATGGAGAGAGAAGCACTACAGCAGGGACTGAAGCAGTGATGAGGCTGCTAAACTCTCTCCAAATCCCTGTGCTTCTTAGAAGTTCCTTGGCCACCTTCAGGTGGTATTGGTGCTGCTTGATCTTGGATCCTCTGGCCCCCGGAGGGCTGTGGTGTGAGACTGGGGGGAATTACCCAGGTTTGCATGTCATTGTGGATCCTGCAAGTGCCTTTTTCTTCCCTAAAGGTTTTTTTTAACTGGCTTTATTTGTTTATGTATTTATTATTATTATTATTCAGCGATTCACATCCTCCAAGGACATCATAAACCTGAATTAACCAGCCAGATGGCTGCCACCGTCCCGCCACTACCTGGGGTTCTAGCAGCTTCCTTTCTCAGTGCTGTGTCGGAGCTGAGCCCTCTGCTCATGATGTGGGCCCTGCCTCCCCTCTCCCTTCTTAGCCCTTTGCTTTTCCTCAGCCCCCTGGGCTGCCTCTGGTGGAGGCACCAGCCCAGTTCTCCCTGACTGTTCAGAACATAATTGCCAGCAGTTGAGGGTGAGGCAGTTCATTAGCAAACCTCGGGGATACGTCTCATTCCGACCCGCTGATAGGTGTATATTCTCCTTTGCCCAGCTCTTCCTTAGTTGCACTATACTGACCTGAGCTCTGTTGCTCCTTAAATCTCTATATGTCCTTTCTTTGTTTTTTCCTGCTAGAGATCATTTTGTAAAAGCTCTTCTTATGCCCCTCAGCTTCTTCAGCTGATGTGAACTGATTCCGCTTTTCTGCTCCCTTTACCTTCCCCCTGACAAGCTTTCTCTTTATATCCTGCCTGTGGCTCTCTAACTGTGAACCAGCCTTTATGGGGATGGCTGCAGTGGTACTCAAACACCAGACCCTGGAAACTTGCTTTCCTCTTGACTAAACGATCCCAAGCAACACTGGAAAGTTTCATGGTTCAACCCAGGCGTCACAAAGCTAGTCAGGACATAGTGCATTTGAACAGTGCTTCGCAGAGTACACGTTGCCACAGGGCTGGTCTATTGGTCTGAGCACAGTACTGGAAGCCAGAAGCACCTGAGCTCTGTGGCCTTGGGAAAGGCCTTGTATTGACTAGGATTTGAAAATGTGTTGTCAGTGTGTGTTAACTGATGACCATATTGGAGCCTGGGCTTCAATTTCACTAGCTTATCCCGTGTTAAAGTCTACACTGGACTTTAGAATGTGTCAGTTCATGAATACTAATGCCATCCCTTGAAATCCCAGTCTAGACAAAGCTTTGCATTTTCTTGCCACTTCTCCAAGTGATACAACATTTCAGGAAGGGCCAGCAGCTCTTAGATGCCCTCCCAGCAGGGCAACAAGGAGCACGTGTGCTTGCCTCTGCCAGGCTTTTGCAGCAAACCTGTACCAATGACTGACCTCCTTTAAATGGAATTGTTTGACCATCTTTAGCTAGAAATAATGTTCCAATGATAAGGAAAAAGGGTACTACAGAATAGCTTTACCCAGTGGGTCCCTTGAGTGCCATCAGGCTGTGAAAGTCTAAACTGACTGATGGCACTTTAAGGAGTAAGGCAATGACTTACAAATAGATGGGAACCGCATCCAGTGCACAGAGCCCATTTTCATTAACCGCGCAATGGAGAAGTCCAGCATTATCTTTGATTGCAGAGCCTGTGCGGGATAGCACAGGGCCCCGGAGTTGCAGTGGTGAATAAAACAGGGACATTTCGTTCAATCTCCTGCTCCTTTCTGTGACTGAACGATGGGAAAAGAACAACAACAAAGTGGAATGATTTGACTTGGCCTGACTCATGGCCAGGCAGGAACGCAAAGGGTGGCAAACAGTAGAACTAGTCAACTAACAAAATAACGGTCTTGCTGATAGATTCACAAACTGGCTGATTTCATTCTGCTGCTAATATGGGGCTCCCAGAATTCAGACCATAGGTATTCATGACCTTGGTTGTATATCTTGGACACATCAGGGGTTCAGCTCCAAAAAATTTGTCCTCCCGAAATTCATACTTTGTTCTGTTTTAGTCCATTTTGTTTTTCCAGTAACCTACATCTTTTTTCCTCTTTGAAGTGATGTTAGTTACTATGGGAACCACAATGTGATTCGTAATGGGTGGAGCTTTGCGGCATCTATAAGCCTAACATGAAAGTCCAGCAACAGGAGAGTTTGAAATGTAGTCGTTCGGTTGGGGGATGCAGGAGTCTGTGTGTAAAAACACCCTGTGCAGTGCTGGCTCTCATATAAAGGGCATTGGGGGCACTGCCCCACCAAAATAGCACCCACACCAAAATTGCACCCACATATTTTGTGTGTGTGTGAGACTCACAAATCTAAGGAATGCCACAGGCCATTCTTTTCCATCACCCCCGAGGCACATGCACGATAATGATATACAAAGTCTGAGTCAGATGCCAGTGGGGCTTGGGGCACTGGATTCACCGCCCAAGCCGCAGGCTGTGGTGACCAGAGAGCACTCTAACATGCTGCACTCTAATTGCCCTGTGGAGACCCTGCTGGCACATTTTATAACATACCTCGCTTGCATTGCTGTAGTGCCATTTCAGATAGGACTATGTTAAAGTGCTCGAGGTACTTTTTAGTTTGTGCCAACACGTTACAGTCCTCTACAGTCACCGCAGCCTGTGCCTTGCCCTGTGAGCAAAGGAACCAAGCTAAGGAGTAGGAGCAGCTGCAGCAGCTGGGTCCCATCCCCACGTCAATTCTCCATGAGCAGTGCTGCAGGCCGGTTTAGTGAGAAAACCTTTGGGAAGGCAGGAACAACACACCAGACCAAATAGGGGCTTGACTCTCCCACAGCACCCAGCAGGCTCCAAGTATTTGCTGCATCTGCTTCTCGAAACAAGCCCCCCTTTCAAGCGGCAGCAGCAGCAGCCAAAGGGCGCAGCCTGCTGTGTGTTCTGGGAGAGTCAAGATTTTTTTTTCTGCTATGCCCCACCTGCCTCAAAGTTCACCGGGCACCACTGACCCTGTGCCTGGATTTCCAAAGTTGCCTTGACCCAGTTTGTAGCTAAAAGTTTTTGTATGCACAGAAAACTTATTTGGCCAAGCAAATGGCATTTGTTCTCCCCAGTAGGGCAATTCAATCTAACCTGCATGCAGAGACTTTTTTTTTTCTGTATGTACAACTTTGTGCCTGCAAGACTACAGGTGTATAATTTAAAGGTCACTTCTGAAAATGTGTCTGGGTGTGTCTATTCCTTTGCTTCATGGAATGCTGTGATGCCATCTCAATGTAGCTTGAGGGGAAACTTAAACCAAGGTTCAAAAAGCACAGGCCACTTCCATGAAAACCAACTCAGATACAATTATTTTATGTCCTTTCAGCATGACTTGGTTTAGAGGATGTGTACCTAGCAAGCCCATTGCTTTGTCATGGACCTTCCACTGTTCTGTTTCACACCACACGCACATGAACCTTGATTTACAGCACTCCTGCCAGGCCTCATGTATGCTATTGGAGACCACAGATCATCACAATACTGTGTAACTAATAGCATTGCTACAGCTGGTGCTGTTGGTACCACAAAAGTGAAATGTGCATGCCCATTAAGGCTCCTTTAGGAAACAGGAAGAAAACATTTATCTCCCCTCACTTGTCACTGCTGCTTTCCTTTTATGTTTAAGGTCAATCCCTGACTAATGCTGATGTGACTCTGCCATTGTGGTCTGCTGCCAAGGTGCTTGGGAGATAAGACGTGGCTTATCATGTTCCAATCATAAATGTACCTGTGCAGGGATAGACGCTCTGAATAAGAAATGGGACGGGTGTCAGCCGCAATGTAAGTGACTGCTCAACAGAGAGCTCTCTGTCCCAGCCTTGCTGGAGCTAACTTGTCATCATGGTCTGCACTGATGAACTAGAACTAGTCAAAAATTGGAATTTCCATCCCACAGGAAATTCTGGTCTTTTTTGAGATTTTTTAGTTTGTCCCAAATTGAGACAAAATGTCAAAATATCAACAATGTTCCTGGAATGGAAAGTTCAGAAAATTTTAATTTAGAAATGTCAGAATATTTCATTTAGGTTTTGATGAACCAAATCAGAATGTTTCATTTTGTTTCCTTTTGACATTAGTCTGTGTTTCCCAGAGCTGTCACAGTGCTTCATGGGAGTTGTGCATAGAGTGTGTGATGCCTTCATTCCCCTCTGTGGGCCAGGCTACCCAGCTGAACAATATCTCCCCTGATGCACCAGGGCCAAAGACCTTCCATGATGCTGTTCAACCCAAGAGGAGACTATAATGCAGCATGGGAAATGTAGTTCAGCTGAGGACCCTGGCCAATAGAGGAAAATGGGGACTTGAAGCATACAAACCACAGCTCCCATGAAGCACCACAGCAGCTCAGACAGATACAGATTAATGTTGAACTGACCCAAACCAAAACATTTTGATTTGATTAGACAAATCAAAATTGTTTCAATTCTGATTGACCAGACCCAGGCTGGCCCCAACCAAAATATTTCATTCAGATTTTCCTGACAGAAAATTGAAAAAATGTCAGCAAAAATCAAAATTTTCCCATGGAAAATTTCAGTTTTGCAGATATTATATTTTCCATCAAAAAACAATTTAGCAGAAAACTCCCAGCCAGCTGTAGCTGGAATTAAAAGGGAATGGCCCAGCAAATATGAAAAGGGCATGATAATGGCTTCACGCTTATATATGTGGTACATGGGCCTCTCATGAAATGGGGAGTTTGGACAAAAAAGCAGCTTTCAGAGGCCTTGCCCTCAAAGGACAGTCTCTTTGTGTGTACTGCCCTATGTTCTGAAGCTGGAATGCTTCCAACTTACTATTTCAGTGATTGATTGATGTGCTGCCACTTGACCCCTGCTGTTCTGGGGATGGGATTCCATGAGAAATCCCAAATCATATGGTTCAGTGAATCTCCGCTGTTACTTTTCTAACTGACCACCAGATTGCCGCAGACACAACTGTACTGAGCTGTCTCGTATCCAAAAGTTTCAAAGCATGGTGCAAATATGAATTGAGTGTCACACACTCCCCTCAGATAGGTAAGTATCATTACCGTTATTTTGCAGGTGGGGAAACTGAGGCACAGAGGTTTGGGCACTCGCCCAAGGCCATAGTCAGTGGCAGAGCTGGGAACAGAGCCCAAGAGTCTTGTCTCCCAGGCTTGTGCTTTATCCACTAGAAACACTGCCTCTAGAGCACTGCTTTGCTGAGTTAAATGAACACACATTGGCAGGAGTTGCTACAGGGAGGTTCATAGACACCAAGAGGTATTTCCTTTCCACTCTGATCCAAGAGGAAAAAGTGTCTGTGTTTCACTGGCTAATTATAACAGGTTGGATATTAGGAAAACCTCTCAGCCAACAAGTGTTGAGGCACCAGCTTGGAAATGGTACAACCAATGAATTAGTTACCAGACTCAGGCAAACGCCTGCAGGGTGAAAAGTGTGTGTGTGTGTGTGTGTGTGTACACCACTAGTGAGACAATGAAGGCAGCAGTTTCTGCTAGCAGCGTGCGTTATCTGGCCATATGATGCAGCACATGAATTGTGCTTGTAATTATGATTGTAAGTAGACTACATCCAGGGGGCACCATCCATGAAAGGAAGCCTTCACTCTGAGCACTGTCTATGATAAAGACAGTACGTGCTTTAAAGGGGCCCAGGAACATGTCTCTTAGAAGAGAATGGACATTATTCATGTCCTAGCCCAGAGACAATACTTCTTCTGGAGGGGGCATTGGAGTTCAAACAACCAAGCGGAGAAATTGCTCTACATAATAAACCCTTTGTACACATAGCAACACCCATGGCAAACAAAAGCCACAGGTACAGGGTTCTGTTTCAATTTGTTTCCTAGGAGCGTGCACACAAGCAGTGTATTCTTTTATTTGGATCCCGACTTGATGGCTCAGGCCTAGCTGTGTGATAGGCCAAAACCAGAACCCGAATGCTTCTGAAGTTTGGGGAAGCTTGTATTCTAATCATCCCAACTATGAAAGTAGTGCTTCAGCTTTTTCTTTAACACAGTATCGCTATGGCATCTTATATACGTCATAAAGGCAGCTCTGTCTATGTCTTCAAGCACTGTTCAATATTCTGGAGTAGAAACTGGGGAAGGGCTTTGTCTTGGTTGATTAGGAAACATTTTTAATGTGGCCACTGCATCAATTTGATCTTTTTGTGAATGGATTTTTAAACTGAATGGCATACGCACCTCATGCTTCGAATGGGATCTCTTTTTAAACTGAAATAAATATGAGAGAGAAAGAGTTTATTCTTATAAAGAGCAGTGTTAAAAAATTGCAGAATAAAACTCCTTAATGAAGACACTAACACCCAGCTCTCCCTTAGCTTGGTTAAGCTGCATAAGGCATTCACTAGACCTGGTCTGAAACACACCCAGTTAGCTTTCCACCTGAAACTAGTCTTCATCATCCCAAGCCAGGGTCCAATGATTCACTAATCAAGCGCTAGGATTGGTCCCCACATCTTCCCCGCCTCCCTCCCCCCAAGGTATAAAATTATCACATTCCAGCTCATGCTCTCCCAGTTGTTACTGATTGTCAGTTCCTAGGAAAAGCTTCTATGTACGGGGAGGAGGAGTAAATCCTAGGTTGCTAGGGGGGAAACAATGACTTTTTAATTGAAATTAGACACGGGGCTATAGATCCAACTTCTCACTGTGCTACAAAAACAAGCCAGGGTGTAAATGCTGCAGGGAGAGGCTCTGAGCAAAAAGCCCTCAGCAGAGCAGCCCCTTCCTGCTGCAATTGGTTTCTCATCTGTTTTACTGAGGGGAAGCAAAAACATATAATCCACTATGACCTTTGTTCCTACAAGAGAGAACTTTAAAGTGGCTAAGGGATTTAAACCAACCCAGGTGCTGCCTAGGCATAATTAGCAGTTGCACTGTTATCAACCTGTTGTAGCTCAGAAAGCTTTAAAGGATCAGCCTCCCTGTTTAACAGAGCCCTGGAGTGTTCATGTAACTTGTTTTAGGGTGAGTCAGGGGACAGAGAGACTAGTGACAAGCTGAGCAGCACCAGAAAGAGTAAAGCTTTGTTCTGATCCAAATCCCAGGGGTCTGATCTGCATGACAGTTCAGAGGGACCACAGGCCTGATCCAATATGGCAAGTCCTATGTAAAGCTTCAGAGAAAGGGCCCTGATGAAATGCTCCCACAGTCCTGTGGGTGTCCTTCGCAGTAGATCAAGGCAGGGCTCTGTGATAATGGAAATAAAACACATTCCTTTTTGACACAGACAGGCCCTGGATCTCTCGCTGCCAAGTTAGTGACATAGTTGACTAGTGCCACATGGGGTTTTCCTAAATTCTGGTCTTGGTTGTCCAATCGTTGAAAGGTCTGCTGACTATACCATGCTCCTGTTATGTTTGATGCAGTAGCTAAGGCTTTAATAGAAAGTTCTCTATGAAGGGGTCCTGCCTAACACTTTACCCAGATGCTCCATCAGTCCTAGCAGTGAGAGAGGCTGCCTGGAGCTGTCACACAGGTTCAGTCAGGATTAATGTTCAAGCAGGATGAGTGCTAAGTAACCTTTACACGCTCCCTTGTATCTGCCAAGAAATGCAGGAAGCAAGGGAAGCCTGACCGATTTCCTAGGGCACTGATAATAAGCTAATCCTTCTTGATCATTCCAGTTCAGCCCATCTCCCAGTGTGTGCATCCTCTCCTCTGGGATGTTTCCAGCACAGAAGCATCCAGACAGGGAAGGGACTTGCGTAGGAACTGATGTCGAAATGGCTAATGCCCTAGAGCTACTTTAAATGCACAACTCAGAGATCCTGAGGGACAGCGAGTAATGTCAGAGCCAAACTACCACAGCGTTCAGTACCCACAGCACTTTCCCTGGGATGCCTTACAGCTAATAGGCCACACAATTTGGGATCATAGCCCAAGTGTCAGAGAGACCCCAGGGACTCCAGTAATTGGTCGCTGGGGCAAGGGCGCTGTGCGACTCTTACACACATTTGCTGTGAATGGAGATCATTTCCAGGCTCCTCTCTCTGAGATGGACTAAATCACTCCCCGGCTGAGAGAGGCCTGCTCACCCGATAATTCCTGGGGCCGGCCCTCTCTGCAGAATGAGATTTGTTTCTGAATGGTCTGTCTCTGCATGCAGAGGTGATTAATGGTTCAGTTATTAATGTGCTAGAGTGCCAGCAGCAGACTGTTCCCTTAGGAAGCAGTGGGCAGCCCCACGGGCCAGAAGGAAGGGGGCTGTTCCTCTCAGACACCCAAGCAAGGTGAATCTGTCACTCACCAACACGTAAGGCCTGTGCCCTATCCTTTGTGGCCTTGGACTATGGCCCTCTCTGTAATTATCATGGAGATTTTCTACATGGAGCTGAAGCTCCCATACAGTCATGAGATATTTAGTCTTTTTCGGTGTCAATAGGGCTGCAGTTCAAAACTAGGATGACCCTGCTTTAACCTGGCTTCCTCTTGTGTCCAGAGGGATTCTTTCATTCAGTCTGTCCCCCACCCAGCCAGTGTTACCAGCCTCAGCCTGCTGTTTGTCTGCTTCCCCAAAGCTACCTGGGTGCCTTCTTCCATGCCACCCCCCAGTACATAGCACACCCTTCTCAAGAGACGTCTGCAAGATCGGTCCCCCCTCTGCCTTCAGATCCCTGCTGAAGACCCACCTCTGCTGTGATCCCTACTGCAAGCTAGCCAATTAATAGTAGCTAGGCTGGGTTTAATCTTCACAAAACAATACACCACCAAGATACCAAAATGTGGGCGCTCATGGCCTTCACTACTTTACCCCTTCAGCTGCCCTTCAGCTGCCTACATCCAGCCTCTTTTAGATCGATCTCTTCAGGGCAAGGCTCAGATCACCTGTTCTATTTGCAGAGCTCACCTTGTCTGAGCTACTAGAAACATACAAATCAGTATCATGAGTAAGTTGGGGCTCTCTTTCTCATCGCATCATCGGGAACACGTGGAAATGGAGGATTAACAATAGGGGCATTCCCAGCAGACATAGGCTTAAAGCAGTGGTCCCCAAACTTTTTACCTCGTGCCCCACTTTCCTGCTGTCCAGGCCTGCCCCCAGCCAGGGCCAGGAGTGGAAACACGGCTCCGGGGCGAGGAGGCCATGGACAGGGATAAGGGAGCTGAGATTTGGGCCATAGCTGGGGGTGAGATCAGGAGTTGAGCATCACCTGGGGGCTGAGGCCGGTAGCCAGGGCCAGCAGCTGGGGCTGGGGCCAGGATCAGAGCTGAGTGGCGCTCCCTCCCCATCCCCCATGGGGGCTGGTGTGGGCCCTAGCCACACCCTCCACGAATGTTCCTCCATGCCCCCCTAGGGGGTGTGCCCCACAGTTTGGGGACCTATGGCTTAAAGCCAGTGAGGGACTGGGCTAGTGCCAAGCTCAGTTTCCCAAACTTCCCCCAGTGAAATCTCATAACCAGCTCATCTGCCATTTCCCTGACTGTGCAGAGACGACTTCTTCTTTCTAAGGGCAGTTGTTGATGCATTGCTGTGAAATACCCATTCAGCATTCAGACAAGTATATTGGACTCTCTGCACAGGTAAACATCCATTTCCTAAAGCAAACCCCTTTGTGGACCCCTAGGCTGACAACAAATTCATCTGTACTATACTGCATCAAGCTTGTGCCCATGAGTTATTAGGTCTGTTTGTTTCCTGCTGTGGTTTTATGATCCCAATGGGTCATAAATGCATTTAAAGTCTAACTAGGACAATTTAATTTCCCCCATAAAGTGGTCATGTAAGGAAGTAATGGCAGTGCTGTTCCAAAGGGGAAAAGGCTGTGTTCTTGTTACAAGAGACAAGATGCCACTAGTCTAAAGACTTGCTGACTCCTACCCGCCACCCCCCAGACGCATGGAAGAGCTACCTCATTAGCTGATGTAACCTCCTTGGAAGAACTGCTCAGTGTTCCTGCTGGGAAAAAACTGGAGAAAAACAGCCCCCTCTGCCAATGATCCAACCCAGATTTTACGTTGGACCCAGGACACACTGATCAGGATTCTGGGAGGGGCAGCTAGGATCATGCAGATCCCCCACTGGTGTGGAAGTTTTCAGTCAAGTTAATTTAATACTGACCGTGCATTACTTCAAGTCGCTGGCTACCTGACAGCTGTGTGTGTATGTGTGTGTGTTGGGGCGGGGGGACTTTAACCAGTTCAAAGGAGACAATAGACCACACAAACAAATTATTCTGATAGAACAGCTGACTGGTCTCCTTTTCTGATGCCTTTCAACCAAGACAGTTTCCTGCCAACCTAGCACCTGGGAGATTGTCTAGCATTGCGTTCTCCTGGGCTGGATCTTTCCCAACTCTCATTCTCCTGTCTCTACTTAAATAAGGCAAGAAAAATGATTGCATGTTGAATGAATGGAAGGTGTTGGAAAATTTTTCATAGACATCTCACTAAAGGAAAACTATCATGGTACCTGACAACATCAGGCCTCACAGCATGTATCATACGAACATAAGTACGGCCATATTGGATCAGACCAAAAGTCCATCTAGCCCACTAACCTGTCTTCTGACAATGGCCAATGCCAGGTGCTCCAGAGGGAATAAACAGAACAGGTAATCATCATGTGATCCATCCCCTGTCTCCCATTCCCAGCTTCTGGCAAACAGAGGCTAGGGACACCATCCCTGCCCATCCTGGCTAATAGCCATTGATGGACCTATCCTCCATGAATTTATCTAGTTCTTTTTTGAACCCTGTTATAGTCTGGGCCTTCACAACATCTTCTGGCAAGGAGTTCTACAGTTTGACTGTGCATTGTGTGAAGAAATACTTCCTTTTGTTTATTTTAAACCTGCTGCCTATTAATTTCATTTGGTGACCCCTAGTTCTTGAGTTATGAGAAGGAGTAAATAACACTTCCTTATTTACTTTCTCCATGGCAGTCATGATTTTATAGACCATCAGGGACATTTTAGCTCTCCCAAATATAAGCATCAACTGCTAGACCTGTGTCTCCTTTCCCAAGACAGGTAAGCAGTTTACCCAGGATGCTGCTTACCGCGGAGGTACAGATAAGAAGGAGGGCTTCATTAAGCCTGCCCAGCTGTCTCTTGTCTTATTCTAGAATGACCTTAGCCCTCTGTGCTCTTTGACCCTCACTTCTCCCAGGCACCATGTAAACAGAACACTCCCTTCTCTTTGTGCCCAGGAGAACAAGATGCTGGGCCATCCTTCTGTTCTACTTAAAAGCGTACCCATCCTCCGCAGCATGTGGTGGTGTCATACTGAAGTGCCACATCCTTTCCTTGCTCTGAGGAAAGATGGGTACCCAGGATTCTGGTGCTATTGCCCAGATTGACCCCATGCTATCTGAAAAGGTCATATATTTGAAAGGCAGCATGATGCTATTCACACCCAAGGAACCCAGACAAGCTGTGGTTTGTGTTGGTTATGGTGAAGGCTACGTTTATGTCACGGAGGTCATGGAAGTGACAGAATCTGTGACTTCCAGAGACCTCCATGACATTCTCTGCTTCAGCCCCTGGGGGCTGCGGGATTCCAGCTGGCAGCCAGTGGGGCCCAGACAGGGTTCCAGTGACAGGCAACAGCAGAGACAGGTGGTCCCCTGCAAGGTTGCAGTGACAGGTGACAGACTCCTGGCGGGGCCCTCCTCAGGGTTCCAGGGATAGGTGACAGCCCAATGCCCGTGGAGGGGTGGGGGGGGAGAGGAGGGGGAGCTCCTTGGGTGAGCAGCTGGGGATGTCCCGTTTTCTCTTTGGGAAACATGGTCACCCTGCAGCTCCCAGCTGCCCTGGGCAGAGCTTTTATTTTATTAAAAATAACCATGACAAAATCTTAGCCTTAGTTATGGTACAAGTGCTCCTGATTAAGATCTTCACCATGCAGGGAAGGTCACAGCTCCCCAGGAGTCTCTGACTTCTTTTCCTGCTGCTCTTTGTGGTGGGTACCCAGGGCCGCCCAGAGGGGGGGGCAAAGGGGGCAATTTGCCCCGGGCTCCGCAGGGGCCCCCAAGAGAACAGCGGAGGCTCCCGCCTCCGCCCCTCTCCTGGAGCCTCAGCGCATCAAACGCCGAGTCTCCGGCGGGGCCCCTGAGCTCCGCCCCGCTCAGAGCCGCGGGGTGAGGGGGCAGGGCCGGGAGCTCCAGGCTGAGCTCTGCTCCCTCCTCTCAGCCTGGAGCTCCCAGCCCCGCCCCCTCCCCACGCGGCTCGGAGCGGGACGGAGCTCAGGCCCCGCCGGCCACACGCTGCGGCTGTTCCGGCGAGGCGCTGAGACTCCGGGTGAGGAGGGAGCCGGGGGTAAGAGGCTGGGGCCGGGGCGGGGGGGAAGCGGGACCCGCCGCCGAAGCGCAGCCCGGTCTTCGGCGGTAATTCGGCGGCGGGGGGCCCCTTCCGTTCCGGGACCCGCCGCCGAAGTGCCCCGAAGACCCGCGGCGGGGACCCCCCCTCCCCCGCCGAATTACCACCGAAGACCCGGCTGCGCTTCAGCAGCGGGTCCTGACATCCTACCTCCTCTTATCTCTCATTTTGACAGATTGTCTAAAGTGGTGAGGAGGACTAGTACACTCAGTGCGTAATCCTACCTTTTATCTGGTTTTCAGGAGGCAGTTCTTGGCTGGTTCATGCCTTTGGAATTTTGTTATTTTCTCTGATACATTTAGAGCTCATTGACTGTGAGCCAAGGATATTTTGGGTTGTGTGCTTCTCTTTAAGACCCATTTTTTGTGCAACTTCAGTGAATGGCAAAGTCTTTGAAGGGGAGTTTGCCCCTACCTGTGCCTTCACCATGACTAATACATCCGTGCTGGTCTTGTTGTCCAATCTGAGAACCCAGAAGGGAATTCTTCTCTCAACCAGCTCAGAATTACAGCAGTACTGAATCCTCTAGTATTCACTAACTAGACGGGGCCTTTCCATGGACCTGGGTGGGAGACAGGGCTTTTCTGCAGACCCTGGCAGGAGCTGGGGCCGTTCCTCTGATTTTAGATCGTTCTGTCCTTCTTAAATTCAATCCTATGCACGTTCCTATCATCATCAGCCAATAACAGATGCTCCAGGACTTGGGGGAGTTGAATCTGTGCAGGCACCACTAACCCCATCCCCTCTGCTGTTCTCCAGATCTGCCAGCTTTCCTTGGGCAGGTTTCACCAGGAAATGTCTCCTCAGCCCTCTGGCAACTAGGTAACCCTAGACAAGGGCAGGGGAAACAAAGGAGGTAACTGACAGCAAACAACCTCAACACAGCGGGGCTCTGGAGGAATGTAGTACTGAGTGGATGCAGGCACACTCCCTCTGGCTGCACACCCAGCAAGAGGAGGGGCAGGAGGAGTGTTTAAGGTGGGAGAGTCCATCTTTCCTTTTTAGCCTCTTAACATTATATAAGCTATTACACAAAATATTCCCTGTTGTACTCAAGTACCCTGCTGATGCTAGGGGTGCGGGTGGATCCATGGGGACACTGAGGATCTCCAGACATTTCTCATAAAAGCATGGATGTTTGTCCCTGACCAAAAATAACAGGAGTACTTGTGGCACCTTAAAGACTAACAAATTTATTTTAGCATGAGCTTTCGTGAGCTAAAGCTCACTTCTTCGGATGCATAGAATGGAACACACAGACAGGAGATATTTATACATACAGAGAACATGAAAAGGTGGAAGTATGCATACCAACAGGCAGAGGATACAGACTAACACGGCTGCTACTCTGAAACCTGTCCCTGACCAGAAATTCCATCCCCCTAATGCCACACTGCTGTGCCTGGCTCTGTGCCCTCCCCGCTGAGGTGGTAAGTGAAGCGATTGCTCTCTGAGAACCGTCCCAAGGGAAGGTTTTGTATCCATAGCATGCTGCCACAGGGGAGGGACTCTGTTGAACTAATGGTGGGTCATTTACAGGGTCTCCAACTGGATTTGCACCTTCAGGTCCTCCTCACATTGGGCCCTATCCAATTGCCATTGATGTCAGTGAAAAACCACCTTCATTGACTTCACTGGGAGTTGGATCCAGGCCCTATGGGCGCAGCATTTGCAGGGGCTGTGCTGAACTTGTCCCTCTGGAAATGTAATAATTTCCCATGCTATTCATGCTAATTATGATTAGAATTGGGCCCAGTTTTGACGCAAATCTGAACATTAACTAAGTGTATGAGGTAGTGGTGGCTGGATCTATGATTTTGGTCAAGGCCCATTGCCCCCTTTTGTTTACCCTGGCAGTGAAGTCACAATATAAAAATCTGTACAAATATAAATCAGCTAACAAAAGGGCTAATCAGATCTCTGACGTTGCTAAGGAAGAATGTCCTGATTAGCCAATGACATCTTATTCTGATGCTGTCGTGCCTCTGTCTTGTGTTTCATTGACTGAGTGTTGTATCAGTCAGTAGCCAGCTGGGGAGCTTGGCTGAAATGTTTGCTGCTTGGAGAAGATTCCTGCTCCCCTGCTCCTGTAGCTGAATGTAGCCTCTTAATAAAGCAGCAGTAATGTTTCTATTCTGCCTCTGGGCTCTAAACTCAAGAAAAGTTACACTGTGTTTGTAGAATTCTTTTCAAGTTTATCCCAGCATAAAATTCATTCCTTAAGAGACTCCCACCCTACATTTCAAGGTGCCTGAACCGTGTCCTTTTTTTACTGCACTGTCCAGTGGGAAATGTGCCCATTTTTCAGTACTTTAAACTCACTACTTATTTGTGTCTTTAATACATTAAAGGGTCTTACTCTAGAAAAGCAAAACACCCCCAACAAATCGAAAATCCTTTATTTCCTCCCATGATAATAAAAGGAAATCAATTGTTTGCAAATTTAACTCAAGAAGTGAATGCAATTATTTTATACTGCACTGGGGCATGGGGAAAATGTCACTCTAGCAAGATCCCGCATGACAGATGAGAAAGAAGCACAGTTCTCATGGATCTCTACATGTAATGCGCTTATGCCCTCTGGTGACCAGTATGCTGTTAATGTCAATCGTGCACCAGGATCAGAGAATAAAATACCCAGGCAGAGTGAGGTGAGGATTTATTTTCTTTTATTTTTTCAAAGGAGATGACCAAAGAGGGAAAGAACAGGGGAGGCACTTAGCAGAGACATTGTAAATAAATAGGGCCCTTATCCATTACAGGATTCTGTGTCATTGCGCATTACATTGATCATTTTACTAGCTCTTTCCAAATGTCTCTCATTATGAGATAGGAGCATCAGAATTGCCAGACTGGATCAGACACAAGGGCCATCCCATCCAGTATCCTGGCTCTGATAGTGGCCAGTACGAGATGCAGTAGGCAGATGTGGGTCTGACATTAGGTCTCATCCTGATCACTGTACCCCTGAAACATGAGGTTTAATTCAGATCCACCATTCATTCTAGACCTGGCTCCCTCATTGTGGCCCACTGTGCCCCAAAACAGTACCCTGGAACCCCCATATTCACCACTGCCATATAATTATGATATGTTTTGTACAAAGTATGCCTTGTGGGGTATCATTTTAAAAGTCTTGACCTGTTGAACATTAATATCCTTCTGGATTGTATATGCTATCATTGTATGGGAAGTTATGAAGTTTTGCTATGTGTGTGTTACTGAAATATGTTGTAAGGTTGGGAACACCTACAACCAGCCTTTCAAGTGCAACAGTGGAAGAGCCAGATGTTCTGATGACCCATGAAAGGAATCCACACACCCAAGGACTATCCCAGGAACCATGTACAATCGAGACTTCTCAGCGATAGCACATTGACAATGGAGGCTGCTTGACCCACGTCATATCAAAGGCTCTTTCCAGCAAGCTGGAAGAAGCTATAAAAGAGGGAAAGTGACATCATCCCCTCCCCCCACACACACACAAATAAACACCTGGAAGCACATCTGGAGGAAAAAGACTGAACTAGGGAGGTGATCCCAGGCTAGAAAGGAGCATGTCTATTAAGGAACTATACCATCTACCAGGGTGAGACACTGCTTGATTCAAACCCTGTCTAATTTATAGAACTCAGATTGTGATTTAACTTTTATTTCTGAGGTAACCAACTTTGAGCTGCACACTCATTACTTATAATCACTTAAAATCTTTCTTTCTGTAGTTAATAAATCTGTTCTATATTTTACCTAAAACAGTGCATTATGGTTGAAATGCTTGGGAAATCTGCTCAGGGCTGGTGCATGTCCACTTTCCTTTGCAGAAATGTTGGACTGGGTAATAAACTTACTCTGGTCAGGATTCTAACCAAGGCAAGAAAGTACAGCCTGGGGGTCCTAGGCTGTGGAGCTGAGAGACTTGGCGGGAGCCTCTCTATTGTTGGTTCATGAGTGGCTGGCAAAAGCATTCATGTAACTCAGCTGCCTGTGGATGTCTGTGTAAGTCCAGTACCTGACAGAGGTTTATGGCTTAGCAACAATATCACAGTATGAGAGGAAGCCCAGGTTGGAGGGACAGACGCTGGTGTAAATTACTATCTAAGGTGAAGGGCAATGGAGAATCAGGCCCAATGCTTGTGGCAAACATTGCAACAGAGCTTATTCAATATTTTATTTTTCCATTAGAAAAGGTCATTTCATTGAAACTGAAATTTCTCTCAGGAATGTGTCGATTCTGAGGACATTTAGTTATGGGGGAGAAAAGTTGAAAAAAAGCATTTCAATAAGGTCCAAACATAATGGTCAACATTTTCAGAATGGAGCATCTTGATTTTTCATTTTGAAAGACTTTTCATCTAGAATTTTCTTTTATCAATGGCAGTGATGGGACATTAGAGGGGGAGGGCTCTGAATTACTACAGAGAATTTTTTCCTGGGTATCTGACTGGTGGGTCTTGCCCATATGCTCATGGTCTAACTAATCTCTGTATTTCGGATTGGGAAGGAATTTTCCCTTGGGTAAGATTGGCAGAGACCCTGGATGGTATGGGTGGCATATCAACCACACCTTCAGGGAGGCTAGCCCCCCGTCCCCACCCCTTCCACCCGAGGCCCTGCTCCTTCCACCACCTCATTCGTCAGAAACCCTCCCCTCCCATCCACCATGGCCAGAGGAGCCCCGGCCAAACTGGCCCAATGCCTGGGCTACACTAGCCAGCCCCAAGCGCTGGACCAACCCCCAGCCATGCCAGTTGGCCCTGAGCTGCCTCAGCCATGCCAGCCAGCCCCAAGCTGCCCTGGATTGCCGGCCGGCCCTGAGCCACCCACTGGTCACCAGCCATAACCCAGCTCCAGGCTGCTGGCCAGAGTTGAGCCTCCCCTGGCTTTGGGTGAGAGGGAGGGGCCTTGGGGCGGAGTGGGGGCAGGGTCACGGCCTGGGTTAGGGGAGATTTAGCCTTCTCTGGCCTTTGATACCCGCTATCCATGCAGGAGGGGTTTTGCCTTCCTCTGCGGCATGGGCCATAGGTCATTTGCAGGTTTAAACTAATGTAAATGGTGGATTCTCTGTAACATTAAGTCTTTAAACCATGATTTGAGGACTTCAGCAACTCAGCCAGAGGTTAGGGGATCTATTATAGGCGTGGGTGGGTGACGTTCTGTGGCCTGCAATGTGCATGATGTCAGACTAGATGATCACGATGGTCCCTTCTGATCTTCTGATCCCCACACTACAAGAAGGATGTGGATAAATTGGAGAGAGTCCAGCGGAGGGAAACAAAAATGATTAGGGGGCTGGAGCACATGACTTACGAGGAGAGGCTGAGGGAACTGAGATTGTTTAGCCTGCAGAAGAGAAGAATGAGGGGGGATTTGATAGCTGCTTTCAACTACCTGAAAGGGGGTTCCAAAGAGGATGGATCTAGACTGTTCTCAGTGGTAGAAGATGACAGAACAAGGAGTAATGGTCTCAAGTTGCAGAGGGGGAGGTTTAGGTTGGACATTAGGAAAAACTTTTTCACTAGTAGGGTGGTGAAGCACTGCAATGGGTTACCTAGGGAGGTGGTGGAGTCTCCTTCCTTGGAGGTTTTTAAGGTCAGGCTTGACGGAGCCCTGGCTGGGATGATTTAGTTGGGGATTGGTCCTGCTTTGAGCAGGGGGTTGGACTAGATGACCTCCTGAGGTCCCGTCCAACCCTGAGATTCTATGATGATTCTATGATTCTAGGAAAGTCTATGCGTCTATTAAAATTTTTTTTTTAAAAAAGTCAAAATCCAAACAAAATGTTTCAACTGTCCCAAAATGATTTTTTTGGTCAGAAATTTCATTTCATGGGAAATATTTGAAATTCTATGTTTTTGTTTTGATTTGGAGCAGAACGAATTTTGAAATCGTGGAATTCCCTGCAAAATGGAAATTCCAGTTCCCACATGCATTTCTTGGTTAGCAAATCATTTGTAAACCAAACTTGGTTTCTGTTGATGCTTAACAGGCTAATAAAACTTTCAGCCTGTTAGAAGTTAACTAATTAGTTTTAATTATTAGTTTTAACTAATAACTTTCAGCCTGTTAGCTGAGATTTGGTATTTGTGCTGCATGATTGGTTAACTAAATCATGGGCCATTGTGCTTCTCTTCCCTGATGGAGTAAGTGAGTTTTTAAAAAGGAGAATAATGAATAGTAAGATGTTTTGCTATGAATTGTGATAACATTAGTGAAATTTTTGAGATTTGTGAACATTGTCATGAATGCTCAGTAGTATCTGAATGTCCATATGCGCCTGCCCCCCTCTCACACCCCAACCCCTGCCCCAGCCCGGAGCCCACACCCTCCACCCATACATAATATGAACCCATGAATTGTACTGAGCTGGCACTGGTGTTTTTGTTTGCATAAGTATTTGTAAATTGGGTTTTTGTTAACAAGGCAACCAGCTCCACTCTCCTGGCTGCTGCTACCTGAGAATCCAGGGAGTAGGTAAGCACCAGAAAAAGCAATCACAGCCAACAAGCCTCTGTAACAGAGGAATAGAGACCCCTTCTGTCCAAGCAGGTGAAATTAAGTGGTTGTGGTGTTTGATTATGAATGCATCAGAGCTCATCAAAACATGCCAAGTATTTTTGCTGGAAAAATTGAAAACTGGTTTTCTTTATTTTCATCAAATTTTCTTATGAAAAAATTTCCATTTTTTTCCTACAAAAGACCAAAACCCCCAAAATGTTGAGTGTTCAAAAAAAGCCTTTTGGTTAAAAAAAATTGTTTTGGTTTTTAACTTTTAAACAGGAGCAGATTTACCATGAAACAAACTGTGCAGTGGCACAGGGCCCCCAATGACAGGGGGACCCCAAAATGCAGGACAAATATCTAACAACCTGCCCCCCAGGCCCGGCTGATGGCGCAGCAGGGCTCAGGCAGGCAGGCTGAGTGCATGCCGCTCCCAGAAGTGGGCAGCTGCTGGCATGTCTCTGCGTGCCCCTGGCGGGGGTGGGGGAGCTCTGTGCACTGCCCCTGCCTCGGCAGCGCACGGAGACCTGCTCCCTCCCTCCCCACAAGGGGCGCACAGAGACGTGCCAGCAGCAGGGCTAAGGCAGCTCCCTGCCTGCTCTGCCTCCCTCCCTCCACACCGCTTCACAGCTGGAAGTGGCCGGCATGTCCCCGTGACCCCTGGGGGGAGTGTGTGTGTGTCTGCGCACACTGTCCCCTGCCCGAGCGCCGAATCCACAGCTCCTATTGGCCAGGAACTGTGGCCAATAGGTGCTGCGGGGGCGGTGCCTGCAGGCAGCAGCGTGCAGAGACCCCCAGCCCCCCCCCACAGGAGCCGCTACCAGATGTGTGTGTGTGCCGGTCGCTTTGGGAGCCACATCGCCAGAGGTAAGCGCCTGCCCCCCTCCCGCACCCCAACCCCTGCCCAGAGCCCACACCCTCCACCCCAACTTCCTCCCAGAGCCCACCCCCTGCACCCCAGATCCCTGCCCCAATCCAGGTACCTCACTTTATTTTCATTTACTTCCCATTCCTTATCATATAGGAGGAGGATGAAGGGGAAAAAATGAAAAATGTGGGGGGGAGATAAGAGAGAATGTTCTTTTTCTTGGCTGGGTCCCAAGGGGGATGCCCCGAAAATGAAGCTGTGCACAGGGCCCCACTAACTCTAAATCCAACACTGCTTTTAAAGAAAGGAAAATTCCATCAAAAATGATTTTTTTCTATGAAAATTTTCATTTTTACAGAAGCCATATTTCTGTAAAATAATGTACTGAAATTACTGTACATTTCTACAAAAAAAATTCTGAGCAGTTTTAGAAAACATGCATATTCATTCAACATCCTAAGGGCATAAGGATTATTCGTTGCACAGCTGCATACCCACCTGATGGGTAAACTTGAAGACTGAACCCTTTAAAATGCCTTTTCCATTCACAGAGTTTGTCTATTATACATGGGGAATGTGACAGGCTAGCCTAGCCCAAACCCCAGAGGCTTAATGCAGCAGCCAATTAGCCCTGACCTCTGGGGAAGCCCAAGGGGGAACATCTGAGTGTGAGCTGGAGTCCTGCTCACAGGTCTGTGTGACTGTCGGTTGTAACTGCTGTGTGTGTTTTGTGGCGTCTGTTCTGTTTGGACTCTATAAATTCCCATAAAGATGTCCCTGGAGAAAAGGGACTGAATGCTGTTTCCCTGGTTTATTTTGGGGCTAGGAAAACAGGACGCCAGCCCCCAGGGAGTTAGTCCCAAACAACTATTGCTGATTAACTCCATATGTGGAAGCCCTTATTCCAGAATATAAATCCCTTATTCTGAATTAGTTTGATCTACTTCAATCCACTTTGTAAATACTCTCTTACTTCAGAATAAGAGCAGCCACACCTGGAGTTCATCAGGAATAGTTCATTTGCTTTAGTCACATCTGACTCTTTTCTGGATTAACTTCCATGTGCACCCAAGCCCTAAATCCTGCTTTGTGCTGAGGTGGCTATTCCTGTTGGGTGCTTTCCCAGCAGTCAGAGATATTGCCTCACAATTGGTGGAATAGTGGCAACAAGATTAGCAAACGCCCTTTTGAGCAATGTCACCAGGGGACAATATTCCATGGCAGGTTTTTAGAGGGGAGATGTATTTAGCCAACTGTCTCACTTGCACTTGCTCAAATGGAAATACAACGTTTTCTGGTTCCCTACAGCATCTATCACTGCTGCTTGCAGTAATGCTACTTTATATGAAAACACAGGTGTTCATATATTCTAGTCGTTCAGCCGGTCTGACCCAATCAAAGCCAGGAAATTCAGAACTAGGGCTCCTCAAGTCACCCCACTGCATCCAGACATTGCAGGGCTGCAATTCTGAAACCAAATGACACTGCCCTCTGGCTCGCTTTCCCCCTTCCCTGTTGCATTGTTTCAGCGCTCTGGCTTCCTTCTGTGGAACCCTATGACAACTTACCTCTGGTTCCATGAGGAACAGGGGATGCCTTTGCGACAGCAATGACAGTGTACATACATCTCTGTGACCATGAGCTACCTGAAGGGAGATCCTCTGCATCTCCCAAGCTGCTTCTCACCAGCCATCTTACCTCAAAACAGGAGCAAAGAGAAGAGAATGCATGAGGCAAAAAGTTTCAAACCTGTTTCCCCATCCCCTTCCTGGATTGTATCTTGCTCCCATTGAGAAGAGACCTAGATAATCCACCCATGCTGTTGGTCCTTTTTATCTAGCTCTGCCTGATCGAAACTGTGAAGCCAGCCAAACAGTTGTATTTTGAAAAAAAACAACATTCAAGAGGGATATTTTGGTGAAAACTTGTTCTGCCCATTACGGAAGATTGGAAGGGTTTAGACAAATACTCCTAGCTGATAGCAGCATTGCCATATCAAAAGATTTTATTTGGTAAACAAGGGGAATTGTACCAAAGGAATCTCTCTCTACTTCCTACAGTGTCTTCCCTCCAAGTGTGGAAGGAGTCCTCTTAGTGGGCCAGCCAAGGTGGGTTTTGCAGAGTAGACGTACCCAGGGATACCAACTACATCACAGTAACATTGTGAGAATTAAATACTTAGTGTTACAAAGCACTATACTCTGCAAGTGAGTATACACTTGTATTCAGAAATTTGGATAACACTATTCCACTCACTCCTTGGGAGGCATGGATCAGCGTTCACGTCGCACTCCCTGACAGTACCCAGCCTGGGCTGGGGAAGCTAATGATCCAACCAGTGGACCAAACTGGGTGATGAATGCACCTGAGGCACCTTGCACATATGCTAAGAAGAAGACTCACTCATTTCTTGCACTGAATTATGATCCAGTTTGGGGATTTGAGCCTGGTCACCAGGGGTCATTTATGCATATTGCAAAACAACCACCCAATGTGTCATAAATGGCCACATCTGCAGAGGAGATGCACAGTGGCATAGCAACATGGAGCACTGAAGGCTGGACTGAGGGGAAAGCGTGCTTCTGCCCATGCAGCATTAGCCAGTCACGTGCAATGAGCTCTTTCTAATACACTGTGATTCATGTTCATATAGAACTGGGTGTATATGTGCATATATAAAATTAAACATAGGTGATTGTGCTATTACATTCTGAGTATGAAAATGTTACTTTGTTACTAAATTTTTAACTAATTTGGGAAAAAAATTAGCTGTACGTATCATCGCTGACAAATTTGTTTGGATGGAAATTGTTGTCTAAAGAATGTAACATTTGTATCTGTACTTGCTTAATACCCAAATGAAAAGAGCTTAAACATCAAGAACAGAAAAATGATAAATATCCTCTTTTTAAATGTGAACAAAAATGTTTATTAAAACTGATACAATTCTTGTGTTGATGGTTTCTCTGCAGCCACTCTTTCATAAGGCACATTGGTATTAAAAATATTATCAGTACTGTTTAACAGCTGGAGATAATACAATGAATTTGACAATCTACAAAACAAACAAAAAACATTTTTTCTACAGTAAGGCAAAATACAGAGACTGATGAAATATAACCCATTATATACAAACGTTTGGTCAATTTGTACAGCTTTTTGGTGAAAAGTAAGATGTTCAAACACCAGGTCTCTTCTCTCTTTTGATGCACAGGCATAGTTTATGTTAACAAGTTACATGTGCCCAATGTAGTGAGATTAGATCACTTAATGGCTCTCCCCAGCTATCTAAAGTCTTCTAACCTTGATTTCTGGTTAATGTTGTAGATCATCAGGTCAGTATCAAAACATCCATTGTGCAAAAAGTTCACGGTAAAAAAAATAAGTTATTTGGTTCGTAGTACAGTACCATTCAAAACCTTCTTGTTCAACATAAAACATTTTTGTAAAGTGGGAAGATCTACTTCCTAATGTGAAATGTTTTGCTACTTGAGGTTTCGTTTATTTAAATTGATCCTCAAATTTGAAAAAGGTAGTGATAAAACTTGCCATTTCCACTTAGGAAATTGTCACCTTGATTTGTTGTGTGATACAAAATTCCAAAAGATGAGTCCAATGAACCAAGAAGCCAGTAAAAGCTTCTCAGCCGCCACAATGAAGCTTTAGCTACCTTTGACCATTTCCCAGCCCATATTCCCCACCACCACATAAAAGTTTTTCTTCCTAAAGCTAGAAGTTAGCTAATTAAAAAGAGAGATAATTTTGGCAGTAAATCTAATTAATACAAGCCTCTTAAATGCACTAACATTTTATATACCCCCAATTCAGAGAGGCAGGCATCTGTCTGACATTACTTATAGAATATGAAGTGCAAAGGTACTAACTATATCATGTCATTTAACAACCTATCTTTGTTTTAAAGAGCAGTTATTTTACCTGACTCCAGGCGGAGTTTACTATTATTTAATGACATCAAAAGTAAAAGTGAGTCCAAAAATTAGTTTTCTGCTCAGGTTGGAGCTTGATTGAAACAGAGAACTGCTCACAGTGTATAAAGTAAAGCACATGCATAACACCTTGTCTACACTTAAAAGTTTTGCTGCTTTAACTATGCCAACGTAGTTTAGGGTGGCAAAACTCCCCTAGTGTGGATGCAAGTGTACCATTATAAAAAACACTTACACCAGTATAGCATGTTTGGATTCAGCAAAGCAAAATAAGATATAAACTATACGGATATAAAGGGCCTTACACCAGAATCTCTCTGTCTACAGTAGGGCTTTTAGTGGCATAATTAGATCAGTATAAGAAAATGACCCCCCTCATGATACCTCACATAGCTATGCCATTAAAACCTTTTAAGTGCAGGTTCTCCCACGGTAGTTAATCCACCTCCCCAAGAGGCAGTAGCTAGCGCTGTCTACACGGGGGATTCGCTCCGCTTAACTATGTCACTCCGGGATGTGGATTTTTCAAACTTCTGAGCAATGCAGCTGAGTCAACCTAACTTTTAGCGTAGACCTGGCCTTAGTCATCATTTCATTGCCTCTCCAAAAGCAGAGAGAAAAAAGCTCTCAGAAATGCATTGAAAGGAACAACCCTACATTGTCTGAGAGGATTCACTCGATGACCTAACGCGGGGTAGTCAGTAGGCGGACCGCAGGCCAAATCCAGACCACCAGGGGCTTTTGAACGGACCCCAAAATCTTTTTATTTAGTATTATTTATTTATTTTATTTAAATTATTTTCTCTGGAGTCTGGACCTTGACTATACATTGACAACAAAGAATTGACTACCCCGACCCAATGGATTTTTTCTTACTTTAAATTTCTATGGTCTTTTTCTAGCACTAAAAACAATGGAGATCTAGGATCCAATGCAGCCAGAATTCACAGTGGAGTTCAGCACGAGAGTCGCAAAATGGGATTTTTACTGAATCGCAGTCCCTGGGTTCCAAATCCTTTTACAGGTACCTTGCCACCTTGATTGAACCCGTTAGACTCATCGTCATATGATGAGTTTTAAATGGTTTGTTAGTAACTCAGACGGCAGCAACAATAGATATGGAGGTACCACTGGACACTTTGGCAGGCTTGGAGTATAACTTTCCATTGGTTGCTGCAACCTAACAGAGTGCAGGAGAAATGCAAGTCCAGCAGTCTAGGCTGGTAGAGCTGAGGGTACAGATTTATACACAAATAAATAAGACTGAAAACAAAGAAACCCTACTGTACATAGCATGTATGTAATGAGACACTGTGACCCACACAGCAGCATTAAACAGCAACTTCTCAGGACCATGCATTGTTCCTACGCTGACTGTGGAATAAGGCACAGAGCTATGCACACATGGAGAAGCCAATTTCATAATAGCCCCCATAATAAAGACACTTCTGATTTGACCTTCCTGGGTAGCATTATTTTTGACACTCTACAAAATTTCTCAAATCCTTTCGCCGCCGGGTAAGGGTACAGAACGTTCCTTCTGATCTAAAGATAGGGAGAAATTATGAATAATGGTATGTCTAGAGCTTTGAACTCCCTAACACCCAATAATTTCCTCTCCCTTTTCTTCAGATGTCAGATTCATTTCTTCTTTTATGAAAATAAGAACATAAGAATGGCCATACTGGGTCAGACCAAAGGTCCATCTAGTCCAGTATCCTGTCTTCCAACAGGGGCCAATGCCAGGTGCTCCAGAGGGAATGAACAGAACAGGTCATCATCAAGTGATTCATCTCCAGTCGCCCATTCCCAGCTTCTGGCAAACAGGGTAAAATGGGTAAAGGTCATAGGTAACAGCAGTATCTCCAAAGACAATGGGTCTCCTAGTCACAGTCAGTCATATACCATGTCTTTTTACAGTAAAACATAGGAAACAAATGCCACAATGGCTTACGGCCTACATCTTGCAATGAATTAGAAAAAAAAATGGATGGGGCTGCAGTGATTTACAAGGAAATTATTCCACCGAGGCTCGTTACAAAGCACAAGACCACGGATAACGATGTGGTCATAAATCCAGGATTAAAATTAGTGCCATGTAACTTACTGAAGTACATTTGTCATTTTTTTTATTAATAAATAGATTGAAAACTGTTTGGGTTTCAAAACATTTAAACAACTAAAGCATTTATTAGTGAAATACTTACATTAGGAGCAATTGAAATTGCTATAAATAGCTGCTCTAAGTAAAAGCAGAGATTAAGTCTCTTGGCAGGTATATAACTGAGACTGTGAATATTAATTTCCATAGTGCTATGTCATTAACATGAATTAATGTGCTAATGATTTCATAATCCATCATTCAGATTGGTGATTGCTGTATTAAGGATTTCTGGTATCACAGTACTAAATTCTCAGCTGGTGTAGCTCAGCCTTGCTCTGTTCAAATGAATCTAGGCCGATTCACACCAAATGAGGATATGATCCAGAGTTTTGGAGGTATTATCTAGAATTATTGCTAGACTCTGGAGTGGAGAATGCATTCCCACATGCTGACACAAATGATTTCCTTTTCTTTTATGTATCACTAAAGTACTGACAGTCCAACATACACACACATAATTGGGCTTTAGTGCATTAGACCTTCTTCCTCATCAGTAGTGCAACAAGTACAGTAAATACCCTGGTAATTGTGTTTCACATAACAAGCACAATGGTAAACTCTAATCTTTATTTAGTGCTCATGTACACTTAAATGTATTATTTGTAGTTTTCCAGTTCTCTACCTTTGTTGACATTTATCTATGAACACTTCTGAGGGGGTTGTGTGTATTAATATACAACCTGCACGTAAGCTATGGCACTCAGGACACTTTTGTATTATACAAAATTGTTCAGAAGGGTGTATTTCTGCTTAGCTGTTGTTTTTTGTTTTGTCTATAATGGTATTTGGGTATAAGAGGAAAAAACCCATTGTTGTCCATGTAGAAGAATAGCACTTATTGTGTCCAAATAACATGCATTTTAGCAGAACATAAATTAGTTCTAGATGTGTCTTAATCACGCTGCATTAACAGTTTTAAACTGTATTTCATGAGATTTTTATGGTTCTCCTACGAAAGCTAATATGCAACAATTTTGAACAAGTGTTCTGCAATTTTGTGGGAAGCTCACACTTACTAGAAAGTGAAAGTATACCAGAGGACAATGTTTCTCCAACATTGGTCTGTTCTCCTGAAATATGTTGCTTGTTCTAATCAGTATTTAAAACTAAACAGTTTCATGTTTAACAGGGGGGTTGGGATAAAATTGATGTTCCAGTCACACTTTATGGTCCTGTGAACAATCATATTGAAAGCAATTCAGTCAAGCCTCCGAGTTGGCTGATATTGGGCTCATTCATTTAATTTACTCTCATACTTAGTTCTTCCTCTAGTGCTTAACCTCTACATTTCTCAATATATACTGGCTTATTCTTCCTACAATACGTGAACATGCAGAGCCCCCTGCTGGAATATACAGGCTTTTACACTAACATAGTCCTGTCAGTCTCAAGTCTCCAAGAAAGTGTCATTGCGCATACAATAAAATTGTCTCTTGACATTAGCCTAAATGTTGTGAGCTATAGAAGTATGCTTAGGTTTCTACGCTCTCTGAAGGCTTAACATTTTCCTACTGATGTCCAGACAAGAGCTACTGTTTCTTGTTGCAAAATTGATGCTTTACACTGCCAAGGAAGTTTTTCCTGGAGCTTCATGAAAACCTGACTTGAGGAGAGCATGGCCATGGAAACTACTGCAGGACAGCAGGATCTGGTCAATTGCAATTTCTTATCTAAACAGCCCAAGCTCAAGCCTTTAGAACAGATGAATTTTGGTTGTATTTCCCTCTCTCAAAACTGTGCAGGATTGTAAACGTTGTGGGAAGATCATAAATTGTATTCTGCTTAAACACTCTGAAAAAAGGAACTTGTTTAGTGCAGTTTATTTTGGAATGCATTTTTGTACTCTTTGCATTATAAAATAATTCTAATCTAATGTATCATGTATTCCTGAACTTACCTATAGTGTTTTATGGTCTGGTCAATCAAATACATTTCTCTGAAAAAAAATTTTTTTTTTTAAAACTTTTAAAAAGTTCTAAAGCTCTTAACTCAGGAACCTGAAAAATCCTCATCCGATCACACCTTGTATAAATGCCTGTATACTACTGCAGAAGATTTGAGGATTCTGAGTTCCAGTTTTGCCAAGTCTTGTGATACTATCACAAGTCTTGCAATATTTGGTGTTTTCTTAAAGCTCCTGCTCTTAGAGTCAAGTGATTACACAATCATCTCACTTTCATGTTTAAAAAAAAAAAGTTTAAACCCCTCATTGGTTGCAGAGAAAAGTTTGAAAATATGTATACCAAGTATACCCTAGAGGTTCAGAAACCAGAAGACAACATGTATTTTTATTTAACCTCCTAATTTTTAAGCCAATGTCATGATTTTTTTTTTAGGAGTGACTCTTGATTTTTTAATGTCTGGAGTTGGTGATTCTGAGTATAAATAGAATCAGCTGAAGATCTGCTACTGGTTTCCATTTCTTTTGTATTAACCCTTCCCTATTACATTGAGACAGTTACTTTGCATGTGTGATGTACAAGTTACTAGTTTCTACTGAACAGCACATGAAGTTTGTATTAAAGTTGCAAAATCTGGGATGGAACGGATAATCTAAAAGGCCTTCATTTCTGCTTGCAATATTGTGGTAGCTATGTTGGTCCCAGGCTATTAGAGAGACAAGGTAAAGAAAAGCTGGGGTGGCTTGTCTCTCACCAACAGAAGTTGGGTCAATATATTACCTCACCCACCTTTTCAGTTTCTAATGTATATGACTCAATCTGCATGACACACAATATTGACTGCAGGGGACAATCCTTTACTGAAAATAATAGATTAGGTCTAATTCCTATGATTCTGTAGGGTTCTGTCTATAGCATGCCATTGCTCTTAAGTGCTAGCCAAATAACTGAATACAAGCAAATAATTAAATACAAGCATGAGTCAAAACAACAAGGAGTCCTTGTGGCACCTTAGAGACTAACACATTTATTTGGGCATAAGCTTTCGTAGGCTAAAACCCACTTCATCAGATGAAGTAGGTTTTCGCCCATGAAAGCTTCTGCCTAAATAAATGTGTTAGTCTCTAAGGTGCCACAAGGACTCCTCGTTGTTTTTGCTGATACAGACTAACACGGCAACCACTCTGAAACCTGTCAAGCATGAGTCAGACTACACTGAGCCTGTCTTACAGCTTCCCATCCAGAGCCGGCTTTAGGCCTATTCCACCAATTCCCCCGAATCAGGCCCTGCGCCTAAGAGGGCCCTGCGCCCAGTGAGAATCCCTTCCCTGGCTAGGGGCGCCTTTTTAATTTTTACTCACCTGGCAGCGCTCCGGGTCTTCAGTGGCGGGTCCTTCGCTTGCTCTGGGTCTTCAGTGGCGGGTCCTTCAGTGCTGCCGAAGACCTGGAGTGAGTGAAGGACCCGCCGCCGAAGTGCCGCCGAAGACTCGGAGCACCGCCCGGCAAGCACAAGCCCCACGTGTTTTTTTACATTTTTTTTTAAGTCATCCCTGCTGGGGCCCCGCCGAAACTGTTCGAATTGGGCCCCGCACTTCCTAAAGCCGGCCCTGTTCCCATCTATAACCCATTCCTGGGATTGTGCTCTAAAAATCTTTAAATAAAAATCTGTCAAGATTGTCCAAAGGATCTCAACATAAAAAGACAACTTTTCCAACAAATATGCAGCCATGTGTGTAAATAAGAAAATCATTGCTCCAATCCTTATCTACTAGATAAGAATAATAGATGGCAAGGTCAGAGAGTAGGTGGCAAGACATCTTTGGTTAGAAGTGGTCATGAGGAGTTACTTATTAAAGCATTTCATTCCGATCTGCCTGTATAATATATACCCAACTCATGCAAGATAGAAAGGCATCAAGTTGTTTTTCTGAAAAGACGCTTAAAAACTCTGTGCAATCAGAGGTGTAATCAAAGGCGTAGGAACATACGGAGTACCTGCTCTGCAGATCCCTCGGATAACAGCAATAGAATGTGACAGTGAGATAACTGTAATGCTTTCCCATTAGGGATAAAAACTTACACCCTCAGAGTCATGCACTCAGCCTGAACTCAAACAAATCAAGGCAGCAAGTCTCAGACTCTGAGTCTACAGACTCGGGCTTGTGCTAAAACACTAAAAATAGCTGTGTAGACATTCCAGCTCAGGCTGGAGTGTGGGCTCTGAAACCCGAGGCAAGGGGGATTCAGAGCCTGAGCTCCGGCCCGAACTCAAACATCTATACTGCTGGTTTTAGCATCATAGTGCGAGCCCAAATCTGCAGACCCGGGCTCTGAGACTCGCTGCCTTGATTTCAAATCACTCTGAGTCCTGAAGTTCTTTCAGTGCCTGATTGCTGCATATGTAACATGCACAGGTCACACACCTCAAGGAATCTACTTGTCACTTCCTTTTTCTCAGAGTTTAATTGTAACTCTTTGTGAAAGTCAGGCCCAGGTCCTCATCCAGCAGAAAACACTCTCCATTGTCATGTCAGAGAACAACCCAACAGAGCTGGGTATCTGTTCCCGCTCACTCATTCTTTGGCCGGCTGAGTGATATGGAGGCAGCATGCCCAGTCCTGGAACTGGGGAGGAAAAATGTAGTTGCCTCAAACTATTCACTAAGGGGAAGCACTGACAGCTGTCAAAGGAAGTCCAACCCAGAAAGATGGTGGCTGTAATAAGGGTCTCAGGGATGCAGATCTAAATGTGGGGTAAATACTGGGATATGGAGAGCCCAACACAGAAGGATCATGAAAAACATTGGTTTAACATGGTAATCACGATCACATTGAGGATGCCTATATTCAGCACTACTTACCTAATCACTCTATCCAGTAGGGCAAGATTAAAGCATTAAAGCACACTGTATGCTCTCCACTAGTTTTTTAACAATACCCTGGTACTTTGGTGCATTTTACCTGTGTGAGTGCACGCACATTATGTATACATCCACAATTTTTTCCCCTGATCCTACACACAATTGTTGCTTTCCCGGCACCCATTTTGCTTATGTGCACCCAATGCAAAGTCCACAGCCTGGTGCACACTGTGGAAGAGGAGGTTCTGTTCCTCTTTTTTAAAGTACTCTCCCCGGTGCAGGGAACTCCTCACAGAGGCATTGCACTGGGCCAGCAGCACCTGGATGCCTATCTCCCCATAATCTTTGCAGATCTCTTTAAGCGTGTGGATTCCAGCTGAGTCCAAGAACTGTATTGCACAGCAGTCAATCACTAGGGTGTGAAACACCGGTGGCTCGGTGACAAGCTGCACTGCGACGTCCGCCTGGCTGCCACCAGAATTCACCATTTTCTCTTTAAGCATTCGCTTTGCTGCCTTTTTCTTGGCTGCCTTCACCCAGGCTGGGTTGACTCCAGTCTGCTTATACAGAGTGGATTTAAAGCATTCTTTGTTGATATAGTAGAGAGGCGCTTCGAAACGGAAAATCACGACGCCTGGCTTAGTCTTCAGGTTTTTGTAGGCAGACAGGGATTCATACATTTCAGTCTCTACCACCCAGCCGAGCAATGGTGCCTCTGGTCTCTGAGTTCTCACAATGACGCACAGCATTGAGAAGCAGACACCAATCAGCAGGCCAATTTCAGTACTTAGCAGTGCCGAAGCGGCCATTGTAACTAACCAGATCACTGTGTCCACTTTGCTCAGATGCCACATTTTGGGCAGATCCCTGAACTTCCGCAGGGCTCCTCTGAGGTTCACAATGGTTATGACCCCCAGGACACATTTCTGAAGGGAGTAGAAGAGAGGTGCAATCAAAAGCAGAACTAATAGGATGACCAACGCGGTCACCACCCCAGAGATCTGAGTTCTGCAGCCTGTTGACTCTTTAACAAGAGTCTTGGCAAGAGCTGCACTAGTTGTGAAGCAATGGAAGAAAGAGGGAATAATGTTGCAAAAGCCAATGGCATACATTTCCTGATTGGCCTTAACTGTGTAACCATGCTTCTTGGCGAACATCTCTGAGAGGGACACAGTGATAGCGAAGCCAATAATGGCTATGGCAACAGCATCCATCGCCACACTAGGAATCAGATCCCATTTGGGTGGCTGGGGTGGCAGGAACCCAGTTGGAATGTGTCCAGCAACACTGGAGCCATAATTCTCCTTCAGCTTCCCAAAGTGAGATGCCAGCGTAGCTGCCACAACCACGACCAGTTCAATAGGTATGGGGGCCTTGAGCCTGGATTTAAAATGCTCATTCAGCTCTTTGGTTGGGATGAGGACAAGGAGACACAAGAAGCTGGTGATGAGATCGCAGATGTTGGTCTTGTGGATGTTTTTGAAGATGTCTATCCAAGTGGTTATGAGGGAGCCAATGCCATTGCTGCGTGGAATGTCCAGGCCCAGGAGATACTTCGCTTGGGATGTTAGGATAGTAAAGGAGGCACCTGTGACAAATCCGCCGAGTAAGGAATCAGAGAGGTACACTGAGACAAAGCCCACCTGAAAGAAGCCCATAGCAACCTGAAAGGAATCAACCACACACAATAGGTTAGAGTACAAATCTTAGCATTATGGAAATTAGCAGGAAAGTTAGATAATGTAGGTCAGGGGTTCTCAAACTGGGGGTTGGGACCCCTCAGGGGATCGCAAGGTTATTACATGGGGGGTCTTGAGCTGTGAACCTCCACCCCAAACCCCACTTTGCCTCCAGCATTTATAATGGTGTTAAATATATACAAAAGTGTTTTTAATGTATAAGGGGGTTGCACTCAGAGGCTTGCTATGGGAAAGGGGTCACCAGTGCAAAAGTCTGAGAACCCCTGATGTCGGTAATACGGCACAATATGTGACTTTGCAGGATATTGTACTATCTGATGAGCAAAATGAAATGCAAGCCAGAATCCCTAGCCACTCATTTATGCATCAGCTTTAAATAAGATGCATAATTGCTAATCAGACACTGGCTTTCAGACACGGTCTTCATTTTTTGAACTCATTTTTATATCATGGTTTCTTTCAACTCTCAGTAATAGCTTACAGCATCCTTACGGGATAAGAGGGGAAGCACTGAAAAAAAGCTTTTTTACATTTTTCGTAACTTGTGTTGCTTCTCCCTAAAATTTTTGAAAGCCCCTTGGCTTTAGGCCTTACAGAAGCCCAACACCGATGTTAGATTCTCTCTTGCATGTCTCCTTGTAGCCTGCAATAAGCTATCACCCCAATCAAATACCAGCTTGCCCTTTTCACTAACGACTAACCTGTGGCACGTCTAATTCAGCAAAAGTGTACAGAAACTTCCACAATGCCCAGGTTACACAAGTAAAAGCAAATTTTTAAAGGTATCTTTTTATTCATATTTATGAATTCTGGTTCCAGTTAAATCTTTGGTGCTGTCTATAGAAAGCTCATGATGTACAGATTCCTGCAGTCCCCTGTATTTACACAGCCACAATGGTGGTGGCTAAGTGTCCCTGCTTCCCCATTTAACTTTCTGTAAGTTACACACAGGCCTCCCTTACAACCAAGTTCAGTTATTTCTCCCTTTGAACCCTCAACTAAAAGCCCTTTAATTCTTTTCACTGGCCAAACTGGGCTTTTCCCTGCTGTTATCTTAGAAACTGCCATGCCAGGATCCCACAAGCTGCCAGCTATGGTACTTTTACACCACTTGGCTCAAACAAAGTCACACGTGTCATCAGGTAGCAGAGGCAACACAAAGAAACTATAGGCATGGCTGGAAACTGGCCTAACTGTGTAAGAACTGCATACATTTACTAAGAAGGATGGTCTTGAGGTTTGACACTGCTGAGTTCAGTTCCTGACTCTACCACCGACTCCCTGTGTAACCTTGGAAAACAAACTTGACTCCTCTCTTTCATAGTTTCTTGTCTATAAAATGAGGATAATACTGCCTCTCCCTTACCCTTTCCCTCTCTTGTCTACTTAGACTGCAAGCAACCTTGGAGCAGAGCTTGTCTTTTACTATGTGTCTGTATACAATAGAACCCGAGTTACAAGCTGATCAGTCAACCACACCCCTCATTTGGAACCGGAATTACACAATCCAGCAGCAGCAGAGACCAAAAAAAAAAAAAAAAGGCAAATACAGTACAGTACTGAGTTTAAACATAAACTACTAAAAAAATAAAGGGAAAGTTTGTCAAATCTTTTCTTTAAAAAAAGGAAACTGTTTCTGTGCTTGTTTCATTTACATTAAGATGGTTAAATGCAGAATTTTCTTCTGCATAGTACAGTTTCAAAGCTGTATTAAGTCAATGTTCAGTTATAAACTTTTGAAAGAACAACCATAATGTTTTGATCAGAGTTACAAACATTTCAGAGTTACGAACAACCTCCATTCCCGAGGCATTTGTAACTCTGAGGTTCTACTGTAGTTCCTAGCAAAAAGGGACCCTGTTCTTGGTTGGGGCTTTGAAGAGCTAACGTAACATAAGTAATATTTTAGTTCTATTGGCTGGTAGGCAGAGAGACCCCAGGCAAAACACAGCTAGTTGCTGTTCTATGTATAACATCTAAATCAGGGAAAGTAATTTGACTTGTCTATGTAAAGAGGCTAAAGAGAGAGTGTTCTCTGCCAAATACCAAACAGCAATTCACATCTCCACTGCCTCACTGAAACCCAACCCACTACCACCACTCTATCTCAATTACTCAACACTTCCAGATATCTTAAGGGGGCGTCATTGGTTTTATATCAAGAGGATTATCTAGGATGTCATAAAAATGTTTTCTTTTTCTCTCCCCCACAATGTGTTAGATACAACTTTTAGATAATGTTTTCACCTCTTAGCTCATAGAGCCGAGACAATTGTGGGCACTCCAGAAATGAGGGTGCATGATTTTGGATGTATACCTTCCTCTACAATGCTATGAAAGCCAAACACAATGGCATTTTGCTAATGCACACGAACCAGAAATTAAGCTTGCTGATCTAATTTCAGTAGCTAAACAGTGAAACAAAGCATAACTGTTAAAAATCATAACTGAAAAAAAAAATCTGTTACTTAATATCTTAATTTATTAAAATAGAAACATTTTAAAATCTAGTATTTTTTATCTTTGTAGCATCCCTTTAAAATAATGGTAAGGTTCTGGCTTGGAACAAAAAGTCGTCAAGTTTTACAAGTACCAAATAAAAGCATCCAATACCATGGAATTTATTTTACAATTGGTATTAACTTTCACTGGGGAAAAAAGCCAGCTGATCACATGTAAAATAAATTAAAAGTGGTCTGGATTTGAAAGCTGATGCTGCAAATTTTGGCCCAGTGAAAATTAAAGCCCAAATACAAATCAATGAAAAGAAGTGTTTAGGGCCAGACTGGAAGAAGTGGCGAGTACCTGATAATGTGAAATCAATGGGAGTTGAGTCTTTGGCAATGCTTAGAATCAGGTCCTTATAAAGGGAAATGTTGGTGGACCTTAACCAGAAGAGCAATGTGGGACACTACTGCTATAAACAACACTGCCACTGTCTCTAGGCTGGTCTCAGAAGGCTTCAGTAAAGAGTTGAACTATAGCTAAGAGAGGAGAGGAAGAGAATTAGAAGCATTTCCACAGAATACCCATTTACCCTGCCCCCTCTTACCTGATAAACTCCAGCTATGAAGGTCACCGTGGCTCCCACAGTAATTGCATAGCAATGTCTATCACATAACAGCGCTTGTGACGTCTGGTTCACAGCCAAAGTGGTGGTATTTACATAAATGACCATCTCTCTCTGAAGGCCACTACGAACACTGGGCTCTATGTCATACCCAGCTCTCTGTACCTCACGATCCACCACCTGTCCCACCATAAGGCAAAGCACACCAAAAATACCAACTGATATGTGACGAGAGGTACCAAATAGGAAATAAATAATGCTGGCAAAAAAGGACGTGTAAAGACCATATATAGGTTCCTGGCCGGCCAACAGGGAATAGGCAATGGACTGTGGGACCAGCAGGATGCCCACTATCACCCCAGACATTATATCTCCCAGGATGTACTCTCTCAGTTTATATTTGGGGAGCCACTGCAAGACAGGGAGAAAACTGAAAATCAGGTCTTTAACTTTGGCTGGGGTGCAGCTGCAAGTTTTCTTCACTTTCTTGACCAGAAGTGCCTTCATATCAATGCTCATCTCTTGAGGCTCCAGGAACATCGTGGGTTGAAAACTGTGTTTGTCATCCTCTCCCTCTGCCATTGCAGATGCTGATTGGACGTGGTTGAGTTCCACTTCTGCTGCCATCCTGAAAGCTCCCTATCAACACAAACATAATCAGAAAGTCAGTTAACCTTAAACTAATTTATAGATTATTCCAGACTTCTTTTTTTTTTTTAATGGCAGTGAATTTAATTCTCATGAAAGGCAAAGACTAATAGTACTAGCTTAAGCCAACAATTGTACAAGCAAGGTCTCTACCAATTTTCCACACAACCTGTTGTGATACAACTCAGTCTTGCCCAGCAGCATCAGCTAGGGTGACCAGATGTCCCAATTTTATAGGGACAGTCCCAATTTTTTTTTCTTATATAGGCTCCTATTACCTCTCACTCCTGTCCCATTTGCTGTCTGGTCACCCCAGCATCAGCTGTTATTCCCCTCCTCAGCCAGGCATAGGTGGCTTTATAAACCTAATCCGATTCCTTTTGTTGTCACTAAAATAAACTTTATGATCAGACAGAGCCCCTCCATGAATATGACTGTCATTAAAACATAGCTATGCACATACTGCAAGAAGAGAACATGCTTCTTTTTGTGTAATCAGCCCAACTGTGATATATGCACACCACAATAGAGGCACTTTTTCTTGGAGCACCTTCCCTGCAGGGGTGGCTCTATGTATTTTGCCGCCCCAAGCACGGCAGTCAGGTGGCTTTTGGCAGCTTGCCTGCGGGAGGTCTGCTGGTAACGCAGATTCAGCTGCATGCCTGCGGGAGGTCCGCCGGTCCTGTGCCTTCGGCGTACCCGCCGCCGAATTGCCACCGAAACCACGGGACCGGCAGACCTCCCACAGGCATGCCGCCGAAGGCTACCTGATTGCCACCCTCACGGCGACCGGCAGGCCGCCCACCGTGGCTTGCCGCCCCAGGCACGCACTTGGTGTGCTGGTGCCTAGAGCCGCCCCTGCTTCCCTGATGAGTCCACTCACTGTTTCTGGTCTATTCTATTCAGCAAAATTAGAAACAGTAAGCTGTACTAGCTGAACATTCATTACAATTCAGTTGGTGAACCACACCCCTTGCAACTCAATTTCTGGTATTGCAGTTGAGGTCTAAGTCTTTCATTAGTGTTTTCTTTCCAGTGCAGTTAGGATGCCAGGCAGTTATCTAAAAGGCAGCAATCTTTATCCAAATGGTTTTGTTTCAGCCTGTGATATAGCACAGGAACACTTTGCATGCACTTTTCCATTCTTTTTTTAAGAAAAAAAGTTTGCATTTCAAGCAAATTATATCCAATCAAAGGAACAGAAACAAGCATCTTAACTGGAAATACGGGCACTAGATGACATGCTCCCACCAACAGGTTTCTCCTACTGTAGCTTGAACTGCAGATGATATATGAGCAAGGTGATCGTAATAAAGAATATTCTTATAATAAGAACTTACTTCCTCACTTTGTGAAAGCAAAATATCTGAGCCGAAAAGCAAATCGAAAACAACCTGAAAAAGACATCTCTGACACATGCATGCAATTTGGCGCTTACCCAGCATTCTTCTGCTTCAGAGCCTTTTGCAAACATTACTTCCTTCGCAGATGGCTAGCAAGGATGAATTAAACATTATCGTTCATATTTTACATAGGGTGAAACTCAGCCAGAAACTGACTTGCTCAATGCCACAAAGGAGTCAAAGTCAGAGGTGGTATTAGAACTCCGGAGTTTCTAGCTCCCCGTCCTCCACCTTCAAAACCAGATCACACCTCTTTAACCAATCCAGCTCTACTACTAACAAAAATATTTATCATTTATATAGCAATTTGCACCTTCAATGTGTAGTTCAGACATTAATGAATGCAGAACTCATATTCTACATAATGTCAACTTTGGAATTAATTAGCAGAAGCGTATTTGAGCTAGGCTTGCTGAGAATATATTACAGGATTCTCACTGGGAATTCTTTCACCTAATTAACACTTTGCAAAGAGCTATAAAATGTTCATTACTACTACTTCAGGATGAATCTCTTAGAAACTGTGTACACATGGGTGAAGCAGGAGTCAGACTTTGGAGTTTAGACAGATTGTTTCTCCTACGGTCTGTTACAAGATACTGCTCTTTGGAGTTGTGGAAATGGTTCAGCTGTGGAACTAATTTCAATTTACAGGGTGCATTAGCTACGCTTCTTCATTCTGTGTCTGAAGGCTATTAAGCAAGGGTGGGCAAAGTGCAGTCCACTGGCCTCTAATGCCATGGTCCGTGCCCATAGTTGTGTTTAATAGTCTGTTAATGCAGACAAACAACTCAGACTAATTGTCTCTAGGACCTTCAGGCAAGGTTTGGGTTTGGGTTTGACAATGCAAAAAAATTTAAATGGTGAAGTATCTGCTTTCTTCAGCTACTCAAACCTGACCATCACACCAGAAGCTGTGATAGCATTTAATCTTCAAAGTGGTCTCCTTTTCCAACCAGCAATATTCAGTGCACATCTATAATGAAATTCCAATTAGGAATCAATATATTCTTATTAGTTCAGTTACTCCATATTACACTGCAATGTATTTCACTTTGGAACCTCTGTTTTGTATTAACCTCCAGTGATCACACCACCAAACTTGAACTATTCCATTGTTTAATAGCAATGGAAGGTTATAATATTTTGATTACACTGAACTGGGTCAGTTCAAGTATACATTCAAGGTCTTAGAGAGCAGAGTATTTTAGCCACCTGACACCCATTGAAACCAATGAACTAATTCACTCAGAGATCCAATGCAATTCTAATTTTAGGGGTATATTTTCAAAGTACCAGATTTTTTTTTTTCTGTAAATAAAAACAAAGACAAAAGGACGCATAAAAGCCATGGCCATAATAAAAAGGGTGTGAGGGAAAGGCCTCAGCCTCAGTCAGCTAAATCTTCAAAGAAAGATTTGGAATTATTGAGAAACTGAAATAGTTATTTGGTAAATTTCCTCTCTCTGCATATAAAGAGGACTGGTTGGGTTTCTGCATAAAGTGTCTGTATGGTGGTTTGGGCAGAAGGAAGGAGTGGAGTGGGGCGGGGAGATAAAGGAGAAACACACAGAGAGAAAAACCACAAATATTTCATTGAAAGAAGAAACCCAAGTCACTGACAGACTGGGCTAGTCATATTTTGAATGGAACATTTCACACACATTTATGACAGTGAATACCACAATGTAGTCAGCCTGCAGCTCAGCCCAATGCGAGCTCCTTACTCCAATTAGTCCAACTGTAAAGTTAAACTGAAAAGATTTCACAAACTCCACAGTCAAAAGCCTACAAACTTAACTGGTGTTTCCTGCATGAGAAATATAACAGAGAGACAAGAAAGACAGAATAGACTATAGTGAGCATAGGAATAGAAAGACAGACTCATCAGTGTGGTCATTACCGCAACTGGTTAAAAAAATAATGTAATGACCATTTTATGTAGAGAGTCATCTATCCAAGCACTTCCTTGTGTCAGCTTGCTGAACGTCTAGTACTTGCTGATACACTCCAGTGAACAAAGACATTATTACATGGAACTAACTGCCTGCAAAAGTCAAACAGACCTAAATAATGTCCATCGCCAGTGATTTCATTTTACATCTATTATTATAAAACTGGGGGAGGGGGAAACCCACACAAAAAAACCCAACCACCCTTAGCTAAAGCAACATTAAGTTTGCAATTTTAAACACCAAAATGTATAGAAATGAAAAAATATGGTTCTGGGAGCAACATTAATTTATCTGCATTGCACATGCTGTATTTTAAGGTACACACTGAACGGTGTAATTATCCTAAAGTGCTTCTGTGCAACGTGGGTGAAAATGCTAATTTTTGCATTTCCTGACTGTGTTTAAACATGCAGCCTTAATGATTCATTAATATTGATTTAGTTTGTTTCAGTTTTGTTTTTTTGTTTTTTTAAAAAAGGGAAAGGGGAGAACAACAACTTCAAGAAATAGAAAGTACCAGATGACTGGTAGATAGCTAATGTAATGCTGATATTTTAAAAAGGCTCCAGAGGCGATCCTGATAATTACAGGCCAGTAGACCTAACTTCAGTAACAGGCAAATTGACTGAAAGAGCAAAGAGCAGAATTATCAGACACATAGGTGAACACAATATGTTGTGGAAGAGTCAACACAGCTTTTATAAAGGGAGATCATGCCTCACCAATATATTAAAATTCTTTGAAGGGATCAAACATGTGGACATGGGTGATCCAGTGGATGGAGCAGGGGTCGGCAACCTTTGGAACGTGGCTCGCCAGGGTAAGCACCCTGGCGGGCCGGGCCGGTTTGTTTACCAGCCGTGTCCACAGGTTCGGCCGATCGCAGTTCCCACTGGCCACAGTTCGCTGTCCCAGACCAATGGGGGTGGCAGGAAGCGGCGGCCAGCACATCCCTCAGCCCACGCCGACCCCTGGGATAGAGTATACTTGGACTTTGTGAAAGCTTTGACAAGGTCCCTCACCAAAGACTCTTAAGCAAAGTAGGCAGTCATAGGATAAGAGGGAAGGTCTCTAATGGATCAGCAAAGTCTCTTGTGGCACCTTATAGACTAACAGACATTTTGGAGCATGAGCTTTCGTGGGTGAATACCCACTTCGTCGGATGCATGTAGTGGAAATTTCCAGGAGCAGGTATATATAAGCAAGCAAGAAGCAGGCTAGAGATAATGAGGCAACGTATTCACCCACGAAAGCTCATGCTCCAAAATGTCTGTTAGTCTATAAGGTGCCACAAGACTCTTTGCTGCTTTTACAGATCCAGACTAACACGGCTACCCCTCTGATACTCTAATGGATCAGTAACTGATTAAAAGATAAGAAACAAAGGGTAGGAATAAATGGTCAGTTTTCACAGTGGAAGGGAAAAAATGGGGTCCCCCAAGGATCTGTACCGGGACTAGTGCTGTTCAACATATTCAATAATGATCTAGAAAAAGGGTAAACAGAGAGGTGGCAAAGTTTGCAGATGATACCAAATTACTCAAGGTAAGTCCAAAGCTGACTGCAAAGAGTTACATAGGGATCTGGGTGACTGGGCAACAAAATATCAGATGAAATTGAATGTTGATAATTGGGAAATAAGGCACATTGGAAAACATAATCCCAACTATATATACAAAATAAAGGGGTCTAAATTAGCTGCTTCTGCTCAAGAAAGCGATCTTGGAGTCACTGGAGATAGTTCTTTGAAAATATCTGTTCAATGTGCAGCAGCAGTCAAAAAAGCTAATAGGATGTTAGGAACTATTAGGAAGGGATAGATAATAAAACAGAAAATATCATAATGCCACTTGTGATGGGGTGGACTAGGCCCAAAGGCCCACTTCTGGAGGCCTCAGGGTTCTGCCACACCCATCCCAGGGAAGAAGCAGTAGAAGGTCCTCCAAGCAGGCTAGAGTGGCTGCAGGGGAAGCAGCCAATCAGGGCTCAGGGGGGCCATATAAAAGGAGTTGCAGCGCAGAGCAGTAGTTAGTTGCTGCTAGGAGCAGGAGAAGAAAGGAGTGCAGGCCTGAAAGAGCAGCAGGGCCATGGATGGTTTGCTGTCAGGGACTGGGGGAGCATTGAGGGAGCTCCTGGCTGGTTGCTAGGACTGAGTAGCGACTGAGTCTGGGGAGGGCTGCAGGAAGATAGCGTCGCTCAGGAGGAATCCCTGGGAATACAGTCCCATACCAAAGCTGGACTACTTAAAGATCAACGCCTGAGGAGGGCTAGAGAGAGACAGGACCCGGTAGACTATATACCCTGGAAGGGGGTTGTGTTGGTTAACAGGCAGACAGTGTGACTGAGCCAGAGTGCTGTCACTGACAAACCCACCTGAGAATCACCAAATGGGGTCACCAGAACTAAAGAACACAGACATGACTAACCAAAAGGGGGCACTTGCGAGAGGTGGGTGCCAACCCTGTTACACCACTATATAAATCCATGCTATACCCGCACCTTGAATGGCATGCAGTTCTGGTCACCCCATGTCAAAAAAGATATATTAGAATTGGAAAAAGTACAGGCAAGAGCAATAAAAATGATTAGGGGTGCGGAACAACTTCCCTATGAGGAGAGATTAAAAAGACCTGTGACTGTTCAGCTTAGAAGAGAGACAACTAAACAGGGGATATGATAGAGGTCTATAAAATCATGAATGGTGTGAAGAAAGTGAATAAGGAAGTGTTATTTACCCCTTCACATAACACAAGAACCCAATGAAATTAGTACAAAAACAAACATAAGGAACTACTTCACACAATGCACAGTCAACCTGTGGACCTCATTGCCAGGGGATGTTCTGAAGGCCAAAATTTAACTGCGTCGAAAATAGAATTAGATAAATTCCTGGAGGATAAGTCCATAAATATCTATTAGCCAAGATGGCCAGGAACACAACCCCATGCTCTGGATGTCTCTAAACCTCTGACTGCCAGAAGCTGGGACTGGAAGATAGGTGATGGATCACTCGATAAATTGCCCTGTTTCGTTCATTCCTTTTGAAGGCATCTGGCACCAGCCACTGTCGGAAGACAGGATACTGGGCTAGCTGGACCACAGGTCTGACCCAGTACGGCCATTCTTATGTTGTGAGCCTCAGAGCCACTAGCTGGAGCTTCTCCCACACAGGAGCATGTCAATCAACAAACCCTTTATGTAGCAGCAAAGGCAATGCTGTGAGACTTGTTTTCCTATCTCCACCTATCAGCAGGAGGGATACATCACTCGCTGTTTGGGCAGCCATAAAAAGACAATAGTGGAAGTATGTTTTCTCTAATTTATACACATACTTAAATGGCTGAATGGATTTTAATTCAAGCTTTCAAGAGATTCTCACCTTTGGAGTGAGGCCAAGAATGGAAAGTTTCAACCCAAAAAGGTATATGAGAAAGCTGAGAGTGAAAAGAGGATTACTATGGAAGCTAAGCTGCAGCCTTTACTATAATGTTCACAACTATATACAATACCTGTATTTTTTTAAATCCTCAGAACAATACCACTGAAGATAAACATGATAATTAGAAGTTAATGTAATATGGTAACCATGTGACTCACTATTATTATAGATTTAAGCATTAATCACATGAGATGGCAAATTAAATAACTCTTGGCCTTGTGCAAATTACATGAGTTGCAACACTGGTTTGCTAACTGCTAAATCAAACAGAATAGAGGTTTTTGTGCATCCAAAAGCACACATGACCCTTTCTTTGGCAACAGAATTGGGGGAAACTGTCTCCAATTATATTTTTCTTCATATCTTCCACTTAGCACTGATGCAGCACTGAGGGGGTTAGAAATAATGGTGAAAACACCAACAGCTAGTCTATACTAGCCAGCCACAATTCTACCACCAGTAGAGCTTACCAGTGCTAGTGCAATGGTGGGTAATTTTAAGAAAAATGCCTAGGAAGACACAGCCAATTCACCACAAATACTATTATTATTATATTCAATGAAATCTGTGTCAACCAGTTAAATTAGTAGATTAATTTCGGTCAATCAGAAATGAATTGATTCATGAAAGTGTGGTTTACAAAAAAGCCTGATCTTCTGTGAACAATCATTGAAACCAGAAATAAGAAATACCTATTAGATCCTGTGACCCACTGAGACACAGTGTCCTGTCTAGGTCACATCTCTAACATTTCAGGATTGTTCTCTATTTATCAACATTTTGCCCAGTTTAGTTTTAAAATGTTCCAAGTAATGAGACAAAGAGGAAAACAATAGCTTATTTATGACTAAATGAAACCCAATACAAGTCCATTTCTGAAGAAGACTACAGTGCAACCTTTTAATGTTTGTTACAAAGGCCTTCTTTTCAATTAACTGTTATAAAACAAACATCTGCCCAGCACAGTGTCCAGGGACAGCACTACATGCTCTAACACGGGGAATCCAAATTTAGGTTCCACATTCATAGGTGTTGGAACTAGAGGTGCTGGGGGTGCTGCCGCACTCCCTGGCTTGAAGTGGTTTGCATCATATAGAGGGTTTACACTTTGGTTCAATGGCTGTCAGCACCCCCACTATATAAATTGGTCCAGCAGCCCTGCCCACATTAACTGGCTGGAGTGTGCTTCATTTTAGACCCAAATATACATCCATCTTACATTTAACATGAGGGCGTCCCCTGTTAATTGCTCTAGAAGTGTAAATCCACAAACCGGAGTCTATTAAATCTCCATCTGAACTATAGTATCACTACTGTACTGATCTAATAAATCCCTAATGATTCTGAACTTCTCCCTTATGCTAGTCTCATATCTGGCAGGATAACACTAAGATTATCATATAGAACTATAACTGTACACAGTTATTTGATAATGCCGTCCATTCACATATCTTTAAACGCTTAATAAACATGGATTAATTAAGCCTCATAACAGCTCTGTGAAGAATGTATTCTGATCCCTATTTTTCAAGGGGGAAATGTACACAGAGTAAGTTACCCAAGGTCACACAGCAAGTCAGTTCCAAAAGAGACCTTAGAATTCATGACCCTTGCCTCATCCAGCACCCACTAGATAACATGCCCTCCTACACGGTATTGCAAAATTCTAGTTGGCTGTTATTTATAGCGTGTGCATATAAAACAAATACTTCAAGTCAGCAAGGATAAACAATGTACGTCTCTACAGTAGGCACTATAAGCATACACTGTATTTGTGATTAAAGCCTTTTTTTCCCCAATTTATCTGTCCACAATTATGAACCAAGAATCATTCTGCCAAAACCCTTTTATGAATGAGTACAAGAAAATGCTGACATTTTGTTTTTCAATTTAATCTCCAAGCTACTTATAACTGTTACAAACTTCTTAAACAGGCTCACTATTTTCCTACATTACAGTAATCTAAATCTCTCTGATCCCCTCTTCTCCAAAAAATCAAAAAAGGCTCGCAGCACCCTTGGAGTTATTCCTAACTTCTGTCAGAAACTCTGAAATGACAGTCAGCTATATTATTTATTCCTGATCGGTATTCTTGGATTCAGACATCCCAAGTGACATCTGTTTGTACATCTTTTGACCACTATATAATGTCTAGACGGCAGAATCATGGTCTAAGGGAAAATGATTTGCCAGTTATTTGTGGTCATACTAGTGGACTGACTTACACAAAGTCTTTGTATGCATCTGTATAACAGCCTTCCTTATGTGGTGTGAAAAGGGTCTTTCATCAAAAAGATAGGCATTGCCTATAAGAGTGAAAGGACACTGGGCAGTGGCAGAATTTTCATCCAGTTACACTCATTTCTGACCAAAAATGCTGCTCTGTATTATTTCTGTAACCAGACAGCCCAAGCCAACTAGCATAAACCTTGAATTCTTTCCGTTCAAGGCTAGAGGACAAGAAAACATCAGTTAAGTACACCGAGCACAGCATTTCATTTCAGAAAAGGAGTTTCCAAAGTCTGTTTACTTTCAGAAGATATTATTTTATATGACCAATTTCCATGCACAGAATTCAGTCTTACCAGTTCCTTTCAGCCTGAATGTAGTCTTTGAGGAGTGCTTAATTGCTTCAGATCCATTACAAATGCTGTGAAGTAAGAGAAACGGTCACAGATATCCCTCTGTCATGAGAGACTTACCACAAGTACCGGTCTTAAAATCAGATAAGGGGATGTTTCTAGTTATGCAAGCTTAAAATTTGTACAATATCCAGATTACATATAAGTCAGTATAAAAAGGCTAGTAGTCTAGCCTCATGGAACCAGGAACTGCGGCAAGCAGTCTCTGCTGGCGTGGATTTCCATGTACCCATCCCAGAACATGGTCACTTTGACAGTGAGAGAACAGTAATGGAAATTTTAACTCACTTATATGCTCAAACAATTCATTACAACCTTAAACTCAAGTCAATTTTGCGCTTACAAGCAGAAAGAAAATCCTGCTTGCTTTCCAAAATACAGACTCCAGATGTCAAGATTGGCTACCTACACTATATGTGCACAAACACCCACTTAAATGTGTAAATACCCAGTTTTGTGCACCAACAGTTGTGCAGTTTCACGCAGCCACTTTTAAACACTAAAAGCTACTTTATACTTGAAAGTTCTTTCTGATTAATGCATAGTGTGAATTTTAAGTTCAATAGCTATTCCTGTATAACTCAGGGTACGTTTACACTTACCGGGACGGTCGACGCGGCGAGTTCGACTACTCGTAGTTCGAACTATCACGTCTGATCTAGACGCGATAGTTCGAACCCCGGAAGCGCTAGTTCGAACTCCGGTACTCCACCGCGGCAGGAGGAGTTGCCGGAGTCGACCTTGGAGCCGCGGAGTTCGCTTCCGCGGCGTCTGGACGGTAAGTAAGTCGAACTAGGGTAGTTCGAATTCAGCTACGTTATTCACGTAGCTGAAGTCGCGTACCCTAGTTCGACCCCCGAGCTTAGTGTAGACCAGGGCTCAGTTTGTAAACACACTTATTCCAGAATAAGAGTGCACAAGCAAACTTCCTAAAGAGAAGTTTGGATTTTCAAAGGCACCCAAGTCCTATTGAAATTAATTAGGAGTTGTGGCCTAACAATTTTCAGCTCCCTAGAAAATCCAGCCTAAATGTCTAAGTGTAAAAGCAATACTTTGGAAAACATGCCCTTTCACCTGTGGTTATTGGAGGCAAAAAACTACCCTGTGCTAAGCAGTCCATCCAGGCCCTCCGACAGCAATTCCAGGCCCCAAGGCAGAACAGTCAATGGGCCCCCAAACCCAGCGTGGAGTCGCCACATGGGCACGGAGCTGGACCATGTGCAGCTTCAATTTAAGCCCATTGCTTCTTGTCCTATCCTCAGAGGTTAAGGAAAACAATTTTTCTCCCTCCTCCCTTGTAACAACCTATAATGTACTTGAAAACTGTTATCATGTCCACTTTCAGTCTTCTCTTTTCCAGCCTAAACAAACCCCTTTTTTTTAAATCTTCCCTCACAGGTCATGTTTTCTAGACCTTTAAGCATTTTTGTTACTCTTCTCTGAACTTTTTCCAATTTATCCACATCCTTCCTGAAACGTGGTACCCAGAATTTGACACAATACTCCAGTTTAGGCTCAATCAGCACGGAGTAGAGCAGATGAATTACTTCTCATGTCTAGTTTACAACACTCCTGCTAATACACCCCAGAATGATGTTTACTTTTTTTGCAACAGTGTCACACTGTTGACTCATATTTAGCTTGTGATCCACTATGACCCCCAGATCTCTTTCCGCAATACTCCTACCTAGGCAGTCATTTCCCATTTTGTATGTGTGCAACTGATTGTTCCTTCCTAAGTGAAGCACTTTACATGTGTCCTTATTGAATTTCATCCTATTTACTTCACACCATTTCTCCAGATCATTTTTAATTTTAATCTATGATCTAAAAGAAACATTTCCAATTCATGAAAGTTTTCGTATGGACCAGGGAAGGAAAAGCAGCAATTCATCCATTAAATACGATTTCTCTCTGGCCCACTGTTAGGCAAGTTAAACAGATACACAGTGCTACAGTCATGTACAGATTCTGCATAAAACACCAGCAGAGGAAGTTTTCCCCAAAGAAATTTCCTACCATGTATAAGGCCAGCTCACATCACATGGCCCTCTCTGACTGAATGCTGGGAACTTCCCAGCTCCACCAGAAAAAGAGAAACTGTTTGGTTTACACATGAACAGGAGACATCTGTAAATGAATCTTGCCAGAGACTGAACTGAACAGACTAGCACACAGAAAGCCAACATTTACCTTGGATAAAGGATAAGTGAGGGCGGGGGGACTAAACAAGGTGAGAAGTGAAACAGATCAAACAAAAAATCCAAACACTTTTTTTTCTCTTGAGCTTGAAAGTCTTCTCTCCACGGTCACAGCCATACTCTCTTTGAGACAGTGTCCCATCCTGATATACTAGGGCTGTGGAGGCCAACAGAAATTTATTATTAGATTATTTAAGTTTTCAAGATGACAGTAAATTACAATGAGGTTATAATAATACTTAGCTCTTATAAAGTGCTTTTCATCAGTAGATCTCAAAGCATTTTATCAAGGAAGTTAGTATCATTATCCCCACTTTACAGATGGGGAAAACTCTGGCAGAAAGGGAAGTGGCCCTGGCCCAGGCCCAGCAAGCTGTGGCAGAACTGGGAATAAAACCCAGGTCTCATCAGACTCAGGCCACATTGCCTCGTACAGACTATATCTGCAGAATTCAGTTTAATACTGTTTTTTTTTAAAAGGAATGTTTTTTGTAATGCATACAGCAGAAAAAAAACAGAAATCCCATGTTTATTTACAGGGTTGGACAATTTTATCAAGACCCTCAGCTCTACCCTTTTTTGATCAGGTTTGATATTGGAATTCCTACCATCAGTGAAATTATTTCTTTTTAAATCATCACTTTGATCTTTTCCCACTTAAACTATCAGAATTTAACCAACCAGGGTCTAAAATAAGAAGGGACTGGTGCCTTCTCCATCTTCCCTTCTCTCCAAAACTAGTACTTATCAGCCCCACTACAGCTCCAGGCACTCGATCTGCCGCTGTGATACGCTCATCTATTTTCAAGTCTCACCTATAAACTTATTCTTTCTTGCTTTTGTCTCTCTCAAACTGAGATCTTTCTGCTATTATTTCTTATTTAGCCCTGGAAGGTGCTTTGGGATAAAGTCTTTAATAAAGATGCAGTAACCAGATGAGTCAAGTTCTATTCAAAACCAGTGATGAGTTTGCAACAATATCGTAAATTTCAACAACCTTAAACTCCAGATTTCATATCTCTATGAAAAACTGGTCTGTTTGGTTTACTCATGTGTGTTTACATCTGTAATAATAGATAATCTTTAAATACTACTGCCCCTCCTAATTTCACCCCAGGCTAGACCAATCAAAATGGTGCTGAGAGGGGGAACCACCATTCAGGATTATCATCAGTTATTGAATATGATACAGGCAGAGTAAGACCCCTGGCAGAAGTTTATAAGTGGGTTAGACAGAGCAGGGATGCGACGGGCTGGGACAGCCAGCAGTTCTGGCAATAGAGGCTCTATCTATAAGGCACTGCGGGGCAGAAGGAGAACAAGGCGGGGAGGATTTTTGGACAGAGCAGATTTGGAGGGTTAGTTATAGAAGCCCTGACAACGTTAATTGAGTATCAGAGTGGTAGCCGTGTTACTCTGGATCTGTAAAAGCAGCAAAGAATCCTGTGGCACCTTATAGACCAACAGATGTTTTGCAGCATGAGCTTTCGTGGGTGAATACCCACTTCGTGAATACCCACGATGAAGTGGGTATTCACCCACGAAAGCTCATGCTGCAAAACGTCTGTTAGTCTATAAGGTGCCACAGGATTCTTTGCTGCTTTTAAAGTTAATTGAGAAGTTTGAAAACAATTCAGAGTGAGACCAACTCTTAACCTACATCCCCGACAGGACCCCCAGCCCCCTCTCCTCGGGGTGCACCACCGCACCTCCTCACTAGCAGCCCCCTTCTCGGGGTGTTTTCCCCATTACCAGGGGGGATCCCTGGCCCCGCATTCCCCCCGGGGTGTCGCCCCTTCCCACTCCCCAAGACCCCCCTCCCGCTGCTCTCCCTGGGGCTCACGCACCCCACCAGGACCCCTGCACCGGGACTCTCCGCTCTCCCCGGGGCGCCCCCCCACCGGAGCCCCCTCGCACCCCGCTCCCTGCAGGGGTCACTCACCCGGCCGCCCCGCTCCCAGCGCCGGGGATAAACTCAGATCCCGCCCGCGCCGAGCTCAGCTGCCGGTTCGGAGCGGAGGGGGCGGGCCCGGAGGAGGATGGGGGGGGAGGAGGAGCGGGCGGGGCAGGGCAGAGGATATGGGGGCGGAGCCGGGGCAGGGCAGGAGGGAGAGGAAGAAGGGAAGAGGAGGAGGAGAAGAAGAAGAAGAGGGCGGGGCAGGGCAGGGCAGGAGGAAGAAGGGGGGGGCAGAGCCGAGGGAGGAGAAAGGGTCTTTCTCTTTAGGGATCCCTCCCTGGGCAGATGGGGTCGGGGGAGCAATTTCTCCTGGGACCAGCCAAAGCCCACACCCCTTCCTCCCCCCCGACAAACAGGCAAGGAAGTGGCACCTTGGGAGAAGGGACAGGACCACACAATGCCACGGGCAGGGGTGCCAAGAGTGCCCATGGTGAGAACCCCCGTCACAATCCCAGCCCCAGGCCTGGCTTTCACGCCTCCTGGATTGACCTAAGTGACACTTCTCATGTGCTACTTTGTTCATAACAGAAGGAGTGGTGGGGAGGGGGAGATAGGCCTGTCTGTCTTTACACAAGGGAGTTCTGTCCTGTACATAACACTAAGGCCAGGGCTACAGCAGAAACATATTGCCAGCTTAGCCATACTGGCAAACCCTCCTAGTGGAAACACATTTTATACCGGCAAAAGAGTGCTTCTGCAACCTGTTCCCACACAAAATAATCTGTGCCAGCAAAAGAACCTGTATGCTACTGTAACTGTTAGTATAGAAATGTTGTTGTTTAAAAAGATCACACCCCTGAACTGGCAAAAATGTCTAGTGTAAACCTAGCCTAAGGGTGAGATACAAACCAACACCTCTTGCCAGCAAATTCAGTGTTTGGGCTAACGCTGATTCTTTAGTCCCAGCACACACAAACCCTTTGGCATTAGTTCTTGGGTGCACACGAGAGACGTGTTGTATTAGATTAGACCATTGCTGGCTTGCTTCATGGTACGCTTTATGCCCTGTGTGTAGAAAAACTACATCATCACAAGGTCTTGTGAACAACATCACATCACTCTAACTATCTCCCTTGTCCCAAATGCAATATGGACAGGAAGAAACCTTGTTCACCTCAAAAAAGTAACAATTCCTGGGGTGCTAAAGTAGAAAAATACAGATTGTAATGGTAACTGTCCCCAAATCTTGTCAAATGAGAGAATTTCTGCGGAATGGTTGGGACTCTGAGATCACATGCCTGTGTCTATATTACAAAGCACTACTGCAGCTATGCAACTGCTGTAGTGCAGACACTTGCTACACGGACAGAAGGGTTTTTTTCCATTGCTGTAGTAAATCTGCCACATTAAGAGGCAGTAGCTGTATCAACCGAAGAATTCTTCCATCAATCTAGCGCTTGGTTTAACTACATTTCTTAGAGGTGTGAGCAACATAGCTAGTTTGACATAAGTTTTAGTTATAGGACCAGGGCTGAGTGTATCAGAATTTATGACAAAATTCTGCCTCATGCAGATGGTTTCTTAAATGCCAACAGATATTGTAAAAGAATGACCAGTGGACCAGAATAAAAGAGGAAGACAAGAGAATGGAGGATTACAAAGGAAACAATTACTAGGTTTGCAGAAGAAGGAGTAGGCAAAAAACTGAAAACCAACACTGCAGAGTAACATGCTACTTCTTGGGTGAGACATGGGGCTAACAAAAAACTTCTCAGCTTCCAATAAACGAGCCATGGTATGCAAGAAAAATTGGCCCATGGAGCTGATCACAATATTTCATAAGTCTGGGACAAATCCTGAAAACAAGTGAGTATCTGCAAAGCACTTGCATCCCTCACTGATATCAAAAAGAGTTGAGAGTGCTCAGATTTGGCCCACTGCAGAAGTAATAATAATACTTGCGGCTTTACCTTTCCAATATCATTACTTCCTAGCATGTCCTGGACTCTCACGAGAGCTGAAGAATTCTCATACAAAGAGTGATGCATTGGCACTAATCTTTCTGAAGAAAAAGACCAACCAATTAATTCAAGTTTGAGAACTAATTAAATAGGCCTAATCCTTTTAATTTACAAGATTAATCATTTGTTGCTAACAAACAGACAAAAGAATCTAAAATTTTCCCATATTTCTCACATTTAAAGATACTTCAGTAATTCCTGAAAGAGAAAACGGTCTCATCTTGCACTAGGATACCACAAATATTCACAGAAATGTCAAATGCCTTTTGAAATCTTACAAAGCTATTTGCCTCAGTGTCATTGAACTATGTTTTCTCCTTGTCCCTCCTAACCATGAACCAGAGATAGGCGTGGCATAATTCAATTATTTTTTTATAATGTTGATAGGTAATATCAATGTTAATTTTGAAGCACTCTTTTTATTTTTAGCACTTTAAATGTTCGCAGTTGCACAAAATTATGGACGGGGGGGGGTCCAACAATAATTATTTAATAATGGTAGACACTGAAATTAAAAAGGTAAAATTTTATAACTGCTAACACAAACTATCAACATCACATATAAAAACTAAATATTTTTAAATCAAACTGATAAATTCTCAGGCAGCATTTTTCTTACTTTGCCTGTCTATAAATTTGTATTATTATAGATGGAAATATTTTTTCATCAGTTTGTGTGAAATTGACATTTACCAACAAAAATAAAATCCTTCCAAGCCAAACCACAGCAAATCTTTGACATTTTACACATTCAAAAACACTAGTCTTCTAGTCTTCTGTGTTTCTTGCTTTGGAATGTTTGGGTTGAATCCAACCCCACTTACCTTTTTGGCTGGGTTTTCATGGAAAAGCAGGAATGCAGTCCCTGAAACTGAATGTTGCCTAATATTTGTTTTTCAGATGCAGCCTTGAGCTGCCAAAGATCAGTCGCGTTCAATGTGCAAGAAAAAGGAAGGTGCCAACAACTCTAGGTCTACTGACTCCCCACCCATGTCTTGTCTTGTGATATTATACAAGGGCTGAAAGATTAACTGTATAGATTAAAATGATACATTTAATATTATCCTTTCCTAAGGCTCTAAACATGCACAATGGTAATTGATAGTTGTGTCACAGTGGCAGAGAAAAAGGTGTCTGACCAGATTTTTCACTCTTGACCAAAGATAAATAAAGCTGAAATGTGCTGATTATTTCTTTGAGTGGTAGATGTTTAATGTACTGCCTTGATTGTTTACTGTACCACGCTGATAAGGTCTCAGATGGAGTACTGTGTCCAGTTCTGGACGCCACATTTCAGGAAAGATGTAGACCAGGGTTCGGAAACCTTTGGCACGTGGCCTGTCAAGGAATTCCGCTGACGGGCTGGGATGGTTTGTTTACCTGCAGCATCTGCAGGTTCGGCCGATTGCAGCTCCCACTGGCCGCGGTTCACCATTCCAGGCCAATAGGGGCTGTGGGAAGCGCCGGCCAGCAAATCCCTCGGCCCCCACCGCTTCCCACAGCCCCCATTGGCCTGGAATGGCGAACCGCTGCCAGTGGGAGCTGCGATCGGCCAAACCTGTGGATGCTGCAGGTAAACAAACCATCCCGGCCTGCCAGTGGGTTTCCCTGACAGGCCACGTGCCAAAGGTTGCCGATCCCTGATGTAGACAATTTGGAGAAAGTCTAGAGAAGAGCAACAAAAATTATTAAAGGTCTAGAAAACATGACCTATGAGGAAAGATGGAAAAAATTGGGTTTGTTTAATCTGGAGAAAAGAAGACAAGACTGAGGGGGGACATGATAACAGTTTTCAAGTACATAAAAGGTTGTTTAAAAAGGTGAAAAATTGTTCTCATTAACCTCTGAAAATAGGACAAGAAGCAAGGGGGTAAAATGTAGCAAGGGCGGTTTAGGTTGGACATTAGGAAAAACTTCCTATCAGAATAGATAAGCATTGGAATAAATTGCCTGGGGACGTTTTGGAATCCCTGTCACTGCGGGGTTTTAAGACCAGGTTAGAAAATACTGTCAGGAATGGACTAGTTATTACTTAGTCCTGCTTTGAGTGAAGGAGACTGGACTAGATGATCTATTGAGGTTCCTTTCAGCCCTACTCTTCTATGATTAGGTAATAGAGGGCAGTTCATTGAAGAGCCCTCTTAACACACCTTTCACATGAAAAGGTGAGATCCTAAGTCCGCTTGCGATAGAGGAAAACCGAGCACTGAGTTAGTGGCTGCCATTACATTAAACCAATGCTTAATTGTATTGAAAGAGGTGCTGGGGCTCAAGCAATTTTTTTACTTTCATAACTGACACGGCAGGCCCAGAGGTGCCGGGGCTATGACCTAGCAAGCCTAGAGGTGCTGGGGCTCAGCCTTGGGAAGGCCTGGCACAAATGAAGCACTGCACTAGACCCCAGTGCTGAAAAAGCCAATAAAAGGGATAATGAACTGGAAAATTAGGGGATTAAAATAGATTTGGGGAAATGCTACCTATTGGGTATAAGGAAATACAGCTATGGGAAATGTTGTGGTAATAGAGGCTAGAAATGATGCCAGAAGGACCTGCTACAATGAGGTGGACACACCTGTTTTGTACAATGTTATGGCTGAGCCCTTAAATTCAATGCAATGCAATGTTATGGCTGAGCCCTTAAATTCGCAAAAATCAGAAAAACACCTGCCACAACTATCATTTGGCCATGCTACAATAAGAATTAATAATCAACACTGTGTACAGTAATACAAACTGTTACATCAGGTCCATAGGGGAAAACTAGCTTTGAATTTCCAGACTTCAGTGCATTTAACAGCTGTAATGTTGCATTTTTTTCCTGCTCATTTAATGGCATCAGCAGCAGCACTATTGCTGGTTCCTCCTGGAGACTGGTCCTGCTGGTGCTTTTCATATGGGCTTTAACTGAGCATGAAGTATATGGGGACTCCAAGACTAGAGCTGTGAGAATAACAGATTTTTTGGTTTGGTGGCAGGCTTGAAAAATTAGAAAAAAAAGTTCATTTTAGATCAACACCAAACAATTTATTTTAAATACTCAGCAAATCAAAAAGTTAAAAAATGTTTTCAGTTCCATGAAATATTGTTTTGTTTTGAATTTTTTAATTTTTAAATAAAACTGAAGGAAATTTCTAATTCATTTCAAATTGAAAAATCAAATATTTCATTTTTAAGATGAAAAAATGAAACATTTCAGTTATTTCAGAACTTTTGTTTTTTGTTAGTTTTTTTTTTTCAACTGAAACAATTTGGCAAAATTGACACAAATTCACAAAATGGTGTATTGGTCGACCCATAATCTAAATTTTTCACCAAAAAAAGTTTCAACCAAAACATTTTGCCCAGCTCTGTCCAATACTGGTAGGGCAATCCCAGTAAAGAGTGGCAGCTATTATAAAAGCACTAAGAGACAGATCTTTATGGAGTGACTCTACAAACCCAAATGAGAAACAACAAAGCAAAGAAACAGCAAAGAATCCTGTGGCAAATTTCCACTGCTTGCATCCGAAGAAGTGGGTATTCACCCACGAAAGCTCATGCTGCAAAACATCTGTTAGTCTATAAGGTGCCACAGGATTCTTTGCTGCTTCTACAGAACCAGACTAACACGGCTACCCCTCTGATACTTGAAAGCAAAGAAACAATTTCTACAGCATTTTCACCTTCTCCCTGGAGAGGTTACCCATAGAGGAATTTGGCCTATCAACTGAATTGTGTCAGCTAAAGAGAAATACGGAAATAATATTTGCTGGAATTGCAAAGCAAACAAACAAACAAAAAATTCTCCAGATTTAATGTTTTGAATTCTGGTTGTTTTTTCTTCCTGCTGTACAGTGTTTTGTATTTGGTAAAAATCACAATGTAAATATTTAAAGATTAGGCAATTAGCCTCCATCTGTTTTTCCTTCAGCAGCTTCGTATGGTATCAGGTTCTATAGTTAATGTTCGTGTGTGTTAACAGGACTTTTGTCCCAGGGAAGATCTGGTTACTTTTCTTACATTTTAGTGTCATGCAGCTGTAATCTTCAGTATTTGATCTAGGGTGTGTTGATGTGTAACCCACACACCTCCTCGGTGTGGTGTTCTGTCCCATCTAGTGGCATCGAGACCACTTAAAGAGAGAGATAAAATGAGTCTGCTCTACAGCCTTAGCTAGTAGCCAGTTGGCCTTTAACTCATGCAGTAGAGGACCATGTATTAAGCTGCAGAGGTCTCTGGTTCAATCCTGCCTGATAATGACCAGGGTCTGTCGGTGTTACAGATGCACAGTGTAGTAAGATGAGGCCCTTAAACATAAACCCTTATCAGAGGCCTGGTATGAAGCCTAAGGCCTGAACTAAAGTAATGGTCAAGACTTTGCTAACATAAAGCTAAGTTAAGCTGTGAGCCAGAGGCAGGCCCTGCTCACAGATGCTGGCAAGGAAAGGGCTGATGTTGCAAAAAGATACATACCAGATATCAGAAGATTCACATACTTGTACACGCCACACAGATAACAAGGAACAAGCTGACCCATCCTAAAGACAGGGGCAAAAGGGTAATATGATGGATAGAGTTGTTTTGTTCGAACCAACATGTACAAGGTGAGAGGCGGCACCTTGCACCCAGTGGCGTAGCCAGGTGGAGGGAACAGGGGGAGCAATAAAAAAAAAAAGGCACCACCCGCTGCGGCGTTTGAACTCACCCAGCAGCGCTCTGGGCCCTTCACTTGCTCTGGGTGTCTATGGCGGCACTGAGGGTCCCGCTGCCAAAGTGCCGCCGAAGACCCGGAGCAAGTGAAGGTCCCACCGCCGAAAACCCAGAGCGCTGTCGGGTGAGTAAAATAAAAACCCCACAGCGGGTGGCACCTTTTTTTTTTAATTGCTCCTTCGGGTGAGTACAAAGGCACCAGGAAATTGACAAGGCGCCACTCGTGCTCAGTGGGGGAGCGGCCGCTCTCCCCACTCTCCCTCCCCCCAGCTACGCTACTGGTTGCACCTCAACATGTCAGGAGTGATGTGTAACTTGTTTGTACCTGGGTATAGGAATACATCCCTGGGGCGGTATCTCTGTATAGCCTAGGGGGCAGTGGAGTGTCCCACCACTGACTGAGCTGTGTCCATTATCAGGGAGCACATATGTACTAGCAGAACTGTAGACATCTGATCCGGGGAGCCAAAGACTGTGTTTCGTTTGATAATAAACCTGGATGGGTCCCTTCGTACCTTATCGGAGTCTGTGGTCATTGGGGGTTCTCTCGGGGTCTGCTGTGTCAGCTATCTGCGCAGAGCTGGGGCAGCACACAGAGGGAACATACGCACGCAGCCAACTCTTATCAACCTTGAACAGAGCAGAGCACCACACTGGTGGGTTCTGACAACACACAGGTCCCTTCTCTCTCTCCCCCATGCTCTTCTCCTATAATATTGTTTGTGCCCTGTTTTTAGGAACAGTTACTGATATTAAATAGCACCTGTCATGCCAAAGCTATTGGAGCTTATTGTATTTACACCATGGTGGGATTTGGGGGAGGCAAAAGTGGGAGAGGAGAACCCCCATTTAACAACATGCATTAATTGCCTCTTAAATATCAGCTAGGCCATACCGAAATGTTCCTAAAAGACAGAGCTTCAAGGCTATTAGTATCAGAGGGGTAGCCGTGTTAGTCTGGATCTGTAAAAGCAGCAAAGAATCCTGTGGCACCTTATAGACTGACAGACATTTTGCAGCATGAGCTTTCGTGGATGAATACCCACTTCTTCGGATGCAAGTAGTGGAAATTTCCAGGGGCAGGTATATATATATATATATGCAAGCAAGAAGCAAGCTAGCGATAACGAGGTTAGTTCAATCAGGGAGGATGAGGCCCTGTTCTAGCAGTAGAGGTGTGAAAACCAAGGGAGGAGAAACTGGTTCTGTAGTTGGCAAGCCATTCACAGTCTTTGTTTAATCCTGAGCTGATGGTGTCAAATTTGCAGATGAACTGAAGCTCAGCAGTTTCTCTTTGAAGTCTGGTCCTGAAGTTCTTTTGCTGTAGGATGGCCACCTTAAGATCTGCTATTGTGTGGCCAAGGAGGTTGAAGTGTTCTCCTACAGGTTTTTGTATATTGCCATTCCTAATATCTGATTTGTGTCCATTTATCCTTTTATGTAGGGACTGTCCAGTTTGGCCGATGTACATAGCAGAGGGGCATTGCTGGCATATGATGGTGTATATTACATTGGTGGATGTGCAGGTGAATGAACCAGTGATGGTGTGACTGATCTGGTTAGGTCCTGTGATGGTGTCGCTGGTGTAGATATGTGGGCAGAGTTGGCATCGAGGTTTGTTGCATGGATTGGTTCCTGAGCTAGAGTTACTATGGTGCGGTGTGCAGTTACTGGTGAGAATATGCTTCAGGTTGGCAGGTTGTCTGTGGGCGAGGACTGGCCTGCCACCCAAGGCCTGTGAAAGTGTGGGATCATTGTCCAGGGTGGGTTGTAGATCCCTGATGATGCGTTGGAGGGGTTTTAGCTGGGGACTGTATGTGATGGCCAGTGGAGTCCTGTTGGTTTCTTTCTTGGGTTTGTCTTGCAGTAGAAGGCTTCTGGGTACACATCTGGCTCTGTTGATCTGTTTCCTTATTTCCTCGTGCGGGTACTGTAGTTTTGAGAATGCTTGGTGGAGATTTTGAAGGTGTTGGTCTCTGTCTGAGGGGTTAGAGCAGATGCGGTTGTACCTCAGTGCTTGGCTGTAGACAATGGATCTTGTGGTGTGCCCGGGATGGAAGCTGGAGGCATGAAGGTAGTAGGCATAGCGGTTGGTAGGCTATTAGTGTACTTGGTTTCATCCAGTGACCCCCATGACAATCATCACCCTTTACAAGATCACCTTTGTGTGGCACTCAAAATGCCTATTTCCCATCTGTTTTGCCAACCCAGCATGGTGCGTGTTTCAGGTGGTCCAGAGGTTCATTTTGGATGCCTATTCAAAGCTAATGTATTGGAACCTCTTGGCTCTGGATCTTGGCTCTTTCTGATGCGAGCTCCTGGTTTTGGCTGGGGCCCAGATACTTTGGGAATAGCCTTTCTTATAGTATTTTGGTATTTCCGTTTGCAGTAACTACAACTGCAGAAAGTGAAGAGGTACATATGCATATAAAAACAGAATGAAAATATTGCTTGAACCCACAGGAAAACTGCAGGCTTGGGCTCTATTCAGTTTTAATTGTGGGTGAAGGTTCAGTTTGTTTTATCTGAAGCAGCTTCCTCATCCCTAGATACCAAGAGGGTGGAGCACAATTATATCCTTTGAGCCTTACAGTAAAATAAGGGAAGACATTTCAAAAGGTTGAAGTTCCAATTTGTGTCAGTCACCCATCCCAGGAAGTAAATCAGCCAGTGCTACAGGCATCAGTTGATATGTAGGGCTGGAGGCTAGGAATTGCATGCAGGAGCACATGCATGGCTTGCTGTTCACTGAATCGGGTACACAGGATGTGTTTATAGCAGGTATATGCAAACAAGCATGCTTATCTATGATAACTGGTTTGGGTTTTTTCATTCAAAAAATAGAAGGGAGGGGAAGAAGGATGGGGGAGGTCACAAATGATGGTTCATTAGTAGGATTGTCGAAGAAAATTTTGTGCTGATGTAATGCTGACAGACCCTGGTTGTCGGATTGAACCGGGGACCTCTGGAGCTTAGTGCATGAGCTAAAAGCCAACTGGCTGTTAGCTAAGGCTGTAGAGCAGACTCAATTAATTCTCTCTAAGTCAAGGGTCCCCAACATGGTGCCCGCGGGCGCCATGGCACCAGTGTACTGGCCAGTGGACGAGCATCCGCCAAAATGCCGCCGACAACCTGCGTCATCCAGAGGTGTTGCCGTGGAAATGCCGCTGATTTTTGGCGGTATTTTGGCAGTGCCACCTCTGGATGACGCTGCTTGTTGGTGGCATTTCAGTGGCGACGCCTATTGATGTTGCTGCTTGTCGGCGGAATTTCGGCGGATGCTCCTCTGCCGCCACGGACCTCCGTGGCTCATCGTCTGGTGCCCACCAGACGAAAAAGGTTGGGGACCACTGCTCTAAGTGGTCTTGGTGCCACTAGATGGGACAGAACACCACACCCAGGAGGTGTGTGGGTTACGCTGAGCTGCTCCCATGCTGTTTGGGCTATTTAAGGCTATTCTAAGAGCAGATCAGTTTTGCAAAGGGTATGTCTTGTAGCAGGGGTGTCTCTGATCACATCTAGCTGCTAAATGCCTCTGTGGTTTTGGACTGGAAGAGGACCCACCCAGGGATCCGGTAGCCATATCCTGAAACATACAGCGGCGGTTCCAGTCTATGCTTTAGATAAATGGCTCTTTGGATCTGAGTCAGGGGATCTGAGAAGTCAAAGCCAGAGGGGCCAGTGTTTGACTCTGAAACGAGCATCCTCTGCCACCATTCAGGACCAGGTGGATTGAGCCCCTCCTCAGTGAATAGACGCTATCTCCGGGACCACTACCATCCCTTCTTTCCCCTGTAAGCTACAGCTGCCATCGCCATGCAGGCTTTTAGTGAGACGCGGGGACAGTCTGTCAGTGTCAGGAGCTCTAGAGTTGCACACACAGCCCAGATTCGGACCCCTTTGCTCACCGTTGGCTCCTTGGGGGCTTAGACGGTGTTTACATGGAGCCAGAGGCACGTAGGCTGCCCTTGGAGCAGGTCAGGGAGGGAGCCGGGGTCCTCCTCTAGTTCCGCCTTGCTCTGTGGGAAAGCAGTCGGCTCCTGCTCCATTCTGTCCTTCCCATTCAGCGCCGGCTCAGCTGGTCTGGCGGGTACGGTGGTAACTCGGGACTCGGGGAGCCACCCACCTGCACGGGCATGGCAGCCGCAGTGCTGCGGAGGCTGATTTCCCCCAGGTGTGACCGGTGAGGTGCGCAGGGGAAGGGGTCACTTTGCGCCCAGCTACTTCGCTGCCCAGGAATGTAAATGCAAACAGGGTCTGCGCCCTGGCTTCTTAAAAGCATCTTATTTATGCCTTGAAGTGTAACTGCAGCCACACCTCACTCGATGCAACACCTGGTGGAAGCAGCAAAACTGCCTTCTCCTCTTTCCACCCTACGAAAGATGTCAATCAAAGATGGGAAAAACAGCAAACAGAAAATAAAGTGGATGGAGGGAAGAGTGCATGACAATGAACGCCGCCCCCGTAATTCAGAGCCATGGAAATATCAACATTAAATAATACTGAGCATGCATCAGGAATGCATAGCTCACACATCAGTTCCTATCAGGCCTCACAGACAGACAGCTCAGTCCACAGAGCTCTATCCAAAATTCTTAGGTTCTGAGTGTACAGGATGGTGGACTATTGGGTCCTAGAGTCAACAGCTAAGCAGGTATTAAAATTCTCATAGGATTGAATTCTTCTTAAATAATCAATGGGCTCAGGTATATTTCCTCATATCATCTTCATTTAATCATCTTCATCCTTTTCCTCCTCCCCCAAGGCATATGTAAGGGGCATTAAAAATAGGAGTAGTCTCAAACTCATATTTTTTCATTCTATAACAGACAGCATGTGACCTGGAAATAAAACTGCAGTGTCAGCTTAGTATCCACAGAGAAATCTGCCTTCCTAGATATTAATTTTCACCTACAAGCCTTTTTCACCTTAGGCAGTATTGAGACACCTATGTATCTAGCTCACCTGCTATACAGCAGGAATGACAAAATCCTTATCTCCCCCAATCACAGCTAATTTAGCCAACAACGTGGGCACCCCCACACACACACAGAGTTTGGCAACATATTGCATCCCCAACAAATTCTACTAGAATAAGGAAGATTGTACCAATGTGGAGAAATGTTCAGCTTTTCTTCTAAATTATAGTCTAGCAAAGATGGGAAGGTCCCACCTAGGTAATTATCCTCTCAATTTTGCTCATTATAGCCCAATAATTTCAGGTTTCAGTTCTTAGCAATGCTGTCAAGTGTTTTAGTTGTGCAATGGGATGTTGTATTGTCTTTGATCATACTGCAGAGAGGGCTTTAGAACTGTCTAGTGAGGGCTATAGAGGTCTCCATCACAGCAGGGACATCTATACCCAGCTGTTTAAAGTGTGACTATACCTTCCACGGCTTCCACCTACCCCTTCCAAATGGCTAAAGGAGGCACATAAGAATCAGACTGGCACCTATTTGAGTGGTGTCAGAGGAAATCTTCTCTAAGCCAGTTTCAGAAGTTTCTACCAGGGGTTCAGAGATGTGGGGAACTGTGGAGGAGCCAAATGCCATTGCATGTTGGCAATAAAGAAGGGAGAGGTAAACTCCCTAAATTCCTCATCCCAAACCCCCTCATCTTAGGAAGAAAAGTTTGCTGCCACTTCTCTGGCAGTGGCGCCAACAGACGTTAAGAAAAGAAGCTGCCAAACACAGGGCCTACCCCTGCAACGTGCAGAACGGGGTCAAATCCCTGTGAAAGCAGAAGAATAAAGCTCAGCAGCTTGCTGTATTGGGCTCAGAGTCCCTTGCAAGGGAGCTTTCAGTGAAACCAAACCTTAGACAACAGACAGGTTGGGCATTTTCATGGCACAGGGCAATGCTTTGTGGTGCAACAATACATCTTCCCCAAGTGGCCACATAGCTGCCCACCCCTTCCCAGGGCCCAGAATTAGCACAGCCATTTATGACGCTGGGGCTGTTCCACTGCTGGAGAAAGAAGAAAATAGATCCTCATTCTCCTACAATGTCCTCCTGTCGCTGGAGGTGAAGGAAATGTGTTGTGAATTACCAAGTGCTGTCGCCATAGAAAGTGACAAATTAGCACTTCAGTGGAGTATGCAGAGATGCTGATTAATGACAAAGGTTCGCCCTCACTCCACCTAGAACAACACTGGTGGCATTTAAAGTATCACTCTGAGAAAACACCTTCCCATCTGAACTGGTTTGTCCTAAGTTGCTGCCTGCAACTGCAGCACCAGGTTGCATCTGCTGACCATAGCTTCTTTGCTTTGGGTGAAAACAACAAGCTATTTTACAATCAGAAAACATGCTGGGTAATAAAAGTGAACAAGGCCAGGCTGGTTTCTTTTGTGTCTTTTGAGAGGTTGAAAGCAGCTGTTATCCATATCCTGCTGGCTTGGACCCAAAGTTAGCGTGGTGATAGGGAGAGCAGGTAGATCACCTTGAACGACTGCTGAACTCCCAAGCCTGTGTTACACTTTATGTTACACTGAAGACTGATAAGTGCAGCAGAGCAAAGGCTGGGGATCTATCAGACTTTGGCTTGTCCGTTTATGCTGAGAAGGGAGAAATCTCAGAGACAGTTCTGTTGAGGTTACTGGTTAGAATCCTCGCTCTAGGTGCATATTGATTACTGCAGGTGATAAAAGAGAATTGAACCATCTCTCCATTCTAAAGACACTCCCAATACAGAATGTTTAAAACTCCCACTAAAAGAGAACCAGAACTCCAGACCATCACAGGTAAGATTAGAAAATGAGAGTGCATTTGTTGTAGGCTTCCTATGCTGTGTGACATGGACCCTGATATTGTGACAGAGATGTGCTTCCCTTCTGGTTACAATTCTCCAACTGATGATCCCCGGGAGAGAGGAAGGAAATCAAAGCAATGGGACCAATGAAAAGAAAAGCCCTTGGCTTTGCACAGACAGTAATGCTATGTCTGTAATAGCAGCTCACCAAGTAGACCAGCTGCATTTACTGGTTTCTTTCCCCTGGGCCTTATGCAATGCAGAGTGAGTTTTATTTCTAATGTGCCCAATTGCATTTTCTTTATGCTAAAGGGTTTTATTATAGATAATTCATACACTCCGAGCTTGCTGGGCAGACCATGTCTGTTCTGCTGGGAGTTTGCCACTCAGTTTTTCTCTTTGTTGCTTATTTTGTTTGTTTGAAGATGGCATTTGTGGACCTTTGGGGGTGCAGCTGAGGCTGGATCCTTGGTATCAGGCTAGGAGTAGACTAATTTAGGTCATCAAACTGAACATTAAGCCTCACTACAGTTATTCCCCCCAGCCACACAGTGGAGAAGAGTGCATTGACCCTGGGATGAGAGAGGCCCAGGAATGGCTGGTGCTGAGAAGCTGGGCTGAGGTGGTCTTAAATTGCACCTGAGTGACCCCTTCTGGCCAATTTTTGCAGAGACTTAACAGAGTTTTGGAAGGGACAAACCCAGCCTTTTTTTGGCAGAGAGAGGGCTCTGCGCTGCAGAGCACAGTGTGCAATAAGGGAACGTAGGTTGGGAGATCCCATAGGACCTCCCTTTCCCCTTCCACTAAAAGAAAATGTGTGATAACATGACCATTAGTCAGAGAATGAGTCAGGGGTCTCACTTCTGCTCTCAGTGGCCAAGCCTCCACATCACAGAATCCACCATCACACTGATACAAATTGTTTCCTCTCAGTAGAGACGCTAAGGACTGAATAGGCCGGAGATACATCTCCCTTTGAGGTGATTTTTCAAGGTCAAGTCTGAGTCATGTTGGGCTAGTGTATGAGCTTGCTGTGCAGCTGCTGCTCTGTACCTGTTCCTAAGAATGCCAGTTCTGCACCTTTCCCCAGCATTAAATTATCTGTTATTTTTAAAAGTTAAAAAACAAGAGACAAACAAGAGGAAGTAAGGGTGTGCTAAGGTTTTATGAATTTGCACCTTGGTAAAATCTGATTGAGCTACATGCTATGAAAGAAATCCTTGCACTTTCCAGGGCTGCATTTGAGGCCATCTGTCCATTTTCTAGTATTTGCAGTGATTGTTTGAATTTATTTAGGCCCTGCCTATTGCCACACAGGCACAAGGAGGATTATTACAAATGGGCGGGGGAGGGCAATAAACACACAGAGAAGCATGTGAAGAAAGGCAGTAGGTGTGGCTGAGCATAGGACAGGGAGTCAGAACCGCAGAGTTCTCATCAGCGACTCCCTCTGTGACCACAGGCAAACGCTTAACCTCCCTGCTCTGTAAAGTTGGGATAATCCTTATCATTGCCTATCCTGATGACCAATATCGTCTCATTGTTTCCTTGTAATCCCCAGCCTGCCTGTCTGTCTGCCCCCATATATCGTCTAAGACTTAACTGTAAGCCCCTTGCAGCAGAGACTGTGTACTTGTTCTGACTAGGGACCCTAAACACTACAGTAGTACAAATAATGAATAATGTTTGCCTCACAGGGATGTTATGAGGTTTATTTGTCTTTTGTAAAAATGCTGCGAATGATCATACCTAACACTGAGATTGCATTTCCCATGGTGCAAGGGGGAGTACAAATATTGACCAGTTAATCGTCACAACCCTGAGGGAGGTAGGACAGTATCCCTGCCCTTCATTTATAGATGCGGAAACTACTGCATGAACTGTGGGGGCTTTTCCAGACTTTGAGTTTTACAATCTCAGTTTAATTAAGGAAATTGCTTTAGTGATTCAGAGACACGCAGGGTGGCTGGAAAATCTGTGGCTTGGAGCTCAACTGCTCGATACATTTCATGCCAAAGTGATTACAAAACAAAGTTGACTTCATGAAGAGGGTGTGAAAAATGACTGGAATATCTCTTTATAACTCTCTTTTTACCTTTTTGAGCATGTTTGGTAAGGCATTATTCAGTTAATACGCTTTCTGTATTGTAGTTTAGTCCTTAAACCCTAATTTAATGAGAATGGCACCAGCTTAACCTAAAGGCTGCAAACATCAACCCTAGAAACTCAGTTCTGAACAACGTTCTGTTGACAATCCTGGGGAATATTTCTTCACAGTCTTGTTTTGGAGATATTGTTTTCATCATTTTCTTTTGTTTTCCAACATTTCACTTGGCAGGTTTTGAGAAGAAGCAATGCCCAGTTGTGAGCCTGCTTGTTGAATCTGTGCCATTAGTGGGTAGCGAACTCTCAACTTTCCAATGAACATGGCCCACTGAGTCCAGACCTGAATGTGAACAGAGCTGACAGTGTCTTTGAATTCACCTGTGGAAGCAGGGCAACAGGGATGCACGAGATAAGAGCATAGTAGGGTTCAAAACACCAAGGCAGAAAATGTCTTGTCTCTTGATCTTGAGTGGTTGGGCCTGTCATATCTCATGGAAGTTGTAGACCAAATTAAGCCAGTTCTTTGATGTCCTAAATAGTTAAATAATTATCTACATTTAAAAATTATTAGAAGATTGAGATAATTAATTAGTGTCCTAAAACAATTAAAATGTAACAAATGGTAAACTAATTATGAGCTGTCTCTCTGCCTATGTGTTCATTTCATTTCTAGCCCTATTAACTCTGCATTAAGTGCCATAAAAAAAAAGGAACCACATCAATTCTGTGTCCAAAGGCAAACTTCCCCACCTGACTTCCTCAACACCTCAGTCATTCTGTAACTGCGTTACTGAGACTAGAACTGCACAAAGAGGTGGGTCTTTATTGCATATGGGGGAGGGAGTGCCACAGGCCAGAAGAACATGACTGAGAACATTATGCCCCCAGCCTCTGTGAACATCACTATGGAGGACAGCCCAACTGATTGTGGCAGCCATGGTATGTCATGCAGCGAAAGGTGGTCAGCCAAAATCGCTTGAGCCTATCCATTAATGGCCTTGAAAAATCAAGAACAAAACTTTGAATTGGCTTCAGGCTGGATAGGGAGCACAGAGTGTACAGCAACCCACGTGATGTTCTTTCTCTGGCTCATTCCACTTAGGCAGCAGACAGCAGCATGCTGGGCTAGTTCATCTCAGTGCAACCTTCACAGTCACTCCCAGGTAGCATGCCAGGCACTAGCCTAGTCAAGAAGCCATGGAGGCCAGGGTCTGATCTGATGCCATGAAGCACCTTATGGCTTCGTTTGATCGTATTGTAACATGCTTCTGCCACGTGCTTGGTAAGATAATGATTCACCTTGCAGCACTCTATACTGGCATCTCCGCCGGCATGCACACGTCTTAATCTGTTCCTTCATTAGCCCTGCTCAAGAGTCCTGACTGGTCACATGATTATTTGGTAACGTCTCTCGATACGTGGTCTATTTCTGGAACTCAGATAAACTCTTGAGCCATTTCAGTCAAAATGAACACAAATGTAGCTAATAGAGCTAGGAATCAATTTAATCAAAATAGGCCTTAACTGGCACTTAGATGGGCATATGCCTTCTTCTGCACTGGGGTGAATTTCCCACTAGGTCAAGAGTATCCAACCTGTAGCCTGGGGAATATTTGTGGCTCTGAACTGTGGTTCTCAAAGGTGATGATGTGGGAAGAAATTGTGTATTTGATTACGAATTGAAACCATGTCCCTGAGCTGTGCAGTGCGGCTTTTACACCGGCGAGTCTGAATCAGCCCCACAACTATAGGGAAGAGGAAAGGGTTGTTGCCTCTCCAGCTGTCCCACCACCTCTCCTGTGCCCCTATTTCAGGAGCAGCTCCAGCGTGAGCCAGGAGTGCTCTGAGCAGCTGCTATTCCTTCCCTGCTGGCTGCTCCACCAGTTGACACCAGCAGAGGAGCAGGCCCAAAGACTATTTTACAAACCTGAGATGGGCGATTTGTGTTTGTTCATTTTTCCCCCTTCTTTTTTTTCATAATTGTAAGATTTGATATTAAACAAATAAAGCTCAGTGGGCTAGTGGTAAAAAATAGATTTACTTTTCCTTCTACAGCTGGTGTTGACCTGACTTTTGGAAGTAAGGAACAAGAGCCAGGACTCACCATCTCAAACCATCGGACAACAGTTACTAGGAAGCGGTACAGTTTGGGCAAATTGAAGGGGATTCTCAGTTCACGTTTTCTCTTCCAGCCAGCATTACTGGGATGTGGACACTAAACATGGACTTAATAGGGGTCTTGGAGTAATTTCATGCTTTGTTCTGATGTCTAAAAGAAACTCATATGGCTCCTACCTGGAACTAAAAGGGCACTGTCTAGACATTCTTACAAGTATCTATTGGGTTTCCGGGAAACGGGGCGGGCAAAGCCCGCCCCATGCTAACGGATCCCCCCCCCAGCCTAAGGGGAGGTTCCACAGGGCCTCAGAATCCCACTAATTGCGGGGGACAACTAAAAAAAGAACAGGGACAGGAGTGCGGTCAAAGGGTCATAAGAAGGGAGCCTGACGGGGACACCGAGCAGAGAACCCCGGACAGCGCCCACTGCTCCTTGAAGGCGTCGAGGGAGCCAGCGGACGCCGCCCAGAGGAACTCCGCCCTGAGACGTGAATGGACTAAGGATCGGAAACAAGCCCCACAGTCGCAGGAGTCTCCATTGGCCAACCGCCTCTCCCTGGTCACGTAGATGGCCATTTTAGCCAGGGCAAGGAGGAGGTTGACCAGGAGGTCCCGCGACTTTGTGGGGCCACGGACAGGGAGTGCGTGGAGAAGGAGGTGAGGGGTAATGCAGCAGTTACTTGTACTGAAATGCGGAATGCTCCTCAGGAATCAAGGTGGGGCAGGATTGTGAAAGAAATACAGCGGCATTTTAGCATGTCAGACCAGAAGAAAACCTCTCATAGAGCAGGTCTTTTTGATACATTCCCCTTATTTGCTGCTGGCTCTTTGACTTGTCTGTAGCAATCGTGTTAAAGATTCGTTTGGAGGCTGCCTAAGCTCCAGTGTGTTCCCATTCTATAGGCTTTGATATAAAAACAATTATGATGCTCTGAAGTGAACCTGAGCTAATAATCACTCTTTATGGCAAGTTTTCAAAATATTTTCTCTAATACAGTGGGCATCGAGGGGTTAATTCGGTTACTCAGAGTATTATAAGTTGGAGCCATGCTCCCCCACTTCCTTAATTCCTGTTTAATTAGTGTGTATTTTCTCCACCCCCTGTTTATATATAGTTGAATAAAGCAGCAGATTCCCAGTCTGCCTGAGCTGCCCCAGAGAGGCGCTATCCCATGAGAGAGAGAAGAACGCCCGGTTATTTAAAAAACTACATTTGGGGTGTAAATTACGAAGAGAGGGATGTAGTACAGTGGTCATCCAGGGGTTAACTGGGTAGAGTATTATGGGCTGGGCCATGCTCCACCCCTCATTTCCTGTAGTCCCCCCCACAATCCTGTTTTTGTATATAGTTAAATAAAGCAGCACATTCCCAGCCTGCAGGACTGTAAGTGAAGTGTGCTGCTTGTGAACTGAGGAGTCCTTTTACAAAATTTTCTTCATAGGATTACTCTATGGTACTGCACTGTACAGCTTCCCGAAGTCCTGCCTTGTTTACTGTAGTCAGCTGTAAGCAGACATGTCTTGAATACTAGAAATCTGCTTAATGGCATGAACTACTATAGCACTGACTTTACATCTTTGTAATCATTTATTTGATTACTCCAAAACACATTGAACAGAAGTCAAAAGCTTACACACATACAGCCAATATTTAGTCAGACTTATCACTGGTGACACGACTATAGCTTGGTTGGTAAATACTCTGAAACAAGCAGTTCCACATGTTGGTGAGACAGGGAGAAGGACAAGCCACATGGGCTTTTTTGCTGCATTCATGTTTAATTCTTTGCATTCGTATTCTATATTTTTATTTGCCGCAGGAAGTTTTTTTGGCAGAGACACTTGAAAAGTACCCAGAATTAATGGACATTTTTGAAAATGTTGAACTTAATCTCTTTGGTCTCAGTCTCCCCAACTTTTTCATGTCTCTTTATTACTTCTGGGAACCATTATTTCAGCCACCACATCCTTTCCTTTCATTGTATGTTCTAGAAATATAAAAGATTGAGAAGATTCACTTTGTCACCCTCAATAATTAATTATATTTGTAATAGTACGTTAGCAACATTTCTTAAGGGCTATTTAGCATTTCATCTTGTCCAGTGTTTTCTCCTGCTTTCTCATTTCAGTTAGGTTCTTGCTCTGCGTGGAACATTTAGTTTGACCCTAACAGAAAACTTGTCTCATAACCAAACCTACATTACAAACACAGACCCCTAGTAATGAGCTATGGCTTTCTTTAAACACAGTTAATTAGACAAGACTATTGTGTTAAAATGCTCAGCTGATAAATAGGGTTTTGACAAAATAGTGTCTTAGAAAAATATAGCTAGCTGTTTTAAACACTTACTATCATATCTGGGACAGGATGGGTGCTAAAGAGAGGACAGGGATACTGTTGAATTACTCCGTAATTAATAAATTCCTCTTAGTACCTTACCTGCATTCACTGCCTTGTGTTCCCAGTCTATTTCCGTGAAAAATGGGGATTTCCAAAACCAAACCTCTGTTGTTTTTTGAAGAAAGAATGGTATGGATTACCTGGCAAAACAACCAAACATTTCAGGGAAATGTAATCATACTTAGGACTAGCTTGTGAACTCTTCCTCCCACCGGTAAGCAGCTATCACACAGGTAGCCCTTTTGAAATAAAATGTTACCACCATCCTGTTGAGTAGAACTGGCTGACATTTTTCCATCAGAAATAGGTTTGGATGGAAAATGACCTTTTTTCCCCAACACCAAAATTTTTGAGGAAAATTTTCATTTCTTTTTTAGATGTTCTGGGTTTTCAATGAAACATTGTTAGAAAACTGAAAAGGCTTCCATTTTCTATTTTTTGCCCCAAACCTGGAAAACATCTGTAAAAATAATTTTTTTTGCAAAAATTTTCACAGAAACAACTCACTATTTTCCAACCAGCTGCACTGTTTGGGCACTGGATTAGTAGCAACTGAAAGAGAATGCTACGAGTCACCGACATAATGTCCTGCAGCACTGAGGTTTTTCTTGGAGATCTCCTATCTAGTAGGCTTAATCCTGCTAATCTTATAAATTCTGACAAAAATAATAGCCCAAAGTAGCAAGGATGTAAGATCAGGGGGTGAAATTTTGGTCTCATTGAAGTCAATGGTAAAGCTCCCCTTGGCTTCACCGGGACCAGCATTTCACCTAGATCTTTATATGCTTGAGTTAACATTTTGCTACTTAGCTTTTGTTATTTATGAAACATTGGATTAGATTCATCTCCTTTACAAGAGTCAATCTGAAGTTACTCCTGTATTTTCTGAAGCATAAAGGGCAAGACAGTAAAAATCTTTTACTCCACTAGTGAGCAGAACCTCATGGGAGTAGCTAAAGGAAAGAAGGCTGCATCGCACATCCATGTGGATGGCTAACTTAGCTGTGTAATGGGGAGCGAGGAGAAATGCCTCAATGACTGAGAAGCCGTTAAGGTGCTCACTGAATGAGGGAAGATAGCAGCCCTGCCTCATTCATGTTGCAGTAAAAACACTGAAGGAGAAAAGGCAGTTATAGTAATAATTTTGCACATAAAGTAGGCATGCAAATGCACAGACGCCACATTACTATTCAGTGGCAACCCAGTAACTAGGCCTGATCCTTACAGACTTCATCCACCTTCTGTTATAGTCAGAGGGAGTCTGCATAGTCTTTCCTGGGAGCTAGATCAGGCCCCTAAGGAGCACTGAAGCAGAAGGAATCCCTCCCTAAGGCCTTAATTCCAGGATGTCTCCTGTGTGTTTTCTAGCAGATGTCAGCCTGGTGCAGATTTTGAGCACCATGCCCTGCACCTGTCCTCTGCATTCCCACTGGCCTCGCCTCTGACAGGAAGATCTGACAGAGCTGCACAATACAAAATGCAAGTGAGATACCTTCCCTCCAGAGAGGAGATATGGACCACAGTCTTTAAGAGCAACAACAATATTTTTGAACACTTACCTTGATAATGGAAATGATCTCTGGAGTCTGGAGCTGCTCTGTATGTCAAGAGATAACACTGAATATCAATGCCCATTAAAACACAAGCTGCACTTTGGGGATGGAGTTGGGTATGAAATAAATTCATTAAGAGACAGAGACACACAAAACCCATTGTTCTGAAAAGAAGAACAACCTCCTAGGGCCTGTTCCTACCCTGGATGCCAATGGATGAATCTGGTTGTAGGAATGTAACTGTGACACTGGTGGACCAGGTGCAAGCTATTGCCAAGGCTGTAGGTGCCAGCTGAGCATGGATAAATTCATCTGTATGTTAGTATTGTTCAAGATAGGTATTAGACTTGTCAGGATGTGTTTTAGACTCTATAAAATGCTTGTAAGTTGCTGCATGCATTAATCTCACTTGTAATATCTGTATCCCATGCTATAATGTAATGTGTATGCAGGGTTCTTGTAGCCATGTTGGTCCCAGGATACTAGAGAGACAAGGTGGGTCAAGTAATATCTTTAATTTGACCAATTTCTATTGGTGAGAGACAAGCTTTGTAAGCTCGAAAGCTTGTCTCTCTCACCAACAGAAGTTGGTCCAGTAAAAGATATTACTTCACCCACCTGGTCTCTCTAATAAGGTCATATGTACGTTTTGCTTTATAATTGTAAAAATGCCTGCTCTGAACTTGTGAACTCAGGCAGGAGGAGTGGTTCCCCCGCCCATCAAGGAGGGCTATCAATACTAAGTAGGCCATTGTGAACCATCACAATACAAAGACAGGAAATAAAGATAACTGACGTGAAAATCCTTCATCACTTTGCTGTCTGGACTCTCACAGGGCTGGCGCTAAGAAATAAAAGTGGAGATCCCCAGGGTAGACCTGGGTTAGCCCTAAAAGACATTCAGTGCTGACAGATTACTACAGCTCTGCCACCTTTTGGAACCATAGACTATACCTCATATGTGTATATGTTGCCTGCTTTATCCTGTAAATAACTCTCTCATTTCTTTTTCCTAGTTAATAAATCCTTAGTTAGTTAACTATAGGATTGGCTACAAGCGTTGTCTTTGGTGTGAGATCTGAGGTACAAATTGACCTGGGGTAAGTGATTGGTCTCTTGGGACTGGGAGAAACCTGAATCTTTTGTGATCTTTGGTGTAAGTGACCATTTATCACTAAGTCCAGCTTGACTGTGTGGCAAGATAGACTGGAGTGCCCCAGGGGGCTGTCTGTGACTCCATGGTAAAACTGTTATAGTGCTTCAGGAGTTCACTCTTGTTTCTGGGTTGGTGAAATCTAATTATAGCACATACAGCCAGCTTGGGGTGTCTGCCTTGCTTTATGACAGTCTGCTCCCGGTTGTGAACAACTCCAGGCGGTAAGTCTTAGAATTAGGTGGCCATGGTGAATCCTCGCCTTTTGCATTCGCACTCGACTTTCCACAAATACTCTGCTGTATGAATTTAAGTGCGCTGTTTGGGGGAGCGCTTCTGCTGGCAAACCCCTTCGCTAGCATATTCGGGGAAAGCAAAGAGGCACAGATACACTCAAAGCAAATCTGTTTAACAACGTGAACAAATGTTTGTGAGGAATGTTTGCAGCAGCAGTGCAGGTCCAGTTCTGAAGGGGGATAAAAGCAGTGAAATCTCTGTCCCTTTAGCCCAATACATAATGGCCTCCCAATGAAGAGCTGTGAACTTCTGGAAAATACAAAGGCTGGTTAGTGGCATTTGCAGTGAATATTGCAAAAGTGAAGAGAAGAAAGGGATTTACCTGTTCCTCTGTGTTTGGTTAATGAATTGACCTGCAAGGGTTGAGAGAATGTCTTAGAAGGCTGGCAGTGTATTCGCAATATAAACAGTCATTTGGAATGTGTTGCTGTGGGGTCTTGATCCCATTATCAGAGGCAGATTTGAAAATATGGGTCCACTGGGCAAACACATGGGGTGGTCCCTAAAAGTCTGACAGAGGGTGAGGTTTGGAATGCTGGGGCAGATGGAAACTGGTCGGGGGGAGGGGCTGAGGGAACAGGGTGCCATGGCAGATGGCAGACATCCATACCCTGGCCCCTATGGAGAAGGATCAACATTTGCAGCACACAAGCAATGCTCAGTTGAATAAATCAGGGAGCTATTGCACAGTCCTTGATAAAAGGTGGCCATTTTCCACTACCGACCAGTAATGTTCTGTTACTAGTTTGGGTAGTTTACTTACTGTGCACCGCTTGCATCAGTGAATCTAGGTTTGAGATATACTGCTGTGTCCAGCTTCTAGCAGCTGCAATTGTTGCCTGATCCAGCTGCAGTGCTAATACATCCATGCTGTCAGTGCTGAAATCCTGATTATTAATCCTAGAATACCCAGACAGTCATTTAATCAGTGATCACCAATTAACAATTATAAAGTTGGCTCTCTCTAAAGTTAGGTAGGTATCTAGTAATTAGAAGAAAATATACAGAGGAAAGCGCTTCGGCAACATAAAGTACTAAAGAAGTGTTCTGCATTACAACTACTCTTACAGTTATTATTAATAACATTATCATAGAATCATAGAATATCAGGGCTGGAAGAGACCTCAGGAGGTCATCTAGTCCAACCCCCTGCTCAAAGCAGAACCAATCCCCAACTAAATCATCCCAGCCAGGGCTTTGTCAAGCATAACCTTAAAAACCTCTAAGGAAGGAGATTCCACCACAGACCTAGGTAACCCATTCCAGTGCTTCACCATCCTCCTAGTGAAAAAGTTTTTCCTAATATCCAACCTAAACCTCCCCCACTGCAACTTGAGACCATTATTACTTGTTCTGTCATCTGGTACCACTGAGAACAGCCTAGATACATCCACTTTGGAACCCCCTTTCAGGTAGCTGAAAGCAGCTATCAAATCCCCCCTCATTCTTCTCTTCTGCAGACTAAACAATCCCAGTTCCCTCAGCCTCTCCTCATAAGTCATGTGCTCCAGGCCCCTAATCATTTTTGTTACCCTCTGCTGGACTCTTTCCAATTTTTCTACATTCTTCTTGTAGTGGGGGGGCCCAAAACTGGACACAGTACACCAGATGAGGCCTCACCAATGTTGAATAGAAGGGAATGATCATGTCCCTCGATCTGCTGGGTAGTATTGCTATTGATTACCACTGGGTGCAAACATTCAAATTTTGAAACTGTCTGATGAAAAATAGGGCCACCTTTTTTCTAAACATTACTGAATATTATTATCACTGCTGCGTAATCACCAGTGTGGTGAAAGGAACATGCCAGACATATTAAACTGGTTAAGCTTCTGGGAAATGACTTATTCCCTATAGGTTAGATTTTGATTTTAGATACAGCTGTGAGCTCTGTGATGTGTAAGGTGCACCGTCCGAAAAGTAGCCCTGGAGGGCATTGTGACTCAGTGCTACAATTCATACCCTATCAGGGCTTGTCTACATGGGGAAATTTACTGACGCTACTATATTGGTAGAATTGTACCACTATAGTTATATTCTCCATATGGATACTCTTAGCCTGATATAAAAGTACCCTTTCTGGTGTCGCTTAAGTCACTTCGGAAGCAGCATAAACAGAAAACATAGTCCAAGTCACAGTGTAACCCTGACTCTTACAAGGACATTTTAAAATCCAAATCAATGTTAAAGCCAAATTGCTATGTGACCCTCAAGGGGACTTTTTATCACCTCACTGCACCACAATAAGCCTGTGCTATCGCTCAGATGATTATTAGTTTTTTGTACTGATAACCATAGCAGATAGGTGTGCCAATAAGAAACTTACTAACCACCTGTGCTACTTGCAACAGGAGGCATCAACACCACTAAAACTACTATGACCATCCTCAAGCAGAACGGGCAGCCCAGCTGCTGGGAGAGTGATGAGACCCCAACTGAGTCAAATGAGACAGTTAACCCCTAACCCAAAAATGGAGCTCTGCACCTTGTTCTAAGTGCAGTAGTTTTGCCCAAGCACATTATATAAGGCTGCATACACGTGACAAAGCATCACTCTCAATACAGTTGAACCCTACACTGTGCTCACCTCTGGAAAATACAACTCTGAGCTAATAAGCTCCAGTGGATTCCCTTAGAGGTGGGTAATCAAGGCAGTGGCTCAGGACATTGAAAACTAACCGGGCACTATTGGAGTTACAGGTGAATCGTTATCCATCCATATTTTGGGCGTGGTGAACTCTGACTTAAGACCAGCCTGATTTGAGGGGCATTGGGACACAGAATGAAGACTAGAGATACAGAGAAGTCTTTTGAGCTTTTAGAGTTGCCAGCTCCCTATTGTGCCAAGGAATAAGACAAACCTTTTGGGGGAGAACTTACCTGTCTTGTGCCAGTTTAAATGCCTATAAAAATATTTTAAAAAATAGTTTTAGTGCAATGCTGGGCAAGGGCAACTGCTTGAATGTTCATTTATTAAATCAGAGCTAAATGTTGCTGCTTACTCTGAGGAACTGGAAAGGGTCTGTTTGCGCTCTCAGCCTCTGCAGGTCCTGAAGATCCTTCGCAGCCTCATCTCTCTTCTTTTCTGTTTGCTTCTTCAGTGTGGCAATGTCTGACAGCTGCTTTTTCTCACTGGCTTGTATGTCAGCCAGGATCTGCTTCTCCTTCTGATCCACCTCTGCCTTGATCTCTTTGAAAAGGTTTGACAGCTGAGCATCCAAAGTTTTCTTATTGAGCTAAAAGAACAGGTAAGCAAATAAGGTGCTGGCTCAGGAATTCAGTACCACAGCTTAGTGTGTTTATTTATTAATTATCATTATTATACCCAATGTTTTGCAATACCAGAGTTAAGAATGAAGTGGACAATAAGAACGTTTCACTTTTCCTTGGCACAGCCAAGTAATCAGCGTAATCTGAAAATTATCTGGGTGTGATGAAAGAGAATAAAGCAGAGAAAGTTCAGATAGGACATTATAGTCTGAGAATTGCATTGGTTTACTCTGAAAATCCCATACTTACGTAGAGCTCCTCTTTTAATAGGAGAAGAGAGCTTTAAGAACAATGCAATGGGATTAAGTGTGTGTAGTGATTTGACAAGGGAGCTGGGAGTCAAAATCCTGGGTTCTATTTCTGACGTGGTTGTGTGATTTTTGCCTAAGACACTTAACCTCTCTGCTTTTCAGTTTACTCATTTGTAAATGAGGGGTAAGAATAACGGGGATAAAGCAAAAACGGGGATAAGAATAATAATGATCCGCTAACTTACACTGGGAACATTGTGAAAATTAATTATTGATTGCAAAAGGCTAGACTTCTTCAGTGGGACTACTTATGTGAGTAACTGCTCACAAATGTGAATTAGGTTTCACATTCAGCCCCAAAGTACTTTGAGGTCTGTGGAAGAAAGACACTACAGAATGCAAACAAATATTCTTTGCCTCTGTCATTTTTCCTCACATTTATGGTTGTTGTTTTTTAAAAACAAGTTGCAGTCCCATGACCTGAAGAGCCCCATAGTGGGGTATTATTAATACAGATTTATTATTATGTCATCTTCACAGTCAGAAGGGGTTGCTAGAGAACACTGATCAGAGATGCTATTTTTTTTTTTTCTTACAAGTCATTATTAAAGAAAGATACTTTGAATAATCCAGGCACAAACCTGGAGCTGATTCTCACTCTTCTGAAGCTCCCCTAAGGTTTTATTCATAGCACTTTTGTTTTCCTGCATCAGTTCCATAGTGTTAGAGAAAACAACCTAGTTAAAGGAAAAACAGCATTAAACATTATAACGGGAAAGTAACAGTGATGGGTTCATAAGAAAATGGCATTTTTATGGAGCTGATGAAATGAACAAGCGACCCTTTTATCGATCCCTTCTCATTGAATATGTGCACCCATTTGTTTCAAGTGAGTCACATAATAAGTTGTGTGCTTCTCGCCTCCCCCAACCCTCCTCGAAAGACATAAGACCATGGATGAGTTGGAAAACGGAAACATTCTTGGAATTGTAGTCAGAACTGATTTTAATTTTACCTCCTATATATAGAAATTGACTGTTTGCATTATCATAGCACCCAGGAGCCCCAGTGATGGATAAGGACCCTATTGTGCTAGGTGCTGTGCAAACACAGAACAAAAAGACAGTCCCATATTTGTTAGACACACAGTGACTGTGTAGGTTAAAAAGAGAAGTTGTATACGTTTAGCTTATCACTTAATACCTGATCCTGCAAACACTTACACACGTACATAACTTTACCCAGGTGAATAGTCCTATTATACCATGAACATAAGGTAGCGATCATGGATATTTACCCCGAACCTAGCTCAGGACTTATCTGTGTGGCAAGTTACTACACAGCAAGCCAAGGTGTGACTCTCCAGCACACCAGCTTGGCATGTCCAGGGTGGACACTGCTACACTGCACTGAAAGTCCTGGAGTGCAGCTAACCGTACTACTGCTTCAAAGCTCAGTATGCTGAACTGCAGGGCTTTCCCCGTATGCTATCTGAGACTATCACTGTACTCTAGCAGCGTCCACGTGGGCCCACAAAGGACTTTTATACTTTTGACCCTCATACATCATTGCTTGAACTGAAATCTGCCTCCTGCCTTTAACTGAGTGTGACCCAGCATAAAAAGGGGGCAATCAAGGTCAATTTCCTCCTGATTTCTACAGTTTTCTCACTTTGGGGGTGAACACTAAGACCAGCTCATGAGTCACCTCCCTCCTCCTTTACCCCCTGTACCGAATTACCTGGGGAATCCTTCCCTTACCCGCCTAGCACTTCCACCCTGAACTGAACTATCATACTGAGCGTAGCTCATAAAGATCCCCTTTGGAATTTGTGCCCGTGAAGCAGAGATGCAGAAAGCCCCTTACCAGCTCCTTGTCATACTGCTCCTTCAGGGTGATGACGCTGTGGCCCTTGTGGGAGCCTGCGATAGAGCACATCACACAGACGAAGGCCAGGTCATTTTCACAGTAACACTCTAATAGCTTGCCATGCTCGCCACACTTCCTCTCCTGCAGGGAGCTGCTGTCACTGGGTTCCACCAGGACATGATCCTTCTGTGCAGCCTTGGCATTGTGTTTGCTCAGGTGGGCCTGACACAGAGATGCCTCACAGGTCATACAGGTTTTCACTGCTGTGTGAGGCTGCTCCAAGCAGAAATCACAGGGGATTATCTCCTTCCTTTGCGGAGAGGCCTTCTCCTTGCCCTGCTTTCCCTTTGAGGAAGCCGTCTGGAACTTCTCCACGATGCTGCAGAGCTGGAAGTTCTTATGCAGCTCCAGAAAGGGCCCCAGCTGGACCTTGCACATAGGACAGGAGTAGGTGGCCTTGGCTTGCTGCTGGGCAGCCAGTGCTTTCTGGATGCACTCCTTGCAGAAGCTGTGATGGCAGCTCAGGGAGACAGGGTTCCTGTAGAAGCACAGACAGATAGGGCAGCTGAGCTCATCTTCCAGCTCAGCAGCTGCTCTGAATTCTTCCTCTGCCTCTGCCATGGCTTCAGAAACAACACCCTCCTAGCCAGTTTGTGAGAAATGAAACTAAACTAAACAGGAAGCTGCTGGGCTTAGTGCCAACTGCAGAGTCAGGCAGACAGGAAGACAACAGCAAAACCATACCAAAGTCTGTAAGGACCTCCTCTGTCCACCCTTATAGGCTAACCAAAGACACCCACCCTCTGAGCTATCTGTTCTCTGGCTCCTCCTCCCACAAGCAAACATATTTGCCATTTTCTTTGTGCTGGCTGCTTCCTGGTATCTGCAGCTTTGGAACTTTTCAGCTCCCTCTTTCTCTCTCCCTCTGACACTTCCTTAAAATGACTATCAGGGCTGACAGGATGTGAGGACACAAGGGAGGCATTTAAAAGCACAAACTGAAAAATCCTTCCTGGTGAGAAGAGAAAATTAGACTTAAAATAACCTGCACTTGAGGGAGTCATCTTTCCCGAGCGAGGCCTGGCTGGCCTGAGCAAGCAATGTCCTTTACTTCATGTGGCCTGAAGTCCTCGTCTTCCCCAACGCAGGGCTGCAGGGAAAATGAGAGGGCTGAGGGAGATAAAGAAGAGCTCTTACAGGCAGAGGTGAAAGTATGCCGGACGGACCACACTGGCTTTTGCGGTGGGGATTTAAAGGGCTTGGGTCAGGGAGACCCAAGCCCTTTAAATCCCGGTCCACAGCTCCAGTGGCCGGGCCGGGCGGCAGGGAACTCAGAGGAGCCCTTTAAATCCTGGCCCCAGCTCCGGCCACAGCTCCGGCGGCCAGGCTGGGGCCAGGATTTAAAGGGCCCAGAGCTCCATGGCAGCTGGAGCCTCAGGCCCTTTAGTTCACTCCCGGGGCTACCAGCCACCTCTGCAGCTGGGAGCCCCCTGGGTGATTTAAAGGCCCTGGGACTCCCAGCCACAGCTGGTGCTCCAGGGCCTTTAAATCTTGAGGCCCCGCCTCTTTCCAGTTGAGGCCCCGCCTCTTCCAGAGGAGGCCACCCTCCCACCCCCAGACTCTGGCCGTACTGCTAAGTCCTGTGAGTTACTTTCACCCGTGCTTACAGGAGACATTTAAGGCATTTCTTCTGCACCCAGCCTGCTCTAGAGGGGGTCATGTGGCATTGGTAAAACATCACTGCAAGAGGTTGGAGTGTAGAGAAATAGGGTCACACCCCTTTATACAGTTTGTGAGCCCTCTAGTGGTGCTTGCTGTGTTCTGTGTTGTATAAGCTGCCTGAAACTAGTCAACAACAGTTAGTGTGTGTGTGTGTGCGCGCGCGCACCTATTTGACAGAGTCTGGTATGTTTGTGTACAATACAGTTAGAAAACAAGGGTATTTGGGGCCCAACTATGCCCAGGTGGTTTCTTCATAATCTTGTTGTGTAAAGAGCAAAAGTCCCAACACAGCCACAATTTTCTAACACTGAACAAGGAACTTTATTGGACTATGCAAACAGTATTATCCATCTGTCTTTCTCCCCTTTGGCTTAACTGTGGAGCCTCTACCTAGATCCTTTCCGGGCCCCCTCCTGCCTCCTGTCTCACTTCCGTTTTAAAGGTACAGTGCACGTATCCTCACAGATAAGGGAAGGGGGCATATATGTAATCTCTCCTCCCTGGCACCATGGAGCTTAGCCAGGAAAGAGGACTGTGGTGGAGTCTCCAGCTTCACGGAGATCTCCCTTTAAGGGGAATCCTGGGGCCAAGGAAAGTCTATAGGCGTGTGCTGCTCCATCAGAACTGCCAGGAGGGGGCAAGCCTGACCAGCACAAAGCTGGTGTGAAGCTGCAGGGCCTCTGCACAGATAACCCTGGTCTCCTGACAGGGGCGGCTCCAGGCACCAGCGCTCCAAGCGCATGCCTGGGGCAGCAAGCTGCAGGTGGGGGGCCTGCCGGTTGCCATGAGGGCAGGAGGTCCACCAGTCCTGCGGCTTCGGCGGCAATTCGGCGGCAGGTACGCCGAAGGCGCGGGACCGGCAGACCACCTGCAGGCATGCCGCCGAATCCACGATACCAGCGGACCTCCCGCAGGCATGCCGCCGAAGGCTGCCTGACTGCCGTGCTTGGGGCGGCAAAATACATAGAGCCGCCCCTGCCTCCTGATCCCTCAGGACCTAAAGGGATTGGGGATAGGTCCCAGTGACCAATCTGCAGTGCAGCAAACCCTGCCCCCCAGATGGAATAATCAGCAAGGAGGAACTCTGCAAGGGGATCCTCGAGGAGATTTCTTCCTTCTAAGCCCTTCCCCACAGGGGTAGTGCAGAAGGGAGCAATCCAAAGGGAAGGTTCAGCATCCCATGTGCTTAGATATCAGCATTCCTTTCCTTCCCTTTGCAGGGGGTATTGCTATATGTTCTTGTGTGAAACTGAGTCAGCCTGGGAACCTGGCACCATCTGAACTCCTTCACTTTTGCAGCGTGCTTTGTGTAAACTTTGCTTTGAATGGGAAAAGCAATTAAATAATTAAAACAAATTCCAAAAATAACTAAACAATTCCTACAGGCAACACGGTGCCTCATCTGGCTGTTGTGTAGAAAATTGCAGGGTGGGGCCAAAGACAAAAGCACCTTAAGGTGTACAAAGCAGAGCCGTAACACTTCCTGTTTCTACAACAGAGGCTCCCAGAGCACTTGAAAAGGCTGGATAAGATCATCATCGGCCTTGATTTTACACCTGAGATGAAAACTGAGGAAAAAGGGAGGTGAAGTGCCATGCCCAAGGCTTCACACAGACAACTAATGTCAGAGCGAGGAAAGAAACCTAGGTGTCTTGGCTCAGTGTCTGGCTCCTGCTTTCGTCACTAGGCTCGCTGGACCCCAGGGCTCTGTGCTGATGCTCACAAGAGGCACCGTCCAGGAGTGAGAGGCTGGAAGTTTAAAATCATCTTTGCTTCTCCCTAATTCTGTAAAGTGTCAGGGGATGGTTTTAGCGAGTTGTGTAGTGTTATAATATATTCCGCGCCCATTTAACTTTCAGTAGATCTACAATAATAGAAAACTGTGAATGTTTGTGTAGTATATGATATTGCTGTTAAAGTTCTTGCATTCTTTGTTGTGCACCAAAAGACAGGCACATTAAAATGATTGGCGGTCTATTTCCACAATACACTTTTCCCATCTTCTCTTCCTCACACACACTTTTGTCCTCCATTTCAGTCTGATACATTTGCAACATCAGTTGCCTCCATATAGCTCCTGGCTAGATATCTGCCACAGTGTTATATCAGGGCCTTAGCAGGCTGCAATCCACTCTGACCCCAAGCTCCTATTTCAAATACTTCAGGTCAGCTTAGATCTTTTGCACAGCAGTGCTTTTGCTCATATATAGGGCCCTACCAAATTCATGGGCCATTTTGGTCAATTTCATAGTCATAGGATTTTAAAAAATTATAAATTTTATTATTTTAGCTATTAAAATCTGCAATTTCATGGTGTTGTAAGTGTAGGGGTCCTGACCCAAAAAGGAGCGGGAGGGGGAGGGTCGCAAGGTTATTGTAGGGGGGGGTTGTGGTACAGCTACCCTTACTTCTGCACTGCTGCTGTTGGTGGCAGCACTGCCTTCAGAGCTGGGCAGCTGGAGAGCAGCAGATGCTGGCCGGGATCCCACCTCTGGAGGCACAGCCATCACCAGCAGCAGCGCAGAAGTAAGGCTGGCAGGGTATGGTATCACCATCCTTACTTCTGCGCTGCTGCCTTCAGAGCTGGGCCCTCAGCCAGCAGCTGCTGCCACTTCCCAGCTGCCCAGCTCTGAAGGCAGCAATGCAGAAGTAAGGGTGGCATGGTATGGTATTGCCACCTTTACTTCTGCACTGCTGCTGGTGGGATGCTGCCTTCAGAGCTGGGCACTTGGCCAACAGCCACTCAGCTCCAAAGGCAGCACACAAATAAGGGTGGCAATACCATGACCCCCATAAAATAACCTTGCAACCCCCGTAACTCCCTTTTGGGTCAGAACCCCCAATTTGAGAAACACTGGTGTCCCTCATGAAATCCGCATAGTATCGAGTAAAAGCACCCAAAAGGCCATATTTCACGTCAGAAGACCAGATTTCATGGTCTGTGACGCGTTTTTCATGGCCGTGAATTTGGTAGGGCCCTACTCATATTTGACTAAGATGAAACAACATACGTAATGGCCTCACTAATATCACTACAGGAGTGTCCGAGAGCCATTAGATAGACCAAGCATTTGTTTGAAACACCCTGTCCCTGCGTTAAAGTGTTTATAAGTATAGGATTCTTTGCAGCGGGCTTCTGGTCAGACATGTCATAAAATGACACCAAGTTTCTTTCACAGTCCAGCTCCACCTTGACCATATTTAGGAGTGGTTGCAACTTCTGGTTCTGAGCCACTTGGTGAGGGAGGGGGGAACAGGGCTAATACTTTGGTGTACATCTTAAGGACTAGGATCCCTATAATCTCCCATGGCAGGCCTGCTAATGCACATTTAATGATCACCAGCATCCCCACTGCAGTTAGATACAGATTATATCCAGGAATGTGTTCATCAGATGCATGATACTGAACGCTAGCTGGATAGTTCCCATATGAAATATGGCTGCTGGGAAATTAAAAATTCTACACTCTGCCTCTTCACCTGGGGAAGGATGGGTGTGACTCCAATTGCTTCTCCAGTGAGCCCCAGGGCAAATTTAAGAGGGGCACTGATGGACGATAGGGGAAGTTACAGCCAGCTTTCCTTGTCTAGAGGACTGGTTTTATGGTTAATGCACTGGACCAGGACTCAGGAGTATAGGATTTGACTCCTGTGCGGCCTGGGGCAAGTCACCTAAATTTTATGTGCCTCAGTTTCCCAACTATTAAATGGAGACAATACTTACATACCTCACAGGGGTACAGTAGTTGCTTAAATACCTAGATCCATAGGATGGTCAATGCAACATGAGCTCTAAAGTGCAGGGGATCTTTGGAAACTGAAAATGTATCTAAACATCTGAGTGAAGCCGTTTCACCCACCTTTAAGAAGAAACCCAGAAAAGCTCTGAGCAACCACCCAGAGATGGAAAAGCTTTGTTTTTAGTACTGATTGGGGGCCAGCCCGAGGGCCGCACCGAGCAGCTGATTGGCAGCCAGCCCCCGGGGCCTGGAACCACTGTGGCTCGTAGGTGCTGAGCAACTCCTAGTTTTTTTTCCGTGGGTGCTTGAGTCCCAGAGCACTCACAGAGTCGGTGCCTATAATGCCGGCCATCTTGGTCCAAAAGAACATGGGCTCGCGGGAAGGTCCAGCTCCTTGCTCAGGCTGCTGCAGAGGGAGGCTTCTGAGGGCCTGCAGGACAATTCGAAGTTTTGTAGGAATTCTGCAGATGACTGAATTTTGTTGCCTGTTGTGAGGCTAAAGACTAGTTATTTATACTGGTTTTAGAAATGGTGTCCAAGTGTCTAGGGCTCCTTCACACAGACATGATTCAACATAATTGCATACAATAGATACTCCCCTTCAGTCACCCTTTGAACGGATATAATGGGCCTCTGTATGGGGCTCTGATGGAAGCAGGGAAAGGGTTAACATTCTCCTCCTGAGCAGGGCAAGATGCCACAGCTGCCTCCCCTCAGCGCAGGGATTGCTGGTGAACCAGCCCAGCTGGGGGTTATGAGGTACTTCCTCCAGGGAACTATAAGAGGTGTGTGCTACAGGGCACTGAGCTTTTGCCAGGTTTAGCTGCTAGATTTTATTGGGACTACAGGAAACAATGGTTCCCCTTTTCCTTGGGTTGACTTTTTTTAAAACTGTTTCAGGGACAGGCTCCGCTGAGTTTTATTTTTATATCTGTACTTTGTCCTTGGCCTTTGCTCTCAGGTGGAGTTCAGGAAGCCCAAATTGTAGCGATTCCCTTCTTGCTGGGGCTCCCTGACTAGTCTCTCTAAGCTTATGTATACTCAGTGTTTTTCTAATCTCTACTGACCTGTTAAAGAAATGAGCAGATGATATTTCAACTGCAGGGATTTGCAAACACCAGTGAAGACAGGAAAAACTAGCGGGATCTAGAGAGATTAGAAACACAGCGAGACGAGAATAGGATTCATTTTTGAAAAATTGTGACCTAATTTATCTGGAGGAACATAATCCAAACTACAGTTGTGAAATGGGGGGAAAAACAAGCAGCGATGCCAAAGGAGATGTAGGGCTGATGGCAATCAACAAACACAGGGTCAATGCAGTTTTGGGATACTTGTACAGAGGTGCCATATCATGGAGCAAGGGGGTACAGTCAGAGTCTTTTGCTTGCCGTCCTGAGCACTCAGTACTTGAAAGACATAAGCCAAGTGAAGGGAGTCCAGAGAAGAGCAATATAAGCTGGAGGGTTTCTGAGAGGATCCAAACGCGTGTAGCTTGGCTGAGCAATTAGTGTATGTGTGTGGAAGGAAACATGATGGCAGCTGAACATTTGAAAGGTGGAAAGCTCCTGCAGGGAGATGATTGATTTAGGGCAGTGCAGGAGCAGAAAACTAGGAGAAATGGCATTAAATTTAAAGAGAGAAAAAACATAGGCAAATATCAGGATATAGGCTTTAGAACAGTCTCCCTTGGGAAGTGGTGGGAGCCCCAGTGTGTGAGACATTTAAAGATAGGCCAGGCGAAGAACTAGAAATCATACGCAAAGGCAGTGGTTCTCGAAGTGTGGGTCAGGACCCCAAAGTGGGTTGTGACCTCCTTTGAATGGGGTTGCCAGGACTGGCTTACACTTGCTGGGGCCTGGGGCTGAAGCCAAAGCCTGAGGGCTTCAGTCCTGGGCAGCAAGACTCAGGTTGTAGGCCCCTGGCCTGGGCCCTAAAGCTTTTGAGCTTCAACTTCGGCCTCCCTGGCCGCAGCGGTGGGGCTTGGGCCTTGCTCCCCAACCCCCACCCAGGGCAGTGGGGCTTGGGTGGGCTCAGGCTTCAGTCCCCCCTCCTGGGGCCATGTAGTAATTTTTGTTGTCAGAGGGGGGTCACAGTGCAATGGAGTTTGAGAACCCCTGCACTTAAACTCTTATATAGGCAGGAAGGAGCACTAGGTGACCAGCTAGGCCTGACCCAGTGCTAGTGTCATAATTCAGGCACTGCAGCCCCTTCATCACTGAGGTTACTCCTCTCCGAATAACGTCCAGTATCTCCGTTTGTTTCTGGCTCCCCAAACTGAAAGCAGTGTTGTAGCCATGTTCTTACCAGAGCCATGCAGAGAGGGGGACGAACACTGCTCTGGCCAGAGACGGGATGCCTTGGCTTAGGGAATAGAGCTGATTGAGTTTTTTTCCATTAAATTGTATTTTTCATGAGAAGTTTCTGCTTCTCATGGAAATGTTGGGCTTTTTGGCAAAAAAAATCAAACCTTGACATTTTTGGTTTTAATTTTCCACCCAGTTCTATTATCGAGCTGACCATTCCATTGGCTTTTCTTGTTACACTGTTTTGTTTTGGTTTTAATTACAAGTCTAAACCTCACCCCTGACTTTGTCTGCAATTGTATTCCTCCCTCTTTCCCTTCCCCTTTGCCTGAGATCATTTCTCCTCCATAGTTCCATGTAGCACAGAAGTTAGATTGTAAACACTCTCTTTGAAGTGCCCAGCACACCTATGGTGCTACGCACAAAGGTTTCCTGATAATATTGTCATGAGAGCTAGGTATTATTGCAGCACAAAGAGGTTTCCTATTGAGACCACAATACCCTTATAATGGAAGGTGTTGCTGTCTGTGATCCACTTGCGAAGAATAGAGTTGATTACTCCTTTGTCTAGTCCTGAGAGTTTAGCAAATTGGGACTGGCTCTGTCAATAAAGAGCCCTGAGTCTGTGTCCAGACAAGGACTCTGGGTCTCCCTGAATATGGAGTTAATTTTTTTTTATTCAGCAGACAAATCCATTCTCTTATAGATGGTAACAAGCCATCAATCCAGTCTAGTATGATGCATCCTCTGATCTCTTCCTCCTCCTCCCCCACTCAAAAAGGATTTAAATTATTTCCAGGTTGAATGTTTTATTTCCTTTTCTTATGCCTAGTCTGTCCCCCCTTGTATACACTCCCTAGTCCTCACTGGTGTCTGCGACGTCTCCTGATGTAATATCATCTGCACATGTAATGACTGTGCTGTAATTTCAGATTATTAACAGATGATCCCCGCTATACTCCCAAATCAAGTAACATTGCTGTACATAAAACAACCGGCCAATGGGAGCGCGGAGTTGGTGCTTGGGGCGGGGGCAGTGTGCGGAGCCCAGTGGCTCCCCTTGCTTAGGAGCCGGACCTGCTGCTGGCCACTTCTGGGGCGCAGCGCGGTGCCGGGACAGGTAGGGACTAGCCTGCCTTAGCCGGACAGCACGGCTGAAGGGACTTTAAACGGCCCCGTCGGCGGTGCTGACCAGAGCCGCCGTGACCCAGTGCCTTACATTCCGCGCCCAGCACTGGGTCGCAACCCACAGTTTGAAAGCCACTGCACTAGGACATGGCCTTACTGGGCAGTCTTGATGCTCTGTTTCCTCAAGTGGACCTGGCAGAATGATGCCTTGCAGTTCAGGCAGTTCCTTACTGCTTGCTGAGGCTGCCCCAGGCAGAAATCACAGGGGATACCTTCCTCCTGCCTTGGTGGCTGTTGGCTTCTCCTCTGGTCAGCAGGCCTCCTTGGAAGGTGGGGCCAGGAACTTCTCCACAGTGCAGCACAGCTGGAAGTTCTTCTGCAGCTTTGGGAAGGGTAGGAGGTCCACTTGGCCGATGGAGTGGGAGGTGTCGCAGGGCTTCTGCTGATTTGTATTGATCACCTCTTGGATGCACTCCTTGCAGAAGGTGTGGCCACAACTCAGAGACACAGGGTCCTTGTAGATGTCATGGCAGAGGGAGCAACTAACTCCTCTTCAAAGCTTTCTGCTACTGCTACTGCCTCTTCCCTGACTCCAGAAATGCAGCCCACTGAGCCGCAGTGAAGGAAAGCTGAGAAGGAAGCAGAGGATCTTAATGCTGATTGCACAAAGCGAGTTGTGACTATGCCAGCAGAGCCACCCACCTAGTTTGTATGGAAACATCTCCCTCCCTAAAGCCTCATCCAGGCTGGGACACCAAATCCCTACGAGCTGCAGGTGTATCCAGAGGCAACTGCCATGCCTGGTTCTGCTTAATATAGTGATTATTATCCAATGGCTAGCTTGGTCTGGAACTCCTACATGGGCAGGGCTTGAGGCTCCCCAGCTTTCAGGCTTTCTGAGCCTGGTTGCCATGTGGCATTTAACCATGTTGAATGTGGACACAAACCAGGGTCCCTGTGCATGTGCTGTGGCTCATTGTTAGAGACTTAGCTGTAGCAGTGTACAAGATGTGGGGGTCAGATTCAGCCCTGGTGCGATTGAAGATAGTGAACTTAGAGCCTTGGGGAATGTAGTCCGAATGTCACAAGGGAACCCTCTTGCCCTACAAGAAATGAAAGATGAGCGGCAAAGACCTGAGAAATTTAAAGAAACAGAAACCTTCACTTGGTCCATGAGACGGGGCTAGTCAGTGAGGAAACTTAGAAAAGTTAAGGGGAGATGGAAGAGGGAGTTAGCGCAGAGGTGGGCCCAACGGTAGCTGGAAAAGATGGAGAAGAAGAATAAATGGAGGAGGGAAAGCTCCCTCCTGACCTCTGGAAACTTGCTGAAGAAAACCAGGAATCTAAGTCTGAATGTGAGAAGGAGCCTGGGCAGGAGCCATGAAGGGGGAAAAAATACAACCAGGGACTGAAAAACCATGAAGGGAAGTAAGATGGGGATCCAGGGCTGGCTGCATAGGCACAGAGAGAACCCATCTCTATAGCAACCAATAATCTAGCCAATATATCAGCAACAATAGAAGCAGGAATTTCTACTGCCTTGTAGGGAAGAGGAACACATTGGTTTGTTTTCCTTAAAAAAACAGTGGGACCCTGAAGGAACAGCGCGTCCAGGGTGTGACAAGGGCACAGAAATCAGCATGGTGGCTCAGATTGGACAGGCAAATTGAAGGCTGGGTAGAAAGCCCTCACAAAAGGAAGAAACCAGCATGCCATACTGCCTGCAGTTACCTGTCTGCTACTGGCAGCAAGCAAGGATTGATTATACTGGATTGGGGAAGCGCATACATTGTCGTAATTGATTTCTCTCTAGTCTTCCACATGTATTGAGTTGGCAAAGCTTTCAGAGACCTCATCAACTGGAATTTATGTCATGCAGAAGCTAAAATCAATATTTCCAAGACGGAGAGACCCTGACGTCCTTCTGACCTCAATTTAAAGCATCAAGGCTTTGATTTTAAATACTGCACTAGTACCCATATCATTCCCTGAGCAATGGAGAGCAGGAGTAACCCTATAAAAGCAGGCTTGGCATTTTGGTGAGCACAGCCTCAGAACTATGCCTGGCAAAACTTCAGGTGGGAATTAGACTTAGGACATCTTGGCCTAAGACATTTGATATAACTTTAAGCTAAGAGGCCAGACCTGGAGGAATTCTGAGGGAAAAAAGCTGAAATAAAAACTCAGCGAAAAAAAAAATCAGTATTTACCGGAGTCCTAGACTGAATGTGTTCAACAATTCTGGGATCAACAGGAACTCCCACTTCATATGCAGCAGAGACTCATAAAGGATGAATGTGCAGGAAACTAGCTGGCCTCTGCCTTATTCCCAAATAATGAAAAAACAATTGTAGTCTGTTGGTGAGTGAATCTGCAGCAACAGGAGATACTTGTGAGAGGAAACCCTCCAGAAGTGAAAACACTGCACAATTCCTCCTGATCTTGAGAATATATAGGATGCCCACATCTGAGCTCAGAGACATGCCAGGTCAGTAGTTTTTAAAGGAAGATCCACTCCATTTAGAGGATCAGAGCCTTTTTGACAGAGATGTTTTATTGGAACATTCTCAGAATTAAAAGGGGTTTAAAGTTCCAAAGAGAGGTGGATCTGTGGAGGCAAGGGTTAAAACCATACATCTTCTAGTCCTCCTGTTCCCTGCACTGCTGTAAAATGAGCACATGAGTGTATCTTTCTTGTGCAGCTCACAACATACCCCACGCAAACCTTGCTCCAAAGCGGCCACATTTTCAAAATGCAAATGGATCGTGTGAGAGTGCAGGGAGTTAACAGGTGAGCCTGCACCCTGATCACTCTGCCACCACATAGTCCAATTCTGTCCATGCCCCTCCTCCCCCGAAGACTAACCTGGGTATTGCAGTTAATTATCTAATCAGGTAGGGTGGGGTAGGGGGCTGGGTGAGCTCAGGACTGTTAAGAAAGGCACAGGAAGGGAGAGGAGCAGGGTTGGTTGAGACCAGAGTCAGAGAGATCTCCAGGGAGGGAGGCTTCTCCTCCTCCTCTTGGGCCCTGGGAACAGGGCTGAAGATACAAGGGATACTGCAAATAGTATTGCTACACAAAACTGTAAAGGTGTTGGTGAAGAGAACATGAATGAGGAGCATGCTGTGGAGCTCCAACCAGTGGAGTCTGAGCAAGTTTCTGTGGCAAGAAGGCAGGAGAGGACCATGCCCTGCTACAGATTAAATCACAAGGGTTTATTGGACAAATCCTTGCCAGGTTCTGAGTTAGATCTGAGGGCTTGAGCTTTGCAGAGGCAAGTTCTGAGGGGATAGCTGTTTGCAGCACACCTTTCAGTGCAACGTCATGGTACTAAACTTAGGATAAGTGTATTATACTGGGGAGCCTTGCTTTTCAGGACGTGTGCACCCTTCCTAGCGGCAGCACCCTCATCCTGCTTCCACTTTAAAGGTGCAGTTTAAGTGTCTCTCTCTTGCAGGGAGGGTTAATGAGCCATTTATGTTCTCTCTCGCTCTCTCACCATTCTCTGACATTATCCTCCATTTGTTGGTCCTGAAATGGCAAACTTCAGCTTTCCCGTGTCTGGTCTGGCCTCAGCCTAGACCCAAAGGCCTTCAATTTCCACAGGAGACATTCCATTAGGAGGGGGAGAGACTCCTGGTAAGAACTTCAACTTCTTCTGCATGTGAACCCCATTTGCCTCCTCCTTCCATTGTACTTCACGTTTTCTGGGCAGGAACTCTAAGCAAGGCCTTAATGATAAGCCTCCAGGCCAGTTCCCTTTGTACTACAACCCCTCATCTCCTGTACAGTCCTATAGATTTTAACATGTCTGGGACTGCTCCAAGTTCAGAGTCATGAGAGCAGAAGCCACCCAAGCAATACGGCAGACTAGATCCTGTACAACTGAATGGGAGGCAGCTGGTGCTGCCAAGGTCTTGGCCTGATAAACTAGCACAGACATCCAATAAGTGTGGGCATTGTAGCTCTGTAAAACCACACTGCCTGCTCCGCTCATGTGTAGAGAGAGCAGTAGAGAGCACACACTCTCCACTACAAAAAGTACCAAGGAGCAGTTGGTTATTTTTCAACCAAGACCTCACTTGTCCCTGCTGTAGGCAAAGACATGGAGGCAGCCTGGCACCAGTGATGCCAATCAGTCCAAGTCAGCTGTAAAAATTGCCCCTCGTCACAAAAACAAACTATTGCCTTTTCTTCCCATCACCCAAGAGAAATGTGTCAATTTATCTCCGTGCTGAAAGGAACAGAGAGAGCACTGGCTATTGCACTGACAAACCCAGGAGTGAAAAGTATATGAACTAACAGAAAAGACCTCTAGGTGTGCAATAAATTGATATTTTACTAAATAGAAACTGCAACCAGCATAGGGAAACTCCATTATTTTAATCTCCATGAGAACAAATGAAACTGATGGAGATATTTGTTGCAAATAATTTATCTGACCAACTGATGTTGTTAAATACATTATTCACAAACCATTTCTTCTCATTCTTTAATCAACTCAGTTGATGACCAGTCAACAAAAAAGGTACTTGACACAAATCTTTTTCTCCCATCAGTGAGATGTCACAAATTATTTGTGAATGTTTCCATTCACTTATCAGGATGGATGCGGTTTGTTTGTTTGTTTTAGAAAGGAATACTCCAAAGGAGGGACTGATCCCGCAAACAATTTACCCACCGAGCAATTTTTTCTCACCCATGTAGTCTCACTGGAGTCAGCAGGACTGCTGACATGAAAAGACTCCAAAATGTATATGCAGGCCAGGTGCTTAGTCGTAAAGGACCTGATCCTGACCTCACACTGGTTCCAGCTGCATTGACTTCGCGGGGCTACTCCTGGTTCACACTGCTGTGAGTGTGGACAGAAAATGTGAATATAACATATTGGATAAGCTTCAGATATTTCCCATTTTTATTGTGACATTTCCCTTTCCCTTCTGCTAGGGTAAAAACATACCTGAGCTGGAGTGCTGGAGGCTTTTGTGGGGGAAGAGAGGGGTTCTCTATCAGAGCACAGGCACGTTCAACTGATTTGTACCAAATCTTAGATAATTTAGTGCTGGTGAAATGTGTCCATCTGACATCCCTACCAATCAAAGCCCACCAAACAGGTAGCAGCAGGGCAGCTGTCCTGTGCGCTCAGCCAACATGCCTTAAACCGGTAACAGACGGCATACAAACCTTCTTATTCCGCTGTAAGGATGGCTTATTTCGATGTAGCTTAATGCAGCAAATAAAATGGATTCAGCTAAACCGAAATAAGCAACTCTTACACAGGGTTTGCACTGGTTTATGACAAAAACAGTTTAAACCCCCAATTTAAAGAAGTGCAACTTCTGTGTAACAAAAGGCAAAAAGCAACAAAAATCAATCAACTCCAGAAAGAGCCACTCTTGGCAGAATGTACAATTCCTTCCATTGGCAATACCAAGAGAAAGGAATTACCCGTTATCACTTTTACTGCTAATACCCAAGTCCTAAAATGAGTGGGTGGACATAGGAAACACCTGTTTGTGGAGGGGCATATATTTTGCTCTGTAATTAATCGTTCTTCAAAGCTTATGAGAGATGGAAGAAAGCATTTCTTTGCAACAAAAGTCACCTCCTCCCTGATCATGTATAAATGGATAATGAAGCATTATCAGGACAGACGGTTTGTTTTTTTTTACGTTATAGTGTATTTGTTATAGTTTATTTATAGGCAGATCACTTCACTATTTACAGTACATGAGCGTAGAGATTCTACAGTCTTTGTGATGTAAACAAGTAACTCCGCAGCAAGGGGAGTCTGGAAAAAGAAGCCAGTTCTGAAGTATTTACACAATTTAAAATAGAACTTTTATACCCACTGGATAGATACAGATAATACATTGAGCGATTTGGTTAAATTATCTATGAAACTATAGAATCTGACAATGTAAAAATACAAGAAAACGTTCTCTCATTTAGACAGTTAAATCACACTAGAAATAAATCTCTTTTTAAAAATAAGAATAAAGGAAAGGCATAAGAATTCATGCCATTTTTAAGGTTAAAGTATATTACATAAATAAGGACACAACGGAACATAACTGGGAAAGAAATTAAGTGAAATATAAAAAACCTCTACCAATTTAAAACAAAAAATGCAGTCAACTAAAACCTTGATTCTTAAGCACAAAGGGATCAATTCTGCTACTTTTACTTACTCCAGGAGTAAGGTGCTTCTTACTCAGCATGAGCAGGGTGGCAAAATTGAGCCCTTAGAGTTATTAGCAGTGTCCTTTAAAAGAAAAAAAAAAAAGTAGAATTTAGCTTTTATTATAAATAACAAAGCAGATGTGCCCCTTTTTAGGTGAAATTCTTACACCTTTCTCAAGAAATGCATCAATTTAATCCTTCTCGCTCATTCACATACACACATGAACACACACCCGATTATTAGATTAACCTTGTTCAGCTCTCTGATAAATAATGCCCCTTGCAGCGCCACCTGGTGTATTGCAACCAGACTTTCTAAGCCACTACCTGATTACAGAATCTATATAGGAAGAGCAATGGAAACCCGAAAGCTTTACTTGGTTCTGTATTGCTCAAGATTGTCAAGGATGGACTATCACGTCAAGAACAAAAGGTTTTAAAGGCTCAGCTACAGATAATGATATATTAAGAATTCAACAGATTTCCCAAAAGAAAATTAGTACAAAAAAATAAAGCCGGTTCTGTAAATCTTCTTTACATGGACCAGTACAGAAATTGAATGCGAACACTGCAACACAGGGACTTGACCTGCTGTTTATGCTTTGTTCAGATAATGCAGCTCAAAGTTGCACTGAGTAGGAACTGGGGAATAGATATTTTCCATGGGGAACATCAGCTCTAAAACCCTGCATTCCCCAGCTGTCCCTCCCCAGTCCAGACATTCAGAAACAATCCTCATCTTGAGAAGTCATGGGAATGCACTAGATTCTGCCACAAAGAACTGTATCTCGTGCAAAACAATGAGATTTAATGGGTCAGTGGATGAGAAAAGGTGCTTGTGGCGTTATCATTTACTTTGCACGTCAGGTTTTGTACCTGACAGCAAATGGAAACCATCAGGGGATTTTCTGTGTGTGTGTATATATATATATATATATATATATATATCTGTTTAAAAAATTAAATGCCCCTTCCTGATCACCTATTATAACACACCATTTTTACTCCCACCCTCTTCTAGAAACTAAATTCTTTCCTTATATAAGTCCCTGCTTCCCTCATAGATACATGGCTTCTTCTGCACGTTGGCGTTATTGCTGGCACTATAGTTATTACTGAGGGCGGGGGGCGGGAGAGAGAGATACATGGACCCTGAAAAGCAAATGTGGGGAAAAGTGGGAGAGTGTCCCTTTAGAATGTGGGACTGTGCACAGAGCAGGGTGGAGGAGGCAAGGAGGGGTATCGCTGGGGAGGAGTCCCTTCCTTGGCTGGTGTGCACCGTGTCACTGTCTGTATGGGAAGCCTCTGCTCAGATGAATGGTGTGACGCCCACGGAGACTCTCTCCCTCTCTGTACGGAGCCGGCTCCGTGGGACTTAAAGCTATTCCTTTCACACTACTGTCCTCTCCTTGAATGGACGCCACGGTCTCAGAATAACTTTCTCCCATCCCAGGGAAAAGATGTGGCTCCAAATTTAAGGTACAATCCTGCAAGACGGGGAGTGCCCCCAACTCTGGGTGACTTCAGCACCTCCCTGGATTGAGCCTTGAACAGTAGCATACTAAGAATCAAACTGCATTCTTTGATTGTGGCTGGCCTGTGTACAATTATTCCCCTACCAAGGCCAGGAAAGGATCCACATTCCACTGGCAGAGTATTCCCATCCAGAACACCATACTATATAACTCCTCCCCTAGAATCTCCTGCTGCAGAGTGTAGCACTGCAAGCCCAGGGGAGCTTTAAAAAAACCTCAGTCCAGAGGGAAAAATGTTTACACTAGACCTAGTATGAGTGACATAAACAAAGTGAATATTCATGGCTATGCTTCTCAGGTGGAAGATCCAACCCTCGGCAGCCACTAAGATAAGCCACAGGTACTGGTCTGAGCTCACCTGCGTAAACTGTGCGTACATTCCAAACCACAGCCCCCTCTGGCTTTACATTCAGCAATACTGGCTTCACTGCGTACGTGGTCACCAGCAGCACCAACAGGAGCTCATTGCCCAGCCCAGGCCATAACCATCGGTGTGTGCGTTTGTGCACCTGAGTGCATATTGCATAAGTTCTGGAGACACTTCTTGCAAAAATAGTTTATAGGCTTCAGGCAACACGACGACCACTTATTGCATCTCTTCCTATCCTAGGATTGCAGTACTGATTGGCCCTGTGCGTCACGGGATCTTCCTTCCTCTTCAAGAGTATCTCATTTGATGCGCTGACGTTCTGCAACTGTCATTGGCCAATGGCCAACACAGGAAGTCCAGCCTCATGAAAGCAATACGAGATTTAAAACTGGGTGTATTGAAATCAAAGCTTGTGAAGCGAGTGAGTGATTCACACTGAAGGAGGCTCCTTCCAGGTACCAGGAAGTTCTCCTTATAGCTGCATTCAACCCTTTCACATTCTTAAAGTTTGATGCATTTTCCATCTCTGACCAAAGCCAGCGTTATGGGCTTTGATCCATCCTTGACTTGAGCAAGGAGATGGAAGAATTACACGTATCGGTTTTGATTGATCGTTTTCTGAAAAACATCAGCACAGCACAGGACAGTACTACTCACCCTAAATGTGTCGCTATATACATTCTACAGTAAGCTCTATAGCAATCACATGTAAACATCATTGTTGTGAGGAAATACTAGGACAGAAAAAGGCAAAGCTACAATGAGGCGATTGCCAATAGCAGATGCTCAGTCTAGGTCAGAGTTACTTGTGTCATTTAGATTGGGATGAGGAGCAGAGGAAGAGCCCATGACTCTGTTTTACAGTAGGGACGCAGTCAGGTAACTACTCTGGAACAAGACTAAAATAGCATGAGGAATATGCCATGTAAGTGCTCAGTAATTAACCCATTAATGAAGGTTTGGGGAAGTGTAGTTCAAGTCACCAGGTAGCTCATAGGTAATTACCATGTAACTGGATATTTTATATTACCGTGTAACTGAGCTCCGTGCTATAAGACAACTAATCAGATAATTGTCCTGGGGTCACACAGAGCCAGATTCTAACACCCTTCCCGCTTTGAATAGTATCTTACATCACAAGCGATACCATTGGTGTCAATGGAGCACAGTACAATTCAGCATGAATTAGGGTCTTAGAATCTAGTCCCATGTAATTACTGAGTTTTTGGTCAAGTGTGCCCCATATGATGAAGTAATACCATTACAATACGTCAGTGCCATGTACTAGGGGAGACCTTAAGGGAATCTAATCTATCTATTGGCAGAATTTAAGGCTATTATTCTATCTACAGGGGATGGCTCAATCCCTGCGGTCTCACCAGTGTATGAAAAACAAACTGAAAACGTGGGGGCAGTTTGTGGCGTCAGCAAGGTTGTTTGGTCCCCACTGTTAAACACTGTGTCTTGCTTGTTTTTTCTCTGACTGCCCGGTCTCTCCCCGGCTCAGATGTGGAATGGCTTTAAAGTTTCCAGGTCAACTCTACAGTGAAGCTGCTGACCGTACTGACTGTGTGCCTTAACCCCAGCCCTGCTGACAGGCTTTGCAAGGACCCCCGTGATTGGGGATCTCTGGGAACCAGCGAGATGCAGGCCAGGGTTAGTGCTACCCAGCAGGCACTGAGGTGACAGCAGCAGGCAAACACCCACCAGGGCCGCAGCGCCTCCATCACTGGCACTCTGCTAGTCAGGAGCCTGGGGAAAGGAGGAGCACTGGAGAGATTGTGATAGCCAAGAGGGGTCAATAGGGAGATGGGGTTTGCTAACTTCCTAGTGGGACTGGGTAGGTCTATGGCTTATCAGACACCACTCAAAGGAAGGGTAGCATGCTGCGTGGGGCAGAGATGTTCAGCTTAGCTGCCATGCCCTCTAGCTGCCAGTCTGAGTGAAAGGAGAATTTTCTCACCCAGTTCCCCCGCATATTGTGGAAGTAGCTGTGCACGATGCACCCAGCAAGTCGCTTTGTTCCAGCTGAGCCAGCCAATGGATGGAGCTGGGGAGGGCCCAGCAGCATCACACAGAGGCTTTAGCTGATCATCTAAGTGGAGATGTGATCCTCAGCTACTGCCAGACCCATGCACCTGAACAGGGATGGCTCTTTGGGGGCTTTTAGCATTCACTCTCTCCCAGGCTCTCAAGGCAGGACAGCAGCTTCACTGGATGGTGCCTGATTCCATCACCAAAGTGGCCTGCAGCGATTAACTCCCATAGTGCCCAATTTGATAGTGTCCTAACACTACATCCTTATAACTCCCCTTCCCCCGGTCCCACAAAGCTGCACCACTGTACAACAGCCCCAGTTCCGGACCAGCCGGTGCCAAACCACTAAACTCATCGCTTACCAGCATGTTCAGTCTCAGGCAGCCTGAGATTGACAGCTGGACTTCCAGCCACGCAAGCAGGAAGAATGGCTTTTCCAAGACACTGGAGTGCCAAACTCCAACCCTATCCTATTCCAGTTCACCAGGAGCTGGGGCCCGAGCTGGCTCACTCCGCAGCTGAAGGGGCAGACTCTGGTTCGGTGATTAATCCAGAATGCCCTCCTGGACTCACCCCCATCTGCTCAGTGGCTAGTGCCTCATTACAGTGCATAGTTAAAAATCAAGGAAGCGATACAATAAATCTGAATTACAGTACATCTGAGCCATAAATACATTTTTAAGTATATACTTTTTTCTTCTATTAAAAATTAGTTTATAGTCCTGATTCTATTCACAATTAACAGTTTCATCATCACACACTACAGACAAAAAATGTTATGGTGAACACAGCTGCAACTCCACTCCGGGAGCGTGGGTGGATGTTGGGGGACCCGGGGAAGAGAAGGCTCACTCCAAAACAACCAGTCAGAAGCAAGGATACTAATGTGTGGCAGTGGAACATCAACACCATGGGGACTCACAGACAGAAGCAGCTTTGTTCAATGTAAACATCAATTTAAAGGGACAGCAGTCTCTCTCAATCTCTCTCTCTCTCTTTTCATATACTTAATAATTTCTTCGAAAACGTAAACATATTGGAAGTGCCTTGACTGAGGTATTGAGGTGTTCCTCCAAGGTTAAGGCTGTTATCGATGCAGGCTTCGCTGGGCCTCCTGCAGCAAGCTGTCAAAATCCATGGTCTCGTACTTGCTTTTCACTGGAGCCGGGGATGACTCCTCCACATTGGAATCTGGTAAAGGCAGGGACAGAGTATGAGATAGTCAGGGGTGCAGGACATCTGCCAGGGTCACAAAGCACGGACATCCTGCTTCTCTTTGAAGATCAGTGTAGCTACTTAATCATACTTAAGACTTATAAAGCACTTCACATGGGTGGGCTAATGAATCTGCACTCTTCCCCCATAAGGCAGGAATTGTCCCCATTTAACAAACAGGGAAACCGAGGCACGGAGCGGTGTTCTGACTTGCTCAGTCTCACATTATTATTATGATGTGTTAGAGCAGGACCTAGAGGCCTCAGCCACTGGGGCCTTTTGTGCTAGGTATTTGTACAAACACATAGTGAGAGACAGTTCCTGCAGCAAAAAGTTTACAGTTTAGATAGGACAGACAAAGGTTGAGAGGGAAAACAGTGAAGTGAGTTGACCAAGTTCACATAGCAAGTCAGTGGCATAGTCAGGAACAAAACCGAGCTCTCCTGAGGCACAGCCACTGCTCCACCCACTAGATCAAACTGGCTCCCAGTGAATTAGTAGCAGCAGCTGGATAGAACTCAGGAATTCCAGGGTTCTAGTCAAATAATCATCAGTCCGTGCTGCCGCCTCAAAAAAGTTGTTTGGGTTTTCGGTTTAATTAGATGTAAATTAGACTGTGACTCTCACTCCCAACAGCAAACTGACCAGCCACTCCCCATCTGACTGAGTACCCTACCAAATCTGGCAGTAGATGAGCTCACTTTCTCTTAGCCTTCTCTTTTCAACAGAGCCAGGAGGGATTTCTCCATGAAAATCCTGGGCAATGACTTGTTTTCTGTTGTAGGCAGAGCTGGTAGCAGAGCCTATACTTAAGACTGCTCATTAAACTGTTTCCAGTTGATTCTAACTTTGCCAAACTTTAGTCTGAAACTTCCCATGCCAGGTGTCTGACTCAAGCTAAATTTTTCAGAAAATTTCAGCTAAAACAGTCCAGCCATTTCTGAGAATGGGACTCAGGAAAAAATACGTTTTGCCCAGGTTAAAAAAAATTCTTACAGCTGATTCATTAAGAAGCTCTCACAGCTCCATGCTTTGGAGTGAGGGCTTGAACTTTGGCTGGGGAGTTACCCTGGGTCAGGGCCATGCCTTTCCCCATCCCTATGGAAATGTGGCCAAATTCAGGCAAGGTCTGAGCCTCTGAAAAATTTCAGTTCAGACATGATCAGTACAGATTGGTTAGAGTCTGGCAGCTAAGTTCTCTGAAGATTCCATCTGCACTGAGTATCTCTGTCCCCTCGCGGCTCCTCTGTGCCAAGCGGCCTGACTGGGCATGCTCCAGCTCAGCGATGGAGGGGCTGATCAGGGCTTTCCTGACAATTGCTCATCCTGGCTGCTACTCTGTGGCACCAGGTGACTGAAACTAAGAGAAGGGAAACTCTCCTGTGCAGCATGGAGAAGGAAGAAGCCCCTGACTCGAATGGAAGAGGGAGAAACGGTGGAATAAGAGAAGAGGGGATCGGGAGAGGCTGGGACAGGACAGAGGCAGAAGGGTCTGTAACCACTGGAACACACTCCCCTATAGAACCCGGACAACCCAGGATTCCTCTGTCTCAACATTCCTTTGCTGCTAGCAAATAGCTGTGAAACCCACCGGCAAAGTGCATGGGTATCGGCAGGCCCACAGGGATGTTAATAGCCTTCTACTGCTACCGGTTATTCCATCAGCCTTAGTGATGGAGGACTGTGCTAGGGATCTAAAGCTTCAAACCCCATATGGGGTTCAATATGTCCACAGGATGAAGTTTGTTTTTTAAATTTTTCAAGTTTTTAATCAATATAGGAAATTACTTAAAAAAACCCAAACACCCTACAATAAAAGATCATTGAGGTTGCAAAGCCAAGCTCTCAGAAGTTAGGAAATGCCAGAATTAAAGTTGCTCATGCCCCCTTAATTCAGTCCACTCCTGTGTATGGATTATAATAAAGTCTTTAATTACATGATTACATACTATTTTTTTGCACAGGAGCTCTGCATCATTCAGTTCACGGGACGGACGGTGGTCACGGGCGAATGAGGCTGTTGTTTACAACAGGGTTTCTCAACCCAGTAGTCGCGACTCAAAATTGGGTCACCAGTACATTTTAAAAGGGCTGTGTGGCCGCTCCAGAGGTTCCGGTCCCGTAGGGCTGGTTGGGCTCAGCTATCTGCTCTGGCCGTGGCAACCTCAGGAGTCATGGTGCTCCTCAGGTTTGGCCCAGCTGCCTCTCTGTCATGATGATGGGGGGCCAGCCAGGCCAAATTTGTGGGGTGAATGCAGGGCAGGCTTTGCAATGCCCCCCGGGGCGTCCCTCCTGCTGCAGCAGCAGTACCCAACCTCTCCCCCAACCTTTTTATTGAGTCACAGCATGCCATCGACATTTACAAATGGCTCCTGAGCCCCAGTTGGTTGAGAACCTCTGGCCTACAGGACCCCTGCGTCACTCGGTGCGGAAGTTGGAAGGTGTGCAGCGACTGAGGCAGGGGACAGAAGGAAGAGACTGGGTGGTCTCATGATTAAAGCAGCTGAATGCTGGCCTAGAGAACCGGATTCTATCCCTGCCTCTGCCACAGAGTTCCTGTGTGATGTGAGCAAGTCACGTACACCAATATTTTCATAAATGGCCACTTTGTGCTCCTCATTTGCTGGGGCCTAGACTTGATACCCTGGGGTCTGATTTCCAGAAATCCTGAGCACTCACAGCAGCAACTCAAGGGGAGCTCTCCTCTGGACCTCTACAGTGTTCTACGCGCTAAGTGCTCGGAAAAATCAGGCTCTGGGCATCTCAAGCCCAAATTAATCGGCACTTTGACAGTTTGGGCTTTAATCTCTGTGCCTCAGTTCCCCACATAGCAATGCCCCCCGGCCCCTCCCCTCAGAGGGGGCTGTGAAAAAATTGCATTAAAATTTGTGATGCGCTCCACTACGATAGTGATAAGAACCACAGAAATGCCCATGGGGATATTAATAATTCTGTGCACTAAATAAGACTGGGGCCCATACGCTGAATGAAGAGGATAAAAAGAAATATTGAAGAACTACTCATTCACCGAATGACGCAGGGATCCTGTGGTGAAAATAGTCTGTGATCATGTAATTAAAGATTGTATCATAACTCGTACACACCAGGGGGCTGAACTCATTTTTGAGCGACTGGCTTTGCAACCTTAATGCTCCTTCAACAACTTTTTGGTTTGGTTTTTTTTGGATTAAACGTACACATAAAGTGTGTGGAATCTGACTGCACAAATGGTGGGCCTGGACACACCTTGAATCAGACATTGCCAGAAGCATCACACAATCATGGGACGGGGGCGCGGGGGTTTCCAGAGAGAATTTTTCCATAAAGACTGAGTTGCTACCTATAACTTTGAAAGATGTGTGATCTAGTGGTTAGTTCCTGGGACTAAGATTCAGTAGTTCCTCTTTCTGATCCTGACTCTACTGCGGACTAATTCTGTGTCCTCGGGTAGGTTATCTGGCCTCTCTGTGCCTTAGTTTCCCAGTATGTGAAACTGGGCTAATAACTATTCACGTCACATGGGAGTTGTGAGGCTTTAATTAATGTCTGTAAAGTGGTTTGAGGTCCCGGGATGAAATGAGCTGGAAAGTGCAATGTGTTGTTCTAGTTATGCCATGATAATTTGGCCACTCTTCACAAAGCAGCTCCCTGGGAAAGCTCTTTCCACAGGCGTATGTGTCTGGCCTGCAGCTCTGCAGCACTCAGCAGGAGCAGCTGGAGTGGGGGCTATGGGGAACCTTGTTTTTAACTCCACTCTGAAGACTAAATGCTTCCCCCCGGCTAGCTTGGGAAAGGCTTGCCTTGCAGCTCTGCTGCTGCATTTCCCCTTGTCCTCCCTGCCGTTCAGAGATTTCCCAGCGCTGCTGCACCTCCAAGCTGTGGCAATTAAATGACCCCCTGTGGCACACTGGAGAAGTCTGACTGGGGTAATGAATCCAGGTCCACGAGGGTTTAATGGGCAAGGCAGGTGCCTCCCAGGTGACTTCACCGGGGGACACTGAGCTGGAGAGCTGCAGCGTCCCGTCTGAGAGGTCTGGGCCATGGTGTTCACAGAGGGTCATAAAAACTCCCTCTGCCCTAAGGAAATGGGAGCCTGGCTCACCAGTGAGGCCCGCCTGCTTTCTCACCCAAGTCAGTGTATCTGGTCCACAAGTTGCCGAGGCCACCGTAGCTCAGCTGGAACCAGGGCTCGTTCCTCTTCCTCAGCGAGGCGCCGTTCTTCAGCGATAAGGCGGCATGTTCCGAACACCGGTAGGTGATGAAGCCATATTTATCCCCCCTGAGCAGCCAAAGAGGAGTCAAGAGGTGACTGACCAGGGAGAGGGATGTGATGAGCCTTATCTCCTAAGGGGCTGAGAGCCACATACCGTGTAGCTTGGTTTACGGAGGGCACATGCAGGAATCGTACAGTGCATCTCACTTGCACCTGTGGTATCTTAACAGTTCTACAGGCCTCCCACACCCACCTTCGCCCAAAGGGGAATTTACAGACAATTCTGCTTAACCTTGTGAGCCCTGGGATGCGATGTACACCCAAGGGATTGTGCTGTTTTACGGCCATCCCCATTCATCCCATTAAAATATGAGGATGAGTCAGCCAGCATTGCGCCCTATGTCCGAAAAGCCCTAAGAGCATTCCCACTGCTTTGCCTGGTGCAGGCCTGAGCTCGCGCTCGACACACCTGTTATTCCTGGTCATAACCCGACACTCGACTATCTCCCCAAACACTTCGAAGCGTTTCTTCAGTTCACTGGAGCTCATGCTGCTGGAGAGGTTTCTGATGTACACCACCCGGCCTTCACCCTGCACAAGCACAACCAATGCAGCTCAGGCCCGCCTCCTTACCAGGCCTCCCTGCTGCTCCCCTGGCATTACCCACTGGGGAATCCCACTGTTAGACAATGCCCCAAGTCTCTGAGAACATGCAATGCAAAGATCTGGCCCCTCTGTGTAAACAGCTCTCTGAGGAGCCTCAAACAGCTGATTTCTTTTCATGCACATTTTCTTTCCTTTATCCTTCTACTGCATCCTTTCAGCCTTTGCAGTGTTCTCCTTGTGGAAGTGTAACTGTAAGAATATTATTGAGAATTCCTGTCTGTGGAACTCAGCTTGTGCTGAGGAAAAATGCCAGAGATGTGTGGGGCTGTATGGGGGTGTACAAGGCAATACAGAAGAGCAATAGATTACTACCACTACACACGCACAGGCTTTCTATGTATATCTGTTGCTTTTTATATGCAATGAGGCTCAGCTCAATAACCTCTTCGCAATTCCAAGTATTCCCCAAGTTCCCAGCCCTAACTGCGAATTCCAAGTGCACTGAAGCTGTGGCCGTAGGGGGCTCTGAATTCCTCCAGGGCCAGGGATTCTGTATATTGCCAGTGTCAACTGCTAGCTCTTTATCTTTTCCCCATGCCCTTGTTTAAAATTGGCCCCACCCCCAGAAATGCCAGAGCCAGGGCCAATACACTCCACTGTCTCCTTTCTGGAGTGGGAAATGAATTGAGGGGCTGTGAATTGCTTTGTCCCACGATTTAAATGAGCTTCAGCAGGATGAAGCCATCTGCTCCCACTGGAAGTCCCGCTGCTTCCGCCGAATTCAGCACGGCACTCCCTCCCCCACGAGCCTGCAGGTCACTTACAATGGCCTTGTCCCGTCTCTTCTCAATCTGGTCCCGGTTCGCATTTCCCCCTTGACACTCCTTGCTGTATTCACATCTGTTTGTAAGCAAGCAAGAGAGAGGAGTTCAGTGCGGAGCAGGGATCCTGCAGGGGGAGCTTTGGCAGTCAAAAGGAAGTGGAGGCATAATCAAGTTGATGTGTCTGCCACAAGCTTTTAAAAAATCTCTAACTCAGGAGACTCCTGGTGAGCAGGCTCCACTGATGGATCCTCCAGAGAAGAGCCTGGCTTCCCAAACCAAACCAAGCCTCTTTAGGCCCGATTCCGGGACTTAAGCCGCCAGGGAAATCATTCTTTACAGATACTTGATGTGGCTCCCTATCTCCTCCTGCCTCCTTGTAGCAATCCCCTTCCCCAGGAGCAACTGGCTCCTCTCCAATTCTGGCTGTGATCTTCCTCCTTGTACCACCAGAGAAACCCACCCTCAGACAGGTCAAGCATTGCCTGACTGACCAGTGTCAAGCAGCCACCGGTGTATTATCACTTACTTTTAATGAACTAAAATAAATGACGTTGGACTCAGCACATGGAGGCGATTTCATCAGAACTCTCCCCTGTTGGGCTGGACGGTTGGAAGGGATCGATATGAAGTGCATGCCATGCGCAGACGAGGTGGTCTGCACACCCATGTTCTGTGGCAGAGGCGCCAGCTTTGTGATTTGCTGGCGGGTGCTCGACCATTGATCCATCCCTTTCCCCAAGACCCCACCTCTGCCCTGGGTCTTCCTACCCTTGCTCTGCTTCTTCCCGTGCCCACTCCATTGCCGTTCCTTCCCCACCACTGAATGCACCCCACTCCCACTCCTCCTCCTCCTTGCCAGCGCCTCCTGCACGCCATTGCACAGCTGATCGTGGCAGGCGGGAGACACTGGCAGGGAAGGGAGGAGCTGATCGCTAGGGCCCACCGGTGAGTGGGAGGCACTGTGGGGGAGGGGGAGAAGCTGATTCGTGGGGCTGCTGAGCACCCACTGTTTTTTTTCCCGTAGGTGCTCCAGCCCCGGAGCACTCACAGAGTTGGCACCTATGCTCTGTGGAGGTGTTCAGTGTTAACTCTGCACTGTTCAGTGTGTCAGGGCTGACACCTGATGCTTAACACCTGAGTGGATCTTTGGGGTTGAATGCTTGGATGTATTCCTGGGAATGGGGGGGACCACCTTGGCTTCGCTTTGGGGTCTGTGTGTTCGTCACACTGACACAAGAACATCACTTGGCACGTCTCTAGCACCGGCTTTTTGTCTTGGCATCTCACAGTGCTTCACCAGGGAAAACAAATTTATCCTCATTTGACAGATGGGGAAAATGAGGCCCAGAGAGATGGAGAAATGACTTGCTCAAGGTCACACAAGGATTTGGTGGCAGAGCCCAGGCCAGGGCTCTGTTCACCTGCCTCTCTTATACCCCCAGTATAAACCCCTAAGAAATTATTTTGCTTGAGATGTGCTTGCAGGCTGGGACTCATCAGTCCCACCCTTCCCCTCCTGCCAGCTGCCCAACTATACCTGAAAGTCCGTCTGTTTGCTGGAGACCTGGACCTGCAGCATGAAGACCCAGAACTGGATCTGCTCCGGGAACAGTGGTGCAAACTGGACCTGGCAAGTGGGTTCCTGCGCAATGGACGCTCACAATGTTCCTCCTCCTCTTCCTCCTCCTCCTCCACGGGGGAGCTGCTCTCACTGCAGCTATCTTCGAAGACAGTGTCATACTCGGGGGTCTTGCAGAAGGCTGTGTCCTCATCTTCAAGGGCACTGTCCAGGAAGCCGAAGTGCTTGGTTAAGCTGGCTCTGATCTCCTGGTCTCTGAGCTGTTTGCTGCACTCCTTCCACAGGGCCTCGCCCTTCCCCGACCCCTGATAGTGTGCGTCGGGCACTCTTCGCTTGTGCTCAGCCTCCGCCTGGCTCTGGGGCTCCCAGGATTTCAGCACTTTCCTCTGGAGCGTGGCCTCGGGTTTCAGCACCTGGCAGTAGTCGTGGTCCCCGAAAGAGCGAGAAAATGGCCGCTTCAGCAGCCCCTGCTGCTCTGAGGAGGAAGGGCGCACGGCAGCTCGGCTCAGGTGTGCGTAAAGCTCTGTTCGCTCTGGGTGCTTCTTCATGAGTTTCCTGGGGGCTGCCACTTTGACTGCCACTGCTGAGGTTCTTGGCCCTGGGATGGAGGAGGTGAGGGTGGCTTCCTCTTTCGCTGACCCATGGGGAATGTCCGGCTTATACAGGTCCTCCTCAGCAGGCTTGTACGGCGGAGTGGTAGGCGGTGTGAGACCTTGACCCCCCACACACAACAAACCACAAGAGTGAAACTCTTTGAGCAGAGCTTTCCCGCTATTACTACAACTGGTCATGGCAAGAGGAGCTAGGTCTGAGTGACGCTATGGAGAGCCACCAACCCTCTACTCTGTAGAGAGGGGCTCCCTGCTAGTTACTCCTGTCTTCAGAAGGGGGTCATTGCAAAACCACAGTGGATTGCAGCTAGAGGGGCCCACAGGATCCCCTTCCTGCCTCCTCCTCAAAACACATTGGTGAGAAAGGCCTTTGACTGGATTGTCAAAGGAGCTGGGCACCCGTGTGGCAGCTGAGGTCAGCAGGTACTTGGAAGGGAGACCTCCCTGGCAAATGCCCTCAATAGCAGACCAGTTGTGAGCCCAGTTCACATAGTCCTTGTCAATCCTTTAGCAATTTTTGGAAAAGCAAGGATTTGGGGCCTAATCCAACCCCCCTTAAAGTCAGTGGAAATGCTCCCATTAACAGTTAACTTTATCCTGGGGGTTCTGACCAAATTCAAGTGGATAATGTACAATTTGGCTCTTTATATTTTCCATAGTTTCAGTTCAATACAGGATTCCTCCTCACTTCCTGGATGGATATGTTGTGCGGTGTTGCGGTGCACCGTTGAACAGCTGCTATGCTCCACCCCAGAGGTGGTTGCATTTCAGTGGTATCTGAATTGCTTAAAAGAGTAGTTGTAAAGTGCTGAGGGATCCTTTCAGATGAAAGGCACTATAGAAATGTAGGTTTTTATTACTAAAATCCATTATATTTACACTGTTATAATAATTCCTCAGATTACCACAACCCCCACCACATCTAGAAGCGGTTAGCGCCAGACTATTTCACACTGCATTTTTGGTATTGTTTCCCCTCACCTTCCAACGTACACAGGGAGAATCCCAACAACAAAGGAAGGGAGCACCGCCTCTTTACATGAGTGGCTTACCTGCAGTCCCACACAGCTCTACAGTCAGCACCTGCTCAAAGTTCCTCTTCCCAAATGTAGGATCACTGGAGAGGAGAAGAACATTAGAGGAGCAGGGAGGTGTTTATATGAACATCAGAGACTGAGAGTACTGCTGAAAGTGCAGCATAGAGACCTCAAGCAAAGGGGGAACAGGAGATGTCACCCATACAGGACGCCGACTGTGTCCCTCTCCGACTCTCTGTGGCATCAGGGCTAGTACATGATTGGGGGGTGGGGCAGAATCCAAGCTTCTGAAGCATTTCCATTTTCCCTCCCAGCTGAGACAGAGGAACAGGCAGCTAGAGAGTCACTCCAGCAGAAATGTGTCCCTCACAGCCAGAGCTCCAATTCCTTATTTCCAGGGAAAGAAGCCAGAGAAGTACCCCCACTATCTTCTCTCCAGCATATGGCACTTATAAGGCTTTCAGCAGAGCAATCCATAGGCATAACCTGCCCTGAATTTGAGGGCCTGGAGCTATGCTATCCCTTGCATTTAGGATCCCAGTCCAAGACACTATGCTTCAAACACATGCCACGGCTAGTCAAATGTCCCCTCCCTGCTGCACATCCTCTTTGCCTGGTTGGTAAAAGTCCTGAAGTTTTGCCTGGCTGGCTGTTTTAACATTGGCATTTAAAACGCGTGTCCACCCAGGCAAAACTACAGGCCACCTGGCAGTCATGCTGGCCCAGACTGCCGCCGGGCTGGGTTTAAATTGCTGGTAAGTATTTTGTTTTTCACTTACGTTTGTGCCAAGGACAGCGTGAGACACGTGGGTGTTTCTGAAAGACACGGAGAGAAGCAGAATTACTGAACATGCTGCATTCCCTTCAGACTGATTGATTGCATCACGCCCAGAAAGAGGAGGCAGCGTGGGCTAGCAGATTCGGTGTGGGCTTGGGCACCAGGGGCTCTGAGTTCTAGCCCTAGTTTGGACATGGCTTGCTGTGTGGCCTAGGCAAGTGACTTTGCCTCTCTGTGATTTGGTTTCCCATCTACCAAACTGGATAATACCTGCCTACATTGTGAGGGTTAATCACATAATCTCTGTAAAGCGCTTTCACCATGCACATGCTAAGGTGCTGCTAATAATTAATAGTATTCCAAGGGGCTCCAGGGGGAGCTCCGGCCTGCTCCTCAGCTGGAGGGGTAGTATTCTATAGGATGAGAAAATGGGGAGATCCTTCGCGGGTGGTTTTGCAGTGATTTACTCAGTAGACAGTGTCTTTGTGCTTTCCAGCGATAGATCTCAACGTACTTCACAAAGGAGGATCTGTGTCCTTACCCCCATTTTAAAGATGGAGAAACTGAGGCACAGAGAGGGGAAGCAGCTTGGCCAAGGTCACAGTGACCCAATGGCAGAGCTGGTCTCCCAGCCCTCGCCCTACCCACTGAACTATGCACCCCACAAGTTGCACAGAAAAACCCCAACAGCATTGAAGAAGTTTGGTGTTTGCCCCACTGGCTCTGGGGTCTGCAGTGCTCAGCCATTCACGGGCACATGCACAAATGTTTCCTACGTCAGCCAGGCAGCAGCACTGCTACAGTGACTCATCACCCAGCGAGCGCACTGGATCTGACATGCAGGGCTACTGCTTAGAACACCGCAAACCAGCTCAGCCTCTGCTAAGCCCCTCATGCACTGACGGCCTGGGAAGAACGGAGTCAGCCAGGGTTCCTTTAAGCATTAGTTTTGGCAATGCCAGGTCAATGCTGGGGTTAATTCACTTCTAGGCCCCTGCACACTCTCTCCTCCTTACCTGTTTCATGCAACGGGGTGCAGTGCTGGCTCTCATCCACCTCACATCCTTCCCCCTCAACTGGACTCCCCAGCATGGGGGTCTGGGTTTCTGGGTGGTTTTGACACCTGCTGTCCCTCTCGTCTGTGCCACCCACCTCCACCTCTGCCGCTGGCTCTTCTGCATTGAAGTTCTCCAGGGCTGGGCACAATGTGGGCTCTCGGGAGGCGAGAGCGTCCTTCGCCCGACTCTCTGCTGCCTCTCTGGGAACAGATGGCTCTGGGAGAGGCTCATCAAGAAATGACAGCCAGTGGCCAAGCTCAGGGTTGAGTCTCTTGGAGCGCCGGACAGCATAAATAGCGCTCTCCTGCTTCCGTCCCCCTTTCCCTGAGGTTTGCTGGGATGGGAGAGTGGCATCCTCTGGGCTGCTGGTCTCTCTCCTGGCTTCGGCCTCAGCCTTGGGGCTTTGCCTTAGCTCTGCTTTCTCCAGAGGCATTTTGGCTCTGGACTGATATCTCCCAGGAGAGCCCTCAGCCTCCTGAGCAGATGTTCCATGAGACTTGGAGCCATGAGGCCTGACCAAGGAAGCGTACACGGGTTTGGCCAATCTGTACGGCTTGCTCACGTCACACAGCAGGTCCCGGGCCAGTAGCTCCTTCAGGATGGAGAACTCAGGCCATGTGGCTCTAGGCTTCTTGCAGCCGGCCGTTGCTTGCAAGGTGCAGGCTGTCCGGCTCTCCTGGCTGCAAAGGGGAGGTATCTGCAAAGGGCAGTCTGGCTTTGCTCTCTTGTAGGGGCTGTTGCAGTGCTGGTGCTTCACATCTGCAGGGTCTCTGAGAGGCAGCTTCCTCGGAGGAAGGCAGTAGGTATGCATGTAACGGATAAGCTTCACCACTGTGTGCATGGCCTTCTCGCTGGCGCCGTCCTCAGAGGAGCGAGGAGTCACCGGGATCTCACTGGAGCTCAGCGAGTCTTCGCTCGAGTCGCTGTCGTCTCCACTGTGTGCAGAGTGACTCAGAGGGGAGCGGCTGCTGCTGCCTTGGTACTCGTCCGGCGGCCAGGTGGCTTTGGTCTGTGGGCAGCGTGTGGTGGAGGTGAGGTGCTTGTGCAGCTCTGTGCAGCTCCGACTCTGAGCCTGGAGAGGGCTCAACTTTCTGTCCCGGGGACCCTCCGCCTTCAGAGACAGAAGAGAGATGTCCCCGTGAGAACAGACTCAGCCCCCAAGCCCTAAAATGAGGCTGGTTAACTACTGCAACACAAGACTCCCCACCTGCAGAAATACACGCTGTGGGAGCAACAAACCCACTAGGGGGACATGTGCCACGTCCAGTTATTTCACTGAACAATGCTAGGGAGAAACAGACCCTGGGCCCATTTTCTCACCCAGCATAAGGAGTAAGGAAGTGGGCCCTCTCTGGGGAGCAGAGCCTGTTCCTGTGATGAGCTACTGTTTGCACTGCCTGCTTACATGGACAGAGCAGTTGCTTCACTGAACATCTTTAGAACCTGTCTAGCACGGAGTGACAGCAGGATTTCCCTAACGGCACAGGCTGCCAGCCTTGGCTCTCAGCAAAGTCTCCACTGCAGAGACTGGAGCGAGTTCCCATGTTCCCAGATTTAGACAGTATACAACATTTATTAGGACATTTTGAACAATTATAAATAATTAACCTGCGCTGTCCCTGGGATAATGGAAGGGCCGAGGATACTTGGCGCTCCGTGTATCATCCTTGCTCTAAATGAAGTCATTTGCAGTGGCTTCCCGTCCCCTCTGCCCCACTCATGCACTGCCATTAGGCAGGCTCTACTCTGCCTGGGTTCACAAGGCCACTTTGAAACAAGGGCTGAGTATTTTTAGTGAGAACAGCTCTCCAGGCCCAGGCCCTTCAGAACATGGTAAGCGCAGATTTACTAAAGCAGGCTCAGTCATCCCTGCAAAGAATCGGCAAACAATGCAGTGTTTCAGGGTTTGTTTGTTAGCAGTGAAGGAGGGCACATCCGGCCTCAGCAGTCTGCTGGGATCTGTCCTCAAGGTGGTTATGGAGATCTCTGCCCTAGGTATTTCTACTTCACCACAGCCAGTTGAGTGGGCCGGATCACAGCTCATTACATCTCAGTGGAAACACATGAACGTTCAATAGCAATGGTTCCTTCATCTGCTGCCTGGGCCCCTACTGCTGCCGGGTCTGATCCCTGAGCTGAGACCATGAGTCGGGCAAGGCAGCACAGCAAGGACCTTCTCCTAGCCTCTGCTCTTTGGGGAGAGTGGATGAAGGTTGCTTTCCTTCTTTGAAACAGACAGGGATGAAGAACAGCCTCTGAGTGACGCCTCTGGGAGGATTATGAGAACTGCCTGCGAACAGATGAGGAAATGGACTTGGCCTAAGAGAGTATGTCTACACTACAGCTGGGAGGCAAGATTTCCAGCCCAGGCAGACAGACTTGCACTAGCTCTACTCAAACTAGTGCACTAAAAATAGCAGCGTGGACGTTGCGGCACCAGTGGCAGTTTGGATTGGTTGCTTGAATCCAAGCCCACCCAACCCCCTGACTCTGAGCTCGGGCAGCCAGCCCGAGCCACCGCCCACATCACAATTTTTTACCATGCTAGCCCAAGCTGAGCTAGTACAAGCCTGTCTGCCCACGCTGGGAATCACACCTCCCAGCTGCAGTGTAGACACGCCCATAGTGCCTTGATCCCAATTCATCATGGTCACCCGCGCTAGCCTGCCCATCTTGTAAACCACAGGCTGTTCATTAGCCAGAGGACTGGGGTGTCTTAGTGTGACGGAATGCCCCCCTGTATTCACACCCTGCACACTGTAATAGTCTTTGTACAAAATATGCCTTGTATGGTATCATTTGAAAACTAGTAACTTGCTGGTCAATAGTACCATGGGGAAATGTGTGTAGCAATTATACGCAAAGTTAAGAGTTCCCCCTGAATGCTGATGGTGGCACATGTTCAAACTCACGTAGCCCTGATTAGGCAAAACTTGTCAGGCAGGCCTATCTTAAACAAAGGAACGTGTGTTTATCTCATTTTACATATGAAGTCTTGAGACAGCCAGGAGACCAGGCAAATCTGAAGTTTAGCACAGCCCCTCTCTGGTCTGGACTGCATCCCGGAATGTCACAGGGCAAACCACAGCCTTCTGGAGCGCCTCTCTGGAGGAGGGGGCTCCATCTTCATAGCCCTTCCAGGCGTGACTTTTTTGTGGAGCTGCCCATCACTGATGTGGTGGTCTCTGTGATCTGAACAGACTGAGCAGCCCGCTCCAAAATTTGTTTCATTCAAGCTGTCCAAGAGCCGGCAGATGAACTGGCTTTTGGTTACAACTGACCTGGGCTGAATTTGCACCAGCTACCTAGAAGAGAAAGGTGCTAGGATACAGAGCCTACTTCCTGCACCATTCAGGCTCTCTGGATCTCCCTCACCCTGCAGCAGGGCTAGGATGGCAGCTGAACCCCTAAAGCACCCACTTGACTCCAGAGGGGTGACTAGCATCTCTCGTCACTGACTCCGTCCAACTGTAGAACAAGAGAGTGACTGAGCCCAACTATGTCTGCAGTGGTGGTGTAGCTGTCAGCCCCAGGATATTAGAGAGACAAGGTGGGTGAGGTAATATCTTTTATTGGACCAACTTCTCTTGGTGAGAGAGACGAGTTTTCGAGCTACAGCGAGGAAGAACTCTGTGTAGCTCGAAAGCTTGTCTCTCTCACCAACAGAAGTTGGTCTGATAAAAGATATTACCTCACCCACCTCATCTCTCTGAACCCAGGTAACACATTCACATGCTGTGGTTGCTCTGCTTGGGCCTCTGAGCAGAGTCAGTTCTCACCCTTCAGTTATGTGGCAGAAAATAGTGCAGGTACTATGGAAACCTACTAGCTAGATAGGCAGGTTACATGGAGGCAGCTACATGGATTCCGTCAGACACAGCTGATCTCTTTCTAGCTGGTGTCTGTGACAACACCAGTGCTTTCCTTCCCCCTTGCAGCTGATATGGAACAATGCCCTGGCAGATTTTTTCTGCCTTCCCCAGGCAATCTAAGTCCACCTATCTAATGCACTGCACAATTTCCATTATCCGAATGGAAAATCTTTGATGGTGGCTTGCGTTGGATTTCAGGGGATTAGCTTAAATGATTGGTTTGGGCTCTACAATTTTGCATGCAGCTCTCCCCAGGATAAGTCAACTCAACCAAGAGTAAGTTGTACTATAATTTATTGGGACGGGGGGATTTTATAAATCAGAACTCCAAAGAACTGACTTCAGTGAAACTGTGAGAGGCTTTCACCCTCAGCCCCACTGCGAACAAGCTGTCCCAAATGCACAGATAGGGTCTCTCCAGAATCTCTTCAGGGTTAGACAGTCCACTTTGAGAGAGGCTATTTCCCCGTGCACAGCACTTTCCCTTCAGATCGTGACACTCTTAGGCCAAGTCTGTTTTCCACCAGCTTCATCTCCAGGGCTCATTATCCCCCAGTAGCTTCACTCAGAGGCTGTTTATCCCTCCATGGAACCACCATTTGGCTGGCTTGTTTTCTGAATGCCAGTCTTCAGATTGGGTGACGAGGAGATGGGCAGGCGTGGGGGCATCCCTAGCATTCCCTGCTGGGATGGGGCCATGGCAGCTGGGATGGGAAATACCTTTGTGCAGGGTCGCTGGGGTCTGGATTTTGGGGGCCCCTGGCGTCGTGCACTCCCTTCTCTCTGAGCCTCACAGCTTGGAGGCACGTGGGACGGAGAAAGAAGCAACTTCTTCAGCTAAAAAAGAGAAGTGTCGAGAAAAAGAATGGGAATTCCAGCGCGAACAGCAATCGATCGCGGGCTAACCTCTACTGCACACACGTGAGGTGGGTTCAGTGATCTCCAGTCACTGAAGCCAAGAACCACAAACCATTAGTGTGCCTGTATCTGCCCTTGGCTCAGGCTGGGGCTGTCAGCTGTAAGGATCATAGAACGAAGCAGGAAAGAATTTCACACCTCTCTGCATGTTACTTGGCTCCAGGTAAAGAATTTTATAGCCTGTGGAAGTGCTTTATGTCTTCAGAACACTTTACAAGCATTGACACATTGCTGCTCATAACACCCCTGTAGCTCTGCAAGATGGGAAAAGGCTGCCCAAAGAGGTGAATTTGCTTGCCCAAAACCACACTGCATTGTACTCCATGGCACCTCCTATTAAAGTCACCAGCACTGCCGGGGCATTTAAATAACCCACCAAAACATTTTTGTCCTTTTCAGATGGTGATTTTAGTTCTATGTATGCATCTGATCTGGGCAGCTCACGAGTCCCCATGCAAGGATTATCTGGCAGTAATGATCCAAAGGGGCTTGAATTAATCAATTACCTTGAAAAATGCTTTGAAGATATAAAGCTCTGTGTAAGTGCCAAGTATTTATTGGGAATCTCCCCCAATGTGACCCCGATGTGAATTCCACTGTAATCCCATCAAGAGGGTCTGGTGACAACAGCTGAGCTGGAATTTCCTTAGGTTACACAGCATCATGGCGTACTCATTTCTGATCACAGGGTTAGCACAGTCTTCTGTTCAAAACATTTTAAAAAAACATTCCATGTTCCACATGCGTCGTGCTAGTGCTGAAGCCTAGATCAATAGCAAGGCGACTGCTTAGGCTCTATGGGAACGTACAGACGTAGAATATCTAGGGCTTGGTCTTCAAAGATGGCCTGCAAATTTAGTGGCCTCCTTTTAAGACCAGGCCCATGATAACGGTTATTGAAGTGGGAGGTTCACACAACAGCGTTTCTGCTCTCTTGGTCGGGTTCTGCATTGAAATTTCAACAGGGGCTTAATTGTGCACTTCCCATTTATAATAAGTGTAAGTGCTTTCCCCCTGCAACGTATACATCCTATATATACACATACACATTGTGTGTGATATATACACCCCTCACACACGCAGATAATTAGTGTCAAGTGGAAATGCACGCTTTCACCACTAGATGCCGCAATGTACTTTTATATAAACCATGCCTTTCAGTCATTACACAACAAAGCGGTAGGGGGGATCCTCCCCCATGGACAGAGTGCTCTGGCTGGTGAATGAGCTACAGGCCCAGCTCGGTTATATCAGACCAGCAGGGATGCTCTTATATATGGCCCAGGAAGCCTTGTACCACCTGGTGGCAATGCCAGGGCTCTCCTGCTCAAGCTGTGAGTGAAGCTGGGTTCCAAGGAGCGGTAGGATAAAGCACAGGATTCACAGGAAAGACTTGGAGGTGGGATTGGAACCCAGAAACTGCACAAAGCCACAGAGAGGCCTCCTTCAGGGCAGGCGTGTTCAAGGGTTTCCCCAATGGGCATGGGGAACTGCAGGCTATGCAGGCCCAGGCCAACCTCAGAGCGCATGCAGCTCTGGCTGGGAGAGAAAAGATGGGCTGCTCTTTTTGTGGGAAGGGCTGGAGGGGTGACATCAGCTATACCTCTCTTTCCTCTTCCCCACTTCCTTGCAGGTTGATTAACTTAACGGGAGGTTCTCAAACTGAGGCCACAGATAAGGTGCAAGGGCTAGGATTACAATCAGGCTGAGTCCCCTCTCTCCAGCACAAGCTGAGGAGCGCTGGCCCTGAACACACACCCTGAAGGTGAGGGAGAAGGGCCAGGCCTACAGGTGGAGGTTTGGGGATCAGGGGAAATGGCTGGGAACTGCCCCCAGGTGCTCCTGTGAGATGCAGTGGAATGATGGGGAGCTCTGGGGTGGAGTGGGGGCAGGAATGGGTCACAATGAGACCCTGGTAGCCCAACCATGGTGGGGTTCAGATAAAATGAGACCCCAGACCAAATCCTCCCTGGTTTGGGAGGCTGGAAAATGGATTTTGCCCATCTGCTAACACCCACTGCCCTTTGCACACAGCAGCAGTCAGCTTGTTCCCATGAGGATGGTGATGGGGGTGACAGCGATGGCGCGGCACATGTATACGTATACAATACAGGTATATGCTTTGTATCGACGGTTAAGAGTTTTAAGCCTATAATGAAAAGATTCAGACCTTTGCTTCCTATCATACCCATGCAGCCGGCTTATCAGAGGCTCATCCAAATCCACCTTAAACAGTAGGAAGTGGGTTCTTACTAGAGACAGCTCATCAACCTCAGGGGCCAAAGGGGGCCCCCCCGGGGTGGGGGCGACTGGTTTGGGGGGAGGGGCTGGTGAGGCACAGGTGTGGTTGGGCACGTCCCTTTCTTCCATAGTGCGGAAGGCAGCCAGGCCCATGTCATCTTCCTGTATTTCATCCAGTGTTTCGGTGAGGGCCGCCAGCAGGGCTTCATTCTCACTGTCTATTATCTGAAAAGCAAGAGAGATTTGCACAAAGCAGTGAGCGCCAGCCAACATTTCCATTGCAGGCTACCTCTAGGGGGCGTAAATACAGCTCCCACAAGCTGCCCCACCATATTATTTAAAAGGGGGCCTCATTCTTCCATCTAGGTCAGGGGTCAGCAACCTTTCAGAAGCGGTGTGCCGAGTCTTCATTTATTCACTCTAATTTAAGGTTTCGCGTGCCAGTCATACATTTTAACATTTTTAGAAGGTCTCTTTCTATACGTCTATAATATATAACTAAACTATTGTTGTATGTAAAGTAAATAAGGTTTTTAAAATGTTTAAGAAGCTTCATTTAAAATTAAATTAAAATGCAGAGTCCCCCGGACCAGTGGCCAGGACCCAGGCAGTGTGAGTGCCACTGAAAATCAGCTCCCATGCCGCCTTTGGCTCCTATTACACCCCCCACCCCCGTCCCGATTTTTCACACTTGCTGTCTGGTCACCCTACTTCCATTACCGATGCCAGGTTTGCATCTGTCCTACTCCACTGACTTCAGCAGGACTGCTCCCGATTTACCCCAGGGTGAAAGCAGAATCAGGCCCAAGAGCGGCTGCAATCTGGTCCATTTTATACAAATTTATTGTGCCCTTCCGATTCCCAGCAAGTTGCCACGGTTGGCCTCAGTAGCTCCAAGGGTAGTTGCTCTACGGTAGGCAGTTTGAGAGACCCTGGCCTACTCAACCATCCGTGAATACTCACTTCCAAATGAACGCTGTTAGATGAATTTACTTGGGCTTGGTGCATGGAAAGCTCATTCCTTCAACAGACTGACTGCATTCTTTCAGGAGTCACTGAACATCTCTGAACAGGCGTATTATTTCTCTACTGGGAGGCGGGGGGGTTAAGTTGCAAGGGCTTGGCTGTATCATTCTGAATCACACTTGCACAAGCGTCTTTAAAAAAAACAAAAAACGCCACCCAACTCAATCCCCCCTTTAAATTAGGAGCTGTTGCAGTGGATTCCCAGCAGCAGCTTCCTCTCTAACTAACTTCCATCCTTCCTGTTTTGGATGTATTTCAGACACTCTGAAAACAGGGAAGGACACTCGGTGATGTGTTCTTTCCCCAATTTGTGGGCAGCTGGCATGAAGCTGTGACCACAATTTCCACCTGACTTGTTCTCTTGCTTTTGACCAGCACTTCCTGAGACTCACTGGAGCTCAGAGGGGTGGGACGGAGGAATTGGAGCGCTCAGCAAAATGAGGGAAGGGTATCTGAAGGGCTTAGGCTCAGGGCTGTCCAATGGAAGGGAGTCCGTGGTGTCATCCTCCACGTTGACCCCCTCCCCTCAGATCCGGTGGAGCACTGGAATGGCACTTGCCAGTAGTGCCAATGCTGCCATCATGCCTTTTTGGTAAGCACTGTTTAATTCTTAAAGCCCCAATGACTAGAATCAGAGTCTCTCAGCTTTTAATTAAAACTAAGGAAGTTTCTAGCCTTTGTGGTTGCAGAAAAGGGTTGAAAATGAGACTGTCATGAATCTTAAAGGCTCAGAAATCAGAAAGCAAGGAGAAAGAACCCAGCATGTATTATTATTTTTTAAACTCATGATTTTTAAGCCACTCTCATGCTTTTGGCTCCTGCCTCGTGATTTTTGAATGCCTGGGGGTGGTAATATCGGGATTGACTTGAGGCTGTCCTGTGACATGTCATGACACTGTGTCACACTGCATGCGGATATTTTGAAGAGAAAGATGCTGTCACTGGCTCTAAGGAAACTAGGAGAGTGAGCCTATTAAACTCTGACCTGACCAGCACAGGAAAACCTGATAGGGCCGCAGGCTTCTCCATCACAGCTCTGCTAATACATCTTAGTCCTGACCTACAACACTCACCTGCTATTCCAGACCTGAACTCCCACACTCAGCTCTGCTGAGGCACCTCAATCCCAACCTACAACCATGACCCCCAACTATTCCAGTCTGGGCTCTCCACACAGCTCTGCTGATGCCCCTACCCTGTTGTAACTACCATCATTTCAACCATATTGCCAAAGGCCAAAATTGGGGCAAAACCTCAGAATGCTGGACATAAGAAAAGGAGTAAGTGCAGTGACCCGGATTCAGTTCTTCAGGAGGATTCATTTCTATGGGATTATTTACTGTAGTATTCCTGATATAAATAATTGACAGTAATAAGTAGGATAATTGCAGCTCTGCCTGTAGCACAGGGATAAATCTGGGTCTAAAATGCGGCCCAAATGTATGTTAGCATCTGCTAACGAGAATTAAAATATTCTTTTCTTCAACCCGCTAACCCTGCTAGAAATTTCTACACCAGTCCCAGGGAAAAGGTGTCAGGATGCCCCATTTTTGGCTGCTGTGCACAGAAATTCAGTGGGATACATTTCACTGTGTCCTTATCACTGCTAACGGGCCTGTCTCTTATATCTCTGCTCTGTTTATCTTTTCCCCAGGAAGTTCAGCGGAAAATATGCATCTCGTGATGAAGGTCTGTCAGCTGCACTGGAGCCTTTTCAAGCACAGCAGCAGCGCAGCGTAAAGGCCAGAACGTTAGTATTGTTAGGGTCAAGTTCGGAAACATTGGGGCTTTTTAAAAGTCTCCAAAAAAATGTAACCAGTGCCAAGATCCACAACTGGCTGCTAACGGGCGCCAGTGAGCTGGACTCCAACGCAGGCCCGTCGCTAAGCGGGAGAAGAAGAGTCAAGGCTTCTCTCTGTGTGCTACCATCACCTAGGGGAAAGGGGACATTGCCTTCCCAGTCCAGAGGGGATGGGGCATGTCAAGGCCACAGCTACAAGAGGAAGGATGGTCCAGTGGTTAGAGCATTAGCCTAGGACTTAGAAGCCGTGAATTTAATTCCAGACTCAGCCACAGATTCCCTGGGTGACCTTGGGCAAGTCCCTTAGTCTCTCTGTGCCTCAGTTCCCCCTCTGTACCATGGAGATAATAACCCTGCCCTAACTCTCAGGGTTTTGGGAGGCACTCAGATACTTTGTAATGGGGACCATATAAGTACCGTAGCTATCTAGATAGACAGACAGGTATTTACAGAAGGGAGGGGACCTGCTGCCCATTTCTGCCTTTCCCCCCATTCTGTTACCACTTGTAACCTACCATCATGTTCCTCCTAAACTGCCTAGAGGTCCTGCTTGTGGTGGTGCCAGATGCTTCTGTGGGAGACACAGCCAGTGTGTCCAAAGAGCTCACAATCCCTCTCCAGCTACATGGAGCCTACACACTGGGTCCAACCAATGGGCCGGCCGGTCTCTTGTCCCACCTCCAGCAGGGGCTATCCCTGACGCTTCAGAAGAAAATGCCCTTACTCCATGCAGTGCTGGGATTCCTTCCCACCTCTTGTGTCGATTACTAGACGCCCTGCCGCATGAGGTCTGAGTACCTTTTCTTAGCATATCAGTGCAAATGTCAGTGCTGATGACAAAAACAATCCCATTCTTTTTTTTTTAAATCCAGCAATTGACTCTATGGCTTTCTGTGAGACTCGCATGCAAATTCCCTGCTTGTTGAAGGGGCCACCCCACTGACTTGTTTTAAAAGCACCAACTGTTTTTTCTATTGCAAACCAGTGTATCTGCACTAGAGAGGCCAGAAGCAGGACACTGGACCAGCATGCTCCTTAGCCCCCTTGCACTGGAAGATCAGATCCAGAGATGAATTTGTGTGTCTGTAAGAAGCACCTAAATGTCAGTGAAGTCTGGATGTGGATCTGATTCTGGATCCAAACTTGGTGACTTAGGTCCAGTTCTACATTGTAAGCAAGGTGTTTGTTTACGACCATCAGTCTGGTGCGCCTGGTAATCTACTCACCTAACCCCCGCTTGTATACACACAGGCATAGACACACACAGGGACAATGATAAAGCTTATGCCCAACCATAGACCTCAAAGCCTTATGTATGGGGAACACCCTTCATCATCCCCATGTTACAAGTGGGGACCCTGAGGCAGGGAAAAGCTGCTGGTCTAAGGTCACACAGGAAGCCAGTGGCACAGCTGGGCTGCACAACCACGTTTCCTGTCTCCCAGCCCTGTGTCCCACCCATCCACTGCCACGCTGCCTCCTGATTGCACAATAATGGAGTGGAGTCTGGAGTGACAGGGCTGTGGGGGAGAGAGGGTGAACTAACATCCTGTGTGTGACCCATGAGTGGGCCCCTTCCTACTTGCTCATTAGACAACAGAGCGCCTCCCCCCGAACGCAGATCAGCTATCAGCATGATGCTCGCATGTCTATTCAGAGCGCAATTCGTTGAGAGGGAGTCTCTGCTATAAATAAACGTGTGCGCAGAATGCAGAGGTGATGCTGAAGCTGGAGAATCAGATAAAAGGGAAGCTGTTTTCTGCATGCTGGAAATTAACATTCCTGTGCTACACCGCTCCATGCTGCTGCTGAGCCTCTTAGAAACCGCCGCCGCCACCCACCCCAGCACAATCTGTCAGACCTAAAATCAAACAGGATGCACTAGGCACTACGCTGTAATTTCCTTTTAATAATACATCACAGGAGGATCGGCTCAGCAGCCCTCTTCTATTCTTCCACCTCCTCATTATAGCCTTACTCCGCTTGCCCCATTTAGAAACGGAGTGCAAATTAATGGAGCACTAATCAACTGGGGAAGAGATATTAATAGCCCCGACCCCCTCCCCTCCTCATCCCGCCACCTGTCCTCTGCTTCCCCATGCTGATCTAGGAGAAGGAAGGAGCTGAGGCGATGTTACCTGAGGAGAAGCCCACAGGAGGCCTTGGCTTCAATGGGCTGGATAGGCAGCACTGGTCAGTGACTTTGTGTGTCTGTGTAGTGAGGTGTGTGCACATGGGCTGGGTGCCCCACGCTCCCTGTGCTGGTTCCCCGTGCTGCAGATCGGAGGGGGAGAGAGGGGGTGCTGACAGGGGCTGGACGGGCAGTTCGGGGAGTGGGAAAGCTGTTCTCGGTGACTGTGCCCCTCAGAGAGAACCTGCTCCAAAGCCCCTTGGAGTAAATAGGGGCTTTCCACTGACATCAATGGGACCTGGATAGGGTCCATAGCGAATGGCCAGGACAGACTAACTCCAGATCGCTCAGCCTTTACTGCTCTTCTTTGGCTAGGCTAGGGGACAACACAGCAGTCCCTCCCCCTCCCCAGGTGCCGCTTCCTCCTTTCAGTGGGCTGAATGGACAACATCAGTGCCCTGTAGTTGTAGGTGGAGGGCAGGAGAGGAGAGGGAGAGCCAGGAGGAAAGATTCGCCCCGGAGTGAAAGTGCTGCTTGGTGGCCTCTACCTTGGGCCAGGGAGCAGCATGGCACACGGTACCTGAAGGAGCTCGGAGTCGTCTGTGCTGTACTGGCTGGACTCGGTCTCGGAGCGCTCGGCACACCACTGCAGCTCGCTGAAGCAGCTGGCAGAGTCAAAGTCACTGGCGTCCAACGGGGACAGGTCAATCTCAGGGAAATCGGAGTAAAGGTGCTCCTCGCCGGACACCTCGTACTGTGAAGAGACAAGAGGAGGTGAGCCTGGCCATCCTCTCCTCCACCTGCCAGCGCCAGAGAAGCCTGATACAGCAGCCAAAGTCCAGGGTCTCATGAAATGCATGTTGGGTTGCATCTGACTCAGGGTGCTGAAACATTGCCCAACCACAGGCCACCCTGGCAATCTACCAGGAGCCCCAAACCCAAACCCGCATCTGCTTAAAATGAGCAGATTTCAGCAGACTTCAACTTGAATGCAGAGATGTGGCCTGCAGAGATTTCAGCTCCCAGCATGCAATGCTCCGTCTCTAGTCAAGTGGCTGGGATAAAGACAGAGCATTGCATGCTGGGAGCGGTAGTATTAATGTGCTACCCCCAATATTAACGTTGAGAGCAGCAGAGGGAAGCATTACTGAGTATTATGGGTCATATTTACCCCAGGAGCAGCTTACTGGCATATGGCCCAGTTTGGAGCAATTACATGGCAGTGAAGTGACACAGGAGATCACTGTGAACTTTGCCAATCAACTGGGAGTGCCCACATCATTTCAAGTTCACACCAGAAACTTCGGAACGCTGCCCTGCAAGACTGCAAGTCAAAACAGCCACAAAACTGTGCTCCAGTATCTGTGTGTCAGAAGCTCCGGCGCAGGTTCTGCCAGTCTCACAACGGGGTGCTTTTGCAAGGGAATCGCTTGGTTTCCTCTAGAGAGCACAAGCTCAAAACCATACAGGCCAGATGCTGGCAAAGCAGCAGTCCGTGCTCTTCAAGGATACTTAAGCCACTCCAGCCTTTAGTGACGTGCTGCATACAGCCAGGGCTAATCCCACAGCCCTGATAAGTCAGCAACTAGAGAGGAGAGCAAGAGGCTTACAAGGCACATAAAACAGCCCTGCTCTGGGCAAGACTTTTGCGTGGATGGTTTCACAGCTAGACAAGTCAGCTCTTCTGTCTCCCAAACCCATCTTCTTGCCTCTCTGCCTTCCCACATCCTCCCACCTGTCACTTGACTCAAACTCTGTAACCCCAGCCATCACTGTATCACCTCCAAATTATCCAACCTTCAGCGACAATCCTGTCAAGTCAGGTTCACGTTCCCCCTGCAGCCAAGTCACTGAGGAAGGCAACATAGACTCTTAATTTCCCATCTCTCTTTCCATTGTGTCCAACCCAGCATGCGCAGGCGCGTGCGCGCACACACACACACACACACACACGCATTCTCTCTCAAAAAACCTAGTGTGGAGAGGAATCAATTCCTGGCGCACACAGGCCAATCTAAGCTCTAGGAACAGAGCTAAAAATATCCATTTAATCATGAAAAGCAGCTGAGACCTGCCCCGTTTCCACCTCCTTCCCGATGGCTGCCTTGCTGCAAAGCCACACGGCTCTCTGAGGGGCAGAACATATGATTGCGTTAGACACCGGCACAACGGACGCGCAAGTGGCCAAGAGCAAGTCCCCCACTGACATTATGCCAATGCCCTGCCAACCAGAGAGCGTGGGTATGTGCAAGGCACTGGCTGCAGGGGTCAGGAATGAATGTGAAGGGGGGATTTGTTTAAAGCAAAAAGTGCCCCCCCCAGGCCAATGTTAATTTGAAAGTGTGTCAAATGGTTTGGGTGTCTCGGTCAATGTGCTCCAATTATTGAGTAGAGAGAGGAATCTCTTCAGTCCTGACCCTCTTCTGTTCCAGCTGTCCCCCGCCCCAGACAGGGTCTTATCCCCACTGAGGTTGCACAGAAACTTTTAAAATTTCTTTTACTCACCCAGCACCCACAGGGAGTGTCCGGGTCTTCGGCAGCGGCGGGGGTGGGGGGATGGGGTCCGCTCTGGGTCTTCGGCGGCATTTCAGCGTTGGGGGGTCCTTCGGTGCTGAGGAAGACCTGGAGCGGACCCTGTGCCGCCAAAGCCCCAGACCACCCCCAGGTATTCAAATCGGGCCCCGTAGTTCATAAAGCCGGCCTGGATGAAGGCCTCATCTCTGCACCAGGAGTGGGCACAGCCGCCTAGTGGAAGGCTGAAATTCCCACACACACTGCCCCTGCAAACAGGTCTCCCCCTGCGCTGGGGTGAGTGTCCATCAGACTCCATGGCCTATTCATACTCTGATCCTGCCCCTGCTAAAGTCAGGGGCCTAACTCCCAGTGACTTCAACGGCGCAGGCTCCCCGTCCTTCCCTTCTGAGTCGAGGTTGCCAACTCCTTTCATGCCACTCACCACAAGTCATTCACTGGTAATAGTTTGTCTGCCTCTACTAATGGCCAGGGCAGGATTCAAACCTTGAGGCGAAAGGTGTGACACAATTCTTGCCGTTATTGGCTAATCCGTGGGTGTTTTCTGATGAACGGGGAAGCAAGTTTATTTATATGGTGAGTGCATTTCAGATCAGACAAACATCTGAGCATCCGAGAGGCTGTGAAGAGAGAAGAACACCCCAGGCGCTGCGTTAAAGCGCCCTAAATAATCTTTTCAGGATTCAACAAGTGGAAGTAAAATCTATTTCACAAGAAGTTACAGGAATGGAAGAGACAGTTTCACTCTCTTTTTTTTTTTTTTTTAAATTGGGATAATCTGGGATTACTGGTCTAGTTTCCTGAGGCTGGGGGAATGGAACTGTGTGTCCTGTCCATATTTTCCAGTCTGTCTTAGGACACTGTTCCACAAGCAGTGAACATTACACCCCCCCAGCTTCCTTCTCTCTTTATCAACACCACCCTCGGGGAAGGCGAAAGGAAGGGCAAATGGTCTGGAGGGTGCTTGCAAGGCGAGGCAACCACAAGGAGCATTGTGAGTGGGTTTCATGTGGCTGGGAGCTCAGGCACTAGAGCCTTAGAGAGAGACAGACCCTACCCAAGCACTGTAACAAGGCTCCAAGTACCTCCACACAGCTGCACTCATCCTGCTCAACACAGGGCAAAATTCCAACAAGCAGCAGAGAAACCAGTTTCAAACTATTAATGGCTCCGAAAGCATTTTCTCCATCGTCTTTCCCACTGGCAAGGCTGCATTACAATGTGTGTTTCTGTATGCAGGAAGCACCCTCATGCCAAAGGATCCCATAAGTTTTTACAGCTACAGAGCCAAAACCCACTTGCCTTGCTACCCCAGTGGTGCCAATAAGTCTGATTCAAGCAAGAAAGGCAAACAGGATTGGGCCCATTGCTCCATCTCTGGAATACACCATTGCATCAAGAGGGACAGTCAAGTGCCAGATGCAAACTGCGTAAGAGTGGGAAGGAGAAATGCTGACCAAGGACACCAGGGCAGACCCATGAAAGGCTGCGGGATCTTTAAAGTTCACAGAGGCCTGCCAGGGCCTTGGCTTTTAACTCCTCACCCAGCTGGCCTCCCATGCCGTAAACAGCCCAAATTCCTTTAGAAGGACAAAGAGTCAAGTCAAACCTGTGGGTCCAGGGAATCGGAGGATTTCAAATCAGAAGCTTTGGATTTCCCCTAAGCCAACCCCTTGTAGACTTACAGGGATACAGTTTCCTGCCTTTACCCTCTCCCTTTCTGCATCTGCTCTCGGATGGATATGGTTTAGCTGTGGGGCACTGGTGCCCTTTGGGCTTTCAGATTCCCCCATCACTTGTTACAGTGCAGTCCTGATTTCCTTCCGTGTTTCTTGTGCCTACCCCCAAAAATATCTGTTTTCCAGCAATTGCTCTGGCTCCCTCCATCTCCCAAATCTTCCCATGGGAACAGAGGCAACCGTTTTTATTTTTAGAAACCCCCTTTTTAGATATATTTTCAATTAAAAAAGCAAACAGTCAGATTCTCCTGCTCTCTTTGATATGCCACAAGGAAAAAGATCCTGGTGTTGAGATCACAAGGAGCAGCTGACACCTGCACTTGGGACATCTTTTGATCCTCTCTACAGATGCGACACGTACCCATTCCCAAGACAGCTGTCTAAAAATAAACTCCTGCAACCTAATGCCTCCTTGGAATGCTGAGCTGCCCAGCTGGCACTTGGGTGGGGGGAGAGAATGCAATCAGTGTCTTGGTAATGCCATGCTGCTGTTTGAGCCCCATTCCAAGGGACTGGCCAGCTCAGGGTAATAGGAACCACAATTCTGTATCCAGGCCAGGTTGGTAGAAAGAAGATGGCGTTGCCAGAGTGGTATCAGCTCTGTCAATGGAGAACTTGTCTCCAGGGGATTTATCAATCCCAGCACTTTTGCCCAGTACAAAGTTCACTTTAGCAATGAGGAAAGAATTCCATTTTGGCTGCCTGCCATGGAGAAATGGAATAAAGGCACTTGGCAGGAGGGCAAGTGATAGTATTTTCAATTCTTCCCCTCCCCCTACCCTAGTCAGGTGATAGGGGAATGGTAGGTAGGACTTGGCTAGGCTGGGTCTGCTGCCCATGGAGACTGGATCTGGGCTGGTCCAGCTTTCCCTGTTCCCACTCTGTGCCTTTCCTGCTGGCTTGGGGAGGAACAAACTTTGTTCTAATTTCACGCAAGAATTTATAGGGAAAACAGCCCGTTGGTTCTTGAAAACCAACGGGCTGGTGTGGCCAGCAAACACCCATGGAGAGAGACTTGAAAATTCGGAGCCATCCGTCACTCCAGACACCTGGTTCGTGTGCACTGGAGCTCAGCGAAGTTCAGAGACATGCCCAGGGGATTTGAGAATCAACTGATCACCACTCCAGATCCATAGGGGAAAACCCACCTGACTTCAGTGGGACTGGGAACCAGTGCAGCATCCCCATGCCACGAGATGCACTTCATTTTGGAAATGACTCCAGATTCTCACAACCCACTGGGAACAGGGGGAACAGCTGGCAGGGGTACTCACAAGGCTGCCATTTGCAGCACTGCGTAGGTACCATGAGGTCAGTAACCACATAACCACAAAGGTGGGGAGGTGAAGGCAGAAGCAAAATTTCGAAGGTAACTCAGAATATCTACAATGGTGTTTCCATTTCTCACCTAATAGAGGGGTTTTAAGGTGGGAGGGTTGGATTTCTGCCTGTCAAATTCAAGATCACATAGGATGACCCTAGCCATGATTGACTGGCACGTGAGGATCAAGGCTACCGCAGAGCACCCAGCAGCCTGTCGAGAATACCAGACGTGCAATTTCGGTGGCTTACATGACAGTGATGGCTTCCATGGCTTTCCTGAAATCATGAGTTTCCTGCATGCTCCTTTCAGGGAGAAAAGATGGCAGTTATTGACTAAAGTAGGACAGAGAAGCTGCCGACAGTGGGATACGCATTGCAAAGAGCTGTACTTCAACAGAGACTCTGGTTACCAGATGGATAGAGCACTGAAACTATTATTAATTTACTGTTAAGCACCAAGAGCAGGCTCCCTGCTGTGAGGAGCTTATAACTTAAATAGACGATGACACAGAATGCACCGGCAGACTCAGAGACAGCCTCTGTCCTAGGGCATTTTGTGTTTGTTTTTTTAATTCTCAGCAGTGGGTGACAGCCCACAAGGGCCCCCTCTATCTGCAGCAGAGAGCCAAGCTCTTCTTTTATCCCACCAGCCTGCTCCAGGGAACACCTGATGCCACACACAGACAGACAATTCAAATAGTGAATTCACAAGGCAGGAAGTGTTTTCCTTTCTTTCAGAACTGAATATGGACTTATACGCGGACTTGGGCTCCACAGACTGAGGTGGGCTCCGGGGAAGGATTTGAAAACCAGAGTTCTGCTGCAGAAGTGCCCCTTTATGCGGATGACCCAGAGAGCGTGCCCACCCCTCCTCTGAGGCCGTGATGTACAAACTGCCCAGGGCTTAGCCAGAATTACCTTTAAAGAGAGATGAACGAGGCTCATGTGTCCAAGGCCAGGACAGAGCCGGTTCTAGAACTAGAGAGGTAGAAGTTTAGCGGTGTCTCAATAGGGTTTTTTCCATCTCTCGGGAGAGCCTAATAAAGAGCGTGGGCTGGATGCCCAGCTGATGTAAACTGACACAGCTCCACTGACGTCAAAGGAGAATCTGGCCCTCACTTTTAATTATTTGGGTAATATCTCTCTAGCCAGTGATTCCCTTTGACCCCTTCCCCCCACCCCCAGCCCTCATGTGCACTCTGGTGCTGAGCTGTCTAAGAAACTAGCCAGTGCCAGCCACCCTGTTGGCTTCTTAGAAGCAGGGCAGGAGAAGCCAGTGGTGAGGTTAGTTCCCTGCCTGACAGTGCTCACCAGCACAGCCTGCCAGCAGCAATTTTGAATGTTCTTAAAGAGAAAAACAATATTTGACATAATTGCTGTGGGCTGTTACAACAGAGAGAACAGGGCTGGGAAATGCAGCCTGGGCTGCTCTGACATGCCAAGTTACTTGATTGCTGAATTCTTTGGCTTGTGGCAGAGACGCCCCATTGATCAGGGCTATGCCCCAAGAAGTCCTGATTCAGCACAGCTTTGACCCAAACTCTACTTTGGTTGCACCGGGAAGAGTAGGTCTCAGTTCTCTTTGCCACCTTGGACACAGGGCTGGAACGGGACATTTATCTGGAAAGCTGAAGTCTCTGAATGTTCTCCTCCTAGAGCTGTTTAACCCACGTGTTAGCATGTGGGAGGCCTTCTCTTGAAAGCTACATGAGGTGCCTCCCTGAGACCAACTGCAATTCAAATATTGGATTAACATGACAGGGAATGTTTTCCCTTCTTTCAAAACTAAACGTGAACTTGGGCTCTACAGATTAGACAGCTCCACAAAGGCCTCCCTCTTATGCGGAGTGTGCTAGGCTTCAGGCCTATATCCAGGGCTTTGAATGTGCTGGCTCCTTCAAACCAGGCTGGGATCAGCAGGAAAAACTGGGCCTGCAGCCTCCTTGCTACAGCTCAGGAGAGACTGTCTATCAGAAGCAGGGAGCCTAGCTCATTTCTGCCCCATCAGCCAGCTCCAGGGAACAGTCAATGGCACATGCTCAGAGGATACAAATCGGACTTTGCCTGCAAGTCTTACACCTGAATGAAAGTGGGGGGGAAGTCGAGAGTTCAGCCGTCAGGAAATAAACCACCCATCCTGCAGCCTTCAAGACAAGCATTGTGGGCTTTGCTTTTTCATCTTAACGAAAGCAGGCTGTAGAAGGCAAGCTTTAACCCAGCGCCTCACCAAGACGATATCTGCACACAGGCCCCCGTCTGTAATCTGTGCACTTTCTTGGAAAGAAATACAATTCCCGTACTATTTCTACATGATCTCTGAAGAATTGTAACTCTGCTACCACGTGGGCAGCTAAAATAGTGCAGGCCAGCATTTCAGGAGCATCACGCCAGCTGCTCTGCCTGGTGCTGGAACCCACTGGGCAATCAGTGTCCAATTTCTCCCCATGTTAATGCTTACCTGAGCTTTCAGCCTCTGAAAATGCTTACTACCAGGAAAAAAGCCTCGCCTCTCAGGGTGAGGTGTACAAAACAACCATGAGGACAGCTGAATCTATAGTGGATTATTATCTACACTGCACTGAGGGATCTAGTGGAACAAGGCACATGTAGGTCTTGCCTACACTGAGACTTTCTGCTCCCATGTAGTTACCCCAGTGTCGATATGCTGCACAAATCCCACTGCGCACTAGTGCAGTGGGTCTGTATCTCAATATCATTATAGTTACACTGGTGCAAATTTCCCTAGTCCAGGAAACCCCTAATTCCAACACCTTACGTCAAGGCAAAATACTTTGCAGTGCAGCTCAAAGTGCCCTGGGTAATCATATGCAAATTGCGCTCAGGTTTAGCGAGGCTGCAAAAGTTTAAGCTTCTAAAGTCTGCCGCTGCTAAAATGCTGCTGGACTGATTGCAACAGCTTCTCAATAACTTAATCCTGTTTAAGCCTCGAAGGCCAGATTTACATTGTCATTTGCATAAATGTCCCCAGGATGCTTTGCAATAGGCTAGTCATTCAAACGCCGCTTTGCGGCTCTCTAGGCTGAGCAAGAAAAAGGAAGAAAAGTGACCGTACCCCGGAGAGGCTGTAGGAAGCAATAACCCCAGCCAGAAACAAGCAGCCATCTACACTCAAAGAGCTGCGGCTTCTGCAGTGACTCATCCAACCCCGTACAGAGCCTTCCTCTCATGACTAAGTGCCTACTCGAAGCATTAAGAGAGAAATATACATTAGCACTGAGGAGAGAGCCCCAAATTAGCCAGTAGTGTTTTGGTTGGGTCACTAACTGACACAAGGTGACCAAATACACAGACCGCGTAGGGCTCTTTCAGTGACGCACTCAGAGCCCAAGGGCTGGAGACAGCACCGGAAGGGTTGCGCACACGGGTGCAGGTTAATGGCTGTGTGTCTGAAAGGCAGGGGAGCTTTGCTCCCACTCTGGATTGTTTCTAAAAAGGACAGAAAATCCTTGTGCGGGGGTTTTGGTGAGAGCTGTCTGGGCTTACCAGGGAAATCCGTAATTACCGACAGTTTGAAATGCGGATTACGGACATCCAGGGAGACAGACACAGAGATTGTTTCGCTCTGATGAACTTCTGACCCAGCTGTCGGGATGGGCTCTCATGTAATGCTTCCGGCCCATGTATCTGACCCCAAGAGGTGCTGAGCACCCCACTGGCTGAGATGGGAGGCGCAGGGCCTCCATACCTTCCTAGGGCTGCTCCGCTGAATGGCTTTGCTTTCTAAAAATAGGCATTTAGCCCTGGTGAAGCACGAGGCAGGGGGGAGGGACCGGAGTAAGTGTGTGACTAGTACACGTGGGGATCTGACATGTGCATGCGGCTGCAGGGGTTTGTGCACACAAAGAGTGTGATGAGTCTGGAAACGGGGCCCTTCAATAGACACAATGGGCCAATCTCAGCTCCGGAGCAGGTGTACCCAGTTCCCACTGCAGTCAAAGTGAGCCCACGCTCAGACCAGCACTGAGCTTGGCCTGATTAGTCTGTACCCCTCCTGAAGGGTTATATCTGAGGCCCACGTTCCCTGGGATAGCAGGGACTGGGAGCTCCGCAGAGCTGGCCAGCGCAGCCCGGCATGGGGGAGCACCTCGTGTCGCCCCTCAGTGGCCTCCTCTTCCTGGGGCTCAGAGCAGCGTTCGCAGTCTAATGTCAGAGCTGGGTCCGTCCCCTCCTCATCCACTGCAGTGCAGAGCCCAGAAGTGCTGGGGAAAAGCTAAGGGCGGCCGAAGCAGCCATGCCATGTTAGAGCAGAACCAAGAGGCTCTGGGGGAGTCTGTGGCTTTTCACATCTAGAATGTGCAAAGTATCTCGAGCTGGGAATTGAATAGGCCCAGCCTCATGCAGCTGCGTTATAAAAGAGAGGAGCTTGTACAGTGCCACAGCCATATAGAGAGTAGAGCAAACGTTACTGTCCTCCTTTCCCCTGATGGCTGGCACCTTCACTAGGAGAGAAAGAGCTTGCAAAACCCTCCTAATCCAGGTGAGTCCCTTAGAGAGAAATGATTTCAGCCCTACCTATCTGAAGGCCTCTCTCACACGTCCAGAGCCCCACACTAGCCAGCCCCCATCAGCCACTCCAGGGAAAAGCTGCTTTCAGCAGACTCCTGCTGGGCTTCCATGGACTGCTGGCATCTTTAGGGTTCCTGGGCGGTGAGCCTTGTTATCAGCCACCCCAAGCGGGATTCAGGTCCAGGCCTCCTCTTCCTCCCTGGCTCCAGAAAAAGGGCCATATTTTGGCAAGGACAAAGCTGTCGCAACCCCTGCACCCCTCTCTACTTGAGTCAGAATATGGTGTTGGGGAGGGGGGTGGAGGAGAGGAGTGACTGGTGCAGGGCAGCCCTGGAGATGGAAAAGTAAGTTATAAATACATGTAAATAGGGAGAGAAGGCACCCGGCCGGAGCCGTGAAGGTCACCACGGCGTGTGCCCGCAGATAAGTAAAGCCCCGTGATGGCATTTGACAAAATGTCACTCCGAATGGGTAGCCGTGGTGTCGGATTGTGTCTTTTGTCAGGCTGCCCCTCTAGACGGCGGGATATTTATAGCTGAAGCCTCGAACACCAAGGGCAGCCATTCCTCCTGGGGGGGCAGCGATAGGAGCCGGAGACCCAGCCTGCATCACTCGCAAGCATAAATATTTGACGCGGGGGGGGAAGGAGGCGGCAGGAATGCTGCCCTGCTGGGCTCCGGAAAGGAGAGACGGGTTCCCTTGGTGCGGAGCGAGCCCCCCGCCGAGGGCTTCCGCTGTGCCCCTCTCCTGGCAGAATGCAAACCTGCCAATTGGAGACTGGGCCAGGAGCCCCGATGGGGTTTTGATCTGTAAATGCAAGAGGCCGGTGAGCAGGGAGCGGAGCTCTCTCATTAGGCCTGCATTAAATTCCCACTCTCCAGCCAAGACAGGGACATGAAAGGAGAGGCTCAAAGCAACCAAACTGGCGGTGCAGGAAGCACAGTGTGAGAGGAGAGGATGCGATCTCCCACGCACACATGGATCTTCTCACCCTTAAGCTAATGGGGAAGGAGCAGCCAGAATTCCCAGCTTCCTGTATTTGCATACAAGGATTTCCAGGATCTGACTTCCCTGTTAGAATGGCGGGGGGGCAGGGGTTGGCCCTGTGCATTTTCATTGTGTTTTTAATTAAATGATCATTACTTTTAAAGATTCAAATTGCTTACCAGGAAAAACACCACAGCATTATGTAGGGCCTATACAAATAAATGATAATGATTTACCCTTCTTAGTGCTTTCCTTCTGAGGATCTCAAATATCATTTATTATTATTGCCATCATTTGTATTATCATAGCAGCAGAAGCCCTACACATGGATGGACCCGACCCCTCTGTACAAACACAGAACACAAAAACAGTCCCTGCCCCAACAAACTCAAAACCTAAATATAAAACAAGAAACAGATGGAGAAAGACAGACAGATGGGGGAGCACAAGGAACTGATGGTCGTCAGCATGATGGCCCGTGGTCTTAGCACACAAAATACCTAACTGAACACTAAGCCTCACAACACACCAAGTTAGCTGTGTTTTACAGACAGGGAAACTGAGGCATAGAGCAAGATTATGTGACTTGCCTGAGGTCTCATAATGGATCAGTGGCAAAGCTGGGAACAGACCCCAAATCTCCTGACTCCCAGCCCTGTGCTATAGCCCACAGTACAACTCACACAAACACATACAGTGCCCTTGTGTACTGGCTTTTGCCTTACATAGAAAAAGACAGCACTGAAAAGTACCACAAGATATGAGCAATAGAAAATATTAAACATTAACTTAACCTGGCAAAGTACTTTTTTTATAGTTTTATCTTTGACATGGAGGAAAGATGGAAGTAATTACACTAAAGCATCCCTGAGTCATACCATGTATCTCAGAAAGTAAAAAAAGGGGCTTAAAATACTGGTAAAACATGCTGAATAAACAAAGGTGAAGCAGAACATTTCTAAACAAAGGTGTGTTGAGTTTGGGAAGGGTTGAAGGAAAGTATATTTTGTCACCGATTAAACAGCCCCATTTTATTCCTATAGGGAATTCAACTTCCATTTATTCATATCTTTCCACATCACACTGTCCACTCTGTTTCTCTGTGTGAACAATGAAACCCACAGTCAATGAGATGAGGTACACCCAAGGTTACTGGTGACAAATCCCACAGCCCCTCCTGACTTCCCCCCCGTAAAGACCTGATTAACACAGAGAAGTAATAATACAGTTGTGTTATTTTAGCACCTTTCATCTCAGAGGATCCCAAACTGCTTTACCAACTTAAACGGATATATAGATCTGACTGTGTTCGGGGCTCAATTCACCCAGCACTGAGACGCAGCCACTTCTGCAGTGGAATGTGGCAGTTGCTTAGCGGCATGCAGCAATGCTGCACAGCATGTTCGGACAGAGAGAGAGGAGACTCCTTCCTCCCCCACTGAAACCGCACGAGTGAGTCAGGTAGAACGTAACTGTAAAAAGGACATTCCCAAAGCAGGAGTCTCTGAACAGCGGCATATGGAAATTAGACCTATTGCTTTTGCGGGGAAGCTTGCCGCTGGCTCTGCCCTGATTTCCACGGGATGCGCAGCGCTGAGTGAACAGGCCATCCAGGCAGAATGAGCGCATTCAAAAAAATACAATACACTGACAAAGATGGGGCAGGTGCATCAGGAAGACAAAAGGCCAAATGCTTCCCCCTGAGGTTTGGCTACACAGGATGACTTTTTATCCAGCCCGCGTGGGCAAAAAATTCAACAGTAGCCTAGCACCACAGAAAACCAGCAACACACTAGCCCTAGGTGTAACAACAGGCTGATAACGACAGCTGCTCCTCAGCTTGCATTCAGACACTCATGCAGGCCTGATCTCCCCCAGCAAGGGGAGCACTGCATGCACTCCTATACACACCTTGCTGTGCTAATGTGACATGCTGGACTATCCCTCAGGCAGGAGGCAACTTGTGATCGCAATCCAAGTGTGACTGGCACAGCTCCATGGGTTCAGAGTCAATTTCACCCATACTGACAAAAACCCAGTGCAAAGGGGGCCAGTCCTGAGAGCAAATTGCTGAGATTCCCAGACGTGCCTCTGAGCCCTAATGGTATTTTCTAATAAATCCATTGCTATCAGCCACACAAAAGAAAGCGGGATAAATAAAGAGCAATAACAGTAAGTATGTGCTGGGTAAGGCACAAAAATGCGAGTGGGAACTGGAACCTCAAACAGGAGCAAATTGACTGAGGCAGCCAAGCCCTGCAGCAGCAAAAGGTTGTGGGTATAAGCGGGTAAGGAGAGGAGACACTGGTAGATATGGGAAATAACCAGAGATGATCAGGGGAATCTGTCCAACAAGGGATCTCTTTCCTACTCACTAGGCTTGATTGTCTCCAGCGTAAACTTTCAAGAGCCAGGGACAAAGATCTCTCAGCCGAGAGCCCACGGCTGCAGAATACACTAGCTCTGGAAACAGAGCTGAGATGGAGATCCAACCCTTCAGTTCCAGTGCAAGACTCATCCCTTTGGGTGGTCTTTCTCCAGTAAGGATGAATAGACGGTCCAAGGCTGAGACATCCCGGGGAGAAGGGAGGGATGGAGGAAGTGACGCAAGCAGATCAGGCTTTGTTTTTTTGATAGACAGAACCTCTGAATGAATGATTTCTGTAGAGACGAGTACTGAATGAGGGCCTGGACTCTGAGAAAACCCCATTAATGCCAGCAAGTATCTAGCCTAAGTAAAGTCTGTATAAACACGGAAGAAGGCCCTCGGGATCCAGCCTATTTTGGACTGGATCTTTAAACTGAAGACACGTCTGATGTGATTAGTGACTCCCAAGCCCAGCTGGTGCCCTGTGCTCAGCCTAGTAGGGCTCTCCACCCTTATGGCTTTCCCACGGTGACTCAAGAGCAGAACTTCCTGGCTCCAAGGCTGAGCCTGCTGGGTAGGCAGATCCCCCTTGAGACCACCCGAGAGGCTGGAAGCCAGGAATCCCATGATAGGGAGCCAGGTTAAAATCAATCAGCCAAAGCTTCTGCTCATCCCTTGCCTGAACCTTTCACAATTGCCCTCCCTTGCTGGGCCAGGGGACAGTGCTGTGTGTTCCTGAGGCAGTCAGGAGGATGTCCTGCCTCATACTGCCCTTGTTTTAAAGCCAGCTCCTGCAAGGCCCGGCCTGCAGCTCCCTGAGCAGGAACTGTCCACCTGATCCTTTTGGCTAACACAGCACCATGCACACAATCAGTACTCAGTGAGGAGTAAGTCAGAGGAATAATGTCACCATCCCCATGCTGGGGCTGAAAGCCTTGGCTGCCCCATCACTCTTCCACGGGCCACTCTGGCCGCTCCAAGGATGACAGGAGGCTGCAGCCGGGGCTCTCTCTTGCACCTGTGTGAGTGATGGACGACGCCAGCCCTATTCACAAATCCAGCCCGCACATCTGTAAAGCTGCAGAGAAAGCTCCAGCTGCAGCAGCAGCAGATTGATGGGGAATAAAACCAAACAAGGTAACGGAGCATCTGAGTCCCCAGCCAGCCCCAGGGCCCAGCCAGATCTGGGAGAGCTTTCACTGTATCTCCACAGCTCTGCCAGAAGCAGGGAGCTGAGCCTGACTAGCTCTGCGGATGAAGGGGCAAATGTCTGATTCATTCAGGAGCTATTAGCCAGGCCCATCTGTCACAGAAATTCCCCTACACAAGAATCTCCCTTGTTTTGAAAGGGACAAATGACTGGAGAAATATTTTAAGACCTTCCTCATCTGACTGTCTTGGAGCAAATGGCCACATGATAATTGTGGGCGGATGGGGCTAGCCAACGGGCAGGGCAAGGGGAAATCGCTGGGCCCTGCACATGTTACTGCAGGCACCATACTAGCCCCCTCCTGCCTTCCATGGTGCGGTTTGGTCATTGGGTCACTGCTTCCAAACTACCCCTCCTGGGTGGCACGTGGTTCCAGCATTTGGGGAGGCTGGAGCAGTGCGGGCAGGGCCACAGGGGAAGAGTGGGAGCGGGGCCTCAGGGTGAAGTGTAGGTGGGACCACAGCCCAGGCATCTGCGCTCTGAAAGGTGGCTGTTTGGGGAGGCTTAGCCGCCACCCATGACCCTTCTGCCATGTGGCACAGGGAGCCACCGAGGAGCCGTGCTCTGTGAGGCTCACTGCCCTGCCAGCACAGTGCAAATGCGCTGGACTGCAGGCCCCTCCATGACCGTGGAGGTCATGGGAGCTTATTGTTGCCCACGGCCCTGTCTACAGTGGGGATGTTTAGGAAAAATCTCTTTTTCCCCCCTTCCCCACTCACACCTGTTCAGCGGCAGTGCTGAGAGCCCTGGAATAGACACGTCTCTGACACTGTACCCCTGGGTCTCCTAACCTTGCTCCCAGATGGCCTAATTAATGCTGTGTAAAACAGTGCCAGAAGGCAGCGGGCACTCAACGCTACGGCGCCTAACAACATTACCACTGGTGGAGCTGAACCAGAGCAAGTGTTTGTGGGAAACGGGTGATGCTTCCCCGGGGAGTGCGGTTAGAAGACACCACTTATCGCACTGACCGATATTCAGTGTGGCCCCCCACAGCGATGGATTATACCCAGCCTCACCCCAGGGACGCTGCAATAACCACAAGGGGGGGGATTCCTATTATTGGTATGCTTGTGCAACTCCTCTGAGTTTGAGAAATGCCTGAGGTCCTGAGTGAGTAGCCAGGAAATACCAAAATGTGAATGTCACAGGGAGACAGATTCCCAAGCATATACTACATGTGTGTGTGTTTCCTCCAGAACCATGATCCTGTCTTATCACGCCATGTAATTTCTTCCCTATAAATCCCACTCCAAAGTGAGCCTGGGAAAGTTGTGCCTGCAATGCCAACAGTTTTATATCAGAGGAGTAGCCGTGTTAGTCTGGATCTGTAAAAAGCGACAAAGAGTTCTGTGGCACCTTATAGACTAACAGACGTATTGGAGCATGAGCTTTCGTGGGTGAATACCCACTTCATCAGACGCATGTGGTGGAAATTTCCAGAGCTTCTCAGGTGTCCTAGAAAAAGAGGGGGAACCAGAGCATTGCAGTCTAAATGCAGATTGCAGGATGCCTGGCATCTCCATCTTCCACTGAGGAACGACAGGAGGTGCTAACGTTATTTATATGTAGTTCTACTCTGGTTTGGGAAACATAAGGCAGGACTTTACGGGCGACATCCCAACAATGGGGTATAACGGTTGAGCACACAACCCTAATTCTCTGTCCATTACAACCATAGGGAAAGGTTATAAATCTCCATTAAATTCTCTGGGATTTTTCCCTATGGAACAGTCTCTGTATCAGCAAACCAGCAGCACAGACAGGGAGACTAGGTTGAGACCAGGCTGAAAATCCAGGCCCTTTGCACACATCTGACGTAGAGGCAGATAAGCTGCCTGCAGCTGTACAATAAAAGCTGCACTATCACTTTGTTAGGTCTATGGTCCATAATCTCTCGGATTCCTTTAATTTCCCAAAGCAGCCTGCACCTTCTCAAAGCTTGCACTCTCTTAAACCCAGACCAGTATCTATCTCTGCATTTAGACCATGCTCTCCCCTAGCCTGCCTCACTCCTGAAGCATTTGTAGCACATGTGCTGGAAAGTTTGATGACCGGTAAGGAAGAGAGAAGAGCATCTCTCCTGGCTGCCTGTGTCATTTGTAGTCAGGTACCAGGTGTCTAAAGTCTCCTCACTATGGAGAAGAAAATACAGAGCCCTGCATTCATTGAGTGTCATTGCCTGAGACATCAGGAAATGGAGCACTGTCTCCTTAGTGCTAATCAGGACAAGCAAGGAGACGGAGAAGGTTCACGCTCAGGTTAAGAAAGCACAAGAAAGATCGTAGCATCTTCTGTCCTTCCTAGCATTAGCGTGACCTCGGACAGGATGAAAACCCTGACGCACCTGGTGCTATAAGTACCCACACATCCATTGGCTGCTCCCTGCAGCTGCAATACAAAGCAGTGATTGTGGCTGAGATCCAGGAACAGAGAGAAATTCCTGACGTGTTTGCAGCAGAACATGATCCTTTTTGGTGGCTGGGCAATCTAGCCAGGTCCTGGCTAGCAGCACCAGGCACAAGCCCTGACAGACCTAAATCCAGCTAATTTCTAGCTTTCTGTGTTCTCTCCTCCTTCTTCTCCCAGGGTAGGAGGGAGCTGGAATCTGGCCATTTTCCCCCATAGGAAAAAATATACAACTGCCAAAAGCAGGAAATGGAAAATTTTGGAAGCGAGGAAGGAGGGAGAAGAATTATTGTGAGCAGCTGAATGAAGCAGAGCTGCAAAGCTCACCGCGGCCCCACAGCTCTCTCCAAGCGCCACTCCCCAGATCAGCCCTACTGGGCAGCAAAACAGGAGCCCACCCACTTCCCCCTTCTCTCCCCCCACAGGTCAGCCCTGCCTGGCAGTGTCCCTGCTCACTCATCTCCCCTTGGGCTTTGGTCCACTGTTTCATTTTTGTCTTCCTTCACCCTCTGAGGGATCCCTCCTGTGACATCGATGAAAGGAGGCAGAAAGGAAACAGGGAAGAAGGGGGAATGTTTCCCCCCATTCTCTGTGAGTGCAAGACCCCTCTATCAGGCTACTGAACAGTATTTGCTGAGATCAGCTTTACAGTCTCCAGTTCACTGCTCTGCTTAGCTCAGTCCATCTCCACGAGGGGCGTGCGGCCTCTGAGTGGAAACCCACCCAGGCTAGGGAAAAGCAGTTGCACAAGGCAGGCGACCAGGAGAAAGAGCCCTGTGATGACACCTCTGCTCGGAGTATAATGCAGAGAACGTGCTATCTCGGAGCTGGCTTCCTCCTCTGATCGCACAATGGGAGCACTCAGTTCCACACGCGCTGCATGGGCACAGGTACTCTGGGGGCTCGACCACCATTTCCACGGGAGAACAGAGCGCTTGTCTGGCGAGGGCTGAGCTAGCCCCTCCAACGCACATGCCCAGGGCCGAGAAGCATGGTGACCTCAGAACTGGCAGTGATTTCTACTGTCATGCTCTGAACCCCGCTCCCTTCCCTGCTCCCCTCCCCAGGTGCCTCCTGAGAAAAGGCTGAACAGCTCGCAGAGATGCACAGCGAGCCTTAGAAAGCAGGTATTGTTGGAAGACAAATGACAAAGGCAGACTGGCGTGCCAGAGCTCCTGAGAAGGCACGGCACCCGCCCCCACTCCGGAGGATCCTGAGCTGCGCAGAGCTCCCACGTTAAAGGGCGTCATTAGGGACCGAGTCACAAGACGTCTCAGGATTAAAGTCCGTTGCACCATTACAACTGAGGGCTGAGCTGCAAGGGGAAAACGCTGGCATCTTTTTATGCCCCTCCACGCCCGCATCCCATCTCTCCCTGCACGATATTCCTAGGGAGGCCTATTCATCGGTACAGACCTACACAAAGCCCTGCCCATGCCATCCCCATTTTTGACTGTGAGGCACACAAAGGTGGTGTTCCCTGGATGACCAATTGCCAAGGACAGCACTGCAAGTGCCACATCACAGTCACCTCCACTGCTCCGGAGAAAACATGGTACCATATTGGGAGCTGCCTGCTGCCGGCTCCAGCACGCTACACCACGTAATGCCAGGGGAAAACACCTCTCTCTGAGCTAACAGCTCAGGTCCCTTTCCACGGCAAGGGAGGCTCTTCCTGCCTATCGCACTATGGTCTCGATATGCTACACGCCGGGGGGCGAGCAGTGGGACAGTCGCTTCTCTCTGCAGCTCCCAGTGCAGAGGAATCTGGGCAGCGGACCCTCTTTCAATCTAAGCTGAAGTCTCCCTTCTTTCCCCCTGTGGTTTCCCTCATTAGTTCGGCACTGCAGTCTTTCTTATCAAATTAGTGTCCGTCTTCTGCAAAGCCCCCGGAGATGTCGTGGCCCAAGCAGACACGTGACCAGCCAGAGCGGTTATTGCTCCACTCTGCTCCAATATGACACATTCACAGAATCGCCGGGAAACATGACCAAGGGTGCCGCACGCAACAAACAACACCCAGCCTAGTGCCTGGCTAGCCTCTTCTCAGCCCTGGCCGAGGAGCGGGAGCCCACTGAAATTAGCCACTGAGACTGACAGCACCTATTCCCCAGGCTGTTCATTTAGGTTCCGAGACTGCACCCCTCTCCCTGGCAGCTGTGTGGCAGTACCACTGTCTTCTATGATCCCCACTCACACCCTGTGGACGCTGGGTAGCTATGGCTAAAACACTGCAGAGGAAAGGGCATGACAAATGCTGTGGTTAGATTTTTTTAAAGGATGGGTGAATGACCATTACTTCCAGTAATATAGCTAAGATGGGAACAATCCAAAGTCATGCTTCAGGGCACCAGCTGCTCACCTTAGGGGTCAGGACAGAAGTATGCCCACCTTGACACATGCTCAGCACAAATGGCCTTGCTGGAGGCAGGAGACCAGACATTATAGCCTGATCTGCAGCGAGGTTCCCAACCTCACAGCCATGTCTGGACTCCAAAGGCGTTGGAGGAATGAATGGGTGGTTGTCTAGGTTTGAGGAGACAATAATCCGGTTTCATGGGAATTCCTCTGGTCTGTTTATACATCAACACTCTTCTCATTCCATCCATTTACCTGGATGATTATATTACATAGTAAAACCTTTTATTCGCCCTTTAATTCCCAGCACTTGAGTGAGTGGCACCGCAGGCAGGATAACAATGCACAGGGTAGGAAGGTGGCAGGGGAAAGCAAAGACGGCTAGAACTGGGCTGCCATGTACTCTGGGCCAAGCCTCGGGGAGATGGACTAGACGGTGGTGTATTCTGGCCTGGGAGTGGGAGCCAGGCACCTCTGAATGCTCTGGGATGCTGTAATCTTCCTGCCTCAATCCCCCCTCACTGACACCAACCCAACTTAGGAAAGTGCTTAGAGATCTACAGATGGAAAATCACTATCGGGGTCAAATGTCCACTTATTTATTAATTATTATAATTCTATGTAAAAAAAAAAACCCACATACACAGAGCTCCCCTCCATTCAAAATTACCCTCCTGCGGGAATCCATATAAACCTAAGAACAAACAACCCCCACAAATCCTAAGAGCCTAAAAGGGAAGAAATCTAAGGTGAAGACCTGCTAGTTGTGTCCAAAGCTGGTTTCTTGCAGCAACTGCCTAGATAAGGGATACTGGCCTCCACTGACTGTTGACAAGACAACAGACTACAGCATAGTCCAGAAATGTGACTGAGGCTTGTGGATCTGGGGAGTGGGACTGAAGGAGGATGAGGCCCCCCACCCAGGGGACGGTACAGGATGGCAGGTAGACATAGTGAGTAACCACTACTGGGCTAGATGCTACATAACATAAGAATGGCCATACTAGGTCAGACCAAAGGTCCATCTAGCCCAGTATCCTGTCTTCTAACAGTGGCCAATGCCAGGTGCCCCAGAGGGAATGAACGGAACAGGTCATCATTGAGTGATCCATCCATCCATGCTAGTATAGTGTATAAGACCACCGCAGAATGCAAAGCGCGTTCCTCTCTCTCAGTGGGGTCAGCCACAATGGTGCTGTGCTGTGTCTCCACGCCCCAGGTGCTGCCATGAAATCCAGTGGGAGCTGATGGAAGTCTTGAATACAGCACAGGTGGCTTCGAGCGCTAACCCAGCTGGCAGCACAGTGCATGCCACATCCCAGAATTGAGACAAATCCATATCTACATAACCCGCCCTAACGGCTGCATGCTGAACTGGAGCGAGATACAAGCTCCCAAACAGCTGTACCCCTCCTCCTTCCCAGCTCCGTCCCTGGCTCCTCACCTAGCCTCTTCACAGCCACCCAACGGCACGGGTCCCCCAGCAGCAGTTTTTGACATCATGTCTGGTTAACTCAGAGATGGATCAAATCTCAAAGCCCCAGGCACCGGAGCAGACAGGACCCTGATCCAAACTCTGCCCTTGGCCCCTTTATCTATAATGGCACAAACCTAAAACCTGGATCCACATACTCTGAAGAAGTTTCAATCCAGATTCAGTCTTTGCAGCGTGGGCCCATCTCTGGCTCAAGTGAATTGGAAGCGAAGGTGCCAAGACAGCGTATAGGCCTGGCAATGAGGTCTGTGCTGGAGGAAACCAGTTCCTGACATGCCTGATCACCTCAACCAGCACTGGAGGGGGTTAAGGTGGCTGTTCAACATGCCACCTTGAAGAACTTTGAAAGGCATCAGGGAAAGCTGCTTGCGAGTCATGTGAGCAGCTCCAGTTACCCGGGACCCAATCGCGTAGCCTGGCTTTTATCAGATCCATCTCCCCACTCAAAGGAAGCCATCAGTCTCTCTCCGCTGCCTCCGCTTTCTGTGTCAGGGGGCGGCTGGACTCGGAATGCAGCTGGGTGTCCTTGAACGGGCAATTTCGCCACCAATGTCACCTTGGAGAGAAACACTGCAGTGCAAACTTTGGAGAAGAGGGGAAGGGGGAGGAGATAAAGGGAGCTCTGTGCTCTACTCCCAGCTTTGTTCAGAGAAAGGAAGAGCGACAGGAACATTGATCAGGCCCTGCTACCATTCAGGGACACGCCGGTGGGATCATCTGTAATCCCGCTCTGCCTGCCAGGCAAGCAATGCAGGTGGAGAACAGACTGAACTCAGAGGCTGTGAATTCAAGTGCCAGGACACATCAGGCTTGTGCCCAGTGGTGATCCTGCAGCCAAATCAGGGGCCGTACGTTCTGGTCTTGGATGCATGTCCCTGACCAGCCAAAAGCTCCTGCTGCAGCACACAGGAAACCAGCACATTTCTCCAGCGATGTGGCTGCACCTACCCTGGGCAACTGGGCTTACGATCGGGCCCCAAAGGTCTGAAATTCTGTTTCAAATCATGGACCACCTGGAGGATCTGAACTGTCATAACCGCTAGGGGCTGGTTTAATTGTATCAGTATTTACAGTAAACAGAGGCAACTGTAACCATATGAATTAGTTTGGCTTCCGCCTTTCGGCCAGGTGGGTACTTCCCCCCTCTCCTGAAATGGTCTCTCCTGGGATACCCAGGCTCTTCCTCCCCCCACCCCTGGATGCTGCTGTCCTCTGTGCTGAACGAGCCCTGCAGATCCTCATCCGCTATCATTGCACAGGCTTCCCTACTTTCCCTGACTTATCTTCATGCTCGGACAAAGCCATGTGGCACGTAGCAGTGGCTGGGAACCACTGTTCCACAGTTTCTCTCTACTGCTATCAAGATGCTCTCTCTACAACACAAATGGCGTCGTCGGTAGCAGCTTGGTACCCCATGGTAGCACTCTGCTTTTTGCACGGTATTATGAAAAGTAAGAGGCACAGAGTGAGGCAGCTGGAAACCAGCCGTGTCAGCAGGTTTCTCAGACCTTGAGGTGTCCTCGAGCTTTACGGTATTGATGATGCGAGCAGTGTGCCGCCAAGGGTGATTGGAGGAAAGACCACGCTGCTGTGCACAAACGGCTGATAGTGAAGTGGCCCCCACACTGCTCCTAGCTGGGGACAGAAATCCATGTGCCATAGAGATGGGGAGGATCATGAGGGGACTTTTAGCTTCAGAGAGGAGAGATGGCTGCATTGCGGTGTTCACTCCATGACAACACAAAACAGCAGGGTCCATGCACCACCAGCTCCAGGCAACCTGTTCTGCAGGGGCTCTCAACTCACTGACTGCATCGCTGAGGACCCAGGTTCACATCTCTGTTTAGACTCCTAGCAAAACATGTTCAGTGAGCTAATTAGAGACCTTAGAGGACACCTGTGTACATCACCAAACTATTGGGAAATGAACAATTGGATAGCTGCTCTGGAGAGGTTCAATACTGGAATAACGGACCATGATGCAAACAGAGGTGCATTGGTAGAGCAGAGGTGAGGAAGAAAACAAATAGCAAGAGGTGCCGTAGGTCAGGACTGGGTACCTTGGCAGAGCTGCGTGCGGGAAGCACAGACCTAGACTAGTTATGAATGCTACAGGTCAGGACTAAGGTCCACTGGCAGAGCTGGGTGAGGACGCCTGCCTGCATTAAGGCCATGCCGTTGTGTTGAGATTTCCAAAGCAGTGCGTAGGCCAATTGGAAGATCTTCTGCACTGCCTGAAAAATCTCAGGGCTAGGCTACATTATGAAGGCTTTGCTGGTACAGCTATGCCAGCAAAGCTCCCTCCAGGAGACGCAGTGTATACTAGCCAAAGCCAGTCTAGCATCACACTCCTAACAGACAAAGCTATGCTGGCAAATCACTGTAGTTTAGACCTGGCCTCAAACTTCGACTTTAAAAACTGACGCAGATTCTTAAAAGGAACATGGTGGGGGGAGAAGAGAAACAAGCTAATATCTGGACAGTGTTTGTTCTAAACGATCCCTGTCAGGATGTGAAACAAACAAGTAACTGAGCACTAATGGGTGTCCGTCCATTACGGCTCCCTGGAGACATCCTAAAGCATGACCCTGCAATCCTGCATCACCAGAGCCTTTGGTGGCATTGTTATAATTGGATACTGGAATGACTCCACTAGAGATCTGCCGTGCGGGCTGTGAGTAGGAGACATGGCGGGTCGCGGCTGAGCGTTTCCTGCTATGAATTACCCCTCTCCATCCACTTTATCTGCTTGTTTCCTCAGACTGCAGGGTGTTTAGCACGCAGTCCCTGGTTAGCAGAAGCCTCTATGGCCCTGGCTACACAAAGCTAATGCTACCAAAACATCCCCCTATTGCACACCCCAGTTCATTGTTAGCCACGCTGGGGACATGGGCTGCTGCCAGCACTGTAAGACCCCCCATGGATTAGCTTGTGCTGGGTTAGATGACACAATGCAGAAATGGCAGCGGAAGCACACAGCACATCTACACTAGAGGCTCCCAATGTTGCTGGACCCAAGGTAGCAATGGAGGGAAATTTTTTTTTTTGCCTAGTGTAGAATTTCCCCTGTGCTAAACTTATGCTGCGAGCTCTACACAAGGCTGTGGGCAGCAGCAATGCAGGCGTTCGCGTGACCCTTTGTAAGAGGAATAGAAATCGATCAGCGAGGGCCGTGGTGGAAGGAGGGAGGAGGATTCCCGCCTGGCTGAGTTACCGAACGTGTCAGGAAAGCAGGATGGCCACCAGGCGAGTGTGACACAGAAGATGGATCTGTCCCAGGAACATGTTTCTTTGCTATTAAACTTCCTTGCAAGTAACTGAGGCCTTTGCCAAAGCAAATGGGCTCCTGGCCACCTCACCCCTACCCTCCCAGAGCTCCTTGGAGCTGATCCTGCTCTGACCGTCCTTGACTGGGCACTAAACCCTCGGCATGTTTTTTTTCCGGCTGGTGCTGGATCTCCCATAAAATCCTTTTGGAAAGGTGGTATTGAGAGAGAGAGAGAAAGCAGCAGCAGCAAGGCAGGGAAACCTGTTTGTGTTGTGTAGTAAATCTGCTGGCAACAATGTGCCGCTCCTCCAGACTGCGCCTCTAAATATAGCATCCTCATTTATTACTGGGCCTCCTGCTGGATTCGGTACAAGCTGAGCCAGGGCGCCTGTGACAACATCTCCCTGCCCTCCGTCAGCCCTTGGCCAGTGGGAGCAATCAGCCACGTGCACGGGGATAGGCACTGACACGCTGCATTGCTCTCTGGCAGTCTCACTGAGGAGCGAGCTGCTATGCCAGGAACACAAAAGCCACCAAACACGGGGGAGTGGGGGGGGGAGAGGAAGTGCTAGAAGGAAGGTAGTGGTGTGTGTCTGGCCCCAGCATCCCTCTTCGGCCACACCCTTCCAATACAGTGCTGCCTGCACAACTCAAAGGCCAAAGTCTCAAGGAGCCACTAACTACATGCCAACGATATTCATCTACACATATAATTGTAGGATAGACCTTTTTGGATTGAAGGACTCTGCAGGGTGCTCAGATACTCTGGTGCAGAGTATGCAATCAGCCGGACATATTGGTGTGTGAAAACCAGGTACTTGTACTGGGACCTTTACAGTAGTTGTAAGCCTGTATTTTTGGCGGCACTTCAAAAATCTGTCCCTAAAAAGAAAAAATCAACCTGTGTGTAGCTACGGAGAGGTCTGATTGGTCTTCCACTTTCATTTAATGCACCAGAATGATCTGAAAGGCCACGCAAGCCCCAGGGCATTCTGCGATTCACTGGCGAGTCCGTCTTTAAAAGACCGTCCACATCTGTGCGCGTGGAGAACCTGCGCGTATGTCAGCCACTCGGACAATCGTTAACTGATCTAAACTAACTGGAAACAGCCAGGAACAAGTGTTGCAGCAGCAAGAGAAACCTCATTATTCATCAGTATAAAAATAAACAGTGGGCAGTATTGGGATTAGTCATAGCTGAACAGGGGGAAGACACTGTCTACTTGTTCTGCATTCAGCACCCCAGCGAGGGTCCCCACTGCTCTGAGAGGAGGACAGTCATGCAGAGAGCACAAAATCTTAAATATGGTCCTGCTTATAAATATAGATCAAGGCTATAAAAACCAGCCTGCTGCGGGACAAGAGCCCTTCCCCACATAGTGAGAAAACAACGTGGTCTTGCCAGTGTAGATGGGAGCAAACCAGGTACATAGCCCAGGCTAAATGCTCACACTGGGATACAACTTGCTTTGGCCCTGCCCAGAACTGCAGTTATAATCCAGTTAAGCCACAAGTGAATTAAACTGCCCTGCTTAAGCCAGCCCAGGTACTAAACATAATTGTTTGGACAGTGTAAAATCTTTGGAGGGTGTCTCTCCCTGGCACTTGCAGCATTTTAAAGAAGGCCCGAGAGCTGTAGATTTAACCCCGATGCTTCGCACTGTAGGCATCTTCCAAGAGAATTAACCCCATCTCCATATCTCAGATCAGCACTTGGCCATTTACCACCTCAGATGCATTGGAAGTAGCAGGGAAAGGGAATTCCCTTTACTGTTTGTGAGAGCAGAGCAGCTAAGGACCAGGAGATGCTAGCTAACCAGCCTGGGCCACCACCCCCCGCCTCCCCGAGAGCCAGTTTTATGTTGTTTTCTGCTGATGAGATTTGGCACCTTGGTACATTTCACAATCCAAAAAGCCAGCCTATCAGGAGTCCTGACGGAATCAACTGTCCCTCTGGGACGTGGAGCTAGGAATCGTTTATGCCAAATTCCTAGGATTGCTCAGGTCACGCAATAATTTTGTTTTTACATCTCAGACCCCACAGCGGGATTGAAAATCTAAACTGCATTTTTAAGGGGACTCCCTTCCTGGGTTTCCTTCCATCATGATACTCACAATTACTGGGTTAATTTTTGCCCACTGGCTGCCCTAGGCCTATTCAAAGTTCCAGGGCATGTCCTGATGTGGGAGGCCGAAGGGGGCAATTCTCAAATTTGATGGTGCGCAAAGACTGAGAAGATGGGCTGGCATCATCCTATACCCCTCATAATGATCTGTCAGCCACAGGCTGAGATCTGTGTTGCTCCAGCAGGGAAAGGGAGATCAGAATGGCTCTAGATGCAGATCTGAGACAGGCATGATGTAGAGACTGGATCTGGAGGGTTTGGGAGACCCTGGTCTGGGAACAGAAAGAGACGTCCCTGCACTGGCTGGGAATGAGCTTCGCTATTGATTTCCAAGATAATATATAACAGATCAGAAATAAATACACATGGGTAATTGCACTAATCATTTGGCCCAGTGAGTCACCACGGAGCAAACCGTGTGGCTCAATTGCACCTGGTAAGAGAGCAAAGCGCCTCTCTGCCATCAACGGGTATGTCTGCGCTGCAAAATAACGGTGTGTTCTTAACTCAGCTTCACTAACTCAGGTTAAAGTGACAGTGGAGAGAGGGTAATTTAGCTTCTAGCTCAGGTCAGCAGCTCAAGGCCAAACCTATAGGGCAGCCTAGGATTGAAGTCAAGATGCTAACCCAAATTAAAGCCAAGCTGCCGTGTCTTCACTGCTGTTTTAAGCCAAATTGTTTTTCCGTGTAGATGTGCCCTGAAGTGCCAAACCCTACTCACCCACACCCTTCTCACCTGGGAGGAGGTTGGGAACAAAGCGGGGGAAGAATCCGGTGGAAATGGGCAGAACCCTCCCTAGCACCAATCAGGAAACAGCCGGATTCCTGATCAGACTCACCACAGGCAAGTTCAGAGCGGCAGAAACCACTACCCCGCTGCAGTGGCAGAGTTCCAAGATACTCAAGACACCTAAAACCTGGCAGCAGCGGGTGAGACAAGTTACTGCTGTGTGTCACACCCAACCGCAAGAGAGCCAAATGCACAGAGCTGTGGTGCCTGCCTCCCCTGGGGGCACGCAGCCCTGAAACAGGAAGTACTCGGGGATCGACTGTACTCCTGGGAGTAACAAATGAGATGGCACAAAGCCAGGTTACAGGAGTTCACGCAACAACACACAAGAGTCAGGTGTGGCTCTGCACAGTCTATCTGGATGGGGTTGCCACTGTAGGCACAATGGGTTAAAACAAACATCATCCTCTAAAAGTGCTGCATAAAGGCTTTTCCCATCAAATCCTTCCTACAGCAGAGCATCCTTCCCAGCAGCACTGGGCACCTGTTCAGCTCAGCTGGAGGCACATTCCATGCTACAACCAGTTCCAAACCCTGGGAGGGAAGGAGCGAGGCTGTTCCATGCACAACCTCCTCCCCAGAGAAACAACCCAGAAAGGAAACACAATGTACTGAAGGAGGGTCCAGCCTCTGTACCTGGGCAACATCATCTTTACAGCAACTCAGGTTGCTAGGGAAAGGATTCCTGAAGAAAGCTGGGGGAATTCCCAGACCAGGAATGTGCTTGTCTGACTCCAGAAGTGATGAGCCTGTGGAGGAAGGAGGGTGGGGAAATTTGCATATCACTGGCTTGAGCTCAAGAGGCAGGCACTCTGTAAGCTGCCCAAACACACCCCACTCCTGGCCCAGCTCTGCTAGCTCCTCAGAGTGGATCTGCTGCAGCACCCAAGGCTATTCCAATCCAGGGCTCCCCTGACACAGCTCTGCCAGTGCCCTTCACTCCTGATCTGTGACACCCCAGCTAATAAATCCTAGATGAATGCCCCAGCTCTGCTCACTCCTAATGTGCATCGTGCCCTGTTGTTCAATCCCTATCCCCCAGCTCTGCTGATGCACCTTAGTCACGACTTACAGCCTCCTCTCCCCCTGCTCTAGTGCAGGGCTTCCTCGCAGCAGCAACAATTCCTGTTGCAGGTGAACGTACACATCTCCCCTGTGGGAGGACAGATGAGGGGGTGGTCACACATCACTCACTGACACTCTGGATGAGACCAAACTGAAACCATGCCCTTTGGAGACAAAAGACAGTGAGAACACACAGGAGGTGGCCATTGAACTTGCTCTGCACACTTCCGATAGGGATCATCTCTCAGGTGATCCTGCCCCACGTGGGCCCAGGCTGTACTTGTCTATTCCTGCCTGTCAGTGAGAGCAGATTGTCTGATGGGGCCTTTACCAGAGGGTCCCACAGCTCTCTCTGTAGGGAGGGAAGGGAGGAAAAGATGGAGTTTTCCTGCTATCACTGACCAAATCTGTTCTAATAACAGAAGGGCCCATTCTGCCTCTTGCTGTAGGGGAGATTAAAGGCAGGTCTGAGACACGAGTGTAATTCTAACCCTGCCTTTTCCTGTAGCCATAGGAGAACAGCCTCTAGATTTATCAGCCCAGTGTCACTGTCTTTTCGGGGGTGGCTGAGCCGGAAGGGAGCCCCAGTGTCACCTGAGAAGGAGGAGGATGCTGTGGAGAAATGAACCTGGGGCCACTTACACCTCACTCCCTGTGACCCTCAGCCTGCGTTCTGATCCAGCACATAGCAGGAAATCCCACTGATCTTCCTCAGTCTAGGGGAGGAGAGACCCATGCCCTTTCTCAGCTAGCTGTGGGGGTTCCTGGGACTCTGGGCCTGAGGGCATAGGTTACATATGTCAGTAACACAATTATTGTCAGTTACACAACCACCACTAGGCCTCAGTAACCTGGGCATACCGTCCTGCCTATAAAACAGGGAAGGCAAGAGAGTGAACCCCTGGCAGCTGCACGGTGTGAGCCCAATACACAGGCAGAGCCAAAGCTACTTGAACACCAATGATGGATGGTGCCGTTGAGCAGGGGGGCACGGTACCTAGATTGGAGACCTTGAGCTGTATATCTGGAGCCCTGTCAAAGCACAGGAGCATGGGCATCCCCTGGCCCATGAGAAATACAACTAACTACAGATCAAGCCATGAAACTCCCCTCACTCACGTCTGGTTCCAGACAGTTCCCAGGGTAAGCAGCTAATCCTTGGCCAAGACAGAGAGAGGGAGCTGAAAACCAGGACAAGGCAGCCCCTTCTCAGGATGCACAGAAATGCTCCCCTGACTGCCCTTGACCATGCCAGGTGCTCAGCACCCTATGCGCCCACTCACACCAACAGGAGCTGTCAGTGCTCAGTACCTTGAGGGAGGCACCCAGTACCCCAAGGCTGGGCCCTACAGAGAGTGACAGTACATTCTGAACCCCATCCTGAGTCCCAACAGCCGGACTACCTCCCCTCAGCCTGTTCCCTTTGCAGTGCAGAGCGGGGAGGAAACATTCTCCATTTTGGTCACAATGTGACTGAATCTCATTTTGGTTCTACCTGGATTCTCCAGATCTTCCTTGTCTGCAGCCCCCCGTGTTAGCACTAACCAGGCTCACGCTCTCTACAGGTATCTGTAATCTGGCTTCTCACATGTGGTTTGTCCCGCACAGTTTCCCATAGGCTGAGTCAGCATGGAGGGGCCTTCATAAAAATGGCCTTCACCTTATATGTGACCTCAGAGAGGAAAGTGGTCCTCGAAATGGTTGGTCAGGAATATGGGGAAGCCAAAAAGATGTCCTAAATCCCTTCTCTTCTACCCAGCATACACAGAGAAAACCCACCTATCACAGAAAGAAAGCCCAGACGTCTAGGCCCAGATCCTCAAAGCTACTGAGGCTCTCAACTCCCACCGAAATCAGTGGAAGTTAGGACCCTAAATATTTTTGAGGATCTGGGCCTTTGTGTTTAATAGAGTGAAGAACCCTGGGTTCACATTCTTCCCGAGCCATGTGGGACCTTGGCCAGGTCAGCTGAACTCTTTCCACGTTGGTCACTCCAGCTGGTGGGTAAAAACAGGGAGCATCACTAGAAATTAGCTGCTGCCTCTGCAATGCTGCTCAACTTTGGAAGCCTGGATGGGAAGACGCTCTGCTGGATGTTTAGAGTAAGCATCCCATTGCTCTTGGCATGCAGTCTCATTGACTCTGGGCCAAGGAGGATGGAAACGCCAGGCATCCTGCCTCCTAATGCCAGTGCTTCCAGAACGTTGGTTCACTTTGGGACACCTGCTATACCGGAGGTCCAAGCGGCCCTGCGCTCCAATTGGCTGGCAGACTCCAGCAGTGCTGCTATTCCATGGCAACATCTCCACTCAGAATATTCCTGCCTTGTGACTGTGGGGCCAGCCAAGAGGAACGCCCCCAAGCACTGCATCCAACCAGTGGCCAAAGCCAAAGAGACACAGGGGAAGGTGCTAAACAATTAATCATCTGCACTAAAAATATCCGAGTCCCAAAGCACATTCACCTGCAAAAACACCACACACCTGTCCAATACTCTGGAATATTAACATTCAATAGACATGCCCGATCTGTTAAAAACATTGAAATCTCTCTCTCTCTTAGATTATTAAAACCACTAGAAACGACATATTACAGGTGTTGGAATGAGGCTCACTCTGTAATATGGTAACACCCTGTTAAACAGAAAGGTCTGATGAGTATATTCCTGGATAAATGTCTAGTTAAACAAAAGCTCACTGTTGCAATGATTGTTTTGTTCCTGATATTTACATGGCAAGAATCTGTGAACCTGTTAATACTTCCTACGTAAATAAACAAAGAGTTAAAGAAAATATATGAGTCCAGAGACATGCATGGAAGAGCAAATCCTGCCCTGTCGAGACTCACTGAATCCCAGCACGTACACTAAAGCTGCAAACCAGCTGGCAGGTCCCTGTTGTTTCTAAAATGCCAACAACGGCCTCAATGCCGCACAAGACAGTACCAGCGAGAGCTGAAAGTCAGGGCATGGTATTGTTCTCTCAGAGGTAATGGTTAGCTACTAATGAAGTAGCCCAGTGCCATGCAAACATTATTTTCCCTGGTGGAAGGATACTGGTGTTGAGAAACAGCTCCACAGCAATGCTTGGGAGCCTGTGTCGGGACAGCAGCCCCTCTCTTCTAACTTTATATTGAAAATTCTTGAGTGGTTCATTGTATCAATAAACGCAATCCCAGGGGGTCTGTAGCAATATCTGTGCTGTGGCACAGGAGGGACAGGGAAGCTACCTGATGCAGAATGTTCTCTCTCTGAAACACCCCGGCGCAGGGGCCACGTTCCACTCCACCCGGTGTTCACAATGGCCATGGGAAAAGAAGGTAACTGCACCCACTAGAAGTCTGACCCACCCCCATGTCTACTCCAAGGTTTGGTGGATTTAACTGCAGAGTTCAAGGGTGGGAATTTTTCACACTCCTATGCGGCACAGATTGATCTAGCTAAGCTAAGGAGAGCAGGAGGAAAGGTGGTTTACGCTACGTTCTGTTTCACTGATCCTGGCCCAGACGGGAGCCATTCAGACCCTTGGAGACTGGCTGCAGTTGTACCATAATAACCATTGTACCAGCCAAGGATCATCCGCTCTGCCCCCTCCCACTCTGGCCCACCCTCTCACCCCTCCCAAGGATTCCTCTCCCCTTGGTCAGGTGGAATCCCTGGCTAGCCCTCCCTTTAGGCCAGTTCCTGGCTGCTTTGCTGCTCTCCCTCAGAGCTCGAGCTCAGGTGATGTCCCTCTGTGCTCTGTCTGCTTTTCAGTTGTGGCTGTCTGCATCCAGGGCTGTGCAACTAGTCCCTAGGATCGCACAGGTACACGATTTCATTCTGCCTCCCAACAGTCCCCTTGGATGTCAACAGGATGCAGAATTCTGCTTCCCTTTCCGGCCTATCCTGTTGTGTAGTGTTGCTGTTCACTGTTTTCAGATGCCACGCTCCACCACCGAGGCGGCTGCATTTCAATGGTGATGGAAGAGATCCCTTTACATGTCCAAAGTGATATACAATCTAGTTTCCCAGCAAGTCCCTTCTTCTGTGCATCCACCTGTTACACTGTCAGCGCCTAGAGGTGGAGACTGTCTGTGCTTCTGTGCATTGCACAAGGCTGAACATACCATCAGCACTGACAAACAATACGCCTATCTCATGCTCAGAACACCCCTGCACAGCACAGAGACTGCACAGATGAGCCACAATTTTCCAGGTTTGAAATTCTGCTGAAATTTCTAATTTTAAACTTTTTTTAAAAAAAGGAAAAAAGGTTGAAGGGCGATTTCTTTTTCCTGAATTTCCCCCCTGCATTTCTACCACCTAGCTCTTCATTTTTCAAATTTTAACAACATTTTAAAATACTAAATTTCTTTTTTAAAAGATGGGGGCGAGGAAGGGAGTAGATTTAAAAAAAAAAAAAAAGGCCACAAAAATTCCTCCCCCATTTCTCAGCCAGCTCTGGATGGCAGTGTTCTTGTGGTTTTAGCGGGGGATAACTGAGGCACAAAGCAGTGACGGGCCTATGGGTTCAGAGGGAATCACTAACACAGACAGGGCTGTGTATCAGGAGAGTTACTCCTTCCTCATCCCATGCTCAGATCACCAGACAATGTCTCCATCACTAGCCTATGCCCCTTCTCTTGTAAAGCCCCGTGGGATCCTTCAGGATCAAAGCTGCTCTGTCTCACACACAGAGAAGTGTTTAAATCTATGGCCCTTGCAGGAAATCACACATGAGCAGGCACACGCATGTGAACATGTGATCACGACGGCACACGCAACGCAGGACAAAAGAGCCTTCTCTGAGCCCAGCTCCATGGCCAGGGCAGCCAGGGGCCCTGCACCCCTCACTAACACACCTGGCCTCACAGGCGACTCTTAGGTCTGAATGGTGCTGGGGTAGCAATAAGGGTACAGGGAGGATCAGCACACAGGACCCAGGCACTGCAACCGGGAATGTGGCCAGCATTCCCCCGCCCCTTCCCCCCCCCCCCCCCCGAGGCCTTTGCCCCAATTTCTGCTCATTTACGGGGCGAGAAACCCTTGTGACAGTGTGAGTATTTGGGTAACAGTCCACTGAGACACCAGCCAGGGACAGCTGAGAAACAATGCACTAAAATAAGAGTTGGCAGGAGCCGAGCCGGGCTTGGCAATGAGTGAGGGAGACGCTCGGAGCAGGAGGGGATGAGAAAGGGAGATTTGGCTCCCTTAAAAGAGACAGGCATGGTCTGAGCCATGAGCTTGTATTCCTGTGCTCCCCCGACAGCCACTTCCCCCACGCCCACCCTTTGGGGTCCTAACCCCCCCTACCCACCCGTAGGCTCCCTTCCTTCCTGCTTGTGACCCTCAGGGCATGCAAGTTCGTCCAGAAAAAAGGCTCAGAAATGAGTAGCACACTCCGGAGCTGGGACCAACGAGGCCAGGATGGGAACGGGGCTGGAATCGGAGTGCAGCTGCATGACCACCCGTCTGGCATCTCCACTCCTCCTACGGCAGACCAAGCAGCAGCAGCGCATGCTCCAGAAACTCTCCCACGGTCGGTCAGCAAGTAAACATCCTGGGGATGCTCAGGGATCCAGATGTCTGGGGAGACGTGGAGGAGTGCTGGGGAAGCAGCAGGGCGGCAGAAGGGGGAAAGGGGAAGGAGGGGGCAGGTGGAAAGGACACAGCTCCGGGCCCATGGTGCAGTCCCAGGACGGGTCGGTGATTCTGACCTTCCTGTGCTGGGACACGTGTAAGCGTTGGCACTAATTCCCCTAGGCTGGGCTGTGGGGGGCTTAGCCTCACCCAGAGGAACTGTTTTCATCCTGAGAGCTCATCTTGACCTTTTGTTTATTTCAGACAGTGACATTTGCAGGCTGAAGCCTGAGCTCTGCTTCATCCTAGCTGAAAGGCCACCCTCTGCCTCTCCCCCCGCCCCACTCCCTCCCCCACCGCTGCCCAGAGGCCTGCTCTGCGGAGCTGCTGGGCTTGGACTGACCCCCTGCAAACTGTCCCGGGCTTTGCTCACCGTCAGCATTTATACTGGTTTTACCTCCCCATTAGTGTCATGCTCAGGCCAGCTCAGGGTCAGGCGTTCCGGGGCGACTCTCACTGGGCTGCAGCCTTGCTGCTGGACAACATGCTGCAGGCAGAGCCAGCCCGGAAATGTTTCATCAAAATACTTTTTTTTAATGCAAAATGCCATTTTCGCACAAATTGAAAAGTTTCGGAAAATGTCTTTTGATTTCTACAAACGTTCCTGCCAAAAAAATATTTCTAAATTAATAAAAATCATTAGTTTTGGGGAAATTCCAATGTTTTATTGTTTTCTAATGTTTATATTATTTTAATGATTTGTACATTGCTTTATAATATGTAGTTGTGCATAATGTGAGGCTACTGCCATAATAATATGACACAATATAATAGTTTAATTATGTTTAAAATAAAAATAATAGAATATTTCAAGGCAGCTGTTACTTGGCACTTATTGAAACATTTTATCTTCTTTTATCAAAATGTCTCCTTTTGTGTTGTAATGAAACAGTTTGATACTTTGACATAAAGCGTCTAATTCAGACAAATTTCAAAAACACATTTCAATATGTCGAAATTTCCCATGAACCAGAAATTCTGAGTTTCAACTGGCTCTGGATGACGGTCGAAGGACACACCATGTACACAGCTCTGTTCCACCTCCCCATGCGATGCTGTGGCCAAAAAGACTAATGCAATCCTTGGATGCATAAATGTAATTTCAAGTAGGAGTAGAGAGCTGTATTTGGCAGCTGGAATACTGTGCCCAGTTCTTGTGTCCACTGTTCAAGACAGATGTTGATAAATTGGAGAGGGTTCAGAGAAGAGTCATGAGAAGCATCAAATGGTTAGAAAACATGCCTTAAAGTGACAGACTCAAGGAGCTCAATCTAGTTAGTTTAACAAAGAAAAGGTTAAGGAGTGACTTGATTACCGACTGTAAGTACTTACATGGGGAACAAATATTTGATAATGGGCTCTTGCGTCTCGCTGACAAAGGTATAACACAATCCAATGGCTGGAAGTTGAAGCTAGATAAATTCAGACTGGAAATACGGTGTAAATTTTTAACAGCGAGAGTAATTACCACTGGAGCAATTTACCAAGGGTTATGGTGGATTCCCCGTCACTGGCAAGATATGCTTTTTTTCCTAAGAATCTGCTGTAGGAATTATTTTGAGAAAGTGTTATGGCCTGTGATACAGGAGGTCAGACTACACGATCCCAGTGATCCCGTCTGGCCTTGGAATATATGAATCTATGCTCAAGGCTCACTGATGCTGCTCCAGTGGAGTATCTCTGTCTGTATCAGTCTCACATATTATTGGCTGCTGGCCTGAAAGACACTGCCACCGTCAACAACCAAGGAATACTTCCTTTCAGTTCAAGGAGAAAAGCTGCCAGCGTAACATCTGAAGATCCCCTGCAGGGAGCATGCCCAGTCAAGAGACCAGCATGAGAGAGTGGACAAGGAATGGGAGTGGGAGCTGGAATGCTCCGAGCTCTAATCTTGATCCACAAGTGTTGGAGACACCACATGAGTAATTCAGCCACTGACTCACTCTATTGCCTGAACGCTTCACTTTCATGTGTTGTGCCTCAGTTTCCCTATCCATACCAGGATCCTGACCTCTCCACAGGAGGATGAATTAGTAAATGGCTGTCAAGGGCTTTGTAGCTGTGAAGGGCTTTCTAAGTGCTAAGCACTATAAGCCTGGAAAGCCGGTTGGCATCCATCTTGAATTCTGGCAGAGATTGATTGAGATTCATACACGAGAAACCTTTGCAAAACTGCCTCCGTATTGGCCACAATCCATGAGGGGACCCACCGGGCTTCAGTGTAGACAAACAGTTGTCAGGGACCATTTCTGCTCTTGCTAGTTTTCTGTCTGCTTCAATGTGAAGCAACAGACATAGACATGGGCTCTGGAAAGAACGAGGGAGGGAGCGGGTGGTGGTGCACAGAGCAGGGAGAAAGACCAAAGAAGGAAAGGAGTAGGACAGAGGAGATTACAGGGCTTCCTTCGCCAGCAAGCCCATACTGTAAAAGGAGTGGGAACAGGGACAGACTGGCTAAGGCCCCAGCTGTGCTAAGATGGCTATGTAGCTGCAGCAGGGGAATTAACCCTCCAGGGTTCACGCTGCTCCTGGGTCACCCAGGCGAGAGTGTACGTGGGCCTTTGCCGTCTGTAACTGCCAGTGTCACAGTTACTCCCTGAAAAGCCGCCTGGCTCCATTTAAATTATACCAGCAAGGACCCCCAACAACATTCATTCCGTCAGCGTCAACATCTGGAGCCTTCCTGGGTGAACAGCCAGGTGCATTCTCCACATCTGACTGCTCAGAAGTGAGAGGAGGTTCCCTAAGGCAGATTGGACGGGCATGCAGAGGAGGATGAGCAGGGTAAAGGGTAACAGCGCAGTCATATAATAGGTTGCTTCAGGGGTCCTGGAACAATTTGTATAGTGCGGGGGAGAGGGGGAGGGAATGGGAGCCATTGAACCAAACTGTAAACCCTTTATATAATGGAAACCACTTCAAGCCAGGGGGTGCGGCCACACCCCCAGCACTCCTAGTTCCAGCACTTATGGGCTGCTTCCCAAAGGAAAGTCAGCACATGTCCCTGGGATAATTCTAGCTCCTCCTGTGTAACCCTGTTACGTCTCCCGTTCCAGTGGTCACACAGGTGTAGCCAGGGCATAGCCGCCTCGCCAAACTCTAACCTGGGTGCCTACATCTGCTCAGCTACATTCTCCTGCTAGGCAGGGCTCCTCTTCACTTTCTGCCTCCACTGCCACGCAGCAGGGCTGCCACGTTCTATCCCAGGAGTGGCTGCATACCAGTGCTGGCTGAGGTGAACCCCATACATCGTTTACGTGCCAGTCTGCAACACGTGTCTGGCTCCTTCTACCGAGGGGCGCTATATAAATTCAGAGTCTCAGTACAACGCAGAGGTTCAGGCAAAAATGTTCAACTGACAATATTTTTTAGAAAAAATGGAGATTCAGCAACACCGAAACATTTCACGGATTCCTGTTGGTTTTGCTGAATTGTTCATCTTAAAAAAAAAAAAAGCCTAAATGTTTTGACGTTCCTATTTAAAATGACTTTTCATTTTGAAACTTCCTTCAATTGTATTTAAAATAATTTTAAAACCTTTTTAAAATGCTCAAAATCAAAGTGAAATGTTTGGTTCAACCTGAAAGAATTTTTGAAAAATTTTGTTTTCAGGTCAACCCGAAACTATTTTTTTTTTTCAATTTTTCAGAATTGTCAGTGAACCAAAAAAATCAATTATTCGCACAGCTCTGCTCTCAAGTCTTCACTCCAGCGCCAATGCCAACTACCCTCTACGCCTTCGCCAAATGCCTTCTCCTCTGTGTAACTCACCAGTCCCACTGGGAACACCGGGACACTACTGAGTTGCCTCACGGGGAACTAAGACAATTTAGTGGCTATTGCCATGGAAGGGCTTTGAACATAACAAACCCTATATAAATGGTACAATCAACAGGAACTGCAAGACGGTAGTCCCAGGGAAAACAACTTTAGGAGCAGAACTCTGACCATTCAAGAGGAGACTAGGATACCTGGACTCATATTCAATGGAGTGACAGAGTATAGCCCAGCAGAAGTGGCCATCCAATGACCCAAAAAGCCATACCTTTCCTTTGTCTTTCAACTGTTGCTATGCTTTAAGGTCCTGGCATGGGTTAACAGAGCGACTAGTTCTGGGTGAAAGTACAGGCATTTGGTGTTGTAATGAACATTACCAAAGTGTTAGTCGGTTGTAACAAGATTGCAAGTGGCCTCACATGACTAGCAATTCAGTGCCTGCCTGACCTTGTCCCTACCTGCCTTCACATACACACACCCTCCAGCACTTCCAGCCAACAGGAAAAAAAAAAGTGTGTGATTGTGCAATCACCTGCTACGATGCCAGCAACACTCCCTCTGATACTGCCAGGGAGTGACTGCACGTGCTAACTGCCAGTCTGGGCTGTGGCAGGGCCATCGCTCCATGCAGGGCCAGCCCTGGCATCCCAGCCCTGTCCCAACAGAATCTGGTGGGCGCTGAGTACTCAGCCCCGTGCCCTGGGAAAGACACCTGTGATATCCCCACTGAACAGACCAGCAAAGAGCCCTGTGAAAATAGGCAGCACTCAAACAGCATGGAGGAACCCAAGCAATCCCTGAATATCCCAGCTTTCAAACAGATCTGGGCCATCTCCTTTCGGTATCTTAGAAGGTCACTGGTTCAATTGTAGGCCAACATACATCAAAATAGGGTCTGATGATGTCAGTGGGGCGACATAGGTTAGGAACATAGGAAGTGGGAGAAGCCCAATCCCCCTTTCTATCTCCTGCCAAATCAGAGAGATCAACTTTCCATCCAATATATATTAGAGCCAACCAGTGCCCTGTCCACTACTGTATCCCATCTCCTGCCACTTACACTTGCCTTAGCAGAGCAGGCCAATGGCCCATCCAGTCCAGTACCCCATCTCCTGCCATGAAAAAGCAGGACAATGGTCCATCAAGTCCACACCAGCACAGACCAATGGTCCTTCTAAATCTGATGTCTGTCCGATAGTGGCCAAGACTGAATGCTACAGAGCCGGAAGTGTAACACACTCCTCCCCAGGTCCCCATGTTATATGTCTAACTGTGCAATATTCTGCCAGGGGGGGTATTCCTTCCGGGCCAAAGCTGGCAACCAGCAGTATGAAGCATGAGAATGGACAGTCCTTGTGATTTCAGCCTAGCTAGTGTCATTGCCAGGGCTGTTCTTATCCAGACGTGTTTCTAACCTTTTTTTGAACCTCACTAAACTATTAGCCTCACATGTCCTGTGACAGTAAGTTCCAGAGCCAGTTCCTTACACCCTCTTTTAACCTAGGAAAATGGTTAACTGGCAGGTGTGTGTCACCAAGAGGCCGGCTGTTTCCAAAGGCCTAACCTCCTGACAGGACCCCCCTTCTCTGCCCATCTCCCTGCAACTCCCAACCCTCCCTCAGGCTAGGAACCAATGGGAGGCAGAGACAGAAAGCTACTGGTATAGAGCTGGGGCGGCTGCCGATGGGAAAGGAGCACAGCCCCTGCCAACAATGGAGAGGTGACTGACTGGGGGAGTGACCCAGCAAGGTCGATGACAATGGAGAGGTGACTGACTGGGGGAGTGACCCAGCAAGGTCGAGGGAAACTGGAAGGCTACATTCTGCTTAGGGGAGGGAGAAACAGCTGGGGGTGGGAAGATAGAGAGAACCGATTTGTTTCCAGTGCTCGCAGGGTTACATGTATCAGTGTATTGTTGCTCCCTTATTCTATCTTTCTGTGACCCAGGGTAAACACGAGCCCCGTTGGATTGGCTCCATCTCACCTTTTAGATTACAGGCCACTCTTCCGTCTCCAATTACTCTGCTAGTCCTCATCTTTGTAATGTATCCCCCCCGTGGGAATCCAACCCCTGGGTGCTACCAGTCTGGGCTGCTGCCCTTCCCTGGGTTGTGCCCTTGAGACAGCGCAGCATGCAAGGGTCTGAGCGCAATAGCCAGAGAACTCACAGCTAAAGCTGAAAAGGGTGATGCAGAGACAAATGAGGTGCCTTAATTAACAGGGAGGCTGCGATACATCCGACCTCCCCAACAGTGGGCAAGACTCCGTGCTGTGGAACTACCAGAGGAACTGCTCCAGCATTCAACAAAGGCATGGAGAGCAGAGCGGGGACACCGTCTGCTGCATCACTTCTACGAAAATCCTTCACCTGCAAATGGGCAGTGGAGGATGTTCTGTGTGTTACAGCATGTTCAGCAGGATGACGGCAGTGGTGCATTTACTTACACACATAGAACCTGTGTGCAAGGTGGCCGGTCTCCACACAGCCAGGACAGAGCTTAGTGTACTGGTCCCCCTGTCCTTTCTCCCCCCGCCCCCCACACACACACTTCTCGTATGAGTAGGAGAGCTGCAGGCACCGTAACCAGCTATCTAGCTGGAGCCTAGATTCCTCCTATACTATCAGTTTCATGACCCCATTCTTTGGAGCCAGAGTGACCTTCTTGGAGAGTTTGAGAGGAGGTGGCAAGACTGAAGACAGGTTAACCCCAAGGCAGCTGAGACACCGCACTGAGTGCTAATGCACCGGCAACCTCAAAGTGAATCCACATTGCTGCTGGCTCTGTACCAACCTGGGAGCTTTATGAGTGACAGAGACAGTCAGACAGAGCCTTAGAGAGAGGACGCCAGGAGTCTTCCCATCCTAGCAACAGCATCTCTGTGAGCTTCCCATCCCCAGAGGAGGACTCTGCTTACAGCACGACACCCAGATGCTGGTTCCCTCCCTCCCACCCCTAGCACTCCAGCTTCTCTTCACAGGGAACCTCCAGCAATCAGCTTATCGTGGTTACGCTCTACTGGCATCCAACCTTGTGTGGGGGTAGCACTGTGGTCTCTGCCCCACCCGCCTGCTGCCCTAGAAAAACACCCTGGGTTCACCCTACAGGTTCTGTGTCCGAGGCCTCCACACCACGGCCAAATTGTGCTTTCCTTCCACAACAGGGATATTAGCTAAAGGCCCTTCCCACCACTGGGGCTTGGGGCATCTCACCTCAGTGTAAGGTGTGAGCATTGCACGGCCAAAGCTGAGTGTATAACTGATGGAGCGGTCATCTCCCATGGGGATGGGGAGGGTGTATCCCAACACAGTCAGTACATGCAACTGCAGGCCGAAATGGGAAGAGATATATGGTGGGTTCTGGGGGGAGTAGAATTCACATCTTCTCCGGGTTCTCTGCTCTTCCCATGTAGAGTCTGCCCTTCCTCACCTGACTGTGTGGGTGCACCCCAGTGCTCCACTCCATGCATCTTGCTTGGATCTAGGGCAAACCCTGGAGGCTTCAGTCCCTGTCAAGCTATATGCCTGGGCTACCCTCATCGGGAAGCCAAAGCAAGGGCTTGTCAGGCTGGACTAAAAATCTAACAGGATGGCAGGGCAGCTGCATAGCTCTGTGGGAGGGAAAGCAGGCAGCACATTCAGTCTTGGAAGAGAGAGTTCCCTGAGCCATCCAATATATTAGACTGCAACCTACAACTAGCAAAGCAATTACACATTCACGCACCCCTCCAAACAGGCTCACAAACACACCCCACATGCAAACATATACACACCTCCATGCACACTAAGGATGTAGAATGTTAACCGGTAAGCACAGTCTCACAAGCTAACCACCTTAACCATTAACCCCTGGGCTGGCCGGCTCCAGTGGTCCTGCACCGGTCGGAGCGGGCCCAGCTGCAGCGCCTAGCTGGAGCGGACGGAATAGCACTGCCCAGCTGGAGTGGGCCCAGCCACAGCGCCCAGCTGGAGTGGGCTCAGCTGCAGAGCCTAGCTGGAGCGGTTGGAATAGCACTGCCCAGCCGGAGCAGGCCCAGCCACAGCACCCAGCCGGAGCAATGCCATCCAGCCAGAGCGGGCCCAGCCCCAGCTGTGCCGGCTGGATGGGCCCTAGCCACTTAAACGGTTAACCATTTAAATGAAGCATTTTGAAATCATTTAAACGGTTAACTTTTTAAATGGTATTTATATCTTTAATGGATGCCCCTACTGGGACTCTCAAACACACACACACACACACACACACACACACTCTCACAGATGTACAAGCACCTCCACATGCAAATACAACTCTCAGTGTTAGACACTACAGGTGGGTGGCCCTTTGGAGGAAAGTGGCCTGCAGGGAAGTCTGGGATGCTGACGGTGGGTCTGGGATACACAACCCATTGCACATACCCATAACTCCCACCTTTCCAGTGGGGTTGAACTGCTGTGTGCAGTGGGGTCTCTTTTGCCAGAGGCTGGGAATGAGTGACATGGAATGGATCACTTGATGATGACCTGTTCTGTTCATTCCCTCTGGGGTACCTGGCATTGGCCACTGTCGGAAGACAGGATACTGGGCTAGATGGACCTTTGGTCTGACCCAGCATGGCCGTTCTTATGTTCTCTTCAAATGCCAGCAGGCACAGGGGAAGAAGAGCCCCCAGTTCAGTTTTTAATTAGGGGAAGGAAACACTGCTCGAGAAAGGAGGATAAATGGAGTTCAGAGGCGACGCTGGAAGACACTTGACTTCTGTAGGAAAGTGGGGAATGGGGAGAAGAGGTATCCTCAAGGAGGTGCCCCTCTAGGGTAAGCACTCAGCCCTCTGCCCTGGCTGCCAAAACTTCCTCTACCACCTTAAAAAGCTTGTACTGTTGCTAACACGTACCCACCTTCGATCCATAGGTCAGAACCAAGAAATGGAAGGGGTGGGGCGAGGATGGCAGCACACTATGTGCCCATGTGGCCAAAGGGATAGGGAATGTCACATGCTCCAATCACCTCTTGTCCCACTCCCTGTAGCAGGAGGTGCTGTTACATCAGACCCACCTATCCAGAATCGGAGCATCATCCAACCACCTGCCTGTGCCATGTCTACCACATGATCATGAAAATGACGGGGCATCAAATCAGACTGTTGTTCAGTATATGCTGTGACAGGCACATGGACCACTCCTGTCTGTCATGTGGCTGGAAGGGCCAGTACAGTGAGGGCAGGGTGAGGAGAGGCCTGGCCAGGAACGGACAGGAGGAAAGAAGCCTGCACCGCATGCGTTCCTTCAATTAATTTACACTGCTCTGCACGCAAATGGGCTTTCCCAATATTGACCCTGAGACCTTTACAAATCAGCACTGCCGGGGGAGCATCCACCTCAGGCGTGAAGGGCCGGTCTGAGAGTCCAAATCCATCACACGGGGGTTCTACTGAGGCCTCCATGTTTGAAAACTGGTCACCCTGTGTGTATGTTGTGTGTGTCCCTGTGCCTATACATAGCAAGAGTGCAACACGCACCGCCATTTCTTAAAACCATCTGACCGACTGACGTTCCAAACAGGCAGAAACACAAGCAGACATCACAGCTCAGAACTTGTCAGTATGATCTGATTACTTGAAATCAGCGACTGATGCACACACACACACACACACACATGCATGCACAGCTGCCAACACACACCCACTAAGGTGCAGCCCATGCACAGTTGACCCATGATATCATGCTTAAAATACAAAAGGAAAGCAAGATTAAAACAATTATTAAGCTGCTAAGAGAATTCCAGGGAGAGGCAGTGACCCTGTGTGACTGAGAAGCAGCTTATGAACTGAAAAAAGGTTCTATCCACAGAGTTCACTCTTCTCCGGGGACATACAGCTCTTCCCATTCAGTAAGTTTCTCCCTGTGCCCCCCTCCTTTCTCCTCCTCCTGCTGTATCCTCTCAGTCTGCTGGGGCTTATAAAATCTGGCACTAGCTCTACTGAGCTGTGGGAGTGGGAACTGGCATGTTCTCTGTGGGTCAGCTTCATTGCCTCACCAGTTCTTTTGATCTCACTGCAGAGTTAAGCAAGAAGGGGCATTGAGACTTTGCCCAGCTGAGAACTGCAGCAGTAATTTAGGGGCCTTGTGCATACAAGGGAGGGTACTGCAATCACCTTCACTTCTGCAATGGAAATGCAGCCAGTGGAGATGCTAAGTGCTACCCCCAAGCCATGTTGTAGGCATCCACAGCCTATGCTATGGCTGTCCTACAGCGGGGGTCCTCAAGGTAGACAGCCTGGGGAAGGGCCGGCCATAGTCTGAACCCTAACATCACAGAGCCATTGAAATAAAGATGGAGAAGGCAAATCCCAGCCCAGCCAATCAAATCTGCCAGATCCTTCCCAGCAGCTCAGACACTGCTCTTTCCTTTATCAAGCTCACATGCTGGATTTCCTCAGAGACACTGAGAGGAGGAAGTCCTTGGCAGTTTCTCCCTGCTAGGTCTGAGCCAGAGCAGAGGTGGCATGGGGAAGGGAGGGGAGCTCAAAGCGAGTCAAGAGGCTAATGGTCAGTAGGTAAAACAACCAGAAAAAAACTCCAGTCTGTTCCCACTCCCAGTCTGTTCCCACAAAGATGATTTGTCAGAACTTTTATTTAAGCACCAAAATATGCTGGCAAGAGACTGAAGTGTGAACTCTCTCTGGCGAACGGGATGGGAGGGAAGATCCCACCCACACCAATGCAAATCCCATTGACTTCAGTGGAGTTACTCCTGATTTACACCAGTGTAAGACAGAAGAATCAGGCCTGTCTCACTGCTCTTATGAATGAAGGTGGGAACAGGGTTGCTAAAGATAACTTTGCAAAAGGACTCTATTAATAGTAATACTTTGCATTTCTATAGCAGCTTTCTATGAGGATCTCGCACTGCTTGGCAAATGCTAATAGATCAGGCCTCGCTACAGTTCTCTGTGGGTAGGTAGGGTTAAGTGTCAACATAAGAATGGCCATACTGGGTCAGACCAAAGGTCCATCTAGCCCAGTATCCTGTCTACCAACAGCGGCCAATGCCAGGTGCCCCAGAGGGAGTGAACCTAACAGGTAATGATCAAGTGATCTCTCTCCTGCCATCCATCTCCAACCTCTGACAAACAGAGGCTAGGGACACCATTCCTTACCCATCCTGGCTAATAGCCATTAATAGACTTAACCTCCATGAATTTATCCAGTTCTCTTTTAAACCCTGTTATAGTCCTAGTCTTCACACCCTCCTCAGGCAAGGAGTTCCGCAAGTTGACTGTGCGCTGTGTGAAGAACAACTTCCTTTTATTTGTTTTAAACCTGCTGCCCATTAATTTCATTTGGTGGCCCGCTAGTTCTTATATTATGGGAACAAGTAAATAACTTTTCCTTATTCACTTTCTCCACACCACTCATGATTTTATATACCTCTATCATATCCTCCCTTAATCTCCTCTTTTCCAAGCTGAAAAGTCCTAGCCTCTTTAATCTCTCCTCATATGGGACCCATTCCAACCCCCTAATCATTTTAGTTGCCCTTCTCTGAACCTTTTCTAATGCCAGTATATCTTTTTTGAGATGAGGAGACCACATCTGTGTGCAGTATTCAAGATGTGGGCGTACTATGGATTTATATAATGGCAATAAGATATTCTCCGTCTTATTCTCTATCCCTTTTTTAAATGATTCCTAACATCCTGTTTGCTTTTTTGACTGCCACTGTACACTGTGTGGACGTCTTCAGAGAACTATCCACAATGACTCCAAGATCTCTTTCCTGATTAGTTGTAGCTAAATTAGCCCACATCATATTGTATGTATAGTTGGGGTTATGTTTTCCAGTGTGCATTACTTTACATTTATCCACATTAAATTTCATTTTCCATTTTGTTAGCTAGACAAATTCAGACTGGAAATGAGGAAATAAGGCACAAATTTTTAAGTGAGGGTAATTAACCATTGTAACAACTTACCAAGGGTTGTGGTGGATTCTCCATCACCGGCAATTTTTAGATCAGATTGGATGTTTTTCTAAAAGATCTGTTCTAGTTTAAACAGATATTAATTCAGGGCAGTTCAATGGCCAGTGTTATATAGGAGGTCAGGTTAGATTATCACAATGGTCCCCTCTGGCATTATAATCTAGTCCAGGATTGGCAACCTTTGGCACGCGACCCGCCAGGATAAGCACCCTGGCAGGTCAGGCTGGTTTATTTACCTGCTGAGTCCGCAGATTCGGCCGATTGCGGCTCCCACTAGCTGCGGTTTGCCGCTCCAGGCCAATGGGGGTGGCGGGAAGCAGCGGCCAGCACATCCCTCAGCCCGCGCCGCTTCCCGCAGCCCCCATTGGCCTAGAGCAGCAAACCGCGGCCAGTGTTAGCCGCGATCAGGAGCTGCGATCGGCAGAACTTGCAGATGCAGCAGATAAACAAATCAGCCTGTCCGTGTGCCAAAGGTTGCTGATCCCTGATCTAGTCTATGAATCTGTGCATTATCTTTGTGACATAGATGGGGACACTGAGGCACGGGGGGATTAAATGGCTTGCCCATGGCTACACACCAAGTCACAGACAAAGATGGGAGTGGAACCCAAGAGCTCTAATTTCCAGTAGAACCACTAGCCAAGGCTGCTTCCCCAGTAACAAATGGCTGATCACTCTAACTGGTGGAGGGTTCTAATCAGCTCCCCACCAACAAGCAGTTCTCCATTACAATATTGCTAGATTACTGGTCTATCATGCACAGGAGCTGCACAGTGACACTGCAACCCTGCTGGTTACCATGGCTACATCACTGCTCCTGCTCGGGATGGAGATGACAGGATCGGCAAGGAAAGTAACTGAAAGGAGCTGGTGTTATCCTTCATCCTGAAGGGAAGTGATGGAACTGACCCCAGGCTGTGCTCAGTTGGCCGCATGCTAAGCTAGCTCCACGGAGCTACCTACTGCCATCCGTTACCCTCCACTGGGAACTGCTCTGATGGATAAAACTCTCAGAAACATTGAGGATGCTCTGACAGCTCCGCTGGCAGGCAACTCCCCTGCGAGTGAGGGAGCCCACTGTGCCAGTCCCCCTACCTCAACTACTCTCTAATGAAGGGAGGTGCCAAAGTGTAGGCTGCATCGGTGATCCCCCAGCATGAAACACTGCACGCTGGGACCTGCAGCACCAATGGACCATACCTCCTCAGTGTGTCCGAGAGTGGCTACCATTTGTTCCAATGTATGCTGACTAGGTACAGCACCATCTAGTGTAAATTAACATACTCACGGGCAGCTCTGCTTCTCTGTTGAACAAGGTGAGCACCATGCCCCTGCTGGGGGAGCAACAGCTCTCTGCCCTGCCCCAAGCCCTCCCGCAAGGGCCCCGAAGTAGACACAGCATAGTCACATGGCTCTACTGCTCCACACCGGCCACACCCTATCTCCAAGGATTTAAGCCACTTCCAGGGCTTCACATAGTTCTGTGTAAAAACTCAGGCCAGTTCCTTTTCCAACAAGCTGCATGTCCCCAGCCCAACTCTCAGGAAAGCCATGGCAATGCCCCCACTGACAACACCATGGAGCTAATCAGCCACTTGGTGCATGGCACTGCTCATCCACCTCGTTCCTGCATTTGTGTGATGCCCACTTAAACAATGAGCTCCTCAAGGCAGGGACCATGTCACCCAGAACACTGTCGTTCCTGTCTAGAAAACAACAATGATGATGATATATGAGCAATGAGTCAGTGGGTTTCAGTTCAGTTCCTAGTATCTCTCTGTCTAGTTCCCTATTCTGCACCATGGTGTCTGAGCACTCGCACAGGAGTTCACTTCATGCCTGGCACTAACTGGCCTTTATGCAGACAGGCTCCGCTGGAAGCCTAAGAACTGGAAGGGCCATGGCGAATCTAGAGAAGCCCATCTAGGTTGGGCTGAGGAGCATTTATGAGGCACCTACATAGCCCAGGCTGGGCCTCCTCCCTAGATAAATGCAGGCCTTTGGTCTCTAAGGCTGCCCAACCAGCACCTTTTCCAGCAAAAAGGATGTGGGGTACGTGGCTGAGTGGAGCAGAAGGTCCCTGCATGTTTCTGGGTGTGGGGAGCTTCCATGAGACTCTGATTTTTGCCATCATCAGCCACTGAAGAGCTCCTTAGGAGGCATTCAGGTTCTCCTGGAAACCTAAGGTCAAGAATTTCAGCAATGCTGTATCCAATTGATATTCAGAGACATGTGTGCTGGAGGACAGGGGAAATCAAATGCACTACATTCCGCTCTCAGCACATGACTCAGGAAATTGGCACAGGCCCCCACAGAGCCTGCAAAGTCACCCGAACCCAGCTGAGCGGCAATTTTGACAGGCCCCTTCTCTCCCATACAACCCTTTCCACTGTTTTCCCAAAACACTGGTAACACTATGTACTTGCGCCTGTTTGTTTGGAAGATCACGCAGCCAGTTAGCACCCTTCGTTAAGTCCTTTTCCCACAGCGGTTTTCTTGCATGTGCAGTATTCTGCAGTCTTCTCTTTTACTACAGCATTGCAATTAGCCCTGCTGACCTCTGAAATCCTCAGCCTCTCTAAGCAGCCATGCATTAAATCCTGGATTCAAGAGTGGAAATAGACTTCGTAAAAGGCTTATGACCCTATTTATTACATTATACGCATGACCGATCCCAACACTATGGCATAATACCTCATTTAATGCATTGCAGTCGTTGCTTTCTCTGCCTCTGTGCCAAGACAGACAAACAGATGGACAGGTAGGTAGTGGAGAAGACAGCAGAGCCTTGACAGATGTCTATTACAGTCCATATCTTGCATTGCTAAAGGAGCATGCGCACAAGCAGAGATGTGGATCTAAAAAAAGGTAACACGCTGCACTCTTATATGGCATATCTGCCACACATATGTACTCTTTAGACCAGGTCACAACACAAGCTGACCATGTGGGGCATCACACTGACTCCAAAACTCATGCTCTGGGTAGGCCTCTCCCTCAGACAGTGGATTCAACAGGCAAGAAACTCACTGGCACAGCAGCTCTTCATTCCTGGTCCACTGGGAATGGGTTGGTGGCCCGAGACTGAGTGAAAGCAGCACAGGCAGCCTTTCCCATGATAGAACTCCAGCTCAGTATTCCCTCTAAGCCGTCACCCATTCTGTACACACACATGCATGACAGCAGCTGTCAGCACCATTCCTGGGTCCAGCAACATAGGGCTAACTGGCACTGCTGACTCTAAAAACTAAACATGGGAATGTTTAATGTAAATCATTTGCTAGCGATGAAAAACGATGAGTCTGGATACAAACAACCGAAGGCCAGTGCTCGGGAAGCATGTGCTGTGGGCAATGCCATGTATGCACTGCAGCGCCTCAGAGGTTCGGCAAGCCACCCAGCAGCAGAATTCTGGGCATACTTTTTCCTTTAGTAAGGCATGCCTTGAAAAGGAAACAGTAAGAAATTCACGGAGCATAACAAGTCAAGTAGCTGAGGGACCTTCCACATCCCTGTGGAAAAGATACAGCAGCCACATCCTATGCATGTTCCAGTCAGAGACTGGATCACAAGCCAGATCAGTTAGCACTTCAAACAGCTCAGCTGAGCGACAGAGCCTAAGTCAGGGATGCCTGGGTTTGAATATCAGCTTTGAAAAGGAAGGGGCATGTGTGGGTGTCTCTGTCTATACAGTTATAAATAGATGGGTACAGAGACTCATGCAGCACGCACTGTTCATCATACCCAATGTTCTTAGGACAGCAACACAGATACACACAAACGGAGGAGCCCACCAGAGGAAGGGTCAGACCATATAATCATGATGCCCAGCCTAGTAATAAATCAGATCAGAGAGATCACAGGTTAAATCAGGGACCACACTACACATCTATGGGGAGTTATCTTTCCACTGACATTTGGTTCACACTTCAAAAGGACTTTACATCTGCACGTTGCTATAGTGGAATCCCCAGATAATGTAAGAGAGAAACTGCATATCGCAGTGCAATCTGGGGAGATGATTGCACAACACTGACCTATACAGGGAGCCAAATCCTGCACTCAGGTTCTTGTTTGTTGCTCCCACTGAAGACAACAGGAGCTTTCCATGTGTATCTGAGGGCAGAATTTGGCCCAAGTATGTGTCTCAGGAGCTGCATGTGGGGTGCATATAGACTTGTTAACCTGAAATAAGAATGGAGTTTGCAGGCCACCCTAATGGCCCAGCTGGCAGAAGAGACCAGAGTTCAGTCTATTTCCTCAGGAAAGTTCAGCTCATAGGCCGTGTCCAGTTTTACGCTCTCCTTCCAGACAGAGTGACCAAGACTCAAGGAACTGGGTAGGATTGGAACTCCAGATGCTCCCATAGACCTGCCTATCTGATATTTCTCACAGTGGATTCCAGTTCTTTCCACTGGCCACTCAACTAATTCAGCCGTGGTGCAGTAAAGCAATGGCCACAAACAAGATGTTATGAAGCCATCTCTGACTAATAGAAATCACACGCGTCAAGACTCTTTCCGTCCCATAGTCTTAAAGGGCAAACTGCACATTTTTTCATTAAATGAGCTAAATGTATTTTTAATGTGCTCAGTGCCACAAATACCAGGGCAACAAAGGGCATTCGCCTTCACAATTGTTTCCCTTTCCACCCCCAAATGTCACGCCTGCTGGCTTCGCTCTGATGCCCTGGAATTCATCATCCTGAGATGTCACAGCCACAGTTCCCATTAGAGCCCTGCTGAAGCACAGAACTTGCAGAGGTGCACGGAAGTGAAGTTATTTAATCCTACAGCACAGTTTTGCCTTGTGTATTTCTGAATACGATTATTTCATCCCCTCTGGCATACAGAACAGTGATAAAACAGTTGGCCAAACTTGCACTCTTGCCTCAAATTATATTTAGATATTTGAAAAATAAATCTGCAATTCACCTTTAAGGCACTTTTTTATCTGCTGCCCCCACTTAGGATGCTGGTTGTTGCTGGTAATAGCAATGAGAATAATCCCAAAGCATGGAAATAACATAGGACCCGAGTTTTCAAAAGAGCCCAGCTCCCCTTTACACATCTCCAACAAACTGCCCAGAAATTACAGACCAGTGAGCTTAACATCAGTATCTGGAAAGATAATGGAGCGAATAATTAAAAAATCAATTTGCAAACACCTAGAAGATAATAAGCTGATAAGTAACAGTCAGCATGGATTTCTCAAGAACAAATCGTGTCAAACCAATGTAATAGCTTTCTTTGATAGGGTAACAAGCCTTTTAGATAACGGGGAAGCAGTAGATGTGCTATAGCTTGACTTTAATAAGGCTTCTGATACTGTCTCGCACGATCTCCTCAAACTAGGGAAATATAACCTAGATGGAGCTACTATAATGTGGATGCATAACTGATTAGAAAACCATGCTCAGAGAGTAGTTATCAGTGGTTCACAGTCATGCTGGAAGCACAGAACGAGTGGGATTCCCACAGGGGTCAGTTCTGGGTCCGGTTCCGTTCAATATCTTCATTAATGATTTAAATAAAGCCATAGAGAGTACACTTATAAAGTTTGCGGACGATACCAAGCTGGGAGGTGTTGCAAGTGCTTTGGAGGATAGGATTAAAATTCAAAATGATCTAGACAAACTGGAGAAATGGTGTGAAGTTAATAGGATGAAAATCAATAAGGACAAATGCAAAGTACTCCACTTAGGAAGGAACCATCCGTTGCACACATACAAAATGGGAAATGGCTGCTTAGGAAAGAGTACTGCAGAAAGGGATCGGGGGTCATAGTGGATCACAAGCTAACTATGAGTCAACAGTGTAACACTATTGCAAAAAAAGCAAACATCATTCTGAAATGTATTAGCAGGAGTGTTGAAAGCAAGACACAAGAAGGCATTCTTCTGCTCTCCTCCACGCTAATTAGGCCTCAACTGGAGTATTGTGTCCAGTGCTGGGTGCCACATTTCAGGAAAGATATGGACAAATACAAGAAAGTCCAGAGAAGAGCAACAAAAATTATTAAAAGTTGTAGAAAATATGACCTATGAGGGAAGATTGAAAAAATTGGATTTGTTTCGTTTGGAGAAAAGATGACTGAGAGGGGACATGATAACAGTTTTCAAGTACATAAAAACTTGTTACAAGGACGTGGGAGAATTTGTTCTCCTTAACCTCTGAGGATAGGACAAGAAGCAATGGGCTTAAATTGCAGCAAGGGAGGTTTAGGTTGGGCATTAGGAAAAACTTCTTAACTGTCAGGATGGTTAAGCACTGGAATAAATTGCCTAGGGAGGTGGCGGAGTCTCCATTATTGGAGATTTTTAAGAGCAGGTTAAACAAACACCTGTCAGGGATGGTCTAGACAATATTTAGTCCTGCCATGAGTGCAGGGGACCAGACTAAATGACCTCTCGAGGTCCCTTCCAGTCCCAGGATTCTATGATTCTGTGTTCCTATGATTTTCAAAAGAGCTCAGTACTCCGATTCTGGATGCTGAGTACCTCTGAACATCTTCCCATCTCATTTAGGTGCCAATGGGGAATATGAGCTCTTTTGAAAGTATGGCCAATAGTATCCTCCAAAAAAGTAAATACATGCATATATTATAACATGGTGTTTTCAGATGATCTTCCAATTGATCACAGCAAGCTAGTAGCAGAGAGGGGAACAGGATCCAGGCCTCCAAGCTCTCAATCTTTTGTTCTAACCTAGACATGCTGTCTTCTGAGTTTAGTGGGTTTCAGTCTAGGACCTCGGAGACAGAGAGCAAATCACGAGACTGGCAGTCTGAGAACAGAAGGCCATGCTGACTGAACTTCCCATTGAGCCCTAGATGAGATTCCTCTAGGTCAGGGTGATATTGAAACTGGCTAGATGGTCGGGCTCAACGGGTAGTGATCAATGGTTCCATGTCTAGTTGGCAGCCGGTATCAAGTGGAGTGCCCCAAGAGTCAGTGCTGGGGCCGGTTTTGTTCAATATCTTCATTAACGATCTGGAGGATGGTGTGGACTGCACCCTTAGCAAGTTTGCAGATGACACTAAACTGGGAGGAGTGGTTGATACGCTGGAGGGTAGGGATAGGATACAGAGGGACCTAGACAAATTAGAGGATTGGGCCAAAAGAAATATGATGAGGTTCAACAAGGACAAGTGCAGAGTCCTGCAGTTAGGACGGAAGAATCCCATGCACTGCTACAGACTAGGGACCGAATGGCTGGGCAGCAGTTCTGCAGAAAGGGACCTAGGGGTTACAGTGGACGAAAAGCTGAATATGAGTCAACAGTGTGCCCTTGTTGCCAAGAAGGCTAATGGCATTTTGGGTTGTATAAGTAGGGGCATTTCCAGCAGATCGAGGGATGTGATCATTCCCCTCTATTCAGCACTGGTGAGGCCTCATTTGGAGTACTGTGTCCAGTTTTGGGCCCCACACTACAAGAAGGATGTGGATAAATTGGAGAGAGTCCAGCGGAGGGCCACAAAAATGATTAGGGGGCTGGAGCACATGACTTATGAGGAGAGGCTGAGGGAACTGGGATTGTTTAGCCTGCAGAAGAGAAGAATGAGGGGGGATTTGATAGCTGCTTTCAACTACCTGAAAGGGGGTTCCAAAGAGGATGGATCTAGACTGTTCTCAGTGGTAGAAGATGACAGAACAAGGAGTAATGGTCTCAAGTTGCAGAGCGGGAGGTTTAGGTTGGACATTAGGAAAAACTTTTTCACTAGTAGGGTGGTGAAGCACTGGAATGGGTTACCTAGGGAGGTGGTGGAGTCTCCTTCCTTGGAGGTTTTTAAGGACAGGCTTGACGGAGCCCTGGCTGGGATGATTTAGTTGGGGATTGGTCCTGCTTTGAGCAGGGGGTTGGACTAGATGACCTCCTGAAGTCCCTTCCAACCCTGAGATTCTATGATTCTATGAAAGCAACAAAGAATCCTGTGGCACCTTATAGACTAACAGACGTTCTGCAGCATGAGCTTTCGTGGGTGAATACCCACTTCTTCAGATGCAAGATCATATGATTCTATGATCATTTCTTAATTAACATTATGTATTTAAAGCCCATTGTGTGCTAGGTGCCTTACAAACAAATAGGGAACCTAAGGCCTCTGGGCAGTGGAGCTTACAGTCAAATTGGTGGGACAATGTAGGGAAGGGGTCAGCAACCTATGGCACGCATGCCAAAGATGGCATGCGAGCCGATTTTTAATGGTACGCTGTTGCCTGCCAGAGTCCCAGCAGGCGGCAGCGTACCATTAAAAACCCTGCCCTGCCCAGCCTGGCCCGGCCCGCTCTTCTCCGCCCTCCCCCACCGGGGCAGGGGGCAGAAGCTTGGTCCTGCCAGCTTCCCTGCCTCTTCTCATAGTGTGCTGGGTTCCTGCCCTGCCTTTGCCTCTCCATCCCTCCTGCCCTGCCGGCCGATCAGCTGATGACCCTTGGCGAGGGAGGGGGTCGGGAAGGAGCAGAGTCAGCGTGCTCGCTGCTCCCGGCGGAGGCAGAGAAGAAGCAGGGGCCAGCCTTGGGGAACGGAGGAGTGGAATAGGGGCATATCCCCTCCAGCCCCCTGCCCTGACCCCACACACACACCCCAGGCCTGTGCCCTGAGCCCCGCACACACCCCAGTCCCCAGTCCTGAGCCCTGTACCCCCCTCATACACACCTAGCCCTCTGCTTGGCTCCTTCACCCCTCCGTCCCATGACCCCAGCCCTGACTCTGGCACCCCCACACATATCCATTCCGCCCACCCCCTGCCCTGACACCTGCACTGCCCTCACATGCCCCCAGCCCTCTGCCCTGACTCTTGCACACCCCCACATACCCAGCCCCCACATCCCGTGCACCCCCCACATCTTGACTCTTGCACCCCCCCACATTACCACCCCCACCCTGAGCACCAAATGGGAGCTCCTGCACCCCCCCCCCATACCCACCTGCACCCCTCGCACCAAATGGGAGCTGCCCTGGTAAGTGCCCTACACCCAAACCTCCTGCCCCAACCCTGAGCCCCCTCCCTCATTCTAGCTCCTGCTCAGCCCCTTCACCCCCAGCCCTGTGCTCAGTGCACTCCCACCCTCACTCAGTGCAGAGAGAGGAAGAGAATGGGCCAGAACCAGGGAGAAGGTAAGTACGCACTGTATGTGGGCAGGGCCAGGACCCCAGACCGGCAGCGGGCTGAGCGGGTCCAGCAGCTGGGATCCCGGCTGGCAGGAGCCGGAGGATGGAACCCTTGAGTGGTTTATCGCTGCCGGTCTGGGGTTCTGGCTGCCAGACCCTTCCCAGCTGGGGTCCCGGCCGCAGGCCCAGCTCAGCCTGCTGCCAGCCTAGGTGAACAGAACCCCAAATCAGCAGCGGGCTGAGCAGGCCGGCGGCGTAAGATCAACATTTTAATTTAATTTTAAATGAAGCTTCTTAAACATTTTGAAAACCTTGTTTATTTTACAACACAGCAATAGTTTAGTTATATAATATATAGACTTATAGAGCAAGACCTTCTAAAAAACATTAAAATGTATTACCGGCATGCGAAACCTTAAATTAAAGTGAATAAATGAAGACTTGGCACACCACTTCTGAAAGGTTGCCGACCCCTGGTGTAGGGAGTTTTCACTGGTACTGTCTGTATGATATCTGCTCTGGTCAATAAAGACATGCCTTCAGTCTACAGGGCTGTCAATGGAGCACTTTCCCCAGCACTAAATTCACACACACGCACACGCCATGAAAAACAAAGCAAATGCTGAGCAGATAACAGCTGGTGCAGAGAGGAGCCAGTGTCACTAAGCACACCTGGAAAACCAGCACAAACAACAACCAGGCCGGACGGAGGCTGCAGATTTGGCTCCCAAACATCATAAAACTAGGATGGATGGAGAAAAGCAACAATCAATAAGGAGGAGGTAACAGAGACACTGAGGCACTCAGAGCACCAGGGAAGACTAGACAGCATATAAGCTCTCCAGATCAGATCTTCCCAGCTCATACCCACCCCATGGCTTCCCTCAAAGCACTCAGTCTGGTGATAAACATTGCAGCTTCTTTCCCAGGCCTCTAGTTTCACTCAGCTGCCCCTTCAATATGGATGCAATGGAGGAACAGAGAGCAAACACATTAGTTTTTCTCATGCACCTGCTGCTTCTTGTCACCAACTTCAACTGTAAGCTCTGTAGCGCAGGGCAGTCGCTTCACTCCATGTTTGTACAGCACTGAGCACTGAGGCCTCGGCCCCTGATTGGGCCCTGTGGAACAAGACTAGGCAGTTTTACCTCTCAGTTGTCATGAAAGAGCCAAGTGGATGGTTTAAAAATCCCATGAAAAAGTCGTCACTGAGATATTAGTAAAACAAAATTATGGGAGCATTTGTTTATGCTTCATACAAGAACAGTCTAGATCAGGGATCGGCAACCTTTGGCACATGGCCCACCAGGGTAAGCCCCCTGGCAGGCCAGGCCGGTTTGTTTACCTGCCGCATCTGCAGGTCCAGCCGATTGTGGCTCCCACTGGCCGTGGTTCACTGCTCCTGGCCAATGGGGGCTGCGGGAAGCGGCGGCCAGCACATCCCTCGGCCTACGCCACTTCCCACAGCCCCCATTGGCCTGGGACGGCGAACCATGGCCAGTGGGAGCTGCAATCGGCTGAAACTGTGGGCGTGGCAGGTAAACAAACTGGCCTGGCCCGCCAGGGGGCTTACCCTAGCGAGCCGTGTGCCAAAGGTTGCCAATCCCTGATCTAGATGATGTTGGGCCTAATTTAAACTGTAGGCTGCTTGATCATATTCCTCTTGCATGACACAAAGCTCCATCGGAGGGAATTGTTAGAGCGGTCCCTTAGTCAGCTCTAGGATGGTTGGGAAAGGAAAGCAACTAACTAGCTATAGTTTAAAGGGGGCCAATGGTTCATGAGTGGCCAATACATTTTTAAAGTAAAATTAACAGGAAATTCAATGCAAAACTTAATCAGCTTAAAAGCAAAGGATTATGAAAGTCACATCCACGCTCTTTAAACAAGGAGAACTCCGCCTGTTAGTGTCCAGCCTGTTCAATTCCCAAGAATTCAGAGAACAGGGAGAACAGACAGGAACAAAGTTCACGGAAGCCTCACTGGATGCCAGGTGAAGAGCATTCATGCAGCAGGAAAGGGCTCTGTCAGCACTGTCAGCTGGCAGAGCACAAGTCAGTATGCAATCCCTCTTCCCTGCTGTGGATGTGGCCTGAGAGTCCCCTGAGGAAGTGATGATGGGCATTGGCCAGGCAGGGCACAGAGGCTGAAATGATTAACCAGGGCTAAAGATGTTGCTCTCAGTAGTGGGTTTCCTAGTTGAAGGGTAACACCATTGCCTTAAGGAGATGGCACATTTTCCATTGCTTTGACGATATATGTACTTAGGACGCTCACATTGCCCAAGTTAGGGTTGCACTGGCAACTTGCCCAAAGCCAAAGGACCACATCTCCTTTGCATAACATGGAGCAAATTGCAGTGCTGTCTTCAATAAAGAGGCAGCCTACTGAGTTTACAGGGTCCATCTTGAAATGCTCTTTCTTGATCCTAGGAGAAGCACTATCTTTCTGAGATGTAAAACGCAGGCTCCCTCAGCACTTGCCTTCAGTGGGCGTCATAGGGGTTGGATACCATATACCCTCATTATTACTGTTACCTTACTGTATATTTTACATATACAGTAAGGTAACAGATAAAATCATAATCACTGTTTGCCCAAAATCAATCCAGCCGGTCCAGTAATGGACAATTAACAGGACAATTATACTGGCCTGGATATTCTTTCCTGTGCATGCAAAAAGCACAGACACTATGGCATCCTGCCTCTGCAACATCTATTGCAACATTTCAGTGCTACATTTTCACTTTCATAATGCAAACATGACAGCTAATTTCTACCACCAAGCACTCAACTAGGTTAAAAAACCGCCCAGCTGCAACGACAGCAAGCAACACTTCCTCTTCCCAACAGCAACTCACGGAGGGTCTGATCCTGAGCTCACTTAACCTGTGTAGCTCCACTGACTTTAATGGAGTTACGCCTCATTTACGCCAGAAGTGAAAGCAGAAACAGGCCCAGACTCAGGGCAGCAGGAGGTTATGCTCAGACAACTTGCAAACTCCACGCTACAGGGATTGAAAAGAAACCTGATTAGATGGTGATAGGCTTCCTGGTGTGTGCATGTATCTCAGCAATGGTGTTCCTCTGCACACTGCTCTGACCACACCAGCTTCATACACATGGGGACCTCAGATCTTGCAGCCTGATGAGGGTATTCTGGTCCCCTGGAGAGTCCTGTCAACATCAAGATTTCCTTGCCCTTGAACTGCAGGGAAACTAGGGCTCCTCAGGGGAGGTGAAGGTGGCTCTTAGCCTGGTGAATGCATGGCCACCCTGCCTGGGATGAATAGGTTACCTGCAGCTCTTTCTGAATAACAAATGTGGAAGCTGCAGCAGCAGTGAACTCCACAAACTGAAACAAGAACTGAGCTGTCTGACCAGCAAGGGCTGTCTCACCAGAAAAGGGCTTTTTCTTCCAGCATGCTCAGTACTGCTGCTGGGAGCAAGTTCACAGCTTAGGAGCAAGACAGGGAGAGAATTTAGCAAGTTCGTCTAATCAAAATATAATTCCCCACAATGATTTCATTGCAAGAGCTGGAGGCACTGCTTTCATCCTAAGCTGCCTTTTATTGCTCCCCTCAGCAGCAAAGGAAAACAGCTGTGTAAAGAATGTGTCGTTGGGTCCCAGGAGGAACACAGGGGAAGCATCACATTAGTGTTCCCAATGCCCCAGAGTCTCTCCCACTTACATTATGATGGGAGATGAGAAGCCTCAGCCATCTGGGACTCCTCTACCTCTCTGCTGCTCCACACAGCAATAGCAAGGGGCCTCTTGTTCCACAACGTGTGAAGGGAAATTTGCGTCATGTTCAACCACTCTAGTTCCCTTCCCAAGGCTGGGAAAGATTCTAGCTCTCACTGCCTGGGAGGGGAATCCGGAGACACAGAAAGGGATACAAAAAGCTGCTGAAATGTGCCAGCAATCCCTGTCTCTCACTGCTTCTTCATTCACTCCATACCTCAAATGTGGACTTGCCACCCCCCCCCCACACACACACACACAAAGCAGTGATCTGCCACTTGGGTTATAATGCCGCAGCATTTTGAAGGTGGAAAGCACAAAAGAGGGGCTAACGGCAAACTTCTGCCCCGTCTTGGGGCAAGGGGGAAAGAACAGGGAGAGGATAAATGAAGCTGTGCCAAGCCGCACCCTAGCACTACCACCCAGGATCCAGGGTAAATGCTAACCAAGTGCTAGCCACAGTGGAAGGTGATGGTCCACCCAGCACTCCTGGCCCCGGGGCTATGACCAAGTTCATGCTCCCACAGCTGCTTGCATACATGCTGGTATTCTGAAGCAAGCACAGGGGAGGGGGGGGGGGGGGAAGCCCTGACCCTGTTCAGCTACTACAGAAACGAAGGCCAACAGGAATGTTTGCAGAGTTTGATTTCCCTTTTTCAACCCTAAGGTAAATAAGCTGTTGTTTTTAAATCACTGTAACCTGGTGCATGAGAGCCCCAAAGTGAAATGGACAAGGAGCAAGAGCCGAGCCGACAAGACCATAAGCACTTGCTGGACAAGGTGACATAGATATAGAGGTGGGAGTAAGTGCGTAAAATGCCTGCCACATCCTGGATGCTACCACAACACAAACAATAAACAAATAGTAATTTGTGTCCTTTCGTAGTCCAGGCTGAGAGAAATGTGGAAAAGCAAACCAGCCTACCAGTACATAGTAACAAGCTCAGGCACTGTCTGGCGTCACATCCGCAGGTGTTGGTAATGGGCACAACTTCAACGAAACTAGGCCAATTTACACCAGTTGATGATCTGGCCCATTAACTTTAGCCTGTCAGTGCTCTTTATCACTACGACTTCAGCAATTTTTTTTAAATCGCTTTCTCTTCTAAGTCTCTACAACCTGGTATTTGTCTAGCATGCAGCCTGGGCAAGGAGACTGGGAATGTCCTTCCTATTCATTTAAACTTGTAAGGAAAAGTGTGGTGACTATAACGCCATTTGCGATATGGTTGCTGAGACCACAGAACCTGGTTCACCAGACACCATTTTAGGGACTTTCTCCCCAATACCAGCAGCAGCGCCCCATCCAAAACACAACTCTGCGGAACAGGCATCACATGCTCCATTGAGTACTCTGTGGCCAAGGAGAAATGTGTTGTGTTGCCAGGGTTGTGTGCCATATGCTGTTCAAAAAGCCAGCTCCAAGTCTGCCTCACTGACCAATCTGCAGTTCGCAGGGTTTAGAAGCCATCTCTCTGTTAGATCACTTTATTCTGCCAAACCACCACGAGAAACATAAGCCTTACAATGTTGCCATAGAGTGCAGCCAGGCCATGGCAGCGGAAGCTGAAAAGTGGATTCCTCTGACCAAAAGCATTTACCAACAGAGGCTTGTTCTGTGGAACATATGAAAGTTGTCTGGTGGATTTCTGTAGACAGGCATCCATATCTCATCACCTCTGGCTCCTTGGTTGGCAGTCTCAGAGAGAAGCCAAAAACTGCACGAGCTATGGTCTCAACCCTAATGGCAGTTCTTCCAGGGAACGCGTGCCCTGCTGTTGTACCTGCTCTGTGGTGAACAGAGGGATTTGCCCTCCAGGGCAATCAATCTGGCACTAAATTCACAACCTGAAAGTGGTACCATGGTGAAAATACAAGTTTCACCTCAGCGGCTCTTTGCACACAAAGCATCAGAGCTCCTGCACTCTGCCTACCAAAGGACCATGGGACTCTGAGTTAGTTTCAGCGCTTTATGTTCATTGAAGACTCGTCCAGAGCAGAGGGGAAAGCCAAATGAGCATCTATTTTGGTTTACCGAGTGAAGCAGAAACAATACACTCTAGAGGTCCTGCTGAAGATCAGGGTCTTCTGCAATTTCCCCATTTCACCAACAAGTCAGAATGCCCTCATGTCAGAGCCACCCTCCCTCCAGCCAAGGTGGGGTGAATCCTGCTCACTGGTGAGCCAATTAATCCTAGTCTGTGTGTTGGCCAGAAGGTCACTGTTAAGTGTCATGGAATGCTCCTTCCCTGCCTTCTGTCTCCGCTAGCCTGGAACGTGAATGCCAAACTGCCACATGACAGAATGCTCTTGGGCCAGTCCCTAATTTAACTGAAGGAAACCAAAGGGCAATGTATGAAACCTCAGTGTTTTCCATTGTGAGGAACACAAAAGCTGGATGTCTGCTAGACAGTAGAACAGTCACATGAAAAGCACAGCAACTCGCTTCCAGCCTAATCCTTCAACTAGCTCAAAACAGCAGGAGTCACCCATTGGGCCAAGGAAAGGGGAACATGTGCATGGCAGAGACTATGCTTTACAGTGCTATCGTGCAGCTCAACAACACAGCAATGTCAGGTCTGAGGCTCAGCGGTTTAAAGCCAGTCTCCTTAAGGGGAAGAAGAAGAGGTTCTTTTGGAAATCAGCTGGGACAGTGGGGAGTTATGGGCGGGGGGCTGGGGGGAATGGTGTCAGTGCATTTTTACACCCTGTCAGGTTGTTGAATGAAACCCTAGAGGAAATAAAAGCAGCAAAGAGTCCTGTGGCACCTTATAGACTAACAGACGTATTGGAGCATGAGCTTTCGTGAGTGAACACCCACTTCGTCAGATGCATGTGACATGTATCCGACGTAGTGGGTGTTCACCCACAAAAGCTCATGCGCCAACACATCTGTTAGTCTATAAGGTGCCACAGGACTCTTTGCTGCTTTTACAGATCCAGACTAACACGGCTACCCCTCTGATCCTAGAGGAAGTAGAATTTCTTACTATAAAGGGGCTTTTGACACTGGAAAAGTTAATGTGGGCAGGCGTGCTGGAACAATTTTTATAGTGGGGGTGCTGATAAGAACCATTGAACCAAACCGTAAATCCTGTATATAATGGAAACCACTTCAAGCAAGAGGGTGTGGCAGCATCCCCGCACTCCTAGTTCCAGCACCTATGATGTGGGATAGAAGCTTCCTTTGCTAGAGACAGCAGGTTAAGACCTTAATTATTCACCTGTGGGGTAGATGCCTTTGAATTGCAGGATGAAACAAGGAAAGGAATGTGCTGGTACAACACAGACAAAACCCCAAACCCACACCAGGATGCAACCAGTGGATTCCTACTATGGACAGTAAACACAGGGACAAATTGCCAGAAATGCAAGGCTTGAAAATGGGCTGATCAGCGCATAGGTTCTGAAAAGGGACCAGTCTCCAGCACGCCCACCGGAGCTGCCAGTGGGAATTCTCTGCCTCTGCTCCTAGCAGTTAGTATCTCATCACTGAAAATGACAAATTCAGCAGCAAGCTGTACTCTGGATTTTTCACATTCAGCTCTGTGATATAAGCTGTTGCTGCAACTCTGAGCAGTGGTCACCTCACCAAAATGTCTGTATTCTGCTTTGGATGAATCTGTCTGCTCTTCGATAAACTCAGATTCGGTAATAATCGCAACACTTCTCTAGACTTGTACATGGCTACTATTCTCAGACCCTTCTTCCCACCTCTTTTCACTGACTCACACTACAAGGGAACATACCTGCATGCAGTCCAACAAAAGGTATGCTTGACACAGGTACAAAGAAGGGTCATCTTTGGCTTGGCCTAATTATTCCAGGCCTCAAGACAAAAAGCTTTGATAAACAGCTATTGAGCAAGACTGAGAAGAGGAACAGACAAGAAGTAGAACATGGGTTTGAGCGATGAGAAATAGCTGGAGTAAGGCTCTGATCTAGAGGAGAACTGCTTAATGATTAACAATAATTAACTTGCTATATGCTTTTCAACTGAGGACCTCAAAGTGCTTATGCACCCAGTAATGAATTAAGCTGTTAACAGGGTGCAGAGAAGCTAAATAGGGAATAATGTATTTCAGTCCATGTGATCTTTAAACGTCTCCAGGCAGCAGCCTGTGTTATTGTTTCCTATGCTGATTTTTAAACAAGTCAAAAATGGAAAAGTCAGACTGAGCCTCGTTATTCCAGAGAATCAGAAAAGATTCCATAACCCGACTGGTATCGTTGGTAACGTCCACTATGCCTGGACCCTTCCAACACTTGATACCCTCGACAAATTAGCTGCAATTGTCTTTATCCTTTTAAGATGACAAGAGCAGCACAAAATGCATTAAGTTGGCCTATAAATCATACGTTTCAGGTTACTTGCAAAATAAGCCCATTTTGGTAAGAAAAGTAAAACATAAAAAGAAAACCCTTTATTCTCTTTCAGTAACAATGCAGTTATCATGAGAATCATCATTGCCTTCCATATGTAAATAGAGGTTAGCATGCACCCTCAGTGCAATCCTGAATAATTAAGAGACAGATGCAAATAACCATGTTAAACTTGCACTGCGCCTCTCAGGGATTTTGTCTGTTTAGCTGGGCCGGGCCACTAATCACCTACCACTTTTGAGCACCTTGCTGTGAATTTCTGCAATACTGCTGCAAAAGAAAGGAAAAGGGGGGATGATGCAGGAGAGCTGGACTCCTTCAGGATTTCCATGAAGGAAACAGATAATATGCATGATCTCATGGCGTCCTGACATTTTAGCCTCTTTGGATAATCTGATCCTGTTCTAGAACACTGGGGACTTTGCAGGAGCAGCTTTCAGGCTTCATTGAGAACTCAGTAAGCCAGTTGTAAGCACAGGCTAGTACAGTAGTAATGGGGAGAGACGTCAGAGGCGAGCTAGGAACCGCCTCCCGTTTATAGTTATAAGCAAAGCATGTGACTGGAGCCTTCACTGCAGTTTCATCAGAGGTTAAGGTACAAGCACAACACACACTTACAACTTCAATCATTTCTCAAACAAATGCATACAAATCACATGCTGGGACTTTAACCCTTCTATACATGTGGGGGAGAGAAGTGAAATGAAATTAACAAAAGCACTTTCCATACATACCCTATAACCAACACAGACTGCATAACACTTCTGAGGAAACCTGCGCAGTCTATTTGCTTTTGTTAACATTACACACACAACAGATGACAGCTATAACACTATGTATGTACATAATGCTACTACTAAACTACTGTGTATGCATATATATATATATATATATATATATATATATACACACACACACACACACCTCTCCACCCCGATATAACGCTGTCCTCGGGAGCCAAAAAATCTTACCACATTATAGGTGAAACCGCGTTATATCAAACTTGCTTTGATCCCCCAGAGCACGCAGCCACCCCCTCCCCTTCCAGAGCGCTACTTTACCGTGTTATATCCGAATTTGTGTCATATCGGGTCGTGTTATATCGGGGTAGAGGTGTATATATATATATATATATATATATATATATATATATACACACACACACACACACACATATATATATATATATAATGTGAGAGAGAGAGCTGCAAACTCAGCAAATATTATTTCAAGAAATGTCATGGAAAAAACACTCTTATTTCATCACAAGCCATTTCACAGTTCCAAACTTTGCAGAAAATGTTCACGATAGGGTGGTGTTGCAGCAAACATACAAACTCCCAAAAATGTCTGCATCGCGATATAAAAAAGAAGGGGGGGAAGATCCTTATTGGAATAACATTTTTAGATTGAAATTTAAAATGCAAAAACTTCAGCTGTCAAAGTGCATGCACAGCATATAATATCATTATTTATTTCACATTAAACATGCAGAAAAGATGCATTTTATTACTGGGTATCATACCCAAGACCTTTCACCTGCACAGAGAGCAACCAGACTTTTACAGATTGTAACCTTTCTGAAATACTTTGTTTTTGTAGAATGACATCTATCTATACAATCTCATATTCTCCCGTGTTTCCTCATCACTAATTCCTCTGGTAATAATAAATCCTTCTAACCAGAAAATACAAACTCTGTTTATAAAATGTCCTCTCCCCACTTCTCACCTTTTCTGACCCTTCATCTGTAATCAAACTGTCAGCAGCTTGCAGTTAATAATGAAAGTTGCCACACACACATACCCACTGCCCATGTCCCATGCTAAACTGGAAATCTCCAGTGCTGGTGTCTGCTTCAAGAGGCACAGAGACCACATCAATCTAGCTTGTGGCAAGACCTGCCTAGTTCTGTCTGGCACATGCACCGGGGACAAATGAGATTTACTAAGTCTTCAACTATTATTTGTTATGAATCCAAACAGCAGTTCTTCCCCAGCTCCTGCAGTCAAAACAAACAAACCAGTGAGAGAATAAGGGCTAGCATTTATGTGGCAGATCCACAATCAAAGCTGTTTTGTCATCTGTGGTTATGAGACTGAGGGTGAGTTTGGGGGGGGGGGGGGAGGGTACAAGTAACTATAGAAAACTCTTTCCATTTGCAACAGGCTCTGGGCACATAAATCTGGCTGCAAAATGTGTGGTCATGCTCCAGATCAGTCACGGTTCCAGCTATTGCAGAGTTTATTGTTTAGCCCCTTTCCGCAACCCCCCAAAATGGAAAAGCATGCAGCCCTCTGATATATCCAGCACGCACCCTCTCGTGATCATGCAGAAGCTGCCAAGGAGACTTAATCTGATTTTAATATCCAGCTCTGTCCAAAAAGGAGCTGATCCAGATTTTTAAGTTGCTTATTTGCAACAGTAAGACCCCTCTCACTCCATTCCCCAGATCTCAGCCTGCATACATGTAACCAACACACGGCATGACTCATTCGCACAGTCTAATTCTTATCTGCCCCCACACCACACAACCCCATCACCACCATATCTCTGGAGTAACGAGCAACACAACGTTTAATCCCTCTACCAAATGCCAGCCCTAGCATTCAGGCCAGGCTGTTAGTTGGGATGGGAGAAGCCAACCCAGGCAACGACCAATTCCCCTCTCACCCCCTCCTCCGTTCACCCACTTGTCTGAAGAAGAAGAAAAAAGGGAACACACTGGGAAGATGGGGGTGAGCAGGAATCGATACATTAGCCTGACAACTTTAAGGAACTCTGCATCCACAGGGGTTCTCAAACTGGGGGTTGTGACCACTCAGGGGGTCGTGAGGTTATTACGCGGGGGGTCACGAGCTGTCAGCCTCCACCCACAAACCCCGCTTCACCTCCAGCATTTATAATAGTGTCAAATATAAAAAAAAGTGCTTTTAATGTATAAGGTGTGTGGGGGGGGGTCACACTCAGGGGCTTGCTGTGTGAAAGGGGTCACCCGTTCAAAAGTTTGAGAACCACTGCAACTAGACTGTTCCTTCCCATCATCCCCCCCCCCCCACACACACACATACACAGACACAACTATCACTTCCTCCCACAACCGGACCGCCCCGGCGCTGTCACCCTCCCCAACAATTGCACTTCCTCAGACGGCCCCCTCCCACAATATTCCCCCCAGTCACATCACACACAATCACCCTGCAAAGACGGATTGATTGAGCCCTGGCAGGGCCCTTGTGCCTTAATCGTCGTCCCCCGCCCCCCACCCCCATGTGTGCAGCCCGGCCGGGCTGCTATGCATGGGGAAGGTGCCTGGCAGCAGCACCCAGGAGTCCACGTGTGAGTGGTGCTGAAAGTGCTCGGGCGCAGCGAGCTTTCCCCCGAATAAGGTCTCGAGCCTCCTTGGGAGCGCAACGTAGCAGCCTCCCCGGTGCCAGATCCCCCATTGCTGCGCGGGGGGCTTTGCACGCGCACCCCAGTCAGTCAGGGCTGCCGGCTGCAGCCTCCCATGCTTCTCCCACTGGGACTGCAGCAGCAGCGTGCAGCCCCCTGGAGCCCCCCCTGCCTGGTGCATGGAGGGATCACGAGTCCCTGCACCCCCCAAGCTCCCCCTTCCTGGCGTAGGGCGGGAATCAGGGTTTCCTGCACCCGCAGACTTCTCTCCCCCTTTCTGCTGTATCCGAGGAATCAGGAATGCCCCATCTTTGGTACATGGAGAAACCGGTGTTTCTGCACCCCAGACTCCCCGGTCCTCAATGCATGAGGGGGAGCAGGGGCTTCTGCACCCCCAGATTTCCGTCTGTCTGGGGCACAGGCATCAGGGCTCCCTGTCCCCGGTGCATGGGGGATCCGGGCTCCCTGCACCTCGCGGCTCCCGTTCCCGGTGCATGGGGTGCAGAGCTCCCCGGTGCATGGGGGATCCGGGCTCGGTGCACGGGGTGCAGGGCTCCCTGCTCCGCGGCTCCCCGGTGCCTGGGCCGGGCTCCCTGCCCCGGTACCTGGCTGTCAGTGAGATAGCTGAACACGAAGGAGGAGAGCTCCTCGTCCAGCAGCGCGCTGCAGTCTGGCGCCGGCTCCGCCATCTTCCAGCTCCGGCTCAGGCTCCGGCAGCGGCGGACCAAGCATGCGGCGAGCCTAGAGCAGCGCGGAGCCGGGAAGCCGGCGGGGCGGAGCCGGGCCGCTCTGCTGGGAGGAGCCACGAGCCGGCCGGCTGCAGGAGCCGGCCTGGCGGGGGAGGAGCCGGCACTGGCGGCAAGGCGGGGAGGAGGGGATCTTAGCCGGCCCGCCTGTGGGAACGGGCCCGCCCGCCGCATCGGAGCCCGGGAAGGGGCCGGGTCTTGTCCGCTTCGGGTCGCTGTCCGGAGGTTCCTGCCCCCCCCCCCCCCAAGTATGGGTCCCAGCTTTGGCTGGACTTATTCCTGGAGGTTTCATCACGTGATATCTTTAATTAAAGTTTAATCTTTAATTCCTGGAGACTCCAGGACAATCCTGGAGGGTTGGCAATGGTTCAGCCAAAGGACCCTCCCCTCTGGATAGCCTCCCCCGCGGGGATAGTTCCCCCCTGAAAGCCTCCCTGAGGGGCAAGACCCTGCCCTTGAGAGCCTCTCCCAAGGCTGCAGGCCCACCCACCCCCCACCAACAGCCTCCCCTGAGACCACCCCCCAAAGGGGCATCCCTTCTTCAAGAGCATCCCCAAAGGAGCCAGCCGCCCCCCCCCCAGAGCATCCCCCTTTCAGTTACTGAGCCCCACAGCGCCTCCCATCTGCCCCTTCCTTAGGAAGTGCCTCAGCTCGCTCCCCATTCCCCTGCTAGGACACCCTTGCATTCCACCAGAGCCAATGCCAAGCCCTGTGTGGAAGCCAGGCAGCAGAGCGTTTCTCATTGCAGGGGGCAGAGCTCTTCCCCGGGGGGCGCAGGATAGCTCCCTTGGGGTTCTGGGGTGGAGGACGCTCAGAACAGCTCTCCCTGGGCAGCCAGGGCAGGGGGCAAAACACTTTCCATGGGGTGGGAGGAAGGCAGCCCCAAAATCAAACCATCTGGGCAGGACACTGGCCTAACTCATGTAATTTCCAACTCCTCGTAGGGCTGCTCTGACGTCAGGGCCTGTGTCACACCTTTGGGCCCTGGCCGGGTTGTGAATAACACTGATGATAACCCCCAGTAATGTTAAAAAGAGCTCTCCAGGGATGAGCAAATCCTTTTGTTTGAATCTCACATCAATGACGTAAGGCAATGCTGTCCCCTCACCGCTGCATGTTGGTGCGACAGCAAACGGATGGCTCTCCAATCATGCTTTTCAATGTTCATCTTATTCCATAAAGTTCACTGCAAAAGCTGGCTGAGCCGAGCCCTGAGGGTCTCAAGCAGACAGAGAAGCAACTCCCCTCACCTTCTCTCAATCGATATGTTAGACAGAAATGGGACAAAAGCAGAAAAAAGAATAAAAATATCCATTAGTTACATGCCGCTTCAGGTCAGAAAACAGAATACAATCAATTCAAAGAGATAAGGCCAGCTATTTACTAAGGCCTGTTCTATGCACAGAGTTTGTACTGATATAATTGTGTTGTTTGGGGGGTGATTATTATTTTTTTAACTAAAAAAGTTATACTGGTACAACCCTAGTGTGGATAAAGTTATATGTATAAAGGTGCCTTACAGCAGTAGAGGTTATTTTCCTTCTGCACAGGAATAAAATCTACTGGTATAAGCCACATTTATATTGATTTAATTGCATCTGCACTAGGTAGGTTGTGCTGCTTTAGCTATACTGGCATATTGTGCTGCTTCAATGACATACTCTAATTTTTTAAATCCTTTTATTACTGGCTGAAGCACTGACTGCTGTGAGAAGTCCTTCTGACTTCAGTCGGCCTATTCATGGTAATAAACATTATGCCCAACAGTAAAAATGTTGGCAGGATTGGTCCTTTAAACTGGAGAGACCAAACTTTACAGCACCTCAGACTACATTGGCAGCATGCCAGGAGCCTGAGAATTGCACCTTGTTGGCATATAAATGCACATAGTCATTAGAATTTCTTGCACGGGCCCTCAACCATGTGACTAGCCCCTGAATATACACAATAAGGAGAGTACATAGTGACCCAAAGTGAAGAATGAAGAGGACTGAAAGGTCACCACTAACTCAGGGCTGCGTTTCGTGTGTGGTGTTCTCTCTGTCACAGTGAATGGTTTCATGTTGCAGGCACAATTTTCTGGCTTACATTTTGCTGCCCACACTAAAAGCTCTTTCAGAAATAATTCATCACTGGACCAAAATTTCATGAACATTCTAACTTCACATATCCACAAGGATTACAAGGGGGAAAAGCACTAGTTGGCAGTGCAGGCACCTAAATTAGCCGACATGAAATTGATCAGAGTAGCAACACATGCAAACTATTGGGCCCAGATCCCCAAATCCTATCAAACTGCTCAGATGAGACCATATGATACTTATGTGCATAAGCTGATTATGCAAGTAAGGGATATGTACTGATTTAGGTGGAGTGCATCATGGTTGTATTTCTCTAAATGGATTAATATAAAGTTATTGTTGTTTGAGGCCATCAGCAATAAAAATCTGTAGCTGTTGAACTTTGTCTTCGCATTGCTGTTTCAAAGGAAGGAGGAGTATTTCCAACCACTGATTAGCTCTCTGTAGAGCACATGCTTTAGGCACTATTCCATGTACTAAAATCAAGAAAAAGAAGGATTTGGCAATAGTCATTTTACAAAATAGTACAAGTTAGTCTGAGTGGTCTACAAACAAAAAACTATGTCAACACACCATAAAGAGGTTGTAGGTAGCATAGATGACCGGTGACTCCCCATACTGGAGGAGCACAGGCAAGCTAAAGGGAAGGACACATGACCACCCTATGTGCCTCCCTGGCCCAGTGACCACTCCCGCCCTGTGCCCAGCCTAGGGCCGCAGCACTCTTCCCGCCCCACATTCCCTGCGGCGGTAGGGGGGCTCTCTGTCCTTCTCTCCCTGCGCCTCCCCAACACATGTTCAGCCACTCTCCCTGGCAGCTGGGCAGGGAGCAGGACGGAGCCACTTTCTGTCTGAGAGAGCATAATAATGGTTGGCACTTTTGTAGCACTTTTCATGCATAGATCTCTAAGGGTCTCACAAAGGAAGGGATGTCCTCATTTTAAAGATGGGAAGAGACACAGAGAGGGAAATTGAAACTCAAGGTCACGTGGAGAGTTGCTGACAGACTTAGGTCTCTCAGCTTCTAGTCCTGTGCTCTATGAACTGGACAGTGCTACCACCACCACCCCTAAATCCTATATATTCAGAATGACACCACAGGGCAAGAGTGGTCAGTGAGGAGGGCAGTGCTGAAGGCTTCACAAATTAAGTGTGATTTATGGAGGAATTTAATGCACAAAAGTGGGAACCAAGTCCATGTATGATTTTATATTCTATATATGCTCCAAAGAATAAGCTAATTATAAAGTTTCAACCTTGCATCTGAATTTCCCTCAAATTGTTGATTTAAAGCCAGACCATAGTTTTATATTTAACAGTGTGTGTGTGTGTGTGTGTGTGTGTGTGTGTGAATTTTTTTTTACACATGAAAGTGTACCGTTAGCATGATTGATCAGACATGGGCTATAACACACATATCTCATATCTAGCCCACAAGGACATCGAATACATAACTAGTGTTCTGGTGTAAATCCATAGAAGAATCCATAGAAGGAAAGCTAGATAAAGCATATGCTGAGTGGATTTCTTTGTAAGTTAAATCTCTCCATGTGAAGTCTTTCCATTGATTTGAATGAGAGCTGGATTCATTTCTGAATGAGGAACTCTGCATTAGATTACATCACTGGGAGTCAGAGCTTCTGCATTCCCAGCTCAGCTTGTGACTAAAGTTGTGATTCTGGACAAGTTATTTACTGCTCCGTGCCTCATTTTTTCCACCTGTAACATGGGAATAATGATACTTCCCTACCTCACAAGATCATTGTGAGAATTAATTAACTAAAGTTTGCAAAGTGCTTTGAGATCTTCAGATGGAGAGCAGTATAGAAGAGTCAGTTATTATCGTTATGATTGTTGTTTTCCTCCCCTTAGAAATAAACCACATGGCTACATTAAAAATACCCAACTCATGGGGTTTAGGATGTGCCATTTGCATGTCATGTTGAGGCAAAAGAGTTAATCATACATAATGTGGGATTATATATACTTCTTATGGATGTAGAGTGGTTACACAACAACATTATAAGCTAATTGGTTGCCACATCTTTTTTAAATCAAAACATTTGAGTTGTGCAAGGAAAGAAAAGTAGTTGACAGTGCTCAGACTTCTTGTTTGTGTATTTATGTAACTGAAGAAATCACAGCCAAACTCATGTATAAAACAAAACGTTTTGTTAATTAAAAACAAACTTTCCCCTTTTATTCCATGCTTCAGGCAAAACCAGTTTTTTATGAATGAGTTGTGAACCCCAGAGAAATGAGGTGTTATAATGGAATGCCTGGCAGACATAGAAGAAATACCAGAGGCAACAGGATAAGTAGGGTATTGTAAAGTGATTTTTTTCTCCTGTGCTAGTGAAAGGCAGTGAAATTTCCTGGTTTATCCAAAACAAAGGGGCGAGAAGCTGTTATGTTTCTGGGTCCATCTCCTGTGAATTTCTGATACCTCAAGATCCAGTGCTATATATTCTTTGCTCTATTTGGAGCATGCCGAGTGGTCCTACAGGCCATACTGACCCAGGAGCCCACTGACTTTTAAGCTAAAAAAAATGTTCAGAACATCTTCCTCGTTCATAATTGTATGGGTTTGTGTGAGTCATGGATTATAACCAGTGTGATCTCCAAGAGTTTTACAGCCAGCTGCTGCAATGTGATGCTTGGCCCAGAGAGGCTGGGTATAATATTACCAATTTAAAGTGTGACAGGAAAAGGCTGCAAATGCCCTTTCAAAACAGCAGGACACAGAGAGCAACTAATGTCATTAGGCCACCGGTCAGGAGAGGACACAGAGTTTATATATACCATTGCCCTACCAAAGGCCAAATGTGGGACATAAAGAAGAGAGCCAATGGAAATCAATTGAGTGGGAAACACCCAAAATGCTGTGTGAACTCTCTGGCTTTGGTTTCATGTCTCAGATGCTTCTGATGCTTGTAAAACAGCAAATGTTGTAATCATTGAGTGGGCATGCAGTGAAATGCAGGGACAATCAAATGCAGATGTCCATATTATAATACTGTATGTTCTCTTGGCTCCCCCTTGGTGGGTTTCAACATGCCCATGGGGTCTGCTAGACAACTTGGGCTGGGCTCTGGCTTACCTTTCTGCGTGGGAAAAACAAAGGGATGAAGCTAGCTCAAACACCACCTACTGGTGAGCAAGAGTACCACCACCTTTCTGCCACGCCCCCACGTCCCACATCTGATCCAATAAATTGTCCAAGTCTGCAATCCTCTATCTCCTCTCTAGATGAAGAATGAAACAGTCAACAAAGTTATAGAGACAAGGTGGGTAAGCTAATATCTTATATCGGGCCAACTTCTGTTGGTAGAAAAGACAAGCTTTCAAGCTGCACAGAGCTCTTCAGGTCTGGAAATGGCCCTCAGAGTGTCACAGCTAAATACAAGTTGGAACAAATTGTGTCACATAAGGGTTTAGCATGTTGTAAGAGATCATCCAAGCTGACGTGGGCAGTTAACACCTCTGCAGTCATAGTAAAAAAGAGGGTTAGTGGGTTATAGATCATTGTTAATGAGCCATAAATCCAGTGTCTTTATTAAGTCCATGATTTTTAGTGTCTAATAAGTAATGAATTTAAGTTCCCAGGCTCATCTTTTGAAGTGCTGTTCAGGTTTCTGTTGAGGACAAGGACTGAGAGGTCAGATATGGAGTGATCATTTTGTGAAAAGTGTTCACCCATGGGTGGTATAGTGGTTTTGTCTTTTATCATTTTTCTGTGTGAGTTCATTTGAGAACATAGTGATTGTCAGGTTTCACCCACATAGCTGTTATTGGGGCATTTAGTGATCTGGATGAGGAGCACCACAGGTTGTGACAGGCAGCAGTAAGACCCATAAATTTTGAAAGGTGTGTTGTGGGGACTTCAAAAAAATTGAGGAACCATCTCCTGCACCTCACATACTCCTGAAGGGACCACCGTAAACAAGAAATCATCACATACTCCCACACACGGGAAGGAAAGAATCAGGAAACCTACCTGCAGATAATGCAAGAAACCCAAAACAACTATAAAAAAAGAACCCAATGACAGACATCCAACACAAAAATATAAAGTGGAACCAACTACAACAACTCTGCAACCCACAGAACACCACCTCTAGGAGAAACCATGACACCAAGATCCATCATATGGACATTAAATGGCACCCCAACATCATCAACTTATCAAGACCACCACTAACCAGAGGCTGAATTATCTTCCAGGGACTGAACTTCTGGCCCACCACAGAACCTGATACCATACTAATGTGGAGAACTAGAAGAATTATCTTGCCTACTCCACTGCAAATAATTATTTCACAACAGAGGCGCACCACCCACAACTACCACCATGGCCTTACTGATAGTCATAAGAAAAAACAAATCATCTGACTGGACACACCACAGTGGACAAAACCACACACTTCTTCATTATATCGATTGCTTCAGGAAAAAAATTGAGTGTGAAATCCTTAACAAACATCACATCCACCACAATCTCACCACCACTTAGAAGACTGCTGTACAATCCAAGCACCAGATAGTGATCAAACCAGCAGACCAAAAGGACACCATTATTATCTTCAACTTTGATGACTAGGTCAAGGAAGCCAACTGAAAACTCTCTGACATCACCTACTATAAAGAACTCAAAGATGCCGCATCACAATTCAATCAGAAATGTAAGGATATCATCAAATCCTTCCCCAAACAACTCCAGGAGAAAATCTACAACATCATCTCCCACAAACCCAACCCAGGGACTTTCCTAGATTCTTAAAAAAGGGAACCCAGGCAGAACCATCATATCTGGCCATGGAACTCTTACTGAAGAACACTGGGACTCATAGAAACCATCCTCAAACCACTTAGCACACAAAAGGCCAGTTTTCTGCAGGATACAATCAACTTCCTCCAGAAAATCTGCAATATTAACAACCTCCCTTAGAACACCATCCATGGCACCATGGCACCTCCCTATACACCAGCATCCCTCACAATGACGGTCTAGCTGCCTGCCTCAAATATCTACAAGACAATGGACAACACTCAGATATCCACCCCAAACACATTGCCAAACTCATCCATTTCATCCTCAACCATAATAATTTTACATAGCTCAGTGGTTTGAGCATTGGCCTGCTAAACCCAGGGTTGTGAGTTCAATCCTTGAGGGGGCCATTTAGGGAACTGGGGTAAAATCTGTCTGGGGATTGGTCCTGCCTTGAGCAGATGGTTGGACTAGATGACCTCCTGAGGTCCCTTCCAACCTTGATATTCTATTAAACAACAAACACTTTGCCCAAACCATGGGAACAGCCATGGATACTAGAATGTCTCCCCAGTATGCCAACCTCTTCATGTGTCACCTGAAGAAAGAATTTCTGGACAAATACACCATGAAACCAGTGATATGCCTGAGATATATCAATGACATTTTCATCATCTGAAGAGATGACCTATATTCCCTTACAGATTTCTACCACAACTTCAACAACCACCTCCCATTCATCAAACTCTCTCCCACACCAGCATCAGCCTCTTAGGTACCACAATCAGCTTCAACAATGGAACCCTACAGACAACAATTTACAAGAAACCCACAGATCACCACATTTACCTTCACAGATCCAGTAACTATTCCAAACACACCAAGAAATCTGTTATCTACAGCCAGACATTCAGATACCACCGATTATGCTCCGAGGAGAAAGTCCAGGATACACATTTTAACACACTTGAAACTGCTTTCACCTAAGACATTCCCCCAGAGAAGTAGATCTTATCATGGAACAGGCCACCCAAATACCCTGAGATGACCTGCTTCTATAAAGGAAAAAAAAATCTCCCATTGCACACCCATAGTTGTCACCTACCACCCCACATTGGAATCCTTACAGGTTAGCATTAAAGAATTATAATTCATCCATGATGGGGACACATCTTGAAAGAAATCTTTGCCAAGCACCCTCCTTTGGCCTTTAAACCACCACCCCACCCTTGCCAAGCTCACCATCAGAAGCAAGCTCCCCACAGACCTGGACCCACCTGCCTCACTGTCTGGAGTGGCTCACAACCAAGAGTGCCAACCTCAGGGCAGACTGTCAGGGAAGACACCCCAAGCTGGTGGTATGTTCTTTAATTAGATTTGACCAACCCAGAAACAAGTGTGAACTCCTAAAGCACTAGAACAGTCTTACCATGGAGTCCAGACAGTTCTCATGGGCATCTCAGACTATCTTGCCACCCAGGCAAGCTGGACTATGTGATAGATGATCACCTTACACCAAAAATCACAGCAATATTCAGGTTACTCCCAGTCCCAAAGGACCAGTCACATACCCCAGGTCATTTGTACTCAGATCTCAAACCAAAGACAACACCTGTAGTAACTTCTGTAATAAACTAAAGATTTATTAACTAGGAAAAGAGATAAGAGAGTTATCTAGAAGGTTAAAACAGGAAACACACACACACAAATGAGTTTAGATTTAAAAACATAATATAATGTTTTATATTCTGTAATAAGCAGCTCTATTTGTCCTTTATGGCTAAGCCATGCCAAGCAGCATGCAACCTCTTGCTTACGTTTAGGAAACTTTGACCCTCAGAGTCCAGACAGCATAAAGATTCCAGTTTTTCCTTGTCAGGGATTTTTATCCCCTCAACCTCAGAATGCAAGCTGAGGGTATGAGTTCATGTGCAGGCTTCCCCTTCCTGGAGAGCGTTAGGAATGCAGTCAATAAGGTCTCTGTCTTTTGATGCTACACATGCCTCATTTGCCTTCAGTGGGCCATCTTGTGTGCAGGATGAGCACTTTACCTTAATTAACACTTCTTTTCCCGTGTAGTGAGTTACATCAGTGGTTATCAAACTTTTTTTCCCCCGCAGACCACTTGAAAATTGCTGAGGGTCTCAGCGGCCCACTAAATGATCTTTCAAAATGCTGTTTGTATTGTAAAGTGCTTTGGATAAAAGTGCTATATTTAAAAAAAACTTAATAATAATTAACGTTTTTTGTTTTACAAATAAAAGCACAAACTCGTATTTTAATAACAGTAGTCTTACCTTTCTAATATGATAGATGTGTCTTCTCTCCCCTGCTGCGGCAGCCCCTGAGCTGGGGCTGGGATGGAGGGAGGGTCTCTCCCCTGCTGCGGCAGCCCCCGAACTGGGGCTGGGAAGGAGGGAGGGTCTCTCCCTCTCTCCCACACCGCAGCAGCCCCCAAGCTGGGGCTGGGAAGGAGGGGGGTTTCTCTTCCCCGCCACAGAGCTGAGGCTGGGAAGGAGCGCTGTCTCTTCCTGGCAGCCGCAGCCCTGGAGCTGGGGAAAGTCACCTCTTTCTCTGGCCGCCACTGCCTTGCACATCCCAAATTCCCCCCACCCCCTCTTCTCACCCCACTGCCCCCTCTCACCTACCTCATAATCCCCCCAAGGCCACCACCCCACCTTACATGTGCGTCTTCTCCAGGGTCCAGGCACCTAATTAGTGGAGCCACCCCTGCGCGACTCCATTAATTAGGTAGATGGCCTTTCATTCTTTCATGTGTGGCTGCCAGGGCCGGCTCTAGGTTTTTTGCTGCCCCAAGCAAAAAAAAAATTTGGCTGCCCCCCGTCCCAGCCCTGGGCTCCCCCCTGTACCCTCCTGCTGCCTCAATCCTGGGCTCTCCCCCCACTGACCCACACCCCCTGCCGCCCCAGCGCTGGGCTTCTCCCTTTCCTCCCCACCAGTGCCCTCCCCACCCTGCTGCTGCCGCCCCAGCCCTGGGCTCCCCACCAGTGCCTTCCCCCCCCACCCACACACACGTCCTGCCTCCCCAGCCCTGGGTCACTGGTAATGCTCCCAGGGCATGTCATTCAGCAGGAATTTTGGATGTGCACAAAACACAGACAGGATTGGTTCCCATATAGTTACAGAGCTGCAGTAAAGTGGAACAATTTTCAGCTTGTGTGATTGGAGGATATCTGGATGCATATTATAAGACTGTCCTCCATAAATGAGGAAAAGTTGAGGTGCCTTTATTATTCTTTTGTTCCACTCTTTCTTTCTATGGGGAATTTGCCAATGCAATATCACTGTCTTCCTTTTAAACAAACAAAAAGGCAATGGCTGTTGAAAATAGCAATTCCAGTGCTAATAAGCATTTCTTGCTCAATTTTATCCTGCTTTTTCTACAGCAAGTTACAGTGGATCAGTATATTTGATTTGGGAGAAATGAAGTAACAGCTGCCCAAACTGAGCTTGAGCACTCCTGAATTTTGAGGTGTTCAAATCTGGAAGGCAGGTGCTGGGGGGGGGGGCAGATCTGTGGGCTCCACGGGGGAGCATGGCAGCAATGTGTCTGGAGCTGCATGGAGCCAGACATGCTGGCCTGAGTGGCACGGTAAGGGGGCTGGGTGTTGGAGAAGGGGTAGGGGGTTCCAGGGGGCAGTCAAGGGACAGGGAGCAGGGGTGGTTGGATGGGGCAGAGGTTCAGGGGGGCAGTCAGGGGACAGGCAGCAGTAGGATAGGCATGGGAGTCTCAGGGGTTTATCAGGGGACAGGTAGGGGGTGGGGTCCTGGGGGTCTCAGAAGGGGGCAGTTGGGGACAAGGAGAAGGGAGACTTAGATAGGGGCTGGGATCCCAAGGGGCAGTTGGGGCAGGGGTCTTGGGAGGGGGCAATCAGGGGACAAGGAGCAGTGGCATTTAGATAGGGGGTGGGGTCCTGGGGGGCTGTTCGGGGGAGGAGTCCCAGAAGAGGGGTATCAGGGGACAAGGACCAGCGGTGTTAGATAGGGGGTGGGGATCCTGGGGCGCAGTTGGGGCAGGGGTCCGGGGCGGGGGCAAACAGGGGCTGCGTGCCGGGAATCAAACGGCTCTGGGCTGCCCGCAGCCGCGGGGAGCCCTGAGCCCTTTAAATCCTAGCCGGGGCTGGGAATCTCTGCGGGCAGCCCAGAGCCCTCTGACTCCCCGGGGCTGGGATTTAAAGGGCTCTGCGCTCCCCGCGGCTGCCGGCAGCCCAGAGCCTTTTGATTCCCGCCCCGGCTGGGATTTAAAGCGCTCTGGGCTCCCTGCGGCTGCGGGCAGCCCAGAGCCCTCTGACTCCCGGCCGCAGCCGGGATTCAAAGGCAGGGCCGCCCCAAGTAGAGCGCCGAATTGCCACCCTGGGCAGGGGGGAGGGGGCGGTCCGTGTGCCCTTAGGGCAGCAGGCGCGTTTCCGCGGCAGCGGCAATTCAGCGGCAGCTTCTATGTTTAGCTGAAGCCGCCCTGGACAGCTAAACATAGAAGCTGCCGCTGAATTGCCGCTGCCGCGGAAATGCGCCTGCCGCCCTAAGGGCACACGGACTGCCCGCCGGCGGCGGCAATTCGGCGCGCTACTTGGGGGCAAAACAAGGGGGACTGCCGCCCCTTGGAGAATGCCGCCCCAAGCACCAGCTTGGAACGCTGGTGCCTGGAGCCGGCTCTGGTGGCTGCTCAGGCACCTTAGAGGGAACTATCCATGGACCACCTGAATGGAGCTCACGGACCACTGATAGTCCACAGACCACAGTTTGAGAACCTCTCAGTTACATAATTACGGAGGTTTACAATGCAGATACTCAGTATAACTTTCTACCATGGGATACAGATATTATAAGTAGGATTAATACATGCAGCATCCTACAAGTATTCCATAAAGTCTAAACACATTCTAACACCACTAATATCTATTTTAACTATACTAACCCACAGGTGAGCCAGACTGGTTTCCAGCTCAGTGTTCAGTGAGGCTTTGGACCTTTAGCCTGAGCTGGCACTTGGTCTGCCAGTGTCACACCACCAATTCAAAGTATCATCAGACACTGCCACAGCAATAGATTCAAAATCTGCAGATATATCTCCACTGACCTGTATTTTGTGGGTGAAATCAGACAATCACTGATCTGTATGATGCTCAATACAACTTGCAATACACCTTTCAAAATTCATGGGTCCTACACACGCCTATTACAACATGTAGTGTACCTCATCTAGTGCCCTAAATGCCACAACAACAACTTTGTGAGTGAAACCAGACAATCACTGCCCTCTCGAATGAACTCATGCTGAAAAACGATAACACTGTATCACCCAGGGCAAACACTTTTCACAAAACAATCACTCCATATCTGACCTCTCAGTCCTCATCCTCAACCGAAACCCGCACAACACCTTAAAAAAATGAGCCTGGGAACTTAAATTCACAACTTTGTTAGATACTAAGGCCTGATCTACATTAAAAAGTTAGGTCGACTCAGCTACATTGCTCAGGGGAGTGAAAAATACATACCCCTGAGCTACGTAGTTAAACTGACCCCATCCCCAGAGTAGACAGCACTAGGTTGACAGAAGAATTCTTCTGTTGACCTAGCTACTGCCTCTCAGGGAGGTGGATTACCTACGCCAACAGAAGAATCCCTCCGGTTGCTGTAGGGAGTGCCTACACTGAAGTGCTACAGGGGTGTAACTGTACCACTGTGGTTTTCAAGTGGAGACAAGCCCTAAAAATCATGTACTTAATAAAGAAGCCAGATTTATGTGTCATTACAACAATCTGTAACCCACTAACCCGCTTTTTCCTATGACTGCAGAGTTGTTAACTACCCACTTCACCTTGAACAGTCTCTCACAACATGTTAACTCCTTAGGCTAAGCAATCTGTCCCATCTTGTATTTAGCTGTGACACTCTGAGGACCTTTCCCAGCGCTCAAGAAGAGCTCTGTGTAAGCTTGAAAGCTTGGCTCTTTCACAACAGAAGTTGGTCCTATAAAAGATATTACCTCACCCACCTGTCTCTCTCATATCTTAGGACCAACACAGCTACAACAACACTGCAGTCAACAATACTGGTAGTTAAATGCTCATCGAGGAGCATCTGAGCTAACCTCTTAGGGAAAGGAATGGGACAGATCACACCTCTCAGTGCTATTGTTCCAGGTTCTCTGCACACACATGTAGACAGGACTTGTAGCTGTGCTGCTGTAGCATCCGGAGTGTAGACATCGCCTAAGTTCATATTTTAGAGGTTTTCTCCACAACCATATGAGCTAGAGACTAGCTTTTTTAAACAAATGAAAAATCTGGAGAACAAGCTAGTACCTTCAGAGAGGTTCCAGTCCGGTGTATAGGTGCGTGCCAGCTGTTTCCAGGCCCTGCAACTAAGCACTTGTTTGCATTGGGGATTCTTGAATTGTTTTGAAGCTATCATTTTATCTTTAACAGTTAGGCCAGGTCTCTCCCACAAACTTCTGCCGGCATACCTACGTCCATCAGGAGTCTGAAGAAGCATGACCCGTGACCAACATAGCCAGTAAAAGCCCCTAGTATAGATGCAGTTATACTGGCAAAGCTGCTCTGTTTTCACTATAGCTGAAATAAATTATATTGGCAAAAGCACAGTTTTGCCAGAATAAACCATGTCCACCCTAGCACTGCTTTGCCAGTAGAGTATACCAGCACAGCACTATCTGCATAGAGCTCCTAGTGTAGACCTGACTAGTGTTTGAATTCCATCTGGATGATCTAGTGGGATGTTAGAAATTTAGCTCTTGGAGGTTGCGGTCCGAGGCAAAACCCATCGATTCTAAAGACCAAAACAAAGGCAGGAGAGCCTGCAGCAAAGTACACAAGAATACAATACACTTGTACAGCACTGCCATACAGTACAGTTCACCTAATTTTACATAGTGACTTTCTCAAAAATATATCTCAACACACTGTTTATAGCATTAAAATAATATATGTACGGAGAAAAGAAATGGAGAGATGCAGAGGCAACAGAGTTAAGGGAGGGTTTTATTGAGCTATTAAAATAGATGGGGAGTTCCTGAGGCAGAAGTTCACAGGATGATGGAGTTTTCAGAGAAGAAGGCTAGTAAAGTTGACTCTTATGTGTCAGCTCATGTTAACAGCCATCCGTCTGGTCTGAGAGATTATGCTGAGGCCACTGACTTCTTTCAGTGGCAACTTATGGCATTTGAGCGACTCGCAGACGAGTATGTGAAGAAACAAACAACAGCTGAAGCAAGGCTGGTCTTTCTTAATGAGTCTTTCTGCTGGCCTTGGCCTGGTACACTAGGGCATACACGCGCCTTGGGATTGTGGGTGATTGTAGGTATATGTGAGGGAACAACGCAAAGTTGTTAATAAAGGGCCCAGTTTTGCAAAGTGCTCAGCCACTCTGTTCCCTGTGAAGTCCATGGGATTTGAAGAGGGCGGCACATTGCAGAATTTGGCCCTGTTTTTGAATATTTCCCCATGCGTGGTGTGTTTCTTTTCCTACTACAGTATGGTCATGCCCTCCATGTGCTCTCAGTAAGCTTTTGAGGCAGGTTCTTCTGGAAATCTCACACAGCTCCCAGTTGGTAAGAAGCCCTAGTTTCTGATAGGGTAAAGGCCAAGTCAGAAAGCCAGTTATGCTGGGGAGGCCAGTAGAAATCAACCTTATTTCATATGACAGTATAAATGGATAGCCATAATACTGGGCCCTAGCCCGCACCTTTCTCTTGGTGCCAGTCATTTCTGAAGAGGGGATACTCCAATTGCCCTGTACCTGAGAGCAAGACGCCTGCCCTGTCCCCTTTTAGTTTTCCAGGCACCAATACCTCCCACCTCATTTGCCCTACCAGCGTAGTCAGACATCAGCTGATTCTTCTCCAGGATTTGTAAGTGTAGACAAGCTCCCCTTGTTTCTAAGGGGCAATTTCCCAGGGACGCAGGCCATCAAAGCATGCAGCTCACTGCAGCCTGTTTCTTTAAATCTGAGACGAAATCAGGAGGTTTATGTTACCCTAATTACAGGGTTGTAATGGTACTGAACAGCCACATCTTTATCTGTGCAGTTTTCTGCGTCCTTGCCTGACTCCAAGGCACTGACCTTTCCCTTTCATTTCTACTTTAGATCACTGACCTCATACCCCTCTAAAGCAATTTGTTCCTTTGAAGGAGATCTAGGTGGATAAAACTAGAAAGCTATTTACTTTTAGTGACCAAACACAGCAATCTCCCAGTGTACATTACACTAGCTCTCTCTCACTCACTCTGGACGAACTCAGCTTACCCTGCTTTACTGTACCACTGCAGGCTGTTACACTCGACTTATGGTGTCTGTCATATTGTATTGATGTCATCTTGCTGTAACCTAGTAATGCTGCCTTGCTCATTTGATCCTGCTGTAGGTCCCTTCCAAGCAGTATCTCTTAGCTTCTCCTACAATCAGATTGCTTACCTGGCCAGTCTCAGTGGTTAATAATGTCATGTCATGCAACAGCGGCCACATCATCTTTCCATTTGTCACTCTTGTGTATTTTGTATTTGTCTCCAACAGAGGATCAGCAGCTTCAACTCCAATGTCCCTGAATGCATGAGGCCAACTTATTCAGGCAGAGCTGGGACCTGTCACCTGGGAACCCCTTGGGCTGACCTGCTTGTCCTGGGGAAGTCTTGGTCTTACTGAGAACCATGCTGAGTGGCAGGCAATGCAGCAAAGTCTGAGCCCCTCCCATCTGAGCAGGAATCTCCTTCCCTTTAATAACCCATATAGATCTTGTCTCCACATTCCTGCACACAGCATGGGCCCACTGGTGCCATCAGAGAGCCAGACAGTTTGGAAGGCAAATAAACATGCTATCTCAGCCCGGAGAGGAATAAAACTCAAATCCCACAGGCGCTAGAGCAGCTCAGTAAAAAGGTGTCTCCTAGCCTTTATCTGGATATATCCTGCTCCCACTGAAGCCAGGGAGAGTTTTACCATTGATTTTAACAGGAGCGGTACCTGGTCCTTTGGGCCTGATACAGCAAGGCACCGAGTCCCCTCAGACCCCATTGGACTCAATGGGAGTTGCAGGCTCTCAAGAGGCACTGAAGACCTTCTCAGATCAGACTCCAAAACTAATCACTGAGGGCAGGGCCCTTGTCCTCCTTTGAATCATGTTGAGCGCTGAGCTCTCCACTGAGTGTTCAACAAATAATAGCGAATAATAATAATCCAGTTCCTAATCAGTCACAGGAGGCACAAGCAGCTTGCACGTCTGGCTCAGCATTTCTAGTGCAGGTGTCCACAGCAGGGGCAGGGGCACACACGGCCATTTGCAGAATGACCTAAGTATTTCACAGCCAATTCGAACCACAGGCAAAATGCCCTGGTGGGGTGAGAGGCTACGAAATGCTGAGGTTTGTCTCCGGGTGGCTAGGGTGGGACCTGCCCTGGGTGGGGACTAGCACTCAGCCAAATGGGATGAAGTCACCAAGGGCAGGCAGGGAGGGGGAAGTTTTCCGAGTGTATATGTTAATGTATAAATGAGGCTCGTGCATATAGAAATCCCTGTGCATGCTCTCATTTTTCTATGTATACCGACATTTCTCTCTGCACCAATACCCTGGGGTGCACTGACAGCCTGGTGTGTGCACAGGTGTCTTCTCATGCATGCAGATGTCTCCATGCACGTTGATATCTGAGTGTGCATGGTGCCATCTCCATGCCAGTGTGCACCAGTTCTCCATGCCTAAACTTAACTCAGTCCTTATCAATAGAGATAGCTGCTGTTTATCTGCTTTCAGGTTTTAATTGTGTTCTCTAGGGCTTGCGATGCTTTTTTGTGGCCAAAATTTGGACCCCAAAGAACTGTCTCCCAGTCCCCACTCTTCTCTGGTCACCGTGGCCCCAGAGCACAGAAATTCCATGCACCTCTCCTTGGGGGGTTGGGTTGGTTTTTATCTGAGTGCTGAGATAACTGTTTTCCTTCACCTCCCTCTGTTTATCTATCCCCCTCTGAAGGAGCATCATTATCTCATGGAACAGACCCTTGCTCCCTCCTCAGTGTCAGCAAATGCTGAATGGGTAAGACAAATGAAGGAAGCAGTGGTGGGATCCAGCTCGCTGTGGAACTAGGACTTCTTGTTCTTTAAACTGCAATTGTTGGCAATGCCATCCCTAGGCGCCATCCCATTCCTTATGGCTCAGGTCCCAGAGCTATCAGCAGCTAGTCCGTATCCCATTTTACTAGAGCAAAGAGCCTAAGACTCTCATTAGCCCCAACTTTAGATACTCCCTTCCCTTTTCTTTATATTTGCTCTTAAAAGTCCTGGCCCCATCACTGTGCTGACCTAGAATAATCATTCTGAATGACCGGTACATGCATTGCCGTTATTGGCACAGCAGGCTTCTGGGCAGGGTCGCTGGACATGCCATCCCTCCCTTAATGATGGGCTTGGGTCCCAGGGCCGCTATTACCTACCATCCCATTTGCTTGTGCCTTCTCTAACCTTCAGACCACTCCAGACCCCAGTATCATGAGCACTTTTGTAGGCTAGAGCTTGCATAGTTGAATAGAAGGCCACTCGTCACTACAGCCAAAGTCACACGGTATCTCTACACTGCAAGAAAAACCCTGTCCAGGTGACTAAAAATCTGCAAGCAACTATCATTTTTTCCCCTCACCCTCCCACCTTGTCTGGATTCCCAAATCCTCCCCTACTTACTGTTTGTCTGACTCCTTCCAAAGAAACCCCTTATATATATAATGTGTGTGTGTGTGTGTAAATATTTACTGTTTAGTACAAAGGATGACATGAGCTAACTTCCTAATAACTAGGGTGACCAGATAGCAACTGTAAAAAAACGAGACAGGAGGTGTGGGGTAATAGGCACCTATATAAGAAAAAGTCCCCAAAAACGGGACTGTCCCTTTAAAAATGGGACAGCTGGTCACCCTACTAATAACCACATCATAACATTCAGCACAAGATAGTGTGCTGGATACCACTGGAGCTAGTAGCATTGCTGTGCACTCCTCTGCATGTAATACGTTATTACAGAAGCAAGCTCACATCGTTACTACATTGAGCACATATCTTTGTCTATTTCTCTCTTCTGTACACCGTAGACCTGATTGTCAAAAAGTTAGGCAGACAATTGCATATCTATTTTGCATGCACACTTACCACAACTGTGTGCACAGATCAAGCGATTCCATGAACAAAGCCAATAGTGTTTTGCATAAAAACAAATACCCAATTTTCACATTTAGCTGGGGGTAATTGTGTGAATAAATTAGACATGGAATTGCATGCACATTTATGCACCTAATTTTTTCAAATCAAATCTCTCTCTCTCTTGCTTGCCCCCCCCACACCACAGATGCAAAAAACAGGATCTAGAGAAGCAACAACAACTATTCTTACAAGCTAAGGTATAGGAATACAGAGTGTACGGTATAGAAATTTTGCTATTAGCAACCCATGGATGGTGATACAAAGAAAACTTAAGGATGCAATAAATTGGGTTTGCTCAAAATAGTTTACCACCAAAGAAGAGCATTATAGACACCAGAATAAGAGGGGGAAAGGCACTGTTGGAGAAATGCCTGTTTCTGCTCTGCTAGAGCAAACAGATTGTAAACTCTTTGGACCAGAGACCATCTCTTCCTCAGTGGATTTTACATCGTTAATGCTTGATAAATAATACATATTAATAACAAAATAAGAACCATCCATCATCCATATGGTCCTTAAAACAAACAAGAACCAATTGTTTTCTTAATTTCCAAAATGGTTGGTTAGCCTTTTAAATTTATTTTTCTTTTTGGTTCTCTCTGGCACAGACATATAGAACTCCGCAGAAAAGGCAGCTCTCCTTGTACTGCTCGCCCCTCCAGAAGCAGAAAGCACTGGCAATCTTAGGAGAGCAGATGTTCTTATGTGAATTACAACCCAGAGGTTCAGATTTGAAGAAGCAGGCCTTGTCTGCATTCTGGTTTTAGCTACCAGTGCGGTTACCCCGATGTAGCTGCAGCAATGCAAACCCTTAGTGCAGAGAACTGGGGTAAACCATTAACTGGGGTAAATTGCCCCACTCAAGTCAGGGTTTATACAATGCAGTGCATCTACATGAGGGCTTTCACTGGTACAGCTACAGCAGTGTAACTATGCCAGTGGCCAAACCCCCAGAGTAGAGAAGGCCATAGGTAAGATTCCAAATGATGAGGTGTTTTTCCTAAAGGAACTTCTGAAATTGTCATAGTTCTCCCATCACTGTTGGTAAGTTTACACAGTGCTTAGAAGTTACCTCCCTTTGTTTCAGAGGGTTGTGGAGGGTTTGCTCAGCTGTGCCTGCAGGTCTTTGGCTGGAATGCCAAGGGCTGACAAATAAGTTGTGATACACTTGAAGTAGCCCTATATGCCTGTACACTGCATAGGGCCTTGCGTATGCGTACAGTACAGTGAAGCTACATATAGGTTATTACCAAAGCCCAGGGACTGCATATACTGCTTGTTAGTACTCTGCTTGGGCTCACAGAGAAGAACCAATTAAAAGCATGGAATAATGGTCAAAGGAGGAATGCATACAGAGCTGCAGTTTGGAAAAAGGCCAATTAAGACTATAGAATTCGGCTCATAGCCATAAATGTGTCTCTACCATCTGTCTTTGCTGCATCTCCAGTTGCACTTTTGTCCAGTGTTCTCAGTGTCGTTTCATTCAAAGTGTCATATCAGCAGAAGCGGGTCTGGTCCTTGGGATCCACGCCTGGACATCTGAGGTGGCCCAATGAAGCAGTGAGTCAGTGATCAAGAGTTGACCTAGGCTCGGGAAGAGCTAGTAGCCTATGAACATGGAGCAGAAGGAAGAATCTGGGAGGAGGTGGGATGTGGGTCAATGACGTTTGGAGAGCTCTCAAATACCACAATAATGGTATGAAATGAAAATGGGGTGCAGCAGTACAAGAACCTGAACACAATACAAGTTTTCAAGATCAGCGTCCCACTTACGCTCAACCCAGTCTTGGTGTCTGGGCTTTCCCCACATTCTCACACATCCTGGATATTTTACCCGCAGGGAGTTTAGTGAGTATCTTACAACCTCTATCACAGAAGCACTCCCTCTGGTTGGGAGAGCATGCGAGCAAAGCTTATGCTAGTCTGGAGCCTGGATGTGGTATGGGACTTAAATGTATCATAATTGCTGGTTCTTTGCCCTCTACGGATGAGACACAGAGCAAGAACCACCCTTTAGTTGTCTCTCGTATTCGGTTCACTTTCCTGTCTTTTCCCACTACAGTGTGGTTAAGAATGAACCAATATACTAGACTTCAAATAACCAGTGTGTCCAAACTCATGATGCATTCTGATCCTGGGGGCAGATTTTTTTGGTCTCATAACATAACTTCTCCACATCATCATTCCACCCTCTCCCCTCCTACTCTTCACAGTTCCCAACATGGACTGTTGGATTCTTGTTTATAAAGTTATTTGTTATTCTTAGAATCTGAGATTAGAGCTCAGAAATGATCCCATGGTGCCCATCTCCTGGGGTCCAGTACAGGATTGTTCACTACACAATATTTTCTAGCACTTTGTCCTGTCTAGTTTTAGCTGACCCAAGTGAAGGGGCTTCTACCACTTCCCTTGGGAAAACTAATACCGTTCACTGTCCAGAAGCTTTCCAGCTTTATGTTACCCTTGTTTTATTCTTGCAAAGCAGCATCGGAGGAGGGGACACTCTTTGTGTTATTCAGTATAATTGTTCTCTTCTTTTTTTAATAAAATGTAAAGTCATGTGCTGCCTGTAGCTTCCCAGTTGGGTCAATCTCAATTATTGCAGCCCGAATGATTCTTGGGTAAAATCAGGTTTCTGTGAATTGTCCCTCAACTTTCTCTTTAGCCCGTCAGTTGCTGGTTTTCTTGAAATTTTCTTTCTTAGGCATTCTGGGTACACAAACATTGTACCATGTCTGTGACAGTGCCCCCCATAAGGCTTTATGGAAATATGCTTATGAATGTATATATGGCATAACTGGAATATGGTTTATGCTTGTAGCAGGGTGGACACCTGCTCCTGCCCTGAAAGGCTTAAAACAATCAAGAAGAGGGCAAGAAGCCTGGGCTGATTAGGGAAAGTAGGCTCAGCTGTGGCCAGGTCCCAATCAGGCCCAGCTGGTCCCTATAAGAGGCAGTGAGCCAGGAGCCCAGGCAGTCTCCCTCTGGCTGTAGAGGGAGAAGGGAGTGGCTGCAGGGAGCCAGAGACAGGGTACCTAAGTGGACCAGGGCTGGGGAGCTCCAGCCTGGAAAGCTCCAGGCTGCAGCCTAGCAGAAGGCCAAGGGGTACTGGGGGTTTCAGAGGGCAGCCCAGGGATAGGCCAAGACAGCAGGTCCAAACCTTCCTTGCCAGTAATGAGTAGGCTGATACTGCAGTCTGCCCCAGGGTGTGCGGCTAGATGATGACTGGCAGTAGCCTTATACTGAGGTGAGGTGGGAATAGTGGGTGGGGAGGGGAGACACTAAGACTGAGGGGTTACTGCCAGGGGGCAGCACCCCAGGTAAAAGGGCACCAGGGTCCAGGGAGGGACACGGGGGCCAGAGGACAGGCAGATCACTGGCCTGCAGAGGGTGCTCTGGAGCTGGAACAAGCTAATTCCCGGAAGTCACCAGCAGGAGGCGCCGCAGGGGTGAGTCTGCTCGTCTACAATGCTACATATGGCATGTAACATATCTCTGTAAAGCTTGTGATCTACTGAATCTATTCATCCTATTTGTGTACATGTGTCGTTATTGTATTCAAAGTTATGAATATTGGCTGTGTACTTGCTTGATTTTTAAGTAGTCTTAGTAAAGCATTTGGTCAGCTTCTTGAGAAAGGAACATGCAAATTAAATGCCCAATCAAGAAGCAATTAACAGACAATGGATCTTGGAAAGCTCCAATCCACATTAGAAGTCTACATGAGGATGTTCAAGATAGCATGTGAACAATGGCTGCTGCCTGTAAAAACTGAGTCATGCATGGACATGTGATTTTTCCCAGGTGACTCCAAAACTCCATCTTGGAGCTGGACTTTGCATAGGGGAGAGGAGGGGGTCTCCACCCACAAGAGAAAGTCTATTTAAGCCCATGGGAGACACCTCAATTTGGTCTTCAGCTGGCTAAAGAGAGAGCCTCTCCACTTCCAAGGATACCTGAAAGAAACTGGAACAAAGGTCAGTAATTACAGGGGGTGTGAGTGATTGCTGGACCCAGACTAGAAGGAGACTAATCTGTAAAAGGAAGCTTACTGGAACTTCTCTGAGGGTGAGATTTTATCTGTATTCAGTTTTATTACTGTATTAGGCTTAGATTTGTGTGTTTTTTATTTTATTTTACTTGGTAATTCACTTTGTTCTGTCTGCTATTACTTGGAACCACTTAAATCCTACTTTCTGTATTTAATAAAATCACTTTTTACCTATTAATTAACCCAGAGTATGTATTTATACCGGGGGGGGGGGGGAGAGCTGTGCATATCTCTCTATCAGTGTTATAGAGGGCGAACAATTTATGAGTTTACCCTGCATAAGCTTTATACAGGGTAAAATGGATTTATTTGGGGTTTGGACCCCATTGGGAATTGGGCATCTGAGTTTTAAAGACAGGAACACTTTTCAAGTTGCTTTCAGTTAAGTCTGCAGGTTTGGGACATGTGGTTCAGACCCTGGGTCTGTGTTGGAGCAAACTGGTGTGTCTGAGTCAACAAGACAGGGTGCTGGAGTCCCAAGCTGGCAGAGAAAGCAGGGGCAGAAGTAGTCTTGGCACATCAGTTGGCAGCCCCAAGGGGGTTTCTGTGATCCAACCAGTGACAATGTCATCTACATCAGTCTAGTTAAAGCAGCACAACCCCCTGACCCCTTTGTGCAAAATGAGCTATACTGGCAAAACTGCACTTTTGCTGGTATAACTGCATCTACGCGAGGGGCTTTGGTCAATGCAGCTCTGACAGCAAACATCTGTAGTGTAGACCTGGCTGCAGCTATACCAGTATAACGGATCCTGTATGGGAAATGGAATCAGATATACTTGTTTAAAGCAGCTTTATATCAGTATAACTGCATCCACTCTGGGAGATGTACAGTTATAACTAATCTGGTAAAAATGACACCCCAAACCACCATTATACTGCCACCAACACCGTGTGTAGACTAGGCCTTAGACTGTGCCCGCTGCCAGAATCTTCAGCGCCTGTGGTCATTGTCAAGGAGAAGTAATGCCCCAAACCTTGGTTTCATTTTTAAAGGGTTTTACCAAATCCAATGTGACCCATAATGTTTTCATGAGAGTAAAAACAAAAACATCAATGCAGCACTTTTCAAAACTGTAAGCATTCCGCAGAAATGGGAACCCAACCATAAACGCATGGAGCTACGGGCTGAGAACTGGCCCACAAAAGTGATGACAAAGAAAATGTGAAGCTGTGTCTAGTGTCACTGTCCAGTCTGAGTCATTTAATCTTGTAAATTACAATATGGGTGAGGAACATAAGGTCCAATTATTTTTAAAGGTAGAACATTCCATTAGGGATGTATATTCCTGTAAAAATTGTGACTGCAAAGCAAAATTACACTCTTCTTGTTAACAACAGAGGTATGTTTTCTGTATACTTGCTATTTTACAAAAGTTCAGTAGACTTTTATTGTATTTATTGTGTGAGTAAATGAACAAAATGCCATATACGGATGGTGGAGAGTAAATTAGGTTGTTAAAATCCTTTGTTTTATTGATAATCTATAGTTGTTTTAATAATCTAAGATTTTGATGGTTTAATCTTACATTAGTAAGTGATAAGGAATTTTATTTAACCATATGGGGCTAGATTTTCAGACATCATACGCAAACGCATGCATAGAATTTATGTGCTACTGAGTGCACTAATCATGGCAAATGATTGCATCTGCATTTGCCTGTGCAGTCCTGGTAATTGCACCAACTTAGCTGTGCACTTGCACAGCATTTTACGTGCCTATGTGCTCCCCCTACACTGTCTGACTTACATTGTCTGAAGATTCAGGCCATGAGCTTCATCTTGCAATTGTCCCTTTAAAATTCTTGTTCTCTTTCTTCTCTGGGTAGCTCCTGTTATAAGTTTCTTCTGTTTGGATCCCCTGATTCAAAAACAAGAATGTATCAAATTGGGCAGAAGAAAGAGAGTTTGATTAGGAAATGGAGCTCGTCCATTTGCCAAGTGTCTCAGTTATTCCTTCTAGTGCTTCTCTCTTTGTTAGTGTGAGGGTTGGTAGGTTGTGGAAGATGAGAATTTAATGAATGTCCTTGCAGACAATAATAACAAGCCTTTGACTTTCACACAGTAGCACTTCTCCTCCTAGGAGCGCTAAGGTTTATTCTTCTCTGGCTTTTTACTATTTGGGATAATAAAGTTTTAGCAGTGGAATCTCCTTGGGGAGGCTGGGGAAAAATAATCATTTTTCTTAAATTGTAAGGGGATGGACCATGTCTGCCTCATGCTGAGCTGCACCTAGCACAATTCTGGATACAGCCTCTTGGCCGCACCTTAGTGCAAATAATAATAAGTTAATAATAGTCCCACTCATCCAGAAGGATCTCAAAGCACTCCACAAACTAAGGGCAAAAGCACCGCTGAATGCAGCTGCCACTGGGTAGGAGAGTGGCAGCCAGATGGCACATAGCACACTGTACTGGCATGTGGGGGAGGGGAATTTTGGCCCAGGATCTCAGGGCAAACTCCTGTGATTATGAAAATGTGTCCTCGGACCATTTCCATGCAAAGCAGAGAGGGCTTCAGTTTGTCAGGACTCATTCCAAAGGCTTGGCTTCCTCTGTTTGGAGTTCTGATGAAGTCCGATCATTCTGTTGCCATAGCCTGGCCTGGCCATGAACATGCCTTTATGGTCACTTTTGCCTTCCCACCTTCAGACATCACCTGTTTCCAATGCAATAAAATCCAATAAAGGCCTCGCATTTGGCACCGTCAGCTGGAGGCGAGACAACGTTCAAGGAGTTCCTCCAAGCACAATTTCCTTTGTGATTTTTTTTAGACTTGCTTTAGTTTCAAGTGAGAGTCCCATGATAGACAGCATGCAAATGCTGCTTCAGCGGAGCAGAGTGCTGATGCGGCTAGAATACACCGAAGCTTAGGCTAGAATTCACAAATATTCACTGAAATTCCAGGAGTGGTTCCCTCCCTTCCACCACATGGGTACCCTTTATTACTAGCTATTTGCAGACACCTGTGTGAACATTTGGGAGGAAAATGGTCGCTGGATGTGTAAATTCCCATAGTCATCTGGGAACAGGAGAATTCCTTATTCCTCAGCATCCTCCTCCTCATTGAAGTTTTACTAATCCAATCAGGGAGCAGGGACAAACCATGTGACTTAGCTGACCAGTCACAACCCTTCAATAATGAAGAATCCAAGGGAACAGACCATGAGCAATAAATGGGCTCAAAATTGTTTGTGCAAATTATCCCCTGACCTGTGATGAATAATGATCAGGGCTGGATTACAAACATCTTGCAAACGTTGCAGAAGGCTAAATCAGCTGACTGATTTATGTGCAATGAAATTGCACCAGTTCTCACTGCATCCCTCAGTGGGGATGGCATGTGCAGTTGGCCTCAACGGGTTTTTGCTTTTAACTACCGATCGGGGGTGCATGAGCCAGGGGCCACTACATTTCTGTCTGAAGCTTGCATTGCCCCTCAGAACAAAAACAAAACCATAGAGTCCAGTTTCAGATATGCCCATGTCCATGGCCCATGCGGATCCCCTACTGATGCGTGTGAAGATGCTTGCAGGGGCCAGCTCCCCAGGTTTGCCTATGCAGATGGGGGGAGACCTGCATGCACAATTTAGGCAATTCCTTTAGAATGTGGGCCCAGAGGGGGTGGAGGTTTTTAAGCCTCTCAAACTGGTCTGTCTCAGCTGTTGATCTACAGACATACTCCCGGCAGTTGCCCAGTGCTGCTGTACGTGAGGAACAGCTGAGAGGAAAAGAGCGAGAGAGCTAATGCACTAGCATCCAGCAGGGCTTCCCAGCTGCTCCATCTAACTGCTGCTGAAATGATTTCACATCTTGTCTGGGACGGGCCCGGAAAATCACTTCCCCGGTAATATCTAATAAGAGCATGCCAGTGTCCCATCCTCCAGGTGCACTCCAGTGGAAAGAAAAGGGCTGGAGTCAGCAGCTGAGCTGTCTCTGACTGACTCACTCCGCCTGCATGCTCTTGGGTGATGCAGGCAGCGTGTGATCTCTGCCGCACAGAGAATGCTGCGCTCACAGGGAGTCTCTCATTGCTCAGACACTTTATTCACACTAAGCCATTGTGCCAGGTGGGTGCCTTCCATTCAGCTGTCACAGGATGAGTTGCTCTGCCCACTGCCTGCTCTGCTGTGGGGCTGGCCTCCCTTGATCCCAGAACCCTCCTGGATGGCTCTTGTGTGCAATTGCAGTAAGTCCTGGATCCATTGATGCCTCTCTCTCTTTCAACAGCACAGCGCAGGCAGAGAGTAAGAGTCCAAATCTGGAGTGCACATCACCTACTTTCATTGCAGCTGACCCAGCACTGAACCATCAGTGCAGAAGTGCAGAGCAACATAGGCTGTGCACTTACCTCTCTTAAGACCTAAGGTGGAATGAACAGTCAGGGACAGATTCTGATCTCCATTACACAGGTGTAAATCCAGACTAAACCGACTTTAGTGCTGTCATCATGCCTGGGGAACCCAGAGCAGAATGTGGGCCTCAGTATTTTGGATCTGGCACATTCAAATGAAAAAGAAAATTCTTCAGTATTTATCCGGCTGCTTCTGTTTTTCCATAAGGATTTCTACTTACAAAGGCCCCTTTCAATTAGGCAGGCAGCAGCATGCCGGAGATATGGCAGCAGGAGATAGTGGGTAGCATTTTCCAAGTGGAAACAGGCAGCTGTTGTGAAGAGCTCATGGGTGAGACGTTGTCTGAAATCTTATTATGACTGTAAGTGAGAATGAGCGCGGTGGCCTCAATTTAATTCCCTTTTGTCCGCATCAACCCTTAGACTGGCACAAATCAGACTGAGAGGCCCAGGACTGGGATAGTGGGCCAGAACTGAGATGCACTAGCAGAATTGTGTGTGAGGCATGTACTAAAATAGCAGGGGGGCAGCAGGTCGAGATGCAGGTTCAGTGGCTGAGTTATGCGGCGGAGCAGCATTGGAATAACAAGGCGCTGCAGATGAGGAATGTGTGGTAGTGGCAAAGCTGTGTGGGGTTTCCAGCACTGGCACAGCAGGGCATGCCGCAGGTCAGTGCTGAGGAGCGTTGGCAGAGGTGGGATGCCATGGGGTTTCTACATCACGAGTGAGGGCCTTCGACAGAGCAATGTGTGGTGGCAGGATTGGTACATCGGGACTAAGGAGCATGAACCTGACACCTATGTTTTGTTCCCCGGACTTCAAAACCATCATAAGGGAGAATGCAGGTTAGATCTTGTGCCTAACTACCCTTGACATTGTCCTTGAACAATGAATTATTGGACCTGCCTTGTTCAGTGGGTTGTGTGGTATATGTAGCTTGAAACTGTGATAGCATTTATAGTCTCTGTTCTGCACCTTTAAATCTAAAGACACTCCCGGTGTGCAGAGGTCAGCAGCCATTTTGTTCCCCGTTACTGCAACCTGTTACAGAGGAAACACACACACTGCGCTCTCCAAGGGGACTTTACTATTATACTTTCTTGGTGGTGGTGTCCTGAAGCTAAAATGAAAGCCATTCTAGACTAGCATAGTTTGCTTCAGATTATAAACCATGTCATCCATGGGCAGGTTATTCCATAATTGTCCATGACAGGGTTTCTTGCATCCTCCTCTGAAGTAGCTGGGATAGGCCACTGTCAGAGACAGGAGTATGGATGAGCTAAACCATGGTCTGACCTGGTATGGCAATTCCTACAGTCCGATGTGTATGGAAATGATGAGCCTGGTTTATTCTTCTCCTTTACATCATTCTAATAACCTGAGACAGACCAAATCCTCTGCCCCAGGTGAAGACAGACAACCCCAGCTTAGTAAAGCTGATCAGAGGGCCAGGAAGAAAGCTTCCACCAGAAATGCCCCTGGGTGAGCAGCCTGTGCTCTGTTTTCAATAACTAAAGTGAGGATTGTCATCCGCATTTGCTTAGCGAGTGAATAACTTTATTTTTGATACGATGTTCTTGTCTCTGATGACTCAGGCATGAAAGTGGAGAGCAGATAAGAATGAAAAGGCCTGGCTGGAGGGGACCTGGTGACTGTTCACCAGCAGAATCTCCAGAGGCTGGAACCCTTCCAAAGAATTTACACAGTTGTCAGTAATAAGAGCAGGATTTGCTTCTTTGCTGGGCATACAGGGGCTCCACTCCAGTGAAAACAAACCAGCATGCCATGATAACAAATCAGCTATGTCCAGTTAAGGCTATGGAGGCTGCAGTAGCAAGAGCACTGGCTATTATAGACTTGGCACGCTCTCTCCTGGTTGCATTGCAATATCCTGCAGTGCCTAGCTCTTCCCACCAGTGAGGCCAACGCGGTGGCTGGATTTTTTTGGATTTTTTTTGGATAACATTATGACTAGTTCTGATATCTCTAGCTGTGCCACTAAGACACGAGCATGCACATGCACCATGGCATACTTTGATTGTTGCAGGGGTCAGGAAGGAAAACCTGCCAAACCCCATGGATGGTGGTTTTGACTGGGGTTTCCAAGAATACAGTATATGCTGAAGGACGCAACCTGCTCCCAGTGAAGGCCAAGACAGTTATTCCATTGTCGCCAATGGAATCAGGACTGAGGCCTTTAAGAGCCTTTGTGGTTTGTGCAGAAGATTCCTAAGGGCCACATTATGAAGGACCCCAGCAGGAACTTTTGCTGACTTGCCACTCCCCCAACTCCTGGGCTCTGGGAGCAAACGCTGGAGTGGCAGCTCCATTGCCTTTTGAAGGTCGGCAGCATGAGCTCCAAATGCCAGCCCAGTGCAGAGACCCAAGTGGGTGAAGGCTCCTTGTTTAATCCCACCCCACTGTGCACCCATGCACGGCGAGCCACAACCTGGCTTTGAGCATAAAACATTCTGTGGTGCCTTGATGATAATGCAGACAGAGCAGCAAATGCTGATCTTCTGCATATTGCCACTGGGGCCCAGTGGGAGTTACCAGGACTCACCTTCCCCTGAGGCTGGAAACTATCTTGCCCGCATAGGTCCAAGCCAGTGTGGTAAGCCTCATGCCCCTATATCAAAGGCTTTAAGGTTTCCTACATTTTTATCTCAACATTCCCCAGTAACACCCCATCCCCTCTGCCCTACTCCACTCTATGTCAAGAGGGTCATTTTCCCAAAGCCAAACAGGTTACACTAGTTCTAGGTTTGGGGCTGGGCCACTGTGCAGAAATCCGTCCTTTCGCTCTGCCAAACTGTTCTCTGGGCAGCAGGCTACCATAGGCTTCTTGGGGGAGTTTCTATGGCTTGTTTGGTAAACAAGAGACAAAGGGCTCTCCCATCACCATCCCTTTACCGTGTTGTCAGTCTATTGTATTGTAACATCACCTGCCCCCATGCCGATAGTCTGGAATTCCTCCCCCAGTTCTTCCTGGGGCCAGATGCTGGTAGCTGCAGCGATCAGTTGAGATGGCAGTGGTGAATCAGAGGGAATAATGACAGTGTGAGTTAATCAATCATAGAGCAATTCAGTCCTTGATTGTTACATTTCTCCACGGCAAGGAGCAAACAGACGCCTTCGGTCTGCGTGACTCTTATTTTAGATTGGGAGAACAAAACAGCATAAAAAGACAAAAGAAAAGCCTGCCTGCCTTTGTCTACTCCAGACTGGCTTTCTCCACCCCTTTTACCACCAGTGCAGTCCCCCTGGTGTAGAGGGCTTGTACACAACACGGAGAGGGGTACAATACCAGCCGGCCAGTCCAGTATACTGGCATCTACCTCAGCCCTGTCAACATTAGCGTTCCACCAGAGGAGAGTGACAAGTTACCTATTTACTGGTGTATAGGCTGCCTATCTCTCTGCGGACAGTAGAGTGTGCAGAGATTTAAAGGCACAGTACACAGAAACAGCATAATTAAGGTCACCTATCTTTATACATTGCATTTATGTTTAAAGGGCAGAGTATGTTGCTGTTTGCAACAGTGGCTGAGTATTTGGGGGGGTCGGGTGCCTTCTGCAAGCCCCCATTTTACTCCGCCATTCCGTGACCTGTAAAGGCCTCATGTCATGGTAGCCCCATGTGGCTGATATATACTGGCTCTTCCACAAATTCTTGAATTGCAGGGCTCCATACTGCCACCTTGCTTCACTGAAACCCAGGAACTCAGTAAATCCATCAGTTTCAGCCAAGCTTGTGGCCTGCCGTCCAACCGCTAATCTCTGATATATCACCTGGTACATCTCTGATACTCCATGCCATTGAACAGAAGTGACACCGAATGGCACATTACCTGACTAGGCACTGATACAGGCCTGGGTTTTACAAGCCCTTGTGTGATGCACAGCAGGGCACAGAAGGTCGTTGCGCTCCAGCAGAGATTATACATGGACGCAAACCAGGTTGCGTGCCAGGTGCAGCTCTTCGTACTGAGAGTGAGGCCAGGTTTCCACTAGAAATGTTTCCCCATGTAGTGCGTTTTTTTTTCTGACATTTCCATACTGGCAAAAGTCCCAGTGTAGACACAGTTATCCCCACATAAGAGTGCTTTTGTCGGTATAGCTTATTTCACTCAGCGAATTGGTATAAGTTACACCATCAAAAGCTGTGTCTTTCCTGGAAGAGTTTGCTGATACAGCTATACCTGAATAACTATACCAGCAAACCTCTAGTGTAGGCTCGGCCTGAAACCCCTCACACACCTACTCCCTCACTGAGAAGAGAGCATTGTAAAATGGAAGCAGTGAATTGGAGAATCTTTCTATCTAAGATACTTATAGATACTTATAGGGGGGATTTGATAGCTGCTTTCAACTACCTGAAAGGGGGTTCCAAAGAAGATGGATCTAGACTGTTCTCAGTGGTAGAAGATGACAGAACAAGGAGTAATGGCCTCAAGTTGCAATGGGGGAGGTTTAGGTTGGATATTAGGAAAACCTTTTTCACTAGGAGAGTGGCGAAGCACTGGAATGGGTTACTTAGGGAGGTGGTGGAATCTCCTTCCTTAGAGGTTTTTAAGGTCAGGCTTGACAAAGCCCTGGCTGGGATGATTTAGTTGGGAATTGGTCCTGCTTTGAACAGGGAGTTGGACTAGATGACCTCCTGAGGTCCCTTCCAACCCTGATATTTTATGATTCTTTGACCCCAGTCACCACAGTATCTGAGTCCCTCATAATCTTTTTTTCAATGTATTTATCCTCCTGACAGCCCCGGGAGGCAGGGCAGTGCTATTCTCCCCATTTTAGAGGGGGGGACTGAGACATAGCACAACTAAGCCACTTGCCCAAGGTCCCACCGAACGCTGGCAATGGAGCCCTGGTCTCCTGAGTCCTAGGGTAGTGTCCTAACCACTGGGTCAGCCATCCTCGCCTGGGCCTGTGTGAGATGGGAGACATGGGTTTAAGCAGCAGGTTCAAACTCACAACACGCCCTCCCAACCAAAACCAAAGGCATTCTTGATTCACTGGAATGCCCAAACAACCCCAACCGCAGAACCCTCGGTTGGAGTGTCGTGTTGAAACAAAGCATTGACTTAACAATAACAATTAGTTCCTTAATTAGCAGTGACTTACATTTTCATCGCAAAGGCTCCCCAAATGCTTCATAAGCTCAGCCACTTCGTCCGCCACTGAAAGGCGGCTTGAGAAATCAGGCAATTAGCAACATGTCAGATTTGGTAAGGATGTTGAATTCCCCAGACAGCATGAACAAGATGCTGGGCAAAACAGACGGTTTCTTTGGTGAGGGGAAGGCTTATCCTCTCGCAGTTCACTTGCTTCCAAGTTTGTCAAATTCCACGGAGATCTGAGCAAAGCATTTTGCAGCTGGAGGGCTACAAATTTCAGCCATTAAAAATAAATATAAAATGACCTAGTTTTCCCCAAGTCCAAGTACTAGAAAATGATACAGTAAGTGGAATCTACAAATGGATTTCAGATACGCTGATGGAGCCATGAGATAAAAGCAAAGAGAAACCGATACAAGAAATGACGCACAGGCCCTGCCTCCAGTGTAAAATCGAGTGGTGGGGGACTCAGTTATGATTCACTCCATCCCTGCCCTCAGTTAAAAAACAGCTCTCAAATGGGATAGCAATGATTCTGGGAAGGGATAAAACCCCTCCTGCTTCAGGGCCATGGCAATCTCTAATTGAGGTTATGAAGAAACTGCCTCTGTAGGCAGGCAGGTTACCCCACAACGGCTCGCTGCAGGGCTTCTTGCATCTTCTTCTGCAGCATCCAGTGCTGGCCACTGTGAGAGATGGGACACTGGAATACATGGACCACTGGTCTGATCCATCTGGGGAGCCCCTAGGTGCTGTGTTTCACACCCCTGTTTTAACCACACTTCCAAACTGTGCTACGCACTTGGGCTTTGCACCAAATTCAAACATTATCAGACCTTTGTCCCTGGAGCTACTTAGGTGTGCGTGGTTCTGGGCTGCAAAACCAAAGTGGGTTTCAACCATGGCAGGGGTCCACCATGCTATAACTGGTTTTCACCCATTGCTTTCACTCTGGGGTTCACTGTTTTCCTCTTCATTGGGAAGTGGGGGGCTCGGCTCCTTGCAGGATCCCCAGCGTTTGAAAGGAGACCGCAGAGTGAGAGCTTCTTTCCAGTGCTGATCCGTTTAATTTTGCCCAAAGTATTGAGGTGAGCAACCTTGAACTGTTCCCATCACGTCCTCTCTGGAGGCAGAAATCTGCCTGCTGGCTCCACAATTAAAATGGAAATGATTTGATGATGGGGCTTCGTTAGAAAAAATATCCCTCTCCCCCGGTCAATGTTATTGAGGGTTTTATTTATGGATCAGGAGGAGCACAACAAACTGGATTTATTTCTATAGTTTATAAATCTGGTCGGTAACAGCTTGAGGGACACAAGGTTTAGAGTCACAGAGCATTCCTTTCAGTTGGAGACTTAGCAACCTGATTTCCAAAACCTTTGAGTGACAGCTTGATTGCCTGATGTCAGGAAATGGACGGAGCAGTGGCTTTTTGTAGCAGAAGGCCATTTCCAAACCCTCGACAGCCTGCCACATGTTTACAAATCTTGGCAGCGCACTTCTGAGTGCTGCAGCTCAGTCGCACACCCTCGCCTTTCTGATTTACAAGTCGGCTCCATTTATTTATTTTCTTGATTCTCCGCTGCTAGTGCAAGTGATTCATGGAGGCCTTTTGCCACTTCACACCAAGTTTGACTTTCCATAACTTGATCCATTTTTCTACAGTCCATCTGGCTCTTCCCTAAAGGATTAAAGCAGTGCGTAACGTATGAGTTAGCAGCAGGAATTCTCAGCAACGGGCTCGTGGAATATGCAGATGTTCGACTCCCTGAAGCTGCAGCATTGCTGGGGAAAGTAATTCAGTCAGCATCCCATGCATGTGAAACTGGTTCTGCAGGGCCCGATGTGAGGAATGCCAATGAGGAAGTTGCTGAGAACAGTGGCCCCGTGTCTAATGCTACATTAGGAATCTATTCTATTCCATTCTCTTTAACTTCTTATACCGCTCCCACCTCACAGTATCTGAGTGCCCAACCTCTGTCTAGCAGAGTGGATTCCTCAGTGTTACTGGGCTGAATCTCCCCTAGATGAGAAAAAGTGATTGAAATTTGTTACAGGTTCTTGGTGAAATGAAGAGGTGGACAGAGGAGGTGTCTGCAGCACAAAGGCCACCTCACAGCTAGGGGCTAATATGCACCCCTTGCTGTCAGTTCCAGCAAAGAGGCCAGTCTCTCCTCTTCCTGCTAGAGGGAGGGTCCCTCTGGGGCAGGGCAGGGACACATTGTCAGGGAGGTTTGCCCTGCAGAAGCTTGTGCTGCACCTGTTCTGTGGATACAGAGAGGCCTGGGGTTCTCCACCTGCACCTTTCACCAGCACTACATTCACTTCAGAAAAGAGCTGCACCTGTCAGATTCCCCCAATGGCAGGAGCATTTCCACACAGCTTTATCTGTGGCCACATCACCGAGCCAGGCACGGAGCTGTCTGTCTACTCTGCTTCCTGGAGCCACATCCCAGGGCTGTGGAGATGAAAGTGTTCCCTGAAACAAAGCACCATCCTTCCCACATTTACCACAGGCAGAGCTGCACCTTCCCTGTTTGAGTGAGTGAGAAACCTACAGAAAGCAGCAAAGCACGTGGGGATTGATCACATCCGTCTGCCAGATTGGCTTGCTGAGACAGATGAGCAGGGGTTTGATTAGATTTCTACTGTGTGTCTCAAGTCGTCTTGGGCCAGGGGCATGCGGTTCAACTTCTGAGGACTCAAAGCAAACTAGCACCTTCTCGTTCTTTCTGTGAAGCCGGGGACTGGGGCTGCTTCCCCATGGAAAATGTTACAGCTCATCTTGCTAGGAAACAATGATTTCTTCTTCACCATGGAAACAGGTGTTCAGCCCTTCCGGCAGCATCAGAGCCAGCCATGCCCCTGGGTTCCTGGCAGAGCCTATAGCATTCATGGCAGATAGGAATATTTAGCATAGCTTAAAACTGCCTGCTCTTCCCTTCTCCTCTTCCCCTACATCTGGGCCCTGGTTAGACAGGAGGGATGTGGAGGAGGTCCCATTCCCCATGCCCTGTCCACACTAGGAGCAGACCCAATTTGTAACCACGGACAATTTGTAACCATGGACACAAGCCAACTCCTAACTGTGGCTGGGGAAGCAGCTTAAAATGCAGTCAGTTACAACTCCTAGCACAACCCAGTAGCCTCAGAGCTGCTACCTGTTGATGCACCATAGAACAGCACAGAAGGGGCCAGATTCTCAAACCAGTTAGACACACAATCATGTACAGGGCCGGCTTTATGAACTGCGGGGCCTGATTCGAATACCTGGCAGCAGTCCGGGGCTTCAGCTGCACTTCGGTGGTGCAGGGTCTGCTCCGGGTCTTCCGTGGCACCGAAGGACCCCCCGCCACTGAAAGGCCACGGAAGACCCAGAGCGGACACCCCCACCGCCGCTGCCAAAATGCCGCTGAAGACCCGGACCCCCCCTGCACAGGTTCCGGGTGAGTAAAAAGAATTAAAAAAATTAAAAAGGCGCCTAAGGCGCGGGGCCCTCTTAGGTACGGGGCCTGATTCCTGGGAATTGAGGGAATCGGCCTAAAGCCGGCCCTGATCATGTATGCAAAATGGGCATGCATTTGCATGCCCAACTTGCATGCACAGTTACTGTGACTGCATGCACAAATCAGGCAACTGTATGAACAAGTGGGCAATTGGATGCATTTGCATCCACAATTACCAAATGCACGTGTGCAGTTGCAGTAAATGCATATGCAAATGGGCCACACAAGATGTGCACGAGAAGTGCTTTAGTGATGCAGGTGCTTAGTCTAATAGCCTGGGTAGCAGCGGAACGGCAGCTACAGCAGAAACTAACCCCAGAAAACTAGGACTCTTCTCTCACTCTCCAGTTCTTTAGCTCTCTTGTGGTCTCTCTAACCCAGCGAGAGTGACCTTGGGGAGGGAGAGACACTGAGGGATTTGCCTTTAGCTGCCAGGTAGATGAAGCACCTCATTATGCAGAGCCGAGACGGCCCCAGGGGAAAATGTCCATCACCCTGAAACCCCAACTGCGGGGGCCGGTGGCGCATTTATGACTGGAAACCTTAATGTGCAGGCTGGAGGCAGCACGGACCCGGGCAAGGCAAGAGAGCAGCGTTATGGGCTGTTGTGAAATGGCACGGGACTCCCGCCGGGCTGGGACGTGTGGGAGCCAGGCAGACACACACAGTGCTCCAGGGACCTTACCCGTGTGTTCTCCCAGGCCAGCTCTTGTGCCTATCAGTCTATAGTATCTACCCCAATAAAAGATTCATGACCCACAGGCAGCACCACTGGCTTTGCTTCTCTCTCCTGTTTTTCCTCGGCCTTTCTCTTCGGCTTCTCTGTGCAGGAGCTGGGAAGGAGTGGCTTGCTGAGACGAGCCTGTGTTCACAGCGGTCTCAGGTCAACAACCCCGGGGGCAGGTTGGCTCCAAATGAGCATCGAGCCTCTGCCTCCAGAGAGCAGCTCTCAGCTGAGCGGTGAGTCTGGGGGGTGCAAGATACAGGGCTGGTCTAATGGAAGAGCAGCACAAGGGAGTGCTCGGGGCCCTGCCTACTCACAGCTCATGGGCCAGGCCTGATCCCCCCACCCCACTCTGAGCACTGGTAGGAAGGGGAGATCATTCCCTATCGGAGGCCCCTGCTCCAGATGCTGAGGAGGCGAAGCCTGGCTGGGACATTCTTCTCTGCCCTCTCCCCCGTCACGATGGGCCAGAATTGTTCACACTGGTGCAGGGACGACAGAAATCACCCCTCTCTGCTCCAGTTAATCCCTGCTGGCCCAGAGACAATTCGCCCCCATCTGCCCTCCGTGTAGGGTGCTGGCTGAGGGTGCCTCTGGTCTCCCCCAGAGGCTGCTCCCTCAGCGATGTGCTGAATCAGTGTCTCTCCCCTTCCCCCTCTGCACCCCTCCTGCCCAGGCCTGCCCAGCTTCCTGCTTTCCACCACTGCTACCTCCTCAGCTGGGGGGTCCCCCCAGGCCCTGAATTTAACTTGACCAGCTCAAATCAGGTGGCCAAGCAGGCTAGTCCAGTGCTCAGCGCAAAGGGCCAGGAAGGTCCTTGATTCCCCCAATGACTCTTCAAACAATGTGAGCCAAGCAGAGCCCACAGTAAGAAACCACCCCCCAAAATAACATCCCAGCTCTGTAGCGCAGAGCGGCCCCTCCATGGAGCTGCAGCTCAGGTAGTTGCCAACTCCCCCACCCCGCTCCCAATTCCAGGGAGAGGCAGGCGAGGTGCATGTCCCGAGGCGGACGGTGCTCCTGATGAGCGAGGACAGTGTGGCTTCCCCTCGCTGCTCAGCATCTCACCAGCACCCCCATTCTGTCAGTCAAGAGCCTCAACACACATCTCCCCACTGCACATACGGCCCATCTGCCGTGCCGCGGGCTCAGCCCTGGCGGCGGCTGCTCAGTTGACGCAGGCATGGCCGCATTTCCTAGGTAAGATGCAGATCAGCCAGGTTCCTGTTATCACTGCCTGAGGCTGGCTATGTCAGCTAACCCAGTGTACGCTCCAGCCCGATCACTGATCACAGCTTCCGCCTGGCTCCGCTCTGTGCCAGGTGTTTGTTTAAATGGGCTGGTCTAAGCTGATTCTGCTGCCCCTCCCCGGCTCTAGTTTCTGTTGCCATATTCCATGACATCGCCCGGTTCCTTGGGGCGGTTGTGCTCTTGTGTCACCTGGTGTTGTGTCGTAGTCTTGTCGTCTCTGGAGGCTTGGAGCCAGCCAGGCATCACGGCCCACCCTGGCCTAAGTGGGGGAGCTCCTTGGAAGCCAGTGGGGTTGTGCTTTCTTCACACTAGGAAGTGGGATCTGCAGCTCCTTTGGGAAACATCACCAGTTCCTGGGAGAACCCCAGGAAACCTGCGGGGAGTGAGGGTGGAAGAGGCTGACACATACTAGAGCCCCCCATCTCCTCTGAGATATGCAGCCCCACCCCCACCCCAGCCTACTGCGGGAATTAGGGCTCAGGGTGGGTAGAACAGGCCCTGCTCTCCATTGACCCTTAGTGGGCCAGCTACATGTCTCCCATTCCAAACACTTGGCTGCCTGCCTGCCTGCTGTGCCCTATGTGAGGTGGTTGGAAAGAGTACTGAGCAGCTCAGCAGGTGAGGTCTCTCCACCATCTGATCAGATGCAAATGGACCTTGTCACCTTGCCAATCTTATACAAGCTCCTGGGTGCGGTGTGATCAGGTGGCAGCAGCCAGCAGCTTCTGCCTGCACAAATGTACTCAGTTATGCAGCACTAATGGCAAAACATACCTTGTGGTCTGAATCTTTAACCAGAGCAAGGGTTTAACTTTATCAGCAGTTAAAACATGTAACCGCTCCCCAAGGGCAAAGTATCTCCCACTTGCCATTGCCCTGTTACCCTAAGCTCCAAGTGCTCAGCCCAGCAGATCCACCCCTTCCTAGAAATCACAGGTTCTGATCCTTGTGTGGGTGCAGTGCCCTCTCTCTCCCCTGTGCTGCAGCTATTAGTGTGAGGGTCAGATTACAAATGCCTCTATATTTTACATGCACACATACCCAGCGTGCATCCGCTAACCAGGCATTTGTGCAGACCAGGCTAGTCACAAACAGGTGTCTGGAGTGCAATGACACAGGTCTACCCCCTTCCCTGAGGGGGCGCCATGGTCCAGTACAATAGGCAATGGCCTGGGGATTAGGAAACCTGGGTTCCAGTCCTGGCTCTGCCCCTGCCACACTGTGACCCTCCAGTAGTCACTTCTCTCTGTGTGCTCCAGCTTCCTGCCTGGCAAAGGGACAAGATGATACCAGCCCAGCTTTTCAAAGAGCCATGAATTAAAAGTGCTAGGGAATGACTAATTCTTGTTATTAAACTCAGTGAGTGGCTACTGAGCACTCCCAGGCATAATCATTCATCATCAGAGCCCTGGACAAGGGAAATATGTGACTCCTCTTTTTGTGCCCACATGTATGTTTCAAAACATATGTGTCAGGCCACAAAGATCCTCTCTGGGTGCTGCTGACGACCAGTGGTATAGTTTGTGTATGGAAACAGACCAGCATAGGCCTCCCAAGGTACCCACCTTGCCCAAGAGGAGCGACATGGCCCCTGGTGTTCTCAGCACGTACCTGATTTCAACCTTCATGTGCTGTTCCAAACCATACAAGGCTATCTGATTGGCACTGCACCTGGCAAGAAATCATTCCCAGTGGCCAGGCTTTGCAGCAGTTCTGCTCACAGGGCAAGTTCCCGGGCACAGTGCTTTATGCTGAGCTTCCCTTCAGAGGCCAGAGCTCTTTGGCGGTGGCAGAGTTTTGAGAGGGCCTGTCCTAGCCCCCAAGCTAACCGTGATCTGATGGGGTGATGGCATGGCACAGAGCTTCCTGCCCCTAGGGCCGGAAAGGGCTGCAGCAGCCCAACACATGAAAAATGAGCAGAGCAGGATGAGGCCTGGGTAGCTTTGACCAAGAGCAGCCGTGCTAGGTTGGGGTTGGTTTGGAGCCTCAGCCCTTGTCATTAACTGCACCTTTGGGCAAACAGAGTCAAGTCTGCACCATGCCAGTAAACACATGACCACCTTCTTAAAGGGGTACTATCCACTGCAAATAGACCTACAATGAGTTCACTTTAGAAATCACCCAGCACATCCCGACATAGCTCTGTGATGGTGCTTGTCACACAGCCATGTCTACACTAGACTTTCTAAACAATCCCTCACCCCCAACTGCTGGCCCAGGACCAGGGCAGCTCTGCTGCGAGTAGCAATGGCAGGCGGGCTCAGGCCAGCCTTTACCACCAGTTGTCTATCCCGGGCATAGATGACGGGGGGTTAGAAAACTAGCTGCAATCAGGCTCCCATGACGAAGCGCTGGAAAGCTGGTCTGATATATTAAAGTGCAGCAAAGGCCCACGCATCCCAGTTACCCCCCTGCCCCATTCCTCACACCAGGGCAAGGGGAAGCCTGAAGCAGGTTCCCTGCCTGTGAAACCCACACCTAGCCTGGAGGCAATAGCGACAAGGAGTGACAAGTAACAGGAGTACCCTGTGGTCAAAGCCTTGAGGTGCCACACACCCAGGGCAAAGCCCAATGCTCGGACGCTGGTGGTGTGGGGAAGCAGCTGGAGGATGCTAGGGCATTCTGGGTCATGGCAGGCCGATGGGCCTGTCAGCATCAAGTGCCCCATGTGACTGCACTTCCCGTGTCCAATGCCACCACCACAAGCTGCTTCCGACAGTGGGGAAGAGCTGCTCAGCCCAGCTCAGGGGCATGTGGCCTGGTTACACAGACGCTGGTGTGTGTCCTGACGGGACTGCAGTGGCTCCGCACTGCCTGGCTCCTTGCAGGGCTTGCAAAACAGCCCACGCAGTCAGTCAGCTGAGCCTGAGCACGTGCATGAGACTGACCTGCTCATCTGGCAGGCACAGTGACAGCAGCCAGGACGTCAGCAGCAGCCGCCTCGCTGTGGGGGAAGACGGGAGGAGGTATAATGACGATGCGGCTCAGAAAAGGTAGCAGAGCGTGAAACCAATTTCACACTTTATTAGCCAATTCAGGTGTCAATTGCTCAAATCTGAAGTGAGTGATCCTGCCTCCCTGCCTCTTCCCTCTTGCTCCAAGCCCTCCCCTCGGAAGCACATTCCGTTGCTCTTAGCAGGGCCTGTGAGCAACCCAAGAGCCATGAAGAAGATTCCTTGGTTCTGCCACTACCGCAAATTGCCCGCTCCAGGGCAGCATTGTCCCAGAGCTCTGTGCTGCCTGGGCCCAGAAGGCTGGCCATGACTGTGTAAGGTCTCCCTCTTCAAAATACCATCTTCTGGTCTACCGCTGAGAGCAATGCCACCGCTTGGCACATACCCACCAGCACTTGGATGCCAGCCTGTCTCAGATTTACTTTATTTGACACTCTCCTGCCAGTGTTTAACCCTTCATGGAAAGAGCTGGTGGTGCACCATAACCAGATTTACACAGCCCCCGAAGAATAGCAGAAACATGCCAGCCAGCAGCCGCAGCAATTGCAAACCCACTGCTAGCATCCACGCCAGCCTAAAAAACACGGTGCCAGCCATCACGCCACTCTCATGAATGCTGACATTGCCACCAAGGGGACAGCGAGAGCACCACCTAATAACAGCAGCACCACACCAACACCGCCCCCCCCCCGCCACGAAGACACGTATCGCCACCAGAAACAGTGCTCACAAATGCCCATATCATCCCCAGTGGCATCACTCCCAGCAACACTGTCTTCACCCATGTTCCCTGGAAACTGGGCCATGCTTTCAGCCCCACGAGGCCAGGGCTTGGATCAAGCTGGCTCACAGCACTTTCCTGGGCAGCCTCCAGCAGCTTCCGCAGGATTTAAGCTTTGATTTCTAAAGATGATTAAGTTCCTAGCCATCATGGCAGTTGGGAGAGAACCTTCTGAGTATCACAAGCAAAAAGAGGTCCAAGACAGCTGTGCACTGCCCTTATTAACTGCATTGGGTGTTGACTCTGAAGTCTAATGATGACAGACCACATGCCAGCATTATTTTCCCTGCTCTCTATTTTAACAAAACACCCAGCTATTCTGGGATTGTGGAGAGGGTTTAGGATTGTGAGTGGGGTTTGGGTAAAGTCCCATCATGCCTTCTCACCCTTCTCTAGCCCTTGAATGAAGCCAAGTAACTGACAGCAGCCAACCATGGAGAGTGCAGGCAGCTGAGGATGCTGTTTCAGCAATGAAAAACAGGCTTGGGACTTCCTTGAAATATATTTCCCTTCCATTTTCAATGATTTGGTGTCTGAAGATTAGCAAGGCTGCCTGGATTTAGGCTCTGCAGGAGAGATGCTGCAGCGGGCTTTCCCTGATGCCTTTCGGAACTCCCTGGCCTGAAGCAGCAGGACAGATGAAAGTCAGGGGACAAGTCCATCCTGGCTCTCGCTTGATGCAAACAACAAATCCAAAGAGCCTTTTCTGCTGGAAGATGCAATTAGCAGGGCCCTGGGTCAGCCCTGCTCCAGCTTAGCGACTCTGTCAGTGGGAAGAAGCACACCGATAACAGGGACAGCAGGCACTGTGCACAAGGAGCGCTGATATTTAATTCCCAAAGAGGCATTTACACGTGCAGATCAGATACACTGCATCCCTGAAACACTGCAAAGGGGGAGCCATGCTTTCCTGTGAACACTGCAGGTGGGCAGGGAGGGAACGTTCTTCACCCTCTCTCTGCTCCCACATTCAAATGGATATGAGGGGAGGGACGTTTTTGCGTTTCCCTAGAGCCCAGGGTTGATGGGGAGGCAGCATGGTAGTGGATGGGGCACTGGACTGGGAGTCAGGAGACCTCCATTTCATTGCTAGGTCTGCCATTGAATCATTGTGACCTGGCTGAGTCCCTGCCCCTTTCTATGCCTGTTTCCTCTCCTCCTCTTTGTGCAAATTGTCTCTTCAGATGTCGTGGGATCTCACCCCCACTTTGAGCTTGTGGGTTCAAAGAGGGGACCCGCAGGTATTCTCCCCCCACCCTAACCCTTAGGGTAGGATTCCTTCTCGCTGCCACCAGTCAGGTTTTAACGTCTGACCTGCCTGCCTGTCCCCCCAAGCTGGGGGGGGGGATTCAAATTCAAAATCTTGAATCACTACACACACAGAAGCAGCCCCCCTCCCTCTCCTCTCCTGCTCTCTCTCTGCTTGGAGACAACTCTTCTCCCCACAGAGTGGCCTTAACTTCCTTCCCCAATCCAAAGAAGGAGGAACTCCTGAAACTTAAGAGTTTATTAAAGAGAAAAAAAAGAAAAAAAAAAAAAAAAAAAAAATACACAATCATAGAAGACAGATATAGGGTCTAATCTTAAATAAATCTATTAATTTCTTTCTTTCCTCAGTACAAACAAAAACAAAACAAAACAAATATAAATAAATCAATACACACAGACAGAATTGCAGAGACAGGATTCTTATATGCAGCAGTACCCAGTTCTTCTAATTAAACTAGAAGAAATAAGAAAGAAAGAGAGAAGATTAGATGCAGACTCTGGTGGTCATCTGGTCTGGTGGTCTCAGACGAACTAAGAACTCAGAACACAGAGACAGAGAGACCCCTCTCGCTCTTTCTCTGGGATTTTCAAATTTTCTGGTTTGGTGGTCCTTTGGTCAGGGTGTTTGTTAGTTTCTGTCCCTTTTAAACCTTAACTAACCTTAACCCTTAACTAACTGCCACCATGTCATGGGATCCCACCACCCCCTTTGTGGGTTCAAAGAGGGAGAGGGGACCCCCCACCCCCCCCCTTAGGGTAGGATTCCTTCTCGCTGCCACCAGTCAGGGCCTCAGTTCAGGTTAAACTGTCCCCCCCCCCAAGCCTCCCCCCCCCCCTCCAATCCATCCTCCCTTTCATACACACACACAGGAAGCAGCCCTCCTCCCCTCCTCTCTCTCTCTCTCTCTCTCTCTCTTTGTCTCTCTCCTCCCTGGACTCACTTCCCCAGGTCCACAGGTAACTTCCAAGGAATGAAACCAGAAGTTGAGACTTAAATAAAGATTAAAAAGAAAAAAAGAAAGAAAAAAAAAAGAAAAAGAGAGAGATAGAAGATAGATATTCATAATCTTAAATCTTATTAATCCCTGGAGAAATTTCTCCCTCTCCAATTCAAACAAATCAATACAGCAAAAAAATACAAACAACATGCAAGCAACAGAATTATAGCATGCACTCTCACACTATACAGCAGACACCACTTCTTTGAATAGAAGATAGCAATTCTAAGAAGAAAGTAGAGAAAGAAGAAATTAAGCAGGTGGTGCATGGTCTCCAGAGTGACTAAGAGAACAGAACAAGAAAGAACAAGAGACAACAAGAAACTCTGGGATTTTCAAATTCTCTTTGGTCATTTTCCCTGATTGGTCTGTTTGGGTGTTTCTTCTGTCTTAACTAACCCTTTACAGGTAACTAACACCTTATACTAAAACAGATGGTAAACCCTTTGGGGCAGGGACTGTCTCTTACTGGGCACTATGGCAACACAGATAACAATAGGACTCATGACGTGGTTGAGGAGATGGAGAGGGCCTAGCATTGTGAGCACAGGAACTCCGGACTTCTAATCAAGACTCTGCTACTGACTCCCTGCATAGCCTGGGGTGAGTCATTTCACTGTCCCCATCTGGGAACTGGGAATGATGACACTTATTACCCTACCTCTCTGAGAGGCTCTCGGAGTTAATGAGGATGACATATTATTATTAGGTGCAAGGAGTTAGGGAATGCTCCCCATCGCTCTCTTGCCTTACCCACTGGGGTCTCCATCATGCCCTGGCCCTGCGTATGTCCCTCAGGATCCCAGGCTGATGAGGAGCTCTGGGTGGGTGTCATGACAGCTCCGTGCCTTGTAGCTGCCTCCGTGTCCCCCATTGCAAGCTGCTTGGCTCCTTCCTCCTCGTTTGCAGTCTGTTGTCATTACAAGAGGAATCGGAGCTGGAGGAACACGAGTGACACCGAGATGCAGGGGGAGGCGGGAAGGGAGCTGCTGGTTTACAAATAAGCCAGGAATGTTGAGTTAATGTGCTGCCTGGCCACAGGCCAGCGCATCAGCATTTACAGCCTGTGCTGGGAGCACAGAGCTTCCCTTGCATCCTAATACCATAATTACCACAGCTGCGCTGCTGGCCCACAGACACGCTCCCAGACTCGCTGGCCAGCCGGCCAGCAGTGCAGACATGGAGACCTCATGGAAGGGCCTTCTCTGGGTGGGGGTGAATGGGGAAGCTCTGAGGGGGTCTGCCCCACCCGGTCTCCCCAAAGTTGCAGCCAAGATGGGGGAGCTAAGTGGTGGGTGATTCTCCTGGGGCTGATGAGCTCCCTCTTGCAGAGGGCCAGTCTGGGATGGCCCTGGACACATCTCTTCACAGAAGAAGATGGGGAAGGGTGAGGGGCTCTCTACTGGCCGCTGGTGCACTGGGGAGCAGGGAATGTTCATATGTGAGCTCAGATAGGAACCGTCAGTCTGGCTTTCCAAAGTTACAGCCCTTTAAGGCAGGCATGGGGGAAAGAGGGGGTTCAAGCCCTCGTTCTGAGACTTGGCTGCTGCGCTGCTGTCCGAAAGGGTTCCCCTACTGGTTGTTCCCTGGACATGGGCAGCGCCATCAGAGGTCCTTGCATGGTATCCTAGCGACAGGTTCCCTTTTTCTGGGCCCACAGCTTGGCACAGCTGGGCTCCTTGCTCATAGCCCAGCTGGTGTGGATCAGTCATAGCAGAGTGTGGGGAAGATGGAGCCCGTCTCCTCCTCCCCAGCTCTGTCTTGACCCTGCTGTGCTGCTCTGCCGTTGGCACGGTGAATAACCCTGGCCCAGCCAGGTCCTGCTGGGGAAGCAGGATAAACTTTTGTCTGCCCACCCCTTGGGACTGGGGAGTTACCCAGAGAGCTGCCCTTTCTCTCCCCAGTTAGAATTGTGCTGAAGGCAAACAAGGGTTTCCAAGGGCTGCCAGGTGGGCACATCATGCCCTTAGTGAGGCTCCCTTGCTGAAAGCTGCCCCAGCTTGGAACCTAAAGGAGGCGCTATAGGCGATGGTCACTTTGGGCAGTAATAATGTGACCCAGGAAAGTCAGCTGCCCTGGCTGGTGTGGGATTGCCATGAGGCGTTTATAGCAAGGGGGATTGGCAGGTGCTCTGCTCCCTATGTTGCTTTCACTCTGGGAGGCAGCGTAGCCTAAAGAGGATCTGACACCCAAATCCCCAGGAGAGCCTCTGCCTTCAGCCACACGCGGTCACTGATGCAGCCGGCCAGGCTGTGCCTGTGGGGTGCCAGCCTGGCCCCTACTTGCCCTCACCTGAGGCCTCTATGGGAGCAGGGGACCCAAAGGGGTTCTCCCGAGAGAGTGGGAGAAGGAGGGTAGGGGGAAGGGAATGAGTGACCGACAGTGTGTGACAGAGAGAGAAACCTGGATACAGTTATATGCTTCTTCCCCCTGTCCAACACCCCCTGTGACTGTCTTCTCTCTGCGTTAAAGAGGGATGGGCCTAGCCTAGCCAGGAGAGGAGACTGCAAAGCTGGCGTACAGGCCTGGCAGACTGCGAGGCTGCAGGTCAGGATGAGGTGATCACTACCCTCCAGGATTGTTCTGGAGTCTCCAGGGATTAAAGATTAATCTTTAATTAAAGGTGATGTCAGAAACCTCCCAGAATAAGTCCAGCCAAAATTGGCAACCTTATGACTCAGCAGAGCTGACCTGGGCTATTCCTCTGATATGGGTGAGGGGTGAAAGAATTCGTGGGGTTCCCGCAACGTTGCTGTGCCCTTGAACTAGACACAGAGAGCCCAGGCTGAGTGGAGCATGAGCATTTAGCTGATTTAGCTGTGACCTTGTAGAGCTGGGGGTCTGTGGAAGACCCCGGCCACAAGAGGGGGGAAGCAAAGAGAGGGGAGGGATGTTTACCCACCCTTGTTGTGACCTTGCACATGAGCAAGACTCGGAAAACTTCCCAGAGCTAAAGCCTCAACAGATGCCGTTAACTGTGAAGAAGGAGATTCTTAACCTTGTCCTGAGTGCACTTTTTGAGCTAACAGGTTGGGTCAGGCACCCTCCCCCTTCGCTCACTCCCAGCCACAAACAACATGTTCCAGTCATGGGGCCAGAGCATTCCTGCTGGAAGGGTATGTCCTTGCCAGGCTATTTAAAGGCACGCACACTGCCCTTTATTCTTCCACATACTTATGCTGCAAGAGGCCTGTACCACACGCCTGGCTGAGAGGAAACAGCCCCAGGGTCAGGGCAGTGCTGATTGGGAGGGGCTGGTGCCAAACACAGCATGAGAGGCCTGCCATGAGGGGTCCGTTTGGCTTTCAGTGCCCATTTGGCCAACCCCTGCTGTGTAATAGTGAGATCTCCCCACGAGCGGCACTGCAGGGAAATGCAGCAAAAGCCTTGCTTACGCTCAATTAGGGTCTGGGCCTCACACCTGGGGGCTCTGTCCTGTCCTTGCAGGGGCGGATTCAGCGATCAAAGCAGTCTGTCCATCTCTGCTTGCTAAGACGCCACGTCCTAGCCATCCGACTTCACCCAGCTGTGCAGTAATTACCCTGAAGGCCAAGAACACACCGGGGATTGGGCTGTTGCAGCTTCTTTTAGACACTTCTAGGGGGCGCCAAGGAAGCAACACACTATATGGTTGAGCAATGATCCCTGGACCAGCCTTAGGCCCATGCCAAGCAAGCAGCGGTTTGGGGGTGTCACCCATGGGCCTTCAGCCACTCACAATCTGAGGCTTTGCTTGGAGCACTGGGATGGGATGAGGAGCAGCAGGCCTCCGTCCTGCCCTGTTGCTGAGTGGGGAAGGGGAGCAGACTGCAGCAGGCCCCACCCTAAAGTCGGGTGTTGTCCCTGGCCAGCAGTGGGGGCAGCATTCTGGGGTGATACAGTAGTGGCTGCCAGGGCCTGGATGAGTGAAATGCCACTGGCGTGAGAAAAGGAATCTAGCCCCCCGCACACACCCCAGTCTCATCCTAGTACTCCGTGTGGATGGCTGGGTCCGAGCGGTATCTGGCAGAGGGGCAGGAGGACGACTGAGATGGTGTTTGCTCTGCATGGGAAATACATTCCCGAGTCTGTTCTAGCCCAGCCCAGCCCAGCCCAGCCCAAGGCCCAGCTATCTCCTGAACAACAGCTCAGCATGTGGCCAGCATAAACCGCTTACTGGGATTTGCAGTGGGCTGTTTCCATCCCATCTGTATTGGCCTGCTCAGCCCGCTTGCAAGTGCTGTGCCCAGGCACTAGACAGGGATCCTGCCAGCCTCCAGGCTATGCGAAGGAGACAGTGACTTGCAGCCTGAAGGACCCCCACAGGCTCGACACGCTAGGATCAGCGTTTCTCAAATGCGTGTCCCATTGTGGCCTCATGCGTCCACCTGGGGCTTTTCTTGTGGCCAAAGCCTCCTAGGCAGTGATGGGGAGAGGGAGCAAAGCAGCAGCCCCTCCCCCGTGGCTACCAGAAGGGGTTGGCTCTGCCCCCTCTGGAGATGCAAACGCTGGAGGAGCAGCCAGCCAGTGAGTTCCCCACCTTCCTGGGGGCAGTGGGGATGGGCTTCAGCCTAGGGGTGGCAGGTGGCAGGCTCCACCTGCGGGGCTTCGGGCTCCATTCCCTGGCCGCGAAGTGGCAGGCTCTGGCCCCAGACTCACCCCGCCCCCCCGTCACCCCTGGTCCCTGCTGCCTCCATACCTACCTCCCCATCAGGGCTTAATTTGTCCCCGGGCTTGCGGAGGCTGTTTGTTATCATATGTTTGTTAATATCACTTTTCACAGCAGACTTAGTAGCTAGCAAGTCTTTAAAAAAAAAAAGGCAACCAAAAAAAGCAAAAGAAACTACAAGAGAAAAAGACAAGAATGTGCAAAGCACCTTATTTGTGTTTCTATTCTGTTTAGGTCCAGTAAAGAATAGAGACAACTGTGCATTATTTTCTACTTAAATAAATTACAATGATTTGGATATGTGTATGTGCATATTTATTTGTTTTTCCTGAAGCTAATTAAGCATTTTAGAAAAAAATGTAAAAGTGGCTCCCAGCAAGAGTTGGTGGCCACACTCTGAGGCCACCAAAAATGTGTTGTGAGAACCCCTGTGCTACATGCAAAAATCACTTCACTCAGTGCTAAAATGCAGCCACTTCTGGGCTGGGATAGGGCAGTCATTTCACACTCATAAAAGCTCATGCAAAGGTGGAGTAAGAAAATGTTGTAACTCTGCAGCCAGGCCTCATGTCTCTCCAGCTTTCACCCCAGTTGGTCCGGAACTCACTTTGGGGTGCCGTGGGCAAAGAGCAGGGCAGCATTTCCACAGTGCTTCCCCTCCCCAAAGGGGCTTGGGAGTCTGAGTTCCAGAGGAGCAGGACTTGTTTGAATTGGCGTTTCTCATAATTGCTTGTGTTGGTTGCTCTGCTGATTGTGTTTGAGCCCCCCGCCGAGTTGGCAGGAAGACGGCTTGGGAGGGAAAACCAACCTGATTTGATTTGATTAGAATGAAGCGGAAGCATCCAGAGGCGCCATCAGCGGCTCCCTGAAGGTCTGAGCCCCACTGTCCTGATGCACAAGCAATGGGGGACATTGTTCCAAGGAGAGGGGATGTAGGAGCACGGCGGGGGCCACCATCATGTGGAGCTGCCCTGGGATAGCAGTGGTTGGACATGTTAAGACAGTGCTTCTCAAGCTATCTGATGTGGGGGACCGGCAATTTTTTTTTCCCAATGTTCCAGGGACTGGTGCCATATTATTATCCTATTGGACGCTCTTGTGAGGAAACTCGCTGCGGACTAGTAGCCGATGGCTCGCAGACTGGTGCCACCACTTTGAGAAGCACTGTGTTAAGAGACAAGGCCCTGGGGTGAGACCAGCAGGATGGGGCCCTGTCCATTGACAGCATCAGGCCCAGTCTAGTTAATTAGCTGGAATGGCAGGCAGCTTGGTGGGGAAGGAAGATGAGTGACACTTTCACCGTGATCTCCAGACCTCGCTGTGTTCTCCCCCAGGCCCTGTGTTCCCCTGGGTATCAAGTGAAGGGCAAACCAGTCTCAAGCAGGGCCCATGGCAGTCTGGGGCCCTGTGTTCTGGGCTAAACACACACTCCACTTCTCCTACAGTCTCCCCATGGCTCCAACCCATCTTCCCCAGAGACCCCCACCCTTGTACAGCCTCACTCTCTCTTGGTGCCCGGCAGCCCTGTGCCCTACTCTCTCTCCAGACACCCGGCTCCCCGACAGACACCTCCACGCTCTTGTCCACCTTCTCATGTGGCCAACTCCATGCTGACAGCCCCATAAATTCAGACCTTTCTCACACATCCCCCACGGCTCCCAGACCACTCCTGGACCCAGCCCCCACTGACAGTTACACCACAACTGTGTACACCCCATACCTATCCACATCCATGCTCTCCACCCCATTCCCAGCCTCCATTCCCATATACACCCACCACCCATGTACCCTGCAGCCAGCGAGAGACCGCAATCAACTTGGCCTTAAATTTGGCCTGAGCGATTAATAATGTTGGGCCAGCAGTGGCCAGCTTTCCAAAGGGGATGCAATTCCTGTCAGGCCTCTCCATTGACAGGACTGGCAGTGGGGCTGGGAGCTTGGGCCTTTAAAGTGCTAATGAAACCTCCTGCTGTGGGATAGAGACAGCAGCATTCCACCCTCCCAGCAAATAAAGGGGAACTCCTCCCCACAGCCCTATTGCAGCCTCGCCCCACTCACATCAATGGTGCTGCAGATGAAAGGAGAACTGTTGACAAAGGTGGGTGAAACCCAAACACCATTATACTCCTGCTGAGGGGATGATGATTCCAGTTGTGTATACAGATGTTAATGGGACTCTAACTGCAGACGGGATTCTTCCCCTTCCCTTCCCGCCATGCCTAAAGGGATCTACTCACTGTCTCTGTAAATACAGCGCCTTCTCTGGTGAGAGTGCCTCACCCAGCCTTGGAATGCAGCCATCTCTGGAGTGAAAAGCAACCGCTCTTGCCTGTGAAAGGTCTATCATAGCTGGTAGCTGTGAGCCCACAGCTGGATCACCTTCCCTTTTGGGGGACACAGGAGTGTCTGCCCCAGAGGGGAGCCCAAAGAGGAATTTTAGGTATACTGCCTCCGCCATAGTCAGTGTCCAAGTCTGTGGCAGTAAGTTCAGGAGAAGGGTGTGACGTTGCACTCCATATGCTTTTATGAAAATATGCTAATGGGTGTGAATGTAATGTAACTGGAATATGCTTCATGCGAAAGGTCTCTTGTAAGGTATCCTTACAAAGCTTATAATCTTCTGAGTGTGGTCATCCTATTTGTATAAATGTATCAGTGAGCAGTGATACTACACAGACAGTCAGGGCAGGAAGTGAAGGAGACTCTCTCTCCAAAATGAGATGCCAGGGGAGCTGGTGGTAGGCAGGATATACTCTGGCCCAGACTGGGATTGACTGGGACACCAGAGCCAGCATGCATAATCTTGCCGAAAGTGCCACAGAGCCTTTGATGGGAAATGGTCAGTAGTCTGGCTTTATAGCTCATGGACAGGGGAAGGAAACATGGCCCTGCAAGGGCTGCCCTCCTCATGCTCTATACAAACACCTCAACCTTCCTGCAAATGTGCTGAGTGATGAGAAGCAGAGGCCAGGGCCCTGCAAAGTGCTAACTTCTGCTCCCTTCTTGCTCTGCTGCGGAAGCTGGAGGAGATCAGCAGCTTTGTTACTGGTCCCATTGCAATGAGAGTCAGTGACTGGTGTGGCTGGGCGAACTCCTTTTCCCCCATGCAAGGGGGCTGTAACCTATCTGACAGCACCTCGTATCACCAAGTTTCAGAATTCCCATCTGAAGCAGTCCCATGGTTCCTGTGCAGCAGCAGCAGCAGCCCATTGGGCTCTCCCAGGAGCTCCTACCAGCTAGTCATGATGCTTCAGGCAAGGCCCAGCCCAGTGGATGGCTCAGGCTTGCTATATAAGATGCCACACAAAACATATTGAATCGTTGCCTGCTGGGCAGTCATTCCGGCTTGTTTCCTGTGTGTTTGCCTTCCTGCCAGTTAGCAGAAATAGCAGTAGGCCTAAGGCTACACTCAAAACTTATAAGGAGGGGAGAGATAGCTTGGTGATTTGAGCATTGGCCTGTTAAACCCAGGGTTGTGAGTTCAATCCTTGAGGGGGCCATTTAGGGATCTGGGGTTTAAAAAAAAAATCTGTGTGGGGATTGGTCCTGCTTTCATCAGGGGGTTGGACTAGATGACTTCCTGAGGTCTCTTCCAACCCTGATATTCTATACTGGCCTAGCTGTGCCCCCCAGTGGGGTGAAAAACACACTCTCATGGCAGCATAGCTACACAGCCCAAACCCTCAGGATAGCTGCAGCTGGAAGAGGGTGTCCATCATCAGAGTTAATAGTGTTCAGGGAATTGGTAAAAGCAACAAAGAATCCTGTGGCACCTTATAGACTAACAGACGTTTTGCAGCATGAGCTTTCGTGGGTGAATACCCACTTCTTCGGATGCAAGGAATTGGTGTTCCCATCCCAGCAGAAAAAGGTCGTCTGTCACCGTCCACTGTGCTTACGTTAGGGGGCTAGGCCAGTGAAGCTCTACCAGCACAGGTGCTGTAGTGCACACATAGCCTCATGGGAATCTGTTAACAAATCCAGGGCCTCCCACAGGCATGACACTGCCCCATACTGAGCTCTGCAGGGGTAGCCCTCTAACAGCCTGACTACAGCATCTTTACAATTGGCAGACGCAGCTGAGGGTTAAACAGGCCATGGAGTGTGAGCTGCACCCTCAGCCCTGGAGGAGTTCCCTCTCGGCACGTTAATATAGGCCTGGGGGCGGGGCGGGGGGAGGAATCTTGCCGTGCTGCAGTCCAGGCTGTACTTGTGGTTGGGATCACAGATGCCTTCAGGCTCCAGGACTGCGGCCTTGCGCAAATCACACCCATCGGCCATGTCGCTGTGTTGGCCAGGGGTGATCATTTGAGATAGCTGACAGACATGCCCTTTGCTGAGGAGGAGCACACTGTGGCAACCTACTGTCCACCAGGATCCTGTGCCTCGAAGCTGCAGGGCTACCCATCACACAGACACACAAAGCCATGCACACATCTACCCAGCCGCCTGAATGCAGATAGAGGGGCTTACATTTTATCCATCAAAATAAATATATACATATCAAATACCCCTTTACTTTACTGGCAGCATTTATCTAGCTTGTCACTGGACTGAACTGGATATTGTGCGTGCTTTTGTCAGAGTGCACATTTGTGTAGGAGTCAGGCACCGGGGCTGCCTTCCTGGAGCTGTCTCACAGCCATCAGCTGTACTGCTCCCGCCCCCCCGTTCCCCGTGCCATGGCTGCAGCTGGCGGGTGCATGGGCGTTATCTGCTATGTGCCCTGCAGCCAGCATCTCAAAGAACCCAAGAATTAGGAACGTACATGTAGGGTGCACACACACCCACGGCTGGCATACACTGGCTGTCCGTGTTGATAGACCACTGCACAAAACACATGCTTGCAGTGCAGGCAGCCCAGCCACGTCTGCAGGCTGCAGCCTCACCCAGAGACAGCTCTGCCTTCCTCTTCCTTGCATAGGCACCTGGAGCATCAGGCTGGCTGGTGGCAAAAGGAGAGAAGTTTGCCTGGGCTGCGCATTTTACTTGCTTTGCAGGGGCTTGAGATGACGACCTCGGCCTATTTTCATGCACAACAGGATGAAAGCCGAGGCTTTCAGCATTTATAATATATAACTTGGGATCGATTTTTCCAGCCCAGCATTTTTTAATAGAAACAGCATGTTCTGAGTGCCTGGAGCCTTGCTCCAGTAATGCCCCACAGCCCATTCTGTCTCCTCCCCTCCCACAAGGCTGGTTCATCTCTTGGCTGCATTGTTCAGCTTTGCTTCCCAATGCCGTGCCCATCCTACTGTGTGGGGCAGTGGGTGTCTGTAAGCCAGCCTGACACATCATAACCCTTCATGCTTGCACAGCATGTTACAAATATTCCCAGTTATTCCTCACAGCCTCCCTTGCTAGGTACACGAAGGAGATGGCATGAGGCTGCTGAAGGAGGAGTGTCAGAGCCAGGATTAGAACTCAGGAGGTGCTGGCTCCCAGGTCTGTGCTCAGACCACATCTTTCTCTGTAGATCCCATCTAGGCCTTATGGTCCATCTGGAGCCTAACCCTCAGCAAGACACTCAGCAGCACTCTGTGGTGGCCACTGCTTCTCACAATCCCCCTGTCTCTCTTCCGTGGCCATTTCTTTGGGCTGGAAATGCTGCTGCTACAGGCAGTTGTGTTGTTTCTAAATAGCTCTTCCCATTCAAGGGTGAAGAACAGGGATGTTTTCTCTTGGAGACTCAAGGGCCCATTGCTTCCACACATCCTACCCTTAAGGCTGGCATGCTTCCAGTTGTGGAGAACCTGCTGGTTCTTGCCTAACAGTTAGCACCGCTACTTAGTTAGCTGGGCCGGCCACTGTCAAGGGACACAGAGACTCCCTTCCCCCTATGCACTGCCTGCTTCTGCCAGTGCTGGGCGTGAGCCACACAGTTGATGGAAACAGTCATATTTTCTATTTATAAGGAGACACAAAGATCCATTCACCCACCTGTGAAATGCAGCCACCTCTGGGGTAGGGGCTGGCAGCTCTTTAACAGAGCCCAGGAACTCTACACAACAGCTTGGCACAAGGAGTGAAGACCAAGCCTTTACTCAGCAGAGCTGGCAAGGAGGCTGCACGTAACCACCCTCAGTTGAATTTGGCTGGGGCTCGCCAAGCCGGTCTTAGAGCTTGAACAATAATGGAAAGGACCACGATTCTGATCTAAGATCAGTCCCGAGTGCCCGGATCTGTCAGGCCCTTAGCTTCACAACGCAAGGAAAAGGCTGCAGCACCATGCCCTGGCACCACACCGAAGTTCTGCTTGAGAACTGAGTCCCTGCAGCTCCTCCCCTCTCTGCAGAAAAGAAGAATGAGGGGGGATTTGATAGCTGCTTTCAACTACCTGAAAGGGGGTTCCAAAGTGGATGGATCTAGACTGTTCTCAGTGGTAGAAGATGACAGAACAAGGAGTAATGATCTCAAGTTGCAATGCGGGAGGTTTAGGTTGGACATTCGGAAAAACTTTTTCACTAGTAGGGTGGTGAAGCACTGGAATGGGTTACCTAGGGAGGTAGTGGAATCTCCTTCCTTAGAGGTTTTTAAGGTCAGGCTTGACAAAGCCCTGGCTGGGATGATTTAGTTGGGTTTGGTCCTGCTTTGAGCAGGGGGTTGGACTAATGACCTCCTGAGGTCCCTTCCAACCCTGAGATTCTATGATTCTTAGGGCCCCTTTGCGTGTCTCCCATCCAAGCACCAACCGACCTGTCTTGGCTTAGCACGTGGTATCGCAGTGGAGCACCAATCCCCCCAGGCAGTGGGACACGGGATGGCAGAGCCTCCTCTACAAACTGCTATCCGTCCCCACTGACTTCTCAAGCCAAATGTTTGCTCTGAAGGCTCTGCTCTTTCAGACCTGAGGCAGATCCCAGGAATTCAGCAGCTGGATGGCACAGCTGTGCCATCTAGTGGCCAAATTATGAATACACAGGGAGACACAGGATGCACTGGGACCTCTTTGTAACACAGGTGTGTCACAGACCACTAAAGAATTCCTGTCATCAGCCTCAGAGAGCAACAGCCCCACAGCCCTTTCTAAGCATGGCATCAGCATTTCTTACGCTGCCTGCTTCCAGTAGTCCAGCCCTTGGGATGATAATGTATGAATAGTCTGACACATTCCCATCAGTACAGCCGTGCTGCTCTCTGGCTCAAGAATCCCAGGCAGTTGAGTCCTGTTATGGCAATGTGGAGGTGATGTGCTGGGGGCATCTGTGCCATGCTAGCAGTGCCACTGCCCACATGCCCGCCCAACCCACTGCTGGAGTACAAAGAATGATGGTTCCCCTTCACCCACAGTAACTACCACTTAGCAGCACAGTAGTATTTTCCTCCCAAGTACAGTGCATGAGTGAAGCATTTGGTAGCTTATCATAGAATCATAGAATCATAGAATTCAAGATCAGAAGGGACCATTATGATCATCTAGTCTGACCTCTCCTGCAAGATGCACAGCCCAAGATCACCCACACTCCCTTAATGAACCCCCCCCCCCCATGCTTGGAAGGAAGAAAAAACTCCAGGCCCATAGCCAGCCAATCTTCCTGGAAAATTCCTTCCCCCCGACCCGGTCAGCGGCTAAACCTAAGCATGGGCATGCAAGACAGCCAAACCCAGCCAAACCTCTGGAATAATATATATTACCAAATACATGATTTATGACTATTTGTTAAGCCCCGTATCCTCCCCTCCCCTCCATCAACATCTATCTTAAAGTCATTTAGGTCCTTCGTCTCCTTGTTTCCTGTTGTTTCCTTCCCTCCCGGTAGTCTAGTATTGCACTCCCCTGATCTCCCTGAAGGTGCCTGAATCTGACTTGACATTTCATATCCGATGACCCGTCTCCTCATTATATCCATAGCAGCCCTTCTACTTCCCTGGTATTCTTCTTTCTGATATTTTTATATTTATCCATTTATCCTCATCTCTCCTCTCATCCTTTCTCCTCCTATTCTTCTTTTAAGGAAGGAAAACCTCTCTCCTCAAGTCTCCTTTCTCCTTGGCCTCTTAGCTTTCAGCTTCTCTTTGTACTCCTTCTAGTCTGAATTGATTTCTTAAACATTCTAGTTTTCATTCTTCAACACACACAACTGCAATGAAACTTCAAATGAATACTCCAAAACGCCTTATATACTCCTTATCCTAACACCTTCTTATAACTACTAATACTACACCGACATAAGCCCAAGACCGCATTAGCTTTCATTTACACATTTTTTAGCTACATCACATCAACATCACATCCTAGGTCCTCCTCCTCTCTCCTCCTCTCCCCCCCTCCTCCCCTCTCCCAGCTTATAACTAAAACTTCCAATAACATTATACTATGCATAACCTAGACATCCTAAATGCATAATCTCACCTCTCATCTAATACTTAATATCCTGGTAGATAATCCCCAGTTTACAAATCCCCTAAATCTCCCTGAAGAATATCCATCCTCTTCATCTCCCCCACTCCCCATCTTATCAAACAGCTTCCTTACTTCCCAGGTCACTCATAAATAGAAACAAATATAAAAGATAAAATAGCCCAGGAAAAAAACCCCCAAAACCGAACTCCTCCAACCTCCCTTCCCCCCCCTCCCCCCCCCCTCTTGCAGTCTCTGCAGTCTCCTTTCTCTCCCTCTTTCCTAACCATTTTATCATCCCTCCTTTTTTCACTCATCCCCAATCTTTCCAATTTTTTCAGCAAATTCTCGATGCCACGCATATCGAATCCATTACTGAAATCATCAGATAAATCCTTTTAAATCTTCTTTCCTCAAATCAAAAAATCTGTTACTCTTGTAAGGGCCTCAATCTACCTTTCACAATCTGCTAATCCAACCATCCCAGTTCATCTCTCCCTCATAAACCACCACTCTCTCTTTTTTTTTTTTTTTTTTTTAAGATTTTTTACCACTACTTTGCACTAACCAGTAATTAGATTTTTTTTTTCCCTCCCTTGAATAATTTTTTTTCCCTTTTTAATATATCAGTCTCTACAATCCCCAATATCCATTTATTATTTTTTAATTTTATTATATTATAGATTATTAAATATTATACCCTAATATTCTAGGATATAATTTTATCAGCCCTAATTTTACTGTAATAAGATGTTCCAGTTCCCCCTCTAGCTCTTCCTTAGTAATGTCTACCCCCATCTTCATTCCCCCTACCCCCCTTATCTCCTATCCATCCTCTCATTCATTCCTTCCTCTATCATGCCTCCTTAAATTCCTTCAGATATTGTTTTATTCAGAGAGGCCCTATATCCATTCTTTCTTTTAATCCTTCCCATTTCCTTCTTTTTCTTTCTTTTTTTTAAATTTAATTTAAAACTTTTCTTTTTTATTTAAATTTTCTTCCTAGTAGATCCATTTTCCCCTTTGCCTTTCTCACCTCTTTCTCCCCCTCCCTCTCTCTCTTGCTGAGGTTTGCCTTGACCTCTCTTTCCTCCCTCTGGTCCCCTTGCTGTGCTTTCTTCTTTCTTCCTCTAATGACCCTTTTCTGCTCCGCTTTCTCTTTTTGCTTGCTCTAATGCCCACTCCCCCCTTCTCTCGCCATCATGCCTGGTGCTGATCTGCCCTTGAACCTTCTTGACAACTCCCCAGGCACTTACCTCCCTGTTATAGTTAATTTAAGTCCCCCCTAACCCCATGATCCCAATCACCCTTAATTTACTAAAGTTAATGTTTATTAGCCTTATTAACTTCCTAACCTTAGCTCAGATTTACTCATGCTTTTGAAATCCTACAATTTGAATTAGTATAGGTCCCCCGTTACTCACTCCTCAAAAAACATCCTCAACAACAGGGTTCACAAATCCTCTCAAATCTAAATGGCCTATCTCATCTAAGTAGCAACTTCTTGAATAAAATTATTATTTCAAAAAGCTAGGCAATTCAGAATCCCCTATTCAGGAAAAGCTTATAGCTATCATTTGTATCCCAATCTATATCCGGTAGCCCATTATCAAGTTATCTTATTATCTCTAGTATTTACCTCCTAAGAAAAGTAAAAAAAAGCTCCATCCTCCTTCTCTATCCCTAGAGCTCTCCTATCATCTCTAACTATCTCACTCTTCTCTATTCCATTCATTGGCTAGCTATCCATTGCCATGCTATTCTCCATTTGTACTCTGCATTTATCTTCCCCACCTTACTTTTACCTCATTTTTTCCTTTTTAGCACTCATTACTCTTACCTTATTATACTCTATTCATGCTACTTATACCCTTTACTCCTTACCTTCCAGTCGTCATGCATGCATACCCTTACTTTCCACATACCCTTTCAACATGTTTGTTATCCTGGGTTTGGCTCCCAGTTCCATCCCTTTTCCCTTTTGTTCCTGTTCCTCTCCACTCTTTTCACCCATTTTTTCCAGTTCCTGTTACCTCCTTTTCCTATTGCTCTTTCTAGATCTGGCCCCTTCACCTCTCTTTTCCTCCAACTCTTCTCCCTCCCCCTCTTCACCTGTCCCTGCCCCCCCTGTTCCTATCTGTTCTCTGCTCTCCCTGTCCCTCCCTCCTCCTCCCCCCCTTCTCCCAAGCCCTCTCTGGCTCGAGATCCTCCCAATGTCCTAGCTCCTCCTCTTGAGAAAATAACCCTCCTGTCTAGTGGAAAGCTTCCCTCTAGTCCCTTCCCTACTTCCTCCTACTTGAGAACACTAGAACAGCCCTCCTCCCCTCAAGCCTCCCTCTGCCCCTATTGTAAAGCCCCCCTCTCCCACTCCCCCCTGTCCCACCTATTCCACACCTCCTCCTCCCCCCTTTGCCAAGCCCTCTACTAGGGACAGGTCCTCCCCCACTGAAGGTACCTCTGTAGAATCCTTCTTGCTCCTCATCCCTTCCCTGGCTCTCCCAGAGATCACTTCAATCCTCTACCCCTCCTGGGCATAGTCTCCTTGATCTTCAGTCACTCCAATTCCTTCCTCCTCTCCCTCTCTCCTCTTTTTCAACCGGTTCTTCCCACACCCTTTAGCACACCCTTTCAGCAACCAATCTTCTCACACCCGGATCGCCCCTGGTCACAGGCATGCCCTTCCAACCCTTCCTTATTCGCCCTGCCCACACGTGCCAATGCCCTCCGCTGGGCCTACTCCCCCCCCCCCTATCATCCCCTTGTCCCTCCCTAAAGCCCTGGTCCTTCCCCTCTCCCTGTCCCCATTCCTATCCCTTCCTCCCCTCCCTATCCTTTCTCCCCTTTCCTGTTTCTTCTCTCTGGTTCTTCTTATCTATCTTTCCTTGGTTTCCCTGCTCTTTTCCTTCTTCTCTCTTCTCCAGCCTCCCACTTGCTGTCCTTCTCCTTCTTCCTTCCTTCCCTTTTCCCTCTCTCCAGTTCTCTCCCCACTGTTCCACTCCTTCACTCCTCCTTCCACCTCCTTCTTCCTTTCTCTGCCTTCCCCTCCCCTTCTTCCCTCCCCCTCCCACCTCCTCTTCTCCTCTGCCCCCCTTCCTGGCCCCCTGCCTGCTCCCCTCCCTCTGCCCCCCCCCCTCGCTTCCCCTCCCCACTCTTCCCTCCAGCAGCTCCCCCCTTCGACACTTCATCTTTATATAGTACTGTTCTGGGTTCCCAGCAGCTCTCTTCCACCCTGCTGTCTGCATGTACTTCATATAGCAGCTACTGTTCTGGGTCACAGGCTCTGCATGCTCATACCAGCTGTATACTACTCTTCATCCTCTCCTGTCCTCTGCTGCTGCTGGCTCCCAGCTGCTGGCTCCTGGCTGCTCCCCTGCTTGCTCCCCCTCCTTCTGGGCCTGCTGGCCTGCGCCTCTGCCTCCCCCTTGCCTGCCCCTGCCCTGCCCAAGTATCAAGCAAGTTTGTTGTATGTATGTAGCTTTATATATCTATGACATGTCAGAATAATATTCAATATTAAATAGTATTAGTAGTCATCGTTAGCTTTTCTTCAGTACCTCTCAAAGGAGGTCATTTGAGCAAACTGAGGCAAGGGGAGGGGAAGTGACTTGCCCAAGGTCACCCAACAGGCCAGTGGCAGAGGCGAGAATGGAACCAAGATTTCCTGAGTTCCATTCCAGCATTCTATGCACTAGGCCACCCTGCTAATTTGAATGCTCTTTTAAACATAGCAGCCACTGCCATGTCTTTTTTATTTAAAGTGAATTTAGTGCGAGTCAAAGGTGCTGGACCTTGAGCCCAGGAGACTGAATGGGCAGCAAGGGCAGCAGCTGAGCAGACCTCTCACAGCATGGTCCCCATCCGTGGGCAAGAGGATAGTTGAGTCTCCAGGGCTCATTTGATCCTTGGTCTCTCTGTTGAGATGGCTAGTAAGAGCACCAGCCAGCCCATGCCGGTTGTGATGGGTGCTTTCAGGGTGTGGACATGTGTTTGCTAGTCATGCTCTCATGTCCCAGATGCATTTCAAAGAGGCCACCAAACAGCTGTCCATTTCAGTCTGGAGGTCTCCATTTGTCAGGGGAGGTCAGCACTGGATCTCATTTAGATTCTGGCTGGGTTCTTTCTCCCTGCTGAATGGAACATTCTTCTCACTGTCGTTAACTTCAGTGAATCACAGCAAAGGGGAACAACATGCACCCACAGACCTTCCTGGCTTCTAATAAAGCACAGAATCATAGAACTGGAAGGGACCTCGAGAGGTCATCTAGTCCAGTGCCCTGCACTCAAGGCACGACTAAGTATTATCAAGACCATCCCTGACAGATGTTTGTCTAACCTGCTCCTAAAAATCTCCCATGATGGAGAGTCCACAACCTCCCTAGGCAATTTATTCCAATGCTTAGCTACCCTGACAGTTAAGAAGTTTTTCCTAATGCCCAACCTAAGCTGCTCTTGCTGCAATTTAAGCTCATTGCTTCTTGTCCTATCCTCAGAGGTTAAGGAGAACAATTTTTCTCCCACCTCCTTGTAATAATCTTTTAAGTACTTGAAAGTATTATGTTCCCTCTCAGTCTTCTCTTCTCCAGACTAAACAAACCCCATTTTTTCAATCTTCCCTCATAGGTCATGTTTTCTAGACCTTTAATCATTCTTGTTGCTCTTCTCTGGACTTTCTCCAATTTATCCTCATCTTTCCTGAAATGTGGTGCCCAGAACTGGACACAATACTCCAGATGAGGCCTAATCAGCACGGAGTAGAACAGAAGAATTACTTCTCATGTCTTGCTTACAACACTCCTGCTAATACATCTCAGAATGATGTTTGTTGCAAAAAAAAAACAAAACAACAACAGTGTTACACTGCTGACTCACGTTTAGCCTGTGGTCCACTATGACCCCCAAAACTCTTTCCTCGGAACTCCTTCCTAGGCAGTCATTTCCCATTTTGTATGTGTGCAACTGATTGTTTCTTCCTAAGTGGAGTACTTTGCTTGTATCCTTATTTAATTTCTTCCTATTTACTTCAGACCATTTCCCCAGTTTGTCCAGATCATTTTGAATTATAATCCTATCCTCCAAAGCACTTGCAACCCCTCCCAGCTTGGTATAGTCCACAAACTGTATAAGTGTACTTTCTATGCCATTATCTAAATCATTGATGAAGATTTTGAACAGAACTGGACCCAGAACTGATCCCTCTGGGACCCCATTCATTATGCCCTTCCAGCTTGATTGTGAACCACTGATAACTACACTCTGGGAATGGTTTTCCAACCAGTTATGCGCCCACCTTATAGTAGCTCCATCTAGGTTGTATTTCCCTAGTTTATGAGCAGATCATGCGAGACAGTATCAGAAGCCTTATTAAAGTCAAGATATACCACATCTACCCCTTCCCCCCATCTAAAATGCATGTTACCCTGTCAAAGAAAGATATTAGGTTGGTTTGACATGATTTGTTCTTGACAAATCCATGCTGACTATTATTTATCAGCTTATTATCTTCTAGGTGTTTGCAAATTGATTGCTTAATTATTTGCTCCATTATCTTTCCGGGTACTGAAGTTAAGCTAACTGGTCTGTAATTCACCGGGTTGTCCTTATTTCCCTTTTTATAGATTGGCACTATGTTTGCCCTTTTCCAGTCTTCTGGAATCTCTCCCGTCTTCCATGATTTTTCAAAAAGAATTGCTAATGGCTCGGATGATGCAGACACAAACACACCCTCACACCTTCATGCCCTCCTGCATGACAACACAAAAGGCACTCTCAGAGTAACACACACACACCCACCCCCTTTTCTGCACACAAAGTTCCCCATGCAAAATTCTATGTCAGTAGTTTTTGTCCTTCCCGTTCTCAGTCCAGTGGGGCCTCTTCATTTCTTTGCCAGCTCATTTTCCAGCTTTACTCACTGCATGTGCCAAGCCTCTCTGGGAGATGGGGTGGGTAGGGGAGTGGATCGCTCATTCCTGAACATTGCTTCTGCTGCTACGTTTGCTGAGTTGGTAGAGACCAAGCAGGCAAGCTCCAACCCCCCAGCTCCTGGGTGGGGACCATCATCAGGTAACTGGAAGGTACGTAGCCCCGCTGTCCGTTGACTTCCACCAAGCTCCACTCCTTGCTTCCCTTCTTATCGTGAGGTTCCAGCACTGTCAACGGCTGCCCTGCCTGCAGACTGACTTCATGGGGGCTCCTGGCTGTGAATGCATAACCTGCAACCACCTGGAAAAGGCAAGGAGATAGGTACAGAAAACCCCCATTGGAGAGAAGATCTAGATGGGAGCAGGATATGGGGGCTAAAGTGGAGATGAATGCAAGAATCCCACTCATTTAGGCCATATCAATTCAGAGAGGTGTGCATGGGTGTGGATGCTCCATGGTTGTGGAAATTCATAAGCATTGGCTACCTGTTTGCTTCTGAGAGGAATTCAAGGAGTTAGTTACTGTCATTTAAGCCCTGACTGCCCTGGGCCGCACTCTCTGAGGGTACGTCTACACTACCCACCGGATTGGCGGGTAGCAATCGATCTATCGGGGATCAATTTATCTCATGTAGTGTAGATGCAATAAATCAATCCCCGAGCGCTCTCCCATTGACTGCTGAACTCCAGCTTGGCTAGAGGCAGAAGCAAAGTCGACAGGGGAGCCATGGCAAGCGACCCTGCGCCGTGAGGACGCAAGGTAAGTTGAACTAAGATACGTCGACTTCAGCTATGCTATTCTCGTAGCTGAAGTTGCGTATCTTAGGTCGAAACCTCCCCTCCCCACCCCAGTGTAGACCAGGCCTAAGTGACGAGACAGTCGGAATTAAATGCTGCACCCAGGATTTACAAAGGGACAGTGTAATGTTACAAGCCAAAAGGACATTTACAGTTGTCTGTGCAAAGGGTTAATCAAATCTCATCTTTCTGAGCATCTTCTGATCATTGCAGGGGTCGGGAAGGCCTTTTCCTCTAGCTACAGCATTGTACAATAGTCAATTGCACATGGGGGGAGTCCCTTTCTTCTGCACTGGCTAGGCACCGGTTAATGTTAGAGAGGAAATACCAAACTAGATGGGCCACGGATCCCGTCTACGCTGTCCGTTCCCAGCTCCCCTGGAAGTGGTTACCCAAGTATGTCTTGAGTTGTGTGTTGTGAATGTGGCTGTATGTGCTTCCCCCACTCCTGTGCTGTAGGTGTGTGCAGGGACTGGATGTGCCCAGGGCAGCTATATGCACAGAGGTGGGTGCAATGACTGAACCAACGTAGGTGCCTGCCGGTGTCTCCACACCCACCTGGAAAGCCGGAGGGGTGACGAGGACCTGTGGCCTGGGTGTTTCGGGTAAGGTGTAAGAGTGCCGTCTTCTCTCAGCCCCAGCGTCCGGGGCCAGCATCTGCATCCTGGGCTTTTGACTTTGGACCAGATGATATGGTTGGAGTTTCCCAGCCAGGACATACCCTCGGTGACCTGTAGGACACACAGACTCAGTCAGGCTGGGCACCAGTTACCTGTTCTTCTTTTGTGGATGGAGTCGTGCAGAGGGGAAGAAGGAAGGGATGACTCTGGCAACACCCTGCACAGCTCTGCCACTGCACCTCTCTGCTATTTGGCTGACTGGCCCCACCGTGAAGCACCATCAAGGGATCCCGAGGTCTTGCTGAACACAGGGGACCAGGCCGTGGCACATCACAAATGCTCCCTGGGGAATCAATGGGGCAAAACCTGAGCACTATGTGTAATGGCCTGTGGCTGCCGACATATTAGAACTGGGCAACAATGGGGGTGGATCTGGGTTTGGCAAAACCAGGGGAGGGTCACATCTAGCTCCTGTTTCATCCAAACCCAGGAAGTTCAGGCTGGTTGAGATAAATGGTTCTGCTTCAGGCCTATCTCCAAAATATACATTTGGAACAGAATTCACAACCTTCTGTCCTCTCAGTGCATCAAGCTCTGCCCTGTGAGTTCCTGAGCAAAGCTCTGATGTATTCCACCCACAAATGGGCAGTCAAGGAGAATGGATCTCAGTGAGGTTGCTCCAGAGAGAAAAGAGATACAACCCTAATGCCGAGCAGTCTCTGCTTCCCCAGAAATTCCTGGATGGAAGCCTCCCTTGGGACAGTTCACCAACCCAGAGCACTTTACTTTGTCAGAACATAGTTCTCCCTCCTGTTTTTCATGCTGGCCTGAGGGACCCTTAGTGTCAGGGGAAAAGAGAAGGTTCCTGTAGTCCTCGCAAGTACCTCCAGCATCCACTAGCCATCTGTTAGTGTTGCCTTTGGTGTCCATTTCATGCAGAAGAGCCACAATCTGTCCCCTCTGCAGGGTCAGGTCCAGATCTCTGCTGCCACTGATGTTGCTCGTCACCTGGTAGAGCTTCTCTGGGCCATGTTTACTGACAAGTGAAAGGACCCTGCGCTCCTCAGCAGGGCTAAGAGGCTAATGGGGAATAAGACACAAGGAAAATTGAGTCAGAAAATGTTCTCTACTGTGAGAACTTGCCCTCGAGTGTGTTTTCTTTCTGGATTATTGGGTGTTATGTCATGATCTGTGGCAGCCAGGGTAGGAACTCCTGTCAGTTGCAGTTAAACATCTGATCAGCTTCAGGGTATGAAGCTGGGTCTCCAGAGCTAAGGGACCCACCCCAGGGCATTGTAGCCTGATGTGGAGGATTCCCTGTCTCACCACAATTACCAGCCAACCATTGTCAAGGAGTCAAAGCCAGTAACATGGCTGCTGCAAAGTCCTCGGCATTGCAATTGGCTCTCCCCAACCTCACTTGCTTCCCAATGGGATGTTCTCCTGCATTTGTGAAACATTAAGAATCTACCCAACTGTTCCTGTCTTCTCAGCCATCTGATGGGAGGAGGTGCCTGGCTCCTCCCTGCTCCTACCTGTACCACAGGGCTCGGCATGACCGTCTCAAATTTCTGGCAGAAGGAGTTAAGCTGAGCACCAGACTGTCTTAAAGTCTCCTTCACCATCTTCCAGAAAGTAGGCAAAGGGACGTGGCTATGCGGCAGCTGTGGAAAGAGACAGTGGAATTAGAGATCACATTGAGGGAGAAGGGCTGTGCAGAGATAAATCCATGGGAAGGGTATCAGGAAGAGGAGGAACAGAAGGAAAGGGAATCAGAAACCAGAAGAGAACAAGAGTTTCTACATTTCAAGAAACCTGAACAATCAGTCAGGTCCCCCTCGTCAACAAACAATGCTCCTGTCTGACTTTGAATCACAGCTCCTCCCCAAGTGTGAAATGGTCAGTGATACTGCTGGGTCTTGGAGGAGGGCTCCTAGGAGATCAGGAATATTCTGGCTTGATCAGGCTATCTCCTCAGGGAAGGAGCTGTCTTCTTGTTCTGCATTTGTACAGCACCTAGCACAGTGGGCCCCTCGGCACTAGCAATTGGGACCCTCAGCACTAGCGCTATCCAAATACTAATAGTAATCCTCAGCCACCACGTGGAACTCCCCAAGAGGGGATAGGCACACCCATAGCAGTCTAGGAGAAGCAGCTCCAGCCCACCCAAAGGAGAAGGGAAATAGACACATGCAAATAAAAGTGGGGCCCGCGGGGAGAGCTCAGTGCATCTGCCTGTGGAGAGTCAGGGTGGGAGGAAAGCACCCTGCTGCTACCCAGGCAGTAACCTCTCCTGGTGCCCCACCCACCCCATGCCTGTGGGTCTGAGTGGGGTGTGGCTGTCCACTGAGGCCAAGCACAAGAGCCTCTAACTCGTGCTAGCTCAGTACCCACCCAGGGGTCTCCATTACCTGGGCCAGCTCTATTTCAGCCTCTTGGAGCACCTGCTTGGCCAAGTCCCTCTGAAGGGCCACAAGCGAGCGCAGTATCTGCCCCAGCCACTGCATGGCCACCTGGTTGAAGGTGGGGAGCTCGGACACCAGTAGGGTGTTGATGGCGAGGTAGGTGTTCATGGTGGCCTCCTCATCGTACGTCACGTTGCCTGTCTCACTCTTCTTCTCCTCGATCTCCTCATAGTCCAGCAGCTTGTCCAGGCGCTTCCTGATCAGCTGCTGCGGTCCCTTCAGAGTCTCTGACAGGCCGCAGAGTGGCTGGTAAACCAGCTGATCCAGCCGTCTCCTCTGTTGGAGAGAACCCAGAGGCACCCCAGTGAAATCCTGATATCCCCAGATCTGTCAGCCGCACAGCACAGTGCCCCAGCCTGAACATCAGGAGCAGCATGGGGGACCCTTGAAATCCATGTTCTCCAGGCCTGTCACAGATGAGAGCATCGGCGCCCAGCTCTCCTGTATGGCTGGTGGCCATGAGAGAAGGGAATTGTCATGTCTACAGAGAGCAACTTCTAGCTCCTACTGACTTGACGTAGGGGGAGCTTCCACTGGGCTCACCAAGGAGGCCTTCTGCCGAAAGACCCCAGGAAGCTCCCATTATGATCCCACCAGACTCCACACGTGGTTTGTATCTTCTCAGGTACCTCTCCACCAGTAGCCAGACACACAGGCGTCCCTCCCTGGACATTTATTAGGACACTAAGAGCCACCCACCCTCCTCATTCTGAGCCAGTGAAACTGCAGCAGTGAGCACAATATAGACAGAACAGACTTCAGAGGGTGTTGAGTTCCCAGGCGATAAGCAGGTATCATGGAATGAAACAGGCAGGGTGCTAGTGGGTTGGGGGAACGTCTAGTGGAGTGAGGTGCCCAAGTTCTGACTGAGGGAAGGGATCAGGGAACCCCCAGAAGTGGTGTGAGGGCTGGGACACAGGCACATGATGGAGCTCCCTATGGAGTACCGGTCAGGAGGCAAGTCACATAGCCAGTGTAATTGCCTTTCCCACAGTCCTCTCTTCTGATGCAGTCCTGCCCTCACTGCCTGCGGTAAGCTAATGAGAACAGCCCTGGGGTGGGACCTGCAAGACCAATGCTAGACTCCCTGCCCACACAGATGTAAGTGAGGTGGCACTCACAAACTCCGGGAAGATGGTGCGATGGAGCATTCCTGCCAGGCGACGATACTGCTGGGCAGCTCCTTCCATTTCTAGCTCACACTCCTGTGGTTTGGAAAGGAGGAAGACCTGGGAGGGGGGAAAAAGAGGCTGAGAACCCTAGAAGTGCCCATGTGTGTTCAAACCTGGGAGATGCCCAAGGCTGTGAAAGCCTTCCCTGAAGGCAGCTTCAGAATGTGACCTACTCCTTTTCCTGCAGTCCTTTGTAAACTCCAGGCACTTGTTATCTCTTCCACCCAAAGCTCCTGTCCTCTTTGCTTTGAGAATAAAAACAACAGCAGCTGTCCTGCAACCTATGGTATCCAACCAGTGCACTCAGGCTGATGCTCCCAAGCTAGCGACAATAACAAACCAATGGACTCAGCCTGGCATCTCCAAGTTATCCTAAAATATCAAAGCAGTGTTTGTAGATGAGTGCTCCAAGCAACTCTCTGATAGCAAACCAGTTTGTGCACCCAATGCTCAGGAATGACCCCCAGGTCAGGGTGCACAAACCACGTGGCAAGAGCCACCCTACAGTAACAAACAGGTGCCTGCAGCCATGATCACAAGAAACACTGCAGAAACCCAGCTACGGACCCCTGCCTGAGGGCAGCTGCTGAGATGACTGGAACTCCCTGCTCTCATCTGGATGGGTTCTCTGCCTCTTCAGAGAAATACTCACTAGGCCACTCAAAAGGAGCTTCCATGTGCCGTTCCCACCAGCCCGGGCTGCCTTGGAGTATTGGCAGAAGGTGCTTTTTTGGCTCAGACTGAGCTAGTGTCTCCTCTGTCCCAGGTGCGCTCCTGCTCTCCCCCACCCTCCACCAGAGGAGGAGGAGGTCATGTCCCAGGGAATGCAGCTCCTCTTTCAGGTCCTTATTGCTACTGGAAAGGCGGGAGCCAGAAGCAGCGAAGATGATAGAGGGAGGGATCTTTGGCCCCTAAACCACAGATTGGCTGTTGTGTCTGAGACCCCTGAGCCGCACCTGGGTCCTGTGGAGACTCCTATGGGAACGCCACAGGCTTTGCTGGGTTTGTATAAATAGTGTTTTGGCTCTCTGCTTGTGGCTGAGGGACTGGCATGTGCAGATGAATGAGGAGGATCAGACTGGAGGGATTAAGGAGCTGCCAACCTGCCAAATGGTGCATTAGGAGGTCAGGTTATTTCCATACAGGGGATCACATAATCTCAAGCTTTTATTAATATTTACCAGAGGATTTCCCTGGGGCAGGGATGGGACACACGCCTTTCCTCAGGCTCTTCTAAAGGCTGCTGGGGAGCTGTAGCTGATCACAGCCCTGCACAGCCAGACCACTGAGCTTATTGTCCTGGGTGCTCAACGTATTCCCTGACTCCTGGTGAGAACGGTAGCGACGGTAAAGACCTCTCAGGGCATCCAGCTCGGCACCCTGGGGCAAGGCAGGATTGTTCTCCAGGGCTTTTTCCAGGCTAGTTTCAAAAGTCCCACGGGATGGGGCTTCTGCCATTTCCCTGGGAGGCTATTCTGCACACTAGCATCTCACTGGCCTCCCAGACTATGTTTCCCTAATTTCATCCCGTTCCTCCCAGTTCCAGCCCCCAAAGAATTCCTGTGTTTCGTGGGGCTTTAAGCCTTTCCCATATTTATAAAGGGCCCTTCTCCTCTCTCAGCCTAGCCCGTTTAGCACTTCTCATTGCTCTTTATGAGTCCATCCCTCCAGCCCCCTGGGCCTTTTGGCTCCTCTTCTCTGAGCTCCCTGCACTTTGTCAAGATCTACCTGGCAACACTGCATCTCGAGATGAAGGCAGGCCTCCAGCTGCGGCCGCCATAACCAGAGAGATGCCGCCTGTGGGGAGGGCTGAGAAGCAAGCAAATCGGGTCTTCAAAGGAGGAAAGCCAGGGCACTAGCTCGCTGTGTCACCCTGCGTCCTTGTTCCCAATGTGTCAGCCTTAGTGCTGGAAAGAGTCCTCCTCATGCCCGGGGATTTCACAGCATGAATAACCCTGGGTCCATTTGTAGCACCGTGCATCTTCTAAGAACAGTGCAGTTATTATTTTATTTATTCCTCACAAGGGATGAACTTTACCTCTGTGCAGAGAATTGGTACAAGGCCCAGGCATCGTTTCAATCTCAGCTCAGCTCTGGATAAGCAATCCACAGACCTTATGTGACCCCTCTGCACAGGGGTGGATTTCACCCATCAGAAATAAGGCCTCAATCCTGCCAGGTGCTAAGCACCCTCAACTCTTATTGGTTTCAGGTGGAATTGAAGGTGCTGAGCCATCCACAGGAGCTTGCCCGGGCTGCCTCTGTGAGTCTCTAACCCCCAAGCATGATGAGAGGAGTGGGCTTTACCTGTAAATTGTTCAGGTAAGAGGTTACGTTCTCTTTCAGCTCAGTCACACCAGACGCCAGGAACTGAAACTTTTCCTCCAGATGGTCGAACTCTTTGTCCTCCGTCTGAAAGTCAATGGGGAGAAGATATACCGTGGACTCCTGGACAGGAGATCAGTCCATTGACTAGTCCCAGCAGGCGCGGTGCTCCTGCTGTCCTGTGGGACGGACTGGATTGCAACACCAAATGGATTGGAACATAGACAGTTCTTGGGGGACACAGGAGGTGAAATCCTTGGAGCTCTGCCATTGGCTTCAACAGCCCCAGAACTTCTCCCAGAATGTACTTGCGTAGTGGTAGGGACGCATGCAGGGTAGAGGTAGGGCATAGAAAGGCCTTCAGTGGACTTGGGAGAAGCCTACAGGAAGGGTCCATTCCACTGGATTTGTTTCCCTTCCTTGCGGTCCTCAAAAATCCCTCTTTTGAGTCCCCAAACTAAGCCTTTAGGAACTGAGGAAGCTGCCTGTACAATGCTCCAAGACTTTGCTCACCAGGGGATCAAGAGAGTGAATTTGAACTCAGATCACTAGGCTAGCCTTTAAATTTGGGACAAATGACCACAGGTGGGTCACATGATAACAGCATGGACCTCAGTGTGGCTCACCCATGTCTCACTTGCAAATACACGTGATGGCCAGTGTTAAGCCACAGAAAAACAACAGGTGCTTTCAGTAAGCGGCACCCATCCCCTGCTGCCCTTGGTTCAACTGTTTTCCTCCTACCTACGCCACCAGCACATACACACTGCATGGTTACTGGGAGCTGGATGTAAGCAGGAGCCTCACCTTGGGCACAATGCCCGCTTCGTGCATGAAGAGCCGGCTCAGCCGCGTGGTCTTCTTGGCAATGGAGTGCTTGTTGAGCCGGCCAAGGCGCTCCCGCAGTGTCAGGTGCTCGACCTTGCTGTATTTGGTTGCTGCCTCAGGACAGAAGGGGAGGAAGATAAACAGGTGAGGGATCAAGAAATCTCTGAGCCTGGATCCCTCCTGGGGATGACATCTCATTCAGTTCTTTGGGGCCCAAATGCACAGCCCCGACCCCTCATAAAGGGAAGTGAGTATAACTGAAGCTGTAAATGACCCGCCTGCTTACTCCACTATATCCCTTCCTGAGTTCTCCCCTGGACACTCCTACCCTCCTCCTTGCCTCCTATAGTTTGACACACACGTCTCATGTCTCATTTGAATTAGACTATCCAGCCAGGGACTGTCTCTTGCTAAGTGTTTGTGCAGTGCCTAGCACAGTGGGGCCCTGATCCCCACAGGTGCTACTGTGATACAAATAAGAAGAACTAAGGTAGGAATAGTCATCAGAATAGTAAAACACAAAGAAAGGATTGTAGGAACTATAACATGAATCTAATCTGACTGATTAGTGGAAAGAGAGAGAGAACTCAAATCATTAACAGAGTAGAATATTCAGACATGAAAGGCCAATGTTTTAAAAACTGCCCATAGTTTCACATGCGCAAACCACTATGGTTCTGAAGTGTTCCCTCTCATTTTGTACATCCATGTGCGGAATTCATTTTGTTATGGGCACCAATATGGAGGTGATGTGTGGGAGGGGGCTCAGGACTGGGGCAGAGGGCTGGGGTGTGAGGGGATGAGGGCTCTGGCTGGGAGTGTAGGCACTGAGGTGGGGCTGGGGATGAGGGGTTCAGGGTGTGGGTTCAGGTTGGGGCAGAGGGTTGGGGGTGGGCCCGGGGATGAGGGGTTTTGGGTGCAGATTTCCCTGGGGCTGCAGTGGGGAGAGAGGACTCCCCCCAGCCCTCTCTTGCTGCAGCAGCTTGGGGCTGGGTGAGATGCACCTCTCCCTGGCCGCAGCAGCTCCTGCAGGGCTGGGTTGGACTGAGGGAAGGGCTCCTTTACCCTGGCCATGGCAAGTCCGGGTCATGTCCATGCTGGGCCCCGGGGGGGAGAGGCACCTCTCCCTGCCTCAGCCCTGAGCCCTTGTGTCAGGCTTAATAGGCAGCTGCACAGCCGCGCAGCTTAGAGGGAACTTAAGGTCTGACGGAGTGCTGGCACAAGTGACTGGCTGGAGAAGTCTGTGTGTCACTAGGCTCCACTACAATCTATCAAGGTGAATTGCTTGGCTGAATACAAATAATTTAGAAAAAGAAATCAGAAAGAATTGTAAAAGCCTGTTTTTATTTGGTACCATTGGGGGGGTTGTTTCCTCTTTGCCTTTCTCAGCTCTGAAACTGAGAAGAGATTGGTCAGTTTCATGAGCGTTTCTAGTCAGTTTCACTTCTCCTACACAGGGCAGTTTGTTTTGCAATTAGTAGTATATTAGAATAGTAATAATGTTTCTCTAGTTCTGGGAGGCCATAACTGAGCTCAGGACCCCACTGTGCTAGATGGTGCTAGAGACTGTCCCTGTTTGGAAGAATTTACAATCAAGACAGAGGGTGGGAGAAAGGAAGGGTTTTTCCACTGTAGGTTAAAGCCAGACTAAAAACTGTTTTCAATGGAATAACAATGAGCCGAGACGTTTCTGATTGATCTTGGGTTTTACAGACCTTCCGTCATCCTGACAAGGCCTTTAACATGCCAGTTCCTCCTCACCTACTTCCTTGCGCCTCTTGTACTCGTTGATGTTGGCATTAATCTCGAGCATGGCACTGGCTGCGCTCTGCAGGGCAGAGTAGGCATTGTCCCTGGCTGACGTGTTCTCCAGGATCTTCTGCAGCAGCAGCGGGTACTTGGTGACCCTCTGCACAGGTATCACCAGGAAGAAGCTCAGGTCTGAAGCACCCGTGTGAGGCCTGCATGAGAGGCGAATGGGGAGGATTAGGATCTTGAGTACACCTGAATTCCTGCAAGGCTTTGAGCCCTTCCTTCCTGTCCACAGCCGGATGAGAGACCCCTCAGCTTTCAGATGTACCCAGTCATGAGGGTGGAGGCAGGGGGGGGCAAATAGGCATCAGACACCTGTGATGTAATGAGGGCGATCACCTTCAAAGAAACTCCATTTCACAATAAGGTCCACCCCCTGAATCCATGTGACGTGCGTAGCAGCCCTCCCCCCACCCCCAAATGGCACCACAGTGGGGAGGATCTTCTGTGCACATCACAGATGGGCAGTACCGTTGCTCCCATTTTCTCTTCAAATTCATGGCCGGATCCCCAGCTGCTGAAAATCAGTTTCTCTGTAGCTACAACTATTGCGGTGGAGCTTTGCTGATTTACACTAACGGAGGACCTGGCGTCCTGGGCTGGGGAGCTCACTGTCAGGTGCTCAGGGATTTCCAGGCCATGCAGCCCTGGTCTCGGCCTTCCAAAGGGAAGCAGGCAGAGCCTGTGAACTGTCACCCCTCAGAGCTGTGCTACGTCACTGCGATGACTGTCTGCCAGCACCAGCCAGGGAGAGACCCGAAGGACACTGCCAGCCACGGACGGATTTCCATGCCTCATTACACAGCACCACGTTTGTTTAGTGAACAGGTCCTGGGATTGATTTTTGTCTTGGGGAAGGGAGACAAAGACAGTGACTAGCTGCCTTTAGCAGAGCGAGTGCTGCAGGCTGACTAGCCTTCCTCCCAGCAGCATGGCAGGCACTATACACTAGTGATTTTGTGGCGAGATCCATGCAGGCACAGAGTAAGAAACCCCAGCACCCCCCACCCCTGCCATCAGTGCCCTTCCTAATAGGGAAGTGAGAGTGTCAGCAGCAAGCCCATGTCAGCTCTTGCCCCAGGTCACGCTGAGGGCATCTCGCAATCCGCTGGCAGGCCCCTTTCCGCATGCGGGTGATGATTTCCCATTTGCTGGCTGGGGTAGGGGAGCAGGCGCGAGCTGCAGGTGCTCTCAGTTATCAGCCTCGCCTATCGTCCAGGTTTGGAAGGATGAGCCCAGGGTCCAAGACAGGGACCCAGGTCCAAGGCACAAAGCAAGGGCTAGTATTTCTGATCCTCCCCTGCCAACAGAGTCACAGCCCCCCGTCCGTCACGTGTGTTGGGGACAGCAGTGATATTCTGATATGTTGGCGGGCCCCCCTCCACACACCTCCAATAATTCCTTCTCCCTCTCCCATTCCAACGTCCTTTCCTGTCCAGTAGGACTAGATGGGGCTCCCTTCAGAGCTTGTTAAGGCTGTTTCTCAGTTGGCCCGGGGGCAGGGGGGGAGATATTGAGGGAGGATGGATCTGTCACCAGGAGCTGAGCACATGGTCAGACAGGGGTCAAGGCACTGAGAATGCAGTCAGGGTCCCCACCCCTCAAGGCAGTGCAGGGCCATAGGGCTGCCCCCCAAACCTCATTTCATCCTCTTCAGTCCCGGGGCCTCTTCACAGCCCCTAACCCTGCTTTTGTTCTGAAGGTGAATTATTGGGGTGTGAGGGCAGCCTCTCCCCGTGACCCCAGGTTGGAAGGAGATTTCACCCTCCTCTAGGGTATCACGGCCAAGCAGCCAGATACCCTAGAGGAGACAGGAGAATCCAGCCATATCCGGAGGAGACTGTGACCACCTGCACCAGAATGGGGAATAGTGCTGTCAGGCAAGCACTCACAGCTTCCCATGGGAGCATCAATAGCTGTCTGGGGTGGCTGTGAGCCATCGCCATTCCTCATCTCCGATCTCCCGCTGAAGTAGAATTACTCAGTCCCTTGGAAATGTGTCTTCCCCATACCTTGGGAATGTCCATAAACCACAGACCAGTCCTCACAGTGCTTCCTACAAAGCACTATGGCAAATGGACCAGAGGATTCTGGGACTCAGAGATGCACAATTTTGCCAGAGGGCTGAAGGAGGTTGTGGTGTAAAGATAGTTACCAACCCCTGTTTCATGGTACATGATCCAGCCAGCTGACTGAGGACATGTGCCCCCAGCAGCAACTTCTCTGGTCAGGAGGACAGGGACATCCAGCTAGTCCAGCCAGCTGTGTAAACTGAATGTGCTTCCAAAGCATGCCCAGTCCATCGTGGATAAAGAGTGCCATTCTGGCCAAAGCACACTCAGCTTCACCAAGAGAGCTCGGGAACAGGTATGGTACTTACACCGTCGTATTCAGGGTCTCCACAATCTCCTGCTGCAACCTCGGGTCCTTCTTGTAACTCTCCACCAGCAGAAGAGCTTGCTCATAGCAGGCACAGTAAACCTTATAGATGCTCTCCATCTCCTCCTTGAACTCCTGGAACAAGGCACCTGGGCAGCAAAGTTACCAGACAGAGTCACACTGGGGAGCCAGCCCCATTCCCAGGGGAGGGACGTCCTCAGCATACACAGTGCCAGCACTGTCATTAGCCTCCTGGCCAGCAGGGTCAAAGGGAGACCAAGGACTGAATGGACATGGCAGCCGAGACACCCTAGAGGGAGATACCTCCAAGCTGTGGCTGAGGAACCCTGCCAGGGGACAGTGTGAAGGAAGCCTTCGAAGGCTGGTGCAGAGATGGAGGTCTCCACTCTCCCCACCAGATGAGCAGGAGAAGTTCAAAGTCACAGGAGGCTCCTCTCCACCCTGCTGGAACAGGGAACACGAGGAGATGGAGAGCAAACAAGACCAGGCCCTTCCCCAGCCAAATGTAACCCAGCAATGGGCATCACTGCCCCTCAGGCACCCTATCCTAACCTGACTGTGACGCTTCCCAACCCTTCCATGGGCAGGTCCGATCTCGTGCCTCATGCGGCGTGTATCTTGCAGGGTTAGGCTCTCGGCGATTGCACAGAGCTAGTGAAACAATCTGCTGAGATTAACACACAAGACCCAACAATTCCTTCCCCTCAGGCTCTGGATTCCTGGGAGAAGCAGGACATGAGTACGACTCATGCTGCCCTGGATTGCTGCCCATGAGGCTGGCTGGGTCTGCCAGAGCCACAGACAGATTTGCTACTGTAAATGTTTGGATATCAAGAGCGCCGAGGAAGGCAAGGGTGACGGCTGTTAAGGTGAAGCAGGCCCTTTTCCCCTGCTGCTGCCAGGGATCGGCAGTATCAGTTCAGTGTCAGCCTGGCACACAGAGCCTCGCTCGCTGCCACCTTCACACTTACTGATCAGAAGCAGCTGCTCAGGCTCCTGGCTCACTGTCGCTTCCAACCCTTTCAGGAAACGTTTGGAGAGACAGAGGACGTCATCTATGTTAGAGAAAAGCCCTTCCAGGTCTATGTCAGGCAGCTGAAAGGAACAAAGAAGCCATAAACAATCAGAATGAATTCAGTCCCACACTAGACACCAGCCTCCAGGCCGCAGCATCTGCATCCTTCAAGCCACCCTCGGAAGTTGCACATGGGGCTGGCTGGAAAACAACAATTCCACTTCACAAAACATTTACAGGTATCAAAATGTGGTAACATTCCACCGATGGAGGCTCCGGGGATGGACAGGGACAGGCCTGCCCGCATCTAAAGCCGTCCTGCCCCCAGACAAAGGGGAGGAGCCTCTGGACCCAGGCATCAAAAGATATGGGGGGGACAACAAATGAAAAAAACCCAACCATTGTAATGGAGAATGTAAATAAGACCTTTGGAAGTTTCACAGAGTGAGACACTCTGGCTCTCTATAGCCTGGCCTGATAGAGATCAGGGACTTGAACCTGGGATCCCCACATCCTAGACCAGGATCCTAACCACTCCAATAGAATCAGAGTCAGTCTCTCATCTTCCCTTTCCTTTCCAGCTCCCACCCACTAAAAAAAAGATTTTAGTGTCAATGAAATGGCATTTGTCAAGGGAAATATTTTGTTGATAATATTTTGACCAGCTTCCGCTGCATGCACAGGTTTCTGCATCTACAGTTGTACCCTTGCAGAAGTTCAGAGCTAGGCATTCAAACTGCACTGCATGCCCTCAGGTCGCCTGTGCAAATGCACTTTGTGTGCCCCAGTCTGGATGTTTGTGCATTTAAAAGCAGACGTGAAAGTCTCAATGGGTAAAACAGTGCAAGTTCAGTGGCTATTTTTGAAGATCTGTTGCCTCATGTCACAGGTAATTCTATGAGGCAAAACTCCTCCAGGGTAACTGTAACTCTTTGAGGTGCTGGTGGAGGGTTCTGCCTCCACAAATTTAAGAGGCTTCACTTTTAGGCTTGGATGTCAATCTTCCAGGATTGGTTAGACTCCTCCCAGAGGTGAAAGTAAGCCGGTCCGGTCCGGTCCGGCATACCGGCAAGAGCCAGTACGCCGTGCTGGACCGCACCGGCTTCCATGGCGGAGATTGAAAGCGCTCTGGGCTGCCCACCACTACGGCTGGGATTTAAAGAGCTCAGAGCTCCCCGCGGCTGCGGGCAGCTGAGAGCCCTTTAAATCCCGGCCGCAACTGGGATTTAAAAGGCTCAGAGCTCCCAGAAGCTGCGGGCAGCCCAGAGCCCTTTGAATCCCAGCTGTGGCTCTGGCGGCCAGGCTGGGGCCAGGATTTAAAGGGCTCGAGGCTCCCCTCAGCGGCAGGAGCTCTGGGCCCTTTAAATCCCTGCCCCAGTCCCGCAAAGCTCGGGGTTCCCCCGGTCAGAGCCCCAGGCCCTTTAATTTGCCCCTGGGGGCTCCCAGCCACCTCTTCAGCTAGGAGCCCCTGGCTGATTTAAAGGCCCTGGGTCTCCCAGCCACAGCTGGTGCCCCGGGGCCTTTAAATCTTGAGAGGCCACGCCTCTTCCAGATGAGACCACACACCCCTCAGGACTCTGGCAGTACCAGTAAGTCCTGTAAGTTACTTTCACCCCTGACTCCTCCCCACCTTCTCTCCTATGGAAGAGGCTGGTTAAAAGAGCCCTTCCATTGTATAGGGGAACAGACTTGGCTCCTACTGAGAGGAAACAGTAGCTCCCATTTCAATTGACACCAACAGAACATTCCCCACATTGTGACTGACATCTCCATTAGCCTATCTCTCACCTGCTTTTGCTGGAGGTGGACCCGGATGTCACACACACACAGCTCGATGGTGTGGACATAACTGGCCTCTGTCTTGATCAGCTCTTCCACTGCCAGTCTTTGGTTCTGCTCCGCTCTGTCAAGGCATATCACCTCTTCATATATGGGGCACTCAGTGCCTGGTGTCTCCTTAGCAGGCGGCTCATCTGGGCTGGAGCTCGCCATGTCAGCAGCAGGTTCTGAGAGAGACAGAGAGCTCAGTTTAGAGCAAGTCTGCAATCGAGTCATCTCAGCAGGTTTATGCATGACTATAGTAAAGACAGATTCTTTGATTCAGTGTTGTTGAGTCACCTTTTGCCACTAGGTCTCCACTTTTCATCCAGCCAAAATTGGTAGCAACCCAAAGTCATTATCATTCAATGGCTGTTTGGTGGCCCACGTGCAATAAATTTGGGGGTCTCAGTCAGTGCAGTCTCAGTCCAGTGAAGAGATATTGATGCTTGGATCATCTCTCAGGTGTTGGCACGATACCAATAACCCATTATAATTCAGGGATTAAAAAGAAGTTACACTTAGGGTTTGGCTTTGCAGCAAAAATGGGAGAAAACCGAAAAACATTAGTCCAATCCCACATAGTGAAGGAATAAAAAAGGGTTGGGAGTAAGTTGTACGTGGCCATAAAGGGCTGATTTCACTGATCCCAAGGGTTGGATTTTCAGTTAGGTTAGACACAAAATATATCGGAAGGTATTCACCAGATTTATGTGCACAATTACAGTGGCTGCATGCATGGATTGGGTAGATGTGCCTTCAAACAGATAATTAGCTGCATGTGCAGGCACAGTTATCTGACCTGCGTGTGCAATTGCAGTAGATGTGTGTGAAAAAATTAGATGTTCAATTGCAAATGAGCTCCTAAGCTGCCTGAAAACCTGGGCCCAGAAATCCAAAGTGCAGGGACCTGGGGCTATTCCATTCAATGAGTGTTAGGGTATGTCTACACTACCTGCCGGATCGGCAGGCAGCGATCGGTTTATCGGGTATCGATATATTGCGTCTCATCTAGACACAATATATCGATCCCCGAATGCGCTCCCGTCGACTCCGGAATTCCACCAGGGCGAGCAGCGGTAGCAGAGTTAACAGGGGGAGCTGCGGCCGTCGATCCTGCGCCGTGAGGATGGGAGGTAAGTCGAAATAAGATACTTCGACTTCAGCTACGCTATTCCCGTAGCTGAAGTTGTGTATCTTACATCGACCCCACCCCATAGTGTAGACCAGGCCTTAGATAATGGTGCTTCTTTTACTCTGCTTCTTTTCTGCATGTTCCTTTTGGATTGGGATTCTTAGTGCTGTTTCTAACTTCACTTTAACTCTAACCATCTGGAATACTGCCTGCAGCTCAAGAGCCTTACTCAAAGTCCAGGGGGAGTCTTGCCATTTAGAAATGGGCAAATGACAGATTTTTTGGTTTGTTGACAATATTGAGAAATCAGGGGGAAATATATTTTGGGTTAAATGAAAAACTATTTTTTTTTAATTTCAGCAAATCTAAAAGTGTGAGGGAGGGGAGTTTTGGGTCAGCCAAGCATTTACAGCATATTTTTGATTTAGGGAATATTTTAATATTTTTAATGTTTCAAAATAAAATTAAAGGAAATTTCAAAATGAAAAATCTCGTTGAATTGAAAAATCAAGGTATTTATTTAGAAAAATTTGAAACTTTTTTGATTTTTCCTGAATTATTTGTTTTAATCTGACCAAACCAATTCAGGGAATTTGACATGAATTTGTGAAATATTCAGTGTCACGGAATCAGCATTTTTTGCCCAAAAAGTTTCAGTCAAAAAATCCCTCCCAGCTCTATTTCCACTGACTGCAATGGGCTTGGGATCAGGCTCTCAGACAGACATATCTCTGGTAGTGGGAGGGGCTATAACTTTCATTTGTTATAGATGTAAGCAGAGTCAGGATGAGCTCTACCCTGACATCTGGTGGTGAATTATGGTGAGTGTGGAAAAGAATTTCAGGGGCTGATCTTGTTTGCATAGGCACACCCACCCCACCTAGCATGAATCCATGGCAGCCCAAAATGGTCACTTTGACAGCTGTGGGATCCCCAATTTCTCTGTTATTGGGGCAGGAGGAATAAAGTGTTGTTACCCTGATTAGGTGAATGAGGGACTATGAAACTGTTTTATGACAGAGGGTTTCACCATTACTAAGGAGCACTCTCTAGACAAGGGACATGGGTTCCAAAACCCAGTGAATTGAGAGAGGTTGGGGATTGGTATGTGTACCTGATAGCATGGTTCTCTTTTGAGGGTCTGGAACCTCAATTGCACAGTCTCTTCTTTCTAGTGTTGAGTAGGGGAGCTACTTTTGATTATATTAGGAGTCTAGCTAGAGGCTGCTGAGCTGAATTCACTTTGAGCCAATGATGCACCAGCACTGGGGCTTCCCTACTACAAGCTGAAATCTGTAAAAGAGCTCAACTGAGCTGAGTGCTGTGTTAACTAGTGGGGGAGCCTGAAGATATATTGCTAAGCGGCTGGCAGAGCAGAGCAGTTTGTAGGAAAGTTGGAGTGGCCCATGGAACAGTGGGTGGAGCAGTGTGGAGCTGAACAGTTTGCAGGATGATTGGAAGAGCCCACGGAACAGCGAGCGAGTGGAGTGGAGCAGTTTGCGGGGACGGCTGGAGGAAGGGAGCGGCTGGTGGAGTGGAGCTGTTCGTGGTGAAGGCTGTAGCAGAACTCCACGGAGAGGTGGGGCAGTCAGCCTCGGGCCATGTAAGGTTCCTCATAACACCCTGTGTGCCTCCCCTCCATTTCCACCTAGGCTGGGGGGGGTAAAACTTTGCAGATAAACTTTTGAACTCTGGGGTGGCACTGACCAGGGACAGAGACTTTTGGGTTGTTGGACTTTGGGGTGATTGGACTTAAGGGGAAAAGGACACTGCCAAAACTTACTTGGTGGGTCTTTTGCTCATGGTTTGTGTTATGAATCCTGTTTGTGGTGTTTCCTCAATATGATGCCACATTGTTTCCCTCCTTTATTAAAAGGATTTTGCTACACTCAGATTCTGTGCTTGCGAGAGGGGAAGTATTGCCTCCTAGAGGCACCCAGGGGGGTGGTATGTAATTGTCCCAGGTCACTGGGTGGGGGCTCGAGCCGGTTTTGCATTGCGTTATTGAAATGGAACCCCTGGATACTGAACCCGGCCCTTGTTGCTGCCAACTCAGAGGGGCAGAAGGGTTACATAGATATTAGAAGCAGGAGGAGCGTTGTTATCTTCACAGACCTTTCACATTAGAATGTACCTATCTGAGTTCCTCCCTGCCTGCAGAGAACAGGAATAAATGGAGTCAACTCACATAGTTTCCTTCCTGGATTCTGTATGTTGCTCATTTTGAAGTAGAGGAGGGAAGACACAGCTCTGGAACTGGCAAAGCAATACACTCAAAATCACTACAGAGAGGGAAGCCTTGAATGGGTAAACGGCTCCAATCCGTGTCAGCTCCAGTCTACAGCTCGTCTTCACTAAAAGCAATGATTAAAGCACTGGCCCCAAAGGGAGAGATGTGTGCTAGGTGAGCTAGGTGATGCAAAATAGGAGGCTGAAGTGAAAAACTAGGGCCAGGTGCAGATGGCAGGATAAGAGAGGTGTAACGAGAACTTAAATTGCTACTGAAATGTAATGCCCTTATTGGGTGTGCTCTCAAGCCACCCAACCGATAGTAGCTCCAAAGCGAAATTATTTAGATAGTTTGTCGCCACTTAAAATCCCACCCAATTGCTTTAAAAGAATTCTGCCCTTGCTCAAAGCCCGTATTTGGAAGGGAAAAGACCAAGAGTTAAACCTGAATGGTTACTAGCACCACACTGTTTTCATCCCACCTGTTTTCAAGTGTGCGTTTTATCCTGTGTATCTCACTGGGGTTTGAGTCATGCTCCCTAAGGCTTGGCTGCAGTTTGTTGCTTGAGCTCATCTGTCTAACCAGGTTTCAACGTCTTTCCCCTTGCCAGTCTCTCCCTGCAGCATAACTGCCACAGGAATAGAAACACCAGAGGAAACAGGTCCACCAATGCCCCGAGCTCCCACTGGGACCCCAGGAAATTAACCTGCCTGATTCTAATAAACTGATCTCTGCTCGGGGCTCCAAAGGCAGGTGAAACCAGCCCCTCCTGCACCAAGGTCCTCACCAGCCTGGCTAGGGGCTGAGTTACCACCTCATCCTAAATCTGGAGATCCCTAAAACTGAATTGGTCCAGGGGTGAGCAGTGGCGCTGGAACAATTTGTATCGTGGAGGTACTGAGAGCCATTGAACCAAAGTGTAAACCAGGGGTTTGCAACCGTTCAGAAGTGCTGTGCCGAGTCTTCATTTATTCACTCTAATTTAAGGTTTCGCGTGCCAGTAATACACTTTAACGTTTTTAGAAGGTCTCTTTCTACAAGTCTGTAATATATAACTAAACTACTGTTGTATGTAAAGCAAATAAGGTTTTTAAAATGTTTAAGAAGCTTCATTTAAAATTAAATTAAAATGCAGAGTCCCCCCGGACTGGTGGCCAGGACCCGGGTAGTGTGAGTGCCACTGAAAATCAGCTCGTGTGCCGCCTTCGGCACACGTGCCATAGGTTGCCTACCCCTGGTGTAAACCCTCTATATAATGGAAACCACTTTGAGCCGGGGGCGCTGCAGCACCCCCCAGACCTCTAGTAACAGCCCCTACAGGAGTGAGTATCCTGCTTTGGGGTACAATATACTAGTGGGTGTTTGGTCCCATGCTAGCCTCACTCGATAGTCATCGCTCACTGCTGCTCTCTGATCTGTCTGCCCCACCCTCAAACCCGATGAATAATTTAACCTCCTGAGCTTGTTTTATTCCTGCTTCTGCTACTGACTCACTGTGTGACCTCAGTTGAGTCACTCTGCCACACTGTGACTCAGTTTCCCCATCTATAAAATGAAGATAATACTACTGATCCCCTTTTAGAGATCTTGGGGTGCAAATATCATCCTCGTCTCAATTATTAATAGCCCTTTGTGGACTACGGACACACAAACACATCCTCCTGTGCATCCCCTTGGAAGGGCAGCCTGGAAAACCCTAGTGGTTTAAGGGTTAAGCTAGCACAACACAGAGCTTTCTCCATCCATTTGAGACAGCAGCAGTTCTGTGTGGCAGCCTCCCCCAGGAAAGTCCAGCTGTCAGAAAAGCCATCTGGTCTGTGCTCTCTGACGAATGAGAGATATTTGGTTGTCCAGTCCGGCTGTGGACTGGCTTACTTCTCTCCTCTGTTCCCCAGAGCCCATCAGTCAGCAGCGATACTAACATCTGCACTCTTCTTGCCAGGAGGTACTGATCCAAAGAGAGGTTCTACAGACACTGGATTAGAATTCTGAGCTGGCTTACAGGCTACTCATGGGATTGCACTGCACCACTCTCTGTAGCACCTAGTGTTTCAGATGTTTCCACATCTGATTGGCAGAGTTTCAGTAGTTAACGGCCCATCTATATCTGTCTGTATGTGATGCTTTGGAGAAGGTAGCTGCCCCACACTTAATGGACAATGTTTAAACAATGTTTAAAAGGGGACTGGATAAATTCATGGTGGCTAAGTCCATAAATGGCTATTAGCTAGGATGGGTAAGAATGGTGTCCCTAGCCTCTGTTTGTCAGAGGATGGAGATGGATGGAAGGAGAGAGATCACTTGATCATTGCCTGTTAGGTTCACTCCCTCTGGGACATCTGGCATTGGCCACTGTCGGTAGACAGATACTGGGCTAGATGGACCTTTGGTCTGACCCGGTACGGCTGTTCTTATGTTCTTATGGACATGGCCAGTTTTGCAGCACTATACTTCTGGGATTTTCTTTCATGATGATTGAGAGCCCTTGCACATGTTCTCATTCACACCCGTGTCCAGTCACAAAAGCATCTGCCAGACTCAGCCAGTGGAAGGCAAGCTCTCAGGGATGACATCGGCATATCACACGTGGGTCGATACCACCAGAATATCGTTACCCTTGGGAAGGGCAGTGTCTGTGGCAGGAGGAACATTGTGATATTAGACCCTGTGGCAATGCCCTGGAGTGATTTATTGCGGCTATATTCTATGGGTGAATCTCACCCCAGTGCACTGTGCCAGGTGGTAGAATTTTCACCCGGAGCGGTAGCTGCCATACCTGGCCTCCCAACTACCTGGCTCTCCAGCACTCTGCAAGCTTGGAGCTGTCTCCATCTGCCCATATATCATACACCCTTCCTCTTCTTCCCACTCCTCCTTAATCACACTTCTCCCACAGCGTCTCCCAGCAATGACCTAGATTCCTGCACCACCTCAGGCTGCTACCGTCATCACCCGTGCATCAGACATGTCTGAACTCTGTCTCACTGGAAGCTTCCTTCAGAAGAGACTGAAGCTGCTTGTACGTCTGGAAAGCACTTAGCACAGGTTCCCAGAATTGTACCATAGCAGCTCACCCAGTCCATCCCCCTGCCAATGAAGAGCTGTCCCCTACCACACCCTTTCGGTGCCTTCTCCAGTGTCCTCTTACAAACTCCAAGTGATGGCAATCCCAGGCACTCCAAGCAGGGGACTCCGGGGGTAATCCATGTCACTGAGTGCATTGTCACTGCTCAACAAACCATAATAATCCCAACAGTAACCACATTATAAGCACCCACACTATAACCTATTAAGGCCCCTCCCTGGAATCATTCAAAAGTGACTGGACAACTCCCTAAAGAATATTCCATAGGGATCGGTCCTGCCAGCCACAATGTCTCCTCTGGACATCTTTCATTTCCAGAGGTCCCAGTCCTGCACGGTGCTGGCTAGGGGGGAAATGCAGCCTGCAGGAGGTAGTGATTAGCTCATTCTTGCTAGGGCTTTTTCCAAATCTGTGGAAACTCCCTCCCGCAACTTAAACATAAGAACCTGCTTCTAGGGCTCCAGCCAAAAATGAGGGAAAGAAGTGAAATTGTGACTAGAACACAGTACCCTGCAGCTTCCTATCTATGAAGGGGGCAGAATGAATGGATCAGGTGAGAAATATTTCTAACTGGGCTACAAAAGCCTGACTGACAGCTGCCAATCAATGGTCTGAGTCAGAATGCCTTTAAAAATCACAGCTTTGTCTCGGGAATAAACTGGAACGTGTGGCTTTGACACTCCTCTTGCCTCTCACCAGAGCTTGTCCTTGTTCAGTCCCATTGGCAGCCAGCCCATCTAGTGGTTAAAGCAGGAGACTGTGAGTCAGGAGACATCCCCAGCTCCACCACTGACCAGCTGTTCAACTTTGGGCAAGTCACTTTGCTGCTCTGTGCCTCAGTTTCCCTGTCTGTAAAGTGGGGATAAAACACATTATTGACCCACCTGCATGGCACTTTGGTGAAAGCTGCTATAGAAGCTCAAAGTGTTATCGTTGCTTCTGGTATGACTCAGCTGTGGTGACAGATGGGCTGGCTCTAAACCTGAGACTCCAGCCCTCCTCTCAGGTGCCTGCATTCCTCCCTCTCCAATGGGCACCTGATCTCCTCCCGTAAGGAGGCAGGCTTTGGAAGGTACATGATCTCCAACTTGGTTACGCAACCCTCCTGCACAGACGACAGCAGCTGCTGAGCAGAGGCCAGACCGTCCGCACTCTGCTAACGCACCACAGACGTTTTCAAGGCCCCACCACCTGTCTGTGCATAACTCCAGTGACGGCAAAGCAATTGTCATTTCAGATTTTGTCATTCTTACCTGCCAGTGAGCCAGGGATTGGCCTCTGGGAGCTTCCCCTGGCGCAGGCTGTGGCTGCTGCTGCTTAGGCTGCCTCTGTGGAAGTTAATGATAAACTGGCTGTGTGCTGCAGTGGCACAGTCTGCACAGGCAGGAGGGACCAGCCCACTCAGCTGTGTGTGCGTGTTTCTGAGCAGGGTCCAGCTCCTCTCGGTCATGCTCATGCTCTTCCCAGGCTGTTGGCAGCAGTGAGGGACAGAGAGAGAGAGTCCAAGAGAGTCAGATCAGCTGAGCCAGCTGCGTTCTCCCTGCGCAGGCAGACACAGCCATGGCAGAAAATGCTCTGGCAGCCAGCCAGCTGGGGAGATTGCTGGATGAAAGCAGGTTGCTTACTGCCTGGAAAGCCAACCAAACCTGATAGGGAGATGGGGAGTGGAAATAACACAGGCAGAACTGGTGGGTCAGGGAGTGGGAAATGGTCTGGGCAAAATATTATGGGGTACAAAAATTAGCTGACCCCCAAAGGCTTTAGCCCAATGCAGCCCCGTTGTGGCTCTGCCAGGTCACAGGTCTCTCTCTCTCTCTCTCTCTCTAATGTTGTGCCCATCGCTGTGGTATCTTTACAGCTCACAACACGATCTATCATTTAGTGCTCACCTCGCCTCTGATTGTTTATTTGTTGAGCATCAATTCAGTACCCTTTGGTGCTGTGACAGGGCGCTAAGCAGAAAACTGCTTAGCCAACCCTCTGGCACTCCAGCTCCAGTTAAGGGAGGTGAATTGGAGCTGGGTAGCCCACCTGGCCCTAACTGGGGACGCCCCATCAGGCTGGGGCTGGATAAGAGCCCCCAGGGGAAGCTGGAAGGAGGAAAGCTGCAATAGCGGAAAGGCAGTGAGGGGAAGTAGAGAGAGAGATTGTCCCTTCTCTCCTGCCCGTGGTCTGCAAGAAGGGGACTACTTGTATGGTGGAAAGGTCCAGGGAGCACAGCCTGTAAATAAAAACACCAGGTGGGCACTTCACCTAGAGGTCTCTGTGTGCCTTTCTCAGCCCAGCGGGGGAAGGAGCCAGGAGGGCCCTGCAGGGATGCTGCTACAGGTGTACACACACAAAAGGCATACAGCCCCTGCCTGGAAGAAATACATGATCCATCCCCGAGGGGCCAGCTTATTCAGTGTCTCTTTATGGTCCTGTCACTCAGCTCGAATACAAGTTAGCCCCTCAACTCTAATCAGTAGCCCTTAAAGTTGCTTTAATAAGCTGGCTCTAGTGAAGTTTCTCCCCACAGTATGCCAGCCACAAACACACACTGATTCCTCTCCCCTCATTGGCTACATCACTTGTTTTTCAACAACAAGCAGAGAGTCCGGTCTGACAGCCACAGAACAAACCGGTTTCTGTAAAGAAACCCACAGGCACAGACACTGGATCCTGGTGCACACCTCCTCTGGAGCTGTGTTTCAAGCACTGGGTAATGAAAAGGGTTTCCTACCATAATAACCCTGACTTGAAACAGAAGATAAAGCCATTTGAGGAAGTACAGTAGTTACACAAATCATTCCACTGGATGGTTTCTCAATGTTTAATTTTGGCTTATTAGGCTCTCACATCTTTATGGTATCAAGGTATAGAAAATCATCCACAAAGCAGCATCTGATTTACAAACAATCCCCCCCTCCCACCTCAGCTAAATCTAGCCTTAGTTCTAGCCTCAGTGAAAGGACTGTGGCAGCTTGAACTCAGCTGGCATGTGAGGCCAATCCTCTGTGTCCACAAGGTGACATGGGGAGAACGACACACAGGTTCTCGTCACAAGTGGATCTGAATCAGAAACTTCAGATCCGGATCAAGATCCAAGCCCCTCCACAATTCAGGAGTATTCAGCTCTGGAGTCCCTGTGTGGTTCTGACTCCACCTTATTGAGACCCCACAGATGTAACAGGAGGAGATGCTGCAGATCAGATCTGAGCTGCCTCAGCAGAGTGGGGTGGGGAAGCACGAGGCTAGAATAGCCAGGATTGCTGTGAGTCAGGAGTGAGGGGCCTCAGCAGAAATGGGAGGGTGGAATAGCAGGCAGGATCTGCAGGTCAGAACAGATTCCCAGTGATTCTATGTCTCACTCTTGTGGGCAGACCTCTATAGTTAACCATAATGAGAAACAATAATGTCTAACCATCACTCTACTATCTGCAGTTTCTTCTATTGGGTAACTGCTCTGTGGCCATTCAAATGCAGGAGTAGGTGACCTAAGAGACCTTTTCTACCTGTATCTACTATGATCTGATATATTCTGTGGAAGTGACCAACCACCTGTTTGCGCTTAGCCAGTGAAACCCCACAACGTGTGGGCAGCATCCTGCATGCTGGATAATAACCTGAGAGGACTCCATGCCTCTAATCCTACACTAGCTCTGTATTAAGAGAATTATTTGCAACTCAAGCCTTGTGCAAACACACTGACTTCCAGATTCCTCCTCCAAATCTTCCATCCTGCAACCTGTGCTCCGCCCCGCTACAGGCAAGGCCCCTTTAGGGGCAGTGGAGCTGCCCTCTTTGGAGAGTTTCTCCTGTAAGCAAAGTAGTGTCATGATGCCAGGGCACTCACAGTGTTGCTTTGCCTTGTTGCAAGGGCTCCAAAAGTTATCCTGGGCCCCCTTTCCCCCTTTCCAGTGAGTTTAGCCAGACGCAGAACCAACCCCACAAAAACAGGACGATCCCAGATGTAATAGGAAAGGTGGTGGCAACAGTTCAAGCCACTCAGAGTAAATAAAGGAAAAGGACACAATAAATACAATCTTCACTCAACTGTCCTAAGAGATAAATATGCAAAACTAACCCCGCTGGATTGCTGCTGACAGGAGGAAATGTCAGCTTTGCTGAGGTGCCTGAGCTGTTTCCTGACAGATTTTGTTTCCTTTGGCAGCTGTTTTCACCTGTCCCCTATTTTGGCCCGGGCCGCTGTGTGGGATAGACAGTGTCAGATAGTGAAGTGATTTCCCATCCGTGCCGTGTTGCTTACACTGCTGTAGCTCTGGTTTTGTCATCGCTTCAGTCAAAATCTTGTACCTCGCAGTTTATTGTGTAACAGGCTGGATTGGAGAATGGAACCCAGGGCCTTAGACAGACAGCAGTTTCTTCTTTCAATACTTCTCCCCCCACAGAATGGAATAATGGAGCCATAGACGTTAGAGACAGAAAGGCATGCTGTCACCCACTCCGCCTACTGGGGGGTCAATGCACGATTGTTTCCTCTTGTACATTTGCCAATGCTTTGTGCAGTCTAGTTTTCAAAAAAAAAAAAAATCCCAAGTAACGTGGCTTCTGCTATTCTCTTGGGAGTCGCTTCTGCCACCTAATACATGTCACTGCCAATTTTTCCTGATATTTAAGTGAAATTATATCAAACTAAGTGGTTCCCTTCCTGTGTGCTGTTTCCACCTTTCAAATATTTGCAGACTGTTATCTTATGTGCCCCACCCTAGTCATCCCCAAGCCAAGCTGCACACAGCTAGATTTTCTAGAGCCAATACTTCCAGGGCCTACCACCATTTTGGTGGCCTAGGCACAGAGAGTTTGGTGGGACTCCATTCAGTTCCCGGGGGCGTGGGGGGGGAGAATCGTGTCCACGACCACCTTTGCCTCTGTGTGGCTTTGCAGAGAGGCCCTGGACTCCACAAGGTGTGACACCTGAACGAGCTGCTATTGGTGTTATTCTTTCCTTGATAATTTTTTGGATGAGCAAGAACCAGAATGCTGATCAGAATAAGCAGCAAGGTTAAAATGGTGGCTGTACTCCCTTCCTAGCTCACACTGCCTTGACTCACTTCATGGCTTTGTCTTGCATGGCCTGTTGTTGTTTCAAGTTTCCCTTTCTCGGTGTTTGTTTCCTGAGAAAGGGGCCCAGTGAAATTTCTGGTGGAAATATTTTCAAAAAAGCATAAAAGCGGCTGGCGAGCTCGGCTCCTGCCTGCAGCACCCCTGGCTTGGCCATCTCAATAAAGCCCTGAGCCAAAGCCCAGAGAAGGCAGTGGAAAAGCTTCCATTGAAATCACTGGGCTGTGGACCAAAATTGGCATTGCAATAATAGCATACGAAGAGGGAAGGATATTTGCAGCTTAGTTGGGCAAATATGTCACACTCACGGCCATAGAGGACACTGGGATGAACACAGGCAGGCTGCCCAGCATATATCCAGGAGTGCTCTAAAGAGAGGGCATTGGCTATTGCACAGTTTAAGACTCAATACAGAATAAAACAAGCAGCTCAGCCATGATGCTGACAGTTGCCCCGGTGCTTGTCACCTTAGCTTTTGCTGCTACTCTGGTAAGTCATTTCTGATTATACAGAGCAGGGCACATGAGCCATCTGAACTGTTCAAAGCCTAACCTATGAGGCTTTTCTGATAAATATTAAAAACAGGAAGTTCCCAAATAGAACATTGAGCAGTTACTGCTTTGATTGCTCAGAACACTAAAGCTGATTTTCTGCACTCAGAGACTGATGCAGACAAAGCACGACAAGAGCTTACCCAACAATCGCAATGGGTTTATGGGGTTATTTCACATTAGGGCATCATGTACACACCGGTGGGGGCAGGGCTGCTTTAACATCTATTTGATTATTTCCCACATATTGTTCTTTTCAGCTCTTTGCCCCACAAGGTCTTTCTCTCCATTTACTGATATCACTGATTTCACTGTGTCCTTGCCAGTCAGAAAACACACAGTCTAGAAATGTGCTCACCTGCTTGATGTAATTTCAGACCACTCAAACACTGTGGGCTTGACAATTCAGCCCAGACTCATATGTTATCCTGTTCACGTTCTGCTCAAGACAGAAACATGGGGGAAGGAAGTGAGAAGGAAAGAAAAAATCCAATGAAATATAATATGGGGGGCCAGATCTTCAGCTGGTGAAGGTTGGGATAGATCCTCAGACATCATTTTTGCTGCCTTAATAAGGCACAGGGCACCCACATGTACCAGCCATGTCACTAGCCGTGGAGGAAGCTGTTTAGTCAGCATGCATAAGGGTGACAGAATCAGACACTTAAAGAGCACAAAAGTCCAGAACAAAAAGATGCTCTTCCTCTTCTCGTCCCTCCTGGACAGAGGAATTTTAAGAGTATTGATTTTGGAGAAAGATTTATCAAAAAGGCGCGGTTGGCACCTTGATCTGAACAGACCTGGGATCATAGGCAAGTTGGGGGGTTAAATATTGAATACTCCTTGGGGAGAAAGATCCAAATTTATGTGAATCTACAGAATAGACTGTGAGGTTTGCAAAACCTGAACTCTCTTACAAACCCACGAGCTGTACTGTCAATTTCATCATTCCGGGGAGAACGGGGCCGGCTCTGAGAAATGGCATGGAACTATCCAGTAATGAATAGCTGGAAACGATCTGGGTTTATATGTCCTGCTAGAACTCATGCCGTATTTTGTATTCCCCCTCGGATTTTACCATATATGCTAAACAAACATTTCTGTGATGACAATGTTAAGATTGAGCTGGTAATTCCAATATCTTCATCATCACCCCATAGCTAATTAGGCTCATCTGTGCTTGCATTTACCCACTGTGTGTGTACATATGCACTTGCAGTAATTGCACCCACAAAGTAGGCACATAATTGCACACAGATTTGCCTAATGAAATTGTTTGAAAACTTGAATCGGAATTTTGAATCATGCCTGTAACTTAAGGCCTGATGCTCTGCTGGCATAAATTGCTGAAGCTCCATTTGAAGCGAATGAAGCTGAGGATCTGGTCCTTAACTCCCATTGGGGCACAACTTCACTAGCAGGATAGGAAAGAAAGCAGATAGTGAAATTAAGTGGAGGGGATCTGAGCCAAGTAGAATGCATTCAGTGGCATCTTTTAGTGCTGAGGGGTTTATTTATGGGCTGACATTTGTGAAATTGTATTTGGCTCAACTCCTGTAATATATTCCAAAGAGACTTTTTTCTTTATAATAAAGCTCTCTTCAGTGATGAGAGTCATACTCACTGGAACCTTATTTTTCAGTGTTCTAGCCAATCTCCCTTCTAATTTGACTACAGCCTACTCAGCTTGATCCCATCTCAGCACAGGCTCTATCCTCCAACCCTCCACCCCTCTGGACTGTGAGAAGGAGTGTAAAGCTCTGTCAAAATCTTGACCAGTCATTCCCAGTGCAGAGACAGCTGCAGTTAACCGTCTCCTTGCTCCTTCCCAGGTTTAATGTCTCTCCTTTGGGTAGAGTGGGTAGAGGCACCCCTGCCAGCTCCCCCTGCTTGAATCAGGAAGCCTCATTTCCATCTGTCACAACAGACTGAAAAGTCTTGCTGCTTCCGGCATGATGGCAGTTTTCCCTCTTTCCCACTGAATTTCAATCCTCCTTCCCACTTCCTGTCTCCGCCTTCTCCTGTTCTCCCTTTCCCTGCCTTCCCTCTCTTCTCTCTCACCCTAACATAAAGAATGGTGAAAAAATAGACCCCAACAGCAAGAGAGACATCTAAATGTCAGCTCTCAATCACATGGCATCGGAGCCACACCCCTCTTCATTTCTATCATGGTTTCATGGCTCCCCTCTCCCTCATTTTATGCTATAGGGACCTGATGTCTCAGTCTCCAGTGTTCCCTTCCCTAGACCTTTAACCAAAGGCATGCTGGCATTGTATTCTCTTCCCAGGGATCTGCATCCCTGCATCTCCCATTCATGCTGTCTAAGTTCTCACAGGGCTGCCAAATCTGGACTAGGCCAGTTATGCTAATTAAGCTAGTTCCAGTTCATGATAACTAACAGTTTGAGGACATCAAGAGAAAGCCAGATGCTGATTTCAGAGTGATGATTACAGGCTAATGGATGTCAAACACTCTGCTCTTCTCTCTATTTGATTCAAGAGCTTTTCTCTTTCTCTATATGCAGACCAAGCGTTCTGGGCTCCTGGAACTTATATTGAAGTCTCAGTATCACTTTAATTGCTTTTTTCAATAAAATAAACAATGCCGATATTTATTCATCTTCCTTCCTCTTATTAGTGCAAAGGATGCAGGTGGCTGCCTTTGTTACAGGGGCTTATTCTAATCAGCAATTGGATTTTTCCATTTCTCCATACATTCCTGACCACAACTGGGGCTGGCTGGCTGAAAGATGTCTTGAGATCTCAGGATGATCATGGGAACCAGGCATCCTGGGGAACTGGTAGAAGGGCATGGAGCCTTTCATCTCCGGGTCACAGGTCCAAATCAAGCCCCCAGTTGGATTGTGGACATCGCCATCTGATAGCTACAAGAAATGAGTGGATGGATCTTAGTCCAGTTCCTAGTGTGATCAGTGTGAACATCACACTGAACACTGCCACACTTGGTCCTGTTTTTGGCAACTTGTAGGAGGAAAGGCCATGGTCTGATAGGGCCATGGAGAGTGTCAGGAATAAGTAAATAAAGTGACAAGTTTGCTGGAGAGCAGGAATAACTATTTTGCAAGCTGGATATTACACAAGCATCCACTAGAATTATTTGCCCATCACTTCCAGTAAGGTCTCCACCCAACAAGCCCTGGGCTCCTCACACAACTGACAGGAAGCTAACTTCTGGCACCTCCATGATAGCCTGTTAATTTGCTTGCAGAGCTGGCAGGTGGTTCCTGCTTTTGGACTCAGAATCTGAAGTCAGGCTGCACAGGTTTCTAGTGGTGATGCACAAGGAAATGTAGCACTGTACAAAGGAATCTGAGAATAGGAATGGAAGAGAAGATGGGTGTGATGGAAAAGGAGTTTGTGCCTCCCATTCACATTCCATACAAACAAAACCACACCAGCTGCACCTCATCACTGAAGGGAGAAGGGTGCCGTTCTATTGACACAACACGATTACACCACAATTTCAGACTCTGGTCACCAGCATCCCCCATCAAGTAGTTTCTGACTTCCATAAGGGAGGCAGTTCTGTCCTCATTAGGCAGGAATAGTTTCCCAATTCAGCTCAGGAGGGCAAATGCTCAATCCCACCTAGGACGTCACTTTGGGTGAGGCAGTAACATAGGATCATACATATAAATATGTGGACTACCTGGGGACCTCTTACTATGCAGCTCACTGACAGAATAGACCATAATGGCCATGTATCCAAAATTCCTTGGGATGTTTGGGGTGAAGTAGATTTACCGTAAATAAGGTAACAAGGAAAAAATAATTCCATCAAGGAAGTCCACTTGCAGTGCATTGTCTCTAGAGTAAATTCTTAAAAATAATATTTAGATTAAATCAGCCCCTCTGATTCTACAAAGACATGAGAACGCGTCAGATGGGGAAAGGCTTTTGAGAAAGACCCAACCATCCATATTTGATAATACTATTTTCCTCTCTCTTCCTGGTTTTGTGTTGATTCTGCAGTTGTGTGCCCATTATCGCACACACCTGACATCCAGAGCTGGACCTGTGCCCTGCTGTACACTACTTCCCCACAGTTCCAAAGACTCTGGACTACATAACACCCCCAATCTGCAGCAAAATACCCCCACATCCTGCCATCGCTACCCCCATGCACCACATCACCAATGAAGCTGCACACTCGTTTCGTTTGCTGGTATATTCCACACTATCAGTACATCAGGGAGCATTGGCTTTGAAAAATAAGCTGAGATGCCTACCCGAGGTGAGCTCTTCCTCTCTGGTGTGTATCTTCCAGGGAATCACACTAATCCTGACAACTCATCCACTTCTTAGTAATAAGGAGCCCACTCTTTATGGCCCATTGTTGTTCTGAAGATGAAGTCAGATGCTGGTTTCCTGATGCAGCATCTGAGCGTTGTTCTTCCTGCTTGGATTGAAAGTCAAAGATGAGAGCAACATTGCAAAGAACAAAGCTGCCAAGCCAGTTGGGGCACAAGCTCACCAGTCAACATTTCCATTGGTGCTGATGCAACTTGGAATGTGTTTGTTGGAATGTATTTGCCTTCCCACAGTGACCACAAATTTATCAACTACTGCCAGAAGACATAAGGACTTTCTGGCTCAAAATGGATCAATGCTTAGTTTTCTTGTTGGTAAAAAGATAAACCAGCTCCATAAATTCTAAGAGACGTTCCATGTATTTCCAGTAGAGACAGGGAAGTGTTAGTACCATTATACAAGGCAGTAGTGAGACCTTATCTGGAATACTGTGTGCAGTTCTGGTCTCCCATGTTTAAGAAAGATGAATTCAAAATGGAACAGGTGCAGAAAAGGGCTACTAGGATGATCCGAGGAATGGAAAACCTACCTTATAAGAGGAGACTCAAAGAGTTTGGCTTGTTTAGCCTAACCAAAAGAAGGCTGAAGGGAGCTATGATTGCTCTCTATAAATACATCAGAGGAATAAATACCAGGGAGGGAGAGGAGTTATTTAAGTTAAGCGCCAATGTGGACACAAGAACAAATTGATATATACTCGCCATCAACAAGTTTAGGCTTGAAATTAGGCAAAGATTTCTAACCATCAGAGGAGTGAAGTTCTGGAACAGCTTCCAAGGGGAGCAATGGGGGAAAAAAACCTAACTGGCTTCAAGACTGAGATTTATAAGTTTCTGGAGGGGTGGTATGATAGGACTGCCTACAATGGCATGTAGCTGATCCACGACTGCTTGCGACAAATATCTCCTACAGCCAGTGATGGGACACTAGTTCGGAATGGCTCTGCATTACTACAGCGAATTCTTTCCCAGGTGTCTAGCTGGTGGGTCTTGGGGTCAGGAAGGAATTTGCCTCTGAGTCAGATTGGCAGAAACCCTGGAGGGTTTTCACCTTCCTCTGACGCATGGGGCATGGGTCACTTGCAGGTTTAAACTAGTGTAAATGGTAGCTTCTCTGTAACTTGAAGTCTTTAAACCATGATTTGACAACTTCAGTAACTCAGCCAGAGGTTAGGGGTCATTCTGATGGCCCAGACATCTGGTGCCTAGCAACTAACAGCCTTGGACAGCCAAGCCTCTGCAGGAAATCAAACAGTTTGACCAGCTGGGGAACAAAGGAACTAAGGTGGAAAGCAGGTGACAAGAGTTTTCCTGGCAGCCAGGACAAAGGGCTGGAGAGGAGCCAGAGGTGGTGGCTAAACATGAGGCAGCTGGAAGGAGAGGGGGCTGGTGAAATGGGGACTTGGGGGTCGAGAGCCAGCCCTTGGGGCTCTGGATCTGACCAAGATGGACTTTGCCATAACTTCCTGCTTGCTCTGCTAACAAAGAATTTTCTATGCTGTGCTCCAGACAATTAATAAACCCTTTTGTTTTTACAATGCTGGCTGAGAATCACTGTTGACTGAGGACTAAGGAAGGCAGGGGTGTGTGTGTGTGTGTGTGTGTGTGTGTGTGCTTTGGTTCCCTTTGTTTGTGCGGGTGTGGGGGTGTGCAAAGCTTCCCCAGGTGGCCTATTCAGCTGGACTCACTGAAGGGAGCTCACAGAGTGAAGCTGGGGTGATGAAGGCTCCGTGGTTAATCCCAGGAGGCACTGAAGGCAAGGAACCTTACCCTTTTGAAGCAGCAAAGAATCCTGTGGCACCTTATAGACTAACTGACGTTTTGCAGCATGAGCTTTCGTGGGTGAATACCCACTTCTTCGGATGCAAGTGGCATATCCCACTTCTTCAGATGCATATTCACCCACGAAAGCTCATGCTGCAAAACGTCAGTTAGTCTATAAGGTGCCACAGGATTCTTTGCTGCTTTTACAGATCCAGACTAACACGGCTACCCCTCTGATACTTTACCCTTTTGAGAATGTGCCCTGCGGGGGTTGTCACACTGAAGAGGCTCGTGCCAGGGATTGATTCAGTGCTGTTCAAGAGCACCAAGCCTGTGGACCCATGACATTGTCGGTATTTTCTGTTCATTTTAAAGAGAAGCAGATCTTGTGTTTTACAGCATCTCCATCTTCTTGAATGAAGCTGGATTCTTTGCAGGTGGTGTCAGATGCAAAACAATTTTTTAAAGACCGATTTCTTGCTAAACTGCTGCTATGAGGTTAACATCAGACACTCTGGTGTTGGGGCCCAGGAAGGAGAAGAATAAGACAGGGCAGATTGTGCGGACAAATACTACAGACAGACCTTCTGCATGTGGAATGTGATGCAGAGAAAACATTTGTTTTTTTTAACGACATAATTACTGCAGTTAGGTCATTTCCGACAATCCTGCTTTCACTGCAGCCATGGAAAAATTCCTATTGACTTCAGTGACAGCAGGCTGTGCTCCAAGGTGTCTCGCTACGTGTTCCATTCTGCCATTGTTTTCATACCCAGTTGCTTATTTTCCTTGAAATATTCTTTATCACTAACAGAAGGGAGTTTCTCTGTGCTATTTCCTGTTGCCTTGCCAAGCACAGAGGCTACAAACTAACAAAGGCTAATATCTTACAGGCCATTTAATGTGAATACTAATCTCATTATGGCCTGGGGGAGCAAGGGCTGCTTGGAAAAACAGCACGTAATATGGAGTAAAATAATGGGGGTTTTAAGTTCTCTTGATAGGATTTATTTCATATTTTCATGTTACAGCTCCAGCTACTTTGACTACCTTGGAAGGTTTGTCTCAATGATCGCTTGAGTCACTTTGCACCTGAAAAACCACAGGCTGTTGTGAAATGGCTGATAATTAAGAACATAAGAACATAAGAAAGGCCGTACCGGGTCAGACCAAAGGTCCATCTAGCCCAGTATCTGTCTACCGACAGTGGCCAATGCCAGGTGCCCCTGAGGGAGTGAACCTAACAGGCAATGATCAAATGATCGCTCTCCTGCCATCCATCTCCATCCTCTGACGAACAGAGGCTAGGGACACCATTCTTACCCATCCTGGCTAATAGCCATTTATGGACTTAGCCACCATGAATTTATCCAGTCCCCTTTTAAACATTGTTATAGTCCTAGCCTTCACAACCTCCTCAGGTAAGGAGTTCCACAAGTTGACTGTGCGCTGCGTGAAGAAGAACTTCCTTTTATTTGTTTTAAACCTGCTGCCTATTAATTTCATTTGGTGACCCCTAGTTCTTATATTATGTGAATAAGTAAATAACTTTTCCTTATCCACTTTCTCAACATCACTCATGATTTTATATACCTCTATCATGTCCCCCCTTAGTCTTCTCTTTTCCAAACTGAAGAGTCCTAGCCTCTTTAATCTTTCCTCATATGGGACCTTCTCTAAACCCCTAATCATTTTAGTTGCTCTTTTCTGAACCTTTTCTAGTGCTAGAATATCTTTTTGAGGTGAGGAGACCACATCTGTACACAGTATTCGAGATGTGGGCGTACCATGGATTTATATAAGGGCAATAATATATTCTCAGTCTTATTCTCTATCCCTTTTTAATGATTCCTAACATCCTGTTTGCTTTTTGACCGCCTCTGCACACTGCGTGGACATCTTCAGAGAACTATCCACGATAACTCCAAGATCTTTTTCTGACTCGTTGTAGCTAAATTAGCCCCATCATGTTGTATGTATAGTTGGGGTTATTTTTTCCAATGTGCATTACTTTACATTTATCCACATTAAATTTCATTTGCCATTTTGTTGCCCAATCACTTAGTTTTGTGAGATCTTTTGAAGTTCTTCACAATCTGCTTTGGTCTTAACTATCTTGAGTAGTTTAGTATCATCTGCAAACTTTGCCACCTCACTGTTTACCCTTTCTCCAGATCATTTATGAATAAATTGAATAGGATTGGTCCTAGGACTGACCCTTGGGGAACACCACTAGTTACCCCTCTCCATTCTGAGAATTTACCATTAATTCCTACCCTTTGTTCCCTGTCCTTTAACCAGTTCTCAATCCATGAAAGGACCTTTCCTTTTATCCCATGACAGCTTAATTTACGTAAGAGCCTTTGGTGAGGACCTTGTCAAAGGCTTTCTGGAAATCTAAGTACACTATGTCCACGGATCCCCTTGTCCACATGTTTGTTGACCCTTCAAAGAACTCTAATAGATTAGTAAGACACGATTTCCCTTTACAGAAACCATGTTGACTATTGCTCAAGAGTTTATGTTTTTCTATGTGTCTGACAATTTTATTCTTTACTATTGTTTCAACTAATTTGCCCGGTACCGACGTTAGACTTACCGGTCTGTAATTGCCGGGATCACCCCTAGAGCCCTTTTTAAATATTGGCGTTACATTAGCTAACTTCCAGTCATTGGGTACCGAAGCCGATTTAAAGGACAGGTTACAAACCTTAGTTAATAGTTCCATAATTTCACATTTGAGTTCTTTCAGAACTCTTGGGTGAATGCCATCTGGTCCCGTGACTTGTTAATGTTGAGTTTATCAATTAATTCCAAAACCTCCTCTACTGATACTTCAATATGTGACATTTCCTCAGATTTGTCACCTACAAAAGCCAGCTCAGGTTTGGGAATCTCAATAACATCCTCAGCCGTGAAGACTGAGGCAAAGAATCCATTTAGTTTCTCCGCAATGACTTTATCATCTTTAAGCGCTCCTTTTGTATTTTCATCATCAAGGGGCCCCACTGGTTGTTTAGCAGGCTTCCTGCTTCTGATGTACTTAAAAAACATTTTGTTATTACCTTTGGAGTTTTTGGCTAGCCGTTCTTCAAACTCCTCTTTGGCTTTTCTTATTACACTCTTGCACTTAAGTTGGCAGCGTTTGTGCTCCTTTCTATTTGCCTCACTAGGATTTGACTTCCACTTTTTAAAGGAAGTCTTTTTATCTTTCACTGCTTCTTTTACATGGTGGTTAAGCCACGGTGGCTCTTTTTTAGTTCTTTTACAGTTTTTCTTAATTTGGGGTATACATTGAAGTTGGGCCTCTATTATGGTGTCTTTAAAAGGGCCCACGCAACTTGCAGGGATTTCACTTTAGTCAATGTACCTTTTAACTTTTGTCTAACTAACCCCTCATTTTTGTATAGTTCCCCTTTTGAAATTAAAGGCCACAGTGGTGGGCAGTTGGGATGTTCTTCCCACCACAGGGATGTTGAATGCTATTGTATTATGGTCACTATTTCTAAGCGGTCCTGCTATAGTTACCTCTTGGACCAGCTCCTGCGCTCCACTCAGGATTAAATCTAGAGTCGCCTCGCCCCTTGTGGGTTCCGTACCAGCTGCTCCATGAAGCAGTCATTTAAAGTATCGAGAAGTTTTATCTCTGCATTTCGTCCTGAAGTGAAATGTTCCCAGTCAATATGGGGATAATTGAAATCCCCCACTATTATTGGGTTCTTAATTTTGATAGCCTCTCTAATTTCCCTTAGCATTTCATCATCACTATTACTGTCCTGGTCAGGTGGTCGATAATAGATCCCTAATGTTATATTTTTACTAGAGCATGAAATTTCTATCCATAGAGACTCTATGGAACCTGTGGATTCGCTTAAGATTTTTACTTCATTTGAATCTACACTTTCTTTAACATATAGTGCCACTCCTCCCCCTGCACGGCCTGTTCTGTCCTTCCGATATATTTTGTACCCCGGAATGATTGTGTCCCATTGATTGCTCTCAGTCCACCAGGTTTCTGTGATGCCTATTATATCAATATCCTCCTTTATCACAAGGCACTCTAGTTCACCCATCTTATTATTTAGACTTCTGGCATTTGTGTACAAGCACTTTAAAAACTTGTCCCTGTTTATTAGCCTGCCTTTTTCTGATGTGCCAGATTCTTTTTTATGTGACTGTTCATCATCTGATCCGGCCCTTACATTATATTTCTCATTCCTCTGCTCCTGACTATAACCTGGAGATTCTCTATCATCAGACTCTCCCCTAAGAGAAGTCTTGTATTAGTTCATTGCTATTAGTGTGACTGAAGATCTAAAGACACATTCTCCTCTTAGTTACGGTGCTAGAGCCCTATTGAATTCAATGAGAGGGGAGTTTGATTTTCACAACATGAAAACACCTGGTATCCAATCCTGCTGTGGGCCCAAATGCAGGCAGAACTCATGTTGAACATACTGAGGGTTTGCAGCATTTACCTTTGGTTTCATGCTGTGGGCCCAGATCCTTGGATGGTGAAAATTGGAACAGCTCCATTGGCTTCTGTGAAAGAAGGCCGATTTACCCCATGGGAAGATCTGGCCCCAGTTGTCTTTATCCTGTTACGTGAGAGATGCACTGGAGTTTTTTCCAGTAAGTGTGGACTGATTCTTTTCTCTTAGAAGGCATGTAATTTTTTCAGGTTCACACTGATTAACACAGAAAACAATTGGGGCTGTTCAAATTTCTTCAAATTCTATAGAAATTTAAGTTCAGCTATATTTTGCAGTAAAGTGATGAAATGGGTGTTTGTATATACAAACATCAACATGCTTAACTACTCACTTCCCCCCCACCCCCGCGAATATGCAGTATTTCAGTCTGTTTATATGGAATATGGGAGTTCGGTGAGGAGCCATTTCAGCATATGTATGACTTATTAAAAGACAAATTTTAAGTAGAACTGTATCCTAAACTGCATTATGATATTGTACTCAAACATTGCATTTCAATGGGAGATTCAACTTCCTTTATAGGAACAGAACAGACTTCTCAAACTCTTACCACAAAAGTGGTCCATAGACATGCAGATAGTCCCATTGTCTTCAATGGGATTTGTCAAATGATTAAGGGTTTACAGGATTAGGTTCCAAGTTTGTAAATTGTCCTGGATGAAACTGACAAAGCCTGAGCTGTCAGATCAGAAGGAGCTTCATTCGAATAAAGGTGGGCAGATGTGTGATAAGTCTTAGCTCCCTTGCTAAGATGAGGAACATATTTTCAGCAAAGTTCTTGGCAGATTCCTGAGGCAGCTGGTTTAAAGTCATCAGTGTCTGGCATTATAATCTTCACTTATAGTTCTCTGACCCACAAAGCTGGAAAATGAGGCATTTGTTTTCTTTGTGTTGCTACTCCAGTTCCAGTTCCGGTTAGCAAAATGCACATTAGACTAGTTTGGCTGCAAAGAAGAATTCTATGTATGTCAATACCTGATTCCTGTCAGGCTGCAGAACTGGCTGACATCAGAATCCAAACATCCTCTGGTCAGTCCAAGCAAAGGCATTCCTCTAATGATCTGGACTTGCTGTGATGCAGTATGGATGTCATGGATAGTTCAGACCAATGGGGAGAAACAGAATAAAAAACACTGCTTAAACATCTTCCGTCCTCCCCACATCCCTCCCCTCTTGAGGACTCTTGACCAATGTAACAGCACAATACATATGCTAACAAAGCCTTTGATTAAGTTTGTTAGCATATGCATTGTGCTGTTAAATCCATATAAAGAATTAATGCCCTCCCTGGCCCTGTTCTGCTCCTTTAAGGAGCAGAGCTCAGTCCCACCCCACCACTGGAGTGGGGGCTAGCCCCAAGTCTTTCTGGTACCCCGTACCCCCTAAAAATCTCTTGCTGGTACTGCGTACTGGAGCGTACCACCCTGCTTGCACTCCTGAACAGGAATCAATGGCCGCGGTATCTAAATCCAATGCAGAGAATCAAAGCAAATAACACAGTAATTCCAGAAAGGAACTCAAAAAAGGGAACTCTGCAGTCTGTGGGGCAGACAGCTGTGGAGGTTGGGGTTATGGGTCTAAAAATAGCCTTGCTCTGTACATTGTTGAGAAACTCAGTGGAAAAAATTGTTGGCCTCAGTGCAAAGACTAGTGGAGAAATGTCTCCCGCACAAATTGCCATCACAGCTGGCGGGGACTAACTGAAGTGCCCTTTCACGCCAAGTGATGGTCCCTCCTGATCAGTATTCAGGCACATCAAGGGGGGAGCTTGTCCTGACTCTGCCTGTGTTGTATTTGCTCTGGGGCTAAGTGGAGGATTTGCCAAAATGGGTTATGCTCCCCAGCTTCTATTTAGGAACTTACATAAGCAGCCTGCTATTGGAAGGTGCTGAGCATTCAGCACCTTCCAGTGAAGCCAAATGGTAGTTGCTGGGTGCTCAGCACCTCTGAAAACAGACCACTTCTCAGGGTGTCTAAATATAGACTTAGGAGTCCAACTTAGGTCCCTACTTTGGAAAGTCTCCAGAGCTGTCGCCACGACACTGTTCACCAGGGCTGAAATTCATTTAAAGCCCCACTCCAAAGGAACCCTTCAAAGATCTTGGTCTGCTCATAGGAAGACATGGAACAGGGCTCTGTGCATCAAGGATGAGACTGATTTGATGGTGATATTTATCTTACTGTGGCAACAATAAGACGAGAATAACCCTTCCTTTAGCTAGCACCTTCCATCCACAGCTCTTCACAAACGCTAATGAACGGAGGCTCACAATAGCCTTTTGAGGAGAGAAAAATCAAACAGCGTCTCTCAGGCCATGCTCTTTTGATCTTTGCAAGCAGCAGCTCTCAAATGGCAAGAAAAGCTTCGCAGCTCAGTGGAGAGGAGCAGATACTCAGACCAGAGGTGACAGATGCATCGATCACTTTATGAATCTATGAATCTAAACCGAAGAGGCTCCATAGGATTCTGTCTAGCCGTAAAGGGACACCTTTTCAAAGAGACCCGAGCTGCAGCTTTTCCTTCACAATTATTTGTCTGGAACTGGGTGTTCCAGTCTGGGGCCATCTCTGAGTCGAAATCCCCAAATCCTTACTCCTGCAAAACTCTTACTGAGCAGCGTCAAGGGACTGGACCTCTCACGGGCATCCAGGGGAGTGGCACATGCTCAACACCTCTCAAGATGTGGCCTATCAGGAGTTGAGCTGGAGCAAGAACAGGGTAAACACAAAGTACAGTGCGAATGAGGGCTCCTGGAAACCACTGATGTCTCAGACCAGTTGCCTGAACACTGACCTGCAGGGACTGCTGGTAGGGATGAAAGGGCACTTAAATGAATCCTTGACCTAAAGATAGGCAAGGGCCCAGCTGACACTCTGGCACAAATCTGCACAGCTCTGGGGTGGGTGCAGTTTTTGCTATCCCACCCTTTCAGGACAGCCCATTATCCTCCAATTGGTCCTAGACAAAACAAACAGCGGGTTCTCCATTGCCTAAGCATAGTCTGTAGAATACAAACCACTTACATATCTTCCTGGTTGCTTTGATTTTCCTCTCTGGTAACAAAGACATTTACAGCAAAAGGCCTGAGATTTCCTTGCCTCCTCTAAAGTGCCATGAGCTCAGGAAATGTATTTAAGGCTCCACCCTGCAATGGCAGCTAGCTTCCTGTTTGGAGACAGAAGTAGGTTGGGTAAGCAGAAGGTCAGAGCAGTTCAATGGTGCAATAGGAGAACCCCATGACTCTAGCTGCCCTGGGAATCCACAGGCTGGCAGGGAGTGTGAGACATAAACTGATGTTTTCTGGAGTCACAACTGATTTATAAAACACTCAACGCAATCATATGGATTGAAAACACAATGGGCCAGATTCTTACCTTTTGTAAAGGGATGAAACTCCACTGAGCCATGGATCTGTGCCCATTTATACCAACAATGCATCTGGCCTAATGGCTTGAACTAACAACATGTATCTAAGCTGTTGCCACAGAAATACAGATATGATGGGCATCAGCTAAATTCCATGCATGTGGCACAGGAAATGAGCACTGGCTTCATTCTGCATTATCTACAGATGCACTGTAAAGAGCCAACTAGCTCATTATTGGGCATCATTACCATTGTCCAACACCCCGCTAGTGGAGGGATCCATAATCATTAAAACAGGTGCCAGAAGTGGGTGGCAGCAACCTGGGAGCTGGCTGAGAAGGGAAAAGCTGGACGCTTAGATGTCTACAGGTATGTCCCTGATTTACAGGAGCGATTGGGGTTTTAAACATCTGAGTGACCTAAATTGCAAAATCGAGCCCTGGTGAAGACCTGAATGAAATCACAGCCTTTCTGCACACTTACCCATTGTGCACATGCCTGAGTGTTTTATGCAGGCCATAACAGGTGCTCACATACCCACTGCACCATCCTTTGAAAATTTGGCCCTTTAATTTTTAATTCTTCAGTAGGATGAGATGTAAAGCAACTAACTCCAGCTCTTCTGAAACTAGAGACCTCAATATTTTATTAATAGTGATATGCAATACAAGGATATTTCTCTTCCTCATTTGGAGACTTTTCCTGATTACACAAGAGAACTAATTTCACTTTCAGCTCTCTTCTCACTACTACGACTCCTCTTGGTTTTGAACTAAAGGAGCGCTCAAGAGTTAGAGAGATGTTGTTCCTGCAGCTTTTCTCTGCCTTGATTTTCTTCAGCCAAGGCCAAGGAGTGGCTCCTTACTCACTGCAGAACTGTGTGGTCCATGGAAAGTGGAGCAAAACGATAAAGGTGCTGTGCTATCATCAGAACTTGTCTCAAGTCCCAAGTCATCTTCCCTGGAATGTAAGCAGCTTAGATCTGTCTGAGAATCGGATTGCAAGCCTGAGGCAGAGTGACTTCAGCAAACTGAGTCTGTTGCAAGTCTTGAATGTTTCTCAGAACCAAATTCATCTAATTGAAGAAGGCACTTTTACTCACACAAGTAGCCTAAAGATCTTGAACCTCACTTCAAACCGGCTGAGAGTTCTTTCCAGCTCTATGTTTGATGGGCTGGGGAACCTTACAGTCTTGCTACTTAGGAAAAATAATATTGACAGGATTGAACCATCTCTCTTTGCCCACCTGATGAAGTTAAAGGTAATTGATTTATCATCAAACAAGTTACATTCTCTGAATGCTTTGGATGTTGTGTTTAAGGTAAAATCTTTGGAAGAGCTGCACATAAGAGAGAACAATATAACAAATTTCACGACCAAAGATATTGTTAATGTGCCCATGTGGCTTCGTGAACTGGATGCATCCCATAACCCAATCTCTTTCATTGATGTTGCAACTGATGCTTTGTATAGACTTCTTTCACTGGATTTATCTTTCTCTGGCACCCATAGCCACATTACATGGATTATACAAGACCCTTGTTTCCTGAAAGGGTTAAAGAGATTATATTTAGGAGGGATATTTATGACATCACTAGACATATTGGCTGTGGTCCAAAAACTGAATTGTTCTTTGCTAGAGGAGATCCACCTAAATGAGTTGAACTTGACTGATTCTGACAAGCTCATAGAAAAGGTATGCCTTTGGCACCGAAATGTCAAGACTCTTAATTTACAAGGCAATAAATTTGAAAGCATTAAAGGAATTGTCTTTGAAAACTGCACTCATCTATGGCATTTGGATCTGTCACACAACAGGTTAAAAGTGGTGCCATGTATATCTTTTCAGCCCCTGAATTCTTTACAGAGTCTTTCCTTGGCAAACGAGTTCACTGCAGTACCAAATGCAACTTCGAATATAATGTCTCTGAAAAGTCTGGATCTCAGCTTTAACCAAATTAGGAAAATTGTCCCAAATGACTTTGCCAATCTAAAGAACCTGGAGCACCTCACTCTAACTGGAAACAGAATCACTACGATCAGCTCAGATTTGTTTCGGGATCTACACAATTTGTTGGAATTAAATTTGGGAATGAACCTTCTTTTGGAAATTTCACAACCTTTTTCAGATAGTTTAGGGAAACTGGAAAAAATGGAACTAGCAGGAAATAAGATGAGCTCCATCAAGAAAGAAACTTTTAGGAATCTGACTTCTCTGCAGTTTCTCAGCCTGCTGGACAACCAAATTAGCACAATAGAACCCGGAGCCTTTGAAGGTCTGAGGCAGCTGCAGACACTGCTTCTTGGCACAAATAAGATCACCAAGGAAACTTTGCAGAAAGGCATCTTCCAGGGAGTAAACTCATTGGTTGACCTTGAGCTTTTTGAAAATTACATCTCCTATGAGACATCTGGAGAACTTGACAACCCTCCCTTCATTCTCCTGAAGTCCTTAAAATACCTCTCTCTGAACAGCCAACGTCACAAAGGGCTTCTGAATTTTCCATCTAACTTCTTGCAGGGGTTGGAATCAATAGTGAGAATCCATGCAGGCAACTTACCCATCACTGATTTGGATCCATCCACCTTTAGTTACACCCCTACGCTCCAAGAACTGGATTTGAGCAACAATCCTATCAATCTCATTAGCCCAGCTCTGCTCCAGCCTGGACCGAAGCTGACAGAGCTACATCTCAATAAAATAGGGCTGCAGTCTCTTGATTTTGTTCTCCATGTAAACTTTTCTAAGCTGGCCATACTCAGGGCATCTGGAAACAAACTAAATGTAATTGAACTTAAACACATAAGGGCTTTGCCTTACCTTACTTTTTTGGATCTTAGACAAAATCCTTTCACTTGTTCTTGCGATAACCAAAAGTTCCTCAGTTGGTCTCTTCATGACTTAAAAACTCAAGTGCTCTATTTCTACCAATACACCTGTGCTTTCCCACTTACCAGTAAGGGAAGGAAACTGTGGGCCTTCCACACCTCCTCCTGCACAGTCAACCATGAGTTTATCTTATTTGTTACGAATACAACCACAATTATTTTGCTGATGATAGTATGCATCTGTTTTCGCTGGAGGTGGCCAGGGATTTATGCTTACCACCTGCTACTTGCCTATATTCATGACAAGAGGTACAAAAGGATGAGGCAACATACAAAATACGACTATGACGCATTTGTCTCCTACAACACGCATGACCAGGAGTGGGTGATCAATGAGCTCCTTCCCACACTGGAAGACAAATACCACTGGAGGCTATGTCTGCACTACCGTGACTTTGAACCAGGGAAGTGCATCCTGAAGAACATTGTGGAAAACATCTATGCCAGCAGGAAGACCATTTGTGTCATAACCCACCACTACCTGGAAAGTGAGTGGTGCTCTAAGGAGATCCAGGTTGCCAGTTTTCGCCTCTTTGATGAACACAAGGATGTCCTGATTCTGATTTTCCTGGAACACATCCCCAGTGATAGTCTATCATCCTACCACAGAATGAGAAAGCTGGTGAAGAAGAAAACATACCTCACGTGGCCCCAGGAGGAGATGGAGATTCCGCTGTTTTGGCATAAACTCAACATGGCCTTGAAGACAAGTGAGGGGAAAGAGGATGAAGATCCTATTTTGTCTGGGATCATTCCAGATGAAGATTAGTAAAGACAGTGGTCTGCGGTGACTCTTTCTGTCTGCTTATGACATTTCTGATGGGGCCAGCTCTGCAATTTCTAGATATCAGCCTGGATATTGAAGACATTAATGTCCAGTATTTGAAATTATTTGGCTTCCCCTCACAGCAGGGGACTGTGGTAGTGGCACTTGCATTACAGAGGTCAGTACTAAAACCACCTGCAAGTTGCCAGGCCACGGTTGAGGCTTATAGACTGGGCTACTGACTGTATGTGTGTACGAAGCTTGTATTGATACTATGTGTTCTTGTACCTCTTCTGTGGCTAAACAGAAGCCTTGAGTCTGCAGGACCATCAAGCTTAACTTGCTGAAATTTGTTAATTGGGTTTTAATGCGCTTTAAAAATGTAAAAAAGGAAAGAAAGAAAGAAAGAAAGAAAGAAAGAAAGAAAGAACGAACGAAAGAAAGAACTCAGTAGCAAAGCTAAGTAACTGTGAACGAAAGAGACCAAACCTGGGGTGGAAAAGAATGATAGAAACAACCTTTGCAAACCCAAAACAACAACTTAACAAAATGATGAATGCCTTCCTGTCTGCAGCTGTTTGGCACAGTGAACATAAACGTTTCTGTGAAACTATTTTAAAACAATTTGCAAATCACCTTTAAGAAAACGTTCGGTGCAAACTTTCATTTTCAAACTCCCTGAAGTTATGTAAATCCTGCTTCGCGGCAATTAAAGAGAACAACTGCATAGAGAAAAAGCTCTCCTATGAACTTTTAATTATTATTTACACTTGTTAAAATCTAATGTTTAGGTTCATTTCTACATTTCATCTTTTAATCTTTAGGACAAGAGATTGATTACCAATGTCAATCAGGACAGGGAGAAAATAGCCACACTAAGTCCTGCTCTACACGCTGTGTTTTTATACTGGTAGAACCATGTTGGCTGGTTTGTAATTTTTAATGAAATAATGATACTGGTACAACCCCTAGAGTGGATAAAGTTATCACAGTATAAAAGTGCTTGTACCACTATTGCTTATTGCACTTCCCATACAGGAATACCAGTATATATATATAAGAATATACCAATATAGCACTGTTTTATAGATATATAGCTGTGTCCACGTTAGAGGGATTGTACCACTTTAGTTATAGTGATATCATTAAAATGGTACAACTTTTGTGTGTACATAAGACCTAAGGCTTAAATGCAGTAAAGCATTTAAGCACATGCTTAATTTTAAACAAGTGTTCAGATACTGTGGTGATGAGCGAGGTCTGAGAACCAATATAGAATAGAATAGAAGCATGTGACTAGTCCCACTGAACTAGAGCTGGATTTTCAACAAAACAGTTTAGTTGGAAAATGCCAATTTGTTGAACTTGAAATATTTCACGAAAACATGAACAACACCAGCTTGGGGGCCTGCAGCTCTGAGCAGTCTCACTATGCGGACTGCCCTATGGTTTCAAGGTCTCTGCTCTGGACCCAAGAGCCTGAAAGGCTTTAGGGGCTCTCAAGACTTCCAGGCCCCCAGCCACAGAACTGGAAGACTGGGAGCCCTGGCTCCTAACCAGCCTGATGGGGAGTCAGGATCCTAAAAGCCCTGGGAACCACAGTTGAGCTGGAAGCTCAGGCTCAATTTCACGTAGAAATGTTTGATACAAAATGTTTCGATTATTTCAAACTGATTTTTTCCCCAGATTTTCCCTTTTGCAGGGAATTTCAAAATTCCATTTGCATTTCCAAAAGGAACTTTAATTTTTTATTTTGGAATTTCCCACAGAATGAAAATTCCGACTTTCAAGCAGCTCTAGTCTTAATGGCTTTGCTAGATTGGGCCCTTACTTCTTACTCTGGCATAAGCAAATGGATTGTGAGGGATTCTCTGTTGTTACAAGAAGACACCTTGTGATAAATGAAGGGGGAGTGGAGCTCCCTTTTCTGGACACCCAGCCAGCCAGTAGCTATAAAATCCCTCTTAGCAGCTGTTCTCCTATTGCTCTACCTGTAAAGGGTTAAAAAGTCTCACTACTATGCATAGGTAAAAGAAAGTAAGTGGGCACCTGGCCAAAAGAGCCAATGGGAAGGCTAGAACTTTTTAAAATTGAAACAAGACTCCCCTTTTGTCTGTCTGTTGTTCTCCCAGGGAGAGGCAAACAGGACAGAGCTATGATGTAAGAGCTTGGGCCAGGTATGAAAAAATCATCAGTATCATACCTAGAAACTACTCATTTAAAATCCCAGATATGTAAGTAGATCAGGAAATGTCTAGGAAGACGCAATTAGGTTTATTCCTTGTATTTCATTATGGCTTGTGGATTCCTCTGTGCTAACCCCAGGTCCTTTTGTTTTGCTCGTAACCTTTAAGCTGGACCTCAACAAAGTTATTCTTGATGCTTAATCCTTGTAGTTGTTTTTCTTTTTAAATCTAGCAAATGCCTAAATTCCCAGATGTATTTTCTTTCCTTTCTTTTTATTAATAAAATGTACCTTTTTTAAGAATAGAATTGGATTTTTGTGTCTTAAGAGGTTTGTGCACATGTTGTTTAATTAGCTGGTGACAACAGCAGATTTCTTTTTTTTTTTCCTTTCTTTCTCAGCTCTTCCCAGAGGGGGTGTGTGTGTGTGAAAGGGCTTGTGGGTACCCAACAGGAGGGAATTACCACGTGTGCCTTCCTGGGTTATCAAAGGGGTTCTGCACTTGGGTGGTGGCAGCATCTACCAATCCAAGGTCAGAGAGAAGCCGTACCCAGTGGGAATGGCCAGTATTGGGAGTGGCCAGTATTGATTTTTAGAATCCTTGCGGGCCCCCACCTTCTGCACTTGAAGTGCCAGAGTGGGGAATCAGCCTTGACACACCTAGACAGTGTGAGTTAACTGGATGGTTTTGGTAGTCTAATTTGGTGATATACAGTAGTGGAGTCTGTGGATATTCTCGCTATAGCTCAGCATTTAAGAGTCACTACAGGATGTTTTAAATGAGCCCATTCTGTTGCATTTTGCTGAGTATGTTTAGTAGCTGCTGTCTTAATTCTTTAGCATATGTTAGAAGGGAATCTTTTAGTAAAACAAGGTGAATGATGCAGTATTTATGAAAAGATGAATGAAGGACACTCTGGGTCACATCCACCACTGCAGTGACTTCAGTGGAGCTGTTCCCGTACTCTAATACTCTGCCAATGTCTAATACTTGGCTCTTGGCCTCAGTGATCTGTTGTGACAGTGAGATCCACAGATCACTGTGGGTTGTGTAAAATGATTTTCTTGTACTAGTTTTAAGTTTGCTGCCTTTTCCTTCCATTGACCATCGCTTTGTTTTTATATTGAGAGGGCATCAAATTTGCCTTCTCCAGATCAGTCCTTATTTTGATGCTCCTTCTTCTTTGTTTCCTCTCAAAAATAGTCCCAGTCTTGTCAATTTCTTTTCTTACTGAAGCCTCTCCAGGCATCTAGTTACTACTCCCTGACTCTGAACCTGCTCTATTTCTGACATATCTTTTTTAAGATGGGCTGATCAGAACTGAACACGCTATTCCAGCCAGGGGAAGGTGTACCCTGGATTTATCCAATGGCATTAGAATATCTCGAGCAGTATTTCCTGTCCCCTTCCTTATGCACCCTGATACTTTTTTTTTTTTTTTTACTGCCATTTCACATTGGCAGAGGCTTTCATTGAGCTGTTCACAATGATACCCAGACCTTTTTCCTGGTTCATTAGGGTCTGATTCTTCCACCTTTACTCATGCTGAGTAGCTCCTCACACCATGAATAGGACCACTGGAAACCACCATCCCAGTGGCACCAGTTGACACTTTTGCTGACAGTCCAGCAGAGAGCCCAGTGACTGAATGGGCCACAGGTACTGAATTCCCCTTACTTTAGGAGGGATCTGTTGTATGAATCTCTGTTGCGTTGCATGCGGGCCGGATAAAGCACAACAACCAATATGATTGCAAGCTAAATCATTTATTGTGTACAATGCATCATATTATATAGGCTTCTCCATATTAGCAAACGTCAGACACACCAACATCACATTGCTGCTGATTGGTTCTTTATCCGATACACACGCTTTTCACATGCATGGCCCTTTGCTCACTGATTCCCCATTTCCCATGCAATCCATCTGATTATGGTCTTGTTTATCACCTTGAAACCGATCCCAGCTAGGCCACCTGGCGTCTGCCTCCTCCGGGCTAGCTCCCAACTTTCTCACAACAACTTTATCTAATCCCTCTGTTCTTGATGTGCTGCTGCTGTAACTTTCCACCAAGGCAGCATAGGGATGATAAATCCCCACAAATCTCCAGGTCAGGGTTGAGGCACATGGACCAGAAGCAGAATTTGGCCTATTGAATGTAACAGCCATTGTATGGGGGGCAACTGCTGAACTCTACATCCTGTCAATAACTTCAGCAGCCTGGTATTCTGGGCGTCTGAGTGGCTATCAGAGCAATAATGCGACCTCCGGTTATGTCCCGGTGCCTTGCCCTTGGCTGATGTGTGTCTGATTTGGCCCCTAGCAGTGCAAGATTCTTGTCTACAGCAGCAGCCCAAAAAGCTGAGAGCAGCTCTAAAAATAGATCAGTAAACAGCCTACTCTCTGCTGTAAAAAGCCCCCAGCTGACGCCATAGAAAAGCTACAGACCTGGCCACCCTGCTCAGAAGGAAAGCCACAAGGAAGCTGTGTCCTTGTCTCAAGGACATGCTCCTGACATAACAGCATGGGCCGTCGGGAAAGCGCTGAGATACTGAGGCAGAATGGTGTCTTGAAATGAATATCCCAGTGAGTCTGCAAAACCATTCATCCAGATCTAATCTGATGCATAAATATTGTGGCAGTGCCAATAACACAGGCGCTGGCCCGTCTCTAATGCAGAAGCACGTAGATGTTAGCCGTGTTCCTGCTCTTGTATTAACAACCTTTCCTAACTGCATCAGACAGGTTGTACTGCCTATGACTGGGTGTATGCTATTTCATAGGTCTCTGCAATCCGATATTTAACCCACCAGTCAGATGGAGAGGCAGTGTTGTTTAATAACTAGACCAAAGTACTTGAAGTCAGGTGATCTGAGATTTATTCCCAACTTTGCCAATGACTTCCTGGGTGACTTTGGGCAAATCACTTAAGGCTTAGGCTTCCTTTGTGCCTTTGAAAATCTTTCCCCACAAATGCAGGGGCCCTCAGTTTCTGTGAAATGAGGTATTGCTACTTGTCTACTTCACTGGGTTGTTGTGGAATTAAATTCATGAAAAGTTGTAATGTGATTGGAGATCCTCAAATGGCAGGATCAATACAAGGACAAAAGGGCGGATCCTGATCTCATTTACATCAGTGTAAACTTTGAGTAATTCACTGGACTTGTGTCAGGTTAACGGACGCTGACATACCTGAGATCAGATTCTGTCCCAAAGTCTTTGTAAGTGTTATGCTATTTGTGAAGTGCTCCACCCTAACTCTGATGTTAAACAGTAGTCCAGCAAAATTGAATCTAGGCTCTCCTCTCTGACACTATAGTATCAGAGGGGTAGCCATGTTAGTCTGGATCTGTAAAAGCAACAAAGAATCCTGTGGCACCTTATAGACTAACAGACGTTCTGCAGCATGAGCTTTCGTGGGTGAATACCCACTTCTTCAGATGCAAGTGACACTGGGTCCCAGCCCCCTATTGCCAACAACAGCAAGGAGAGTGAATCCCAGCAGGGGGCTCAGAAATAATTATTTTAATTAAACACCCAATCATCAGCACTCACAGGCCACCCATGAGGAGACGCTTGACACTCTCTGACCTTTCAGATCACTGCATGGTGTAGCTTGTCATTGGAGGGCTTCCCTCCAGTGCTGCTTGGCAAGAGCAGGGGGTATCCCTGCTGCTCAGAAGGACGATCTGGTCCCTCTCTCTCTCTCTGATTTCATAGTGACAGATTCACTGGCATTATTGCAAGTATGCTGCTGGATCTGTACTGTATAGAACAGCTGTTTCATTATGGTGTGCACAGCCCCCCTCCCTACCCTGGGATCAAATTAAAAGCTTTGGGGACATTCAGTTGAATAGAAAGAACGACTGAAGTGTGAGCAGTGCTGGGATCAAAGTGATATTGAGCTAATTGTATGAGAAAGGTTCTCAACAAAGCAGGAAGTTCAGTGTATCTAATGGAGAGAGAAGAAAGGGGATTTATTCCTTTTGCTTTATCTGGTGATATAGATATAAACATCTCTTCCGTGCTTCATTGCCCCCTGCAAAACAATGAAATACATGAGATTAATAAAGCATTTCAGAGCCTTTAGACAGAGAAAATATTAAAGGGCTGAGGCTAGAAAGTGTGGCGTATTGAAAGTGTGTTAAAATTATAGTCTATCATTTTAAATTCTCAGTGGTTTACCTTACCGGTGCTGCTTGCTGGCGAGGGTATTCTCTCGGGAAGCGTGCAGTAGTAGTCAGTCTGCAAAGATCCAGCCTACAGCAAGATGAAATGACTTGCAGAAGGTGAGGTCACTGCTTAAATTGCAGCAAGGGAGGTTTAGGTTGGACATTAGGAAAAACTTCCTGTCAGGGTGGTTAAGCACTGGAATAAATTGCCTAGGGAGGTTGTGGAATCTCCATCATTGGAGGTTTTTAAGAGCATGTCAGATAAACACTTGTCAGGGATGGTCTAGATAATACTTAGTCCTGCCTTGAGTGCAGGTGACTGGACTTGAAGACTTCTCAAGGTCCTTTCCAGTTCTACATTTCTATGATTCCATCAGATTGATTTGTCTCAGGCAATTTTTTTATTATATTTTGTTGATGGTGGTGTGTAGGCTGATAGTTCCCAATTTTAAGTTTGAATTAAGCAATTACTTTTTTTCTCTCAGTTGTTTGCAAAACCACCTTTGAAGCTGGGAACGCACGCTTTTTTGCTGATCGGATTTGTCCATCTTCCTCTGACACACAATACAAATCCCCTTGCAACTCATATTTACAATGCCATTAATGCTCCCTGTGGCTTACATCTTTTAAAAAAGAAACTCAAAGTCAGAAGTGTTCATCAATTCATTTTTCAGAGTAGCAGCCGGGTTAGTCTGTATCCGCAAAAAGAACAGGAATACTTGTGGCACCTTAGAGACTAACAAATTTATATGAGCATAAGCTTTCATGGGCTACAGCCCACTTCTTCGGATGCATAGAATGGAACATATATTGAGGAGATATATATACACATACAGAAAGCATGAAAAGGTGGGAGTTATCTTACCAACTCTGAGAGGCCAATTAAGTAAGAGAAAATAAATTTTGAAGTGATAATCAAGATAGCCCAGTACAGACAGTTTGATAAGAAATGTGAGAATACTTATAAGGGGAGATAGATTCAATGTTTGTAATGGCTCAGCCATTCCCAGTCCCTATTCAAGCCTAAGTTGACTGTATCTAGTTTGCATATCAATTCCAGCTCAGCAGTTTCTCGTTGGAGTCTGTTTTTGAAGCTTTTCTGTTGCAAAATTGCCACCGCAGGTCTGTCATTGAATGACCAGACAGGTTAAAGTGTTCTCCTACTGGTTTTTGAGTGTTCATTTTGTTTCTGATACTGACAGGCTGTGAAAATGTTAACATCTGTGTAACTTGTGTTTTTTCTGAAAGTCTCAGAGTGAGAACATGGATTTTCTGAAAGGCCTGGATGGCTTTTGGACTGTCAATATTATTCACAGCTCTTTAAGCTAAAGACCAAACTCCACAGTGTAGACCATGTTTATCCATGGGAAAGCTAGAAAGTTATTTCTCCTATAGGGCACGACAGCTGGAAAGGTGCATTATGAAGAGTGTTCATCTTCCTCTGAGGTATCAGATATTGGTCACTACTGGAAGCAGGATTGCAAAGTAGATGGATCTATGTGTCTAATCCAGTATGGCAGATGGTAGGGTACTATACTAGACATACCTGTGGATCTGATCTTATATGGCAAGGGGCAGAATACCAGCTTAGGCCTTTGAGTCTGATACATTGTGCCAGAGCTGGAAACAGGACTGGATGGACCTACAGATCTGATCTGATATGGGTAAGGCATGGGATACCTGAATGGATAGCGCTCTGATGTTCATTCAGATCCTATGTCCTTACTAATGCCATTCACTTAATGTGTTTAACTCCTGCCCATCCAGAAATTCATTTCTTGTACTTGAGAAAAATATTACCTTCTTGCTATTGTAGAAAGATACATACACGAGTACAGCTCATATATTGCCAAGACCCAAATCTTAAAACTGGCATTTATAATGTGGACAGAACAGTAGTAGAAACAGGAAATGAGCCGAGGTCATTTCAGTATCATACATCTAGACTTGGAAGAATTAGATTTTTTTTTATAATTTTGATGGATAATATGGATTTTTAAGCATTTTTTTTCAATTTGTATCAATTTAAATCTTCAGTTGTGCAAAATTATGGGATTTAAGCATTTTATTTTTTTACATTTTCACGGTCGTAGGAAAGTTGGGGGGGAATCAGAAATGATTTAATGATAGTAGACATTGAGATTTCAAAGGTTAAAGCTTTATAACTGTTAAAAATTGTCAGCATCATGCGTCAAAATATACAATGTAAATATCCTTCAATCGAATTCTAATAAGTTCTCAGGCAGCATTTTTCTTACTTTGCCTATTTGTAAATTTCAGTTATTATCTATGGAAATATTTTTGCAGAGGTTTGTGTGTGTGCAGTGAAATTGACATACACTGATAAAAGTTGAATCCTTCCAAGCCTACATACAGTCTATGATATTCCTTGAGCCTCATGCAGATGGATGGCATGGTGGAATTGTCCCTGTGATCTTGTGTGCACGCATGCATGGAAAGTGTATGTGAGTGCATGTGTATGTTTAAATAGTGGGCAATGCAGGTGTTTGTGTGTGTGCATGCACATGAACACATGTGTGCTCAGGAGTAGGAATCAAAGGGTTACCTGAGGGGATGATTGTATTGATGCTGATGCCTTTGCTAACTAGAAGCATAGATAGCTAGATAGATCTCTTTTCTTTCTGTCCAGACAGCCAAAACTCCCATCCAGCTTTCATCATCTCCCATTTTCGCTACTGTGGCCTCCCTAACACTCATATCACCATACAAAATGCAGCTGTTAAGATCATCTTCTGTGTTTTGACCAAGTCCCTTTGAATCTCCTCACTGGCTCCCTCGGTTTCATGGCATCAAGTTTAACCTTCTTGTCCTCACTTTCAAGGCCTTTCAGAACTCTACTCTCTAAATGTATCAGCTCTTGTCTCTTCTTGTATTACTCTTCCTCCATTCCAGCATGTTCGTCAGCTTCTCACACACATTTCTGTGCCTTCTTACTGGCTGCCCTCTATGCCCAGAACATCCTTCCTGAACTGATCCTCTTTCAAATCTTTCAAAACCCATCTCTGCTGTGATGCCTGTAAGAAGTTAGCTAATTAGTAATGGCTTGAGGACAGATGGGGATAACTGGCATTGACCTTATATATTTAAAATTATCAAGAGAAAAAATAACAAATGTCTATATGTATATTATAAATTGTGTATATTTGATCATATCCCCCTTCATATGATACTTGTCTTCTTAGATTGTAAGCTCTTCAGGGCAGAAACAGTGTCTTCATGGGATTCCAATCCTGATTGGAGTCTCTGGGTGTCATTGTAATATAATATTCAGGGGTGCTGGAACAATTTTTATAGTGAGGGTCCTGAGAGCCATTGAACCAAACTGAAACTCTGTATATAATGGAAACCACTTTGAGCTAGGGGCTGTGGCAGCAACCCTAGTTCCAGCCCCTATGAAAGTATTAGTTTTATACAGTAATAATAGCAGTAACTTTTCAGCCATCAGATGGCAGCATTGCACAATTTTGCAAATCTAGAGCAGAGCGGACAGCAGCACTCAGATACACCCATATATGGTCTATTTATCGGACAACCTGTTTTTCCAGCTCTTTCAGATAAATGTGACTCAAGTCAAACAGCTTCCCAACTGCTCAAATCCCTTCAAGAGCAGCTATTAAAAATCCCGTAGAGCTTTAAGTGCTTCTCAGTCCCTGAGCTGTTTGCACATCACGATCAACAGTAACAACACCGGCAATTGGGGACACAAAGCTCCTTATTTAGAAATGAGTTGAGGGAGTTGTTCTGAGACATCTCAAGTGCCCTTGAAAGTCCAGTTCCCTTCTCCTGTGATATGTATCCATACTCCTTGGTACAAGATCAACATTCACTTTCAGTGAGAGACCAGTGCAGATATTCTTACTTATGCAAAGAATCAATTACAGAATTTACATGGGAATGAATTTTGGGATGACTCTAACTTTGGGCATCCTTATTGATTCTCAGGTATGTGGATTAGTCCAGAATGTGATCAGTGTTGATTCAGATCAGTTTTATTTTCATTGTAGGGAGAGATGGGACCAAAGCAAAACTCAGATCCAAATGCCCTGAAGCACAAGGAAGTTTGGATTTGAACTTTGCAGTTCAGGATCATTGCTAACTGCAAGCTTTATCCCTTACTTGGACTTCCTCATCCTTCTTGGTTTCCTGCTTTGCAGCCACCTTATAGATAACAAGTGGAGACCAAATGAATTTAGGCAAGTCTCAGAGTTATCACATAGTCACAGCCAAGACTTGGGGCTTGTTGACAGAGATTTCTTCTACCACTAGACCTAAAGCCATTTAGAAACTAATATATAAAACAGTACAGTCCCTAGTATGGTTGTAGATATATCAGGGGAATAAGCTGTACTGGTATAAGCACCTTTATACTGGTATAATTGCATTCAGGGCTGGCTTTAGCAAGTGCGGGGCCCGATTCATACTCACTCAGCGGCGCTCCGGGTCTTCGGCGGCACTCAAGGACCCGCCGCCAAAATGCCGCCAAAGACCCAGAGTGAGTGAAGGGCCCGCCGCCAAAATGCCGCCGAAGACCCGAAGCACCGCCGGATGAGTAAAAATTAAAAAGGCACAGGCGCGGAATCGGGCGAATCGGCCTAAAGTCGGCCCTGATTGCATTCACACTAGAGGTTGTACGCTTTAACCATATCAGTATAAAGTCACAGTCCTAAACAAAGTAGTTAAATCGGTACATAAACTGTGTGTTGACTAGGCCTTAAATTAGGCTCCTCATCATTCATAAGCATGTGGTTAGCAACCCCACCAGCTGAGCTGAAAGGGAGCTTCTGTGGCTGATCCAGTTAGCAAGAGACAGGCCAAGTTGGCATCTAATCATTCATTCATGCCCGTCACCCCAACCGGGGCATGGGCCGCCAACAACAGATCTCCATAGTCTTCTATCCTGGGCCATTCGCTCTAGCTGGTTCCAGGTATAGCCCATTTTTTTGCTATCAACCTGAAGGTCGCGTCGCCAGGTATTTCTTGGGCGGCCTCTTTTCCGCTTGCCTTGGGGGTTCCACTGCAGTGCCTGTCTGGTGATGTTGGTTGGCTGCTTGCGTAGTGTATGTCCTATCCAGCCCCACCTTCTCCTTCTAATTTCTTCCTCTGCTGGGAGTTGATGGGTCCTCTCCAAGAGGTGGATGTTACTGATGGTGTCTGGCCAGCGGATCTGGAGAATCCTTCTGAGGCAGCTATTAATGAAGGTCTGGATCTTCCTGGTGGTTGTTTTGGTTGTCCTCCAGGTTTCAGCTCCATACAGTAAGACTGATTTCACGTTGGAGTTGAACAGTCGAATCTTTATTGCCAAAGACAGCTCTCTGGAGCTCCAGATGTTCTTGAGCTGTAAGAAGGCTGCTCTTGCCTTACCAATCCTTACTTTGATGTCTGCGTCTGTGCCACCCTGCTGGTCGATGATGCTACCTAGGTAGGTAAAGGACTGCACTTCTTCCAGGGGGCTTCCATTCAGTGTGACTGGGTCGTTGCTGATGGAATTGATCCTAAGGATCTTGGTCTTGTCCTTGTGGATGTTGAGGCCAACCTGTGATGACGTGGCTGCCACTACGTTGGTCTTCTCTTGCATCTGCTGTTTACTGTGCGAAAGGAGTGCAAGGTCGTCGGCAAAGTCCAGGTCATCAAGCTGGGTCCACAATGACCATTGGATTCCATTCCTACGCTTGTAAGTGGATGTCTTCATATGGCATCTAATGGATGCTGCTTTTATAATTTGGCTGCATTTCTTTAGGTACTTTCTCAACAGGGCTGGAGGCCTAAATCTTCTCCCAAATTTAGTCTTGCGCGGTGGAGCCCATCCTGACAGTGAGTAATAATGAGTCACAAGGAATTCTCAGTTTCATGCTCTTGCAAAAGAACAATGCCGAGAACGGATTGAGAGGACAAAGAAGGAAAGAACATTTAAAAAGGCAGAAAGAAACAGCAGACCCAGAATATATCTAGCTGACACAAAGCAGCTGCTTAAAGAACTCCCAGCAGAAATTTGCAAGGCATCTCCAAGAATTAGTGCTACACAATTTACAATCCAAAAAGACTCGTAGCTGAACCAAGGTTAGGAGGTAAATCAAATCATGTCAGACCTACCAAAGAAGGATGATAAAATAGAGCTTGCACAAAAGCACAGGAGAGCTCCACTCCATTCTTAATTCACCCCTATTGTGCTTCTGGGCCTGAGATACTGCAGCAGGCATCTCAGAATAGCAGGAGGACCTTAGGTGCCACATGTTACTCTGAATTTATTTTTTTATACAATGAAGTCAAGCACTTAACATTAATGTTTCAAAGGTTTTCGGATTTGATTTGGGATCTGATAAGTTGTCAGCAGAGCTTGGCTACCATCCACTTTGGGCCATACTCAGAGCTGATGTAAAAGGTGATGTGAATTACAGGTCATGTGTGTACTGGTCAGAAAGATGGTGTACATGGGTGTAACTGACACACTGAAGATCAAGAAGGGGGTATGTAGCAGGAAAAGTGACTAAGAGGATGGGTACAAGAATCAGATCTATGAATACTGCATTTAAGCACAATGTAACATTACTACCTATTTTACTCAATGTGACCTCAAAGTATTAATTTATTATTTATAAAGCACCTAAGTCAGGTGCCTGCTCCAAAGAGGTTCTAGAGGAAATCCATTCACTTATAAAAAGGTAAGCTGTTGCAACTCCTTTGACTTCAGTGGGAGTGGACCCATTTACACCTGGTCTGACTTTTAGGCCCTTTATATCTTCAAAGTATTCTTCACCTAGGGTCCCGTCAGCCACTTTACAAAGAGCCAAACAACCGCAACATTTAGCAGATTGGTTTGTGGGATGGACAAAAAGCAGCTGTGCATGCGCAGCCAAATTTTCAGAAGTGGCCACTGATTTTTGGATACATCTGGTTTTGGGTACCCACGTGTTGCCAGCTCTCATGACATTTGGTGTTTTTCTAAAGTCCCAGCACCCAGAGTCACATGATTAATTGAGGATCTCAGCTTCGTTAAAAAATTGTCTCTATCCTTCATGTCTGCAGAGAAAACTTGAAAAAATTAACCTTAGAGGCTCAAAAACAGATGCCAAACAAAAAAACTCCAAATTTAGACTTTTAAAAATCTCATAATTTTTAAGCCATGCTCATGATTTTTCTGGGGCTTGACTCATGATTTTTGAATACTCAGCATGAGCAATACTGCCAGCTAGACACATTGTGGGCTCGATTTTCCAGTGCTGAGTGTTGAGCACCAAATGAGCAGCTCTCACTAACTGCACTGAATGCTGCAACAGATGCTGAAGATCTCTGAAAATCAGGCTCTGGCTGTTACAAGCTGGGCACCAAAAACGGAAGCACCCGCAATCAGATGGCCCCCATCTGAAGGTGACTGACTGACTGATCCGATTGCTAGCCCAGGGCCCTGGCTCTGCTTCCCCCAAAGCAAGGCTGGCTGCCAGAAACAGAGATCTGAGTCTCTGGGGTGACTTGGGGGGGCTCAGCTGCCCTGGAGCAGGGCCTAACCCGCTGCGTGTGCTCTTGCTGCAAAGCCCGCGTGCCCCTCCCTGGCCCCATTCCCACCAAGCTGGCCATGTCAAGTGACAGAGGCCCCTGGTGATTTTGAAAGGCCACTGGCCCTTTAAGGATGTGTGGGACGGAAACAGGTGAAGAAGGACGGGCGGGCATGCGCCCTTTCTTTTCACCCTTCCCCTTGGATTCCGAATAGGGTAGTGCGCATGTGCATTTGCGGAAGCTGACGCTGCGTGAAGAGCCAAGCTAGTCATTGACTTTGATTTAACTCCGTCTACACATGCGCGCTGGCCCAACGTCCTCGCCTGCCCTCTTAGCTTGCACATGCGCGTTTTGTGTCCTGTCGCACATGCACAGTAGCTGCCCCGCCCCGTTCCCAGAGTGCCCTGCGCGGTGAAGAAGCGGCGGCCGCAGAGTGGAGGCATTTTGTGTCCGTGATAGCAGCCGCGCGATATACAAGATGGCGGCGGCTGCTGAGTGAAGGACCAGCGGCGGCCGGGATCCGGCGGTGCCAGCTGCGCTCGGATCCCCAGAGTCTCCCGGTGCCACTCCCGTATCTCTGGAGCGGGCAGAGAGTGTAGTGGCGCCCGGCCGGGGAGTAGGGCAGAGCCGCGGAGGAGGACGCCCGCCGCAGGGGCCCGGCCTAAGCTGAGCGGCGGGGACCAGATTCCTCCTCCGCTGCCGCTTCCCACTCCTCCTCCCGGGCGGCGCAGAGCCCTCCCCCCCAGGCTCCTTGCTTCAGCGTAGGACCCCCACCTCCCTTCCCCTCAGCGCCGGGAGGGCCGCGAGCCGCCCCTCACCATGGCGAGCAGCAGCGGCTCCAAGGCCGAGTTCATCGTCGGGGGTAAATACAAGCTGGTGCGGAAGATCGGGTCGGGCTCGTTCGGGGACATCTATCTGGCCATCAACATCACCAACGGGGAGGTAAGGGCGCCACGTAGCCCCGCAGGGAGCCCCGGGACTCATCCCTTCAGGGAGTCCCCGCCCCGGGGCACCTACCCAGTGACCCTCATCGAGCCGGGGTCCTGTCAGCACAGGGAGCCCAGGCCCCTGCGCTTGGTTTCACCAGGAGATTGGGCGATCAGCGTACCCGCCGGGGTGGTTAGTCCGCTACCAGAGGGAGGCTGGCCCTTCGCAGGAGAAACTGACCTGGTGATAGTACATCGATTCGGGGGATCTCCACTTACCCTGGGGATGGGTGGTAGAGTTAGGCACACCCTTCAAAAAAAGGGGGGATATGTCCCTTGCCTTCAGCAGCGCAGGGGTTTGTCTTCCCCTCCCCCAGTCATCCATCCCTTTCCACTTTGAGGGAGCACACACTTACCTGGCACTCAACATATGGGGAGAAACACAGAAGACCCCCTACTCTTCGGTTTTCTTCTTTTTCCTCTCTCCATCCCACATTTTTCCGAGCCACGAAGGAACAACTCCCATCTCGATTAGTCGTATGGATCTGAAGACTAAACATCTCTAGTCCTATTTCCCTCCCAGGATGGATATTTATGCACAAATCAGCACCGTGTGGATTTTATTTGCAGAGCCTGCTGCTCCTCCATATTGTGGATACTGAGCTAGTGTTGTGAGCTCTAGAAAATTTTCCCATATTCCCAAAATCTACTGCAGTAGAGCTCTGAATGGGAGTGGAGTGCTGTGTCCTCCTAAACCCCTGTGCTTGGTGGATGCTCTGATCCCTGTTCCCTCTCACTGCAGGAAGTGGCCGTGAAGTTGGAGTCTCAGAAGGCCAGGCATCCCCAGCTGCTGTACGAGAGCAAACTGTACAAGATTCTGCAAGGCGGAGTTGGCATCCCACACATAAGGTAAGAGTCAAACAGGCTGTGGGACATCAGTATGGACTCTTGTCCAGTGCATCGTGTGATGGGGCTCCATAGTTAGAGAAGGGTTGAGTGTTTTTACTCAGGATTGATTTAGGAGGTGGAATAGTGTGTGTATGGTAGAATTAGCAGGATCTCTCCAACCCAGCCTTCCCCATTTCCCTTACTGCCCTGTAGATTGTAGCCGTTTATGCAGCAATCCCTGAGGAGGTGGAATTCCTGCAGGATTTGTGTTTGGGAGTGTAGGCTGGCTTCCGGGGAGGCAGCATTGGAAATGGCTGCTCTCTTTTGTTGTGTTTTTGTTCCAACATGTCTTCCTTCTCTGCTCAGAAAATGGCGGATGGACGTGACTAACCCTTCCCCCATCTTCTGTTGGGACATGGACATGCTCTGGCATGTACCTCTCTTCCTTCCAGCACATTTGTGTGTCCGGAAGGCTCAGGTCTGTAGAGAACCTCCAGGGGGAATGAAATGGCAACCCCCTTCTGTTGCCCACAACAGATGCGTCACTGAGCCCTCTAGAGATACAGTGCCAAGATTATTCTCCTCCCCCCCCCCTTCCCTTGTTATGCAGCTTCCTTGTTTCATGCTAGTTATGAAAACTTGTTTTAATACATCGGGGAGGCTTAGTCAGAACTATTTTTAAATTTTCTTAGTAGTGAAGCAGACTTGAGAATTGGATTATTGTACTAATACTGGTAGGTCAGCCAGGTGAGCAAGAATAAATAAACTGGTGGGTTCCCCTTACCTCAGTAAGAGATGAGCTGAAATTTAACTATCTTTATACAACTTTTTATAAGAGTTGTCACTTTTCAAGAGCCTTCATTAGAAGCGTATCACATTTAAAATTCTGTGAATTGTATTTAGCATCTGTTTTGTGGTCAGTGTGAAGAAAATCAAAGCTATGTTATTGGAGTCAATGGCTACATAAACAGAACTTAGTGGTTTGCAAAGGGTAGGGTACTAGCAATAGTTAGGATTGGAAGGATTAGTTTTTTATCGGTAAATCTTGATAAACATCTATTTCACCATGTACACACAAACCAATGAAAAAACATTTCCATCAATAATAGAAATTTACAAATAGGCAAAGTGAGAAAAGTGCTGCTTGAGAGCATAGTTTGATTTAAATTTTGAGGTGATGTTGACAGTTTGTGCTTTAATGATTTTGAAGCTTTAACTTTTTGAATCTCAACATCTGCTGTCATTAGATTACTGTTGTCGGATCCCCCCCAAAATTCCCTTCAACTGTCAAAATTTAAATTGATAAATATAGAAAACATTTAAAAATCAATATTAGCCATCAGTTGTTAAAAATATATTAAAATTGAACTGACAAGCCTAGCTATAGTACATGCTTTGTACCCCTTCTTTTTCTTGTTTAATGTACGTAAAGGATATAACCCCACAGATTTTGTAGGACATTTTGACTGGACTCTGTTATTGTAGGACATGTTATTTTGTAAACCTTATTGAATACTAATTAGTTTAATGCTTTCAAATAAGGACACTTGTGTGTGCCTCCAGTTATGAGCAGTAATATCTCCTGCACATATACCATAACTATGTTGCCATAGGCTGTGTTGTCCTTTGCAATGCAAAATCAGTATAGCCTTATGTAAGGGTAGAACAAATATAACTGTATGAAGCAAAAAAGCTCTAGCTTTAAGTGTGAAACCAGACCTGCATACACTATGCAATTTCAGCATCCTTTTCACAGTTTAAAAAAATGAATGAAATTATCTATTGAAATGCCACTACTGAAATAGTTGCACATTAAAACGATGCTAACTTGGAAAAACTGCCAAAGCGAACAGATATTATTTAATAATTCATGACCAGTCTGAAAAAGCAGGTATTTTTAGGTAAATGTAAATTGTTTTTCACTTAAAGAATAACATACCTATTATTCTACCACCAAGTCCATACATAACATAGTATTGTTTCCATGTAGCAAAAGCGAATTACAGTTCAAAGAAATGTCCTCAGGCTTAATAGTAATAAACTTACTTATTACTGTTTTTTCCAAGCTGATATGCTAAACGTCAACTTAAGTAATATTCTTGTATAAAACGTACCTACTCTTTGAAACTAACTAGATTGATATCACTGAAAGAAAAAACTTGTTTTTAGTATCTTTTTTTTTCTTTGTGCATTGGACAGTATTTTTATATATCCCATTTCACTGTGTATTGTCAGCATTTTCCCCTTTATTTATTTAAAGTTTTTTTTCCACACAACAATATGGGAATGAACAACTGTTTTAAAGAATAGGAAATGGTGGGTAATACCACAAAAAATTGGTTGGGAGATTTGGCAACTGATAAGGTCTCTGAAACTACTCAACTCACTCTTTTAAACTGACAAGAGTTCAGGTTAAGCAATCCCTTAGATAACCCTGACTGACACAGAGTCTGGTCAATTTCACTTTCAGATTCTCACAGTGCTAGTCCTAACAGTCTGTGTTCTGCAAAATGCTGCCTTTCAGAACATCTGCCCTAATTTGAAATCCTTCCACAGCACTTCTGCTGGGTTTAAATCTTGGTGGTGGTGGGGAGTATACTCTACCAAAATTTGAATTGACAGTCTCTAACCACATATTTCTACTTTTGGCTGGCATCTATCTTGATGATATCTGGTGACAGTTGCAGTGGGAAAACCTAAATTAAAGGCTTCTTATTTTCTTATTTTGTTTCCTACTTTAACATCAGAGAAGGGCAATAACAATTTGTACAATAAAGTTCTTGTCTACAAATATTAAGTATGATGGAATTTGATTTGGGCCAAATACTTGTGTTGCTGTGAATGAAGATGAATAACCTGACTTACAACATGGACTGTGTCACTAGAACACCCATCAAGGATATGTACATTGTACAAAGAATTAATTTGTGACCTTGATCCTGATGATGTCCATACATTGTGCATATTGTGCTTGATTTTTTCCAGTATGTCTCTTTAGATGCATGTGATCTGGTACTCTTTAACTGCACTCTTGTCGGGAAAATGTTTGGCTTTTATATTTAGCTCAGTTTTCAGTTAAATATTCTGACAGTACACCATGTCAATACTACGACAGAATGTGTGTAATATGAACAGTTCAAATAGAATTGAGTTGTGCTCTGCTGGAGGAGAATATTAAGGAAAATTTAATCCTTTTTTCTTCATAAGTCAGGCAAGCTTTAAAACTGTTATAAAACCTTACAGCTGCACTCTATTAAAGTAGTCATAGCAGGAGGTATTGTGATCCAGTGGATAGGACACTTGACAGGGAATTGAGAGCTCATTCTTGGCTTTGCCACTGGCTTGTTGTATAACCTTGAAAAAGTCACTGTGTCTTTCTGTACTTCAGTTTCCCCATCTGTAAAACCGAGGTAATGCTTTACAAAAGAGTTCGACAAACGGAGGAAAATTTTAGACAACGTGATCTATGAGAAAACATTGAAAAAAATGGGGATGGTACATCTGGAGAAGAGAACATTTGGCGGGGGGGGGAACATAAGTCTTCAGGTATGTAGAAGGTTGTTACAAAGAGGAGGGAGATAAATTGTTCTCCTTACCCACTGAGGACAGGGCAAGAAATGATGAGCTTAAATTGCAGCAAGGGAGATTTAGGTTAGACATTAGGAAAAACTATCTAACTGTAAGGGTAGTCAAGCACTGGAACAAATTATGTAGGGAGGTTGTGGTATCTCTGGTAGTTGGAGGCTTTTAAGACCAGATTAGTCAAACGTATCGGTTGGGCAAACTATAGTCCGGGAGCCACATCTGGGCCTTCAGATGTTTTAATCTGGCCCTTGAGCTCCTGCTGAGTAGCAGGATCCAGGGTTTGCCCCAGTCCGCTTGTGCTGTGGCTCCGCGCAGCTCCCAGAAGTAGCAGCATGTTCCCCCTCTGCCCCTTACTCATAGGGGCAGCCAGGGGGCTCTGCATGCTGCCCCTGCCCCAAGCGCCGCCCCCACAGTTCCCATTGGTCGGCAACCACAGCCAATGGGAGCTGCAGGGGTTGCTCCTGTGGACGGGGCAGCACGCAGAGCTGCCTGTCCGTTCCTCTGAATAGGAGCCAGAGGGGGGATGTGCTGCTGCGTCCGGGAGCTGCTTGAGGCAAGCACTGTCTGGAGCCTGCACCTCTGACCCCCTCCAGGACCCCTACCCTAGCACTGATCCCCCTTCCCACCCTCCGAACCCCTCGGTCCCACTGTCCTGCACCCCAGAGCCCACACCGTCAGCTTGAGCCCTCACCTCCTCCCCTGCACCCCAACCTCCTGCTCCAGCCTGGAGCTCCCTCCCACATCCTGAACTCTTCGTTTTTGGCCCCACCCCAGGGCCCACACCCCAACACCCAATTTCATGAGCATTCGTGCCCTGCTATATAATTTTCATGCCCAGATGTGGCCCTCGGGCCAAAAAGTTTGCCCACCCCTCGTCTAGATAATACTTGGTCCTGCCTCAGTGTAGGGGACTGGACTTGATAACCTATCGAGGTTCCTTCCAGTCTTATATTTCTATGATTCACTGTTGAGACCTGTGTATAAAAACCACTAGATAACACCTTTGTTATGCTGTATTTATACAAGAAATAAAATGGTACGCCTGAGTTACTAATGTAAAGATTATGCAGGCTAGCTTTTAAAAAACATGTTGGGCCTTCTTAGGCCTGGTCTGCACTAGAAAATTTGGTTGATTTTAAGTGTGTCCATTTGGGTGAAAAAATCCACACCCCGGAGTTGCATTGTTAAGCCAACCTATGTGCCTGTGTAGACAGTGGTAGGTTGGTGGAAAAATTCCTCTGTTCACCTAGTTACCACCTGGGGAGGTGGACTACCTGTGTTGACAGGAGAACCCTTCCTGTTGCCATAGGTAATGTTACACTGAAGTGCTACACTTAAGTGTAGACATACCCTACACATATCAAAGCAGTAAACACGGAAGTGCAATTACTAATACTTTTGCAATAAGAGAGAGTCTCTGTTGAATACTCAGCTCTCTTCCCCCTTAGATGCAAGCGCAAAAACACGCTTAGATACGTCTAGTCTAGTTATCTTGGTTTTACTGGATCTTCCAGATATGTTAAGATAAATTAGCCAAAAAAACCCTTACATGTGTTCATAATGTATAAAGAAGCAAAAGCGCAAAATCCAATTTTAAAATACATTTTTTGAATGTCACCTCAAAGAGCTGAGAAAGCTGACAGTACATGAATCCTCAGCCTTCACTGTAAACAGGACAGGTTGGAGACTTTGCAATCCTTATGTTTAAGATAAAAAATACAAACAGTCAGATTTAGGCAGGAAAGGTTTTGCTTTATGGTGTAAAAAAAATCTTGAAAAAAGGGCACAGCTATTATTCCATACCCCCACCATGCAGACCCCTTTAGATGATTAAGAATTTGAAAATAGTTCTGAGTACAAGGAACTATTTGAATGCACTAGTAGTTAAACAATGTAATGTGTGTTCTTGACATGTACATTTATTGTGCAACATGAATTTCATTTTTGGTTTGACAGAAAACTTGAATCAAGGTTACACTTCTTTAACTGATTTTGTGCCCTAAGGCAGCTCTGATGGACTGAATGAAAAGTCCACATTCTTCTGGCAGATTTATTCTGATGGTTCTAGGGCATTATGTCAGTCCCCTTCTTGTACTGGCAATGCATTTTCATCTGTTACTTTCTTGTTTAATTGATCACATTAATTTGGGGTATTTGAGTTTGTACCAGATTCCTTGGTTCTGGCTGGCAGTATATTTGGCTGGTGGCTTGTTCTGAATTTTATTTCTTGTATTAATTTATTGTAACTTAAATGTCTTTCAAGATGCACTTTCTACATATTTTTAAGTAGGTTTTCTTTGGGTAGAGATTTTTCTTGAGGATTAGCTGTTCAGAAGAATTGCCAGGATCTGGCCGTATTTGGAATGAGTGATGTATCTGCTCCTTGGTTACAGCTAATCATGTGTAACATATTAAATGTTGCATTTATTTGGGGGCAGAACTAAGGCTGGGGCTACATGAGGAAGCCATTGCTCTTGTGTAGACACGGCATAATAACACATACACTGGTAGGTGATAATGGCACTAAAAATATACCATTGATTCTTTGAGTTCCAAGGCTACTGAAAACATATGTATTGTGTATATCATAGTTTTCTTTCCTCCAGGCTTAATGTTCAAATCTGTTGTATATTGTACAGGTGTGGAGGCATGTTTATGCCAATTTTCATATTCCTTATTGCAGGGGGAGTGGAGGGAGAAGGGTGAAGCTTCTTACTGCTTCCCACCATCATCTTGGGAAGCAAAGTCTAGAAGACTTATTAATCTTATTCTCCTGATATGACCTACAAGGTTTAAAGCAGTCTGCCCTGTGTTCTCACTGTAGGAGTCTTAATACCCCACTAAGCATATGAAGCTGACTAAAGTGCCATTTTAATTTAGTTGTGAGTAGAATCACGCCATTGTATGGAGCTATTCAAATTTAACAGTTAACATGGGTCCTTCCTAACTTCCAAAATGAGTAAAGCCTACTCTAGCATTAAGCGTCAGGAGTGCAATATGTGCAGTTAGATGAGTAGTGATGTAAAGGACACTTGAAATTTATTAATTTAAAACCATTCAAATTTATAAATATTATAGCTTGTGATAAAGCACCCTTCAAACAGTGTCCTGAAATATCTTAAAATGTTAAAAGGGTCTTTTGGCTTTACTGTTCACTAGTATCTCCAATAATAATGGACTATTCAGGGAAACGGTGAAGCTGAGTTACACAGAGTGCTGCAGGAAGCACAAAGTAAATTGAAAAAATAGGTACTTAATAGTAATCCTAGGATTTTGTTAGTAACAATAGATTAATAATTTTCAGACTTCATTTCAAGTGAATGTCCCTTTAAGCAGTGTTTTATACAAGTTAAATATTTTAACTGGTGAGATGCATTCTCAGCTTCGAACTGCTTATTCAAGATCATAAGACAGGGCTTGAAAAACAGACCTGCTAGCCAGATACTAATATGAGACATGGAGAGGGCACAACTGTAACTTCCATCGGCAGCGCTCTGGGAAGTTGCCGGAACCAGAGAGGGTCCTGTCAATGGATTGTTTCATATTTGTAGGTGTGTGAGACTCCCCTGCCACTTCTTTTCCCAAATCTCTTCTGTTGAATAGGGATAGCTTCAATCTTTTCCAGATCTTCTCCTATACTTGGTTCTGTCTACCTCTGCTCACAGCTTTATCTAGCGGAAGCAGATACCAAGGTAGCCACCAGTTTTGTCCGTTTCAGTATATGTGGCATCCTGTATGCAGTAGTTAAACTGACCAGTTTTTTTCGGGTTTTTTTATGCTGCTTGGGAAAGCTGAGCCGCACTAGAGCAATCTAAAGACTTGGGATGAAAGCACTCCCTGGGTTCCTCCTTATATTGGAGGATTACCTTTGCAATCAGAAAGGCAGGAAGACTTAATTTCTATAGAAACATGTAGAAACAATTTACCAGATTTAGATTTTCTGCCTTAAGCAATTAGTAAAATAGTAAGTCAATCACTTAGAAGTGCATATGCAGCATAGAGAGTTCTAGTCAATTTAAATGATCAGGCTGCATGTCATTTATGGGAATGAGTTGCACTAACATACTTTTATATATTAGTTTGAAATCTGTTTTAGCTGTACAAAACAGTCACAATATTTTATTTATAGTCGGGTGTTCACCCACAAAAGCTCATACTCCAATATGTATGTTAGTCTATAAGGTGCCACAGAACTCTTTGCCGCTTTTACAGATCCAGACTAACATGGCTACCCCTCTGATACTTGATTTTATTTCTGGTAACTCTAACTTTCTTATAGAAAGTGTTTAGTTGTCGATGGTTAATTTAGTACTTGGGTGGCCTAATTTATAACTAACGTTAGTTTCCACAGTGAGTGACCTCTGCTAAATATTTCACTTGACTATACCAGTTATCCCATATTATGTTAATTGCATTTGTATTCCTGACTCCTAGTTGGTCTACAATTAATTGTTTTTCCAGCTTTATGGCAGAGAACACACAAGTCAATATGGAGAAGCTAACACATATGTAAATTGTAAAATATGTAGGCAATTCAGTCTCAAATATCTCATGGTGACAGGCTCTATTTTTTTAGATATATACTCTGTGCATTACATTATCTCTGCCTCTGGAGGGGTTGAATTAGCAAATGTAAAGAATCTAAACTCTTGGTGCATAGGCATACTTGTTTGCCATGAAATTTTCCTCCATCTTTAATAGTTGAAAGGTGACTGCCATAATGAAACTGTATATTTGAAACAGAAAGATATTAAGGAACCAGTTACTTGGTGCCAATTAGAATAATTGTAGGCTAGAGCAGTACAGGATATTGAAAAAACATAGGGAACCAAGAAGAATAAATGTGTGTAATGTCCCAGGTAGACGTATGAAATCCATATGTGCAGGTTGTGCTGGTGTCAATAAGTTATCACTGATATTTTCAAATAGTCCATTTTGTTAGATGTAGTCTGAGATAAAACGCATTTCTAGTTGAGTAAACGAGATCTAAAGCTGTAGTGATATGTTTGAACCAATAACAGCTTTGTCTGCATTTCCTCATAGACTTAAATGCACAGGTGTGTTTCCCGTGTCTAAGACTGCTACCATGGCTACTTTCTGCTTCAGTTTTATTGTATTTAGTAACATGATGTACTTTGTAACTGTCACTAGAGTGCCTTTTATATTGCTTTGAGATTATTCCTTTGAATCGTTTTTGCCAGTGTTTGGGTTTTACGTTTGTGCCCCAGTTAAGGTGGATCTGTATGTTTGGGAACTCTTAGATAGGTATTTATCTGAAGATGTAATGGTGTTTTCTGCTCGCAGTTATGTGACTGCTGTTTATACTTGCCTGATGATTTGGAATTAAGCTCTTAACTGCGATTTTGTGGAACAGTGAAAGTGGTGCAACATAGTCTGAAATCAGGCCTAGAATCTCACTGGCTGTTGGGCTAACATAGAAACAAGTGGTCTCATCTACTTCTGCTCCTACACGTGGCTTTCTTCCTTCTCCCTCTGTTAAATACTCTAGTGAGTCCTTCCTTATACAAGATTGAATGTACAGTCTACTTTAGGAAGTAACATTTGACCATAAAGTTACTGCTTCGATAATTGAACAAAATTAGTCTTTTGTTAGTAAACTTGCTATTGTTAGTCTAGTTTCTGAAGATGTTCTATATATTAATTTGTCACTGGCCATATTCTTGTAACATGTATTCACTAACATCAAGGTTTTGAAATTGAAAAGTTTGAAAAAATGTATGTTATAGCTATAGCCTTACCAAATTCTCTGTCGTGAAAAACACATCACTGACTGTGAAATCTGGTCTTTTGTGTGCTTTTACCCTATATTATACAGAATTCATGGGAGAGACCGGCGTTTCTCAAACTCGGGGTCCTGACCTGGAATGTGTGTGTGTGGTGGGGGAGGTTTTGCAAGGTTATTGTAAAGGGGTTGTGGTATTGCCACCCTTACTTCCGTGCTGTCTTCAGAGCTGGCTTGCCAGAGAGCAGCAGCTGCTAGCCAAGGGCCCAGCTCCTGAAGGCAGGGCAGAAGTAAGGACGGCAGTACTGTGACCCCCTTACAATAACCTTGCAACCCTCCACCCCCATTTTGGGTAAGGACTCCTACAGTTACAACACTGTGAGGTTTCAGATATTAAATACCTGAAATAATGAAATTTACAATTTTTAAAATCCCATCACTGTGAAATTGGCCAAAATGGACCATGAATTTGGTAGGGCCCTAGCTCTAGCCAACTTAAAAGCAGTTGCTGTTTAGAGGATGATGCCTTGGTGGAACTAAGTACAGTAATTGTGCACCTAGCACTGCAGTATCAACACTTTCATTTGCTTTCCTCAAGGTTAGTCATTAAAGAAATAAAAACCATGGGTTTGCTGAGTAAACACTAAGGTGAATCATGTGACTTGGCAGAATGCCTGCTTGCCCATCTGGGAGCTGCAAACCAAATGTTTCTCACACCACATGACTTAATTCCCCAGCATAGTGACACAGACATTGAAATGCAGGCGGTTACAAACAAGTTTTCCAACTCTGCCTATGTATGTCACACTGCTTTACTGCAGTAAAAATGTGCTAATGTGCACATATGACTGGAAGGTTTGTCTATTTTTGCATGTCTTTGATGCCATGTAAGATTTTTTTAATTTGAAAGTCTATGTCCTTATCTTAAGACCTTTAGAATAGTTCATTTTAATTAACATGAAATTTTTAGCCCATTGGAAAGCAGGGATGCATATAGTTGTAAATCTAATTGCCTACTGCCCCAACTCTGCAGGCCTAAAACTGTGAAGGCTACCTCAATTTCTGATCTCCCAGATTTCTTACCCCTATAAACAAGGAGTACTTTACTAACTTGAGTGTGGCCTATATCTAGGCTTGGCAGAATTTGATTTTTTCTTTTTTGATTATTTCAACTGCTATCAATATCTGTTTTTAAGTATTTTAGATTTTTATCAATTTAAATTTTCAGTTGTGGGAAACTGCGGGACCAGAAAATGGGGAGGTCAGACAGTAACTGTTTAATGACAGTAGATGTTGATTCAAAAAGTTAAAGCTTTATAACTGTTAAAATGCAAATTGTCAACATCATGTCAAAATATACAATGTAAATATCCTTAAAGCAATCTAAGTTCTCAAGCATCATTTTTCTTTCTTTGCCTGTCTGTAAACTTTGATTATCATTGATGAACATATACTTTCATTAGTTTGTGTGCATACGGTGACATCGCCATTTATTGACACTGATTAAAAATCTGATCATTCCAAGACTCCCTGTAAATCCTTAGCCATGTCCTGAAGTAATGGCTGTTTAGCTCAGAATGCAAGTTATTTCACAATCAAGAAGCATCGAGTTACCTTTTTACGCAATAGTATGTTTGCTAGTAATTTCGCAACCTCTGAGATATGACAAACACCATGGTATGATGAAAAAATTAACATGTTTGTGGATTAATGAGCAAGGATGAGTGAGCATCTGATGTGCCAAAAACCAGAACATGCACATCAAATTTTTAGGCCACATAAAAAATAAATATCTTGTGTGAGGCTGAGTAATCTCTATGAGGACGTTATATAATATGAATTTTTACAGGCTAGGGATCTCAAAGGACTTGCGTATGTATATTCCATCTTTCTTATTAGTGTGTGTATAGTGTGAGTGGCTAATAGTATCTTAAAACAAAGTATTAACTTCTTGACTTTGTTCATCATAAACTTTTTGCCTTGCCTTACTTCAACACATCCAAAATGTATTGATGCTTCTTAACAGTAAACCTCAATCTGAGATTTAAACAAACAGTGTAATTTCCTGCACTTCCACATCCAAGGCAAAATCAGCAGTTAATCTCCAATAGATAGCTGGAGAATTTATAATCTGAGATGCTCAAATAGCATCTGATATCTGGCTAGATCTTTAAATATCCTTAATTCACCCCAAAACATAAAATTTGGTGTGTATTGTTTAATTCTGCCAGCTGCTGTGGAGCTGGGCCTTTGAGAGAAATCATGGATAGAGGAGGGGAGAGTTTGTGGGAGGGGTCCCCTAGGTAAGAGAGATTTCTTTTTTGTAAAAATCTAATTTTCTCATAACATAAATGGTAATGCTGATTTTAAGTCTGTATAACATTGTCCTTCTACATGCCAGCTAACATTGATTCAATGAATATAGAAGTATAAACTAGACTACTTGCCAGATCTTTCAACATTATAAGTATATTTTCCAAGGGTTTGCTTGTGAGAGCCAAGTTTCTGCATTCCTTACTATTAGTTTCCAATAGTAGCAGCTACCAAACAAACCTTGAATGGACAAGATGTAGCCTAACTTCTTAATCCAGTTTTTCCTGGAAACATTACAGGAAAATGAAGTCGTTGATTTGCAGTGTTTAGCAAAGCAAACACTGAATATTTCAGATCTCCTTTACCAAACCTTTCAAATTAACTGGTTATGTGAATAGACAGGAATTATTTCTGACATGCAACAATTTAAGAAATTAAAGAGGTGGTGAAATACTACAGCATTTTCCAACATAAATTCCTTTTGGTAAGTTGTTGCAGAACTAGCTTTGCTTTAGGCCATGGAGACTAAATATTACAAGCCTGTTAAGAACTCTTGATAAATATTGAAATCCTTTATTTTAGAATTGGTTATGAGGACAGGGATTTTTCTGTATTTTAAAAAATCCCCAAACAATCTGCCGTAAGGGACATCATCCACCCAAAACATAGTTTGTTTTGGTGGGAGGGAGAATACATTGAGATGTTAGCAAAAATCTAAAAATAGACTGTTTTTAGTCTGGGTGAATGATGTTCCTAGTCCACTCCTTGATAAGTCTATTTAAAAACAAAAAACCTGTCTTGTTAGAAAAAAATCCTACCTCTTTCAACAATTCATACAGCTCGCTGAGATATACCTGCACAGTTTGATTGGAGTCAGTTACCTTTTTTTTGATAGCAGAAATAGAGCATATTGCTTCCTTGCTTTGTATAATCCTTAATTTAACTTAAATTTTAAAAAATGGCTGAAATTTGCATTCGCTTTCTACATTTGAGGTAGACCTAAGCATTTAATGAAACATGTTTGGGCAGAAGTGAGGTGGAACTGTCATAGTGAATTGTCTATTTGTTCATAGAATGTATGGGGGTTGGATGAAGGTATTGAAATGCTTTTCAAAGCAAGTAGGAAACAACTTCTCTGGAAGGTCTGCTCAAACGCTTGATCTCTCTAAATATACACCCCAAAACACACTGACCTCTTATTTCTTATGTTGAATTAAGAAGCTTTTTTAGTTCTAAACTGTTCATCAGCTCCATTGTTAATGTGCTCATTTCCTGTGTTAAGTTTTAAATCATAGAAATGTAGGGTTGGAAGGGAGGTCATCTAATACCTAGGAGTCCTGGTTGATCGCAAGATGACTATGAGTAGGCAATGTGATGTGGCCGTTAAAAAAGCTAATGCGGTCTTGGGTTGCATTAGGCGAGGTATTTCTAGTAGGGATAAGGAGGTGCTAGTCCCGTTATATAGAGACCTCATTTGGAGTATTGTGTGCAGTTTTGGTCTCCCATGTTTAAGAAGGATGAATTCAAACTAGAACAGGTACAAAGAAGGGCCACTAGAATGATCCGAGGAATGGAAGGCCTTTCGTATGAAAGGAGACTTGAGGAGCTCGGTTTGTTTTCCTTAACCAAAAGAAGGATAAGAGGAGATATGATTGCACTCTTTAAATATATCAGAGGGATAAATACCAGGGAAGGAGAAGAATTATTTCAGCTCAGTGCTAATGTGGACACGAGGACGAACGGATATAAACTGTCAGTCAGGAAATTCAGGCTTGAAATTAGACGAAGGTTTCTAACCATCAGGAGTGCAATACTGGAACAGTCTGAAACAGTGGACCTCCATGACTTTAAGATTAAGCTAGATAAGTTTATGGAGGGGATGGTATGATAGGATAACGGGCTTAGTCAATAGGTCAATTAAGTGCCTGGTATGATATAACCTTTTCCAGAGGGTTTGGCTGGAGAGTCTTGCCCGCATGCTCGGGGTTCAGCTGACCGCCATATTTGGGGTCGGGAAGGAATTTTCCTCCAGGGAGGATTGGCAATGGCCCTGGAGGTTTTTCATGGGGCAGAGTGGGTGGATCGGCTTATGTGGCCTGCATCTTGCAGGAGGTCAGACTAGATGATCATAATGGTCCCTTCTGATCTTGAATTCTATGATTCTATGAATACAGCCCCCCCCTGTGCTGAGTCAGGGCCAAGAACAACCTGGTTCTCAACCTTTTTTAAATCTGGTCCCACCTTAGCATTGTTTTTCCTAGACTCCTCCCACCCTACCCCCTAAAATTGTTTTTGAATGAGTAACATTGCATCCTGGTGCTTGCCCCTGTACCCTCTACATTTACTATAATTACTGAACTATTAGAAGATTTGTCACGCCCCTAAAAGTTGGACCCTCTCCCCAGGTTGAGATGATCTATCCAATGCATGTTGTGACAGTGGCTTTTGCCAGGTGGAAGGAGCAATAGCAGGAAAGTCTGCTCTACCCCTGCAGCATGCCCATTAGAGAGAGAATCTTTGGAGAATGTAGCTGCCAAACTAGATGCTGAGACTTTCAGAAACTTATAACTTGGCCAAATTTCAGTTGCTTATAACTTTACAAAAATTTAACTGTTTGGGTTGAAAATGGTTTTACAATAGACAGTGGTGGGTAACTGTGTCTATTTTAGACTGTGCAGGGAGCAATATCTATAATGCAAACAAAATATAGTACTTCTTGAAAGGGAAACTGGAACCTAAAGCCTTCAGGGGGGCCAGAGCTCTATTGCTCTTGGGGTCGGGGGTCAAAGCCTAATCGCTTCAGCTCCAGGCAGGGGGTGTGTAATCTGAGGCTTCCCCCGCCCCCACACACACTCAGGGCTGGAGTCCAGCCTTGGCCCCCAGCAAGAGTAACGTCAGTCCTTGGCAACCCCATTAAAACGGGGCCTTGACCCACTTTGGGGTCCTGACCCACAGTTTGAGAACTGCTATTCTAGACTAAAGAGCCTTGTACACCTTCTCCCTGTGTATGTACTTTAAGAATGTGATCAGTTTTTTTCTTTTAACCTTCTGGTCCATAAACTATAAATTACACTCCCAGTCTCACTGTAAGGCATGTTTTTCTGACATTGAATTATTCTTGTGGCTCCTGTCTTAAGTCCTTTCAGAGTGTTGACACTTGCCTGGTGGTGGTCTTGTCAATGCCACATACAGTGGGGATATTGCCTCCTTAATCCTTGTATTCGTATTGGTCCTCTTTAGCTGTAGCATCACACTGGTAGCCTGTGTTCAGTTGGTTACCTACCACAACCTCTAAAGTCCTCTTCAGACTCTGCTTTCCAGGATATAGCCCCCCGCCTGTCAGCGTGGCCTATACTTTGTTCCTAGATGTAGGACAATGGATTTGGCTGTACTGAAACTCATGACCTGGATTGATGGAGACAGTAGTGTTGAGGACAGAGCAATCTGTGATACCTTACTTTCCTAGAGTCCTCTCCTTAAGTAGGTATTTGCTACAGGAGTTACACAGACATATGGTAGCTGGGGCTTAAGTCAGAACTTGATATAGTCTTCTGTTCACCTACCTTTACTTTTGGGATATTTATTGCTAGTGCTATGGCAAGGGCCATATTAGTCAGATCCCAGAAAAGTTAATCTTATTTTCTTCACTTTGTATGATCGAAGTTTCCAGTGTCTGACTGTATGTCCATTGAAAGACCTACATATAGAGTTACAGTAGTCAACTGTGAAGGTCACAAAAGTATGATTACTGTGGCTAGGTCCATCTTTGATAAGATGAGGTGTAGCCTCTGGCTAGTTAGATGGCAGAGGGTTTTTGTCATGACCATTTTGTCAAGCAGTAATGAGCAAGGAGGAAATATGTGCTGTAAACTGCTGAATCCTGAGAAGAACCTTTCAAAGCGTGTCCTTTTCCGGACTTTCATCCAACCAATTATCTTGATTAGGCATTATTTGGAGAGGTGCTATTTGAACTGGAGAGAAAGCATTGGTGGTTGTTCCTTCTTGCCTCTCTTCCCTTCCCCTCTCCCCCCAAAAAAGATGTTAAATCTGATGGGAGGGAAGTATTAAGCTTTGTGGGACTTCACAGTTGAGCACTCTCAATGTAGCTGAGCCCACTGCCATACTGAGCATTCTGAAGGGAAGAATTGGAGTTATTTTAAAGTGCTCCCATCAACCCCTATTACGGGGAAGGCAACCTGTGGCACGAGTGCAAAAGGCGGCACGTGAGCTGATTTTCAGTGGCACTCACACTGCCCGGGTCCTGGCCACCAGTCTGTGGGGGGGGGGCTCTGCATTTTAATGTAATTTTAAATGAAGCCTCTTAAACATTTAAAAAACCTTATTTACTTTACATACAATAATAGTTTAGTTAATATATGATAGACTTATGGAAAGAGACCTCCTAAAAATGTTAAAATGTATTACTCGCACGCAAAACCTTAAATTAGAGGGAATAAATGAAGACTAGGCACACCACTTCTGAAAGGTTGCCCACCCCGAGCCCTATTACATCTGGTAGGATAATAGTATGCATTGGTATGAAATATCACAGACACGTTAGTAGGAATACTGTGGATGGGAAGAGATCTTCCGTCATTGCTGAAAGAATAGATATGCTTTTTGTAAGTCGTTCCTTCCTATTTCTCAATGCCTTTGCTCAGAATTGTGAGATTAAACATTCTGGTGGCTTGCAAGATATGCCTGGGCCAGAGTAGTGTAATTTAGTATTGTATTTTAACAGTGCCTTTAGATTTCTGCTTTTGGAATTTTAAACTTCTACTTTTAGTAAAATCTTAGTTTTGCTTTAAGTATACCAAGGATCTCTCACTAGATTTTCCATCAGCTTCTTCTGCTAGACCAGAATGTATCTACTAGGTGCTCAAGTGCTAGAGAGATCGATGCCAATGAAAACCTGGATGAATGTGTAGTGAGGGAATGTCTAACTCCCTCGCCCTGTTGTGATCTAGTGAAAAAAATAGTCATAGCGTGAAAAAACCAACTGTACGGCTCTTTTATATATGTGAACATTCTCTGGGGTGAAATTGGAAACTACAAGAAGCAACACCAAAAATGAGGTGATACCTTTGAAAGGTGCCAGTCCAAACATGATTTGAACCCTACTGTTCATATAGCTGCCTCTGCTTTGCTCTGTCATTTTAATTTGGTACACTGGTATTTTTCAAATGTTCTTCCGTCAGAAAGTGGCAGACATCTAGTTGAAGACTGAGAGGGATGTGAGAGTTGCAGGTGGAAACTGACACTCCTTTGTTTGAAGTGAAAATTGAAGGCACACCTTATTAAAATACAAACAAAACCTTTTTGCTCAATGTCCTATGAAAGTTGAGTGATTTTTCCAGAAAGTAGGGTGACTCAGTAAGTTGCTACTGAGCTTTTTGTTGCTGCTTGCTTTACAAAAAGATATTCTATTTAATAATAAAAAATTAAACTGTATCCAGCTTGTAAAGGCCAGCTGCCAGTGGGTCGTTTTTAGTCAGTGCTTTTGGTGGTTAATAAGAGAATGGGAGTTAACGTAGTTAAAGGCCAGCATTATGTACTGCTTTCTGGAAATCAGTGGCAGGAAGAACAAAATGGAGCTGATCCAATTAAGTCCTAAACAAAATGAATATTATAAAAGAAATGCATCATTGCCACTAATCTACATCAAAATAAATTACTGTCACAAAAATACTCCATGTCTAGCAGTAGCCAAGGCTTGCTTATAAATACTGAACACTTTGTAAAACAGTCTAGTTAACTGGATTTGTGCATCAACAATCTCAGTTGTTGTTTTGAAGTGGGGGAAAATGTATTACTTGGCATCTTCTAGAAAATATTAACTGGCTGCCTCATTGTTAATACTACAGATTGTTAGTTTATCTTAAACAGAATGACAACTTAGACATCTCTGCTTCGTTACAGGTGGTATGGTCAAGAGAAAGATTATAATGTTCTAGTTATGGATCTTCTGGGACCCAGCCTTGAAGACCTCTTCAACTTCTGTTCCCGCAGGTTCACAATGAAAACAGTACTTATGTTAGCAGACCAGGTATGTGAAACTTAACTTTGCATTGTAAGGAAAATGAAGCAAACAGTGCTCCTTTTAAGTATGTCAGAATGTGTGCAACTCAGTACTCCAAATACTCAAGTGACTAATTGACCCACATAGAAGCAAAAAATACGAACAGTGGCAGTTTCGTGGTATAGTAGAGCATAAGATTAGCATTGTAGAGAACTAATAATGCAACACAAATATTAGTATTCTACCCATGCTAGTGTTAACACTTTCTAAAATCATGCTCTTAATTTTATTTTACTTACATCACAGCTGTCAAGTATTGGTAATGGTAAAAAGCAATCCTCAAAATTTTGGGTTAATTTGATTAAATGAAGCACTATAATAGGCTTCAGCCAAGCATATTGTTGGCAGGCTGTATATAGACTTTTCTGCCACTGCACATCAATGTATATCTGCTACATCCTTGTTATCCTGACTTTTAGTCTTCTCAAATTGAATGGTTTTGGGATGTCTGCTTTCCATTAGGGAAAAGCATGGGGATGCCAAACTCCTATTTCATAATTCAAATCTCTAGAGTTTGAGGTTACATACTTAGTGCTGAGTACCTTAGAAATGCTGTATCTTGCCTTGCCTCTCTATTTAGGCATGAAATATTCTATCACAGAATCTAGGGCTTGGTCTACACTTAAAAATTAGAACCACCTAGCTGAGTCACTCAGGGCCGTGAAAAATGTTGTGCCATGAGTACCATGGTTAGATGGACCTAAATATAGGTGAGTTTTTAAAACTTGTATTGAAAATTATCCAAGATTATCAACTGATGTTAGTACCAACTGTCACTTTGCCAAATGTCATGAAATCCCAGGCTGTCAGCCAAGGAAGCTTAGAGCATTTCTGAGTGGAGATAGGTGTCAACTGTCCTTGTTCTCAGCTGCTTTTAGTCACCGATGCTCACTTCAGAGGGAGAACCACTCTCTTGGCTGCTGTGGTGGTAACAAGGAAAGGTTTTGATTCTTCAAGAGTAACCTAAGTATCTGTGGGACAATAGGAATGTCTTTAAACGCCCCACTGGATAGGATGTAGAACTCTAGTACAGTAAATTTAAAGATGGGCACTGGGGCATAATCCACTGGGATTGTTACTAGCTTAGAGAGATGCTACAGTATTGACACTTGTAGTTCACTATGGCCCGGTCTACACTTAAAATTTAGATCAACATAGCTGTCGCACTCAGGGGTGTGAAAAAATCCACATGCCTGAGCACCATAGCTATGCCAACCTAACCCTCTAGAGTAGGTGCAGCCAGGTTGATGGAAGAATGCTCCCATTGCTTGGGAGGTGGTCCTACAGCAACAGGGAAAAACACCTTTCATCACTGTATGGGGTTATACCAGCATGGTGATGGTGTTGTAGCTATACCACAATAGTCCCCGTAATGTAGACCTCACCTAACAATAATATTATTATCCAGCAAATTAAGATAACCAGAATAGCTAAAAGGCACATATGAAGTAACAAACTGTTAATGAGTTAGTTCCTAGTTAAACAATATCAGGAAAAGATTTCTAAAACAGTCCTGTAGTAAACAAACTAACTACTGTTAGATTGCTTGGGTTTCTGAAATTCGTGGATAACTCAATTGTGAATACAACTTGTGCTATTTATAGTGAAACAGTTGGACACTTACACTGAAGACCTGTAGTATTGGTCAAGTGATGACAGACCAGTGATTATCTTCATCAAACTGTTTGTCGCTTCACTTGACAAATCTATTTTGAGTACATGTTAAAATGTACTTGGCGAAATACGCAATTTATAACTCCTTCATTATTAAGGAAAATGAACTTGAACTAAAACACTGGACTTTTTTTCTAATATCTTTGATCTTTAGCTTTCTCTTTTTAATGTTAAATTCTGATTATTTTTTCTTGTATTTACAGATGATCAGTAGAATTGAATATGTGCACACAAAGAATTTTATACACAGAGACATTAAACCAGATAACTTCCTAATGGGTATCGGGCGTCACTGTAATAAGGTTAGTCTAATGCTTTCTGCATGAAAGAACAAGGAGGGTAATGCCTCTGAGAATGGTTCTGATAAACATGTAGATTTTGAAAAAATCTATTCAGCTTGAGTTAACTGTTTGTCATTGCTGAAATGGATATGCTAAAGAGACTAAATCAGTTTAATTCTTTGATGCCAGGTGGTGGGATCCATGTATTGCTAAATGCAGTGCCATGAACATTTGGGCCTTTGATCCACCTCACAAGGAGGATTTTAATGACAGATTGTTTTTAAACATAAAAATCTGAAGTGTAAACTAATTTAATTGATTACCTAAGCGTGCTCTGTCCAACTATGGTGTTTCATTATTCAAAGTTAGTGCATATCAGAATAGCTTAATTTTTTTTCTTTAATGTTAAAATCAAATCTTAACTCTTGGCTCCAGGGCTGATTTCTTGATGCAAAATGTGTTCGCACCAGCTTAGGAGCTCCTGACCTACCTGTCACCAAGGTGTTAAAAATTTGCGATGATTGGTAATGAAACCTTCAATCTTCAGGATTATGCATACCAAAATAACCGTCTACCTATAGATGGTAGCATTGTTGACTTAAACTATATTTGTAACTGAATTTCTGAAAACCTGTCAAGTAGAAGTACAAAAATGTAGATTAGCTGAATGCTTGAAGATCACACATCAAAACTGACCTTACTGAATCTTAAATATTTTAAGTTAAATTGGGGGACTTCTAGTTGCTAACTTTAAACTTGTGGGTAGGGGCGGGGGGTGGGGGTTAACTTAGCCAGAGATGCATGCTTCCAGTTGGATTCTTTGCATAGAGAAATACTGTTTTCAATTACTAGTTCTGTTGAGTGAAATGTTTAATTCTCAATTGTTATGTTGAGCTCGGGCAGACAGGCAGCATTGGCAATGCAGTAAGCATGCTATTTAATAGAAATTTTTAACTTCAGGACAAACGTACATAATTAAGCTTTTTATTGGAAGCAAGATTCCCACTTACGTTCTTTATATGCTATCTGAGGATGTTTACTATCTTTCGGCACTATTAGCTATAAAATGTTTACCTTTGTTTGCCTGTATGAATGCCAACTTGAAGCCATTAACATTAGAAACAAAACTGGTTGCTAACATGAGAAACATCAGAGTTCTGTCTGAAGGGGTGCAGTGCACAATGAACATTTAGATTTAACTGTTTTTGTTGGAAAATCTTTTGTAACAGTCAAATTGAAAGGTAAAGTCTTCATGTAATCCTGTTGCTGTTAAACCTTGCTCATTCCCAAGTTTCATACTTTTACTCTATAGAGCTCTATTTTTCTCCGCTATAAAGCAGTCAGGTTCTTTAATTTTCTGGCAAGACCTGGCAATATAATTAAAACAAGCTATTTTAATTTTTTTTACTAGTTTGTCTCTGATTTCCAACTTCTTTCGTTTTTGGCCGTTTTCCCACACTTTTTTGCACAGTCATGCTGGGTTGGCATTGTAGCTCCTTGTTCTACCTTGATATGGAATAATGGCCTAGAAAATACTGCTGTGCTCATTTTATTAGATGAGCATGTTAGTCACATCAGCTGAGTGGAAAACCTAAATTGCCTGCAGACCATGAATTTTTAGTCAATGCCACTTGCTATCTGTGTTAGGGAGCCATGCAATGAAATGGTCGCAGACACTTGTTGAGGGCATGAGTTTTATTAAAGTTTAACAACTTAGATAGTTCTTAATGTAAGAATGTAAAATTGTTGCTTTACCTAAGCAGAATTGAAAAGGGACATTTTGGTTCAGTTTTGGACTAATGGCTGCTCCATTTTAGAAACATTTGCTTCCAGATATAATACACTGTTTTGTTCCTTTTCTTCGTAGCTAAGTGCAGCTACATATTGAATAGTTTTGTACATACTACTTGAGGACATGCCAGTCACAAAAAGACTAGGGTGCCATGGTAATCTTGTTCCAGTAGCTTCCTGTCAATTATAAACAATATATTTTTAAAAAATGTAGTCACAATTTCAATTTAAGTGATCAATTTTTAAATTATTCTCAATTTGATATTTGGGGGTAACTTTGTTCCTACCTTAAAAGGTGAACTTTCAGCTCTGCTAGAAATAAGCCCTGCATGCTTATGAAAGTAAACTTTAAGGTGACTAAATGCCTTCTACCTCTTCCTTACTGAAGATTTACTTTTTCTGAATGTCTTTTGGGGAAGGGCAGTTTGTGGTACTAAAGAATGCTTTTGTAAGCAAAGCTTCAATTTCCCTTTTTGATAGAGCCAAATGTCACCATTGCTATCCCTGTTTAAGGCAGTGCCATTATGGAGTGGCTCGTATTCAAAATTTATCTTGCCACATCTTTCAAAATTTTCTCTTTAAAAAACAAACCAAAAAAAAACAACCTATTTTGGAAAACTACAGTGCTTGGTGGAAGAAGGATGGCATTTGGCTACCCTGTTCTTTCTCTAACGCCTCGGTGTTGCCTGTCTGCGCCGGCCATTGTTGCAATGTAAGCAATACTGTTTGATGCACTGCCACCCTCTATTGTTTGTTCAGTGTTTAGAATCTCCAGTGGGGAAGAGGAAAAGAAGCATGACTGTTAGTACTTCTCAGGACCCATCTTTCTCAGGATTAAACCAGGTCTGAAACTGTCTCCTATTCCAACCTCAACCCCAAATTCATGTGCTTTATTTTTTTTTTGTTTTGTTTTGTTTCTGGAGAATGTAGACCTTGCAAAAGCACCTCTTATGTTGGCATTATTCAGACATACTTGGCAAACATGTAACATTTCTAAGATGTTTTCCTGTGGCGCTTGTCTAAACTGTAAAGTGTTTTCTGTAAACTTAAATGTGAAATGGGTTATATGTACATGCCTTGTATTCAAATGCAGAAATTGGTTTTAGTTTGGTATATAAAATTTTGTGCAATTCGTTGCATGTCTTGACGTGGATAGGTTACCCCTTCAAACTGGTAGAAATGTAGCAGCAGGACTTGCTCATAGGGCTGTATACGTATGCCCACTAGCAGAGTTCATGCTGTATATCTGAATGTGTTCAGAGATGGGGAATCCTGCTGACCACCTCAGTCAGTCTCCTTTCCCGTGCAGTTTTTGCTTGGTAAATCCATTTCAAATGGTGGTGTGAGGGTACTCATGACTTAAGACTATGTGCTCATAAAATGAGGGTGCCCTGATAAACCTGTCTCTTGGATAATCCCATGTTGCCTGTTGCTTTCAAATCTTAAGTGTAGGGTTCCTTGCTGCTAGGAGGGAGGACATGATTGGAAAGAGAAAGCAAGTCTTGTGCCTGTTTCTAACCAGGCAGTTGAAACTAAATGGAAATTAATCAGTAAGCAACTTATCAGTTGATTTTGTGTACTATTCTGGTATGTAGCTTGCAGAAGCAGTCATCTTCACTGCTTGTACTACAGAACAACTACCTGTGCTGCACCTGACCGACAGAGTCATTAGGAGTCTAGTTCTGAAAACCTTTCAGTCAAGGCAATCTTTATTCTACATCTGCAGCTGCCCTACCCTTATACCTCAAATTAAGTTAAGGTGCTATTGAACTTGTTTCTGTGATGGCTTTTCTGTTAGTGCTGACTGGCATCTGATGAAAGAGTCTGTCCATGTTGAATGTGGGTCAGAGGGTGTTCTGAAGAGATCCCAGCCTCCTACATTGAGAGATACTACTTTACTCCATTTACTGCCTTAGTTGTCTAGAAAGGAGGTGGCTGAACTTGCTGTCCTGCTCCTGGAGACTAGGTTAAGTCCCTGAGGGGGGAAAAGTTGCAGTGGAATACAACAGATTCCAGTTACTTGATCAGTGTAAAAATCACTGGATTAGGCCATTTTTAAATAATTCATATCTGTACATTTTAAAAAAGCTGTTGTTCCCTACTCATAATCAGCCCAATATGCAATTAAGCATGTCTATAAGAGTTGTAGCAGGAAGCATGGAGTATCACAAAATTCCTGCAACTAAGCTCTTTTTTTTTTTTTAAAGAGGCAGCAGCAGGTAGGCTTTAAAATGCCATGTGGAACAAAACTCCAGGAAAAATACAGACTTTGCCTAAAGAACTATAAAGACTGCTGTTGTGTGTGTGGTTATACCTTTTATTTTGATCAATATCATGAGGCTGGGTTTCTTCCTGCACTTAACGATTAATGGCAGACCCTGAGGATTACAAAAGTGCCTGTCATATCAGTTGAGACTTTGAAGTATTTAAAGTACTTTGTAAATTCCTTGTGTAGTTTAAATGTTCTGATTAAGTGAATGTATGTAGTCATTGAGGAAGGTGGCTTTTCTTTGAGGCATAAAATACTTATTTGTTATTACTGGAAGGGGGCACTCTAACAAACAGCTTTTGTGATCAAAGCAACATATTGGTGGGGGTCATGTGATCACAAAGCTTTAAACGTTGAACAGAGGATGGGAGTCGTCTTTCTGTGTGGAGGTCAGCTATAAATTTACATCAGCACTTAGTTTTTCCTATGTCAAAGGTAGGTAGCACTTGTAGCATGCTAATACAGGTGTAACCTTACAGCTTCTACTTTAGGACTTATTAAATTGTCCCAGTAGTTCTAAGAATTTGATGTTTCTGCTCAGCCTGTGAGGTGTTGTCTCTGCCAGTTGTATTGTGTGGCTAAGAATGGATATCTTTCTGTCTGCTTTTTGAGACTGGCAGTGGCTTCGTCTGGTGGAACAGCCACCAGTGGAAGAAATTTCAGTAAGGCAAAGCTTTCCCTTAAGAGAAAAGGAAGAAAGAAATCTCATGCAAATTTGTGTGAAAGCAGGTTCTTAAGATCATGGTCTTAAATATAAAACAAGTATAAAATATGGCAAAATGTCCCCAAGTTTTTCAGCATCAAACATTGCCCCTGATCTCGGCCACCGTAAGACCTGTCTTCAGGCTGTTAGAGTACAGTAATTCCCTGCTTAACATCCTCTCGCTTAACGTTGTTTCGATCTTAGGTCCCTGCTCAATTACAGAACATGCTCCATTTAAAGTTGTGCAATGCTTTGCTATAACGTCGTTTGGCTGCCTGCTTTGTCCACAGCTGGCAGCCCCCTATCTGCTCCCCTATGCCCCCACCGCCAGGGCCTCCTGCCCTCCAGGAGACCCCGTGGATTAGCGCCTTCCCCCCCCCCCCCCTTCACCCCATGGCAATCAGTTGGCTTGCAGTGTTCAGGAGAGAGCGGGGAGGAGCGAGGACTCAGCGTACAGGCTCCCCCTGCCTCCTGAATGCTGCAAACCAGCTGATTGCTGCAGCTGGGAAGGGGGCGGGGAGCCTGCTTGATGAGTCCTCGCTCCTCCCCTCTCCCTCCTGCCCCCTGAAGTTGCAAGCCAGCTGATTGCCGCAGGGACGGGGAAGGAGTGAGGACACGGAGCACCCCTCCCCTGCCTCCTGCAGGTGGCAATCAGCTGGCTTGAGGTGTTCAGGAGAGAGGGGGAGCCTGTACGCCATGACCTTGCTCCTCCCCCTTCCCTGTGGCCAGGAGGCAGGGGGAAGGAGTGAGGATGCCACATGCGGAGTTAAGGAGTGGGGAAGAAGAGACGGGTTAAGGGTGGGAGTTTGGGGGAAGGGGTGGCGTGAGCGGGCTGAGGTTTGAGCCCCTGGTGCTTGCAGAGTAGGTGAAGCTGCCACTGCGCAGCGTGCTTCTCCTAGCCTACAGCACCTTCAGCCTCCTTGCCTGCCTCATTGTCTCCAGTGCCAGTGGGCTGTGCCTGTGTGGGGTAAGGCGGGGGCACCTCCCAACTATAGTACTGTACTGTATGGCAAAAAAAATTTCCCCTGGAACCTAACCCCCACCCCAACCCCAATATTTACATCCGTTCTTATGGGGAAATTGGATTCGCTTAACACTGTTTCGCTTAGTGGCATTTTTCAGGAACATAACTACAGCGTTAAGTGAGGAGTTACTGTATTCTGAATTTGATTGCTCTCCAAAAGCAACTATAGTTAACAAATCTCCACCAGCCAGCTACCCTAGAGTGAAGATTCCTTGCACAGTAGAAACGTTGATTTTAATTTGTGTTACTATCTAGATGTACAGAGGCAGACCTCTCTCCTTATAGTATGGTAAAACTATCCCTTTGGTCTTTTTTTCTTTTTCTTTCCCCCCTTCCTACTTGTTGAGTGAATTTAAGAACCACGTCCTCTCTCTGAGTTACCTGGAATAATCTTTTGAATTTAAGACCTTGAGTGTAGTTCTCCTGCAAATTATTTAAGAGTTGCAAAAGCACCTTTTAATAGCCTGACACTCAGCCACTTCAATCCCTTGTCCTATGTATGGACTGAGACCCCAACCTTCTCTTGGCCTCTGGATCTAATCTATGGCAGTGGGGTGTCACATGCCATCAGGCTGAAACTTGAAGGTTGAGCTAAAAAATTATCTGAGTATCTTAATGGAAAGAAAGGAACAGATTTAATTGTTCAACACTGAGACAAAAACATGATATTCCAGATCTATAACTGAAAACACTTTTTACATACCTCAGTCTCATTCTTGGCTACCAAATTCTGCCTGAAGTTTTGCCACAAGAAAATACAGTAACAGCACACTAACCGTAATCCAGTTAAACCTACTTGCTGTTTAAGTTTGATAGTTATGGAGGTTTAGTTGACTTGGGCTTTGTAGAAATAAATCTTAATCTGATCCTTTTACTGGGCTAGAGCTCCTTGGCTATGTGAGTATAATCAGCTGGATTTAATAAAAGCATCTCATGGTACTTGGCTTGCTGACTTATCAGTAGCTTAAAAATATGGGAGTATGGCTGAAAGCAATATATCTCATTGCTGTTGAAGTTGGCCTTTTATGCTATGCAAAATTATCTTTGATTGCTGTGACAGTTAAAATGCACAAATGCTAGCACATCAAAATATAATTGAAAGGTTTAAGTTGCTGAGCTGCCTTTAAGTGAATATCTAAATGTATGTAGTGCAGAATTGCTTCAAGATGAATAAATTTTTGATACATACAGCCATACCATATTTTCATTTCCCTTCCTAACTAATAATCACATGTCACAGATCTTGAGTAAGGGCTTGTCTATACTGCCCCAGAGTTTGCACTACAGGGGTGTGACTAGCAGTGCGAATCAGAGTGCTGTTCTGTGACTCCTCTGTGTGGCTGCTGCTGACACCAACTAAAAGGTTCTTAGTGTGCATTAATGTAGTCCTTTTCAAACAGGACTACATGAATGCAAAGTAAGAACCTTTTAGTTCACACCAGCAGAATCTGTACAAGGGAGTTACAGCATGCACTGTTGTTCACACCCCCATAATCCAAACTGTAGGGCAGTGCTGACATAACCTTAGTGTAATACAGATTAGAACAGTAGTAAAGTATGTTTAAGACTAAACCTTTGAGTTGAGTAGCAAAATCTAGTCCCTCCCACCGGGAAAAGGAAAGGCTTGAAATAATTGAATATTAAAACTTTGAGTTTGCTTGTTAGAGCAAGTAAGACTTACTGCCACATTACTTTGCTTCCTTTAAACCAGTGGTCCCCAACCTTTCTCGTCTGGCGGGTGCCAGACGATGAGCCACAGAGAACTGTGGCGGCGGACGAGCATCCGCCGAAATGCCGCTGACAAGTGGCGTCATCCAGAGGTGTCATCGCCGAAATGCTGCCAAATTTCGGCGGATGCTCGTCCACCGGCCAGTATGCGGGCGCACTTGGACGCCTCGGCAGGCGCCATGGCACCTGCAGGCACCGCGTTGGGGACCCCTGCTTTAAACTATTGCCTCTGATTTAACTATAGACCTAATGAAACAAAGTACATATTGGGTGGGGTTTCCACATACTTGCATCTGGAAGCAATAACCTATTTTCATTTCTCTTTAAGTTATTCCTTATTGACTTTGGTTTGGCCAAAAAGTACCGTGACAACAGGACAAGACAACACATACCATACAGAGAAGACAAAAATCTCACTGGCACAGCTCGATATGCCAGTATCAATGCACATCTTGGCATTGAGCAGAGGTGAGTTCAAGGGGATTACTGCCGTGCTCCTGAAGGCTGTGGGCTGACCTCATTCATAAGACTCAGAAGTTTCTAAACTACTTTCACTCAAATGTGTGAACACATCCCTTGGCAAATACTTACCTGTCTGCCTGCTTCTGCCAGAGTATGAAAGCTAATTAAGCTAATTTATTTTCTTCCTTGAAGTAGGATGAGTCTTGCAGGCTAAAGAGACACTTGTTCTGAATAAAATTTCAAAGCACAATTTTTTTTTCATTGTGCTGGCACTTGTCTTGGAAGATCCACTTCCATAGCCCATTTTTTTTTTATTTCAGGAATGGGAAAAACTCCGAACTGGCTTCAGAGGCCTTTTTATACTGACTTTCACTGCTGGTATTTTTCTGTCTTTCCCCCATACGTTACTTGTTAGGTTATGCTTGTGCCCATACCTGCAGGTAAGGTTTTGAGGATCACGGCACCCCTGCTTTCCTCATCTGTTCTAGTCTTCTGCATACTTGGCTGCGGTTATAGTAGTATCCCTGTTCCTGGAAGAGTGAGAGAGAGCGCCACCTTCTCAAAAGCAAATATTGAACTTCATTAATCAATCAAAAGGGTGGATTTGTACCACCTGGAGCCAGAGTGCATCACTTGCTCTGCATGCCTGAGCTCCGCTCCTCCTCCAGAATTCAACTGGAGAGGGTACACCCTCCTCTGGCTGTTCAGAAGCATGTGTTGGGCACACCAAGCCAAACATAAGTTGATGCTGTATTTCCACCCCTCACCCATTCCTGCTAGATGTTGTTATACATAAGACACAGGACCTTTTTTTTTTTTTAAATCCTCCTCCCATATTGTTTCTTGCACTTTTATCCTGCTCCCACCTGCAAAAACTTTAGATTCTGCAAGAGAAACAGATTCCCCCATGCCACTTTTTTTTAAAAAAGCATGTATATGCGCGCGCGCGCACACTTCAGTTTTTACTACTAAAAGAATAAAACAAATCTTGCTTAAACCATGTAAAAAAAAAAAAACTTCACTCCTGTTACAATATACATCAAATCTTTTTATCCCTTGCTTAAATTTCAGTTAAAACCTTTATTTAAATATTTTTTTACTGTTTTCCCTCAACCTACCACAGTTCACATTCCCCCACCCACAACAAAGTACATTTTACCTGCTCCTGCTATTATTGCAGTGGGTCCTGCGGGATCCCAGTCCTGCTGCAGGACTCTAGTATAGAGCCATAATAGGTCACATCCTAAAGTATTAGCCGTTCCTCTGAATTTTTGCTCCCTGAGCTGTAATCAAAGCTTGAACATTATTAAAACATAGCTTGAGCAGCTGTTTTATCTCATCAATTATAGTAAAACTTACAACTGACTATTCAGAGCATGTGGGAAGGGTTTAGTACCATAGAGTTTAGAAAAGGACCATATGTTTCCATATTGACCTCCTTCCTCTATGGCTTTTTTTGTGTAGCAGTCATGAATAGCAATTTAAATATGGTGGTTCTTCCCAGGCAATTTTCTGACATCTTAGACATGTGGGGCAAACAGAGAAGGTGGGTATGAGAACTTCTGATGTGAACACATGCTCTTAACGCTGGTTTTGATACATTGCATCCCAAGTAGATTTGGATAAGCCACAATCTGAAGGTAGAGGCAGTGATCATAAAAAGGACTATGCATTCTTTGGGGCTATTTTTGGTTGTTTGAGTCTGGCAGCTCTCCCATCCTCTACTTTGGTATTTGGAATTCTAGTTTAATGGCAAACTTTCTTTACCTCACTCTCTCTAAGAATTACTAAAACATTCAGAGTCAGCCAGTAGTGAAGCCACTAAGTGATCCCCTGCTGTAAATCAAGAGAAGATGGAGGAGACCTGAAACTTGACAGCAGACCCCTTCATCAGTTACAGTGCTAAATTGAGACTAGTGCAGGGTTTGTGCTGTCAAGTGTAGTGACAGCTGTTACTGAAGTAGCATAAATACCTAGTATAACAGAAGGTGATATCATCTCATCCTTTACAAGCCAGATATCCTGGAGTCCACTTACATGCGTTTCGATTCTAATGAAGCCTTTATTAGGAAATGTCAGTACAAGACTGTAAATTCCAGGCTTCATACTGTACAGCTATGGCATTGAAAAATCCATTTAAAAAAAATTACAGGGGAGTTGCATGCAGCCCCCTCTCTGCCTGGGCTCAGAAAAAAGTCTGCCCCAGAGTCCTACTGCCACCAGCCCCATATAGGCTCTTAAGCACATCATGTCTATGCACGAGGTCACTGGGGTTTGCTAGAGTTTATTTTAAAATGGAAAAAAACCAAATAATTTCAGAACCAGCAAATTTTGCACACTGTGGCCTAGGAAACTGCACAGTCTGACTACTGTCACCCTCATTTTTCCATCCTACCTCGTAAGTACGGTACATTCACTGAGTATTCTCTCAGGTAGTAAGTTCTGCAGGGCAGGGTTGTCTTACATGCACATGTGGATTCTTTTGGAATCTACTTACATAGATGCTCCTTCACTACAGTCTCATTAAATAAACTCCCCTCTGCTGTTTTCTCTCTCTCCCCACTGCTTTCTCTCATCTTCCCATCCCTCTCCCTTTAACCCCTAGTGGGCGGAATGAGGGAACCTGTGGCCATCTAGCTTCCCTACAGGCTGTGCAGGAGGTGTGTGGGGTGAACTGGGGTTTGTGGGTAGACACAGAAAATTAGTTAGTCCAGACCACACTAAATAGGCATCAGCAGCAGGCTGGCATATAGAAGGGCAGAGGCCTTCCCTGCCATTGCAGGGAGGACATTGCCAAGAAGGAAAACTGGTGGAGCAGATACCTCCTTACTGCAGTGAATTGCACCTGGTTTTAAATACACCTCTACCTTGATAGAACGCTGTCCTTGGGAGCCAAAAAATCTTACCGCGTTATAGGTGAAGCCGTGTTATATTGAACTTGCTTTGATCCACCGGAGTGCGCAGCCCCACCCCCTGGAGCACTGCTTTACCGCATTATATCCAAATTTGTGTTCTATCGGGTGGCGTTGTATCGAGGTAGCAGTGTACTCACACAAAAATGATTCAGGAAAATGTTACCTGTGGAGCATGTTTGGTGTGATAAGGTCTGAGGCTGCTTAGTGGTGCCAGAGCATGTCTAATGGAAACAGTGTTTTAGCAGCAAGCTCTTAATGCAGTCTGCAAATGGCACTGGAGCTTCCTCTTACAACATTTCGCGCCCCTCCCCCCCCGCCCCCTTTTTTTTTTTTTTTTTGGATGGTGGTTTTAAGTAACTAAATATAGGGGTCGCAATGGCTCCCTGTCTAGATATGTTGATAGTAATTGAACACCAGAATCTACAGTAAGCCCCATATTAAAAGCAGCATTCAAGGAAAACTGTTTAAAGTAGGTCAAAGATGTAAATAAGGAAGACTATAGAAGTCTCTAATTCAGATCAGTTTTCTGCCTGAATTACTTAAGGTCTGTATATACTCCAGAGACTATAGGCATAGCTCTGTTGGAAAGGGTTTTTTACATTGGTGTAGGGATTTTGTCCCCAAATGACCGTAATTAGGTCGATGGAAGCATTCTTCCGTTGACATCGCTGCGTGTATGCTGGCAGTTAGGTCGTCATAGCTACGTCAGTCGTGTAGATTTTACACTCCGGATTTAGGTTTTTTGACCTAACTATCAAGTGTGGACCAGGCCTTAAATGAAGTTAATGCATCTGTGGTTATCAGATTTTTCACTTTGGCTTTCTGGAGTTCCATGGGAACAAACTTTCATAGATGTGCAGGTGTTCAGTCACAACTGCAACTAATGTCAATAGGAGCTGCATGGGAAAGTCATTTTCCTTGCTTTGAAAAACTAAGTAACATTGGAGCCTTCAGTCTGATTGTTACATGTTTGCCCTAAATTTCAGTATCTCTAAAATGACATGTAGAGAAACATAGCTTAATCCCAGGTTTTTCTTCCATTTTGCTCATTGTTAGAAATAGTATGAACAAACATGACACTGTTTCTAGTTTAAGGATTCTTATGAACACTAAATGGTGCAATCTTAATTTTCTGATAACATTTGCAGTTTTTAAGATTATCTTTTTTTCTCTACAGTCGTCGAGATGATATGGAGTCTCTAGGCTATGTATTGATGTATTTTAATAGAACCAGCCTCCCTTGGCAAGGATTAAAGGTAGGCCATGCAGTCTGCAGTCTTACTGTAGATTCTAAACCTTTAAGAGCTGGGAATGAATGCTCTTTACTACTAGCCTGCATAAAATGATCTGTGCAGTTCTAACTCAGAGCTCTTTTCCAAGTTTAGTTTTACTGGATGTGACAGGAGAAAGCCTCTGCTTTTTCTCATGCAGTATGCAGAATGTGTGTATTGTTTCACTTTTTAAATTTATGCTAAACAATGGCTTGCAAAAGTACTCTTCCTATCCAAGGGTGAGGTCATTTTGGAAAGGGAGACTTAAGATATTAAAGGTTATTTTAGTATTCTCAGTAACTATGTGGGATATGAAAGTATAACTTTAAAAAGAACATGTAAGTCTAGTTTGTGGGTTAGCTGAATTGCTATCTTAATTGAAAGCTTAACACAGGTGTGCATTTGCATTACCCTGTGTCAGAACATGGGGTCATCATGTAAAAGCATGGTCAATTTGTGATTGAATAGTGCACACTTATTCTTTCCTGTATTTTAGTTTTCTTTCTCATATGGGAATTGTGCTGTTCAGGGGGTGTTACTGCGGCACAACCTGTAAGGTTTTTAAACAGGCAGTCTGCTTGTGAAATACTAGAACTTTTCAGCCTCAATCTAATGTAATGGTTGCTCTCTAAAAAGCACAGGCAGTAGTTGAAGGGAGCTCAGGAATTAGAATTAATGGATATTCAAGTATGGTCTGAGTGGACAAAAGCAGCAGCTAGAAAGACACGAGTTGTGCCATGTGATAGAAGCCTTAGACTGCAATAAATGGTATTAAACTGTGTCCAAATCTTAATACCAGATTGACCTTCATTCCCTCTGCAATAAGTATGTGAGACTTGGAGATTTCACATTTTATCAAAAACAAAAACAAAAAAACCCACCTTCTGGTTGACAAAGGGCTTTCCCTGTCAGTTTGGTTTTTATTTTTTGCTACTGTCCTTGTTAATCCAGTGTTGCACAACATCTTTTTATATTGTGACCCACATGTTCCACAGGCTGCAACAAAGAAGCAAAAGTATGAAAAGATTAGTGAAAAGAAGATGTCCACTCCTGTTGAGGTTTTGTGTAAGGTAAGAGTAAATGGAAATAACTTTTTCACCACATGACATCATTCCTTAGAAACTCAAAGGACATGTCCAGTGTGTTGGACATGCAGTCTAAGCACTTCAAATAAACTGCATTCTCTACTCACTTGAATTCTCCTGCTAGCCATTGCTACTTGAACAGCAGGTGCAGCTGGCAATCTAACAAGATCCTTAATTTGCAAATATAAATAAGGCAGGCATAGCCTCGTTTTGGGGGGTCTGAACAACATAAATCTTCACCTTTGCCAGTTCTGCTTGCTCTCACCATGTAAGCACTCCACCAGGTTTATCTGGGTTGAGTGTCATCCACGTTCTTAAAATATTTCATTGAGCTACAAATAGAACACTCACATCACAGGAAAGATTGGATGAGATGGAGCTAGAGCTCATCCAGTGCTGTGAGGGAAGACTCAGCAGCCCATGTTTCCTAATAGTCTCCTATACCTGTTGAATGGAAGAAGCAATAAAATGGACCCCTGTGGAATCCCACTTGAGAGGCCTAACTGCAGAAAAACAATTATCCGATACTGTCATCTGGGATTTCAAAGGACCAGCTCACTGTACCCTCTCTGGGGCTGCAGATGTCAGCACCTCATGGCATCAAAGGCATGGGCATAGATGCCTGCTTTTTACCCATCTCCAGGATAGATGATTTTATTGGTTAGATGTCCTCCAAGAGTCCCTGGGGTCTAACTGCAATCCTGCAAATCCACCGTATAGTGAATGTAGGAAATGTAGTTCTACTTCTTACAGATGACAAATTTTAGAAGTATCTGTCACTGAATTCTCCCTCCTCTTGCTTTTTCTCTTACAACACTAGATCATTCGTTTATGCAAATAGCTATTTTATCCTTAAGAATAGGGTGTTTAAGCAGCACTTATTACACAGAAATTCACATTATGATACCAGTTCTCAAAGTAGGAGACTTTTCATGATTAAGTCCCAAGGAGCATTAAGCAGTAGCTTCTGTTTTTACGTATAATGCGTGTATGAGTAACTTTGAGTTTTCTGAAGAACTGTGACCACTTCTGTTGGGGCAAAGGATTTTTTTAAGAACTAAGCATAACTAGAATAAAAGGGGAAGGGTATAAAAGAATAAAGCATTTGGTATATTTTCAGTTTTAATTAGGTGCTATAGTTTGTAGATATATCTTTATTTTTACTTTACAGACATCATATTAAGGTCCTATGCATTAAGACTGGAAAAGGAATATATTCTTGGGCGTCTAGTGACCAGATGAGCATCCTGAGCAAAATGGGGCCAAAACAGAGACTTAAATTCTTGCCTTCTCCTAAGACCCAAATCCATTTTTTAACTTTGCTGTTAAACATTGGCTATTACTTTTTGATTTCCGAATCCTTACAAATGTGGCTCCTCATTGCAGGTCATAGTTTGACTAATGCTGTTGCTTACAGGGATTTCCTGCAGAATTTGCCATGTACCTGAACTACTGTCGTGGCCTGCGCTTTGAAGAGGCACCTGATTACATGTATCTGAGGCAATTATTCCGTATTCTTTTCAGGTCAGTCTCAAAATGTAGCACAATGATTTAGAAATCTAATTGTGTCAGCACTCAAATGAAAAATAATTTCTTCGTGAATCTTCTTTAGAGCTAGGGTTTTTTTTTGTTTTTTAAACAACTCCTGGAATATGGAGACTTCTAGTTTACTTCAAGAAATCATTTAAAATTAGAAACAGAGTGCAAACTACAATTTTAGAAAACCAGGAAATGTGGCACAACATGAAACTGGCTGTGAAGGAAGAGGATCTTTTCTATTTGACCTGTTCCGCTCTGGCGATGACCTAGATCAGTGACTTTGATTCTTCTTCATCTTCAACCCACAAAATGTCTAAAATTGTCCCACATCTCACCATCACCCGCAACTCTCAGTGGCAAGAGGATTATGGGATTTGGATCACAAGAAGAACCAATGGGAGGCTTTTGGGTGCTGTGAGGATTGGGGCTACATATAGATTTGCTGGTGGTGTCCTGGAAGTTTATTTGAGGGGAGGGAATGGTGTTTAAAAACCCATTAATGCCTTTTACACTGTAAAGAAGCAAACAAGAACACAAGACCAACTGTTTTCTCTGTAAATTGCCTTTTAATAATGCAAGTTGTTGTTGACCCTCTGTAATCTTAGACCTTTGGGATCTTACAAATCATCTTACACTGAAGAGTTATGACTTTATAGCACCACAAATCTTTCCTATAATACAATATAAAGAAAGAATCATAGACTATCAGGGTTGGAAGGGACCTCAGGAGGTCATCTAATCCAACCCCCTGTTCAGAGCAGGACCAATCCCCAACTAAATCATACCAGCCAGGGCTTTGTCAAGCCTGACCTTAAAAACCTCTAAGGAAGGAGATTCCATCACCTCCCTAGGTAACCCATTCCAGTGCTTCACCACCCTCCTAGTGAAAAAGTTTTCCCTAGTATCCAACCTAAACCTCCCCCACTGCAACTTGAGACCATTACTCCTTATTCTGTAATCCGGTAACACTGAGAACAGACCCATGATGTTGGGTCATCATGACTTCAGTGTAGGTAGAAGGAGAAGCTGGGCTATGCAGAAGTACTTCTACAGATGCAGATATCTGTGTGAATGAGGGAAGCAGACATTACCAAATGGCTTTCAAGCTTACTCCAAGGATTCCTTTCAATTATTATTATTTAGCATTTGTACACTACTCTTAGTAGTTTTTGTTAAGTGCTTTGAAGATTAACGTCTAGCTTCATTTCTCAGCATACTGGCTTGAAATTCACAGTAAGGTAGTCATGTGTTGCAGTAAATGTTTCCCTGTCTTCTAGGACCCTGAACCACCAATATGACTACACATTCGACTGGACAATGTTAAAGCAGAAAGCAGCACAGCAAGCCGCCTCTTCCAGTGGGCAGGGGCAGCAGGCCCAAACCCCCACAGGCAAGCAAACTGACAAATCCAAGAGTAACATGAAAGGTTAGTAGCCAAGAACCAAGTGACGTTACAGGAAAAAAATTAAACACTAAATTGGATAATGCCAGTGATTTAAGTGTTAGATCAAGGAGGTGGTTTAAAAACACACATTTGGCTGTTTGTTAAAAAAAAAAAAAAAGACGTCCTTGGAGAATTTGACTACTAACTTTAAACCAAAATGTCCTTGTTCTTCATATCATTTCTTTTGGGGATGTTGGGTCATTTTAACCACTGCATCTTTTGCTCCCGCATTAACCCCTTTTCCAAAACAAGAAACTGACTTGGTGTTGGGGAATGTGATAAATGATACAATCCAAAATCCTAGACCTAACACTTTTAAGGGATAGTTCTCTAACTAGGGCCAGTACCTGGAGACTTTGGGTTCTGCTCTGTTGCAGTTATAGGAGTGCTGTGGGTTTTTCTCTGCTCTGCATCTGTTCAACAGTGAAAATGGAAAACTGTGAATGATATGGTTTCATCAGTTGGCTTCCTCCTAATATTAATAAGTCCAGCATTCAGCCTCACTTATCCCAAAGGCCAGGGAGAGGACCAATAAGCCTGGAATGTCTTGCTCAAATTCAGGTATAATCTTGAACTGCTGTTGTACTTCAAGGTTTTATCCCAGAAAGTCACAATTTTCCATCTTTTCATTTCAAAGTGGCTGGATGTTCTTGGTTTTCAGACTTCTTGGTATAAAACATAAGTCTTTATATGATGGTTTTGTGGGGAAATGTTGTGAAATGTTCAGATGCAATTGCTTTCCAAAACTTCTTTTTGAGACAAAACATGCTTCAGTTTGAACACTGTTGAATTCTGCTGGAAGCGCTCTAGGGACTACTTTGAATATGTTTTCTTGCTGCTTTTAAAACTCAGCTCTTGGAGCAAGGAAATGATTTCAATCTTACCTTCGCAGTGCATGTGCTGTATTAGATTATAATCCATTGATGCAGTAATAGTTACTACTATAGTAGGTCCTTATGCCAAGCACGGTTGAAGCAAAAGAGAAACCTTGGATAATCCTTGGTTAGAATTTAACCTGCAGTGAATCTAGGTGTGAAAGTCAGTAAGCTAACCAGGTTAAGTTTAAGGCTAATAATGCAGGGAAGTGCTGTGAAAGCCACTGCACAATTCTGACTTCCAGCATTCTCTTACTGGTAGGCCAAGCTGGGATATTAAAACTTGTTCTTGAGGTGAGTGCTGCACTTAGCAGGCAGGTCAGTTGAAGGCCTACTTAACCACTATCAAGTATTCCAACAAGTATGGCCTGATGTAGCTGGCAGCCTACCTTTTTAATGCATCAACCATGATGCCATATGTTAGCAAGCCAACTTGAACATACTGGTCACTCACCCTGTTACATGCTAATGCCATCTGTTGGGAAAAGGTGAAAGTTGAGCATCTTGACTGGTTAGAACATTATAGAACAAATTTTGTGTGTGTGTGTTTTTTCTTCTTTATACTAGGCCATCAATGTACATGGCTGTTTATAAAGCACATTAAACAAATTTAAGACATAGTCCCCACCCAGAAGAGCTTACAGTCTACTCTGAACTGACCAAACATAAGAAATTAACTCGGGAGTTGGGGATGGAGTCATTCACAGTCATTATACTTCCTTCCCCAACACACACAGACGCTACACGGCCATTAAACCTCTCCCTAAACAAAGAAAAGAATCTGAGCTATTAACCCCCAACCCCTTCCTCAACAAAGCAAACAGCAACATTAAATGCACGTGTAAATAAACTCCAACTATTCCCCTCTCAACAAAAACTTCCTTTTTAATGCGCACACAGCTAACCCCAGCCAAACCTTACCGATAATCTGAAAAATCCTGTGCTAATGAGGGGGTTCTGACATCACATCTCAATAAAGGCCTCTCCTTTCCTGCTGTGTTTCTCTTGCTGCTGCTTATGAATCCATTGTGTTTGCTGCAGGGAGGAAGAGCTCCCTCTCCCTTTCGTTTGATCTGGAAATCTGTAACGGTCCTGGGAGGGAGAGGGCAGCATGCCCAAAAATGTTTTGATTCGCTGGAATCTTCTGGAGCAGCAGCAGATAGAAACAGAATAGATTGGCAACTGTTTGGTTGAAATACAAGAGATACTTCATAATCTGGAGAGCATTCCAGAAGTAGAGACACATTAGCGACAGTGACATAAATTATGCAGAGTTGGGGAAACCCAGAATCATTTGTATGGAAACTTTTTTTACTAGACATGAACATGGAAAAACTGTTAAAGCTAAGTGCAAGTTCTGTTCTCCTGAGTATGACACGTAGATAGAATGGAGAAACACTTTGATGAATTCTTACGATGTGTCCAGCTACTAGCAAAGATTATTGCAGTCAAAGAGCAAGATAGGGAAAATTGGTCTGCATCAAAATGTTTCTTCTGTGCACTCCAACTTTGTCTCTGGCAGCATCATGAAGCATGTTGGGAATTTCTATTAAGACAGTGATATGACTGAAAGTGAAGTTAATTCCACTTCATCGTCTGATAAGAATTTTGATGCTGTACCTGCTTCAGCACTGAAAACCTAACTTTACTACATTTGGCAGAGGTATTTATGCCAGCAATATACCATTTTATACCATCAAAAATCCTCAATGCTAGAATTTTTTCATAAGTTGTATCCTATTTATGAAGTACCTAGTAGGATACAGTTCATGGGAAGTTTTCTGAATGCCAAAGCAGACGATGTGAAAAAGAATTGGTGTACTTATTGTGCAAGTTCCTCACTTGTCTCTGGTATTTGATGGAGCATTCTGTGACTATAGCTCCATCCATCAACTTCATGATAACTCCACAGTGCTTTACTCGTTTCAGTGCACAAGTGAGAATCACCACATAGCCCAGTATATTGTTGACCAGTGTAATAATGTAATCAGTGAATTAGCTCCAGGGAAGATTATTTTGGTTGTGACCAACAACATGGCTAATACAAAAGCTGCTTGGGCTTTAACAAATACGTGTCCACATTTTCTTTGTCATTTGTGCTGTTCATATGAGGCAGCTTTTCATTGGTGAGATCTGATAACTTTCTCATGATGTGTCAAAAATGAAAAGCATTATCTGGTTTTTGAAAAACCAGCCATTCTTCAACGTTATTGAGTACAGGACTCAGTATCCTCCACACTGAGTAAGCATTGTCCTACACGATGGGCATCTTCTATTAAATGTTTCAAAGATCTTCAAATATGCAAGAAGGTCATTCAATAAACAGCTGTTGGAAAAAGGGGTGGCCAAGTGCTGCCCCCGAGTACTCTACACTGACAGTCTCAATGTCTTGAATGTAAAGTTCAAAGTTCATTTCACTGCTTGTACCCCATAGCTCAGTCCATTCAGACCATGGAAAACTATAGTTGAACATTGTCTGATGCCAAGAATGAGTTGCTGATCGATACAATTTTCTGAGAATACTGAACACAATCCACGTACAAAAGCTGAAGAGGAAAGATAATAGACAAAACAGTATCATGGAAAAACCAAGTGATCACTCATGCACACAATGCTGCCTACCTTCTTGATCCACACTTCTAGAGCCAAGACCTTTGTGGCAAAACATTCATTCAGCTTGTGACCTCTTAGTAACTGTTGCAAATTTTAAAGCATATACAAATGTGCAAACAATTCTGATGGAGGTGGCAAATTATAAAGTAAGAGGTAGCCTGTTCAGTGTTAAAACAATATATGGTGTGCAGTCCCAGCAGGGAATCAAAAGAGCTTGCTCCTTAATCATGGTGGAAAGGGTTGTGTCCTCCTTGCACTCTAGCTACAGTGGCAGAAGTGATTCCCTCTACAACTGCATGTACAAAACAAAATTTGTGAGTTTGGGGAATCCCCATCCATTCAGAAACCAGAAATAAACTGAAGCCCATCAGTGCTGGGAAGCTGGTGACCATGTGTCACAATTTAATGTTAGAGAAGAAAATGGCAGATTAAGAGTTGACTCAGTATTTATCGGATGAAGAGGAAGGAGATACTGATGAATTTGATGGCAGAAATAGATGAAGTAGTTGAAGCTGAAGAAAAAGATGATGATGAAAAGCAAGATGCTTGAAGAGTTGGCCTGCTACCTACCTAGCATAAGTGCATTTAAAAATTACTTTACTTTTACATATGCTATGTGTTTGATTTCAGTTTAATTTTTCTTTTGTGACTGTTCAGTCTTGCATTGTTGTATGCAGTGTTGTTGTAACCCTGTTGGTCCCAAGATATTAGAGAGACAAAGGTGAGTGATGTAATATCTATTATTGGACCAACTTCTGTTGGTGAGAGACAAGCTTACACAGAGGTTTTCTTGCATAACATTCACATTGCTAAAAAAGGTGGTAATTCTTATTTATTAGAATGTTTTCATTCTGCTTCACATTTTTCTAAGTGAAATAACTTTCCTGTCATAATTAGGCACAAGTGTCTAAAGCTAAACCTATTGGAGACCATAAAGTGTTACCTTTTTGTTGTTACTATTCTGATAAATTAGTGCTTTAGTGGTTTTCCATATTTGACATTTTTTTGAAGTCAGTTGTTTTAGACTGATCCAATTCCCAACCCCAACTGCAGTTGATGCAAATTCTTAAAGCTTGATTTGCAAGTTTAATCTTCACTGAGGGAAACACCAAAGGAAAGAATCTTTGACAGTTATTCATGTCACTTGTTTCAGTTAACCGCTACAAAAGAACTGGTCTGTGATTCTCCTTGCTAAATGGTGAATACAAATTTTTTTGAAAAAATACAAAAATAGGATTTTAAAATATTTTAAAAAAATTTCTCTTTAAAAATAAACCTGTTTAAAATGAAGTTTGAATTTACTACAGAATATGTTAAGGCTTAAACTTGCTGTAATCTCTTAAAACACTTAAATAAAAAATACATGAGCCTCTTTCAAAAACGTGGAGTTAAAGGATGCTTTTCTATATAAAATGTTTTTCCCCTGATTCTAAATGCTTTATAAATGACATAATAAATCATGTACTCTAATAGCTTGATCCTGTGGTGGACCCACAGGCTGTACTGCTTGGTGCAAGAGACTGGCAAAGTCGTCATAAGAGTTGGACCAGGCCTCTTAACTTCAGGAGATATGTATCTCATCAGGATCATCCACTGAGCCCACCTGGAGGTCTCCTACTCCTGTTTTATAGCTTGGATTGCTAATTCTTTTGTTTTTCTGGGGCTGGGTAGAGGAGTTTTGTAACAAGGGAGAAGGAGCCAGAAGGGTGCAATGCTGGAGTGAAAACAGGACACTGGGAAGAAGGGATAACGTTCTTCAGAGTGCAGTCTCTAGCGCAGTGTTTCTCAAATGCAGCCACCAGGGGCTTTTCTTGCGGCCACAGCCTCCTGGGCTGTGATGGGGAAGGAGTGGCGAAGTAGCAGCCCCTCCCTGTTGCTCCTGAATGCGCCACCTTGGTATTGGTTGCAGGGCTGCCAGTAGGAGTTGGATCCTGCCCCTCTCCGGAAACACATGGGGCACTATGCTAGAGGAGCAGGTGGCCAGTGAGTTCCCCACCTTCCCGGCACAATGGGGCTCAGGCTTTGGGCTTCAACCCTGGGGAGGCAGGGCATAAGGCTCTGGCCATGTTTTGGGCTCCAGCCCTGGGCTCTAGCTGTGCAGCAGCAGGCTCCAGTCACACGGCTTTGGGCTCCATCCCCAGACCCCATCCCCTGTCTGTTTCAGCAGCTGGACACGGCTTCAGGCCCCAGCCTACAAGTATTTTAGGAAAAAATGAGCAGCCACCAGCAAGAGTTGGTGGCCCCACTATGAGGCCACCAAAAACATTTATCCTGAGAACCCCTGCCCTATTCATTTCAAAACTGGGGAAGGAGGGGCGGGAGAGACCTGCCATGGCTGCAGGACATATTTAAAATAAAAAATTGTACCTCTGGGTATAAAAGGAACATATGCTAAATGTAAGCAATACAACAGAGTTGCAAGGTCTGGTTGTCAGAATGAAGCATGATGCAAAATGCTCTTCAGAAGGCAGTGATTTTGAAGATGATGTGGACATATCTGAACAATCTGGATTAATTGGTTAGTAAACTTATTTTTCCACCATTCTTATGGACTGTCTACCATGTCTTACTATGTTAGTAAATGATAACGTCGTTTATTGTCACAAATTTAGTGTTTTGGGTAGATTGATTACTTACAATTTCAAAGTTCTTGTGTTCAGAATATAATTGGTATATTAAGTGCCCCCACAAATTATCAATTACATTTTTACTGTTGCTGCTCAACTTCTGAAATAACTTTTTTTATTGTGCAGTACAATCAAACATCCTAGGTGAAGATTTCCTGTTTAAAAGTAAAGTTTGATTAGGCATTTATGAATTTTAACATTTAAAGGGGTTTTTCTTTTCACGCTGTCTGATATGTTGCTAGAAATAAGGGTTTTTAAATAGATATGTTCCTATAAAACTAGGTTCAGAATAAATTATTTAAACAGTGGTACAAACAGCTCTAGTAGGATGTGTGTTTCATTTGTAATCTGTCTTCTTATTTATTTTTAAGCAACACTGTGTAATACTGAATGAGTGACTTCTACCATTTTGTTTCAGGGTCCATCTTAGACAATAAGGGTTTATGAACATCCATCTGCAGTGTCTACAACTTCAGAGTCATCTGCTGGTACCAGTAGATTGCTGCAACTAAATGTATGTCAGACAGTAAACTAACTGAATCAAGAAAAGACTTCATCGAGTAAAACCATGGATGTGTTAGTAATCAGGACCAGCCAATTCCAGCCAGACTCCTTTGGTGACAAGATTCCTTGGTTCGTTTATGCAACAAATTCTCCCTTTCATCTTGTTAAGAGCAAACATTTCACTGATGAGGCTCAATCATTATGATGAGGCTACACTCCACTGGCAGAGCAGACAATGCTGGAATGTTACTGGACACCGTGTGAGAATGAAATTGAACAGTGCAAACAAAAAAAATTGATGGGAAATTCATTAATCAGAGTCTTGATGAGTGGAACAACGTACACAGTGATCCAGTAATATGTGCTTGTGTGACAACAGAAGATGGGGTTGTCTGTCTTACAAGAACAATTGATACATCAGGAAATATCCATGCAGAAGAATACTTACCAGTAGCAATAAAAGCTATAACAATTTTGAACAAAAATTCAAGTGTGTAGCATCATAGACAATGCTACACATGTAGCAAAGAGGAGAAGATATTTAGAAGAAAATAACGAAGGGACCCTGAAACTTATAACTTAGGGATGCAGTGCTCGTTTGATCTTTTAGCTAAAATACACCTCCAGGAATAAATGAAAATGTTGAAATTTCAAAATAATTCCCTAACAACCACTTTGCCTCAGCTGTGCTGAAGAGAGGAGGAAGATCCAAACCAATTATCACCCAATATGTACAATGGGATTAGTTGACTCTTGAGGTATTTATTAAGAACTGACCTGTTCTGATGACTATTTGTGAAGCAAATGGTTGGCAAAATAGATGGAACTATCACAGCTGAAGTAGTCAACATCAGACTGAAGAGAAATGTAGAGTGCATGCTGCATATACTGAAACCTCTTTCTGTAGCCTTGGATAAACTGCAGAAAGATGGCTGATGGTGTTGAAATTTAGAAAGGAACATCAAGAGACATTGAAGAAAGGAAATAATGAACAAAGTTAAATTGCAGACAGTAAGAAAGCGGATGGATCAATCATTTACTCCATCTCCTTTTCTTGTCAATATTGTCAACCCAAAGTACCAGGGTAGATGCCTTTAACTGCTGAAGATGCTGCTATAGCATTGGCATCTAATAATCACTCATCAGTTATGCCAACCACAATAAATTTCAGGGCTGGAGGTAAACCGTTCAAGCTGTACATGTTTTCTAATGATTTAAACAAAGACACACCACTGAACTGTTGGCAGTCACTAGTTAAGCGCCTGGAACCAGAATTTTTTTGAAGTGTTAAACCTGCTTTTAACAGCAGTAGCCTCTTGTGCAGGCACAGTGAATATTTGCTTCATTTGAACTAATTCAAAGTTGAGAAATCAATTGGGAGTTGAAAAAGCAGGAAAGCTTGTCTGCCTTATAAAAACAAGGCGGGGAGGGAATTAAATCTTCAGTTTTAAAAGTTTGAAGGATGGCCTAAGAAATGTAGGAGACTCTTCTCATGTTCAAGAGACTTAGGCGAAAAGGAACTTCAGCCAGGTCAAATTTTTTCAAATGTGCCGAAGTGAAAGTAACTGGAGCTGATCTGAAATAATCGATTTAATTCACTGCTTAACACAGTTAATCCCTCTGTTTGCTGAATCATTTAGTTGTAAATGTGAAATATGTTTTGATAAGCAACGTTTTGTTGAATAAAAATGCTGTTTTGTGTGTTTAAATTCCAGTTTTCATCCTAATGCAGCCTGACTCAAATTATGGGCAAAAGTTAATTATCCGGTAAATAAGCAATATAATTCATTGTTTTCTAGCATACTGAAAATGTACAGTTAATCTGAAAATACTAAACTAAAATTGCTTAAATAAATGTACATATTAGGGCTGTCGATTAATTGCAATAACTCAAATTAATTGCGATTAATTGCACTTTTAATCGCACTTTTAAACAATAAAATACCAATTGAAATGTATTGAATATTTTTAGGATGTTTTTGTACATTTTCATATATAGTATTCTGTGTTATCAAAATCCGTGTATATTTTTTTATTACAAATATTTGCACTAAAAGTAAGCAAAAGAAATAGTATTTTTCACTTCACCTCATACAAGTACGGTAGTGCAGTCTTTGTTGTAAAAGTGCAACTTACAAGAATTGTCAAAATGCAGTGACTCTAACAGTGATAGGCGTGTAGTAATAGACCAGGGGTTCTCAAACTGGGGGATGGGACCCCTGAGGGGGTCGCAAGGTTATAACATGGGGAGGGGATCACGAGCTGTCAACCTCCACCCCAAACCCTGCATTGCCTCCAGCCCTTATAATGGTTTTAAATATATAAAAAAATGTTTTTAATGTATAAGAGGGGTTGCACTCAGAGTCTTGCTGTGTGAAAGGGGTCACCACTACAAAAGTCTGAGAACCCCTGTAATAGAAGAATCTGAACAAAGGATATGGTAAAATGGCACTAGTGTTGGACAGTCTCGTGACCAGACTGCTGCGGGACTATGTACATATCAGATTGTGGTTGCCAGTCTAATCAGCATGACATGCCAAAGTACAGCCCCAGTATCTGTAACCAATGCTGAGACTGTAGGAAGCGTTGGTCAACTTAGCTAAGACTGTCGCAACAGAAGGACACAGTCACGCAGGAAAAATGCAGACTGCGCAACAGTAGTTTTTCCTGTAGCTTTTGATGAGGGTGCTTAAAAGAAGGTGGTGTAATTGCTGATCAATTTAAATGCTTTTCAAATTAGGTGCAGTGCACTTCAGACTATTTTACGAGCCTATCAGAATGTGAATAGTCTGAAGCTGGGTAATGATTTGGGGCAAAGCATGTCAGATGGGCCTTTATCTTTCAACTAAAAACATACAGCTGCAGTCATTTGGATAAGGCATATTAAAGATGAGTTGCAAAGAAGAAAAGAATCTTGGACTCTTATCCTTTTTGGCTTCTTTATTTGAAGTTCAGTTTTCTTTACAGATCGTAAAGTATTTTTTGCTTGTTTCCATTAGAAATCTAAGTGCCGTGTATTCTGGAAGGCTCTCTGACTACAGAACTAGTGAAATGGTGACATCACAAGAGCTAAAAGCTGAGCAGTTAAAGGAAAGGGATTTTTTTTTTATTCGCTGCTCTTAAAATTATTTTTTTAAATCTGTTTATGATTGACTCTGGTTAAAGGAAATCTGTTAAAGTTTCAGCATTTTAATCCCTTCAGTAAGTCATTAGTGTTCAGACTTCCCTTAGAAATGCCTGACTTTTTTTGAAGTTCAGAAACAACCTTTCAGGCCTTTTATCCCTTTTTAATAGCAACGACCACAAGTCCAATTTTAAAATACTTATTGGTCACCTTAAAAGGTTTTTGGGGTACCGAAATGACTCCTCAGGGAAGTGATTTGATTGAAGGTTTCTTGTGGCTGTATCTGTTTGAGAACAGAATTAATTGTTCTCAAATGAATTTGAGGGGGAGGAAGTCCTATCAGATGGCCAGAGACATTCATTCATAAACAAAATGCTCCTTGATTTGTGAACATCTCACTACAACACTTCAGTCTATAGTGTTTCTTAGAGTCTGGGGCCTGCCTACAAGTCTTCTTAAACCTGAGCATTCCTAGTAGCACCAATAAAAGTAGACAACTGCAAAGGGCATAAATGGAGCCCTGAGGGTCCACTGGTGTCTAGCTGAAGCAATGGCTCCCACCCAACACAGCACAATATGCCTTTTTAAAATAAGGATATGAAGCAAAACAGCTGATTCGTAGTTGCTTCATAGTGGAGTGAAAAGGCATTTTAAAGTATTTCTGCACCGTTCCAAAATGGTTCTAATCAGGCTGGCCCCAAAGAAAAGGATAAAATCTGCTTCCTGCCACTTGATGCTCCTCAGAGAGGCAGTACATATGTACTGCCATCAGGTGACCTGTGGTGACATTCTGCAAAATACACACACAGGGCATTACAGACAAGTAGAAAACAACTCTGTGAAATTACACCTTGCTTCCTAGTGGCAAGACCACATCTTGTTCTTAAAGTATATGGCTGGCTGCCAAACTGAATGCCCATTTGAAGGACTTTGCATCTAGTTAGTGCATATGTGTACTGTTGCTATACATTGATAAGCATGTGGTGTTCATTCAGAACAGTGATCAGTCAAACCATGTTTAGCTTTAGAAAAGGAAAGCAGGGACCATACCATTCGAAAATGGAACAACATTTTCCCTGTAAATGACCATAACGATTTGTGTTTAACCCTGCCATCCCAAGGGCTATGCCTTTTCTTGTCAAATATCAGTAAGTTCCCTTTGTTTATCTTACAGGTTTCTGAGCATGAAGAGAGGAACAAATGAAGCAGAGCAGATCGGAGCAGGACTTGACACTCCCCAAATCCTAGAAATTTTAGTTCATACGTACACTTGCCAGTGGTTGTGGGCAACCATTTACTTGGTGTAAAGAACTTAATTTCAGTATAAACTGGCTCTGGGCAGCGCTGGTGATGCTGCACTTTGAGTTGTAGCAGCAGCTGTAATTGTGAATTACTGAGATAGTGAAACATGGTGTCCGGTTTTCTATTGCATTTTTTCAAGTGGAAAAGTTAACTAAATAGTTGACACAAAATGGTGGAGAAAATTGTGCATATGCCAATTTTTGTTACCTTTTTACTTTGAACTACACTGCTTATGAGATCTCATTGTTTTGGAAGAATGGCATGAACAGTCTTCAGCAACAGTTGTGATAATTGTAAATGCTCACAATTGTGCACTCTTTCTGGTTATTCCTCCCTGGGTTTTGAAAGTTGTACACTTAAAACATTCTTAAAATTGTTGGCTTCTATGTGCAACATACCAAGCCAGCTGACATGGTAGTAACCAAAGATTCCAGTTTTTAAGCGTATGAAAGACTCTGCCTGCTTACCTGTGCTAGAAATAACAGCATCTAAAGTGAAGACTTAAGAGAAACTTAGCGACTACTAGATAATCTTTAGGACTCTGCATTAACTCTATAATGTTCTTGGTATAAAAGGAAAAACAGCATATTTGTCACAGAAATTTAGTTAACATCTTACAACTGAACCTGTATGTAAGTTGCTTAGATAAATGTAATCACTGTAAACATCTATATGATCTGGGATTTTGTTTTTATTTTGAAATGGGAGCTTTTTTGTTTACAAGTTCATTAAAAACTAAACTTTCTGTAAGGAAATGAGATTTTTTTTTTTAAATTTGCCTTGTTAATTCAGTCTAAAGAAATCAACAACACTCCAGTTTTTTTAAACAGACAATTTCAAGGCCATTTGTTAAGCAAAAAGTCATATTTCTTTCTAAATCATTTTAGATTTAGTATTGTAATTCTTCCTCACTTTTGTTTTTAAATAAATTTTGTATTTTTTTTCCTTGAGGGGGAAGGGAAGGACAGTCTAGCATTTTTTTATAACCTGCTGCATTGATACCCAGCCTTCTCTAACAAGAGATTGGCATCTTTTGAAGACCCCAGTATTGACAACCCACAAGCGTTGCCGTTGTCTTGCATTGGCTGGACTGACTTGTGATTATTAGTTTTGAAAATTTAGAATGGAAGAGTTTGGAGCGTTTTAAACCAAGGCATTTTCTTTCAAGTTCTTGTGAAGTGGATATGATCAAATTAACTCTTGTTCTTGGACAGCCTCACACCGTGCAGTGTTCACATTGGTTACTGCGCTGGGCTTTCCTCCTCACTCTTACTTTAGCCCAGCTGAAAGAAAAGTACTTTTATTGCTGGTAATTCTTTAACAGTGTAATTTATTCCTTTATAGCATGTCAGAATAAATTAAAAAAATCTGAAAATGCTGCCAGATGCCTATTGTGTAAATGGTGTTTTGTACATTAGCCTTTTTAGACTGTTTACATACACATAGCAAAGTTTTTGGCCAGGAGGCGTATTTTTCTTGCTGGAAAAGATCTTTAATTTGAAAAACTTATTATTCCAGGTCTGCATTATATCCTGTGCACTCTTACTAAAGAGACTGAGATCATAATTATAACAGGCTACTGCTGTTCCAAAAAGTGGGCAATCTAATAGGGGGTGGCGGGCGGATAGGCTCATATTCTAGTTTTCCTGATAAGATGTTAAGTTCATATCTGCAGAAACCTTTGTCTTGTGAGCTGGCAACTATATTAATAAACACCACTTCAATCGTTAACATGAGTAAATATCTGTTTGGATGGGCGAGTTTGAAAGTGCTCAAGATCTCAAATATATCAAAATATACGCCCAGTGCTTCTGTCTATGTATATGAAGGGCTTTGTTTTTCTTTTGTAACTTCGCCTTGGAGTAAAGACTGTTTCTTGCAGCCAGAGCAGGGAGGATGCTTAAGATAGCTACATTTCCAGAGTGAATGAGGAAACTGATTTCTTTCATGTATTTCTGGGCAGTTGGGGTAGCAGTGAGGTTCTAGGTGGCATTCCTCTACTTCATATTTTGCCAAAGGAAACTTGAAATTCTAAGCATCTGACAAATCCCAGTCTCAGTAATGGAAACAGCCATATTTCAAAGGCACCATAGCATCTCTAGGCACAAACCGCAGTATGCTACGGTATATCTAAACTGAATGGAAAGTCCCACTTCTTAAGACACACTGGTATAAGTGGAAGACGCTGATCTGAAATGTAAGCTCCTCTTGGACAGCTGTCATGTTTCCAGAGAGGATTAGTTGATCTGAACTTCATAGGCCACCAATGCTATTTCTTTGCATAGATGTAGTTCCCCAAAATTGTGGGGGAAATGCTATCACAGCCACTGTCAGCTACTGTTTGGAAGATATGACAGTTGTAGAAGGAGAGATTCCTTTCCTGTGTAGTTATCTTGTTCTTCAGCTTACAAATGAGTTTGTAATGGATTATTAATGGGGGGAAAAAATTTCAGCAGGTGTGTAGCACTATAAGCGAAATCCATTCCTAGCTGCCTGCCTTGTTCACCTAGCAGGAAAACCTGGATTTGGTGGAGTCAAGAGATCCTGTTAAACTACAAAAGTCAAATTGTGCTACTTCCATGTCCAGGAAAGGATGGAAGCTAATTAGTACTATTTAATACGTATATATCAGGGGTAGGCAACCTATGGCACGAGCTGATTTTCAGTGGCACTCACACTGCCTGGGTCCTGGCCACTGGTCCGGAGGGCTCTGCATTTTAATTTAATTTTAAATGAAGCTTCTTAAACATTTTAAAGACCTAATTTACTTTACATATAACAATAGTTTAGTTATATATTATAGACTTATAGAAAGAGACCTTCTAAGAACGTTAAAATGTATTACTGGCACGCGAAACCTAAAATTAGAGTGAATGAATGAAGACTCAGCACACCGCTTCCGAAAGGTTGCCGACCCCTGGTATATATGGTTCTTGTTTGATGTGAAAACATGAATCTAGCATGGGACATGCTGTCATATGCACATCAGTCAGTATGTGTTTTGGAAGGTACTTCCCACTCCTGCAGCCATCGGGCTGAACAAAACGAGTAAGATAGAATCTTCCAGAGGGTGGGCACTAGCTGAAAGTTGAATGGCTGTATGCTGTGCAATATATACTGTAACCAAAACTTAAAACTGAAGCCAAAGTACTAAACTCTGTGAATCCGGGCTAATGGCTTTCAGTTTCAGCTCTGCCAGATGCGTGTCCTGGGTGGTTCCCTTACTAATATCCAGTGCCCTAAAGGGCAAAGCAAAATTATTTTGCAACAGATTTCCAAGCAATTATAACGTACCTACAATGGTCATATATAAGCAAAGACTAAGACCCCATCCCTTGCGAACTTGCCTCTTAGTGAGAACCAGCGTTCCTGACAATTAACATAACACAGTAAAGAAAAACAGGTTTTAAGCAATTTTGTAGCTGTCTAAATCATTAAGAGCACACTCACGTTGATGCTGTTTTTAAAGTTTGGGCACATTACCAAGTTTGTAGGGCTCCAAAGTTCCGTGCACTTTTCTGCTCATGTTAGAACAAGTGCTCTGCTTACTGCTCTGGGTATTAGCACTGGGGGTTCTGGTAAGTGATTCTAGCTTTAACTCGGACATGCAGGTTTGTTTAAAAGAACGGAGCCTGCCAAATGGTCACCAAACGCATTGAAAGCCTGTTCAATGTATAACCTTGATGTACGCAGTCTTTAACCGAGTTTATTCTCTTGCGGTTGCTTGAGGGTGGTTCTGGTTTTTATTAAATTTTTGTACCTAAACTCAGTTGTTGAAGAGATGTATCTATTCTGTTCTACCATTGTAAGTGTGCACTTCTGAAAAGTTCCCTGGACTTGCATGCGGCTTTGTGGATTGTACACATACTGAAGTGGGAATTTTGCACCAAGGAGCCTTCGGTGTTTAGTTCAAAACTTAATCCAGTGAGCTTTTCACATGGGGTTTTAATTTCCCTTGATACTGTTCTCCAATTTAGAAGATGTTGCTGAGCCAGCCTTTCTCAGCTTCATCTGCTCCTTACTTAGAGTGAAGCCATCATGCTGAATTCATACCAGCCTGATGTAAATGCAAGTTTACAAGCACCACAGACTCCAGCAGAAAGATGGAAGTTGAGCTGTGAGGAAGAGCTCTCTGCTGCAAGCACAAATGTCTCCCGTAATTGTAATGGGGCAAGCAAAGGACTAAAGAAAACCACCTTTTTAGGGCAGCTCTCTTCATGGTGTGCTCCAGTGTGGGACAGTAGATTTTAAAGTTCCATTATGTAGGAATAAACCAATGGGCCTTTGATGCAAATCCTGTATGCAGTGAAGTCTTTTGGGGGCTGGTGGTCAAGAAGTGTAAGGCTGGCCACTGCACAGCCTTGAGGACTATTTGGATGGAAATCTTTCCACACTACACATGAGAAGCTGCTTTGTCCCAAGTTGTGAAGAGAAGCTCTCCCCTTAACCCACACTCTTTCCCAAAGAAATTGGGTCTTTTGTAAAGAGTCTTGCAGGTCCCAAACATACTATTCTTCAGATGAGTGTGAGGCATTAAAGTTTTTATATACAAAAGCTTTGGTCTAGTTGACTCATTGAATGTATGCATCAAATAGCATGTATAAAGGAACTGCACAAGTGCAGTATGCGTAGTATGACTGCCCCCAATAGCCAGGGCTGGTTTCAGATAGCTAGGATTAATTTGTGAAGAAGAGATGAGCTCCAGGTGAAGTAGGTAAATTGGAATCAAATTTTCAAATACTCTAATTATACAGCTAGCTTATTGTATAAAGTCAAAGTACTTTGTATTACTAATGGAAAGCTTTAACGTTTTGCTTCCTGATATTTCTTGAAGGTACTTGACCAAATTTTCAGTAAATATTTGATCTTTGTTTTTGTGTTTTGTTTTTTTTTCCCTGTCTCTAATGTGACCCAATCGCTGCTTCTCCTGGGTTTCAGTCAGAAATATTAATTCTGGTTTGGGGTAACCTTAAATTTCCCATTTGGGGTGGTTGAATGGGGGGAAGGGAAGCTACTTGTACTTCAGTGAATCTTGGTCTCTGCGGTGTCATACAGAATATCAGTATTCATAGCTAAGGAGAGGAAAAGTCTCGGAACAATTTTTTAAACTAACGAAAGGGGGGCAGCATTTTGAATGGAACTAGTAAATATTTCAGAAGATGGGGTAGGAATTTAAGTGCATGCTGTGTAGGGCTTGCCAAATTACCTAAATTTAGACACCTTTTGTTTAGTGGCAGAGTTTTGAACAGAATTTTTTTAAAAGGCACAATGAAAACTAATTCAGGATGTAATAAAACACCTGATCAGAAAAATGATTCCTCTTCTTCCCCCCCCATCCCCCTTCTTAAAAAAAAAAATCACCTTTGACATAATGCATGGACTGGCTCATAAGCTTCCCTGCTGTTGGGGAAGTCCCTTCTCCATGCACGTGTGTAATGACCTATTCCTGGAGACTAGGGTTTTGCTCTGTATAAACAGCATTATCTAAAGCAGCGGTTTTCAAACGGGGGGTATACATACCCCTCGGGGTATATGAGAAAAATCCTGCCTTTCCACAATTCCCTGGGTGTGCCTAGAAGGCCAGACATTCTCCATGGTTTGCTGGAAAAGAATCACAGAATGGCTCTGCTTGTTGCAGTGCTAAGAACCATGGGATATCTCCCACTGAGTCCTAGCACCTCAGGCAAGTGAGTGCAGCATCTGTGTGAACCCAGTAACGTGGGTACTAGTATTTAGGGCTTTGCAATGTAGCTGTTTACACCTAGACAAATCTGGGTATAGGCAGGGAATTTGAAAGGGGACACCAGTTTAGAACTCACATGTTTTCTATAGCTACAAGATCAAATATTTTTTTTTTGGATTGTTTGCTTTGCCTGGACCGTGCTGTCAAATGTTCGCCTCCCCCGTTTGACAGTTTTACACAGCAGCTGAGAGCAGCTCAAACTGGAAAATACCAGAGGGAGGGACACAGGTCTAGGTTCCTTCTAGCCTGGTTACTGGAAGCAATTAAGCTCAGATTTCCATGCTGAACTTATTTCTTTTTCTGTTGGCAGTTCCTCCTGCAGGAGCAGTTGGTATTTTAGAAGGACTACTTCCAAGAGAGTGCTGCTGTTGTGTCATAACATGTAAAAAGGCAAGCCCTGCTGGTTAACATGTCTTAGAAGCATTTCTAGTATTTAGGGCCATTACAAAATCTAGAGCACTCAATAATCCTTCAGGAGAAAGAGCCAGTTCTTCCTTATGTGACTCAGGTGTTTGCCAACTTATGTCACGCAATTGCAGTGCAGTGGTGCTAGTAGGCAACACCTGAAATTCACACTGAGTCACATCCTGGAAATATACCCCACCCCGATTTCCTCCTCACTCTTCACAGGGGGGAAACAAAGTGAACTGCTCTGTTGCAATTAGCCCTAATAAATGTAACTACTTTTCACACTGCTAGGTGCGCTAAACTGGAGTCAGCAATATTTTTAATAGATGTCCTTCTGCTACAGCCACTCCAGAGCCCAACACTTATCCATGTTTTACATAAGTTTATAGGGTTCATTGCAACTGAGCTCTATCTGGCTTGTGATAAGGGCTTTGTGACTAGCACTAACCTGGTAGCAAGCCCCATAAACTGATTACGCCATCCGTTCTGTTGAATGAACTTTCTCCCTGCTGACAACTCTTTAAATTGTATTTCATCTGGCCGTTCCTGTACCTCTTGATAACATTCAGAGCCTCTCCTGTCCGTGGGCACATGTTGAGGGTACTATAGAGGCCTCAGAATGTGTTCCCTGCAATTCAGAGAGACACTTGCTTTTCTTCCAGTATGGCGTGTGCTCTGTAAAATATCTTTGCATGTGCCCAGAAGGCAAAGTGCAGCCTGAGAATGCAGTATCTCTAGCCCTGCTCAAGCATGGCTTGTTCATGTGTTATGCAGCAAAACTTCTTCAGCTCTTACACTTTACACTAAATGTCCTTTCCCCCCTCAGATAGCAAACGGCCGTGTTAAGGATGTCCAAACGTGTGGCATGTCCCATGCACCTCCTTCCCCTCCCTTTTGTGCTTGCATGTTTTCCCTGTGGTGCCTCCAGTAATTGCTTTATGTGGAAGAAGTGCTCTGAGGAAAAGCAGAGTTAGCTGGATCTTTTAAAATGCAATTTAGCAGCTGGCACCAAGGAGCAGCAGCACTGCGGGGGGCTGGCCAGCTCTTTGTGGACCAATACCAGCCATCGGTTTGGATGTTTGACAGCACGAGGCGACGCCCAAGCCTTTCAACACCTTTCTGCCATCGTGAGTTTATCTAATGGGTGTGTGTTAAATTTAAAAAAAAACAAAAAAACATTCACCTCAACAAAAGCCAGGGTCCATCGCCAAGCTCACATGAGCAGCTGCCTGCTTCTGTTGGACTCTGGCTGGTATAGACTAAGGAAGTCAGAGTTTAAGGCCGGGTGGGCCCAATCAGTCACCTAGTCAGTGTGGGATTAAAGGCCATTGCTGTTGGTTTCCTCTCCCTGTTGGGGTGCTGGTCAGTGCCAGTGCGCTCTAGAGGAGAGGCACCGCTGGCCTCCGGGCTGCCTCGTTACCTTTAAAAGGGGGCAGCAGGAGGGCAGCTTGTGAAAATAGAGCACCACAGCATTCGCCTGCTTTGCGGTTGCCAGGAAACGGGTAAACAGCAAGGGATGACTGGAGGGGGTTGCGCTGCAGTTTTCCTTTAACTGGTGCCCAGCTATTGCACCTTATTTCTGCGTTACTCTTCCTCACTACGGTGGGGGAAGGCGCTGGGGGAGAAATGAAGTCACTGGGCCGCTAGCGCTTCATGCTGTTCCAGCTGAGCCCATCAGAATTCAAATTGCCCTGTCAATGTGTAAGTGCAAGCGAGTATTAACTGTATTCCAGGGAGACTTTGGATGGGCATGGAGACTTCATTACCTGCAGGCGCTTGAAGTAGGTCAGAGTCAAAGCAGGCAGAGGAGTGTGGAGAGAGACTTCGTTGTCCCAGATTGTCTAGCACATTTTGCTAACACTAAAATCACTTCTGACACTGGAGGGGGGAAGTCCTTGATACTGATCAACCCTGCCGGTCCGATCCGGAATCCTTCATGTAGGCAGCAGCTGATTGGCCCTGTTCGCAAGACTCGCAGTATGTAAGCCGAGGCATTTGGCCTCCTGAGCCAGAGCCCTCTCTGAATCCTAGGAGTGCTTCTGGGGCTCTAGTGCTGCTTACATGGGGCATTTCTTCCGTTTATTGCAAATAACCAAATTGCAACAGTTTTCTTAATGGGCTACACACAAACTCTCTCAAGGGAAAAACACGGCTGTCGCGGCATGCCCAGCTCTTCCCTCTCCAAAGAGCAGTTGGTTCTTTGGAGCAAGTTGACACCTCCTCCTGGGTTGTGTTGGAGCTGAAGCATATTGAGTTGCAGCAGAGCTCAGCTTTCCTTTTGGTTAGATGTTGGCAGTCTTTGCCTTTGGCAGGAGATCATGGAACTGGGAGTGAGGAAACTAACACATACCTGGCTAATGGCTGGCAGGGAGAGATCCCGCTCCTCCTGCTGAGTGACATTCACCAGCTGCTGCTGTTTGTTTAGTGTGTCTGGGATCATGGTCCCAAGGGAGAATGCCGAGCACTTGGGATCTATTTGGAAAAAGCAAGGAGAGGGTGGGGGGAGAAATAGTAAACCCCATGAACTCTTTCCAGTAAAGAACTCTGTGTATTGCCTACATGGGTTTCTAGAAGGGCACAGATATATGCAGGAACAACTTCCAGCAGCTGACACCATATGGACGCTGCCATCTGCATTGCCATAAGTGTGAACTAGAGCAGAAGCTCTGATCTTGGTCCAGCCTTTATTGCTGGGATACCAGACCTTGGCAGAGGTAAATGGTCTCCCGTCGTTACAGAGGAAGCGGTTCCACTTCATGGAAGCAGGAGATGCTGATCCTTATGGCAACACTTTCCAACAGCCCTACATAGAGTCACTGTCCAATGGCTGAGAAGGAGGGTGTCTACCAACGGTGGCAAATAGGATGCAGTAACTGGTGTAGAGGAGACTGGCTATCTACTCCAACTACTAATCAGGGGCTGGTGGATGCTGGAAACTTACACTGGCCTACTTACATCCGCCTACCTGAGAGACATAGTTAAGCCAACCTAACCCCCGGCATCAAGAGCGCTAGGTCGACGGAAGAATTCTTCCACTGACCTTGCTACTGCCTCTCGGGGAGGTGGGTTAACTACAGTGACAGGAGAACCTGTAGTGAATGTCTATACTGCAGTGTTATGGGGGCTCAGCTGTAGCATTTTAGGTGTAGACACAGCCTAGATTAAAAAACGTTGGCAAAAATAGCTTAAATTGGAGACAAGCTCTTGATTTCCCCTCTTCCCCCCCCCCTCCAATAGTCTGACTGGCTCCATAGATTATTGTATGGGGAATGGTGATTAACCATATCTATAAATGCTGAGGGGGTGGGGGAAGCAGTAGGGGAGCAGTGACTGGATTAGCTTTGGCAACACTTGAGTGAGAAGCTTTTGTCCTCGATTCCAGTCTGCCCTTTGGGTGTGGCTGAGATGCTCATGGTGATAGTGTGGGCTTAGTGCCCTATGCACCTGAGGGCAGAGAGCTACCTTGGCTTCTGTACCGTCCTCTGCATTGCTTCTCTAGCACTGTGCAACTGGAGCCAAAGGCCGGGTCAGTCAAAATGTTCCATTGGGCAAATGGAAAAGCCTCCATCTCAAAAACTGTCCTTGTAAAAGGAGGCTTCAGCTGTTCACATGTGCATTTTAATCAGCCCCTGCGTGTCTGTGCCTGAGCTTTACTAGTCTGCCTACATCCGAGTAGCCAGCGGCCTTCCTCCGGCAGAGCCAATAAACTTCTTCCCAGGCACCGGCTGGAGCAGTTTGAGGAGGGCTTTTGAAAAATGCCTTGTCCTTGTCTACTCCCAGGTTTGGGCTGGTGTAGCTGTTAGCTATGGGTAGGTGCTTACAGCTGTAGTTATAAAGCAGCTGTAGTTAGTACAACCGTATCTTATACTAGCCCCGTGCATGGGCAGGGGCATGAGCTGTACGGTTATAAGGCACCTTTATTCTAGTAAAAAAAACCAGGAGTACTTGTGGCACCTTAAAGACCCCCCATTACAGGGGGTTGTGCTCTTAAAGACTAACAAATTTATTTAAGCATGAGCTTTCGTGAACTACAGCTCACTTCTTCGGATGCATAGAATGGAACACACAGACAGGGGATATTTATACATACAGAGAACATGAAAAGGTGGAAGTATGCATACCAACAGGCAGAGTCTAATCAATTGAGCTATCAGCTAGAGGGAGAAAAAAAACTTTGAATAATTAAGATGGCCCATAGAAGGTGTGAGGAGAACTTAACATAGGGAAATAGAGTCAATTGGTGTAATGACCCAACCATTCCCAGTCTTTGTTTAACCCACAGTTAATAGTATCTAGTTTGCATATTAATTCAAGTTCAGCAGTTTCTCTTTGGAGTCTGTTTTTGAAGTTTTTTTGTTGCAAAATTGCCACCTTCAAGTCTGTCACTGAGTGGTTAGAGAGGTTGAAGTGTTTTTGTTATTCTTTTGCGTAGAGACTGTCGGTTTGGGCCATACATGGCAGAGGGGGGGGCTGGGCACATGATGGCATATATCACGTGGGTAGATGTGCAGGTGGTGAGCAGGCTGATGGTCTGATGTGATGATCTGATGTGATGATGTCCTATGATGGTTGAATGGGATGAGGGGATATGTGGCAGGCTTGGCTTTGTTGCTAGGTTCCTGGGTTAGTTTGTTGTTTGTATGTTGTGTTTTATGGTGTGTATTTTGCAGTGGGTTGGGAGGCTGTCTATCGAGGACTGGCGCTTCCAAGATCTGTCCTGTGAGATCTGGATCTCTGAGGGATCATCTCTAAATCTTGATGTAAATGAGAGGTTTTTAGTTGGGGCTGTAGGTGGCTAGTGGTGTTTTTTTGTTTTTTTTTTTTTTTTGTTCTGTTTGTAGTAGGTGGCTAGGGCTCTCTCTGGCTCTCTGTGGCTGTGTTTTTTTTTTTTTTCAGTCAGTAGGTAGGTATTGTAGAATTGTAGGTGTTTATCTCTGTCTGAGGATTGGGCAAAAATACGGTTGTATCTTAGAGCTTGGCTGTACAATGGATCGTGTGGTGGTGTGTGGATGGAAGCTGAGGCATGTAAGTATAGTATAGCGGCAGTGGGTTTCGTAGTATTTATGTATTTTATGTGACCATCGCTTATTAGCACAGTAGTGTCTAGGAAATGGACCCGCTGTTGGGATAGGGTGAGGGAGATGGTGATGGGGGATTGTTAAAAAATCGGTGGAATCTCGCTTCTTCTTTTCTCAATGTAGCGCAAAGTAGAGTAGGGCGTAGGGAAGTTTAGGAAGCGCGTTGTTCTAAGTCAGCCATAAAGATGTTGGCATACTGAGGGGGGGGGGTGGTACCCACTCAGTCCACTTGAAGGTGGCAATTTTGCAACAAAAAAAACAAAAACAGACTCCAAAGAGAAACTGCTGACTTTGAATTAATATGCAACTAGATACTTAACTAACTGGGGGTTAAAAGAAGACTGGGATGGGTTCTATTTCCCTATGTTAAGTTCTCCTCACACCTTCTATGGGCCGTCTTAATTATCACTTCAAAAAGTTTTTTTCCTCCTGCTAACGATAGCTCATCTCAATTGATTAGACTCTGCCTGTTGGTATGCATACTTCCACCTTTTCATGTTCTCTGTATGTATAAATATCCCCTGTCTGTGTGTTCCATTCTATGCATCCGAAGAAGTGAGCTGTAGCTCACGAAAGCTCATGCTTAAATAAATTTGTTAGTCTTTAAGGTGCCACAAGTACTCCTGGTTTTTTTTGCGGATACAGACTAACACGGCTGCTACTCTGAAACCTTTATTCTAGTATAACTGTGTCCATTACAGGGGGTTGTGCTCTTTGAACTACAGCGCTAGTTAAAGTGATATTATTGTGGGCAGACAAGGCCAAAGGGAGAAAGTACAAGTCCCACTGCTTTGTGCTATTAACTCGCTAGGTGCTTCTAAAAATCCCATGTTTAGTTCACAATAGGCAGGTGTCTGTCAGCCATAGATGCTGATGCTTCAGCCAGGGCTGTAAGTAGCAGAAAGTGCTGTTTTATTTCCCCCATAAACAGATCCACTCCACCAGCCTATACCACCTGCTCTGATTCCCATTTACCAGCAATCCCCCTGCTGTTACTAAAGGTGACACACCATTCAGCCTGTGCTTTACAGCCGGGAGAGGGAGAATGGAGGTGGGTTACTTATTGCCCAGCTTGCATACAGCCACTGGGATAGCACCTAGTGCAGAGTTTGGCTGTCGGCCCAATGAAGGTGCAAACCAGAGTGGCTCTCTCTGCTGTCTCCATTACAGAACGGTGCGGGCAGCGCATTCTGACTGACAACGGCTGTGAACTGTGCCCCTGCCTGCCCAACAACGGCTGTGAACTGTGCCCCTGCCTGCCCTTTGGCCTCCCAGCACAGGCACAGCCCCATTCAGCAGGAGCTCTGCTCCTGTTTCTGGTGGAGGCCATCCTGTGGTGTAATTGCTTTTCCTCAGCATGACTGAGAAAAGGAGACTGCAACGTCTTCGCTGGAAGAAACAGGCTGCTTAATACATTAACAAACACAGTGAAAATCCTAGTGTAGATAAGATGGTCTTAACACACTGGCTGGGGCCATCACCTAGAATTACAAACTCCTCTCTCTGTCCTAGTGAAGACAAGGTCTAAGGCTTTCATCTCAGGTTCTCCTTCCACTTTCACTGTGCTCACCATAGCTCACCAGTGAAGAAGGCTTTATTCCTGCTCTGCCTTCCATGGTCTGCCATAGGCCAGCCCTTGCAGGGGCAGCTAGGTGAAAGGATTAGCTGTTCTCCAGCTGTTCAGAGCAGCTGCACAGCCCCAGTATAAGACACCATGTTAGAGAGTGATGGCAGAATCCTCCTAGAATCCTCCCTTCTCTGTCCTTCCACAAAGAGAACCTTCTGCTGCCGGACTCCCCACGCCTTTCCTTACCCACAGCGCACTACAGTTCAGCCTTTCCGTGCCCTAGTTCCTGCAAAAAAAGGGCAGAGTTACAGAAGCCCCCATAGCACTGCTAAACCAAACTGCAGCCTCCCTCCTCTCAAATCCTCCGTCGCCCTCTCATCTTGCTGCTCCGCTCCTAAGCAGGGCATCCTGTCGTTATACCGCCAGAGGACACTGACCCTGGTGTAATACTAAACAGTGAACTGGGCAACTGATTTAATAATGCTGGTTGTACTGAGCTTTGTGAACGTGCTGGATTCAAAGCCACATGAGTATGTCTACAGTGCAGTGCACCGTAAGCCCAGGCTGGGACTCAGTGTGTCCACACTGGATTGTAAACCTGGGCTTACAATCGCTGGATCCAGGTCTCTGAGTCATGCTAATGTGTCCATACTGCACTACGCAGCCCTTCTGACTTGAGCTGTGTCCACTTTGCAAAATGACAGGGCTTAGACCCAAATCACAGTGCGAGTTGGGCTCTGACCTACTCCCCTAGTATGATCCTAGGTTCTGGATCCTAGGACCTAGGTCCTGAGTGTTTGCTGACCTGGGTCAGACTGACCTGTGTGGGGATGGAAAGAGGGGTTGGGATCAAACCTGAGTCAGAGCCCAGGCTTAGTGTGCAGTGTAGACATACCTCAAGTGGAAGAACTTTAATCAACTAAAATCAATCAATAGACTTCTTAAGTAGTGCAAATGGAGCATGCCTAGGACTGGATCATCCTGGTTGCTGTCAGTAGCTATAACTTGTATCTTTCTGGAGGACTCATGACATTCATGTTGGGGTGGTTGGGCTGTTCCCACTCCCAAGCCTGGTCAGGCAGGAAGGATTGTTCTGTGATGTCAGCACGGCACTGGGTTGGGAGTCAGGTGATTTGGGCTCTAATACCTGCTCTGTCACTGACTTGCTAAGTGGTCTGAAAAAACCACTTGTGACATAAACAAGAGGCACTTCCTTATCTCCCATGAGTAGTAATTCATGTGTGCAAAGGGAAGTGTCTCTGTGCTTTATGCCAAGTTAATTACTCTGCCTGCCCCAGGTGCTGAGTCCTAGCTCAATGAGCATTGAGGGGACTGGGCGGGGAGGTTGTCAAGATCAACAGGTCCTGAACTCTCCTTGCTTCTCCTTAAAGGTCTTCTATCTAGGCTATAGTGCTGGGACTAGGACCATGCCAGCAACAATGCTGTCCTGATCCTGTGATGGGCCTTCATAAAAACAAGGACACTACCAGCTAGTTTCAGAGTAGCAGCCGTGTTAGTCTGTATCCGCAAAAAGAACAGGCGTACTCGTGGCACCTTAGAGACTAACACGTTTATTTGAGCATAAGCTTTTGTGGGCTACAGCCCACTTCATCAAATGCATGTAGTGGAAATACAGTAGGAAAATATATATACACAGAGAACGTGAAACAATGGGTGTTACCATGCACACACTAACGAGAGTGATCAGTCAAGGTGAGCTATTACCAGCAGGAGAAAGAGAGAACGGTTTGTAGTGGTAATGAAAATGGCCCATTTCCAGCAATTGACAAGGAGATGTGAGGAACTGTGGGGGGGGGGGATAAGCATGGGGAAATAGTTTTACTTTGTGTAATGGCCCATCCACTCCCAGTCTTTATTCAAGCCTAATTTAATGGTGTCCAATTTGCAAATTAATTCCAATTCAGCAGTCTCTCGTTGGAGTCTGTTTTTGAAGTTTTTTTGTTGGAGAATTCTGACTTTTAGGTCTGTAATCGAGTGACCAGGGAGATTGAAGTGTTCTCCAACTGATTTTTGAATGTTATAATTCTTGACGTCTGATTTGTGTCCATTTATTCTTTTGTGTAGAGACTGTCTGGTTTGGCCAATGTACATGGCAGAGGGGCATTGCTGGCACATATCACATTGGTAGACGTGCAGGTGAACGAGCCTCTGATGGTGTGGCTGATGTGATTAGGTCCTATGATAGTGTCGCCTGAATATATATGAGGACAGAGTTGGCAACGGGCTTTGTTACAAGGATAGGTTCCTGGGTTAGTGTTTTGTTGTGTGGTTGCTGGTGAGTATTTGCTTCAGGTTTGGGGGCTGTCTGTAAGCAAGGACTGGCCTGTCTCCCAAGATCTGTGAGAGTGGTGGATCATCCTTCAGGATAGGTTGTAGATCCTTGATGATGCACTGGAGAGGTTTTAGTTGGGGGCTGAAGGTGACGGCTAGTGGCGTTCTGTTACAGCTAGTATTATCCCTACCCAAAACCCTGTGGGCTGGCTTGCTCTGTGCACTCCTGATGCCACAAGCTATTGGCCTTGAAGATGCATTTGAACACAGTCTCCTTGAGATGCAGTATGATTTATAACGAAGGGGCAACAGCATCAATCTATTGCCCTAGGGTGCAACCTGAAGCCAGAGCAGTAGATTCTGGCCCAAGTACAATGAATTGTCCCAGTATACGTTGCTAATCTTTTATTAAAGGCAAACAAAACTCTCGCCAGTGCCAATGATGGTTTTGCATAAGTATTCAAAGGGAGGGGAGGGGTGATTTCCCCAGGAAAGGGACTCCAGCGGAGCTGAGGCAGTAGAGATTAGGCATTCCCACAGGTAAGAGTGTGATTTTCCAAAACATTCACAGTTGGCCTAACTCTCTGCTCCCCTGTGAAGCCAAAGGCAAATTGATCAGCCAGCACTGAGTGCTTCAGAAAATCCCCTCCTCAAGCCGTAACAATTTTTAATCATTTCAACCAATTTTGCCCATATGTCTTCCCAAGTGTTGAGTTGTCAATTACACACAGGTCTGAAGTTGCTCTATTTCTCATATCCCCTTATTGTATGGACCTCCACGCCTCTGTGTTGTGTTTTGCAGCCATAGTGATATAAACACTGGCTGCAGCCATTCTAAACAGAGGTGGTTAGTCTCAGCACGTAGGACGCTTTGCTAACGCTGCAGGAAGTTAGACAATAGAGTCTGAACTAATTGTGTCAATGTTCTGCAGAGTTTCAGGAAGGGATTGCTCAGAAATGGTCATTAGCAGAAGAGAAATGGCAATAACAGTATGTCTCGGGGTAGGGAGGGGGTGAGACAGAGAATGTGTTGCTTGCACAGAAAGAGTCGTCACAGGACACTTTTCAAACTAATTGTTGAGAGAAAGAAATAGCCGTGCTCTGTAAATTCCTTTCATTAAGGCTTCTGTACCCCACTCCCTCCTCCAGTCCAACTCCCTCCTCCAGCCCCACTCCACACACCTCTGGTGCTGACCTCCAGCCCCTGAGCACTACCTGAGCATGTACCCTGTCCTTGCACCCAGGAGTGTGACTGTCTTCCGTGGGTGACAAAGGGAAAGAAGGGGCCATGTTGAAATATTGAGTCAAATTCACAGCTGCAGCACGGGTCTACTGTCCAGTCCAGGCCTTCAGATGCCATGGTGAAGAGAATGGATGTCATGGTCTCATATGGCCACCTCCTGCCGTGGACGATGCAGTAGGCCCAGAACCCCCCACTCTCTGTAACAAGAGCCTCCAGTTCCCCTGCTCCTGCTAACTCCCCAGGAGTGATGGTCGTCTGTCTGCTCAAGAGCGGCTGTTGGAACTCAAGAGCCAGAATTGAGTTTCTAGCTGTTTTCTTAGCCATCCAGTGTACGGCATGGGGGTGCGGGAGAGGAAGGGGAGTCCTGCCACACACGGTCTCCCTTGTCCATCATTCAGACCTGCCTCCTGAGCTTTGCCCTCCTGCCTCCACACTGCCGTCCCTCCCCTCGTTCCTCTGTGCAGGTGCCTACGTACACTGGATTCAGGTTTAAGCTGCATTGTCTGTGGATCTGGTAGGAACGTCTCAAACCTCTCTATCAATGGCGTGGGGGCCAGGGAATCCCTAGGGACTTGGTGTCAGCTGGGCGTGCCCTCCTGCTGTAGTTTGCACTAGCAGTTATGTGTTTCACTCGAGAGGCCAGTGTTCCCCTCTTTAAACGCTGCGGTGCTTCTGGGGAGGAAATCGTTAAAGGGGTCAGGGGGACAGGATCCCACCAGGACCAGCAATAGGAGGGAGAGCTCTTCCTCTCTGTGTCACTGCTCTGAGTACAGCCACAGGCCCTTAGCGTCGGGCTGAGATGCAGAACAGCTGCCATTGTCGTGCCAGAGCTTTCAGCCCCGTTCCTACGGGATGTGGGTGTCTGCAGCAAGCTCTGCTGATCCACAGAGCCTGGGTGGCTTGTTGTCAGGGCCTGGTGCAAGGACCCACCTTATTTACTCCCATGTTTGACAGCCATGGTGGCGTGGACTGAACTCTCCTTGAGGGCCAGAGCTGTCTCCTTTGATTGCTAATCAGCTTTGCACTGCCCCCCCCCCATCAGCACGGGAGCACCGCGCCAGCATAAGGCATGAGCCACAGGGTGGGGCTCTGATCAGTTGGGCCCAGGGTGCCTGACGCCGGGGTGAGGGGAGTACCTTGGAAATCTCCAAATAATTGGGCCCCATCCTGCAAACCCCAGTGGAAAGGCCAAGGGCTGGAGCGAGGAGAGGGGCACTGGGGATCAGTATTGAGGTGCCATGGTAGATTGGCGGGGAGAGCTCAGAACTGGAATAATGGGGGAAACTGGAGGGGCGGGGGGCATGGCAGGGCTGTGTGGAAGAAGAAAGCTCAAAACTAACGTCCTTAGATTCATGCAGGCTAAACGAGCCCCTGTGGGTGGAGCGTTGCCTCTCACACCCCACGAGCCCTGGGCCCTTTCCCTGCAGAAGGGGATGGGGGCTGCAGTGTGGGGTGCAGCCGGCCAACAGACTGGGGAGCCCCTTGGGCCTGCTCTCAATCCAGGTGCAGCAGCTGGAGTGGCAGGAAGACAAACAGGCCCTACCCTGCTAAGGCGGAAATCCTCTGCAGGCTTGTGTGTGCTTAGCGTTTCACTCTGTCCCCTGGCAACAGCAGGTGAGCGAGACGAGGGCAGCCCTGCTGAAGCAGATCGCTTAGACAAGAGCTGGGGTTGATCCCTGCAAACAGCCAGCCTTGATGGGCCAGGCTCCAGGGAAAGGGCTGGGGCTGGTCCTGGTTCAGCAGCAGGCCAGGTTGCTGGGATAGTGACCCCCCAGCTGGCCAGGAAGCAGCATGGTCCCCATCACAGGCAGGGGCTGGGAACAGAATCGCAGGGAAAAGCTAGAGAGGCAGAACTCCTGCTGCCCTGATGCGTTGAGCTGGGACAGGGTGGGGGCTCTCTTTGGAGCAGAGTCAGCCGGCTAGGGCGAGCCCCTCGTTCCCTGGGTAGGGCTCTCCAGCAGCGGCGATTATGTATTTTTCCTCATTCCTGCAGACAGCCCGTTGTGCTAGGGGCTGTACACGCACAGAACAGAAAGATGGCTCCTGTGCCAGAGAGCTTTTTCCCTGTAAGCAAGTCCGCCATCTCTCATTCATCTCCTTTCAGGGCAGGGAGGGGGAATGCTGTGGCCCATTCCAGCAGGAGTGTTCTCTCTTCCATGGTGATCCTTTAGCAAAGAGATCGCTGGGGAGCATGTAGCAGACTCCTAATTCAAAAGGCATTGGGGGACACGTGCTTCTGTCTGTGCCTCCTCTCCTCTCCCATGTGGCTGCTTTTATGCTGGTTAAGTCCCACCGTTTGGAGTGGTAGAAGAGAGCCTGACAGCCCTGGCTCCTTAACTCATCAGGGAACTCGCTGCATCCCTTTGGTTTGCAGCCCCTCGTGTTCCCAGGCAGCTACCACAGCCTGTCCGAGGCTGCAGACCAGCAAAGGGCTCCGTGTGGGTGGGGGGGGGGGGAATTTTAAATTGCAAAGCCACTGGAATGTGCAGAGTAAGGTCCAGCTCTGCAGGCTGGCAAGGGTCAAGCTCCCGTCTGCTCCAGCTGCAGGGTCTCCTGCCCAGGCTGTAGGGTAGGGATGGGCACTTAGCAGCTTCGGCTGCAGGTGCAGGAGCACCCGCTGGGAGGGGTGAAGTCTGCTTCACTTGTGTTTTATGGGTGTGAAAAAGCCCCACCGGCTTTTGAATGGCTCAAAAGAAGAAGAAAGGAGCTAATTAGAGGCACTGCCCTCCCTTCCCAGGTGTTCCCTGCCAGCAGCCAGGGGCCCAGCGGTCAAAGTGCCCCAATAGCCAGAATTCCATTGCTGATCTCAGAGAGGAGCGGGAAAGGGGGTGACTGGCACTTGCCTGCTTGCCTTAGCCCTGCCTAGGCTCTCTGTGACCCTCCCACCCCTTCCTCTCTGCCAGTTTGGCCAACCTCCAGGCCCCTTTTAGCTCCTGGGCCTGTGTGTGACCCAGCTTGCCCTGCAGCCACACCTGCAAGAAGAAAACAGCCCTCTCTCCCCACCAGGTCCTTCTCAGGGCCTCCCAGTGTGCCCCTTCTCCCGCTCTTGGCGTGTGAGCTCCTGCCTGGTTCAGGGTTGGGCTTGCAACCCGCACTCAGCACCATGAGGCGCAGGCCTAAGTGGGGGTGGAAGATCAGAGCTAGGCTCTATTCCTGGCCCTGCCATGAACGGGGGGGCTTTCCCCCCACCTAATGGGGTGCAGGGGATGGACGTCTGTGCTGCTGCGGCCTCTCTGGTTGCCATAGGCCAGGGCTTGCGTTTTGTCTGCGCTCGGCTCACTTTCTGGTGCACTGGTGCTTGCACAGCAGGCTGTGGCGCCCTGGGTGGGGCGGGGAGCAGCGGCCCCACCTCTCTGCTTTGCAGCACTGCTGTGGCCCGTCACCCGGCAGGTTTCGAGCTGCTCTGCTCGTCAGCAAGGGCAGGGACGCCAGCTCCGCTCTGGGCCACGGAGGCTGCTGACGATGGCGCTTTCAAGCCCTGCTTCTGGCTGACAGTCTGGGCATGTCTGGGCCGTGGCTCCCTCTCCAGGGCAGGGCTTGGCCTGGCCCTCCTTTCTTCCAGTGCCATCCTGCCCGAGAGCCCCGGGCTCCCATTTATCCCCTCTATTGAAAAGGAGCAGAGAGCTGGGTCAGAAGGCCCCACACTGCCAGTGCCACCAGCAAGGGTGCCTGAGTGCAGCTGACGCTGCTGGCTCACAGGCCTAGGGGGCAGTGGGACAGGGCAGGGACGAGCAGTGTGTTAGGGCCATGGGTGCAGGGGGCGCTGGCACAGCTAGGTTGGCAGGGGCACTGGAATGGCAGGCTGGACTTCATACCACTAGCGCCAACGTTTCCGGCCCCTCGGGTCTCGCTGATCTCTTGTACTGGGGTCGGCAGCTCCTCCTGAAAAGTGACACTCAGCGCGGCCCCTCCCCTTGCAGTGCCCATTTCAGGTGGGCAGGAATATGGCCTCTGCTCCTCTGCTCTCTTCCCACGGGCTCCACAACCCCCGTGTGCCCAGCCCTAGGCGCACCCCCTCTGCTGCACCCTGGTCCCTGGGGCCTTTCCTGTGCGGCTCCCTCTGCCGATTTTGCTTTCTCTGTGCTCGGCTGTGCCCGTGCTGCATTACACAGCTGTTATTCACACGCACGAGGCAGGCCTGGAAAATGCACTCGGGCGCTTCGGTGTTTACATGAATCTCCTGAAGTGCTGACTCAGGCAGGCGGGGAGGGGGAGAGCCGCGCTGCGCTGTAGTAATTCCCCTGCTGTTGAGTTTGTGCTGTGATGGGTGAAGGGCACACAGCGGGAATGTGTGTCTGGCCAGGGAAGGGCACCCAGTGTCCTCTTCATCCCCAGCTTCTCAGCCTTGTCCTCCCTAATCGCTCACGCTGCCTCTGCATTGCCACCCCTCCAGCAGCCCCCGCCAGGCGCTATGGGCATGGACTCTGGCCCGTGCAATGTCCAGTCCTTCATTCTGCTTTGGGGTGACCCAGCTGGTTCTTCATCTGCAGACGGAGGGAGGGAGACTATGAACCCAGCTCCTTCAAATATTTACCAAGTTAGGCGGGTGGGTGCGGAGGCCTTAAATAAGCTGGCAGGAAAGCAGCTGTCAAATGGTTAGCAGGAAAGTCTATGGTGACCATCCTGTGGGATTTAGTGCTACAGGATGCCAGCTAGGCAATGCTCAGGCTGTGAAGCTCCGGGTGTCCTGACATTTGCCAATGTCATGCTTCAGGGTGCAAACTGATCCCCCAGGAGTCAGGAAGGAAATGTCCCTGTGCATGCCAGGTATCCAGGTTGCACTGCATTGCACCATGGCCTGGGTTTTCACTTCCCTCTGAAGTAGGTGGTGCTAGCAGTGCCGGTGGGGCACTGGCTGGGTCAGTGGTCTCATCTAATACAGCCAAAGCAGCATAGCTCAGTAGGTGGGTCTGTGCCTCCTGCACAGCAGAAGCTGGGCCCCCATAGCTCTGTCCCTTGTGGGTGGGGGGTCAGGGTACATTCTCTCAGGCAGGGCTGGTTTGCTCCTGGCGACAGCTGGGTGCCCCGGGAATCATCTACAGAGAAGGCACTGGGGTGGGTCCTGGCTGGCAGAGGCCTACGCAGGGGGATTCCCGCGAGGGAAGCAAGGGGCTTTGGTTCATCTGCCTCTCTGCCATCCTTTCCTGTGCCTGGGAGCGAGCGGGCTCTGACATGTGTGTCTGATGGGGGTGACTGGGCCAGAGTGGGAGCGCAACCGAGGCTAATTACAGCCACAGTGTCCTTCACCCATTAGCAACTGTAATTAGCAGCTGTTCTGCTTCCCCCTAGAACGCAGCAGTGAGGTGGGCCCCGCGGCTAGGCTGGAACAAGCTCCTTGTTTCTGAGCGGTGCCTGAGGACAGAGGAGGGCACTGGCCGCATCCTGAAGAGTGTGCTGGGCCAAGCCTCCTTTGAGCTGACAAGCTGGGGCTTGAGCCAACCCTGCTACCTCTCCCCTGGGGAGCCAGGGTCACATGGCTGCCCCGGCCCAGGTTCAGCGTCTCCTGAAACGGCCATAAGTCACACAGGGAAATGCGACCTATCAAGGCCTCTCTGAGCCAGCCCTGCTCGGTCACTGCAGGAGTATCTGCTCCAGTGCACTGGCAGCAGTTGTATCATCCCCCTGGAACAGTGTGAGCCCACTGCTGTGGCATAGAATCCAAGGACCAAACGCCCTGTCCCCATAACACTGGACACGGACTGGCTCCCTTGTTGGAAGTCATGGCAGAGAGGCCAAGGACTGTCTGAGCCAGAAGGGTCCCTCCAGCTCAGTGTTATTACTCATGCTGAAGGTGTTTAGGCTCCTGGACTCTCAGCCAGCTTGTCCCACCAGCAGGAACTCCAGGTCTACAAATACTGAGCACAAATGAGATGGGGGGGGGGGGGCTCTGCCTCTAGCTACAGATGTGCTTATTTGTTCTAATTAGGTCTGCAAAAGCATGTGTGCTGAGCAGGTGGCTGTCTCCAGCTCAGGGCTGGAAGCTGAGCAGACCCCGGGCCCCGTGCTCCAAAGCACAGCGGGGTGTGCAGGGGTTGGCCCTTGGAGCAGGCAAGTGGATCTCGCTGCACAGGAGCTGGGAGCTGGAGCAGCCATGAGGACTTGGGCTGGCCCAGTGCCTTCCTGACCCCCACCGGGCCAAACAATGAACCACCCGCTTCAAAATAACGCATGACCCTGACTCCAGGTGACACTAGAGCTGTTGTACTGGCAAGGGCGGCTCTAGGGATTTTGCCGCCCCAAGCACGGCAGGCAGGCAGGCTGCCTTCCGCGGCTTGCCTGCGGAGGGTCCGCTGGTCCCCGCGGCTTCGGCGGCCCTCCCGCAGGCTGCCTGTGGGAGGTCTGGCGCTGTCTGCCGCCCTCGTGGCGCCGGCAGAGTGCCCCCCGGGGCTTGCCGTCCCAAGCACGTGCTTGGCGTGCTGGGGCCTGGAGCCACCCCTCTGTATTGGCATGTTGCCCAGCAGGTGCTGGATGGTGAAATGGGGAGCTGATGGTGCTTCCTGGGCCATCGCACGGAGAGACTGAGCTGTATGTAAGGGTAATTCATTGGTGAGTGTGAGTTTCAGGGCCCCCTCTGGGCCGATCCATGGAGGATCTGGGTTGGTGACGTCCCACAGCTACAATGCTTTAGCGTTGTGCTTTTAGCTCAGGAGGTCCATGGTTCAGTGCCGGCATGGCAGCTAAGATGGCAGCCAACACATAAGCACAAGGCGAGTGCTGCTCAGACGGGATCCTGTCTGCGTCTGAGGGAGGCGACTGTTGGACTGTGCAGGGGTGGATGCTGCTGAGGTGAAGATGCTGTGTGACTGGGCCTGAAGGGTGCAGAGTCTGTGGTGGAAGCACAGGGTAGAGGTTAAACCCAGGGACTGTGGGTTCTGTTTTCAGGCCCTATTCCTGCCCCGGCAGACTTCCTGGGGGACCCTTGGACAAAGCACTTACTCACTCTGTACCTCAGTTTCCCCAACCACAAAGTGAGGACCAGGGGAGTGGGTGCTCCTGGCTGGAGCTGAGCCCCGCGGCTGCCTGAGAGCTGGACTCCAGGGGCGTGGGCAGAGCTCAGCCATGTACACTCTCCTGGCACAGACCCAGCGGCAGAACCACGGCTCTGCTCCCCTCTGGCAGCACGAGCAGCTGATGACGGCCGGACTCACCAACACAAGTTGCTCTCCTGGGACATGACTCCTTCCCCTTCCCCTTGGCACCAGATAAAAGCACGGAGGCCTCTGCTCCCGCCCGTGGAGTGGCGCAGCACGTGGGAGGTAGCCTCTCTTGGGCCCCGGACGCCAACGCAGGACAAGGGGGATTAGTTTTAAGCTGATTTCTGCCACCTGTTTGGGAAGCGCTGACACTGAGGAGATGCTTCACGTCATTCTGCAGTCTCCCCCTCTGCTGGCAAGTCACATGGTGCCAGCATGCGCCCGGGGTGGGGGTGGAATTAGCGTGGCAGTGTCAGAGCAGAGAGGGAGTGGGGGAGGAGAAGGGAGTCCCAGCACGGTCCCTCTGCTTCCCCAGACAGACCTGATGGGCCCGTCCCAGCATGGATCAACCCCGTTACAAAAAGCCTGGCCAGGGTGGTGGCAGGTTTTGGAGAAGGGCACAGTGAAGGCCAAAGAGACGCTGCCCCTTCTCATCAGAACCCAGTTCAGCCCTCTGGTGCGGTGCTACCCACCAAACTCTGAACCACTCGTCACCCTGGAGTGGGAGCCCCCTGCCTTGTCCTGCTAGTTGATGGGCTTTCCTCAAGACACTACAGGGTACCCAGCATCAAGCCCAGAGCTGTGGGAAGTTGGGTGAGGGGCAATCTTCCTCCTGCTGTTGAACGGGGTGGCACAGGGAACAGCTGGCCTCTTGCCATCAGCCAACCGGATGTGAGGGGATGAGAGAGAACATATTAATTCCTGCCATCATCAGCCTCCCTATGGCCCCGAATGGCACAATCAGATCTCTCCGCCACACTTGCACTCAGGTCTGATTGGAAATTGACTGTCCACACCGGCTGTGCAAATAACAGCTCCAACTCCTTCTCTTTGACAGCTGTCTCCATGCTTGCCTCATGCAGTCAGGGACACAGCCGGAAAGCTCCTTCCTGCACCCTGGGACCCTGCCTCCTGCCCCTCTCCATCAGGGCCACATGCACTGTGCTGCTCCAGGTGCTGTTCAGTGGGACTCAGGAGGCCCTCTCTGCATTTACTCCCCAGTCACTGCTGTGGTGTCTGAACACCCCTCCCGCCTGCCTGGGGGCTGCTGGAGGAAATAGCGTTGTGCCAAGGGCCTTGGGATCATCCACTGGGGACAGGCGGAAAACTCCCATTTGACAAACATGACGACTTGTTTTGATTTCTTGCCATGAAGAATTATCAAAGGACTCCTGCTCTGCTCGGAGTCCCTCTGGTCAGCTGCTCTTTGATCTTCTCACCCTACAATCTGCTCTTCAACCCCCGGCCCATTTCCGGGACCCCTGAGTATTGCTGTAAGCACAGCTTATCACAAGTGTTGCTGGGAGGATTTTCATCTCTGCCAGTATCCCCTGGAGGATAAACCTTCATTATATGTATCCCCTGGAGCAAGTTCTAGCCCAGACGTATTTTTGAAGGTATCATTATTTATTGCGTACAATTTTTTTTCCAATTAGGCAGAATTTCTGCAATACCCATTCTCCCCACCAAAAAACCCTTTTGATCTCTGTATAATTGGACAATATGTATAAAATCCAACTATAAACTGTATAATAGATCCATTATCCATCCGGAGCATTTCCTCCATTGCTTTCCTGGAGTTCACCCTCTCTCTGGTCCTTTCTGCTCCCGATGTGTTTTGTCCTTGCCACGTCTCCTTGCTGGGTCTAGGGCCTGAAGCCACTGTCAGGGTCTGCTTTCTCTTGGGCAATGTGAATTTCTTTGGAAATGTGCCTGAAGAGAAACAGACAAGCTCCTCTTGGAGCAGATGTCTCCTGTACCCGCCAAATCACATCTTAACAAGGTGCCACAAGGAAGAGCATGAGCTGTAACCATTCACACTGGCTGCTACATTGGCTAGCTTCCATTTCAGAGATCATCCTTAGGCAAGCAATTCCTGACTCACCCACATTTTGCACAGGAACAGGTTTTGCGGGTATCCTGGGTCTCTGTAACAGCATAAATACCAAATGGGGAGACCTAGATGCTATGCCAAACCCTGCTTCCGTGCAGCCAGTGTCCCACAAAAACCTACCCTCGTGTGCTAAGTTGGCATCCCCTCTTGCCACTGCCCTGCTGCCCAGAATGCAGCCTTTAATTCCTAACCAGGAGGAACTGCTCTCCCCATTATGATTCAACTCCAGCTGCAAAGAGCCAGCTGGCCAGCCCATAATGCAGGCATGGCCTCATTCTGGAAACCTGGCCATGACTCATCTTGCAGAACTGGTAGGTATCTGCTGAGTCACCACCATCCTAGCCCATGAATGGCATGTTCAGATAGCAGCCTCCAAAGGGCCGGCAGAAGGCTGGTAGCTGGGGCACTAACTGATATGCTATGAATTTGCATTCTCATATGGTTTCCCTTTTGTGTGTGCGTGTCAGAATTCACAGCAGCAGAGTGATTGTAATGACAGCAGCTTTTCAGGAAACTTGGGGCGCAGAGACCAAAATCTGACCAACAAGGGGAGGTTCTGTGAGGTATCAGATCTAAGGAGTTTTCATATGGATCTGTGGATTCAAGCTGGATCTGGGATGCCCTGGGAAATCCAGCTGATTTCCAGAAATTGCAGAAGCTTCACTTTGCTGTGTGAGGGGAGCGCGATACATAAATGAGACCCCTGCCCCCCCACAGCCCACCTGCCTTGGTAAAATGGCCAAAAGGAGGGGGTACTTTCTGGCTGGTTCTAGCACAGATTTCATGAGGTTCCCCCCTGGCTCTCATGGGCCACCCCAGCTTGTGCTGCTGTGATCTTACACACTGACAGGGGCGGCTCTAGGTATTTTGCCGCCCCAAGCATGGCAGGCAGGCTGCCTTCGGCGGCTTGCCTGTGGGAGGTCCCCGGGCCTGCGGATTCGGTGGCACGCCTGCGGGAGGTCCGTCGAAGCCGCGGGACCAGCGGATCCTCCGAACGCAACTTGCCTGCCGCCCTCGCGGCGACCGGCAGAGCGCCCCCCGTGGCTTGCCGCCCCAGGCACGCGCTTGGCGTGCTGGGGCCTGGAGCCGCCCCTGCACACTGAGCAGGGCTGAGCTAAGCTCTGGTAGCATCTGGGAGGGAGACCTTCAAGGGAGGATGGAGGTGGTGCTGGAAGTGGTGAGGGTGACTGGGGAGGTGGCTCCCTTTCTTCTGCATCAATACGGAAGCAACGCCCCAGTGTATCGTGCGTCAGTGAGTGCTGGGCTGGTGGGGCAGCTTTGGGGCAAGGGGATGTAAAGCAGACCCTACTGAAGTTAGAAAAGATCCCACGGCACGGCCTGTAAGAGCAGCGATATTAGGCCTGGTGGCCTAGGCAGGAGGGAATTACCTCTCTGAAGCCCCCCAGCAATTTCAGCTGGATACAGTGTTCTTTTCCTAACCAGTTAGCTACTGTTTGGTGCTGAAGAGCTGATGTCTTTCACCCAGCTGGTGATGGTTGACATGGTCCTAGGGTGACCAGATGTCCTGATTTTATAGGGACAGTCCCGATTTTTGAATTTTTTTCTTATATAGGCTCCTGTTACTCTCCACCCCCTGTCCTGATTTTTCACATTTGCTGTCTGGTCACCCTACATGGTCCTTATTCGTTTCCTGGAACTTTGTTAATGTATGAAGTGGGCTTTATGGAAGCTGCTGTGGAGAGGCAAAGGATGATGATGATGATGATGGAAGAACCACCAGGAGTTTCATAGGAACTTACCACCATGTTGTTAACTTTTGTAATTTTATCACACGTTTCATGCTATTCGGTGCTTTTCTTAAAGCCCCAGCTCCTGGAATCAGGGGACCACATGAGGACCTCAGCTTTCATTTAAAAAAATAGCAGGTTTCTCACCCTCATTATTGCAAAGAAAAGCGTGAAAATGTGAGGCTAAAGGCTAACGCCAAATAAAAAGAACCCCAAACGGTATTCGTTTTTTAAAACTCTCCTGATTTATTTAATGCTTGAGACTGGCAGTACTGTTATCATGTTTCACTTTGCTGCCTATCTTAGCTACTTATACAGCCCACATCACCATAGGGCCTGAGCCCCTCACAGTCTTTATGTATTTATCCATCCAACACCTCTGGGAGGTAGGGCAGTGCTATTATCCCACAGAGAAGCTAAGTCATTTCAACAAAGGGAAGGGAACATGGGTTTCTAAGTCAAAGGCCAGTCCCCCAACCCTTGGACCATTTGTTGTAGGGGATCCCGCTGCAACAGGTCTGTCTGAGCCCCACCACACCTGCAAACGCTGCTGGCAGCTGTTTGATTTGTTCTCTTGGCTCCTCTGCCCCAGCCTCCTTTTCCAGGTCTCGGTGGGTCATGTCCCACCTGTTGAGGGTCAGGAGGGGGTGCGACCCTCGGAGTGCTGAGTGGGGGGAAGTCCGGCAAACAGGGGAATCAGAAGAGGGGGTGCTGTGATCTGGGCATTTCACTCTAGCGCTTCCTTCAGGGGAGTCGTGGGCCCTTCCTTTGCAGTTAGGATTAGAAGTAGCCTTGTCGTAAGGCCTAAGGCCTTCAATCATGTCTCAGATGGACCCTGCAGCCAGGGTTTGCCATCTCCCCTGGTGACTGTCTCTGGCTGTTGACAAAATCCCATCTGTGGCAAACAAATGGGCAGCCCAGGCTGGGACGTCCCGAAACACTTCTCTGAGGATTTGTAGGATGCATGAAAGTGAAAGCTACCAACTCCTGTTAGGCCTAGATGTGGGCAGCTTGTACTGTCCCACACCTGGCTCCCTCCCAAGCCCCCTCCATCTTGGTGTGCCTGGCAGTGTCAGCTCAAAATGGATGGAGGCAAATGTTCACCAGAGACGGTGTTGAGACGCCACCAAATTCAACACATGGGTGACTGGAGGCACAACCAGAGCTTAGAGCCGATCTGGACTTTCCCACAGTCTGGGGGTGTTTGAATCAGGGGCTTGGGGCCATCTCTACTTGTGACCACACCCGAATGGGAAGCCTCGTGCATTAATCCACTCTGTTAATCCATCATCACCTGCTGAGGATCAATGAGCATCTAAAGAGGCACCTTGCTGCCACATCCATCCCACTGAAACAGGATCTAACTGAATAGCCTTGGGGAAGGCTCCAAGGAGGGACAAGCTGCAGAAGCCGTCCCCGTTCTCCATCAGGGTTTGTACTAGAGTGGTTCCACTGTCTCCGACCCTTGTGATTTTATTGACAGTCTCATGCTATTTGGTGTTTTTCTTGCAGCCTCAGCTCCTGGAATTATGTGATTATGTGGGAATCTCAGCTTTAAAAAAGAAAAGGAAGTTTCTAGCCCTCGTGGTAGGATGACCAGATGTCCTGATTTTATAGAGACAGTCCCAATTTTGGGGGCTTTTTCTTATATAGGCACCTATTACCTCCCACCCCCTGTCCCACCCCCAAGTGCAGTCTAGCAGTTCAGAACCAGAAGGCAAAGAAAAATCCCCCTCTGTATTTTTTCTAAACCAGTCTCATGATTTCTGGGAGCCTGGCTCCTGTTCTTCCAGTGCTTGGGGTTGGCAGTACAGCGATCCCCAGCGTCCGAAGCCCCTTCTGTGCAGCCCAGGTGCTCTCTGCACAGGTGAACACTTCCACCAGTACTGAAGGCATTTCTTTGACTTTGCCTTCTCTAATAGAAACACACAGCAACAGGGATATTTAACAACAACAAACCTTCCAGAGCAAGACACTCCACACCACCTGCAGCTCCCTCCAGGGAGAGGCAGAGAGAACAAACAACACGTGACAGATGTGGGGTTGTGTTGCTCAGATGCAACGGTGATAAGCACAGTATAATAACCCATGGAGAATAGATTAGAAGGCCCTGCATGGGCTCAGACACCAAATACTCCTCCCAGAACTCCAGGAAAACAATCAGCTGGAAAGAACCCAGGTTGGGGTGATTGGGAATAAGGCTGGAGGGGCCGGGCTGCCAGTGTGATGAAGTCAGTGTCTTCACGTCCCCTTTGAAATGCGCCCCTGGGAATACAGGGAATCAGCCCTGCTGGTGCAGCCCCCTGCGGACCTGCAGTTGCTCTGGGGCTTAGGAGGAGGCAGTTGGCTCCACCTAGCTACTACCATTATCTGTCTGCAGTGCAGCATCCCTGGAAGGTTTCATTAACTCTGCAAAGTCGCTACAGTGGCAGCAGCTGGGCTGCACCCAGTGGGGAACTGGAGCCTGGAAGAGAGATGCACATACCTTGAGAAGGAGCTGCAGCCATTAAAGCAAAGGCTGAGGTAGCCTCAGGGCCAACATTTAAGGATGTGAGCGTCAGGCTTGCAGCATCCAGCCTGGCTGGAATCTCAGATTCAAACCCCAGTTGTGGCCTCCGAGCCCTTCTTCCTTCCGAGGGAGAGGAGTCCCTTGCGGATCACTGTGTCGGGTCTGTCAGATCTGACCTTGGCCTCTAAGCTCCTGTCTCCTTGACATGGACAGAAAAGCTCCCCTGGCACGTCTTGTAACGGCAGGGGTTTGACTAGCACCCTGGGCCAAAGCTTAGTCTTCCACCTCAAAAGGAAGGAGGATTTTGTGGCTAAAGCAAGGCCTGGGAGGCAAGAGACAATTTCATTGTGTCGGTCACATAGGCACCCTTTCTGCCTCAGTTTCCCCATCAGCAAAAAGATCTATGCTCCTTCCCACCCTCCAAGGGCTGCCGGGAGGCTATATTAACTAAGGTTTATAAAGCAGGTTGTGAGCTTGAGGTGGAAGGTGCAGTAGAAGCACAAAATATCATCTAGTATTGCCTGCAGGACGCCTGGTTTCCATCCGCCACCCCAGAGACAGCTGCATTTTAACGGTGCTATAATAATGTAGACAGTTTGCATTGTCTGGAGCATCCCACGGGGTGAAAGCTGCTGTTCAAATGGAAACATCCCTTTATTTTATTCAAGGGGCATAGATGGAGGCTTCCCTACAAATGCTGGGGCAGCCGGTTTACTAGCAGGGCTCGGGGCCTGCTGCAGATTTGCGTGGTCCCTGGCCCTAACACTCCATTGTTCAGATCCTGTGGGTGCAGAGGCGGGGGGCAAGGCGGGTGGGGGAACGCGACACTAGCTTGGGACTCTCCTTATGCTGTGGCTAGGCCCTGGTGACCATTTCCACAATTTGCAGGCCCAGGATGGTGTCATGGGGCCTTAGTGCTGCAGAGAGTCCTGGCCTAGGGCCTGCACTGCTACAGCAGAGCTGATCAGGAAGTTTTTGGACAAAATATTGTGGGGGGGTTTGCTGAAAACGCTGACAAGGTGAAAACAAAGCTTTGTGGAAAGGGGCGTTTGGAATGTCCCAACTAAAAAAACAAAAAATCAAAAAACAAGTTTTGCCATTGTCAAAACATCCCATCGAGATGTTTTTCTAAATGAGGTTTGTTTCTCTGGCTCGGGATGACGTCCCCTTTTGAAGTGAAACACTTTATACCAAAAGAAAGGTTTTAAATGGTTGAAATTGATGCCAACCTTTTGGATGAGCCCAAACTGACATTTTCCCCCAGGTTTTCGGCTTTCAACATTTTCAGGCGTGTGACTGTTTGCCCAGTTCTGAGACGGGAACAGTTTTTTGAAATCGCAAGAATTGTCCCAGGATAGAAAACCTCTCCCTGCCAGCAGCCCCGCTCCGAAGTGAGGGCATTTCATCTCGGGAAGTGCAGCGTTGTGTTTGGGGCTGGGGCCAGGGAGGATGGCTCAGGGGTGGCCTCTCCAGGACTAGCCTGTGCCATGTTGCTCCGGGGGTGGGAGCCCATACTGGTCGCTGGATTTCCCTGCCCAGCCCCTTTCAGCAGCAGGGTTCACCTTCAGGATGAAGTGGATCAAACGCAAAAGCTCAAGGGTTTGGTTCCCGCTCAGGCAGTGGCAGGTTAGCAGGGGGGCAGTCAGTGGGTCCTCCTGTGGTGGGGAGGGAGGCCGGTGCAGTTTGGGGGGGGCTTTCGGCACACAGGAGACTTTGGGGGCCCTCTGTTAATACATGGTCTCTGTGCGGGACAATTCTGCTGATCCCACCCTTGCCCTGGCTCAAGGTACCCGGGTCTCTACCAACTTACAAGCTGATAGTGCCCCAGACTCCATATCACAGCCATTCCCACCCGTGGAAGCAGCATTCTTCCACCTCCATCGGACACGAGTCCATCCCCTGGAGGGCAGGACGTGGTGGGGCAGGGCCATTTTGCCACATCACCGCACGGCAGCAGATTCCTAATTCACCTGGCAGGTGCTGCTCCCCTGGTTCCTAGGGGTGGCACGGAGGCACATGCTGCCTATCCCCCTCTGAGGGAGGGGTGTGCTGGGGCAGGCTGGGCTCCAGCTCCGCTGCTGACTCCAGCTCCTTCTGGATGCAATGGGGCAGCCCCAGACTACTCATCAAGGCAGCTTTTCTAATGTGTACTGCCCCTCCCAGCCCTATTGGAAACTATTCTCTGGGACTGGGAGCCCGCTGGGGTCAGGGGAGCTGTGGCAGCAGGGATGGGTATGACTGTGCAGGGGACTGTGACCGTGTCTTTGTGTGTGTATGTGGGGGCAGCTCTGAGCACACGGATGGCGCTTACAGTGACGCAGCCGGCGTGGGAGAGAAGCTAACGCCCTGCTCTCCCCGTGGGGCAGCCCAGCTCTGGTGAGACGCAGGCCCCGGTGTGGTGAGACAGAGAATGGCACCGGGCTGTGTCTGGTACCTGCAACACAGATAGCAGGGGGAGGGAGAGAGCCAGCAAAGCAGCGGGGGAGGCAGGGCTGGCGAATTCTGCCAAGAAAAGGTGCAGGCTGCAGGAGTTTGTTCCCCTGCCCTGTCCTGTGCCAGCCCTGCAGAAACCCTTCCTGGGGTGTGTCCTGCCTGTGCTGGGCAGAGCTGAGTCAGCAGCCAAGAGGCTTTGATCTCCACTAACCTTGGGATGGCTGACGTGTGCGCCTGCCAAGTGGAGGCTCAGGGTTGTTCTGTACTGTGTGTGGGTGAGAGAGACAGAGAGAGGAGGCACTAGTGTGAGCATGTGATGTGCGCAGATCCCTTGTGTGTGGTATTGGGAGGGTATCAGTGTGTGAGTTCACGGTTGTGTTGCTGTGAGTGTCTGTGAGGGGCAGCTGCTGTCAGTGGGAGCCCTTGGAGGCGTGACTGGAGCCTTACACTGCTGGGAGCTGGGGATTGGTGCCAGGTGGTTGGGTTTTGGGTGGACTTGCAGGATTTGACCACAGAAGCTGGAGGAAATGCATTGCTCACCAGCTGTAGCAGGCAGCTATGAGCCAGCGAGAAAGTCCTGGAGCAAGAGATGGATCATCCAGACTCCCTCGCTGCCCCCTGTGACAGGCAATAGCCAGGGAGAGCCAAGCAGTCAGAGCTTAGATGAGCAGGGCAGAAAACAAACCACTTGGGGCATGGAGAAGGCCTGTCCCTTGGCATGATATGTCTGGGCGGAGGCAGGTGTGTGTGGGGAACAGAGCCTGGGGAAGCCCAAGAGACCACTAGCTAACTCCTGCTAAGGTCCTTCCTCCTGCTTCAGGCCCCACTCAGGCAAAGGCCCCTGTTGACCTCAGCACGCCAATATTCGGGGCTTTGAGGGTTGTTTCTGTTAGGAGAAGAAACTGATCGTGGAGTCAGGTATCTGTGATGCAATCCTGTTTATTTTCAAAGAACGCACAAAGTCCCGTTTCTGTGAACACAGGAGCAATCAAGCAGCAGGAAGAAGTTTCTCTGCTCTCAGTTTCAAGCCTCTTTCAGCCAGCACTCTGCCCAAAAGCTCTCTCACTCTCATATTTTCACAGGGCCACACTTGAGTGCTCATTCCATCTCCTTGGCTTTCAGCTGCTTTTCTATCAGGTTCTCTGGTGTTTCTGCTGCTTCTCCCCCACCTTCCACCACCCCACAGTTGCAGCTAAATCAGTCCTCCATCCTCATGGGGACTATGGTTTTTATCAGACTCCTAGGAAGTCTCTTGGACTGCACAGTCCAACCACCATCCAGGCTTGCATGTGTTCTAGTCCTTGGCCGGTGGTGTTCTTTTGCTTCAGCTGTCAATATGCAATGGAGCATTTAATCATTCCCTCTCTCAGTTTGAATGAAAGGCAGTTCTCAGACACACCCTTGACCCCATGCTCAGGCTCCAATTCATCCCCGGGCCTGGGATGAGCCCAGCACAGGCATTGTGTTTTGTACCATCTTTGTGCCTCCCTCAGGGCCAGCTCTAGACCCCAGCGCGCCAAGTGCGCGCTTGGGGCGGCGTCCCGCGGGGGGGCGGCAGGCGGTTCCGGTGGACCTCCCGCAGGCATGCCTGCGGAGGGTCCGCTGGTCCCGCGGCTCTGGTGGACCTCCCGCAGACGTGCCTGCGGGAGGTCCACCGGAGCCGTGGGACCAGCGGACACTCCGCAGGCACGTCTGCAGGAGGTCCACCGGAGCCGCGGGACCAGCGACCGCCAGAGCGCCCCCCGCGGCGTGCCGCCGTGCTTGGGGCAGCGGAAATCCTAGAGCTGCCCCTGGCTTCCCTTATGCTGGGGCTGAAGGGAGGCATCTCAGGCCCTGGAGCTGGTTAGAGCATGGGTATCCCCAACCCATGTCTAGCTGCCGACGATCTCTGTGGACCACTGCAGTAGCTAAGCCCTGGTCTACACCTAAACTTTAGATTGACCCAGCCACATTGCTCAGGGGTGTGAGCGGTTACACTGACCTAACACTGGTCTGGACATAGCTGGGGCGATGGAAGAGTCCTTCCGTCAACCTAGCTCCTGCCGCTCCGGGAGGTGGATTAATTACAGCAACAGAAAAATCCCTTTCTGTCAATGCTGGAGGTGTCCACACAACAGCTGTAGAGCCCGTAGTGCAGACACACCCTATGACAAGCAGGGGCGATGTCCTGCTTGGAGCCCTTTACCCAAGGCTGTTCCCCATCATGCGCCCTAAGCAGCAGGCTCCTGGGCCACCGTCAGGGCCATGCCCCAAAGGCCCCTATACTTTCTGCCACGACCTGTGTCTGTCGCTCTCAAACACCCCCCCACACACACACTCAGACCCAACACCCACCTATGCCTCCAGTCCCTGACCACTCACCCCCAGCCCCTCGCTCTGCTGCTTCCCAGGGAAGCCAGTGGTGCATGGTGGCTGAGATTCAGGGCTATTCTTAGCCTGTCACTTGTATCCCCTGACAGACAGTAACAGGAACCAGGAGCCCCTCCCATTCTGCTTCCCTTCAGCTGCTTCCCAGGTCACAACAACTATCAGATCCACTCTGGGCCGGGAAGGGCCATTGAATGGGGAATTTCGTGCTGCGGGGCAGGCAGGTGCTGTGAGCACCGAGACGCATGGGCACTGGGTTGTGCTGGGCGGGTGCACCAAGGGGCCTGCACGCACCATGTATTCCTGGGGGTGGAAGCATGGAGGGGCCCACTGGGGCAGGAAGCACCGAGATAGCCCAGCAGGGGTCACCCAGCTAGCCCACGCTCCATCCCCGTGCTGTGAGCCCTGCAAAGCTAACTCTTTATGCGCCAACTAGGCCCGGGGCCCGATGGTGAAGGAAACCTGCCAGGCGGTGCCCAGAGCAGCTGGCAGTGCTCATAGAGAGGGCAGGTTCCCCTCCCCCGAGTGGGGCTGGCGGCTGGCTGGGATCTGCTTGGCGGTGATGGCTGATACGGTACTCATGGGGCACCCCATCCCTGCCAAAGTGCAACCCACCGCGCTGCTCGCCCTGCAGCAGCCTGGAAGGGGGAGGGCAGGGAGGGGAGGCACTGACCACCACCTAGGTGAAGCGAACGAGCCATGGGCAAGGCCCGGCAGCCAAGGGCTGTGTCCGGGAAGGGGCTGGCCAGCTGGCGCTAGCCCTGGGTATGTGCCTGAGCATGGGCCCCGGGAATCAGTGCAGCTGGTGCAGGGCGATGCCTGGCTCTGAGGGCCTTGCTGAGGAAGCATTTCCTGGCCATGAATCACCTGGAAATGCTCCCTGGGCACCGCCCCGTCCCCAGTGAGTCAGGGATCAGCCTGGTGGGCGTAAGGAGATTAGAGAGCCTCGTTCAGTCTTGCTGACCCCCTCTGGTGGGGGAAGGCAGGCAGCATGAGGCACTAGGCCTTCTGCAGCACCCATGGCCAGCTGGGGTGGGTGTGGGTGGCCAGACAGCACTGGGACCCCCTTCCCATACACTGATCCAGAACCTCTCTGCTGTCCCCCCCCCCCTCCCAGTGTTCGTTGTCCAGGTGTAAAGAGCCAGCTGGCAAAGCCTATGCCCGTGTGGGAGACACCAGGGCTCAGCTGCCTGTGCTTGTTGCCTGATGCTGGCAGGGAGTCTGGCTTGGCTCGGCTCCGAGGGAGCTGGCAACAGGGATCCCTCTGTGACCATTTCCGGTACAACTTGGGGGAAAGGGGAGCTCGCTGTGCCCCGCACCCTTCACACCTGGGACTGTCCCAAGGAAATTCCCTCTGTGGCCCCTGGCCATGCTGCTGGTGCTGCAGTGCTGAGCCATGCAGGCGGAGCGGGGCTGGGCTGGGCTCCCTGCCTGGTTCACCCATAGCTGGGGGGGCTAGTGACATAGACGTGTTGCTTGCAGCTCCTCTGCGTCAGTGTGAAGCCTCACCCCAGCCTGCTCCAGCCAATAGCTCTGGGCTGGCAGCTCCACAGCAGCGACTCCAATCCTCACCCTACAGTGCGACACAGCCCAGGGGTGAGGTGGCAGAGATTTGCTGTGTGTTACTCACTTCAATGTAGTGCAGAGTCTGCCTCTCCAGCAGCCAGGCAACAGCCGCACCAGGCCGTGGGGGTCAAGGAGCCAAGGGGAGCATGAGGATGGGGGTTCAGGAAGAGCATAGGGAGCTGAGTTAGGTGCCAGCCGGGGATGGCATCACAGAGCTTTGAAGGTGTGGATGGGAAGCCAGGGACTAGGGGATTCAGCCAGCACACGAGAAGGATCCTTGCCAGCTGTTTGGGGGGCTCTGGCGTGTTGGTTGGCAGGAACGGGGGATCCCAATGGACTTGGCAGACTGGAACGTGGGTCTGCCCCGGTCACTCCTTCACCTGAACTGAAATGGCTCGGACTGACCTGTCCGTGCACCCATCCCTGAAAGCTGCTGCTGCATGAGCCTTCTCCCCTTGGCAGGAATGGGCCTGGGCTGAGTGTCCCTCCTTGTCCCACTCTCCAGCATGCCTCTCCCTCCTTCCCTCAGACCAAGTTCAGCTCAGACCAGTGGCGGCTTTTCACACAGGGTCCTGCCTTCACCCAGGCTCCTAGACATGCCAGGTGAAGCCAGGTGAGTGGCCCAAAGGACATGAGGGCCTGGGACCCCCTGGGATCTGACACTTACTGGCTGGCTGGAGATGGGGGTGGGTCTCCAGAGAGAGGGCCTGTGAGGGAGTGGAAGATGCTGCTGATGGCTGCTCATCCCAGAGCTGCGAAGCCGGTTGTTGTGCTGTCATTCAGGGGGTTATTCTGGCAGCACTTGATGGCTTTTCCTTATTAGAGGGAGAACATGGGTGCTGGGGAGCTGGGTCCAGGAGTAACCACGGACTAGGGGGCTGTGCAGGGGGGATCGGGGTTGTTCAGTGGGAGCTCAGAAAGCACCGTTGATACGTGTTTCACATGCACCAGCATATTTGCATGCAATGAGGCCCTTCAAGCCGGACCTTCAGCCCACTCCCACCCCAAGGCTATTCCCATCCTGAGCTCCCCACAAAACTCTGCTAATCTCCTAGGCCTGATCACATACCCCAGACCCTGCTAGCTCCATCCTGGGTCACCCCACTCTGCTACTGCCCCTCAGTCCTGAACCATAGGCTTATCCTGGACTGTGAGCCTGACCTGCAGCGCCATCTGCTGGTCGTGTGTCTGCCCTTACACAGCTCTCTCAGGGTGCCAGACTCCTGGCACTCTGCAGAGCAGAGATGAGTGTGGATGCGGGCACCTCTCAAGCCATATCATCTTCTGAGGAAAGCAGGGTTTGAATTCATGTCACCTGTCCCTCTCATTGACCTCACCCTCAGCAGCAGGAGCCCAATTGCACAGCCTGTGTGGCGATCGCACTCCCTCACTAAAACTGACCGAATGTGGCTTTTGAGTGCAGTATCCCAGACCCTTCAGGGCTAGACATTAGGATGGGGTGTCCTGCTTGGAATCAGGAGACAGCACCTGTGTCTAGCCCTGGAAGGTTAGTAGGCCTTGAGCCCATCACTGTGGCAGGACTCACTATTGCCCATCCTGGACCTCAGGCCTGGGGCGTTTTGTTGGGAAAGCAGGAAACTTTTTTATCTGCCAGGTGGCAGGTGTTTGATGAGTCCTGGGCTGTCGGAGTAGCCCCAGGGCAGGCAGCTTAGTGGGCAGACTGCAGAAGAGGCGCATCATAAGTGTGATTGGGCACCCCACATCCTCGCTGTCCCTGCACCACACCTGACCCCTGCACCGCTCTGAGGGTCACTGAGCCTCCATCACTGGCAGGCGGCGTCATGTTACTGCTGGGTACCTTATGGCCTAGACAAAGCCACCTGGAGCCAGAAGGTGGCGCTCGTGGCTCAGTCTTTGCACCGCTCCGCCGCAGTCGGCAGGTTTGCACTGTGCTGTTGCCAGCAGGCTGCATGTCCGAGGGGTGCGGGTGGCAGGGTGGGCATGATGGCTAAAGTAGTCCAGAGCGCTGGGCCCAGACTGGCAGGGCAGGGAGGGCTTGCAGCGTGATGCCCAGAGCACGCACGACCTTTGCGCTGGAGCGGAAAGTGGGTGCACGCCAGGGCTGGCGGTGCTGCAGGGGGCACGTGCTTGGGGCAGTCACAAGAGCTGGCGGTAGCGTGAGCGACTCAAGTTCCCAGTGAAGGCCCTGGGGCGGGGAGGCAGGGGGAAAGAGACCAGCCATCCCACTGCGGTGGTAGGATGGCTTATGGGGAACGCTCTAATCTGGGGCATGCCACATGGGTGGGTGGAGGAGGCCGTCATTAACAGGCAATCAGAGAGCTCCAGTCACGTCAAAACTAGTGATTCCCTGGGATGTGGCATTACTGAGGAGTCGGCCCCATGGGCATCAGGGTCTCCCACAGGTGTGAAGCTGACCAAGGGGTGGCGTGGCGATTTCAAGCAAATGGAGAGGAGTCGCTGGGAATGAGGAGAGGCCCCCTGCCCTGGGGATTTGGGTTCTGGGGCCTATCCCAAGCTCTCGGCACAGCCTTATGGAAGGCAGCCCTGTGCGGGCTTCAGTTAGTGTGATCATTTAACATGTCTGTTGGGGTAGCACCAGGAACGTAACTAGGCCAGGGCCCTATGGCACTAGGTGGTGACCAGCCCTAGAGTACGGAACCAAAGAGCTGCCTCGCTGAGCTGCTCCTTGCCGAGGAGGGGCAGAGGCTTCAGCGGGTGGATTGCCCCAGGCTGTCCTGTTTGCACTTGCTGATGGTGGGGCATGACTTCCCCTCACCCCCCCCCCGCCCCCCCGAGAAAACCAGCCACGGACAAGTTGCATGATGAGCCCAGATCTTTATTTACACAGCAGCGGCCAAGTAACACACCCAGGACCCCGGGGAGGCCTTTACTCACACAAACTCACCCCACAGCCGTGATGGCAGCACACTAGGGAGTGGGGCGACCCCCAGCTCTGAGCTAATAAAGGAGGAGGGTCCGTTCCTGCAGGATCCCAGCACACAGGGCAGCTCCTGGGCCTGTTGGTGGTCCCCCTAGATTTCTTTGCACTGTGCTGAGTTGTGGTCTGGGGGGTGCAATAGCTTCTGTGCACTTGGCTGGGCTTGGACCTTGTTTGGCCGAGCTGGGGTGAGTTAAACCAGGGCTCACACCCACCCCTCACACCCAGCATGGCCATGGCATGACAGCACTGGAGAGCTCCTCCCTCCCATCCTGGGCCGGCTTTAGGTTCGAAGGAGCTGCCGCTGAAGTCCCGCTGCTGTCTTCGGCGGCAGCTCAATCGATGCTGCGGAGGATGGACCCTCTACCGAAATGCCGCCGAAGACAGTGGCGGGACTTCGGCGGCAGCTCCTTTGGGACGTTGCGGAGCCCTCTTAGGGGCGCGGGGCCCGATTCCAGGGAATCAGCTGAATCACCCTAAAACCGGCCATGCTCCCATCCTCCAGCCTGGCATTGCCAGAAGTGAATCCCCAGACGTGCTTCCAAACCTTGTTCTCCAGCTCCGCTGACTTCTGGAGGTCTCTGCATCGGCAGGGGGCAGGTCTTCTCCAGCTGCTGAGCCATGGCCTCAAGAACAGTATTTCCAGGAATCCCCGTCATAGTGCCTAAGGGATTCCTGGGAAAACTGGACCCTGAGGACACGGCGGGGAGAGGAAGTGTGGTTTCCGCCGTCCCCAGTACTTGAGCGTCCTTTAGCCATCCACAGCTCCAGGTGCTACCCTGAGGGAGTGCTGCACACGTGTCCAAACCCAGCTTGTGACTCTTCTGCAGGGACGCCCTGCACTGACCCCAGTCAGCCCCCTCCTCCCCCTCGCTCTCCTTCATTCCTTTAGCCAAGTTACTCCCCGCCCCTGAGGAAGATGAATCCCCCTTAACACTCCATGCATCCCCAGGGGACTTGGGGGGGGGGGGTGCAGCACAAGCCCACAGGTCCTAATCACGCAGCTCCAGCCCACTATTTGGGGTGTGCCACTGCCTTTTACCTCCTGCATGTCTCTCTGCCCTACAGCTAGAGAGCAGCACTTTGCACCATAGGCTCCTCGAAGGGCCAGCCCTGGGAGGGCTTGTTGCCATGGAGTCCATCTCCCCCCAACATCTCCTGCCCAGTCCTAACAGATCTGAGCTCTTGTAATGGGTGAGGTTCATTCCCCAGAGCTCCTCTCTGCTCCAAACTCCTTGCTGAGCATTAGGGAATGTTCCCAAAGTGCAGCCAGGGTGGGCGAGCCACACTCTGCCCATTGTAGGGGAGGGAACCCACACTCACTCTGCCGACAGAGCCACACAGGTGCATGCACACGTGCACACCCAGAGCTCTTGGAAACCCAGCCCTAGAGCCAGCAATGAAGGCAACTGCAGCGCAACTAGGGGCCGCCTAGATACCAGGCTTCCTGAAAATCCTTCCTAACCTTCCCCCTGCCCGACCGGAACCAGAAGAGCACCCTGTGTCCTGGTTGGTACTAGAGACCTTTCCCTCTACCTCTGCACTGAGCCCCAGGTGCCTGGCCTGGGGGTTTCTCTCCCCAGTTCAAACCCTATGGGTCTGAACCCAAGTGGGGAGTCATCCCGTCTTGCTGCCCATCAAGGGAAGCTGCTGCCTGGAGCCATAAGGCCTGTTGGCCTGGGCTCCCGTGCGGCCCGTTGAACGGCTGCCTGTCCCTCTGCTGCACAGCTCCTCCCTTCCCGAGCTACAGTGCTTCATCTCAGACTCACAACTGACCAGAGATGCAGCACTGCACCTTGGGCTGGGAGACATTGACAGAGCTCCAGCTGTAGCCATCCAGCTTCGGTCTCTTCGCGCAGACGTGTGTGTGTGTGTGTGTGTGTGTGTGTGTGTGTGTGTGAGAGAGAGAGAGAGCGAGCACTGTGTCTATGTGAGTGTGTGTCTGTGTGTGTGTGTGTGTATGTGGCTGGGTATAGCTGGCTTAGGATAGGTGTATATATGTGTGTCTCAGCAGGTGTGTGTGTGTCTGTTTCCAGCCCCCTCCTGCTGTCACCTGCCCTGATCACACAGTGTGTCAGCTGTGAGATGGAGCGGTTCCCACAGGGGTTTCGGGCAGAGTGGGGCAAAGGTGCAGCAGCGGCCGTGGGTCAGCGGAAGGCGCTGTACAGCCAAGGGCAGGGAAGGGCTGTTTGACTTGTGTACTGGGGTAGGAGCAGCTAATGAAACATGGGCTAAGGCTGCCTGCAAAGAGCCAGCCTGGGTTTTATGCTGGGAGAGGTGCTGGGGAGCTGAGTCAGTGTGGGGGGTACCCATGCAGGAGAGACGTGAGCAGTGTGGAGTTGGACAGCCAGGCTCAGCGCTGGGTTTCAAGGAGCTCACAAGAGCCTGGGGAGACCCACACCGATGTACAGACGCTGTGGGGAGGGGAGATACTTTGCCATTGCCCCAGCACAGGGTGAGTCTGGCACACTCCTTGGGGGAGAGGGCTCCGGGGAAGCCCAGGGTTCACAGAGGCCTTGTACCAGCACACTCCAGGCACTTCGCTGGGGTTACCGCTCACTGCCCCAGCTGCTGCCTTTCCAAGCGCAGGCTGGCTGGAGGCTCTGAGGTCACCTCCCCATGGAACGGCCACCGCGAGCAACCCTGACTGGCCCCTTGTTGGCAGTCGCAGCAGAGAGGCTGAATGGGCCTGACTGCAGTGCCCTCTGCCAGGTCAGGGTGGGCAGGGGATGCCTAGCCGGGTACGTTCTGCGGCTCAGCAGGGACCTTTGGCTCCAGGGCTGTCATCCGGCGGGTGAAGCTCCTGGGGAAAGGACACTAGCTTCTGTTTGAAAAGCAAAGAACAGACAAAGGCCACAGAGCCATGAGGCCCAGATACCGAGGTGCTGGGTAGAGGGTAAGCCCAGAGATAGCTACATAGACAGACAATCCACCATGAAAAGGGAGCAGGAGGTGAGGAGAGAAAGTAAACAGGCCTGACTGTCGTTCCCAGGCCTCTTTGTTCCCGTATATGGCAGTGGAGGCTCTTGTCTCTCTGAAGCTGAGCTGGCATGTAGTTTATGCCTCCTGCACTAAACATGGCTGCAGACGACTGGGTGGCCCTGGGAGTCCTGCTGTGGGGACAGGGAGTGGGAGTGGGCAGGACTGCGGTTTCCTCCGGAAGGAAGCCCATTAATCAGCCCTTCTGCTGTGGACAAAGAGCAGGACAGGCCCTGAGCCCTGCCTGGGGGCTGTTCAGGCAACTGGAAGCATCTCAGTGTGTTTATGAGGAGAGCTGATCCCAGCATAAACTGTTTGCATTGCATTTCCCAAAGTGCTGCGTGCAGCGGGGGCTGCATGGGTTGGAGGCGAGGGCCCGCCCAGCATGCCAGCTGGACCGTCCCTGCTGCTGGGGGCCACTGGGAGGAGACTGCGCCCATCGGACCAAGCAGGAGAGCCGACAGAGGTGGATTTCTGGGCCCCGGGATTTGCAGCAGATGTGGGGATGGATTGAGGGGTGTTGCTGGAGCTCTTCCCTGGGCAGAGTTGCCAAGAGCTCAGGGGAGGTGTTACTGGGGCACTATTGATGTCTGTATGGTATCCCTGGGCTACTGGGCTCTTCCAGCCAGAACTCACAGTGAGATATCTGCAAAGTCAGCAGCAGGGAGAATGCCTCTGGCTACTGGTAGGGCCAGGGCATTGGGTCTCCCATGTCAGCAAATTCAACCCCCTTCCCCGCACGTTCCCCATCCCTGGACACGTGCCAGCTGGGAAAGGCTCAGGCATCAAAGAGTTAATGGAAGTTAAACCAGCCTCTCTGATCCTCATCCTTGAATGAAGCAACAGCGCATCTTGATCATGACAGAGGCTGCACAGCTGGCCAACACCTGCTTAGGAGCCAACGCTGATCCCATCTGTCCCCCCTGGAGCTGACTTGTGCGGCCTGACTCGCATGGAGGAGAGGCCAACCCCACGGGCAGAGGTGTTTCAGGAAGGAATCCCATGAGGCCTGCGTGCATAGATCAGAACCATAGATGGTAGCAACAGAGAGCACTGGAGGCGGGAGGTAGGGAGGGGGAAAGAGGTGGGTGGAGAGAGCAAAAGGACAGTGGGGGAGGGCGAGAGACCAGACCCAGAAAAGCACTAACATCCTGTGCAATCCTGAGCAGGGATGAAAAGCGGTAAACACACCATCTATCATAACAACGTTCTCATGCTGGGATCCAGCAACCTCCGTCAGCAGGCAGCCAGGAACAGACGCTCACAACAACCTGACAAGAAGCAGATGGCAGCTCCCTAGGCTGGAGTTCCTTCCATCCGGTGTGCTGGCAGCGCCTCCTCTATGTCCTATATCCAACCTGTGGATCCTGGCTTGGAGTCCATAGGAAAGAAGCTGTCTCCACGGAGCTGAGCAAAGTGCAAACCAGGTGTCAGTTCTACAGCTAACTCCAACGAACTAGGGCTGTCCAATGGTACCAAGAGTCCTGGTCCTTCTCCAGCACCAGCCCCCATGCTCCCAACCAATCCCATGTGTCCAGGTTCACTGAGGGAAAGAAAAGAGCAAAATTAAAGCCAAGCTTGTGCAGAATCGGAAAAACAGCTGGGAAAGTGGCTCTCCCAGCCTCCCCCAGCTATTTTCAGGCAACCCACCTATAACAGCCAATAGACCAGGTATCAGACACACAGGCTCGGATCAGCCTTTCCAGCCGCACCACAGAAATCAACACCTTTCTAGACATCACAGAGATCATCACACAAATGGGAGAAACCCTCTTAACACAACACCTTCACCCTGTCCTGGCCAGGGTACATTTCTCCTATTGCAAGCTGCAAGCTTTGCTCCTGGCTTCTCTGTAGTCACCGGGGCTGGACAAAAGCAGAGCAGACTGGCTTACCACATCAGCTCTTTCAGGTTTCAGCCTTGAAGTGGTTTGAACAAGCCAGCTGAAAGCACAGCCCTGAAAGATCAGGGGCGTCGAAACATTTCCAGCTGCGGTGTTATCTCCAGGCCTAGAATTAGCTGGGCAAGCGAGCAGCAAGCTGCAGCCAGGTTTGGAAATCAATCTGCCGTGAGTCAGAGAGACAGCAAAAAGAACAGGAATACTCGTGGCACCTTAGAGACTAACAAATTTATTTCAGCATGGCACTCACCAAAGGACTAGCTGAGAGAGAGAGGCTCCGCGCACACAAGGAAAATGGGACACGGACTCCCAGGAGAACCTAGAGGATGATAACAAGGCAGCCAACTTTCAGAATGCTCACCCACATCTCTTTCCTCCTGGCTAGCATGGAGAGGATGCTGATGCAATATGCAAAGAGATCCCAGGAGTCTCCTATCTCCAGGCAATCAGCCAGGCCAAGGTGGAGAGAGCATCCTCTTCTGGGATGAGCCACACAGCAAACCTTTGCTCTGTGCTGTGATACAAACCTGGCCTGGCCCATTGTGAGGGATGCACCCTCCCCAGGGCCGGCTCCAGGCACCAGCCCAGCAAGCAGTGAGGGGCAGCACATCTGGGTCTTTGGTGGCAATTCGGCGGTGGGTCCCTCACTCCCTCTCGGAGTGAAGGACCAGCCACCGAATTGCCACTGAAGACTGAAGCGGCGGCGGTAGAGCTGCAGATCGTGACTGCGGCTTTTTTTTTTTTTTTTGTCTAAACCCTGGAACCAGCTCTGACCCTCCCGATCTGCGGAGAAAGGCATTTTTTTACTCAGAACATGAGCAACAGCAGCAAGGGAATGTGTCAGCTCACCAGAGAACCCCGCCAGTGACAATGCAGCCAAACAACATAAGGCAAATAGATGGGGGCAGATCCCAGCTCAGAGTAGGCAGGTCGGAGGCCAGTTTGGGGAGGATGGAGTTTTAGGCAATGAGCTACCCTAGCACCAAAGAAAACACACAAATAGGGGCCTCAAGCTGAAGCTACCCTGTGCTGTATTCTGTATAGAAAGAGGCCAGCTTTCCCCTGATCTAGTGAATAACTAACCTTGCCTACTTACCTGAGTGGGAGAATACATACCGCACGACAGCCCCATTAACCGACCCTTATACACAACATTTAAACTAGCTCCATGGCACTATTAGTGCCTAATAATCCTGCACCAAAAACTGGCTTGGGGGACAATGGCATTCCAGCTAATTGTGCGTATAAGCTAGAATCATCCTACACCACATCCCCAGTTCTTACCTGTGTATAACACTACCACACTGCAAAACCCGACGCCTCTCCACACGGGGATTTCACACCGCGTATGGACAAGAGCCGGACTGGAACAAAAGCCCAGGGCCCAGATCTGGACAAGCCTTTCCCAGACGTTGGGCTGTTCTGATTCAGTGCTTGCTCTGAGTCCGCTTGCGCTGCAAGCTCAGAACCAGGGATTAGAGGAGGGATTCTGATTCAGAGCCAGCTCTCGTACATACCTGTTTATCTGCCTGTAAATACCCCTCTGCAACACTGAGGGACAGGTTATAGAAGTGCAAACAAAAGACCACAGAATCCAGTTAGTCTGGGGCAATTTGACGAGCTAAAGATCGTGTCCATTAACTGGTAAATACGAGCGTATCTGTGCATATGCCTGTCTGTGGGTGCTTGCCTGAGTGTGTGTGTGTGTGTGTGAGTGAGTGTGAGAGAGAGAGAGAGTACATACATGTCACAAGAAAGTCAGAGTTCTTGGAAGTGGTGGCGTGTGCGTTGACAGATGCTGATGCTTAGTGACCATCAGCTTATGCTAACAGGCTATGTTGACCTGCTGCCAGTTGCCTGGATTTCTGAGGCTGTCCCCCTTAATGGGTCACTCGATAGCCTCTTCAGGCAGCCTTCAGTCGTGACTTCTCCAAAGCTGTCAGCTGTGCACTGCTTCCTTTACTCAGCCAGTGTCCTCTGCATCCCATGCCTGTAAGAGACAAAGAGAGAATGGAGATCAACAGGCAGCCAGGAAAGGCCCCATCACCAGGGCTTGCCAGCCAGGATATCAATGTAAACGCAGCTGAGAGTCACAAGTGTCATGAGTTTAGCTGCTTCTCAGCTCTGTGGCCTTTTGGGACATTGCAGCCGTATGGCCTGGAGGGGCCAGAGGCCAAGCTGGTGTGGATACACGGCGAGAGTGGGGTGTTTCAAGGGACGGGAACTCTGCTGGGATCACGGGCTCTCATGGCCCGGCCCAGCACCAGCCTTGTCCTGAGCGGGAGCACAGCCAGGCCAGATGCAACCGTGTTCCCAGACAATTGCCAAGCAAAGCTGAGCTGTGTAAAACCAGGCTAACTAATACTGGCCTCGCTCACAGGGATGAGAGGCTGGAAGAAGGGCAACATGCAGTGTGATTATTAGAGCTGGGCCCGAGCTGCAACATTCAGAGCTGGCGCTGGCTCTCAACCCCCCCAACGCCTGGCTTGGAGAAGTTGGGAGGGGGCTGGTTCTGGTACATCTATGATCATTGTTATTGTTAGTATCTGTGGGCAGCAGGAGAAGGTCAGTGTAACGCAGTGGGAGAAAGAGTGTGAGGCACAAGCTGAGAGTGCTCCTCTGGGGCTCCTCAATCCCACACAGATAGCTACAGTGCCCGATACGCACAAGCATCCACTGGCTCCTACATTGCTCAGCATCTCCCCCACTAGTATCCTTCCCGCTGCTCTGCACCCCCGACACCTGTCAGGCCTGAGTCCTCCAAAGGGGCTGCACTGGAACGCTGCAGAACACTCCTCGCCCAGGCACTGGGAGGTCAGGCCTCCCAACTGACGCCAGGTCCCCTGCAGTGCCCTGGGGAGCACCAGCCCTTCTCGCACTGCCCTGCCCTGTAAACCAGTCAAGTGCCCCAGTCCGCTCTAAGGACCTAGCAAGCAGACACCAGAGGGAAGCCTGCGGTGCAAACAAGGACAGCGTCTGTAATGTGAGCTGAGCAATAGACACACTCCAGCCCTGGCTCCACCATCCTGTGAAGCCTTTAGTGACCCCGTGCTCACACACTGTGCAGGCACGCTCACACAACTCTGGGTGCACATGTGTGTGTGTGTGTGCAAATGTCCACGTGTGCCGGCACATGGGATATGTGTGAGAGTCCGTGGCCAGTGAGGGCCCCAGCGACTGGGCCCAGTGAAGCCAGTATCGGTGGATGGCTCCTAGGTGTGCATAAGGCTGTATGAGCCACTGCGTGCAGCAGTGCCTGAGCAGAAAGCTTCAGCGTATATGCCAGGCCTACTGTGGGCTGGCCCCGGCAGTGAGACTAGGCTGAGCTGGAAGGCACTAGAGCAGTGATGAGGTTCTCATCACCCAGGAAGTCACCCTGGGCATTGCACTGAAGATGCCTTGGCTGGTCCTAGTTCCCACCCCATGTCCCAGGGGGCAATACAGACACTGATGGCCACCACTGCGATGTGCCGGAAGCTGCTCCAGGTATAGCACCGAAAGACTGACTTGCGGGCCAATGGCTGCTTTCTGCACTGCTCCCTGAACGGTTAGAAAGGCAGCAGCCGCACAGATGTGACTCAGCCATTTAGGTCAGAGAAGTCTCTGAACAAGGGACCACACACACACACACACAGACGTAAACACCAGCACACATGTGCCCAATGCATGCACTGACACACACGCACACAGGGGTTCACCCCTCCAGTTTAAAAGGAAAGACAAGAGACTTGGCCCAGGACAGAGGAGCAAACAGAAAAGATGAAGAGAAAGGCAGTGGCTGGCTGACCCGAGGGGTATTTGTATCCCTGGGGCTCCCTGGCTGCTCAGCCCCATTCCCACTCTTTCCTTTCCGTGCTTTGGTCTAAAGATCATAAGTCTCACACGCTCTCAGCTCCCCCATCCCCTGGGAATGGGGGATTTAAACTGCTGCCCCCGGAGTGCGGGCTCTGATTGTGAGCTCTAGGGGTGAAGAGGGCCCAGCTGTCTCCCAGAGCTCCTGGGAGGATGATCTGCTTAATTTTCTCCCATGCTTTCCCCCCAGAGCAGTTCAGGGGAACTGCTGTGCTCGGTGGACCTCGGCAGACTGTGGAGCCCTGCTTCACTCTCTGCATTGAGTGCAAAATGCCTGGGACTCCTCACAGGTGGGGGTTGGTCTTCCAAGGAAATGCTTTAATACTGGGTCACCCTTGCCCTTCAAACAGGACTAATAGCACTGTGCTCAGGAGCAACCCTACAATAACAAACCAGGATATGCTCAGCCCCAGCATTTATAAGCAGCCCTACAATAACAAATCAGGATGTGCACTGCCTCACTATTGTTAAGAACCCTGACAATCATAAACCAGGCTCTGAAGCCCCAGCACTCAGAATCAACCACTGCATAACAAGCCAAGATGTACATGGCCACAGCACTCATGCACAACCCTACAATAACAAACCAGGATGCATGCAGTGGAGGGAACTGGCATTTGGGGAGGGAGCCTCCTTTCAGCTCCAGGCTTGCGTGGGTTTACTCCTGTCAAGCGAGTAATGAGCTGTACGTTCCTCCTGCTGCTTCCAAACCAAGAGGCCCAGGGCATGTTCTGCTCTCCGAGATCAGAGCCACGCTGGCACGTCCCCCACTTCTGGATGGCAATCAAAGCTTCCCGCAGAGAATTCACAAAGTCCTGCTCATGGGACAGCCTCCAAGGAGCTTCCCAGCTCCTGCCCCACTCCCAGCCCCACCATTGCCCTGCACCAAACGACTTGGTGGGAAACACCAAAGCAGAGAGTTCTCGTCATCCTGAACGCAGGGCTCTGAGGGCTCAGCTGCTGTCCCCAGGGAGGAGACGGCAGCCGAAGAAATGCCATGAAGCACTCTTGGAATGCTCAGGGCCGCGCGTCCTACGGAGCTTGGAAGAGAAACATCTGCTGGGAACTATTCCTCCCTCCAGTGCCAGAGGGAAGATCCCCCCATGCTTAGACCTTTCCAGTCCCTGAAGAAGAGCGCAGAGCAAATGCTGGGCCTGAGCTTTCGTGGGTAAAAAACTCCACTTCTTCTTCAGATGCATGGAGTGAAAATTACAGATACAGGCATAAATATATTGGCACATGAAGAGAAGGGAGTTACTTTACAAGTGGAGAACCAGTGCTGACAAGTCCAATTCAGTCAAGGTGGATATTTATTTTTCTCCCTAATTCCTTTCGGCAGGGAAGCAGGGCTGAGGCTCCATGTCTAGGGAGCAGGGAGGTCCTTGCTTCTCACGCCATTTCCTAGCTGGATCTGACTCAGGCACAGGAAAGTGGAGTGACTTGTCCAAGGTCACCACAGAGTCCCCAGAGCATCTAAACCAGAGTTCTCCTGGACCCCTCGACCACACAGCTGCCCTCTAGTGGAGGGGGTTGGTTTCCTATGGATTGCTATGGTGCAATAGCTATGCTGGCAAAACCCCACAGTGTAGACACAGTCTACCTCGAGCGAAGGGTTTTTTCCGTCATTGCAGGAACACCACGTCCATGAACGGTGGTAGCGAGGGTGACAGAAGCAATCTTCCATCAACCTAGCTGCATCTACACTGGGGTTAGGCTGGCATAGCTATGGTGCTCCAAGGTGTGGATTTTTCACTCCCCTAAATGCCACAGCTATGTTGGTCTAAGTTTGAAGTGTAGCCCAGGGCTCAGAATCTAGTCTCAGCAGGGTGATGCACACTCTGCCCTGGAGCCATGAGTCATGGTATCCCACCCTCACATCAATGGATATCAGGGATGATTTTGGCCCACTGTTTTCTCATGTTTCTAACACAGGGATTGGCAACCTTTGGCATGCAGCCCACCAGTGTAACACCCTGGCAGGCCGGGCCAGTTTGTTTACCTGCTGCGTTCACAGCCCCCAAATCCCCGCGGCTTCCCACATCCCCCATTGGCCTGGAGTGGCGAACTGCGGCCAGTGGAAGCCACCATCGGCCGAACCTGCGGATGCAGCAGGGAAACAAACCGGCCCAGCCCGCCAGGGTGCTTACCCTGGCGGGCTGTGGGCCAAAGGTTGCCGATCCATCCTAACAAAATGAATGTGTTTCTTCCTGCATTCGTTATAGACATGGATCCAGGTTAGGGATATCTCCAGGCCCAATGGATAACTGCGTCTTTTTGGATTGTGTGCATCCTCCCAGGAACTGAGCCCTGCTACAGACAGATCACAAGGCTGGCTGGATTCCCAAGATAGCCCTCTGGGCCAGAGGGATCTCCAGCTGGTCACAGTGGATGCTAAAGGACTCTTTGTTCAAAACCATTTTTCAATTTTAAAAAATTGATTTTTTTAAAAAAAGGCCATTTCTACAGGCAATGGCTGTTGTCCCTAAATTTGTTGTAATTGAAATCCCCAAATCCTAATTTTGTTCAGTTTTCAGCAACCAAAAGCCCCCCCAAATTTTGATTTCTTTTTTTTTTTTAAAGAAAGCCAAGAAAATGTTGAAACAAATGAAAACTTTCTCATTGTCACTGGTGTTTTTCACAGGCACAAAACTTTTCCCTAGGTGGCTCTGCCCAGCAGCAGGTCTGTGGCAGAGCAATGATTAGCCCTCAGGCCTTCCTGGCTCCCCAGCTTGGGCCACAATGCAGGACTTTGCAAAGAGGCATTATTGCTTTCTCTAGCACCCTTCCTTCAGGGAACTCCATGTGTTTTGCCAGCATTAATACATCCAAAGCCCAATTGAAAAGCTTCACTGGCCTTCTAACCTGCAGCTCTGTCTGGGGAACTCTCGGTGGATTGTGCTTTGTATTCAGTTTCCCTTACATATTCCTAGCTGTGGCATTGGCACATTCCTGGATGAACCTGCCTGAGCCATCCTATTTGCCCCTGTGAGATCCCTCCTCGGGGTTTTTTCCCCAGCATCAGTGGGGGCGTTTGCAGGCTGAAAAGCACTAGCTAATATTGCAATCTTGCACCTGGACCTGACCTCTCTTCTCTGCCGCCCAGTGCCCCACGGCTGTGCAACGCTCATTGGACAATGTGCCAGGAAGACATGGGGATCTAGGACTAGAATCTCGCCCTCTGTCCAGGCACTTTGGTTGCTCTAACTGCAAGGATCAGCCTGAGAACCAGTGTCATTCTGTGACAGATGGAACAGAGGCAAGACAGCTGGAGGGGGAGACCTCCCTGATGTGATCTTAGCTCTTACTGGCACGTCTCAAAGCCAGGTTTATCTCAGCTCAGGCAGACGTGTCTCTCTCTTTGCCAAGCACTGCACCTCCCCTTATAAACACTCCTCCCGTATATAGCCCAGTACCTACTGCTCCCATACTGCAGTGTTATTTCAGACAAGGATTGTCAGCTCCATGGAGCCCCCACTGCTCCTCACGGAAATCCTTTGGGGCCCTGGAGAGTGGTTGGGAAGCGGCGGGGGGGTGGGGGGCATAGAAGAGCTTTTCCCCCAAACCTGCCTCATCACCAGGTTTAAATCAAGGGTTTATGAGAAAAAGGAGAGCGGGAGAGAGATCCCAATCTGGTCCCAGACTGGCAGGCTGATTAACCCGGAGTTCAGGTCCAGGCCCTGATGCTCACTATAAATAGCGCTGCCTTTCCTTTCCCATCCTCCCTCCAGGGGATGAGAAATGCCTGTCCTTTTATGGTCAACAAGGCAGATTCCTGGGGCTGAGCTGGGGGCAAGCCAAGGGGGCCCAGGGGATTCAGTCCTGGGCCTTTCATGCTGCTGCTCTTGCTCTGTGGGCTTTGCTGGGATCAGTTATAATGCCAGGAACAGAGAGCAGGTTTTAATGGCTTAGAGGAAGGGATGAGTGCAGAGGGGAGATGATGTGAAGACATCTGGAAGCAGAGGCTGGGAAATGCCTCTCGTTCCATCCTCTGGGCTCATGGTACCCACGCCCGCTGCTGGTCTGAGCAAGCAATGCCAGGGACGGACATCCTATTTTAGTGCCCATGCTTGGGAACTAGACTCCCTGTGAGAATGACGGGCAAACGCACGTGCCCTCTGAGAGCTTCCAAACTGCAGGCCACAGCTCTGTCGAAGAGAGCGAGGCCATGGGAAGGCACCGTGGATGTGCATGGATGTGAGCTTGTATATGTATGTGCACGACAGGTATACCAGCTGTGTGTATATCGTGTGTGTGTGTGAGAGAGAGAGAGAGATGTGCACACTGGCTGTGTGTATAGCATGTGTGCGTGTGATGTGCACAATGTGTATACCGGCTGTGTGTATATCGTGTATGTGTGTGTGTGTGTGATGTGCACAATGTGTATACCGGCTGTGTGTATATCGTGTGTGTGTGTGTGTGTGTGATGTGCACAATGTGTATACCGGCTGTGTGTATCTCATGTGTGTGTGTGTGTGTGTGAGAGAGAGAGAGAGAAAGAGAGAGAGAGAGAGAGAGAGATGTGCACAATGTGTATACTGGCTGTGTGTGTGATGTGCATGATGTGTTTACTGGCTGTGTGCATATCGTGTGGTATGTGTGTGTGTGTGTGCGTGTGTGTGCACGATGTGCACAATGTGTATACTGGCTGTGTGTATATCATGGGTGTGGGTGTGGAGCAAGATGTGCATGATGTGTATACTGTGTGTGCGCGCAGGCTGCATATGACAGATGGTAAGCCCTGTGGCCAGGAATCCTCTCTTCTCTGGGTCTGTCTCACACCCAGAACAATGGGCCTTTGGGAGTCACTTCAGAGAGAAATATTTATGCCTAATGATGTGTTTGCATGTGATGTGTTTGGGATTGGTGCATTTGTTAGGGTAAAACACACAAACAAAAAAACAGCAGAAGTTTCTCCCCTGACCCACAACTTTGCCCCCACTTTGTAACAGGGCAGTTGGGGTTAGCATTGTGGTTGGGGAGTGTTGCAAAGAGGGTGGGGGGCTCTTCCTGCCCTTCCCTCTGACCTCCAAAGATTCTCATCCTCTTGCTGGGAGAGTGCTGCTCTGTGCTCAGTCTTACAGGGCCAGATGCACCTGCCAACTGGCTGCTGTGGCTCCCTGAAACGGCAGGGGGCTTGTCATGGAGACAGACTCCCCTCACAACCCTGCAGCTGGTGAGTTAAGGCTAGGCTGCCATGGGGCCAGCTGGAGCCTAGGACGGGAAGCCAGCACTGTGGTACATGGGATTCCTGTTAGCAAAAAGTTCTGATAATAACCAAAGTCCGAGGCCAGTTCCACGCACAGGAAGACCCCAAACTGTGTGTCCAGTTCCCTCCCACCCATGGGAGTTTGTCCTCCCCACCATGGGCCCGATCTTCCCCACCTCACCATGCTGCAGGTAGAGTGAGGGAGAGTGCACTCTGGTGGGAGGGGAAGAAAGGCACTGGGGGAGATGGCGCGCACTATGGGGAGCGGGGAAGGGTACAGAGAGGCGCACACACAGTTTGGGGGGATGGACACAGTGCGGTGTGGGGGAGGAAGGTTCAATCCATTATTTCTATAGAGAACCTCAGTCACATTTCCTAGCTCTGCCTACCACCCCTCATTCTGTCAGAACCCAGCACTGGATTTCTCTGCCCACCCGCTCAGCCTGGGGGCTCTTTAACTAGGGCCAGAGATGGGAACAGGCCAGGAGGGGATGGGGCCCAATTGCCACCTGCCCCGGACAGGACTAGGCGGGGGCATCCCTGGTCCGAGTGCAGCTTTCGGGGCCTCCTGAGGAAAAGCGGGGATGGCAGCAAATGGGCCTTGGGTCCTCGGCCAACTCAAGGTGGAGCCTCCCCCTGAACAGTGCAGGGGTGACTGAGATGTGATGGGACAGCAGCCACCCCACCGCTTTCTCCCAGGCCTCTCTCCCAGCCCTTCGCATTTTCTCCCAGCCTCATCCACTTTCCCCTTGCTCCCAGTCCCCTCCCCACCCAACCAGCCTGACCACAATCATACCATTCCCCACCCTGCCGCCTTCACTCCCCTACTCTCCAGTAGCCAGACCCGCACAGCCTCTGGGCCTGGCCCACCTCTCCCCCCTTCCTCTCATGCTCAGGCCCGCCCCTTACCCTTCTCAGCAGCAGGCACAGGGTGGGGGTGGCAGTGAGGGGCGGGGAAGGACACGCAGAGGAAATTGTGTCTGGAAACAAAAACTGTAGCCTTGATTCTGTGTCAAAAGTCTTGAGATGACCTTCTCCCCTGCCCCCCATCCTTCCCACTTCCCCCAGTGCTCCTGGGGCGTGTGAGCTAGGGGCTCTGGGAGCAACTCCTGCTCTGTTTGCACATCACATTCCTAGCAAAGAGGAAGTAATTTGCAGAGTGAATTCCCAGGGGAGACAGTCACGTCAATGGGCCTGCTGGAGCCAGTTTTCTTTTAGCTAGATCCATGCGATTGGGGGGCGGGAGAGAGGAAGGAAGGAGAGGAGAGATGAAGAGGGAAATCTCTGGAGTCACATTCAAAAGGTTGAAGTAGCCTGGATAAAAATCCCTGGCTGTCAGAATCCTGGATGCATGTGGATGGCTGAGGCATGACGAGGTGTGAAGCCACCAGTGCCTCCAGCTGGTGGGAAGGGAGACAAGCTGCAGAGGGAGCCGGCAAGAGGGCACAGAATTAAAAACAAAGCACCAAGCTCTATAGCAGAAGAAACCTGGCTAATATATTAGCTCTTTATCCCGGGCTTAGACCATTCTGCTGTTCCCCCTGCTACAAATACTTCCTGGCCTCCTCTTCCTCCTGCCCAGGCCCATGCCATGAAGTTGTAGCACACCTCAGCCTTGGTGATGTCCCAGGCCCTCAAGCCTCCCAGCTGGGATGTCACAGAATGAACCAGGCAGGAGGTTCTGGCTGCATGGACAGGAGATGACTTCCACTGACCCATCAGGACTTTGGTAATGCAGGGCCCATTCCTGATGCTGGCAAAATGCCCATTAAATTGGGAGCTATTCATAGATTCCAAGGCCGGAAGGGGCCTTTGTGATCATCTAGTCTGACTTCCTGTATCACACAGGCCAGAGAACATGCCCAAAATAGCAAATCTTTTGGACAAACACCCAAGCTTGATTTAAAAATTGCCAATGCTGGACAATCCACCATGACCCTTGGTCAAGTGTTCCAATGGTTAATTACCCTCACTGTTAAAAAATTGCACCTTATATCCAGACTGGATAGTTCAGTGGTTTGAGCATTGGCCTACTAAACCTTGGATTGTGACTTCAATCCTTGAGGGGGCCACTCAGGGATCTGGGGGAAAAACAGTACTTGGTCCTGCTAGTGAAGGCAGGGGGCTGGACTTGATGACCTTTCTGGGTCCCTTCCAGCTCTATGTGATGGGTATACCTCCATATATATATATATAACTTCCAGCCACTGGATCGTGTAATACTTTCTTCTGCTAGATTGAAATATTTGTTCCTTCCTGTAGATATTTAACCTCTTAATCTGCTCTTAGTTATGCTAAATAGATTGAGCTCCTTGAGTCTAGCACTGTAAGGCATGTTTTCTAATCCTTTAATCATTCTTGGGGCTCTTCTCTGAAACCTCTCCAACTGATCAACCTCGTTCTTGTATTGTAGCCACCAGAACTGGACACAGTATTCCAGCAGTGGTCACACAACTGCCAAGTGCAGAAATGAAATAACCTCTGTCCTCCTACTCAAGATTGCTATGCATCCAAGAACATAAGACCGGCCCTAATGGGTCTGACCAAAGGCCCATCTAGCCCAGTATCCTGTCTTCTGACCGTGGCCAGTGCCAGGTGCCCCAGAGGTAATGAACAGAACAGGTCATCATCAAGTGATCCATCCCCTGTCGCTCATTCCCAGACTCTGGCAAACAGAGGCTAGGGACGCAATTCCTGCCCATCCCAGCTAATAGCCACTGATGGACCTATCCTCCATGAATTTATCTAGTCCTTTTTTGAACCCTGTTATGGTCTTGGCCTTCACAACATCTTCTGGCAAGGAGTTCCACAGGTTGACTGTGCGTTGTGTGAAGAAATACTTGCTTTTATTTGTTTTAAACTTGCTGTCTATTAATTTCATTTCGTGACCCCTAGTACTTGTGTTATGAGAAATAGTAAGCAACACTTCCTTATCTACTTTTTCTACACCAGTCGTGATTTTATAGACCTCAATCATAGCTTTCCTTAGACGTCTCTTTTCCAAGCTGAAAAGTCCCAGTCTTATTAATCTCGCTTCATACAGAAGCCATTCCATTCCCCTAATAATTTTTGTTGCCCTTTTCTGAACCTTTTCCAATTCTAATATATCTTTTTTGAGATGGGGCGACCACATCTGCACACAGTATTCAAGATGTGGGCGTACCATGGATTTGTATCAAGGCTCTCATTAGCCTCACTGAGAGTGCATGTTCATCTGATTATCCACCCCGAACCCCAAAACTTTTTCAGTCACCATTCCCCTGGATAGAGCCCCCTCATCCTGTAAGTGTGGCCTACATTTTTGTTCCTAGATGTATACATTTACGTGTATTACAACACATCGTGTATGCCTGCACCCATCTTACCAAGCAATCCAGAGTGCTCTGTATTGGTGACCTGTTTTCTTTATTATTACCACCCTCTTCAATTTTTGTGGCATCTGCAAACTTTATCAGTGCTGATTTGATGTTTTCTTCCAGCTCACTGATAAAAACATTAAATACCACAAGGCCAAGAACAAATTCCTGCAGACTCCACTAGAAACATGCCCACGCGCTGATAATTCCCTGTTTAAAGTTACATCTTGAGACCTATCCATTCTTCAGCTTTTACTCCATTGAACGTGTGCTATGTTAATTTTACATCGTTCTAGTTTTTTTAATCAAAATGGCGTGCGGTACAAAGTCAAAGCCTTGCATAAGCCTAAGTATATTACATCAACACTAGTATTTTCACCAACCAAATTGGTAATCTCATCAAAAAGGGCATCACATCCGTTTGACAGGATCTATTTTTTCCATACACCCATGTTGATTGGCATTAATTATATTACTCTCCTTTAATTCTTTATTAATGGAGTCCTGTATCCGCAACTGCAATATCTTGCCTAGGATCAGTCAGACTGACAGGGCTATATTTACTTGGCTCAGCCTGCTTACCCTTCGTCCGAGCAAGGACTGCAGGACTGGGCAGTGAGCAGCATGGAGGAGACAGCAAAATAGAATCCTTAAAGTTTCTTTTGTGGGGAGCAGGGATGGAGATCCATGCAACTTCCCCTTTAAGAGTCCCACTCATGGTGGGGCTGGTGCTCATTAAGCTGCCATGCTAGCTTGTGTTTATTAAGTGGCTGTTCCCTTTTGATTGTCCTATACCCAAGCTAATGTGGGGAGGGGAGGATGTACTGGAAACTGTATGGGTCCCATTAGCAAACCACTTCCTTTAATGGGTAGCATCTTGAGCAACTGAGAGCTTTGCTGTTTGGTGGCTTTCCCAGCATCGCCTCCCTATGCTGACGAGTCTGCTAAGCAGAGAAGGGTAGGGCCCTAATCCCATCCCTCGGGGGAGGTGGGACACGCAGCTATCAGACCCTTGGGCCCTGAATGTCCCTGATTTGAGTCCTGCCAACAGCTGGATTTGAGCCCTAAACCTTCAACCCCCACAAGGTGAGTCCACACTTGAGGAGTAAGTCCATTTCCAGAGACTAAATAATAACCTGCCTTTCCCCTGTTCCCTTCCCTCACAAATAAAAATTTGATCCTAGAATCCACCAGTTCTCCCATCTCCCTGTGCTGAGCCTCCGAGTGTATGAAGTCTGCAGCAGCGTGCTGTGGGGCTGAGGGACAGGGGCAGCTTCAGGCACCAGCACTCCAAGCACATGCCTGGGGCGGCAAGCCATGGGGGCAGCCTGCCGGTCGCTGAGAGGGCGGCAGTCAGGCAGCCTTCGGCGGCATGCCTGCGGGAGGTCTGCCAGTCCCGCGGCTTCGGTGGCAATCCAGCAGCAGGTACGCCGAAGGCGCAGGACCAGCGGACCTCCCACAGAAATGCCGCCGAATCCACGTTAGCAGCGGACCTCCCGCAGGCAAGCCGCCAAAGGCTGCCTGACTGCCGTGCTTGGGGCAGCAAAAAACATAGAGCCACCTCTGCCTAGGGAAGCTCATTAATTTATCTGGCAGGATAATGTGTTAGGAGGAATTCGGTCTGAGGAGGCGTCGGCTCCTCTCTGCATTGCTATCCAGGGCAGCCAGCGAGTTATTGAGGCTGGAGCAGCTCTTTAATAAAAGCCACTTGATCCAATACACTTGGAAGTGGGTGCTCAGACTCAGGTATTGATGTCATTCCCCCCATGAGAGAGGTACCTCCCAGGAGCCTTCCATCACCACCACCTGATTTTTCTTCTGCTTTATTCCCTCCTCCAACTTCAAGGCCTGGGCTGTTGACCACTCTTCTTCCAATCTGGGAGGGCTTCCCCTCAGAGCTCATCCCCACAGCTGCTCAGTAGGGTGGGGGGCACCGCATCAGAACGTGGGGCATGTGTAGGGACACGGTCAAATTCAAGTCTTTTTAACAAACTCATGGTTAAAAATGACTTTTTCTGACAGCGGCTCCTTTAAATAGCATGGCCTGATTTTTTTAAAAATCATTCTTTTTGCAAGAAGGCTTTGTTCTGCTCTGCTATTGCTATATCTCTATAAAAGGATCTTTTCAGCAAGGGAGAAACTGACTGGTCTGCACCTCTACCATGAGCTCTGTATGGGGCCCGTTGCAGTGGATGGGATCTGCACAGGCGCTGCCCTCCTTGCAGGACTGGGGTCTGAGCTCTCCAGGGGTCGGACGGTGCCGATGACAAAGGGCTGATGAATGCAAACCATGAACAGAGACAAAGGGTCTCACTTCCTTCAATTACTTAGGGGCTACTTGTAACTCTAGCGGGTGCAGCATTGTCAGACAGGTTAGGATTTTCAGATTGATGAGGGTCTCTATAAAACCAGTGACCTAAGAGTTAAGTGTGCTCACTGGAATTAATTTGAGCCTGTGTAAGAAGTAAAAGGAGCCTGTTCTTAGCAGATCACGGCGCACACTATGCCTCCTACACAAGGCCATTTGTTAAACCTTCCCACACAAGACGTGTCTGTATTGTGTGCATGCACATGGGAGAAGGTGTTCTGACACCTAGGGGTGGCCAACTGTGCTTGGCTCAGAGGAGTTCAGAAAAGAAAGTGAAAGAGGCACAGAAAGGTTTAAGTGACAGAAAGAAATGAGGGTCTGAAAGAAGGGAAGTCGAATTCATGAGTGAGGGTGTGAGGAGAAGCAAAGAGCTGCAGCCAGACTAACAAGGTAGCAGGTAGCGACACAGGAAAATGGACAGTGTAAAGGTTCAGGCTGGGAACGAAGAAAACTCCTCATGGAATCTGTGCCACAAAGGCTGAGAACTGGGAACTCAGTACGTTAGTGAGAGGTAGGATTACCCCTCGATTAGACAGAAAGACATCGCTGCACCTTCATAGGGTAACTTGGGCAGCTGATTGTGTCCATTGGTTTCTTCCAGTTCCAATGACCACATATAAAGGGGGAACTGCTCACTTCAGTACCTGAGCACCAGGCCAGATTGTGGTTTGAGCTGAGACTTGCAGTGTGTCTACACCTCCGAGTGGGGGTGTGATTTCCAGCACGAGGAGATATACCCATGCTAGGTCTACTCAAGCTAGCACACTGAAAATAGAAGTGTAGCCAAGGCTACTCACCCTACTGCGGCTACCCTTCTGTTTTTACCGCACAAGCTCAATCAGAACTGCCTCAGGTATGTCTGCTCAAGCTGGAAATCACCCCCCCAGCTTGAAGTGTAGACATACCCTTAGTACTAGCCTAGCCAACTGAGAATACGCTCACTCATAGCTTTAAGCACATGTTCTAGCTGCAATAAACATCCTTGACCCTGAGCCTGCAAACCCCGTTATGTGCATGCTTAACTTTACTTGTGTGAGTGGTGCCACTGAACGCCAGTGACGCACGTGTGTGTGGGCGGGGTTGGGGCCTAAACGTCTGATGACTGACCCTCGAGCAGTAACAGCAGAAAGTGTAAAGAGCTCAAATAACTCTTCTGGAAAGGGGGCACTGGCCATTTGCATTTTCCGACGCTGACTACGTTTTTAAAATGGCCATTTGCTTCAAAACACACAAGCTGACCTGTTTTAATAAAATCCCTTTTATAAGCTGTAAGGGTTTTCCTGCGCCCCTCCTGATGGAGCATTTTAGCATGGGAGAAACTGATTGCTCCCCCTGTAAAGGGGAAACAGAGATACTAGCTCTCCAAAAGTGCTGTCAAATGCACCAAACAAACACACCTACATAACCCTTTGCTGTGGATCTCCAAGTATTCTATGGGTTGGGTTGATGGGTGTGTGTTTTGTGCTGGCCTGATACTGAGAGTCAGCAGTATTAACATACAATCCTTCATTTAATAAATATTGGTTACATTCAATATTTTCAAAATGAACAGAGCATATGAAAGGTTGTGTTGCTCGCACACAAACATTTATAACTACACACTGCGTGTGCACCCAAACACCAACATACACACACGCCAGCTGGCATACATACACCAACATGCACGCAAACATACTCACCCATACATAGACACATGCACAAACATACATGTCTACGTCTGCGACCACCTACTCAGCTGCGTGCATCATGCGTGCGCACACACACAATCACAGGCATACTTGTTCCTGCATATACACACGAAGTTGGGTGCTGCCTATGCATTCACCTGCACAGTATGCACATAAGCACGTGTCCCTGCACACCTACACATCCAAACATACGCATGGTTTCTGCTGCATAACCCCAAGTGCACGTCACCCATCTCTGCTCTGCCCTCTCTCCTATAGAGAGGGCGTCCATCATTGCTATTCTGGGAGAGCCCAGGCCCCAGGCTGGTGCTTTTGTAATATGCTCCGACCCAGCCTCTTGAAACAAGACAGCTCTCACCTTCCATTTACCTATAGCCAGAAACTCCCCTTCACCGTCATGTGGCCACAGCTCCTACCATATGGAGTGGAGGGGAGGCCCATCACAAGGCGTTCCCCCCTGCATCGTGGGGGTGTTCATTTGGGATTAGGCATTCCATTTTAGTGGGCACTCCCACAGACAACTAACCCCTCTGCTCTGATGGCATATTCCACCAGGTGGGAAAGGAACCCACTTGCTAGCGATTCAGGATCCCTGCACCCTGGGACACAGGGTAAGAAGGAAACCCTGAGAGGTGCTGAGCACATGCATCGCCCTCTGACTTCGCCCAGGACTGCTAGGCAAGGTCAAGCGATGTTGGGTGCTGATTGGTCGGGGAGAGGGCAATGGTTTATATAGGCAGCATCCCAGGAGAACCTGCGTCAGTCCCAAGGCAGCGGGTTGGTGGGGTTGGTGGGGGGCTGAAGGACCTGGCTGGGTGGAAAGTCACTGGGGTCCTTATGACTGAAACAACAACTTCAGCCCATCCCTTTGCTGTTGCTTTGTGTTGTGCATTGACCCGGGCACCCCTCTGTTCAACGCATCTACTGTTCTTTCAGTCTCTTTGTGTGTGTTTTTGGCCAGGGTTTCTAATGACGAAATGGCCTCAGAGCTCAGATTTCCAGCCTCTTGCCTCATCCTGTCCTATCTGACTCCAAATCACTAGCAAAGGCGGCTTTCTCCCTCTCACGCATGCAGGTTAAAACCCTGGGCTGTTAGCTGAGGGTATGTGCCTCTAACAGCCCATAATGCACACTACTACTGGCACATACTCACACTCAAATGCACACACAAATGCATGCACGACTGCACAATCACCCTGTAACACACCTTCACACATATTCTAACCAACACATGCCTAAACACGCCCAGTCTAGCACACAGACAAATGTACACACAACTACACACTCACTCTGTAAGACACATTACACACCACACTAACATAAGCACACACAAATATGCATGTTTTAAACAACACATTTGTACACACAATCTTACACATCAAACACAAATGCACACATCACTATTAATTGTTGTGATTGGCACGAATCACACAATGCAACACAATACCCCCACCCCTTTAACCCTTGTAATATCTGGCCCTGCTGAGCAGGACAGAAGGAAGAGGGGGGGAACGGAGATGGTGCGTTTTGTCTGGGGCGGGTGGGGTGGGGGGAAGCTTCCCAGCTTTGGAGCCCAGAACCTATTTTGCAATCTGTGGTTAAAAAATACAAAGCTTAATCATCTCCAGACAACACTACTGACAAGCAAAGAGGGAAATGCCACGCTGTCCAGGAGCAACTCAGAGCTGCAGCCTGTCTAGACACAGCCTTCCCCTGAAATGAATGCCTGTTGAGAACTCCTTGGGAAAGCTTTGGCAGAGGTGCGTCATGCATGAGCGTGTGCTGGAAATGAACTCCTCGCCTAGCAGCACAAAACTACAAAGGCATTAAAGCCTCCACTCTAACTAGGAAGTTCTAGGGCTTACGACTGGGTAACTCATTCGTAACTCTACGGCTGGTCTCTGCGAGAGCAGAATCGGGCCCCTGAACGCTACTAGTGTGGTGAGTTGGAAGGGTGGGACTAAGGCCCTGTAATACTGACACCTGGTCATATGCCTGCTGGAGACCTGGCCAGTTACCGCTGGGAGAGTAGCAAAGGGATTGAATTCCTCCCTTTAGCCATAAGATGTTACTTTCTTTTCCAAGCAACTCCAGCTTGTGCTGCAACATGCAGAGAAGGGATCATTGGTCCTTTAAAAGAGGCAGGGTTCACGTGGGGTCCCCCACAAGAGCCTTTCTTGGACAATCTGCTTTACGGGGTTCTCTGAGTGTAAGCCATTGTATGTCAAGCCTATCCACATGCCCCATGCGTGACCCTTCCTGCCAGCCACCCTCCCTCCCCTAGTGTCCACCTCTAGAAGGGGTCAGATTAAGGTGCAAGCAGATGGTTTTCCCATCTCCTCCTCCATCAGTCCAAGGACAGGGAGCTAGGACCTTCTGAGTCCAAGCCCAGCTCTAACATTAACATAGTGTACAAATCATGGTCACACTCTGTGCCTCAGTTTCCTCATCTGTATAATGGGGATAACGAAAGTGGCAGGGGTATGTGTGAGAAGAGCTAATGGGAAGTAGATAGAGCTGTGGTTGCATTTTTTTTTGACAGAACAATTTTCCATAGGAAAAAAAAGGCAGTTTCATCAAAATTGAAACGGTTCATGGGCATGTGTCAATTTTGATTAATTTTTTCATGGGCAACAGTCTAAACAAAAAATTCCAGCTTTCGCATTTCATTTTGATAAGGTAAAAATATTTCCTTCTGACTTTATCATTTCAATGTATTTTGTTTTGCCTTTTATATGAAATACAACATATGTATATAGTATTACACTCTATAGTGCTATATAATATAAAAGTAGAAATAAAATGAATTGAAATGATGAAAAAGAAGCATTTTCCCTAACTGAAATGACACGATTGCATTGAATCAAAACAATTTGACATTATTGAAGCGAATCCTGAATTGAAATTCTGCAGAATTTTCGTTTTCTGGGAAGTTTCAAAATATCAGCTTTGTGTTCCAGTTCAGAACAATCTCCCCTCCCCCTTCCCCTCCCTGAAATGTTGGAATTTCCCAAGGAGCAGACAGCTGCAGTGGGAAGCACTGCGGGGGGATCTTACCGGCCCTTCTCTCTTGTTACTGATTTGGTCACACGAGCCAACCTTTGGCCTGAGATATTGCAATCCTCGATATCTACCAGTGTTTTTACTTTGGTGCATGGATGTGGCGGGAGGGGGAGGCAGGGGAGCTTTGCTGCTACGGACAGCTCTGATCTGCCCCTGCGGCCTGAGCATGGTACTTATCATTCCCAAGGGCTTGGAGCCGAACTGTCCATCAATCTATCCTCTAAGTTGCACAGCTGGCAGCAGGGGAAAGTGACTGGGTATCTCTGGGAGGGAAGAATTCCTTGGATGCAACCAACCTTCTTAGCAAAGAATCCTGCTATGACCAGAGATCTGAGCAGCCCTGGGGTTACTCTGGGTTTGGGAGAAGCTCTGTTCCTTGTGTGCTGGGAGGCAGGGAGAGGTGGATGGTAAGGCAGAGATTGAACAGGGGTGTGCCAGCTGTGACCTTATGGAAATGTCAGCCCTGGCAGGGCAACGTGCTGAGCCTCTGCTGCTGCAGTCGGGCAGTGACCTTTCTGGAGCAGCCTCGGTGAGCAGCCGGTGTAGAAGTGCCTGCTGGATCTTTGACTAGAGCAGAACAAAGTGACATGTGGGGTGCCAGGAGATGTCACCAGCCTAGCAGCCTCCTGAAATTGCCCCGTTACCCTCAGACCCCATCACTGAGCTCACCCGACAACTCCTAAAGGCAAACAGACAGGCACCGAGGCACAAAGCTGGGTGGCAAGACACAGATCTCACACCGGTCTTGATACGCAGCAGCTCCACTGAAGTCAATGGGATTACTCTGGATTTACACAGGAACTGTGCTGCTCGGGCAGCTGTGGCTGGGGGCAGGCTAAGAAGGCTGGACTCTGATCCCTGGAGGATCTAATAGTTTTCTGTCTAGCCCACAGCCCCACACAGTGATTTGCTTTCAGGCAGCTGCCTCCCCATTGTGTTCTCTAGGACTTCACTGCAGCCTAATTAGGGGGTGCTAAGTGGCCCAGCCACAGGGCCCCTCTTCCCCCACACACTCTCACCATGCTGCACAGCAGCTAGAGAGAGCAGCAACCTTTTGCCAGGGCCACCAAGCAGGGAGCTGTGGAAATGCCTGAACTTGGGAGGAAGCCCGCGCTGCAGGCTGGAGGAAAAGCAAGCCGAGCCAGCAGCAGCGGGTCCAGCTGGCTTTGGGGTTCTGTCAGCCTGTGAGCCGGGATCCTGTCAGTCACTGATCCACAAACAGCCGCTGGGCAAGTGTGAGCAAGGAGAGATGCCGGGGCCCCCTGAACATCTTCAGAACAGCCCCTCTCCCTTCCTCCAGAGCACTTGCTTTGCCCGCTGCATGTCTCAGGGGAAAATGGCAGCAACATCTCTGTAACTCAGTGCAGCTCACATGGTTTATATTGGCATCTTCCGCTTGGGGAGGGCGGGGAGCCAGCCTCGGCTGGGATGTCAACTCACTTTATTTTTCCGCCCTGAAATATATGTGGAGCAAAACGCAGCCCAGTGTGACTCGCTGTGCCATGGGGCAAACTATCAGCCCTGGCCGCTGAGAGCTGCTCTGCGGGGCATTGGCCAGCAGCCCTGGGGATCAGGAGCACCCCGCTCCCCACTCTCAGAGGGAGCCGCTTGGGCTGGCCACTCAGCCTTTGGAACTGCAGCTGAGGGCACCGGGTTCATTCGCTGCAGGCTCAAACAGTACAGGGGGCTGCCTGGAAACCCTCTCCCCGGACCCCAGGGTTCAGATGTTCAGAGACGCAACTCAATCAATTTCCCCAACTCCATTGTAATCATCAGCCCCACCACTCCCTTGAGCTCTGTTATCCCAGACCCCCACCTCCTTGCAGCACTCTGCAGAGCCGCGGGTGGACACTGCTGATTGCAAAGCTACAGTCCCTGGTGCAGAATAGAGGAGAGCAGGATGCAGAGCGCTACCTCCATATGCTGGGGAGAGGGGCTGTCCTGCCCCACTCAGGCAGGCAGCCCCTGATATTGTTCCACTGAAACAGACACCACCTGAAGGCTGGATGCTACCCAGCAATCCCCACCACCCCCAGCCCACATGCCTTGAGCCTTTGGGTGTGATCCAAGTGGGAAAAGACACAGGCAGTGCCCCCATTACTTGCTAGAAGGGGGACCCTGGCAGACCCATTCTTGTTTTTCCTCCCTGCCATTCCCCTTCCTCCTGTCCATCTGCTTTGCGCTCTCCTTCCTACCCAACCTGGGAGAAACGACATTGTTGCACAAACGGAGACTGAAATTTCAGCACAGAATAATGCAAGAGCAGCCAAGCCGGGTGATCAGCTACATTTACAAGGGGAAACCGGTGTCTGGTACAGACTGGTATTCCCATTAGCAGAGAATTTGAGCCTGGGGACCATTACAGCTATGGATTTCCTATCGCTAGCCCTCTCTCTCCGCAGAGCTACGGAGATCTGATAGATAGACATACAAAGAAATGCAGCTGTGCCAAAATGAATCCCACGCGCACACACACTCAGTCCTGCTTCTCTCGGTCTCGGCGTGTACATACCTATGTTGCGCGGTGATCCGAAGGACTCACTCACACCTGCTGTGCACTAGGCCCCAGCCGGGGAAGAAGGGGGGCCTCACCTCCACTCTTCAAAATATAACGTGCAACTGGGACTCGGTGCTGCCAGCCTGGGATTTTTAAGCAGCTGGCATGGGGGTCTTCGGCGAAAACTCCTTCCACACTGCTCAGAATCTGGAAAACCTTTTTCTTTTACCTTATATGAGCTGAAAAAGGAGGCCAGGCTGCAGACGGCCACATCTGTCAGGGGCGTCGAGGGGAGCCATTGGCTGCGGCCCGATCACGTGGGCCTGCTGCCTTGACCTGCGACAGTTCAGCTGAGTGTTGGTTTTACCCCCTAAGGAAGGAGCGTTTGACAATTTTCATATTTCTTCTAAATTTGGAGATTTCAGACAATGCTGGGAGGCTTGGCTCAGGATGCCAGAGGCCCATGTGGAAGTCATTAAGTCTGAGAGGGAGAGCAAGAGAGCGAGAGAAGGAGGGGAGGTGGGGAAAGAGGGGGAGGCGAGGGAGAGAGCCCTGTGGCCGTTGCCAGCTACATGCCTGGGAACATAAGTGAACTCACTCAGAGAAAGTTGTTTGTAATAACTGACTTCCTCTCCGGCCTCCTGCCCCATATGGGAAAGCAGAGGAGCCCTGAGAACTGTGTGCGGAAGGAATAACTCCTACCTCAGTGGCGACAGGACCCCCTGCCGCTCCAGGAGGGAGAGGAACGCACTGGGGTGCTAAGGGGAAGTCAGTAACTCGACTTCAAATGCAGCCCCTGCCCGTTCCTCATGGCTGGCCGCAGCCCTGATTGCAGGGCAGTGAGGGGAATGGAGATTCTGCCTGGCCTGGCTTAGGGTGTCTTGTGATTCCCATTACTTTGAAAAGCTCCACCTGGTCAAGCTTGAAAAGGGCATTTAGGCATGTGAGCATCTGAGCATGTGAATGACAGAGCCCAACCTGTTTGGGGTGCGTGCTGAGGGGGGCCCTACCAGTCTGACCGAAGCTGAGTTGTTCTTCTCTGGAGCAATAGTGGCTTTCTGCCCAGCAAGGCCCCCGTTAACCCTCCTCCTCCCTGTCACCCCTCAAGGAAGGGTGCAATGCCAGCAGCAATGGGCTGGACACATCACCCTGCCGTTTAAATGCTGACTGCACCACCAACCACTAAGGCAAGTGTTCCTCATGAGGGACCCAAGGTTGCGGGTCAGAACCTAGAGGCCTGACTCTGGGCTTGCAATCCTGGATGTCCAAGGTGAACTATTTTGAGGGTAACCAACGCCCCAGAGTGGGGGAGACAGGACTGCTGTCTTGAGGGTGCAGGGTGGAAAGGGGATTCTCTTTTGCTTTTGGGGCCTTCCTTTCAATCTTACCTGCCTGGCCCCACAGATACAGTGTCTTCCTAAGGGGATCTTTGAGAAGCCAGCACTGTAGCCCCCAATTCCCCAGGCCACATTTGCAAAGAGCACCCCAGAGCCTGACCGTGCCCAGATGTGGAATGCAAGCCCATGTATGGCATGCACCATTCCCAGAGAATGATTTAATTAGCAACTGCTTGGCAACTCCTGAGAAACACTCAGATTAGAGACATCCCCACTTCTCTGGTCCCTGCATATCTGTCCCTCCGGTTCTCTATTGCTAGAAATATTTGCAGGAATCCCAAGTCATTGTCCCTTGTGCGTGTGGGGGAGGGTGGGTGGGGTTCGTCTACTTTTAATGAGAATCCTCCCAACCCAAATTCCTTAAAGCTATAATCCTGCCTGCAGCTTCACAGTCATGGCCACAGCAATTAACTGTGATGGAGGATCATAAGGCCAAATGGGGACTAAACAGCTGGAGTAGAAGGAGGACTCCAGATAGTAAACTGGCCTTTCAACAGAGCTCATGCAATGCAGGGCCAGCTTCATTAGCCCATTTCATACACATGGACACTGAGACACAAGCTGTGGAAATGCTTTGGCCTGGAGCCAGGAACAGAGCCCAAGTCGCCTGACTCCCACTCCAACTACTAGACCATGCTGCCTTTCCTAAGGGTTCAAAGATCTCACTTTTATGTAAAGGTCCTTGGCAACAGACAATGACAACAAATGGGGAGCTGAGAACCAGAAGTTATCTACTGGCAGACACGGCTGCTTCTGCCCCATGTTTTTCCAGGTGGTGTCAGTAGCTATCAAAAGCAAAGGTCTGATCTTCAGGGCTCTGAGAAGCCCCAGCTCCCACTCAAGGTCCACCCATGAGTGACCAGCAGCGTGTGGGCAGAGTTACAAATGCTGCATACGTTCTACGGTGCAGAGGCAGCTACTGACATGCCTGGGAACGTCTATGCACTGCACACAGTAGGAGATAACCCATCATTCTGTGTGCAATGGTCTTGATCTGCTAGGATCCATCCGGGGTTATAGGCCAACTAGAGAGACCCTCTCTGTTCCCCCTTGCTGCCCTCTCCCGCTTTGCTATCACTGCAAACTGCTGCTCCAGGGCTATTTCTAGTAAGGGAATGTGAGGCATTAGGAAAGGGTCCTGGCTGGGGCATTTTCCTTGGCAGTTTGGACTTTTTCTTAATGGAATACACTCCTCTAAGTAAAGCAACAGGCTGTAAACAAGTGCCTTCTGGCATGGGGAAGGAGAACATACAAAGAAAACAACGAAGGGGACTATTCGCACCGTCTCCAGTTCCCTAAGAACCCAGGAGTCCTGTGCAATGCAAGGGGCAGATGGAGAGGCAGACCCTGGAAACAAGGCTGGATTTCCCTCCCGTCCTACTGTGAAATACAGAGCTTCCCACTGCTAGCGTGCCAGTGTTCAAACTCCATCCCAGGGTACCAAACCTGATGTGCCACCTGTCACGGAGTGTGGGGGAGTCCGGCCCTGCACCCCTCTTCCTGGGACTCACAGTGACTCTCAGCCAGCCAGTAAAACAGAAGTTTTATTGGACAACAGGAACGCAGGCTACAGCAGAACTTGGAGGCACAACCAGGACCCCTCAATCGAGTCCTTCTGGGGGTTCAGGGTGCTTGGATCCCAGCATAGGATTCCCTGAATTCCAACCACCCAGCCCCAAACCAAAACTGACCTAACTCCCTCCAGCCGGCCCCTTCCTTTGTCCAGCTTCCCAGGCAAAGGTGCTGAGACACCTCCCCCATCCCTGGCTCAGGTTACAGGCTGAGCACCTGTCCCTCACCTCAAGTCACCCCCTGCTCTCCCATCCCCCACACAGACAGTCCCTACTCCATCACACCATCTCATTCTCTGGAATCATTACCGACTCCTGGAATTGATCCTAATGCTACACCCCTCTCCTGGGACATTCAAGGAATGAGGTGCCTGTCCTGACATTGGTTACAGGGTGTGATTCAATCCACACACAGCATCGCAAACTGTACAGTTTCAATGCTCCCGTCTGATTCTTCCTTGCTCCTCAAACCAGAACAGAACCTTCCCCTTTCTGACTTTAAGGAGAGACCACCACCCACTGAGGCATTTCATTTGAATCCTGAAATACGAAGCCCATCTAGTGAGGCTGCTGCAGACAGGCAGAGCTAATGGATGCTCCCCTCCCTCCCGTCAGCCACTGAGGAACCACAGCTCTACCCATCCATGGGTGGCCTAAGTCCGTGCAGCAGGATAGCCATCAGCTCTGCAACTGCCACAGAAGCAATTAGCTCCTACCAGCTCTTGCTCTGTCGTTCCCATTGCCCCAACCCCCGTCTCCCATCACACAGACACATCTCCTCCCTCCCCCGTGTGAAGAGCTGAGCCCACGTGAAACTGGGTTGGAAAGGGATTTGCAGGCCTCCTTGCTTCTGCTGGGCTGGGTCACAGGCCGTGCCCTGCCTCAAGTGCTCATTGCCTGCACTACCAGGCAGCAGGCACTGTGATGGACACGGTAAAGTGCATTGGCAGCCCATTTCCAGTCAAAGTTATACTGCATCAGACTCAAAGCAGAGAAGGTTGGCAGCAGGTAAAGCCAACTCTGCCCATCAGCCTCAAATGAGCTCACTGCTTTAGCCATCATTGTTCTAGAGCTTGGCTTCTCAGCCTGGGGTCGCGACCTCCAAGGGGGTTGTGAACAAGTGGCAAGGGGTTGCATTAACGTTCCTCTCCTGCCCATCTTGTAAATAACAGGGGACCGGGTAGGTTCTGGCTAGATGGGACAGGATCCCAGTAAGGAAAAAGATAGGAAACACCATCCGAGATAAATGGTCCCAAGTACGTCAGTAACACGGCTGAAAGCTGTTTGGGGCTCTTCCAAAGACACTCAAGTACGACGGCAATGATAGATAGATAGATAGATAGATAGATAGATAGGGTATATGGGGATAGTAGAGGAGGTGTATGGGGATAGAGAGAGAGAGGGAGAGAGATGCCTCTAGTACTAATTCTTTATGATTTTTTATGCTCTCTACCCCCATTTTCCTAGCCCTGGCTGTTGGTGAACTGCTTTGATCCATTCCTTCTACCCGTGGCTTTCTGCGTCTATCCACCACATAGAAAGCTCCTCCAGCTTGCAGGCCGTTCTCCTTCCCCTCCCTCCCCTCTGGCTCCTGTACCCAGCCCCCACCCACACACAGCCCCCCAGCCATCTTTCACTGACGGGTTGGCTCCGACTGAAACACAAATAAACTCTGCCATTAAACAAACCCTATAATTAGAAACCAGGTTTCCTAAATGAAGTGAAAAATGTAACGTTACCCTCTGTTTGTTCGCTGGATGCTCCAGTCTTGTTCCATGACCCAGAGGGGTCATGCCCCGTGGTTTCTAAGAAGCCTTAATAAGGTAATGTTTAGGAGGTTACTATCTTTACAACTCTTGTCTTATTACAACTCGGTAAGAAAAACATTTGGGGCAAAGCACGCTTCCAAGGAGAGGGTTTGTTTTTTTACTGCTTCACTGAGATGCTGTGGAAGGACCCTTCTTTGAAGAGGGTTCAGTTTCAGTATCTCCACAAAGATGATCCCTGGCTGCCCTGTCTCCACTCCATAACCTGTGTCCCCCTGGCTGCCCGTGAAGGCCTGGGTGGTCCCTTTTGGCTCTGGACTTCAAGGCCAGCAGTGAGCTGATTCAAAGTAGATTCTTGTACAATTTCCTCCTCCCTCTTCTCCAGGACGAAGAGTCCTCTCCACTAGGAATAGGACTGAGCCCCCTCCCCCGCCTTTCCACAGAGGCATCGCCATTTAAACTGGGAAACGGGGCCTGGCTGACATGGCTGATCATATGAGTTGCCAACCCTCCAGGATTGTCCTGGAGTCTCCAGGAATTAAAGAATAAACTTTAAAGATAACATCATGTGATGAAACCTCCAGGAATTCAGCCAACCACAAGTTGGCAACACAACTGATTATAGATATACCCATGGAGGTCTATCTGAGGAGTGGATCTATGACAATCCCTCATTTCTCCTGTATTTTATACATCCATCAATTGAGAGCACAGTGTCCCAGCTCTCAGGCATGTGCCTTGCAACATCTGTGCTCTGGCCCTTGGCACATTATGCTGCTGTATAAATGGGATATGTCCTGGCTCCCTTCAAAGCAGCATGCTACATCCAATAGCACCCAACTACCTGGTGGAAACATCACTCTCTTGCACATGGGGTTATGTTACAAGGGAGCTTACAACACCCCCAGCCCCACTATCCCAGGTAGGAAGGCTGCCTGCACTAACCAGCAACTGGGAATGACGCATATGGGCCAACATGCACAGCAAGTCCACCTACCAGACAGGGATCCCCCTGATTGGCTAAGTGGGATCTAGTAGAATGGACTGTAGCGCTCAGGGGATTGGTCAGGCATTAGGGAGGGTTTCACCTCTAGGTCACCAGCCTATCTCCCTCCCAGCCTGGGAGTGATGGGAAGTCCTTAACAATCCAGTGTCCCTCTGAGAAACGGGTTGGCGGGTCTTGCTCCAGTCTCTAGTGGGAAAAGTGCTCATCTCACACAAACGGCCATCTCAGTTAGCATTCTGGCTGCAGTCAGAACAGGGAGGCCAAGGGCTGAATGGGCCGAGCCATGTGCTCACCTCTAGAGTGTGACGGCTTCCTGGCTGAGGTGTGCTGCCAAGGAAGGATGGGGAAAGCTGGCCTTGCCGCACCTCTTCTGTGGCTCAGCAGAGGACTCCAGTCTCCAGAGTTGTCAGCCCGGCACCCTGCCCCGGCACTACAGTCAATAACAATGTAAAACAAAAGAGAAGGCCCTCTGCTCCCAGCACACGCTGGTGACTTAGCAGACACAAGTCAGATGGCAGGCCTTTGTTCAAGGCGCCCAGGCAAGCTCCTCTAGGAGAGGATAAGCAGGCGTAGGACAAGGTGCTTGTGTGCTCTGAACTTTGCTGTACTTCAGACAAAGAGCACAGACACTGATAACAAAACTCCCTCTCCAGTAACTCCAAGTTAATGTACAAACACACTGCATTTACAGCCTTTTAATCTGAGACATGACATCAGACAGAAACTGTTCAGAGATACGCTGGGGTTTCTCAACCCATATATTATTAAATGCAACAGAAGGTAGAACCTGGCTTCCTTGTTCCTCAATTGCATGTGCTGTCTAGCTTAAACTTGTGGAGCCTGGAATGATTAATGTACATGCCAGGGTCAGCACTGCTCTGAAGGGGCACGCTCAGAACATGCCTGGGGTAGGTTTTCAGCCCACTTTGCTCTCTGCAGCTCTAATCATGGGGTTTGCAAATAAATGTTCCTGTTTCTCTATGGCCCAGGGGATAGGGAGTGGGGTGTGAGGCCTTTCACCTTGAGGTCTCTTCAAATCCAGTCCACGCTGGTAAGTGACCAAAAGTTGTCACTGGAGGGTAGCTACTCAGTAGCTGCTCTATGGGGGTGTGAGAGTCTCAGGCCATTTCCCAGACCACGGTTAACACCTTTGGTAGGGTGATCAGATGTCCTGATTTTATAGGACTTTTTCCTTATATAGGCTCCTATTACCCGCCCACCCCCAGCCCAATTTTTCACATTTGCTGTCTGGTCACCCTAACCCTTGGTGACTGTCTCAGTGGAAGGCTGGGACCTGACAGGGTGCCAGCGAGGTAACCTCTGGGGTGAGAGAGGCTTTCAATCTCCATGGCCTCATCCCTCCTTGGCCTCTCTGCTGAGAATGATATCAAAGCTGCTAACTGTGGCAGTCACCTCCTCTCCATTGGGACTAGGACCGAGCCCCCCACCTCTATCCACAGAGGCATCGCCATTTGGACTAGCTTTGAACCAGTGACTCTAGCTGTGACAGCTTCTTTGTGCTATTACCAATCCCTTAGGCCATCAGCCATCACCCTGCCATGCCTGTCAGGAGGTAAAACATTTACTGCTGCCCAGGAAAGCGCTGCCCAGCCGCTTGAGTAGGTGAGCCTCACACACAGCTCTCCACAAGGAGGGAAGCCTGACCTGGGGACATCTAGCCACCAAAGAGAGTTGTAAACACTTGGGAGTAGGGGACTGCTTAGCCGCCCACACCCCTCAAATGGGCAAGCAGAATTGTAGCCTTGATCTTTTCTGCCCTGGGAAATGATTTACTTGGGCTTCTGCCCACAAGCAAAAATCCCCACAAGAAACCCCCTCAAACCCTAAAATGATGCCTTTTATCACCAACTCTGAAGGAACTGATGGCCTGGAAGAGATTCCAGCTCCTTCTGGCCCTGTCTCCGCCAAGTGGGAGATCAGGCTGTATGGATCAGCTGGCAGCAGGTGCCGAAATGGCAGTGTGTAAATGAACACATACGGGACTCTTAGGACACGGCTGGCAGTCAGGAGAGAACGTGCTGTGCCTGGAGGGGAGTGAGGGGGAAATATCCCCAACACAAAATGGCTGCTGCTTGAAGTGGCTAGTGTGCTCCTGCAGAGACTGCAGGGATGGGCCCCGGAAGACCAGGAATGATCAAAGCTGGCCCAGGCACGTTCTAAGAGGGCAGCTGTGAAACAGTGCCATCTAATGCTTTGACGTGGTTGGGCACAGATTAACTCAGGACCATTAGCAGTGAAGTGCTTGCCAAGGGGTTGTGTGATTTGTTTGGCAGGAGAAGGCTTAAAGAAGAGTTTAACAATCCATCTCCAAAATCCCCATGGGACAACTTAATGGTTTGAAGTGAGAGCCAGGTACTGGCTCAGAAGTAAATGTTAGGATGTCTGCAGGCCATAAAACCCTCCAGCAGCTGGAGCCTTGGCTGGTGTTGCTCAGGGCGCTGCTCCATTCCTCTAGGCAGACACAGGACCAATTAGGGAATGGTTTGGAGTCTTAATTTAGAATGGCATCCTGGCTGGCTGCATGGACAGCGCCACTGGCGGGTAGTGGAGACACGGGCAGCAGCCAGGTCTAGATGGGAGCACAATAGAAGGGGGCTGTAGGGAGAAGTGGGTGAAAGTATCTGCCCACCCTGTACCTGTCTGTCAGGAGCAGCAGCCAGTGTGGGAGCTGCAAGGCAGAGTGACACTGAAGGGAAGTGTAGGAGGGCCATGGGTGCTAGTGACCAAGAGTCACTACCATTTGGTAGCTGTTTGTGGCCACCATGTAATGAGCTGGGGGGGTCTCACTTCTGCCTTGATGACAGGTGCCAGCGTCCAATAACCCTGTCGAGCTGGTGCTAACTGGCCTCCATTTGGCAATCTCAGCAAAGACCCATGATACCAAATGAGCCCTTGAAACTGAACTGCACGCTGCCAGTCTTTCTATAGCAGGAGGGTGGGAAACTTGCACTCCTGCAGCCCAGGCTGTGCCTCTTCTGGAGCTACAGAGATGCGTTATCAGCCGGTGCATCTGGTCTGGTGATCTCGAGATGGGGAGGTTTGATGTGCACACGCTGGCCAGAGACATCAAAGACTGCAGAACATAATCAAGCTTAGCTGCTGTGCATTCCCAGACAGGGCACATGTGTGTGTGTGACTGCATTGCGTGATTGCTCTGGGCACATGTATGTATGTGTGGCTGCTATGGACACACATGTGTGTGTGTGGCTGCTATGGGCATGCGTGTGTGGCTGTTCTGGACACGTGTATGTGTGTGTGGCTGCTATGGACACACACATGTGTGTGTGTGGCTGCTATGGGCATGCGTGTGTGGCTGCATTGAGTAGCTGCTCTGGGCACATGTATGTATGTGTGGCTGCTCTGGACATGTGTATGTGTGTGTGGCTTCTATGGACACATACGTGTGTGTGTGTGGCTGCTACGGGCATGTGCGTGTGCGTGGCTGCTACAGACACACGTGTGTGTGGTCGCAGCGCACAGGTGTACAGTACAAATGCATGCTGCACACAGCCAGAGCTGCCAAGCTGCCATGCATACGGCTGCATGGCTGTATTGCTGGGAGTCCCTGGCTGCAGAGTGACCCTGCCAATGTGTCCAGTGCTGTTTGGCTTGTTTTAATTTAGCTGACTGTGCTTCGGTCTCTCTGTGAAGCCGGGGAAGGGGCTGCACCTCAGCCATTATCCTGGCCCCGCTCACTTTCTTTCCCAAGAACAGACAGGCACTTTGCCTCCTTCCCTTCTGTCCTTGGACACTTCTGTAAGGGGAAAATGGCTCTGCAGCCTGGACTGCACCTACCTTGTTCAGCCCCCACCCTCAGCCCTAGGCCTGACATGGTGGCGGCGGCAGTGTAGCTGGGGCCTCTGCGTGGGTCTCTCGGTCTCTCGGGAAGATCAAAAGCCAGGCAGAGCACTCAGGGCCCTGCTGCCCTCCTGCATTTCCACAGCTGCAGCTGATTATTGCTGGGAATCCTGTAACCCATTACTCCTGGAACATCAAACTTGGGCTTTGAAAGGAAACAAAAAACAGAGGTGGAAAGGCCTGCAGCCCTCCCTGCCCCCATACAGAGAGAGCGCGGCAGGGAATTGAAGCACAAAACCCCAAGCAGCCTGGGTGAAGCTGATTCAAGGGGGTCTAACAGAAACCCCAGGCACCTCAGATGGGCAGGTTCCCATGGACCTGGCCTTTGGGAAGGAACTGGAGCTTCCTCAGGGAAAATAGTCTGATGGTGCCAGAGCTTTGATAGTCTCTTTGCCACTTTCCTCAATTCGTGCTCTCTGTGCAATCAGCCTGAGCTGGAAGGGCTGCCAGGCCAGAGATCACCCGTAAAGCACCCAGAATCACTTGCCCTGAGCATGTCTCCCTCGGGGAGGCTGGTTCTCAGATGGGCTCAGGTCAGAGGTCCTCTCTCTCTGGGCCCAATGTCTGTCTGTGCTGGGTTCAGGGGGTCATTTCCTCAGGCCCTTTCTTCCTCCTCCAGTTAGCTGTCATGGCCCCCTCGTGGGAAGCTCTTGTAGGTCCAGGAGCAGCAGCAGCAATCTCAGCTTCGCCTTTCCCTGTGGGTCTATCTACACTGAGGCTGGGAGCGAGCCGCCCAGCCTGGGGAAGACAGACTTGCACCTGCGAGACTCCAGTTACCGTGCCAAAAATAGCAGTGTAGACGTCAGTGCAGTGATGGAGGCTTGAGCTAGCCACCTGAACTCAGACCCACCCGATCCCTGGGTCCCAGCTCGAGTGGCTAGTCAGACCCTCAGTCACCTCCACACTGCTATTTTTAGCCCGCTAGCTCGAGCCCTGCTAGTGCAAGTCAGTCTACGTGGGCTTGGACGTTTGCTCCAAGCTGCAGTGTAGACATAGACCATGTGGCCTGGGGGCTAGGCTTCTCTTCTGTAGCCATCTTGGCCACCTCCACGTTGGCTTTGAGCTTGAGGGCTTCCTCTAGGACTGTCCTTCCAATGAGCTTTCCAGGCTTCGCCCCTAGCCACATGAACTACAGACTGGTCTTGGGCCAGTAGGGCCCACCCGTGGGTGTATCAGTCCGACAATGCCTGGGTGCCGAGGCAAAGGACACATCAGTCAGGTGACATGTGGGTTGCCCCAATTGCAGGCACCCAACCCTAGCAATGGGAAGGGTATGAAACCCATGATCCTAAGCCCAGGTGGACAGCCTTTCCTTGGCAGCTGCTCACAGCCGGGGGGAGGGAGGGCTGTGAGGAGGAGGAAGGAAGCTGCTAGGGTGAGCTAGGAACAGGAGTCCAAGCAGGTTTTTTTCCACCAGGTGCTCGGTATCAAAACGCACCAAGAGGAGGAAACAAAGAGGCAGAACAACGCGAGTGCAGTGGGAAACCTGCGCATCTGGAACTCGTAACAGGCGACGTGCTGTAAACTCTGCCCTGGTGATAAATGCACTGGAGCAGTGGCGGCAGGATGTGCTGGAAGCCCTGGCGCCATTGGCCTTGCTCTGCTGACATGCTGTTTATTGACAACGGAGATCATTTTTCTTCCTTGGGTTCTGAACGCCTCCTCCCCTGGGCCTGTGTGACTGCATTGCCGGGCGTGTGCTGGAATGGGTCAGGGTTGAGATCTGAGGGGATTGGAGGAAGCTTGAAGCTGAACAGAGATGGTGCATTTCGCCTTGCCCCATAGGCTGGCTCTCAACTTGGCTGTTATCTAGTGTCTTTTGTCCAAGGATCTCAAGGCAATTTAAAAAACATTCATAAGCATGAGATCAAACCTCACATCTCTTCTGTGAAATAAGCCAAAGTTCCAGATAGGCAGAAGCAGTAACATCCCAACAGCGTAGAAGCAAATTAGACCACAGGGAGGTTTAGTAATTAGGCCAAGATCATAGAGCAAGTTAGTGGCAGAGCCAGAACGGGAACCCAGGAGTCCTGGAACCCAAGCCCCCTGTGCTAGTTGCTAGGCACGCTATCTCCTTAAAAGGGCATCACACACTCAGCGACTACAGTCTGTTTAAAGCTCTGCTACTCGAAGTTTGTGCATTAACTAAACAGCAACAACATTAAGGCCAAAGATAAAGCGATACTCAAATCCAATGGAAATCGCATGGGAAAAGCCTTCCTGTTGTGGGTGGGAACCACTGGGGAATGCAGCTGTAGGCAACGGGACTTGAACCCCTACCCCGTTGCACTGACGAATGCCATGGGGAGGGCATAGAGAGGGCATTGACCTCGACCAAGTGCCAGTAACAAATTCCTGGCTCCCCCTCCAGACGGGACATGTCTCTGTGTTTATGTAACTCAAGGAGTCGGCAGAATTAAGCGCTTTGCCTTTTTCCCTTTTTTGAGAACAGGGAGTTTAATTCCCACCAAACAATGTTCTTGTCCAACAAGCTTAAAATAAGCTCTTTTGGCCAGGGCTTCTCGCGAGTGCTAGCACGCCAAGCAGCAGTTTGTGCAAATATGGACTTGAGCAAAGAGCCCCAAGGCTAGGCCAGCTAGTACCTGCTGGGGGAGGATGCTCAGGCAATGACTGGGACAGCTGAAAAGTCTCTGCAATGCCCCAGGTCTTCTCCCTCCCCACCCAGCCGGCTGCTCCTTTCATGGAGTGGGATTCGCTCCGGTGGATGCTGCTGTTAGATGAAACATATGTGGGTCTGATGGATGGAAAATGTTATTCATGGAGCAGATGCGGGGGCCTCTCAGCTCCTGCCATGCAGACCCCTTAGCTTCAACTGCCTTGCACTGGTATAGGTGAGAGCAGGGCTAGGCACCTTGTCTGTTAGCCCTCTCGCATTTCTCTTCTTGTGCACTGGGAGGTTTGCTCCTTCCCCCCATTTAGTCCTTTAACCTGCAATTACAAGTTCAAAGCCCAGAGGGCACTGACTGAGCCTTCAGTTTGCCAAAACAAAGGAGACAATTGCAGTTTGCTGTCGGAGGGGCTCAAAGAACACAGGGTCCTGTCTCCTTGCTGAGGGCACGAATGATCCCGGCACACGTCTCCCAAGGGTGGGGGGAGAGGGTGCTCCCTGATTGCCTGGCTAAAGCTGGTGCACTGGCTGATCCCCTCATCCCCAAAGCATGAGTAAGAACATAAGAGCGGCCATACTGGGTCAGACCAAAGGTCCATCTAGCCCAGTATCCTGTCTTCCAACAGTGGCCAGTGCCAGGTGCCCCAGAGGGAATGAACAGAACAGGTCATCATCAAGTGACCCTGTCGCCCATTCCCAGCTTCTGGCAAACAGAGGCTAGGGCCACCACGTGTGTTTCTGTGCACTGAGTGCGTAGCACTTTGGGCTCCTTTGGCGTGAATGGCCCGTTCAGACTGGGAGGTGGCTGGATTCAGCTCCTCTCTTTCCCACGGCCCCCTGCCAAACGCCCACCCCACAAGTCTCTCCAGCCAATCTATGTCCAGCTGCTCTCTGAATTCCAGTTCTCCTGAGACTTCACACCTACAGCGTACATGCTTTTCTCAGGAATACCCTGGCCAGTTCCTTCCCGATCAGCCATCACAATGGTACCTTGCCTTCCTACCAGGGGTGCTGGAACAATTCGTATAGTGGGGGTGCTGGGAGCCATTGAACCAAACTGTAAACCCTGTATATGATGAAAACCACTTCAAGCCCGGGGGTGCGGCTGCACCCCCAGCACCCGTACTTCCAGCACCTATGCGTCCTACTCCCACTGACTGAGATTTAATGTTGGAGTCTTAGACTGGCACGTGTAACTATGGTCTCTGCTTGCAGAGCTGCACTAACTGCCCATGGAGTCTCAGTTGGTGCATGTGTGCCACAGACACTGTGCACATAACTGCACATGCAAATTACACCCAAGTATTTTTGCCCATGCAGTTCTGAAAATCTGGGCCTTCCTCACTAATACTAATCATCCTGCTGCCTGGTGGGCACTGGCCAGTCTCACCACCGCCATCTGCTTCCTCTTGGGTTGGCCATGGCTCTACGCCTTCACCCCCACTGCACCAGCTGTGGCCCCATAGAGGTACCTCTGGTCTGCAGAGGTGTCAGCACTTTCGCCTTTGGGTGAACCCCCCAGCTAGAACAGAGAGTCCCCAAAGGCCAAAGCCGCCATGCCACCCACTATTGGTGGAGTCATCAGAGGCAGAGTTTCCCTTTCCTAGCAGGGTCAAGGCTTCTGCTACCCTGTGAGGCTGAGCAGAGGAGGCCGGGCCCAGCTCAGGAGACAGGCCTGAGAGGAGATTTGGATCTGCATGTCCCCAGAGTTATAGGATGTTCAGACCGGGGGGAGGGGGCTGATTTGGGCCCCTCCCTAGCCTTGGGGGATGGTGAGTTTTACCTTTCCATTGTCACATATCCTCCCAGGCTAGGCTGTCCTCAGAACTCACTAGCTAGCAAGGGGCAGGGGAAAAGGCCAGGGCGTTTTGTGTATGAGCTGGAGTGGAAACCCTAGTGCCCTGGGCAAAGTCCACCTACCACATTTACATCCCACCTCCCTAAAATCCTCACCTGCAGTTTCAAGTTATTCCTCACTTCCCCTCCTCAAAATGGCCATTACTGATGGAAAATGGCTGCTACATCCTACCCTAGGGAACGGCTGCATGATAGAGGGGGCGAGTGATTCCCGTGGACACCATTTGTAAAGTGCTTTGGGATCCTTCAGGAGAGAAAGCACAATGTGTGTGTGAAATTATTAGTTTGTTAATCACAGACCTGAAACAAACCCTTTCTACAGAACTAGAACCCAGATGTGGATCTCATTAAATTAAGCGACAAATAGCACAGGCAATATGCAAATTGGGTTACAGGATGGGAGACGCACACTTGACTTTCTTTCACCTCTCCTCTTTCTTCATTAAAATTCTTGAGGTTGGTTCTGTTTTCAGAAGGGTCATTTTAGCTGATTTCCATGGGGACCCCTAGTTTATATGATTTCCAAGGGAACCTCAAAGGCAGCATCAGCTTTTCCACAGGCTGGGGTAGGGCACATGGAAAGTCAACAGGAATGGGTGGAAACTAGGAAACCACAGTAGTGGGTGATGATGGGGACAAGTTTATGTAAAACAAGAGCTTTGGCCGGGATCTTACTCCCCAACTTTGGGGCACACACTGATCTCTAACTATTGGGCAGAAGGAAACTTTCCAGGGGGGTATATTACCCCATAACCGCCCTCTCTAGGTTTGTTTCTCTGAGGCAGCTGGTGCTGGCTGCTCTTGGAGACAGGATACTGGGCTAGATGGACCTCAGGTCTGATCCAGTCTGGCAGTTCCTAGCACGACTGGGAGCGACGGAGTGTGCGGCAGAACGAGGGCGGCTAAGCACGGCCTGCGAGAGTAACTGCCAGGAGCCTGGTGGCACCTCCAGAACACTGAGTGGGCAGCAGGCAATGGCAGGTCTCAGCAGAATTTTGCAAAGCTGAATTCTCCCCGGCCATGGCCTCTTTGCTCTGGTCGTAGGGCTGTGGGGCAGTGGCGCCGCATGGTAGAAGTGGGTTCCCTCCTAGAATGCAGTGGTGGAGCAGCCCTGTGAGTCCATCCAGCCCATCTCCTTGCTGGGGCTTGGCTCAGCCCTGCTGCACCCTCACCCATGCCTTTTAAACATCATCCTGGGGTTTCCACCACTTTTCCTTGCAGACTCTGGGCCAAATTTGGTCCTGGGATAAGCAGTCATGACACCACCTGAGTTTCACCTCCACTTGGCCCATTCCTCCACACTGCTGCTCTCGCTCGCTCAGGTGCAGACAGCAGCAGCCAGCCCATCCCAGCAGTGCCAAAGACGAAGCCCTGGCTGGAGAGCGGTCCCTCCTGCAGAGCTAGGCTTTGGCCGCGGCCAGGCAAAATGGCCCCTTTTCTTCTTTAAGGAGAGTGGGAGAAACCACCAGCCCAGCTTATCAAATTTGGCCATGTCTGCAAAGCCCTCATTTCCTTTTCACCAAAAAAGATCAAAACCGGGTAATTGGCTCCCAGTGCAGATGCCTCTGAGCCTCTCTCATGTGTAAACAGCATTTCCAAGTGTTGATACAATCCAGACTGCTGCCGCTGCAAAAGCATCCCAAATATTCCCAAGGCGCAGATGACTGCAGAATGGCTGCAGGCTCTGGGACTGCTGTAGGAACACGCCCTGGGCAGTGGGGCGAGGAGCCTGTGCCCCAATGTGATCCCAAGGTGCCAGCGGTGGGCCCCTCCTGGACTCTGGTGGGGCCCATTCAAACACCTCCTCCTCAAGCAGTCTGGGACAGGGATGGTGGCAGGAGATCTGGGATCATAGGGGCTAGTCTAGGGGCTAGTCCCACAAGCATCCGAGTGTTAAGAGACAGGACGCACCTGAAGCCATATCCCTGAGCGTGCTACAGCCCCGGGGACCGTTTCCTCGGTGACCTTCCTGCAGCATCCCCTATTGGTAGATACCCAGTGCTAACACCTGATTGACACGTCACCAGCTGATGACCAGGAACAGCTGCCAGCCTTTGAGCTAGATAAGGGTTTGAGCCCCGGATTTCGCAGCGCTCCAGATTGAGGGGTGTTTGGGTTCAGGCATCTGTCTCAGCCCATTAGAGGCAAAGGGACCCGCTACGAAGTCTGGCTCTGATTTGAGTTCAGACTCTAGCGTTCGGGGGCATTTGATATGGGACCCAGCTCTGTATTAACAGTCCCCTCTGCTCTTGTGCCTTGCAATAAGACAGGACTATGCAGCAGTGCCCTGGCTGGCTCTAGCCCTCCTGGGCATGGCGAAAGCTTGAACACGTGACCCGAGTGCAGCTCAGGAACTGGAAGGCAAAGAAGAAGAAGGACGTGTTGTTTTGATAAAATCTCCTGACTCCTTGAATGCTTGGGGCTGGCCATGCCGGGCGAGTCCCTTGTACCCCAAAGGCTGCAGCCTGTGTTTTGGGAGCAGGCTGTCAGGGTTCCAGCCCTGCAGTTGCTACAAGGTTTGAAGCAGTCCAGGTCTGCAGCAAAGTGACAGGGGGCCCAGTTCTGCCCAGGTCCACTTGGAGCTGGGAAAGTGCTGGGGTGAAAGGTGCTTGAGGCATGTCAGCTCTTGCTTATCATTAGGGGTGTGGGTGAGAAGCGAAGGAGGGACAAGGGAAACCCCAAGGGACAGAGAAGAAGCCCACCTCTGTGCTCCAGCATCCACGCTAGTCTGAGGGAGAGCGCTGGGGATGATTGCCAGCGGGTGTCAAACCATTTGGCTTTAGGACAACACCATCGTGTGGCAAAACCCAGACATGACAACTGCACACAGCAGTAGCTCTGCTGGAAACCAGATCCAGGCTCGTAGGGGGAAAGAAAACCTGCCCCACCCCAGGGTACAGATTCAGACCCTAATTCCTGGCCTGGTGGTAGGGACTCCTGGCCACGCTGCTCCACACGACAGAGCACAGTGCATAGACTGATATAATTGTCATGAACACACAACCAACCAAGCCAGTTCCTCCTGAAAAGGGCTGTGAACCCTTCTCCCTGGGTCACGCAGCCAAGGGGGTGCTCCAGCTCCCTGTGGTTAGCATTATACATTTATCTATCATCATCCAGTGTTAAACTCACCGAGGAAGATACAGGGCAGCTTTCCTTACTCTCTGGCCTGAGACCACCCGGGAACCTCACTTCTGCCTTGCTTGTCCCCCTGCAAACAGACCGGCACGACTCTGGAGGGCTCCAGCCCTTATGCACCATGAGTGTGTGTGTTTGTGTGCTGCCACAGCCAGGACGGCCCCTGGGTGCTGCTTACCGGCAGCTCCAAAGCCAGCCCCTCTGCCGGGTGCACAGGCAGGCTTCTGCTGTGCCCTACAAACACCTGCATTTCTTTGGGCGCATCCACTCCGTTGTCTGCAAAGCCCTGGGGGAAGGGCGGAGAGGGTTTCAGAGAAGCCACTGATATGTGTGGTGGAAATGAACAATAACATCACCTAGCCGCTTCTCTGCCTCAACTGACCTGAGCTGGCAAGGCTGGAAGGCCTGGAGCCAGCTCTCTGCACTGCTCATCAGTCAGGCCAGGGGGCACCGTACCCCTAGGCAGGAACACTGAGGCTGCTCTGGGACCTCAGCTCATCAGAGGAAGAAAGCAGCTGGCCAGCCAAGCTCCCGAGCCATGTCATGCACCAGGAGCAATCTCTCCAGGCCTGTCTCTTTAGGGCATATACTGTGCCATTAGCAGGGTAGCTTCCTATGCACCAGGGACTCAGCTGTGACCTCCCCAATATCTCACACAGGCCCCCGAACAGCTTCTCAGCAGCTGAATCCAAACCCTTGGCCTAGAGAGGAGCCTCCACATCCTGGGAAGGGGGGGCCATGACTGCAGTGTCCAGAGCCAGGACTAGAACTCAGGGCACCTGCTCCCAGCCTTGTGTTCCTACCACTGCCCTACGCAGCCTGCACAAAGCACACCACAGCCTGTCTGCATGGCACCTCTACCCTTTCCAGGGGACTTTGCCTTCAGCCTGCCCCGGTGCTGGGTAGCAGGTATTTAAGCAAACACAGCCCGTAAGCTCACGCTGTCAGCAAAGTGCGCGTGGGCCATGGGGAGCCCACGTTCTGCCTGCAGCACCAGACAACACCAGCCATTGTCCCTCTGTCAACAGCCGTGCTGGCACCTGGGGGAAGCTCATTGTGCTGCCAGACCCACCCCCAGGCACTGCAGAGATTAGGGGCTGGTGCTTTCCTTTTTAAATTGCCTGGTTCATCCTGTTCCCGTCACACTGCAGCGAGGAGTCTCCGAGTCGCCCTCTGCCATGGACTGGGCTCCATCCCTGGTAGGTGCCTGGGCTGCTTTCACTAAACTTGGTGCTTTTTATTTACGCTCTGTTTATTAAGGGCTGGTTGGGTTTGTTTGCTTTGGAAACAGGCGCTCTGCCTGGATGAGTTATTGCTCCCCACGCCTGGCATAGCTGGGACAAAACAGCCACAGAGATTCCAGTGCAAAGAGGCCAGCATGATAGCTCCTGCCTGGAGAACGACTTGCATTCAGAGAGCTCCTTTCAGCCCCAAGGATCCCAAGCACTCTGCAAGCTAAGATACATGTAGGAATCATGGCACCCAGCAATGAAATGCAGCCACCTCTGGGGTGGGGCATGGCAGCTGTTTATCTGGGCACAATGTCACACCCCACGGGTTTAGGACAGGGAGTGAAGAAGACTCCCGTGTCCAGTTGCAACTGGGAACTATATGTAGAAATGGTGGCTTTGTTTGCTGTTGGGAAGCTTGCCCTGCCCTTTTAGGATGGAGCAGGCTCCTGCAGGGAGAAGTGTGAGAGACATTGCCAGAGAGCCCTGCACTGTGACTGGGCCGGAGACAGGAAGGGAGGGAGCAGAGGTGAATGGCCAAAGGGCAAAGCACTGGCTCACAACAGGCAGAGGAGAGACAACTCAGGTCATGTACTGTTCCAGGAGAATGGCATCTTTATAGGACACAGGGCAGGTACCTCAGTAGCCCAGTTCCTGGGGGCTCAGGTACCCTGGCACCTCCTTGACACCACAAGGAACAACCACAGAATGAAGTGCTAGGGAGACAGAGACACAAGGAGTCACGGGGGCGGGGGAGGAAATCCAGGAGGGTTTGGCTAATGATTACACTATTCAGTATTTCTGCTCTAACACATCTTAACCGTCTACAAGCCCTACACATATGCAGATTCCCTACAGCAATGCAGCCACCTCTGGGGTGGGGGGGTGGGCTGACAAATAATCTACCCAACAAAGCACAGCAGTAAGCTGGGGAGGGGAAGCGCATTTTAGTCAAGGGGCAGGGGAAACGGAAATATCTTTTCCTAGCATGGCTAGAACACCCATACACAACAAACAGGGGCTGGGGAGCTAGCACTGAAGACATAGGAAGCTGCGCACAGCTCACTTGAACTACCTGCGAGAGATGAGTGCTCAGGCAGCCTCCCCTGGGGGTGGGCGTGCTCTCCCTATCAGGGTTTGCACTAGTGACTCCAGAGAGTCGGCGTATCCCAGGCTAAGCCTCCACTCAGAACACCGCAGCGGCACAGCGCTTCAGCGTAGACATGTACTGCAGCAACGGGAGGGGTTCTCCCGGCACTGCAGCAAATCCACCCCCAACCCCCCCAGGGGGTAGCTATCCGTCAATCTAGCACTGGCTACACCGGGACTTAGATAGGTTCAACTACATCGCTCGGGGTGTGGATACTTCACGCTCTTGAGTCATCTAGCTGAGTTGATCTAATGTTCTGCTGTAGCCCCTGCAGGTACAACACCCAGAATCCCCCTCCCCACTTTTCATGACGACAAGTGGCCCGCTAGAGGTGGCATCAGGGTGGGAATTGCAGATGTGCACCACACATCCCTGCGTCACTACCAGTCTTCAACATGGCAGGTGTTCACCACTGACTTGCCATGGGGAATTTACCCTTTTGCATTTCACCAGGGAAGCTAGACTGGCTGCTGTCTCTCCGTAATCATTTCCTCCTCCAGGTCTCTGCCATGCCAGCCCTGCAAACGGTGGCTAAGGAAACAAACAGACCAAAGCTCTGTTTGCATTGGCCTTAGGGGAAAAACAGAGAGAAACCCTTTCTATGCCATTAGTAAACCAACCCAACATGGGGGCTAGTCCCCGTCCCCCAGCCTGTTCAGCTCACTAGGGAGTTTGTCCTGACTTTCTGCAAACGGCTTCTCCCCTCCATCATTTCAACACTCAGGGCACTTGCAACAAGCAGCTATTCAGCCAGCCTAGCTTTGGAACTGCCATCGTGGTGCTCTCCCCACTAGCACGCTGGAAACGCTGCCAGCTGCTGGTAATCAGGAGCAAGGCTGAGCCACTCAGCTGCCCCATGTACTCAGCCAGCACAGGGGGCACCTGAGGCTGCCACCTTAGAGGATGTGCCTGCAGGAAATGCCACCCCCAGGAGCTTAGATCATTGCTGGAATCCCCACCTGCGAGCCAGTTACAAAGGAGAACCTGTCTCATTTGCCCCCTTTACTGAAGCACAGAGAGGTTGAGGTCTCATCCAGGGTCACCCAACAAGGCCGTGGCACTCAGGAAGGGAACACAGGAGTCCTGCTGCCCTGGCCTGTTTTTACCACTGGACCCCATACTGCCTCCCTGCACTGATGTCCCTCTGGGACATTCCAGCCCTGGTAGGGTTGGCGATTCCTACGATAGAATATTGTTCCCTTTGAACATAACCTCTCTGGACCCCGGCTCCGGCCCCGGCCCCAGCCCAGTATGGGCTGGACAGAAGTATTCCCAGTGCTGGCCCGTGCCTGGAGAGTCACGCCATGTCCTGGCTTCCTTCTCAGCTTCTCCTCTGCGCTCTCTCCGTCTCCTTCACGTGGGCTGCTACCACCAAACCCAAGGACCAAAGCAAGGGAGCGAAAGGAAAGAGGAAAGGAGCGGCTAGGGATGAGGTGCAGCTGCCGGAGGCCCAGACACCCGGCCCCGACCCTGTGCTGAAGAGGAGCTCCATGATCTCAGCAGCAGACAGCTCCTACACGCTGCTGGAGGAGTACGAACAGAGCATCCAGGAGATGGTGAGCCAGCTGCGGAACAGCTCGGAGCCAGCCGACAGCAAGTGTCAGGTCAACCTGAGGCTCTGGAGGTCCAATAAGAGGAGTCTGTCTCCGTGGGCCTACAGGTGAGACTGCAGGGCAAAGTGCCCCTGGGGACTGGCACTCCCAGGGCAGGGCTCTCACCAGCACCACAAAGGAACAGGGCAGGGCTCTGCTGTGAAGGGAACCCAATGGGCACTAACCAAGTGGGGAACCCCTATGGATGCTGTTCCATTGGGCAGCAATTGCACTGGGTGAGTGATCTGCATCCCTGAGCATCCATGTGTCCATTGCCCCCCCATTCCTCCATGTGTGGGCATTGCAACATGGGTGCCCACTGATTCATGCATGGGCATCCCCTCATGCACAGGCAGAGCCCGGTGCAGGCTCATTTCTCCACGTGTGTGTTACTGCGGCACGTATTCCCCCTTCCCTGTGTGCAGGCACTGCCCCCTCACACACATACACTCATCCAAGGCGCCTCTGTATGCAACTGGCCTGCACTCCTGCCCGTGTCCCCGCTTTCCCCTACAGGCTCTGTCAGCCTCACGCTCTCCCTCTTCTCTAGTATAAACCACGATGCAACGCGGATCCCAGCAGACATCCCAGAGGCGCAGTGCCTCTGCACCGGCTGCATCAACCCCTTCACCATGCAGGAGGACCGCACCATCGTCAGCATCCCTATCTACAGCAAGCTGCCTGTCCGCCGGCTCCTGTGCCACCCCCCTGAGGGCTCAGGAGCCAAGACCCGCAGGAAGAAGAAGAGGTGCCACAAGGAGTACAAGATGGTCATGGAGACCATTGCCGTGGGCTGCACCTGCATCTTCTGAGGACAAGAGAGTCCTCTCACCCTCACTCCATGCTGGCAGCACCAAACCCCCGGCCTCTGCGTATGGACACCAGCTCTCGTCTGACCAGCCTCCTCCTCTGGATCCACTTGGCCAGGGCCCCAGCCAGTGCCCACCAAGCCTCTCCCGCAAGGAGGGGTGGTCAAGGCACAAGCACAGTGTGTGGGGGGTGGTGGGGAATCTGAAGCAAGGAGGCAGCTGCTCAGATTAGAGATGGTTTGCTCCTTTGCACCCACATATCCCTAGCTGGCCTCCAGCATGAGCAGCTGCTGCAGGGCCCTGCTCTTTGGGGTACCCCGTGTGCCGTGCCAGCTCTGCAGCTTGCAGCAGGGCCCTGGAAGGAAAGCCATTCCGCAACCCCCTCGCCCCAAGCTAGCTCCTCAAGCAGAAGAATGGGGTGGGGGGCAGGGGGAAGATGGGGATGTTTGCCATGCAGGGCTCCACTTCTGGAAGGCTTGGGAGCTGTGAATGGCAACTGCCACTCCCATTCTCCTCAAGACAGCACTTCAGCCCCATTGGCTGCCGCCTGTCACCTGCTCCCTTTGCTCAGCAGCCGCTCAGTTCTGGGCTCGCATCCGCACACTTGCATTGCTGCACAGCCATTCGGGCTAACTGGCCCACTGAGCCCAAAGGGCCGCCCCGTCTCACGACCAGGCATGACTGGAAGGGAGGCAACATCTCATGGGCAGGTCCTGAACCACCTCAGGCAGAGGCCAGGAGAGGCAGCTGCTCCTGGCCTGATTTCCCCGTATAGCTCCCAGCAGTGCCAGCACGGGAGATCCAGTCTGTGGCCAGGCTGTCCTGCACCCGCCCCAGGTCTGTGCGGGGGGTGGGGGTGGTGTTGTATTTGATGGTGAGTACAATGCGCCCTGACCCCAGCTCGCTGCAGCTGATTCCACCACTCTGACCTGGCCAGGTGTTGGTCAGAGCACAAGCCAGGGCTGCTGTGGGCCACTGCCAGCAGCTGATCACTGGGGAGGGGGCACGTCTGCTGAACCTAAGCCCCCAGCAGCAGATACTGCCTCTGAAATTCCAGGCTCCCTGGTCCCTGCCACCTCTCTTGGGCTGCACCCAGCTGAAGAACGTGCCTTATCTCAGTGCCAGCGGAACGGGGCCTGGCCCCACTGGAACACCCGATAGCAGGGTCCGGGTTGGAGCAGGAAGCCTGGCTGGGTGCCAAGGGCTTAAGGGCTTCTGCTGCCTTCCAAGGGCAGTGCGCACTAACGAGTAGGAAACCCACCGTAGAAATCACCCCTTGGGGAGGGGCAGCACCCCCTGGAGAAGGCTGCCATGTCCAGCCATGCATGGCGCATACTAGCCCCCAGGAGCAGGGCAGGAGAGGTTGAGGGTGGGGTCAGAAGACAGCTGGGAGTGGAAGGGGGGCACAGCCTTGGCCTCTCACCCCAGGTAAGCCTGGTTCAGGTACAGAGCCAGGCAGCACAGGCAAGGGGCTGGTTCCTGGCTGGTCTTTGGGCACTAGACCAGGACTGCCCCTCGGCACAGTGGGGGTGTCAATCCCTCCTCCCCAGGCTTATCAGAGCCCATCTCCCCTTTGCCAGCCTCTCCAACGCCTTCTGCAGCATCGACAGAACAATAGCACCAGGGCCTGCTACTGCCCCCTCACAGAGCACAGGGTCTCCTGCAGCTACCCCTGCTGCTCAGGGAGGGATACTGAAAAAGAGAAGAAATGTGGCTGGCCCTGGTTCAAGTGGCAGCGTCTGCAGGATGAGCCTGAGCTGGGCTAACCTTCAGCAGCGCCACAGCCCCTCTGTGAAGTCAGCCTCACAACCAGTATTGCGGTACCCATTGCCTCAGTTTCCCTGTGTGTACAAAGAGGTAGGAAGGCTTGGCCAGTGCCCTGGGCCAGGCAGTCCTGGTACAGAGCACTAGCTCCCTCTGTTTCTACCGAGGAAGGTATTTCTCCCCCAAGGAAGAGGTGACGGCCACCACCTCATCCCCACCTCAGTCACTGTCCCCCCCGAGCCAGCCCAGCTCCTCTGGGTACAGCAAGCAAGCCACCAACCCAAACAGCTTGGGAGCTTTAATGGGGAAGGTCAGAAGAGAGGCAGGACCCCTCATGCCTTGGCTCTGCTGGAGCTGTGGTTGGCAGGTTACCTGCTCTGCTCTGCAGTTCAGAGACAGCGCTGGAGACTGACAATAGAGCACATCCCTCACCATAATCTGCTGGCACCGCTCCTCAGCCAAACCGACCTGGCTCCTTGAGATTTACTTCTCCTCCGGCACACCGGCCCCAGCACACAGGCCACCCTCCCACAGTGGGGCTGGCCATTCCTCAAGGAGCCAGAAGGGGGTGCTAATGCTTTTCTTCTAGTCCCAAAAAACTGAACTCCCCCCCCACCCCCATTCCTCAGCCACCCTCCATTGGGGATGCTGCTGGCCAGTTTCCATCTCTGTTACCACAGGGCCTATCCAGCCAGCCAGCAGAGCAGTCTCAACTCATCGGGGCCACAGGGCCACCGTGGGCTGGTGGGTGAGACTATGGAGGCCACATGGCTCTGGGCAAGGAGAGCTTTCACTCAGCTCACAAGCAGCTCTCAGCCAGGGGGCGCCACACCTCTAACTTTCTAGGCGGCATCGCCAGCCTTTCCCCTCACTCGGAGTCACAACGCCACGCACTGAAGTCTGACCCAGCCATTCCTGTCCGACAGAGCAGCATCCCGGACAATTCAGTGCGTGTTGTGACGGGGCATACGGGGTCTTCAATGCTGAAACTGAGAAATACTGCCCTGAACACGGGGTGGATATTAAGGGACATGCTTTTAAAAGGTTTTCTAGCCTGTGCACAGTTGGACAGCAGATCAAAGCATTGATTTACTTCAAGCAGAATCCCCTTTATTGGAATCAATGTATTAATGGCCCCAGTTCCCTCTAGATTACGCTGTTGGGTTTTTTTTAAGATTCAGGGGACATGATTCAAGAAAGGTTGAAAACCCGTCTTAAACTGAGCATCAATCCCTCTGCCCCAGGGAACCTGAGGGTGCGTTGAGTCTGTCCCCAATGCATGGGCTTGGAGAGGCTAGCAAGGCCCAAAGGGGTCTGGGTTAGCGCTGGGAAAGGCGTTTGTAGGTCATGCTTGTAGAGAGGAGGTGAGCAGGCCTTGTGGCTGCTGCAGCGTCAGTCCCTCTAGCTGGCAGCTCCCCCCAGCCCCTGCCCTGCCAGCATTTAGAGGGGAGCTGATGGGCTTGGTTAACAAAGCAAGAGCAGCTCTGGGTGAGAAGCTGAGAGGGACCCACTAGTCATACGGACTCACAGCACAGACCTGGTCGCAGCTGGAGAACCACATACCTGCCAAGACCTGGGCGTTGGGCCCAGCGCTGGTCTTGCAAGGACTGAGGACAACCCCAGCAGCTAGATCAAGGAGTCCGACTGCACTGCCAGCCAGGGGAGTCCTGCCCAGGAAATGCTGGGGCCAGGCAGTTGCCTAGACTCAGCACTGCTCTATAGGATAGCTGGGTCTTGCCAGGTGGGTCATATTAGAAGGTCCATAGCCACCTCTGGATCTGTGCCCATGGTACATGGCCCCATATGGGTCAGGGCCCAAGGCACGTGGCCACATATTTTAGGCCCCATATCTGCTCTTGCCATCGTCAGGTCTTACCCCTTGAAAGTCTCATGGGATTCCACGCTCGAGCCCCAGAGGATAAGTGACCAGAGAATGGATTTGCACATCCCACCCCATCCTCAGCACTGGCCATTGTTAAGGATGCACAGCCCCAGCCCAACTTAGGATCTGAAATGGGTCCTGGCTGGCAGTTCCCTCCTCACCCCTCCCTGGCACTGGCTGGGTAGGGAGGAAGCCTGAGCGTTGATGCCTGTAGCAGGCACCTGGCATTAGCGCCACAGGGTGGTGCAGGGACGGCGTTACTGAAGGCAACAACATACAAGGAACATATTGGTCAGACCCTCCTCTCCTCTCGGCCAGAAATCCAGTGGTCTCTCCCCCCAACAATAAACCCTCAGCAGGCTAGTAAATGAAGAGGCTCCTGGCTAGCTCCCCAGCAGCCCCGCCTCGTGTCACAGTTCAGTCTTCACCTTGTGCATCAAGTCCTTCTGGTCAATCTTCTCCAGGTCCTGGTACCACCGGTTGTATGCCAGGAGCGCCACGTTCTTAGCTGCCACGGCAGCCATTTCCATGGAGCTGGCCACCCACTCCACACCGTTGAGGTAGAAGAGGTTGTCGTGCAGGATGATGGGCGGGATGCTCTTGGTGGAGTCATAGTGGGGATAAGCCTGCCATTCTGTCACCTGGACTGAATAGTAGGAGCGGAAGAGGGTCTTCAGCTGTTGCTTGTCCAGGGGCTGCTGGGAGAGGACCCGCCAGATGGCAGCCTCCTGGGGCTGCTTGCGCCGGAAGGCACCTGAGATGTTGACGGGGCAGATGTTGTCCATAGCTTTGAAGAAGAGGTCGGGGGAGTCAGTGGTGAGGACGCTAGCGAAGGGGAAGAGCTTGGGGTCAGGGAAGCCGAAGTAGGAGGAGTTGAGGTAACCATGGACGACGGAGGTGATGGTGGGATGGAAGGAGCCTGGGAAGTCAGTGATGGGGGGGTCAAAGTTCTCAAAGGTGATGTTGCTCCTGCCAGAATGCAGTGGGGTGGCGATAACCACCATGTCGTAAAAGGCCGAGCCTTGGCCTTCATCATCCTCGTAGCGCACCTGGTACAGGGCTTTCCCGTCTGCAAAGGGACAGCACGGAGACTCAGTACAGCCACCAGCCCAGAGCATCATTTGCCAACAGCATTGGGTTCACCACTCAGGAAGATGGGAGCACCAAGAGCACAAGCGGCATCCTGACCTGCAGCCCATCTCAGCTCTGCCAATGCACTTCAGTGCTGACCTGCAGCTCCCTGCTATTCCAGTCCAGTGCCCTCCCCCTCCCGACTCCCATTGTATCTCACTTTTGGACTGCAACACCCCTCCTCCCCCCCCCCCCAATGTCCCCATTCCAGTCCTGGGGAGTCATCTGGCAGAGCCATCGGGCAACACAGGGTCCCTGAGCAAAGGAGACAAACTGCGGCTGATCAATAAACATTCCTTTCCCCGTGGCAGCAGACGGGGATGGGGCAACAGTCTCCCTCCCCAGCGACTGGAGAAATACCGGCTGCCACAGAGATGCCAGAGCTTTGGAGTCACATGCTAGCCTCACTGCACCCTCTGGTGTGAGAGGTCTGCACTGCAGCCTCCCATTTCACATCTCTCCCTCGCCACAGACCTGTCCAGCCACAGCCAGCCATTCACCTCATACAAGTACTGTAGGGCAATCTCTTTATCATGAAAGTGTAACTTACAAATATAGATTTTTTTTTTGTTACATAACTGCACTCAAAAACAAAACAATGTAAAACTTTAGAGCCTACAAGTCCACTCAGTCCTACTTCTTGTTCAGCTAATTACTAAGACAAACAAGTTTGTTTACATTTACAGGAGATACTGCTGCCGGCTCCTTATTTACAATGTCACCTGAAAGTGAGAACAGGTGTTCGCACGGCACTTTTGTAGCTGGCATTGCAATGTATTTACATGCCAGATATGCTAAACATTCATATGCCCCCTTCATACTTCGGCCACCATTCCAGAGGACATGCTTCCATGCTGATATTGCTCATTAAAAAAAATAATGTGTTAATTAAATTTGTGACTGAACTCCTTGAGGGAGAACTGAATGTCTCCTGTTCTGTTTTACCCACATTCTGCCATATATTTCATGTTATAGCAGTCTTGGATGATGACCCAACACATGTATGTTTTAAGAACACTTTCCCAGCAGATTTGACAAAACGCAAAGAAAGTTGTGAGATTTCTAAGGATAGATACAGCACTCGACCCAAGGTTTAGGAATCTGAAGTGCCTTCCCAAGTCCGACAGGAATGAGATAAAGAGATTGCACTACAATATTTGTATTAGTGTCGTGGGTGAATTGAAATATACTATTTCTTTTGTTTTTTTACAGTGCAAATATTTGTATTAAAAATAAAGTGAGCACTGTACACTTTGTATTCTGTGTTGTAATTGAAATCAATATATTTGAAAATGTAGAAGAATATCCAAAAATACTTAAATAAATGGTATTCTATTATTGCTTAATAGTGCGATTAATTTTTTTAAATCGCTTGACAGCCCTAGAATAAACCACCAGTTTTGAGGAGTGTCTGCCCTGTTTCTTGCAGTCTGCCCTGTGGTGTGTGGCATTCTCAGCGTGACCCAGCCCGGGCACCCTCACATCGATGCTTTATGATACCATGACAGCACAGGGAGAAGGCATCCACCCAAACCTAACAGACGCAAATGGGCAGAACAGGGGGAAAACGGCAAAAGCAGAGGGCTGTGGGATGGCAGAGGAGAAGGGAATCCGAGGCCTTTCAGCCCTCCGCCTCCTGCCAGTAGATCTGCTATTTTCTGCTCTCTGCTTCCGCCATTGCTCTGCTTGTGCCCCTCAATCCAGAGGCAAGAGGGAAATGCACTAGTCCTAGAGATACCCCTACCCCACTGAGGCCCCTAGCCCTACAGACTCAGCCCCCGCCCCATTGGCAGATATACAGTCCCCAATGTCAACTTCCCCTCCCCACCCCCCGCGAAGGCAGGAGCCAGGAGGCCCAACTGGCTCACCTGAGCTGTGCAGAGAGACATCAGTCACCCTGGCCTGGATCACGTTGGCTTTAGTTAGCTTCAGCAAACCCGAACACACCAGCTTGTTGCCACCTTCCACAGCCCACGTATTGCCCTGAGCCCCTGCCAGTGACATGGCCCCTGGGAAAAGGAACAGTGAGGGTTAGACTCCATTTGTGGAAGGGAGGCATTTCCCCAGGACGCCTGCTCCCAGGGGAGATACATGCTTGTCTTTGGCTTCAGATGTCCCAATGCCAGAGCGCCCCCGGGTCCACTGAGCAGCACCAGCTGCTGGCTCCAATGAGGCTCCTGGGACCCTAGCAGGGCACTGGCATGACCAGCCGGACCTCACCTGCGAAGGCGGGCACGAGCACTGACTGGCCGTAGCTGGAGCGCAGGACGGCTGCGATGACGTCGTCGATGAAGCGCTGCGTGACGCCCACCTCCAGCAGGGACTCGGCCACAGAGCGCTGCGTCATGTTGATGAAGGTTTCGCCACCCAGCGAGCGCAGGAGCTCCTCCAGGTTGGAGAAGGCATAGCCATGTGCCTGGTACTTATAGATGCTGCAGGAGGCGAGCAGAAAGGAAGTCAGGAGCAGCACACACACCCATCCCGGCCCTGTACCGAGCCTGGAGGGCTAACGTGTCCTCTCTCAGCTTGGCCACCTGGTGACAGAGTCCCCTGGGGGATCGGGCATAGCACCCAGCCTGGGGCCGAGAGGGGAAGGCCACACCCACTCTCTCCCCACTCAGAAGCACTGATGCTGCCGAGCCATCCCATACCTCATGAACTTCTCCATCACCTCCTCCACCCACATCTGCAGGCGCAGGAAGCTGATTCCATAGTGCCACCAGAGCCGGAAGAGGTTCAGCAGGTACCAGTCCGTCTCCTCCAGGACAAACTGCTCCCCACTGAAGATGGCGCTCTTCCCTGCCACCTCTCGTCGGTGCTTCAGGCCTGCAGAGGGCGACAGTGAGAGAAGCTAAGTCAGCCATCCAGAGCATGACAACAAGCCTTTGCTGTATACACTGATACTGCTGATGGGCCCAAGTGCTGGCGAGCCCACAGCAAAACGCCCTTGTGTGTGGGGCAGGGATGGGGCGAAGTGTCAGGATGTAGATCCAGATCTGGATTTTGTCACCGGCTCTTCACTCTACCATGAGCCGAACCAAACCCTAGGTCCTAACAGCCCCAAACTCAGAGAACTAGAAATCTGGATGGGCTCAACCCTAATGACATGCACAGTGTGAAACTCTGTGGGCTCTTTAGGACCCAGGCTCCCTGGACAGACACGACCTGTTAGAGGGATGTCACAAATTAGGGGCACACACTGCTTCTGGGTTGGCTGAACAGAAAACAGATCACGACTCTCAGCCACAGTGACAGAAACTCCTGCTCCTCAGTCCTCAAGCATTACTCCCACTGACGCTGCACCCAGAGACTGGCTTCTGTCAGGTCCACTGCAATGCTCCTGCCCACAGCCCCTGCTCCTCCAAGCCCAAGTCCCACAGGGCCCCCATCGTGCCCCTCTGCTATCCCAGTCCTGAGCCCTGTGATGTCCCTCAGGACGAGGGAGTAACAGGGATTGAGTGTAACAAAGACAGAGGGCAGGCTGTTGGCCACTCTCCGACCCTGCAGCTCCCTGGCCCTCTAGCTCAGAATGAGGGACACAGCTCACGCCAGCGTCTATCTACGCCCTGCCTTGGGTCGAGCAGTCAGGGAGCAGGAGTGCTGACGACACCAGCCCTTTCTGAAGGGGATTCAGATCATCACGCTGGGATGTCACATCAGCCTGGTGGGTTTGGCGATGCTGAGCCTCCCATCCTCACCGCACTCATGATTGGCCCCTAATCTAGGCGGAGGCCTAGCTGTCAGGAGGGGAGGGGAATTTGTGCTGCAAACACCCCAGCCCTGCAGGCTGGAGCAGAAGGTTTCTCCTGAGGAGCAGGGTCAGCACCGAGGACCTTCTCTTCCCAAGCTCCAAGGAAGGGGCAAGGACAGAGGGGTTCCTGCCCACTCCCCGTGTGCACCAGAGGGGAGGGGCAACACTCACCCAGGAGCTTGACGAAGTCCTGCATGTGCAGGCTGAGTGAGTGGATAGAGGCGCCACCGCATTCGTACTGCTGCTTGTTGACGATGATGGTGGCCAGTCGGCCCCCCTCACTGCCCTTCTCGTATACGTCCAGCTGCACCTGTGGTCCAAAGTGCTGCTGCAGGAAGTAGGCCACTGCTGAGCCACCTATCCCGGCACCCACTACGGCTGCCAGTGGGGAAGCAAGGGAAATAGGCCTGTTAGATACGACGAACATACCCGCAGCTTTCACCACGGCCACAACAGAGCAGAGTAGCAGATCTGCAGGAGGCTGCTTTCGCAGGGAGACGCAGTGTGTACAGAGGGGACCCCAAAGCATGAACTATCCCCACACACCACATCAGATCAAGAAAGCACAGCCTCTGTAGTGTGAGACCTTGGAATGGGCCTGAGCAGTGGCTAGGACTCCCCAGGCAGCAACCCTAAGGTACTCAGCTCCTGGTGAGCCGGCAAGAAGGCTGGGATCAAAATAAAATTGGTCCCGGACCTGGGAAGGGCCGAGGAACCTGAGTGATGGGGATAGATGAGGGAAACTCCATGTGAGGGGACAGCAAGGGTCAGAGGGGTCCGTTACCAAACGCCAGACGCACTCAAGTGCGACAGAGCAGCATCAGTACAAGCCATCAGCAGCCCGAGGGCCTTTCCTATCTAGAGACTAATTCAGCTAAACAACTGACTGGACCCATGCTACAAGCCAGCCCTGAGCTGGGGAAGAAGGGGAACAGACGTACACACGAGAAAAATGCCACCAGGTGGGCATATGTCACAGGTCATCTGCCTGGGGCACTCTCAGCAGATCAGTCCCAATCTCCTGACAGCTAGAGGGCTAGTTTTGCCACAAGCACAAGGGCACTAAGCAAACCTGGCTCGCCAGGTCTGTGGCACCCTAGCCCCCTGAGAACTGGAATACTCTGAGGCCTGGTCCACACTAAAAAGGGGGGTTCGAATTAGGGTACGCAAATTCAGCTACGGGAATAGCGTAGCTGAATTCGAAGTACCCTAATTCGAACTACTCACCCGTCCAGACGCGGCGGGGTCGAACTCCGCGGCTCCCCCATCGACTCCACCACCGCAGTTTGCAGTGGTGGAGTACCGGAGTCGACCGCGGCGCTTCCGGAGTTCGAACTATCGCGTCTAGATCAGACGCGATAGTTTGAACTCCGTGAAGTCGAACTCACTGCGTCGACCCGCGCGGTGAGTATGGACCTGCCCTGAGTTATTTCTTCTTTTACCCCCAGGTGAAAGGAGTGGATTCAGGATGTGCTGCCCGGAACCAAGCACAGCACAGGCGAGAGCTGGGCAGGCAACGCTGCTACCAGCTTCACCCACGCACCCCAGTCCTGACCAGCTACATCCATGGACGTAGTTTGGGTGGGGCATAGAGAGCATTGCCCCCACCCCAAATTGCAAGCCTCAGGCAGGCGCAGAATTCCCCCCCCCCCTTTGGCCTGGCTGGAGCTGCTCCTCCATATAGAAGTCAAACTAAACCAATGGCTGCACCCCCTCCCCAGACAGGCCAGCACTGAAGGCCACAGCACTGCAATGCTTCACCACCCTGATCACAGCAGCCCTTGTTGCTCCTGCTGATGCCCCTGAATCCTGGCCCTCAGCACCCGCTGCTCTTCCAAGGCTGGGTTCTGTCCCTCGCCCCCAGCATTGCCAATGCATCTTATCCCCCCTCCCCCCACGACCTGCAGATTCATAAGCTCTGCCACTCCTTGGTCTCTTCTGATCAGTGGCTGGCCGGCCTCCCCACCCCATTCATCTTTTTCTATTGTGATCTCAGTGACTCTCTTCCATTCTCCAGTGAGAAGGAGCAGCGCCTACCTATTTTGCCAGGCGGGGCATCCCCTGCTGCAGCTGAGGAGGGACCTGCCAGCAGCACCCCCATAGCGATAGCTGAAAGGAGCCGCATTGCACAGGGCAGCGGCTGCGGCTCAGCCATCATGGAGGATGGAGGGGAGCAGGAGGCTGCACCTAGCAAAAGAAAGAGAATGCAAAAATACAGCGCGTGCAATCAAATCATCGCCAGCCACGCTGCTCCCCGGCAAAGGGGGAGCGGCCACACCCCGGCGGGCTGAGCACGGGGCCTCGGTACGTCTCGCTTCTCCTGCCAAGGGCTGCGCGGCTCCGTGTGGGAAAGGCAGCCCAGCCCCCACGCCGCTCCGTGCGGCTGATCCCATGGTGCACTGGCCCCAGAGCCTGCGGAGGGGCCTTCTTAAAGGGACCGCGCACCGAGAGCAAACGCATGGCCGTGCCTGCCTTCGGAGAGCCCGGTTCGCTCCCGCTGCAGGTCAGCCACCCCCCGCCCCACCGAGCCGCTGGGGTCCCTTGTGTCTCTCTCCAGCTTGCTGCAGAAGTCAACGGGGATGGAGCCGGCAGGGCCCTAACGCAATGGAACAGGCTGCTAGCTAGAGAAATGCACCTGTGGCCCTGATCCTGCACTGAGCTACCTGTGGACACGGGGCCATTGCAGTGGAGGTAATTGGCAGAGGGGGGCCTATCAGAGAGCACGTTTCCCCCCGCCCCTTAAAGCCAGATCCTGCAGCTAGATCCCCGTGGGTGGACCCCTGAGCCCATGCAGATAGGGTGACTAGATGTCCTGGGACAGTCCCAATATTTGGGGAGTTTTCTTATCTAGGTGCCTATTACCCCCCCTCCCCTGCACGCGCACACACACACACACGCTCTCCCGATTTTTTCATACTTGCTATCTGGTCACCCTATTTGTAGAACCCCAGAGAAGTCATTGGTGTTCTGTGCTGCAGCTGGCACAGAGCTCTACCCACCCCCATCCAGTTGAAAGATCAGGGCCTTCAGTTCTACAGAGACATCCCCTTTCCCTTATGTGCATAGTCAGTGTCGCCAATTGCACCTCTTGGTTTGCAAACATGGCAGGGGAACCTGCAAAATAAATAAATATAAATACAAAGTTTCAATCAGAATTAAGAAAAAGAAAGGAAAAGGAAATACAGCACACGTCCAATTATCCAAATTCCCTTGATCCCCAAATTCTAGTTATCCAAATCCACAGTGCGTCCGCCATATAGCCCTCTGTTAGTTAATAGCCCTTCCATTTATCTGACTGCCTGCATACCCAACCATTTGGGATGACCCCGAGCACATACAGATAAAACAGCAGTGTACTGAATGTCTTCGGTTGGAGTCTGTACTGTCTGAACATACTTAGATCTGTCTCTTTAAAGTAAAAACGATGCAAAGAAAATGACGTGTTAAGAACACCCAAGGCGTTGTGGGGCACTCTGGGAAGTAGCGGCTGGGCACAACCCCGCACCCTCCTCTGTGAACAGCTCATGATTCCACATGCACAACCAGCTGCATCCTGCCTACACTTCCATTCATGCTGCAGCAAACGTCCCCTCTCGCTGCAGCTTCAGATGATGGTCCTGGCAAGTCAGAAGGTAGAGCCAGCATCCACCTTTCCGAAGGGACACTAGGGACAGGCAGTCAGGAATTCAGTGTGTGCAGCAGCAGCCCCCTAGCACCAGTCAGGCACTCAGGCAGGGTAGCTGAGAGCAACATGCATCCCTATGGGGCAGGTTTCAGAGTAGCAGCCGTGTTAGTCTGTATTCGCAAAAAGAACAGGAGTACTTGTGGCACCTTAGAGACTAACAAATTTATTTGAGCATAAGCTTTTGTGGGCTACAGCCCACTTCATCGGATGCATAGACTGGAACATACAGCAAGAAGATATTTATACATACAGAGAACATGAAAAGGTGGAAGTATGGGGCAGGTGTCCTATACAGCCAGGTCGAGTGCCTGTGCTCTGCTGCTGCAATTCTGGACTGGTAGGCAATGCAGTAGGCTACTCCCCAACTTTTGCCTTTGGAGAGCTGCTTCTAGGCCAGCAGTGAAATGAACTGGGCAGGGTTAGTGGACATTTTATCCCCTGCCTCCAACACAATTGGGGTTTTTTTAGCCCGATTCAATCTCTGCCCCAATGAGACTCAGAATGATAGTGACAGGGCCAGAGGAAGTATGGCAAGAGGGAATTATTCCTCCCTCTCTCTCTTTAAGGCAGTTAGAGGCTCCAGTCTCTATAGCGTTGTGGCAATACATTGAAGGTGTGCTACAACAGACCAGTTCAGATCCCTTTGTCTCTGGGAGCAGGGAGAATGTCTCTGTAGCAACCCCCACCCTTTTCTTACAGCTGACTGAAAGGCTCCAGCTTACTTACAAGCCTCCATGAAGGAGAGATGTCTGTTCCCAAAGCTCTGCCCAGAACAATTAGCATGTGTCTGACCAGCAATGGCAGCTGGGACTTGCTGTCAGAGCAGCAGCTAGGATCTGACATCACTGTGGGTTAGAACATTCATCTTTCTATCTGCTACCATAATACTCCATCCAAAGCACAGAACATCTAGTGCTCTGCTGCCCTCTACAACCCTTCTCTGGAAGGACAGCCTTGATTCACTCTATGTCATCAGAAGTCAGTAGTGGGTGACAAACTTGGACATCAACCTTTAATGTTCTTTCCATGTTGCCACATAAAAGAGCCATGGGTGGAGAGCTCCAGCTTCCACCTGCCATACTTATAAAGCCAGGTAGGGGAAGAGAGACATACCCCTAGCAATAGGCCACGCAACTCCACACCTTCCGGTCACCTTACTCATCTCTCCCATTCATGAGGCCCACTGCCAGGGCCAGAAGGAACTTAACCCAAAGCCACACAAAGGAAATGGAGATTGAAGAATGTTAAATTTCCATGTCCTTCCTTCTCGGTCAGGTATGCGGCTCTGGGGTGTGGCTGTTGGAGGAGAAAGTCACTGATGTTTATAGGGGGACTTGAAATGTTGAGAGGGTGGGAAAAGAAAGTTACCTGTAGTACAGAAAGCACTAGCCCAAACCCTCCTTTCTCACGCCCTTGTTACTGAAATCTGGTTGAGGAAAATTAAGGTGGTTCATGTGGTGGGGCCCTGGGTATTGTTTTCCCACAGTCTCCTAGGGGATGTACAATAGTTTTTATCTTCAAAAAGACATGGTGTGAATTCAGCACTTTGTGAAGATGCCAGATTGACACCCCTGGAGCCAGAACAAGTTCAACTTGAACAGGGGCAGCTTCCATCACACTGTCCCCTGCCTTCTTCCCAGCATAGGAATCAACTCCAGCTGGGCAAAAAAACCAGAGGCTGTGAGTGGAGCTTGAGACTCCTGCCTCTCCTGCCTGTCTCCATGGCCCTTTGACCTTTGGCTTCTTTGCTGAGACTGCCAACAAGAATATCAATCAGTGCACCTTGCAGTGTGTGAATTGGACCCATGTCCACTAGCTACTAGACAGACTCCCCTGCATTCCTCAGACATCACCCCAAACTCCTATTGCACAGGTCATCAATCAGCCATCAGATGGGAACAACTTGGTGGGCTGGGCCTGGCAGCCGAGCCGACTTTGAACGTGATTGAAAGTGAGTGCCTTTACGTCACAGAAACATCTCTATGCCTTCATCGGCATGGCCCTTACACATGGAATGGTCTTCGTTATGGCTGCTACCTCTCCCCCTTTAAAATCCTCCGTAAGATCCACTTCTACTGCTATGCTTCTAAGAAGTCAGACAGGCAATGCAGCTATCATTAACTCTGTAACCCCCGACTGTATTCTGATTCATGTCCTCCCTCCCCACTTCTCTACAGTTCAGTGCATTCACTAGAGTTATTTTTAATTAGACTACAAGCTCACAGGTGTAGGGACTGTGGGTCTGTACAGTGTCTGCCATAGTGGTAACCCTGCTCCCAATAAGGCCTTTGGCTGCTACCACAACACTAATGGTGAAGGCCTGTTTGCATGCCCATCAACCCTGCAGATCCCAAAGCCCTATGAGATTAGAATCCAGCTTGCACTCTGAGTGACTCATGCAACAGTGGCATTGCTGACTAAGTTTCAATTGTACACTCCACCCTAGGCAAGTCAATGATCCAGTTTCCAACCCATAGCCCAAGGGTGGGGGTGAGGTCGGCACTAGGAGTTGGAATGTCTAAACTGGAGCACACTGGATAGGGGTCAGTGCAACAACCAACCAGGACCCTGCAGCACCATGTTTATATCATCATCATTACAGTGCCTAGACAGAGCACTGCACCACAATGGAGGCATGGCCTGGCCACCCAGGGATAGCACTTTGCACTGAGAGGCAGGAGTCTCAAGCGCCACTCACAGCCTCTCTCTGGGTGTTGCTCTATAGCGAGATGGTTGGTCTCTGGAAGGAAAACAGCTACAGGCAAAAGGTTTTGGTTGGAGGAAACAGGCCTGAGAATTACCTCTGCTCAGCCATATCCAACACCAGAAAGGCAAATGTATCAACCCAAGAACTGCTATCCTAAGAACCAATTAGTGCAAACCAAAATAGAGACGCACCATTACCTAAAGAACAGACACCTCTGCAGTCTGCTTCAGAGTTCTCTAAACCAGTGGATCTCAGACTTTCCAGACTAATGTCCCCCTTTCAGGAGTCTGATTTGTCTTGTATACCCGCAAGTTTCACCTCGCTTAAAAACTACTTGCTTACAAAATACATAAGTGCCATAGCACACTGTTACTGAAAAATTAGTTACTGTCTCATTTTTACAATATAATTATAAAATAAATCAATTGGAATATAAATATTGTACTTACATTTCAGTGTATAGTGTATAGAGCATATGTGTCATTGTCTGTATGAACATAAGAACAGTCACACTGGGTCAGTCCAAAGGTCCATCTAGCCCAGTATCCTGTCTTCTGACAATGACCAATGCCATGTGCCCCAGAGCGAATGAACAGAACTGATAATCATCAAGTGATCTATCCCGTTGCCCCTTCCCAGCTTCTAGCAAACAGAGGCTACGGACACCATTCCTGCCCATCCTGGCTACTAGCCACTGATGGACCTATCCTCCGTGAATTGATCTAGTTCTTTTTTGAACTCTGTTATGATCTTGGCCTTCACAACATCCTCTGGCAAGGAGTTCCACAGGTTGACTGTGCATTGTGTGAAAAAAATACTTCCTTTTGTTTGTTTTAAACCTGCTATCTATTAATTTCATTTGGTGACCTCTAGTTCTTGTGTTATAAGGAGTAAATAATACTTCCTTACTTACTTTCTCCACACCAGTCATGATGTTATAGACTCCTATCATATCCCCCCTTAGTCATCTCTTTTCCAAGCTGAAAAGTCCCTCTCCTCATATGTAAGCTGTTCCATGCCCCTAATCATTTTTGTTGCCCTTTTCTGAACCTTTTCCAATTCCAATATATCTTTTTGAGATAGGGCAACCACATCTATACACAGTATTCAAGATGTGGGCATACCATGGATTTATATAGAGGCAATATCATATTTTCTGTCTTATTGTCTATCCCTTTCTTAATGATGTCTAACATTCTGCTCACTTTTTGACCTGCCACTGCACACTGAGTGGATGTTTTCAGAGAACTATCCACAATGACTCCAAGATCTTTTTCTTGAGTGGTAACAGCTAATTTAGACCCCATCATTTTATATGTATAGTTGGGATTATGTTTTCCAGTGTGCATTACTTTGCATTTATCAACACTGAATTTCATCTGCCATTTTGTTGCCCAGTCACCCAGTTTTGTGAGATCCTTTTGTAGCTCTTCGCAGTCTGCCTGGGACTTAACTATCTCGAGTAGTTGTGTATCATCTGCAAATTTTGCCACCACACTGTTTACTCCTTTCCCAGATTATTTATGAATATGTTGACTAGGACTGGTCCTAGTACAGACCCCTGGAATTTTAGTTTGTACTGACTTAGCTAATACTTTTTATGTAGCCTGTTGTAAAACTAGGCAAATATCTAGATGAGTTGATGTACCCCCTCAAAGACCTCTGTGTACCCCTGGTTGAGAACCACTGTTCTAAACCACTGTTTCACTTTCACCCGGGCTATACGTGCAAGTGACAGGGAGGCAGCATTAGTAAATAGTTGTGCTAATGATAAGGCTGGTAGGTGTTTGATTTGGAGAAACAGCAGCATAGTCTTACCTTCCTTCAGCTATGTCTGTAAAGACTGCCCCAGCCTCATCTGCACATTCTACAACTGGGTATGATTAGCGTACGTATGTTTCCTCATATTTACAAGATCTCTGACTGACCTGGCTACACGGATCTAGGTGAGGTGATTCTCATTTATGAGTTCTTGCTTCTCGCTCTTTGACAGAAGACTAGAAGAGCCATTAGCATGCATTACAGGACATCATACAGCACTTGCTGGGCTGGTTCTGTCCTTACGCTGGGTCATTCTAGAACTAAGCTGCCACTCCTAGTCCCATACTGTGGGACAACATAGAATTCCCTGCTGTGGCACCCACAAGGAAGTGGCCTCTGCAAACAGGTGGGGCAGGTTTTATCACCGCTGTTTGGTAGCCAGGCCCCTTTGAGCAGCAGCTGCCTTTCACATAAGAACTGGGAATTCACCCCATATTGGCCACTTGGAAATAAACGGCAGAGGCCCCCTCAGGTAAGAAGTGCATAGGTGCTGTACAGGGAGAATCAAAGCTGCCGGCAAAATTAGGAGAGTGGAACCCACCAAAAAAAGGGTGCAAGTTCCCTACATTCAGCCTAAACCAGAAGGGAGGGCAGACCTTGTACTATATGAAGGTCTGGGGCAGGGATGGGAAATAATAAACAGGCATTTAGTCTAAGAGGGGCAGGAAGCCTGTCCTCCTCAGTAAATCCCAGAGACCATAACCTACTTTGGGATGCCCATGAGTTCCAGTTAAAGAGGGTTATGCTGTACAATAAAGCTATTTGAAATGAGTCGTCAATAAGGAGTAAACTTGCTCGAGTATATTGCACCCAAAAGGGCAAAATGCAACAGACCACGTGTCACATAAGGGCAGTGATCTGCAAGGTGAAGTATTGGGAGATACTACAAAATGAACTGATGCTACTGCAAGGCATTTCTCCATGCAAACAGGCTTAGATTGGGGGCTATATTTATGGAAATGGCAAACAGTCCAGGAAGCATAGGATAGCGATGATGCCATCACATCACCAACGGTTTAGTCCAACACAGAGATTCTTGACAGCATACCTGTGGGAGTGTGACAGAGCCTGCTCAGAGCCTGTCAGAGACATGCACAATATTTCCGGGAATCCAGATGAAGGATCGCTAAAAAGCCCTGATGAATGCTGCAAGAACGAGAATAGCTACAAATCTTTAACCCTACAGTACTGCCCCCATTTCAACAGCACTTGCAATGGACACATTTCAACAGTCAAAAAATCCTGACAAAAAAACCATTTTTATTAGCGCACACTGTATCCAGACATCTAGAAGAAATCAGCAAATTCCAACATTAACTCAAATCTCTGTCATCAATCATCAGCACCACTCCCCACACTTCCATATGAATTTCCCTTTCATACCTAGAACCTTTGGGTAAATAAGAGCATAGAAACATATAAAAAAAACCATATAGGTTTCCTACCAACTACAAGGATGTAACTTTTTGGAGATCAGCAATTCTTTGTTCACTTGACTCAGCAAAAGTGATATCAAAATACGTTGTGCTTTAAAATAAAAAAAAATACTAAAATATAAAAACTTAAATATTTTTAAAATCAGAGTGCTAATAGCAATTGATTTATCACAGCTGTTTCAGCAGAATCTGTTAATGAAGCATTGAGAATTTGAGGTCCACATAGCAAGAGTCACATTTTGCACTGCATACAGACAGGCTGCCAAACTTATACGACTGTGCCACCGGGAGCCTCATGGAAGAATTCAACCCAAATGTGCCCCACTGACAAGATCTACTGAGGTCATGAAGTAAGGTAAATACTAACATAAAGAAGGGTTGTCAGAGGCCAAGAGCAGAGAGCCATTTCTACTGACCAACACCACATAAGAACGGCCATACTGGGTCAGACCAGTGGTCTATCTAGTCCAGTATTGTCCTCTGACAGTGGCCAATGCCAGGTGCTTCACAGGAAGTGAACTGAACAGGGCAATTTATCGAGTGATCCATCCTGTCGTCCAGTCTCAGCTTAGGGCAGTCAGAGGTTTAGGGACACCCAGAGTATGGGGTTGCCTCCCTGACCATCTTGACTAATAGCCATTGATGAGGAACTTATCTAGTTCTTTTTTTAACCTAGTTATACTTTTGGTCATCACAACATCCCCTGGCAAGGAGTTCCACAGTTTGACTTTCAACGTGTGAGGTACTTCCTTAGGTGTTTTAAACCCGCTGCCTATCAATTTCATTGTGCTCCCTGGTTTGTGTGTTATGTGAAGGGGAAAATAACACTTCCCTGTTCACTTTCTCCACACCATTCACGATTTCATAGACCTCGATCATATTGCCCCTTAGTCTCTTTTCCAAGCTGAACAGTCCCCGTTTTTTTAATCTCTCCTTTTATAGAAGCTGTTCCATAGCCCTAAATCACTGTTGTTGCCGTTCTCTGTGCTTTTCCCAATTCTAATATACCTGTTTTGAAATGGAGCACTCACAACTGCACACAGTATACAAGGTGTGGGTTTACCATGGATGATAGTGTGGCATTTGGATATTTTCTTATTACCGATCCCTTTTCTAACGGTTCCTAACATTCTGTTAGCTTTTCACTGCTGCTGCACATTGAGCAGATGTTTTCAGAGAGCTATTCATGATGAGTCCATTATCTCTCTCTAAATTAGCTATTACCACTCTACACCCAATCATTTTGTATGTATAGTTGGGATTATGTTTTCCAATGTGCATTACTTTGCATTTATCATTGAATTTCATCTGCCATTTTGCTGCCCAGTCAACCAGTTTTGTGAGATCTCTTAGTAACGCTTCATAGTCAGCTTTGGACATAACTATCTGGACTAATTTTGTGTTGTTTGCAAATTCTGCCACCTCACTGTTTACCTTTTTCCAGATCATTTATGAGTATGTTGCACAGCACTAGTCCCAGTACAGATCCTTGGGGGACTCCATTATTTACCTCTCGACTGTGAAAACTGACCATTTATTTCTACCCTTTGCTTCCTATCTTATCCCATGGCTCCAGCTGAACACACATTTGTTATCCAGTCATCTACATTAAGTGCTCAACTTCTAAGGTTCATGGGAGTATTAAAGTGGAAATGATTAGTGTTTTTGTGACATTTTCCCTCCTCCGCCAAACCTTCCCTTCTAGTACACTTCTGTGTTCAGGTCAGGCCATCATAAAGTGACTGGGAAGAAAAAGCCAAAGGGCCCAATCCCTCCATGGTGTAACTCCCTGAAGTGCAAAAGAATTACACCAAAGAGAAATCTGGCCCAGTGTTTAGCGTGCAAGCTTTATGCAAACCATGGAAGACAGCAAGGGGACTGGAATCTCCCTAGAAGAAATTCAACCTAGCCATAGACCTCAGCCACATGAGGGATGTGTGTGTGTTTGAAAGGCAACAGGACCAAAGTTAGCCTAAGATTTCTAACTCCTGCTAGGGAATTTGGGAGATTGGCCCATTGAGATTTGCTTAGGTGCACTTTCATTTTGAGATTCAAAGTGAAGCAGAAAACTAGGAAGAATAATAGTGATACTATGCCTCTTTCTAGCACCTTTAGTCAAAGGAACTCAGAGCACTTTGTACACCTTAAATTAATCCTCACAACAGCCCTGTAAGGTATGCCAGTATTGTAGAAGTTACACGGGTAAAGAAATGTAAGTGGATGTTTGCTAGAAATGATCCAATATTGCCATGAAGTACTGATTTCCAGGGCTGAGATCTCAAGTACTTGCCTCAACACCCACCTCAACATCCTAAATGGTCAGAGGCACATACACACGCTAAGAAGTGTTTTGTAGTGAAGAATGGGAATGCTGAATCACCCCCAAGGGAACTATGGGTTCTGTTGTTATTAAGAGGCAGTTTTGTACTAATCATATGAGAAGAGACATGTCTGTCTTTGAACGAAACTCACTCAGATGAATGTTCTAGGTTTATGGAATCTTCCCAGAAAGTCTTAATTTGTAGCTGCTAATTGAGGGAGGTTGTAATCTTGAGGTCCATCACAAGACTATGAGTACCTCTCCTGCCTTTTTCAGCATCTCACATCTGCAAAGGAATGGGAAAGGAATACCTCCTCTGAGACAGAACTGGTGCCCCCACTAGACAAAAGTCTTTGGAAGCAGAGCCCAAACGCCTGCCAGACCATAGGTTTGATAACAAGAGAGAGGGCAAGAACTCCTGAAAGTACAACTGTTCACCCTCCTTGCCTTTTATAATGCAGCCGATAGCTTGGGGCCTTCTCTTCCATTATTTCTCCTGCTGTTCATTAAATGACGGCTGGATTCCCATTTAGCTCAGAGATAGACATTCGCTTCTAGTAAGTCAGTAATGCTGGGGATGAGGAGTCTACCCATCCTTTCAGTTTAGCTGAAGGCATCACACATACAAACCGTTCAGCAAGAGAGATACACATGCCCTATGATCTTTCGCCAGGCTTCACCAGCCAGACTGCCTTGAGCTAGAACCCTTCAGGCCAGCTCCCAAACTCGATGGGCACTTGGATCCCTGCTTCTCTTCACTAGCTCATACTTGCTGCTGCAACTGATTCAAGGACACTTTGAGCTTTCGCTAATGAAATAAAGCCTAAATTTGATGTCTATCCACAGCCAGGCAGAAACAGGCTCTGAATTAGGGTTGGGAAAGGTATCAATTAGCTGGTGGCTTGACAAAATAAGAGATCATATTTCCCTTTTCAGGGCTAGTAAAGAGTGAACCGTTTCTGATGCTTGGAAGCTGCAGCACAAATGATCTAGAGATAGATTTTCCTTCTCTTAAAAATACTTCTTGTTTGGAGAACAGGCCTAGATCTTTGCTCAGTGGCTGAAACTTGAGAACAGTTTCTGCTCCCCCTGCCTGGTGTCACTCTCACTGTTTAACTTTAGTGAGAAGCAGATAGATCTGCAGGGCTGTCCCTAGGGAGGTGCGGGGACCGGAGCGGAAGTGACATCACGCTGGGAGCGGGAAGGGGAGGCTGTGCCTTCCCAAACAGCCAAGCGTGGCTCTCCCTTGGGTGGAGAGCTCTCCCTCCCCCAGCCAGCGGTTCACCCGCCGCCCATGCGGCGCCGGCCAATCACACCAGCTCACCGGGCCCCCCAAAGTGTGGGGCCGGGAGCGGTTGCCCTGATTCGCTGTCCCCTAGGGACGGTTCTGCAGGTCTGAAGTCTTAGCTGGAGAGCAAACATTAATCTGATCACGTTTCAGTTGATTATTTTTTTTTTTTAAACCCTCATCCATACTCAAATACAAGATGATTTAAGGCTTTGTTAATTCAGAATTGCTTTCTGAAGAGAGATGAGAAATGGCTGGCTGAAAATGGCAGATGCTTCACAGCTCCTTCTGCCTAAGGGAAACAGGAAAAATAAAAGACCACACAAGAGTCTCATAATAATACTTAGCACTTAGCTAGAGATTTTCATCTCTAAGGTACATCTCAACTATTATTTAATCCTCACAACGCCCCTGTGAGGTGGTTAGTAAGTATTATTATATCCCTATTTTACAAATAGGGAAACTGAGGCAGAGTGGCTAAGTGACTTGCCGAAAGCCACAGAAAGAGTACATCAGAGCTGGGATCAGAAGGCAGAAATTCCTGGCTCTCAGATTCTCTCTCCCCAACTCCCTCTTCCCCCAGTGCAAGTTTTAATAGAGACCTGAATCCAACAGAGAAGGGGGCTAGCAGTGCCACATGCTTCCGATAAATAGCAGGATTCCCAGCATTACACACACTCAGAAAAAGTAACATTAAATAATTGAGCCTCTTGGAATTAAAGCCAAGATTACTGCACATGTTGTGAAGAAGCCAATGTACAATACAAACCTAGCTTAATAAATAAAGAAAAGACATGCAGCTGCTATCGCCACTGTGTGACAGAGTCCTCAGCTCAGATCCCAATGGGTGCACCCACTACATCACTCCTGCGACTCTACTGCCACGCCAACATGTGCGTGTCTGATAGTGCGGCCGTGGAGTTTATAGCCATCCTGAGTCACTAGTGCCACTGTGCCGGGCTGCATTCCCTCTGCTGGCACATGGCAGACTATTTCATGGTCGTATGGATCATATTTGCCACCGACGGGGCTCATCTTCTGAAGGCCATGCTTGGCAAATACACTTTGCAACTTGGCCTCTATGAGGGACAGGCCTTCACAGATCTTCTTGAGGGTTGGTTTTGGGTCACTAGGCTCTGCTTCTCTTGCAGCGCTCTCAGTAGTCTTCTCCAAGATATCAGCTACCTCCACCAGGTCCTTGCAGAAACTCTGGATCCCTGCAGCCACACATACAAATAGGCAGGACGTTAAGCAATGTAAGTTCAGTGGTAGATAGTGCAAGGCTACAGCATCAGCCCTGGGCATGTTGCCATGCCACACTGGAAGGGACTGATTCTAAGAGATGACTGCCTTCAGCTCCCACTTCAATGGTAACTGAGAGTATTCAGCATCTCCTGCGACTGAGACCTCAGTATTGTACAGACAGTTCTTAAGAGTGCACTACAGGCTCCCAGAGACCATAGTAATGGGTGAGGTATATACCTAGGTAGATCAATAGCTATGCAATATACACAGGTTCCATAAAGCAGAGTTATTTCACAGAGTCTCAATACTTTGTTTCATGAAGCTCCTGCAACCTGGGACATTACAGCAAGACTTCAGGTGAGCCCTAGTAACATAGGCATGGTCTAGAATCCAAAGCTTGTTGCCATTTAGAAAACTTGGCGCAGTTTGTATACATTTTGGGCAGCTGTATATTTCTGGTTGCAGAGAATCGGATGTGAAGATTGACAGAAACCTTCCCCCTCTCAGGTGGTAGGGACATGTTCACTGAGTAACATAACAAAAAGGGATCTGAGGTAGATGGGAGAGGAAAGGGGAAGACATGAGCAACAATTAAATGCTGCATACTCCTTCATAGGGAGTGTGAGAGCTGTGTAGAGAACCAATATGGAGGAGGAGGAGGAGAAAGAAGAGTTACAAAGAAGCATCCATAGCAGATTAGATATTGGTCTATGTAGTCTTGCATCTGGGCTTATTCCAATTCCAACAATGTAGATGGACCCTGAATGTAATAGCTGTTTTCGAGCAGACCAGGCAGGCACAAAGCAAAGGAAATATAGGCACTCTAACCCAGGATAAGCTCCAGCAGCCTTCAGTTAAGCGTTAACTAATGAGAAAAAAGGAAACTCCTAGGACTGATATGAGGGGTACAGAGCTTTCTACCCTTCGGTTTCAGGTCTGAATCAAAGTCATACCAGTAGTATCCTAGAGTGCTACCATCTGATGATTGCTTGGCAGCCTAAGTGATATGAGATGATGGACTCAGGCCAGTTCCAAGCTGACAGGTGCCCACACCACATAAAACCACAACTAGCATTTCTGATGACGACAGTCTAAGCAGAGGTGCCCAGGACTGGATTCTCCATGGGGACTGAACTATCCTCCCACCCCTAGAGGTGGTCCCTTCACAGAAGGATTAAAATACATTGACAGGACAGAGTGTGGAATGCTTGCTCTGCTGTTTATCACAGAGTAGGTGCAACATGAGAATCAAGGATATCAGTTTCCAGGACTATCAATCCAACCCATTTCACCAACACTAAAGCCTGGTCTACACTATGCGTTTAAACCAAATTTAGCAGCGTTAAACCGAATTAATCCTGCATCCGTCCACACAACGAAGGCCTTTATATCGATATAAAGGGCTCTTTAAACCGATTTCTGTACTCCTCCCCGACGAGGGGAGTAGTGCTGAAATCGGTATTGCCATGTTGGATTAGAGTTAGTGTGGCCGCAATTCGACGGTATTGGCCTCCGGGTGGTATCCCACAGAGCACCATTGTGACCGCTCTGGAAAGCGATCTGAACTCAGATGCACTGGCCAGGTTGACAGGAAAAGCCCCGCGAACTTTTGAATTTCATTTCCTGTTTGCCCAGCATGGAGCTCTGATCAGCACGAGTGGCGATGCAGTCCCAAATCCAAAATGAGCTCCAGCATGGACCGTACGGGAGATATTGGATCTGATCGCTGTCTGGGGAGACAAATCTGTTCTATCAGAGCTCCGTTACAGAAGACGAAATGACAAAGCATTTGAAAAAATCTCCAGGCTACGATAGACAGAGTCCACAGCAAGGACTCAGCACAGTGCTGCGTGACAAGCGTAACGGAAAGGCAAAGAATCAAATGGACGCTCATGGAGGGAGGGAGGGGGGACTGAGGACTCCAGCTATCCTACAGTCCCCGCAGTCTCCAAAAAGCATTTGCATTCTTGGCTGAGTTCCCAATGCCTGAAGGGTCAAAAACATTGTCCGGGGTGGTTCAGGGTATATCTCGACAATTTACTCCCCCTCCCCATCGTGAAAGAAAAGGGAAAAAAATCGTTTCTCGCCTTTTTTCAATGTCACCGTATATCTACTGCATGCTGCTGCGGCGCTGAACAGCAGCATCCCCTCCCCTTCCTTTCCTGATGGCAGACGGTACAAAATGGCGGAAAACCGTTATCATCCCGTGAGTGCTCCTGGCTGGCCTCGGTGAGGTCGGCTGGGGGCGCCTGAGTAAAAATAGGAATGACTCCTGGTCATTCCCGGCAGATGGTACAAAAGGCTTGGTAACCGTCCTCATCATAGCAGCTGGAGGCTGAGCTCCATCAGCGCCCCCCCCCCCCATTTCATGTCTAAAGAAAAGATTCTCTACTCCCTGTACTATCATAGCAGCTGGAGGCTGCCTCCCCCTCATTTTATCTCACTAAAAAGTCAGTGTTTCTTATTCCTGCATTCCTTATTACTTCATCACACAAATGGGGGGACACTGCCACGGTAGCCCAGGAGGGTTGGGGGAGGAGGGAAGCAACAGGTGGGGTTGTTGCAGGGGCACCCTCTAGAATGGCATGCAGCTCATCATTTCTGCGGGATCTCTGGGGCTCTGACACAGAGCAGCTGTGCTCTATGGTTCTCTAGTACACTTGCCCCATATTCTAGGCAGGACTGACTCTATTTTTAGACAAAACATAAAGAGGGGAATGACCCGGGGAGTCATTCCCATTTTTGTCCATGCGCCCCTGGTCGACCTCAGCGAGGCCAGCCAGAGCACCCACGACAGCAGCAGATGGTACAAAAGGATTGATAACCGTCATCGCCAATTTCCAAATGCAAACGGTGCAAAATGACTGATTGCCATTGTAAATTGGTGATGAGATGATGGTTGACGGTGCAATAGGGATGGTAACCGTCTCTGCTACCTTGCAAAGGCAAATGAATGCTGCTGTGTAGCACTGCAGTACTGCCTCGGTCAGCAGCATCCAGTACACATACGGTGACAGTGACAAAAGGCAAAACAGGCTCCATGGTTGCCATGCTATGGCATCTGCCAGGGCAATCCAGGGGAAAAAGGGCGCGAAATGATTGTCTGCCGTTGCTTTCACGGAGGAAGGATTGAGTGACGACATTTACCCAGAATCACCCGCGACACTGTTTTTGCACCATCATGCACTGGGATCTCAACCCAGAATTCCAATGGGTGGGGGCGACTGCAGGAACTATGGGATAGCTACAGGATAACTACCCACAGTGCAACACTCCGGAAATCGATGCTAGCCTCAGTACATGGACGCACACCGCCGAATTAATGTGCTTAGTGTGGCCGCATGCACTCGACTTTATACAATCTGTTTTTAAAAACCGGTTTCTGTAAAATCGGAATAATCCCGTAGTGTAGACATACTCTAAGTTTACTACATATATTTTAAGAAGAATACATTAATTGACAAAGTGATGGCCTCTATCCCAGCATGTACTACATCCATTAATTTCATAATAGAGGTGAAGGAAAGAACAGGATCTCAGTACTAGAAAGGAGATGGCAGCTTGATGACATTGCATAGAGCATGGAATAAACTCAAGTGACAATTCTCAGCTGGTGTAAATCTTCAACGAAGTCAAGGAAGCTACGCTGATTTACACCAGCTCAGCAGCTGAATGTAAGTGTTTTACAAGTACATTCCCAAAATCCACAGGGTGGTATGATTTATTAGTATAGACCACTGTTACAGAGCAGACCTTGGAATAAAGAAACAAGCCATAGGGCTATCACCAAAATAAGCCCACAGGATTTGGCTAAACATGCAGACACAACAGTTAGCAAGTCCAGCCACCAGTCACTTCAGGCCAAACATCACAACAGGCTTTAAAAAGAACAAGGGCAGAAGGACAAGGTGGGGAAGCAGCTTATCTGTACTTTCTGTTCTGGATCCCAACTGTGCTTAGCCAAGCAAGTCACGCTGCAGCAAACAGCTCTTGCACAGTGCCAGCAGCACTTCGCTTACCAAACAGCTTGGCATCTTCCACAAACTTCTGTGTTCTCCTCCGGACATTTTCCGAATCTGCCAACGCTTTCCGGTATCGCTCCTGCACACACAGCAACAGGCACAGGCATTAGACATGGGGAGTGACCCATCACAGGGCCACACCAATTGCTGTAGAACAGTGGGTCTCAAACTTTTTGTACCGGTGACCCCTTTCACATAGCAAGCCTCTGAGTGCAAACCCCCCCCCTAATAAATTAAGCACACTTTTTAATATATTTAACACTATTATAAATGCTGGAGGCAAAGCGAGGTTTGGGGTAGAGGTTGACAGCGCGCGACCCCCCATGTAATAACCTCGTGACCCCGAGGGGTCCCGACCCCCAGTTTGAGAACCCCTGTTGTAGAACCTTGCATCTCCGTACACAGACAGTCTATTTAAAGAGAGACTCCCCCTGCAAGTTACTGGCTCATGCTGGCCCCGCCACCCCAGTTAGGAAGAACACACATGCCCAAAGGCCTCTCCCATTGCTTGAGGCAGCAAAACTAGGATCAGATTAACAGTACCCAAGTCACTGGTCAGGAGGATTTTGGGCACAGCTAAGCAGACCACTCTACACTGTCAGGTCAGTCTGCTGTTTTTGGACCATTCAAGGTGCAGCTTTTAATGGATTCTTTCCCATAGCAGCTGACTGGGAGATCTTAGCAATGAATTTGCAATCAGCTGATGCTTTGCTAGTGCAGAAGATAGCTGCTGTCAGGGTGATAATTTCTAGAAAGGCCCTGCATCTTTCCCTCTTCTTTAGCCTTTCCTACTCAAGGGAGTAGCTATAAAAAAAATCTCACCAGTACAGCTGAACCAGTGTTATCAGAGGTGGCACCCCTAGGGAAGATTAACTCTTTTTAGTGCCCTGTGAAATAACCCTGTTTGGAACAAATCTAATCACGGTGCTCAAAATAGTTGTGAGGTTGGTGGCTCCTCAATAGAGGGCTGCCAACATTGCTCACACCACAGTAGCTGAACCAGTGTTAGCCAGGGTGGCACGTGTGTAAAAATTCTCTAGTGTAGACAGCCATAGAAAGCTGACAGATGCTCTCCCCAACTGGACAGTGGTGGCACAGTGACAATGTAGAATTGGTGACCCACCCCTCTCGCTCACTCTCTTTCACACACACCTGTGTGTTTGGGTGAGGAGTAACCTTTCTCAGAAACTGCCTCAGCAGGAGTGGAATCTTTTGCAATATTTCAAGTTCTATTTTCACTTGCCACATCGGTACATTTGCCACTCTCATTTTCTTCTTATCCCAATGCAATTTGCATTGGGAAGATGTAGAGACAATAAAATGCATTTGTTTGTAGCACCCTTCGTAAAGTGATGATGCGCAGGCTGATCTCAAGAGAGGGCTCTCAACTCTGCTGTTTGCCTGCCCTGTTAGTCTGTCAGACCAGAGTCATCTTGGGGAGGAAGTTCATATAGTTAATACATTAGTGGTGTACTAATTTACGATTTGCTCAGGAAATTATAGCTTGGTGGTTAAACCCATTTTATAAATGTAAACAACATAAAATCATAAAGGGGGTTCAGAGCATCAGCCAGTAATGGGGGCTATGAATTTACCTTAATTGTGAGATCAGCTGTAAGGCGTGAGTGAAAGCTCATAAAATGGCACAATCTAGAATAATATAAATTGATGGGAAAAGATGCAAAAGGGAGACAAAGGCTGAATTAATCCAAACAAAAAGGCCTACTGATGTAACTCAAGGACTGGGTTTCAATCAAGCCTGATAAACAAGAGAAGTTCTGAACTGGAAATCAATTAACCAAAATCCAGGTGCTGGAAATTAAGCCTACTTGGTGAACGTAAGGGGTTGGGCTATTTTGCCCATGACTCCCTTTTGAGATCCTTAAAAGAAAAGACTTTTGGAGGAAAACAATATCAAGAAGCAGCAGCTATTTGCCAACAACTGCTTAAGCGAGCTTTATGATCATGGCTGCCAGCTCCGCAGTCTCCTGGGATCTCACAATCTACTGTAACATCACTGGGCCATCCTGATCCTGTGAGATGCCCTGACCAGACTGGGCCAGAGAGAGGGACCCAGATGACATCACCATCTCCACCTCCTCTACCTAAATCCCAACCACCACCTGGGATATGACACTGTTGCATACCTCCAGACCCACCCCACGTGTCCTTTTCAACATTCATTTTATTTCTTCTCTTTCCCACCCCTCTCCTTTTTCCTTCTAGTAAGAGTCTGGCTTAGCTGGCCAAGACTGTGTATTTTGCAACACCACTGTAAACCAGAGAGGCAGATAAAAGCAATGACCTAAACAGCCCGATGCTGGTAAAGGTTTGCCAGATCTCAGAGTGGCTAATAAGACAGTGTAGGATGCCTCTGTTTCTCCAATAGGGGGGTTGCAAGTGAAAGTCAATACCAGAAATGGAAGTTGCATTTTCTATCTTTGCTGTTCTCTTTTCTCTTTTGTGTGTATCTTATTTTGTCTTCTTGAAAATGGGACTGGACTTTAACAATAACAGCAGCAGCTCCAGCCCATTTCAATTAACTTTCTCCCTTTTCCCTAAAAAATAACAGTTATTAGTATCTTTAATACCATCTAAGAGACTGTCAGGGAATTTTCCCCACTAAAGACTCTATGGCAAAAGGGAAAGGGAACAAGGCAAGTTGTTACAATGAAAGCCTCACAGAATACTATACCTGTTTTCCTTTCTTTTCTCTATCTTTAACAAAAAATAAAAAATTAATCCTGTGTTTGCCATAAAACGAAACAGGCTGAGATTTGTTTAACACTGGATTACGACAGGGTGACATTAACATCTCTGACCCCATTAATTCCATTGAAATTAGTACAATGGGGGAAGGGTTACAGAACGGAAGTAACTCATTGCTTTGAGGTGGAAGTATGAGGGCATTCCAATTAAGATGATGCAGCACAAATGAAACAGCCATCTCTTTCAACTGCGGAGAGTCACAGGGAGAGGACAGGGAGGAGGCCACGTCTAGAAATGCAGACGGAGTGGGTGAGCTAGGAAGTGATTACAAGTTCACAGAGATGGGATGAGTGATTCTGTTCTAAAAATGATGAGCGTGATTAACTGGTAAGATGAAGGAACTGAAAGGGATGAAAGCAAGGAGGGTAGAGGCATAGACTTTGGGATTTCCCCAGGGGTGCCAGACCCCAACTCCGCCCCTTCCCCCAAACCTCCACCCTGGCCTGCCTCTTCCTGCCTTTCTCCTACCTCCGCTCCTCCCCCCTAGTGCCTCCTGCAAGTCGCTGAACAGCTGATCGTGAGGGGTAGGAGGCACTGGAGGGGAGCTGATCCATTGGGCTGCTGAGCACACTCTATTTTTTTCCCTGTGAGTGCTCCAGCCCCGGAGCATGCACGGAGTTGGCGCCTATGGTAGAGGGAATGAAACACTGCTCTGCTACCTAAAGCAAGAGTAACTTGGCCACAACACCTTGTACCTACAGTTTACAGAGCAGGATTTCAGAACAGATGCTGATTTCCAAATGCATAGAAAACTATCTCCTCAATTGAGGAAAGCAACTAAATACATTCCACACATCAGGCCTGCCTGAGATGGATCATTTTGCACATTTATCTGAGTTGTATAAGCCCTTCTAAGACCTAGTGATCCTTGAATGCCATGAGGCCAGGCTAATCAGGATCATCATTTGAATTCTCACAAGACAGAGGCAAAATTACTGCAGGTCTAAATAGGCAACACTTAAAAGATTTGAACAGGGACTCTCTACTAAACACAGTATTTGCTAGCCAGGATCACACTACTCGGTTCATCCAGTCTAGTCTCCTACTTCCAGCAGTAATCAACAGCTGATGTTTTGGAGGAGGACATAAACAGGGCATTGCCTCCTCATGTTATGCAAGGGTAGCTGGTTGCCACCCTGCAGCCCAAAGATGGCTGCCTTTCCGTGGTGAAGTTGGTGAAAAGCTTTGAGATAAATTATGTCATCTATAATGTATGCAGGCAGGTGGCTTAACAGTGAAACGAATGAGCCCTCCCACTTGGAAGGGACTGAACCCTGAGGACGTGGGGATACCTTGGCTAAGATGCTGCTAGTGGTAGACTCACAGTTAAATCACGGACTTGTTCTTCCAGTTTGCTGGCTTTGAGCTCCAGAGTTCGCTCAGAAAGGGGATGCCTCGGCTCATCGCGGGGATCCTCTGGTCCACACTCATCTCCCGTACTCCTCTGCTGGGCCGCAGTGCTGAAGACACACAAGCAATCTCTGAAATACAAGCCAAGGGCAAAGAAGAAAGAGAAACATGATCCAGAGCTCAGAAGGGAAGATGTTGCTTTTTGCCCATCATCAGTGTTAAAAAGCACATTCTCTTTGGAGACACCTAGGTAGGATCTTAACTCGTGTAAAATAAGCAGATATGAAAGGCAGATACGCTTTGGTGCTTAGATAATACAGTGACCGATGCCACCCAGACATGTCTATACGACAAAACAGGGGAGGTGTCCACACTACAAAGCTACTTTTGGTAGCAAACCTCTGCTGTTTCTGCCAACAAAATAAAACCACCTCAATGACAGGCATAAAGCTTTTTGTGGAAAAGTTAAAGTGACACAGCATCAGCGTAGACACTGCCGTTTGTTTTGTCGACACAACTGGCTTGCACCAGTATCCCACAATGCCTGCCTGCTCTGCGCACTGTTTTGCTCTCTGCTGCTCTGCAGGCATGTGCTTCTCCCCTTTCAAAGCTCTTGCAGTATCTGACAGCTGCCTGCTGCTCTGTTTGGAGAACAAAGAGCAAATCATTAACGTGGAATGCTCCTGTTCTGCCCTGCACTAGGAACACAGCAGCGGGGAGCGGGATGGGGGAAAAGACACTACTGTGCCGCTTTGACATTCCTCAGCACGGAGAGCTCACAGAACTGCTCGGATGCGGCTCCCAGCAGCTGAGGAGGCAGTGGGAGCACTTGGAGGGAATCACAGAACCATAGGCAGGCAGGCAGAGCGGGCTGGCTGGGGAGAGGATAGGTCCATCATGGAAGATAGGCCCATCAATGGCTATTAACCAGGCTGGGCAGGGATGGTGTCTCTAGCCTCTGTTTGCCGGAAGCTGGGAATGGGCGACAGGGTCACTTGATGATGATCTGTTCTGTTCATTCCCTCTGGGGCACCTGGCATTGCCCACTGTTGGAAGACAGGATACTGGGCTAGATGGACCTTTGGTCTGACCCAGCAGGGCCACTCTTATGAGAGACTTCTGTGCTGAGAAGAACCCAGGGCTGGGGGAGGGGGCGAAGGGTGTCCCCTGGGGTGTGTGAGCTCTACCTTTCCCCTGCCTCAAGATAAGTCGGTCAGCCTGCTGTCTCCACCGCCCCAGATTACACCATTCTCCTCTCCCTCCCCCGACACACTTCAATTAAGCAGCTGACAATCTATTAGGAACTGGAAGCCCCTGGAAGAATGGGATTGAGAAACCTGCATCATGGGATGCTATACCTGCCCCATCATGAGGCATTGTAAATCCTTCCCAAAGCACCCTGCAGTCAGTTGCAGAGTGGGATAGCTACCACAATGTTGCACTGCTCTCTGTGTCGATGCAAGAGCTGTTAGTGTGGATGCACTCTGCCAACAAAAGGAGCTACTGTGGACATGCAACAGCGGTTTTAATTAGGGCTGTCAATTAATTGCAGTTAACTCATACGATTCACTAAAATTAATTGCAATTTAAAAAATTAATTATGATTAATCGCACTTTTAATAGCACTATTAAACAATAGAATACCAATTAACATTTATTAAATATTTTTGGATGTTTGTCTACATTTTCAAATATATTGATTTCAATTACAACACAGAACACAGTATACAGTGCTCACTTTATATTATTTTTTATTACAAATATATGCACTGTAAAAATGATAAAAAATAGTATGTTTCAATTCACCTCATACAAATACTGTATTGCAGTGGTTCTCAACCATGGGGGTGGGGGGGTGCGCAAACAGGTTTCAGGGGGCCCAAACAGGGCCAGCATTAGACTCACTAGGGCCCTGAGTAGAAAGGTGAAGCTGCACCGCATGGAGCTGAAGCCCAGGGCCCCTGAGTCCCGCTACCCAGGTCTGAAGCCAAAGCCTGAGCAATGTAGCTTTGAGAGGGACCCTGTGGCATGGGGCCTCTGGCAATTGCCCTGCTTGCTACCTCATGACACCAGTCCTGGCTTTTATATGCAGAAAAACAGTTATTGTGGCACAGGTGGGCAGTGGAGTTTTTACAGCATGTTGGGGTGTGGGGGAGCTCAGAAAGAAAAAGGTTGAGAACCCCTGCTGTACTGCACTCTCTTTATCATGAAAGTGCCACTTACAAATATAGATTTTTTTCTGTTACATAACTGCACTCAAAAACAAAACATTGTAAAACCTTAGAGCATACAAGTCCACTCAGTCCTACTTCTTGTTCAGCCAATAGCTAAGACAAACAAATTTGTTTATGTTTACGGGAGATAATGTTGCCCACTTCTTATTTACAATGTCAAAATAAAGTGAGAACAGGCATTTGCATGGGGCTTTTGTAGGTGGCATTGCAAGGTATTTACATGCCAGATATGCTAAACATTTGTATGTCCCTTCATGCTTTGGCCACCATTTTTTTTAATCGTGTGACAGCCCTAGTTTTAATTAAAGCAGCATAAATTTTGCAGACAAAACTTTGTAGCGTAGACAAGGCCTAAGTTACTTGGAATATGTAAACAGAGTTCAAGTGCAGAGAGCTGCATCTGCACTGTGGGAAAAAATAGCAGTTATAGCCCAGGTGGACAATAAACCTTATAACCATACAACTTGGCATGTTAGTATCTAGTTCAGAATCCTTTCCCTCTGTAACAAATGTTTGAGAGGAAGGTGACACCCCCCACCCTTTACCGAACCTAGCTAAGGGGTGGGAGAACAGACACGCACATTCCTGCTGAAAAGATCATACACCAAGTGTGGGGATCTTGTTCGCAGGCACAGAAATTCCCCAGCGTGTGAAACCTCTACACAGGCAGTTCAGAACTGAACTAATAACAGGCATGTCAAGATGTTCTGCAGGACAGAGTTTTTTACTGGCCTATTATTAGCTAGCTTCTCCTTCAGCCCTATCAGCACTTTCTGGGGCCTGGCCAGTCCTCCTCTTAGCTAGTTGGCCCACTTTACTTCTCAATGAGTCTGACTCTTACCCCCCCCCCCCCGATTTAAAAATTGTATTAAGAAAAAGTGAACAGTACAGAGTTTAGGCATAGAAGTTTCTGGTTATCAGGGGATAACATACAGATTATCGAGGGTGCAAAGTTTGGTTTCAGATCGGGTGGCATTAAGGAATACATAATCTGCAATATCCCTGATTGGAGGTAAAAGCTTGATGGGTCCAAGTACAGACATTGAGATATGAGGGTATGACGTCCATAAAGTGGCTATGTTCGGGTGTGGAGTATAATGAGTGGATATGATGATGAGGATACTACAGGGCAGAGAAGCTTGTTGTACATAGCAATAAATGGTAGATGGTTCCAGTGAACATGCTGTGTGTGCATCCTGCACATTAACATAGCTTCAGCACCTTCTGCAAGGACCCTCACAGCCCACGGTTAACAGCTCTATTAGTGGAGGAGCTGAAACTTGTCTCTCAGAAAGCTGCCCCTCTAGATTAGTCACTGTCCAAGCTGGTTTTAGCCACAGTGGCAAAAGCAGGAATCCTGAAGGCAAATACAATGCAAGAGCAGATCTTGGAGCACTTGCTTCCAGGTTGCTTCACCTGCTGAAAAGTGTGTGCACCTAAAAAGCCTAGAGACTGAACTACTGTGATTCATGCTGCAACGGCCAGGTCACCCGAGACAGAGAGAGACTCTAGAACAAGCTGGCTTCTACATTGGCAGCTGAAATTACACAACCACCAGAGTCAGGGAATTGGACTAAGCTGTCTAAACACTAAATACTACCCAGGTTCATAGGAATTTGTCCCAGCACAACTTGGTGACTCTCAAAAACTAGTTAAGCAAATAGAAAAAAAATAATCAATCAGGATGTGAGACGTTTCCGTCAATACTTGAAAAACAGGCAGCAGGTTGCAAAGCCTGAAAAATAATTAAAACCTTTAGCACTTACATGAAACTTCAAAGCCTTTGGCTAACACTAACCATAATGCCACCCTGAGAGATGAGTCACTATTTAACATTCCTAGTCTACATCTGGGACACTGAGGCAGAGAAGCAATATCTTTCCGAAGATCACAGAAAGAGTTCCTGTCAGAACCAGGACTGACACTCAAGAATTCGCTGGCTTCAAGTCCTGTGCTCACCCAAAGCCTGCCTATCATCCTCTCAAACTTCACACCAGATTTGGATTACATTCATAGTTTGGGGAAGTGTTCCTCCAAGAAGGCTCCATTCAGAAAGCATATTGGCATCTGCTGAACAAAAGAGTTTCTAAATTCTTGGGAGTGCCTGATGAGCTCTCCCGCAAATTTAAAAAAAAAAAGCGGCTTGTTGACATGGTAACCCAAAGCTTTACACCAACCTATGACAATCAAGACTAACTATTAGTTAACAGCTAATAGTGTTACAATTCCCCACCCAGCAGGCCACCTCCTTCTCTCTTTTGTCTTTGAAAGGAGGTTGTCTGATGCCCCACAAGACCAACAACAGATATCCAGAAACTTCCTTATCCCTTCCAAACTACATCTGCATGTAAATATCTGCTAATTAGGTGCTTAGTGCACCATCCGCATGGCAAACTGCCCCTTTTAGTGTGCGGCAAGCCAGGGTGTGAATCTACAGCACACTAGTTTGCTGCACACTAACTTGCACAGTGAACCCTGCTACCGAGACGTGGCTTTCCTTGCATTAGACAATCCTTACATAATAACCCAAGAATTATCTAGGGCCTGTCTACACTAAGCTGTTTTCAAAAAAATTACCCATTATTGCACCTCTATCTGTGGGAGTACCAGCACAGACAAGGAGCTGATGGCTGCTAGCATTTTAACTGCCACAGCATGGAGACCTGTTCTGAACAGAGGGATGTGATCTGGAGCACTTTTAAGGTGCCTATAGCGATGGTATCTAAGTGCCAGCCAAATCTATGTTGGTGATGGTTTCCTCCTCAAATCTATTATTATTATGTGGAGATATACTTATCTCATAGAACTGGAAGGGACCTTGAAAGGTCATTGAGTTGAGTCCAGTCCCCTGCCTTCACAGCAGGACCAAGTACTGATTTTTGCCTGAGATCCCTAAATGGCCCCCTCAAGGACTGAACTCACAACCCTGGGTTTAGCAGGCCAAACCACTGAGCTATCCCTCTCCCCACAAATCTATTATAATGGCAAGACTGAGCAAGCTTCATGATGCAACATTAAAGAGATAGATTGAGGATTCGTGTCTTATTTGCTTTATTAAATTTAATCACTATTGAACAGAGTATCAACAGTGGTTTAAAACTGAACGAAAAGCTGAGAATAAGTATGGCTTGTGTTCCTTATGTAAATCCATAAACAACCCTTGACAAACAATTCCTATTTCTTTCAAATTTACTCTAGCTAAATGAATGAATGAATGTGTGCATGTGTCTCTCTCTCTCTCTCATCACTATTGTTTAGATACATAAAGCTGATTTAACTCAGTGGTTCTCAAACTTTTGTACTGGTGACCCCTTTCACATAGCAAGCCTCTGAGTGTGACCCCCCTAATAAAATATATTAAAAAGTGTTTTTAATTTAACACCATTATAAATGCTGGAGGCGAAGTACGGTTTGGGGTGGAGGCTGACAGCTCGTGACCCCCCAGGTAGTAACCTTGTGACCCTGAGGAGGCCTGACCCCCAGTTTGAGAACCCCTGGTTTAACTGGTGAATTCAGCTGCAGGGTGTATTTTAGTCTGTATCTCCTGGGGTCCTGGACAGGGCGGTTTCAATACAGATTACTGGAATCAGAAAGTACAACTCATCAGTCAGATGGTTTTCTCATGCAAGCATCCTAAACTGCAACTTCAGTAACCTGAACTGTAAAGACAGAGGGAGGAGAGGAACCTTGAGTAAGGGCAGTGAGCTTATTTTATTGCTGTATTTGGCAATGATACAACCACTGCTGGAATATTTGTCCAATTTTAGTGTCCACAATTCAAGAAGGATGTTGCTAAATTGGAAAGGGTTTAGAGAAGAGCTACAAGAATGATTAAAGGATTAGAAAACCTGCCATATTGTAATTGAGCTCCTTGAATCTATCTATTTTGTTTAACAAAGGGAAAGTGAAGCAGTGATGTGATTACAGTCTATAAGTACCTACACGGGGAACAAATATTTGATAACGGGCTCTTCAGTGTAGCAGAGAAAAGTAAAACATGATTCAGTGTCTGGAAGTTGAAGAAAAACAAATTCAGACTGGAAATAAAGCATCAATTTTTAACAGTTCGGGTGGTAATTAACCACTGGAAAATTTACCACGGGTGCTGGTGGCTTCTCCATCACCAGCAATTTTAAAATCAAAATGGGATTTTTTTTCTCAAAGATATGTTCTAGGAATTATTTTAGGGGAAGTTCTATGGTCTGTGTTATACAGGAGGTCAGACTAGATCAGTGGTTTTCAAGCTGCAGGTCGCAACCCAGTGCTGGGTTGCGGAATGTAAGGCATTGGGTTTATAGATTCATAGACTCTAGGACTGGAAGGGACCTCGAGAGGTCATCGAGTCCAGTCTCTTGCCCTCATGGTAGGACCAAATACTGTCTAGACCATTCCTGATAGACATTTATCTAACCTACTCTTAAATATCTCCAGAGATGGAGATTCCACAACCTCCCTAGGCAATTTATTCCAGTGTTTAACCACCCTGACAGTTAGGAACTTTTTCCTAATGTCCAACCTAAACCTCCCTTGCTGCAGTTTAAGCCCATTGCTTCTTGTTCTATCCTTAGAGGCTAAGGTGAACAAGTTTTCTCCCTCCTCCTGATGACACCCTTTTAGATACCTGAAAAAGAAAATAGAAATGATTTTTGCCCCAGATCCCTAAGTGGCCCACTCAAAGACTGAACTCACAACCCTGGGTTTAGCAGGCCAATGCTCAAACCACTGAGCTATCCCTACCCGGACGGGTTGCGGCAGCTCTGGTCAGCACCGCTGACCGTGCTGTTAAAAGTCCCATTGGCGGTGCTGCCTGGCTAAGGGCTTGGCTACACTTACAAATTTGCAGTGCTGCAGCAGGGTGTGAAAACACACCCTCTCCAGCGCTGCAAATTGTGGCGCTGCAAAGCGCCAGTGTGGTCAAAGCCCCAGCGCTGGGAGCACGGCTCCCAGCGCTGTACGTTATTCCCCACAGGGAGGTGGAGTACGGACAGCGCTGGGAGAGCTTTCTCCCAGCACTGGCGCTTTGACTACACTTAGCGCTTCAAAGCGCTACCGCGGCAGCGCTTGAAGTGTAAGTGTAGCCAAAGCCTGAGGCAGGCTAGTCCCTACCAGTTCTGACACTGCAATGTGCCCCGAAAGCAGCCAGGGGCAGGCCTGACTCCTAGGTGGTGGTGGGGGGGGGGCAGGGTCTCCGCACGCTGTCCCCACCCTGAGCACTTCCATTAGCTGGGAGCTGGGTGCCCACGGGCCAAAGCCTTGCGGAGCTGCTTGTGCACCTAGGAGCTGGACCTGCTGCTGGCCTACTTCCGGGGTGCAATGCGGTCCGTGGTGCCAGGACAGGCAGGAAGCCTGCCTTAGCACTCCTGCTGCGTGCTGACTGGGAGCTGCCCGAGGTCAGCCCACACCCCCAACCCCAGCCATGAGCCTCCCCCAAACTCAGAGCCCCTTCCTGCACCCCAAACCCCTCAGTCCTGGCCCCACCCCAGAGCCTGCACCCCCAGCCCAGAGCCCTGACCCCCTCCTACACCTCCACACTGTCCCAGCCCAGAGCCCCCTCCCACACCCTGAACCCCTCATTCCCAGCCCCACCCCGTAGCTCTCACCCTTGAACCCCAACCCTCTGCCCCAGTCCTGAGCCCCTACAATACTCCAAACCCCTCATCTCCAACTCCTTTGGTTCGCAGGCATCAACAATTTTTTTCAACTGGGTTGCCAGAAAAAAAGTTTGAAAACCACTGGACTAGATCACAATGGTCCCTTCTGGCCTTGGAATCTGTGAATGAGATTCTGTGTCTTAGTGGAGACTATCCCACTAAGAGAGAGATAAAAAGATAGGATGCAACTGTCTAGCCAGTCATGCCACAAAAATGCAGTTCACTATCACAAGACAGAGAGAGGCGGAGACTTAAATAACTAGGGTGTGTTATTTTAGAATTAAAAGCTGCAAACAGCAAGCAGTTGATTAAAAGTTGCTCTTTTAAAAGAAGATAATATTAACAGGACACTATTTCCCAAAATTAAAAGAACTGGGGGGGGGGGGGATAGCTTAGATTTCAAAACAGATCAGTGCAAGTTTGGAAAAATTTAAGTTTTGTAAAGGAGAAAAAGTGTGTGTGGGTTGAGTGTATGAACTGTAATTATGACTTTTGACCCATACACTTTTCACATTTAATTTATATAACTTCAGTCACTGAAGTTAACAAACATGCAGCAGAGGAACCATTCAGCCCAAACAGCCTTGAAATGCAACTGGCAGCCCAATCACCTAGTTTTATAATCCACAGATCAAGACAAATTTTGCTTTAAAACCCTATATAGATATTTCCAGGTATTGCTGCTCATTCACTTCCCAGGAACGGAAGTTTAGTGAGCTGTTTACATGTGACTCATAGTGGGTGGGTGTGTGTGTATACACGCAAGAGCCAGAGAGGAATAAATGAGCTAGTGCTTCAGCCAGAGAAACCTGCCTACGTGAAGCAGAGAGCTGCCTGCATGGACTCCCTTCCCAGCTAGTGAAACCAAATCCAAGTCCCAAAACACACCCTTATGCTAAAGAAAGTCCCAACTCCCACATGCTGTTTGGATTAGCCTGCCTCATGCGGCAGACGAGAAACAAGAGCTCTCTCACAGAGCGATGTTTAAAAGGGGTCTGCTCAGAACTGCCGTTTGCTCAGAACTGCCATATGGAATAGAACACAGGAAAAAGCTGCATAGTTTGCTTCTTCCTAAGAGATATGAGGTGCATACTATACTAAGGAAACAAACAAGTGTTTATCTGCAGCTAGTGTAATACAGTCCTACCTTCCAGATACAGTGTTAACCCCAGTTTTCCTAGGAATAGAGAGACAAGGTGGGTGTGGTAATATCTTTTATTGGAACAACTGCTTTGAAGATAAGCTCTGTGTAGCTCAAAAGCTTGTCTCTTTCACCAACAGAAGTTGATCCAATACCAACATAGCCACATCAACACTGCAAACAACTATGAATAGATAGTAATTATACCAGGAAGTTAGGAAATTCTGACATGACAGTGACAGCACTGGGGAAATCCCTGAAGGAATGAGCAGATTATTGAGCTGGGTGCGAAAGACTCTGAAACCAGCGCCAGAGACGGGCAGATCAATGGGGGTACAAAAGGATGTAGGGGACCACACCCAAATCTATCCATATAATTTAAGCCAGTTATCCTTAAATCTCAGACTTTAAATGATGAGAAGGGTTGGTGTGTGATAAGATACATAGCACCATCTCTCCTTCCGCCATACAGGATGTCATACAACAGTCTGAAGTTCCCTGATTCTGTTTCTGAACATCCAACCTGTCTCATATTATCTCTTCTCCCAATTCAAGCTTCTCTCCATGTCCCCTTTTTGAATGTGAGGAAGCCTGCTTCTCTAATGATAATCAGTTACACACCCCAAGCTCACATCTCAAAGACCCAGGACAGACCATCCAATTTGAATGTCACTTTCTGCAATGCCATCATCCATCTAACAGTCACTTTTTTAGCATAACATATGTGCAATTGGAGGATACATTTAACATCGTGCATCTAAGGACTGATTTCACACCGCTGATGGCGCTTGACTGTCTGTCATGAACTATCCCCAATGATACCATCTACAGATCAGAAGCCACACCTATTTCAAGCTGACAGCACATTTACAAGGATAATTACCCAGTACACAAGAGTGTGCATGAAGGGGATGATTTCTGGACATAACATGCTATTACTACAAAGCCCAAACCCAGCAGTTCCCAAAGCACATATGGGAACCCACCATTTTATTATGCTTAAATTTTCTTCCAATTTCCCTTTAGAGTGATACATCGAGAATAAACCTGTGAGCCCTTTGTCTTTCCCCTTCTCTGCTGTCTGAATTTCAACCAAGGAACCAACTAGTAGACATCAGTAGTCCTTTAACACAAGGTCTGAAGTGGGACCCAAAGAATGGACACTCCAGGTTAAGCCTCTTTCTTCCTTGACCACCCAAAATACAAGTCAATTGCCCCAATCAGATACAGAGTACAACTGTTTTCAAATCTTGCTAGAAACTAAGCCCAAGAAACACTCCAAGAATATCAAATATTAGGTTATATATGTAATGGGCAAAGCAGCAACACAACACTAATTAACAAATTTAAAAGCCTTTTGCAAGGTTTTTATAGAAGCACAGAACTGTATTCATAACCCAACTTGTCTGCTTTTCTAACACTGAGATATTAGACATAAAGTCAGTGGGAGGCGAAGACAGAACTTGACCCACTGCATTTACCATACAACCACTTCCTTTTAGAGGCAAACTCAACTGTTCTCAGAAACACCCTGCTTTTCAAAATACATCTTGCTTCCACTTTCTGCTCTGAGTTATTTCTGATTATTGTTTGCAGTGTTACTGTAGCGATGCTGATGCCAGGATATTAAAGAAACAAGGAGGGTGAGGTAATATCTTTTATTGGACCAGCTTCTTTTGGTGAAAGAGAAAGAGGAGAAGCACTAGGCACCTGCCTGAAGAAGAGCTCTGTGTAAGCTTGAAAGCTTCCTCTTTCACCAGCAGAAGTTGGCCCAATAAAAGATATTGCCTCTCCACTTTGTCTCTCTTATTTCTGATTAGTCATTTGAAAATCCATTTAATAGACATTCAGATTCCATTAAGATAGCTATATCTATACCCGGGATGTTTTGCCAAAATTTTCCAAAGGTTCATTGCACCAGTGGGATCCCCTGCATAAGCAAGTTTTCTGTAGCCAAGACACACTTTTAAAACCATTTTTGTTAAACTTTCTGTAAGCTCATGAAGAGTTTTTACAACAGGTTCAGCCATAGGGAGCCTGTCCACACTAGGCCCCCCATCAGTGCAGCAGAAGCAATGGGAACTTGTGTGCCATTTTCCTAGTGTAGCCAAGACTGTTTTTTTTTATTCCAGACAACGATTTGCTTTCCATATACACACTGCAACAATTCCATGCCTAGAGCTTTTTCAGCATATATCAACTTCCCCACTCCTATATCCCATTATTATTATTTAGTTGTGTTATTGCAGTCTCTAGGTGACCCAGTCATGAACCAGCTGCAGCTACACTTATTTCTGGCCTCAAAAAGAAACAGGGGCCACCCACATTCTCACTGAAAGCCTTACAAATGACTGCAGCGAACACGCCTCAAACAATTTCTAGGGTTGGACCTTTCCTGAAATACACCGCGGGTCCAGGCGCACAGCCCCAGGTGAGCCACGGGAATAGCCGGGTCTGAAACCCAGGCCCAAAGCCCCTCAAGGTGGCCGCCCAACACGGAGGAGCTCGGACCAGGGGCCGCGTTTTAAGATTTTAGGCTGGCTGAGCTCCGACGCCTCCTCCCTCATCTGCTTGGGCAGGGCCCCAGACCCCGGCCTCGTCCCACTCCCCGCCCGCCCTGTCTGCCTGGGCAGGGCACCAGACCCCGGCCGTGCCGTCCTGTCTGCCTGGGCAGGGCACCAGACCCCGGCCGTGCCGTGCCCCCCCAGCAGCCCTGTCTGCCTGGGCAGGGCACCAGACCCCGGCCGGGCAGGGCTCCCCCAGCAGCCCTGTCTGCCTGGGCAGGGCACCAGACCCCGGCCGGGCAGGGCTCCCCCAGCAGCCCTGTCTGCCTGGGCAGGGCACCAGACCCCAGCCGGGCCGGGCCGGGCCCCCCCAGCAGCCCTGTCTGCCTGGGCAGGGCACCAGACCCCGGCCGTGCCGTGCCCCCCCAGCAGCCCTGTCTACCTGAGCAGGGCACCAGACCCCAGCCGGGCCGGGCCGTGCCGGGCTCCCCCTCCCCGCCCGCCCTGTCTGCCTGGGCAGGGCACCGGAGCAGCAGCCGGGCGGTACTTAGCAGGTGGCACACAGCTCACCCGAGGGTGCAGCCGCTCGGGCTCCTTTGTTAGCCGGCGGTGGCTCAGCGCCCAAGCCCCCCATGCCCACCTCGCTGCACAGCGCGGACAGCCCGGGCACCACGGTGAGGGGCACCGAGAGAGCACGGGGGGGGGGGGACGGAGAGCGATCGGGGCCCCTGGGTTACGGGGATGAGTGGCCGGCTCCCCCCGCCTTACCTGCTGGGCCGCCGAGCGCCCAACGAGAGCAGCGGGCTGAGGTGATGCCGGGCCGCCCGCAGGGACCTGCCAGCCATGCTCCCGCCTCCCTCCCTCAGTCCGCTGGCGTGTGACTGAGCGCCGCCCGCCGGGCACTGCGCCCGCCCTCGGCAGAACTACAGGCCCCGTCGGCCACCGCGCCGCGACGTCATGGACTACAACTCCCATCAGCCGCCGCGTCATCGGGCACGGGACTGTGTTACACACTGCGGGCAGCACAGGGCGGTGGGGACTACAATTCCCATTAGCCATTGCACACGCGGCGGCGCTCCCAGTCCCGGCAGGCACCGCGCGGGGCTGCCCTTTCGGCTAGTGTCTGGGCGTCTCTCGCTGGAGCGTGGCGCTGGCAGGAGGATCGTCCCTGCTCCCACCCCCGGGTCCTAGCGCCCCCATCTGCTGTAATGTTACCGCCGGTAGCGGTGCCTGGCATCTAGACGCCAGAGGGCCCTGGAGCTGCCCTGCCCCGGCTCTGCTGCAGGGTGGGAGAGGCAGCCTGGCCCAATCCGCCGCCTCCGCGACACAGCGGTAGCCAGCCTGGCACAGTCTGCTGGCTCTGCCCTCCCCCACCCTCTGGGGCCGGGTAGGGTTGTTGCCAACTTTCTAAGGGCACAAAAACGAGCCCCCAGCCCTGCCCCTTCCCCGAGGCCCCATCCCCCCCCATCCCTACTCACTACATTCCCCCTCCCGTGGTGGCTCACTCCCACACCCTCCCTCACTCTCAGTGGGCTGGAGCAGGGGGTTAGGGTGCAGGAGGGGATGAGGGCTCTAACTGGGAGTGCAGGCTCCAGGGTGGGACCAGAAATGAGGGATTAAGGGGGCTCTGGGCTGGGGCAGGGGTTGGGGAGGGGGAGGACTCCTGCTGGGGGTGCAGGCTCTGGGGTGAGGCCAGGGATGAGGGATTGGGGTGCAGGAGAGATCTCAGGGCTGGGGGTGGGGATTGGGGTGCAGGCTTATCTCAGTCAGCAGCACAGTGGGACTAAGGCAGGCTCCCTGCCTGTCCTGGCTCCACGCTGCACCCCAGAAGCAGCTAGCAGCAGGTCCAGCTCCCACACAGGGGGGCCAGGAGGCTTCCTGCACACTGCTCACACCCTCAGGCACCCTCCCCAGCTCCCGTTGGCCATGGGTCCCAGTCAATGGAAATGGGGAGCTGGTGCTCAGGGCCGGGACAGTGCCGCTGAGCCCTGTGGCCTCACCGCATAGGAGCCAGACCGGCTCGCTGCTTCTGGGGTGCAGCGCGGTGCCAGGACAGGTAGGGACTAGCCTGCCTAGCTCTGCAGCACCACTGACCAGAGTTTTAATGGCCCAGGCGGCAGTGCTGGCCAGGGTCAAAAACTGAACACTTGGCAACCCTATGGGTGGCATGCACCCATCACACTGAACTAGATGACCCATCGAGGTCCCGTCCAGTCCTACACTTCTGATATTTAGAGTGCTCCATTACTTCACTCCTCTTTGGACTCAAAAAAATCACCTCGACCGTACCATATTTTAAAATTGTTCAAGACAAGTCAAAGGTCTGATGATTAATAGCTGTGGGGAAGGACTCCTGCAATCTGTGCTTATCCTGACTGCCAGTCTCAAAACTAAGACCACTTTACTTCTGAACAAAAGTGTTCACATAGGAGTTTAAGGTGCTTTAATTTATGTGCATCAACCCTACAGCTGTGTCACACCATCTGCAGGCCCTGATAAGGGAAGTTGAGGGGGGAAACACCTCTGTTAATTCTGTTAGTTTAAAATGCTTTAATTGTTTTTCCATGACATCCACACGATGGCAGGCTGCAGGTGCAAACAGGTGGCAAAGCAGGTGGCAAAGAAGCAGTGTTAGCCACAATCCATATGCGATTTGTCAGACTCTGAATAATAATTGAACATCTGATTCAGCATTATAATCTCTGTTCTCAGTGATAAGAAATATGTGTTTTTATCTTATGCATTAGCTATTCCCCTGTAAAAACATAGTGGAGACAAGGCACTATGGTTTCTCCAAAAGGCAGCCAATACAAAGGCGGGGGGGGGGGGGAATCATATATTACTGGAAATCCAAAATGGTATTGAAAGTTATACAAATGCATAACCATTTTAGGTATATGGATTCTTTGGGAAAGGTAACAGCAAAGCATGAAGCTTATGTGCCCTAAAGGCTCAGAAACAAAAAGGCAAATTAAGAGGACTCCAAGTGTATTTATTTATTGTAATGACTTTTTGGTGTATGATTTTTGAATATTTATGGTTGTCAGTCTCTCTCAGGGTTGTAAATTTATATTTACTAAACATCACAGTAGAAGTTTGCCTTTGAAAAGGATTACATACAAGATAGTATAATGCCCTTAGGGCCAGATTTTTAAAGGTATTTAGACAACTAGTTGGATTTTCAAAAGCATCTAGATGCTTTCACCCTTTGAAAATCTGGCCTGTGGCGAATATTTGGGAACCAAGTTCCACACACAAGTGGTGATATGAAAAAGCACTAGGGTGATGGATAAAGATGCAAAATAACTGTTGACAAAGGCAATCCCCATTGGCAGCTCAAAGACATCGGAAAAGCTGGAAAATCAGTCAGCCTTGATGTCATATGATCCCAAAGAATAAACTTGGGTATAAAAAATGAAAAAAAACCAAAAGTTTAGAAGTAAAAACATTGCAATACCAACTGGAAGTGCTCTACTAGAAACTGTGTGAGATGTCATTGCTGAAGCTACTAGTAACTATTACTATTTTCAGTGATTGTTTGCTATTAAAATATCACTTAACTAGCACAATGACATCCATCTGCACAATGTTAACGAAGGTAAATGATGAAGTGCTAGGAGTAACTAAAATAGCATTTTAAAAAGGAAATCATTGTAAATGGATGGTTTCAGAGTAGCAGCCGCGTTATCTGTATCTGCAAAAAGAACAGGAGTACTTGTGGCATCTTCGAGACTAACAAATTTATTTGAGCATAAGCTTTCGTGGGCTACAGCCCACTTCTTCGGATGCATCCGAAGCTTATGCTCAAATAAATTTGTTAGTCTCGAAGGTGCCACAAGTACTCCTGTTCTTATTGTAAATGGAGTGTCACTCCTTTAAATTGAGTACAAGAAAAAGGCAGTCCAATTCTGGCAAAGCAAACAGTAGAAAAGACAAATTTGTGAACTGCTATGGGGCTTTATACAGACGTAGAGACTGAGTTGGATTATTTTAAACACTAAAAACCTGTCTGACAATTACCATTATTGGAAGGGGGTGTACGTAAAATATTTCACTGACTCAAGGCTCCTTCGGCAGCTCAATACATTATTTCAGACAGAGAAGAGCTGCCTTGTCTAGGCATTGGGATGCATGGTGCTTTAAGAACACAGCCTTGGGAAGTGGGTGCTGAACTGTACCATCCTCTGCCTCCCGCCCCCCAACACCCAATTTTTGCAGCCACTGCAGATGGCTCACTCCATTTAGGGTAACTTGCATCTCCTCTGCCCCTTCTTATGTCAGGTTTGTCCCCTCTGCCACTGTCTAGCAGCATCTCAAGCTAGTTCTTAACCCCAGCTCCTATCTTCTGGCCCTGATTTTCCCCCTCCACCCCTCTCTTTCCCCTGCCTCCAGCTGTTTGACCTTCCTGTGCATTCAGTCCCTCCTCTCCCCCCCAACTTAGCCCATCCCTCCCCTCCAATTTGCCCCCCTTTTATCCTATTGAGCGGCAGGAAGCAGATTGCCCTCCCTTGCGCTGACAGTGACTTCAGAAGATGTTACTGAGCAGCCCCACTTGTATCAGCATGGTGTGTATCAGCAAAGCCACCAATTCTGATGGGCAGCAGTTTGTACACCTGCCTAGCCAGGGATCAGGCTGTGGGGCCTGCCCCTGCCAAGGTCCCAGCGTGCACACCGCCAGCTCTGCTCTGGTGACCCCAAGGCAGCATCACAGTGTCAGGCCATTTTTGGGTTGTGGAACCAGGCTGCCAGTGGGAGGGGACAACTCACCCTCCCCTTACCTAAATCCAGCCCAGGCACACCCCTTGCTGAGCTCAGTAAATGCGCACAGCCTGGGTTCTGTACAGCAGTCTCTTTATTAGGGGAAAAGGGGACAGCTCCAGAAAATGCAGATGGTTCTTACAGAGGAAGCATGGGGCACAACATGCTGAGCCAGGCACCTTCCATCCCCCATATCCAAAAGCAGGTGGCACAAGTGACACAGTGCTGCCCAGGCAGCAGGGATGCCTACCAGGCATGACCATGCCCAAGCTTCTGGCTCCAGGTTCCTGCTTGTTTCCCCACCCCTCCCAGCTTCGGTTGAGGCAGCAGGACTGAGAGCCAGAGACCGAGCCCCCATCCTGTAATCAAAGGGCACTGGGCAGGCACCGTACGGTGAAAGCCTTAGTTTCTTTATGGGAAGTAGCAGCATAGGTCTTGGCTCATTAGTGAGGGAGCACACCTGTGCCCCTGCTGGGCTGAGTTATAGGTGAAAAACCCTAGTGCAATACAGCAGGGAGGTTTGGTTTTGTTCTTCAGGCTTGTCACCAACAGATGGTTTGCTCTCTGTACATGACTGTATTACAGATCAGAGCCTGTGGCATGACACATCTGCCTCTGGGGATTAATGAAGCCATTACAGGCATGTGAGCAGAAGATCAGCACATATACACAAATCGCTGGCTCCAGCCCTGCCAGCATGAAGGGAAGAGGGTTAGGAGGAGAGAAAAGCATCATTTTGACAGGTTCAACTTTCATGCAGTTCTAGCCTGTTAAAAAATTAGAGACTAGAAACCTGGAGGAACCTATGGGGCTGAGACTGCAGCCTGTCCCAGCTACAAGGTCTGAGAAAGCCCTCTCTTGAGCTAGGGCTGGAGAAGGAATTGTTCTACCTAGAGGTGCACTAGAATGACCCTAGTGCAGCTTGAGTGCAAAGCATACAGTTACCGCAGGGATGCCTTTGGCCTAAGGTGTCTGACTGTAGGCTACCCACAGATAACTTGCAGCACGCTGGTGGGCATCTATCCCCTAAAATGAACTTGGAGCCCCTGCTTCAATTCCATGCTGACATTTCATGCCTTGTTGTCTTAGTGGAGAGCACTATAACTTGGGGGAGATGAAGATGGCTGCATATCGTGAAGTGACACCTGCCTTGAGCCAGGAAGACCACACAGCACTGAAGGAGACAGAGGGAGCAGTCTGCAGTGGCAAGGACATGGTGAGAGATGCTCTAGCATATGGTAGGAGTAGCTGTGGGTGCTGGGAGGGTGAGAGCGTTTCAAGGAACAGAAGCATCCAGTTCCCCTTCTTCCTACATCTTTGGAGACAAGGCCCAGCCTTCAACCAAACTGTGGAGAGGCAACAATCAAATAGCACCAAATCACAGCATAGGCTTGGGCATGGCCAGGGCTGTGAGATCAGAAATGTTCCTTAGCAGCCTCACCCACAGCATCCCACCATGGCTTGGAGACTACCCAGGGGCCAGGGCAAGGTTGCTGTCAGGGGCAGGGGATGCGGAGTCTCTGCAAAACTGGACTTTTATGAAGTCCACAGGCTTATCCAAGTGCATCATTCTCTTCTGTTCACTGATGCTGACTGCATCCAAGGCAGTGAAAAATCCCACTCAGGCACCTACCGCTCCAATACTCTGGTTTGACATTAAGACAACTGAGACTAGCAAGAGGGAGATTGAATCAATATTAACACTGCTACAGCATAATCTATGCTGAACCGTACTTGCCTGACTGTAAACCAGCTTGAGCTCTTGTGTATGTGGATGCAGGGTGCATTCAAATTGGATGAAGAACAAGTGATACATGAGGGGAGGAGGGGAAGCAGTATTTCTTTAGTGTGGACATTAGCTGGGGGTGGGGGATTTACAACTACCGAACAGCTCTGCAGGCAGGAACACACAGATGTTTTTGAGCCCAGCTCATTTTCCTGCAGTTGCTACTTTTATTAATGGTTGCTTAGCTAGTTATCATACAAATACCCTGAGGCAGTAAGTTCCACAGGTTCTGTTGTAGTGAAAGCTTACTGGCACATTACCCTTTGGTGCAGTCCAGGAATAAAGAGGAGTGCCTTGTGCTTTCCCTCTATCCCCCAGGCTTCCTGGCTCTGCTTACTCTTCTCCATACTACACTGGCTGAAATTGTTTCCTCTGTTCTTGCCCCCTTCCCTGGTCCTCCTCATCTTCCAGAGGCTGTCACTGAAATGGAGGTGTCCTGCCCTGCATGCAGTGTTGAGAATGTGCCATTAGTTCAGGCAATACCCTTATCTCCCCCATCCACAGCTCACCATCTGACAGTGCTTTAAGGTGGCGGCTCCCTATACCATCCCCCTGCCCCAAGATGCTGAGCCAGGCCCAAGTGGGGGTGCTTTCAGATGTTGGCAGCAGAACTTCCACAGCATTCGTTCTCCAAAGGCCGCCAGCCCTTGCCCTGCACTGGGTAGCGTTGCCCTGCAGCACAGCTGTTCCCGGCAGGAAGGAGACTAGAATTAGATCAAACAGTTGAGCCAGAAGCAACAAACTTGAGACAACCTGGCCCCCCACCACTCAGAGGTGCTGAGTGCACAAAGCTCCATGTGTGGTCAGGAGAGACTGGGGGGAGCAGTAGCTCTGAGAATTAAGCCCAGGGTGGCTCATGAACCCCAACACTGAGGCATCCAAAATCAGTGGCCACTTTAAAGTATAGCTTCCCAGCCTTCCTCTTCCCCTGCTGTGCTGAATTTATCTGATGTATATTAAAAAAAATACAAAAAGGACAACTGCAGCGTGACAGAAGAGACTGCAACAGGGCAGAGCCCACCCACTAAGTCAGACGCTCTAAGGGTCAGAGATCTAACAAACAAACAATACACAAGAAAGCACCATGGCCACACGGTCTCCTCCTAGGGCCTCTGGGTTTGGCTGCTGCAGAGGGGAGGAGACTAGGCTAGCTCCACACAATCTCTGCTCTGGTTGGGGATAGTGGACTAACTACGCCAATGGCCTGATCCAGTAAAATCACATGTAAATAGCACCACTTCCATGTAATGCCTCTAATGAAAGCTGATCCCACCCATCACTGGAGACTAGATCATATTGACCCACATTTGACAGAGGGAGGAAACTGAGCAGCAGGAGGTAAAGCACAATCTAGTCACAGACCACCTGTGGTGCAATCAAGACTAGCATTCCAGCTGCATGGGAGCCTTACGCTTGAAACATTCCCGCCCATTCCCAAATATCCCTCCCCTCTCCCCAACACCCAATCTTGTCTGCTTGCCAAACGGCCCCACCATTGGAAGGTGGGTGCTTTCCCCATGCCCCCATCCCCCTGCTGGAGAGCCACGCTTGCCAGAATCCTCTTCCACTCTCCCTGGGGAAAAGGGGCTTGCAGCTCTTCAGTGTGTCCCAGGGCCCGAGTCGGTTCGCAGCAGGTGAGGCCTGGCTGCCCCAGTTAGGTTTGCTTCATCTCCCACTCCTGCAATGCAAGGAAAAGGGGGGTGGGGGAAGGAGAGAAAGTTTCAGGGCATGTTGGCATGAAGAAAGAATCAGGCCCCACCGCTGCAGCTACTGAGCCCCATGCTGTAGACCAGGGGTCAGCAGCCTTTCAGAAGTGGTGTGCCGAGAATTCATTCACTCAGGTTTAAGGTTTCGCGTGCCAGTCATACACTAATGTTTTTAGAAGGTCTCTCTACAAGTCTAGAATATAGAACTAAACTATTGTTGTATGTAAAGTAAAGAAGGTTTTTTAAAATATTTAAGCAGCTTAATTTAAAATTAAATTAAAATGCAGATCCCCCCAGACCGGTGGCCAGGACCCAGGCAGTGTGAGCGCCACTGAAAAAATCAGCTCGTGTGCTGCCTTTGGCACACGTGCCATAGGTTGCCTACCCCTGATGTAGACCCTCAGGAGCCAGCAAGGGTACGTCTACCCTGCAGTTGAACGCCCGCAGCCGGCCCACGGCAGCTGACTCAGGCTCGCGGGACTGGGGCTGTATGATTGTTGTGTAGATGTTCGGACTCCGGCTGGAGCCTGGGCTCTGGGACTCCACGAAGGGAGAAGAGATCCCAGAGCCCAGGCTCCAGCCCGAGCCCAGATGTCTATTCTATGTGGCAGTTTCATAGCCCTGCAGCCTGAGCCCCATGAGCCCAATTCAGCGGACATGGGCCAGCCACAGGTTGGCAGCACAGACATACCCTGGTGGGCCAGGGTTTAGCTCTGAGTAGCTTCTTTAGCTTGTGAGATACTGTGTGGAAATTAGATATGGGGAAAGCCTGATGAGGCCTGATCTAGCTCCGCCGTTCAGGGACCAAGCCAGGCCAGCTCCCTACACTACTGCCTGCTACAGGGCTTTGGTCACTCTAGATTCCACGGTCTTCAGTGACTGAGCCACCACCATTGCCCTGGAAGTCAGGTCATGAGTTGCCACTGCCATGATCTCCCCCAGCCAACCTGAGGACTCTTAAGTCCCAAGGCTTCCCACCCTCTCAGCAGCCAGAGGGCAGGCACTGGCAGGGGGCTCTGCAGAACCTGGCAGAGCTGCTGATGCATGAGGGTGGGGGGTTGGGGGCAGGCAGGAATGGAACGGGGTGGGGTGACCAGCTGATTCCCCAGCCTCAGGGTCTAGGGATGGTGCAATGTCCAAACACCTGCTGGCAAGGCTCAGGAAGATGCTGCCAGGCTGGGAGGTCAGAGCTGTACCTTGGCCTTCTGCAGCACTTTCCCCTTGTTGGCAGGGAGGATGGAGGGGCTCCTCTTCCTCATTTCCGCCGCACAGTTCACCGGGACCAAGTGCTCCGTGGGGTTCCCATTTGGCTTATTTCCAGTCTCCTGGGGGTGGGGGGAGAATAATCCTTTAGAGACCCAGAAAGTAGTGACAGCAGGAGACAGGGAGACAGCCAGAGAGCCCAGATTAAAACACACTCACAGCCTCGGAATGTGGCAAGCAGCATTTACCATCCACTAATGGACTGCTGGGACCGGCTGAACACTAAGGGGCACTGGCAGAGCTGGTAGGAGCCCAGGACTGGAATAGCAGAGGGATCACTGCACAGCTGGGGAAAATCCTAGGACTGGAATGGCCAAATAGCAAGACAGCCGGGGGCTGCAGGGCAGGGCTGCCTCGGGTGGGATGAAATGAGCAAAGCAGAGGGGAGGCTGCAGGTCTCAAGACTGAGGTGCATAGGCCCTCCACTTGTATCCCTACGTCTCCCACCTGAAGCAGGCACAAGCCAACAGAAAAAACAGAGTCCCACCCACCTGCATTAGTAGGAGCATTGCCAGCAGATCAAAAGGAAGTGATTATTCCCCTCTATTTGGCACTGGTGAGGCCACATTAGGAGTATTGTGTCCAGTTTTAGGCCCCACACTACAGAAAGGATGTGGACAAATCAGAGAGTCCAGCAGAGGACAATGAAGATGATTAGGTGGCTGGGGCACATGATTTACGAGGCGAGGCTGAGGGAACAGGGCTTATTTAGTCTGCGGAAGAGAAGAGTGTGGGGGTGGGGATTTGATAGCAGCCTTCAGCTACCTAAGGGGGGTTCCAAAGAGGATGGAGCTCCGCTGTTCTTAGTGGTACCAGATGACAGAACAAGGAGTAATGGTCTCAAGTTGCAGAGGGGGAGGTTTAGGTTGGACATTAGGAAAAACTTTTTCACTAGTAGAGTGGTGAAGAACTGGAATGGGTTACCTAGGGAGGTGGTGGAATCTCCTTAGAGGTTTAAGGTCAGGCTTGACAAAGCCCTGGCTGGGATGATTTAGTTGGGGATTGGTCCTGCTTTGAGCAGGGGGCTGGACTAGATGACCTCCTGAGGTCTCTTCCAACCCTGAGATTCTATGATTCTGCAGGGGAACAGGAACCTGCTGGAAGACCAGGGCTGTGGAAAGGAAGGCAGTGACTCCATACCCCATTTTCAGCTTTGCTGGTCACGGTGAGCCCCAGAGCTGGCCCTCCTGCTAGCGACTGTTTCAACCGGTCCTTCACCTCCGTCAGCTTGAGCTCTAGGTCCACGCGCTGCTCCTCCTTCCCTTTGCACTGCTCCTCCAGGGCCACCACCTGCTCCTCCAGCTCCTTCAGCTTCCTCCCTGATTGAAGGAGACAAGGAACAAGACCAATCAGGTCCCGTTGGCTCAGCACAGAGCCACGAAGAGATGAGATAGGGTTTGTAGAGTGAAGGAGGCTCCCAAGCCCAAAATTTACCACCCCCGCCAGTGAGTGTGGTTTGCAGGGGGCAGCTGTGATGTGTCAGCACCTAGGAGATCTCAGATCAGCCATTCTGGTGAGGGCCTGTTAATATCCATTAACCATGCCCTGCAGCAGCCTCTCTCCTTTGCTAGGATTTATCAGTACAGTAGAACCTCAGAGTTACGAACACCAGAGTTACAAACTGATCCGTCAATCACACAATCAGGCAGCAGCAGAGACAGAACCCCCAAGTACAGTACAGTGTTAAATGTAAATTACTAAAAAATAAAGGGAAAGCAGCATTTTTCTTCTGCATGGTAAAGTTTCAAAGCTGTATTAAGTCAATGTTCAGTTGTAAACTTTTGAAAGAACCGTAACGTTTTGTTCAGAGTGACGAACATTTCAGAGTTACGAGCAACCTCCAATCCCGAGGTGTTCGTAACTGAGGTGCTCCTATGTAGTACTAGTACGTTCTCTGCTCTGCCTTTTCAACCTTAGAAGCTGAAAAGGAAACAATACAAGGACCTGCTTTTTTACTGGAGGGACACACACCTATTTGGCCACTAGGTGATGCTGTTGGGCACCGTTTGAGGTGGCCGCAGCAGCAGGTGCACCAGATCCCTGCTGACTCAGCACTAGAGCTGGGACCCAATGTTCTGCCCAGCAGAGTGGAAAGCACTAGCCAGGTTGGCAGACGGCTGAAGGCACAGCCCGGCCCTGAGAGGGGGTGCCAGGAACAAGGAATACAAAGAACAAAGGAGCACAGTATCTCCAGCAGAGGGCATTCTACTGCATCCAAGCTGGGGCTGGGCCAGCAGGGAGTCAGCAGCACCAGGGCTGGGAGAGAAGATGGTACAGTCATGTGCAACCCCCATGATGGGGCAGGGGAGGGTGGGGGTAGGAGTTTGCTGAATAATAGTTGACGCCTACACTCTTGGCTAGCAAAGGCAGGAGGTGGGCCTGTCTGCACAGTCGGGGGAGAGAGGAAGGGGCTCTCTCGGGTTCAGGGTGTGACCAAGGAGATGGCAGGACTGTCATGCTCATGAGAAGTCTGGAGGACTGGACCAGCAGGGAGCCTTTCCAGTGCATGGCCAGAGCTGGGACCAGAACAGGTCAGCAGCAGCAGGTCAGGCTAGGGGGCATCGGCAGAGCTGGATGGAAGAAACTTGCACCATTTTGCTGGGTTTTATTCACCCTGACTCATCCCTGCTTTGCTGGGCACTAAAAATCCACCAGCCTCATTGCTGAGATGTCCTCTGGTCTGGTGACTGTTGCCATGATCCCATATTGGAGGGCTGGGTTCAGATCAGCCAGGGGGGGCATTTCCTTGCCTGCCTGGGCTGCAGCAGGCTCCATACCTGTGCTGCTTTTCATGGCCTCCCGGAGTTCCCTTTTCTCCTTGCGCAGGGTCACCAGCTCATTCCGGATAGAAGCTCTCTCCTTCTCCAGCTTCTCTTTCTCCGTCAGGAACATCCTGGCATCCTCCTCGGCCCGGTTCTTCCCATACTTGTACTGGGTGGCATCTACAGAACAAGGACATAGTTGGTCAGGCAGGGAGTTTGCACATTAGCCCCTGCCTCTATAGAGGAGAGCAAAATGCAGGCTCAGCGAGAGGAGTTCAGGACTCGCAGCTTGATGTCTCCGTTTCCATGATGGGAGTGTCACAGATTAGCCGGGTCAGCTCCCGAGGCTGCACTAGGCCGTGGCGGGGAGAAGGGGCTGCCTGTGGAAACGACGACATCACACCAGTCTCCCCAGGAAGAGGCATTGAAGCCCATGCAGGCTCAGTGTGAACCTGGCACCTCCTTCCCCATTGCCTGCGGAGGGGTTGCTTTTTGTTAGTGAATTCAGGGCAGATGAAAGGTGCCAGAGGAGCAGCTGAGTCCCCATTCTGTCCTTAGCAGGGGCAGTTCATGCTTCCCAGTCATCACAGCAGGCAAACATACTAGAGCCCTGGGCTGGGAAGGAGAAGCTGCAGGTCCCTCAGATCAGCCTGCCAGTTACTCCAGTTCCTAAAGGACACATGGCCACCTGCAACCATCACTAGCCCACACGGGACTAAGACCCCACCAGCTCATCTCAGTGGCTGGGAATGGCTCCTGCTATTAGTGACCTGGGGCTCGATAGGAAGAGGTGACCAGAGATGGGAGGCTCCAATCCCTGAGCCAACTGGTCCCCTCCCATGTGGCTGAGATTTGGTCCCATAGCACATCTGCCGGTGGGCGAATCTGAACCTACTTGATGCATGTCTTTTGACTTTGACTTGCGGGTCCACGCAGCGTGACGACTCACTGCAGGACGAGGCATGCCGCTTCACCTGGGCCCCCGACGGCCGCGGTGGCTCCTCTGCCTGCATGGATGGACGCAATGAAAACAGATCCCCGCAAAGACACTGTGGCATCTGTACTAGGCAGGAGCAGAAATCCACACTCAGGGCGGGGTGACTGCTGAGAAACTGTGGGCCCCAAGTGCCACTGAGGGGCAGGGGGTGCCTGTCTCCCCAACATTCAGTTACTTGGAGGTCGCAAGAGGTTGGGTGGGAGAAGGACCATGGCCTCTCCGGGGGAGGAGTGTGATAGGAAGCAAGCCACATTCGTACCTGCACCTTCTCGTAGGGGACGTCATCATACACCACCCGGGAAGAGTCAGCCTGGCTCTCATGGGAGGCGCTGGCCCACCTGGGGAGGTAGAGAGTGTCAGGCCCTCCCACACAGCAGCAACACACCATCCTTCTCTAGCTCCTTCCACCCAGAGATCTCAAAGCACTTTGCAAACTTTCATGAGTTAGTGCTGCCTCCCCTCCCCCATGCAGTCCCCAAACCACTGCGAGCCGAGCCCTGCTTCAGGGAAATGAAGCCAGTCAGGCACTGCCCCCCTGGCCACATCCCATGTGCTGGTTAAAGATGGGGAGGCTTTTATTTGTGTGTTCCACACCTCCCCACCCTCAGCTTGCCCTTTGCCCCCCTTCCGCCCCCCCGACACCTTCTCCCAGAGGCAGGTGCCCCACACTTTTGGAAATGTGGTAATAGATATTATCCCATTCCAGAAGCAAACGAGGCACAGAGATACGGTGACTTGACCAAGTCCACTCAGCATAGCCAGAGCTACCAGGTCCCAGTCCTGAGCTCCAGTCCCTAGACAGCTTTTAGAAGGCACACACAGCTCAGGGCCCCACAAATCATAACCCCCCTGCTGCTTTTCCCACTGCATGTCCCTACCCCACAACACTACTCATGGGGCAGGTGATTTATTCTGGCTCTGAGGACGTATGCAGTGACTTGGGGCTGTGTTGCCACCTGGGTTTGGAGACACAAGATGCATCCACGGTGGAAGTGCTGCTGGCTAGGATGGCCTCACGGAGTTTTGCTCTCCCAGGCTCAGCTGGGGGGGGGGGGGAGACCAGGTGAGCCTCATGCCAGAGTGAATGCACACACACACACACACACACACACACACACACACCCCAGAACAATGGGAGGAGAGCCCCTTACAGATAGGAGTGTCTCACAGCGGTGACTATGTTGGCTATTGTCTCTACATCCACGTAGTCATAGTGCAAGGCCTCCGGGGTTTTCTGGGAGCCAGTCTCAACCAGCAGGAGGCCAAGCCAGCGGCCCAGATCTTCAGAGCAGTTTGCCTAGGGGGCAAGAAAGCCATCGTCATGAGCACCAGGCCCCTGGGTATGCATCTCCCCTTCACATCTCTCCAGGTAGATGACCCATATCCTGCAGAGCATGGGCCGGAAGTTACACCAATATTTCTCCTCACCCCCCAAAACCTCCTTGCTTTGGGTCTCCCCCAACCAGCCCAACCCACCCATGTCACGCAAGAAAGCACAGGCCTCTGCTCATATGAAGACATACTGCATCTCAGCATGTGTTGCAGTACGTCTTCAACTTTGCGTGGGGTTGGGTAGGGACGGGCTTCCCAGGGGAACTGGGAAGAAGTTACCCTCCCTAGAGAATGAAGTTGCTCTCGCCACATGGCACCGAACCAGATTCCATCAGCCCAAGTACCCGCCAAGCTCTGCTCCTGTGCAGGGGAGCCGTTGGGTTGAAGCTAAGAGTCAAATGAGTTCATTCACCTGCCGTGATTTGCCTGGTTCAACGAGTCCAGCAGCTTCTCTGTGCTGATACTATCAGCATCTGGGCTGCTGCTATACAGTCATTCAGACCCAAGTGAAATTACTTCATGTATTTCATTCACTTGTCTGAAGCACCTTAACAGGGTGCCCCACGCATGGCTGCTTTGATCAGTCATGGAATAAAAACTTCATAGCCTAAGGGATCCTGCCAAGATAAAGATTAAATTGAAAAGACCCCAAATCCCTTGCCTGTGTAACGAGGTGCGCCACAGATTATTGATGAAAATTTCAGAGGCTGCTTAGCATGGTTTATGTGCTCGCCTGCATTTGGCTGGCTCGGCAGCAAAACACGACTTGGCTTTTTGGTTCTAGGCAATTTCACTTGCCTGGGCCATGCACCAGCCCACCTGGCTGCATTTGGGGTCTCAACCCCTTCCCTGGCAGTGCTTTAAGTTAAGGTTAAGGTTAAGGTTTCCATTTAGAATCTATTTGGTCTCTGTTCAGTTCTGGGTTTGGTTAAACCGTTAAGGAAACGGACCAGGATTTGGACCCAAACTGCCCATCCACGTCTTCCAGAGTGAGGCAGGAAAAGCCTCTACAGCCCACATGCCTCACCTCGGAGCCACTGAGAACGAAACACTCACCTCCAAGGCAGAGACCTCCTGCCCACTGCGAAGGATGCGGAAAGCAAGCGGGTGTTTAGGGCCTAGGCCTGGCACCACCTCACAGCCGCGCAGGACGATGGCATTCACGTGCGTCCGCAAGTCGGAGCGGTCCTTGTGGAAATAGAGCGTGTTGCCTTTCAAGCAACACCAACGCTCCTTCCAGCACTGGTTAACCAGGACATTCAGGTAACCTGCAGGGAGAGCCGGTTCCCAAAGGGAAGAGAGTCTCAGTTCATTAGGTCCAGCTGATATGCACTACCAAGCATGATGCTAAAGGAAAGGTGGAAAGCGAAAGCCAATCGGGGCTGGGTGGGAGGCTCCGAAAGGTTGTTTGTCTCGCTCTACTTCAGTCAGTGGGTCTGTCTACACTAATGAGACACCCGTGGCTGGCCTGTGCCAACTGACTCAGATTCGTAGGGCTCGGGCAAAGAGGCTGTTTAATTGCAGTGTAGACATTCGGGCTCAGGCTGCAGCTGGGGCCCTCTCACCTCACAGGGTCCTAGACCTGGGGCTCCAGCCCAAGCCTGGACACGTAGACCAGTTAAACAGCCCTACAACCCAAGCCCCACGCGCCCGAGTCAGCTGGCGCAGGCCAGCCGCGGGTGTTTAACTACTGTGATCCCTGTCGTACCCAGAGTCTGAAATGCTGCTCTGCAGTATCCTACCAAGATACGTCCAGGCCTGTCAGGGAATCACGGCCGATCTCCCTACGTCTGGGTAGGCCTTGTTCCCCCACATTGTTCTGGCAGTCGAAGCACTCCACAGGGGCAGGACTCTCTCTCTGGACACCAGCAGATCTGCCCCTTAGAACGGCAGAACTCCAAATCAAAGGCCCAAGTGCAGCTTGGTCTTTAGTAAGTTCATACTCTGCAAAATCTCTGCTGAAGTCAACAGGATGTTTGCCCAAGTAAGGACATTAGGATTTGTCCACAGAAACTGTAGATGCAGAAGCCTTGTGAGGTTACCATGCTCATCCCCTTGTTTTGAGGGCAGGATTCATGAGGTAAATGGTCCAGCAGTTAGGGCACTAGCCTGGGACTAATGAGACCTGGAATCCATTTCCAGCTCCAGCACAGACCGCCAGTGTGACTGATCACTCGGTCTCTGTGTCTCAGTTCCCCATGGGATAAGTGCACTTCCCCATCTCCCAGGGGTGTAGCAAGGATAGCTACATCCAAGATTGTGATGCACTTGGGTGTTATGGGAATGGGGGCCAGTATGAGTCTCTCAGACAGACATATGGAGCTTCATTGATTTTCTTTAGCAGCATCTTATCTCAGGGCATTTTGAGCAACTTACTAAACTCATAGAATCATAAGGCTGGAAGGGACCTTGGAAAGTCATGATGTCCAGCCTCCTGCAGAGAGGCATGACCACATAAACCTTGATCATCCCTGACAGGTGTGTGACCCACCTGTCCTTGAAAGCCTCCAATGACAGGGATTCCACAACCTCCCCTGGAAGTCTATTCCAGAGCTTAACTACCTTTATCGTTAGAAAGTTTGTCCTAATATGTAACCTAAATAGCCCTTGCTGCAGAGAAGGCAATTACTTCTTGTCCTACCTTCAGTGGATATGAGGAGCAACTGATCACCACCCTGTTTATAACAGCCGTTAACATACTTGGAGACTATTAGGTCCCTCCTTAATCCTCTTTTCTCAAGACTAAATATGCTAGTATTTTTAATCTTTCCTCATAGGTCAGGTTTTCTAAATCTTATCATTTTTGTTATTCTCCTCTGGACTGTCTCCACTTTTAATAAACCCCAGAATAATTATAGCCTTTTTTGCAACTGCATTACATTGTCAACTCAATTTGTGGTCCACTACAACCCCCAGATCTATAGTGGTATCATCTAGCCAGTTATTTCCCCTTTTGTAGCTGTGCATTTGATTTTTCCTTCCTAAGTGAAGTAGGTTGCACTTGTCTTTATTCAATTTCATCTCATTGATTTCAGACCAATTCTTCAATTTGTCAAGGTTGTTTTGAATTCTAATCCTGGCTTCCGAAGTGCTTGCAACCCCACCCAGCTTGGAGTTAGACATTTTTATAAGCATACTCCCCACTCCATTATCCACGTCATTAATGAAAATATTGACTAGTACTAACCCCAGGACTGAGCCCTGCGGAACCCCACTAGATACACCCTCCCAATTTGACAGCAGACCATTGATAATTACTCTAAGTGACTATTGTCTTTCAACCAGTTGTGCTCCCACCTTATAGAAATTTCAATTAGACCATATTTCCCTAGTTTGCTTATTAGAATGAACATAAGAAAGGCCGTACCGGGTCAGACCAAAGGTCCATCTAGCCCAGTATCTGTCTACCGACAGTGGCCAATGCCAGGTGCCCCTGAGGGAGTGAACCTAACAGGCAATGATCAAGTGATCTCTCTCCTGCCATCCATCTCCATCCTCTGACGAACAGAGGCTAGGGACACCATTCTTACCCATCCTGGCTAATAGCCATTTATGGACTTAGCCACCATGAATTTATCCAGTCCCCTTTTAAACATTGTTATAGTCCTAGCCTTCACAACCTCCTCAGGTAAGGAGTTCCACAAGTTGACTGTGTGCTGCGTGAAGAAGAACTTCCTTTTATTTGTTTTAAACCTGCTGCCTATTAATTTCATTTGGTGACCCCTAGTTCTTGTATTATGGGAATAAGTAAATAACTTTTCCTTATCCACTTTCTCAACATCACTCATGATTTTATATACCTCTATCATGTCCCCCCTTAGTCTTCTCTTTTCCAAACTGAAGAGTCCTAGCCTCTTTAATCTTTCCTCATATGGGACCCTCTCTAAACCCCTAATCATTTTAGTTGCTCTTTTCTGAACCTTTTCTAGTGCTAGAATATCTTTTTGAGGTGAGGAGACCACATCTGTACACAGTATTCGAGATGTGGGCGTACCATGGATTTATATAAGGGCAATAATATATTCTCAGTCTTATTCTCTATCCCCTTTTTAATGATTCCTAACATCCTGTTTGCTTTTTTGATCGCCTCTGCACACTGCGTGGACATCTTCAGAGAACTATCCACAATGACTCCAAGATCTTTTTCCTGACTCGTTGTAGCTAAATTAGCCCCCATCATGTTGTATGTATAGTTGGGGTTATTTTTTCCAATGTGCATTACTTTACATTTATCCACATTAAATTTCATTTGCCATTTTGTTGCCCAATCACTTAGTTTTGTGAGATCTTTTTGAAGTTCTTCACAATCTGCTTTGGTCTTAACTATCTTGACTAGTTTAGTATCATCTGCAAACTTTGCCACCTCACTGTTTACCCCTTTCTCCAGATCATTTATGAATAAATTGAATAGGATTGGTCCTAGGGCTGACCCTTGGGGAACACCACTAGTTACCCCTCTCCATTCTGAGAATTTACCATTAATTCCTACCCTTTGTTCCCTGTCCTTTAACCAGTTCTCAATCCATGAAAGGACCTTTCCTTTTATCCCATGACAGCTTAATTTACGTAAGAGCCTTTGGTGAGGGACCTTGTCAAAGGCTTTCTGGAAATCTAAGTACACTATGTCCACCGGATCCCCCTTGTCCACATGTTTGTTGACCCCTTCAAAGAACTCTAATAGATTAGTAAGACACGATTTCCCTTTACAGAAACCATGTTGACTATTGCTCAAGAGTTTATGTTTTTCTATGTGTCTGACAATTTTATTCTTTACTATTGTTTCAACTAATTTGCCCAGTACCGACGTTAGACTTACCGGTCTGTAATTGCCAGGATCACCCCTAGAGCCCTTTTTAAATATTGGCGTTACATTAGCTAACGTCCAGTCACTGGGTACCGAAGCCGATTTAAAGGACAGGTTACAAACCTTAGTTAATAGTTCCGCAACTTCACATTTGAGTTCTTTCAGAACTCTTGGGTGAATGCCATCTGGTCCCGGTGACTTGTTAATGTTGAGTTTATCAATTAATTCCAAAACCTCCTCTAGTGACACTTCAATCTGTGACAGTTCCTCAGATTTGTCACCTACAAAAGCCAGCTCAGGTTTGGGAATCTCCCTAACATCCTCAGCCGTGAAGACTGAAGCAAAGAATCCATTTAGTTTCTCCGCAATGACTTTATCATCTTTAAGCGCTCCTTTTGTATTTTCATCGTCAAGGGGCCCCACTGGTTGTTTAGCAGGCTTCCTGCTTCTGATGTACTTAAAAAACATTTTGTTATTACCTTTGGAGTTTTTGGCTAGCCGTTCTTCAAACTCCTCTTTGGCTTTTCTTATTACACTCTTGCACTTAAGTTGGCAGTGTTTGTGCTCCTTTCTATTTGCCTCACTGGGATTTGACTTCCACTTTTTAAAGGAAGTCTTTTTATCTCTCACTGCTTCTTTTACGCCCACACCTCGAATACTGTGTACAGATGTGGTCTCCTCACCTCAAAAAAGATATTCTAGCACTAGAAAAGGTTCAGAAAAGAGCAACTACAATGATTAGGGGTTTAGAGAGGGTCCCATATGAGGAAAGATTAAAGAGGCTAGGACTCTTCAGTTTGGAAAAGAGAAGACTAAGGGGGGACATGATAGAGGTATATAAAATCATGAGTGATGTTGAGAAAGTGGATAAGGAAAAGTTATTTACTTATTCCCATAATACAAGAACTAGGGGTCACCAAATGAAATTAATAGGCAGCAGGTTTAAAACAAATAAAAGGAAGTTCTTCTTCACGCAGCACACAGTCAACTTGTGGAACTCCTTACCTGAGGAGGTTGTGAAGGCTAGGACTATAACAATGTTTAAAAGGGGACTGGATAAATTCATGGTGGCTAAGTCCATAAATGGCTATTAGCCAGGATGGGTAAGAATGGTGTCCCTAGCCTCTGTTCGTCAGAGGATGGAGATGGATGGCAGGAGAGAGATCACTTGATCATTGCCTGTTAGATTCACTCCCTCAGGGGCACCTGGCATTGGCCACTGTCGGTAGACAGATACTGGGCTAGATGGACCTTTGGTCTGACCCGGTACGGCCTCTCTTATGTTCTTATGTACATGGTTGTTAAGCCACGGTGGCTCTTTTTTAGTTCTTTTACTGTTTTTCTTAATTTGGGGTATACATTGAAGTTGGGCCTCTATTATGGTGTCTTTAAAAAGGGCCCACGCAACTTGCAGGGATTTCACTTTAGTCACTGTATCTTTTAACTTTTGTCTAACTAACCCCCTCATTTTTGTATAGTTCCCCCTTTTGAAATTAAAGGCCACAGTGTTGGGCAGTTGAGATGTTCTTCCCACCACAGGGATGTTGAATGCTATTGTATTATGGTCACTATTTCCAAGTGGTCCTGCTATAGTTACCTCTTGGACCAGCTCCTGCACTCCACTCAGGATTAAATCTAGAGTCGCCTCTCCCCTTGTGGGTTCCCGTACCAGCTGCTCCATGAAGCAGTCATTTAAAGTATCGAGAAATTTTGTCTCTGCATTTCGTCCTGAAGTGAAATGTTCCCAGTCAATATGGGGATAATTGAAATCCCCCACTATTATTGGGTTCTTAATTTTGATAGCCTCTCTAATTTCCCTTAGCATTTCATCATCACTATTACTGTCCTGGTCAGGTGGCCGATAATGTCATGTGGACTGTGTCAAAAGCCTAACTCAATTAAGTCATATAACATCTAATGCTTCTCCCCATACACTAAGCCAGTAACCCTGACAAAGGAGGAAATTAAGTTGGTTTGGCATGATTTGTCCTTGACGAATCCATGCTGGTTGTTCCTTAGAACTCTCCTCTCCTCTAGGGGTTTACAAATGGATTGTTTAATAACTTGTTCCAATTGTTTATGTAACTTGCAGGCTTTAGCTCTACCACTCTAGCTTAGAAGAGAGAAAACCAAATCACCCTGTTCACATGGCACTTAACACAGAGAGCACCTGACAGCTGTGTGGTCCCAGCACCTCGCCAGATGTGTACCCGGAGTGCTCTGCCCCGGGTGCAACAGTCTGGTCCTGCAATCACAGGCTGGAGACACTGAGCTAGAAGAGAGTGTGTGCGTGCGCGTGTGTGTAAGTGTAAAAAGCGATGGAGGAGGTCAATCCCAGGCTACAAGCTTGTAGTAGGAAATCCCTTTCCATTTTATGGCAGAGCCCCTGATGCTGTCGCAGGGCTAGTGAGCAACGGGTGGAATTCAGAGGAAACAGTGAAATTCCCTGTGTCTTGGATGGTGTCCCCATCCCACTACTGGGTGGTCTGTCTGATGGGCAAGAGAAAGGCCTTGTGGCACAACTTACACCTAGCACCAAGTCCCCTAGGAACAACATCCACCTAGACCCAGAAAAACTCCTTCTGGCTCCCATCGCCCCAGAGCGCTAGGTACGAACCACAGCAGGGGATGTCCTCCTCGGTGGAGGACGTCTGCGTGTCCTCAGGGGATGGCTTCTTTTTGGAGAAGCTGATGATCCTGGTGATTTTCCTCCCGGCTGCCCGGCTCACTGAGCCCTTCAGTTCAGCCAAGCCACTCTTCTTGCCTTTTCCTGGGAACAGGGAGGAGAGCTCAGCTCAGGAGTAAATGGCAACCCCCTATCCCCCAAGGCTGGCCAAAGCAAAGAGGTCACTGTAGTACCATCTCTCAGGCTGGGCTTTGCAATGAGAGCAGGAAGGGGTTTTGGGTGTCAGACAGCGGCAAGGAGAGGAGGGCAGAGGGGGGAGAGATACACCTATGGGGCAAGAGCTGGACATCCTCACCCCCAGCAATTGTTGCACTTCAGAGAACTGGTGCATGGAGCCAGGGGCAGATTCAGGCAGAGGCTGCAAATATTTCTCTGTAGCACGGGCCTCAGCAACTCCACCACATGCAGCAGGGCCGCATGGCAGTGAGGGGAAGCTATACCAGCAGGCATGGGTGTCCCCTTCCCACCTCCTGGCAGCCGGCGGCTTATTGAGACAGCTGCAGAGAGGTGATGAGGATGCTTCCTGCAGTGGGGTGGACCCTCCCCTGCACCTCTCCCCCCAGCAGTGCCAGCCCATGGGCCCACAATGGTCAGAGCAGGGCTGGGGCTCTCACCGTGCTCCCTTCGGCGCATGGGGGTGCAGTTCTCTCCTGCTGCCACACTGTCCGAGTCAGACGTCTGTTTGTCTTGTGATAACCTCTGCGGGGAGGAGGGCAGGCATCCATTTCAGTGCAGTTCCTCTCTCCATCCCTTCCTCCCCTTGACATAGGTCCCCATGGCTTTTAACCACGTCAATGCCGCACTGAGTGACCATCCCTGACCGAAGTTCTGCGAGTCTGGCAAAGGTCAGTGTCCAGCCTAGCTCCTGATAGCCCCACCCTAGGCAGGGGGACAGGAAAGGGCATATGCCCCACCCCCCTAGAGGAACCCCCATCTCCATTCCAGGGCTGGCTGGGGAGGTGGTCTTGGCTTTTTGTCGCCCATTGGAGGGGGACCCCTTCTGCTATCATAGGGGGTGCCACAGAAGGGCCATGCAACCAATGGGAGCAAGGCTGATCTTGTAGAACCCAGGAACCCAGCCTTCAGCTGCCCGATTCCTGAGAGCGTAGTCACTGTTCCCTTCTGCTGTGTATCACTAACCCCCAGCCACCCGCACTGGCAGGGGAGAGACACCTTGTCAAGGTCCATCTTGCAATGCAGCACAGGGGATGTAGGGGCTTCAGTCACACCTGTTCCTCCTCCACTGGCACTGCTCCCTTCCTTTATCACCTGTGGAGACAGACCACTCAGCACCAGCCTCTCAGGGCCCACAGGGAGCGACTGAGCCCCCAGTCGTCACCCCAGTAACAAAGGAGCTCTGACCACACTGCTTGACCCGACCACAGCAAACAGCATTTTGCCGTAGCTATTTATGAACTATCCCTTCCTGGAATGATTGATCCAGTCCCCTGCTGCCTTCCAGGGGGAACAAAGCAACACGTTGTGCCCTGAAAGCTCCCTTTGGAGCAGGGTCTTGAAACTCCCTCCACAAAGTCCTGTTTGAGATAATAAATGGTTTGGCCATTAAAAAGGTTCAGGGACATTTAACGAGGACTCGGACTACAGTCACAAAGGCCCCTTAGGTTCCAGCTAGCTGATCTGGGAAGCTTTGGCAATCTCCTACAGGGGTTCTGCCCAAGGTACCTATACGACCCCATCACCATAGATAGCATCTGAGCACCACAATCTTTTACGTACTGATCACCAGGAAGGCTGTAGCAGAGCAGGGAATTGAGTCTGTGTCTCCTGAGTCCCAGATTAGGGCCTTGACCATCCTTCCTGTGAGGTTGTGGTGAGCCTAGGCTCTCTGGGGAGATGCCGGTCAGGATGGACACGGCATGAGGACAACCCACCCTGCACTGCTTCAGCCTTCCCGTGTCCCATCCCTGCCAGCCAGCAAAAGGAGAGGGGTGATGAAAAGCTGCTACAATCATAATGTGGGTGACCAGAACTTCTTGCTCATCTCCACACAGGTGCAGCCTGGGAGAAGTTCTCCCATCCCTCCTCCTCCCTCACGGGGCCCTTAACCAAGGCACATGCAGTAGCCAGGCTGAGTAGGGCGGACCTGACAGCACCAGGAGCCCTGGAGTGCAGCATAACAGGGCAGGGGGGCAGAAATGGGACAGGGTTGGCGTCCCAATCTCTCAGCAGTGAAATGCCCCACATCAGCAGATTGGGGTGGGCAGGAGCTCAGACTCGCCAGGGGGGAGGTGGTGCTATTTAAATGCACTCCTGTTTCAGGCCTTTACACGCTGCCAGCTCAAAGGCAGATCCGGTAACTTCACCGGACAGTTTCGAAGCTACACAGCCTCCCACTGGCAGAACAAAGGCAGGAAAAAGGAGGGGGAGGGTAAACAAACAGCTCCCCTCTCCCTCTGCCCATGGGACTCCAGCTTATCACACGGGGAGCGGAAAGGGGCCGGGGCTCCCTGGGCCTGGTAGCTCGCCCCACAGCTGGTGTCCCAGTCTGGCAGGAATGATAAAAGATGGGTGGAAAAATCGCCTTCCCTTCAGAGATAAGGCAGCACTGGAAGCTAGGCCTTTCCCATGAAGGCAGCTAACCTGCCTACCCACTTATGTCAGACAGGGATCACAGGAGCTGGGCCATGTACTGAGATGGCACCAGTACAAGGAGGAGGTTCCACCAGAAGGACAAAAGCTGGTCAAATGGGGAAAGGCTGGATTTTGTGGAGGGAGGAAGCCTGTGTGGCCAGTGGTGTGGGCTAGGGAGAAAGGCATAAGCTGCAGTAAGAGGTACCTTCAGCCACTCCTCAGCCTGCTCTTTGCTCTGCACTGCCAGCACCAGAGCCTCAGCCCCTGGCAGAGAGAAGCGCAGCTCATGCTTCTTGCGGCGCCCATCCTTAGGCACATAGTTGACGCTGCAGGCGTTCAGGGGCACCTCCAGGTGTGGCTGCCGGTCCTTGGAGCTTTTGTAGCACTAAAAGAAGAGACAGTTGTTTCCCACAGAGTCGAGGCCTGCCTGCATCTCCTGCCAGGCTGCAGAGAACGAGCGTGCTAGCACAAAGGGGAGTATCCCTGCTGAAGCTCTATCTGCCCTTACAGGGGGCTTCATCTAGCGACCTTGTAGCAATTCACAGTGGTGGCACAGTATCATTAGCCTCATTTTATAGAGGAGGAAGCTACAGGGAAGTCAAAGTCACAGAAGGGGCCAGGACCAGAACCCAGGAGTCCCTGCTTGCACCACTAGACAACACTCCCTTCCCAGAACCAGGAACAGAGTCTTGTACCCTACCCTCTGGGCCACACTGTCTCCAAGGTAACTGACCTGCATGATGACTTTACCCATGATGCTTTGCATTAATTTTTCCAGTGATAAATATACAGGGTGAACCCTGATGGCTTCTGGGTAGAGATCTGGACTGTGGGCCTCGCGGTGTAAGTGCTTCCGAGGTGCTGTTATTCTGCACAGCAGGCATGGATTAGATATGCAATATTGCCATGAAAGGCAGTCTCAGCCCTGCTCACAGCCCCATGGAAGACACGGCCTTTCATTTACTCAAACAATTCACTGAACATGCATGGTTAGTCCACTTGTAAGCAGGGATTAGCAAAGCTGCTGCATGTCCTTTGGTGCTCTTGGCTCACTTGCACCCTATACGCAGGAGGCTCCCCGTTTCTCCAGCTTAGGATCGCTCAGACTCTAGATCTCCCCAAAGACTTCCTGTATCCTGGGTCCCCCTGCACTCCCCAGCACTCAGGAAGCTAAAGTCTCACCAGGAGTTTGTTGTCCTTGATGACTGTCAGCTGCTTGGCCCACTGCCCAAAGCGCTTCTTACGCAACAGGAAGGCACAAATCCTGCAGTCCTTCACCAGGTTCATAGACGCTTCCTCTGACGGCCATTGGTGTGTCAGTCGCTGGCCCTTCCCATCCTCCTCCTCTTCATCATATGACTCATAGGAGCTGCTCATTGCATCAGAGTCATTGTCTGGAAGGAAGCAGAGACCCTCCCAGTCACCCCAGGATGCTCCTGACAACAGAGCTCCAATGCCCTGCACATTGAGTGGGACTTCAGCCTGGAGGATCATCTTCTCCTAGCAGTGTCTTGGGAGAGAAAGCCTTTGAGTGTGTGTGGGGCAGGGGGAGGGAAATCAAACTCTGGAACAGCAGCAGTTCAGCACTAAATTTCCATTTTCCTCCAGCTCCTTTCCAATTTGCACTGGCATTTCTCTTTATGGAATACGCAAAGCATGGAGGGGTCTAAGTGACTGCTTACGTGTGACAAACCTTCTCTTTAGATGGAGAGACACTCGTGGAGAAAGCACTGGCTAGGACATGCAAGAGGCCTGACTATTTGCTGAGCAGCCTGTGTAAGATCAGTGTACATGTCTGAATTGCTCAGGGACTACTGACCTCCAAGGGATACTCCAGGATGCAGCTCTTTGCCCAGGCAGCTGAAGCTTTTCTCGGCCTGCTGTCTTTGTTTTCATTGCACGGTTACTTTAACTAAAGTCAAGGGCTCCCAGAGCAGCAGTATAACCTCTTATACCTGGTTATAAACTGCCAGAAATTAACAGACCCCTGGCTCTCTTCTTTGCTCTCAACACCTGGAGCAATTCTTGCCTTGAAGGCCACAGAACTACCATTGATGGTTACCACAGGGCTGTGGTCCACACAGACTCCTAGGTACCCTTTGGCTCTGTGTAGGATTCCCCATCCCACCCCTGGCCATCAGGCTGATGGCTCATCCCCTTTGGCTCTTTCCCCCTGGTTAGGCACCTGTCTTGAAAAACCTTTGCCCTGGTACCTACAGGAGTTTTTCTGCTCCCCATTCATCCTGGTAACAGGGTAGTTGCTGTCTGCGTCCTCATAGTAGCCATCCTCGATTGAGTTGGGGGGGCTGGAGCTATCTGCAGAGAGAGCAAAGGGTGTGAGATTTGTGATGAAGGAGACCCCTGCACAGGGACTGGGATATTAGCAGGGCATGTGTGTGGCACAGACACCGGTGACAGGGCCCATCAGAAAGCTGCACTGAAGCAAGTCATGCCACAGCTTGGAGCTCTCAGCTGCCAACACCAGCTCCAGCTCAGCAGCAAGGCCAAGTGTAACGGATTAGACACAGGTTCAGTTATAGCTGGATGGAAGCACAAAGTGGTGGGAGAAGGGGAGGGATTTTGTCCACAGGCTAATCTGAAAAAGCCTCAGCAGCAGAAAACCTCCTTTCCCTCCTCTGCCAGCTCTCCAGGAGCCACCGGACAGCCCCGCCCACAGGAGGAAGGAGATCGGCTGCCAAGTGACATGGTTTGGGAAAAGCACCCTGCTCCTTTCCTGACAGTCCTCCAAGGTCACAGCCACTCCCGGGGAGGCTCAGCACACACTCCCCCTTCACATACAGGGCCTGGGAGCGCACCACCCCCCTCCCCTCAGGCTGCCCTTCACACAGGCATTGAGATCAGCGGCTAGGAGAGGAGGGAGCATTTGAGGGGCTGAATCCTAACCTGAGAGAACACAAAGCAAAAACCTCCCACTTTGGGGAAATCTTTTCCTTCCCTTGGGGGCTCGGGGTGGGGATCTTGGAGCCCCTGCCCAAGGGTGCTCAGGGCAGCTGCCCCACATCAGGCCCTGGATAGGAGCTCCTTGGGAGCCCAGTAATGTCACTCCCAAAGGGGAGGCAGGTGTTGCTACCGGGTGAAAGATCCCCTTCACTCTCACTGCCCACAGCAGGAGCCAGGACTGTGGCTTTGTTCATTCCAAAGGCCTCAGAGAGACCAGGACTTGACACAGATAAAATCCAGCTCCCACTGAACCTGCTGCTCCTTAGTCACCCCCTCTCCCTGCCCTAAGCCATTAGGCCAGCTGTGGGAGAGACTGTCTTGCATCAGGATCTCAACATTCCTGGCCACTGAGCCCTGACTGAGGCGTTTCCGGCAAGGTGGGTGCAAACAGCCCCCCGTACTACCACTATGTGGGGATGGGAAGGCAGCAGGGACAGGAGTGCCACTGCCCCCACCCCAGGTCACTGCTTTCCCCAAGACAAGCCAGTGAGGGTCAGCGCCCTGTGGGACGCTGGCAAGGGCTCCTGGTTTTGATTGGCTCCCATGCCAGCCTCTGTACAGACATGCCAGGGGCCAGCCTGCTGGGTATTCTCCAGTCCCCTCCCCACAGGTGCTTCCTGTTTACTAGGGTCAGACTCACTGCGGGAGGTGATGTATTCAGGGGCCTTGCCTGGGCCCAGAGGCAGGGCCTCCTCGTAGTAATCTTCAGGTGGGGGGGTTGTGGGAAGTGGTGGAGGAGGGTCCCTGGGAGCCTACAAAGGAGAGAGACAGACCAGTGTGAATTACAGTGAAGGAGCAGGATGAGGCCGAGTTACAGGGTGTCCAGGGGCCCCATTAACAAGAGCTGTTCCCATAACGGCAAGAGAAGGGTAACAAGTCTCCTCTTCGGCCTCCTGGATCTGCGCGTGCCTCTCCCCATCCAAGAGGTAATCAAACCCAGAGCCCAGACCCTCCCCTTTCGCTGTCTGCTTCCACCCCCTCAGAGCAGACATGGACTGTGGCTTGAGAAACCCCAGCCCAGCCATCATCATGTTTCAATCCAAATGCCTGCAATTCTTGTCCTTTCACTACCACGTGACTGTGACAGGACCCCAAGGACCTGTGGGCATGGAGATTTTGAGGTGGCTGGACTCACATTTTTAGATGGATGGCTCCTTGTGAGCTCCAAGCCAATGCCCTCACTGGTGTCCCCATCATCCTCCTGCATATCCTGGAGATCTCGCAGGTCACAGTCTGGAGTGGGGTTAGAGAAGAGATGCTAAGCCAAGCAATGATGCCAGGAACAGGGCTCCCCAGACAGACCTTCAGGGAAGGCCTCTCTTTCTTTCTCAGTGCCACACACTGACCACCCCCAGCCCACTCCAGAATTAGCCTGTTGTCACAAGAACATCATTTATAGTCCACAATGAACAAGGATTCCTTGTGGCACCTTAGAGACTAACACATTTATTTGGGCATAAGCTTTCATGGGCTTCACACCACATCATCTTCCCAAGTGGAACACGCTATGGGGCACGCTAGTATTTGGGTGCCCCAAAGTGAGCTAGATATTGTGTGTGTGTGTGTGTGTGTGTGTACTGCATAGACCAGTGTGACAGCAATGGGGTCACCCCCTGCTTCGGGCAGTGGATCTGGTTTTATTGGTGCTGGGAATGCTCCCACTACACCAAGGTTAGTGGGAACCTGCTCTTTCCATCCCTGCCCTGGGAGCAGTCACCTGGGTAGCCAACAAAGAGGGACTTGAGCCCTTGAGTAACAGGTCATCCAAAGGATAGGGCTTCACTCCCAGTGCTGAGGGAGTCGGCCCTCTGCCGGGGTTGTGGGAGTTGAGCTAGATAGCTAGAGAGAGTCACAGCAGTTCCGCTGCATGGCCAGCAAGGTGTGATGAGCTGTACATACCAAACTCTTCAAAGAGGGACTCCACAAAGCTGGTACTGTTCTGCAGGGCTGCTGTGTTCACATACATGTAGTCCAGAGTCTTCCCTGGAAAGGAGAAAGGACATTACTACTGCTGGGGAGGAGCAAAGTCACCTTTTGACTGCATGGACAGGGCAAGATAGCATGGCCAGCACATGGAACTCTTAGAATCATAGAAGATTAGGGTTGGAGAACACCTCGGGTGGTCATCTAGTCCTACCCCCCCACTCAAAGCAGGACCAACACCAACTAAATCATCCCAGCCAGGGCTTTGTCAAGCCTGACCTTAAAAACCTCTAAGGATGGAGATTCCACCACCTCCCTAGGTAACCCATTCCAGTGTTTTACCACCCTCCTAGTGAAAAAAAGTTTTTCCTAATATCCAACCTAGACCTCCCACACTACAATTCAAGACCATTGCTCCTTGTTCTGTCATCTGCCACCACTGAGAACAGCTGAGCTCCATCCTCTTTGGAACCCCCTCCTTCAGGTAGTTGAATGCTGCTATCAAATCCCACCTCGCTCTTCTCTTCTGCAGACTAAATAAGCCCAGTTCCCTCAGTCTCTCCTCAAAAGTCATGTGCCCCAGCCCCCTGATGATTTTTGTTGCCCTCCGCTGGACTCTCTCCAATTTGTCCACATCCTTTCTGTAGTGCGGGGCCCAAAACTGGACACAATACTCCAGATGTGGCCTCACCAGTGCCGAATAGAGGGAAATCACTTCCCTCGATCTGCTGGCAATGCTCCTACTAATGCAGCCCAATATGCCATTAGCCTTCTTGGCAACAAGGGCACACTGCCGACTCCTATCCAGCTTCTCATCCACTGTAATCCCCAGATCCTTTTTTGCAGAACTGCTGCTTAACCAGTCAGTTCCCAGCCTGTAGCAGTGCATGGGATTCTTCCATCCTAAGTGCAAGACTCTGCACTTCTTGTTGAACCTCAGATTTCTTTTGGCCCAATCCTCCAATTTGTCTAGGTCACTCTGGACCCAATCCCTACCCTCCAGCGTATCTACCTCTCCCCCCAGATTCTTGCAGCAAACTTGCTAAGGGTGCAATCCATCCCATCATCCACATTAATGAAGATGTTGAAGAAAACCCATCCCCAGCCGACCCCCGGGGCACTCCGCTTGATACCTGCTGCCAACTAGACAGTGAGCTGTTGATCACTACCCATTGAGCCCGACAATCTAGCCAGCTTTCTATCCACCTTATAGTCCATTCATCCAATCCATACTTTAACTTACTGTCAAGAATACTGTGGGATACCGTATCAAAAGCTTTGCTAAAGTCAAGATACACAACTCTTTGTTGGACCCCACTCAAATGGGCACACGCCCAGCTCCCCAGGAGTAGTAACCCAAGAGACCACTGCAGCCCTAGGGGCAGCCAGCCCAGCTAATCAGGCCACGCATGCTCATCTGCGAGGCCCCTCATGAGGACACCTGGTTCCCAAGGGCAGCAGCCTGAGGGAGGGGAGAGCAGCAGGGAGGTGGCTGGCGGAGAAGTGGGAGTGCACAGATGACACAGAGCAAGGATAAGGAAGCCGAGGGGAAAATCTACACTTCTCCATCCCATGAAGGGTCATTTCCGAGGGTCCCACAGAGATATTTTCACTCTGCGGGGTGCCATGGGGAGGAGGTGGCCCACCAGGTGTGAAGCCTGTTATGGAAATCCCCTCTCAGCAGAAACTGCCAGCAAGAAGGCCAGTGGGAAATGAGTGTTTCCACAGGAAATGCAGAGCAATTCCAGCCCAGTCACAACAATTCCCTTCCCTGGGCTGGGCCTGTTTGCACAGGAGCTGCCGGTGTCAGTGCGCAGCAGTGTGCCAGACGGCCTGATGTACACATGCTGTGTAACTCTGACGTCCGACAGCTGGAGAAAGGGGAAAAGAGGTCTCAGGGGGGTCCTGCTGCGGCAGGGATCTGCCAGGGTTTGCCAAGGAGCAGTGCCAAAGGATGATACGAGCAAGCGCTTCAGCGGAGGATATGGAGACACATCGCGCTGAAACCAGAGAACTTTCCATCCCAGAGCGCCTGCAGCTCCCATCACACGGCAGGTGAAACAGTAATAAATACAGAGAGTTCGTCGGTATCCAGAAGGCTTGAATAAATCAAAAGGGTAGAGTAGTGGGATCTTTCCAGCTATTGTTTAATGCCGGTATCGCTGCTACTCAAGGTCAACTGGAGGACTTTTTCTTTGCACGAAAAAACCACCAGAGGGAGTCATGCGCCTCATCAGTAAAGGGGTCTGATATGCAGCCAAGCAGTAAGTGACTCTCTAGGGAGAGGGAGATCCAAGGGCTGGGTGCTCCACCTTCCTGGCTGAATGCGCTGCCTCATGAGCTAGAGAGCAGCCAGTGCTAGTTCGTTCATGCCTCACCTCAGTTTCCTGTATCCTTATTTTATATTCACTGCACTGGATGAAGGAAAAGGCAGTTTCTACGGCTGCCCATGACGGTTGTTACTCCAAATTCCCTGGCTGCTGCAGAAGAGTCCAGTCCTGAACTACAATCTCTCTCTGCCCACAGCCAGGAGACCACAATGTCTGTTTGCCACGGACCGTCCTTGGCTGAGGCAAGCTCTTCTCCTCAGCTTCACAGACAGAGCTGTGAATCCCCCAGGAGACAGACAGTTCCCAGGCCCTCACTCCTGCAGCCTATGGGCAGGCTTTACCCCAGAGCACCAGGGGTAAAGAACCAGGCTTTTCCACCCAGGGCATCCTCCCAAACTTAACGCTGTAAGAGCAAGCGTGCTGCACAGACCAGGCCTGAGCGGACTGGAGGCATGACACCGCCCCCTGCCCCCAAGTGGAGGCAGAGCCTCCTTTGTAAAGCCAGTTAAGCCTCAGGGCAGTCCTGGAGAGAAGTGGGGGGAGAAGTGGAGCGAGGGGGTGTAGAGTAGGGGCAAGGAGAGCTTACTGACCTGCAGGGGGCTGCAGCTTCTGCAGGATAGTGGAGACGGCCAGTTTCTTCTCCATGGTGGTAGCGCTCAGGTACTCATGATCCAGCAACTTGAGCAGCAAGCTGAGCTCCGGGAGGAGCTGGTCCAGCACTGGGGAAAGCAGCAGAGAGAACAGGAGTCAGGGAGCCAGCTAGGGGAGGAGAGAACAAAACGATCCAGGCCGAGGGGTTTGGGCTACTGCAGAGGCTGGAGGGGAACTAGGAAAAAGCAGCTTGGGGCAGGGACTGTTTGTGTTCTGAGTTTGTACAGTGCCTAGCAGGATGGGCCCTGGTTCATGACTGGGGCTCCTAGGTGCTCTGGCAATACAAATACTAAACACACCCCACCACCTACTGAGTGTTTGGACAGAGATACAGCAAAGCCTAGGAGGGAGCTGGAGAAACAATAACTCCCTTTCCAGCCGATGCTGCAGGAGGGCATCCGATCACCACCTGCAGGCAGGGGACCCTGCTCACTGCTTTTGGACACCCTCTATGACCCCCATGAGGGGGGGTTTAGTCATATACTGGTTTGAGCCAGGGTCCATTCTTCAGACACCCCCCACCCCCAGGTTTGGGGTCAAAGGGGACATCAGATAAAACAGTCTCAGGTAAACTAAACGCACTTAACCCAGAAGTTCAACACATTGTGCATTTACAAGCAGAGGGGAAGATGGGTGAGCAGAGCCACTTCAAGGATATGTCTACACTGCCCATGCTACAGCGTGGCTGCAGCAGCACTGTGATGTGGGCAGCGTAGTCACCGGGGAAGAGAGCTCTCCCAGTGATAAAATAACCACCACGAATGAGTGGTGGTAGCTTTATTGCCAGCAGTGTAGCTCTCAGTGATAAGGCGTTGTTTATACTGGCGCTTTTCAGCGCTAAAACTTGTCGCTCAGGGGATTGTTTTTTCACACCCCTGAAGGACTAAAGTTTTAGCGCTGAAAGTGGCAGCGTAGACACAGCCCAAGCCTTGAGACTGAGCAGCTCTTAACTTGACACCCGGCTGCCAATAAGGATGGTGTCGAGGATGTTATTTCCCCCTATTCCTTGACCCGATCTTCAATTCCCATCATGGTTTTTTAAATAACCCCCCTCCCTGCAAAGCTGGGAATTACGTTCCTTATATTTTTTTCTCCCTTCTGTCAGGCACGGACACAGCACTGTTATTGTAGGGTAGCTCTTGGGTGCTGGCAGCCATTTTCAGAGGAAGAGCATGAGAACATAGTGTTTTGGAAGGAAAACAGAGCTTCCCGAGGACTTCGCAGGCCTAGCATTCTGCACCTCCCCACTTTGGGGCAGAGAGGGGCTGCTTCAAAGAGTTACACATGAATGATTGATGTTGTTTTAAACTGGTTTAGGAGCTCCTTTTGCTTTGTGGCTTCTGCTTCAACAAGGCCGGCTGGCCAGAGACCCTTCAAGCTGCCTCTGGCCTCCTGCAGCTTTTCACACCCCTGCGTGGAATGCAGCAAAGGCCAGCTGGTATCATCAGAGGTGCTAAAAATCAAGCTGCTGCTACAGAGAAGAGAGGGAGGGAGAGAGATAAGAGGGGCTGAAGGGCGAGGTTGACATTGTACAGAGCACCCTTTGTCATCCGGAGAGTGGCTGCTCTCCTGTCCAGACACCTCTTGGACAGCGTTCACTGTGCAAACACACAAATACAGACTCTTCTGACCTTGTGTCACTGCCAGGAGACAGCTGGCCACCTGCTGAGCTCGCTGGCCTATCAGATCACCATTCAAATAGCTCAGCAGGGCATTCCTCAACTTCTGATTGCATATAATACACTGCCCTTGTTTATTATTTATCACCCATATGACCATAGAGCCTAATGGTCCCAGCCAGGGTGGGGCCCCATTGTGTCACCTACTGTACAGACAGACAACCTCTGCCCCAAAGGGCTCACAGTATTATTGAATACCTACAGGAGGCCTCCAGGAAAGCGGACAATGCAGCATAGACTCAAGTGCCAGCAGCACACAGAAGACAGTCAGCTCTATAGTCTTTGTGTCAAATGGGAACTGCACCATCGCCTAGTTTTCTCCATTCCTGGAGAAAGTCAGCAGCTGGGTGAAGAACGGTTGGGCTAAAGTGGGTAGTGTGGGGTGGGGTGGAAATACTAGCCAGATCAAAACAAACCGAAACTGTTCCACAGAACTTGCCTCCACTCTAGGTTTGTCTTGGCTAGGATTTAAAGGCGACACTGTTAGAAGGTGTTAGTAACATGGTCTAGTGGAGACAGATGACATATTAGAAGTCTACACTGCCCTGTTTCCATCACGTTTGGGTATGTCTGCACAGCAAATGAAGGCGTGACTAGCATGGACAGGTATATCCTTCAACTTAGCTAGCACCAATAGCAGGAAAGATGCTATCCTGTGCTGAAGCCCGTGCTGCTGCAAGTACAAGCTTGCTGGGGACAGGAGGTAAATACTCCGATTGTGAGCCCATGCTGAAGCCTGTGCCACCACATCTATACTACTCCTACTGGTTGTACTTGCTAGATGCCCACGCTGGTGTCAATGCCTACCTGTGCCACAATCACACCTTCACTGGTGGTGTAGACGTAACCATCGAATGTGTGGAAAAAGTGCCAGCTAACGCTGTACCTTTAAATCTTAGGCATAGCACGCCTAGAACATCCCCCTCTTTTGAGGGCCTCTGCCCTCAGACTAGTAAGTCACTACACTGCTCAGAGCTACTGGATACCCAAATTACCATGTGACGAAACGGGCCCACTTCTGTCTGCACCCAATGAGAAGATTGCAACCTCTCCTACAAGAAATGGGTCTGGCTACCTTGATCTATGCATTCATGACTTCCTAGCTATGAGTTTCAATAATTGAGTGGAACAAAGCACTAGGGCCCAAAAGGGATTCCAACTGGAACAAAACATGGCAACCTGTCTGCTTAGCAATACAGATTGGCATGAACATGCTCCTGGCACTGGCTCCCCATGGAGCCCAGAGCCCAGTTCCAGGTCTCTGTTCTGTTATCCAAAGCTCTCCATGGAATTGGCCCAACTACCCGAGAGATTGCCTCTCTGCCCATGACCTTAGCCGCCAATGGCAGCAATGTTCCTCTGGAACAAAGAATCTGCTGGCCCTCAGATTAGTCCAGGAGGCAGAGCTGGATTTGGACTATGGAACTCCTGGCCACAAAGTACAAGAATGACCACAGAACTAACCACTTCCACAACTGAATGCAAGACTCATTTCTTCAACTTCACTTTCCTTCTCTCTCTGCTTTCCTTCTCTCTCCACTACAGACTGGGAGGAGACACCATCGTCATTTCTCCTTTGAGGGACTTGGGACCTGCTCAGATAATGCACTGAGTTATGTGGAGGTGGAGGTGGGGAAAGGGGATGCTCGCTGTCTAGATTCTTGTAACATTCCAATAAGCAGGTGTGCATCACATAGCTGTTAACCCAATTCCTCCGTCAAGTTCCCATCTCCGTGCACCCCAAGGCAGACATTACCCATACTAGCCATATATACTACAGCGTACACTAGAAAACACACCCTGCAGCTTTCATAGCTCTTCTCCAGCTATGCTGGGCTGCGCTGCACACTCTCCGAGCATCCCAGACACTGATCAGACTTGTTTTCCCTCCCCAGCACAGAGCTACCATCCATGGTTTTGGCCTGCATAGGGAGTGCAGGTTTAGGCTTGTCGGATTAGGGACATGAGAGCTGGGGTGGATAAGATCCAGACAGGCCTCAAACGTCACACACAGCCTGAACTGAGTTGCTGAATGTTAAAGTTTGCCCCTCTACTGTGCCATTATTTTTCATTTTCATGCTGTCCCAGGTCCTAGTGGGACCAAGGGCAGAACTGCTGCGTGACTGTGCCATCCTTACTGTACTTCTGGCCAAAATGGAAGCAGCATCTCACTGGAAAGCTCATGTGCAAGCCTCACACAAGATCTCCAGCCCAATTTTGCAGACTCAGGGGATTCTGAGGAAGTCTGGAAACGCACCTGAACTTCTGGGGGCCAGCTTAGATCTAAACTAACCTTTAAGGTTTGCCCATCGCTAATTACGGCACAGAAGAGGCTTTGACACTTTCAAAAAAAAGGCAGGTCTTTGAGAGCAGAAGGCAAGTCAGATGCAGAGAACACCAGGGACAGGAAAAACCTGCCGTTAGAGAACAGCAAAGGGAAGAAACATCAGAAGCCAGAGATAGAGTCTTTCCTTAGGCATGTCTGAGCAATCACCTATTGCCAGAAAATCTGGGAGGACAGGAAAGTGTTGGCTAGTGGGGGAAAGGCTGAGGACCCAGTGGGAGAATTGCAGTTGAGCCAGGCAGCCACTCATTCTCTGTGTAGACAGTGTAAGTCATAGGACCTCCTTGCCCCACAGTTACCAGATGGTAAAGAACAGGCAGTGAAAAGAAAAAAACAAACAAACAAAACAGGCCCAGCATGAGCCAAGATCCCCCGGGGGAAGCACTGAGGAGGAGAAGGTGGAGGAGAGAAAGGACTTGCACTCCCCAGTCACTGCAGCTTGCTCTGAGGTAGAGAGCAGCATTCCCAAGTCAAGAGCTCCCTGCTGATTTCATACAGCTCAGCAAGCCCCCTGACTTGGGACCCTGCCCTGCTGGCTGTGGGAACCTTCTCTCTCCAAAACTACCTTCAGCTCAGCCCTTCCCCCACTTCCTCCAGGGAATCAGTGTGTCATCAGCACAGCAACAAGATACCCCTGAACTAATCTGCCACTGGTGGGATGAGTTTCTCAGCTGCTGTTACCCTCCCCGGCACACCCAGTTCTTGTCTTGCCTGTGGGAGGTCGGGAGTGGGAACAGAACAAGAACAAACTATACCCAAACCCAAGTTCTCCTTTGATTTCATCATGGGTCCTGGGGACCCAATAGCAATCCCTGCCAGCTGGTCACCACACGAGGTGAGAGTGTATTGAGTGCACCAGTGGTGAGTGCCAACCCAGAGTCAGGCTCTGAAGGAATCCAGGATGTCCCTCCCCTCATTCCAGGGCTACCAGCAAGTTTGGAAGACAGATTTGCGAATCCCAGTTCAGGGGGCCAGGAGAATGCCCAGTGAACCCCATTGCTGCAGGATTTCTTTGGCAACCCCTGGATCAGTACAAACAACAGCCAGATCCTGTTCTGAGAAGTGCACGTACTGTGAGTCAGCAAAATCCAAGCACGGCACGATTCACAGTGGGCTCCAGGTCTCCGCAGCCAGAGTGGTGGGAGGCAAGTTCCTGGGGCTGACCACAGGGGGATTATAATGTGCTGATGAGTGGAAAGGGGTGGAGGGTCGAGATATACAGCATGTGCATACACCAGCCCCACCAGAACAAAGCTTCAGTTCTATGGCGCGTGGGAGGCGAGCGATCCGGCACCTGAGGGGAGGGTGCGACCCCCTAGATTGGGATGACTGCATAGCAACCCCCAAACCACACAGGCCTCTCATTGCCATTCATAATGGAAGCCACATGGCCGGGGGGGGGGGGAGGGGATTTGGTGGTTTTTTTTGTTTTTGTTTTTTTTTAAAAACAGGACTGGCAGCGTGACCTGCTACAACACCGTGCCATCTGCGTTAAGGAGGTGCTTGCTTGGAGCTGCTCGCTCCTCTCGAGGTTAGTGGGGGTGCTCCGCCTCCTATGGGGTGAGTATCAAGGCAATGCTCCTGCATGGTGCGAGGGGGTGCTGTGCTACATGAGGCATTGGAAAAGGGTCCTGATTGCTAATGTTCATTAAAGACCTGTGGGCATCTTGCAATAGTTGGGGGCAAAGCCCATGTCCTGTCCAAATGCCAATTCAGACAGCTGTCTAGTGTCTGAATTCCCCCTGCAGCTTCCATGGAAAAACTGCTTTGCTGCAGCTTCAAGACAAGAGAGTCTCCTTCGCTTGGTGTGGTGTTGCTTTATGGCTGATGGCACCTGCCACCTTCCATCCCAGAGGCAGCTGCATTTCAACAGAGCTCAAAGGGATGCCTGTGTATAAGCACTTGCGGACAGAGTCTAGGCTGGCTTCTCAGGAGTTCAGCTTAGGCGAGGTAGGGCGAAGATGGCTTTAAGCCACTCTGAGCAGCTCAGGCTCCAGGCTGAACTGGGGGCCACAGCACGGCCTCCAGAGCTGGTATCACTTACAGCAGCCTTACACAGTGGGCTCTAGGTGCTCTGGCCACTCACACGCCTGCCCCCAGCGCAACCCTCTGCCATTGCCAGAGCTGGAGGGAGATGGCGCAGGATCAGGGAGAGAAGGGGAAATGGGAGGGGGGAAATTCCCCCAAGGGCCGTTCCAACCCCCTTTACGCCCCAGGAGATGTAGACGGGGCCTTGTGAGCTCGTCATTGTTCAGCTGCTGGGCGAGGGCGTCTCCAGCTCATGTTCCGGCAGGTTATGTCTCTCTGGGCGAGGCTCTGCTCCCGAGGAAGGATGGAGAACGGAGCAGTAAGCAGGGGGCAGTGCTGGTCCAGCTCAAGAGGGAAGGACCCTGTAGAGAAGCCTGTCCGGCTGCTACTCCCACACATGGCAAGAGACACTGGCTTCTTCCAGATTTATTTCCAAAGATGCTCTGGTCTTAGATGGAGTCTGTCCACGACTCATGGGTTCACCAGCCTTTAAACACGGCTGCTTTGATAAACGGACTGACAGGCAGAAGCCCTCTAGTTCCATGGTCATGCTTGCGGCCTTGACATGCTCCCGCTTCTGCAGTCTCATGAAGCAGCCCCCTGGGGTCAGTCCATGGCTGTAGGGAGCAGCAACGCTAAGCAGGCAGCCCTGGCCAAGCTGGAGAGAACACAGCTGAGGTCCAGCATTGCCAACTCTTACGACTGTCTCTCAGTGTTTGGAGCGGTTTCTTAGAGCCCAGCTCTTGGTGCCAGAGGACTAGGTGAGAATCTCAGCTTTCTTTTTAAAGTGAGCCCATGTCTAGGCCTCAGGATTGCAGAGAACAGCTGGAAAATGTGAGCTCTAGAGGCTACGAACCAAAGACAAGAAAAGACGGTTACTCACCTGTAGTAACTGGTGTTCTTCGAGATGTGTTGCTCCAATCCATTCCAGTTATGGCGCTAAATATATACCCCAGCCGGCCCGTCCGCTCCTCAGTTCCTTCTTGCCGGCTACTCCGACAGTGGGGAAGGAGGCGGGTCTGGAATGGATTGGAGCAACACATCTCGAAGAACACCAGTTGATTGCTCCAATGCATTCCAGTTAGGTGAATCCCAAGCCTTACCTTAGGCGGTGGGGTCGGAGTGAGGCGTTGCGGAGTGTAAAAACCCGCGGCGAGGGCGTCTCTAGACTGCTGCACCAACGCGTAGTGGGAGGCGAAGGTGTGGACCGAAGACCAGGTAGCCGCTCTGCAGATGTCCTGGATGGGGACATGGCTCAGGAAGGCGGCGGACGAGGCTTGCGCTCGTAGAGTGAGCGGTGAGTCGGCATGGAGTCACGTGAGCTGCATGACCGGATGCATTGGGTCACCCAGGAGGCAATGCGTTGGGTAGAGACTGGCTCGCCTTTCATGCGATCAGCGACTGCGATGAAGAGCTGGGTGGAAGGCCTTGTCCGGTCGATGTAAACGCCAGCGCCCTACGGACGTCGAGGGTGTGGAGCTGTTGCTGCGTGGGGCCGGAAGAAGACCGGGAGGAAGATGTCCTGATTAAGGTGGAAGGCCGAGACCACCTTTGGTAGGAAGGCCGGGTGAGGCGGCTGCACCTTATCCGCGTGGAAGACGGTATAGGGAGGGCCCACCGTCAATGCTCTTAGCTCGAGACTCTCCTTGCCGATGTTATGGCAACCAGGAAGGCCGTCTTATAGGAGAGGTAGAGTAGAGAACACGTGGCCATAGGCTCGAATGGAGGACCCGTGAGTCTGGCCAGGACGAGGTTCAGGTCCCAGGTCGGGCAGGGCGCGGTCGAGGCCCTTCAGGAAGCGGAGACCATCGGATTGGAAAAGATGGTCCGACACCGCGCGAGGTGGACTCTCAAAGAGGAAACCGCCAGACCCTGCTCCTTAAGGTACCATAGGTAGTCCAGGATGGTAGTGATGGGTACCACGAAAGGGTTGAGCCTGTTGGTCGCACCAGGCGCGAACCTCTTCCATTTTGCCATGTATGTGTGGAAGGCTTTCTACTTTCAAGCAGGACCTGCTGTACGGCTGCCGAACATGGTCAACCACGCAGGAACCAGGCTGTAAGATGGAGAGATTGCAGATTGGGGTGGAGGAGTCTGCCAAGTCCTGTGTGATGAGGTCCGGCCACAATGGGAGGGTGATGGGCTCCCGAGCGGAGGCTCGAGCAGCAGGGTGTACCAATGCTGGAGCCACGAGTATCATGGTGGCTCGATCCTCCAGCTTCTGGAGCACTCTGTGCACTAGCGGAAGCGGAGGGAAGGCATAGAGGAGATGAGCCTGCCACGGATAGAGGAAGGCGTCGGACAGAGATGAGCAGAACTGGAGACACTTCCTGTTCGCCCTGGGCGCGAAGAGGTTCGACCCGGAAACCCCACCTCTGGAAAATCGTGTGTACCACGGGACCACTCGTGGGAGAGAAACGACCTGCTGACGTGTTCTGCACTCCCGGAAGAAAGGGCGCTTCCAGGTGAATGGAGTGGGTCACGCAGAAGTCCCAGAGGAGGATCGCCTCCTTGCAGAGGGGGGACGAGCGAGCTCCGCCCTGCTTGTTCACATAGGCTAGAGCTGTTGTGTTGTCCGTGAATACTGTCACCCAGCGGCCTTGCAGGATGGTCGCGTGACATGCAAAACGGATCGCCCGGAGCTCGCGGACATTGATGTGGAGAGCAAGCTCCTGGGGCGACCAGAGGCCTTGCGTGTGAAGGTCCCCCAGGTGAGCCCCCCAACCGAGCGCTGAGGCGTCCGTGGTCAGCGTCGCGGACGGACCGATCTCTGGGTCGAGCCACCAGCGGAGGGACTCGAGGGTCGGTCTCGTGACCGTGACCACCATGTCGATGTGGTCGCGCCAGCCACGACTGGAGCGGACGGAGGTGGAGTCGACATATGTACGATGCCATGTGACCGAGGAGGCGGAGGCATGACCGCACCGTCGTGGTCGGAAAGTTGACCAGCTCCTGATGAGGAGGCCATCGTCAGGTGCCGAGACGCGGCAGGCAGGCGCGTCGAGGATCGCGCCAATGAATTCCACCGCTGTGCGGGAGCAGGGTAGACTTCGGCATTGACAAGCAGTCCGAGGTGTTGAAAGAGGGACAGGATTTCCGCCACCTGTCGCTGTACTAGCCCCTGCGACTGCCCCCGAATCAACCAGTCGTCCAGATAGGGGTAGACATGGATCTGGCGCCTGCGAAGGGCTGCTGCTACCACTGCCATGCACTTTGTAAACACCCTCGGTGCCGTGGCGAGTCCGAAGTAACACGCGAACTGGTAGTGGTCTTTGTTGACTAGAAACCGCGCCTGTGACATGGAAGTAAGCGTCCTTCATGTCGAGGCGGCAAACCAATCTCCCGGATCCAGAGAGGGAATGATGGTCCCCAAGGTGACCATGCAATTTGGGCTTGAGCAGGTATTTGTTCAGCTCGCGGAGGTCCAGAATGGGGCGTAACCCTCCTTTCGCCTTGGGGATAAGGAAATAGCGGGAATAGAATCCCCTGCCCCGTCTGTCTGGAGGCACTACCTCTATGGCACCCACGCTCAGTAGAGTCTGGACCTCTTGCAGGAGGACTTGCTCGTGAGATGGGTCCCTGAAGAGGACAGGGAGGGTGGGTGGGAAGGAGGGGCGAAACAAATTGTAGACGGTATCCCGACTGGACAGTCTGAAGAACCCAGCTGTCCGATGTTATTCGGGACCACGAAATAGGAGGCGGTTGGAAAACAAACGGGAGGATCCGAGATGGAGAGTGATCCATCAGAGGCCTGGGACTGGGGTGATTTTGTGGAAGGACCGAGGGCCTGTTGCGGAAAGACCTGCGTTGCGGGCGGGCGTGTGCATGCCAAGAGTTCGTGGCGTCGCCCATCTTTCAAGGTCTGTATCCGCGAATCGGTCTTTTTGGAGAATAGGCCTTTCGTGTCAAATGGCAGGTCCTGCAGCGTGTACTGCACCTCTTGTGGGGCGTGAGGATTGCAGCCATGAGATCGCCACCCCTGTCGCTATTGTCCGCGCCCGAGTCCGCTCCTCGAGCATCGCTGAGAACTCCTGGCGGGAAGTTGTCGGCAGAAGTTCGGTATATTTTGCCAGGGATGTCAAGATGTCAAACACATACCTGGCCAGGAGGACCATTTGGTTAGCTATGCGCATCTGCAGTCCGCCCGCGGCGTAGACCGGGCCTAGCAGGTCCATCCTCCGGCGTCCTTGGATTTGGGCGCGGGGCGGTTGACCGTCCGTTCACGGCCATTCACAGACTGCGACAAGCGAGTCCGGGGTTAAGTACTCATAGCCCGTAGAGGGCTGACGTGGGGATGGGCGGTGTTTGCCAGAGCGTGGCGCGTTCTTTGTATGGTCTTCACAAAGGCAGTGCCACGCGCACTGGAGTGTCGAACCGACCACATTAGTTATGGGGTCCTCATCCTCCTGGACCTCTGCCACCGAAGGCCCCATCGCCACCCGTAGTTCCTGGTGGGCCTTGAGGTCAATGGGGCGGGTCTTTAGCAGAAGTCCCAGCCACCGCGCCGATGGCCTCCACTGGAGGGCCGTCAGAGGTGCCTCAGCCAGGTCAGGCTGGACGGGGCCTGGTGGTCCCGCGGCATCGAGGGCTCGCGAGAGTGACCCGGGAGGCGACTGATCGGCGGGCACCCGGCGCTCGCGATGTCTCGTGGGGAAGCGGAATGCCTTGCGCCGTGATGACCCCAGGGCACCCAGAATCCCCACTGCTGAGCACCTTGCGGATGGTCGTGTGGGGTTGGCGGCAATGAGCCGGTGCCATCCGCGCCAGAGCGGCCAGGGTGGGCGGAGGCTTGCGGGATACTGCCGGATGGTCTGGAGGCCCGGTGTCCGTCCGTCCGGTACGGGAGAGACCCCCGACCCGGCCACGCGGGTGGCCCGAGCTCGGACCGTTCGAGCTCGACCGGACTGCGACGGCGGCGAGATGGCGTGCGAGATCTCGACGTGGTCCACAGGCGGAGGTCGGACCATCCTCGCTGGTTTTCCAGCCGACGGAACAGCCCGCACCGGCGGTGCCGTGCCTCTGAGCTGAATTAGCTCGTCTCAACTCCGACGGCACCGGGGCGCGACGGACCTGGCGGAGTCAACGGCCCAGAGTCTGCCTTGCGCGCGTCACCACTGGGGCGCCGGCGCTGAGTCCTCAGCACGGGACTTAGCTATGGCTTTGGCTGGTGCGCTCTGAACCGAGGAGGTCCTCGGGCGTCGCTATCTGCTTAAGCCTGTGGTCCCGTTCTTTGCGTGTCCGTGGCTTAAAAGCAGAACAGATAACGCACTTGTCGGTGCGATGTCCTTCTGGAGGCAAGCGTCGTGTGGATCTCCAACGGGCATAGGCTTTTGGCACACAGCGCGGGGCTGAATCCCGGTGCCCTGGGCATGAGAACCAACTACTATCTAGAACAACTATACTAAGACAACTATAAGAACTGAAACACTAACTATACAACTAACTATATATATACAAAAACGAAGAGTGAAGGCTAGGGTGGTGGAGGGCAGAGAGCACTCCACAGTTCCAGGAACTGAGGAGCGGACGGGCCGGCTGGGGTATATTTAGCGCCATCTAACTGGAATGCATTGGAGCAATCACTCGAAGAAGAACCCAACATTTTTAAAGTCTGTTTTTGGGGGGCCTGACGGGAGTTTTGTTCACTTGGGGGTGGTGATTCTGCAGGCCTAGAGCTGATGCGGACTCTGCATCTGGTAGAGATGGGCCCAGACACACCCAGGTTCCCCCTACTCTCTCCCCACCTCTTCTCTGGCTGGACCTGAAGCCCCGACAACTCTGGTTTCTGGGGGCAGGTTTCTAGCCCAGGTCACTGCCTGTCCAGGATGCAGGCAGGATACGGCCCTCACAAGCCTCTTCCTGCCTCCTCAGCTGATGCACTTCTATCTCCACAAACCTTCTGTTTCCTTCTCCCTCACCAGAGCCAAGCTAGACATTAACCCCTTAGCACCTTGGCAGAGATGGATCTGTCAGCGCCTCTCTCACCACCAGTCTATGTGCAGGGGGGTTGCAGACACCCTGCTCTATCGCTGGGCTCTGGACCATGAGGGGCTGGGAATCAGACCTCCACCCTTCTCCGGAAAGCTTAAACAAGGCTTGGCAGCAGGCCCCACCCAGCTGGGCTGTGATGGGAGAAAGAGGTGTGTGACACTTAGCTGAGAGAGACCAGGGCTCCTGTGCACTATAACACAGCTGAGCTCCTGAGTGGGAAAGAACAGAGACATGGGACCAGCCTGCTTAGAGTGTCAAGCTACTGCAGGAAACCCCCTCCCCTGCTAACCGCTCCAGAGCCACAAGGCCCAGCGTGCCCAGGGTTAGGGTTGCCAATTTTGGTTGGATGTATTCCTGGAGGTTTCATCATATGACATAACCTTTCATTAAAGATGAATCTTTAATCCTGGAGGGTTGGCAACCCAGGCTCCAAACACCGCCAACAAAATAAATGGAGTTCTTCAAGCACAGAAGTTGGGGTAGGGGTGAATGAGGTCAGACAGTATAACGGGCAGGGACGGTGCTCAGCTGCCACCCAATCAACCTTTCATTGTCCTCATTCTCCAGGAACCTGTGGATGATGTGGGGGAGGGGGGTGCCTCCCAGTGGGACAATCTCTCTTCACAACCCCTTGAGGTCTACACTGGAATATCCCATCAGGACACTGAACCAACAAACTGCAGCAAAAACAACCACCACCATCCAGAAATACAAGGATGTTCCATGGACCAAGAAAGCGAATCACCCCTTGGCGGAGGGGGATGCCATTCCTCCATAGCTCAGGAGAGGTGACAAGCTGGTGGGGCACAAGGGTTGAATGAAGTCTCTGGGATCACCTGTCCATCGTGCCCACTTGTCTTTTGGCACATCAGCTCTAGTGGCCACCAGGGAAATTAAGTCCAGGCCAGTGTAGGGAGCAGGTCATCCACACACACACCTCCCACTCCCTCACATGGACAGGAAGTTTGCTGTCAAGAGCCCATCTACCTGGCATCCCCAGCTAGAGTCCTCTTCCCTTCCACTTCTAGCCTTCCCAATCCCTCCTCCCAGTCGCTGATCCTGTCACTCGCTCTGTGGGCTAACAGCACTTCTGGGGGAAAAAAAAAAAAGGGACACTCAGAAACACCCAATACCTCTGCCCTCAGCCACTGTTAGTTATTAGCAGGTCACCCAGCTAACGTGACATTGACGAGCTAAATTAAAATCACCCAGAGACACAAAATTCATTGTTCACCTGACCGAGCCCATGTCACCTCCACATCCCACCCCCAGCTGGGGTAAAACCAGGCTTAGAGAAGGGGAACAATGCAGCCCAGGAGCATCAACTCCTCTGGGTTCCCCTACTGCAGAATGACCTGTATGTCCCCCATAGCCATATTTGTAAAGCCGACCATGGAGGTTAAGAAAAAAAAGCAATGCCCGAGGGCTCTAAGAAACACCCTCCTCCCATGCAAACAGGCCACTAACAAGTGGGACTTTTGTCCTGAACCTTTGCAAGCCCAGACTAGCCACCCATAGCAGGTGCTAGACCTCAGTCTGTGGTGCAGGCTAGGCCCTGTCCTCTTGTCAGCCTGAGTCACAGCCACCAGCTCCTGCCCGAGGGTCTCAGACTGACTGAGGGCCAAGGGGCAAGTGGCTGGTCTATTAATAGTCACAAAGCAGGCGTGATGTGGTAAACGGGGCTGACGGGGAAGGGTCAGAAGACCCCAGCGCTTACACAAACTACAAGCAGCGTCTGCAGAAGAGGCGAGAGCCCTGATAAGCGAGGCCTGTAACGCGGCATTGCAAGCTGGTGAGCTCATCCAGTGCCGCCTTGATGGATGGCTCTGGAGTTGGGGGGCATGAAGCTAGGATCCAGACCGGCACTGAGGGCTCCTTTGTTTCCCCTCGGCTGAGCTGTCCCCTCCTGTCTCCCTTGTTAACGCACCGAAATACAAATCGAAGGGGGGAAAAAAGCCAATCAAAGGGGCCTGTGATCCCAGCGGGGGGCATGTGAGTCGCTGAGCCGAGTCTGCCCCGGGGGAGCGGAGGAGGGGAAGGAATTAATTTCCGACCTCGTTAGGCTCCCAGCCCAGATAAGGTTAATGTGGTGGCTGCAGGAAATGAGAGAGGAGATTGTCTGAGGCTTGGCTCTTAAGAGGCTTCCCCCCCCCTCCATTTTGCCAGCAGCTTTTGCTAGAGTTTAGGGTGCTAGGCAGGTAACCAACCCCCACTAATAGTGTGGAGTCCCATCTTCACCTCCACCTTCCCATTTTACAGTGCGGTGGTGCATGGTAGCAGGGAAATGCCAAGGCAATGCCTTTCACCAGGACCTTCCTACTCCTCAAGAGGGTACAGCCACGATACGGGGGAGAGGGGAACAGGGTAGGATATGGCTGCTAAAGGAAAGAGGCATCAAGGGATGTCCCAGTTAAGGCAGGGAAATCTGAGATATTAGGGGTGTCTTGCATCTCCCCTGCCAGCGATGCAGGATTGCTCCCTGCACTATGTTCTCCAGTCTAAAATAGCCCATGAGATGAGGCTTCTACCAAGTCCCCTGGCCATGGTGAGCACCCAAACCCTTTCCCTCCTGTTTCTGGAAGGCACCAGCACTGGCCCATACAGCTCTATTAATGCTAAGGAAACCCAGGGTAGCCATTCACTTCACCCCACACACCTGCAAACCATGTTCCCTTTACAGGGTTCCCTTCTGCTCTCATAGTGGCTCATCGATTTGTATCTTAGCAGAGTATAAATCCTAGGTAGGCGCCCACAATATTGCTGTGCGCCACTCACACGGTACTAGTGCTCTGTTCAGCCATGGACAAGTCCTCTCCAGCCAATAAGACTTGGAGCACTGGAGGGAGTCGAGGGAAGAAGAAGGGATGCCAGTTTTAGCAGAAATGGACTTTGCATTAGCATAGACCAGAGTCCCACCTGAACCAGAGAACCAGCACCAAAGCCCAAGTGACTAGATTAATTTGCCTCTGGGTGACACTCAATGGCAGGATGGAAACAGCTTCCAGACAAATACCACCAGTTAGCAGAGATCTACTTTTGTTAAACAGATTGCAATAGTTTGCCCTTCTCTAGCACCATCCATCATAGGAGCCGAAGCTCTGTACAGACATTCTACAACCCTGTCAAAGTAGGCAAGTATTTTTATACCGATTTTGCAGATGTGGCAACCGAGGCACAGAACAATCAATCACATGAGTTGCTCAGCGGACCAGTGATAGACTAGGAAAGGGAATCCAAGAATCTTTGATTGGTAGATCATGGTCAGAAGTGGTGTTAGCTGTTTTGCCAGCAGGGCAGAAAACATTTTCACCCCCTCTCCTCCAAACAGCAAAGCAAACGAAAGAGCTGGACAATTGAGAGCAGAGCAAAAAAGCCAAGTGGCAAGCAGTTCAGTGCCCCCTGGAGGTTGGCAGCCCAGTCCTGATTAATCTCCACGAGGGAGTGCAAAGAAGTGACATGAGCAAATCCACTTCTTTGAGATTTCTCTTTGCCCAAGAAATTGAAGACTCAGGCCAGAGGCCCCCTGGGAACCAGAGCACAGAGGGAGGGGGTGTGCAGGGCTTTCCAAATGGCCTGGTGTTTTGGGGGTTTAACGTTCCGAGTGGCTGCACGTCTGGTGCTCTCCCTTGAAAGCATGTGTGTCAACAAACAATTCTGGCCTTGGGGGCTCAATCAGCCACAGCCCTGAAACCACAGAGCCCTGGAACAGGAACAACCGAGACATCAAAGGGCCTCCCTGCTCCCCAGAGGAGAAACTGAACTCGACATCAAAGCTGGCCAGAGGGTCTGAGCAGGTGAATGCAGCCAACAGGGGACCTCACAGCCTCACCACAGAGCAGTAGCCTAGCTGATGAGGCGTCTATAGGGGGCTCCCCCGCCCTTATCTGGCTTTAATGAATGGCTCTCACCTGTTTGTTTCTTCAGGGACTTCACTAACTTGCAACTGGTTGTGTTTAACCCCAGACATAGTGACCTGGAGCCTTGCTGGGCTGAGAGGCCCCTGGGAGCAGGTGGGTGTAGGATGGAATAGTGGCAGAGGCCTTTCTAGTGCACGGACAGCCTGGTCCCTTCGGTGGTACCCTGGGCCTTTCCCAAGAGGGAACTGGTTTCCAGCCACTGCTTTTGGGGTTTGGAAAAGGGAGGGAGGGATTTTTAGTTTGCGGGAGATCGGGGTTTGTGGCAGCAGCTGGCTTGGTGCTGGCTCTGACTACAGTAGTGGGGGAGTGGAGCTGTTGTGGGAAGCCCAAGCCTGGAGTAGCAGAGGTCAGTGAGGTGGGACGGCACTGCTGTGCCCATACCATGCCTGGCTCTGGCCAGTGCTCTCAGCCCCTTGCTTTCTTGAATGCTAAAACTCCCCACTAGAAGACAGATGCACTGGCCTCTCTGCTGGCTGTGCAGTCAGCCCAAGCCCTATGGGGGCGAGGGGGGTGTTTCCATCCTCCTGTGCAGAAGGGAGATATTTGACCAGTCCTGCCATTGTGGTGTACCTCCTCTTCCGCTTTGTTTCGTCAGTGTGGAGAGCTCTATCTTTAGAGCACTGCTATTTCCTCGGGGGGAATTCCCACATTGCCGTGCCATAAAGGCATTGTTTGGTAGCAGTTAGCAGCTGCTGGCCCTCCTCTGTCCCACATGCTGGCACAGGAGCAAGGTGCTGCTGCTCAGTGGACTCCCATCCAACCTGCAAAAAGCAGGGCACAGCAGAGCTTTTGCAGCAGTTTCCCAACCAGCGGAGCCCCGGGGCGGTTTGTTTCACATGGAAAGGACAGTGGCCAGACTCGTGGCATTGATCCATACACATGGGCTGGTGAAACGACTACATGATAAGGCCCAGCCACTTACAAGGACAAGTCCAAGCCGATGACAAGGAGTCTCAGTGGGTTAATGCACTGGCCTTTTGTCGTGGTTCTAATCCTGCCCAGAGGTCACAAGCAGGATACAGAGGCCCTCACCTGCTCCCACATAGGACAGGTGGGCATGGTGCCCCCTCTCAAGCCTGATTGGCAAGGGAAGAGCTGTAATGAAAGTTGATAAGAAAGCATTTCTGGAACCCCCTGCATCTTCTCTGCGCTTGGACCCCCATCCCCAAGCCTGCAGCACCAGAATCACCGAGCTGCCGAGGCCCTGACGTCCTGTCCCTTCCTTCCTCTGGCTGGACATTACAAGCATTTCCTTCCGATCCCAGGTGAAGGCCAGGAGGGGGAGAGTGAGTGGGGGGGGGGAAATGATGACCATTGTTTGTAGCTAAAATAAAATACACACTTCCTGTTACTGTAGGCAGGGCCCCAAGACAATGCAGCTGCCAGTGGAGGGCTGTTTAGAGCAGCAAACAAACCAGCAACAAACAGAAACATTTATAGTTCTCCTGACCCTTGGAAAGCCATAAATAGGCAGGGAGCCCAGGGACAGCCATGAAAGGGGGGTGAAGATTGGGGAAGACCAGGGGAAAGGAAATTAGCTTGCTACACTGCACTTTTACAAAGGTGAAAACTCACCCGGTCCGAATTTCTCAGCTGCCTGGATAGAGTAATGCACAGAGAGCGGCTCTGATAATGCAAGATTTATTTGCTTATCATTTATTCAGTGAAATGTGGCCAACTTCATCAGATAAATTATTCACAATGAATAATCCCATTGGCTCTGCACCACGGCTAGTCCTGAACAGACAGCCTGAGGGCTCACAGGGCCTCACACTAGAAGCAGGTTCTCCTAACTCCTAGAACCCCGCCTGTCACGCCGTGCCCGGGTTTGGCTGTGCAGGCCACTTCAACTGTAGCTCACATCAAGCCCGGGGGCCTGGTTTACTCCAGCCAGGAAGGTAGGTCAGGACACCAGGGTTCTTCCCTACTGCTTTGGGAAGTGCCCTTAGATCTTCAGTGTGCTCCTGGACAGCTCCCCAGGGAAGAGTCATGTCTCTGACCAGGCAGGCCCCTGCAACATGCTCTCAGCAGCACTTACCCAGATCTGCTGCCTGCCTCCCTCCCAACCTGTCCACAAGCCAGCATTCAAGGTCTTGTTTAGTCACTGTAAAAGGCTGCAGTTGCTGGAGCAATTTGGTCAGGGCTCCTGCTCGATCCCCACGCCTCTTCCATTCACCAGCTGCTTTCTTTTTAGTGGGGAAGGAGGTGGAGGGGGTGGAAAGCACAGGCCCCAACAGGCAAGGAAGTTCCCTGGCGTGGGGAAGCTCAGCTCTCCCACCATTGTTCCTTTGTATTGGCTGTATTATTTTGTATTTCCAGAAGAATTGCTATGAAGCTGGGAACCTGCAAAGTTTGCTCCCCCTTAGGCCTCTCCCACCGCCTCAAGGGAGGTCCCTTGGCACATGCTGTAGTGGGGATGGGTGTCCTAGGAGCAGCAAGAAACATGGCAGCAAAGAGGCTGAGAAACACAATGGGGAGAAGGAAGGACTTAGCGTGTGGTGGAATGGCAGGGCTCCCTGTGGCGCCTGCTCCCCATGAGATAGCGCTCAGGCCCTTGGCCTCCACCCCTGACGCGGCTGCGTTTCAGTGGTGATGCGCGCATGCAGGGTGATGAAGCACCTTGGGATGGACTCTTCTCTAGAGTGCGTTGGTCACTGACAAGCCCACTTAGGTCTTACAGAATGTTTCCAGAACTGAAGGCCTTGGGGAATTCATGCAAGCCTAGTACCCATACTCCGGCTCACCCACATTGTCTGGCTAGAGAACACCCCCCCAGCCATTATTCAAGTGTTGAATACACTGAGGACTGGGTTACTAGAGGCAGTTTGCCCTGGAAAAGCCTCTGCTAGGCTGAGGTGCTCCGTGCGTAGCCCCTGACCCAGACACAGCTGTTGCATTCTAGTGCCCAATTGCTGAGCAGGAGCCAACGCTCAGCTCTCCTAAAAAACCATCTCCACTCATCCCCACCCATGTGTGGATTGCAAGCCGCCTGACCTCAGGCTGCTCCAGAAGGGAATTTAGCCATCCCACACATGCAGCAATCCTCCCTGCAGCCTCCCCAAACAGGGGGGACTCTAGGATCATAGACTTGGCTTTGCCTTTCAGAATAGATTAAAAATCTCCACCATAAGCCAACATCCTGTGAGTCAAAAGAGAGATGAGTGTCCCTCTGTCCCATTGTGGTGATTAATAGCCTTACCTGATAACCATAGAAAAACCAGCCTTGAAGGATTAACACGAGATCCACTCAAAAGGTAGGGGAAAGGGGGGTGGTGTGGTCTCAGTTCACAATGTAACTACTAGCTGGCTTCTTTTTTTAAGAGGATGAAGGAAGCTGCAGGTTTCAGAAAAGGTCCACTGGCTTCCTTGTCCTATCCTAGGCCAGGGGAAGACGACACGGAAGAGCCAGAGATTAGATAGTGAGAAGGCTGCACACGCCAGCACTGACATGCTGCTCCTTCACCCTTGGCTCCACCGCGGACCGTGACCCGCTGCTGAGAGCAGCTGGCAGCAATGGGGTCCCCTCTGGGCCAGGTTGAAATGCTAGTGTAGATGGACCCAGACCATTTTCAGTAGTGTTACAGCTGCCAGCGTTGCTGGCTCCACTGTGTTCAAGAGGGTTTGGCTCCTGACCACAAGGCACCCATGCTGCTTTCAGCACTAGTTGAGGGGACCAGGAGTCCCCCTGTTGATAAATGATTGCCTGGAATGGACCATTTTTCCTGGCATAAATAAGGTGTTACAAGCTCTCTAGCAAAAGCCCTATTAGTGGCAAGTCTCTCAGTTACTCAGGAAGATGCAGAGACCCTGGCCCTGATTCTCAGTTATGAACTTGTGGCAGGAGCAAGGAGTGGGGGGCAGGGCAGTGCAAGGCAAAGGTGCAGGTGGGCCCTAGGAAGCCCCCCCAATAGCTGTCATTCAGTGTGTCCTACATGGCCTACACCCTTCTTCCCCCTGCCCCATTTTCTATGCCAAGGAACAGCTCTTCCATCAGCTCAGCCCCTCCGCCAGCCAGAGGCCCACAGCACAAATGGTATTCTCAGGGAGTTCATTCTACCCCCTTTAAGAAGCCAGAGCAGCAAAAAAGGAGCCTTAGTGTAACAGGATGGGGCCTGCTACCTCCTGTTCATAAAACCAAGTGCACGTGCCAACGGTCCAAGACACAAGGAAAGGGCTGGAGGGAGAAGGAACCCACAATTCTCCATTACAGTAAGGGGGGGGTCCAGCTCTGTTCAAGCTTATGAGGCACTTTGCTTTTAAGGTTGCCAGCTGGCCCTTAGGAAGCAAAATACACACGTCTCTACCATGTTCTCTAGCTTGGTAGGGGTCAGACCTCAAGTGGAGAGAGCTGGAGTTACAAACCTTAACTGATGTAGCACAAAACGCCCTCCCCCTTTTGGGCTCTCCAAGAGTCAGAACACACTGGATTTAGGGTAAATCTACACAGCAATCAGGAGATGGGATTGCAGCATGTGTAGACATACCCGAGTTAGTTTAGATCTAGCTACCTCTAACCAGGGGCGGCTCCAGGCACCAGCACGGCAAGCGCGTGCCTAGGGCGGCAAGCCATGGGGGCGCTCTGCCGGTCGCTGCGAGGGCAGCAGGCAGGTTGCCTTCGGAGGCTTGCCTGTGGAGCGTCTGTTGGTCCTGCGGCTTCGGCGGACCTCCTGCAGGCTGCCGCCAAATCCGTGGGGCCAGGGACCTCCTGCAGGCAAGCAGCTGAAGGCAGCCTGCCTGCTGTGCTTGGGGTGGCAAAATACCTAGAGCCGCCCCTGCCTCTAACAATAGCAGTAAAGCCATGGCAGCACAGGCTAGCTACTTGAGTAGATAAACCAGGGTTCCAGGCAGGCTCTATCTGAGTACAAGCCTGAGTCAACACCTACATTGCTGCGGCATCACTGATGTTTGAGTTAGCTGAGGTATGTCTACACGTGCTGCAGTCACATCTCTGACTGCAGTGTAGTTGTACCCTAGAGACTGGGGTAGCTCCACTGGAGTCACTCCTGATTTACCCCAGCATGCATGAATGGACAATCAGGCCCCGACAGGTGTCTGCTGACCAAGGGTTTTACCAGCTGGCTCTTTAGCTCACACACCCAGTGGGGTTCACTACCTGGTGTTTAAATACTGTTTGTGTATACAAATAGTGAGGGAATAATTTTAAAAAACAAAACAACAAACAAACAAACACATTATGCTTCTTTCCTGTTCCCCATGGGTTAGAGAGTGACATTGGGAAAGCCCTGCAGGATGCAGGAGTGTCATGACACTGCTGCTGGGCAGTTTGGAAGCATTTGCACCCTTCTGCTCCCCACTTTGGCACCACTCAAAGCAAGGATTTGCAGATTATTGCAAGCAGCATAAAGGTGCTTGTGTTATCCTTTAGCTAATCACTTCTGTATCTTCATCATTAAATGGATGGAAGCAGCCGGTGCATGGACCTCAAATCCACATCGAGTGACAGTAGGGGAAAAACCACCACACAATTTGACTTCAGAGTAACTTTACTCACTTAGACCAGGGCTGGATGAGGGCCAGCCAATTCTCTCCCAGACTGAATTCTGTCAACTCTTTGCACCTCCAGAGGTAAATCTTCAGCTCTATGGCGGAGTTTGTTTACCATCCCTTGCCCCACACACGAGCCCCTTCAGTTCAGTAGTCAGACTGATCTCTCATTTGTGGCACGGCAGCTCCAATTAAGTCTGGAGTCATGCCAGAGATGCACTTGGCTGAAGGAGTGGCGTGTTGACTAGCTTTCAATATTCCGGCTACTAGGATCATTTTCAAACAAATGAAACTCCAGGCCTAGAGCATCTGAGGGGAGAAAAGTGCTGCTCTTCACAACAGCATAACCAAACAATGGCTCAAACCCAAGAAATTCAGACTATACCCTGGCATTTCTAGTGCCTTTCTCTGAACTTGCTGGAAAAGGAACATCTTCCACTAGGTCATGTCCTTGTGGTTGTCTGCTTCTTATAGAGTCAACAGAAATGAGGGGGGAGGGGATGGGTTATGGTCACGGCTGACCTGTGTTTGTTCAGTATACAGTCTGCACATGCAGCTAGTTTGCAGTTCCACATCCTATCTTGGGAGTTGCACAGTTTGTGCATGAATTACATGGCTTAAAGAAATGCAAAGAGCCAGTATCATAGAATATGAAGGTTGGAAGGGACCTCAGGAGGTCATCTAGTCCAACCCCCTGCTCAAAGCAGGACCAATCCCCTGTCACCTGTAGGGTTCAGAATTAACATTCTATCAAGGTGAGATGGGACACTTTGTGCTGCTCCAGACAGATGTTCTGAGCTAAGAAACCCCAGGGACTTACACTGGGAAGTTTCTTCACAAGCACGGGAAAGCTAACATTTTGCAGAATCAGAATCCACCAAGGGGGCTGAATAAATACCCAAACGGGAGCGGCCAGGAGTAGGACACCCCAGCCTAGTCCAAAAAGCACTTGTAGCTTTTACCCACACAAAGCTTCAGCCCTAGAAAAGCCAGACTGAAGGCTCCAGCATCTTACTTGGATGGGCACCATACCTTTCCTCATGTGAGTAGCTACACGGAAGTCAGCTACAGATCACATGCCTAGAGACTAACTGCATAAGCAAGGGTCTGCTCTTGCAGACTTTGATTGCAGCTTGGTTGTGGAGTCAGTTGCTATCCTATTTAGAAGTGAATTTGGAGCACGACTAAAATTTAAAGACATTTTAGTGACTTGAATCATTTTTCGACAAATGAAACTCCAGACTATCAATTAGAGCAGGGGACTGGGAATCAAAATTGCTAGATTCTACACTGACTTCTGCCATTGGCTCAGTGTGAGATCTTAGGTAAGTCACCCTCCTCCCCCCGCTGTGCCTCAGTTTCCCCATTGCTAAAAAAAAGGATGATAATAATAGGAGATATTCTTATCTCCTAGAACTGGAAGGGACCTTGAAAGGTCATCGAGTCCAGCCCCCTGCCTTCACTAGCAGGACCAAGTACTGATTTTTGCCCCAGATCCCTAAATGGCCCTCTCAAGGATTGAACTCACAACCCTGGGGTTAGCAGGCCAATGCTCAAACCAATACTTCATGTCTCACGAGGATGTTGTGAAGCTTAATACTCTTAAAATGCTTGGACATGTGTAGATTAAAGATCCAGGAGAAGTAGGGGCAGCTCCAGGCACCAGCGCACCAAGCGCGTGCCTGGGGCGGCAAGCCACTGGGGGGGTGCCTGCCAGTTGCTGTGAAGGCAGCAGTCAGGCGGTCTTCAGCGGCAAGCATGCGGGAGGTCTGCTGGTCCTGCGGCTTCGGCAGCAATTCAGTGGCAGGCACGCTGAGGGCACGGGACTGGTGGACCTCCTGCAGGCATGCCGCCGAATCCGTGTTACCAGCAGACCTCCTGCAGGCATGCCGCTGAAGGCCGCCTGACTGCCGTGCTTGGGGCAGCAAAATACATAGTGCCGCCCCTGAGAAGGGCTAATTACGTATTTTCTAGGGTTCTCAAATTAGGTTGTTTTCACTGGGATGAGCATCGCACACGTGGACAGTATGGATGCATGTGCGTGCACACACACACGTTCTTTAAAGTAAAATTTAATGGATGTTAACAAGAATAGCTAATAAAAAATGTACAGTATGCAGTGGTGGGTGGTGTAGTCATGTTGGTCCCAGGATATTAAAGGGACAAGGTTGGGGAGGTCATATCTTTTACTGGACCAACTTTTGTTGGTGAGAGACGAGCTTTCCAGTTTATACAGAGCTCTCTCTTCTTCAGGTCTAGAAAAGGTACTTGGAGTGTCACAGCTAAAATCAAGGTGGAACAGATTGTTTAACACAAGTAGATAACGCATGTCAAGGGACCATTTAAGGTGAAGTGGCCTGTTGCCACCCCTCCAGTCATAGGGGGAGGAAAAGAAGGGGGAGGCCTCTGGAGGTCATTGTTAGTGGGTTAAAGATTGTTGTAACAAGCCATAAATCCAGTGTTTCTATTCAGTCCCCGATTTTTAGTGTCTAGCTAAATTAGGAATTCAAAGTCATCTGTTGAAGGTGTTGTGCAGGTTTATTTTGAGGAGGACAGACAGAAAGTAATCGCTTTGTGAAAAGTGTTCAACCACAGGTGACAGGGTGTTTTTCTCTTTTGTCATTTTCCTGGGTGAGCTCATTCAAGAGTCTAGTGTGGGGGTCGGCAACCTTTCAGAAGTGGTGTGCCGAGTCTTCATTTATTCACTCTGATTTAAGGTTTCATGTGCTGGTAATACATTTTAACGGTTTTAGAAGATCTCTTTCTACAAGTCTATAATATATAACTAAACTGTTGTTGTATGTAAAGTAAATAAGGTTTTTAAAGTGTTTAAGAAGCTTCATTTAAAATTAAATTAAAATGCAGAGCCCCCTGGACCAGTGGCCAGGACCTGGGCGTGAGTGCCAGTGTGTGTGTGTGTGTGTGGGGGGGAATATAAAACAACTTGTGTGCCGCCTTTGGCATGCATGCCACAGGTTGCCTACACCTGGTCCAGTGATTGTCTGATTTTCTCCAGATTAAAGGGGTGAAGTAGCCTGTTAAACACCTTTAACACAATCCCTTGAAATAGATGTTAATTACTCATGCTAAACTCTTTTCCACCCTGTATTTAGTCCACCCCGTATCTGTCTACACTATGGACCTTACAGCGGCACTGCTGTACTGATGCAGCTGCACCGGTGTAAGATCTCCCGTGTAGCCGCTCTATGTCAGCGGGAAAGCATCTCCCATCGACAGAGCGCTGTCCACACCGGCACTTTTGTTGGTGTAACTTATGTCGTTCAGAGGGGTGTTCATACACAAATTATACTGACAAAAATGCTAGTGTAGACACAGCCTCACCCACCTTGTCCCTCTAATAGAAATACAAGAATACAGCTGCCTTCACATTGATTCAGAGAAGTGGAAAAGCCCCATTAGGTTACCGAATCCATCCCCTGCCATTGGAGGATTGTTCTCGTCGGTATATTCTCCACTGCATAAATCCAAAACATGAGCTATCCAGATAATTATTAACAGATCATTTAAACTCACACAAAACATCCCCCGTAATTGAATTGGATACAAAAAATAAATTAAATACACACAGCTAGATACAGAAGGGTTTGATGGTTGCTTTAGTGCTAGACTTTGTATTATAGACCTTGAAGTCTGAGGATGGGGAGGTGCCAGAGAAAGGAGAATATTAGCAGACTCTCTGAAAGGTTTTTGTGGTTTGTTACAGTTAACCAAAGAGAAAAAGCGAACTGAACTCTCCTGAAATGGAGAAGTTGCAGCTGACGGTCCTCTGGTCAGAAAGGGGCTATTGCTTTGGATTTTCTTTGTCTTAGTAAAACAAAGAAAATAAAGGCACCATGACTACTGCGTATATTCACAAACAAACAGTGATGCCATGCCTGACTGCCTCCTGTGCAATGTAGAACAGGTCTGCTCACCTGCTGTGGGAGACCCCTGCAGCTCAAAGCCATAGTGTCTCCATCAGTGTTGAACTACCCAACTTTGATCAGTTCCTATACCAGCCTTTGCCCCCCCCTTACCCCATCTGCACCTCACACACACCACAAAGAACCTGCATACGATCCCATTGTTTCCCAACCTGGTTACAAACATGGTTTCAATCTGTGGCGTAGACTGGATGGTAACCGTGCCCCATAGCTTTATAGGTACTTAAGACAGATTTTGCCCAGGTAAGGATTGCAGGTTTGGGTCACTTGATTAGAGACCCAATCACAATCTCATTGTCATGGAGTGACGCCCCCCACTTTCTGTGAGTTACCATGACTCTTAGCCAGCCAGTAAAATAGAAGGTTTATTAGACGACAGGAACAGTCCAAAACGGAGCTTGTAGGTACAGACAACAGGACCCTCTCAGTCAGATCCATCTCGGGGGGCAGGGAGCTTAGACCCCAGCTCTGGGTCACTCCCTCCATTTCCCCAGCCAGCTCCAAACTGAAACTCTCCAGCCCCTCCTCTTGCCTTTGTCTCTTTCCCAGGCCAGGAGGTTTCCTGATCTTTGTTCTCCAACACCTTCAGCTGGCACCTTTGCAGAGGAGCGGCCCAGGCCATCAGTTACCAGGAGACAGGGCATCGGCCATTCTCTGTGCAGACAGCAAACTGGCCCTCTAGGGCTCTACAACAACCACACACCCTTATCCCACCACCTAGATAAATAAGAACTACACAGGGGAAACTGAGGCACTCACACAATATTCAGAAAAAACATTAAGAACACTCCCACTTTGTCACACTCATATACAGTGTAAATCTGGAGTAGTTCCACTGAAGTCAGTGGAGTCACACCAGTGTAAGTCTGGGGCAAGAGATCAGAATCTGGGTGTATATTTACAACCACTCGCTTGAGAGCGCTTCGTGATGTCTTAAACAATGAATGAAGAGAGAGGGCTGAAATGCCCTTTTAAAGGAATAGCCAGCCAGGGTGCAGACCTGCTGAGTAATGTATAAAAACAAACTTAAGACCAAAGGAGCGAGTGTTCAGATTACTCAGACCCCAGAGTAAATGCTCTTTTTCAAGCCAAATTCTGGCATCGGTCTCTTCAAAACAAACCCTATGGAGTGCAGACAGCAGCGTTTGCCTGGCCTCAGTGCAGGGCCCTCCCCTTAGGCAGGAGACAAGGGCCCAGGAGACCACAGAGACTGGAGCAAGGAGCTGCTCAGTGGCACAGTTCTGGAGGGCAAGCCAATGCGCAGAGCCAAACCCCCTGTCAGGAGGGAAATTCCCCCCCCCCCCACTTCATAGTCCCTTTCAAGCCCCCAATTAAAGCTGCCCCAAGGGACATGCATTTCCTGCACTGGGGTTTTCTTTCCTGAATTGGTGTTGATTTTGGGAAATGAAAGGATGCAAATAGCTCATGAATAAAACCCACAGACGAGGAGGCTTCAAAGAGCCTCCGGGAAGCTGCAGCCGACTAGACAAGGACAGAGGTTTCCATCGCCTCCTCTGGGAGGCAGAGGACAAACACGCAAACAGGAAGGGCCCCGTGGTAGGGTAACAGCTATTTTTGCCTTCAAAGCACTCAGTGACCAGCTCCCTTGTGAGCAGTCACAACCCCGGCCCAGGAAAGATGGGTCAGTATCCTTAGCCCCATTTTGAAGATAGGGAAACTGAGGCAGACAGCTCTGAGTGATACTTATACAAAAGGTTGGGTGGGGAGTGCCATCTAACCAGCAATGCCCTCACAGATGTGACCTTAACAGAAACACTCTGGGCTCATCAGAAGATTTCACAATGGAGTTAAAACAAAGAGATCCCCACTGGGCAGCTGGGTCACAGGAGCCACTGATAGGCTGCTGAGGATGAAAAGCCATCTCTACAGGCACTACAAGAACCTGGAGGCAACATCAGGAAATCCTCCCAGGCCGAAGCTTCCTCACTGCCAGAGCCATTAGCTCACGATGCTGGGAGAGGATCCAAAATACTGGGTTTGTCTTTACTTACCCACCTCTCTCTCAGAAACCCTTTGGCTCCACTGTGCCTTCCCTCCCTCTTCCCCCCACCCCAATCAAACCTCAAGCTCCAGGACAGCTAAGATCACTGCTAATTGTGTTCACTGCGGTGGAAATGCTGCACACTCAGCGCTCAGTTACTCCAGCCATCATTACAGCTGGCCCCCTGGCATCACTTACTGCTGAACGCTGCAGAGACAAGGGACAAAGGTGGGTCTCTATAAAGTAGATCTCTAGAGATCCTGTAGGGCCTGAGTATCCTCTGGAAGGGGCTGGGGACCCTCCACTCCTATTAAGTCAATGGGATCTGAAACCATTCACAACCCTGCAGGATTTGGCTCATATAGATGTCACACAATGTCCCAGAACGCTTAGGGTTAAATAATCCAGCTTCAGCAGAGAACAGCCGAGGAAGGGGGAAAAATAAGACACCAAGAAAAAATATGTTTAGATTTGGTAGAGTCAGTGAGGGGACATGGGGGGACTAGGCCAGACACAGTGAGATCCAGCCCATGAGGTCAGCAAACCCACAGAGGTTAAAAAACCCACACCCTGGCCAGTTTTGACCTAGAACCTGAGAATGCTGTGTGTGACTTGTCTGAGCACCACAGGAGAGCAGCACAGAGTCTGTCGGTGGCTCAGTCACCCTCAATAGCCCAGAGTGGGAGCTCCTTTTCTGAATTCTTTGCCAACCTCTGATTTTTCCCTGATGCAAGGAGTTCCCGGTATACAGAGTCTCAGTTTAAAATAAAAAAAACTGATGAAAAAGCTCCCTAAAGCCCCACTTTCTGTGCCTGGCAAAGGCTGGCATGTGCAGCAGGCATGCACTGCCACGGCACCCAACTAAACCATGTTAGCAAGTGACCAGGAGCCCAAGGGCTGCTCTTAGTTTGCACAACCTGGATCTAATTGCAGCACAGCCACCACAGCACCCTGCACCTTGATCCAAGCAGCTACTGAAGAGCAGGATGCCGTGGCAAATGTCTGCGGGTAGCACTTTGCCCACTATCAATGCACAGCATTGGTGTTTTGCAGGGAGAGTTGACATATTAGAGCAGGGGTAGGCAATCTATGGCACTCACACTGCCCAGGTCCTGGCCACCGGTACGGGGGGCTCTTCAGTTTATTTTAAAATGAAGCTTCTTAAATGTTTTAAAACCCTTATTTACTTTACATACAACAATAGTTTAGTTATATATTATAGACTTATAGAAAGAGACCTTCTAAAAATGTTAAAATGTATGACTGGCACGTGAAACCTTAAATTAGAGTGAGTAAGTGAAGCCTCGGCACACCACTTCTGAAAGGTTGCCGACCCCTGTGTTAGAGGGCCACAGAGAAAGCAAAGCTGCGTGCCTGGGACAGCAGTGTGGTAGAAGGAGACTCTCCCATGAATGACTGTGCACACTGAAGGGATACCATGGCCTGTGATTTGTGCTCCCAGTAGGTTCCTTCCAGCCCAGCTGAGAGCAGGATAAGGGTATTTTCTCAGCTGAGGCCAGCCCTTCCCTTTCCGCCCATTGCAGAATGCCATCAGGAGAATCAGGTGCAGCATCAAGGTTGTGGATTTCCTATCAGCTTAACCCTTCCTGTGCTGGAGAGGACAAGCCAGCTTATAACATTAACCAGGGAAAAAAGACAACCCAAAAAATTGACACCTTACAGCCTTGGACATATGTGGAGATTTCCGATTGGCTGTCAGTGATGTCGGGCAGGTTTACAGAAATTTTCAGATCCGTTGTCCAAGTCTGCATTTAATTTCAGGACACAGTAGCCTGCTCAGGGGACAAGAATTGGGGTTGATGGGATGTGTGTGTGTGGTAGCTTCTATTCCTGACCACAGCAAGTCCTAGGCAGGTTTCTACCCCATGCTGTGTTTTCCCCATCTGTAAAATGATACTAGGCCTGTACAAAGTACCAGCAATGAAATTCAAGCCCCTTGAAATGAGATGTTGCCACATTTTCGTTTATTTCATTCAGTTTTACCAAAAACTTGCAAAGTTCCAGGATTTTAAAAGTTCAAAAATCCAGAACCACCCCCAACCACACACACTAGTTGAACCTTCCTTTCTAATGAATTACCAGGATGTTTCCCTGCTGTACTGAGACTCTTGATTAGCAAAAGATATTTGGTGTCACCCCGCAGTTGAGTTCACTGCGGTTCTGCTTTCAGGACTGAGGGTGTGAAAACAATGCTCTTGGAGGAAGACGACCCTGGCATTTGTAAGATTTCTAATTGCAAAATTCATTACAGCAAAGTTTGATTTTCACATCAGACTATATGAAACTGGTCTCACTTGTTTCCAGCAGAAGCCTTCCTTATTTGAGACAAATGTTATGAAAAGCAAAATGTTGGGGCCACACTGACTCGGAACTAAACTGCAAATACAGGGGAGTGGGAGGGTTGGGTTGGTGAACCTTCTTAAATACACTTATTTTCACACAGTCCTGGGCAATCCTTTCCTAGTGCCTAGAGGGAAGGATGAGGTTTAAATGAAAAGCACTTTGAGCTCCTTGGCTACAGAAGGGCGAAAGGATTAGAGTACTAAAGCCAATGCAGTCACTTTGGCCTCATGTGGTTATCCACCAGTCCCAGGTGGTGTGGATGAGCTCTGCTCAGACTTTTTGCAAGCGTGAGGGGGTAGTGCATGGAGTGGTTTGTTCATGCCGTGTTCCAGCATGACTAGGCTTGCGTCATCTACTGCATCTGAACAACAGAGTCAAAGGGCCTTGACGCTAACAGCGTGCTCACTCTGGAGAGTAGCATTTCCAGGTTACAGTGAGGTCTGGAAACTGGGCACGGTTTCCACACCACAATGTATGCAGGACAGCCCTCTGAGTGACATGTTGCCTGCCCTGCAATAGCCTATGGAGTGTGGAACAAAACAGATATCCATTGCCAGCAGAATAGTAAAGTGCACGGGTCTGCTTGTGGCTTTCCCCCATCCCAAGTAGTCACTCTATTGATGTGAGGAGGCTGGCAGTGTGGAATGGTATCACTCCAGATACCCAGACTGAGGTGCTGGGGAGGGAACCCAGCCACGGGAGTCACAGCTGTTCCTTTTTACCCAGGATGGTTCTTTCTGAAGCTTATTTGAACTTAGTGCTCTAGCAAAAGGCACCCCACTTACATCAGAAAACTTTGTCCTAACTAGAGCTAAGCCTGAACCGGAACCCTAGATCTAAACACCTCCACACCTGCGGCTCTGTCACATCTCTAGTTACAACCTCCTCTGATCCAGCAGATGCAAAGTAAGGAGCAGATTACGGCTCAGGGATCTGGAGCCAGAGGAGCGTGAACTCAGCACTGAGCAGAAGCCAAGTGGCTGATTGCCGCTGGCCACTGCTGGGGTGCTATGATCCAGGCTTCAGGAGTGTGAGGAAACCTGGTGGGGCACTGGAAGGTGGAGTCCCTCCATGGAGGTGCAAGTCTAGCGGGAAGCAGGGGCAGCCTCATGGGTGGGCAATGCAGGCAACAGCTCAGAGCACTGTGGCCAGGGGCACCATGGTCGAGAGCAGTGTTTCTCAATCTGGGGATCCCAACCCAACCCAAAAGGGGTCACAAGGCTATCGTAGGGGAGTGGTCGGGAGAACAGCAGCTGAAGGCAGAGCTGCCGCCAGCAGCAGCAGCACAGAAGTAAGGGTGCCATGATATTACAAAGACAGGGCACCAAAATACAAGCTCACCCAGGGCACCGTTTCCCCTAAAGCCAGGCCTGGCAGGAAGTCTTGTTTACAGAATGAGCTACTGAAGTTATTGGAGATCCTGATGTCTGGGTGACTGGGGGCTCCTTGTTGCCTGCAGTTCCATTCACAGTGCCTGCCTTATTACCGTCATCTTCCCCTGGAATTGCTGCACTCCAGGCTGATGTTCTACGGATAGAGTGGTGGGGGAAAGGAGCAGATGCAGCAATGGAAACCCACCCAAAAGGGCTTCCATTGCTCTTCTCTGGTTTGCACTGAGCTATAAAAAGCGGCTGCCTTTTAGTCCAGTTAGAATTGCAGCGGCTTAGTTTCCAGAGGAAGGAATGGCTACAATGTGGGGGAGAGCTCTCCACTTGCCTCGGAAACCAACAGCTGGGCTGATACGATATTTCTCACCCCCTCACCCTCTCCACATGCCCTTCTGCTGGGCTGCATTTTAGTAGAGGCTGGGATTCCTGCAGCAGAATTTTAGGCAGCAGATCAAGTATGATCCAGGGTCCCTCCCACCAAGCCCAGTGCTTCCTCGTTCCTGTGGTGAGATGAAGTCAACTTTAGTCCTGGTGCATCTCCATTGGCGTCAGTGGATTTACACCTGGAGGAATTTGGCCTGAGAGCTGGAATTTTAGAGAAGCCAAAGAGAGTCAGGAAAGAGCAAGTAATGGCAAGAAGCAGGGTCCATGAGGGCTGTATCCATAGCTATCTAACACAGTGCTCAGATTAGTTGCTTGAGCTGGCCTGTCTCTTGTTAAACTAAATGGCCCCCTCCCCACACCACTCACGGCTTGTTGCTAAAGGCTCAAAAATCGGAACTTGTCAATAAGGGAGATCAGTGCAAACGCAAGCGCGCACATGCAGAGCATTATTACACAAATCACAAGAGTTTTCAAGTTCCACCGCTCAGGAGCTTACAGGAGGGAGCAGGAAAGCTGGACCCTTCCCTGGGGACAAGAGTTTTTGCACACTCTCACTTGCGAAGCATTCGGCTCCCCTGGAGAATGAAATGCAGTAGGGCTAAGGGCCAGAGAAGCACTATGCAGGGATAAGGGGCAGAGCATGCGTGGTGTGGAAGTAGCACTGGCTGTGGCTAGAGGGCAGAACATAGGCAATGCAGGGGGGACATGACTTTTCTATCCAGTGTGAAGGACCCAGCCCTGCAGTTAGGAAAGGGGAGCCCCAGGACTCATCTGAAGTTTCTCTCCAGTCACTGATGCTCCTTCCAGAAACCACACAAAGCATAGAGGGCTCCCAGAGCCTGCAGATGATAAACAGAAGGGCAGCAGGACGTTTAGATTAGCACAGAGCAGCCCGGGTGCCAATGGCAATTTATTGTAAACATGACAGGAGAGAGTGCTATTGCTGCTGAAGTTACCATAGAAGGCACCTAGGAGAGAGACGCAGCAAAGCAGAGCTCAGCACAGGCAGCCCTCAGCCCTTACTTGAAGAGTCACAGCTGGTCTACACTGAAGAGTTATATCGGCACAGCTATGTCTCTCAGTTAAACAGCCCTTAGCACAAGCCCCATGATGAGTCTGAGTCAGATGGCCCAGGCCAGCCCTGGGTGCCTAACTGCATTTCACAGACATATTCAGCCATATTTTTAAGAGGCCACTGATTTCGAGTGCCCATTCTGAGAATCAGGCCTCAGGTGTCTCAAGTTGCACACCCAGGATCAGTGGCCTCTTTTGGAGGCTTTGTGCATCAGCCCTTTAATTCCTTCAGCCCGTTAGTTTGTTAATCTGCTGATCACAGGAGTGCAAATATTAACATCCAGCACAGGGGATACATTGGACTCCACTGAAATCATCTGAAATGAGGATGGGGGAAATTAACCTATTTTTTTTTTAATTCTATCTATGGTTTCACAAACCCAAATAAAATGGCCACATACAAGAGGTTACAAGCACAGTACTGTGTCAGCTGCATACACCTCAACCCCTTCCTTTCCTATGAGGATAGGATTAGCCCCATTGCACAGGTGGGGAAACTGAGGCACGAGCAGCAACATGACTCTTCCCCCAATTTCCAGAGGAAGTTAGGATACAGAAAGCTCTGCCACTGATTTCCAGTTCCCTTATTTTGACTCCCTAGACAGACATGTGGTCCAACTGGCCAAGGAATGACCTCTGAGCACCAGTCTCAGTACTGTCCTGATCACCACACACCTGGCAAGACTCCCTCACCTGAGAGAGCACCCTTGACCCAGCTGTGAGAAGTGGTCCCAGCCCCTTTGCTGGCTAGGGCTGGTCCCTATGCCAGCTGGCTGTGTGGCAGATAACTAACACAGGTCACCCTAATGAAGGAGAGGGCTATCGGTCTTCCCCTCAAGCCCCATCCTTCACGGTGGATAGGCAGTCAGCTCTGAACACTGAGCAACCTTGCAATGAAAAAATAATAAATCCCCCCACACATTTCCACTGAGGAAACACCACCCATCCTCTTACATAAAGGGAAGGGAAACACTTGACCCTCAGAAGATTTGTCTGCTGCTAATGCAGGGATGACAAACCCGCTCAGAGCATTCCCACTTTTCACAGCAGAAGTGACCCCTTTGGGTGGCTCATTCTTCTAGTCTCTCCTTCATCCCATTGACCACGTACCAATGCTCTATAAAACACTAACAGTGCTTACACTGGAGTCATCTCTCCTTTCCAGTCCAGGGATGCTCCTCCCAGATCTGAAAGTTGGGATCTTCGTTACAAGTTGCTGGGTCAAGCAGGTTTATTTATAACTACAAATCAAAGCCGTGTAGCTAAGTGAGATTGGCTCCATAGACAGATGCAAGAATGCGTATACATAGAGGTGGTATGTATAGCACTTCCAGACAGGAGCAATAACACTCCTGTCTGAGAGCTACCCGCACCCCTGCTCTGTCCTGGGCTAGGAAGCACCTTCTACAGATGGTCTTGGGTGGCACTTCTCTCCTGGGCTGATACACTCAATGCAGGAACACAAACCTATATTACACTTTAATGTAATTGTTTTCCTTATTCATCCCTTCAGTTTTTTTTTTTAAACTAGGCTACTTTCCATCATGAATTTCTCTCATGGACCCTAAAGTCCAACTTTTGTTTCTAGTCAAGGTTGCTCTCAGCTTCTCCAGCACTAGAATGATCTTGTGATATTTGTATTGCAGACACTAAGAGGGGTTATTAAAGGTGCTGGATCCTTAGTTTACAAAACACTTCAAGGAAACATCCCTATTGATCTCAGGTTTTGTTCAAGATTTGGCCCAGGCTCGGTATGTATCTTGAAGTCCTGCTCAGGCAAGAAATTCCCATTGACTGCAATGAAGGTTTTGTTTGAGTAATGCCTGATTTAAACCAATGTAAAGAACCTCAGGATTTGGACCCGTTAATTTGGGGCCCAACAGCCTCCCTTTAAACGAAACCCAATAATCTTCTCCCACCCAGCAGTGGAGCTGGTTTACAATCCACCCTGCAGGGAGAACGTAGGGCCCAGGCCTCCAACAAGGAATGTAGCTCCTGGCCCATGAGCAGCCCCACTGACCGCAGCGGGACCACCCCCGCCCCATCAGCAGACCCCGCAGCGGCTGGGCAGCACTTGGCGAGATAGAACAACGCGGAAGGATCCAGCGCTGGGCTTAGCGAGGGGGCAGCAGCACAAAGCACATGTGGAAGAGCCCAAGGCCATTCCGTGCACAGGTGCCAGGCAGCGCCGCCTGGCCGCAAGGACACTGCTAGGGGTTCCCAGCCATTCCCAGGGCCCTAGGAAGCGCCTTAGCAACGAGAGACAAAGACAACGGGTCTGCTGCGGTGCCAAGCGCATCACCCCCTGGAGTGACAGCCCCCCCCCCCAGCTCTCTGGCTGCAGCCCCTGCTGCCAGCCCAGGCGCCGCTTGCTGCTGCCCCCAACACGCACTGGGTCCCCTGGGACGGGACCCGGCCTCTCAGAGGACCCTGGCGAGTTCCCCCAGCCCAGGCTCCCGCACACAATGGGCTGCCCCCCCCCCAGCCGGCTCTCCGCGGAGAGCAGCGGTGGGTGTGGCAAGGCCCTTTCGGACCAGGGGGTGGGAGGGGATCGGGCCCTGTTCTGGGTAGTTAAACCCTGGGCTGCCCTCGCTCAATCCCGGGGGTTCTTCCCGGGCTGGTGCAGGCACCTCCCAGCCCCTGGGCAGCAGGAGCGGTGCCGGGCGCACGCCGCGCTCAAAGCGAGGAGCGGGCAGCGGCGCCCAGCGCTGCGATCCCGCCGGCGGCCGGGCATTAGGGACCGGGTCCGTCCCCGCTGCCCCCAGGAGACCCCGCCGCAGCCCCCCGGCCCGGGCTAACCCGCCCAGCCCGTGCGGGGAAGCGCGACCCCAGAGCCAGGGCTGCCCGGGCACAGCCCCGAACGAGCCGCGCTTACCGCTCAGCCTGTCCATGCTGCCGGCGGGTGGACGGGCGCGAGGCAGCGGTGAGGGGCGCAGGGTCCCGGCCTGCAGCGCCCGGTGTCCGGCTAGAGGATGCGCCTGGCTCGCCTGGTACAGAGACGTCAACCTTTAAACCAGCTGCCCCGCCCGCCCTGCGCTTCCCCGGCTGGGTGCGGGGTCTTAGCGCCCGCCCAGCCCAGGCGCCGCCGCACCAGCGGCACGGCCCTGCGCTAGGCTCAGCTGGGAGGACACCTCTGCCGCCTCCTGCCCCGCCTCTCCCCCCAGCCGGCCCCTGCCCCCCACATCTCCCCAGCCAGCCCCCACCCCGCCCACCTCTCCGGACCCCAGTCAGCCTCTCGCCTTGCCCACTGCTCCTGCCCCCCACATTCTCCCCAGCGAGCCCCCACTCCAGCCCCCTCTCCTGCCCTCCACATCCAGCCCCCCCACTGCTCCTGCCCCCACATTTCCCCAGCCAGCCCCTCATCCTGCTCATCTCTCTTGACTCCCCCTCCCCCAGCCAGCCCCACACCCTCCCACGCTTCTGCCTCCCAAGGTCCACCCCACAGCCACACCTTACACCCACATACCTCTTTCTCCCCTACAGCTAGCGCCTCACTCCACCCACACACTCCCCTCACCCCAGCCACCCAGCTCTCCTGTTCCCCCTTGCCTCGGAGCCAGCACCACCTCACCCAGCCCAATCTCTCAGCCTCTCACCAGAGATCCCTAGGCACTGTGCTGCAGCACCCTGTTCCTCCATTCGCCATACACAGACCAGCTTTTCTCCCCCTCCCCAATACCTGTCCACCAGCAAAGCTCAAATGTGGTGGGGCACTGAGCAAGCCAAGAGGAACAGAGCAAACCGCAGCTCAGGCAGAGCTGAACAACAGGGATACTTTTAACAAAAAACACACAACTCTTCTCTTGTTTCCGGAGTCAGCACTTTTACTGTACGTAGCCTGCCTGAGGATCCTGGAGAGAGCACGAGTCTGTGTGGGGTGGAGGAAAGCTGAGTCTAAAATGAGGGGCGGTGATCAGGATGTTCTCCCCCTGCCCTTACACTAACCCCCCCAATACACCCCCTTACCCATTTCCATAATGACAGGAGCCAGGCTTTCCTAGCCTGAGAAATAGGCCAGCTTTCAGCTCCTAGGTGAAACCCTAATCACTCTCCTTCCCCTCTGCTGTGCTTCTGTAATTCGCAAGCTGCTTTTCCTTTCAGGGTTCTGGGGTGTTGCCCTTGTACTTGGGATCTTGCATCACAGCTGGGATGACAGGTGACACCTCACATGGCAGGGAGCAAGCATCTGGAGTAGAAGAATTCCCATAAGTACACAGTCTGTGTGGGAGTGAAGCCTGAGGGGTTCACCCTGATTTGGGCTGGGAATTTGTCACCTGCTTATCTTCTGCTGGCTTTACAGGAGGGATCAGGGCAGGGTATGTTGTTGATAATCACTGGGACTGAACAGACACACCTGGCAGTGCTCCCCTCATGCTTTTGTGAGGTTCAGGGGTGCAAGGGGTAGAGGTCACTTCAGCCCCCAGCCAGTAACACTGACACTGCTGGGCTCCTACCTGCACAGACAAAGGGGCTGGCATGTTTTGAGTCCACCACACCCAGGTGTGTGTTTGGGGAAAGATGGATTTGCACTGCTGTCTACCCAGAATACATAAACATGGACAGTGTCAGTGGAAACTCCCCCCTCCCCTTCCAACATTGCCTTCCCTATGTTTCAAAGTGATTCTGGAAATACTATCTCTATCCAGAGAAGTTCAGACTCTCAGGTCTGCTGATACCTCAGCCTCTTTGCTGAGATTGCAAACATGGGGGGCAGTTAGTGTTTCTCTTGGCAGTCATTTTCATGATGTGCACATTTGTCTGCAGAGAACTCCCAGACTCACGTCACAGGACCTTTCAGACCCTTGTGACTTTTTAGGCACTACTACTCCAGGACCAGAGCTGAATGAGTTGATGCAGAGACAAATAGCTCTATAGCCCATTAGCGCCCCCAGGAGCCAGCTGCCTTCCCAGACATGCTCCCTCCCCTGTGCTCCCTCCCTAACCCCATCTGGGAACCCAGATTGCTTTCTTTTCTCAGAGCACATTGGGTTTGCTGCAGCTAAACTGCAAATAGATCTTTTCCTCCAATTCAAATTCTGGTTAGTGGTGGAGGGCACAGTCAGGCCACAGCCTTCAAAGCAACTATAGAAACGGCCAGCTGGGCCCAGACGATCTTGTGGTTGTGGCCTGCAAAGCACTTAAATTAGCAGGTTAGAACCAGCCACGACAATGGTCTTCATGGAAAGGTTTTAATGCCCCCACCTCACCCTTCTCCTTGTGGTGGCTGAGCTCCTACGGGAGCAGAGCATAAGGCAAACACTACTTGCTGCAGGGATTGGCTCCTTAGAATTCAGTAGGCTGCCTCACTGGAGAAAAGATCTGGGGGGATGGGAATATAGCCTGTACTACAGACATGGTGGACACAAAGGTGACAAGGAGACAGCCCTGTCTGCTGCCCCCTTAAGGTATATCCGGGAACAGCACATGTCCGCTAATAGCATATTCCGCCAGCCAAGGAAATTGCTCCCAATGTGTTTGGTAAATCTTCCCGAAGCCCTGAGCAGCCCTGCCAGACCTTTTGCACCTTCCTTGTTTTCTGAGAGCAACTGCCTCCATTTGTCCTTTGTACTTTCATTGTGTTTTTCTACCTCATGACCTTTCCTGTCAACCTCTGATGGACCCAACAGGAGTTTTGCCATTGATTTCAGTGTGAGCTGGTCTGGCTCATCAGTATTCACACACAGCTTACTGCTGGGTGAGCCTAAGTGGATGGGGTTAGGTAAGTGAAGGAAGGTGCTTTGCCTCCATCATCTTGGGTCCTTTGGCATGCTGGCCAAAATCTGTCTCTCCCCCACTGAGGCTTCCGTTCCCAATTTACCCTAAAGACGAAGGCCTGTGTGGGAGAATAGGGCCCTTTGTCTCCCCTGCCACGGAGTGAGGAGCAGGAATACCAAGGCCAGAGGGCTCATGTTGCATGCAATACAATGACAATACAGTGGGACAAACTACAAGAGGGTGGCAGGGTGCTTGGCTTCAGTTCTTCCCTTTTGCCCATCCTCCTGAAGGGTCACATGGGGCACTCCACAGGGCAGCTGCCCCAGGGCACACCACATAGGTACAATATTAATAAATGGTAACATCCAACCCCAGCACCTAACAGATGGCAGCCCTGCATCTTTCCTAAGAGATCCTGCACTTCAACTGAGTCTGAAACAAAACTAAACAATTAGCTGCAAACTTCTTCCATTTTGACAGGTTCCTGGGGAGGCTGTTTCCCGGCAGGTTTTCCCCTGGAAGATCACAAACTTGGAGGAAAACCCTGCCTCCCCACATAAAAGAGTTTATTACTGTGCCCCCAAAATAAATACGAATACTATCTGCCAGGAGCAATTATATTCTGCCAGCATGTACTAGTGGATTGATCACAGGGCTGGGACCCAGGGGTTTCTAAAACTGGCTCTGCCTGACACACTGCATGACCTTCAATAAGTCACTTGACCACTCCGTGCCTCAGGTTCTCCACCTGCACCACAGAGATAAACACACCTCTCCCACCAGGGGGTTGTGAAGAATATGTAGTTAATACTCATAAAGTGTTTTGAAAAGGAAAAGTACTCTGTGAGTGCTCAGCATCATCATTATTATTTGAAGCTCTGAATCCTCTAGGGATTATCACAGGCGCTGCTGCTGGAGACTGAGGTTTCTCATAGCCCCAAACAGCTGAGCTTGATTTAGGGAGATGCAGTTTTATGTGGGTGAAATCATCATAAATACAATTGGCTGCACTTACTGCTGTGCTAAAGTAGACAGAAGCAATTACCACCACAATATTACACTCATCACTTCATTCCACAGCCCATTCCAAGCTGAGGTAAAAGCTTAAAGACCCATTGCTGCTTGCTGAAGACATATTTTCTTCTTGCTGCTCCAGTCTCATGGTGCCAGCCAGGGGGATGTGCAATGGTGCCATGTACCAGCACAGCAGGGCAGAAGGGCAATGGGCCAGAGTGGGGAGTTCCCCTGTCACATATTAGGAACCTGATGCCAGTTCTTTGTGTATTGAGTTTGGTGGCCTCAGCCTAGAAGGTAACATGAGGCAAATGCAGCACGATCAGCAGCAAGAGGCTGGTTCTCCCTGGGGAGAATTCAGCACTCACCCGATGATGGCCTCGGTGGTGGTGCTCACCTGATGAAGGGGATGAAACCCAGCAGATGACAGAAGCCAGCATGGAAAATTCCCAATACAGGTTTTAAAGATGATCATTGGAGACAGAGCTGGAACAGGCCCATTAGGCCATGGAGTCCTTTCCCTTTGCAAGAGCAGAACATTATCCTCACTCCCATGCCAGAGAACATAACAACTGATACGACACTGGAGTGGGAGCTTGCTTTGCTGGGCATGGACTGGAGAGCACAGGGTGGGCACTCCTGGGACCTGCCAGAACATTCATTCAAGAGAGCAAACAGGAAACCAGAGAAACATACAAGACAACAGGCAAATGGATTTCTGTTGAAATAGCATATTTGTAAAAACATCAAACAAGCAACATAGCTCCACAATTTCCCCCAGAGTTATAGAGAGTCCTTGCAAATGTCTTTATTACCTCCCTCCAAGAGGCTGCTCTAGCAATCTGATCTGGGACAGGGGACGTTACTAATCGCTGAGAATCAGGAAAACTCCAGCAGACAAAATAGAAAGGGGAGATGCTGATTCAGTTTCTAACAACAGTCTGACATGCCTCCTTCCCCCTTTCCCTACAGCTCTCACAACCAGCTACTTCCATACCCGCTTACAATCTCATGAGTAGACTCCAAACAGACTCTAAACCAGCTACTGCTACTTCAGGACAATTCCTAACCAGAGAGATAGGGCCTAAGTTACAGAGTTCAAAGTTAGAGCAGCATCCCAACTCCCCCAAAGTCCAGGCCTGGCTGGATCTGGGATTTTGGTTCAAGCCCACTTTGACTCCTTACAGCCACAAAACCCCTCCGCAGAGGTGCTGTTAGGGACATATCCACCCCAGTTCTTGGGCTTTATGCATTACACTATGTAAAGGGCTTGGATCTGTTTTTCTGGTGTAAAATTACTAACAGTGGCTTTGGATGTGGGAAGAGAGGGAGCTCTGATGAGGACAAACCACTGTTCTGTTACTTGCAGGAGGTGAAATTTGCAGGTATGGGTGGAAGGAGCTTGGAGCGGCTGGGACACTGTGATTTGGAAATATGAAGGTTGGGAAACCTGTTTCATAGCACAATCCTGACAAAATGACTCCTGTGATCAATGTCAAATCACTCTGCCATGGCCTGTTATTAAAGAACCACCACCAGTGCCAGGGAAACTAGTGACAAATACTCCACCCAGAGACAGTTCTGCTTCTACTGCCTATATTTCCTTTCCCCTGTGCTTTAATTCCCAGGGACTGTTTTCAGGCAGTGTGGGAACACATCTCTTGGAAGCATCTGTTGCTGCTTATTTACTATTCCTCCCTCTGAAGTCATACTCATCTGTTTGTGACATCACAGATGGCTCTGTGGAGAGAGATGTGATGTCACAAGCAGATAAGTACGTTTGTGGAGGGGAAAGGAATAAGCAACAGAGGAATGTAAGACCCTGATGGGCTGAGATCCTGTTTGCAAATGTCCCCAGTAATTAAACAAAGAACAGGTGAAGGGAGATGCTGGGAAGACAGGGTCTCTCAGCAGGACTGGAGAAGGCCTGGAGAAGGTTTTGCAGTTTGCCATGTCAGGTCGATGGCCCTTTAGATAGGACAGGGGGATGGTAGGCTTATCAGTGAGCCCTCTGGAGCGAGAGGTAGCATGGCACATGTTCCACTCTCTCAGCTCTGGGACCTGGAAGTGTTGCAGATGACACAGATCCAACATATCTTGTAATGATCCCCTATGATTTGCACTGGCAATGCCCTGCAGGGCTCGGCAGCCCCTGAGCTCCCCTGGCAGCTGGGGATGGGAAAGCAGAGGAGGGAGAGAATACAGTTGTGGCGCTGCCAAATTGGGGCTAGGGGCCATGTTATTTCTACCAGATGCCAACACAGACTAGGCCTGTAGGGAGGGAGTCTATGTTAGCAAGGGGTGAGGTGGTCCAGGCCAGCTCCATTCACTTTCCTCTTTCAGGACAAGTCCAGCGGATAGGGCTGACGAAGGGGGAGGGAGACTGCAGCCCCCTCCCCCAAGCCCTGAGAAGAGAGGCAGTTTAAGTATACTGGGAACCCTCTAACTATCCATGGCTAAATCAGATGGCAGGGCCCTGCCCGCTGGGAGTTTCAGGAACCCTGGTGGGAGAGAGGGAATCTCTTCCTCTGGCTCCTGAAGGCGCCTGGCCAGGCTGTGCAGCGTGAGTGGGTGATTCCGGGCCAGGAGCCCAGGGCAAACAGCAGCCCAGGGTGTGAAGGGGCAGGGGAGGGAAAAGGGGCCAATCTTTCAGTGAACATGTGCTGCAGATACCCTCTCCTCCACTGGCCTGGGATTTACAGCCACTGCAGGTGAGGGTGGGGGTCTGAGATGGCCTGAAACTCCGGAAGGTTCAATACACAAACAGTCTCACACCCCGCCCCCAATCGCATTAGAATAAAAAAAGAACATAAAGGAAACAAAGAGCATAAAAATATCTGAGAGACTTCAATTCACTCTACGGAGTTCCAAAGAGAGTGGCCGTGCCTCCTATTGTACAATAGAGAGAGTTATACAGAGCTTCAATATAGAGATCTTTCTATATATATATATATATATATATATTTATAGGTATGTATATATTTATAGCGTATTGCATTTAAAACAGCCGTGCCTGCTTCTTCAGCTCGTTCCTCTTCCACAGGGCCAGGCGGTCGAACTCTGCAATGGTCATGTTGAAGATCTGATAGAACTCGTCCTGTGACAGGTGGCGCTGGGGGGACAGCAGAGAGGGGCATGAGGCGGGGTGTACGGGCCTGTGACAGCATGAGGGAGGGCGGCTGCCGTGGCTCATAGCTGAGAGTGCCTGTGCAGATGCCACTGTGACTCTGGGTGAGCATATGCAAGCGACTGCCTCTGTGTGTTTGTGTGTGTGCGCGCGCACGCCGGTCATTGTGACTATCCAAGTGTTATTGTATGCAGCTCTGTGTATGTACAATTGTAAGTGTGACCAGGTGCAATCGTGACTCTGCATGAGCACATACGAATGCCTGTGAGTGTGTGATTGTGGAGGTGCAGAGCTGAGCGTGTGCGATTGTGGCTGTGTGAGAGCATGATGTGTCTGAGTGGGATTGTGTGTGAGTATCTGTGGCCGGGTGTGAGCATGACCGCATGCCAGCGTGTGCATAAGTGACCCCCTTCCTTGGCCTGCGGTTGGGGCACAGATTTGCACTGCCAGTGCCGAACCCTGAACACCACATGGTGACCTCTCACTCCGACCCAGCACTGGGGAATTTTGTTGGCTTCAGGCAGCCAGTCCCCACAATGGGTCAGTGACCTTCTAGCCTGAGCTTTTCAGAGGAGGGTGGCTTGGGAAGCATCTGGCAGGGGGGATCCCCTCTGAATTGTCCCAGATCTCAGTGGGGTGGGGAGGAGTGAAAGCTTTGGTGTGATGCTGTGCTCCACAGGGTGATGTCCATGCAGACAACATTAACCCCTGGCTCCATCTGCAGGGAGCTTAGGTCTGAAACACCTCAGGTCTCCATGCTGGGAGATGACATCTAACAGGCAGGAGCAGGGGCGGCTCTAGGAATCCCGCCGCCCCAAGCAGGGCGGCGCGCCGTGGGGCGCGCTCTGGCAGTCGCCGGTCCCGCGGCTCCGGGGGACCTCCTGCAGACATGCCTGCGAAGGTTCCGGTGGTCCTGCGGCTCCGGTGGAGCAACCGCTGGCATGCCTGTGGGAGGTCCACCTGAGCCGCAGGACCAGCGAACCCTCCGCAGTCATGCCTGCGGGAGGTCCACCGAAGCCGCGGTACCAGTGGACCCTCCGCAGTCATGCCTGCGGGAGGTCCACTGGTCCCGCGGCTCCGGTGGAGCTCCCGCAGGCATGACTGCGGAAGGTCTGCCGGAGCCGGCTGCCGCCCTGCCGGGAAAATGCCGCCTCAAGCGCGCGCTTGGCGCGCTGGGGTCTGGAGCCGGCCCTGGGCAGGAGGGCAGCTACCCTTGTTCCATTCGTACTTCCTCCCCCAGCCCTAGCTGTAACTGAGGGAGGAGGGAGACAGTGTCAGAAGGGAAAGGCTTTGCTTACCTCTAACCGAGTCCTGTCCACATCCTTGGGCAGCTGGTTCCTCCCCCTGGTGGTCACCATGAGCAGCTCATAGGGGTATATCTGCAGAGAGAGACAAAGAAATGCTTTGGGGTTGGTGGGCTCTCTGAACTGTGAGCCAGGGAGCAGTCCAGACCGTACAGCTAGAGGGAACCCACAGCAACAACACAGCGGCTAGTCCTTGGGCCTGTTCTGTTTGGCTCAGTGGTGGTGCTTCCCAGGGGCCACAAATGTGCAGGCCCAACTCCCACAGCAGAATGGAGCTCATGCTGACACTGCAAGGCAGTGGTGCCGCTCTGCTGGAGAGGCTGCCCTGAAGGGTGACACTAACCCAGCTCCACGTCTGCCCATCTCCAGGCAGAAGGCGAAGACTGCTTGGCTTGTCACAGAGGCCAGTGGTTCCCAAACTTTTTACTCAGGCAACCCACCAACCGCATTTTGTCTTTTTTTTGCAACCCACCATTACGTACGTGCACCCTCTGCCCTGGCACCTCAACCCTAACCCCGGCGCAGTGTAGAGGAAAGGCCTTGGGTGCAGGGAACGAGCCTGTCCCGCATTCCCCCTGCAGCGGTGGCTCCTGTCCCATGATGCTGGGACCAGCTCCCTGCTCTGGGTGTTGCAACCTGGCACACAGGGTTGTAGCACCACTCGGGTTCGGTCCAGCTGGTGGTGCTGCAACCCCATGCGCCAGGTTGCAAAACCTGGAATGGGAACCAGGCCCAGCCCTGCGGGACTGGAGCCAACACTGTGGGGCAAGTGCAGAACAGGCTCACAATCCATCTCCCCAACCCCTCCAGGGTCTCTCCTCTGCACCAGGTCGGGAGAAATGTATGTTTGCTTAGGCCTGTGTCCAGTGATGTGTTAACCTGGTTCTGGTGTAGCAACCCAGCTAACACCTTCTTGGGACCCACTGGTGGGTCAGGGCCCACTGTTTGAGAAACATTGGTGTAGGCGATGACCTAGCATCCTACCCAGCATCCCCTCTCCCCATCTAATAGGTTCAGCATCCACAGCTGGGTGGGAGCCGCTGCTGCTGAGCCCAGCACGACAGCCATGGTCACCCACCTCATCAGTTCTTCCCCCAACATGCAACTTGCTGCTGGGCAAAGTGTTTTGAGACATCCAGAACGTAAACCATGCTCAACTGCAGCCCATTCTGTTGGATCTGATAATAGCCGGAGGGACAGGGTGGCTGGATTGAGGGAAAGTGAAGCCAGGGCATGTCTGAGGGAAGGGAAGGTGTCTGAAAAGGCCTCAGTTCAAACATGGGCTCTGGAGACCAGCCCAGGACACAGGAGATGGAGGGACAATCTCCAAGGACCCTGCCATGGTGGCATTCGGACATTAGATGGCATCACTGACTGGATGGCAGCTGTTCCCCACTCCAAGGAGAGTCTTACCTTGTATTCTGTAAGGAGAGAAAGAGAAGGAAAGAGACAAGAAACGGGTCAGTCAGCAGCCTCCGAGCCTTCTCTTTGACATCAGGCGAGAGCCCCGACTCCCCACAGGAGAAACCGCCCCACCTGTGTTCTCCCCTTGTCTGTCCTGCCTCTGGCAGCTGCTCCCAGGGGGCTGGCCTGAGGGTGGGGTTACAGTGTGCAGGCTGCTCTCTCTCACTCCCGCAGCTCCTGGAATCTCACTCATTGTTTCTAAGGCAGCTCAGGGGGAAGGGAGGCACCAGCAACACTGAGGACAGCTCAGCACAGCTCCATGGAGAGCGCTGGTGAAGTCAGGGCCTGATCCTGCAGGGTGCTCAGGGCCCTTCGCCAACATTGACTTCACGGGAGTGGAGGGTGCACAGCTGCCTGCAGCATGGTGGGGCCTATGAGAGACGCTGCCAGGTGCTTTAGGCCAAAAGGTACTTGTTGCTTTTCATAACGTGAGCCTGAGTGATCCCTGCACTGGGGCTGAACTCAGCACTGGGCAGGGAGAAAGGGGGGGCAATGGTGGGTCTCTACCAACTAACCTGACCCTGCTGCTAATGGCCCCTAGGGAGGCAGGAATAGCCAGGGCACAGTACTGTTCAATGAAGGGGATATGAAATGCCCCTCATATGCTTGGGGGGCAGCCCAAAGTCATAGAATATCAGGGTTGGAAGAGACCTCAAGAGGTCATCTAGTCCAACCCCCTGCTCAAAGCAGGGCCAATTCCCAGGCAGATTTTTACCCTAGTTTCCTAAATGGCCCCCACAAGGATTGAACTCACAACCTGGGGTTTAAGCAGATCAATGCTCAAACCACTGAGCTATCCCTCCCCCCGATTATACTGGCTCCCAGCCAGCCAGAGGGAAACTCTCTGTCATGAGAATTCCCTGGACGATGGATCCACCACCACTGCAGCCCCTTAATGCAGAAATGAACTGGGCCCAATATTCATAGGAATAGTTTCATTACAATATTTTTGCATTTCAAAGGAAACAGTACTATGGCTTAGCTTTAACCCTTCCCCTACTGGGTTTGCAACCCCAACACTGCAGGAATTTGCTAGGGAATGAGAACGGGAAAGAAAAACTAACTGGATAGTGACAGAACAAGAAGCAATGGTCTCAAGTTGCAGAATGGGAGGTCTAGATTGGATATTAGGAAACACTATTTCATTAGCAGGGGCGGCTCTAGACATTTTGCCGCCCCAAGCATGGAGGGTCCACTGGTCCCAGGACCAGAGGACCCTCGGTAGGCAAGCCGCCGAAGGCACGCTGCCTGCCGCCCTCCCGGCGCCGGCAGAGCGCCCCCTGCGGCTTGCTGTCCCAGGCACGTGCTTGGAGCGCTGGTGCCTGGAGCCGCCCCTGTTCATTAGGAGGGTGGTGAAGCACTGGAATAGGTTACCTAGGGAGGTGGTAGATTCTCCATCCTTAGAGGTTTTTAGGGCCCGGCATGACAATGCCTTGGCTGGGATGATTTAGTTGGTGTTAGTCCTGCTTTGAGCAGGGGATTGGACTAGATGACCTCCTGAGGTCTCTTCCAACCCTGATATTCTATGATTCTAAAGCAAGAAACTGATCCCGAGCTGGCAGAAATGCAAAAAGCAATAGCAGGAACGGTGACAACTGCATGGATTGTTTTTTCAGGTTTACAGTGTCAGGGGCCATCAGTAACACAGCTTTGAAACACATCATTAGCAATGTGACGGTGTCCCATATCTGCTGCCACAGGGCCAGCTGGGGGCTCTAGGCAAGAGCACAAACAGTGTCTCTTGTGCAGATCTTGCAGGCTGTCGTGTTCGGAGCTCAAAGCTGACTGCTGTGCAGGATCTGGAGGAGAATACCTAGCAAGCTCTCACTCCCATATGAAGGGCCACTCTGAGGCCTCAGCAGGATGGCAGTGTCCCTTTGAAGCACATTGTCATAGGCTCTAGCAGCACATACTGTAGGACTGCTAAGGCTTCCCAGGAACTGTGCCCGGCTTACCTCGCATCCCCCAGTTGACGGCGTTTGTGCTGTCATAGTGGAAGAGTTCAGCACTGGGGGGCTGCAGGAGAAATGAGCACACAGAGGGGTCAGCACGAGGGGGTCTAAATACTCAGCTCTTCTATCACACCTTCCATCTGGGGAGCTCAAAACATTTTACAAATGTTATAATTAATCCACCCCAAGGTAAGTATCATTCCCCTCATTTTACAGATGGGGAAACTGGGGCACAGGGAGGTGAAATGACTTGCCCAAGATCACATAGTGAGTTAGTGGCAGAGTCAGGAATACCACCCAGGTCTCCTGACTCCCAGCCTATGCATCAATCATGGGACCATTTCTAAAGTCCTTGTTGCCCAAAGTTACACAATAAAGACATCACTCTGGAAAGCACACACCTCCCCACACTCTGAAGCAGAGATTCTGTTCCCCTGCATCTGAACTCCAGGAATCTGGAAGAGATTTTACTTTCAGGGTAGGGCACTTGCCACTCCTAGATTCCCAGGACTGGCTGAGACTTTTCTGATCTCTAGTTTCTACTTGGATTCCACACAAAATACACCTGGGAATCTCTGGATGTGTCTTAGCGGAGGGCGCAGCGCCTGGAGGCAGGTGCTATGGCCAGGGTGCCTCTGTTCCAGGAATGCATGTACCTCCAGAAAGAACCCCCCCAATTCTGAGGATCCAGAACCCCAGAGTGAGGATTCTGAACCCAGGCACAAAGAGGTTTCAATAGCCATGAGGATCCTGCCCTAGACCTGTCCCCTCCCCATTCCACAGGAGGTGTATGTGCCCGACCTGTGCAGCCACTCGCCCATGAGAAACATTCTGAAACACCGCCACCTCGGGACAGATCGGGGGTAGCCAGTGACACTCACCCTGTGCAGCCCGTTCCTTCTGTAGGCAGGGAGGGATGCAGATTTCGAAATGAGGGGATCTGGAAAGAGAAAAAACAAACTGCATAATCCCAAGAGCAGGGACTGGTCTCTTGTGCTTGGGAAAACCTCAGCTAGTGAGCTAAAGCCAAGGCATCTGGTCCTCAAACACAGCCCAGGTTTAACTATGAAGAGGAAGGAGGACGCCTGCAGGGTCCAGCTCGGGTGATGAAGCTCCCTTATAGCCACAACATTGGCAGGTGCATCAGAGAAAGGGGAAATGCAGTGCTGCAGCTGGCCCCTCCTGCAGGCGAATGCAGGAGCCCATTGGACACCTTGCCTGTTACACTGGGGGGTGGGTTCCTCTGTACTTTATATTGCTGAGTCTCCCCTTGCAGGCCCCTGTCCCAGTCACCTCCCTTCCAGCTGTGGGCTGGATGCCCCTCGGAGCCCTTGGATTCTGCTCCCAGTTGCTGAGTGGCCTGTCTCCCTGGGGAATGAGAGACCAGGACAGAGACTCAGAGCACGGAGTGCTGAGTCACCTTGGGCCCAAGCAGCAGGCCGGGAGGAGCCTCTCAGGACCTAGAAGACTTTGCAATATGCACTCTGCCACTCCACCTGAGGTGACAGACACTAATGCAAGAGGCCTCCCCTCCCCACTAGGAGCTGCGTACATAGGAATATCATCATGTTCCATGGGGGAAACAGATTCAGAGCGCGTCTACAATCTTAAGTCCACCTATTTTAGGTCAACATAGAGCCACTGCAGTAATTACTTCGGTGGCTGATGCTCACACTACCCTCCTTCTGTCGGTGGTGTGTGCGCTCACCAGGAGCACTTCCACTGACTGAAGAGGGGCAGCGAGCCAGGGTAGCGGGCAGTGAGCCAGGGTCTCAGCTCCACGCAGGTCCCCGCCAGGAGCCCAGTTGCCCCCCCAGGGTTTCTCATCTCCCCACTCCCAGCCAAGAGCAGGGGGAAGCTGCCCGGGGCTTCTCACCTTCCCACTCCCAGCTGGGAGCAGTGGGGAAGCCACCCGGGGCTTCTTGCTTCGGGCGGGGAGATCCACATCCAGAGTCCAGTCAGCTGCCATGCTCCCAGCAGGGAGGGAGGAGCTGGGACCCTGGTGGGCAGCAGGGCTCCCAGCGGGGACCTGTGTGGAGCTGAGAGCCCGGGCTCTGAGCCCACTACACTTCCCCTCTACTATTGATGGAAGTGCTCCTGGTGAGCATGTGCATCACCGACAGAAGCTTGGAGAGGAGGCCTGGTAGCAGGTCCAGCAAAGCCATGAAGTCGACAAGACAGCCAAAAGCCCATGTAAGGAACTCAGTGTCTACACAGACCCTGTGTCACCCTAACTACACCGACATAAGCCCTACGCCTCTCGTGGTGGTGGAGTTATGATGTTGATGTAGTAGGGCACTTACATCAGTTGTCTTACGTTGACCTAACTCTGTAGTGTAGAGCAAGCCTGTGAGAGAAGGGATTTACCCAAGATGACAGCAAATCAGCTGCAAAACAGAGACTGGAACCCCGGAGTCCTGACTTCCACTCCCATGCTCTAATGACCAGACCACACTCCCTCCTAAAGGAAAAGCCACCCTGGCCTCTCTGCCTGCAGTGAAAACCCCCCTCCCTACCCCACTTTCACAAGGCCCGCGGATGGAGGAGCACAGAGTGGAAGGGAGGGGAAAGATATACATACCACTGTCCGCGAGGTAATGTGTCCGGGGAGCTGCAATGAGACACAAAGCAGGAAGTCAGCACAGGCAGAGAGGCATTTACTGTGATAAAAAGCCCTACCAGGCAAGAGGATCTGGGTTTGCAGAGACTGGCATCCCTCCACGGCCAGGGACAACCTCACTTCACAGCATTCTCTGCTTCTCCTAGCACTACCCCACTCACCCTCTCACCGCTTTCATCTCCACAGCATTTACCTTCCCCTTCACAGCACCTTCCAAGTAAGCATCTCAAAGTGCTTTATGAATATTGGTGAGCTGAGGCTTCCTGCCTGTTGTGGTAACTGGGCCTGCAGATTTACCGTGACTGTGAGCTCAGCTGTAACAAGCGAGTGGAAGTTTATAAAAGGTCACAATGACCCGTAACAACAGCTCTTGAGGGGAACAGGTATGCCAGGGAGACAGAAAGACTGAACGAGTCCACACACAAAGGCCTATTGATCTAACTCAGGGGCTGGGTTAAGCTCATGCTCGATAAACAAGAAAAGTGTGGAACCAGAAATCAGTGAACCAAAATTGGTGTGTCAGAAACTAGGCCTAATTGATGGATAAAATGAAGGGATGGGCTATTCCACCCATCACTCCCTTTTGGGGTCCTTAATGAAAGAGACATTGGGGAAAAAATTAACTGCTGGAGAGAGATGCACCATCATAGCTGCCAACCCACCATATCCTGGGATCCTGGACCTTCTTTGTCCTAATTCTGAGAGATGTCTTGATCAGACTGGGCCAGAGAAAGGGACCCAAATGACACCGCAACTTCCATCAGTTCCAGCTAAATCCCAAATACCACCTGGGATGTGAGACTTTCTCTCTCTCTCCCCCTGGCATATGTCCTCTTCCTTGCCCACCTTATTTCTTCTCTTTCCTAACCCTCTACTTTTTAGCTGGCCAAGACTATGTATTTTGCAACAATGCTGTAAGCCTGTGACCAGAAAGAGGCAGCTAAAAGCAGTGCCCTAAACAGTGCAATGCGAGTTTGCCAGGTCTTGGATTGGTTGATAAGACCATGTGATGTCTCCAGCTGAGAGGTTGCAAGTGAAAGTCAGCACCAGAAACAGAAGCTGCATTTTCCATCTTTACTATTCTTTTCTCTGCCCTTTTTGTGTTTGTCTTGTTCTGTCTTCTCAGGAAATGGGACTGGACTTTAATGGCAGCTCCAGCCCATCTCAACTAACTTCTTCTCTTTTACCTAAAAAGGAGTTATTACCATCTCTCATAACACCTAAGAGGCTGTCTAACAAAGGGGTTTTTTTGAAAGGGAATGAGGGATGTTGCTAAAATGGAAGCCTAATTTAATACTTGACATTTCAAAAGCTTTATCTAGTTTTCCATCTTTTTCTGTATCTTTAATAACAGGTTACTAAGGATTTTTAACATGGTGTTTGCCATGGTACTAAACAGGCTGACTGAAGTCTCTATATACCAAACACCAAACCTTGTTTAACACTGTTTAATGTTGGACAGAGACTGGGTCATGTTAACACCTTTGACTCTCTGTGCCCTTTATTCCATTTAAATTAATGCAACCCCCCCACCACCCCCGGAAGGATTAGCCCACATTTTACAGATGTGGAAACTGAGGCACAGAGCGAGAAAGGGTCACACAGTAAGTTAGTGGCAGAGTGGGGACTAGAACCCAGAGCTTCTGATGCCTAGATCCCTACTCTAACCACTAGACATGCTCCCTCTCTACAAAGGCCTGAGAGCAGGGATTCAGGTGGGCCCATCCTCCATGTCACTATTAGCAGCTCCTGCAGCATCTTGCAGGCTTGGCCACTGGGGCTGAGGGAGGTGGCTCTGCCCATCTGCAGAGAGGAGACCACATCTAAAGCTTTGAGGAGACTGCAGCCTTGGGCAGCTCAGAGCTCCTTTTAAGGCCACAGTTACTCTGGCCATATGGAGAACTGCTAACCTGTTTGTTCACAGTGGCAGCAGGTTCTGCCTCTGCTGCTCCCTCCCCCCGAGAGTTGATGCTATTATGGGACCTCAGTCAGAGCGGCAGGGCTTGCGCATGGGTTGGCTCCTCCCCCTACCCTGTGCCTTATATCCCCTGGCGGACTTGACTCCAGGCAGCCCTGAAATATCCCTGTTTTCAGAGACTGGCACTTCTGAGACCCCATAGCAGGCAGGGGCATCAGAACCAGAGCAGCCAGCAAAGTCCTTCATAGGAACTCAGTCCAACCGAGGCCATCCTCAACTAGAGGATGAGCTGGAAAGTTGTCTATGGTGCCATCTAGTGACCAGCTTGTGCAATTGCATGCATGTAATTCCTTTGTAGATCTGAATTCCCCAGTCCACAGAAAATGAAGGTGGGACTGACTGTGTGGCAGCCCTAGGGACATGCAACCCTAACTCACAATGACGAGGGGTTCCCAGAGAAACTCAGACAAGCCCAATGATCTCAGGAGATGTATTTGTCTTTGTGTTTGTCATGGGCATTTCTTTGCCTCATGGATATAGCTATGGGACCAAACTACACAAGCTCAGGTCTCCTCAAGGCTTCTCCACCATAGGCACTCAAACACCCTAACAGATGATCTGATGTTATTCTGGCTCCCTGAGGCATTCAAAAAACCAAACACAAGCACCAAACACCTGAAGCACAGACCCAAACACTGAGCCCTGAATGCCGCCTAGAGGCACATGTGTAAAGGACAGATGGTTCCCTGATGCAGCCATCAGGGGAACGAATTGTCCAAGACTAATTTCTTGGGGCAAACTGTGTCCCTTACAAACATCCAACCCCTCCAGCTGTGTTGAAAGGCACTGGTTCAGGTGTCCTTCCTCCCCCACCATGCCAACACCTCATGCCAGGTCGTGCCCTCGTAATGGAAGTAGAAGTGAGAACACAGTATGAGGCGGGAAGAAGAGATGGCAAAGCCAATGGATGATTTTTGTGATGTGGCCACATAGTCTGAGATCCACCAGCTCATTCCCCCCACACAGAACAGCCCCCTGCTGGGAGAGATTGCTGGCCAGCCCCGTGGATCCTTTTACGCTCACATGGCTGGATCTAATCCAGCCTGTGTAGATCTGGGCATCGGGGGTGAAAGACTGTTTATCTCATTCACAACCAAAATGTCAGCCAGCTCCCAACCAAATAGAAACCACAAGCTCTTCATCTTGTGTGAGCCAAGAAGCCTGCCCACTGCTGCTACAGTGCGCTTGGCATTCCTTACAGCCGTTCAGTGAGCTCTCGTAGCCAGCTGTGTGCAGGGCCTCTCTGCTGCCGGCTGAGCTGCGGGGCGGCGTCCAGGGGTCAGCGTAAGAATTGGATCGTGCCTTCATCTCTTCCTTCAGAATCAACCTGCCGATGCCGCTCTGGATCTAGGCACCATGAGGGGAAATGGAAAGGAATACACTTCAGACACAGGTGGGACGTTCTCTGCCAACCAGCAGCGGCAGCACCACTCCACCACAGTGTCAGCACACAATGCCGCTAACGCTGGACTTTCCTGGGGTAAGGCCAGCTCTCCTTATGGTTCTCACATCCAACCCAGCACCCAGCCAGCAAAGAGGGCTTGGTGCCTCTTGGTGAGCACAATGGCTCCTTCCTCTCCCCAAGCAACATCTGCCCCATAAGGCAGCTCCACGCTCCCCCTGGTCACATTTCATAGCAGAGGGTTCTTGGCCAAAGTCAGAGGTCTGCGGGTGCCTGCACAAGGGAGGGGAAAGTCCATGAAGGGAAGGAAGGCTCCAAAGAACAAGTGGGCCTGAGTGGCCTAGTGCATCGGCTTCCCCTGGGAAGGCCAGACAGAGCCTGGAATGGAGGGGCCCACAGCATGTGGATGGCGCAAGACCCACTCCTGGGGCAGAAGCATCTGGAAAAGGCACATGCCACAGATTTACTCCAGCTGTGATCTCCGAACAAGGAGACTGTGCCAAGGCAGTCTTTCCTGGCTCTCTGCCATGATCCCTGCCAGGGCATGTGGCCTCCAAACTTGCTGCCAGCTCTCTTCTCATCTCCTCTGTTGCAATTCTCTCTCAGGGGAGGAGTTGAGAGGAGATGCCAGTGGGTAGGTGGGGAAAGGATGGAAACAGCCGCTTACCTTGTGCATCCCCCGGTCAAATCCGTCCTCTTCTCCCCCTGATGAGAATCTGCGGGCTCGTGGTACTGCAAGGAGACAGGGGAGACCCAGTCAAATGCACAACATGGACAAATACAAACAGCAGGCAGACACCCAGGCAGGATAGCTAGCGATGGGCCCCAGGGTGAATGTGCACGGCAAATCACCCAAAGGCTGAGGGGACTTCAGGTGACGGTCCAGGGCTCTAGATATGTCATCATCTTCCATCAGTGCCTACCCTCAATTTAACTTACATGCCCTCAGCACTGGGCCTTCCCTGGGGAATAAGGGCTCAAAGCCAACACCTCCCAGAAAATGACACATGTGGAGGTTGTTATTGGGTTCCCCGTGGCCTTGGCTGCACCCAGGGCAGGTCTGGCTCCCTGCGTTACCTTTGGGCGAACCTTGGAAAGGCCAGTACTCGGACTCGGAGTGGTAGTACGGGTCCGGGGAATAGGCTGGGCTGTATTTGGAGGACTGTGCAATGTCTTCGCTGGTTTTGCTTTTCGTAGCTGCAGGTGGATTGTCTGCAAAAGCAAAAGAGCACAAGATTTAGGAAGGAAACCCAAGCTCTGGAGGAGATGCTGTCAGTGTGACCATGGCTGTCCCACACAGACAACCAAGTGCCTCCCAGCTCCAGTAAGCAGAACCCTCCCAGCAGACTTTGGTTTGGAGATAACAGTTATGGCGGTGCTTCTCCCCAAAGCCTGAGGGGCCAGGTATGTCCCCCAAGCAAAGGGCAACCACGGAGGTAGCAAGCTGGCTGAGGCTGATGGGTCACCCACCAGACCTGGAGATCCAGCTGGGGGCGTGGCACATCCCCCTGCTCCACTCTCCCCAGTGGCTTGAGGTCTCCTGTCCTGATTGGTAATAGTCCATGATCAAAGTGCTGGACAAACGTTAACTGATCACATCTCGCACTGCCGGGAGGTCGGTAGCATCGCCCCCATTCTACAGATGGTGAAGTGGGGGCACAGAGAGAGGAAGTTAAGGTCACACAGCAGGGCAGTGGTAGAACTGGGAACAGAACCCTGTAGCTCCTAGCACCCAGCCCCACGCTCAGTTGCAAACAGCTGCTCTGTACAAAATGGGCTGAATAGGTTGCCAAGCACTCTGATTGTAAGGGCTCTGTCCCGTGCACTCCACTCCAGCCTTGCATCTTGCTCCGAGTCCAAGGCGCTGAGGTGCAAATGCCATGACATCATGATGCAGAGCCTTTGGCTGCCAGGCTGAGTTACAAGGTAGCCGCCAGGATGGTGCTGATCCAGAGCCCACTATAATGTTGGCTGGTCCTAATTTCTTGCTCTTCCTCTTTAACCAACAATTTTCCTACTGCATCAGCCAAGGAAGCAGGAAAACACAAGGGCTACTGAGATTAGCTGCTCCTCCCTCCCTAGGTAACCTCGCTCAGGAATGCAACAATGTCATCACCAGAAAAGGGCAGTAAAAGTGCCATGGGGACCTGGGAGCCTGAGCAGAGATCCAGAGGCAAGGAGCACAGCCCCGGGACAGGGCAAAGGGAAGGAGTGCGCTTCCCAGAGGGCATGTTTGAAGGGATGGGGGGAGGTGACTTTGGCAAGTACCAGGCTGAGGAGGGGATGTGATGGGTTGTGTGTGTGTGGGAGGGGAGCCCCATGCACAATGTCATTGGCTCTAGTTAGAGCCATGAATACAGGCCCATGGCTCCTGTGCTGAAGAGCTATGGCCCACAGCAGCAGTGGAATGGGGTCTCCTCCCTGCACAAAAGGACTCTAGGTTGGCTTCAGGCCATACGGCAAACGTTGGAGGCTCCTGCTCCACCGTTAAGAAAACAAAATGGCAGCCTCTTCAGAGCTAGTCTCTTCCTCAGCAAGCATGCAAGGGGCAGAGGGCACCCCTGCAGGATTGCTGCCATCTTGGCTATGGTGAGCTGAGAGAGACGGTGCCAAACTCAACCTCAAGGCCTGGCTAGCTAAGAGTGCTCAGAGCTCCCCAGTAACATGCCAGGGGTCAGTCAGGAGAACACAGCAAAGGCAACTACTTACAGCGCAGAGGGGTGCAGCCAGCCAGCAGGGGGCGTTAGGGGTGTTAGGCAGACAGGACAGAAGAGACGCACGGAGGGAAAAAGGAGAGTCAGAGTTACGGTTTCACAGGGAAAGCTGCTACACAAAGCAAGTTGGTGAGCACACAACAAGCCCTCCTCAGCAAGGGCCTGGCTGGTGCCAGGCGCCCTTGTGCCACCTCCCCAGACATCCCCCACTCCCACAGCCCCAGCCCTCTCTACAGGTTACCGACACTCCCTTTCAATCTGTAATGTCCGCCTGGGACGGTCAGAGGTTTTCAGGACGTTGGGATTCCCTTTTTAGTTTTTTCCAGGTAATTTATATTATGGCTAGTGTTAAAAAAAAACCACGTACTGCTCACTCCTCTTTCCTCACAGTTCTGCCAGAGCACCCTGACCCACAGGACCCCTGCTATTCCCGTCCTACCCTGTGCTCTGCTATTAATGCCCTTCAGGCTCTTGACCTGCAGCACCCTCTCATCCCCAGCCATTCCAGTCCCGCTCCCCCTGTACTCTGATGCCATCCCTCAGTCCTGACCTACAGCACCTGCTTTCCCATCTTTGGCAACTGCTGAGCACCGGAGACAAATATCTAACCTGGTGTTATATCTGAGGAGGGGGTTGAACCCCAAGTGACCGGTAAGCAGATAGATCTCCTGTGCTACTCAACTTCTCACTCCCACCACCTGGGCTTTTTGCTGAAGGCAACGTGAAATGTCACAGCTTTGTGCCTGCACTAAGTCCCACGCCCGAGGAAGTGCAGCCACCATGGTTGCCAGCGCCTCCAGCCTTTCTCGACACCTCCTCCTGCGCCTACCAGGGCAGCCCCATGACCTGGCTCTTTGCCTAACGATGCCATTCCCCTCTGTCCTAGATTAATTTTATCTTGGTCTCACACCAGTATAAATCTGGAGTAACCCTGTCCCAGTCCAAGGAGTTACTCAGCAGTGTAACTCGTCCCTAATCTCTGTCTGGCCCTTCCGATGCCAGGACTATTAAGTAATTGGCAATCACCCCAAAGCAACACTCAGACTATACCGTGTCGTTTATAGATGGGGGGTTTCCGGTAGATGTTACTCTCCCCGGCAGCTGAAGGAAAAAAGAGAGAGAGAAGAAAAGAAAGAAAAGAAAAGAAAGAGAAATGACATGGAAGTCAGAGTGTGTTTACTGGGAGCAGTGGATATGGAGAGAGCATGGAAGAGGAGATGCAAACCCCCAGTCACTCATCTGTTACGTACAACATTTTTCACCTCCATGGACTTTAAGCAAAAAAATGCAACCTAGTTCCAAGGCATTTCATCAAAGATGGATCAGGGTCAGGTTTGGCTTACGAGGTGGGGGAGAAAGAGGGTTAAACCTGTTTTGGAAGCTAAGCACCCAGATACTATGGCGATGGGTGCTACAGAAAACCCTAGGGTAGAGAGGAAGTGTGTGTGCTAGAGGACATGCAGTGAGCATGCTCAGTGTTAACACCATGCACTGACAGAATGGCAGATGCTTCTCCTTCCTGTCCCCACTATTGGTTCTTCTCAGACAAAGGTGTCTTGGAGGGGAAAAGGGAGAGGGGACACCTAGAGACCAAGGATCTGGGGGTACCTCTCTGTCAGTCAGCCCCCTGGAGTGGGCTGTTACTGATGGATTTTCAGGAGGGAGGTCATTTCTTGGGGGCGCAGGCATCTAGAAGAACTATCCATGATCTACCTGAGAGCAAACCAACATCAGCCAAAGCCTCTTTCAGCAAGGGAGAAATAGAGCTAGCTGGGAAGGGGAAGCTACCTGGAGACTGTGCCTATAGCTACCCTACCAGCACTAGGGCCTATCAGCTGAGCCGGCGGAGCAGGGATGGGGCCATCCATAAAAGACATCAGCAAAAGGACAGGGGAGCTCCAGTCCACACATATAGCTGTGGTGGTGGGGTTGCCGGACAGGGAGACGGTCGAGATAGATGGTCGTGTGCAGGGGCGGCTCTAGACATTTCGCCGCCCCAAGCACGGCGGCATGCCACGGGGGGGCGCTCTGCCGGTCGCCGGTCCCGCGGCTCCGGTGGACCTCCCGCAGGTGTGCCTGCGGAGGGTCCGCTGGTCCCGCTGCTCCACCGACAGAGCGCCCCCCGCGGCATGCCGCCCCAAGCACGCGCTTGACGTGCTGGGGCCTGGAGCCGCCCCTGGTCGTGTGTAGAGCTGGTCACCATGGTGGTGGCTGCAGCCATGGATTGGTTACATGGGTGAGCATGAGGAGAAGGCTGTGAGGCTGCAGCTCCAGTCCAGTAGCCACCTTGAGAGATGCTAATTCTGTACTATGTATGTGCATACTAAAAGTGGCCTGGATTTTTTAAACACCTCCCCCAAAATCTGGGTGCCTTTGGTCCCAGGTTGCCAGCTCGGCCACTCTAGAGACAAGGGCTAACTGCAACATAAGGAATCTAGGTTTGCAGTCAGCACCCCACCACCCACATCTGGGGATTTGGTTCAGGCCCATCTCGAAGGTGAACTTGAGAGCCAGTTAAATGGCTTTAGAAGGGGGGACAGGTCAAAGGTCCCTTGAACTTAGTAGGGTGGGTTTGCTTTACGTGGACTGAGTGGATAGTTTTGGATTTGACGAATGGTCCAGTCTGTCCCTGTGACTGCAGCTGGGAGGGGGAGTGGATCCCTTCTTGCTGCCCTATTGTGTATCCTATAGAAGTGATTGGATAGGTGCTTGTTTCCCTCCCAATCCCTCAGAAGATCAGTGGATGGATTGGGGGGCAGTGGGCCTTACCTGGTGGCCCCCTGGAGTCCCTGCTGGAGGGGAGCAGCCATCTGGCAAGCCCAGAAGACTCTGGGGGAAGGGTGCACCGGGCCCTAGGGGGAGTAGGAGGAGTATAAAATAAATCATCTGTAAAGAATGGGTGTAGAAAAGCTTCTAATCAGAAAAGCTTTGCCTTGTGATCCTCTAGGGAAGGGAGGGCAGGGTCCTTGCATGGAATTTCACTTTGTGCGGGGCAGGAGGCAGTGGGAAATGGCAGGGGAGGGTATTGCAGACTCTGGACGATGGGAAGTTTAGGTGGGGTTAAAGCTGCAGGTCTTGTTTATGGATGGCTTTTATTATGGGATGTGTCCTGCTGCTGCTAGCTGACTCTAGGCAGGCAGTGGTGCTACTCATGCGATACACACGTACAGCACATGCATGCATGCAATAGACACAGTGCTCCCCACAGGCCGGAGGTTTCCAGAGCCTACCTGGAATGTGGAAATGCTTGGGAGCTTGGTAAGAGGTTGGAGTAGAAGACCTCACATCTAACTGGCTATAGTAGGGGGAGCTGCGCCCACTCTCTGTGCCTGGAAAGCACGGATCGGAGGGAGTGACAGTGATTGAGAGAGAACAAGAGGCAGAAGAAAACTGGTGTTAAATGCAGCCATGTTAGAAGAGCAGCAAGCCACCTGTGAGTCAATGGCTGGGGAGGAAGGGATGGATGGATGGGGGTGGGGTTTCCTACACACGTCGTGAGGGAGGAACTGACGGTTTACAGACGGGGTTAGATAGGAACCAGAGGGAAATCCACAGGTGCATGCCATTCATGGGTCTAGCCCAGAACCCATTGCAGGGGCCCAAAACTCCTGTCCAGGATTTCCCTGTCATTCTCGCTCGTATGGCAAAGTCTTTGATGGCGACTGTCCTAAGAGCTTTATCTACAGGGGTTGGCGCCTTACTGAACAACATGGGGGGAAACCCAGCAGAGGGCAAGTCTGCCATACTCATCTCTCTCTGGGTTTTCCTGCCCATTCCCCCCCTAGATTTCAAGGTACAGCTGTGCCCTGCTGCCTCACCCGAAGATGTGCTAGCCCGGGTGTGTGTGAGGATTCACCCCCAGCGTTGACAGGTACATGCATTCTGATGCATCCCTCACTTCCCACGATAAGCAAGTCAAGCATCAGCTGCGCCACTAGTTCCAGTGCCGGCATGGAGCCACCAACTTGGATTTTCTGTAGTGATGGGGCGACACTGTGACTGAGTTGGGTATGAGACAGGAGGAAAGCCCCAGGGAGCGGAATTAGCTGAACTGGATTGTGCATGAGGCAGCCAAAGGCAGATCACTCCACAGAGGGCACACAGCCCTCAGAGAGGAAATCCCCCCTCCCGGCATCCTGCAGGCACTGTCGAATTTAACTCCTCCTTGTTCGGAGTTGGGATTTCCCAACATTACTTGCGCTGCTGCCAAAGGGATGGCCAAGGCCTCCGGGAGAGGCATGAGTGTCCTTGTGATCCCAGCACGCTGCTCTGCTGCTCTCCGCTGGCTGTTTTAACCTGGGCCGGGCCTGGCGGTGTGAGGGGCCAGTGTCCTTACCTGAGCGGTAGTAATGATGTGGGGAGCGTGGGATGGTGGGAGACATGCCCTGGCGGCTGTAGGTGGGGGAGTCGATGTAGCCTGGGCTGGAGGCCCGTCTCTGCCGTATGTCAATACTTTCATAGATATCCTGGATGGGTGAAAGGAGATGAGAATGAAGGGCATGGGTCGGAGAAGGCGCATGTGCCTCAGGTTCTGAAGCATGGAGATAGCTGAAACAAGGCCTCATAAAGGAGTCATAGAGTGGGGGAAGGAGGTGTTTGTATAGGCAGAGTCACAGCTTTTCAGGAAGGCAGGGTCTTCTCTTTCCTTCAGGGAAACGCCCCCACCACCCCAACCCCATGGCAGCCAGGGACACTGACTCTTCTCAGCTAGGACAGGGTAAAGTCTTTGTGATGTAACGGCACAGTGGGTGTGGTGAGCTGGGTGGTGCACAGGCCTGTGTGTGGCTGTGGAATGGGTGTACAGTACAAAGTAGCCATCTGGCATTTAGAGACAAGTCACGCATCTCCTATGTGAGCTCTGCTCCTCTCAGCATGCCTGGGGCTTAACAGCAATAGCTGACTGGAGTCGTGTCCCCCTGCAATGGATCTTTGCAAGCAGAGCAGCTGAGAAACACCACTTTCCCATTATTTCGTGGTTTGACTTTTTTGGTGCCTGGAGAATTCCCTGTTTTTTCCCTTCACAATGTCCCCAAAAAAGGGATGCCTCCTCCCCCACCCCACTGCTTTGGCCAAGGAAGGCTGGATGCATCTTTCTCCAGAAACTGTCAACATTGCTCCAAGATGCAACTGATGGGCCCACCTTTATGTAACAAAGATCTCCCCACTCTTACACCAGGGCTGAGCACATGGGCCCTGCTCCCTGTTTCAGAGCAATCTCAGGCAAACATGGCAGGACTGTGCGGCTGGCACTCCAGACCTAACTTGAAGAAAGCGACTTCCAGTAGAATTACTGCATTAGCATCATAAGCCAGATTCACTCCCGGTGTAATTCCACTGACTTCAATGGAGTTACACCAAGAAGGGATTCAGCAGCCCAATAGCTGTCTCCATTCAGAACCCCCATTGTCAGGCATGAGGGGTCCCCTTGGTCCAGCCAAATCCTTCAGTTATAACTCCACGCAGGTCCCACCCACCTCCAGCCTTGCGGTCCCAGAGGTCTCTGGAGCACGGTGTACTTACCTGAGAATACGGAGACAGCGTTCCAAGGGACTGGACGGGGAGGAGGTCCAGAGACAGCACAGGAGGGAGAGAAGAGAGAGGGACATGATTAATGGGCAATGTGACTGACCCAGGCCTCATAGCACTTCATCTGCCCAAAATTACAGCCCTCTTAGTGAAACCACAGCCACATTAAAAGGGCCAGGCACTGAGGGAAACCTGTGGGAGAGAAGACTCCATCGATGGGAAATAAATAGCAGCCTGTCCCTCCACCTCAGCCACTCTGAGTCCAGACTGGAGCACAGAGGGGCTGCCTTGATCCCATCCAGCTGGTGCTCCAGGGGAAATGCCTGGTGGAGGAACTCACAGGAACAACTCATTTCTCCCCAAGGGGAAGAGACTTTGGGGGAATTCTTCAGCTTCTTTCATTTGGTGCAGAATATCCCCCCTCCCCTTCACTGGAGCTGGCAGGCAGGTGCTCCCATGGCCATGCTGGGATATACAATGTATGGGAGAATGAAGCCATTCAAGCTTCGCTTTCCCAGTTTGGAAACAACTGAAACAACCAGCCCTTGGAGCCCGTAAATCAACCCCTTGCCTGCTCGTGTCTACAGAGTCTGACCTGTTCACAGAGCGTCTGGCTCTGCATGCTTGTAGCAAGACTCCAGATACAATGCTAAGTCCAAGAGGGTCCTGCTCTTGCCAGAAGGGATTTCTCCTCTCTCCTGCCTGTCTGAGTTTCACATACAAATAATGACATTATAGCAGCTGCATAGATGGGGAGGTGAGGGGAAATGCCCTCAGAGGATGAGAAGGGACAGGCTGAACCTGGGAAGCTCCAGATGCAAATGTCTGGCTATGGTGCTTCCCTTGGAGTTGGTGAAACAGCAGCAACTAACTCAATGGGGAGGATATAAACAGATGGGAGCTAAGCGAGGTCAGATGGGTTCACAGAAGACACCATCCCACTATGAAACATGGCTTCGTGACCTACTATGCAGGGGTCAGAAGATGCCACCAAGAGCAGCACTGGGCCGTCTGGTCAACACACTAAAATTGCATCAATTCAAGAGGTTTACACCAGACAGCAGCGAATACAGTGAGACCCACCCAAAGCAAAAGGCTCCAAACCTCACCCCACAGCTTGCGAGGCCTCCGTAACAGCATGTTGCTGAGCCATCTGATGCACAGTAGCTTCCCATGCTACCTTTCTGTTGCTATCTCAGTTGCACTGTCCCCTGGCGTTGGAGGTCTGTGCTGCTGCATGCCATCCCTGTCTGTGTCATAGGCCATGTCGCTGTCCACAAGAGGCCCTGACACGGCAACCTGCATTCTCTGCTTTATCCAGAGATCATTTGCAGGCGCAGCTCATATGGATGAAAGGCAGCAGAGCCCCCAGCACACAGTGCTGCAGAGCGCCTCAGGGGGCAGTTGCCTTAGCCAGCTCACAAGCCAACCACCCTTAGACCTGGGACAAAAACCCACAGTGAAAAAGCAGAGGTGCAAGGAATCCAGAAGCCAGCAGCGTGTTTTCTTAGCTTCCCCCTGTATGGTGCTTTCCAGAATCCAGGCCCCCATTCTCCTCTTGCCTACACTAGTTTTACACTGCGGAATGTCAGCGACCTCCATGGACTAAATCTCAATTTACACAGGTGTAAGGGAGAGAAGAACCAGGCCCTCAGTGCCCCAAGGCCCTGATCTGAGGCCAACAGGAAACTCAACCCAACACGGTGAGTCTGTGTACTGAGCTATGCTTCCCGGGCAGGTGAGAGCCCCGTACAGCTCCCGGACACTGCACACAAAGGACAGCGTCACTGCTCCCACCTTGGTACAGAGGGCACAGACAGCTGAGTGCTCTGGACGGCTGGCTCACGATGAACCCAGGCACCTACTTCACACTGGAGATTTCAGAGAAGTCATTGCTGGTTATTACAAAGGTCTCTTCTGTGACCATTTTAAAGGGCCCAATTCTACCCTCAGCTTCTATAGTCCTCAGTGGGAGCTGGATTAGGCAGGATCTAGTTTCCCTCCATGTCAAATCCATGCACTCATCTCCTTCTCATTTAAGTGGGTGAAACTGTCCAGCAGTCCCAGCTTGCCCCCAGGATTAGGGCAGGGGAAGTCCCATGCCAAGGGCTGTGTTGGTTTCCTTCCACACAGCTCTTTCTAATATCCCCGTGGACATGGACAGCACCATTCAGTCCCCTGCTCCCTTCCCATCCCCATCCAGTGGAGTCAGCGTTAGATAAGGGCTGTCCTGCCTAGACCCTTGCTCTGTGGACACTGGTGAGGCTTCCCTGCAGCAGACCCTCTGGTGAGCCTTCCTGCACCCCATCTAAGCAAGGAGGGTGCTCTTTGGAAAATGGACTGCAGGGTAAATAGCTGCAATTAAGGATCAGATTTTCAACAGCACCATTTGGGGTGTGAGCAGTTCAGGTGCCTGTAGAGTGACCCCGCCGCAGATCTGTCCTTACAGTCTGTGCTGGGCGGAGGGTGCTGCGGAGACACCCCCTTCCCCTCATTCATTTCCTGGGCTCAGATGCACTGGGTGACATTCCCCAGAGGAGCCATTTCTTGGGGCCACCTTTCTCCTCAAAGCACTCCCTTCGGATTACATGGTGTGACCAATCGCCAATGGCCTCCATCAGCATGGGCAGAGTCATAGATTGTCGCTAACTGATGCTGTAGCAGTTTTCTGGCTCACTCTTGTGGCCCACAATGGAGGAGGCTGGGGCCAAGGTTCTCCTGTCTTGGCCCATCCTGGATTTCCAGACAACAGACAAGAATCCTCCTTGGAGATGTTCTGGGCCAGATTCTGTTCTTGGTTCCCCCACTGTAAATCTGAAGTAACCCCACTAATGCCAATGGAGTTATTCAGGCTTTACACCCACAGAACTGTGTCATCCCCCCCCCACCCCCTCAAAAAACCCTCATCAGATCCTGAGGTCCCTGTCTGCAAATGCCAAATGCAAATGCCCTGTCTGCAAAAGACTCAGTACCTCCCCATAGCTATATCTCTCCAGCGTCTCATCGGACGTGTATCTGTGATAGGGCTCGTAGGAAATGAGGTCGGGACGCTGCACCTCGTAGATGGCTTTAATCTTGGGAAGAGCTGCCAGGTCTTTGTAATTAAGGATCTCATTATCCACTTTAGCCTAGGAGACGGAGAGACAGAGGCAGAGAGACGGAGACAGAGAGAAAGATGAGGAGAAAGGGAAGGGGAGGCTGGAATATACAGTGTGAAGTTCCCATCAGAGCAAACAGAACCGGTGTGCCACCACAGGAAAGGGAAAAACGTAAGGAGATGTCCTCATGAGAGGCACAACATTCTCCCAGGAAGAGAAGAGGCAGCAGTGGGGAAAGGGCTGGGTGGGTTATGGTGTTGAACTGCCTTGGCAATACTCTTCCGAGATCTCCCGTTCATCACAGAAGGCCTGCTGAGGTCAAGGCAGGCAGACACTCAGGGTAGAGACCCCCAAGACCCCTTCCCCATCCCTTGCATTGCAGATTAGAACTGAGAACCCGCTGCTCCCAACCTGATCTGTGCAGGGAGATCTCCTCCTCCTGTCCCTGCTGGAACATATGGAGCCACCCTTTCCCCATCACATCGGAGACTGTGTGGCAGAGCTGTACTTACACAGATGACTCGGTTGGGGGAACCAATACTGGAACCAGGGGGCGAAATGGAGGTTTCTGATGTTCTTCTGTGCTGTGTGCATAGAAAACCACAAACTGGATCAGAACTTAAGCTGTCCGTCATTCAAATCATGGAGATTATGGGACCAAATCCAGCCTTGGCACAACGTAGGCATAACACCATTGAAATCAATGGAATTTCACTTGCTTATATCAGGGCTGAATTTTCCCCCACTGTCCAACTCCAGGACAAGGACAGCACCCCCAAAGTCCCCCATGCCCTGAGCAGCAGGCTATAACCCTGTGAAACTGCCCAGCAATGCCCTCTGTACTCCCTCCCAATCACTGGGTTTGCACAGTCCAAGATGTCCAGTCCACTTTAATGGCCAGATTCAGATCCAGCAAGACAGGCCCTGCACATTAAAATCAAATGATTCTGAAAGACATGTAGCATGTTGTCTGCCGGTTGTAGACACACAGGCCACTGTTAATCAGACCTAATGCTAACTGAACAGAGCAGCAGTGAGTAAGTGCAATACAGGATAGAGAACACTAGAGGGAACTTGGTGCAGGGATTGGAAGGTTGAAGAGGCAAGAGGGTGGAGGACCATTACAATCTGTGGGTTTGCTTCCGTAAAAAGTTTGTTTCTGGCGATGATTTCAGTCCTTCAGACCACTCTCCACAATGCCCTGTCAGTGAATTGGCAGGCATGTTTTATTCCGGCATTGCTCTGGCATCTTGCACCACAGCTGACAATGCATGTTCAATATGCCCCTGAGGACTGTGAGCATGGCCAGCAGCCTCACCACGGACAAAGGCCTCCCAGTGCTGCTTCTGAACGGCACACAAGGAAGGGGGTTGAGCAGGCCAAGTCATCAAACTTTCCAGCAGGATGGAAAGGCACTTTACAACAGCTTGCATCCTGCAGCGTGGCTGTCAAGCTGTCACTGAGACAGCAGGGAAGCAAGGGGCAGATCTGGCTTATCCTGATGTTATGCAGGGTGCAAAGGCAGGCAGCTTTGATGGGCCATATGGTGACTGCTCTCCTGGCCTGGAACATTCCTGGGTTTGTGTTTACCTACAATTTAACAATCAGAACACCCACCCACCCACTAAAGCACAGAGAGTCTGGCCGGTCTCTGACTGTGGGCTGGAAGCATCTCTCCGCAGGGAGGAGGAAATGGCATATGGAGCATAGGGGAATGATGCCTCCTTACTCTGCTCAGTAGCAGTCCTTGCAGACATTTACAGAGCCGCAGCTGCTCTTCAAATGGAGTCCTGCCCATGACTCCCCATGGCTAGAAGGATGATGGCTGCAATGCAAAACCTCTGAGGTGAGAGGGGGATCCTCAAAGTTCTGGGTTGCCGAGGACCCTTTGGAAAGCAGGAGGCTGAATGTGCTGACCCTTGGGCCAGGGTCTTGCAGCATTTTTGGTACGGCAGGTCCCCCTTAGTTTGGGCCTTCCCCCCATAACTCATTTCCAGCCAGGGACCAGAGCGCTCAGGGGCACTTTCAGAGATGTCTGCTTGTCTCACACTAGAGCATGCTTCTGGCCCAGCCACCTGCACAGAAACTCCATCATGAACCTCTGACGCTCCAGCTTACCTTCAATTTCTTCTCTGCTCTCGCTGCCTGTTTGCAGATCGGGTGCCACACTTCAGAACCTGAAAGCCAAGGGAACAGCAGAGGATCAGAGCCTTTCAACTCGCCACTGAAGAGACCAAATTGCCACTCATAGTCAGAACCAGGTGTAATAGTACCCCTCCATCCTGACTGGCAGCACACCCAGCTAGCTTAGTCCTGGACCTGCAAGCAGCTCTGCAGATGCACTTCAATCCTGCCTTACAACTGCCCCCACTATTCTAGTCCTGGACCCCAACAGCTCTGCTGAGAATTCCCAATCCTGGTCTTCCACATCTCCTGCTGTTCCAATACTGGGGTTCTTGGGAGCAAAGCCTGCAAGTCATATGCATCTTTTGGATTAGTGGTTCTCAACCAGGGGTACGCCTAGCCATGGGGTACGCAGCAGTCTTCCAGCATCAACTCATCTAGATACTTTCCTCGTTTTACAACAGGCTACATAAAAAGCACTAGCGAAGTCAGTACAAACTAAAATTTCATACAGTGACTTGTTTATGCTGCTTTATATACTGTACACTGAAATGTAAGTACAATATTTATATTCCAATTGATTTATTTTATAATTATATGGTATAAATAAGAAAATAAGCAATTTTTCAGTAGTAGTGTGGTGTGACACTTATATTTTTATGTCTGATTTTGTAAGCAAGTCGTTTTTAAGTGAGGTGAAATTTGGGGTACACAAGAGCAATCAGACTCCTGAAAGAGATATAGCAGTCTGGAAAGATTGATAGCCACTGTTTTAGATTGTCAGCTCTTTGGGGCAGGGGCTGTTTTGAGATCTGAATCTTGTACAGCGCCAAGTACATTCCAGCAAACTCCTTTCACTCGTGATGTAAACTTGAACTTGAATCCAGGTCTCCACAGTTAACAAGCCAGTGCAACATCCCCCTCCTATACCTATGGATCTGTGAATGGGAGACCCTGTGAGCCTATAAATGGTGCGAGTCTGCATCAAATCACCAAGACATGCCAATGGGGCCCTCACTGATGGAATACTGAGTGAGATTTAGACGGCATAGCTGCACAGCTTCTGCCGGATGGGAGGAAAGTGACAAGCACCCAAGTCCAGCAATGTCTCTGTTAGTCTTTGATTTGTCAGGTTTATTGACTTTCCTGGGCACCTTCTATATTACAGTGTGGCCACAGGAATGTCCTTGGACTGGGGCTGATGGATAGGAGGGCCGGGCAGAGGCACTGGACCAGTGCTGTAATATGATCCTTTATGCCTCAAAACAATGTGTAATTCTCCCTTTCCAATCCATTGTGGCTTCTCTAGCTCCCAAAGCCCGAGATTACTGGCTGGTAAAGGTCAATGTAAGCTCACAGGCCCTCTGTTCTCTTGGCTACATAAGTCATTCACTGTTGAATCGGATTGTGTGGATGGGTAGATAGAAGACTAAAACACCACCAGCTAAATGCCAGACAAATAACTCGCCTCAGAGGTGAAGGAACAGATTATTTAAAAATAAACTTTCAAACAGAAGAAAGGGAACTGCAGGTAGAAAACTGACAGAAACAACAAACCTCAACTGGAAAGTCCATTCCCCATTTACCTACCTACCAGGACCTGTGTTCAGGATTCCATGCTTTTCCTGGAAACAGCGGAGCATTTTCCTGCCCCATCCCTGCTTTAGGTGGCCATATTGGAATCAGCTGTTCCAGGGGTAACACAGAATCTTGAACTCAGGTCTTGGCTGGTAATGTTTGATGTTCACCTGTGAGATCAGGAACCAGCCCCCAAGGGAATTCAGGATCAGAGTCAAGGTGAGAATGTGGCTGTAGCAGCCCCAGACTGGGCATGTACCAACACAATCCCATCCGATACTACAGGTTCATAAATTATCCATTCCAGAAAACCAGACCCCTTTTCTTCCTCACCCATTTGTAGGTGTCACATTTTGGGCCCCTGGATGCTGTGACAGCACCAGCCTGTCACAGGCCATGCATTAGGGATGACAGCCAGGTGCAGAGCTTTCATAAAACATCCCTGCCTCCCCACCAAACAAGAGGCGCTCTTCTGGGAGCATGCCGGCTGACATTCCAGCATGACACTAATGGCATGGCCACTCCCCCGTGTTCACGCCAACACGATTAGCATCTCATGGAGGAGTCAGTCAGCCCCGGGCGGAGGGCTCCTGCCACAAACCCTGCAGTGCGGGAGCGAGAGGGACCCAGCCCTGCAATTACCCCACAGACTTACAGGGGTAATTAATGACTCAGGGTGACAGGCAGCTGCAGGTTACCAAAAGGAAAACACACCCTCCCTCAGAGCTGGAAATAGCCCCAAAGGCAGCTTCAGCAAGGGATGAACATCTCCAGAGACCCGATTATTTATCTCCTTTTTGCTGAAACCAGCCAACCCAGCCACCTGTGCTGCATGGCTTAACCCCTTCAGTGCCGCACACAGCAGAATCTGGAAACAGAGGAGGGTTGGTTTTGTAGTTAAGGCACTGGGGTGGGACCCAAGAGATCTGGGTTCAATTCCCAGGCTCACTATAAGAGCTCAAACATGTCCCTTAAACCAATAGTGGCCACTGACTGTGTGTGTCTGTTTCTCAAGTTGGGCCCCCCAAACCTGTGGCCATTTATGAAAATGATGGTCCTGTTCTCTCTGTGCCTCAGCCTTCCCGCTGCAAAATAGGAACAAAGAGGCAGCTCCTTACCTCACAGGGGACAGCGAGGGCTAACCTCTGAACAGTGTGAAATGCTCTAGACACTACAGTGCTGGAGGCCAAAGAAGTTCCTAGATAGGTGGCTCTTTAGCCATGGCTGGGAATCCCCCACCTGGCCCAATGATTTGTGTGTTCCAATGGTGCTGGCCAAGGGCATGCGCAGGCTTGTTCCAGCAGCACTGATGAAGTTAATATGTTGTTTGCACCTGTGTTACTGACAGTGACTCTGAGCGAGAATCAAGCTGCCCAGGAGGGACAATTTCTCCTCCAGGAAAATGCTCCCAGGTCAGGGCCAGCTCCAGGTTTTCTGCTGCCCAAAGCGGCAAAAAAAACGAAACAAAAACATGTCAGCGCAATCACACAGCTCCACTCTTCGGCAGCAGTTCGGCAGCGGCTTCCTCTCTTCCTCTTTGGTGGCACTTCGACGGCAGCTCAGAGAGGGACTGAGAGACTCACCGCTGAATTCCCGCCGAAGACCCGGAAGTGCCGCCCCTTTGTATTGGCTGCCCCAAGCACCTGCTTCTTTAGCTGGTGCCTGGAGCCGGCCCTGCCCCAGGTCCCTGAGACCTCCCTCTTTCGCTCTTAAAGATATGCTCTGACTAGGAATTATTCCGAGGAAGTTTTGTCGCCTGCATTATACAGGTCAGACTATGATCACAGCAGTCCCTCCTGGCCTTGGAATCTATAGCATTTCCTGACTCACTGAGCTGGAACGTGGGAGGCAGGGGAGAGTGGGGTGACTGCAGGGCTGAGAGCTCCGGCTGGGCGTAGTTGGTCACTCCCTCCCCCCACCAGGAAGGAAGGAAGGAAGGAACATTTCACATAACAAGATGACTGCTGAGTTGTGTTCCCCAGCGTAGCTGGTAAAGCAGCTGTTGTGCCAGGAGTCAGAGCCCCATCCTGTGCAATGAGGAGACAGGAGCGTGGGTTTGTAGGAAAAGTAGATCCAGTGGGAGATTCTCTGACACCATTGGAACACAGCTAACCTGCATTAACCACAAGTCAGCAACAGCTCTGGGGATCTGGTTGCATGAGCCAGCCAGGACTGGGACAAGTCACCACAAGGATTTTGACTCCTAGTTCACCTGCCAATTTCCATCTGCCTGCTGCGATTGGGGTAACCCCACTCCCAGTTCAATGCATCCCTGCATTGCTGGTTTAGAAAGTGACACTAGTGACCATCAGCTGGGGGAGGTTTGCACAAGGCCACGTTCCCAACATTGCTGGGATCAACAAATTATCTTACAGGCGGAGTTTAGTGACAATGGATCTGTGGGGCACAGAGGAGGTGTTAATCTGCCCATCCCACAGCCTGAGCTTTCTTCCTGTGGCGAGGGTGTCCATACCTGTGAGATACATCTCCTCCCCTTCCGTGAACATCTGGTGGCAGCGGACGCATCTGGCACAGGTTGGGTGGTAGTGCTTCCCTCCTGCCTACAAACAAGCAGAGGAAAATGGTTCCTAAGCAAGCAGAAAATGCAGATCCACTTTTGCCTCCATTCCTCTGAGCAGGAGCTGCCCAGTCCCCTCTACAATCCTTTTGCTTGCAGTGCAAAACACAAAGCAAGATGAAAGAGCCTAGCAAAGGAGAGCTGGGGCCCCAACAAGGAACGACAGATGGCAGACCAGCCCTAGACAGACTAGGAGACTAATATCTTTGCCATGGAGCATGAAGAGAACCCATGTCCGGGGTCCCATTTCCTGCAAGCAAACTGAGCACAAGGTGGATGTACAATGCTACAAGCTCCGCCTTTCACACTCACCTGGCAGTAGGGTAAATGACTATCCAAAGTGCAGGGCAGCAGAGAATTAGGCCCAGGCAGCCCCAAACCAGTGAACTGGGGACCAAATCCTGCAAACTTTGACTCCCACAAGCACACCTCAAAGTCAACAGTATTACTTATGTGAGTAAGGACTTACAGGATCAATTTCTGCATTTGCTTTCAGAAGGATTCTGTAGCTGTAGCTCAGAAATGTCCCATTGTTCAGGTATGGAGCCATATTTTTCACCAGTTCCCACCCCAAGCATCTCCACTGGAGTTGGACAGGGTGCCCACTTTGTCCCGGCGGGGTGGGAGGGGGCACAGTTGTGAAATATCATAGCAGTGGCATAGGCTTCTGTTTGGCAAACTGTCACTGGGATTTTTACCATCTTGGGAGAGGGAGAGACACACCCACAACAGTACAAGGGGCTCACTAGGTTTCATTTTGCAGCCCATTCCAACGGAGTGAAAGCCAAAATGATTCCTGCTTTATTATTTTTCTTCCAGACCTGATTTCTTGGGACTCTCTAGAAACTTTTCTGCTGCCTTCAGTGCAAATGATGCCCAAACTTTGGAAATAACAACCTGCTATTTTCCCACTTGTGATGTGGCTGGTCTGTTCTCCCTGCACTCTGACAAGGATAATAGGTTTAATTGGTAGCTTGCTTCCACTCAAAATGTCTGCAAGAATTTCAATTATAGACTCATTTGCTGGGCTTCCAAGCTCAGAGGCAGCAGTTGGCTCTGGACTGGACTGAAACGTGGTGTGTGCTGTACACAGCGTAACCCCTAAGGGACATTTTATTATAATATCAGAAGGGAGAAGGACTAGTCAGGCTGGTAAGGGAATGAAAGAAGGGCTGTTGTAACTTACTGTATCTAACTTAACTGTTTCTCTCGTATCAGGAAACAATGAGGCGAATGGGATAATTTGCTAAGAGGGGATCACTGACTCCATCATGAGAAAGGTTCTTACTAGATTATCTGTGGGGCACTGATAATCGTAGACAGAGCTTTTCACCATCCTAGTCTTGGCTTCAGTTTGACCCAGGTTGGTTTAGATGGAAATGTTACTCTCCAGTGGCTCTTCTGCAGCTTGTGTATGGACATGAGTGGATGGGTCTCAGCAGCAGGTGTCAACATCACAGAACGCTCCCACCTGACTGGCATTAACTGTCTCTTTCTGGCTGGCAGCTTCATCAGACAGGCCCAGGAGCAAATGGGCCACGGAGATTGAACTCCCCTCACCAGGTACGTTGGCAGGGTCAGTGTGTGAGGGAAGCTCACTCTGCTGCTACCCACGCAGTCCATGTTTTGTAGACAAGCAGAGGAGCTCAGGGGCTCGGGCTTCAAACCCAGCGTCCATACTTCACTAGTGCCAAATTCACTTCCAAAAGAAAGGACGAAAGTCAGAAAAGCCACTTGTGGCACGAGCTGTGGAGGAGGTTCTGACACTAGTATAGGCAGAAGAACGAAGGGCCAAATTCAGTTCTTACTGAAGTCCAGAGGACTTTCCATTGCCTTCTCTGAGGGCTGGATCAGTCTCTAAATGAACAAGGACAAGTGGAGCGGTCTCCACTGTCCGGAATGCCTTCGGACCATATATTTCTTTTAAATACATTGTATATTTTAAATAATCTGTTCAATGGTTTCAGGATTATGCAAATCCTAAACCTGCCCTGCCACTAAAAATCCAAAACACCCCTCTTCCCCCTAGGATTTGTGAGAAGCCCACTCTGTATTTCCCATTGTTCAGAAAGGCATGGCTATTTTTATTCCAGACGCTTTAGCGTGACTGGAATAGCAAGGGTTACTGCAGGTCAGGTCAATACTGAGCTGTATTGGCTGAGCTGTGTGGAGACACAGGCCTTAAATAGGAAGGGACACTGCTGGTCAGCACTGAGATACACTAGCTGGGCTGTGCAGAGTGGAGTACACCGCAATTCAGGCCTATCTTTCCCTCTAATCACAAGCTCTGAAACAAACATCCACAATTTAAAACTCAACAGTCCGTCTGCAAGGAGAAGTGATTACACTTCAAAGCAGAATGCAACAATCTTGTTTATTTTGTCTTGATTAAAATCACAGCCATTGTAAAAGCCTGGTGGAAGCTGTGAGTGAAGAGAGCTACTCATTATTACTTGGGGTCCCTTAAAGATTCATTAATCATTCAAGGCTGACTGCACAACTCACAGTCATTTGGAACACCCAGAGGGTCACGGGATAGCACAAGAAAGCTCATTAAGGCCTAAAATTATTTAAAGGAGCCTCTTCTATTTTGAGCTCTGCCAGACAAGACAATGAAGGCCTATTGCTTTAAGGAAAATAATGCAGCTCGAACTCCTGGGCATCCCACCGTAGCCTAGTGACTGGTTTGTGATTGGCATTGGCTGGCCAGAGGTGCAGAAGGAGCCCTCTTCAGGGCAGTGCAGGAGCAGAAGAGACTTGGGAGAAAGGTGAGGGGTCACTCACATTTCAGGCCATGACTGAGCAGAGACTGTGCAGTGACACTGCACTGGTTTTCTGGAAAGATAGGTCAAGTAATGCCCAAGGAGCTCTCTGCGTCTCCATCCCTCTGCAGCCTTCACTGCACAGCACATCCACTTCCCATGCCCTGTTTCCCTCAGCTCCATTCCAATAGCTGGATGAAAGTCAGTACCAGAGTCTGCCCAGAGGTACCCCAGAGCCCAGCTGATTTATTTCCAGCCTACTTGGTCACTATTGCACAGTTCCCTTGCCTGGGCACAGGGAGTCCCACCTCCGTGTCGCAGCAGAGATCTTGACTAACGGGGCACAGCTGATGTTCAGAACGCTGCAGACATGAACCAATTCTTACCCACCGCGAGCCATGAAAGGATCATTATCCCCCATCGCAGGTGGGGAGGCTGAGGCAGGAACCAAGGACAGAGGTGGATGTGAACAGTGGTGTCAGTTACAAGCTGGTGAGGTGGTGTAACGTGGACACAGAGGAGGCAGAAGAGCAGGGTGGCAGCATGAAGAACTGCCCCAGGCCGGGGTAAGAAGGTGGAAGGCAAAGCAGCTCCTCACACTCTATATCCCCCCCTGATGGTCACTCTCTGGTACAGCTCTGCCCTTCTGCTCCCCAAGCACGTGCACATTGACCTCTGATGGAATGGATCCAAAGAGGTGAGGTGATTTGGCTGAGGTCACAAAGGGAGTCAGTGTCAGAGCCAGGAGGCGAGCTCAAGAATGGACAGCACCCAGGTCTCAGCTTCAGCCACAGTCCCCTGAAGGGAGTGGAGAAGGGGCTGGATGGCCCAGGGGGCTGGATACCAGGTACCTTTTGCCTCAAAGTCACTGCTTTGGAGCCAGCCCAGGTCAGTAGGGACCAAAAGCAGCTACTATCTCATGGCTCTTTGGTGGCTCCCGCACAGAATGAGTGAGAGAGGCCTCAGCCCAGCTACCACCACAGCTGCTGGCTGGCTCAGCAGGGAAACCATGGAGGCGGTACCCCGCTCCCTCCAGGGCAGCAATAAGGCACACTCCCCCGCAGCTGCCCACACAGTGCCCATCATGGGGATCCACACAGGACCCCACTCTCCAGGACCCTAAATTCACTTGAAAAATGTCTTTCAAAAAATAGCCAAGTTGAGCGAGAGCAGCGGCCAGCAGGATCACTCTGCTGGCACCTCTGGATGTCAGGCCCCCCTCGTGTCCCTGAGGGTGTCGGAGTTAGAAAAGCCCTCTATGCCTTCTGCCTAAGACTAACCTGGCATGGGAACCAGGTGGAGCCCAAGGCTGTCAGACACGCCCTTTGCAATGCCCTCCCTGCCGAACAGCACTTGGAATGAGCTCCATGAAAGGGACGGAGTGAGCTACTAAAGAATCACACCTAAAGCCCTGCTGGGATGCAGAAACCAGCCAGGTCCTTTGTGCTGAATCCCTGCTAAAAGAACAATACAATGCTGCTTGGGCTCGTTAATACCATTCACATAAACTCCTGCTCCTCCTCTAGACTGGCCTGTCTCCCTTTGGTGCTTGCACCTTACCGCTGGCTCATTCTACCAGCCTAAAGGGTGTGGTTAGTGGGCTTAGCTCGGGCCTGCTGCTTCCCCTTGCAGACAGCTCTGCACCTCTGCCAAGCCTTTCCCCTGCTAGTACACAGCCACATGACTAGCAGCCGTGTTGGCTGTGTTGCCATGGCAACTGATAGGGGGAGTGGAGTCTGGCTACAATCACGCTCCTAGGTGACTGTATTGAGAGAAGCATCTGAAAAATGTGCCAGTCTCACCAGGAGAGCAGGTGCAGTAACTGATGGTTATCACGGGCACTCAGCAATGCCCATGCTATATCTGGGAGATCAGATGTGTTGGCAAAGTCCCTGGCCTCCAGTAACAGGGGAACGAGGCTAGGATTGAGGAAGGAGGGGTCCCTTTGAAGAGGCACTGATTTTAGCTCAGGTGCTGGGGCAAGGCACTCTGTAGACAAATACCACACTGCCTCTGCCCATCCATCCACCTCCAGTGCTCAGATATTACGGTGTTGGGCATGGTGCCAAATTAGAACCCACACAGATCTCTAGGAAAACACCTATTAGGTACCCACGCTACATACACATGCTGGCACCTACTATCTGGGAGGATCCTCCTTCACCCTGCCACTTGTGCTAAAGGAATAACTTCCTCAGCAGATCCTTGTATGTACCTATCACCTGGGCCACATCAGCCAGCCATATCTATTACCACAGTCACCTGTACCACCTCACTACTGCGCTGCAAAGTGGTGCTGCTGCTTCTGTGACTATGACTCCAATTCCAGAGGACAGTGCTGCTCTGTCCCACCCCAATCCCTGGGAGCCAGCCATTTCTGAACTCAGGATACCGAGGTCAGTCAGCGTCCAGACCTCCATATTATAGAGGAGGAAACTGCGGCCCAGCGATGGCAAAGGGCTCACCCCCAAGTGCACAGGGAATCAGTGGCAGAACCAGGAATGGAAGTGAGGACCCACAGTGCCCTGCTCTAGCCCATAGATCACACTACCTTTCAGTCATTTGCATCACCCGAGTGTGACTGGAGGGGCTGTGGGTTGCAGAGAGTGGGATTTAGGGAAAACCCAGTTAAAATGGCTCATGGCAGTGCTTAGGTCATTGACGAAACTCTCAGGGGGTCCCCTCTGCAAAGGGCTGGCTAGATGGTTCCTCTGCACTGTGGGTGGGATTCACTCGCCCGGCCCTCTGCTGCTGGAAGGAAGCTAGCAGTCTTCTGACTGCCCCAACTCACCTCCAGGACCCTGCCACTGATGTATCGGTCACAGGTCTCACACTTAATGCCGAACTGGGCATGGTAGTCAGATTCGCAGTATGGAACGCCATCCCTTTGGAGGAGAGAGGGAGACAGGAAGTGAGAGCAGGGTGAGGGGCAACTGAGAGACCCCGCATGCATGATACGTGGCTTTCACTGCATCAAATGGCTCAACTGAGATGTGGCCTGTATTAGAACGACCTCCCCAGAGGGGTGTTTGCTGGGAGGCTCTTCTGCTGTCTAGGGAGCAAGCAAGTGACCATTGGAAGGCTGGTGGTGAAGCAAGAGGGCAGCTTCTTCAGTCGTCACCCCTCCTACCACAGGATCTTCTCACCTACCCTAGCCCCCACTTCCCACCCTCTCCCCACACAGGCTCTCCTCACCTACCCTAGCCCTGCCTCTCCCCACCCTCTCCCCCACATAGGCTCCCCTCACCTACCCCAGCCCTGCCCACAAGCTCTCTTCATCCTTCCCCCCACCACTCCCCTGTTGGCTCCCCTTCCTCTGTCAGCTTGTTTCCCCTGCAGGCTCCAGCTCATTGCTCACTCCACACAGGAGCAGGGTGAGGATTTTATTACAGGCTTCACCTCCACACCTCAGTGCTTCTCTCAGAGAGCAGCAGGAGAGGAGTTCCAAGTGCAAGGGGACATCTTCCTGCAGGCCAGGTGCCTGATCCCCCGCCGCCCCCCCAGCCAGGCCAGGCTCATGCAGCCCCTCCGCCCCCAGGAGGGGATTCAGGGCTCCGGGGCTGCCTGTCAGAGGGCCCCATGCTACCCTTGGTGCCTCAGACCCACCGCATCTGCACAGACCACAGCAATTGTTCAGAGCTGCTGGCCCTTGACCAGCTTCAGAGGAGGGGATGGAGTGGGACTCCTGGGGCAGCTAAGCCGTGCTCTGGAGTCTGAGGAGGAGGAGACGAGTGGTACGAGGGTACAATAGAGTTGCTCTTGCCTGCTAATGTGACTGAATGCGCCTGCAGCCTCCTAGGGGCTACCTAAGCCTGGCCTGTAAAAGCCTGACGGCGGGCATGCTTCGTGGGCCAAGGCCGTGCCAGAAACCCTGCAGCCGGCCAGCATGCAGAGCAAGAAACCCTTTCCCTGCTGCCTGCTCTCAGCCTCAGACAGTCACAAATATACACGGAGCCCACAGCCCGCTGCTGTGCCCAGCACCACAGCCACCAAGGGGTGAGGGACAGTGACAGCCTGCCTGGGCCAGAAGCACAGGCCACTCGAGCTAATGGTGACTCTGCCCTGGGGGAGCAGGTCCAAGGCCCATGACAGGTACTTGAGCAGATGTGCTGTTCCATTCGGAAGAAGGCATGTGTGCACATACGCTCCAGCCAGCCCCTTCCCTGCGCAGTACCATGTCTTGGAGGGATGCGACGATCCCCCTCCCCATCCTGGTGAGCCCCTTCCCTAGGTCTCCTCAGAGACATGTCTAGCACTTCCAGGATCCATCCTTCCCACCCATTGTGGGGTGTGTGCGGAGACAGGTGATCAGCTGGCTCCCCACCCATCTCTGTGGTATGTGCTTTTGCAGCCCCTGCAGCCTGAAGGGCGAGGGAAGTCATGAGCCTGCAGCAATCCCAGGGGCGTACACTAGCCCTTGGCCTCCTTGTTCCCCCTCCAGTGAGTGGCCACGGTGCAGTGAAGGATGACGGGTAGGGGTGAGGAGACACTCACTTGCTGATGTACTCGCCAGTCAGGATGATCCCGCAGGTTTGGCACTTGAAGCAGCTGACGTGCCACTGCTTCTCCAGGGCCAGGAGCGACTGGCCGTGCTTGATCTCCTCCTTGCAGCCCGCACAGTCTGGGGAGACAAGGGATGGGGCAGAGCATGAAACCACCACAGCTTCCTGCCCCAAGGGCCTCTGCAGCCTGGCGAAGGCCAGGGGCGGCTCCAGGCACCAGCACGCCAAGCGCGTGCCTGGGGCGGCAAGCCACGGGGGGCGCTCTGCCGGTCGCCGTGAGGGCGGCAGGCAGGCTGCCTCCCGCGGCATGCCTGCGCAGGGTCCGCTGGTCCCGCGGCTTTGGCGGACCTCCCGCAGGCGTGCCGCCGAATCCGCGGGACTGGGGACCTCCCGGAGGCAAGCCGCCGAAGGCAGCCTGCCTGCCGTGCTTGGGGCGGCAAAATACCTAGAGCTGCCCCTGGCGAAGACACAGCTGGGAAAGCCGCGCAGGGTGAAATTGCAAGAGTTGACAACACCAAAGCCCCGTTCTCATCTCACTGTCATCTAGAGCAAGGCTCTGTGACTCACATATTTCAAACCCTGCCCAATCTATAGGGGACACATTGAGACAGTTTGTTGACTCGTCCCATCATTCCCTAAAGTCTTGGGAGCCAGGACAGGATCCTGTGCACACCGAGTGACTCAAATGCACAGCCCCACGCTTACAGCAATGTGCACAGATAAACACACACACACTGAGGGTAGGTCTGCATGGCATTTGGCGGTCTGACTGCAGCTCAGGTGGGCATACCCGCACTGGCTTTATTCTAGCTAGCACAGCTGAAAATAGCAGCGAAGACCCAGCGGCATGGACCCTGGCACTGGATTGTACAAGCTTGCCCAGAATCCGGAGTACATACTTGTGTTGATAGCCCACACCGGGGTCCATGCCACTTTATCTTCACTGCTATTTTTAGCCAGGCTTGCTAAAGTCAAGCTTGCAGTGTGGACATACTCACAGGTACACACAAATTCCCATACACAGAATCACAGAGAAGTGTACACACACATAGAGAATCAGACCACTCTCTCCCTGTTCTCTCCCAGAATCAGACACCTTTTCACCCACTGATATGGGTCCTGGGAGAGGGGCTTCTGATGAGAGCTAGCCCAACACACATTGCATTTTTCTCCTAATGGGAATATGCATCTTCAGCACGTTCCCTAATGAGTCCCAGCACTTTGTGTATTGCATAGCAAGCTTCCACAGTTGGTGCTAAGAAAGAGCTGGGCTCCTCAGAGGAAAACTGGGTGGGGTGCCAGAAGCACAGACAGCACATGGGCAAAATGCACTGGGAACATGCCATGATTCTGCTGAGCAACCGGCACCCCCAGCCTCACCCAAAGCAGATGGCCTCACTTGGTGGGCATCAGGGTGTGGCCAACCTGCTTGGCTCATCCTGGTTTTCAAGCTGCTTTTCTGAGATCCTTGGAGTGAATGCTGGCAGGAAGTCATGTGTGAAAGGGGAATAAATACCAGTGACAGCCACTTCCCAGCTTGGGTGGATGGGGATGCAGCAGTCTGCTGTAGCCATGGACTCTGCCAAACATTTCCCAGTGTTATTAGCAGCAGTTCAGCTCTACCAGTGGAAGCCCTGGTGCCAAGCAGGGTTTACCCACTGGGTCATGAGCTAGGTGACCCTGGGGTTAAAATACTGGCAGCCCTTGAATCGCATCCATATTAGTGCTCCTAGCATGGCTCCCCCCTCGGGTAGCAATGGTGGGAAGAGTCTGGCAGCAAGCTGAGCATAGGAAGGGCTGTTCTCTAAGCTGTGTCTACATCAGCCCGCTGCAGTATTTACCAGCCTTCCTTCCTTTCCCATTTCCCTGGGCTCCCATCAAGGCTGGAAGCAGGAAGCATATGGGCCTGAGAGCCCCGGCTTTGACTCCTCTCTGCCCTTCTCTCTCTTTCACATCAGGGACTCTCTAGGATTTCAGGAGTCTGTGTGATACATGGACAAGGTGTTTCTTTTTAACCTCTTTGCTGACGGTCTCCAGGGAGATTTCAGTCCCCTGTGCTGTACGAATGCAGCAAATACAGTGCATTGCAAGCCAACCGAGTGGTAATCTCGACAGCACCAAAGGTGTGTTTTACCCACCACACTTCAGGGCAGCCGTGCAGCTCCATTTTACCCCCATGCATCTGCCTCATTAGGTAGCACTGGAGTGGCACACAGAGCAGCAGCTCAATTAGCCCCTTCTCGCGTGAGTCATTCTCTGCTGTGCTCTGGCTCCTGCCCTTACATGGCACCACTCCCCCGGGTTTGCTGCTCACCCGCCTTTCAGGTTTGCTCCTGTTATGTAGGCAGTCAGGGGGCCTTGGAGGAGACTTGCAGAAGCAGCCTGCAGCCTTCTTTGGAGATGTCCTCATCCGAGAACTTACCCTTGCTTTTGCTACTAGACAACAGTGGCACTTCCCTCACCTCCCTCAGGGGTCTGAGGCTCTGCAGTCCCCTACTGGCTGCAGTGCCATGGAGGTGATAAGGGTGCAGGCCAGGAGCAGCGAGAGAAGCTGTCTTGGCTTATGCACATCCTGGATGCTGCCTGCAGCTAGTTATGAATAATCCATGCTGCCCTTGGGTAACCTCAGCTCTGCAGCCTAGACGAGGAACGTCTGAGAGAGGATTTCAGAGGCGATGGTCTCCAGGGCACCTGACCGGGAGAGGACATGGAAGTGGGTGGGAAGAAACAGATGACACATGTGGTTCCCCTTCCCTTCCCCTCTGCCAAGAGCCTCCTAATGGACACTGGGGGTGGGGGAAGCAACCTTGTGCTGACTCAGCGCTAGTCTGACCTGGCTTTGCTGCTTTCATCACCATCATCTGGGGTCTTTCATGTCCAACTCTGCCCGGAGTGTCCCCATTGAGGCAGGGGATTCACTGATCTCTTATGCCTGGGGCCGACAGGAGCATACTGTAACATGATGCCAAAGCCAGACCCCTGAGCTAGGTTCACACCAGATCAAACCATTGGCCTCTCCAGTCCAGTTCCCCGTCTCTGTCAGTGGCCAGTACCAAATTCCTCAGAGGCAGCCCTGTAATGAACAGTAATGGGATAACCTGCCTGGAAGGGATGTTTCTTCCAGACCTCACCAGTTTTTGTTGGCTCTTGCCTTCAAGCAGGAAGGGTGATAGCCTAACAATATTCTAAAATCCTGTCCCGTGTAACTGTAGCCTCCACTCGGTGGGGGTCATGGGATGGAGTGGACACACGAGAGAGAAGTGAGGGACTGACTGTTTAGGGGTTTCCAAGTTTGGAGCAGATCAGACACCCTTACGTCAAATTGAAATTTAAATGAACTAGATTTATATAATAAATTGGGTTTTCCCCCCCTCTGCTTTCCCCCACACCTCCAATGCAAGAGCTCCCTGAACCCGAGAGCTATGGCTGGGATGCGAATCAAGCCCACGATGGGAAACTCCACAGTTCAGGGGCCCACACTTCAGCCTTAGGTTTCGAGTGGGAAAGCAAAAAGCCACCTTTTCCCCCGCCCAGTGGTGTGAGGGTGGATCAGCCAGCGCCGTGGGGTCTGTCTGGGTTCACTGGGTCAGTGCTGTGACTTTCACATTCTGATCCACAGATTTTTATTCATTAAAATCCCATTGAAAACAAAACAAAACAAAAAAACAGAAGGAAGAAGTCTTCCATGTCAGTTTCTAAAAATGGATGTTGTTCTCCTGAGAGGCTGAACCCCCCTCCATTGGAGCTGTCACCTGCTACCCTTTAGGGCAATCACATAGGCAAACTTCTCCACAAAGCAGGGCTGGCACTGCCCAACACACCCTGTCTGCCACCCAGCAGCTGACACTGCTATGCTCTCTTGGGCACCTGCTGAACAGTGCAACATTCGCAGGACTCCCACCAGACTGTCCTGGCAGAGCAGTGAGTGACTCCTGCTGGTCTCAGTGGTGTCCTTTACTGGTGCTGTAGTGAGCGCTTGTGCTTCTGCCACTCAGCAGCTTGGTCCAGGTGACATGACAGGAGTTGGGTCACCAGGGCATGGCATGGCTCCCACTTATCTCGGTCTTCTGCCATCTGCACAAGAATTATGCTGATGCAGTTCTCCCATGACTGGGATGGCAGCATACACAGTATATGTGGGTACCAGCAAAGGATGGACCAGTTATTAACTCATTACAATCCCCTTCCTTGGACAAGGGCCTCAGCCTGCTCCCTCTGTGAATGGCTCATCAATGGTATAAAGTCCCATACTCCCTAGCCATACATTGGGCATTCAGCCACCTTTGGTTGAGGGCAAAGCCAGATGCCCCCTCGCCAGCCCACAGAGCAGGAAGGAAAGTCTTTGCAGTCACACAGGCTGCTAAGCTGAGGAGACAGAGACACAAAGGGAGGGAGAAGGTAAGAGGCGAGAGCTCTAAAAGCCAAAGTGCAATGTAACTGGGGAGAACCAGGACAGAAAGAAAGAGAGAGAGAGGAAAAATAGAAAGATACTGTAAACATAAAAGAAACACCAAGACAATCCTAGGCCTAATCCAAAGGCCATCAAAGCCAATGGGCGCCTTTCCACTGCCCTCAATGGGCTTTGGATCAGGCCCTGTGTGTGAGGGTATAAGAGGTGGCTGTTCAAACCCAGCTACCATAGCGGGGCGAAGTGAGTAAATAAAACCCTAGCGAAAACCAGTGCCTGTTTCCCCTGGATGGTGCTGCTCATGTACAGAGGGAGAAGCCCTGGAGCTCAGTACACTTCTGAGGAAGAATGCGAGTGAGCAAGCAAGCAGGAGCGGCGCCAGGGTTTCTGGTGCCCTAGGCAGAATTTGGGGGGTGGCATTTTGTGCGATCCCCCCGGGGCATGCAGGAGCTTCCGGTTCCACTCCCATCGCGCCGCTGAAGAAGGACCCTCCGCTGAAATGCCGCAGGCGACAGTGGCAGTCATTGAGCTGCTCAATTGCCTGCCGCTGTTTTCCGCAGCACGTCGGCGGAGGGTCCTTCTTCGGCGGCACGACGGGAGCAGAACCGGAACTCCCATGTGCCCCATGGGGAGCGCACAAAATGCCGCCCCCCGAATCCTGGCGTCCTAGGCGACTGCCTAGGGTCACCTAATGGAAGCGCCAGCCCTGCAAGCAAGACCCTGCTTTTCCAGAGCAGCTGTTGGGCACTAGATTGCTCAGTTACCTGTTGATCGCAACAAGTGCGCTGAATCTTGCTCTCAGATGTCCCAGAGTGCCTGGCTTGTACCTCCTGGGTGCAAGGGCAGGAGTGACTCGTCCTCCTGCTCCTTGCCTTCCCTTAACAGGGCAATCCCACCTCAGACTTACACAGGCGAGGTGAAACACAGCATCCGCATGGGGATCACAGCACATTGCCCTTCCTCCCCTCGCTGCAGATTTTGGGTTTGCGTATTGTCCCAACAACCTAGGCCTGTCTTCAGAAATCCCACCGCAGACTGCCCCCGGCTGCAAAGGGCTTGCTAGCAAAACCCTGTCAGGTCATGAATGCAGCATGGGACTTCCAGACACCAGTGGTGACCCGAGACAGCCATAGGGAAAGCCCAGGTGGAACTGGGAGATGCCCTGCCTGAGCTGCCTCCCCCACCAGCTCCACACCCACCCTCACCAGTGCTCCGCTACACTGCAATACTGGGTCCCTTCCCGTTATTCCCAGCACTGGGGAGAAATCCAGCATTGGGCATGGGCACCACAAGAGAAGCCTGGCACTGGGAGGGTCCCCTGCCCTGGCCGAGTGTCCGGGTTCTAATAGCATCTCTGATTGCTCGTGGGGATGGGAAAGCGTGGGTCTGTCAGTGGGGGAGGATAGGAAACATAGTGGCTATGAGAAGAGTTATACAGAGTACATTTAAAGAAACATCAGGGAGCAAACAGATCACATTGCTGACCCCACAAATGGGTCCAGCTGCTTCTCTTCCTGGTACCTGCTACTGTTGGGTCTCTTAAAGGCACAGGCTAATGCAGCCATAATGACTTAACATGGAGCAATGCCTCCAAGACGGTCACTCTCTGCCAGGTCACATGATAGCACCAGGGCTCGGAACCTGCCGGATCACCTGTCATTAACCCTTTGCAGACATCACACATGACAGCGCGAGATCAAATCTATCCAACTTACGGCTCGGCCCGTGAATCTTGATAGGCTTGGAGCTGATCAGCGAATGGGAACAGGCTTGGCAGACGCAGTCTTTCCCGCTGAATGTCACTTTGTCTCCAATGGGGAACGGCTTCCTGCAGCCACAGAGAAGGCAGGAAAGCATAAGAAACACACCTCCCCTGCTTAGAGCTCCAGCTAGGCTTCAGGGTGGCTCCCTGGGCTAGTCTGTCCTTCTGATCCTGCCCATGGGCCTCCGCTTATTCCCTCATGGGGCAGCCATTCAGGGCAGGCCAGGGGCACCAGCTGCTGCAGTATTGGTCCCACTCCAGAGTGATTGCAAAGAGCTAAGCTACACCTGACTCTTCCCTAGTTTCTCCGGTGGTGAGATCAGGCTGTCCAAGGGAAGGATGGAGCAGGTGTGGGGAAGATCTTGGAAGTAGAAGTAGGGTGTAAGGGGCAGACCAAGCAGGGATTTACAGAGGGATTTACAGATCTGCAGGGGAGGACTGAGGCAAGACAAAGGATTTCTTTCTTCCCGATGAAAAATGGTGATATAGGAAGTGTATACACGCACCTAGATGAATGCACACACCTACAATCAACCACACAGCGAGACATACACCTGGAGAAGCGTACACCCCTACATCCAACCACAGCCACACGCATAGAGATACCTCCCCCTGGAGAACATACCCACCCACACCTGAACACAAGCACACACAGGGGCATGCACCCATCCCCAGAGATATGGATGCAAAACATTGAGAGACACATGCACAAACATTAGTGCCCCACTATTCCAGTCCTGCACCCCCGCAGCTCCATCCAGGCGCTTCAGCCGTGCCCTTAGCACCCTGCTATTCCAGTCCTGCACCCCCACAGCTCTGCCAATGCGCCTCAGCCCTGCCCTTAGCACCCTGCTATTCCAGTCCTGCATCCCTGCAGCTGTTCCTGTGCCTCAGCCCTGCCCGTAGCACCCTGCTATTCCAGTCCTGCACACCCAAAGCTCCGTCCATGCGCCTCAGCCCTCCCCTTAGTGCCCTGCTATTCCAGTCCTGCACCCCCACAGCTCTGCCAATGCACCTCAGCCCTGCCCTTAGCACCCTGCTATTCCAGTCCTGCACCCCTGCAGCTCCGCCAATATGCCTCAGCCCTGCCCGTAGCACCCTGCTATTCCAGTCCTGTGTGATGAACAGATTCTCTCCATTCAGTCAAGTTGGGGATTGCGTACAGCCAGCGGGTCTGGTTGGGAATTCGCCAAAGCCATGTTCACTAGTACTCAGCCAGGCTTGGAACCAGCTATCCAGGGGTGAAAGGTGAGGGTTCTGGCTTGCTTCCCCGTGGCTTTCACTGAGGCAGGAGATGGAAGACTGGTTTATTGGGCGAAGTGGGGTAAGGAGAGAAGATCCAAAGAATTTATGTATGTCCCCCTCTCCCCCCACTGCAATGTCCCTGATGGGAATAGCACGTTTGCTATGTCTGAGGGCACCCATTACACCAAGCTACCAAATACATTTATGGCATTGCTGAGATGGGGCTTTGCCCCAGCGCTGGCCTGAAAACCAGCAGCGCCTTCCCAGCTTCAGGCATTGGCCTGCTCCTGGGGTGGGGGTGTGGTACTCTGCAGCTGCATGTCCAACTCACCTGCACATGCTGCAGACAAAGCACTTGGGGTGGTATGTCCTGCCCAGGGCAGAGATGACCTCTCCAGTGATGAAGTCGCGGCAGCTGTCGCAGCGGGTCCCGTAGAGCTGCTGGTAGTCATGGGTGCAGATGTACTCCCCGTTCTTAAAGAAGAAGCCTGATTGGGCCAGGTCACAGCCGCACACTAGAGAGGGAGAAAACAGCCCCAAGGGGAGAAGAGTCAGCCCAGCGACCATCTTCACAAGCCGGGCACGTTTCCTCCAAGAGCTTCCGAGAGGTGCCACGAGGTGAGGAGTTTCTGAGTCAAGGGAAAGTCATTGCGGGGTCAGCCTGGGCTAGCACAGTCACAGCATCTCAGCAAAGCACTTGGAACACTACTGGATGCTGCACCCACTCCCATAAGGACAACAGCTGAGGGCACACAGGGAGTGAGGCCATGTGCTCCCCCCATCGCCTTTACGGAGGTCCTCTCGGTGGCCCTGTACTGCATCTTCACTCCTGGTTTCCACATTCCTCCCTTCCCTACAGCCCCACTTGTTTTTTTAAATGGTTGCAACTTGGCCTACGCACATGGGAGCTTTGAATTAATCCTCAGAGAATAAGCATTAAGGTGAAGCACTAACTGCTTTGACCATCATAGCTGGGCTGGACTTCTCTATAGAACTCACCAGCCGCGTCCCAGTGCACACCAGGAGGGTCTCTGGGAAAACCTAGCATGAATTCTTCAGCCGTAGTCTCTCAAATGTGATTGTTCCAAAAACTTGATCAGGAGCCTTGGGGGAGGGGATCCGGACTGAGGACTGCAGGCATCTCAGTAGGTTCCTTCCTTTCCGCAGCCGGCCAGCCCTCCAGCCCTGACATGCTGAGGGGCCGGTGAGCACCTCCTGCAGCCCCACAAGATGTCACTGTTGGGCTGCAGGCCCGGTCCAGGACGAAGCCTCCTGGTTTTGGAAAGGGATGGGCCGTGCTGAGAGGAAACTGTAGGCCGCACCCAGTGGTCAAAGGAACTGGCCAGCAAGATGATTCCAGTGCATTGCAGCCTGGCATGACCGAACATGGATTGGGCTAATCTAAGAGCTGCATTATTCCCTCACCCTGCCCACCATACCTGATGGCACCTAAACAGGGTCAGGCACATCCCCCTTCCCTCTACATTTTGCCTTTACAAATATCAGAGGGTTTTTTTTATTTTAATTGCTTTAGTGCTCGTGACAGTGATTGCTAGGAAGTATTAGCTAGCACCGGGCATGCTGGGGACAGGTGCCATGCAAACTTCCTCCACACAGACCCACCCCTAGGGCTTATGCACTGGCAGGGTCTTCCTGCAGGCTTGGCTAGGAAAGAGGCCATGTAGCTGCAGTAGCTGTCCAATGACTAATGGATAAGCCTGGCCCCAAGACCATCAGAGCTGCTGTGCCAGGTTTGGAAAGGCAGCCACCACCTCCTTCATCACCTGCTGTGGCACCAAATTACAGTGGCACCAGCATGAGGTGAGTTCACGATTACAAGTCTGACTTTTACCCTGCATCTCTTTTAATACCAACAAAGCACCACATGTCCTTTGAGCAGGGGTACAGAACTGAGGGTCTTCCAATGAAATCCCCCCTTCAGCCCAGGAGCTCTGCTGCAAGATGGTGCAACTGCAGAGAGTAGCAGAGCAGGCAACCGAGCATTCAGTGGCACAACCCATCCAGCCTGGACGGTGGATCTTCTGCTCCCTTAGTTTTGCCCATGACTTGGGACTGTTACCAGGAGCTTTTAAACCACCCCAGGAAGCTCCCATGGGTGACAGGTGCCTTTTCAGTTTGTTTCTTTGAAAAGAAATCACGAATCAGCAGGATTCAGCTGCTGCTCCTGTTACCTTGTCATGGCAAAGGCATTCACAGACCTGGAAAGTAGCAATGGGAGTCGGAGCATAGGGCTGCTGATGCTGGAGACAGGAACAGGACTAATCTCAGCCCATTAACTTCTCCAGGAGAAAGAGGCTGCCTTCAGAACTGCCATGCAGGTGGCATGGCTGAATGATGCATGAAAATGTCTGCCGGGGGCTGACTGGCCAAGGGGTGCTGCTTGCTTGATGGGGCAGGCAAAGAGCTAATTCTGGTCTGCGAATGGATGGGCCCCAAAGCCCTCACAGGGTGTGTGTGTGATCACTGCATCAGCTGGGGAGTGCAAACTCTTGCTTCAGGCTCTCTTATATACCCTCCCATTCCCCAAGCTCAGCAGAGGGATCTGAGCACCCAGGAATGAGGCAGCAGAAAGTGCCAAGATGATCTCAAAGCACTTTATTGGCATGAATGCCCCAGAGTCCCTTTGTGCCACGGAGTAGTATCATCATCCCTATTTTACAAGTGGGGAAACTGAGTCACAGGGAAGCGTAGTGACTTGGGTGCTCCATGGTCACACAAGAAGTCTGTGGCACCTGCCACAACACTGGGATGAATCTGGCCCTTAGTTCCATGCTCTAACCCCTGCCCCATGCGCCCTCCTCTAGCACCGAGTTGTAGAACAGAACAGCTAAGCTGTGCGGGGAGTCCAGCTCACATTCAGGGGGGCTGGTCTGCACTTGGAGAGGGGACTTGCATAGTGCTTGGAGAGACTTGAACATTCAACAGAAGTCTGGCAACCCTTTGAGGTATTTAGTGCTAAGCCGAACAGCTCAGCTTCCTGCCAGCCACGCTCTGTGCAGGTCTCCTGGCCTAGGAGTAGATGTCTGCCCAGCTCCCCGAGCCTTATGTCCCACCAGGGACACTTACCATGGGGTCCCAGTCAGTCTGCAAGAGGAGCTTCTCACAACAACCCTTCTTCTCATTGCCTCCACTGATACCTCCAGCTGCCCCGCTCCTGCTCAGTCCTCAGTGCCTGGCCCCAGGTTAGTTCAGAAAGCAGCTGGAACGCCCAGAGCTGCAGAAGCAGCACACAGCCCCCCAAAGCCTGCAAGCAGCTGTTTGCAGTGCTGTGCTTCTCCCACCTTTGCACAGATGTGCTTCCATTCCCCACCTCCCAGCTGGAGACAGTGCTACCTGTCAGGTAACGCTCAGCTGTTGCTTCACTCGCAAGCAGCCACTGGGCAGAACAAAAGCAGATGCCTCCTCATTCTTCCTGCTGCATCCTCCAGGTACTGCAGTGATGAGGATGGACGGACCAGCTCTGTCAGACTCAGCGCAGGCCCAGAGGCAAGAGTTGCAGAGGCAGGTTTTGGCCCCATCTGCCCCAGGGCCAGAAGCACGTTGGCGCTAACCACTGGGCAATGGCTATCGAGCGCTCTGGGCTGAGGGCAGGCAGGGGGGATGTGGGAAGTCTGGCGGGGGAGCAGGGCTGAAAGCAAGGAGGCCAGTGCAGGGGCTGGGGAAAGGTGAGGCTGGGAGGGGAGGGAGCTGGGAGGGGCAGGTGGGGGAGGAGGGTTTCCTCTCATAATTTATTCCCTTTCACTTTGAAATCAGACAGCAGTCACTGCCAAGCTCTCCCCAGTGGCTCCTCGTCCCCTTTGAAGCTGGAGCCAGCCTGAGCTCTTTGTCTGGTGGAAGAGTTTGCTGTTTTGCACAGATAATGCAGTGGGGGAGGGGTTTCTGCAGCAGAGCGCTGTGCACCTGCAGGCCAGCACCGAGAGCGACCTGGGCCCAGTGGGTGGGGGTGTCTGGGAATCTGGGGCTGGCTGTATCCTGGGAAGGTCCCTGTGTACACACAGGGCAGTATGTGCATGCAAAGGAGACGTACATATATGTATATATGCAAAGAGAGAGATAGTGTGTATGTGGGGTTGGCTCTGACTGTGGGAGAGACCAAAACTACCCTGAAGAGAGACACCCTCCTCCCCGCCCGTGCATGAAGGAGTCACTAAGTGCAGGCGATTTGTGCCCGGGTCAGCGTGAGGCGATGAGAACTAGGAGGAGCAGAGGTCTTTAATAAACCCTGGTAATTCTGTGCTTTACAATGTATAGAGCCCGCGTAAGAGCGGCTCTTTTAATAAACGGACTAAGGAGCCTTTTAGCATCTGTTCAGGGCCATTAGCTTTAATGGCCTGTCAGCTCTGCTCCCCTTAAGCTCCTCCTCAGGACCGGGGGAGGAGCCCAACTGGCCCATGTTGCTCTCAGCAGACACTGCACATGGCCCAGGAAGAGCACAGGGAGCTGGTGTGCACAACGGTGGGCCGGGGGAGCTTCACGCCTCCAGGAGGCAGGCTGCCATGCAGCTCAGGGCACTGCGCCAGGAAGGCCTTGCCAGCCGTTGGGAATGTGATGGCCCCTGCGTGAAGTGAGTTGGTGGCTCTCACAGTGCAGTTCCTATTGGACAGGTGTCCACAATACACAAACCACCGTCACAACCATTCGCCCCACCCTCCACCCCCAGTTGGCTCATTCCCAGAATGAGGCAAGTCCCAGGATCCGGCTGAAATTAGAAAGTAAGAAGCCCACACTTCTTCTGCGCAGGTTGGTGGGCCTTGTCAAATTAATTAACTGCTATTAACCATTCATTTATCTGCGCAGTAAACGTACATGGGGCTTTGCGGACACAGATGGGGTCAGGTGAATTTCCCATCCCAGCTCCCGCAGGAGATGCACTAGGACCGGACTTAACATCCCTACTTGGCATCTTCACCGATCTGCCTTATTAAGCGTGAGAGTGTCTTCGAAGCCCTGCAGCAGCACATGGAGGTTGGGGGTGTGCTGGGGGTTTCTCCTTTGATCAGCCTGTGTGAAAGCACCTCTGGATCAAATGCACTGTCCCCTGGGAGTCCCCTGAGGGAGTTTAGCCTGAGCTGCAGTACATGGCGTCCTGGGGCACATTGATTTCATCCTCATTTCATATCAGTCAACTTCATTATTGCGGAATTAGTCAGTTACCAGTTGACGACCCTGCCAGGAGCAGCTCTTGGTTTCTGCCCCCTTTTCTCCAGGTTTTATCTCAGCTGGGGCCAGCTCGCTGTCAAGGATGCCTCAGAACAGCTACTCCCTTCTCCCCTCTCCCTGGGGCAGGAGGACTACTAGGATACTGGCTGAGGCAGACTGCAAGGCCATGCACGCAGGTCAGGATCATGGTGCATGAGCGGAGCTGTGCACTGGTCCAGGACTAGAAAGGCAAAGGGGGGGCTGTAGGGCAGAATTAAGGTGCCCTGGAAGACCCATGTGAGATGCCAGGACTAGACTAGCAGAGAGGTTTGCAGACGTGGAACTGAGGTGCATACACAGAGCTGTTGGGGTAGGAGAGAAGGTGGGGAGTTTGTGCAGCACTCTCCCAGGTCTGGCTCTAGCCAGCTCTCTCAGTCTCTCCCATGCACAAGCACTAAATCCCTACCCCCCCACCCAAGGAATCAGAACCCCTTGTGAGAACCACATAGGTTTCACCACAACTCAGTGGGGCTGGATTAGTCACACCCAGGCCTTTCAGCTTCCAGCACAGATACCAGGCAGGCGGGGCAGCATGACCAGAAATCCTTAAAGCTGTAGCCTCCTACCTTGGCAGGTGAAGCACCTGATGTGGAAGTGATTGCTCTGGACGCGCACCACCTCTCCCTTACATGTGTCTCCGCAGCGGTAGCACTGGATGACGGTGGATCTGCCGCCGGAGCCATACGGGTTTTGTTGATAGGGAACTGCTGGTGGAAAGGAGAGAGTGACAAAGACAGGGTGTGTTATCATGAGGGAGGCAGCGGGTCCCATCTGGGCACTGCCCAGCTGGCTGCAAGTCATGATTCCAACACAACTTAAACTGTGAGCTCTGTCTTTTTGTTGTATGTTTGTACAGCACCTAGCACAATGGGGCCCTGATCCATGACTGGGGCTCCCGGGTGCGACTGCAATACAAATAATGAACACTAGTCATAATAGTGATGGAGAAGAGCTACAATAGTGAAAACGGTCAGCAATTCATCACCTCTGTGAAAACAATACATGCCCCAGCGGGCTGTCAGTGAGAGGTAGCTCCAGTGAGCAGAGAAAGGGACTGGGAGTCAAGAAACTTGGTGTTCTGCTCCTTGCCCTGCCCTGGATTCACTGCAGGCCACTTCCCCATCCGTGCCTCAGTTTCCCCATCTGCACACTGAGGACAATGAGACTGACCCAGCTTCATAAGCTCCGCAAGGTCTTGAGACAACAGGTTCTAAAAAGGGCAAAACATCACTCCTTATTCTCCTCCTTCTAGGTGAGTGGGCTTGGAATAAACCACCAACTGCCCTCCCCCCGCAGAAGACGGGGCAGGTCTGCGTTATGGACCATGTGCAAGCCATGTACCCACTTCTCAAAGGCTCAACAATTGGGTGCACAGAAATGGAAGCCAAAAATGAAAATTGGGCTTGGCCACTGGGCCCTGTCTCCCTAGGTGCAGCCCCGGACTCACCTAGCCCCAGATTCTTACTGGCTTTTACCAAGCAAATGGTGCCAAGAACCTGCCACCCGGAAACGTGAGAGCCCAGGAGGATCCATGGGGACATGTACTGTTCTCCCAGACTCAAAGAGCCTCAGGTGGAGCTCCCTGAGTCCCTGCTATCCTGCAGGGGGAGAGGGGGGCACAGGGCTCTGGTTTTCTGAGGTTCCTTTCTGGACCAGTGCAACCATGTAAAAAAACCCCAAACCGCAGCTGGAAGGATGAGAAGTGAAAGCACATGCATCCTGCAGCCGTGCTGAGACGTACAGCCCCAAAGGATCTGTCGGCACCCCACACCTGCCCCCGCCCCGCTGTCTCCCCTTCCCTCCCGTTTGGGGTGTATATTTACTGCTGCAGCCAGGCAGTGTCTCTGCAGTTCCCAAACATCTGCTCCCCAGCCCTCGGAAGAGGAGCTGCTGCCTGAGTAAACAAACACTAACCCCACTCTCCAGCAGATGCTTCCCAGCTGCAGAGTCAGCAAGGAGCCTGCCGAACAGCAAGCCCTCCCAGAAACTGCATCTCCTCCCTTCCAAGGCCAGCACAGCTCCTTCCCCCCACCACCAGGACAGCTGCCCCTTGCTCCTTTTGCATGATCAGCTTGAGGCCACCTTGCTTTCCTTTTCTCAGATGAGCCTGGGGCTGGGGAAAGACCCCACCAGGCATCCCCAGGGAAGGACGTCTCTTCTTTCTCCACAAACCAGGGGCAGTAGGGACAGTGGTTGGACAAGCTTCCTACCCTCTGCCAGGCTAGTGCATCCCAACAGACCTGGAGGGAGGCATTACTTGCGTTTAGGGTGACCAGACAGCAAATGTGAAAAATCGGGATGGGGGTGGGGGTAATAGGAGCCTATATAAGAAAAAGACCCCAAAATCAGGATTGTCCCTATAAAATTGGGACATCTGGTCACCCTAGTTGTGTTCTGTAGCCCATTCAATCCTGGGCATCTGCTGAGAGAGACAACAAACTGACAATGCCAAACTGTGTGTGTGTGTGGGCGGGGGGGGATTTTAGTGATGCTGACATCTATTTCATTAGGAACTGGAGTGACAGACACTAATTTATTTCACCCAGGCCTCCAAATAGCTGTCAGGAGATAACAACCTTCATTCTGTATGGACCTAGGCTGGGATCAAACCTGCCCCTGGGAGGTGAAAGGCTCCACTTTTCATCATCAACCCCCAGAACTGGTCATCATCACCAGTCTGCCTGGAGGATGGGACAGCTCCCTTGTGGGAAGTGTTCCGCTGGGAGCTAGAGAAGCACTGAAAGGGAGCAGCCTCTCCAGAAATCTCCTTGGGATCCCTCAGGGAGTGACTCGCTGCGGAACGCAGGGCAGACACTGGAAGGGTGGTAGACTGTGGAGTGGTTTGTTTGTCCAGGTAAATGGTGGAAGCTTCACTGCTCGAGCCATTAAACTGGAGAAAACCCTGGACTGTAGGGCAGGAGTGCACCAACTTCCTCAGCCTGACGAACACGGAAAAATCCTCTGGGGGATTCTCCTCCAGCTCCTCTCCTCAAAACCGCCTCCCTCATTGCTTGCTCAGCAGAACATTTCACACTGCAGACCACCAAGAAGGGCTGTGTACACCACAGCGTGAGAAGGATGGGAGCAGAACAGAACCCTGCTCTTGGCTAGAGGGGAAAAGGCAGGAACTATACAACCAAAGGAGTCCTTTCCCCTCGGATTTCTACAAGCCAGCTCTCCCTCAGAACACAGGCATCGCAGAGGGATAAAGGGCATCTCCTGTGCGTTACAATTTCATAGTCTTTTGTTCTAGGCGCGTCTCTCCCACGCAGTGTGCAGTAGCTTTTGGACACGGGATTGGGTTTTTAGGCCCGAGCAGCAAAGTATTTGTTCCTGCTGCCACTACTGTAAGAATGCAAAGAGCGTGTGAGGCTCGGAGGAGATGAGTGGAAAAAGAGCAGTAGGCTGAAGCCTCTGAGCAGAAATTTCAGTGGTTGGCGAGTCTGAGCCAATGGGCTGGAGGCTAGGTAACCCCAGGATGAACTATCTAGATGGGGAAAAAAGGAAAGCGAGGTCCCTGAAAGCCTGGTCCATGAACAAAGGCCCAGAGCTTGAGTGAAGAGACATCAAACGGCAGAGATCTCTCGGCAGAAAGACACATCATTAGCTGTAGCGATGGGGCTATATTCAGCAGATTCGGTGCCAGACAAAGAGAAAGAATCAGCCCACTGTGGGTTCTTATGCTAAAAACCCAACACAAATGAAAGAGTATCTTGTGCCCAAATCCCATCTGATATGCCAAACCCGCAGCCAGTGATCATCTGAGCTCTTTTACCGGTCACTGAGACAGGCTCTTTGGGTACAAAACAATGTCCACAATTAGTGACTTCTAAGGTGTGGCCCCTAGTCCTGTCCAGACAGGCAATTCATCTCACAATATTTTTGAGCCTGCTGTAATCCATCTCCCCTTCTCAGTGTGGAAAGCTGCTGTCTAGGCAGGGCATGGGAAAAGCATACTTTCCCCGATGTATTTGATACAGGTCACATCCAGAGACAGACTCAAGGCCAGGCCCAGATCTGGAGCTGAACTTCCAAGGGTTGCTGGACTTTTCATCCTGCAAATGTTTTGCATACACAGAACTCCCGGTGACACCAACACAGATTCTGCAGGTGGAGGGTTGCAGGATTTAAACCTGGAGCTGTGGTTTGGCCTACCACAGAGATAGCAACCAGCTCCAATGTTTGGCTCTGGACCTGAGCTTCTCCAAGGTCCCAAATATTGGTTCTGACTCACTTCTAGTTCCAAGAGATGGGAAACTATTCCCAAATGGGCTGGTTTTCCTGATGTTTGAAATGAGCTGGGCTGCCCAGTTGGCGGATCCAGTAGTGACAGCACAGGAATCTCTGAGTTCTGCCAATAGAGCTCATCACTGCAAACTAATAAAACCCAGCAACAAATCCATGTGCTTGCTCAGACATCGCCCATATGGAAATAAACAACAGGGCATGACTCTGAGGTCCGAGATCAAACCACAGAACAAGGCACTGCAAAATAGCCTGGCACGAACTGTTACAATAGACAGCTTCTCAGCCGGGAGCATTTATAGTAAGATCGCATGCCTACGGACAGGCGATGCCTGGGGCCGTAGAGAACTCTTCTCTCAGGAAATGCTTGATGAGAGAGGACTGTATATGTGGAGGAAAGAAAAGAGCCTAAATGCTACACTGGCTAGGCTCTCTCCCTTAGTATGCTCCAACACTGACCAGGAAGAAACCTACATTGGCCTCTAGAGGAGGGTGGACTGGACGGGGCCTAAGAGTCTCTTTCCAGCTGTCATTTCTGAGAGTCCATGAAATCCAAGACTGTTCGGCAAACCTGGGGCACAACTGTTAACGTCACATGATCCAGGGTCCCTACTAGACTAAGTGGTCCGGGTCCCCCAGGGATATATATGATACGGATTCCTGGTACATTGCAATAGCTTGTGAATACCGATATATTCTGTATGGGATGCCAGCAGAGAAGGCGGTGCCAACCTCCTCTGCCAGCCCATGGGATAGAACCACGCCACTCCGGAGGCCTCGGCCAGAGAAACTGGGGATGTGAGTAGAGGAATGAATCAACATTTGAATAAACATTAATAAAAATCTGTGTCGGAAAATTCATCCATCAATTATGGGCTTCTTGTCTCTAGGGGGAACTTCCTGGTGACCATAGCAACCTGTCACCAAGCCCCTGAGCTGACAATCTGACAGAAGAGAGGAAGACAGAGAGAGAGAATAGGAAAGAGTAGGAGAGGGATGGAGGAGCCTACTGAACTCAATGACACCAGTGTAAATCCAGAAATCAGAGGAGTCACTCCAGATTTACAGCAGCATATGGGGGATCAGGATCTGGCCCAGGGAATCATCACCTTCTTGCATGCTCGCTTTGTTCAGCATGAAGTGGAAAGCTCCCCCAAATTGAGATTAACCTCAGGCTGGCTCTGGAATTTCTCCCTCTAAACCTCAGTGCTTTGTTTCACTCTGCCTCCGTTTGTTTTCAAGAAGCTGGCTGTTCCCTCTTGGCCCCGCACAGGAAGTATGACACATCGCTACACCCCCTAGCAGAGGGACAGCTGATCAGGGTAAAGCTCATTATGCCAAAATAATCCAGTAATAATGTAAGTGGCATTAGGCGACTCGCAGGCTGAGATGCAGGAGTCAGGGGCAGGGGGTGGGGATCTAAGCTGCGCTGCCATAGGAATGCCTTAATCTCACCCTGGTTCACTCCTGCCCGAGATGGACATGCTTGTTTAGCAAGAAAATTAAGCCAAGTTCACCTAATTGTTAATGCACCAACTCCCAACTGCAGCACTAAAGGCTGCGTAGGGTTAGATTCCTCCCTGGTGTAATTCCAGCCTCTTCCAGCAGGGATGATTTGGCCCATAGAGTCCCATGTGGCCCCCCCGGCCACTGTTTATCTATTTTTACCCTATGCATTGGTAGGGGTGGGGAAGGGAAGCCATCTGGAACTCACAGCTTCCCAGCCTTGGGCTGTATCTCTTTTCAATGTCTTTGCTGCTGCATTTGTCATCTCCAGTCAGTGATCAGGACCCCACTGTGCCTGGGACCGGTGACCACATCACCAAGGGCTGTGACCTTGTCAGATCTTACAAGCCAAGCGGGCTTGGCCTGGTCAGCCCTTGGATAGGAGACCACTACGGGAAAACCAGATGCCGTAGGGGCAGATGCAGGTGCTATTCCCCGGAAGTCAATTCTGAAGCTGAACCCCAGCAGAGCACCAGGCGTGCTGTGGTGCTGGGATACCAGCTGAGTGGCCACATTCAACTATTTACCAAAGAGCTCCTGGGGCACTTCCCCTGCAAGTGAAGATGTTCGTTCCAGTATACATTGGTAATCGCTTCCTCCTAAGGCCTCCCTGCAGTCTCAGTTAGGTAAACTGTTTTTCTTCCTTTCCTGTCCTGTCCACACGCTGTCTGTGTCCTAAATCGCGGTGTGGCATTGCTATGCCCTGCCAAACAGCTGCTGCGTTCCTCCCCAGAGGAGTGGCCGGGGGAGCAATCCCTGCATAGTCCGGGATCCTTCAGGATGAAAGAAATGATCTTCATAAAAAAGATAGGAGAGTGAAGCCTCCACAAATAACAGGGCAGAAGCCATCTGCCAGGTGGCAAAAGAACCTGCTGTCCCCAACCATGCTCCCTACAGACATTGCACTCATCAGGCCGGGCTAGTGGCACCACCTGGTGCTGCAGTGAGAGTGACTGGTGCCTAGATACTAGCTGCTTAAGAAATGCTGCTGATAGATGTCCCCAGGGCCTGTGGGATCTGTTCTAACAGGGACTCAGCGCAGCATGCTTAGGTGCTGAGAAAGTGTGAAGTACCTCATATGGCTTTGCACTGCCCCCTGCTGGCTGTCTCAAGAGCCATTGATTGGCTTAAAATTGTTATTAATAGCACGTGGAAGGGTCTTAAGTGCCTGATATAAAGAGTGTACAGACCAGCATGGTGCTGTGATGGAAGCAGCTCAGACATAGCGATATACACACTGAATCAGCTGGCTTGTGCGAGTGATGGAAGCAGCACAGCACAGTACTGCCTTAAGGATGAGATGTGCTCAGCAAATCACCTGATTGAAAGGTGTGACATAAACAAAGTGTAAGACGGTTCAAAGGTGTGATATAAACAGAGCATAAGCTGCCTCAGCAATGAGATATAATCAGGGAGTCAACTGACTTGGAAGTGTAGAAAGCAGGCTGGATCCCTGAGTCCAAGTGCCCTGTTAAACCCTGCGTGCACCGAGCGGACTGGATGAGTGTTTCGGTACAAGCTGGATTGAATCCAGGTACTCAACAGGAGGAAAGTGTCCAGATGCACAAACTGGACACAACTGAGGCATGGGGCTGTAAAGAGGGCAGGGGCTGTAGCAGACATTTTGTAGCAGCTAGAATACAAGCTCTGGGGAACAGGAGACCAACGGGTTTTTCTAAGATATCCTTTCCATCGTTCCTTATAGGCATCCCGCCACTGTCCTGTTTTTTTTATTCTTGCTCAGCTGATATAACCCTGTCCTGTCTTGTATGCCATTCGTGCTCCAGGACGTGTCTCATGTGTATAAGCCAGGGGTCCAATTTTCATAGTCAGGAGCGTGCAGTTGCAAGCTGTCACATCTTGCTTGGAGATCCTGACTTTGTTTGATACGAGTGTATTTGAGAGATACCTACCCCCACAGTAGCATGGTGAGGCTGATATAATTAACTATTGGTAATTAATGTTTCCACAACGCTTGGAAAGCCATAGGTGAAGGGTACTGCAGAAATGCTAAGTATTCATTATTAACCAGTACCAGTATTGTGCATTGTTGTGTGAAGTGTATTCTGGTGTGCCAATGTGTATGATATGGGTGTGCAGGTGTAGAAGAGCTGAGTGTGATGTGGGTGTGCAGAAATGCATGCACGTATATGATGTGGGTGTGCTGGTATGCATTGGGGTGCAGATGTGTGCATGGACGTACGTGTAGCTAGTTGATGTGGGTGTGTTGGTATGGATGTATGTGCAGATGTGTGATGCGGGTGTGTGTTGGTATGAATGTATGTGTAGATGTGTGATGTGGGTGTGTCCGGGGGGTGGTGATATGTGAAGATCTGCAACGTGGGTGTGTTAGATGTGTGATGTGGGTGGGTGTTGGCATGGATGTATGTGTAGATGTGTGATGTGGCTGTGTCGGGGTGTGTGGTGATATGGATGTATGTGTAGATGTGTAATGTGGGTGTGTCGGGGTGTGTATTGGTATGGATGGATATGTAGATGTGTGATGTTGGTGTGTCTGGAGGGTATTGGTATGGATGTATGTGTAGATGTGGGTATGTTGGGATGTGTGTTGGTATGGATGGATGTGTAGATGTGTAATGTGGGTGTGTGTTGGTATGGATATATGTGTGATGTGGGTATGTTGGGATGTGTGTTGGTATGGATGGATGTGTAGATGTGGGTATGTTGGGATGTGTGTTGGTATGGATGGATGTGTGATGTGGGTATGTTGGGATGTGTGTTGGTATGGATGGATGTGTAGATGTGTGATGTGGGTGTGTCGGGTTGTGTGTTGGTATGTGGCTATGCAATGTATGTGCTGGTGTGTGAGGCGCTAGGTGTAGAAGGGAGTGCCTGTCCGGGAACACACCCCATGATGAAGGAGGCATGTGCAGTCTCTGTAACTCTACAGAACGGGTTCTTGGGTCAGCCGTTCCCATGCAGGTCAGCGCCCTATGGACACTTGTCCTGCTCCCTTCCTGCGCAGGAAGGAACTAGTGAATGATTAATCCTGTTAATCCGCTGCACATTTCCTGCAGTAACTGGCCTGTAAATCATCCTCTCTGAAAAATCCACACTGTGCAGAGGTTGCCAAGTGCAGAGAATGATAGCGTGGTAGGTGTTACAGGAGAGTGGCTCCTGAAGGCTGTTCACATCGCTGCCAAGTGTGGCACAGTGTGACGAAGGACTGAGGGGCAGCCGCCTGGGAGGAGCAGGGAGCACATGACTCGATAGAGGTGCAAAGGGGAAACTTGCACAATGAAATGAACATCAGACTGAAAAAGGCAGTAGGGCCCCACTCCAGCCAGCGCCTAAACACATTCTCAGTGATAGGCTGGTGATCTGTCCCATTGGAAACACCCAGGAGTAAAGCACGTGCTTAAGTGCTTTGCTGGATCAGGGACTAAAAAAGGAGATTTAAGAATAGCCCATAGCCAAGTAGTGGATTATTGTCGTTAGCAGCTGGGCTTCGGGATCCTGGGGTAGGGCATGGGGAGGTAAAAAGTCTGAGTCTGCTGCTCTTAATCCCTTCAGTGCCCTGCAATGGGCTACCCTGGCCTTTCCCCTGCTTACCAGCTACCCTGCAGATAATACTCTGCATGGGCGTAGTGTCTGTGTGTCCTGCCAGACATTGCTGGAGATGCTGCTGTCACGAGGGAACTGGATTAGAGATTGAATCTCGAAGAGGGTATGCCCGGGCGGGGTGTGTGTGCGTCTCAACAACCATCCATTCAAGGCTGCCCCACACAAACTGTAGCTGCTATATTTGCTTGTTAGCTGTAATTAGCTGCAGCCCTCCTAGTGGCAGGCAAGGGGTTTACTGGGCGTGGCCTGCCCAGGACGGGATTCCCAACTGCAGACAAACCCAAACAAAAAGGAACTACAACCCTGCCCCTTTATTTACATAAGGAGGACAATGAGCGCAGTGAGCAACCCGCCTGGGTGTGGTCACCAGGAAGGTCCCCGCTGCATGGAGTGCTCCTCGGGAGCTTTCGAACATCCTGAGATGCCATGCCCTGTGGCTGCTGCAATCTGTTACCCATGGCGCTGTGTCATGGTGCCAGGGCACTGAATCTGGACCAAAAGGAGCTGCCAGCCGTGCGCCCATATTGAAAACAAGCTGCTGAAAGCAGCTGACGGGCTTCTGAGCTGAAGGATTAGCCAGGAGCCTTGGCCTGTACTGACTGTGGCTTAGCAAGAGGAAGGGAGAACAACCCAGCTTGCAAGGGGTAAAACCAATCATCATTGTTCCCCTGAGAAAGCTGGTACCTGCCTGCCTTGCTCTGAGACCTACGCCCAACAGGTTGGTGGACACTGGGAGGTCAAGGGACGTCCCTCAGTGAGTCGCCAGCAAAATTTTTTGCTTCAAGAAGGAGGCTGGGGCAAAATGCCAGATTGTCAGCCATGGAAAGGAGATGGGTAGAGGTCGGAGCCACAGGGAGATCCCTGCTCTGATGACGGGATGGGAAGCCCATGTCTTGGTGCCCCAAGGGAGAGAGAATCTGCTGAGGAATCTGTGGAGATGAAATGGTGAGGAGAAGGGGACCCAGCCCCCAACTGAGGGTGTGGGCAGAGTGGGGCCTGGGCCCTAAGCTGTGATCCAGCTGGGAAAGCCCCCCCCCCCGATCCCACTCTGGACTCTTTCACTGAAGAACGGGGCTGGCTGTAATCTCTTCTCCCAAACTCAGAAGTAAACAGTTGCTAAAGTCCTGAGCCAAATTCTGCCTGGGGTGAGGCCTTGGAGTTGCATCTGAGAGTCTGTGTACAAACAGCCACTTTCCAAAGAGGTGACCCCACAAATGCAGTTACTTCTCGGGGATTTGGGGAAAGCCAACACTACATCCATTGAAACAGGGAACCCAGAGAACTCCCAAATACCTGTCTGGCTCTGCAGCTACCAATAGCCTAGAACTGGAAGGGACCTCGAAAGGTCATTGAGTCCAGCCCCCTGCCTTCACTAGCAGGACCAATTTTTGCCCCAGATCCCCTAAGTGGCCTCCTCAAGGATTGAACTCACAACCCTGGGTTCAGCAGGCTAATGCTCAAACCACTGAGCTATCCCTCCCCTCTAGTATCCCAGGCCCCACACTGACCACAGGGCTATTTGCTGAACCTGGAATTCATTTATCTAGCAAAGAAAAGAGATGGGGCCGCAAATGTCTCCTTTTAGTGTTCTGAAAGCATTCTAGGCTGGCCCGGGCCACTGCTCATCCCCACATCTCAGACTACCATCAGTCAGGATGGAATTCAGCCTGTTTCTCATCCAGGGGACAAGCCAGCGGCTTGGGAGGAAGGGAAATACCCCAGCACGTGGAGATTTAGTTAACCCTTTCCCCACAACTTCAGTGTCTCCCTCAAGCCTCTTGTCACCCAATAAGCAGAAGCAGGGATTAGGGATGTGGAGTCTAGTGGTTAAAGCAACAGATTGTGGCTCAGGACTCCTGAATTCTCTTCCCAGCTCAGCCACAGGCTTCTTCTGAACCACTTCAATCATTCTGTGCCTTGGTTTCCCCATCTATAAAATAGGGATAATGATTCCTCCCTACTCTATATCGCGGTGTTGTGTGGATAGAGCCATACTATGGTGGAGACGTGGAAATTCCTCTATAGATAGAGGGAGAAAAGAAAACCACAGCAGTTTTACTGCAAGACAGAGATGCACCTTCCCTGAGGAACTTCATGCCAAATCCATTCATCCAGTGAGACCAGGAGAAGGAAAGCTCCCAATGCCAGTTCCCAGTAATACAAGCACCTTCCTTTAAGATCCAACAAGCCCATCATTTCAATGTTGACTAAAAGAAGTAGATGATCTTGTTAACCGTACGACCAGCTCTGTGAAGGTCACAGATTGCAAAACACGTGGTCAGGTGCCTCCTGCCACTAACAGCATCTGAGGACACAGCTCTAGGCTGTCACTGCTCTATTATCATGGATCTTTCTGGCCTCCCCTTTGTGTGTGTCATTTCAGAATACTGACCATCCCTATGCATGGAATAGCCAATTCTGTAACCAACAGAGTGGGGTTTGATGTTTGGATGTGGGAGGTATTGAGATTAGAGTTTGGAAACTGATCTCGGGTGGGGAGGTGTGGGATCTTGACCATTTCTGGCACCTTGATATCCTGTTGATGGGCACATTAGAAAAGCCCCACTCGGGAGATAGTTGGTAGGACTATAATCTAATGAGCACTGACAGCAGCTTTTGCCTGTTTTCCTTAGCAGGTGAGGGGGGTAAATTCAGAGATCTCTCTCTCTCTTCTCTTCCCACAGTCGTCACCATACTGTCTGATAGAGATGAAGCTCACAAATCAGTAAATGTCTCCCACCAAAGCAGGCACAAGCAGATAAACAATGAGTGAGAGAATCTCGCTGCCACCCGAATGCAGCAGACAGCTTTTTGGTCAACATTTTCAGCCAGGGTGGTGATTTTGTACATCCAGTGTCATGTACCTTGGCCCTGATTTTCACCCGCACTGATCATTCCCAGCTCCAGTTGAAGTCAACAGGACCTGGGAGCACTTGGTGCCTCTGAGAATCAGGCCGAAGGGGTCTCAAGTTGGACACCCAAGAAGTGGAGCACCCAAAATTGGAGGCCCTATCTGAGAAACAGTGTCATTTATAAATAGCTGGAAGAGAGGTGAACTAAACAAAGGGGCAGAGAGGAGTGGCTGAGAGCAATAGCAGCTGCTGGGGCAGGGATAATGGAGTGATGCTGAAGCGTTGGTTGGGGAAAGCTGGAGATGGTGATGCCCACTGGATTCTGCCCAAGATGGCTATGTAAATCGGGGCTATCATACAAGTCGATTGGAAGAGGATATGGTGATCCAGTCAGTGAGAGGAAAGCTGGTAAGTTGGCAGGGTCTGTGCTCACATGTAGGCTAAATACACTGCACCCATTCTGAAACACATTGTGTTAAGGGGTCCAGAGCCCTGGTCTACTGTACAAGGCACACAATGGTGTGCAAGGCACTATGCAAACTTGGAAGAAAGTTAAAGGTCCCACCCTGCCTCAAGAAGCTGACGATTGGGAGAGAGGCAGGGAATCAATTAGTTACAGGGTCAAATACTCAGTCTTGCACCAGAAATTCATTCTGCAGGCATGGCAATGCCAACCAAAGTTTTGCAGATGGAAATTGTGCTCATAAATAAAGGGGCCAGCCTCAGCCTTGCTAAAACTTGCCCCGTACGGATCTATTCTGTCCACAGATGCACAGGTACAACTGTCACTGGGACTTGCACAGGTGTGTTTGAGAGCCGAGTTGGGCCCATGGGATGCCCGGCATAACATCCAGACAGATACACAGATACAAAGAGAAATGCACTGTTGGAAGTACTGAGCATAGATCTACTGACTTCAGTGCAAGTCCCACACACAGCAGGCTTGCAGGGTCAGCCTATTTAGTTTGCATGAACTTGTCATGCAACCCGGACGTTGAATGCTAAGACCAACCCTCCCATTTGCCAGCCTCAGTGAAAGCAGCAGTGTGTTGTCCCTGGTGGTCTGAGGGGATCTCCAATCCAAGAGGCTGCACTGAAGTGTGGGAAGGAGCATGCACTAGCTGAAGCTGGATATTTTACTCACACTACAAGCTGCTGCCAGGCAGACAAAGGTGGGGAAGAGCATAAGGAGCTGGCACAAAGCCGTCCACTAGCTGACAGCCTGGCCTGAGGGCTAGCATAAACACAAGGGAAAGGACTAACTCAGAGCCATGGTAGCCAGCTGAGAAACTCTGACTGCAACCCACAACAGCCTGAGCTGAAGTACTGGCTGGCTCTAGCAGTGTAAAAGCGGCACTAGTTCCTGGTGGAAGATCAGAACTGCTGGTTAGTGCCCAGCTCTCAGCTGCACAGGAATCGCTCCAGGCTCCCAAATACAAGAGACACAGGTACAGGAACTGTTTTCTGGGTAGGAAGCCCATCAGGACAAACGCAGCCATGGGCTAGGAAACGATGCTGCACTGATCCCCCGCTTTGCCCTGCCCTCCCCTCTCGCTCCCTTTTCTACACACATGCATCCCCTGTCCTTATCGCCCCTTGGCATCAGAGCTGCTAGTTACAACCACAAAGGGTCAAACACTTATATCTGTACGCTTAAAATGTACCAAGATAACTAGGCTGAGGGCCAGGATGATTTACTGATGCTTTGTAGTGAGAGAAGATGCGCAGAGAAATTGCATCCACCAGGGACCACTAGGCTTGGGAATAGGGTCTGGGTCTCTGGCCAGTGGTGGAAAACTAGTATGCTGGCAGGGCCGAGTTTGGCACTGTTGAGATGAGTTCCTGTCTACATCCTGTAGAACTTGCCATACCAGTATTGCCCTGGCCTCTTCGTTTGTCATTCAGTGTTAAACACATTCTAAGACAATATGCATTTCCTCACCTTTTGGGGGCGAAGCCAGACTTTAAGGCACCTGCTCCCCTACATGGTGTTAACTTCGCTTGTGCCAATCAGAAACAAACACAAACAGGTTTTGGGCCCCATCCCCTATGACACTTCTATGATGTCATTGTGGGTACTTTATGGCCTGCCTGCCATGTGCAGGCAGGGAGAGGAGAAAGAAAACGAATCCTGTGTATACCCGTGTAGTCTGTGTATACCTGTGTATCCTGTGTATACCCGTGTGTCTTGTGTATACCTGTAACCGAGCCTGATCACCTCGAAGCCTCTCTCTCAGCTCACGTGTTTCAAATAGAGCTTCTACGTTTGCCGGTCGTTATGCGTTGGTTTGTATTTGTAAGTATCAGTTATTACTAAATGCTGCATCTTTGTTTATAAATATTGTTAGTAGATATTTTAGTCATTGTGTGTTTTAAGTTTCATTAACTCTATTAGCTAATCTTACGCTGCTCCCTTACCCCTTGTAATTAGCCCCAATAAAACTTTTAAATTGATTAAGTTTAGTGTGTGTGTGTGTGTCTGCAGTTTGCATCGTGACCCATACTCTCCTTGCATCCCTTACCAATATAGTCTGTTGCCACGTGCAGCCTGGTAAATAACAGGCCTGCATTTTTCTTTCGCCCCTGCGAGTCCGTGGCAATCCACATGGCGTCACGAACAGGATGCAAGGGAGTTGGGCCATGCCCGTGGCATGCTGCAGACCGCGCAGATTATGAAACTGAACAGTTCCAATATTTGCAGTTTCACCTTTTTACTAGCCAAAATTCGACTAATCCAAAAATAGAATGGATCTGTTCCCTTGGCTCGGGCAAAACTCTAAAAGGCTATACTGTGCCTTTAACCCTGGCAGATACTCTGAGGCTGTTTCCACCGTCCTGTTTAGCATGATATGCAAGGCCCTTGATCTGTGCTCTGTCCTCCACGGGGGCACAATGTTTGCAGCTAAACAGGCAGCCCCAGGCTCTCCTAAAGATGATAATGAGGAGAAGACAGAAAAGGTAGAGCCCATCACTCCCCCACCCCAAGTCCCTCAGAAAATTTTGCCACCCTCATTTGAAGCTCCTAAAACTCCTCTGTATCCAGCTCTGCCAACAGCCCCAGAATTTACTGAATCTAAAACTGTAGCAGAAGCTTTGCCTATTGTGATAACTAACCTTGATGGAGTTAATCTTTCTTGGCTCAGGTCTCGCTACCTTCCTAGGTTGCTCTTCACCCCCACCCCTTCCCCTCCCCCGCCTCTCCTCACTTCGGCTCTCTTTTTGTTTTAAAAGTTAAAAGTTATAGTTTTTACAGAAACCTCCAAAAAATAAAGCAATTGAAAATGGAACAAAACAAGAAACAAAAAGAAAACAAGGTAAAAACTTTAAATACAGTAAATTAATTATTTTAACCCTTCAGGAATACAACAGCTGGAATTATTCCTAACTTTCTTGAAGATATGGTTGCCAAGCAACAGAAGTGCACTCTTTGCTTCTTATTCTAACCACTAACTAATATTTGTAACATGGGCTTTTCTTATTTCCATATAGCAGAGTTTTAAAATAATGTTAAATATAAAGTAATGCAAAATTCCTTGTTACCGAATTAATAAAAGTGTATTGGTATTTGCCAAATGTATTGTATCAAATTTATGCTACAAGTTTTAAATAAGGTAATAATTTGTTTACTCAAATGTTTAACCCTTTTACTTTTTATTTTTGGTTGTGTTATTTTGTATAAATATGAATAGAATTTTGGCGCCATTTGTTTTTAATTGTAAGTTTGTTCTGTATGTCATGTGTGTGTGTTGTGTCTATGTTGTGTGTGTCACGTGACTATTTTTTTTCCAAAAAATTATTTTTATTTTGTTGCAACAAAAGTCAATTTTATACCCTTTTAAAAATATATATATAAGATATGGTACCACACTATTTTAAAATCATGGTTGGGGTGTAATCATAGTATATTAACACCAATTTTTTGTGCAAAGTTCAAAAAGGTTTCAGTTACAAATATATGTACATATATTTCTGCCTCAAGAAATAATGCAATTGCAAACAAAGGAATTCTCTTTTATCAATCACAGTTTTGTTTTTTAAGTTTCTTTTTTTTTAATTTGTTATTAAAAAAAAATGTGAGGGGAAACCTCAACATTAAGGTAAAGATAATATTAACAAATGTCAATTTCTTGTTTGGGATTTTTATAAACTTGTTTGCACTTTTAATTATAGTTATAAGAATGTCATAACCAAAATGTTTTAAAATAACCATTTATGCATAAAGCTAACCAAACAATTTCAACAGGTTTCCACCTTTGGCTCCCAAACATAACAAAAAAGCATCATAAAAGTATACCCTCAAATACCCTCAAAGTATTTGCATGTATCTGTATTTAAAATTTATTTTGGTTTAATTTTATAGTTGGTTTGTATTTGTTATACTGCTCTCCCTCACAATATCTTTGCCCACGGAGCCCTTAGGAGAGGGTGGACTACAAACTTGGTTTGCCGCCTACTGGGTGCAGGAGGTCAGCGGAAACCAGTCCCTGTCAGCGCTGAGTCCAGAAGATTGTCTTGTTTGCTCCACTCAGTTCTCACCTAAATATCCATTACCCTTTCAATTTGTACCAATAGTTTATAATTTTTCTTCATTTAATATATCTAGTGTAAATTGTTCTTCCCCCTATGTGCAGTGGGCTGCTTTTACTGTTTGTAATAATTGTTCTTCACAATTTAATTCTTATGTGTATCCAGTTCTTAATGCTTCAGGTCGAAGTGATCATAGCTTTCCTTTAATTGAGAGTATTAAAGTTCCAGCATCTCATTGTTGGGTTTTTGTTGGTAATAGTCTAACCCCAGCCCCTACTTGGGTTGGTACTTATTCTAATTGCTCTATGTGGAGTTTCTCTTATGCTAATACCTCCCTAACTTAACCCACTCTTTTTGGACTTGTTTGCAATTGGACTTGTTTGCAAACAGCAGCTTCCTTCCTCGCCTCCTCTATTGTTGTTTTAACCCTGTTGGTTATATGATGTTACGTGATCAAGTGCTGTTTCCATCCCTTGCTATTGAAATGCTTGCTAATACTACAGGCAAGGGCCTCTTCTTAATTAATCAGCACTAAATACATTAATGATTCAATATTTGTTACAATCTTCCTCATTTTGTACTAAATTTGCTGAAGTATATCCCAACTTTGCTGATAAATGCTGCATTTCTTTGCCTTCTATTTCTCCTAATTTGTCCTCAATTGTTAAAGACCTGCAAACGTTGAGCTCTACTGTCAGAGAGTCATGAGAGTCCTTCCAGTTTTGGTCATGGCTCAATTGGCTTGGCCTTGCGCCCTACAAATCCTATTTCCAATCCCTGTTTGTGTCCCTTCTGGTTGGGCTTGCTCTTCTCTGTCTCGAATGTGCCTTCATTAAAGCCTGCATTCACAAGTTTGTTGCCTCGGCCTATATTGCTTCCACCCCCGAAGCGCATCCCCTCGTAGGTGGGGATGAGGAGTCGGACTCGGAAGTTTAGGTTTTCGGCCTAACTATTTCGGCCAGGGCACGGGGGCATGTTGAGATGAGTTCCTGTCTACATCCTGTAGAACTTGCCATACCAGTATTGCCCTGGCCTCTTTGTTTGTCATTCAGTGTTAAACACATTCTAAGACAATATGCATTTCCTCACCTTTTGGGGGCGAAGCCAGACTTTAAGGCACCTGCTCCCCTACATGGTGTTAACTTCGCTTGTGCCAATCAGAAACAAACACAAACAGGTTTTGGGCCCCGTCCCCTATGACACTTCTATGATGTCATTGTGGGTACTTTATGGCCTGCCTGCCATGTGCAGGCAGGGAGAGGAGAAAGAAAACGAATCCTGTGTATACCCGTGTATTCTGTGTATACCTGTGTATCCTGTGTATACCCGTGTGTCTTGTGTATACCTGTAACCGAGCCTGATCACCTCGAAGCCTCTCTCTCAGCTCACGTGTTTCAAATAGAGCTTCTACGTTTGCCGGTCGTTATGCGTTGGTTTGTATTTGTAAGTATCAGTTATTACTAAATGCTGCATCTTTGTTTATAAATATTGTTAGTAGATATTTTAGTCATTGTGTGTTTTAAGTTTCATTAACTCTATTAGCTAATCTTACGCTGCTCCCTTACCCCTTGTAATTAGCCCCAATAAAACTTTTAAATTGATTAAGTTTAGTGTGTGTGTGTGTGTCTGCAGTTTGCATCGTGACCCATACTCTCCTTGCATCCCTTACCAATATAGTCTGTTGCCACGTGCAGCCTGGTAAATAACAGGCCTGCATTTTTCTTTCGCCCCTGCGAGTCCGTGGCAATCCACAGGCACCAGCAGGTTCAGTTACCAGGCTGTTGCTGGCCAGCTCTACTGAATATGGGAAAACCAATTCTTCATCAAAACATTCTTTGAGCGACAGACGGCATTCGGACTGAAGAGAATTTTCACAGAAAATTTTCATTTGGGACAAAATTTTCCTCAATGAAGCCCCAGAATTTTTTCAGTTAACGTTTTCAGGTGTTGGTAAAAAGGTTCAGATTTTGTTTGTTGAAAACAAAACATTCTTACCCAACCCCAATTTCGTTTTACAAAAAGTGGTTTTAAAAACCGGAACATTTCTTATGGGTTCTGAGGACGTATTGGAAGCACTGCAGATTTGTTTAATTTCATATGAAAGCTAATTGGTGGATTTTCTGATCAGCTCTAATATAAATTCCTGAATGGTCTGGGACCTGGCTGCTTTCATAGTTCCACCAGGGAAAGGGGTCAAGCTAGCAGCCCCCTGGTTTAAGAGGGAGACGACATTCTCCAGGAAGGGCCTGGACTCTGCAGTCACCCCCATCCACAGCCAGGAGTTGTTAACCTTCCAAGCAGGCTGTTCACTCCCCGCTTTCCCCTGCACTCTCCTCTGGGGGTGGCTTGCAGGCACGTGTCACTAGTATGTTACTATTCCAGCTGAGAATTTCTAGTCCAGATGAGTCTGGCTGGGATGTTGGTTTGCATTTTTCATTTGATTCCAATAGTTGTATGTTTTTGAATGATTGTCGCTGCACCCAGAGCCAGGGAAACACACTTCTAACAAATCACAAATCATAAAGGATGAAAACAGCAGAGGGCCTGCAGGTCAGGAGTGAAATCCACTGGCAGGGGGCAGGGATTTTAGTAGACAAGCAGGACTGAGTTGTATAAGCATTGCTGAGCGTGGGAGCCCAGCACCTGAAGGCGGGGCTGAAGGTGGGGATTTCAATAGACAGGGCAGGACTGTTGGAAGGCCCAGCCTTTGAACAGCAGGCCTGAGGTATTTCCACCCTCTCAGCGAGTGCTGGAGTTAGCTAGTGTGGTGTGTCATTCAGGCAGGATTACAAACCTTAGACAAAATCATGCTTCTCTCGCCTTTTCCATCAGAGCCATCTGCAGCTGACAGCTACAGATCTAAACTGTGCTACTGCTCCTAATCTGGCCTCAGGCTCCCCTAATTAGATCACAACCAATTATTGCTTCCACCTGCCTTGCGCTGTCATCCTCCGTAACCATCCCCGGCAAGCGGTGTCACCTCCTGCAGCACGAAAAGGGAAATAAACAAGATGTGGGTGCTCAGGAGAGCAGTGAGCAGAACTGAAGTGGCAGATGCCGACTCAGACGACATCACATCTCTGCTGGCTGCAGGACAGGACTGTTAAAGGCAGCCAGACACATCACACTCAGCTGGGGCTGGCAGTCACAGGGGGTTGTGTTTATTTGGGGTTTTATAGGGAGGAACTTAATGCAATTTAATGTTCATGAATGTACAGGATAACGCTAGCCAGGCCAGCTGTGGCTAAGTGCTGTGCAATCCTTTGCATAGCTCTATCAATGATCCTCAGTCTTGACTGGTAGCTGCCCCACTGTTCCACTCCTAGCACCCCACACTGCTCTGCTATCACACTCCTACCTCACAGCACCCCCTGCTCTTCCAGGCATTGGTCTCTCTTGACTGGCAACTGTTCGAGCTGCTCAGCTCTCTCTGAGCTGAGTGAGGATACATAAGGGGCGTGAAGGGTGAAAGAATGCGGGCTCTGTGAGAAGTTGCTTGTATCCACTAATGGCAGGGAAATGTCAGAGTCAAACACACACAAGTCTTTGAAGCAACAGCTGCTGGACGATGATGTGGGAAGACGCGTTCGTGGTGCCAGAGCTCCACGCTACCAGCAAGGACATGTCAGCACCACGTGGTGAAGCGTGCTTGGGAAGGAGCTGGACATGCTGTAGGGAAACACTGCCATGGCTCCAAAAAGGAAGCAGCAAAATAAAAAGAGAAGGGGAGAAAGAAAGAGGGAAAAGAATCAAAGGAAAGACAAACAGAAAAGGGCTGGGGAAAGAAAGAACGAACGAACGAGGCAAGAAGAAAATAGTCATAAAGAGGCGAATAAAGAAAAAGGGAGAGGAAAATAGGATGCAGGGAATAAAGAAAGAGCTCAGAGCATCGTTAGTTTCTGGCTGGGCTTATGGAAATGGTACGCTAAACACAAGTGTTGCAGGAAACTGGTGATTGTCTCTGTGCACTGAGTAACCCAGCTACCTTGCAATGCAGCCAGTGGCTTTCATAGCATGTTTGCTGCTTGCAGGATGTTTACTACCTGAGGATCTGGCAGGCTGTATAGAATCATATACAGAAGGAAAACCAAAGACCCAAAAGGCATGTCTATGCTGCAGCTGAGTGTGAGCCTCCCAGCCTGGGTAGACAGACTCATGCTAGTGGGGCTCGAGCTAGCATGCTAAAAATAGCAATGTGGCTGTGCAGGCTGCAGCTCTGGCTCTCAAGCCTAGGGGGTTGGCTGAACCCAAGAGCCCGAGCTCCAGCCTGAGTTGCAACATCCCCAGTGCTATGTTTAACACACTAGCTTACACCTTACTAGGCTCACTCTCAGCTGCAGTCAGGGCCCGCTCCAGCGTTTTTGCTGCCCCAAGCGGCGAGGACACACCCCCCCCCCCCCCGCGATCAGCGGCTGCTCTACCGCGCTGCTTCATTCTTTCTTCAGCGGCAATTTGGCGGCCGATCCTTCCCGCCAAGAGGGACCGAGGGACCCGCCGCTGAATTGCCGCCGAAGACCTGGACGTGCCACCCCTTTCCATTGGCCGCCCCAAGCACCTGCTTCCTGCGCTGGTGCCTGGAGCCGGCCCTGGCTGCGGTGTAGGCAGTCTTTGGTTTTCCTCCTGTATATTATGGTTCTAAGGCAGGGGTGGGCAAACTTTTTGGCCCGAGGGCCACATCGGGGTTGCGAAACTGTATGGAGGGCTGGGTAGGGAAGGCTGTGCCTCCCCAAACAGCCTGGCCTGGCCCCCACCCCTATCCTCCCCCTCCCACTTCCCGCCCCCTGACTGCCCCCCTCAGAACCCCTGACTCATCCAACCCCCCCCTGTTCCTTGTCCCCTGACCGCCCCCTCCCAGGACCCCTGCTCCTAACCACCCCCCAAGACCCCACCCCCTATCCAACCGCCCCGCTCCCTGTCCCCTGACTGCCCCAACCCCTATCCACACCCCCACCCCCAACAGGTTCCCCGGGACTCCCACGCCTATCCAACCGCCCCGCTCCCTGTCCCCTGACTGCCCCTAACCACCCCCAAGACCCCACCCCTATCCAACCCCCGCTCCTGTCCCCTGACTGCCCCAACCCCAATCCACACCCCCACCCCCAACAGGTCCCCCGGGACTCCCACGCCTATCCAACCGCCCCTTGCTCCCTGTCCTCTGACTGCCCGCTGGGACCCTCTGCCCCTTATCCAACCCCGCTCTCCGCCCCCTTACCATGCTGCTCAGAGCAACAGGAGCTCGCAGCCCCGCTGCCCAGCCAGAGTCAGCCACACCGCCACGCTGCCAGGCAGGAGTGGAGGGCCAGAGTGCTGGTGATGTGGCAAGCTGAGGCTGTGGGGGCAGTGGGGGAGGGGCCAGGGGCTAGTCGCCCCGGCCGGGAGCTCAAAGGCTGGGCAGGACGGTCCCGCAGGCCGGATGTGGCCCGCGGGCCGTAGTTTGCCCACCTCCGTTCTAAGGGAACCTCTTGAACCCTCTTGAACCCCTTAGCCATGCAGCTAAGCCTGGCACCTTTTATTTTGCTACCCTGCAAGCTACAAGCAGCCCGTCCCGTTGGTAGGGTGTCATGTCGCATCACACCGCTGCAGCCTCGTTCCATCCCCACAGCAGAGGTTGGATCTTTCTCACCCCCCCTGAAATTGTTTTATGGGACATGAGGTGAAACGTAGGCAACTCTCATGACATTGGGTGGTTTTCTTGACACTCCTCCAGCTGCTGGAGTCATGTTATTACATGAGAATATCAGCTTTGGCTAAAAAAAAAAAAGGGGGGGGGGATGGGGGACTTTTCTAGCTCCGATGGCCTTGGAGAAAAGCTTGAAAACCTGACCTCTAAGGGCTCCAAAAGCAGAAGGCAAATGAAAATAGCCCAATATTTAATGCTTTTAAAATATCCTGATTTTTGAACACTTAGAGCTGGCAATACAGGGACAGACTTTCCCACTTACGGCCCCCTTGCAAAATTCAAGCTACGGAGCAACACAGCCATCCATCCGAAGGTTAATATGCTCAACAGTAGTTGCCAGGTAACCCTGCCTGGTCCTCAAGGAACACCGAGCAGCCAATGAAAGTGTTTTCTGATGCTATAATGCTCCTCTTTGTGTTTCACTGGCTGAGTGTGCTGCCACTCCAGGGACCATATCCTGATGGGGGAGCTGTGTGGGTGGAGTTTCTGGGGAAACCAGCAAAGTGCATTTGGTGGGGGGCTGGTTTCATTCTCTGCTGTGATCAGCCCCCTTCATACTGCACCCAGAATCCTGCAGAAGTGACGGGCCCATAAAGGAGTTTAGCGGGTGGTACAGAGCTTCTGTAATTGCTGTGCTCTGTGCCCATCACAGACCCCAATGCAGGGCATGCCAGGAACACGTTGGAGGAGAGCGGTCATGGCAGGAGTACTGGGTAATTGGCTGTGGAATGGCCCTACAGCCCTAAGGCTGCTCTAACTTTTACCATGGGGTGCAAAGGTGCCTTAAAACAAAATTTGGGAGGAACAGAGATCCTGTCCCCGTGTCCCTGCTTAATCAAAAGTAGCTAATACCTCCCAATGGGCTTCTTCAAGGCGACTGCTGGACACGTAAGAGTCAAGCCCCAGCAACGATCAACGCAGGCTGGGAACAGTGTGGGGCAAGTGACCCTCTCGCTGCCAGAGCAGCCCACAAAGCCGTACTGCACTCTCAGTGCCCAGGAGAAGAGCGGGTGCTGGCTGAATTCGCAGCTCCCCTAGAGCAACGTTCCAGGCTCTGCTAAATTTGGGGGTGTTCCTGGGGATACCCCAGGGAGTCTGACTGCATTCCCGGAGGTCTCCCCTGACCGCCCCTTAGCTCCAGCATTTTCCCTGAGGTTCCCCCCAAAACAGCAGTGGGAGAGCGAGGAGCCTGGATGTTACAGGGACAGGGGACATTGCGCAGAGTCTCGGCTCAGAGCCACTGGATGTAAGTAAGGGGATTAACCGCCCTGCCGTGCTGAAAGGGGACGATGGGGGTGAGATGGCTGGAAGGTAAAGCAGGTTCAGCAGCACCAAATGGGCCTGAAAATCCTCCGAGACCTTTCCATTAAAGCAGCCCTTTTAACGAGCAAAGCCACCGTGATATTTTCTCTGCTGGGGCAGAGTGAGCCCAGCAGGGACGGGGGGGCTGGCCCAAGCAGATGTCATGGGGGTTGTGACGGTGGGGGAGGCCCCCTCTGCAGGGGTAAACAGCCTGGGTAGCAGGCAGGTTCAGCCACCACTCAACTAAAGCTTGCCCAGGGCCTGTGCAGCCCCCAGCAAAGCTGCTTAATCCCCAGGATACATGGAGACGAGCCAGTGTGCGGCACCGCATTAGTGCCCTCCTGGCACATGGGAGCCTGCCACGTGTCTGTGCACGGAGGGACTAGTTGGGGGGCTAGCAAAGAGAGGATGCTCTGAGCCAGCTTGCTGGGGAGCAGGCACACAGGGAACAGGCCTGTAGGTGTCGCTGTGTTCCATCTGGGGTGCCCCCCCAACACAGTGTTCCACCATGGGGGGGTGTTGAGGGGGCTCCCCGGCTTTCCACCCAGGAGAATGCCTGCCTCCACTGCTCCCAGCAGGGAAGGACCTCCCTTGGGGAGCTCTGACTGGGTGAAACGGCTTCCTAACATCTAAACTCAGGGTCCCCTTCCATAGCTTCCGCCCAGCTCTCCCTTTCTACAGCACAGGTGGGGGTCCATATCTCCACAGCTGTTTTTTCTAGCTCTCAGGATCTGCAAACACAGCCTGCGCCCATGCGGGTGGTACCACTGGGGTTCGTTCCCTCTCCCACGTCAGCACCAGGGTAAAGATTCCACTGGGATAGATTCTGCTCCAGTGTCCTTCGTATAACCCCACCAACAGCAGCCAGGCTGTACAGGGCACCATGTTATGAGGGCAGGCCTTGGCCCTGCCATTGGAAGCTAGGCAGCAGCTCTGGAGCTGAACGTGACTCCCTATCCTCCAGCCACGCTAGCTCTGCAGTGGTACAGGGTATTAAGGAACTTGCTAGTCCCCCACGGCAGCGACTCAGACTCTGAGCTGTGCAGGGAGCAGCCTGGCAAGGCACAAAGGGGCCACTTTTACAGAGTCCCTTTCCAGCACAAAGCCACATTTTAAAGTTTAATCAAATAGCCTGGCACTCGCTAACCAAAACAACTAAATAAATGAAAAGGCAAATGGTCTAAAGAGAGCGTAATGGTGGCACAGAACTTCCTGCCACCTGGCAGGCTCTGTATTTCAGGACCAGCTTCTAGGCAAAAGCTTCTCTCGGGGGACACTGTTAATATCTTCAGCTGCCAGTAGGAGGGCAGTGCCGGGAACACTCTACTTCTGCCTGGAACAGAGAGGGAGAGTGGGAGGGATGCGGGGTGGGGAGCGAGGGAGGAGGCATGAACAGCAGGGAATACACGGAGGAGACAGTGGGGGTGTGCAGGGTAGAGTGTTTGTACTAGAATGAAGGTGCATGTGTCAGTGTGTACAGGATATGCTAGATTGCATGTGTTAGTGAGTTAATATATGCATGCTGCATTCTAACATCATAATGCAGTCTAACCCATGCAAACAGATACATGAACACACATGCTAAAGCAGGCTGCCTGTGTTAGCAGGCAGGTTTTATTGTGCGCAGGTGTATTAGCATGTGTACATCACAATGTGTAACCCTATCCTGGATGGATCTTCCCTACCTCTGACAGATAACTGAGGGGCTTGTCTTTAAAGAAAAAATAAAACACATACACACAAAACCACCACCTTGGTTGCACTGGCATGACAAGCTGTACAAATAACATCTCACTGAACTGAAATTGCTTCTGTGTGCTCATGAGCGTGAGCACACCTGTATTAGTGCTGTATCTGTGTAATGTATATGTTAGCATGTGTGTTACAAGAAAAGTGAAGAATCAGTAAGCAGCTCCCTGGGACCTGCAGTGATGTGTGGGTGGCTGGCAGGCGAGGGGTTGGGAGGGAGAAGAGGACTACAACAGCTGGTTGCAATTTCTCCAGGAAACTATTGCTTCTCTCTCCAATCCAGGCCCAAGCTGTCTCTGGAGCTGGACACTAGCTGGGGGGGGGGGGGGGGGAAGGGGGTTGTTGGCTTTAAGTTAAAAATCAACAAACAACTCCTGAAAGTTTCTTGCCTCTGTGAGTTGAGCTCATTCACTTGTCCTTGGGAAGGGTCTGTGGCAAATTCAGCCATCCGACCTGAGGCCAGGCTCCTAGTATGTCTGCACCGCAGTTAAATGGCTCGGGCTTGCCAGGCTCAGGCTACAGGGCTGTAAAAGGGTGGTGTAGACATTCGGGCTTGAGCTGGAGCCTGAGCTCTGGTACCCCACGAGGTCTACACAGCAATTTTACAGCCACGCAGCCTGAGCACGAGTCAGCTGACATGGGCCAGCCGTGGGTGTTTAACTGCAGAGTAGACGTACCCCTAGAGGCCCCCTGGCCTGCCCCTCCCCACCTGCGGTGCTGGAAGTAGGGGTGCTGCCGCACTCCCTGGCTTGAAGTAGTAATAACAACCCAAATACATGGTTTCCTCCTTCAGCACCCCCACTAGAAAAATTGTTCCAGCCCCACTGCCTCCAAGAGACAAGAACAATACACCTTTTTTCAGAGAGGAAATAACTAACTGGACAGGCTGTTGTAACAGGAGCCACACATCTGAGCAGCAGGACAGACAGCATCACCTTCGTGGCTAACACAAGGTAGTTTGGTATTCGGATTCTGCTGCCCTTGCTCCTGGTCAAAGGCAGCCAGTGTCAAACACTGAGAACTGCAACCAAAAATCACTGCACAATCTTCTGATCCTCTGGCTGTTGTTCACGGTCATGAAATAGACAGGACTAACTTCCCTCCAGGCTCAGCTTGGCTCCCCAAGGAGAAAGAATGGAGCAACTCAGCAGGAAACTACTGTTATGACTCTGACTTTCCTAACATCCTCTGGCTGGGAGAAGTTCATGGGATATTGATGCTTTCATAAAAATCAGTCTGCTTGAACACAGTACAGAAGCACACAGGTTAGAGACGGGGAAGGCCTATTAGATTTTCCAACACATCTCCCTGCCAGTGAATGACTGTTTCCCACCACGCACGGCCTAGCGTACAATAAGTCTGCACTTGGGTCTTTCCACATATGCTGACTATATCACACAGCAGTGCCCCGTACATCTGTAAGGGTGATGCATGTACCAGGGATAGGTAACCACTGCATCTATGCAGCACAGGTCTCAATGTGAAGCAACTGACAGGTTCCCCTAAATAAACTGTATTACATACATTCATTTATTTTTACACTCCGACAGCACTTATCAGTCCCTAAGGGCAGGAAAAACTACCCTAATATACAGAGATCATGTTCCACAGTAACTGTTTAATTTCCTGGCCTATTATACCAGAGAATATTTCAGCAGCTCCCAGTGCCTCTTGGAGGGGGACAGAGAGGACTGATATGTTTCAATTAATACTGGTGAAAATGTCTGGCCTCTGGCGGGTGGGGAGTGATGGTGAGCCAGGAGCAGTGAGGATAGGGGACGATTCAGTGGAGTCGCTGTCTCTCCAGGCATTTACACAATGCTCTCAGCACTGGCCTCCAAGTGAGCTCTTAGTGAATGTGTGAGAACAGCTGGGGAGCACCTGCTTCTCTCTCCAATGCCAGCTGGAAGGGAGGGTGCTCAGCACCTCCCAGAGTCAGAGCAGAGCTTCCAGGGCTCCTTTCATCTCCACAGTGCTGTGCGGACATTAGCTAATTAATGCCCTGAACCCACACCCCGTTCTGACATGGAACCAGACTGACGAAGGAGTCCCAAAATAGCTCCACTTCCAGAGGGAGCCACCCTGTGCATGAATCCAGGGTGCAGCTGACATCTGAAAGGTGGCAAAGGGCCCAGCAACAGCTGCTATGTCAAGAGACAGCAGCAGCTTCAGAGCAGTCGAGCAGGGTGGAACGCCAGCCATCAAGTCCCAGTCTGTAGCTAGCAGCACGTGGTGTCCAATTGTGGAAGAGACAAGACAGCACTTGGTTATGAGATGTGCTCAGTGGAGCTGCTCAGATCTCGGAGTCCCCAGTAACTGGGGATGCGCCACTCTCCTTCAGAGACAGCCCCTCTCGGTCTGTTTGGGGCAATAGTGTTTTAAGAGTCCCCTGAGGGAAGGTAGGAAACACCCAAGCAGGACAGACTGGAGAGAAACGTCTGTAGACGCCACAGAACTCCAGCTCCCCAGCAGGGCCTAGCAAGTGACAGCACTCTCAGCCAATGAGACAGCAGCCGCTGGGGTTATTAAGTTGCCTCCTTTTCCAACATAACCATTTCATGGGTGTCACAGACGCTACGTTGTCTGCTCACATAGCCAAGGAGTGAATGCTCTCCTGCCCCCCAATCACAGCTGGAGTGATCGAGGGCAGGACATGTGCTGCACTCACAGCATCAGTGATGGGGATGCAGACTAGTGGGGCTGAGGGCACCTGCAGAATGATGGGGATTATTGTAACATCACCTTCCCTGTGGCTACAACATGCCGGATCCCCTGAGTGCTGGATGGTATACCAAGGCATCCTGCACTACAGCCGGCTCTGGTCGGGATGTTCTGAAAGGCCCTGGCTTGTTCTGGTTTCACTGCTCTCTGCCATTATCAGCTGCAGCAGTAAACAGTCTGGAAACACAGGGGCCAGAGAAGGAGAAAGAAAGAGAACGGAGCTGCTCTGTGGACTCGAACACACTGCTCTGATGACTGAGGAGGTGGAGAAGTTGTATTCTGGACTGGGGCTTTGGACTGTCCACAGTTCTGTGTAGGCCTCTGGCCTGGCTGGCTGAGTTCTACAGAGCTGGGCGGGAATCATTCTAGGCTTTCGTGAGCTTAAGGCATCACAGACCTCTCGGCTCCAAGGTAGGGCAGCAAGATTTCTCCTTGAACCTGAATTTCCAACAGGTTAAAGCCTTGAGGATGGGTCTAGGAGGAAGCAGGGTGTGGCAGGCCAGTCCCTGACCACATACAGCAGGGAGGCCAACGAGCTGCCAGTGGAGATGCAGAAGTAATAGTCAGCAAGGCAAGAGAGCTGAATGGCCGGAGCACAGAGGAGAGAGAGTGACCAGCAGTATCAGAGCCAGGGGCGGCTCTACAAAGTAGGCTGCCCCAAGCAGCGCGGAGCGCTGCGCCGCCCTTCCCCAGTCCCGCGGCGGGTCCCCTCTTCCCGCGGCTCCGGCATCCTGGGAGGCGGCATTTGCTCGGTGGAGCTCCGCAGGCATGCCGGGCGGCAGGTCCACCGGAGCCCGGACAAGCGGACCTGCCGCAGTCATGCCTGCGGGAGCTCAACCGGAGCCGCGGGAAGACGGGACCCGCCGCAGTCATGCCTGCGGCAGGTCCGCTCGTCCCGGGCTCCGGTGGACCTGCCGCCGGCATGCCTGCGGGAGCTCCACCGGAGCCAAATGACGCCCTCCCCAGGATGCCGCCCCAAGCGGGCGCTTGGCCCGCTGGTGCCTAGAGCCGCCCCTGATCAGAGCTAGCCAATGCAGAGAAATGCAGAGCCAGGCAGTCTTATCTAGTCCAGGGACAGTGCAGTAGGTCTCTGGGAGAAGAAGTCTCTGAGGAAGGAGGATGTCTGGGCACTGAGTATGCACATACCACACTTCACACAGACCTTGAGGCCATCACAGAGCTGAGAAGTTTGACTGTCAGCTCCAAATTCTGCAGCCAACAGTCTGAGCCTTCCCTGGCCAAGTGCCTGCTCCAGTCAGGGAGCTGACATAACAGCAGGGGCCACACAGCCAGAGTTTTGCTCCTACGAATGGTGTGCACTGTGGTTCCCTGGCCCATTAGCCAAGAAACGTCCATTGTGGGATGAAGGATGGGCTCTGTTTGCAATGTTAGGATGAGACTTCATGGGAGGGAGATTAGCCCATGTGCCTACCAAGGAATTTTTGCACCTTCCTCTGAAGCAGCTGGTACATGCCACTGGCAGAGACAGGACACTGACCTAGATGGAGCTCAGGTCTGATCCCATCTGGCAATTCTATATTCTTAATTCATCAGCTAACTAGTTCAGCTAGCTCTCCTCTCCACTTCCTGGTGTGTTTCTTCTTCTTCCCCTTATCCCATCCACTGGAGTTGGGTCATTATGCAAGCACTCGTCAGCTTCATCTGTCCGAGGTGGCACAGAGGTCCACTTGCTTGCCTTCCTCTTTGATGCAGTCCATCCAACCTTTCCTCAGCATCTCTTTCCTACCACCCTCTCCTGCCGTGCTATCTTCCCCAAGTCCCCTTCATTCGTCATCTGCCCATGTCTGAGCCAGCAAAGTCACATTTCCTGGATTTCATCAGCTGCCTCATGGACTTTGACTTCCACCCTAATGCTTTCATTTAGCAATCTGTCCATCCAGGTAACTCCTCTATGACACACATCTCATCTCAGACATCTGTCGGTGATGAACCTGCCCTCCCTTTACCACCCACACTTCTGCACCACACACCATTGTGGGGCACACCACTGTCCTACACAGCTGATCTTTTAGTCTCAGTGGCATATGCTTGTCACACGCAATCCCTGAGATGTTATTCCCCACTCTTCCAGCACTCCCCAGTCTGGACTGCATCTCACGGTTAAGCTCGCCATCTTCCATGACCCCATCACCAAGGCCCTTGAACTGGTCAGTCCGGTTTAGTCTCACTCCATTAATCTCTAGGTTCAATTTCCGTGTGGTAGCGCTGCTGACCCACACAGCCTCAGTCTTAATCGTGCTCATTTTCATCCCATACCCGTTTAGCTGGTCTTACCATTTCCTCTAGGCCTTCTTTTGAGGATGCCCTTAGTGCTATGCCATCTGTATACAGCAGCTTTAACCCTTTCCCATTGGGATCTGGTTTATTATTGTAGGGTGGCTCCAGAGAGCTGGGGCTGGCAATCTGGCAGTAGCCGTACTGTTGTCAGGCGCACACAGCTATGCACACTGGTTTGCTGCTGCAGAGTTCCTGGAGTGCTAGGCACGCCCTGGTTAGTGGTGGTAGGGTGGTTCCTGCATGGCGGGATATGCCTGTTTTCATGTTATTGTAGGGTTGGCTCACAGGCACTGAGGTGTGTCCCCTGGTGTGCTGCTAGAGAATTGTTTATGGGGGCTGGGCTGTGTACGCTGCTTTGATGCCATAGGACTTCTCCTGAGTGCTGAGCTGCTGGTATTGATTTTCTTTTCTTTCTGGAGAATGGAACAGAAGGGCAGGAGGGGTATGTGGAGGAGCACAAGGAGAAAATGACATGAACCGTGCAAAGGCACTACCAGGAGATCATATTCCAGCCCTTCCCAGCCAAGGACTGTGTGTCCTGATGTGTGAGAGTGTCCTGGAAGGAGGGATTTGTCTCCTCCCCCTCACACAAGATGACAGAGGTACTTCCCCTCTCTGTGGGAAGCACATGCTCAGAAAATCCACATGCACACGCATCCCCTTCCCAGTCCAGGAGGCTGCAAATGACAGATGAGAGAATTCTGGATTAGGCCTCTGCGAGCTAGAGCAGGGTTATCTTTGGGGATTACAGCGCACGTCCGAAGGGTCACCCACAGGTTAGTAGGTCTAACCGAGAACCAAAGTCACAGAGGGAGATATGTGGTCCCCTCCTGGAGACCCCATTCTGGATCATAAGCCTACCTATTATGGCATTGTGTCCCGCACAGCCCTTGTTGCTGGAGAACATGAGTCACCCCCTAAAGATCCAGAAAGATCTCAGCTCCTGCTAAGAGATCACCCCAGCTGATCCCACACAGGGGCCATGGCATTAATGAAATCCCTGCATCTCAGCTGGGCGACCTGCCAACAGCAAACCTAGTATGCTGGGCTTTTAGCCATCACATGGCCTGCCTGCCCCAGAACAGTGTGGGCAGGAAGCAGGCAAGGGATGATACACACACACGGGAACCCACCCAGAGCTGCAAGGGGTCACTTTACATCAATGGTCTCGCTCAGAGTCTTCAGTGTGGTTCTACTCGGAAAAGCGACTCTATGAAGCAGCACCTTCTGACTCTACACACCTGCTGCTGCCCGTGTGCATGGGCAGTCAGGGCTCCTAGCATTTGAGACGATACATTTTTGGTTGGTTCTGGATTCCAATCAGTGTCACCGGAGCAAACCGACTGAAAACAATGGGGTTGCACAGGCATCAATGAAGGAGGCCTATGTTCTATATGTTCTGCAGAACCTTTATTACAGTGACGATCTTTGAGAAGGAAAGAAACCGGCTTGACTCTCAGAGCTGAGGGCAAGCTGGTAGCACTGGCATTTAGAGCTATTGTTTGACTTGTAAAGAAACTAAAATTTGAGCTGGAAATAATTGAGCACTGGCAAACATCACTGCCCCCAAATGCTGTTGTATCAGTCACTTTTCAGAGCTGCCCTGCCCTATAAGAATTCCCTGACCTTTGTGTATGGCACCATGATTATACTACTGTCTGTCCCATCAGGTTTTTTTCACATAGTTCCTGCCAATCCCTCCCTTCCCCCCATCCCCATCCCGGCACATGTGTGACATGTTCTGAGATCAGCATTTTAGGAGGTAGAAGAGTTCATTTGAGGAGAGTCCCTGCTGAGAAGCTGAAGATGGAATTTCATTGTTACATCTGTTTTGACTTAAAAATCTTGCCCAAACGGTTAGAGATGCAAATAAATTGTGGATGATATTAAGGGAGTGGGTGGGGGGTGCATGGAGAATTACATCTTTAGTTTCCCTTCTCTGTAGCTTGCAGTGTTTTGAACTTTTGATGGTTCACAGGCCAGGGGACAGGAGTTGGCGATACCCCAGGAAAGAGTCCTAGGTTAAAAACAAACAAAGGAAGAGTTCAGAGAGAGAGACACGTCTCCAATCCCTGGCTGTTTTCTGATCCCAAGCCACAGTGGTATTGGCCATCAATCACATCCTTTAATGAACGTGATGCCCTGCACGACTCAGCCAGGGTAACTACACTAGCATCATCCACCCGCTGCTTATCCCAATTTTTAGGAAAGGGGAAATGGAAGCAGGCTAAGATGAAATGAAAGTCCAGGCCTGTAAGGTGCCAGCCACCCTCAACTCCCACTGATCTCAATGGAGACGGGCCATTCAGCACCTTGTAGGAGGATGTACTCAGGACCTCACAGGATCAGCTCCTTAGATCATCAGCTCCAGCTCTCAAGCTGGAGTCTCCATTGGTGTGCACCTTCTGTAGTCATGCTCACCAGAGAAAAACGGGTGTAAAAATGCTACCAAGTCAGTACAGTGGCACTTACCTGCCTCTAAGCTAATGGTGCCTCATGTTACCAAGCCAGATCCTATGGGAATGCTACAAGGCAACAACTCCTCAACTAGGCCTAGCAGTGGCTTATCTTTCTTCACCAGGTGTGGCCACTGCTTCATTCCCACCCTCCTGAACCCTCACCATACTCTCTGGGTACTTTAGTCCTCTAGTCAATCCAAAAATTCCATTCCTCCCAGGGTAACCAAAGTCCTCAAATAAACACTAACAACACAAGTCCCAAACCAACCCCTTGGGTGCAGGGCTCACAAGCAGTCCTTTACGAAACCAAAAACAGTTACTTCTCCCCAGGAATCCAACCTGCCAAGCCCTTTCACAAGCTCCCTCCCTAGTACCATCTCAGCTAGGATAGAGATGGAGGTAAGGTACTTATAGTCTTACCCCCTTTCCGAGCATGCCTCACTGCCAGGTGTAGAGTGTCCGTGCTCCATGGGAATTACAATCCCCAGAATGCTTCTTTCCTAGGCTGAAGACAATTGCAAGACAAAGCTAGACTATGAACCCCTGTTAAAGGGTCAGCTCACTCAGTGGCAGCTCAATTCCCCAAGAATTGCCCTCAGTTATTCACAAAACACCTTAGTGGCAACTTCAAGGAGGCTCTTCCTCAGGGAACTGGGCAAGTCAATGAATGTTAAAATGAAAGGAGTCCCATTTTTTACTTTGGGGCAGGGAGTAAGACCTGGTTGGGCCTGAGAAGGTGGAAAGGATCCCCAGTGTATTGTGTTGTCACTTGAAAAGCAGTGCTGATTTCCATACCTATTTTGAGTCAGGGTGAAAATTACATGTGTCAAGCAGAGGGAAGGAGCAACTTTGAGGTGGGCTGCGAACTGGTGAGTGGGGAAACCCCAGTCCGGACTCCAGCCCAGCGCTGTGCCAATTCATAGACTCATAGAAGATTAGGGTTGGAAGAGACCTCAGGAGGTCATCTAGTCCAACCCCCTGCTCAAAGCAGGACCAACCCCAACTAAATCATCCCAGCCAGGGCTTTGTTAAGCTGGGCCTTACAACCTCTAAGGATTGGGGGTGGAGTTCCATCTTCTTAGGGGATTTGCCCCAAACGCCCACCACAGGGCTGCCCCATATTTTCTATATAGAGTCTAGTTGGGACTCCCTGTTCCATCCCTTAACCCTGTACAACTGCAGGAGGACTAGGCAGAGAGCAAGTTCAGCTCCTGTGTCCTCGTGTCTCTCTCTCTCTCTCTCAGCAAAACTGGTTGCCTAAAGAAATCCTGCATTTGTGCTCAAAATGGCAGCCACATGCTACCTGGGCCCAGAGGGCAGGGCAAAGTTGTCCCGAGGACATTGGTACCTCGTGGGCACAGCTGAGTATACTTCCCTGGGCTCAGTTTGCCTGCCTGCCTTCTGCCCCATGTGAGCGAGTGCAGGGACACTGAAGCCTCCCAGAAGCATTATTGGGAGAGAAACGTCCGTCAGCACTGAATGAGAAAGGCTGACCGAGCACTGAGGAAGGGAAAGGGCGAATGAGCTCTTACACACATACACAGGCGCTCTGTGACACAGCGGCATCTCATGCTGAGCCAAGGAGGAGGCTGCAGACATGGTGCCATGGACAAGAGCTGACACAATGGAAACATTTAGGCTGGTTCCTTGCATGCACATGAATGCACGAGAAACGTCCAGGACAGAAACAAGTGCATTTCTGGCTCTCTGCTGCTGTGTTTCGTATTTGCAGTTTCCTGTATGGAAATACTCTGTCCCCGTAGCCCTTCCCCCTCCACCCACGAACCTCATAGATGTGTTACATTTGCTGAAACATATGGTATATACCTCAAAGAAAAAAAGAGGATGCTCTATTTAAAATATTACAGAGCTAGCTGAGAGCCAAGATGTTTAAACTAGGACACTATCTGAGTCATGAGAGAAATGTGGGGATTTAGGGTTTGCTGTTCCAGATCAGAAAAATGGTCTTCCTGTACTAAAGCGATAGATACAATCTGGTGTCCTGCCTCTTGCCACTCTGCATCAGATCAGTGGGCCATCTAGTCTGGTCTCCCACTTCCTACCATACCAGATGAGATGATTAGTCCATTTAGTCTGGTAACCTGGAATAGCAGGGTGCAGCTGAGACTGCAGCTACGTATACACAGAAATTAAACAACGGCAGCTGGCCCAGATCAGCTGATTTGGGCTTGTAGGGCTCAGGTGGTGGGGCTGTAAAATTGCTGTATAGATGTTAAGGCTTGTCCTGGAGCCCAAGCCCCGTCCTTGGCTCCAGCCCAAGCCTGAATCCGTCTACACAGCAAGTTTTAGCCCCACAGCTCAAGCCCCACAAGCCTGAGTCAGCTGACTCATGCCAGCCTTGGTCTTTTCATCCAGTGTAGACATACCCTGGTCCACCAAGGCCAGTAGGCCATCTCCTGCCACACAGGGATCTCACCGTTCAGCATCTTGCCTCCTAATTGGTCTACACTTGGTGCTTCAGAAAGGTAGTCAAACCCCCAGGATGCTCTGAGTCCATTTCTTCCTGATCCCTGTTGTGATCAGCTGATTCCTTAAAGCATGAGAGTAGATTAGCCAATTCTCTATTGTGTCATACCATATATTTTGAATAGTTGCACTGTCAATATATGTGTAATGCATTTAAACAAACAAATCTGACCAATGTATGGAAGAGAAATTTTTGTCTCGTATAGGCACAGGTGAGCAGACTGGAGATTCCTTTACCTTCTGAACCTCAACTTCTTTCCGACAGGGGTTGCTTCTCCCATAGTCCAGAGCAAATGGAGTGCACTCATTGGTGTATTTTAAATCTCATTCACTCTGATGCTGAGCTTCCAATCTGGAAAGCTGCCTAACAGCCAAGGAATGAGGAGCCCAATATTTGCTAATTTTAACTCTTTCTACTCCAGGAAGAATTGAAATGAAATCTCTATTAGAGACACTCTATAGCTCTCAACGCAATGAAATGGGAATTTAGACTGGAAATGACAGCTGGCACACAGCTCTGGCGTCTTACAGGGGGCAACTCTCTCATAAATAGAGCACCACAGGGTGTGTGTGTGGGGGGGTGTACATTTACAGGGCCAACATGGAATGCCTTCACTGGGTTGGGAGGCAGAAGGTCCAGGACCAGAAGACAGCAAACAGCCAATCAGATTTCAGCTGATTAGCTATTGGTTACAGTTGTAGTCTAAAAGGATATAGGTGCTTTACTGCGTGGATTCCAAGTTCCATTATTTCTCTCACAGTTTGAATACAGGTTACCAAAATCTGGAATGTAATTAGTTGTGCCTGTATATACTTCATGTGTGTGTTGTCTGCACATTGTGTAACTTAGTCACCATTCCTGCAACTGATAGTGTATGGCTGGACTGCTGCATCCACATGAAGCCCCATGGAAGTCAATGGGTTTCTGCCTATGAGCAGCAACGTGCCTGCAGGCTACCAACTGGAGGCTTGGAGCTAATAAATACTAATAAAAATGAGCATGGAAGTGAGTGGATTCATGCTGCTGGAACCTGCCCATGCAATGCCATTGAAGGCAATGGGGTTGGGTGGGTCTAAATGTAGGGCAGAACAATATCTTTCTTTTTTCATGAAAGTGCTTTTCAAAGTGGTTAATTCTGCATATGGGAGGCAGAGGCGCAGAGACTTGTCGGCAGTCACCCAGCAAGAAATCAGGCCTGGAACTCACCTCTCTGAAGAGCACAGGATTGGGACTATCTGTTAGGTCACGCTACCTCTCCATATGAGATCCAAAATGCTAAAGGAAAGGGCTTCCTTGGGAGCATTCATTCAAAAACGAACAAATGAATCACGCTGCCTAAGCCTTTCACAGTGACAAGTCTGTGTGTGAGGATGTTTACAGTACGAGCATGTGTGCTTGCGTGCCTGGTCTGACTACATGTGTGTATAGTAGCTAATGTGCCACATAATGGAAGATACGGCGCATGTTTATTTTTCTTCTTCATCTGTCATAATATCTCCTGTGTTTAAGTTAAAGATAGGAACCGGGGCCTTTAATTGGTCATAAAAAGATCATATCCCCCTGTGAAGCTTAAATTAGACACTGGAACATGCATTCAGGTTGTGGAGAGGGAATGTTAACTGGTGCTGATGCTCCTCTGGTAGCTTGGCGAGAAGGGTATCGAGGCAGCATGGCAGGGAGATCACACTGACCAGAAATCATTCAACGGCACAGTAGAGTCTGAGGTTGGGAGATGGGCTCAGGCAGAATTGCTAGCTCCCTGCCCCTTTACAGCAGCACGCAGACAGCCTACAGGGTATAGCTACTCTGCAATCAGAGTTGCGCCTGTACAGCATGTGTAGACATACCCAAGCTAGCTTTGATCTAGCTAGCTCCAGTAATAATGGCAAGGAGGCTATGGCAGCGCAGCCAGCAGCTTCAGCTGTACTAACCCCCACGGGACCCTGAGCAGGTACTTGAATGGCTCCCCTCATTTGTTTGTTTCACCTGCCTGGTATTTGTTGCCTTAGGCCAGGTCTACATGTAGCCACGATGCTCAGGGCCATGACAAATCCACACCCCTGAGTGCCACAGTTAAACCAACTAACCCCTCGTGTAGACATGGCTAAGCCAATGGAAGAATTCTTCCGTCAACTTAGCTACCACCGCTCAGGGAGGTAGATTAACTACAACAATGGGAACCCCCTTCCGTGGCTACAGGAAGTGCTACAGGGGCATAGTGCTATAGCTGTGCCACTGTAGCTTCCATAGTGTAGCCATGGACTTACCCTAGGTTATAAACCCTCAGGGGCAGCCTGTCTTCCACTGGGTGCTTGTACAGCACCCAGCACAATGGGGGCTGTCAGCACCCCTGGCATACACATAATACATAAATAAATAATTCTCATGGATACTAATGGGAGCGTCTCTGTCTTTTACTTGCCCAGTGGCTCAACGCTCCACAGCGCCCAACAGTTTGGGCTTCTTTAGCATCTCAGGTTATGTCTGTGCCACAGGTGTGACGGCAGCACAGCTACGTCACTGCAGCTGTGCCACTGGAGGTGCTTCCCACAGCAAGGCAGTAGCTAAGTCGATGGAAGAATTCCATCTACACTAGCAGCATCTTCACTAGGGCGAGGTTGACCTAGCTACATTGCTCAGGCATGTGAACTTTGCCTTAAGATTTAGGTCCGGCTAGCCCTAAGTGTAGACCTGGCTTATGTTGTCCTCCATACTGTTCCTATTGTTCCCCTCTCTATTCCCTGCTTCCTGGACCCATCCTCCCTGGGAGGACTGCTGTGCACCATACAGACAACTTACCACCAGCAGCACTGTTTCCCCAGAGCTTTTCCATGAGCAAACATCCCATCACGCCCTCTGCAACCCACATGCCAAGTTCATGGAGGTTGCAGATACAGACACTATAATAAATCGGTGCATGTTGTCTGAGAGTCACCAGCTTCCCCTCGACGGACAAGGCTGCACCTGGTCAAGTGTTTTTTGGTCGCCTCTGCTCTGGAGCCGTAGCTTTAGCTGGAGGCCTGGCTGGAAGAGCCAGAGGTTGCGAGATCCAGCCTTGGCCCTGCATTCGTTTAGTTAGCTGCCAGCCATATGTGCCAGCATCCCAGCTCCATGCATAGGCTGCTGCCATGGAAACAATAGTGCCTGCTCACTTACACAGAGATAAGTAAAGGCCCTCCGTGGCCTTAGCTTCCTCTGCCTGGACTTACAGGGCTTCCGAGCAGCCTGGGGAAATGCTCTAGTCTAGTCCAAAGCTGTTGCCATTCATTTTCCATCACATGTCAGTTTCACTTGGCCAGAAACAAGGCTTTCACTATCAGATGACAGCAGTTTTTGTTCTTCTTGCCATCTGTATGTTTGTGTATTTCCCTTCCCAAAGAAATTAGCAGGCTGGGCCCCCGCCAGGCTGAGCACTTAGTAAACATCTTTGCAGCCGTCTGGACAGCTTTGCCATTTCTTTATGGCTCCACAGACATAGGCCCAGTTATGAGGCTTGTCATACAGTTCTAGCTGCCATCTCAATTACTTCTCCAGACAGAGGAGGGCAGCATGGACCTGTGCTCCCAACTCCAAACAGCCACCTAGGCACGCAGAAAGGAGAAGGGAGCAGGCACACCAGCAGATCTCTGTGGGGCTTGTGTCCGCTACAGTCTGACCTGGCCTAAGGAACCAGGACACAGATGACCACATGCTCTGTGGCATGGGGGACACGGAAGCAGGGAGGGAAACGCTGGCCCCATTGAAGCCAAGGGGAGTTTTGCCACCGACTGCAGCAGGGCCGGGGTTTCACACAGACTGGAGCGGCTCTCTCCAGAGCCATTGTCTGTCTGCATAGGCCTGAGCATGGCTCCAGCCTGCCCATTCCAAGGGGGAAATGAACCCAGGCCAACTACGCCTGGGAAGTGCTGTCACTCTCTCATTTTACGAGCAGCATGCCCCATCTTCTGACTGGCGCTTTGACACTCAGAGGGCACCAAACTTTCCTTCTCTCCCTTCAGGACATTTGCCGTCACATTCCATGGTGTATTTTTGTGTTATAAAAATATACTACTTGCAATCAACCAAGCCCCACCTCACCCTTGGAATCATCCTCCAGCTCGAATGGAATCTGGCCAATCTTGTCCTGCTAACACAAGGCCACGCAGCATTCTCTGCGTAGAGCACCCCATGCCTGCATCCCACCCTGACCTGCACAGCTGCTGGAGGGCTTAATAGCTGCTTCAGGTTAGTACAGCAGCAGCATGGGACTATCTGAAGCCCAATAAGATGTTTGGGCTAAAAACAGTTTGCGTCAAGGCCTTGTGGGCACATCAGTTGCATAAGGAAGGGGCATTGTCCTGTGGTCAGAGCACAGCACTGGGAGTCAGGAATTGTATTCCCAGCTCTGCCTCTGACACGACTGTGTGATCTTGAGCAAAGCCACCCCAGGGAGTTAGGCGCATAACTCCCATTGGATTTGATTGGGATTTGGGCATGCAGCTCACTAAAGTTCTTTGAAAACCCCAGCCTTGGCATCTTTGCTCCTGTTTCCACAACCTGCAAAATGGGGATGACGATATCCAGCTGACAGGGGCTGTGTGCAGGCAGGTTGCAGTCAGCTGAAGGGGAACAGAAATATGCAGTGTTATTGCACTCTACAAGGGAACTATTTCTATTATTATAGCTACTCCACCTTGGCAAATGGCAGCTTGGTTTAGGGTTGTCTGGTAAACAGACTTGAGTTAGCACATACACAGACATCTGCCTAAAGCAAACAGCAGCACAGAAAAGTACAAGAGAATTTGGCAGCACTTCTTGTGAAATAAATGTGTATTTAATTGGGATTTATTAGCATCGTTTTGCAATAGCAATTGATTATCAAAACAAATTATTTATGGGGGTTTAGCAACTATGCAGGAGATTAATGTCACTTCCAGAGTTAATCCTCTGCAAATACATTTTTTCCCCAGTAATCAGCTATTAACATGTCATCCTCATTATCTCATTAAAGGGACACAGCACCTCTGACAAATATTTAAAAATATAGTATTGTCCTTAAAACATCACTAAACAATCATGAGCCAAGCTCTGGCATCAAATATTTACCCCACAGTGCACAGCTGGGCCAGATCCTCAGCTGGTATAAATGTAGCTCCATTGACTCCACCAATTCACACTAGCTGAGGATCTGGTCCACTGATTTGAGAGAGAGAGAGAGAGAGTGTCCAGCTACAATATATAGCCCCCTGTACGTGCCATTCTATGGCTGCTGATCAACTAAGCTTTTCTTGTTTGTGTCCTGCCTGGATTCATACATTTATGCCACAATCAGAGACTGGATCTGATGGTAAAGGTTGGCTCTGGCTCCGGAAATGAATTCTCCCAAAGATTCAAGGCTAGTTAGATCCTAGATTTTGCTTCAGGCCTAACACAGAGTTTATGACATCACAACCCCTTGTGTGGTGATGGACTGTGACATCATCAGTGGCAAATGATGACCTGGCTACCTGGGTCTGGTTAGATAGGAAAGGGATGTTCTGATGGAGATTCCTTGATGAGTCAACACACACAGTGCTGAGGGAGAGGAAAGGCAGGAGAAGGCTGCAAGAGTGAGAAGGGGTTCCAGCAAGGTGTTATATGGCTTTAAATTAGTGTCTGCCAGCATGTGGCTGTGGCCCATTAAATCTACAGAGACAGCCCTCACTGCTATAGTTACTTTGTTACTCAAATACCATTTGCTCATTAAAGACATTTATTGCAGATTAACCACCCCAATGGGCAGAGGCTAGCAAAGCCTTGCTATGAAATTAAACTTGTGGCACAGGTGCCAGCTCCTTCCCCCGTCCCACTGCATCAAAGTGTTGCTAGAACATCCATCTGGGCTGGGCTGTGATGGGGCTGCCATCGGACGTAGGCACTACACCCCGCTTTCATTTAAGAGCTGCTGTTTAGCTGGCCGTGAGGTGAGGAGCCGGAGCTACACAGGGTATCAAGAGGCATTACAGGTGCAGGAAGCTCTGGAATAAGAGGACAACAATGCAGGAGCTTTATAAATCTGGCTTCACTTGACACCCTCCAGGGCTGTCTTCATCGTGTCTGTGGTCTGAGCAGCTGCCTTCCCAGAGAGAAACCTGTTTGCCCCACTGAGTCAGTGAGATCCTGCCTCTCTTGCCTGTCCAACCCCCTTCCCCTCCTGTTTCTTCCAACCTGCACAGAAAGCACATGCCCCTGGACTGGAACATCCCCGGGATAGCATCCTGAAACAAACACTGCTGAGCTGCAGCAGAATCACCATGGCAACCCCTAGATACAGCTGGGGTGAACAAAGATTACAGGATAATAAAGGGAAACAGCTCCTCACCCAAAGACCTGGAGTAAAAGTCATGGGCGGGTACACGAAGCCAGGTTGAGATGGGACCTCACGTAACATATGCCTCTCTCTGGTCTCCAAAGCCTTCCGGACAATCTCAGCTCCCTCCCTGAGCCTCACCCTGGGTATGACCTTGGGGGAGGTGACCTGGCTGTGATCATCTCATGGGGATGCCACAGTTTCAATTTACTCTTTAAATTACTTAGTCTATAAAATCTTTGCATCACAGACTGTCTTGTTCTGTTTGTACAGTGCCTAGCACGGGGGTGGGGTGGGGGGAGAGGGAGGGATCCTGGTTCATGATGGGTCCTAGATGCGACCACAACATAAATAAGAAGACAGCAATATCTTAGGCCAGGTCTTGGACTTGGAGCCTGAGAATATGCTGGGAGCTCCCTTGAGAAGCTCCCTTTGCATTAACATGAGGATGCTCCTGGATATCTAGGAGCTTCTGGTGTGAGGAGAGAACATGTCCATGTATCTAAGGCCCTTGAGATCTCTCTACCAACAGACCAACAAAGAAGAGACAAAGTAGAGGCTGAGGGGGTGCTCTTCGCTATGTGCCATGGACTAGTTTTCAGCTCTCTCTCTGGTAATGAGAGAGAGGACTGAGCCAAACCTTAATCCACCCCCCGCCCAGGTTCAGATCTAAATTGGTCCATCACCCCCTTTACCCCAATAACAGGGTGAACAGAAATCTCAGATCCAAATACCCCTGAACTTTGGCAACATTTAGATGCAGCAGCTTTGCATTTGATGCCCATTGCTATTGAGCTGGGCCTGGCTGTTTGACCTGTTGGTTCCCAAAGCAGTGCAGGGCTGACTGCATGCCCCACCACAGAGGATGACCCTGGCTGCTATACATGCTGGCAAGCTGTGTGCAATGCTCTCAGTGAAAACTCCAAGCCATACAAAGCTTGAGGAGTTTCAGGTCGGGGGGACAAAAGCAGTGTACAAGTCAGGTGGAAGGTTCAGTGGAGACCAACGTTGGGCGTCATTTGGAATCTTAATTGCAAGCCAACCACGCAGTACTGTGCAGGGGCATGATGGGAACGGCCTTGGGATCTGGCTACGTTTCACTGTGTGGCTTGGGGGGTTATTTGAACCATAAATCTGGCGTGTGAGTGAGTTCCAGGGATCAACTCAGGAAAATGTTGGCAGAAGCCCCTGTGAAGCAAAAACGGCAGAGCTTTTCCCTTTCCCAAAGGAAGGCTGCTCGCCCCACTCCCTCCCCCAGAAGATAAGTGAAGCGAAAGGCAAAGAGAATTAGAGAGGTTAGGGATAGGGCTGGAAACAGTAGTTACAACCGCTCTTCACTGGCATGGAAAGTAACAGCCCACTTAGCTGTTTATTCTAATGAAGTACCTCCCCCAGGGGAAGTTCCCCTCGTGCTGAATTGCCCTTGCAGTAGCTGAATGCTAAACAGGAAAACAGCTTCTTGCCCTGACCGAGACAGCAACTGCCTAGCTAGCGAAGCCTCCAGCCCTGCTGCATGTCTGAGGTGGAGGGATCACACTTCAGAAGGCAGAGCATGGTCAGGGGCTGGTTGCTGGGAGAAAGCCCAGGAGAGGCCTCGGGTAGTGGAGCCTCAGCGCTGAGGAAAGGGCTGCTGAGTGAAATCTCTCAGCCATTTTTAAGGGACAGAAACAGGAGAGAGAGAGAGAGTCATTAGTGTGCATTTCAGATGATCAGCCTGGGAATGGTCAAGAGGGATAGGTGACAGAGCACAAAGAGCATCTGTGAGGGAACTGGGTACTCCTGTAACTCACAGGTGGGCCAGGCTGCCACAAGGAGATAGCGTATTTAGCCTCTCTGGCTGGAGGCCTGGGTTCAAATCCTGCACAGCTCAGGCTGTGTCGCTAGGTAGTTAGCGCAGGGCACCTGGAGTCAGTTGTCTTGGGCTCCATTCCCAGCTCTGCCGGTGTTTCACTGTGTGATCTTGGGCAAATCCATCCATCTGGTTACTTATATGGCCCTCAGCACTGTAGTATCTGAGCACTCCACAACCATCAGTCAAGTGACTGACCTCAGGGCACGCAGGACTCAAACCCAGGTCTCCTGAGGCCCAGCCCATCGTGCAAATATACAAAAACTTTCTTCCTACTCCACATCCTTCTCTGCCCCTCAGTCCACTGGGGAGACCGATACCTGCCCTTCTTTGCAGGGCACTTTCAGAGCTATGGCTAAGAAGTGCTATATTTAGTCTAGTCATTTCCTCACAAGCAGAATGAATCTGGTGCCCTTAGCCAAGTCTGCACCTATCAACACCACACTGTTCAAAATGATTGGCAGGTCGGGCTGAGGTGCACTGAGCGAGCTGGGTGGGGAGGCCAGGACTAGATAGGCTGTGTGTGCAGCATGTCAGAAGAGTGTTGATGATGGAGCAGGGTGGGGACCATAGAACAGCACATCAGAATTCAGGTGTATTGACAAAGCAGGGTGGGGATCCCAGACTTAGAATGTCTAGGAGGATAGCTGGCTGGGCGTACACTGGCAGAGCAGGGTGGCAATGGTAGCAGGATGGGGTGCACTGGCAGATGGGGGTGGACGTGCACTGACAGAGCTGGGTAGGGCATGCAGCAGGATGGGGGCACTGGCAGATGGGGATGGTGAGGGCAGCAAGATGGGAGGCACTGGTGGAGCAGGATGGACGTGCAGCAGGATGGGGTGCTCTAGCAGATGGGGATGGCAAGGGAAACTGGATGGGGGGCACTGGCAGATGGGGATGGTGAGGGCAGCAAGATGGGAGGCACTGGCGGAGCAGGATGGACGTGCAGCAGGATGGGGTGCTCTAGCAGATGGGGATGGCGAGGGAAGCTGGATGGGGAGCACTGGCGGAGCAGGGCAGCAGATGGGGATGGACATGCAGCTGGATGGGAGGCACTGGCAGAGCAGGATGGACATGCACTGGCAGCTGGGGGTGGTGAGGGCAGCAGGATGGGGGTGCACTCACCAAGCTGCATGAGGAAATCTTGCACAGCACTTGCCCTCTTTATGCACCACAATTTAAAAGTGACCAATTAGACTCCTTTCAACTGGGGCAGAAATAAAAGAAGAAAAAGCATTTGGCTCATGTCAGTGTTGCGACATGACCTGGGAAAAGCAAACAGCAGAGCCTGCCTAGAACAGTGAACTCCCACCGAGTTTACGCAGGGTTTTCAGGGAAAGACGTAATTCTCTCTCCCCTTCCTTCCCACACTTGCTCTCACTTCGGCAGAAGCCCAACTTCAAAGGAGAGGGGTTGTTAGTGTGGGAAGCAGCAAGCAGACACAGTGTTCTGTCTCCTGCTAAATGCCCTCCCTGCCTTTCTTCAGCATCGGGGGGCCGGGGGGGGGGGAAATGTTAACTGGTTGGCCCCTTGGGTAGAATGCCAAGTACTGGGGCCAAGTTCTGCTGTCACGCAGCAGCCGCTGCCTCGTGCTCCTGGCTGCGTGGGCCAGCGACAGAGCTATGTGAGCTACAGGGGTTTTATCCCCCATGCAGAATGAGCCCCCCCCCCCAATCTCTCTGGAATATATGCATAATAAATCCATCTGTGTACGGTAAGCACTGGAGATCCTCTTAACACTCCCGCTCTCTGCGCTGGAGTCGGAATTAAGCCCAGGCTCAGAGTACAGTAGGTACGAGAATAGAGGCAGTCTCCGATAACAAATCCATTCATGTGGCTAAACTAGTCCGCTCTGAGGTCAGAGCTCCCTCCCCCACCCACCCGACACAATCCACTGAGGAGCATTCTTCTCCTGTTGAAGTGACATTCCATCCCCCGGGGGATTCTGGGAGCAGAGTCTTCCATCCCCTCATTAGCAACAATTAATGTGTGGTCAGCAGGCCAGGCCAAGTTGGCCTTTCCCAAAGAACAAGTCCCTTTTCAAGGAATAGAATGGGGAAAAAGATCAATCTGGGGTTGTTTGTTAGTTCTGGTTTAAATTAGATTTGCAGGATATAAAATGATTTCATTAATCATACTCATTAGTGCCACCTAATCAACTATGGTGCAGGGTGAGAGCACCCAGTGCAGAATGCTGGGCATTAACCAAGGTTGGTTAACCATTTCTTGTGTTAGGTTTAAAAAGCTATAGTCCATTTTCTGACACATACAGGGGAAACCACTGGTTGGAGATTGCATTTACTTTATCCTTGCAAAGGCAGCAGCATCGTACAGGGTAAGGCAGGAAAACTTGTATTGTGGGGAGCACAGGCAGGGCTCTCCCTTCACCTTGCTGCCTTAGCAAAGCACTGCTCTCTCTCTACCCAGTGGCATGGTTTCCTACCCATGGGCAACGTGAGCTAACCAAATGAAAACAGACCCAAGAGAGGCACTTTCCTGAGTAAGAGCAGAAGAACTCAGAAGAAATGGGTGAAACAAGGAAATGAGGGAAGAAAAAGAGGAAGGGCTGTGTGGTAGGCCTGAAATATGCCTAGTACAACTTACCCTTAATAGTGGATATTGGTTCAGTGTTCCTCTTGGCCCTAGCTTTATGAATGATCAAGGCCTTGAGCAAAGACTGGAGCTGTTAACCCGATTTTTCCCTCCAAATTGCAGCCCAAAGAGCCAACAGGAGCTGGATCACAACCCTCAAAAGCAGCAGTCCCCTTAACTGCAACTGAAAAGCTAATCAAATTTGCAGGAAACCAGAGGACAATTGTGTGGGAAGGCTAGATGCAGGTAGTAATGGACTCTACTCCCTTTACAAGGGTATGGAGGATAACTGAAAGGGAGCATGCTCTTTGGCAAAGAGCTCAATAGAAAAGACCTCAGGCACACTCCAAGCTCTGGTTTGTTCTCAGATCCCAGCCCAAGCTTTCAGAGCATTCTGGGAAATGGCATGCAAATGAACACCATCCTTTTAGAAGAGAGCCTAATACATGTGTTATTCCTGACACCTGTGTTTTACTGCAGTTGGTTGGGTAGCGTTGCTCTTTTCCAGTTCAGCCTCCGTGTCTCCCAATTATTTGGGTAACTGATGTGGAAAGAAATACAAAGTGAGCCAAAGACAGCGCGGGAACAACCACCTGCACTTGACGGGCTGGCAAGTCTGACAGAGGAATCCTGTTAGCAATGACCTCACTTCTGTTCCCAGCATTGGGAAGAGGCTGAAAGTGCTTCCCAACAACTTGTACAAAATACAGCTCAGCCAGCCTGGCTTCTGGCAGGCAGCTCTGCAAAGTTTTAATTGGTGGGGGCACAAGCAGGGACCTGGGAAGGATGAGGTTGGAAAACACACCAATACAGACCCCTACCACTACAACATGCAAAACATTGTGCTATATAGTGGCCTCGCCAAATTCTTCTCACCTAGTAGGAGCACAATTTTTTAAATGGGCAAATGAAATATCTTCCCGGTTTTCATTATCAACCATGGCACAAGGCTGGCAAGTAGATTTTGTGCCAGGGCTGGTAAGTTCCAATGGTAATTTTGCAGGCCTGTTGTCTATGTATTTCTTCTAATGGTTCAGAAAATATACAGTAGCCAGCTGAGTAGACGGCATCAAAAAAAAAAAAAATCACCCGATTGGGTGGTGCTATCAATGTGTGTTAACAGTCATTAGTTCTGGCACCTGCACCAATGCGGGCTGACACAGAGCTCTTGGCAGAAGTCACCCAAGATCCCTGCCCCTCCTTCCCATAAACTCGCATGGTAATTCACACATGTCCCTGCTGCACTGCATGGAAGTGTAAAATATCACACAGATTTAAAAAAATACTTGACAAGTGTTTCAATGGTGACCTCATCATATTTCAAATATAGAGAGGGGTGCCTGTGGCTGGAAATAGATTGTGCCACTGCCAGACCACGTGTGATACCATGTTACAGGTGCCACCGGGCCCTGCCAGCCACAACGTTCAGATCTGGATTCCAGCTTACACAGAGTCTGGAGGGGTTGTGACTGGGGAGGTTTGGTTTGGCCCATGGTTTTGATGTTTGAAATTAACAAAGAGAAGGGGGAATAAACCAAACCAAATGAAAATGCAGAACACATAGCACAGGCTTGGACTTTCCTAGCTGCCTACAGGATCTGGAGATTCTCCAAGTCACCTAAGGGATTTGAATGCCCAGTTCCCAAAAATCTCAGCCTAAGTCATCTCAGCCGTAGCAGCTGTTTGGAGACCGATGCACTTTGTAATCTTCCACCAGTGAGGCGAGATTGCCTAAACCACAGATCATCAGGGCAAGGTGGCAAAACTGGCTCTGGAACTTCTCTTGGGTACCAGGAAGGAATATTCTATTTAAAAATACACAAGAGAAAATGGAAATTGCCAGGCAAATGGATGGGGAACCCTCCTCTGATAGGCTGCAGGACTTGGCTGCTCTGCCATGTTCCTCTGAACATCGAGGTGAGGAGGAGCGCACAGAGCAACTGACAAAACCCCAGAACAGCTGAGTCCCGCAGCGCTGCCAGTGCAAACTGGCAGACAGTGGAAACCCAACAGCCCCTAAACTGCGAAGAATTACTGCACAAGACCCAGATTCTATATGGGTCACTTACTGGATGTTTTTGCTTTTAGCCCTTATTCCTCCTGTAAAAGCAGTCGAGTGCCACGTGGGAACGGCCACATCTGTGGAGGGGTTGCTTCCCCCTGCATCAGTGTGCTGATAACTTGCCTCAATGGCTCCCTGGTAAGTATGTGGAGCCAGAGAGGGGTCTCCGTCCTGGGATTTGTGGGTGAGAAATGAAAACAGTTTCTCTCACACTAGCCTAATTATTTCCCCTGCAGCTCAGGGAGCGACAGTCACAGAGGGCACCAGGGGAAGCGAGACCAAGCAAGGTTCAGTCAGATATTTTTAAAGTGACAGCTTGTCTTGCAGGAGCAGCGAGAGCACTTTTAACAGAAGCCGTCTGGGCTGGTGGTGACCTGACGCCTCTCCTGAGCAATGTCAGCTAGCACATATCAGAGCTGGACTTTTGATAGGATTCCCAGTCACCCAGGGGCACACGGCTCAGCAGCACTATGTGACAGCATTCCCCCAGCGTAATCACTCACATGCCTTTCCCCGAAGTCTTTCCATTACCTCCCAGCCCAGTTTCCTCTTCTTTCCTTATTAGGGATCCACTCCGCGTACCCCATCTCTTTCTCTTGCCACTGTTGGCTATTTGAAAAATGCCATAAAAGCTTTTGACTGGTAACCCCAGATCCCTGAGGATGTTTGGTATATATAGCCCAGCACTAGAAGAACTCACTATAGACCTAATCGTATAGACAGGTGACCTGCCTGTGATAGTGAGTTCATTTACAGAGAGAGGTGGGACTCAGCATTCCCAAATAAGCACTCTGCTTGACATGCAAGCCATTCCCATAACCCACGCCAGCAAAGATGCCATCATACATCTTATCTGGTCCTTACAGGTATTCGCAGTAGCTGCTTATCTGTGGCCAGATATGTTCACACACCCCTGTGCCAGATTGAAGAGCTGACCAGTCCTAAACTGCAACCTCCCTCTCACCATTCCTCCTCAGGACACATGGTGGGTCTTGGCAACATATGCAAGTCAGATGTAATAGGCTAGGCTGTGATGTTTGGTAGCAGTGTCCCCATAAGCAAGGGCTATTTGTTGAGACCACTGGAAACAGTCCATAAATCCTTGTCCTGCTAATCTACAGAGGCAAGGAAGGAAGGAACAAAGGAAGCCGTCCGCACTTAGCTTTGGGTCTAGTTTCCACAGGATGCATTCTGCACCTAAGCAAAGGGAACAGCTTTGTCTTTGTGGTCCCAGTAAATCCTTTGGTCAGCCACTTGCTAGTCTTTGGGGTGTAACACACAAGTGCGCCCATGCTGCAGAGACATTCTATCAGGCTTCAGTGAGAAGATATGTTGCATTTGTTATGCCTACACATCCATAATTTATGCAATGGTCTGTATTGCCACAGGGTCACAACTCAAGGGGTGGACAAGGAGGTTGTCATACTACATTGAACAAACTCCTATCTCCTCCACAAACAGAGCAAAGATCTCCAGAAGCTCCTGCCAATAAGATGGCGAGGCCCTGTTTTTTAAAACTGGACCACTTGTCTAGGGACACCATCTGTGGGAGGACCAGAACTTTAGGAAGGTCTGAGTTCAAGGATGCTGGGTGCTGTATTAAGACTGAGCGAAGATGGCACAATGCACATAATGAGAGAGAAGAAAGTAAGAGTCATGGATGAAGCATGGATTCTGAACGTCATTAAGAGGAATGAGTATTATGTTGCTAAAGCCGACCAAAACAAACTGGAGACAGACCGTGAAGGCATCTCGCCAGCTTCATAGAAATCACCACTCTGTTTCTCACTTTTTCCTCAAATCTATTATTCCAAAGTGAACTGCCCATCTTCCCAATAATAAAGCTACTCAATGACTGACCAGGACAACTGAAGTGCATGACAAAGCAACCTCTGTGCCTGGATTACATGGGCCCCTCCCTATAATAGCCTTCTAGGCCATTGATTGGTTAAAGCTAGTGGAACATTGATAAATCTTTGTTACGGTGACAGAAGGCTCCCTGTTGCAATCCATCTGTCTCCCTTTGCTAGCTATATGTGTGCAAGCTCTCCTAGCCACAGGAAGAATGCCTCAACTGTTGCTGGGTGGGATTACACCATGCATAACCTGATTAGCGCACGGCAGGACACCTATGTGATGACACAGTGTCACTGTCAGGCAGGAGTTCTTTTCCAGCCTATCACATTATCAAAAGTTGGGCATGTCTGGAAACCAGCTCAGTTCTAGAAGAGCCCCAACCAGATCACGTCACTTTCAGAGGACACTTTGGGTGACCTGAATATTTATAGCAAGTGACTAAAAAGAACTCGTATCACCTTGCCCTACCTTCATCATTCTCTAAGGACGCCAAGGCTGATAGCTAGTAATGAAATATGAAAAGACAACCCAACACTCCCTCCTGCTCCCAAAGCGTGGACATACTAGAAAGGGAGAAAGGGGAGCAGTCTGGAATTCTATGGGTGCTGTCATATTGATAGAGACTGAAGAGGGGAAAGAGGCCAAATAGAATCCATGGGAGGAGACACTAAGGAAGGCTGTGCTCTTTCCCACTCGAGGGGCTGCTTTGATACTAGGAGAGAAAATGTAGAGCAGACAACAGCTGCCGTGAGGGGAGGGAAGAGATTACACCCTTACCTGGAGCACTGCCTGGCAGGGAGTTCCTGTGGCAGAAGCAGTGTTGAGAGCACTTGGAGTCTGTTAATTTTTTTTTTTTTTTTAAAACAGTGAGGGTGATTAGCTATTAGAACAAACTAGAAATAGAAGTGGTGATTCCCATCTCCTGATGTCTTCAAATCAAGACAGGATGCTCTTTGCCAACTGCAATGCAGAGGTCACTGTCCTTAAGTTCTATGGCCTGTGTTATGCAGGAAGTTAGGCTAAATGATCAAATGGTCCCATCTGTCCTTCAACTCTGTAAATCTATGAGCTCAGTGTTCCTTCCATAAAAGAGCTACAGTGTGAGGGTCCAAGCCCCAGACAGGAGACCTCCTCTCCAACTAAACTACACAGCTGGTCTATCCCCCTGGACATGCTCTGAGTGCAGGAGGCTTTGGGATGACAAATGCTTCCTGGTCTGTGTATGAGGTTGCGGCTGGCTCTTCCAGCCATCTTCTCACTGTACCCGGCAGAAAGATCCAAGCCCCCCCAAACAGCAGCGGGGAGCAGGCGCAGGACTCAGACACTGTCTTCTGCTTTTGGGGAAGGAGAGGATTAATTGGTCTGAGACTCACCTAGGGGAGAGAGGGTGGGAACTGGCTACACAGAGAAGCCCAGCTCTAGAGAATACCAAACAACAGTATTTCACTAAAGCTCTGTCACATCACCCAGTGGCTCAACGGAGGCTCAGCAGCTGCTGGAGAACAGCTCAGTCTGGCAGCATAATTCTTCCGCAGGATCCCCACCTGATCACAGCGCCCTGTGGGAGACCAGTGTGTCAGATGTTGCCTTCTAACAGGCTTTACCTGGGGGCTCTGACGGACAGGGGCATACTCTGAGGGTCTGGGAAGAATGGACATGGGCGATTGGTTCTTCTTTTTGGCCAATAGTAAATTTGCTGAAAAAGGCATTTTGATGCGTGTCAGCTGACACTCCCTCTCCGCCCCCCCATACAAAAATCTCCAAAATGTCAAAGGGAACCATTACAAAAAGGTCAAACCAGAAAGACCTTTCCTCAAGGAAAGGGTGACTCGATTTGCCGTTTCATTTCACAGTGTTGTTTCGAGTCGACATTCAAAACATTTCGTTCCAAGTCAAAGCGACAATTTTTCTTTTGTTTCGTCAAGAAACTGCAACTGTGTTTTTTCACCCGATTTTTTTGGTTTAGGCTTTTTTCCCCCCAGCACTCGGTTAAAAAGGGGGTGTCCGAGCTCCGTCAGTGAAATAGGCTGAATGATGGCACCTGCTGGTGACTCGCCATTTAACATCTCTCTCTGGAAGCCCAGCAGCTATACACTACCACGAGGCCTCTGCTTGAGCAAGCCCATCTCAGCTCTCCCCACACTCACCTCATCATTCCTTGGTTAGATTCTGAATAGTGCATGGCAACGACAATCTGTTTACTACTTCATGGCCTACCACAGAGACAAGGAAAAACTACTAACCCTTCAGAAAAATTCCATGGTTAGCCATAGCGATGGCTACTTAGGCTGGGGGATTATTATGGTGGGGGAAGTACATTCTGTCATTTCGAATGGCATAGAATAGGCTGGGGCGCTGAGAACAGATGAGTGGATCATGATCCACCCACCTGTTTGGAAGGCAGAGTTCCAGTCACATGGGGAAAGGGGAAATGAAATATTTTCCTTAGCAAACTCGCCCTCCCCACCCTACTCTTTGCTCTAGACGGCTGACAAAGCCTGCATTGCAATGCTCCTCTCGCAATCAGAGTTGGACAAGAGCCTCCTAACTGACAGGTGACTGGCCAGAGACAAGTGTCATATGCCCCTTCCCATCCTCCTCTTGTCCTCCTGGTTGAAAGTGTCAGTATGGGAAAGTCCTTGACCAGGGCTTGAAACTCAATGCCACTCCTCCTCCCATCCTGCCCCCTCCCCTCTTCTCAGAATCCATAGTTCACTGCAGACAGCTGCGTCCAGGAGATTCCAGCAATGAAAACTGACATGTGCCAACAAGTGCCTCTGAACAAGGAGAAGAAGCCACCAACCCCAATTGGTTCCTAAACCTCTTTAAACATCCTCCCAGCCCTGAAGTCTGTCCTGAGACCTAGATCAAAATGCCCAACAGGTTTCCTAGTCCTACATCATGCAGCTGAAGTGAAAGAGGAGTCAGAAGAACTGCAAACGCACATGGGGAAATGCTACATAGGGCACAGCTAACTATGAATCCTAGTCAGGGATTCTGCCAGCATGTTTATAATGGTGCATTCTTTGGGACCGAGGCCAGAGGACCATACTCTTTGGAAAAGCTTGTCCTGGATCTTGTCTGGTGTAAGCTCTTCCTGGCAGGGTGTGTGTGTGTGTGTGTGTGTGTGTGTGTAAAAATTAGATAAAAAGGATTTTCTCCAATGATAATGGACCAAATTAAAGCTCTTTCTCAGGCAATTCTCCCACTTGCCTAAGTAAAGAACAGGATGTAGCACTTCATGGAGCCCCATTTCTTGTCCTGGGCTGAGCTATTAGCAGGGAACCACAGAACTCTATAGGGTGATTAAAAAACCTTCACAGCATCCAATTCCCTATTTCTTCTTAGAGTCAGTACTACAGAATCCTATTCATTTAATCCCTATTATCTCTGGTGGGCCTTCTCCAGAAGGGCCTGGCTTCGTTTCTGTAGGACTCTTCTATAAGGGCCCATATTCAGTTCCACTGTGGGACTTTTCCCTATGAGCCCGTGGGACGCCCCGTCCCATTCTCTCCAACCAAAGCGGGAGAAGGGTAAAACAGGGATAACAGAAGAATGAGGGCGGTTCAGGGCTCAGAGGGGAGCCAGGGTGGGTGCAGGAGAGGGAAAGGACACACCAGATAAAGCAACAGCTACAGTTAGCGCTTGTTCGTTTCCAATCACGTGCCCTGGCCTCTTCTTGTCACTTTCCAACCCATGACAAATGGCAGGGTGGTTGATATTGAAGAAGCTTTTAAGTGAGCAAGACTAGACAGGGAAAATGCCTGTATGAACTATACCCTGTCAAACACCCGAAACACCAGCAAGTGTAATGGCCCCCAGTGCCTGAGCTCCCAGAGAAATTTGATTAGTTCTGTACTGTTATTCTTCAGACAGCTCTTCTCCAGAGAGCAATGTGCAGCCAGTGGGGCTGTGTATCACCGCACTTACAAGCTTTCCAAAACTTCCAGAGATTTATGGTGCAACGGTGAATACAAAAGGCAGAGAGGGTGGAAGCAGACAGGCTGGCTTTTGTTCACCATGTTATCATCATTGTAAGAAGCAAAGATCACCTCCCTTGCTGCAGCATCCTCCGCCCTGGCCATGCCTTCAATTTGCCTGGGGGCAGCTCGCACGCTGCCTTGGTGGGAATGGATTAGCAGCAGCAGCCAGAATTCCAGCAGGACGCTGCCTCCTGTGGGGCTGGCAATGTCACTCTCTGCACCTGTTCATGAAGCAACGCCCCTGCCCCCCGGCCATCTTGCCTTGTTCGCTGCCCTGCCAGCGGCACTCTCCCCCTCTCTTGTGAGGTGCTGATTTAGTTAGTCTAAAAATATCTAATTAGATGTTCCAAGCACTTCATTAGGGTGTCCGTCATGATAGGACTGCAGGCTCTAGCAGGAACTTGGTGGGCTTGTTTCCACTCCCTCGCTGATCGCAGAGAGAAATGGCAGGCACCACGCTGCCTACCCATTGATAAGAGGACAGTCTATCATTAGCCCAGCCTGCTGGCATCACAAATAGAATTATCTGGCTAAACTCATCTCAGCTCTATCATTAGCAAACTTGCTATTTATTTTGCGAGAGCCTGTTGGGCACTCAGAATAATTCAGTTGCTGCAATTGACTTTACTGCTTGCTTTTCATGGGCCTTCCTTCAAGGCTGGTTAAGAGGTCTTATGTTTTCCCTCCAAGACGCATCCCGCCATGCCAGACAGCTTGGAAGGAAGCTTGAGAAGAGCGGTGAAACCTCACGGGATGGAAGTTTGCACATAACCATGAGGGTAGACAGTAGCTGACTGGGATCAACATCCCCTGGGCTGGCACCATGTGCAAAAAGACACCTCTTTTGGAATGTGCACAAGCAGGAGCTAGAGGACTACTTGTTGCCAGGGAGACTGTGAGAAAGGAGGCTAGGTTGCATCTTAACTAATGGGAGATAGTCTGTAGTGTCACAGGAGTGTCCACCCACTTCTATGTCTACATTTGACCTAAGAGGTGCGATTCCCAGCTCACATGGATGTACCCGCGCTAGCTCTGCTCAAACTAGCACCCAAAGATAGTAGTGTGGCCAGGTAGCACAGGCATCTCTCCCCCCCCTTACACACTCAGGCAGCCTAAGATGCAACCTTGAGCTGCCACACCTCCCTTGCTATTTGCAGGTGCTAGATGGAGCGGAGCTAGTGTGGATACAGCCGTGAGAGCTGGGAATCACTCCTCCCTGCCCCAGTTTAGACAGCCCCTAGTTTCAACACCCCCACACCATGGAACTCACTGCTGGAATGTTCTCTGTATGTGTCTGGATGCTAGACACCAGATGTGTCGATCAAAGGTAGTTCTTTACTTCCAGGGCCCTATAGAGATCTGCCTCCAGCTCTTCTCTCTTTTCCCATTATTACTGTCACCTCTTGCTGCCTGCAATCCACTCAAGCTGCTCTCCTTAATGCCCTCTTTTGCAGCTTTCCTCCATGCCATCCATTTCTTGGAATTTCCTCTCTCCTGGTGCATCACTCGATCTCCTGCACATTCGTCCGCCAGGTCAATGGACTTTGAAAGACCTTCCCTTTCCCTATGGCATGTGAGGTTTCCTGAGGTGCTGCCTTGTGTGATAGAACTAAGTCCTCGTGGGTTTGGGGAAGAAGGGGCAGCAATTTGGTTCCTCTGGATTAGCTTGGCTCAGAGGCAGAACCTGGGTGTCAGTGAGGTCCCCAACTCTTAACTCTCTCAGTGTGGCTGGCTGAGGCAAAAGGAGGTTGAAGGATTTGCTCAAGGTCATGCTGTGAGTCAGTGGCTCAGCTGGCATAGACCCTCCTTGATCTTTGCTCTGACCCCTAAACCACACAGGATCCTGTATTTGATGCAATCCAGGTTCAGAGACAAGCTGGGTTCAATACACACTAATGGATGTTAGCTTGGGTTTAATCTCCCCTAGGAGGATTTTCACTTGGGTCTTTGTTCAAAATAGAGACAGGCCACAATGGTGCTTTGTCATGAATTAACTACTCAAGTCAGAGCTGCCACAGGTGGAACAAACACTCATGCTAGGAAGCTGTGGCATGACATTACAACATGTTCATCTCCATGTCATATGATGCTGCATTCTCTCACCGCCACAGGGCCACCATTTCACCAGGTGGAAATACACTTGAGGCTCAGTAACCAGGGTACAGAGATGGTTGGGGACTGAGCTGTAAACACCTTCACCGCTGTTTAGTTGGGAAGCCCGGAAACACTAAAAGGTGCGGTTCCCGCTGGTGCTACTGCATTCAACTGCAAGGGTCAAACCCTGGTGCCACTGAAGCCAATAACAGAACTCCCAGTGATCTCTTTGGGACCAGGATCTGGTCTCTTGGCCCCAGAGAGCTGGCCTGAAACACAAGCTGTAAAAATTTCAGCTCAAGCGTATTCTGCCTGGAATGGCCAAGATGCTACTGGCTTTGGAGACCAAGCCCACAGCACAGACCTAAGGCACTGAAAGCTGTCTGAGATTGTCAAAGCTGCTTAAGGGATTTAGACACACAGCTGCCATTAATTTCAATGGGAAATAGGTGTCTAAATCCCCTGGAGAGTTGAGCAATATTAGACCTTGGGCCTTCAGTCAGCAGAAAGAGGAGGCCTTTCCAGCATGGCAGCCCACAGGAGCAGGTGGTTGTCTCCTGCTGACTTCCCTCCACCCACATAGTCCTGGGAGCAAGCATAGACTGTCTGTAAGTAGGAATGCATTTGTAGCCAGTAACCTGTGGAGATTTTGAAGCTGCACAGAGCGAGCCCTTTTTGGCAACAGTTTGCATCAAGTGATCCAGCTTCAATAGAAGTGCTCAGAGGCATTGATGTTCCTATTTATAACCTATGAAGCCATTTGTAACCAATTAGTGGCGCTGGCTAGAGTAAGAGGTATAAATAGCTGAACAAATGTAAATATTAACACCGCAGTCTTTGATCCAGCCCTCTGAACTTTTACTGTGTGTCCTGTGAATCCAGCCCACTTAGGAAAGAACAAAGACCCTTTCCCCATGTTACAGCACTCTGCCTTCCAGAGTCAGGGATATTCGTAACTGAGCTCTGGGTCCTTCATATCAGGGCAGCTTTTCCATGCCAGGCTGTTTCCCCTTGGACGTAGGACTGAGGAGGCAGAGAGGGGTGTACAGTGCCTCTAAAAATCAGGTTCTATTTCAAGGCAAAATTGGCATTTCAAAAAGTCAATGTACAATTACATGTGGTTAGTGTGGACACGCACCCATGTGGCCGAGGTCAGATGTATGGACGGAACATGGAATATCCTGTGCTGAACTTGCTGGAGACCCCCACAATGGCCATGCACAACAGGATGAGTTAGGGAAAGCGCAGCTGTCCTCAGCTCTGAATTTCCTGCCTCTTGTTGGTTTCAGGCAGGATCTTAATGTTATTAGAATGCAGGCTTTAGAAATGAGGGAGCGGGGAGTCGTAGGAAGTCATGGGCCACTTCCTGAATGGGTGTCAATTGCCGTAGTTTCACTAAAGTCAATGGAGCTACTCTGATTTTCACCAGCTTGAGGTTCTGGGCTAGCCCCATGTTTGGGCTGCATGAGTGATCTATTATTTGTATTCTCTGTAGCACCCCGGACCCGGTCTGTCATGAACCAGGCCACACTGTGCTAGGTGCTGTACAAACAGAACAAAGACTGTCCTTCCCCAAACAGCTTCCAATCTAAGTAGGAGACAATAGATAGATAACGACAGACAGGGGCGTACAAGGAAACATGAGACAATATTGGTCAGCATGGTAGGCAGTGGCCTCAGCTCACCAGCAGTGTGACCATTGTCAAATTTTTTTGTAGGCCTCATGGCAAAGGAAAGTTATAAGGATGATTTTGAAGGAGGACAATGAGTTAGAGAGATCAGTGTCCTGCCTCAGACAGACCCCATTTGGCTCCTGATCCTGTTCTGACTCCCTAGGCCAGGGAGTACTGCCCTGTGCAAGACTTGGGTTCCACTCCCACACACTGCTCTGGGAGTGACCCAGCTCTGACTCCAAATCCTGGCTCTTCCCTTCAGGCCAACGGGCACTGGAAACACTTTGGGAGTACTTCTACATGGTCAGATCGGATACCGGTGCTTGGAACAGGGTGCCAGGACATGCTTGAACTCAACACTAACACCACTGAGAATACAGAGGCTGGAAAATGAATGCAAAAAGCTGCAGTGTGACAAGAGGCAGCACACTCAACCTCTAGGAAAGACTCCCCTCCCATTACTCATCTCTCCAGCTAACCAGTGGCACCAGGAGTCTCTAAATGGACAGCCTCTCCTGAATGGAGTCCCTTCCAGTTCTCTTGGCCAGAAGAATTGTGGGTCACAAAGAGACAACATCTTAAGGCAGAGGTGGGCAAACTATGTCCTGTGGGCCACATCCAGCCCACGGGACCCTCCTGCCCAGCCCCTGAGCTCCTGCCCGGGGAGGCTAGCCCCAGTCCCTCCCTGCTGTTCCCCCTCCCCCGCAGCCTCAGCTCGCTCCGCTGCCAGCGCAATGCATTGGGCGGTGGGGCTGCGAGCTACTGGGGCAGCGCAGCTGCAGAGCCGGGGCCTGACCCAGTGCTCTGTGCTGCACGCTGGTGTGGCTGGCTCCAGCCAGGCAGCGCAACTGCCTGTCCTGGTGCTCTGTGCGGTGCGGCTGTAACTGCACCAGCCACCGGTGTGCCAGGCAGCGCGGTAAGGGGACAGGGAGCAGGGAGGGTTGGATAGAGGGCAGGGGAGTTCGGGGTGGTGGTCAGTGGGTGGGGGTGTGAATGGGGGCAGGGGTCCCCAGGGGGCAGTCAGGAAGGAGAGTGGGGGTTGGATGGGGTTCTGGGGGCAGTCAGGAATGAGAGGAGGGGTTGGATGAGGCAGTGAGGTGTGGGCAGGGATTCTGGGGGGCAGTTAGGGGATGGGGGTTGGATGAGGCAGGAGTCCTGCCTCAATAGGGGTGAGAAGCAGGAGGGATCGGATAGGGGGCAGGGCAGGGCCAGGCCATGTCTAGCTCTTTGAGGAGGCAGCACCTCCACTAACCAGCCCTCCATACAATTTTGGAAACCCAATGCGGCCCTCAGGCCAAGAAAAAAAAAAAAGTTTGCCCACCCCAGTCTTAAGGACTAAGCTGAGAAGGGAGGGAAGACATCAGGGCCAGGTTCCTGTTTCTCCCCTGCAGGATTGTGGAATTTGATAGACTCTCAGGCAACGGGCAGTATCCACATGGCTGGGTTATGCAGTAGCCTAAGGAGCGGTATTGTTTGCTGTAGTACTGCATGCCTGGGAGGGGAGTATTCGACACCCCCAGAGCTTAGACAGGAAGCATTTACCAAGGGGAATGTCCCTTCTTTTCTGCCCTCTCCTCACACCTATTAAACTAATAGATTTAGTGGAACATGAGTTGTCTTCTTCCCCACACATCCCTGTAACTTCCAGCCCTGTACACACCCCAATAATGGACTTGTGGGCACACAGGCCTTTTAGGCCATAAACTGGTTGTGAGGTTCATAGCAGACTGCAGGCTCTTTGAGGAAAGAGATGGTCTCTTCCTATGTGTTCAGCGCCAGGCACAGCACAGTAGGGGCCTGATCCTGGTGAGGACCTCTCAGTGCTACCATAAGAAACAACAGCACTGTGGCAACAGATGCCCTAAATAAATAGGCATGTAGACCTCTTTTGTGCCCAGTTCAGGGGCTCAGAATCCTTTGGTGAGGACAGAAATGAATTACATTTCCAAACTTTCATTAACCATAATAATGATATTACATTAATAGCCACAGAATACCACCACCACCACATAAGCCCCTTTCAGCCAATGATCACAAAGCACTTTACAAAGAGCATCATTATCCCAGCTTCATCCTGCAAATGGGGAAACTGAGGCATGGCAAGGTGATGTGCCCAAGGTCACACAGAAGGTCAGTGGCAGAATCAGGAAAACTCCTGGGCTCCTGGTCCCTGCTCTAGTCACTTGATCATGCTGCCTCTCATATGGCACATTTCTCTCACCAGTCGCCAAGGGGCAAATTCTGCTATTTGGGTTTGACTGGCCCCTCTGAACACGTGGGAGCTTAGTGGCGCAATTGGATCTTTAAGAAATGCTGGTTCCACAAACAGTGATTATCAGCACCCAAGCTGGTGGCTAAAAGCTGGAAGCAAATAATCAGGAGGAATTATTATGCATTTGTCAACAATCTTTTCAGGGCAAAAATCCCTTCCCAGTCTCTCTTGCCTGAATCCAGCCCCTTTGTGTTCTCAGCTGATCACCCTAATCCCTGAAATCCAGCAAGCAAAGAAGTACAATCCCCATCCCTCCAGGACATTTATTCACCAGCCCTGGAGTTTATCAAGTAGCAAGACACAGAGGGTGCGTACATCCACCTGGTGTCTGAGGAAGGATTTGATCCCTATTGTCTCCTCTGTGAGCATCCCCCATGACATGTAGGCAGCCCGTGTTCCAGGTGTGGCTCCCGCAGAGGAAGCCTGGAAAGTTTACTTGTCTATGACACGATCCAACAAATCTGGGATCACCTGTTCTGTCGGCTGGAGCTTGCCAAGGAATTTTTCCTCGCACTTTGCCTTGGAGCTACTCCACTCCCTGGTATTGAGAAACCCAGGACAGGCAGGCCCAGGACTGTGATGGAGCATACAAGTCATTGAACTGCTGTTCTCTGTCAGTGGGAGTTCAGTTCTTCATGCACATAACCTTTAGAACTAAAAATCAACCGGGGGGGGGGAGACCAGCAGACCAACCCTCAGATGGTATTTTGCATTGATTGATTTGGGTACTGGCTAGCTTGGGTACCTTTATTAAGGGTCTTGGCCAAAGTTCTGCTAGCAAGCTAGATAATAAACAATCAAAGAGAAGAGAAAATAGATAACTTGCAAGGACCAATTAGTCCCTCAAGACTCTGAAATCTAAGTTGCAAAATAGGGAGCCATCCAGGCGAGCAGTATGTGCCTGTAGTGATCTCATGCAGCACATTAGCTAGCTGTGCTCTGCTTATTTAGCAATTCATACGTAGCATGTGTCTGTGTCTCACACACATACAATAGATACCCACTAACCTGGATAAGGGAGGGGACATCATTCCCGGATCTCTCTTCATTCTGATCAAACTCTGCCCACCTATTAGATCCATGTCTATTTACACATAGGTGGTGGCACAAGCAAGTCTATTGCACATCAGTGTGTGTGTGACTGCACAGATCTTTCAAACCATGTTGCATGTAGACAATATAGTCTATGCACTGCTGTCCAAAAAGTCTTTAAAGGAGGTGGACATGGGGCTTGAGCACATTAGTCATAACAAAGAAAGCCTAAGAAAAAAATCATTCCTTGTCTTGCAGGCCATCAAAAAGGAAGAAAAAAAAACACACTGGGATAGTCCACCCTGATGTGACATTTTCCTTCCTATTCCTCTCAGCCAAACCCCATGCAAAATAAGCCCCTATTCCCATAGCAAAGGAAGAGCTGTACTTACTGCTAGTGCTCATGCTGCTGATCCTGCTCGGTCCTTCTCATTCAACAAAGCTGCTCTTTCAATCCTCTCTTTTTTATGGGAATGGGTTTTTCCTTTTCTTCCTAGGAGAAATCTTTCCGTGTGATTGCCATCTAATTCATGCCAAGGTGTCTCCTGCGTCCCACGCTATTCTCTCCCCAGGCTCCTGCCTTTGCTCTTAATTTTGAGCAGGCAGATACTAAAGTCAGGGGTGGGGACAAAAAGAAGCAGAGAACCTGAGAATAAACCAGGGCAGGGTGTTCCTCCGTCTCTCTCCCCTCCCAGCAACAGATCCGCCGTGTGAAGCAGCGCACAGAGGCAGCTGACTGACTCCTGCTCAGGGCTGACTTCTCTGGAGGGTGCTGTCATGCAATGCAGACCAATTCCAGCGAAAGCGCTTCTTATAGCTCCAGGGGGGGTGTGGACCACAGAAGGGGGAGGAGGACCCGCACAGAGCTTGCTCATCAGAAGAAGCTGCTCGCCCCCCACCCCAGTTATCATATAGCTATTGAATCTATCCGAGGGGAGCCCCACCTAGCGCTCACCTCCTCCCAGGCAAGTTTGTCAGCAGAAGCCTCTTTCCAGTGCAGCTGGAGGAGTTCCATTCAGGCAGGGCTGGGGCTGAAAATTGTGATGAAAACGAAGAGGCGAGAGAGAGAGGAAATTAGCCACATTGGGCAGGGTTTGCTTGGCTTGATCCTGCTGGTGGCAAAGGGGCTGTTCGGGCTGCCCTCTGCTGGCTGAAACGCGCCGGTGCTGGTTGCATGCAATGCATCGAGTTTGCAAAGTGAAGGAAGCAGGCAAGCAAGCAGGTGTATCCATTTGCAATTTTGCAAATTCCTCCCCCTCACTCATCCGATGTGTTCTCCAACTTTCACCTTTCCCTATCGTCACGGTCCCATCATATTTATAGCCGGGGGGAGGGTGACTGACTGGGAGGCCCTCAAAGTTTCTTCTTCAGTAGGCTTAGCAGACTAGGATTTGTATTTGTTTATAATTTCCATGGAGAATATCTATGTTTATTTTTAAGCATTTTTTTCCCATTTTGATTTATTTAAATTGTCACCGTTGTGCAGACTGATGGGTTTTAGGCATTTTTTTAATTTTGCTCGATTTAATTTTTCACAGAGTGGGAAATTATGGGGAGTCAGACATGGATTATTTAATAACAGGAGACGATTTCAAACGTTCAAGCTTTATAATTGTTAAAACACATATTGTCAACACCACATGTCAAGCTATACAATGTAAGTGTCCTTAAATCAGACTCTAAGTTTTCAAGCAGCATTTTTCTTACTTTGCCAATTATAATTGCTCGAAATATTTTTTCCTGGGTTTGTGTGTGTAGGGTGAAATCGATCTTTACTGACATTTACTGAAAAAATCGAATCCTACCAAGCCTAATCGTAAGTGGCCAAAGGAGTCACTATTGGCCCTCTCCATCAGAATGTGAGCATCCGACCTTTAGCTCCTGTATCTCCCACCTGTCATTCCATAGGAAGGATGCTCCTCCATTTTGACAGCTATAAAAACACCTGGTATTATCCCCCTTGTGCCATAGTAAGTGATCCATCCCAGAAATGCTGCTTAGTGAACTGTGGCTATAGAAAATACTATTTTATGCTTAAAAAAAAAAAGCTCTCTTGTGTTAAGATTCTCACTAAGAGTTTTCTAGTGTCCTGGTCCCTCTGGCTTCAGTGGAAGGTTTGCTGGATTAAGGACCTCAGGATTTGACCTTTAGTTGCAGGTCTTTTTCCCGACGCCGTGTCCCACATTTGGAAATCAGGAGCTCTGCTGACTTCAGTACATCAGGGAATGATTTGGAAGAGGGCTCTAGGGGAACTGGAGGAATGCGTATATCACACCTGGCTGTCCAGATGGAAAAATGCTCTTCCCTGGGAATCAGCGAGGAGCTGTCTTTGCAGGCATCAGATCAGGATTCCGGAAAGGACTTCAAAGTCATCCACTCTTTGTTTTGTTAGTAACTCTGTACCTACCGGAATAAAGCATCACCCAGCGGAGCTGCTCATGCGGTTCAGTCAGCTACAGTTTAGGAACTGAGACTTGCTGTGTGGCAGTCCCACCTGAAGAGTAGCTCAGACAGGGTTCAAAGAAGCAAGCAATGATCTCATGTCTAATGAAAGGGGTTTCTTTATGCAGCCTGACAAGCTTTGCATCTCTCCCAGCTCCTTTGGCTGCACTGCCTGCCACACAGGCAGGGCCATTTTTCTGTTTGATTTGAGGAAGCAGATGTTTCTGGTGACGTGTAGTGGGTCGTGTGAATTACTTGTGCACCTTTGGTTGTACTGCAAACCAACTGATGAAATCCTCTATGTGTCTATTTCATTTGTGTATCATAGGAGCAGTCTGCTCATTTCCATAGGGAGGTGGGGAGGTTCAGGACACTGGAACTGAGGTTGGAAATTGATGTAGGAGAGAGGGGATTAATTTAAAACAAGAAAGCAATGTAGTTAGTAAGTCAGGAGTCTATCATCACTCTGCTCACTTTGCCTATATGTTGTATACCTGTCCCCTGTCCTTTGTCGGTCTTTGAACTTGTAGTAATGCCTATAGTTAACATTTCCTTTATAAGAGTCTGTTTTCAGTTGCTTATGACTTTGCCAAATGAGGTTGAAATTTTCAATGCCAGGTGTCTGGCTTGGACTGATTTTTTGAGGAGATGGGAGGGAGGAGTTTCAGCAAAAATGACTCACCTGTTTATGAGAATGAGGTTAGGGGAAAATACATTGCTTGAAACTTGGCAAGCGAGTCACCCTTGGGCCAGAGAAGTGTGTATTGCTGTCCTTATGAAAATCCACCATGATATGTCTGAGTGACATGCCTCTGAAAATCACTATTTGCACATGCATATTTAGAGGTTTGTTAGAGGCTGGCAACTAAATTCTCCCAATGTTCCATCTGTACTGAGCGTGCTCCACCAGGGCAGAGGGGCTGAGTAGGACGTTTCCTGCAATTGCTTCTCCCACTAACTGGAGGCTCTTGTGTCAGATAGGGGAGACTGTCTCTCTTGTGCTCTCAATGGAACCAGGAAAAGGAGGATATAATAGAATATATAACGCTGTTATAGGTTTAGCCAGTAGGTGGTACCCTATGTAACATACCTTGGCCTTGCAACAGCCATTCCTGGCAACGCAATGACAGTGAGCATATCTGGTGTGTCTCTCTGGGAAGGCAGCTCGGTAGCCAGTCCATATTGAGTACAGAAGCCTGCCCTGCTAGTAGCAGTCCTGCAACCTGTACAAGGGGTACATGACAGAGGAAGCGGGCAGCCTGAATCAAATGTAGAGGGAGGGGCAAGGGTGGGTGGAATAGGAGCAGTCTGGATAGGAACGGAGCACGATAGTCCATAACCATTCAAGAGCACTGCTTTTCACAACCTGGAATAGAGTCGAAGTTTCCCAAGTCCCAACTTTCCTCTGCTAACAGCAAAGATTTGGGAAACCCATTAGCAAAGGGGGTGTCTTATCTCACTCTAGTGACTGGTCCATATAGAGGATAACTGCTACCACTGACTCCCTTAGCTCAAGTGGTAGATGTCTGTGCTCTGGAGCTAAAGGTCCTGCTGCTGATGACCTAAGAGGAGCATCAATATAATTCCACATAATGGAATTGCTGTTTTTTCAGTTTGCTTTTTTTTAAATATTGAGTTTTTTATCTGTAATTTCTTATATTAAAGGAACCTTACAGTTGCAAAGCCAAGCACTGAAACAGTAGGAAATCCCAGGAATTAGATTGCCTGTGCCACCTTAATATGGCTCCCTTGTGCCTAAGCATTATGGTACAATGTTTAATTACACGATAAAACACGTTTTTTCCCCCACAAGACTCCCGCCTCACTCAGTGCACAGCATGGATGGTGCTAAGAGATGACTCGGGGTTGTGTAGTCAATGAAGCTGGCTGTCCTGGCTTCATTTGGTGCAGAAGTTGGAACGTGTGTAGTGAACGAGGCAGAGGACCGCAGGAAAGGACAGGGCGGTCTTGTGGTTTAGGCTGTTGAATGCGCCCCGGAGAACTGAATTCTACCCCTGCCTCTGCCACAGAGGTCCGGCTTGATGCTGGGCAAGTCTTTTAAACCCAACTTCTCACAAGTGGCTGCTGCTTGTGTTCCTCACTTTCTTGGTGCCTGACTTGAGACCCTGTGGTCTGATGTACAGAAGTCCTGAGCAATCAGCTGTAAGTGAAGTAAATGTGAGCTGTGCTCTGGACATGCAATGTGCTATGAAAATACTACATACTCTGAGGCTCTAGATGTCTCAGGCTGGACTCCCAAAACTACTAGACACTTAATAAATGTTGGCCTTAATCTTTCTGTGCCTCAGTTCCCTACCTGTGAAGTGGGGATAATAGCACCCCCTCATCTTACAGAGTTGCTGTGAAGATAAATCCATTCAGGTCTGTAAAGCACCCAGATCCTACAGTGCTAATTGCCATAGGAAAGCCAGGGAGGAAATTAATAACCATGTATTCAGTGCAGTATTTGATGGTATCTATGCAGTAAACATGACATTGGGCCACACATTGAATGATGGGGATAAAAAGAAATATTGAATAACTACCCATTCTGTGAGCACCATCCACCTGGTGCACTAAATGAGGCAGGGGCCCTTTGAAACAAATTGTATTTGATCATGTAATGAAAGACTGTATCATAATGTAGACACACCAGAGGGCTGAATGAAGGCTGCACAGGTAGTTTTGATTCCGGCATTTCCTAACGTCTGAATGCTTGACTTGGCAACCTTAACGTCCCTTTTCACATAGCTTTGTTTTGTATATAGCTGTGGTGAGAGAAAGGAGGCAGCTGCCAGAGTGTTTTCCACAAGGGCCCCTCAGCTTTGAAACTGTCTCCCTCACCCCTTCCACACTAGCCCATGTCTATTGCCTTTCAGGATACACCGCAAGGCCCGTTTGTGTTCCCTAGTGGTGTGGGAGTGGGAAGGCTTTGTGTGGGAGATACATGTTTTGCTGCTGCGTTGTCATAGGTTGTTGGGAAGAGGCAAGGGTGCCAGGACAGGAACTTCTTAACAGAAGTGTGTGCAAGTCTAAATTCCATCAATCTGAGGCCCTCGGTGACATCTGTGCAGCCCCATTGCCTTCAGTGCAGGAGTGAACTAAATTGCTAAGGAGAAATGTCCTGACCTGTTAGAATTTAATGCAGAAACTCTGGCTGTAAGTCAGTTGGAAAAGGTGTGATGTCCTGATGGTGCTCTCTAATGTAAGTCCAGAGTCACTGCCTTTGAAGTCAATGGAGTATTCAAGGTATAACAGATCAGAAACTGTCCCTTGGAGTCCATAGATAAGCTGGCAGTCAGGACAAGGGGAGATAAATGTCTGAGATGCTCTGGTTTAGTGGAGAGGCCAGGAGCATAGGCAGCTAGGGTAGAAGTGGGCAGAACATTCAGTGCTTCAACCAGCATAAAGCCCTACTCCCAACTGCAGCACCCACAAGTTATTTGCCAGCGGTCGGGCTCTGTTCCAGTCTACACAGCCACACGACAGCCCTTCCCGGCATTTCCCAGCGCCGAGAGGAGGAGACACAGAGAGACAGGGGCAGACGTTCCCTGGGCTGTGTGCATTACAATGATAATCAAATGATAGGTTCTTTTCAAGCAAACTCACGTTTTCAGACATTAATTTTAGCACTGTCCAAATGTTTAGGGGGAAAAAAACGACTCAAACTGTCTGGAATGGTTGTGGGCTGGCCGTGCTCCAAGCATCATTGGAGAACAGTTTTGCTCAGCTCTTTATGAGCATCCTGCAACACAGACGATACATATGTGACTAAAGGGACAGCGCTCCTGAAGGGATTTGCCTCCATGCACGGAATTCAAATCACAGAAGGAGCTAGAGGGCTTTTGAAATTGACTAGCTGCCTTACCAACCAATAAACATGCCAACATCCCAGCATAAACATTCCCATGAAAGGGTGGAAGTGTTCCCCGAAGAGGAAATCAGAAGAGTGGGCACCAGGACAGCCGGGGAGACCTGCCTTGCCATGTGAGAATTTCTGTCCCTCCACTTCCCCGTATCTAACCTGTGGATAATAATACAGACCCACCCAACAGGGGAATTGGGAGGCTTAATTAGATGGGTGACTTTAATAGGGTTGCCTGGGGGGAAACTGAGAGCACAAAGCCGCAAATAATTCACCTCTCAGTGTCCAGTTTTCATCAACCTTTCTGGCACAGTTAATAGCCTTGCCCTGGACCAATCCCTAGGGTTGCCCACTGCATGATCAGCATTTCAGAAGGGCCAGGCTGAGAGCTCAGATAAGTCCCTGAGAAAGGAATAAAGCTGTTACAGGGACAAATAGCCACTTGTGATGAATAGGGAAAATGGTACAGACAATTAACCATGCTAAAGACTAGGGGCTAAGTCACTCCTGGGGTAACTGCACTGAACCCAAAGGAGGCCCTACAGCTGTTGAACCAAGACCTTTCTGGTGTCTTGCTCCAGATGCTATCTGCTCTGATAGCACAAGCTTCGAGGAGGAGTGTCGCTCCCAGAAACAGCAGAATATCGGGATCTGCTTTGAGGGTAGGACTCCTTAGTAGTTCCATAGGGCTTGACACCATAGGTCAGACACTCTGGGCTTGAGTTTTCACTACTTGTGTGTGTGCAACTTTACACATGCATGTACTTGTATGTTCATGGCACCTACACCACACCACAGTCTAGGTGGACAACTTACTGTGCAAAAAATGTGCATGTGCAAAGTTACCCACACTGCCTTGTGAAAGCCAGGCTCTGAAGCAGAACAGTTCTGGGGTCGGCTCGATCGTCTGATGTAAAGCAGCATCAGGGAACTGAAGTCAGTGGGGCTCTGCTGATTTATAGCATCTGAGGTGCAGCCTGCTGAAGTATCTGACCTGCTTTCAAGAGTCCTGCTGTGTACCAGGCCATTAAGGTCCCAGAAGTTGACACTGGTTTTTCGTTTTCCCTTTCAACTTTCCCTGCAGCACTGAGGATTGATTGAAAGAGCAAGCACCCTCCCACCACCCATGAGGTCGGGATCCCAATACGTGATCAATGGATGGTCCTACCAACCATGAGAATTTCTTGTAAAACAACCTCAGAGTTTCCTTCCTTCATGGAGGCTTGTTGGCTCTTCTCCCTCAACTTTCCCAGACCTCCCCCTCCCCCAGGGGATAACACAGTAAGAGCAATTTAGCCTTGGCAAACATTTCTTCTGTCTTGTTGCTGGAATGGCTTTATCACAGGTCAGTGTTTTTCCTTCTGTTCCTCACATTGTTTCACTGGGAAACTCAAACTCAAAGTGGTTCCTGCAATTTTGGGGGTGAAATTCAGTTCTGAATGTGAGGAACAACCAGCACTAGCCAAGTGCGAGACTGGCAGGCGCTGCACACAGGGCTGCCCAGAGGGGTGGCAAGTGGGGCAATTTGCCCTAGGCCCCGGGCCCTGCGAGCCCTGACCGAGAATCCCTTCCCCGGCTACTCACCTGGTGGCAGTCCGGGTCTTTCGGCGGCACTTCGGCGATGGGCCCTTCACTCGCTCCTTTGGCAGCACTTCAGCCGCGGGTCCTTCGGTGCTGCTGAAGATGCGGAGCGAGTGAAGGACCCGCCGCAGCTGATGCCACAGACTTGGAGCGAGTGAAGGACCTGCCGCCGCCGCAGACTTGGAGCGCCGCCCAGTGAGTACAAACGCTGCAGTAGGTGGCACCTTTTTTTTATGTCCGCTCCCCCCGCTTTGCCACAGGCCCTCTGAATCCTCTGGGCGGCCCTGACTGCACGCGCTTTCCTCCCCTCCCACCAGCTCTGCCAACCTCAGCAGTGGCCTGCCCATCCCCCCTGCTATTCTAGTCCTTCCTTTTCCTCCTCACTTCCTATACTCCCAGCCAGTGCACCTCAGTCCTGATCTGCAGCCTCCACTCCTCCTGCTGATCTAGTTCAGGTACTCCCACAGATCTATCAATAACCCTCAATCATGACTCACAACATCCTCTCTTATTCCCAATGTAGGCATCTTGTGACACTGTTGGATAGTTCTGGGATGTGGACATAATCATATGTAGGCAGAAGGACTAAACTCATTTACTCTTTTGTTTTAAGGCAGGAGTTGAACTCAGGCCTTCAGAGCTGAATGGCCAGTGCAGGAGAATTAAGATAATTGCATTTCAGTTGCTGGACAGAATTATGTAGTCAGCAAAATCAAATTTCCTTCTAGAATTCCAGTAACTGGACTTGAGCAATACAAAGAATACTTTATTCAGTTAATGTTGCCTCTTTTTCTGCCAGAGGAATGACCACAAATGTATGGTGATTGTCAAAATTATTGGTTAGTCAAAAAAATTTCCTTTTCCGGTGGTTTGATATTCTAAATTTGAAATCTGAGCTGTCTCTCTTAGATGTGATTGGTCGTTTAAGTCATGTGGTCTTGTTTTTGCTCCCTGATTGACTGAGCATAACTCTTAACATCACATTTTTTGGTGTTAATATGCACAGAGAAATCAAACCTAATATTTCATTCTTGTTATTATTTGAGCATGAGATTTAAAATTCATTTAACACTATTAAACTTCAACCACATGAAGTTGCAATTTTTTTTGAAAAATTTTAGTCCAAAGATGGACAAAATTGGAAATTTTTGTGAAAACAAGTTTTTTGTCAAAAATTTCCATTTTTTGGATAAGACTGAAAAATGAGGGTTTTTGTTTGTTTTGATTTTAAGTTTAGCATTTTTTCTCCCCTGCCACTCCTTCCACCCATAGTGCAATAGCAAAATTTAAAAAAAGGGTAAAAGGGGGAGGCAGGCATGGGGGAAAGGTAAATGGAGGGGGAAGAAAATAAAAGAAAGAAAAATGAGGCATTTTGAAAATGAACATTTTTGATAATTTCTTGAAAATTTTCCTATTAAAATGGTTCGTGTTTGAAACCCACAGGATGAAAATGACTGACATTTCTGGCAATTTGTCTTCCAATTTTTTGACAAAATTTGAATAAATCTTTGCAGAAAAATCTGGTGCGGTGTTTGCCTATTGTGTTACCAGCCTGCAGTGCCTTTAAAGCAGAGACATAAAAACAAACAGACCCTGGGGAAAGGAGTTGGACTTTTACTGGTCACTCTTACGTCATGGCACGGAAAATGATTTTTGGGAGTTAGCAGCAAATGCTTTCTAGTACATGTTTGCAGCAGGCATCAACTAATTGAACTGGGACATCCACTAAGGACAAATGTCCTCTAGGCCAGTGCCTCTCAGCTTTCCCAGACTACTGTCTCCCTTTCAGGAGTCTGATTTGTCTTGCACACCCCAAGTTTCACCTCACCTAAACTACTTGCTTACAAAATCAGACATAAACTTACAAAAGTGTCACAGCGCACTGTTACTGAACAATGGTTTACTTTCTTGTTTTTGCAGTATAATTATAAAATCAATTGGAATATAAATATTGTACTTACATTTCAGTGTATAGTATATAGAGCAGTATAAACAAGTCATTGTCTGTATGAAATGTTAGTTTGTACTGAGTTTGCTAGTGTGTTTTATGTAGCCTGTTGTAAAACTAGGTAAATATCTAGCTGAGTTGATGTATCCCATGGAAGACCTCTGTGTACCCCCAGGGATACACATACCCCTGGTTTAGAACCACTGCTCTAGGGGCTAATCAGAGACCAAAATCATTTCACTTGTGTCCACGGCCAGGTGCCCGGAGGTGAAAGCTGAGGATGCTATTTCACTATGTCACAAGCCTTCCCCTGAATTTGACTCTTTTTTTTGTTTCGTTTTGTTTTCATTTTTTCTTACTGCTGCAAGGATCTGAACATCCTGACCCTAATCTCACTGTATTTCCCCCTCTGCCACGTAGATCATGAAGTACAAAGCTGTTTACTGGGAGGGCTGTGGCTGGCTGGTTAACTGCACTTAGTGTATTATCACAACTCTGGTTTGAACTTGGAATGATCACTGTGAGGGAACGGGTCTTCATTATTAAAACAAAGCAATGTGAGCTGGGGCTCCTGGGTTCTGGTCCTGATGCTCACTGACTGGCTGTGTGATTTTGGGCAAATCCCTCTGCCTCTCAGTGGCTGTTCCCCTAGATCTAGCTGAATTCATGTGTGTGACGCACGGCAGGATCCTTGTTAGGAAGGCGATAGAGAAGGGCAGTGGGTTAGATTGCTATCTGGAATCTCACTATCAGCAGAAGTTTGAAATAGGGTTGCTAACCCTCCAGGATTGTCCTGGAGTCTCCAGGAATTAAAGATTAAAAGATTGTCATCTGATGAAACGTCCAGGAACACATCCAACTCTGGTTGGCAACCCTAGTTTGAAAGTATGTGGTCCCCTCTCCATTCCAGAAACGCCAATCTCTCCCTGTGGGTAGCTGTGTGTCTCTGCGGTAGCTGCACACTGTCAGCTCATAGTCAGAGCCCTGGCTCATCCTTGGGGCAGGCCTTGTTCTGTAATGTGCTGCAGTCTGCTTTTCCCTCTTGTGGTCCAGTCCAGCCCAGCTCTAACATGCTAATTTCTATGGTGTCTGGGGATGCAGCGTGAGAGGCACGTAGCCAAGTGCTATCCTGGCTTGGTCTCTGCTGAGACCTGAGATGTTTCTGGCACAGTAGCTGCTGCCACCTACTGGCTGTAACAGTTAATGCCTCAGAGAACAGAATACCATTTGCACTTGACATTTTTCATCTTCGGAACAGCTTTACAAGTACTAACAAATGAATCTTCACACCCCCCTGGGCGGCTGGGGACTATGGTTATCTGTGTTCTGCAGACAGGGAAACTGCGGGAGGGGGCAAAGTGAGTTGCACTAAGGCCACAGTGGAAGTCACAGCCCAGAACTCAGGAGCTCCTGGTGCCTAGCCTGGTGTTCAGGCCAATCGCGTGGAAGGCTGCCTGCCTAGCTAGTGCTGCTCTCCAGGTTCAGGTCCCCAAGTGTGTGAAATTACATCTAACAGCTTACTGGACTACCAGCAAGAACCTTCACGGTGTCCCTCGCAGTGTCCCCAGCCTCTACGGGCTGTTTGATGGGCTATGGCTACATGACTTGTGCTGAGTCCCAGTCCAGTTTACAGGGAACAAACAGCCATCTCAAGGAATCCATCCCCTCAATTGCCCCTGTGTTGGCAGCCTCAGCAGAGCCGAGTGGTGGGGACTCCTCCCCTCTCAGCTGTGGAGGCAGTCCATCCAGGTCAGGGTTCAGGCACATCAGCACCACCTGCCCCTGCCCAAGCCGTACCTTCCTTGGGGATCTAAACAGAGGGCTTCAGGCTCTAGCACTGTCAGTCTGGGGATGCCAGACAATACTAAATTCCCCTGGATAATTTAATGGGAAATTTAAAGAATCTCCAGCAAAGACCCTTTGCTCAGTTACCAGAATCAATGAGAAGTTATGCAATAAAGGGCTGTGCTCCAAAACTCATTAATGTCCTTTATTGTGCAGAGCAGAACTGGAAACTGCAATCAAAGGTTCTTCTGAGGTTGTTTATTAGTTTTGCAGATAACAGTGGCCGAGTGCCGGCTGTGGGGCTGTGATACTGCAGAGTACAGGCTCCTCTGACATTCCAGAGGTAGAGGAGGAAGGGGAACTGGCTTTTTTTTTTTTTTGGTCTGACAGACTGTGTAACAATGGTGTTTTTTGATTGCCTGCCAGTGGGGCTGAGCTGAAGGTTTAGCAGACTAGTTTAATGAGGTTTGTCCATGTCCCTTATCAGAGTTCCTGTCAAGGTTTCTGCTGGGAGCTGCCTCCTGCCAGGTGCAGCAAGCAGCTTCCAGTTACCCTTCAGCCTGGTTCATTGTAGTCAGCTGGCCAGCCCCTCCCCCACATTTAGCAGGCACTCCTCCTCACTACCCTCCATGCTTGGCTGTTGTGGTCTAGGACAGGGGTGGGCAAACTTTTTGGCCGAGGGCCACATCAAGGTTGTGCAACTGTATGGAGGGCCGGGTAGGGAAGGCTGTGCCTCCCCAAACAGCCTATCCCCCGCCCCCATGCACCTCCTCCCACTTCCCGCCCCCCTCAGAACTGCTGACCCATCCAACCTCCCCTGCTCCTTGTCCCCTAACCGCCCCCTCCCAGGACCCCCGCCCCCTATCCAACTCCCCTGCTCCCTGACTGCCCCAATCCCTATCCACACCCCCACCCCCTGACAGCCCCCCCCCGGGACTCCCACCCCCCTATCCAACCGCCCTCTACTCCTCATCCCCTGACCACCCCCTCCCGGGACCCCTCGCCCCTAACTCCCCCCTGGGATCCCACCCCCTTATCCAACCCCCCCTGCTCCAGGTCCCCTGACTGCCCTCCCAACCCCTATCCACATTCCTGCCCCTGACAGGCCCCCAACACTCTCACTCCCAACCCTCCCTGTTCCTCATCCTCTGACCGCCCCAGAACCTCTGCCCCATCCAACCACCCCTCTTCCCTGACTGCCCCCAGGACCCCAGTTACTCCCTTACCCCGCCCCCCCCCCGCTCCCTGCCCCCTTACCAGCAGCAGGAGCTTGCAGCGGCGACACCCGGCCAGAGCCAGCTGTGCTCCCCATGCTGCCCAATGGGGAGTGTTTTGTCATTTTTAAAAAAAGCTTCACTGAATTGCTCTGCTTCCTTTTGTTCTTCATTTCAACCCCCACCCCCCTTCCATCTTTCTCTTTAAACAAGGAGAGCCAGCAGATGTTCCCAGCCCACTCTCCGTCAGGCCCACAGAGTAGTTTGGGAATCTGTGTCCCACAGGAAACCAGCTGGGAGTTGCCACTTTCTTAGGTCTGTAGCCCAAATGTGCTCTGAGCGGTGACTTTTTGAGCCTTTACCTCAGGTGGCTTCTCGTTTCCATTTTACAGCAGTGAATGTAAAATTCATGGAAGTTCTGTATCGCCAGGTCTGGAAACCACAGTCATCTTCCGCAGCCTCCACCTTGGTCTTGAAAGTTCACCTTTAAGGGAGAGAAGGCAGATCACTCTTCCTGATCCATTCAGTCTTTGACCTTTTTGCACAGACTGACAGCTGGGGGCTCGTTGTGGTGATGGCTTTTGTGACAAGAATGCCTGCCTAGCAGGGCCTGAACTGAGCCTCCCAACTCATTTCACACCATCTGAAGTGGACTGGTCAGAATCAGTGCAGGTGATGGGGAGACTCTGGACCTCTCCCTTGTTCTGTCCTTGGGGGGGTGCTGGGGTGTCACATAAGGAGTCTCTGCTCCATTGCAGAAGAGTCAATGGCAGCCAGCACAGTGTCTGGGACTGAACTCTCCATGGACCCCAAGGCTGGGTAGAAATCTCTGCAGAGCGCAGTGTACCTTGCATGCTCTCACCCAGTTCCTGTGCGTCACTATGTTCTCTGCGCAGACTGGGTTTGGTTCTCATTCAGGAACCTTAGGGAAGTCTTTGAAATTTGCCTCTTTCTGCCACAGAGATGCTAGCGGCCCCTTCACACTCTTTATTATAACAGTGTCTGGGGACGGTCAGGGGAGAAACATGTAGAGAGGCAGAAGGTAGCGTGTTGTACTGAGGATGATGGTATCTGGACTTTGTGAGCCAAATTCTTGGCTCTGGTTAGGTGTGCTTAGGGCTGCTGGAAACCATAAATCACCTGGAGCTGGTGTCTGTTTTCCTCTGCACTAGCAGCAGTAAAGTCTCCTAGGGACCATTCCATAATCTGAAGACTGCTGGAGTGCAAGCTGTTCTTGCAGGCCACAGGGGTAGAAGAAAGGGGCGGGGCAGAGCGGGCTACACCTATTTTATGCCACCTGGGGATTCCCCTACATCAGCTTCCATGAGCAAAGCCAAGCTGCTAGAATGGGGTCTGAGAATCGGTCCCCTATATATCCAGGAGCCCTATATATCCAAGAGAGGGCACATGATCAGTGATAGTGACTTACAGCATAGGGAAGATGTCCATGTTATTTCCCCTCCATGGTTAGCCACATGGAATTATGGGCCTGATTCGGAACTGAGTTATCCTGGGGTATAAAACAACCAAGTAAGTAATGGTGCTTAGGAACTATAGTGATCCTCACCTCGGAAGTACCCTGGATAGCTAGCCAACCTCTGTGAAAACATGCTGTTATCACTCTTCCTCCCACCTTGTTGGGTATTTCACCCACCTCTTGTGCCTTGTCTGCAAGCTCTTGGAGCAGGGACTGTCTTTTGCTGTGGCTCTGGTACAATAACCAGCACAATGGAGCCCTCTGAAGGTGACCAGATGTCCCGATTTTTGGGTCTTTTTCTTAGATAGGCTCCTATTACCCCCCACCCTCTGTCCTGATTTTCCACACTTGCTGTCTGGTTACCCTGGGCCCTCACCACTGTGAGCCTCTGGGCTCTACCACAGTCCAAAGAATAAATGACACATTTGCTTAGAAACAACAGAACTGAATGTAAAAAGCAGAACCTCCGAGATGGGAAACTCCAGGTAGCGTGTAGAACTAATCCTCACAGCCACGTTATTGTGGGGCAATGGGAAACGCTCTCACTTCCTTCTTCCTACTGCTTATCTGTGGCCTTCACTTTTGTCCCTGATTAGTCCGGAAACTCTTCTGGGCAGTGACTTGTGTCTTTGTGTTTGAATCACCAGGGACACTCACAGTGTTAAATACAAGCGACCACAATAATATAAATTAATTAATAACCAAATGCATGTTTTCCCACAGAGCAACAGAGAGCTAAGCCACAACCTACACCGCTTTCAGTCAGTTCCTAAGCCACCAATGCTCTCAGCCACTCTCCTGCATGGCTTTGTCTCCCGACTAATCAATTTGAACACAGCTGCAGCTACACCATTTGTTGCAACAATGTATCTTTTTGTGTGCGGTAAGCAGCTTCTGGCCAATAGAAACACAGCAGACTCATGTGGCCTAATTTTCAAAGGTGCTGAGCATCTCTAGCTCCGACTGAAAACAATGAGAGCCGCACGGGGGGAGTCTAGGTTCAGCATGTGGGAAAATTAGACACATGGAGCAGCTTAGTCCAGTTGCATAACTTTGAATTGCTGGACTAATTGAGTAGCACTGTACAACAAGCAGCTTCAGCTGACTGCAGTTCATGCATATGAAAGGAGGTTAAGAAGCATGCATAAAGAAGAAGTGGATCAGTGAACGGTTCTTGATGCTGAGCTACATGTCTGAAGTACGAATGAAAAGAGGAGTCCGTAAAGGCAGGGCCAGCTGGCTCCATTTCAAGGCGTGGCCAAGGCACAGCTGCAGCTATGCGGCTGTAGCACCATGGTGTATATGCTCCTTACCTTGACAGAAGGGGTTTTTTCCATCGGCACAGGTAATCCGCCTGCCTGAGCGGCAGTGACACTATGTCAACGGAAAAATTCTTTCATCAGCCCAGCAGCAGCTACACTGGAGGTTAGGTTGGCTTAACTACATCTCTCAAGGGAGTGAATTTTTCACTCCCCCAAGCCACGTAGCTAGGTCAATCTAAATGTTAAGTGTAGACCAGAGCTCAGTGATCTCCAGATACAGCATTGCTGGATACTGTTTCAGTCAGGCTCACCAACGGGGCGGGTTGAGCGGGGAGAAAGGAGGCTGGGCCCAGGTGATTTAGAAGGACCCAGGGGTCCCTGGCCCTTTTAAATCATCCGAGTGGGCTGCAGAGCTCCTGGGCAAGCTCGGGATGGTACCAGCAGTGGTGAAGGCAGCCAGGCAGGCATGTGGAAGCCCTGGCCATGCCAGAAGAACCCATCCTGCCCAGCCAAAAACATTCCCCAGCAAATGAGCTCCTCCCACCCTCCCTCCAGACAAGAAACAGGTTTTCCCCTTTGCTGCCCAACGTCCCAGGGCCTTCCTGGCCTTCTAGGTGCACCCAGGAAACAAGACCCACTCCTCGCCTCCTTAATGCCTGGTGCAATCAAGAAGCAGGCTCCTCCACCCCCGAGCCGCCTGATGTGCCAGAACTTGTTTGCAGCTTGCGGTGCATCAGAAGTTGCAGGATGGATGTGAGCTCTGGGCAGCCGGGTTCTTTCTTCCCTTTGGCACTGTGTCACAGTGACTTAGAATGCTAGGCCATAAAGGAAATGGCTGGGTCAGCCCATGTATAAAAGTTCCTAGCCCTTCTGCCGGAGGAGCTCAGTGCCTTGCTAACCCTGACAGACTCTCCTCACCCCCATTTTTTTAGAGGAGGATGCTGAGGGCAGAGAGGGGAAGTGATTTGCCCAGGGTCACACCGCAATAGGGCAACCACCCTTGTGGGATGGAAATAAGAGAAAACTGCAGGAAAGATAAGGGACAACCTGTTTTTTTGAAGGGACATTTTAAAGAAACTCCATTCCTCTTTCCACTGCATGTATTTTTCTCTCCTGTTCATTTCTACTGCCTGCAAGTATGTGATGCAATTATGAGCTTCAATTTAATGTTTAAAATGGTCAAGGGATGACCTTTAAAATAAGGGATGGGTGGTCACCCTAAGGGACAAATGAATGAACTATGGGACGAGTGGTCACCCTAAAGGACAAATGAATGAACTATGGGATGGGTGGTCACCCTACATAGCAAGTCAATGGCAGAACCAGGAACCGCAGTCAGATCGCCTGACCGTAGTGCTGTGCATAAAACCTCTAGATTATGAGAAACCCCCATTGTGCTGTCCCAGCATTAGAGTCCTCTCCCCTACCCTCATGGCAGTTCAGACTGGGGCCTGAGTCTCTCCTCATCCCCTTCCAGTCCAAGCCATCTTGCCTGGGGTTGTCTCTGTTTCCTCGCCCTTGTTGCTGCCTGCTCTAGGGCCTGATGACAGAGCAGAGCTTTTCCACTCGGAGTTGATGTTTAACCAGCATTAAAATGTCTAAACCTCAAGGGCACAGAGGGGAGTCAGAGGCAGGAGAGTAGGGCAGGTAGCCAGGCCGGAATAGCTTGTTTAGTCAAAACAACAGCTCAAGAACAAGATGGACAGGCTGCTGGTCCAGCCTGGACCGATGCTAATCTGGCTCAAAACAACCCCAACCTGTTTTCCCAGCCCCTTGTGGATTTACTTGCTGGAAACCCAGCTCCGAGGTAGCTTTGGTGCTTCCCTTCTGTGAGCCAGGAATCCGAAAGCGCTGAGCTGTTTACAGCACAGCTCCTGGGTAACTCATTGACCTCAGCATTCAGCTGCACTGCTGGGAAACAGAGGTCCCCTGGATGATAAGCTGCTCTCACAAGAAATTCTTTTCCTTGTGCGAGGGAGTGGCTGTGTTGTGCCTGCTTGCCTGGCTCATAAACACACACACAGCAGTGCTGCTTTCCTCAGGCACAAGGGTGCCCACACAGTCCGTCTGGGGCACTTCCTGAAGGGTCTGACCTGCAGAGATACCTAGGGAGAATGCTGGGGAGCAGTGCGACCTTGTGCCGATGAAGAATCAGGTCAGTACAGCCGCTCGCTCTGCTGGGCAGTTGCGTTCGCCTTCTGTGGCAATCTGCCTGTCCTGCTGCAATGCCTCTTGCCTACCTGTGAGATTTGTCAGCTGAGTAAACATAGCTGGGAGGCAGGGTTTGCAGGCATTTCAGTCAGCCCTGTGAATGGTACGCAGCCACATGCAGCCCGGCGGAGGCACTGGGGAAATGGAGCTGGGATTTTCAGTCTCAACTGAGTTAGGCGCTCAGATACCTTAGTGATGGGCACGGCCTAAGAGCTGGAGCAGAATAGACTAGTTTGGTTTCCTAAGGGACTCAGAGTTCAGAGGTCTAATGAGCAGGGAAACGCAGAACAGAGCTGGCAGCCTGTTGGGTTTTACTGAAGTGAATTTAGCGTTGGTGAAAGGTGCTATTGTGATAGCCTTGGAGACCGAAGCCTGCGGTGTTCTTACCACAGTACAGGCAAAGCCTGGGCAACAGGCAATCGCAGGGCAAGGTCCCCAGCCCATGGCTTGGTGTGCCCCACTGACGCTGACCTGGAGGATAGCCCTAAGGGCTTGGAAGTGAGTCTCTGTGGTTCACTCAGAACTTGGCTTCCTTCCAGAGACTGCCAAGCAGGGGCCAGCTAGTGCCAGTTGTGCTGGAGGGTTCAGGTAGGGACCCCTCTCCCATGAGGAGTTGGGAGTGGAGACCGCTTGCGCCTTTCACAGGGCTGGCTGTTCACCTAAACCAGGTGAGGCTCCTCCTCAAACCAGTGGCGCCCATAGCCAGGGGCTGCGTGTGAAACTGTTTGCTTAGTCACTAGGATGAGGCTTTTTAACTGAGCCTGGGGCCAGATTTCCAAGTGCTCAGCACCCAGAGCTCAGTGGGGGGCTGGAGAGGTAGGAAATGGCTGGGTGCCACGTTCTTTGGAAAATTTGTTCCCAGCACAGCAGCACCTGTCTGGTAGGGATGTGTGTGGATTACCCCTCTCCCCTCAGCCCCCCACCCCCTGCTTGCGCAGGAACAGTTGAAATCCACACCTGAATCTGAATTTCACCACTGGCTCCTGGATCTTTATACTGGGAGGCCAAATACCCCCTAAACTTTGGGGTTTTCAAAATCTGGAGCTAAACTTTCTGACTTGAGCCCATTTCCAGCGTGTGTTATGTTACAGCCAGGAACATGCTCCTTTGGTCTGGAGGGACCAATGGGGCAAAACTAGGGAATCCAGCATGGTTGCTTTCCAGCCCACTTGCTGTCTGCTCCCCTCAGCTGCACAGCTTTGCAAAGAGACTAGGAAAACGGGGCTTGTTTGTCCTGTACAAACAAGGCCAGGAAGAGGAAGTTGCAGCATGTGTGGAGGGCTGCAAAGAAGACGAGTCACAACAAGATGTTGGTGAGAGTGGGGCCCGGGGCAGGGAGGGCTAAACCGAAGCTAGGCAGAGTCCAGGCACTGGTGGAGGATGGGAGTAGAACTGGGAAGAGAACGAGAATTGCATGTGGCAGAGGATTTTGATAGTTCAAAATGTGGGTTTTGTTCTGAATAGGAACGAAAACATTGAAATTCTCCCCCAAAGGGCCTGGAACCCTGGCTCGCCTCGGGGCCACAGACCTTGGAAGTCCCTGGCTTTGAATAGATATTGATAGTGGCCTGCCCTGGTGCGCTGGAGTCTCTGACTCTCAGGCAGATTGTCCCTGAAAGCCTGGAGTCCCCAGCAGCTCTCCAGGTGGACTGCCATGGAGCTGGGTGGGTGAGCTGGCAGGATGCTCGGGGGCCCATCCGAACGTTGTCAAAATCAAACTGTCTCCGCAAAGACGATTCAGTTTTGCTGAATCAGCAAATTCCGATGGCTACAATGTTTCACGGGAATTGGTTGGACCAGCTCCAGTTAGGAGTACTCTGCGCTGGTGGATAACTGGGCTAAATGCACTGGTACCCAAGGTGGCAGTACCAACTTGGCCAAGGAGCAAATTCCCTGTAGGATACAGACACTGCCAGGCATGCTTAAATGGAGCAGGCTGAGCCACACTGCCTCCTTCTGTCCCAGACATTAGTATTATTTATATTATTGTCGCCCCTAGGAGGCGCAGTCATGCCCGGGCGGACTACACCGTGCTAGGTGCTGTCCATCACGATGTCATGCTGCTGCTTCTTGGGGAGAAGTACAAGCCACCGTCTGGCCTGGCTTAGTAGTGTTCTAAATTGAGGAAACACTTTCTAAATTAGCACTTGTCCCTTTAATTCTCTCTTCGGCCCATTGTCCCCTTTGGCCGTGCCCTGCTCCGACACAGCAGGAAGGGTGTGATATACACAGTTACTTTGGGTAGGAACAGCACTGCTAATTTAGGCTAGTCATGTCCTCAGCCGATGATGCTCCAGATGAAAACCAAAGCAAGTTATCCTGGGTAGGTTTATGACCATTCAGTTCCTGGTTTAACCCCCCATCCCTAACAAGAGCACTGTCCATGCCATCTTTCCATCCATCCCCTGGGCACTTTTGGAGGTTGTCCGATAGGCTGAGGCTAACTTGCACCCTTGCTATAGACATTTTGCTGGCATCTGCCACCCTGAATGTGCCTACCTACTGGGGGGAACGCCATGGAGCTTGCAGTGACACCTGGCACTCTGAGTCTGGGGGTGGGAAAGAATCTTTCAGGCCAATGTGTTGCTCTTCAGTGACCTGAGCCATGAGTTTTAAAACCTCTCCCTGAGCAATTAGATTGTATTTGCATTTATAGTGCATCTCAAAGATAGGCCTGTGACAAGAGTTAAGGACTGGGCAATAAGAGTTTAATGCCGGGCTCTGCCATTAACTCTGTGTGATCTTGGGCGAGTCATTTCCCTCTTTGGGCCTCAGTTTCCCTGTCTGTGGAATGGGGAGAATAATACTTTCCTAATCCACACGGCGGTTGTGAGGCTTAATTCATCAAAGGTTGCAAAGTGATCCCCGGATGGAGGATGCTAGAGAAGCCACAGCAATATTATTACTGCAGGTGAGAGGTGCTTGTGAAAGAGTCAGATGCAGGGTTGGCTTTTGCGGGCAGAGATGGAGGGGGATTCAGTGTCAGTGCAGAGAGGGTATATGTCTAAGATGAGGCAGGACAGCAGAAGAGGGGGGTCCAGATGGCTTCCAGGAGAACCCCAACCAAAGCCTACATGTGGATTTCCTCCACGACTTGCTGAAGCCTGGAATGCCAGGAATGTACTGCGTGGCATTCAAGATATGATCTGAAAAGACAGAGAGAGAAACGAACCCACTGGAATCACAGAGCTGACACTGGGCAGCCGCAGCCGCACCGGCCTGGGAGACGGGCCCAGCCCCACCCCCAGCCTCGCAGATGCCCAGCAGCCATCAAAAGATGCATTGTGCATTGAGAGTCCGCGTCCCAGTGCCAGTGGGGACGGAGTGCCATTGCAGGGCTGGGTAGCACCGGACTCACCCCAAGGCCGTGAGAAGGGACGACCTGCCGGCCTCGGGCCTGGGTGGGATGGTGGACACATGGGCTGCTGCTTTGGTGCCCCTTTGCAAAGGGATCTTTCATTATGGTGCACAGGTAAGCTGTCTGTAAGGATATCAGCCCCCTGCATTCTCCTAGCTTCTGTATAATGCTGAGCTGTGGGTCCTTTAGCCTTATATCTCCCAGCTCTGCCAGACTTGCCGGGAAGTTCAGGTCTGGCTCTATCAGACTGCTCACCCACGCACAGAGATAGCTGCTCTTCTCTCTCTTTCTCTCCCTTTCCCTTACCGCTGGCTTGCCGGTGCCGTCTGCCTTTGACATGCAGTGTGGGCATTCTGCAGAAACCAGCTGTGTCATCAGGGAGGGGAAGGAACCAGTCATTCAGTTTGCTTGTGCGGAACTTTCTTCCAGGTTTCCCTGGGAAACCCTTCAGCAGCCCTCTACCGCCACTTCTGCCTCCTGACAACAGCAATAGTAGGGCTTGCAGGCAGCATCATCTGATGGTGTTTGCCTTTTTAGGTCTGAATGCACATGGCAAGCCCTTTTGTCTTGGTGCTATCAGGCCTGGTGACCTGATCTGGCAGAGCTAACATGCTAGAGAATGTACTGTAGGGAGGAGTCCTGAGGTAGCATGAAGACTGGCTGGATGATCTAATAGGGATGGTTTTCCCCCCCGGGCTGCAACTTCTCTGATTCACTGGGTTCTCTCTCTCCTGGAAAGGGGGGGGGGGGCAAATCCTGATGTCAGCTACTCTGGCGTAAATCTGGAGTGAGTCCACAGCAGCAGAATCCCTGTGAATTTGCACTGCGGTAGCTGAGTTACAAACCTGGCCCATTGTTCTCCTGCACCCATTGCTGGAGGAGGTGTTCAGCCCGGGGTTGGGATTCGCTCAGGAGACCTGCTGTTAGACGTTACAAAACATCATCTCAGCGGAGAGGGGTGAATGAGTCACTGTCGGGAATTGCCACGAAACCCGACAATCAGTTTCAATTCATGTACCAAAGCTCTCCTAGTTCCCTTTCTGAAGCAGCAGGAACAAAAATGAACACTGGTGAGGCAAGCCTGTCCCCCAGTCGTCCACGCTCCGCTGCTGAGCCTGTCTGAGACAAATGTCCCCAGCGATGTCCCGCCAGGGCTGTTTGGCAAACCTGCGGCTGCAGCAGTGTGAGTAGATGCAACACTCTGGAAGCCCTGCCCTTCATTTTTGTTGATGTACCATTACAGCTGGGTCCCATGGGAGAGAATACCCTACTCTGTGTCTGATCTGCTCTGTCTGCACCATGTGTTCTTCAGGTAAAGAGCCGGATTCCTGTTCTCCCACCTCAGCCGTTCTTCTGCCCACTTGGTCCAGTCTGCAGAACTACACAGCTGAGCCTCAAGAAAAATGTTTCCCGGAGGAGACCATGGCATCAGGTACCTGAACACTGGAAAAGGGGAACATCCCACTGGGATGGATACTGCAATATTGGTACCAATCAGCCTCCTGCAGGGCTACTGGCCACACTGGGTTGGAGATAAGGCTGTCCTTGTTATAGCAGCAATAAGAGCATTAAGTGTGAAGAAAGGAAAGAAAAAGTGACATGGGGGAGGGACTTGTGAAATGAACCCTAGTCAAGCCCTAGTCTTTGAGGCAGTGTGGTCTAGCAGATAGGGCATTACTTAGAGTCTATAGAGACTTAGACTTAGAGTCTATTTCAGGCTCTGCCACTGACTCATTTCCTGGCATTGGGCAAGTCACTTCACCCATGCCTCAGTTTTCCCATCTGGGGAATGGGGATATTGCTACTTACACTCCTTTGTAAAGTGCTTTGAGTTCCTCATATGTAAAGTGAAATATAAACATTTAGATAGGGGCTTCTGTGTGTAAGCAAAGCTCACTAAATGAGCAGCCAGGGGCTGCCTTTTCTACTGCTAACTATAAATATGGTTTATAATTCCATGCGCAAATGGCAGTTTATTTTACAAACTGGCAAAGCTGACTAAATAAAAAGAACATTAGAGAACAGTTCCGGTCAGAAAAGTGACTTACAAAAGCAGCTGCATTATTACAGTCTCTCATCTCTTGGTGCACAGACATCTTACAAGTCATATCGGCTTACTGACAAAAACTGGGTTTTAATCCAGTTATCCCTGCAGAGCCAATGCAGCTGTGGAAGAGCAAGCTGGATTTTAATGCACTTCAGGCATCATTAATGTAATTGCCGGCTAAAGTTCCAATTCCAGAATCTTTATGGCGATGGTTGATGATGTGTGAAGCAGAAAGAATGAGGCTTGATTTTGAGATGCCGGCCTGAGCCAGCAGTTAGGAAAATCTCATTTTGACTGGCAAGAAGACGAGAAAGGAATTATGCAAATTACTGAGCCTCCTGCATTGGAGAAAAGTAATAACTACAGGATCCCCCAAGATGTGGCTTTTACAGGGTCATGTTACTGCCCAGATCAGCATGCCAAGGGTCTGACTTGAAAGCAAGAAGGGAAAAGCACCACAGTTCAGTGCTACTCCTGTACTGCAGCAAAACCAGACAGTCATTAAGGGGTGTTCCAAGGTGAGGGTCGTTAAGAACACAATAATCCCACTAATCTTTCTCTTTCATTCCTGAGTCAGGGTGATAGATGTGTAACCCACTACATTTGTTTTAAGAGCGTTTTGTAAGGTAGAATTTACTGTATCTCCTCTGTGAAAACTGGCAACCGCCCTTCTGTCTCCGTGATATCTTGTTAGGTAACCCCAGGCAGCTGGATCCAGGCGATCAGCCTGCACAGGTAGCAGAGAGCCCTCTGGAGACCGAGTCCGTATCATTGGCTGTAGGGGAAGGATTTCCAACTGGTAAGATATTGTCTTGTCCATGGTAAGTGTTTCTAATGATAGTATGTAGCAAAGACTGACTCACCCCCAAATGGATCTTCCCAGCCCACCAGTTTCTCCTCTTTAATATTAGCATCCAGAGAAACTACTTGGGGTGAGCACTGGTCTGACCTGTGTTATTTAAGCAATGTAGCAAATTGAGGGTCAGAAGCGTGGGTGGGGGATGGGGGAGCAAACTCTGTGCCAGGCGGCTTTAATGCCAGGTGTCATAGTAGGACACAGCTAGGCTGGTCAGATGTCTCCATGTCCAATACCTTAATACCTTCCTCCTTCTTTACAGTGCCTAATCACCCTTGTAGGCTGTTTAATGGGGATTACCTAAGGGAAGTTCATAAAAGTGAAAGACTGAGAGCAGCAGATGGAGCAAAGCCAGTGCAGGCAGGAGTTGTGCAAGCTTCTCCCACACAGCTCGGCCAGCAAGCCTCAGTGTAGGGTCTGCAGCTCTGCAACTGCACCTCTTGCTATTCCACACAGCTAAGCCAATGCATCTCAGTCCTGAGTTGCAGTGCCCTGATATTTCAGTCCTGGAGCCTGTCCTCTGCAGCAGGGGCGGCTCTATGTATTTTGCCGCCCTAAGCACGGCAGTCAAGCAGCTTTCGGCGGCGTGCCTACGGGAGGTCCGCCGGTAACGTGGATTTGGCAGCATGCCTGCGGGAGGTCCACCAGCCCCGTGCCTTTGGCGTACCCGCCGCCGAATTCTCGCCGAAGCCGCGGGACCAGCGGACCTCCCACAGGCATGCCGCCGAAGGCAGCCTGACTGCTGTCATCACAGCGACCGGCAGGCTGCCCCCCGCGGCTTGCCACCCCAGGCACTCGCTTGCTGCGCTGGTGCCTGGAGCTGCCCCTGCTCTTCAGAGTCAGCCAGTCAGACTGTGTAACACATGGTCATGTGATGGTTTTGCATGTGGATGACAGTCCATGAGGATGAGCCTTCCACACTCATCTGGCTTGTCATCTAACCCAACCCCACTAGGCTAATGTTCAGTCTAAGGGTGAGGTCAGTGCCCAACATGGCCAGGTGGGGTGCTGGTGCTTGGGTTATTGTCTTTTTTTTTTTGTATATGTAACAGTTGCTCTTCTTTAATCAGCCGTGTTTCATTTTAAAGAGATTGCGCTCGTGTTCTCTGTTGAGAGTCGCGCTTCTCAGTGTGTCAACTCCCAGCTGCAGGAGGCAGCAAGGAAGAAGCTGTGGGCCCTGGAAAATGATGACAAGGATGTCTGTGATCTTTTCAAGGTGAGAGTCCCAGGTGTGTGCATGCGAGAGCAAGAGACGGTGGAAGGGGAACTGCTCGCATGCGCCTTGACTGGATGGGAACCACATGGTGATAGGAGAGTGGTGGGTGCTAGAGGCAGCCAAAGAGTTGTGAGGTTTTCAAAGGTGTCTGAGGAAACTGGGGGCGAAAACCCCACTGACCGTTAGCCTATGCAGATAGATGAATGGTAACCGCTTTAGAGATAGCGCAATTCCCTTTCATTTTGTGTCAACCGAGGTTCACGGAAGATGTCGGGATGGTGTAAGACTAAATTTAAAAAGATGCTATGTATTAATGTTCCTTGGCCTGATCTAGCCTTCTGCCTCAGTTCTTCAAGTCCCATAGTAGTACCACCATGCTCTTGCCGATATCTCTTTGGTGGTCTCAGCTGCTCAGAGGCTGGGGGGTCAGGAAGAAGAAATGAGTACAACTGCTAGTGACAAGGGAAAGTCTCTTTACCTCAAGAGGCAGATCTACTGCTCTCAGAATCAGAGGGTCCCTTGGATCAAGTCACAGGAGGGATGGATTTCTTACACCCCTTAAATCCAGCTGAGCAGTAGTTTGGGAGGTACCTCTGTCTTGATTAAACACTGCCCCTCCACCCCCATTGAACACTACAGATATCTGCATTTCAGAAGCACAAGTGCACTGGTATGTGCAATATCTAGGAAAGGATTTTGTGGGGAGAGAGTTAATTCCCTCCCACTCATTCTGCTGTATCAAAGAGCATCAGCGATGATAAAGAGGGAGAAACTGAAGAGATTCAGTCCTTCCTTTTGGAAGGACCCAACTGGCACAGCCTCCAGCAGACAGCAAAGCCCTGCCTGTAACCCTGGCCATGAACTCAGAGTCCCAGAGCTCCAGGTTGGAGCACATCAGAATCCTGATTCTGTATCAAGGTTCTAGGCCCTTCTGTTATTAGCAAACATGAAATATACCATGGTCACCCCTTTTGTCCTTCCCTCATAGCATGGCTGCCAGGGCAGAAGTTCCAGCTGAACCCCAGGGCCTTCTCACATCCTTGTCCTATCTTCTCTCTGTAGGAGCTGTCAGCCAGGCTGGTCTGTATCCAGGCCCAGAAGGATCAGTTCCTCCTCACCTTCAAGACCATAGAAGAAATCTGGAAGTTTTCCACATATTTGGCTTTAGGTAGAGCACTCATCACACCAAGCAGGGAGAGGGGGTAGTCAGTAAGTGTGGAGGCTGAATCAGATCCTCAACTGCCCCATGCCACGGAAAGCCTGTGAGTAGGCATTAAGCCATGCTAGGGATGGAAACAGGGTGGCTAACAGGGTGGAAAGCTTAATGAACAAGGATGATGCAGGAGAAATAGATAGCATGGTACCCAGCTACAGATTTATGAAGCCACTGTCCAGCTCAGTGCAAGAAACACTGAGTCCATATCTGCTAATCCCTTCATTGCATACAATGGAACTGGGAATCTCTGATAAGGATGGACAATATCGTCACCAAAGAGGCTGTTGCCGCACTGATTGCAAACAGCTGCTCTAATGGATGGCAGAAACAGGACTTTGTCCTTTTACAGACTAGGAGTATATGGAAAAGGAGTGTGTTTAGACTGTGTTCTTTCTTCGGTTTATAAGGCTACGTGGCTTGCTGTTTGGAGCATCTTCTCTTCGACCACGGGTACTGGCTGAACTGTTCTTTGGTAGAAGACACTGAGATCAGAATTACTGTAGATGAAGATCACTTGGCCACCATGTACCTGGGTCTGCTACTCCAGGAAGGTGAGAAGCAACTGCCCATCTGGGGACATGCATCCCAGCAGGATTGTGGTTTAGAGGGTGCAGAGCCATTCTGGGTTCCAGATATTAAAGGAACACTGCTAATTGCTTCCCTGCTTCTGTTTGCAGGTCACTTCTTTTCCAGAGCAGTGCTCAATGTGCTTCAACCAATGGAGGGGGGAGAGGAAAACTTAAAGCTCCACGAGAACGAACTAGTCCATGTGAAGGACATTGGGAAAGAATCAAAATGGGAAGGGATGTCCTTATTGACAGGTCAGCGAGGCCTGGTGGCTGTGGCAGCCATACAGCCACTGTCCCACCCATTTTACCAGTAAGTACACTGGCTGTGATGTTCTACCCAAAGGGCTGTGCTGCCCACCCAACGTTTGTTCCTGATCATGGCACATTCAGGGTCCCTATTGCCAGGGCAGCACCAAATCACTCTTATCGCTGAGTGTGATGGGGCAGCCCTTTGTGCCTGAACAGTAGTGGTCTAGAATTTCAGCACGTTTGTAAGATCAAGGGTTTAATTCTGGCCTCACTCTGTTTTTATACTGATGTTGGTCCTTTGACTTCAGTGGACTTACTCTTGATTTAAGCTGGTGTAACTGGGAGGAAAAGTACAGCCCAAGGTTTACGTAAAGTTGGCTGAAGTTGAAGGCTGCCCCAGTGGCTGGCTGTTGAGGAATTACTGTTAATATTATGGTCCCTCATGACAGATACCTGGCTAAGCCGTCGTGACATGGGCATCACTCTCAGCAACCATTGTACTTGCTCAACGAAACTCCCCTCCACAGCCTGTGAAATTCATCATGCTTTTAAGTGGGTGGCATTTTATGTGCTATACAAGGGTCACTCAGATGCCTGTACCTGCGCTTCTTACATACTACCCCCTAGCAATATGGCATGCCCAGGGTTAGTGGATTGGCAGCACTGGACATGTGCCATGTGAGCTCCTGCTCCCTAAGGGTCCCAAAGCACTTTTGGTACCCATCTGACCTTCTCCTTGACAAATAGGGCTAGTGGACTGAGAACACTAACATTTATCAAGTGAACCATTCTCAGAGAGAACTGATGTGTTTACCCAGGGTTTCCTCTGTTTAGGTGGTTTCTGAAGAACAATCCAATGAGCTGCGGCATCTCCAAGGAGATCAGCGGGTCAACCTCTCAGCCAATTGGTGTGTACACCTTTTTAATAATGCAATCTTTCCAACATGAGGCCACCATGGCCTTTACAATGCTGGGGTCAGCTATGGAAGGGCTTCTCCCACAGATGCACAAGGTACATCTCTCTTGCTCCAAGAGTGACACTTAAGTTGCAAGAAGCAACGGAGGAGAGAAAAGCAGCATCTTCAGGTTCTCCAGTATTCTGCATGGGACCTTGAGATAGTATGTGCTTTGAAAGGCTGACCTTAACAGCCTAGGGCAGAAAGAGCTACCAACAGCCTGCGGCATCCTCTTATATTTTTCCCTGCCTTTTCCACCTTTCTTTTATTCTCTTTTCTCTCTAGTGCCTCTGTTTCCTTTGGTCCTGTAGGGCCTGAATTTTAAACAATTAGACACACAGAAGTGCACACGCCATAGCACACCAAACTTGTGCCTGCAATCCCTGCAACACCATACAGCAACTGAGTGAGCGTGTTTGCACATAGTCAGTTCTGGGCATTTGCCTCCTCTTGGGTATGGTAACTGCATGTACAAATTAGACACATAACTGGGTGCAAGTACATGCCTACCTGCAAGTCAGACCATGAAACATTCACGGACATCTCTGGCAAACTCTGTTCTATGCAGAGTCAGTTCTGCTGTGAGCAGTATGACGCAGAGCACCATGCATTTAATTTCCCCCACCAGTCTTCATTATTGGGGTTATCTGCAAGGATTTTGGTCTTTGTCCATCAGGCGTCTGATCTGCTTTTATTGCTTAATCCTCCCTCTCCTTGATATCACAAGCATCTTCACAGAAACCACAAAGAGGAGCAAATCAATCAGGAACAACGGGATCCTGTTTTCATCCACTGCATAAGAATGATCTCTTATTGACCACCCCACTTCCAACGAGGGAAGGTCCAAATATGCTTAGCAATTGGGCCAACCCACTGAAATCAGATTGTTTCTCTTTGTTTCTCAGGCAAGGGGCGGTGCACGGCCACAGAGGATCACAGAGGGAGAGGATGGGATGAACTGAGTTTCTCCAAGGGAGACAGCATAGAGGTTGTTGGTTTTCTTATACCAGGACTGCAGTGGTTTGTGGGGAAATCCACAAGCAGTGGGACCATTGGCTTTGTCCAGAGCAAACACATAGCGGCAGAGACTTGTGAACCTCTGTAAGTATGTTGCTACATTCCAGACAAACTCCTGGGGAAGGAGGGAGGGAAGGGGTGACTTAGAGCCATTCCAGGTACGTACAGAAATCCCAGTTTTCTTGCAGGGGCCACATCTCTATTCCATCCCAGGTGTGCTCAGAAACCAGGTTCTCCCTCCAAACAATAAATGGACTGAAGGAGTCTCTACTTAGAACAGACTTAGCTCAGACCTCCTCAAAGTCCTGGGTTTCACGGGACTGTCCTGCTTTGAGCCCCCTCAAGCCCCTGGTCCCAGTTGAAGGGAACATTTCCTACATTCAGGACCACCCTGGGCGTTGGGGGGAAAGGGACCTGGTAACCCTGTTTGAGAGGACCCCAAACCGAGTGGTGTTGCAGCCTGGCGCATGGGGTCACAGCGCCATCCAGCTGCCCTTCCACCTCCACAGGGGCAGACAGGCCAAACCTGAGTGGTGCTGCATCCCACATTAGCCACTTGAAATGGGGCAAGGTATGTCAGCTGTCGCTTTTCCCTTGTCTCAGGTAGTTCTCAGACTGGCTGTTCGTGCCTGCTAAGAACAGGTACTATTCTAGGCTCTGGTTTGTTTTATAGGTTTGTGCTGCTCCTCCTCCCCATCTCAGCGTCACACAACAATTGGCTCCTTTCCACCCTTTTAATATCAGTTGTAAATGTTTATTGGCCACGTAGCTTTGTCAAAGAGGCTGCAGGTTCCTCTTATGGCGATACACCATGAGCCCGAAGGAGGCAGAAGAGAGCGCTCAAGAGAGTTCTTTTCTCCGGCCTCCTTCCTGTGCCCACCTGCAGGAGAATGCAGCCACTTTGTCACAGCTCCATGCTGAGTGACCTTAAACACCCGCTCCAACACCATCAAAAGGAAAAGGCAAGAGCCACCAGACGAGGCAGGCAGCAACCCCCTTACTCCGTACAGCCCTTGGCAGTGGGCTCTGTGGGACGTAGGCTCCAACTAGAGATACCGGTACAGGGGCTGCAGGTTCATATAATTAGCATTTGGGTGTTTTTCACAGGCTTTCCAGTGCCTCAGGCAGCCATTTCTGGGGATGGGGTAACTCAAGATCTTGTCTCCTTGTGGCTTTCTTTGCCTAGTTGGTGGAAGCCCTGTGAGGAAACCAGACTGCATGTTTTTTTCTACTCCAGAAGTGGCTCCCAGAGGCAAATAAGAACAGCCCTATTAAAAACACACATAAAAGTGCTAAATGGAGTGCCTCATACCATGGGTGTAGATTCGGGAGAGGGGAGGGGGAGGTGTTGCTCCCCCAAACTGCGAGTCTTGGGCAGAGAATTTGTCCTCCACATGCGGCCCCATTGGCCTGACTGGGTATGACGCCTGTACATGAGACAGGAAGATTGCACAAACAAAGCCTTGGGCTTCTGCAGCTGTGTTCAGTCGTGCAGCCAAGGCGTGCCATTGTTGTCCTGTCTGAGATCCCAGGTACCTTTGCTGGTGGCTAGCCCCTCCTGCCACGCCTCCACTACCGTTTCTAGCACGCTAGCTCAGTCAAAGTGAGTGCACGGACCTCTATCTGAGCTGGAAATTACACCTCCAATGTAGGCGTACGCTCCAGGCTTGCTGATTGCTTATATTCTGCAAAGGTTCTTGTCTCACTTAGGGCAGATTTTCCTTCCTCTGTAAAGGGCCACGCTCCTGTTAAAAACCAGATCCTTCCCTTTGCTCCTGCTCTTGCTGCTGGCTGGTGAAAGCATTGTTACAGTGGAGCTTCCTTTTCTCTATAAGGCTTTTTGCACCTCACCCTGGGTATGTGTTGGGAGTGGGGAGGAGTCTGCCTGTGCACCCCAGCACAGCACTCCTGGATGTGGGCAGGGCAGAGGGAGCAGGGCAGAGGGAGCCTATCTCCTTCCGTGAGCCCAGTCCTGCTGCATAGCCAGACTGGCATTCTCTACCTCCACTCCAGCTGCTTAGGGGCCTGGCCTTCACCTGGGAAGTGGTGCAATAAGGTGGGGTTATTCAGAGCCTGGCCTCCTCTCCTGGATGCTGCTCAGGACCAAGGCTCCCTGCCACCAGTTTGTGGTGGAGCACTGCTGGAGGTGGGCTTGGCAGCCCTGCCTCAGCTCCAGGACACAGCTCCACTGGCAGGATTTGCCTAGGGATGGGATGCAGGGTGTGGGAGGCAAGTAAGGCCGAGAGCCCCGTTGTGTTCCCATGGCAGCGCTCTGATGGGGGAGGGGAGCTGGGCTCCTGAATCCAGCCATGACAGAGCTCTGATGGCGGTAGAGGGGTTGGGAGCCCTATCTCTGCCCCATGGTAGAGCTGTGGCAGGGGGTGGGGAGGATAAGGAGCGGGTGGCATGGGAGACCTGCACTGGCTGATTCCCAATGGTTTGTGCCCCAAACACAGGGGAAAATGTTCAGTGTTTCTAAGTGAAGAAGAGAAATCCTCCCTTCTCCTCCCGGGCAATGGCAGCGAGCAACACTACGCCAGCCTCCTCGAGGACCTGGCCCGCACAGACATCACCTCTGTGTACAGGCTTGGTGAGTGTCCCCAGCTGCCTCCTTGGTGCTGCAGCCCTGTCTCTCCTTACACGGGGCCCAATCTGGCAGTCTCTAGCAAGCTCTCTGACTTATACCCCATTCAGACCTTCAAGGGGGAAATGAGGTGCTAAGTGCCCACAGGAGGGTCCGTGTCTCGGTCAAATCCTAGGGGTTATAGGGAGGTCTCCATCCAGACCTGCCTGCTTCAGGACCTACGAGAACTGGGCCTTGTTAACACAACCTGTAACTTGAGAGAGTGCTTCCCTCATCTGATTCCAGGACTGGTTCAGGCAGGGTCATCCTAGATGATCTCTTGAGGTCCCTTCCAACCCTAATAATCTATGATTCTATGATTCTAAACTGTAACTCGCCAGTAGAGACTGCTGCACTTAACTGGTCCCGGCCTTGGGTAACCAGCGTGTAGGCACTAATGCTGCACCGTAGCCCACAGTAAATGTCCTTCTCTTGGTTTGAGGCATTTCCTTTGGGAGATGGGCCCAGCCTGCCGGGATTGGATGAATTAGTGAAGCTCTTTCAAAAGGACTAAATGTTGAGAGGCAAAAAGAATTCAAAGGATTTTCTTGTCAAGTGGGAAACACAATGTGTGTGAGCAGAGACGCCGCCACTTCTGCTCTCTAGCCCAGCATTTCTGGGCTTGCGGTGGGATTCTGAGATGGTTAAATGGCTAAAGTGAACAGAAGTGACTTCTTGCTAGGGCAGGGGGCTGGGAGCCAGGTTCTATTCCCAGTGCTTGGTGGGTGATCTTTTGGCAAGATACCTAACCTTGCAGCCTCAGTCCCCCCAACTAAAAAATGGAGATAAGACTATTTAGCTACCTCTACCATGGTTTGGGAGGTTTAATCCATTAATGTCTGTAAAGCACTTCAGATGGGAGGCAAGAGAGCTGCAGCATTATAAACTCTTGCCTTCTAGCTTTGTGCTTTAAAGGACACTTTTCTGGACACACAAGGCAATTACCCTTAAATGCACCACCTGCCATGTCCAGAGTATGCGAAAAGGAGTGTGAAAGGCAGAGCATGTGTGTCCCCTAATAGCAAGCCTCTAGGAGTGAGGGTGTTGCATACATAATGAGAGTGAAGACAGGCTTGATCCCCAGAAAGTACATTAGCCCCCGCCCCCTCCACTAGCAATTTGCTCCCTGGAGTGCCTCATTGTCAGTGAGAGATGGCATTGATAAAATCTTGAGCCACAGAAGATGAGACCCTCTCGTTTCCTGTGTGTTGCCAATACCCAATCAAAAAAACCCTGCTACCGTCCAGCATTTGGGAACTGTTCTCCATGTTCTTGCTTTGATCCCAGCCCTTCAGGATGTGGGGCAGGGAATTGAAATTCTAGCTGAATGTGGAGTATGAATATAGAAATAAATCCACTCCCTTGAGTCAGAACACGATAGTTTAGCTAAGATTCAGCATCCTGGAGAGAGGGCAGCGGAACCCTTCCAGGACAGGTTTTGCAGTTACAGCACTTGCCTCTGGCTGCTAGCACTGACCATGTTTTATTTCTGTTGGATATGTAGCTGGTTTCGAACCCACAGCCGCATTCCCAGGAGGGCCATCTGGTGAGTAAATGTGAATGGGGAGATGTACTCTGTTCCGCTGGCTTTGGAGGAAGAATCTCCATGTGTGGAAACATTTCTCTGTGGTCTATATGTCCCTTTCAGAGGCTGCTCTCCAGGGGTGTAAGGATGTCCAGCTGTTCAAGACCTTTGGGGAAGCTGCTGCAGACGGCCTGTCCACACCTAGCAACTCAGAGCAGTCTAGCCCAGAGGGCGAAGCACCCCCCACTTCTCTGGAAGAATTTCTTCTGCAGGAGCCATATGACCTCGATGACCCCAAGTTCTTTATTGACCTGAACGCTGGGCACATGGACGACTCTGAAGTCTTTGATCCCATACTGACCTTCCTTAACCAAGGGTGCTATGTGGCCCCTTTCCAAAGCCTCTATGACCTCTCCTTTTCCTTCCTCCGCTCCACTTTTTATGGCTTCTCCGATGAGGACAAACTGGTCTTGTACCTTGAGACCTCCAGAAACTGTGCCAAGAGGACTCACCTAGGCTGGGCTCACATCAGGCTCTGTTTCCTTCTGGGCAGAATGTGCATCAAGAGGGTAAAGTTCTCCCAAGCCCGAGTCTATTTTGAAGAAGCCATGAGTGTCATGGACAAGGGGTTTGATGACCTGCCCCTACTGGCTGCACTGCATGTGAACCTTGCCGCCATCTACCTGAAGCAGAAGATGAGGCACAAGTTCTCCTCCATGCTGGGGAAAGCAGCGGCCCTGCTGACCTGCTTGCCTGTACACTGTTTCAGCTCCGAGAACGAGTTGGAGGTTGTGAAGTACGTCCTGAGGGAAGCCATCATCGTGGGCAATGCCCCCTTGGAGGCCCGAGCCTGCTTTCTTGTTGTCAAGCTTTTCCTGCAGTTGGGCAAATATGACGAGGTCCTGCCCTTTGTGGAGCGCCTTCAGTTCCTCTCTACCTGCTTCTCCAGCCAGGACTCCAGTGCCACATGCTTGGACACCACCCCTATCCTGAGCTACCTCTATGACAAGAAGTACTTGCCGCACATCACGTTGGCTTCCACCAGGCTGTTTGTTCCCAGTGGCATAAAGGGGGCACCGACACCCATATGGAGAGCTGGCTTAGTCCTCCAAAATACCTCCAAGCTCTTGGGAAGCCAGCTGGGCAGGAGCAGCATCCCAGCAATTGCTTGCCTATATCTCAGGCATGCATTGACCTTCTCCCATGAGAGTGGAGCTGTGTCCATGCAGAAGACCCTGTGTTCCGTCTTGTCCAAAATGTACCTCCAGCATGGCATGTTAGATGGAGCACTTTATTACTCGGCCAGAGCTGTAGCCCTTGGCAGGCTGATGAGTGAGGAAGAGGCCTTTGAATCTTCCCTCTCCTTGGGGTGGATGTATGTTCTGGCCAGCCAGCCGGCTAAGGCTAGGGAGATCATGTTGCGGCTCCTGCCTTCTCTGCGCGAGACAGACAGTGTTACTCAGGATGGGGCAGTTCACAACCTCTTGGCCATTGCCCTCAAAGAAGAAGGACAGGTGAAGAAGGCAGCAGAGAATTACCTATGGGCCTTAAACAAAGCCAAGGAGACTGGGAACAGGCGGAACCAGGCTATTGCCCTGGCCAACCTTGGACATCTGACTCTCTCGTGCAGGGCGACCCAGCTGGCTGAGAGCTACTTCCTTCAGTCTCTTCAACTGTACTTTGAACTCCAGGGTGGGGAAGATGCAGAGACAGAGCTGGTGCAGGTCCTGCTGTGGCTGGCACAGGCCATGGTGAGCAGGCACAGGATAGAAGACAGCAAACTCTGTTATGAGCTGGCACTGGTGTTTGCCCTGAAGTCACACAATGTGAAGAGTGAGTATATTAATTAGGGGTTTTGCTGGGGGAGGAGGGTATACAGAGAAGGTACATGCCTGCCTTTCTGCTGCATCTTCTTAGATCTCTAATGTACCCCATTTAATCGTACCCCCTCCCCATACCATACAGGTCAGCTTCATATCACTGAGTCCCTCTGCCATTTCTACAGCAAAGTATCCCCAAATCTCGGGGCCTGCATTACCTACCATGAGCACTGGGTATCCCTGGCACAGCAGCTCCGGGACAGAGAAATAGAAGGGAAAGTCCTGCAGACCCTCAGCCGGCTCTACCAGACTCTAGGCATACCCAAGTAAGTCAAGTCCCATGGCCATACCCATTGCAGAGGTTGCTGGTTGGGAGTCTCTGCTTAAGACCAACAGCTTCCTCTCAGATGTACAGGGCAGGGTCTCCAGTGGGCCATGAAGAAGGAGCAATTATATGGTGTCATAACACTTACTGTGCCTCACACTCTATCAACAAAAGTCATGGAAAAGGCAACATTTGCTAGCTTTTACTACACCATCTCTGCCGATATCTCATATTGTAAGTAAAGGGGGAAATGGTTTAATTACAGATACAACCATATGGTAACTTGGCAAACGTTGGAATTTTAATGGTGACCACTATGTGATAGGATTTAAAACAGGTAGTGGTTCCTGATATTTGAAGCACATGGAAATGCACACAGTGCCTTATCTCTTGCATACTGCCTGAGGTTGTAAGAGCTGGCAGCCTTGCACTGACCTGGCACACAGGCTACAGAGTGAAAATTTTAATAAGCATCTCCTCAAGAGGCTGTGATAGGAGCATCTTATGCAATAAAGAGAGCTTAGTACAAACAGGTGAGTTATAACCAACTGAACTGGCTCTGGGTCAGATCCACCCTTTCTGTAACTCTGCTGACTCCAGTGGACTCAAGCTAGGGAGGAATTTGGCTCAATGTCAACCAAAAGGGGTTCCCTAACCAGGGCTCGAGTCATGCTGGACACTCCAGAACGCTGTTCTGGCACTGTTTTTTTTTCTTTTGGTGCTCCAGTACTTCCATTACTGAGTGACAGTACCAGAAGTACTGGAAGTGTGTTCCAGCACTTCTTTTTTTAGGACTTAGTCGCTGTCCCTAACCACAGTAGGAATTCAGCCTCTGACACTCTAAATACCGTTCAGCAAAAATCTGATGGGCCTTGCATCATGCCACAGAGATCAATAGGCTCAGAGCTCTATCAGATCAACTGAGGGTGCAAATTCTAGGGGGAAACACGTCCGAGGGGAAATACCTGGCTTCCAGTGCCCCTCGATGCACAGACAGATTAATAGATTCCCAGGCCAGAAGAGCCCATTGTGATCAGCTAGTCTGGCCTCCTGTATAACACAGGCCAGAGAACTCCCCACAAATCGTTCCTGATGAACAACAGCATATTTCTTAGGAGAAAATCTAATGTTATACAGGAGGCCAGACTAGCTGATCACAATGGGCTCTTCTGGCCTGGGAATCTATTAATCTGTCTGTGCATCGAGGGGCACTGGAAGCCAGGTATTTCCCCTAGGAGGTGTTTCCCTGTTAAAAATTTACACCTTATTTCCAGTAAGAATCTGTCAAGATTGCACTGAAACTTGGTCTGCTAGATCAAAGAGCCCATTATCAAATACTTGTTCCTTGGCTGACTCTGTAGAGGTTCTATTTCTTGAGGCATAGATTTGAAGGCTGTCAAGGACCATTAGATCAGGACCCGTCTGACCTCCTGTGAATCACAGGCCAGAGAATTTCACCGTTACTCCTAGATTGAGCCAAATAACTTGGTGTTGATTAAAACAGAGTTTCCAGAAAGACACCCAGTCTTCGTTTGAAGACATCAAGTGATGGAGAATCCACCACTTCCCTTGGTAGTTTGTTCCAATGGTGAATCCCCCTCCTTGTTCAAAATTAGCACCTTATTTCTAATCTGAATTTGTCTGATTTCAGCTTCCAGACATTGGTTCTTGTTGTTTAATCCACTAGATTAAAGAGCCTTTTAATACCCACTGTTTTCTCCCCAGGAAGGTATTATACTCTGTAATCAAGTCACCTCTGAATTTCTTGAACAGATGAGGCCAGAGGGGACAGAGAGGCGTGTAGAGTTTGCCAGACAACTGTAGTATTTTGTTTTTTAAAGGCAAACGTGTTGAGTATCACTGAGTTAGCACCAATCTCTGTGGAACATTTAATTGGCCAGGCATGTGGTCATGCAGTAGTCTGGATATTAACTTGCCCATGCGAGATCACAGTGAGCTCAGGGGGAAGGAAAGTAGGAAGCATACACCTGTCCTGTGAACTGTTCCCTCCCTGAACTAAAAGGACAGCTGGAATCTGGGAGCCCCAAGGACAACAAAGAGGCAGAGCCGCCATACTGTACACCTGCATGCCACTGCCTCCTGCTGGATGAAAAATGACACGCTCAAGTGCTTGTCAGTTTGCCCGCTAGTGGCCTGGAAAGAGGACCTAGGCTCTGTTGCTAGTGGAAGTTCCCCATTAGCTGGAGTGAATGGGAGAGAGATGTGTTTGGGTAACCAAATGTTGCTGACTGCAGGGCTGATGTGCGTAAGTGCTCATGGCTCGTGTAGTTGGATTATGCCACTGCATGCAGCAGCGATTTGCTCTGCACAGGAGTAACCTTTGGGATTAGTGCATGGGGGCCGAAAGGAAGGTGGGCCACATGGGGCTGTGACAAAGGGGGAAGGAATGCAGGATGTTTTGCCAAGCTGCGGTTTTACAGTTCTCCGTAATGACTGATCACTTGTTAACCCTACAGGTCCCTGAAACGGTCTCTGGACTGCACCAAACAGAGCTTAAGGATCTTCATCGACCTGGGGGAGACAGCCAAAGCAGCTCAGGCCTGGCTGCAGGCTGGGAGGCTCTATTATCTCCTGCAAGAGGATGAGCTGGTGGAAATGTACTTCCAGGTAGGGTTTGGGTGGCTGGAAGAGTTTGCCATGGCAGCTCTTTGCTATTAATCTATAGGCATGGCTACCGATCATCCAGCCACCCGTTTGCTAGGAGTGTCTTTGGCAAGATGATCACAACCATGCAGAGGGTCCCCTCACTGTAGTGTGACCAGATGTCCCTATTGTATAGGGGCAGTCCCTATATTGGGGGCATTTTCTTCTATAGGAACCTATTACCCCCCACCCCCTGTCCCAATTTTTCACACTTGCTGTCTGGTCACCTTACCTCACTGTTAACCGGCAAACCACCAACTGAAGGAGAAGTGACCACACTGGTGTGTATGGAGTAGCAGTTGTTACATGCACAGCCTCTCCCACCAACCACTGGGGTTTGGTGACCTCCTGAGTGAAAGGCATTGGATTCAGCATGTGAGAATAGAAACTGGGATTTTCAGAGGGATTGTCGGGTTAGGTGCCCAGATCCCACTGAAAGCCATATAGACTAAAGAGTAAAATCCAAAGGGAAGTGGTGGAAGCCCCATTGTTTAGGATTAAGAACAGGCAGGACAAAGTGTTAGACCACGTAGAATAGGGAATAACCCTATCATGCCAACGGGGTGGACTGGACAGCATGATCTAGTAGGTTCTGTCCATCTCTAATTTCTGTGATTCTAGCATTTGAATAGTAAAGGGGAAAAACAGCCCATAATCTCTGGTGGAAACATTGATTTTTGGGAAGCAATCTCCTTTAAAGAGGATGCTCCTTCCATCAGCCCCAGACTAAGGAGAGCAGAAAGTTGCTAATGGTGTGATCTGCTGCTAGGATGTGCAGTAAAGCAACAGCCTGGATGCACAGCATCAGAAACCCTTTAAACTGGCGGGACTGGCTACCACGGGGCTTAGTGCTAGTAACAAGGGTGAACGTCTCTCTCCTCTATGTCACCAGCATGAATCTAAACCTAGACAGTAGTGGCTGGAAGTTGTCAGTATCAAATGGCTGCTCATTGACCTATGTGTAACGAATGGGTGGCCTCAGCCTCAGCCTATTTCCTGATGGTCAGGTGTGCACAGCAGGCAGATCAATGGCGCCATCATCAATGGTAATAATTAACGCCCTGGCTGGGGGTTTCAGCAGGGAGGCCATGGGTTTAATGAGCAGTGGAGAGTGACCTCTCATTAAGGAAGGGGAAGTATAGGCTGAGTGTCAGGCAGCAATTCCCAGCTGTGCAGCTCTCCCAGTCTGAGGGAAGATTATTTATAATACTAAACATACAATAAGGAACAATCCTGCACTGGCTGGGAGATGGCCTAAATAGGGCCTTGTAGCCAAATTCATCACTGAAGCAAGTGGGTGCTGCCCCACTGATGTCAATGTAGCTACACACGCTCTTTCCCCTCACTAGATTTTGATTCCCTCAGGACCCTTCAAGGTGGTTCCACCAAGTCCTGGCTGAAGCCCAGTGGCAGGGCAGCATCTGGGGAAAGCTTGCCCAGTCACTGGCTGCACTGCTCCACTTCCTCTGAATAATATTCAGATGTCTTTGGTTTCCAGAGATGTCAGGCTGGCACATCACTGCTGCATGGCAATTTATGTTCCGGTCCTAATGTCAAAACTGCATGCATGTAACTTACATATGCAATTGCCACAGCTAGCTGTGCATGCATAGCAGTAACTGTGCATCCAAATGCAAATGACCGGTTGGTCTCCTAACTGCATGCATAGCTGCTGCAACAGAGAATGCAAATTATGCATATTCTCAGCTCTGAAGACTTGGGCCTATGCTTCTTATTGTTATAGTGAAAAAATCACGCAGAGTGTGAATGTGGTGCTCTCACAGGCTTTTTCTTTCAGGCTCTCACCCTGAGTCCTTCTCCTTCCAGGCAGCCATACAGACTGCACTGAAACCAGGGGAGTTGTTCTTGGCCATGGACCTGTATGAAGAGGCTGGGGATATCTTTTTCAATGGCAACCGAAACAGGCACCAAGCAGTGGAATATTACAGGGTACCTACCCCACAGAGCATTGGCATCAGTGTGACCCTACTGTGCAAATGGCCACAGCGAGATCTCCAGCAAAGCGGCATGTTTTGTGAAGTCATTCAGAAAGGGCAACAGAGAAGCTGAAAGGGGAAAATGTTGGTGGGGAGGTGGGATGTGTCCGAGCGTGAGAGAGCAAAGACGACCATTGCACCCCGCTGGGCATGGCCAGAGGCACAATTCACCAGGTAACCCGGCTCTGAAGCCCAGACACCTCTGGCAATAGTTGCTGCCTCAGTAAGAGCTCAGCTGCGAGACGGGACAGGGTTTCCTGGGAAGCCTGAGCCGCTGCTTCCCTGGAAGCTCACAGGATATACCGAGCAACCGTGGCTGTCTTTACACAGAATTACAATGTACCCAGGAGAACTGAGTTCTGAGGCTTGCAGGGCAGCGGCTGGTGGAAAGTGCGTGGGCTGTAGGGATGCTTCATGGCAGGGCAAACAGCCAAGGACAGAACGTGCCAAGTATGTTGGGCTGAGGGCAGAAGCCATTTATGGTTATTACACAGCTCCTGCTACTATAGCATCTGCAAGGGCTTTCCCCTGAGAGGTAGGCAAGTGTTATTAGCTCCTATTCGTAAGGGCTGAGGCAGAGAGACGTAGCAACTTGCCCAGGTCACACCAGGTCTCTGTGGCAGAGCAGGGAAATGAACCCGGCTTTCTGTAGTCCCAGGCTCATGCCCTGACCCCCGCACCATCCTTCCCCTCTAGCTGGCACCTTGGGGCTACTCTGTGCAGGGCAGGGTTTGAACTGGAACTGTCCAAGATGGCTGTAGGCTATTCTCTCCTCTCTCCCCAGGGAGGTGCTGTACCTTTGGCCAGGAAATTGAAGGCCACCAGGACAGAGATGCGGCTATTGAATAAGCTGGCAGAGCTGCACGTTGGGCTGCAGGGCTACGAGAAGGCCCTGGAATTTGCCACGCTGGCAGCCAGGCTCAGCAGCAGTGTAGGTGAGTGGTTCAGTCCCCAGGCGTCAGAAGGAGTTGCCTGTCCCCATGTCTTTTCCAGAGTGAGTGGGTTGGGGGGAAGAGAGAAAAGTTTGTCTGAATGTATTGGCCAGGAAGGTAAGCTCCTGGTTTAATGAAGGCTCTGGATGGTCTTCTCCTGTCTCAGGGTAAAGTTGTCTTTAAGCACATGGAATGCCTGGCTTTCCCACACTATCGTGGGGGAGACCGTTGTTTTGCCAGAGCCTGGGATATTCAGGGTGGTTGTAATGTGGTGATGCCTCACTGCCCTGGTTCTTCTTTCCCCAATGGGACTCCTCACCGCCTGCCTGGAAGTAGCTTACCTGGGCAAGAATTGCTTCTGTCAATGTCAATATTCAGCTCTTAGCTGCAGCCTGTGTTGAAAGAGCCCATGCAGTCCTGGCATACCCAGAGAAGTATATAGTGAATTATATACACAGAGGCATTAATCCTCTGTTAACCTGTGCCGATGGTGACAATGATCCTGTTGATGGCCATGTCCCCACTGGACCATCTTCATGTCCATTCTCACCCATCCCCTCATTCACAGATATCCACCCTTCCCCTGACTGGGAAGCACAGAATTCCTCAGGGTCTGTGGGCTCTGTGCTCAGTTGTCCGGGAATGGGCATGATTTATAGCTGGCTGCAGTATCATTATATCTTTTTCCAGGAGATCAGTTGCAAGAGCTGGTTGCGTTTCACCGCCTGGCTACGGTGTACTATTTCCTGCAGATGTATGAGATAGCAGAGGACTGCTATCTGAAGACACTTGCCCTGTGCTCTCCGGTGCTGCAATGTGCTGAAGAGGCCATGTACTATTCCAAGGTTTACTGCCGCCTTGGCAACCTGACCCTGCACAAACTGAAGGTGAGAAGCGTCTTTCCATGGTGTGCAGTGCTGAATATAATGGTCTTGCTGGACTATCTACTAGAGTATCCCCATGCCTGTCCTGGAATTCAGCTGCTAGAACAGGGGGGTCCCACTTCAGTGCAGTCAGAGATCCAGGGACTGGGCCCTGGTCCAGTTCAGTTCAAACCAGTCCCTCATGTTTTCCCTTGTCCTTTGTGGTTAGGATGAACACGATGCCGCTGCCTACTTCCTGTTGGCCCTGGCTGCTGCCACCGAGCTGGGAGACCAGAAGCTCCAAGGCGCCATTCATGCCAAGCTGGCTCTCATATACAATGCTCCCCTGTGGCACAAGGGCCCGGACTGGTGTGCTACATATCGGGCCAGGTGGCTGAGCGAAGGAGGACATGTCATCTGAGAAGCCACCTCATGGGACCCACATGCTCCAACACGGGAAACAGCCAAACCAAGTTATCTTCTTACCTCATTGCTGAAGGGCGGCCATGTGCCTTCAGAGCAACAGCAAACAGCACACATATAGTCCTGTGCCCCGGCCTGTTCCCGAACCAGGTTATCCTCAGACATCAGACATTCAGACGGAAAGATCAGCTGTTTGGGACGAGACACCTTCCGCTGAGCTCACTCGCAGGCTTTGCTCTTGGGTGACCTGGAAACCGGACGAAATCATCATCCCAGCCTGGTCAGTTAGCATTAACAGCAAAGTAGGAGACACCACCACCACCGTACCGTTTATACCCGCTTCCAGACCAGCCTCACTGCATGTGCTTTACTACATGGGTAGAGCACATGCAGTATACATGGGTATAAGTGGCAACTCAGTTATCAGCCTGAGCTAGGATGGAACCAAAGTCCATTGTTTGGGAATGCACATGATGGAGGTTATGGAAGTGGCCACTAGATGGCACTCCAAGAACGCAGCTGATCTGAGAGGAGGCATGCTGAAATTGATCCCAATGGTGGGAAAATGTTGTGTATGGTCATCAGTCTGATGCTCATTCATCTCAGAGAATACACCCTTCCCACCTGTAGCCCTACAGACTTGGGCTGAGCAAATGGCCTTTGGGGCCATCGGTGGGAACTTTGGCTCTAATCCAGCGGTATTTTCACTTGTCCGATAGCAATTGTATTATTTATTTCTGTATTTTCTGTTCAGTCTGTCTCCTGTGAGGGGACAGATGAGCTACATAGATGTCACAAGCACACAGGGTTAATTATAAGGCATCCCTCCTACAAAGCACCACCAACTCCTTCTAGTGAGAGGAAGGCAAGATGTATGTTCCAACAGCTAGTCCAGCCCCTATCTGGGGACAGTAAATAGATGGCATTTTCCCATGCAGGAGGGGAGGAACTGTCCTCCCGAAAGCCACAGGCAAAGGGTAGGACAGGATTCTGGCTTTGCAGCATGAATGGGAAGAGGGAGGAGCCCATACATCGGCCTTCTGCCTGCACAGGTGAGGAGATTGCCAAGCTGCAGCCCTTGCTGTCACTTTGTGCAAAGCTGCAACATGCATCCCCAGTCATACCCCAGCAGGTGCACACGGATGATGAGCCAGGGCCATCCCCTCAGCCACATTGGCCTTGCCTCGTAGGGGCTGTGCTGCACCAATATGTCAGATGGGAACCCAGACTAGCTCCCAAGAGCCTGCACTAGGTCTTTCTTAATAGTGGTGCCTACTGGGAAGAGGGGGTGGAAGAGGCTCTTCTCTCTGCCCAGCTCTTTCTCCCTGTCCTCAGCCCCTCTGCACAGGGACAGTCAGATTTTGGCCTGGATGTTGCAGAAAAGTAACCAGCGTCGCATTGCACAAGGAGCAGCAGTAACTGTTGCCTGTAGTAACAGTTAGCCCCTCTGCATTTTGTTAGGTCAGTAGGACAGGGCTCACTGTGACGCTTTGAGGTGCACTGGGTGCTGGAGATACAGAAAGACACTTTAGAGAGTGGCAACAGAACAAGCAGGTAGGCAAATGCCAAGTACGCACAGTGCTACTGAACACCTAGCACCTGGCAATACAGTAACTCCCTTCTTAACGTTGTGTTATGTTCCTGAAAAATGTGACTTTAAGCGAAACGATGTTAAGCGAATCCAATTTCCCCATAAGAATGAATGTAAATAGGGACAGGGGGGAGTTAGGTTCCAGGGAATTTTTTTCATCAGACAAAAGACTATACACACACACACACAGAGTATAAGTTTTAAACAAACAATGTAATACTATACACAGCAATGATGATTGTTGAAGTGGTGAAGTCAGAGGATAGAAGAGGGAGGGATATTTCCTAGGGAATGCCTTACTGCTAAATGATGAACTAGCACTCGGCTGAACCCTCAAGGGTTAACACATTATTATTAATGTAGCCTCAAACTCTACAAGGCAGCACAAATGGCGGGAGGGGAGACAGCATGGCAGACAGAGACACGCACCGTGTGTGTGTGTGTGTGTGTGTGTGTGTGTGTGATGCACATTGCCCCTTTAAGTATGCTGACCCCACTCTAAGTACATTGCCTTTTTAAGTAGATCAGCAAGTTGAGACAGCAGCTGCGGTCAGCAAGCTCCCTCTGTCCTGAGCTTGTTGTGTACCCCACCCGCCTCTTGGGAGCAGCTCCAAGGCAGAGGGCAGGAGCAGCACATGGCAGTGGGGGGAGCGACAACTGAACTGCTGGCAATTGATAGCCTGCTGGGCGGCTGCTGCACAGGGAACCTAGGGGAGCAGGGAGATGATGGGGGGGCTGCTGATCCACCCTGGTTCCAAGCCCCCACCGGCTAGCTCCAATGGGCTGCTCTTTCTGCAAGCAGTGGACAAAGCAGGCGGCTGCCAAACAACGTTATAAGGGAGCATTGCACAACTTTAAGCAAGCATGTTCTCTAATTGATCAGCAACCTAACAATGAAACAACGTTAACCGGGACGACTTTAAGTGAGGAGTTACTGTAGATGACTTGGCTGTCTTCTTACCATGTCTCACCCCTAGAGGGCAATAAATCATAGTTCTTCCATCTTGACACTTCTGAGTCCTGATTGAAAACAAACAAGGAAGATTTTCAGTTTTAATTGATATGGGTTTAGGAACTGCTGTGTGTGCGGTGGGAGAGGGAGCGAGGTTAAGAGGCTGAGGCCCAGTGCTTCAGGAATACCTGTGGAGGGCTCCATGTTTGGAAAACTAGAGGCTTATGCGGACACGGTCGAGAGCATTTTCGTACCTAAACAAATGACATTTATTGCCCTAATGCTTTTTGCAAACACTGACTTCATTCCTTGCTCTGAGCTGTATGGAGCATCTGTCAACATGGCAATGGATTGTTTGCTGCTTGTTTACCTGAGTGTGACCAGTGAACAACGCCATCAGCCTGTCACCCCTGCCCTGGGGATAGCTTGGGGATGGTAAATCCTAATCCCATCCAAAGTACTGCAGGCTCTTAGAAGAGCCATTAGCAGACCGCACTCCTCTCGCTACTTTTTACTCTCTAGTCTCAAATTTCAGTGGAGTTTGCCCAGCCTGAGCCAGCAACCTCCTGAGATATTTGAGGTTGAGTTCCAGCCTCTTTTGCTGTCCGAAATATAGGGATGAAAGAAGTCTCTCTTTTTCATTCATGAGCTCAGACCAGCTGAGTGGGGCATGGACCTTGCCTTAGTTTTTGGCTCTGAGGGACACAGAGTATGGATACGGTAAGGGTGAGGGAATGCTGTGCCCTGGGATGGGAGGCCAAGCACTAGTATTGCTTTGGCCTGGCAATGCCTAAAAGTGACTGTAGGTGCACTACAAAGGTTCATGAGACTAGTGAGGGACGAAAATGTTTTTTTATTCAGGTGTCTGTTCATGGTAAGGAAATTCTAGCAGTCGACATCACTTGGATGACAGAGGATGTTCCAGAGCTTTCCCATGATGTTCCACAGAAAATATAGGACTTGAGGATCTGTACAATGGTATCTGGATTTTAGCTTTGGTTCCTCATTGAGTTCCTCATAGCTCTTCTAGCTGAAAGTGGAGGGAAATGCAGGGCTCCCTGGGTCAGGGCTCAAGATCATCGAGTCTTCCAGCCTTGGGGCTGGCTGGAGGTTAGATCATCCTGAAGAACACAATGAAAGAGTCTGATTCTCATTTACACTGACATCCCTTCACACCACTCTGGTAGGGTAAGCGTAGTGTAGCTTGCAAGCACTTTAAGCCTCATTGGTATTTCCAGAGAGTTGTAAAGGGGGCCTTCTCTTCCAGGACACACTCTGTCATGCCTCTCAGCCGGCTAAAGGACTCAGAGTGCAACAAAGACCCAAAATGAGGGACATAGAAAAATCACTTATGCAGGAACATCAAATGCTGTCAGATTCCTTTCGTTAGAGACAATAACTCTTCCTACAGCCTCAGCAACAGGGTTTTGCATTTCTGATTTTAACCACTTTCAACAATGGCAGTGAGAGAGCCTCAGGTGGGGGTACAATGGTGGGGCTAAGACGAGTGATGTCCCCCAAAAGGAGGGACCCGAGAGAGCTCTGTCCATGGTTTAATCCTGGCTAGATTTCATCTGGAGTTCACAATGGCTACTTTCAGATCGGGCGTCATCTAGTCTGAGGCACTTTCACTTATCAGCTCATGCTTGTCTTTATTTGCATCTTTCATTATTACTGATTAATATTTGTATGGTAGTGCCCAGACACAGGCAGACATCATTTCAGCTCCAGAGATTACAGTCTCACTATCTTAGTTTGCATTTATTCTTGTAGAAATTAAATAAACCTCATAATTGGTGCAAAGTAAATTCCCCTTTTAAAAAAAAATTCCTTTCCGTGTTAATTATCTAAGGTCTTATTTCTAACATAGGTGAGAAAAATGGCCAGGTCGGCAGCTGGTGTGAATCAATGTAGCTCCACTGAAGTCAATGGAGACATGCCAATTTGGTCTACCTGACAATCTGGCCGATGATTTGTAACCTGACATGGCCCCTTTAAATCACAGCAAATGATTCTGTGCTGCCTGAGAAAAACAAATAACAGAAAGAATCTCTTCTTGGGAATGTCCCATGTAGCACCAGTTCCCTTACCCACTACCCCGTCAAATCTGGGCTGCTTTCCTAGCGGGATGTGAGGTCATGATAGCCAGAGATAATTCAACGGAATAATAATGCTTGGAAATAAAATATCAGAGTGGTAGCCGTGTTAGTCTGTATCCACAAAAACAATGAGTCCGGTGGCACCTCAAAGACTAACAGATTTATTTGGGCCTAAGCTTTCATGGGTAAGAAGTGGGGGGGTTTACCCACGAAAGCTTAGGCCTAAATAAATGTTAGTCTTTAAGGTGCCACCGGACTTCTCATTGTTTTTGTGGAAATAAAATGAAACTTGGAGAGTTCAGTCACTCCCTAGATACAACATGGATGCCTGCTACCATGCCAGAGGCTATGTCTGTGCCCTAGGGAGTGTGAAGACATGGTGTTCCTCCAGCCATTAACACTGTATCATGGGCAAAGAGCAAGGGAATAGATGCTTTGTGACTTCACAGCATTGGAAGGTGGAGGTGGCCCATGTTCCAGCTCAGAGGAGACTCTGTTCCATCCCTGGAAGAGGCAGACACTGTGAGGAAGAGGGCACGAAATCCCACCTGAATGGGACAAGTGAGATGCCCGATGCCACACGGCGAGTTGGTGGAAGAGTGAGGAACAGAATCCAGATCTATTGTCCTCCCAGGAGTCCTCAAAGTTCTCCCTCCTAATGGGAGGTTCTGGCAGGGCGACGACTCACTGGCATGGGACCTCTTGCTGATTGTCCAGAGAATTAGCTCTTTTTCAGCTTCTGGAGCACCCTCTTCCGGCTGATGCCTCGCCTGCCGTTGGCCCCAGTGTCCCTCCCAGACCCCGGTGCCCTTGTATACCAGGGTTCTGCCCCCAGCAGTAACCCCTCTGTCTCTGGGTCTCCCCTTCCAGGGGACTCCCCACCCCTCTACCCCCATCTTGCCTCAGTGGCTACTGCCAGTCATCTTCTAGTCCCTGCTCCCTGGGGCCGACTGCAGTCTATAAACCACTCATCATTGGCCAGGGGGGTTGGACCAGCTGCCTCTGCCTATTCCTGGGCCGTCCCTCTGCAGCCCTGGTACCCTTGTGGGCCCTTAACGTGGCCTGCAGCCTGGGGCTTAGCTAGGTTGGAGCTCCCCAGCTCCCTCTGCCCTTCCCCAGCACTGCTCCTCCCTAGGTACCCTTCTCCGCTTCACAGGCAGCCAGGTCCTTCTGTCTCAGAAAGCTAGAGAGGGTGTCTGTCCTTCTGGCCCACAACCCTCTTATAAGGGCCAGCTGGGCCCTGATTGCACTATCTACAGCTGTGGCTGCTTTCCCAACCAGCCCAGCTTTTCTCCACCACAGCCCTCTCTACAGGGGCGGCTCCAGGTACCAGCGCAGCAAGCACATGCCTGGGGCAGCAAGCCACAGGGGGTGGCCTGCCGGTTGCTGAGAGGGCCTGGAATAGCAGAAGCAGCTGCAAGTCAGGATTGTGGTGCATAGGCAGAGCTGTGATGAGGCAGCCCCATCCCAAAGGACATGGACAAAAGGCTGGACCATAGGGAAAATCCTACCTTGGCAAGGGGGACAGACTGAGAGGACTAACAGGTCTTTCTCCAACATTAGTCTCTATGATTTAAAGCATCTATCCACTCTGCACCTGGTGTTAGCCACCACTATCCACCCGCCTTTCTCATGAACCCTGAATTCACCCCAAAGGGTTAAAGAAGCAGAGGAAAAGAAAGTTTGGATCAAGTCTCTTCTCACAATAATTAGCCATCGAATTATGCTGCTCCAGTCTGGGCCCCTCGCCCTGGGCAGCACATGGTTCTGTCTGATTCTATACACTGGACCAAGCTGGGACTTGGTCACTGCTCATGGCGATTGTTCAATTCACCTTTCAGCAAAGGAGGCTAAAAATGGCACAAGAGGGGAAATGGTGTGTATGGAAATGTGCTTGCCTGTGACAACTAAAAACAACAGTCCCAGTCACTGTGCCCGCCAAAGAGTGTGGTAGAAATCTCCCTGCAATGGGAATTACTAGAGATGAGCATGGGTTCTAGCACATGCATTTCCAGCAGTTGCTCTCAGTCACGCAGAGTCTGCTCTCACTCACGCAGAGTTTGCACCAGTCTAACTCCACTGACTTTAGCAGTCACTCCTGATTTACACCAGCGTGAGAGCACAAGCTGGCACTCCGTGTTCATATTCTGTTAATGCCTCAGGGCCCTTTTATGGGCCTGAAAGAAAGGGAGATCGGATTTCAGTTCTTGGACAGTGGAAATACCACGAGAAGAACAGCTCTTGTGTTTCGGAGCCCCATAAATGGCTTCCCAAGGCACAAAAAAAACCAAACCAAGCCAAGAAAACCCTCTGAAAAATGTATCTCGAGATAAAGACAGAAATGTCAAGAACGCTGGTTTCATTTGGTTTAACATGCTACCCCTATTTCCTGAGGAAGATGGATGCCCAACAATAATAACAATTACAAGATTTTGTACAATACTGAGATGTCAAACAACAGCCCTCCGAACCTCGGAGGAAAATACCTTAGTTACCCAGCAAGTTGAGTTAGCCACCCAAAGGTGTTAAGTGGTGTTAAAGTCTTTATATCATCATATATATAAATGTAAGGGAGTATAACAGAATGTTAAATATATAAGTGGGTTATGGCAGTCATGTTTAATTTTGCTATCTCAAATAAATATGACGGAAGGGATGTTGTGACGGTAGCTTCCAAGTAGGGGATAGTATGCTTCTCTACAGGATAATGTCTGGGAATGTGGAGAACTCCACTTTCAGGAAGTGCGTGATAAGAGAAGATATGTGGAAGATAGGGTTGCCACTTGCCTAGGTGTTCCCAGGAGAATAGCTGTCCCGGGAGATCCATGAAGGTACACAGTACCTCAGTATGCAGTGCCAGTTTTCCATTCTTATGGATCATCCTGGATGTCCCAGTTTTTTGTACCTCAAAATTGGGAACCCTAGTAGAGGCAGGCCTAAAACCTGAATGTTGCACGGTCTTGGCTCTTTTGTCTTATCCTTTAATATTGAACAGAAGTATCAAGTTGGTACAAACTAACTGTCGTGCTTTTATTATGAAAATGAAAATATAACTCTGAAATGTTGCAATATAAATTGTGCTGCCTGGTGCCACGAGGTCTGTGCACCAAGTGAAAAAGGAAGGAAAGAAAGAGAGAGAGCAAGTGTTGAGTTCTGTTCTGTCCTCTATCTTTGACTCATGGCATGACTAGGGACACTCAGTTTGCTCATCTGTAAAATGGAGCTTATCCCACTTTGGGAAGGTGCCTGGAGATCCCCAAATGAGACATGCTGTAGAACAGCAAAGCTTTAGTGTCAAATCACTAATTTCCAAAGGAATGCCCTGGCCCGCTAACACCCTGCACCAACATTTCTTAATCGTTTTATAACTAGATTGTTACACAAGTTACTTACATAATGCAAATATCCAGGCTTGTCCAACAAAACCCCCCAACTACGATAAAACCAGACAAAAACCTCTTTCATGTAATAAGGGATCATAAGACACAGGGTGTATCTTCACAGCAAACAAATGTGTTCTGCATTTGGGTTTGTTAATGGCTTAAAATAGCAATGAAGACAGGGCAACTGAGCTTTAACTCAGGTTATCAGCTCAACTTCAAGCCTATAAGGGAGTGGGGATAAACTCGAGCTGAGTTAACTAGAGTTAAAAGCCGACTTGCCGTGTCTTCCCTGCTGTTTTAGCCCAAATTAGATAACCAGAGTTAAGAACCTTTTATTTGCGGCATAGATGTATCCCAAGGGTGAGATATTCAGAACTGCTCAATGGTCCCTAACTGTATGCCCATTGAGGTTAATGGGGAGCTTTAGAAAATCCCACTCTCAGTGTAAGGGATCTTTTTTTCCTCAAAGAAACGTGCTGACATTTGGAGCTACGCTGTGGCTGGAAGCTTCAGCCTGCACTGCTTAGGGGTACAGAAGGGCTGTGCTGCTGTGAAAGCCCGTTTGAGGAGTTCTAGCTGCCCCAACCAGAATTTGGTTTGGGTAGGGTAAGCTAGGGAAGAAGTACACACTGCCCAGGACACTCACCATACAAATATGCTCTTATTCGGTCCCATGACCATAGAGTCAGAGCACCTGCTTTGTGTTTAATTATAGAAATAACTACAGCTGGTTGTAAAATGAAAACAATATGCCAGGGGTTAGGTAGGAAGGTACTTAGTGCTCTTGTTATGTAAGAATTTGTTCTTCCTCTTTCGAAGGCTCTCTGGTGATCAGGGGCCAGTTTCTTTGTTTTCGTTCTGATTCCTGGATTGTGTCACGACAGCCCTCATAGTGCTTGAGCATTGAGCCTTTTCTTTTTATCCGGTTTAACATCATTAAGCAGCGTGACAGGAATCATTGGCACTTTGGGCTGTTTCCTATGCTAGTGACAGGCGCTCACGCGAGGCGAGATGGCTGCTGCCAGATTTCCTGTGCACGTTTCCCTCTCGGTGACGCGCAGGAGCCATCCGGACCTCACGGTGTCGTGCATGAGCGGGGAAAGCTATCAGGCAGGCAGATTGTTCAGGACTTCAGCAGTGTCCTGCATCTCAGTCTCAGCCCACCATGGCACCATGATCCATCCCATCCTCCCTGGAGCCAAGGCAAAATGAGGAAGAATTAACAGGGTAGCAGGATGGAAGGCAGATACCAAAAAGCAGCCTACAATTAAAATACTTCCCATCCAGTCATCATTTGATACCACAATGTCACTGCCACCCGTCTGCAGGTTTCCATCCCAACAGCATACACTTCCTGCCAATCGTCTCTATTTGGAGGGGACTGTATTTGAAGCCAAATGTTTACCCTGTTCCCTACTCTGTCCTCTTCTAGTCCAAATAGATTTCAGAAAGAGAGTGTCTATTTGTCATTGTTTCCCTGTCTGGCTTTCAAATGCTAGCAGGGCTGTCTATGCCCCAGGGCTCCCTTGTGGGTGTGACACACCATGGGCTGCATGAAAGGTAACCTAGAAACCACACACCCCCTACTTGTCTTGCATCTGAGGAAGTGGGTATTCACCCATGAAAGCTCATGCTCCAAAACGTCTGTTAGTCTATAAGGTGCCACAGGATTCTTTGCTACTCCCTACTTTGGTCTGCCAGACATAAATAACACACCCGAAACCTAACCTTTTAGCCTGGGGGGTGTGGTTAGTTGCCGGTGGCCATTTGTGGAGGGTAAATGGGCAACCCATTATATTATGATACAGATTGTTGTGTGCTGTAGCTTTGTAGTTCAAATTTTAAAAGGTGCCTACAGCATGGGTAATGTGCTTGCTATCAATCCGGTCTCAAATTTGGGAATACTTGGCGGTACAGCGTAACCAAACTGCCGTCTTCTGTTCCAGAATCTCAGCTCCTGATTTAAAAATGTTTTTATCCCTTTGTTGTGAAGTTGTGAAGAAACCCTTTGAAATATGGCATGAGTGTAAATGATGTAGCAACATCTGATTGAGTCTGCAGAGAGTCCGGAACAAAAGCTAAGAGAAGTGTGACTTGCCCCATTCATCTCAGTGAGGTGTTAACTCAGAAGCTTTGCAAGGATCATTTAAATGTCAGCATTGTTACCTATTTCATTAATGATGAAGGCATAGAAGAAAAGACAAGGACAATTGTATCATGAAGAGCTGCACAATCTATTCTGAGTGGCATCTAATTTTGGCATCTAAGTGGGCAGAGTTCCCGAGAGCACCACTACTTTTTTGCAATTTGACCCATACTTTACATCTCACTCAACTAATCAAATCAAATAAATGTTTTAAGCATCATGTCTCAGTGGTAGCTGGCTATCTTATCCTTTATCTTATCTTTGCTTCAGCTTCCCTATCAGCTCTTACATGTTATCGAGCTGTTGGCCCCCTTCTCTGCTCTGCCAGCACTGCCAGCTTTCATTGCCCATTAGTGCAAAGGCATTTGAGGGGATGATGAATTTTCTCCCACATCATCCCTTGCGTAAGGGAGGGTCTCTGTCAAAAATTCCATAAAGCCACTACCTTTTCTTCCTTCAAGTCCCTTTTTAAAACTCAAATCAGGTGCAGTGGTAGAGCTGTTCACTATCCCCAGCTCTGTCGTTTCCATGTTCCCCATCCTTCATCCCACTGAATTGCTTTTGTCCACGTGTTGTATCATTGTATGCTTGGATTGTAAACTCTTCGAGGCAGGGGCTGTCTTTTTAATTTCACATGTGCACAGCTCCTAACACACTGAGGTCCCAATCCCTTCCTGTAGGGGTGCTACCACAGTTCAAATCAATAATAACTCTTCAGTCACTCTGCCCGTACTGCATACCAGATCCCTACCATTCAAAAGCTTGGTACTGCATTCTGAACGTGTTGAGTCATCCAGGCATTTCTCCCCCACTCTTTTAATGCACACTAACAGGTTGTAGTCAAGAGGCCCACTGCATTGTATACAATGCACTGTGTGAGAAGGGCGGGTTTAATTTAAGCAAGTTATGTTATGTTTAGTGCCTCTTGGCTCTTGCTGGGGCTCCTACCATTCATCTCTTATAGGCTGCCAACCATGCATATTTATGATCTCAATTATAGTTGAAACAAAACCCGTGCTGCTGGGAAAATAAGTTAATTTTAATTTAAATTGCCCACTTTATATACTTCATGCACCTCTGTGTGGCTGAACAGCTGGTGTTTACCAGTCTCTTCATTACCTTCCCATGTCAACTCAGGGAGATGCTGATCGAAGGCTATCATTCCCCCCATAACGCTCACTGGGATTCTTCCCCAGAGCCAGTCTGCCCTTCAGATCTACCCAAAAGTTCAGCCAACCAAGAAAGAAACCAAAGCACAATGTTAATGAAAATGGAGAACTAAAGGAACACTCATGGGCTGTCTCCACCTGTGAAACACGTGGGTCTGTGTATGAGTCTCTTTGGGCAGAGTATAATGCTACAGTAGACCTCAGTTACGAACACCTTCGGAATGGAGGTTGTTCATGACTCTGAAATGTTCAGCACTCTGAACAAAACATTAGGGGTGTTCTTTCAAACGTTTACACTGAACATTGACTTAATACTTAATTGAAACTTTACTCTGCCGAAGAAAAATGCTGCTTTTTAACTAGTTTAATTTAAATGAAACAACCACAGAAATAGTTTCCTTGCCCTTGTCAAGTCTTTTTTTTAACTTCTACCTTCATTTATTTTATGTTTAACACAGCACTGTACTGTATTTGCTTTTTCTTTTCTTTCTTTTTTTTTTTTTTTTTGGCCCTGCTGCTGCCTGACTGCGTACTTCCAGTTCCAAATGAGATGTGTGGTTGACTGATCAGTTCATAACTCTGAGGTTCTACTGTACAGTGGTCAGACAGATGAAGAGAAAGGTGCCATTTCTGAGGTCCCAGTTCCTGACAGCAGCCCCCCAGTGCATGCGTGAGAATCTCAGGACTGATTAGCAGCTCGTTAGTATTTCCTGACACACAGGCTAGCGTCTGTCATATTGGGCGGCCACACAGACGCGGCTCTGGCTCTCGCAAGCATCCTGAAACGCTCCCTCTGCCAAACCGCAGCTGCCGTTTCTGTGTGATTGGGGGAAACGAGCCCTTTCCTTCCCCGCCTTCGACAGGGGTGAGAGGCCTTGGGTGGTATGAAAATAAATGTGAACCACGGTCAGACAAAAGCGAGTCCCAGAGCCAGATACTATTGTAAACAGCGTCTTTCCTTCCCCTCCCCCAGGCCCTGAACATTCCTGGTGGTTCCCCTCCTGCCCCTGACAGCAAGGCTACTGTCTCAGGGTTTGGCTTAGCATGAAGACTTGGTTGGTTTTGGTGGAATTTTCAGATAAACACGTACCCTGGACCAGAGAGATGGGCAAATCCTCCCTAGTAATTATGCAAGCACCTCAAAGGAAGTTGAGGAGGGTAGGGCTGGGGAGGAGGGCGGGGGAAGGAGTATCGGGGGGATGGTGGAGGAACTGGCTACTTGTTTTACTTCTAATGTTCTGGTAGTTCAGAGCAAGGGTGGTGGTGCTTGATTTCATTCACCCGCTGCTATTCCAAATCAGCAAGGAAAGGGATTTTAACCCAGCTCCCTCTCTTCCTTGGAAAGTCAGTACATGTGTGTCCATATCAATGGGATGATGACCCTCCCAGGTGGATGTGAGCTCCCCTCGGGACATAACAGAGCAAGTTTTGGTTAGTTTGCAATGGAAATGGAGCAGATCTCTCTCTCCTTCTCCTTCCTTCACTTTCTAAGCAGCAGGAGTTTAGGGCAGGAGGAAATAGCCTCGAGTGAACAAGAAAGATGGAGGTGCTGGTGTGAAAATCAAGTAAAGGCATGTTACCCTGAGTTCCCTTGAGTGGAGGGAGCTAGGGTGTAGAAATAGAGACTAGACGCGTGGCTCATCAGTTCCACAAACTCAGGACCATATTAGACCCTAGCGCAGAGGGAGGACACCCTTAACTGGCAGTAGTAGAAGTTCTTTTATCATTTCTGTAGACTAGCCACTGGGGCGATATTTTTCTCTCTCTCTCTCACACACACACCATTACACAGCAGTCAGTGTGGGCACACAAACAGTTGGACAAAAGACAACACGGGTCTCGGTCACTATTGATTACCCGCAGCCCTGTGGTGGCTTCTCCACTCTGGGCTAACTCCATGCAGGCCAGTGTTCCCACCTCAGAGGAAGGTGAAGGAATGACCAAGACCAAGCTCAATGCCCAAGAAAACACACTGAGTGACTGCAACCAGGTCCGCTTACATTCTTTGTAAAAGGGGAAGCATAATACCAATCCACCTGTGAGCATCTCAGGCCCAAAGTGCTCAGAGCCAATAACTCCTTGATGGCTACAGCACTAGAGCTGAGACTCAGGAGAGTCTCCCACAAAGGAAAAGGTTAATCTCCTGTTTTAACAATTTTTTGACTGGGCATGTCGGCTCTTCCTGATCTTGCCAAGACACCCATGCTCCAGGGTTCTCCTGGGACAGAGAACCAAGTTAATTTAAAAGATATGACAGCTTTTAACTGAACAGGTGTGGAAGGAGCAGGTCCCGAAGGAAAAGGCTGAAGGTATCTGGAGTGGAGAAATCTTCACAGAGGACAGCTGGAAGGCTTGATTGGAGCCCTTCTCTGGAGTGAGACAGTGAGGGGTGCCTCAACTGTGTGACAGAGGTGGCAATTTCCTGCAATACCTCTGGGAGATCTCAGTGATTTAAGTTTAAATAACTTGGGATTCAATTGTATTATGAATACAAAATTTATGTATCATGGCAGGCTTGGTTAAGCAGTCTGACTTGTGGAGGAATTCATGGTGTAGGCAGAGAACTGAGCATCCAGGAAATATCTGATCGAGAGGGAGAAAGATATGGGTCTCTCTCTGCCCAAGAGAGGTGACAACTGAGGAGCCTGGAGTCTAAAAGTGAGTGCCCACACTGGACCACAGAGGGGGAATACAGGTGCAGTAGCCCTTAACTGTAACAATCTGGTCCTTAAATTGCCTTGTATATGTTCCTGTATTCTGAATGAGAGACGTGCACGCAGACATATGTCCCCAGGCTGCTGTTGTGATAGTTGTGTGACAAAGTGCTGGGCCATGTGATAAATTGCTTTTGTCATGGGTCTTTGACCACCTCACCAGCACTTGGCTCATTAAACTGTCTCTGTAGCATATATATATATATATATGTATAAAAGCAACCCATTAAACTGTCTCTGTAGCATATATATATATATATATATATATATATATATATATATATATATATATATATATATATATATCTATAAAAGCAACCCACACAGTTCTCTGCAGATTATCCTATAAATAGAGAGATGAGCTAACATTTAACTCATTTGGGAACTTGGCACGCAGAGTCTATGCATTCATCGCTCTCTCTCTTTTTTAGAAGCTTTAATTAAGCTAGATTTAGCTGCAGCAGGCCTGGGGACATCTCAAGTCAAGACATGTTATGGGTAAATGTTTACACATAGTAAATATTTCTTCTCATTTAGTTAGAGGGTGATAATTGTTATCAGATTCTGAAGGACTCAGAGCTTGTGTAAACACTTAAATTATCCTCCTCGGTTTCAAGAGACTAGTCAGGGACTGTTTGGAAATCTCTTAAGTTTCCATAGAGCCCATAAACCATCCATTTGGGTTCTTTATTCCCCTCGAAGAATTGCTCATCGTTAGCCATGCTGCCAATAGGCAGTCTTTAGCTACCACAAGATTACAGGCGCCAGCCTCACAATAAGCATCACCATAGCCGGAACTGATTGGCAGCACCAGTAGATGCCAAATCCTGGATCAAAATGAACCAACCACAAAAATGTAAGAGTAAAATACTTCCGAGTGCTGTAGCAACCTGCCTCTCCAGGGCCTGATCCTGTGAGAGACCGAGGGCCAATTCCCACTGATTTTAAAGGGAGCTGAGGGGCCTCAGTATCATTCAAGGATTTTGTGGTGTGCAGTGAAAGCATTTCCATGGACAGGATATACTTCAGCTAATGTTGGCATAGGCATGATGTTGCATTCGTTATGGATCTGACAGTTATTGTTGCAACAGCAGCCACTGGGGACTGAATTGAGGATTATAGCTGATTGGGCATTTTTCGGTGAAACGTTTTTTTTGTCTGAAAATGCCAAGATGCAGGTTTAAGTCCCTGCTCTGAATCACGCTATCGTCTATTCTTGGATAGCTCTTGTGCTCATCCCCTGACTAGGATGATTTAGTTGGGGATTGGTCCTGCTTTGCGCATAAGGGTTCGACTAGATGACCTCCCGAGGTCCCTTCCAACCCTGATATTCTATTATTCATGTTTTTCAGTGAACATTTTTGAGAGGTCTCATTTTTGTTCCAACATGGAACAAAATCAAATTTTAAAACCTCTAAACATTTTGTGAAACAGAATGTTTGCTTTTTTGGCCAGCCCTGCCAGGGATCTCCTGAAATAAAAGCATGAGTTGCTACAGCTTGAGCAAAAGAACTAAGCCTGTATCTAGGAGCTGTAGCAGGCTCACACCCTCTGAGGACTGGGCACAGTGAGGAGCATAACACACAATGAACAGTGTATTGCATAGTCACCACAGATCCATGGCACTCACATATTTCAGGCTGGGCTTCTGCAAGGAGCCTGAGGAAGCTAAGCACTCAACTCCCATTGAATTCCAGTGGGCTTCAAACACCTTATTTCATAGATTTTTAAGGTCAGTGATCGGAGTCATTAGGATCATGTTATCTGACTTCTTGCACGACACAGGTCATTCCTCAAGTCCATATCTTCTGGTTAACATATATATAGCATGTCTTTTAGAAAGATATTCGGTCTTGATTTAAAGACTCCGAGTGATGAAGAACCAAGCACACCTCTAGGTTATTTTTTCTCATGATTAATTACCATCACCATTAAAATCGTGCATTATTTCTATTCTGAATTTATCTCATGTTAGCTTCCAGCCACTGGACCTTGTTATACCTTAGTCTGCTAGAATGATGAGCCCTCTATTATAAGAAATCTTCTTCCTGTGTTGGAACGTACTGACTGTGATCAAGTCACTCCTCAATGGTCTCTTTGTTAAGCTAAATAGATTGAACTTATTTCATCTCTCACTGTAAGGCCAGTTTTCCAGACCTTTATAATTTCCTTATACATCCGGCCAATCTCTACAAATAATGTGTGTGAGTGAGTGTATAGATGGAGTCTTTCTAAGGGGGTAAATTACCTTTTCGGGGTAATTTAATATTCTGCAGAATTCTACAGTCAGGTTGGGGAGGACACACAGAGTTTGATAATTTTCCTGTCTATTACAACATTCATTTGATGTTCAGTTCATCAGTTTAATAAAAATGGCCCTGTTCTTGCAGCCTTTACTCACACAAAATGCTATATAAACATATATCAAGAAATGCTGAAGCATTTAAGATTCAATAAGTGGATGTAATAAACAGTCAGAGAGGACTGAGGAGGGAAGACAAGGGTAGCAGCTAGAGGAGCATGTGGTTATGTTGACTTGCTATGTACAGAGTGAGATGGTCTGAGTCATTTGATGTTTTTAAAATGACAGACATAAGTACTTACAAGAGATCAGCACTGGGCCAGCGACATGTGGTAGTAGAATATATTGCCTGGTTTTTAGGGGGGCTGAGGAGGGGTAGGAGCCGTGGGTCTTCTAGTACCTAAAAAAAAAAAAATCAGGCTTTGCGGATTGGGATTTCCATCTGGTATCCCCCATTGACTGGCTAGGCTTGTGTGGACAGTGGTGGGATTCTTCAGTTCTCTATGATCCCGCTGGCCGTTCCTGAGAAAGATGCCAAGATTTAACAGTCACTGGTGGGATAAGAACTGGCTCAGATAACCCTTAAATAAACGAGAAGCAAGGTTCTAACAATGTGACTAATGTGTGACAGATAGATGTCTGGATGGCACGTTCCAGAACAGACTGGTTTGTCTGCATGTACAGCAGAGACAGCGTGTTGCATGAACATGTATTTGTTTTAGATGTGCCACACAGGAGGTTCCTCATTCCGGCAAAGCAGGTCAGATTTAAAACATTTTGATTTCACAGCTGAAGCCATAGAATGACACAAAAGCAGGCCTGATGAAAGCCACAGTGCAAAATCCCTGAGAATGGGGCTCTGTGCAGCTGGCTATCCTTATTTGGCAGTGGGGCTGCTTGCTGCTTTTCCAATACCATAGTACAGTCCTCTGTGCAGTCCTCCCAGTCTATTATATTTCAGTAACATTAAATATTTGTATTCCTAGTTTTCTCTCCCAGTGCCCCTGTTTTTACCACTCAAAGCAGGGGCAACTCCAGGCCCCAGCACGCCAAGCGCGTGCTTGGGGTGGCAAGCCACAGGGGGCGCTCTGCCAGCCGCTGCGAGGGCGGTAGGCAGACTGCCTTCGGCGGCTTGCCTGCAGAGGGTCCACTGGTCCCGCGGCTTTGGCAGACCTCCCAAAGGCAGCCTGCCTGCCGTGCTTGGGGCGGCAAAATGCCTAGAGCCGCCCCTGACTCAAAGGCTGGCAGATGTGGGAGTATGTCTGTCTCTCATTACAGCCCCCACCACCAAGTATCTGAGCTCTCTCAATATCTGTTTTTGGAAGCAGCGTGTAGTAACTCCCCTCCCCTCTCTGAAGCCAGTACTGGGTCTTGGATCAGCCCTATTGATATCAGCCTGTCAAACAGCAGATGATTTTCAGGATCTCCACCACATTCCCATCAACATGTGGGTGTCGACACCTCCTGTGATGGGTCTCTAGGTACCTGGGCCTGTGAGTCATCTTGTCACCAGTGAGAGGAAGACTAGCTTGTGCTTAACTGGGTGTCAGCTCCCTGACACCTCTGCTCTGGTAGCCACCCAAACAATCTTCCCCAGGGCTATGCCACCCTTACTTTGCCCTGCAGGCTAACAATAGCTGCACCCCATTCCCCAAACCCTTTAGAAGTGTTCTTGTGTAGAGTCCAGCCCCTTATTCACTGAAGACTCATAGTAATAACCAGTCTGCTGTCCCAAGGGAACAGTGTTTGCACCAGCTTGTATGATTCAACTCAGGACCAGCTCCTTGTACAATACCACAGCACTGAGATATATTAATAATGAAGACAATGATAAATTTACTATTAAAGGTTTAATATTAAAGAGACACTGAGTAAGGATAATGGAAACAAAAGGTTTACATATAAAACAAAATCATTACACAATCTCTAGAGGCTAACCTCCTGTCTAAGGAAATTTATCTCACCCCAAATGTCCTTTGGCACTATACCAGCCAAGGCTAACTGTGATCCTGTTTTCCTGAATGTAATCACACTGCCTGAAGTGCAAGATAAAGGGGTATTTTCCTTACCTTCTCCTTATATCCCCCAAAGTTCATTGACTGTACACCAGAGTCAGGATAACCCTCCCCCACCATAGCTTATGCTCTAGTGTGCTGCTTCTCTGTTGATTTGATATCTCCCAGTTGACTTAATAAGTAAATGAAGCTTCCACTGTGTTGGCTTACAATGTTTAATTTACATGCCGACAGACAGACAAGTGAATAAGAACGGTCTACTGGCTCAGACAAATATTCCATCTAGACCAGTATCCTGTCTTCTGACAGTAACTAGTGCCAGATGCTTCAGAGGCAATGAACAGGAACAGGGCAATTTACCAAGTGATCCATCCCCTGACATCGAGTCCCAGTTTCTGGCAGTCAGAGGATTAGGGACACCCACAGCATAGGGTGACTCTTCCCCCAACATATTGTGTTCATCTGTATGTCTGATAACTCTGTTCTTTACTATAGTTTCAACTAATTTGCCTGCTACTGAATTTGGGCTTACCAGCAAGGTAATTAACAGGACCACCTCTGGAGCCTGATTTAAGCAGCAGTTTACATACCAGGGTTAGTAGCTCTGCAATTTCATATTTGAGTTCCTTTAGAACATCTTTTGTCTGACAGAAAACCCATTTGTCAACCCTTTCTTGATACAGGCTTTAGAACACATTTTCAGTATACCAGCATAACACACTACAGTCTCTGTGCATACATTTCACAATGATAGTAATGACCAACATGACCCACATGATATCTTTGGTGAACCAGAATGTACATACCAGAATCAAGATATTCGTGTAATGCCCTTGCCAGCTGGCACTGAGAGGTTCTTAGGGTCACACCTCCTCACTATGCATATAAGATTTTCAGCAGAAATCTGGCTTTCCCAGAGTGTCCTGGCCTCAAAGAGAGGAGAGCATTCAAATCTGACTGGCTGCTCTGGTGCTGCCTCTCATGTCATCCCCAGAGCAGATACATCAGTGCTCCAAACCAATATCTTCCCCCTTCCCAAAAGTGGGTCTCCAACATTCAGTTCACTTTAAATAGGCAACTTCTGTTCAGTAACTCTGCACAGTCTGCCTCTCTCAACATCTGTAGAGCTCACAGTAGAGATTAGCTGGACTGGAGCAGCCAACCCAACTTGATCAGCCCAATACGGACTCTTGTCTGGATTGTAGACACCATTATATTTACCATTAAGAAGGGAGAATTTTTCATGCAGCATCTGATCTTTGGTCCATCAACTCTGGAATCCTGCCTCTAGCAGTGACCAATACCTGGTGCTTCAAAGCAAGGGGAAAAACCCACAATGCACCTTGCCTTTTCAAACAACAGTGTACCAGTCTGTCTGTGTCATTGCCACAGTGTGGTCTGCTGAGCAATTACAGAGCCTGGAGGGGTGTCACTCTCCAATGACTCAGGAGGCCCCTATCAAAGGGAACATTTGTAATCTAGGCAGAAGGCCTGACTCTGGGAGCCTCCAAAGAAGTACCTTGATAGTTAAAAATGCCAGAGAATAGCTGAGAGTATGGAGAATATGGGAGATATCTGTATTATGTTTTATAAATATTGTATGTGCCTCTGTCTATGAGATTACTGTCACACTGTCTGCTACATGGGGCAAAGAGTTAACTCAATCCAAGCTGATTTTATACATGTTCACGAAGAAGATAATTTCTGGTATTTAATGGACAGTACAGTGAATCCAGTGCTGGAAGGCTACCTCCAACCTCCTGGTTTGGTACATAAATTGGATTGACCAGAGTCAGGGGTCCCAGGGAAGACAAAGGAACTTTGAAATGGATAGAGAGATTGGGAGCTCAGAGGGGAGACCCTGACTGAGAATCAGACAGAGGCAGAGACTGGACGGGGTGCAGACTGTCTCACCCAGCCCAATGCTAAGGGGTGCCTGGGACAAGTGACGACTACCTAAACTGGAAAGGAAAGGCTAAGGTTTAGGTAAGGTGATATGCCTATAACTCTTTCCCTCTGTTTGTTATGCTCCTATGGATAAATAAATAATACTTTGCTGTGACTAGGCTGATTTCCATCGCTGCATTTTCGTACTGAGCACAGGCTTTAGAAGGAGGAGCCAAAACCCAGTTAGGACTGCTGAGGACACCCGGTTGGAGAACCTGGAGACCCAATTTAGGAGTGTGGATGAATTGTGGGCTTACACCATGAGAGCAGGGGTGGCTTCAGGCACCAGCACAGCAAGCGCGTGCCTGGGGCAGAAAGCCGTGGGGGGTGGCCTGCCAGACGCTGAGAGGGCAGCAGTCAGGCAGCCTTCGGCAGCGCGCCTGCAGGAGCTCTACCGGTCCCACGGCTTTGGTGGCAATTCGGCGGCGGGGACGCCAATGGCATGGCACCGGTGGACCTCCTGCAGGCATGCCGCTGAATCCGCGTTACCGCCCACAGGCACACCACCGAAAGCCGCCTGCCTGCCGTGCTTGGGGTGGCAAAAAACATAGAGTCGCCCCTGCATGAGAGCAGTAAGGGCGTAGGCCTGTCGCTTAGGGGTACCTCAAAGACAGGGAGTAAGGGGTAAAAAGTACAGCTCACCCCTGAACTGTAACAGGCAGTATCTCATTATCTGCTCCAGGACAGTTTGTGTGGCTGAAGACCTGATCCATTGTGGGCCTGATCCAGAGAGATTCTGAGCATTTGCAAATGCCTGCGCTCAGCATCCCACAAGGTCAAACCTGATAGGGGATAAATCCAACACCTGAAGCTGTGGGGACTACCTCAGCTAACTGCACCAAGGTCTAGTCCAGGTACAGGACTTCCTGGATCCAAATTTGCCAAATTCAAGTGCAGTAAGACAGCAAGAGTATGGCCTTAAAATAATTGAAAATACCTTCACTGAGGTTCAGCAACTATCTGGGGGAGTGTACACACACACACACACACACACACACACTTGCTAGCTGTCAATCATCTGCCAATCTTTAATTATTATTTTGCAGCACTGTGTTTAGTTTTCTAAATAAAGATAACAAAACCCACAGAGAATACCATTAGCCACACATTATTTAATTAATAGATAACTGCCTTATTAGCCTGAAGTCTGGAACATACTAGGAGAGTTACTGTGGTGCGTGGTATACAGATACAAATGGATTTTATTTTCCACAGAGCACTTTGTATTTCTGTAAAATATATCTGTTACACAATTAATCTAGAAGTTGGTCTCAGTTGGTTATCCTATTAATGGTTCAATGATCATCTAGGTTAGGCCCTGATCCTACAAGGAATTCCCCATGGGTCCCCACCTGTTCCTACACGAAGTCACACTGAAGTTAATGGTCTATTCCAGAAACAGCAATCTGTGCCACTCAGCTGCATTGGTGAGCATGCTGGGGGTGGTTAGCAAGTTAACTTAAAACTTTCTGAGGACTTGAGTTCAGTTCCCCAACTGCCACAGACTTCTTGTGTGACCTTGGGTAAGCCACCTAGGCTATGTCTTCACTGCCAAAACAGTGGGTTCTTTTGCAGGTGGGGGAGGCAATATCTTTTATTGGACCAACTTCTGTTGGTGAAAGAGACAGACTTTTGAGTCACACAGAGCTCTTCTTCAGCGTTTTTGGTGTGGGATTGACCTTGGCTAGTTTACTTCACAGTAAAACTACAGCCCTTTGTCTCTACTGGGCTTTTACAGCTGGATAGCTGATAGGTGTTAGTTATCCTTTGGTAAAACACTCCTTTTTTTAGCAGTCTAGTGGTAGAATACAAAGGCTAAGTCTCTGAGCCTCAGCTCCCCCTCTTTACAACAGGGTAAATAGCACTTTCCACTTCCCTTCCTCACAGGGGTGTTGGGAGGGTAAATACATTAAAAGATTGGGAAGTGCACAGCTTCTGTGGTGACTGGGTCATACAGTACCACGGATAGATTCCCTGTCTCTCCCCAATCACCTGCTATAGGTGGGGAGTAAGCAGCCATGGTTAGCCCAGGCAGGGGCATAAGGGGGTGATTCTTACTTGCCCTCACTCCCCTGTGCACGTGCCTAGCTCAGGTCACAGCCTAACTCTGAAACCTTGGTACTTTTCTCTGACTGGGGTTGAATTCTCCCAGAAGCAGGAACCCCGGCATTGTGACTCTCCAAAGAGCAAATGAGCAATGATGGCCTTGAGTCAATTGATAAAGGAGATGTTAGCAAGCAATTGAACCCATGTTTGAGAGATTCCCTTTGGCAGCATCCAAGTGGGAACATTATGCAAGACAGAGATAAGGGACACCATTGACATAATAGTACTAATTTTCTAAAGCTGCAGATGGTTGCTTTGTTGTTCGTAATAACTGTCTGGAAAGTTGTAGCTGAAATCTATGTCCTTAAAACACATATTTTTCTTCACTGTGTGTGCAGACCAGTTTGTTATTGTATGGCTGTTTGTAAGTTTGGAGCTGCAGACTCTGATTTTTTTGTTTGTTTGTTTAGAAGTCGAAGCGTTTGTTTTGAGGGGGGAAAATGTAAAGAATTGCCTGGATTTTGCAGAATGCTGGTAGGTCAAGTTTGGGAATCAAACTGGACGATGTCCCTTTAAAATGGATGGAAAGAAGATACATTCCGTCTGCTTAAATGTATGTTGTTGCAGCATGTGTGAAACTTGGCCTCATGCCTGATGCCTCATAGTGCGCCTGACGGGAGTACCACAGTGAACAATTAAATTACCCTGTCATGTCGTGTCCTTGTCATGGCTTAATAATAGGTTATTATTAATTAATTAAAAGGTGGATGGCAAACACTGGAAATGAAAAGGCCTCAAAAGGAATTTGTAAGGATTTCAAACTGCTAAACTATGGTGAATTTGGAAAGTTAAGCAGAATGTACTAAGCTTTCTGAAGCCTGCAATTTAGTCTTCTTGTTCCTGTCACCACAAGGCCTCACAGGGGGAGAATGAGCTCAAGAGGAAAGCGGACCATAAGGTAACACCTGTTTTATGCCTCAGGAAAACAGAACTGTCCCATGAAGTTCTTTACTTTATTCCACGAACACACTGTACGCTTGCGGAAGCCTCTGTTCACACATCATCTGAAGCCACCAATGGACACATGGCAGCTTACACACTGAGTCGCTCCCTTCCTGCAGAAAAAGAGCAAGGTGAGCCAGGAGGATTCCCCAGAAATCTTCCTATACATCAGTTATTCACATGTTGCAGCCGCCTACTCTGCCATCAGAGCCACCTTGACGTATGTCTGTACATCCTGATTGGTTGGCTGCCTGTGAATCCATCATAAGCTACATCCTCATGAGTGAATTCCCGTGCTCTGTGTTTTTCCTAAGCCTGGTAGGTGATTTTTGTTGCTCTGAGTCACCTGAGAAGTGTTGTTATTAGTCTTATGATTGGTGATTGTTTTGTTTCAATTTTGCTCAATTCCCTTCCTGCAGGATGGGTGGTAGTGTTAATCTGTTGATTAAACAAGTGATACTTCCTCAACTTTTCAGCATAGTTTGAGTTATTATGATGGCAATAGGCATTCTCAACCACACACCGTCACAGACCTCGCTAGACGGGCTGGTCGCTTAGGTGACAGCTATGGAACTCCTAACTTATCAACATTGAGCCATTGGCTAACAATGCGGCTGTGCACACGCATGCTGTACCTCATGGAGATTTCTTACCTCCGTGACCTGATTTCCGCTTCACAAAGGGGCCTGCAAAAGGAAAGTTTCTGAGGCCCACTGCTTTCCCATATACCTTTGCAGTCAGGCAGCTTGGAACTCATTTCCATCTTACCATAAGCTGCTGGGAGATGAAGTGCAAGCTAAAGCAATTAGTTCTGGTGAAGCAAGCCAGCCAGAACTTGGAGAAAGGCTTCAAATGAACAGGAGATTTCTTTCATACCCATCTTTGAAGCTAGGACAAGGTAAAATATTATCATGAAATTTGCTGAAGCTTGTCATGCTGTCTGGAGTGGCTCACGACCATGAGTGCCAATCTCAGGGTAGAGTGTCAAAAAGCAGGGCAGAAGCCCCAAACTGGTTGTATGTTCTATAATTAGATTTCACCAATCCAGTAACAAGTCCTACAGCACTATAACAGTTTTACCATGGAATCACAAAAATAGTCCCCTTGGGCATTCCAGGCTATTTTCCACCCAGGCAAGCCAGGCTATGTGATAGATGGTCATTTTACACCAAAAACCACAGCAATATTCAGGTTACTCCCAGGCCCAAAGGACCAGTCACATACCCCAGATCAATTGGTACTCTACATCTTATACCAAAGACAATGCCTGTAGCCAATCCCATAATAAACTATCAAAAGGTTTATTAACTAGGAAAAAGAAATATGAGAGTTATTTATAGGTTAAAGCAAGCAAACATACATACAAATGAGTTACCATCTAAATCCTAAAGGTGACAGAGTTGTCGAGATCTGTCAATTTAAAGTGTATTTCAGGGGCAGATCCAGGAGATAACCCCTGGAGATCTCTGGCTTCAGTCTGGTTTCTCTGGCCCTGTGAGAATTCAAACAGCAAAGAGATTAAAAATCTTCACATCAACTATTTTGCATCTGACGAAGTGGGTATTCACCCACGAAAGCTCATGCTGCAAAACATCTGTTAGTCTATAAGGTGCCACAGGATTCTTTGCTGCATCAACTATTTTATTTCCCTCTTCCAGCATTCAAAGTGATGAGACGAGGCCTTCTGCCCATACTTCTCCATGGGTGGATGGGGCAATTAATAACGCTTTTGTCTTATAACGGCCTACTTAAAATTTGATAGTCATCCTGGGTGGGCCGCGGGGGTGGTGGTGGGTGGATGATTCCCAGGCCTGAGTTCACAAGTTCAGAGCAAACATTTTCAAAGTTATAAAGCAAAACTTACATATTTTCTTACAGCCTGGAATACAGCCATTACAAGTGAGATTAACGCATGCAGTCATTTACAAGCATTTCATAGTCTAAACACTAGATACATCCTATTAGACTAATACCTATCCTGAGCAAAACTAACATACAGGTGAACTGGTCTGGTCTCCAGCGATGAGTCTGTCAGTTCTTAGCTAACGTCTGCAGCCTGGGCAAGAGCTGGCATCTGGCCTGCCAGCATCACAAGGCTATCCAATTGCACAGACATTTGATCGGACTCCTTCCCCTCAGAATGAGAGCAAAGGGGAAGCAGCCAGGGGTGGAGGGAGCAGCCATTGGTGGGGGTTTAGGGAGAGCAATGCCCAGTGGGCCCAGCTGGGAGTTGCCCTAGCTAAGGAGATCTGGCAGTGAGTGACCAACTGTGTGGATTTGACATGGGAGCAGGGGAAGGAGGAAGGCCCAAGCCTGACCAATCACAGTTGGGATCTGTTTCCAGAAAGACTGAGTGAGACTGACCCCACTGGGGATTCATATCCAGCCCAGATTGAGCAGGTCTGTCTCTGGTAGAGACTGGAATCCAATAACATTAACCCCAGCAGGGATGGCGATTACCTGATATCAGACCCAAAGGTCTAGTGGTGTGGGCCCCTGGATACCGATTGGGAATCGGCTACATGTTCCTCCAGCTCCACCACTTGCCAAACCAACATTACAGTCATCATAATACCACATGCCCTCGGTGAGGGGGGTCTTGCAAAGGCATGGATAATATCGGCTCTTGAAATATTTACAAATCCTTCTGCACCAATTTTCACTCCTTCGCTGCTGGGAGAGGGGCTTACAGAGGGCGATTTATCTGACAGGCTCTCTTATTCACCAGTACTACAACCAGGCAGCAGCCCTGAACCCAGCAGGAGCTCTCTGGCTGAGAGCGGGTCCCAGTAGCAAACAAGGACTGGGTTCTGCTCCCTGCGAGTTGAGGACCGGACAATCCTCTCATGGGAATATGACTATTAGGTGGCTTGATTCCTTCCCTTTATATTCATCCTTAGACTATCGACTCTGCTTGACTCTGTTCAGCAATGTAGTACTGCTCCTCCGCTAGGCTTATCAACAGAGCCTAGACTTTGTGGGGATTGTTGTTTGACTGTAGAGAAGTTGATGGAAATGGTGTCCAAAGACATTAAAAAAATCAAGGAAACTTTTTTAAAATTTTTATTTTGGTGGGATTGTGGCGGGTTTTGCAAGAGTCTAAAAACATTGAGAGGTGTTACCCCTCAGGTTTTCCTGTTTGTATCGCCAACCCAAACGGAGTGTTTGGGATTCCTTTTGATTGGATGTAGCCAGATCCTTTCAGTCATGGCTCCACATCTACTAATAAAGATCTTGGTATATTCCAGAAGTGCATGACAATACTTGCCCCATTCCTGCTATTCCCTCCAATGCCCTGAGGTCAGAGAGCCAACTCATGTTTCCTTACAAGTTATTTGACACACAGCCCCCGCCACCTTGTTTAAATGAATGTATTTCAGATTTAAGATTACCCTAAACTTCATGGGCCTGTGGCCTTGGTTTTTAATAACGTTTCTAGATGAGTCACAGGCCTGCTTGTAGCACTGTAACATGTTAGAGAGAACGGTGTATTATTCTCTACACAGAAATCAAAGATAGGATTTCAAGAGCATGGAGATGGAAGGTAAGGACTGGTGGACTGTTAAAAAAAAATTCTGGAGTATGAGCGTTCTCCTTTACCAGAGAGGCTGCCTAATAGAAAAAAGTTAAGAAGAAACTGTCTAAAAATGTTCACTTGGAATGATTTTATGCTCCACATAAGAACAAAATGAACAGCCAAGTTATTGAAGTAAATCCTGTTTGGCATATAACCTGTTACTTAAATGAAATCAAATGGCCCAGATTTAGGCTTTATTGCTTAAGACCCATGAATTAATCCATAAGGTTAAAGATGATAATTCTGGGAGAAATAGACCTAATTATAAAGTCCTGGGGGCAGTTCACTAGCACAATTTTTCAATAGCAGCTCAAGAGAAGGAGGTAGAATGACCACCTGGGCCTCATCAAGACTTTGTAAAAACTTTAATCAGGATTGTCTCATGGAATATTGTTGGCCTCAAAAGCAAATCTTGGGATTTGGAATGTAGGCATTACTCATCCCAATCTGACTTGGAGTCTTTACATCATGATTGGAGGATTTCAGTAACTCAGCCAGAGGTTAGGGGTCTATTCCAGGAGTGGGTGGGCAATGTTTTGTGGCCTGCAATGTGCAGGAGGTTGAGACTAGATGATCATGATGGTCCCTTCTGACCTTAAAGTCTATGCGTCTATGATAGAGTTTTCCTTCAAGAAACTTGGCTCACTAAAGATGAGTCATTTTATCTCCCAGGCTTTGAATCCTTTCTAAAAGCAGGTGTTAAGTATGCTAAGAGGGGTAACACCTGCAAGTTGTCTGGCCCTTTTTGTTTTAATTAAACTAAATGTTATAACCATCAAGTTAACCTCAAGTAACTTTGTTTCCAGTACTTTAGTTTTATCCTTCCACATAAATCTGTTCTATTAGCCCTGATGGTTTATTTTCTCCCTCTTAATCCTGAGTCTCTCTGGATGGAGCATGAATCCCTCATTGACTTGCTTATGGAAAAGAACTCATTTAGCTAATTTTGTTCTTTTGAAAGATTTTAATGCTTGATTTGGTCCCAGGCAGAGGGAAATTTCTTAATCTTCCCAGTGACTCAGCAAAAAGGGCATTTCCTTTAAATTCCTCTAAACAGTCTGGGGACACGGTAAGAAATACCCTGCGTTGAAAACTTTCTGTAATTTTAAATAGGTTTTGGTTGGAGGGTTTGAATAGCAGAGGATACGATGATGCAGAGGTTCACCTTACATTTACCTCTGTAAGAGGGGGCAGTGTAATGGATTACATCCTGATTGTCAGTTGGTCTTGATTTTCTAGTTTTATTGTGGCTTCTAAACTGGAGTCATAATCAACCCCTTCCGGTGAATTTTTGTTCACTTGCCACCTCTGAATGGGGGGCTATTTAGCTCAGGCAGAATGCGTTCCATCCCTGAATCTGAAGTTGTAAATTTGAGACAAATTAAATGGAATGCCTTAGTTAAACTTAAAATCAAACAGAAATCTGTGTCTAATAACCAGAGAATTTTGAAGAACCAACTTTTGGTCCTTAAAGGTACATTGCTAGTCTGTATAGTATTTACTGATATTGGTAAAAATACTACTGGGTGATTTACCTACCAAGAAAGGATATTTTCATCACATGAAAGATAAAAGAATCTGGTATGATACAGATTTCTTTGGCTATAAGAAACAGCTTCAGATTATAGCAAGGGCAGTTAGAAGTAGAAGTTCACCCCAGAATCCATTAGGGAACATAAAAAAAAATTAAACAAAAAGTTTGGCAGGAATTCAAACTCACCGCTGCTGACCAAAAAAAAAAAATTACTTTTCTTTTGAAAGTTGGTGGCAAAGGGCTATATGATAACCTAGCCACTACCCCTTTGGCATGGTCTGTTCTGATGGACATTACCTATCCCACTCTTGCAGAATGGCCACCAGTTTCCATTAGAGATATTAAAACTTTAATAAATCAACATCATAATACATTTCCTGCTGAAACCTTTATTCCAGCAGAAGTCTACGAGGATCATATCAATTGAGGTGTTTCTGTTTTATCAAAATTATTTACCAATACAAATAATACAGGGATCCCAGCTGATTTATCTACTAGTATTATTGTCCCTCATTATCAAAAAAGGTGAAAGAAATATCCTTGGGAATTAACCTCCAAGTCAACCTTTCAGCTGTGATCTTTAAAATCTACTCCAGATACTTCTTAGGCAGATTAGAAGACCAGGCTGAGAGCTGTAACCCATTTGCAGAGGCACATGCTAGTTTTTGGAATGGCCCTGAAACGAAGATAATTGTTTTGTGATCTCACATTTTATTTATAAATACTGCTCCCTCCAAGGGAAGTTGTGGTGCTAGTAGAGGGGGAGCAATACTTTACCCCTAAAATTCTAAACCAAATATCAGTACCACTGTATGAAGATGACATGACTTTGTTGTCTCAAACACTTCTGAGTCTGAAGCATCCTTGAAAGGATTTTAGCATTTTCTGTTGGCAGAGGTGTATGACTACAACCAACCAGAAATCTAAAGGAATTTCCTTTGGCTGTAAACCAAAGTTGCATAAATGGAGAATCGATTATCATTGTATTGAGTTAAATCCTTTTCTTATCTGGGTATTTGCTTTACATGCAAGGGTGACTGGGATAAACATAGAATCATAGGACTGGAAAGGACCTCGAGAGGTCTTCTACTCCAGTCCTGTGCACTCAAGTCAGGATTAAGCATTAACTAGACCACCCCTGACAGGTGTTTGTTTAACCTGCTCTAAAAAGCTCCAAATTCCACTGCCTTCTTTTTAGGCAATTTATTTCAGAGTTTAGCTACCCTGACAGTTAGGAAGTTTTTCCTAATATCCAACCTAAACCACCCTGGGTGCAATTTAAGCCCCTTGCTTCTTGTCCTGTCTTCAGAGGTTAAAGAGAACAAATTTTTGTGGTGCATTGAGGCTGTGAACTTTCTTTTTAGGCTCCAGTTACACAAGGGAAACCTCTTACAGTGGAAGGAAATGTTCATATGTGTATTTTTTAAGGCTCCAAGCTCCCAGGCTCTCTCTTTTTGGCTACACATCGTGGTTGATCTTTCCCTAAGACTCCTTTCTCTAAACAACACTGCTCATTCCAAGAGACAGGAAGCACAAAGTCACCTCTCCACGAAAAGTAGCGTTTCTCAGGACTGAGGGACATTGGAAATTGCATTTATTCAAGGTCTACAAACCTGGAAATGGGCTCAGGGGATGAGGCAGGCAAAGTGGGCTGAATCATGCTTTCTTTCCCTGTAGCACCTAGGTGGGTTTTTGTTCTCAGTAATAAGCAGCAGCCATCATATGCCCTTTGTCAAGACATCTCTTTGTCTGCCTACATACATATCAAGAAACTTTAACAAAGGATTCCATGGGAGAACAAAGAGCAGGAGGTCATGTGACTTTAGCACTGTGAGCGAATAGATAACAGCAGCCATTTATTCCAGCAGAATAGTTGGGGATAGGAGAGCTTCTCCACTCCCCACTATTGATGGCCTCAGAATTAGATAGTGAAGGTGGGAGGGGTTTAAAGAAGAAGAAAAGCTGATGGAGGAGGAGACTCAAGTGGCTGCTTTACAAACTGTTTCACTTTTCTTCAGAATGAATTGACTGAAATCAGACAGGATCTATTGTTAAAAGCCTGCAGTCACTTTTTTAATTACCTGATTGTTAGTACAGCCTGCTTAGAAAGTAGAAAATCACTCCCCCACCCCGTCCTCTGCTTTTCTTCATTTCCATGTGGGGAAAAAGCAATTACCAGTCTACATTGTTAAACTGCAGGCACCCCATAGCCAAGGGCAACAGGCCTCTGGAAAAATCCCCAAATAATAACAACACTAATAAAAACCCTCTGTAAAAACTCAGCTGAAAGAAAAACAAAACCAACCAAAGCCACAAATGTATCTGGGGGCATGGAACAGGGAAAGTACGCTGTGAGCCTACAGGGGAGATACCCTGGCATCCTTTATCATCTCCAGATGTGGTCTGGCAAAGGACTCCGATCCCACCAATCTTAACTGCCCCCTTCAAGAGTATAGTGCCAGTTTACTGGGTTTGATTTATACACACACATCCGTGTATGCTAAAGCTCTGCTCAGAAAATGACTCAATAAAAACGGCACGGCAGCATTCCATGTTTTCTGGATGTGATGATGTTCGTCCATCGTTGTCAATGAAGACCTCAACAACTCATTCTTTCGATGACCGGACTCTGTGCGTCCGAAGGTGACTGATCAGTCTGATTCGGGCATGGAACGTCCTGTCACACGTTGGGCAGACATGTGATGGCACTGTCGATGATGTGCGGGCAGCTCTGGACTTGCGCAGCTCACGCTTTCTTTCAGCCTCAGCAGTACGCCTCGCCTCAGAGGTATTACTGCCTGTGTGAATGAGGCTGCGCCATGCTGGACGGTTCAGTGCGAGGGTTTCCATGTGGCGGTGTTAATCTCAAAGGACTTAAGAGAGGTCTTCAGCGTGTCCTTGAACTGCTTCTTTTGTCCTCCATGGGAGCGCTTTCCCTGGGCGAGTTCTCCGTAGAAGAGCTGTTTAGGAATGCGCTCGTCTGACATTCTCATGACATGTCCAGCCCATCTGGTCTGGGCTCTCATCAGCAGTGTGTGAACTGACGGCAGACTGGCTTTGGTAAGGACTTCAGTATCGGGCACTTTGTCCTGCCATCTGATTTTTAGAAGCTTTCGCAAACAGGAAGTGATTGAGCCTTCGTGCATGACTCCGATAGACAGTCCACGTCTCGCAGGCGTACAGCAGAGTTGGAAGCACCACTGCTCGGTAGACCTTCAGCCTCGTTGGTAGGCTGATCCCTCGATGTTCCCAGACGTTGGAGCGCAATCGGCCAAATGCAGAGCTGGCTTTAGCAATTCTGCACTTTACTTCTTCATCGATTGACACTGCTCGAGAAAGGGTACTGCCCAGGTACGTGAAGTGGTCCACTGCCTGAAGTCTCTGTCCATTTACAGTGATGGATGGTTCTGAGTACAGAGTGTGGGGAGCTGGCTGGTGCATGACCTCAGTCTTCTTGATGTTAATGGTGAGGCCGAAGCTGTTGCATGCAGATGAAAACTTGTCCATACTGGCTTGCATTTCTGGCTCTGTACTAGCATTCAGAGCACAATCATCGGCAAAGAGAAAGTCTCGAAGTACAGTTTCCTTCACCTTGGTGATGGCACGCAGTCGCCTCAGATTGAATAGTTTCCCTTCGGTTCTGTACTTCAGGCCTACTCCTTCAGTGCAGTGTTGAAAGGCATCAGTCAGAGTGGCAGAGAATATCATGCTAAACAAAGTGGGTGCTAAAACACACCCTTGCTTGACACCGTTGGTGACTGGGAAGGCCTCAGATGTTTCACCGTTATCCAGGACACGAGCCATCATACCGTGATGAAATTGACATACCATTTGTATGAATCGGTCTGGACAGCCGAATTTCGACATGATCCTCCACAGGCCCTGGCGACTGACAGAGTTGAACGCTTTCGTGAGGTCCACAAAAGTTGTTTAGAGTTCACAGTTCTGCTCTTGACATTTCTCCTGTAGCTGACGCGCAGCGAAGATCATGTCAATAGTCCCACGCCCCTTGCGGAAGCCGCACTGTGATTCTGGCAGTAAGCCCTGTTCCAGGTGAGTGATCAGTCGGTTCAACAAAACCCGTGAAAGAACTTTCCCCGCTGTAGAGAGCAGCGAGATTCCACGGTGATTGTCGCATACCTGGCGATTGCCCTTCCTCTTATAGAGGTGCACGATGGACGCGTCTCTAAATTCCTGTGGAATGGATCCCTGCTTCCAGAAGGACTGAAACAGCTCAGTGAGTTACAAGTACAAAGAAGGGGCTGGCGAGGACGGGCCGCGGTCAGCTGTGCACTTGCAGCTCAAACCGGGTTCTTCCCCTCTCCAGTCACCCCCAGTAAGGTTTTGCAGGCCAAAGCCCTGCCTGAGTCCCATCATATTGTGTTCAGTGGGCTCGGAAAGGCGTGACTGTCTCCCCTGGTGATGCACAGGTGCATAAGTTGGCCCTAAAGGTTGGAAAGAACTAGCTGTCATTTGGGGGAATAGAAAAACTGCCTTTTTGCTGAAGGGCACCCACACCACAGCTCTGCCAACCCTCAACTGTGGGAGGCTCCAGAATGAGGATAGAGAAGGAAGCTGGAAATGAGGCCTTTTAATAAACCCCTTAGGAGCCACTCGTGGAGCTCTCTGAGCAACCATTGAGTTCCATGGCAATGTGTCACATGGAAATTCAGTAGCATTCAAAGTAGGATAGCTTGCAGAGCCGTCCCGAGGGTATGGCGAATCGGGGCGACCGCTCTGGACCCCACGCTTTGGGGGGCCCCACAGGCCAGCACGGTCGGTCCTGGAAGTGATGGATTTGTCACTTACTCCCTGGGCGCCACCCCAGGGATGGGCCTGATAGCTTGTGACCACAAAGACCTCATAACCTGTTGCTGGTGGGTTTAGGCAACTGACTAGCATGCTGACCAATATCATCTCAGCGTTTCTTTTGTCTCAGACAGTAAGAGCCAGGATCTGTCTTCAAATTCTGTGTTTGTAAAGCTCCTGGCACGAATGGGTCCTGGTTCATGGCTGGAGCTCCTATTACTGGACACTGCAGTAATAATAATTACACCACCTGTGTAGGGCATTTATAGAAGTTGAGCATATACATGGCTTTCTGCAGTCCGGCTCTCGTGATTCAGCATTTCTTATGTGGTGTCCTATCCAGGCTATTTATTCTTAGGGCTCTGGTTATTTAGTGGTCCCTCCACATGGATGAGGTATAGGGAACTGGCTTAGCTGTGCAGGCTGACTCGCACTTCTGTTGGCCACATCAATATTCATCTCTTTGTAAACATAACCTGCCCCTACTGCTTGGAATCGCTTGAGATTTTTCATATTGATTCAGCAACCAGTTAATGATTAAATACAATGTTCCTCAAAGCTAACATTGAACAGGAAAACCTGATTGGATTTGCTATTTTCTGCCTCGTGGAATATTCTGTCATGGTGTAAATGAAGAATCACCCTATTGTCTTTTAATAAAAATTTCCATCTCAGAAGAATTTGCATCCTAGTGGTTAATTAAATGTACTATTAGCATATTGTGCACAGTACAATCCTCACTGTCACCCAAAACCTAATGAACAAAAGCTATCTCAAGTGAGGCAGCTCCTGGAGGTTTGCAGGGCTGTGCCCACATTGCAGGTAAAAGTCCAGATGCAGGGGGGAGGCGGAGATTTGTCCCCTGTCTGACACTCATGCCGGTGGAGTGAGAGCATCAGGACCGGAACAGGGGTGCTAAAGTCAGGACTTGGGTGCATTGGCAGAGCTGTGTGGGGCCAGTGACTTGAACAGCAGGAGGCCAGGATAGAGGTGCATTAGGACAGATGCATGGCGATCAAGGACTAGAATAGTAACAAGCGCTGTAGGTCCCAGCAGAGACACATGGACAGGACTGTGTAGGGTAGAAACTTGCAGCACACTTATCAGTACTTTTATGGCCATTACCTTATTACCATTGTATCTGAGAGCCTCGTAATCTCTAACATATTTATCTTCACAAAACCCTTGAGTGGTGCCATTATCACATTTTACAGATGGGGAACTGGGGCACAGAGACACTAAGCAATTTGCCCAAAGATCACACTGTGGCAGAGCAGGGACTATGAACCTAGATTTCCCAAGTCCCCATGCTAGCTAATCACTGAACCGTCATTCCTCTCCACACTATCCCAGCCTCTGTCACACCTGACACACTCTGCCTGGCTCTAGCCAGCTCTTTCCATTCCTCAGTTCCATGGGTACTAAATTCACTCAATTTTTTAATGAACAAAAATTAGAAAATAATATTGCCTAACATTCTGTAGCTGGCCAAGAGTCAGGTCACTCACTCACCAGACAGTTACACTCCTCTGTCAAACCCTGTTTAGACATGGGAAGATCCAAGTCTAAACATCATAAAGTCACCATGCCTAGGCATCCTGCCAGCCCACCACCACACTTCTCAGGCTTGGTCCCATGCCTACAAAGTCTGCAAAGACCAACAATAAACATCTTCAAAATTATTGCAACCTGAACAAGCTTGTGCAGCCCTGGACACAAGCAGGGGAAGAATGGTGAAAACAAACATGCACTGTCACGTTAGAGCAGCTTCACTGGAGCTGACGTAAAGCAGCCTGGCAGAGGTGTGTTGTTGTCTATGAAGTTTTCACCACGTTGGCTCTGCAAAGAAGACCCTTAACAAACCCTCATGGAAGAGCAAACCCACCCACACTGAGCAAAAATAGATGGATATGGACTTTCTGTGAAGCTGCAGGAAACATCTTTACACTTATTAGCACACATCTGAGATCACAATAGCAGATGGACACGTCCAAGTCATGGTCATGTCTAATTAGTTCTGAGTACAGTAAACTAGTAGCCAATTTATCTTGATAAAATAAATTCAGGGCACAGTGCACCACACCTTTCGCTGGCCCGCCTCGTGGATGGCAGATGATATTTGCCTGATCAAAGGTGTCACCATGAAACTGCTGCTGGAAGCAGACCAGCTGTATCCTGCATACGGTCCCTACTTCACCATCACTCCTGGCAAAGCAAAGCAACAATGGGATCTGGATGGAATGGGGCACATAGGCTTAGTAAACAGAAGTTAACATGCAGAGGGAAAACTCTTTGGCCATGGTAAGGCTTTGTAGAAACCTCCCAGAGAAGGGTGGCGTAGGGTGAGAAAGGCCAGAGCAAAATCAAGCTACAGTTCTCTCTATTTGGGGAGTGGAAATGCTGGGCTAGGAACAGAACCTGCATTGCTTCCATGGCCACTTTTATCCATTGCTGCCCTGAGGGCAAAAAGAGACAGAACTATTCACTGGAAGCGGTTAACTCACATGGCATTGCAAAGCATTATTAGCTAGGTCAATGGACTGGCTCATCATGGGCTCACTGTGCACAGTTTCCCATTGTGTTTGTAGGCAGTGGCTGTGTCATAAGAATTACCTGAACTCCATCACCTCCTTTTAGCTATTCCTCCAACCCCCGCTTCATTCCCAGGGTCCTGGTGATAGGAGGCCAGGTGAAAATAATTCTTCTTAACCTTTTCTCCATCTTAGTTCTTCTGCATGGTAATGAAACAGTTCTTTGCTTTTTCATTGGCCTTTCCCATTCATCAGCTCAGCAAGTTTCAAATTAAAATGAAATTAAGCCTCACTTGAAGGCAAAAGCCATTTAACGATTACACAATTTCTCCATTAAAGATGAAACAAAGCATAAATATTTATTCATGCCTGAGAGAGCCTGCCTGGTGATGGCACCACATGTTGCTTAGGTAATGGGAATAGGATTGCTGTCTGCACTCCTTACAGCAGGTTTCCTATATTTCAGCTAGCTGTAACTCTCCATGTTTACACAGTATTAATAGAACTGTTTTTCTGTCAAGTGATAGAAAACGCAGCAAATTAATAAGTAATACACAATTTTGGCATAGCCCTTTGCATCCAAGGATCTCCAAGTGCTTTGCAAACATGAATAAGAACCTATACAGAAGAACTGTAGTCATCCATCTGGGAAAGACGGGTATTATTACTCGTCTTTTACACAGGGGAAAATCAGGGCACAAAAAGAGATTAAGGGACTTGCCCAAGGGCCACCACCAAGTCAGTAGCAGAACTAAAAAAAAGAACCCAGAAGCCCTGCTTAATAACACTCTCCTCCCCTATGTTCTTATGTGATATAGAAATCTGGGATCAGGTAAGCAGTCATCTTTGAATGACACCTCCCTCAGACACATTCCTAGAGAATTCAGTCTCCGTGGTAGAGATTCTTGTCAGATATGGATTCTGTGATAAATGCAATCGGTGATCCCTGGATTTCCTGACTCAGGAATTTGCCCTATGCCATATGGATTATTCTTTCCCATCTCTCCCCACGGCCAGCCTTATGAGTGGGTGACATGGGCAACTGCCCAGGGCACCATGGTCAGGGGGGGTGCCGAGATCAAGAGGCAAGAAGTGGGGCAGGCCTAGGGTGCAAGGTTGTGGAAGGAAGTGTGGGGCAATGGGGGGAGGGGAGGAAGCAGAGCCTGGGAGTGATAGGGTGGCTGAGGAGTCCAGGGAGGCAGCAGGGGCCGGTGGTGATGGGAGGATGCAGGGTGGGGGATGCAGCAGGGGCCAGGGCACCAAAATACAAGTTCGCCCAGGGCACCATTTTCCCTAGGGCTGGCCCCGTCTCTCCGTTCTCTTAAGATGCGTGTACTCGAGCTAGAGAAGTGATTGAGGCTGATTTCCCCATACGAAGCCCTTCTTGGAAACCGGAACAATGGGACTGGTGAAAATGACATGCCTTTGTATTATATACCCTTTCTAACAGTCTTTCCCTAGCGGTTCTATACCTGTGGCGAAAGGCTTAACTTGTTCTGAAGTGTCCAAAGTGTAAGCATCTGTCCCAGCAGGAATCAAGCAATCCTCTTGCTTTCCATTCCTGTTTGAATACTGAGGTGGGCTGTAGTTTCCAGCTCTTTTCCAATCAGAGAATGTGTGATTAGTTCTGTCCCCCTTCCCCCGCTCCCATCTGAGGACATCAGATGGCTGAGAGACCGGTCTTCCTCTCTCCCCGACAGGGAGAATGCACAGTCCACAAGTGCCGGCAAAACACTTGAAACCCACCGCTGTGGCTCGGCTGACCCTACCTCAGAACGATATCCTTCTGCACATATGAACTGGTTCTCAGAGCCTCTGGGAGATGAGTTCTGTAGAAGAATAAGGGCTTTATTTATACCCTAGACATTACACTCCAAAGCACCTGAGAGCAGAGCACTGGTCCAAGAATTACTGTCTTTCGAGGATCTCCTAAGCTGCTTTTTGAATGGCAGCCAGGACTAGTGAAATTGGACTCCCTGGGTCCTGGCTGAAGCTGGGGTCCCAAATACCATTTCCCTTTTGTCTGCATGCTGCCAGTATTGATATGAGAAACCTCACAAGAGAGCGTGCCCCGAAGACACATGGAAATGTATATTTGCACAAGTATTGGTGCAGGAGGGATCTCCATGTGTTGTGTCCCTCTGCTTCAGTAAATGTAAAGGGGATTCTTTATTGAGGCTGCTGGACCAGACAGAGCCTGTGGATTTCTCTGGAAAGACAGATTCTGATTGACCAATATAGACCATGTTGCCTAATGCAGGGGTTCTCAAACTGGGGGTCGGGACCCGTCAGGGGGTCACGAGGTTATTACACGGGGTGTCGCGAGCTGTCAGCCTCCACCCCCAAACCCCGCTTCACCTCCAGCATTTATAATAGTGTTAAATATAAAAAGGGTTTTTAATGTATAAAGGGGGTCACACTCAGAGGCTTGCTGTGTGAAAGGGGTCACACCAGTATAAAAGTTTGAGAACCACTGGCCTAATGTCACCAAAGGGTCCCCTAAATCCTGTCCTGGACGTCAGACAGGGAATGGACTCTTGAATATATGACAGCCAGGCTAGTTTGGAAGCTCTTTGTGAGGTTAGGAGACATCCAGTGAGGAAGCAGAAACAATACCAGTGGGATTTAGACGGCCAATCACCAAGTGGGAATAGTAAACTATGCCTAATGAACACCTGAAGCTGTAGACACGGCCAACATCCAAGCAGCTGCACATTGGCTGAGCTAGGCTTCTGTGAACCATTGCTGAATACTGCATATGGAAGCATCTGTCAAAAGTGAAAGAGTTGGTTCAGAGACAAAAGGGCAAAAATCTGTTTAATTCAGTTCACCCAGCTCTAGCCATGACCTTAGATGTAGACCTAATCCTTCTGTGATTCCATCGAGTTCAGAGGATCAAAGGAGAAGGACTGGTTTAGTGCTAACAAGTCTTAGCAGATGCTGCCTTTCTTGTCCTGGTGAAAAGCCCCCCCCCCCAGACATAGGCTGCAGCAGAAGAGGAGCTGTGGGGAATGCATATGAGATTCAGCCCCACCTTCATTACAGCCAGAGGCATAGGTGGACTTTAAGGCCACGTCACACTCAGCAGGTTTGGAAGGGGGAAGTGAAACCTTTGAGAGTGTTTCAGGCACTGATCATTTTGTTGCTGTAAACTTGTATTTCTGCAAAGCTCGTAGCTAGGAAACTGCTCACCAACTGTGCAGCTAGTGCTGCTCAGCGTGACTTTCCTTTTCTACCAGCCCCCAATTGAAATGACAAGGAGATGATTTCCTTTCTCTGCAGCTTAGGCTCAAGCTGGGAGAATTAGAAAGCGAAAAAAACTAATTGAACAGAGAGCACGTTCAGTACATCCACGAAAAAGGCTTGTCCAATTTATCTCTAATTAGGAATGTGGATACTCAGAACAACTCGTATCACCTGCACTTTGCTTCTTTGTTGATGTCCCCAATGGTGGAAGGAGACTAGCTGCTGGGAAACGCTGCCCCACTTGTGTGTGAATGAACACACATCACTCCTAGGACCTCAGCATTCCTTTCAGAGCCTCCAGCACCCTTCACCCTCCATTTCATGGCCACAGCACAATACACCAAGCTGTGGACACTCTTTTCACTTGAGAAGGACTGGATATAGATTGGATTCATCTCAGAGTCCATCATGGTGGCTCCTTCATTGCCCAGATGGATTTTGCTCAAGAGATATGGGACATTCCCTTCGCCAGAGTCCAATGCTTATAGGGCCATGAAGGATTAACCCTTTCTTTAGCCATTAGCCAATGCTAAAAATGTTATTCCTTACCCCAGCTTGCTCTACTTAAAGCTTAACAGTAAAGAACTTGCCTCCATCCCTAGAGGCTGCTAAAGAGCCTGACAAAGAACATGGCAAAAAAGGAATTTTCAAGCATATAAGAGAATCCTTTGGACACAGCGTTCTCGTGATCAGAGAGCCTGGTATAACACAAAACGTGACTGAATCACATATCAAGATGACTGTGGAGAAAACATGAAAAATCTTCTTCATATACCTTTCCCCCTCCCTCTTTTGGAGGTCCTGGCTGCTGCTTCCATCTCCTCTTGCCCCAGGCTTTGGTAACCATGTCACTATTCCAGTGTCCTCCAAGTCCCTCTTGGCTCACGGGGACAGAGAAATGTGACAGGAAGTGGAACTCAGGGCTCCATGCAGAGCAGTAGTCACAAAGCCCACTGGTTCAGGCTTGATTATTATGTATCTAGGTCATTTCATGTGTCCCACCTTATGTATTTTATGATTTTAAGGCAAATGATGAGACACTACGGCACCCTCCTGCCACAGTGATGGACATTTTAGAAATGCACTGGCAGAAAGATGTAGGTGTAGTTCAGGAGGTCTTTAATATTTATTGTAATGAGCCTACTGAACAGTAATAGGTCAGCAGAGGGCAGCGTGATGACTCTGCTAAGGGGGAAGCAGGAGGACGATAGGGAACCGGGTGGGGAGAGGTTCCTTGGTAGTTGGGAAGCAGCGGATTACGGTGGCAGCAGGGCACAGGCCCCTGACAGGAGTGTGGTGGCTGGAGGCAGTGGGCAAAATGTTGTTTGCGATCCAGTAGCTGAAGCACCTACAGCACTTGCCTGGGAGTGGTGCACCTGACAAGGTACAGGGATTGGTGTCCCAGGTCCCCTCGTGTCCCCACAAGGAAGTGACTGCTACTCTGTGTAAACTATAGAAAGGTGACCTAGAGAGTTGTTCCAGGGCTAATTTGTGACTTCAGTAGTGTTCACTGTAGCCTGAAAAGTCAGTGCTCCCCACCAGTTACCCACGCCACAGCACCTGACTAATACAGTGAGTCTACATCTACTGTAAATTCTCATCTCAGGCTGGTAAATTTTAACTGAAAACCTAGCACATCAGTCATAACAGGAAAACCCTCGCCAGCTATCAATGAGCTCAGTGCATTTCCCCCAAGCATGTCCAGAACCCTCAGTGCATTCCCAGAGCCCCGTCGTCTGCACTGCTATAAAATACCTGAGAGCAGCAAGAGCCTTCTAGGTGCTAGAGCCGTGCAGAGAAGTGCCCCGAGTAACCCCCTTCAGAACCCAGTGCTGATATTTAAATGAAGCTGGCTCTTATTGGTCAGATGTTGAGACCTTCAGACTTTCAGAGAGACCATTCAAACAGTTCCATCGGGTGCAGTACAGTACAGTACATTTTCTTTTTTGGCCCTTTAACACCTTCTCCTTTGTGAACTAATTTATTACATGGATGATCATCTGTGAAGGGCAACAGGATCCTGAATTCAGGATCAGTTTGTTTTCTCGCTTAGGGTTGGGGATAGATTCAATGTGGTTCCTTCCCTTGTTTTTTTAGGTCAAATGATTTCCCCGCCCCCATCCCTTATTTAGACAAAGATGGTGAAACCATATAATTTCAAAACCAGTGGATTGTCCTCTTGTTACTATTTTAGCACATGCTTTGTCCAAGAATATTGCAGCATATGTAGCAAGGGGAGCATCGTGATTTTGCTTTATCAGCGCTGTGCCTTTAAAGTTCGAGAAGGCTTTGATGTGCTGGGGGAAACTGCCAGGTGATGTTCCAGTCAGACTCAGCCTGTTATAGAAAAAAAATGCATGGGATCTACCTATTCTCTTATGGAGACTTGACTTTTGTTCTCTCGTTCTCGTTGAGCCTAAAAGAAAAGCAATTAAGACAAACTATATGGTCACTCTTTATGTGTGGAAAACATAACAACAAGGACAGGATCTGCACAGGGACCTCATTTCAGAAAAAAATTTCAGGGCTGGGCAAAGTTGTGTCAGCATATAGGATATCCTATGTGATTATTTTATATTCTGCAAAGTCGGGGGGGTGTGTGTGGAGTGGAAGACCTAATGGAGCTATGAAAAGTCAGGGGTGGAGGAGAGGCAACTGCCCCCCTAAAGCCATAGCAAATCACCATCTGGATCTAAAACAAGGAAGCACTCAGAGAAAGTGAAGTAGACATAAAGAGTTCTTCTGGTGAAAGAGAAAAATCTTAAAATTATGATCCCAGATGTATCACTTCCAGTCCTCATCAAATGCCTTGAAGAGGCCAATTTCCATGTAATCACTCACTGCAGACAAAATTAGCCCTACACTAATGTTATGAATTTGATCTAGAAGCACTTTCATTGCCTGATTTTGCATAGTTGAAAGTTTCCACCTTGAGGATTTGGTTTTCTATAAATAACCAATGACAACAGTTGCCTCTACAAGAGCCTTTAATGTTCCTTTGCTGAACTCGATCAGAAACAGAGGATAACAATTGTAATACCTAGCTCTTAGGTCAGCTTTTCATCAGTGCATCTCAAAGTGCTTTACAAAGGAGGTAAGTCATCCCCATTTTACAGATGGGGAAAACCGAGACACAGAATGGGGAAAATGGACTTGCCCAAGATGGCCAAGCAGGCCAAGGGCAGAGCCAGGAACAAAACCCAGATCTCCTGAGTGCTCTAGCCACTAAAGTACACTGCCTCCATCAGGACAGACCTGTTGATCATTAGGAGTCTGCAGACAAAACACCTTTAGCAGTCACTGAATCCCAGCCATTGTCAGATACTCCAAAGATTAAGCTCCTTCCTTCTGAACAAAAGTTTCCTGCTGCTGTTTCAGTGAGCTCCTGTGCAGGTATTTGGACACAACACCTGTGCATCACTAGGGAAAGGGCTCTGTTTAGACTCAATGAGATGTGATCCACTTCACACTATCCTAATGACAATACTGGAGCCAGGATAACAGAGACACCTGTCAGGACTAATTTAGGAAACAGAGACCTCCTGACTCAGCCCTCCTCCCCCTTACAGTGAGCTCATACCATGTCAAGTGAGGGCTGCTGGAGTAAGGGTCATGGAAAGTTTTGTTCTTAATGGAAATTTTGGGTCAGGAACTGGCTTACCAAGTCCCCTTGTAACACACAGCTCAGGTTATAACTTTGTAGGTTTTTAGTGGCTGCAAAGAACCTTACAGAGAGGCCCACTGGTGTAATTTGGAACAAACTTTGCTCCTAGAGCTGTGCCCATTCCTGGGATCTCAGGTTCGGTTTCAAAGGCACAATGGTTGGAGTGAATCCCTATTAAAAAAGAAGTGAGAGTTGAGCTCACGTTTAGACTCCTTCAGGGGACTGTCTGTCCCACTGGTGTCTTGGAACGAGTTAGAATTTCACAGCTGCAATACCCAATCTAAATCCATTCGCTTAGCTCACCCTCTGCCTGCAGCCAGTGCATGGCTTCCACTTCAGTAACCCTCTGGAGGGACTCTTATCCCAGGGCAGCTGCACTGGGAAGATGTAAAACAGCCCAGATTTGCAGTGTGGATTGTAGACCAGCACAACTAGGAGACCAAACTGTAGGGATATTTTAGGGCTGCTTTCCTACATCCTAGAGGGCAACGTGAATACACTGCTCAGGGGCGGCATGCGCATGCTCTTGTGCACCAGGCATATTATTAATGATCATCATCATCAATTATCTGTATTATTATAGCACCCAGAAGTCACAGTCATGGACCAAATTCATTAAAGAGGCAACAGTAAGAGGGTTCTCTCTCCTAGATCTGGGGTCAGCCGGAGACCACGTAATGACAAACAGGGGCACCACACCCCATAGGGATGGCTCTAAGAAGGGCTCGGTGTGGCCGCTTTGCACCAACACAATCAGTGCAAATGGGCCACAGAGCTACTGTGGCTCAGGCCCATGAAGCGTACAGGCCGACTGAAAATTCTTTCAATGGAATGCAACACATTGTGTAAACAGGCCTGAACCAGGACACTAGATCCCAGCAGACTCCCAGGAAGCAGGCTTTGAGTCCCCACTATTCTTATCACTAACATTAAAGCAGTGCCTAGAAGCTCCAAGCAGGAGGGGACCCCGTCGTGCCTGGCCCTGGCAGACATTCCAACCTGCACTTTTGAATCCTGTAGATAACTGGTGAAGTTGGCAATACCCTGGGTGGGCTGGAATCAGTGGCTTTGTTTCTCCGTAAGCGTTAGCCTTGGAGCCACTTTCAGCAGCATAGACTCTCTCCCTCCCTTGCTATTTTAAGCAGGCTACAGGTTTCCTGCATCTAAGTGGCGGAAGCTGGGTTGGCCCAGACAGCTTGCAGTACCACCATGCAGGAGAGCTGGGTGTGGTTTCCCATTACATCCTCTGCCATACCGCCTGGCAGCAGCTGGGTGTGCTGCAGAGACCCTGCACTTTGGCTATTTAGGGACAAAAATATCGTAACTAAAACAAGGGATTCTGACACAAACTGTAAAACAAACACGGCAAATGTTCTTTATGCAAACAGATGATGAATCCTCTCCATCAAGGACAGATCTTACAGTGATTTGCATGCAGACTGAAGCATAAATGAGATAACAAAGGTGTGCTATTTCTCATCACAGTAGCTGATCTTGGCAGCCAAGCACACACTTTTCAAGATTATATTGCAATTAATTCGATTTAACGCCATAGCTACTTTTGTTGTTGTTGTTCCATTATTTTTTTTCAAGGCTTCGTCAGACCTGAACTTTCTCTTTAGAATTACTGTCTTCTCAACGCAAGGGGAAGTTATTGCCTCTCACATTTTATTTCCATGGCAACAAATTCATAGACCCAAACCCCAACAAATCGAGTCTGTGAGATGCAAATGTATATCAGGCAAGAATAATTTTTAACCATGGGGAAAAGAAATTAGAACAATTCATCCAGAAACAGAGGAACTAATTTTGCTTGAGTTAACCCTTCACGTAGGAACACGTGTTGTCAAACTTGATTAGAGCATTGGACTGTCGAGTCCAGTGTCTTGCCTCCAGCTCTAGCTAAAGTAATACCTGGTACATCAGAAGATAAAACAACCCTGTAAAGCCAACTGTGCAATTCTGTTCTTCTTTTCCCTTACCCCAGGCAATCAGCTGAGGCCCTGAAGCTTGAGCTTTCAATCCCTTTACGATTCTGTCTGGAGCCTGCAGAGCGGCAAATGTTATGGATGATAGTCGTAAAGTAATCTGGACCTTTGTAAGAGCCAGCCATGCTATTTAGCTTGATGTCTTTCTGCAGCAGTTACTCCCACAGCTCTGCCATAAGCTAGAGGGAGAAATATCGCCCTCTCTTTGCTTCCAGTTAGAATCTGCACATTCACGGAATCTGTACATTCACTCCTAAAGTGAGTGACACAGCAGCGTCTTAACTCAGTCATGCCTAGAAAACAGTATCTAAAGCTAGAGGGTAAGACATGGCCAAGCGTGAACTAGGCGCCACTCTAGGAGCAGGGCCAGGATTTTCAACAGTGATTCTAGGTGCCCTACCTGAGACTAGAGCTAGTTGAAAAAAGTCCAACAAAACATCATTTCACTAGAATTTGCCAATTCCACAAAATCAAAGTGTTTTCAGGAGATAGTTCAGTTCTCCAAACAGAATCCTGCCTGCCAAGCCGGCTGCTAGACAACCTGGTCTCACAGGGTCTGCAGCCCACCAGGTGGATTGCCCCTGAAATGGGGACATCAGAGCTTCTAAGTTTCACAGCACTAGGGCAACCTAGCCATGCAGGCTCCAGACCCTTTAGAGGTGAATTTCCAAATTTGGGGGCTGGGGGGAGGCAGGAAGGGGAGGGTTTTTCATAATCAGAATGAAACCAAATGCCAAAATATCAAAATCCTCCAGGAAATGGAATTACTTTTCTCTGCTCAGCTCAGCTGGCACTACCTTAGAAGGGCCTGGTTTCCTGAAAGTGCCGAGCTCCCCTCCTCTGAAAATCAGCCTGCTTTACAGTATTTGAGTCTGAACACCCAAAATCTGAGCGCCACCCCCCAACCACTAGCTCTTTATGGAAATTGTAGCTAGAGTGCCTTACCCTTGTCAGTAAACACCGTGGTCCCTCACCACCCTTCTAGTCTGCTGGGGTCCCGGGGCCAAGATGGCTCAAGTTTCCTTGCCATGCCCTGGTTTGCTATTTGTTTAGAGATCCCCTGAGAGCAGCACTCCTGCTGGGGTGAGAGATGCAGGCATCCCATTTCTCACCCTCACAAGGCACTAGAACCTAGACTTCTAGTGATACTGAGGAACCCTTAACTCCCCATAGAAGTCCATGGGAGCTGCAGATGCTCAGGCCCTGGGTATTCTCATTTAGTATCCCCTCTTCGAAGCACCCTGGTATAGGCATGCATGAATATGGACAATACACAGCATAAGAATGATCCTTCTTCTCTCTTGCTATCTTTTCCTTTAAAAGTCTGCTGGTCCTTCTTTCCATCCTTTCCCCAGCACAGAACTGAAACCACCCCTTTCCCATGGAAGAGGCTCCTTAGATAAGGGAGTGATACAGCAGGAAGGCAACTCAGCTAAGCTTTGGACTAGAATCTCTTAGTGAAATGGAAAATCTTTAGCCTAGTTCCCCCCTACCATTTTCACTAACCCACAAAGTCAAGAGTTATTTTAGCTACTGAGGAAATAGCTTCCTTACCTTAGTTCAGTTGCCAAACACTAAATCTATGAAACACTCAGCTACTAACCACTACCACTAACCAAGCTCAGCTGAGGCAAATTTACAGAAGCACCTGTGTGATGACCAGCTGTTAGCAGGAAATAAGGCAGTAAGGGTACAGGTATAAAAGGCCTGAGGTCATTTCTGTTTGAAACTGTAAGGGGATTGATCAGAGTGTAGAAAGGGTAGACTATAACCTGAATTATAGTTTGGGACTGTACTCAAGAGTTAAGGAAGTATAAAATCCTTTAACATCTTTAATTAGATTGATCTGTATCCTCGTTAGGCAGTGTAGCTTGATGATATATATATTCATTTCTTTTAATAATAGCCCATATATTATTTCCCAGAGGGTTCTCTTACAGAGACAGTGGCTTCTAAGTCTAGGGGGACACCACAGCTGAGTGGCCTAAAGTTAGATCTGCTATTGGTTCCAATCTGAAATCAGGGCTCACCCAATACTGTATTAACAAAGGTCATATAAGTTAACTCAATAGAGAGGTTATACTGTCATTCAATGCCTGGTCTAGGAGGCCCACTGGAAGTGTGCAGGGGGCATATTTCAGTTGCTTCCCTCTGCTTGATTGCAGTAATGGAGTAGACAAGCAACGTGGGGGCCTCTGGTGTTAAGGAGTATGCTCCACCTTGAGTCTGGTGTTTGGGGAGGGTGGAACTACTTAAAGCTTCAATACAGATTCAGCATTGCAGCCTGGGTTTGGTGGGAGCTCTCCCTGATTCAGAAGGGCAGTTTATTTTGAGGTAATAGAGGAGGGGATGCTTGATGCTCTTCAGCCCTTCTATTCTCTTGGGGGTCATATGCCATTGCCATCACCATAATATCTGTGCTGCCAGTATCCCCTTTAAAGCTAATCCCCTCTGGGTCTGTTTGGATACGAAGTCCAAGCTGCTGACCATATGCATAGATAGGTCGGCTAAACAGCCACATGTTAGAGCAGTTCAGCATTTGCAAGCCAGCTCCCATGAGGTAGAGGGTCTCAAGAAACAGCCACCAGTAGATTCTTGCCAAGTGAACGGTTGCTTGTATCTCCTTAGCTTAGTTCTTAGTGGCCTCATGGTGCAATTTCTACCTTAATAAATGATCTCATTTATGAATCACAACCAGACTGCCTTCACCTAAAGCATTTTTCTGCCACTGCAAAGTATGCCCTGATCAGCAAAAGACAGAGAAATAAATCTGACACAGACTGAACCCAGCATTTGAACAGGGCAAACAGCTCTTTCTCACCTAGATGAGCACAGAGGGATGAGAGGAAATTTCCCACTCAGTGAAGCCTTTTGTCTTTCTTCTACTAGGACTTTAGCACTGGAGGGAGAAGTTGGCAGGCGTAACTCCATTGCTCTCAAAGCACTTCACAGAGATCGGTCTTGTCATTCCCATGTTATTGTCAGGGAAACAGGCACGGAGACAGGATGTGATTTGCCCAAGGTATCATAGTAGTTCAGTGACAGAGGAGGGAATAAAACCCAGCACAGTTAAATCCCATCCCCATGCTCTATTCTCTGGACCTCTTGCCTCAATATAACTTTATTTGTTCAGTGGGAGGTTGCCTTTGAGTTCACGCTGGGGGAGGCAATGAGGGAGAGAATGCCTGTCACTGGGATCCCTTAGGATCAATCCCCAAACATCCTCTGCCTCAGAGGTGAGCTCCACTTGTGTAGAGTCTCCCTGGCTTAGGCTGATGGGCAAGGACTCAGGAGGGAGCTACAAACAGAATATGCATTCATCACTGCGTCAGAACTTAGCTCACTCAGAGGTCTTAGACTAGGGTGACCAGATGTCCTGATTTTATAGGGACAGTCCCGATTTTTGACTCTTTTTCTTATATAGGCTCCTATTCCCCCCACATCCCTGTCCCGATTTTTCACACTTGCTGTCTGGTCACCCCATCCTAGACACACCAAGCACCGGATCTGCCTCCTGTGATTTAAAAAAGTCTCTTTAACAGTTCAACAAAAGCTAGTCCCATTCCTCAGGGATAATAAAAGTCCCTCGGAGCAAGGAAAAAGCAGATAGCTCCCCAGGCTTCTCTACTTCTTTTAAAGCAATCCCAACACACTCTCTCCCTTCCTCAAACCAACCTTCTTTCATCTCTTGATCAGGATCTTCCTGCCTCATTGCCTCTCTGCAGAGAGGGCAGACAATGGAAGTTAGGAACCTAGCTACCTTTAAGAATCTGGGTCCTGAAGACTTTCAGAGGGGGAGAAATGTAACCCTTTCACCTCCCAGCACAGGGGATGTGGAAGTTATGGGAAGCAGACCCCCATCGGAGAGGTTAGACTTCTGCCTATTTGTATTTTCCGGGCAAAGCAGGGCTGGTCCCTATGGAGCCTCAGAGGGTGGCCTGAACACAGTGGGCAGTGTCTGCTGAGCACCCAGCCCAGCAGCTAGCTTTCACTGGGAAAGGTCATCAGTGCTTGTGAATGGATTCCTGGGTGGGCTGTGGCCTCCCTGCTGCAGACGGCTGGAAAAATGGAGAGGAAAAAGACTAGTCCGGCAAGGCCACGTGAGGAGCCCGCCAGCAGTCCAGAGTAGCAGGGAGAAGAATGTTAAGGGCGGCCGTGAAGGGAACTTCTGTCATCAGGCAGACATCTGCGTGGGGCAGGCCAGAGCGGCTGAGCCTCCACAGGCAAACAAGGCCCTGGAAAGACTAATGCCAAAAAGGGGATGGAAAAGTAGCTCAGTGATGAACTTTCATTCCCTGGTAAAGGACCTGGAGGGAAATTCAGACACAGGTGCAGCCAAGGCGAGGCTGCAGTGAGCCAAGTTCTTTTTCCTCCCTCTAATAATACCATGTGACATCCCCCTCTCCCCCCGTAGAAGTGTTACAGGGAGTGAGTTGTGCCCTGGGTTACATTAGGTCACATGGAGTCAAGCACTGAGGGAATCTGAGCTGGTGAGGCTCCAGGGGAGAGGCAGCGGTCAAGTAATTCCACCCGTGGGCATGATCCTTTTCTCAGTTACACCCGCTATGCATGGATGTCACTCCACTGGCTTCATTGGAGTCACCCCCGATTTACTCCAGTGTAACTGAGAGGGGATCAGGCCCAGTAAGGCTGGCCTGAAATCAGGGTGGTTGATGCAGATACAGGTAGCTGCAAACTCCAGCAGAGGACTCTACCCGGGATGGTCTCTAGGTAATGAGATCAGCTGGTGACTCTTTCTAAGAGAATGAAAGTCTTAATGGAGGCACTCTTCCCCTCCCCCAACTCAACCCTATAGCACCCCTGAGAGCTTTTAGGGTACCCCAGGATTTGGAGCTGTGGGCTCCCCTGGAATAGAAACTAACAGCTCCTCTGGCAAGGGAGAGGGTGCTGTGGGGAGCTATTAGTGAAAGAGCATCTGCAATGCACCCCCTAGACATTAGTGATTGGTGCTACATAAATAAAACCTTGCAACAAATCCAAACTGTCTCCTCACCCCAACCTCCCTCGCCAAACGCTTGTACTAAGCCCTGCATGCGACTCAAATATGAATAGGATTTATTAACAGCACACACATAGCAAACAAGCCTTTATCATCTCCCGTGCCTTGATTGGGACAGGAATCCAGGCACGAAAAGGGAACAGACTCACGCCCCCTCCACAACCACTCTGACATGTGATCTTCACAGGGTGTAGGACTGCTGCACTCTGGAGGATAGAAGCTATGTCATACACCAAGGATATCATCCCATGGGACGCTGTGCCAAAGTTCCACTGAGAAGCCTCCTGTATTCGGGGCTATATAATGGATCAATTAATAAAGATTAAAGCTTCATTGAGTTGCCTCCTGTTGCCATAGAGCCACAAAGAAGCTGCAGCACTCAGAATGATAAAGCACGTTCCCTGCAGACCTGCTGCCGAGCCCTCCATGCTAGAGTAAGAAGAGGGGCTTAGAAAGGGCTGCCTTTCTCCTTCCAAGCACCTCCAGAGGGACCCCCTCCTCAGGCCAAATCCTTGGCCCATTTAGTACCAAGAGGCAAGATTTGGGCTGTGGGTCCTGAGCGGGGCAGCCAGATTCAGGCTTCTCTATTCAATGGCAGCTTCCCCAGGGCTGTATGTTGCTTGTACCGCAGTCCAGAATCCACACAGCTCGCAATGGGGGTATGACCTCTCTCACCCCCAGCTCTGACCCTGCTTTGCCCCCAGTGCCAGAGCTTGCAAGGGAGGGCAGCGTAGGGACACATCAGCCCTACCCTGCTCTTGCACCTGGACAAGGTCTCCCTTGGTACAATGAGACGTTTGCTGTACTCACGGTATACAGGGGGCAGAACTGGCACCTGCTCTCTGTATTTAGGCTGCCAAAGGCACTGTGTTTATGCTGTGGACAATACGGTTTAGAACCCCTCCCACACCTTGCCTATGAGCTCATTTCATGTAGGCCAGGGATCGGCAACCCTTGGCACACAGCCGTCAGGGAAATCCGCTGGCAGGTTGGGACGGTTTGTTTACCTGCAGCGTCCGCAGGTTCGGCCGGTCGCAGCTCCCACTCGCTGCACTTCAGCGGTCCTGGCCAATGCGGGCTGCGGAAAGTGGCAGCCAGCACATCTCTCGAACCTGCACCGCTTCCTGCAGCCCCCATTGGCCTGGAATGGCAAACCGCGGCCAGTGGGAGCTGCGGGTGGATTTCCCTGACCAGCCATGTGCCAAAGGTTGCCAATCCCTGATGCAGGCCATCATCCCAGAGTTGCAGTAGGTAACAGCACCTGGTCATTGTGGATCTGGGCTACGTTAAAACCAGTGAGCAAGGAGTCTGTGTCCCACTGCCTATCCCCTAACACTCTGTCACCATCAGCATGTGGCCTTTTCTTGTTCACTGTACCTTCAGAGCAGCACAAACCAGGATGTGATCAGGGTTCATTCATATTCATTTTCCCTCCATCTTCTGTGTGCTCCCTGCTAGCGATCCACGTCTGCTCTCGCTCATCTTGCAACCCCAGACATTCTCTGCCCCTTGGGCTGGCTTCAGTCAGTCCAAACCCTGTCTGATGGTTTGGACTCGCCTGATTTTTCTTGACAGTTCTATTATTGTAACCTAATGTTTGCTCAGTCAAGACCTTGCCTACTGCTGCTCCTGGTGCTGTTGATTGTGTGAGGCTATCCCTCCATTGTAGGGTCATGCTCTTGTTAGGTTTAATTACTCAGACATCGAGTGAGTTCGGTACTCAGATACTGACTCAAAATGCGGTGTGGAACCGGCTTCTAGCAATGGAGCTGGTAACTGATTCATTACTAGGCTTACTGTAAGAAAACTGTGCCCAGTTTGCTCATCCCTAACTAGCTGAATATTCAAAAGGCCAGAAAGTATCTCAGAATGCATCAGATGTGAGATGTATATTTGAGCAAAAGGATTTTCATTTCAATTGGCAGTGGCAGCCATCGTGCTTATAAAACTTAGTCCAACTTTTCTGCTCTGACTATGACTCTGCATGAATCCCTGCACCTTCTGAACTCCTGCTTCTAATCCCCCCAGCTCTCCAAATGCCCTGAGATTGACAAAAGGAGGAGATGTAGCAAAACAATTTGATTCTATTGCTTTTTCTCTCCTTTCACAGCTCTTCTGCTATATGATAATGCTGCTTCTCTTTCTTGGTGTTGATTAAAGCATCTAATTTCCTCACTGAAACTGCCCACCCAGCTCAGTGAGAGGAAATTGCGGTGTGCCAGGTTTGTTAATTGAGAATTAAACTTTGTGTTTCAGGGCATAAACTGATCACCAGCAAAGCAATCAGACAGATCCCCCATTTTGTTCCAACCTCTCCCTCTCCCCATGCCGAGTGCTGAAGTATTACAGGCATTTTATACCTGCCTCTAAAACACTGGCTGCTCTTGGCGATAGACCAGATCTAAGGTCTATTATCCTGGTGTGTTAAAGGCTGGATGTCAGACTAGGTGGAACATTGTTCTCTTCCAGCACGATGGCAGGAGGGACACCAAGCAAGAGAGACGGTTGATCTTTTAAAAATTATTGATCTTTTGTATTGATAGCGCCTAGAGACCAAAACCTGAGATCAGGACATGCAGCAGATCAGTGGATAAGCTGAGAATAGGGCCCAGGTCTCCTGACTTGTAGGCTGGTAGCCTATCCACTAGGCCACACTGCTCCCCAGAAGAACCATGCTAATATGGACCATGTGTACCAGATGTAACACCTTGCACAAAAGAAGAAAAATGGCATATTAAGGCTTTGCAGCGGTGCAGATTCCTGTGGGAACATCTACAAAACCCACATTAATACCCTATTAGTTTATTAGGATTCATGCTGGGGCCAGGAAGTCTTCACCAAAGGAATGAATAACAATGAGGCCATTATTTTGCAGGGTTTCCTGGAAACAATTACTTTTTTTTCCATGCGGGATTAGTGTAGTGTAGCCAGAAGGTGATGTTCTAGGCAAAGCTGAGAGATGTTGTCAAAATGCAGTGATCTCCTAACTCCTACCAGCTGGCAGCTGAGCCTCTCTTTGAAAGTCCACTGTCATGCTTCCCTGCTTATTTTTAGAGACTATGACTTCCTGTCTGATAGCAGCAAACCATCCCAGAGCCATTGCAACCATGCAAAGGGTCACCTGGGAGAATCCAAAACTGGTCAAGGGAGTGACAGCTACTGACTTCTTTTGCCTACTTTCCTCCTCTTTCTCCACTGCTTTTAGGAACATAGGACTGGAAAAATGGAACAGTGGCCACCATTTTCTGTGGGTGAAAATGAAGCTGTGTCTGAGAAAGACCAGGACAGATCTTACGCTCACAAAGGACAGTGATTGGAAACAACCAGAAACGTCATCTATCCACTCATGTTTGTGGATATTTGCACTGGGAGATCTGTCTTTCCCCTGTCTATCTGTCTGTCTTGCTTCCCTTGTATTCTTCTCTCAGTGTGTCTGACTGTCTTTTCTCTCTCTCTCTCTCTCTTCCCCTCTTTCTGTCTTTGTTCACTTCTCTCATCCTGTCTTTTTCTAAGGCTTTGCCATTGAAGGATCCCTTTTACATGGGGAGAAATGGGGTTTGGCTGTCACTGAGGCTCAGCTGCAAAAGTGACATTTTGAAATCGGCACTTTCTCTGAAAACAACCCCCTTGGAGGTGTTCTGACCCTACCCTGGCATCGGGTGTGTGCAGGCACACAGGGTGGGGTGTAGTCTGGGATAACGCGTGCGATGCCTTCACCTCCTAACAAAAAACCCCAAACACCTGCAAGGCTAAACTCCTCAATGCACAATTCAAAATGAAGAGGGGAAGGGAGCAGGCAGAGGCAGGGTCCCCAGCCAGTGAGGAACAGCCTTAGGCAATACAAAATGCCCTCATCTCTCGCAAGCTGACATGCAGGTGTCTGAATATGGTTTGCTTTCTCCCAGCTTGAGTGCCTGCACAGCCTGACACTGCATGAAGCCAGCTTCTTCTGCTGCTTGTTTTCTCACCCGGAGGTGGAAGCACAGCCATACTAATTCCATCCTCAAAGCTCTCCATGTGCTTCCCAGTACAGGTGCAGATGAAAATTGCCTGCCTTGTTTTTTCAAATCCGCCAGAGACTCACCCCAGTCTCTCTCCCATCTCCTCCCTGGTCCACCAGCACTGCACTCCTTTTGGTCCTGCCACATGATCTGGCTGCTGTTGACAACAGTCTCTGGATCTCCTGCCATCTGGAACAGCTTCCTCTGTCTCTCCAGACGATTGGCTGTCCATCTCATTTCAGATCTGATGAAAGTCATCCCTATTCTCTCAAGTATCAGAGGGGTAGCCGTGTTAGTCTGGATCTGTAAAAGCAACAAAGAATCCTGTGGCACCTTATAGACTAACAGACGTTTTGCAGCATGAGCTTTCGTGGGTGAATACCCACTTCTTCGGATGCCTATTCTCTCGCATCCTTCCCCTCCCTTCCCACATCCCCTGGCTATTTTTCTCTGGGATTCTATCTCCCAGCTCTGTAAAGGGTTGAGGGATACAATTGTATGAGACACACTTGGCTAAACAAAGTTACACTGCATTGTGCGGATAGCATGCGGATAGCAGCTTTGTCCCCACATTCATTATTTTCCTGCATTTTTGTAGCAACATCTAAATGTTGCCTGCTTAGGAATTTGCCAGGAGTCAGAAGGGGTCTCACTTTAGATCGGCTTCTAACCTGGAACTCAAAGCCAGTAAAGAAAGGCCTGTCAAGTCAGGCTGGGTTTTCCCCTCCAGTTGCTCCTAAGGCAGGGGTAGTACATGTCCTGAGCTACATTCTCTTCAAACTCGGCTAAAAACAGCTCTTTGAATTTTGGTCCCAATAACCCCTCCTGCTCTCAAGTGCCTTCCAGAAACAGTGCTGTGAGTCTGTGCACACTACACATGTAATAGTACCCATAAGCTTCGTCTTCTCTCAATTCCCACTAACATCCAGGACTTGCACTGTGGGGCTCAACCAAAACCCATTCAAATCCATGGGATCTTTCCGTTGAATCCACTGGGCTTTGGATGAGGTCCAATGGGAAGAATGGATTCCTAACGAGGCAACACAGCTATGAAAAAGGTCTCCTTTCCCTTTTGGAGGGGTGGCGGTAGCACTGCTGTGGGCAACTCTCTAACCTGCTCTATTAGAAGTGGCAATCGCATGTAATTACACTTAGCATGAAGGTGAGTAGCCCCATAAGGGCTAAATCTTAAAGGTTCAATTTTACATCTATTACATAGAGACACAGTGGTGTTCAGGGCTTCACTGATTAATTGTATCTGGGAATCATATATAGATATGATTAGCTATTTATGCTAATGATATCTATATATGATTAGCATAAATAGCTGGTACAGCATGGGTTTGTATTCCAGTGAGACTAATGAAGGCTCATTCTTCTTCCAAACTCAGTGACAGAAATTGCATTAAACTAAACCTACCCAAGGGACCCTAGTTTGAGGAGGAGGAGACCCCAGGAAGTATCTGTTTCCTGATCCTGAAACCTCAACAAGCTTGTACCGAATATTGCATTTTTGGAGTCAATATGGCAATGATTTGTAAGTTGCTTATTCTTTCTGAAGAAAGATTTATAATAAAAAAAATCTCAATAGGGATCTAATATGCACAAACTACTCTGTAAAATGTCAGGTGTTTCTTTAATGCAGCACATTGAGTTTATACCCTCTGAAATATCAATGCAGGTTAAAATGACAGGAAGCACACAGTCAGAATCAAACAATGCATGAGCTTCCTTTGCACTGCAAAAGATTAACAGCTGCAGGAGAGAAAGGCACTTTGAATACCTGCTACTGCACCTGTGACTATTGCATGGCATGCCTGGCATCTTCATTTCAATGGCAGGATTTGGGCAGACACCAGGCTATAACTGGGTATGCATTGAATACCCATGTTACAGTGCCCAGCACAAAGGTCTTGCCAATGTAGAAGGGCACGGGTGTTCCATCAACTCAGTAGCTAATTTAATTATCTCAAGGTTTACTTTCAAAGAGTGACTCCTGAATGTCCTAAGACACGAGATGCCACCTGGATGGGTAGCTTGAAACATGATTGGCTGTTATTTCAGTAGAGCTGGCTAAAACAATTTAACCAAAAAATGGGATATCATCAAAAAAGATTTTTTTTTCAAGGGAAATGTCATTTGTGGCTAAACTTTTCATAGATAAATTATGAAGCACAGCCAAACATTTCATTTCGTTATGAACTGAAATTTTCACTTGGTTTCAGTTTTTCAAAATGTTGAATTTTTGTTTTTCCCTTTTTGACTCCTTGGTTTGTTTTGGTTTTTGTTTGTTTTTTGCCACTGAATGCAATAGAATGAATGATATGGAAGGTATTTTCCTTACACTTTTCCAATCATTTTTTCTTCCAATCTGTAATATTTTAAAACGTCTCCAACAAAAGAAAAAAAAGAAAAGGAAAAAAAGAAAAGAAAGCAACCAAAAATCCTGGCCATCGTTCACTTTATTGCTCTTGGGCAAACAGAGAGAAGGGTAAGTGGGTGGGGGAAACAGTTTTTCAGAGAAAAAAATCATGAAACGTTGCAAAAATGACAAATTGTTCCATTGTGACCCTTGCAAAATGGAAACAACTTTGAAATTTCAACATTTTTGTGAGATTGTGCTTCCATTTTTTTGACCCACTCTGTATTTAACCTAGTCTTCATCGACTGATGAGTGGAGATGGCCAGTTTTGCAATATTTGTTGTGGTCTGTTTTTGCAGTGGCTGTGGCTTATGCGTGCTTTTGCAATAGCCAAGCAGGAATAGATGATGGAAACCAGATGGGAATTTCAGTTCTCCAAAGCTGAGAGGCTAATGCATTCATCACTTTGTGGCACTCTAATGGCAGGTGAGGTAAAATGTATCTCCACCACTGTTCTGCCTGCCAGTTATATTACCTATGTCAGGCCTGATCCAAAGCCATTCAAGTCAATGGGAGTATTTCCATCCACCTGAAAAGTCCACAGTCAGGCTCATTGTGATTTCATTGGTACTTCAAAGACAACCAGCTCACCATAGAAGTTGCAGCAGAGAACAGCAGCTTTAACAGTCCATTCTGAAGCATCGAGTACCCTTCTGCTCCTTCAATTTCAAGTTACAAGTCTTGTCCTGATGAGGGGAGCAGCATCAAAAAACAGGTCTATTTCTTTGGCCAGGCATGGATACATTTTACTTTTATTTTCTGGGATTTAATTACCAACATTTTCATTTTGGTAACACCATTTTCTCCCCCAGTTTTCACTTCCTGTTGTCAGATCAGGGCCTTGTCTGCACAGATCCACATTTTCATTATGAATTTCTTGGGCAAAAAACATAAATAAAAATTAAAAAACCACTTTGAGCAGATGAGGCAAAATCCTTCCCAGCAGCGCATCCTCTGCCAAGATTATGCATTTTAAAGATGGCCCTTTTGTCAATTTCCATGGAAACCAAAGTGGAGTGTCAGAGTCTCAAAGTTCTTTTATAATACTCAAAATTATGGTAAATTACCAGCATGCAGTTATTTAACCCCATGTTTACTGACAGGTGGTTTGTGCCTAATAGATTGGAAGGCAGATGTGATTAGGAGAGGCAAAGATCTTCTTTCCAGCCTGACAGAGCTGTCTGACATTGTTAGACTCTATTAAAACAGGACTGGAAGCAATACTGGTGCTTCTTCAGTGGGGAACCAGTGTTGGCAGCAGATCCGAGAAGTCCTGCTGGGGGAAGGCAGGCATCAGGAATGGCAGGATAAGGCAGGGAGAGCAATTGGAGGCTCTTTATGCTTCTGTCTCTGGCTGACTTGGAGCAAGACAATGGGGAGGCTGACGAACATGAAATAGTGGTGTCATAGGCTCCCATAAGTCAGTGGGTGTCTTATACACGTGTCTCAATTTTACAACAATAAATTGATATTTAACTCAAGATGGCCAGCTGGGCATTAAATTGCATAGCATAAACCAATCTTTTGCTGGTCTACACAAAAAGGTGTCAGAGTTAGGCCTCTGACCAGGCCAACTGTCGTGGGTTAAAATATTAGAAATCCATAGTCTGCTGGCCCCTGGAAGAAGCAGACAGTCTTTTCTATCTTCCCTCCTAGGCCTTGACTGTCTTCTGCCTGCTCCCAGCTCTTCTAGACACTGGAGGACCAATTATTTTTGGATCTGCCAACTGCTGATTCTGACTGGCCCTACGCAGCTCATGGAGGTCTGAACTTTCACTGCTCTTTCTCCAAAAGTACGCCTGCTTCAGGCATGCCAAGGGGCCTCCAGCAGGGGGCAGCAAATGCCTGGTATACCTCCTCACAATTCAGGATCCTACAACAAGAAAACACAGATGTTGCTGGTCTCTGGAGAAGAAGAGCTTCTGAGGGAAGTTCATGCAAAACCAGAGAACACTGACTGGATATCATTAAGATATACTTGGGCCACATCACAGGCCGAGAACTATGGTGGCTGTTGGGCAGATCATCGTGCAGCCATCTATTCATCATCTTCTGAGACCAGCACCCATTGCCACAATATCTGAGCCTCTGTCACCTTTTGTCTCCATGATCTGATGCCTCTGTTCATGAAACCCAAAATCTCACTGGTTTTTTTCATTAAAGCCAGTGGTAAACAGGATGCTAAACAACAGCTACTAAGTTAGACATTTTAAAATCAGCAAGTCCTGATAATGTGAATCCAAGAGTTTTAAAAGAGCTGGCCGAGAAGTTTGGTAGACCATTAATATTGACTTTTTAATAACTTTTGGAACTTGGGAAAGTGCCAGAAGACTGGAAGAAAGCTAATATGCCTATATTTTAAAAGAATAAATGGGATGACCTGAGTAAGTTTATGCCTATCAGCCTGACTTTGATTCCAGGCAAAATAACAGAGCAGCTGCTACAGGACAAAATTAATAAAGAATTAAAGGAGGGTAAAGTAATTCATGCCAATCAACATGGATTTATGGAACACAGATCCTGTCAACATAACTGGATATCTTTTGCTGATGAGATTACAAGCTTGTTTGATAAAGGTACTAGTGCTAATGAAATATACTTGGACTTCTGTAAGGCGTTTTACTTGGTACCACATGGTATTTTGATTAAAAAACCAGAAGGATAGAAAATCAATGTGGTACACATTAAGTAGATTAAAAACTGGCTAACTGACAGGCAGGGGCGGCTCTAGCTTTTTTGCTGCCCCAAGCATGGCAGTCAGGCAGCCTTCGGCGCCTTGCCTGCGGGAGGTCCACCGGTCCTGCGGCTTGCCTGTGGGAGATCCACCCGTCCTGCGGCTTCAGCATACCTGCTGCCAAATTCTGCCGAATCCGCGGGACCGGCAGACCTCCCGCAGGCACGCCGCCAAAGGCTGCCTGACTGTCATCCTCACAGGGACTGGCAGGGCGCCCCCCGCAGCTTGTCGCCCCAGGCACGTGCTTGGAGCACTGGTGCCTGGAGCCGCCGCTGCTGTCAGACCTTAAACATAATAGTAAGCAGGGAATCATCATTGAGCAGGTGTATTTCTTAGTGGGGTCCCCCAGGGATCGGTTCTTGGCCCTTTGCTATTTAATATGTTATCAGTGATTTGGAAGAAAATATAAAATCCTCACTAATAGTTTGCAGATGACACAAAGATTGGGGAAGTGGTAAATAACAAAGAGGTCACTGATTCAGCGCAGTCTATATTGGTTAGCAAACAGGATGCAAGCAAACAACGTGCATTTTAATGTGACTCAGTGTAAATGTGCACATCTAGGATCAAAGAATGCAGGCCATGCTTACAGGATGGGGGATTCTATCCTGGGAAGTGGTGACGCTGAAAGAGATTTGGGGGTCCTGGTCAATAATCAGCTGAATGTGAGCTCCCAGTGTGACGCTGTGACCAAAAGAGTTCATGCGATCCTTGGATATAGAAATGGCAATCTCAAGTAGGTGTAGGGGGGTTACATTACCTCTGTGTATGGCAGTGGTGTGACAGCTATTGCAATATTGTGTCCAGCTCTGGGGTCTGCAATTCAAGAAGGATGTTGATAAATTGGTGGGTGTTCAGAAAAGAGCCACAAGAATGATTAAAGCAGGGGTGGGCAACCTTTCAGAAGTGCTGTGCTGAGTCTTCAGTTATTCACTCTGATTTAAGGTTTTGCATGCCATGTAGGGCCGACGGGGGGAGGGGGGTACAAATTACCGGGGTCCGGAAGTGGGCCCAGGGCCCGGCTTCCCTGGCTTTGTCGGCCCTGTTTAGCTGGTCCACACTTGCTGGGGGTCCCAAAATTTTTTTTTCACCAGGGCCCGCTCACAGTGGCCCTGCTTGCCAGTAATACATTTTAATGTTTTTAGAAGGTCTCTTTCTATAAGTCTACATACAACAATAATTTAGTTATATATTATAAAGTAAATAAGGTTTTTTAAATGTTTAAGAAGCTTAATTTAAAATTAAATTAAAATGCAGAGCCCCCCCTGGTCCGGTGGCCAGGACCCAGGCGTGTGAGTACCACTGAAAATTAGCTCACGTGCCGCCTTTGGCATGCATGCCATAGGTTGCCTACCCCTGGATTAAAGGATTGGAAAAAATGAGAGAGATTCAAGGATCTTAACCTATTTATTTTAAGAAAGAGACGGTTAACAGGTGAGTTGATTACATTTTCTAAGTACCTATCTGGGAAACTACAATTTGATAGTTTGATACACGGCTGCTACTCTGAAACCTACAATTTGATAATGAGTTAACAGAAGAAGGTATAACAAGATTCAATGGCTGGAAGCTGAAGCTAGACAAATTCAGACTGGAAATAAGGCACATTTTTAACGGTGAGGGTAATTCATTATTGGAGCAATTTGCCAAGGACTGTGGTGGATTCTCCATCATTGGCAATGTTAAAATTGAGATTGGCTGGGTTTTTTGCTAAAGGATATGATTTAGTTCAAACAGAATTAATTCAGGGAAGCTTTCTGACCTGTTTTATACAGGAGGTCAGACTAGATGATCACAGTGGTCCCTTCTGGCCTTATAATCTATGAATCTGTAAGCCTGGCACTCAGAAATTTAAATTGATACAGCCTTGAGATAAGTATTGGAGTGAAAAATAAACAAGAGAAGGCTGCAGGAATTTGCAATGCAGAAAAAGAAATGATGGACAAGGTAATACAGATGCTATTGAAGCTGTGTGTGTGTTGAGTTATAAACATCTCGCTTGACCTGCTGCAGGCCTGGCACCGTGTTCATGATTGTAGCTGCCTGTCTAACATTGCTGTGATGGCCCACTGAATCACTGCACAAGTAAAGTAATAATGGCACACCATTAACTGAGATTCAAGGAGTTGGAAGTCAGGTGATGGCAGCCCCTGCCTAGGAGGAAGGTGCTATTTCTTCAGACCAAAGAAGTTGAGTAATGAGACCTGAGCCAGAGAATTTAAACGCCATGAACCACCAAAGATTAGCAAAGGATAATGCAAACAGGAAACAAAGTTTATATTTGAGACCAGTCCATTCTTTTTCCTCTGGCTGAAAGAGCAACAGGCCTCAGAGTACCAGGAACCTTCTCCTGAATGACTCTCTCTGTCCTTTTTCCATTTGCCGCTTCTTGTGACTATCCAGGGTAGAGGAACTCTGGAGACAATCCAAGCTGATGGTTATTCCCCAGCTCTGCTCATGCTGCAGCTCTGGATCAATCTAAAGGCCTGGGGCATGCTCAGGGGTGCTAAAGTTGCCCCCCATCCTGAAATCCCAGTTTTGACCTGCCCCACATCCTCCTAGGCTAGAGATGGTGAGGCTGGGAGGATTTGAGGCTGAATTCATTAACCTCTTTAGGCCCTTCCATCCACCTGTTTCGAAGAAGATCAGACTATTATGGAGATTTCCTGATATCACCACCATGTCATTCCCCTCTTTGAATCCTTTCCTGACCTTCCTCCTACTTGCAGCACCAGGATCAAATTTCTCATTGTTCAGGTCCCACACAACTGTCTCCAGTTGTTGTTGTTGCTATTATTACCTAGATTTTATATAACACCTTTCATCTGGAGATCTCAAAGAAATGTCTACAGGGAGGTCAGGATTATTATCCCCATTTTGCAGATGGGGAAACTGAGGCACAGGGAGATGCAACATGCCCAAGATCGGCCAGCAGCAGAGGCAGGCATTGAACCTAGGTCTCCTAAGTCCTAGGCCAGCACTCTCTTTCCTAGGCAACCCTGCTTCTTGAGGCCTCCACTTCTAAGTCTCACTCTTAGTCACGTCCTTTGTATCCCACTCTCTTTTTTAAGCTTTCTTCCATGCTGTTATGGAATGCTAAACTGTGTTATACTGTTCAGCCACTAGGTGGCATTGTGTGTAAAATACCTTATTTAAAAGAAACCTCAAGGATTCTATGATGAGGTATGTCTACACTACGGGATTATTCCGATTTTACAGAAACTGGTTTTTTTAAACAGATTGTATAAAGTCGAGTGCACGCAGCCACACTAAGCACATTAATTCGGTGGTGTGTGTCCATGTACCGAGGCTAGCGTTGATTTCCAGAGTGTTGCACTGTGGGTAGCTATCCCATAGTTCCCGCAGTCTCCCCCGCCCATTGGAATTCTGGGTTGAGATCCCAGTGCCTGATGGGGCAAAAAACATTGCCGCTGGTGGTTCTGGGTACAGCCTCACCCCTCCCTCCGTGAAAGCAGCAGCAGACAACCTTTTCGCACCTTTTTTCTGGGTGAACTGTGCAGACGCCATACCACGGCAAGCATGGACCCTGCTCAGCTCAAGACAGCAATCATGGACGTTGTAAACACCTCGCGCATTCTCGTGCAGTCTATGCTGAACCGGGACCTGCAAAGCCAGGCGAGGAGGCGGCGGCTACGGCAGCGCAGCGACAAGAGTGATGAGGACATGGACACAGAATTCTCTCAAACTGCGGGCTCCTGCACGTTGGAGATCCTGCTGGTAATGGGGCAGGTTCTAGCCATTGAATGCCAATTTTGGGCCCGGGAAACAAGCACAGACTGGTGGGACCGCATTGTGTTGCAGGTGTGGGACGATTCCCAGTGGCTGCGAAACTTTCGCATGTGTAAGGGCACTTTCATGGAACTTTGTGACTTGCTTTCCCCTGCCCTGAAATGCCAGAATACCAAGATGAGAGCAGCCCTCACAGTGGAGAAGTGAGTGGCAATAGCCCTGTGGAAGCTTGCAACGCCAGACAGCTACCGGTCAGTTGGGAATCAATTTGGAGTGGGCAAATCTACTGTGGGGGCTGCTGTGATGCAAGTAGCCAAAGCAATCACTAAGCTGCTGCTACGAAAGGTTGTGACTCTGGGAAATGTGCAGGTCATAGTGGATGGCTTTGCTGCAATGGGATTCCCTAACTGTGGTGGGGCGATAGATGGAACCCATATCCCTATCTTGGCACCGGAGCACCAGGGCACCCACTACATAAACCGCAAGGGGTACTTTTCAATGGTGCTGCAAGCACTGGTGGATCACAAGGGATGTTTCACCAACATCCATGTGGGATGGCCGGGAAGGGTTCATGATGCTCGCGTCTCCAGGAACACTACTCTGTTTAAATTGCTGCAGCAAGAGAATTACCTCCCAGACCAGAAAATAACAGTTGGGGATGTTGAAATGCCTATAGTTATCCTGGGGGACCCAGCCTACCCCTTGATGCCATGGCTCATGAAGCCATACACAGGCAGCCTGGACAGTAGTCAGGAGTTGTTCAACTACAGGCTGAGCAAGTGCAGAATGGTGGTAGAATGCACATTTGGACGTTTAAAGGCGCGCTGGCGCACATTACTGACTCGCTCAGACCTCAGCCAAACCAATGTCCCCTTCATTATTGCTGCTTGCTGTGTGCTCCACAGTCTCTGTGAGAGTAAGGGGGAGACCTTTATGGCGGGGTAGGAGGCTGAGGTAAATCACCTGGCTGCTGATTACGCGCAGCCAGACACCAGGGCGATTAGAAGAGCACACCAGGAAGCGGTGCGCATTAGAGAAGCTTTGAAAACCAGTTTCATCACTGGCCAGGGTAAGGTGTGACTGTTGTGTTTGTTTCTCCTTGATGAAACCCCCCCTCTTGATTGATTCATTCCCTCAATCCACAGACAGGGGAGGGGTAGTGGTGGTGGACCCCCCTAGAATTGCATGCAGCTCAGCGTAGAAGCGGCATGTTTGCGGCCCTGCCCCGGACCTTCCGTTTGCTTCTTTGGTTTTCTGGTAGGCTTGTCTGAGCTCCTTAACTTTCACACGGCACTGTACTGAGTCCCTGGTGTGGCCTCTCTCCATCATGGCCTTGGAAATTTTTTCAAATGTTTTTTCATTTAGTCTTTTGGAACGGAGTTCTGTTAGCACGGAATCCTCTCCCTATATAGCGATCAGATCCAGTACCTCCCGTGCGGTCCATGCTGGAGCTCTTTTTCAATTCTCAGACTGCATAGTTACTTGTGCTGATGAGCTCTGCGTGGTCACCTGTGCTGATCAGCTCTCCACGCTGGGCAAACAGGAAATGAAATTCAAAAGTTCACGGGGCTTTTCCTGTCTACCTGGCCAGTGCATCCAACTCCAGATTGCTGTCCAGAGCGGTCACAATGGTGCACTGTGGGATAGCTCCCGGAGGCCAATACCGTCGAATTGTGGCCACACTAACCCTATTCTGAAATGGCAATACCGATTTGAGCGCTACTCCCCTCATCGGGGAGGAGTACAGATATCGATATTAAGAGCCCTTTATATCGAAATAAAGAGCTTCATTGTGTGGACGGGTGCAGGGTTAATTTGGTTTAACGCTGTTAAATTCGGTATAAACCCGTAGTGTAGACCAGGCCCTAGTGTGTATAAGTAAGCTCTGTGACCAGTCCATATTTGGAATAAAAGAACATGACATGGTGTCAGGAATAAACTAAGAACAGAAACAGAAGGAAAACAGCAACAAAGTTTGCAGACAAAAGGAACAAAGAAACAAAGGTTGCAGGAACTCAACATATCACTCTTCAATGCACAAAGAACTTCAGCTTCAGCTTTGACAGGCAGAGCATATCTTTAAATCCTTTGACTTTACGGAAGACAGTCACAAAGATGACTATAAAGGGTTCTGGCTATGTTTGAAGCATACTTTATATCCCAGAGAAATTTTGTTCATAGGCGCCAACTCCATGGGTACTCCGGGGCTGGAGCACTCATGGAAAAAAAAATAGTGGGTGCTCAGCACCCACCGACAGCATCACATATCAGCTCCTCCCCTCACCCTAGCACCTCCTTCCCACTGGCGCTCCTGCAGATCAGCTCCTCCCTCTCCCTCCCACTGCCTCCTGCCTGCCATGGATCAGCCGTTTAGCGACGTGCAAGAGGCACTGTGGGGGGTGGGGAGTAGCGAGGGTGGGGTGTGCTTGGGGGAGGGGGCAGAGTGAAGGCAGGAAGAGGAGGGGTGGGGGCTTGAGGAAAAGGGTGAAATGGGGGCAGGGATGGGGTGAGCACCCCCTGGCAACTCATAAAGACAGCACCTATGATGTGGTTTATGAAGAAGCATGTTTTCACCAGAGAATTCAACACCCGGGGGAAATGTTGCCTGTTTTATAAGAGCTCTGCATATGTTGGCTGAAAGCTGTGGTTTGGGAAATGCAAAACATGAAAATATCAAAGAGAGGCTGGTTATTGGGTTAACAGATAAAAGCCTTTCACAGCAGCTACAATTGAAGAGAGATTTAACCCTAACCACAGGTATATAGATAACAAAACAGTCTGAATTAGTCAAACAGAACAAAAGGCAGGAGCAACTTGAAAACCTGAAACTAGCTAGAAACAGACATATGAATGTTAAAAGTCATTATCAGTCTCCAAAGTGGCCAGACAGGAAGAGAGTAACTAAAACTGATACAAAGGCTAAAAGAGCTTGTGAACACTTTTACAACAGAAGTCACTCAGCTAGAAAATACCAGGTCCAGAACCTGGTGACTGTGTTCATGTCAAATTGGATGGAGAAAAAGGATGGACAACTCCTGCTGTTGTGAAGAAAAAGAATTCAGCCCCCAGATCCTATGTGACTGAGACCAACAGTGGAGAGTTGAACAGAAACCGTTGACATCTACAGTTTGTTCCTCAGAAAGAACAATCAACAGAGCAAACTCTATCGATGGCAGATGCAGAACAAGAAGCCTTAAGGATTCCAAACCAACCACAGCCAGTCGTTGCCCCTACTGGACAGCCTGGTGACCAATTTGTTATGCATGTGGGCCATGTGATTAGAAAACCAGTACAATTCAGGGACCCTCAACAGACTGATATGTTCTGAATGTCAAAGGCAGGTGATAGTGTAAATATTGTAAATGGTAGGAATGTAGAACTTAAAGGGGGAGATGTAATTGAATGCTAAACTGTATTATATACAGGGCTGGCTCCAGCTTTTCTGCTGCCTCAAGTGGCAAAAAAATAAAAAAAGATGAGCGGTGGCACTTCGGTGGCAGCTCAATCGCACCGCTTCTTCGGTGGCAATTCGGCGGCCGGTTCTCCCTCTCTTCCTCTTCGGTGGCAATTTGGCAGCAGCTTAAAGAGGAGGAGAGGGAATGAGGGACCTGCCACCAAATTCCCACCGAAGACCCAGACGTGCTGCCCTGATACCGGACGGAGTCCCGCCCTTTTGAATTGGCTGCCCCAAGCACCAGCTTCCTACGCTGGTGCCTGGAGCCAACCCTGATTATATAGTTCAGCCCTACTGATGAACCTCAACCATACCCGGCAGAGCATTAAAGGATCTTATGATGACCACATCGGGTGTATATAAGCAAGGTCTGTGACCAGTCCCTAACTGGTACAGAAGAACATGACACATGCCTTCTCTAATGCTTATCTGTAAGAAGCACAGATACAGCTCGGAGGGGCTGTACTCCACATAGTTCACATCAGTTGCGGTGGATACCCTCCTCCAACATTAACAATGGGCTCGCCACCGTGGCTAGATAAAATAATTCAGAGCGTGTCAGTAACAAACAAACAAGTTGCAATTAATTCAGGAGCAATGAAGTCTTTCCTGCTGCCTTGCTGTAGAAGCAAACTGGATGAGTGAAAGATTTGTGATGTCTGCTGCCTTCTGCACTCCCTACTGTTTGCAAGATAGTAACAAAACCAAGCCAGATGTGCTTTTTGAAAAATTAACCAATTTACAGTTGCAAAAATGAAACACCTGATCAGGTGCAAAAACGACACAGTGCTAGAGAAATCTAGAGCATAGAATGAGCAAACTGATATTAAAAGCAGTCCTTTTGCTGCAAGGCATAAGCAAGAGCTGTTTGCCTTTTGTAGAGATTAAACAGATTAATAAAATATCCCCACTTGGACACCACTGTTTGTGAGTGCTGCTGGTTCAGTCAGATTAACAACAGCCACATAAAGCAATTTTACATTCTCCCATCAAGAGAATCTAAGCTGCCATAATTCATGTTTGTACATCTAACCATGAAAGGATGAAGCTGTGTTTTATTGCAGCCATATGCCTAGGATGATCTCCTTGCAGTTATTTTTGGGGCTGGGGGAGAAGCTTTGGGCTGCATGAAACGTTTTGGAACTTAAGAAAAATATTTAGATCAATTGTGGATGTCTGGTTTTGTTTTGTTTTTTGGGGTTTGTTTTTTTTTAAACTTTTGGAAAGCATGGCTCAATTAATCACTCTTTGTCCCATCCCTAAAACCAAGGCAAACCTCAGTGCTTGCTCAATTTTAGAAGCTAAAACATCCACAATGTTCAGTATGTGGGGAGTATAAAGAAATGTTGAGTTGATAAATGGATGGTGGATTAGGTAAGCCCTATTGAAACTATGTGGGTTGGCAGGCTTGGATCTGGAACTAGACAGAAAAAAGATACATGAAGCATAAGTGTAACGGGTTTTGACATCCTTCGGTGGAAGGTGCCATAGGCATACAAAGTGCCACTTCTGTACCTTCTGCTGAGTTGTGCCCGCTAATGCCGCAGCTGAATATGCCCTACAGTTTTCTAAGCCCTGTTTCTTGGAATCAGTGTGTCAGTACATGTGTTGGAGACTGAGAGATGGGTCAGCTCCACAGAGCAATTATCTCGTGAGGAGAGGAAGGTAGGTGGAAAATGATCCAGTGAGATGAATAGGCCAGCAAAAATACTGATAACACCAGGACTGGTTAATAGCCAATGACATACTGCTGGTGGAATGCAGGCTTGTCTGGCCCATGGACATTCTCCGCCAAAGGATTTGCCAGTCTCTCTGAGCAGCCATCATGCCACAACATCCGTTCAATGTTTGTCTCTTCTGAGCGGGAGTGGAGGGGGAAATTGCTGCAGAAGGTCTGGGACAATATAACACCATCCTGATGGGGGCGGTTCATGGCTCAGTGGAGAGTGAATATGCCAGACTATAGATACCGTCCCAATGTCGCTCAGACAGGTCACTGTGTGTATAATGCAAGGCACACTCATAGTAACGTTAAATGACTGGCTCAAATATCTGGAAATATTAAGGCCCTGGCTAAGCTCTCTTTTACATTTAAGATGCAGACGATGTTTCATAAGGCATGGGGTAATGGTGAAATTTGGGTAAAACAATGTGTCGTTTACATTCTCTAAGGATGCAGGCATTGGATGCTTCCCTGACTGGTGCTTCTGGTAAAGCTGTACATCTAGCCTTGCTATCCACTCCACCCACCTCAGAACCAGATGACTTCACTAGTGGCCGATGCAGGCACTGGCTGGGGATCTAGTATAGAGGACGTTATGGTACATGCCATGTTGTGGTCTGAAGTTGTTCAAAGAAGAAGCCTTCAGGTTACATACCTTGAAGAGTTAAAGGGTGATTGTCTCGCCGCCAAAATCTTCTGTCAGGATACTCTTACTCCTGGAGAGCCCCAATTTATTTCCACTTTGATCTGGCTCTTGTTCTCCTCCTCGCTCCGGATAAAAAGAGGAGACTGATACAGTTCTCGCCTGGTCTACGCCAGCTCACAGGCTGCTCTCCCGAAAATGAGGGATCCTCGCTCTCCCTGACAGCATTGCTGTTACCAGACTAAGCACCCCGCCCAACCCCACAGCAGCGACTGGAGGCAGTGGATGTTGACCCCTGTCCTGGGACCCTCCCTCATCTCAGGTGGTGTGGGCCAGGAAGTAAAGACCAGCCCCTTGTATTCTTTGGGAGGCCCAGCACTCCTTGTGTCAAGCCTGTATTGCAGCTGTAGTGTTCAGTGGTCGCCCAGGCTCAGACTTTTAAAGGTATTGAGGTGTGGCTGCACTCAGTGTTCCAACACCTAAGTCTCATTTTCAAAAGTGATTTAGGCACTTGGGAGCCTAAATCCTATTGCCTAAGCACCGCAAAGCCTAAATACCTTTAAAAACATGGGCCTCAGCACTTAAGATGCTTGCAAGAGATCTGCTTAATTTTGTGTCTGGTTTCAGTTGGCTGTGCATCGGGGTAGCTTTAATGTGGGTTCATGGGTTCAACTGAACCTACAGAAATCATGGAACCGAGGGTGCAGAAACAGGTAGACATAGACTTTTCCCAGCCCAGTGTGGAGGGGAGGTCCCAGGCGGTTGGGTATTGGAAAGTGAGCCCACCCTGCATTCATCCCTGTCCCACAGGGCTTGGTCTGGCTCCCCCCACCAGGCGTTGTGACCTGGTGCATGGGGTCACAGTGCTACTCAGGTTTGACCCAGCTTCCCCTCTGTCATGGGGTCCCTGGGACCTCTCCTCCACACCAGGCAGGATTAGGGCAGAGGGTGCTGCTGCAGGTGGTCAGTGGCCCCTTGACAGTTTAGTACAGTGCACCCACTGAATCAGGAAGCTACATCCACCCCTGCTATGTATAACAAGAGATTCACAGTGCCCTGGCCAGACTCTCTGTCTGGGAAGCTCAGCCCTAAAAGGCACAGCCTTTTGTACCAGCACATCCTTTACTTATTTGACTTTGGGGCAGAGACCATTAGTCACATACCAAGGAGGTGTTTTCTCTCTGACCCCAGCATAGACTCTAAAGTCCTACTGGAACATTTCTCACCAGATACATTTGACAGGCAACTTTTGGACTGGAGTTTTGGTGCCCACCCGAAAGGCAGCCCGCAAACCCTGCCTTTGTCTCCTCTCCTCCTACATCACACTGCCACAAATGCCAGTGTGACAGCGCTGCTTTCTGTTCTCTTCAATCTGACGAGAGTCCCTTCTCTGATCCACCCCAACTTTTGGTGTACAGTGAAAATTCAGGACAAAGGAACAGGGCATTTCTGACTTTATTTGTTAGAACAATTTGTTCTAATTGGACTTCAGGTTCACAATAGCACTCAGAACAAATGCAGCGTACAAAGACTCCCTATGCAAGCCTGCCACGTGCATTCACTATGATTACGTGCAGCTTTATTCTGCAAGCCTACAAGGCGCATGTGCTTCTGTGTGTTGAGCAGTGTACAATGGCGCTCTCAACATGAACTGTGGCATCAACCAAGGTGGCACCAGAATAAACTGTGCCCGTATGCCCACAACTGATCTTATAAAGTTCTCTTCCCAAGAGCCAGGGGTCAATGCTGTCACACGAGCTGCTAAATGGTGCTGCGTGCCTCCACTAGCCAGTCTGAATTTGAGGGAGCTGGTTTTGTTTGGGATGGAGCCTTGGTCCTATCCTGTTGTCAGCAGGATTTAGTCCCCTCCTGGATAAACTAGTACTTGTCACTGAACTTGGTCCAAATTCTGTGTCACATGACGTGACCCCTCATTGTGAAACCTGTGTTCAGTCTTCCCAGGTGGTGAGGGCAAGGTCAGCCTCACGCATGCTACTGGGGTGCTATCAGTGCACGGCTAGTGCTTCAGGCACTGCTACCTGAGCTACTTTGAAAAAGGATCTGTCACAAACTACTCACAGCCAGAGTAAAAATTGAATCAGCCTATTTGTATGTTAGATTAGAAGGAGTTTAGAGAATAGCAACAATCAGGGAGCTGGAGAGACTGAGCTGCAAGGAAAGATGAAAAGAGCTAAAGAGGCAGAGCTTGGAAAAGGACATCTTCCCTTAGACATGATAATGAGTGACATGGACTTGAAAGGCATGACTAGGTGTAGGTGTGATATTAGTAGAAGCTTCCTGACCTTGGCTCCCAAGGGAAGTGGTGAAAGACCCATTGGCTGAGGCATTTAAAAATTGACTTGACAAGATACTAGCAAATGTAACATAGAGAACAAACCGGTAGGGCCTCGGTAGATGGACTGGATAATGTCTAAGAGATTTCTTCCATTGCCTATGACTCTGTGAGGAAGCAATTGGTGGTATATAGATCATAGCTGACTTTGAGGGGGTGTTTGTGAGCTACCAGTGAGATTGTGTCCATTTTTGTTACTTTTCCTGCCAAGTATCAGGAGGTAGCTGTGTTAGTCTGTATCCACAAAAACAACAAGGAGTCTGGTGGCACCTTAAAGACTAACAGATTTATTTGGGCGTAAGCTTTCGTGGGTAAAAAACCTCACTTTTTCAGATGCATGGAGTGAAAATTACAGATGCAGGCATTATATAATGATGCATGAAGAGAAGGGAGTACTTCACAAGTGGAGAACCAGTGTTGACAGGGCCAATTCAATCCACCCTGATCTAATTGGCCCTGTCAGCACTGGTTCTCCACTTGTGAGGTAACTCCCTTCTCTTCATGTGTCATTATATAATGCCTTCATCCTTAATTTTCACTCCATGCATCTGAAGAAGTGTGGGGTTTTACCCGCGAAAACTTATGCCCAAATAAATGTTAGTCTTTAAGGTGCCACCAGATTCCTTGTTGTTTTCCTGCTAATACTCTCTTGTGTGGGTGTGGGAGCAGTTGACAGTAACTGAAAGGATCCTGTCTTGCTCTTCAGCCTGAAGAGAAAACTCATGGTACCATTTCTAAGAGAGACTCCATAACTAGTCAGTCACTGTAATGACTCCTAGGCTTTGTTCTGTAATAGGACAGTCCTCAGACGTTAACAGAGTCAGGCCTAGAGTTCTGTCTCCAGCATAAAAACTCACGGGAAAGTGTGCTAAGGGATAAAGAGGTGAGATTCATGGCCTAATTCAGTCACACAGGTTTGAATGGCCTAGGCTGAGGGTGAGCTGTTGAGGAGAAGAGAGTGGCTACCCCATTTGCCTACAGAGTCACTTGGCAGCCAGCATCTAACTGGCTGTACTATACTGTATGGTAGCGTAGGGTACGTTGGAGATACTGAGCCAGATCATCAGATGCTGCCAACTGATGTAGCTCCTCTTCAGTGGAAATATGCCAACTCACAGCAGCTGAGAACCTGGCCACCAGGCGCTTACAAGGCAACTGTATATAAAACAAATTTGATTCTGTTGTTTTCTCAACGCTGCCATCCACAATATTAAGAATATAAAGTACCAGTGAGAGTCTAATTAGCGTACAGACATGCATTTTCTCTCTCTCTCTCTCTCTCTCTCACGCACACACATGCGCGCACACACACACACACACACATTCTGTACCCTTCACATCCTGCACAGCAGATAAAGAAGGTCAGACTGCAGCCTCTTTTTTTCTAAACGTCAGGCAACCCCAGTGAAATGGCTTGCTTTTATTTTGCTAGAGCTGAAGGCCTGCTTACGGCATTACAAGAGTGGTCAGTGGTTCCCACTTGCAGACACAGGTTAGGAAGCTGCTCTACAACACTCCACAGTCTCGTTTTTGTGTTACAAGTTTTCCAGGTGGAAGCCCGGCCTGTCTGCCCAGTTCATGTCAAAACAGGGCTGCGTGTAAAGCTCAGAATTTCCATTACCGCTGCTGGTGCTTAGAACTCAGAGGGCTGATAAGCAGAATCCTGCACTCACTCATCTGAGCCGGGTGCTTGGCATACAAGACTATTCTTCTGCCATCAGAAATTGCAAGAACATCCCAGCTTTCCTACTGTTTGAATTTGTCTTTCCAGTGGTTCGCTGCATGGACCCCTAGCTCTCTGCCTCTTTCTTTGCAACATGGGTAAAGAGATGAAGGGCCTCCTGATCTTTTGAGATGCTGAGCTCCTGGGAGGTGCTGGTCACCAAACTCCCCTGGGTGCCAGTGGGGATTGAGCGTCCCGTGGACAGTGCTAGACAGCCTCTGAACCTCACCGGATCAAGCCCTTAATAACCAAACTAGGGCTTTTCATTTTGAATCCTTTTGTATATTTAATAACCCAGGGAGCTCAGTTTTCAACAAGGATTGACTTGCCTGTGCACTGATTTCAATACCCGAATGAGGGATTTGAGCCTTGTATGGCATTTGGGGCTCAGGTCTGAAAACTGGGCTCCAGGGGTGTGGCGGGTGCTGTTTGACCATCAGGGCTGAAAAGCGAAAGGTGAAGCAGACCTTTTCCAACACCTGCTCAGTGCAAAAACATGGGGTCAACCCTAGCGCCTTATAGTCATTGAAGGCAGCGCCTTGGCGGTCGGTGGGAGTGTTGTCTGAGTAAGGACCTCAGATTTGGCCCATGTTAATGTTCCTCTTCTACCTGAGTAGGACTGAGTGGTGTATTGAGTATTTATTTGTCTATACAGAGGAAAAGACAGAGAAGATGCCATGGGTAGAAGCTAACACAGAGTAAATAGAAGCAAACTTCAGCGTTCCTTGTCTTTCTAGTCTTTAAAAGGTTCCTGTTTCATCTGAACCCCACTGCCAGCATGTGGACAAGAAACCCATGGCCATGTTCCTAGCAATCCTTTGGCCAGGCCAGGAGGCAGTGAGCTTGGCTTCTTTTCCATGAATTGGCCAATGGAGAGGACAGGGCAGCCCTAGGGCTTTCTTGCCTTTTGAAACGATGCTTTCCGAAGTTGATGTGACAGGGAAACCCCTGGATGTCTTTTTCCTCCTGCGTGGAAATTCAGCTCATTCCGTGCTGTGCTGTTGGGCCATGCTGCCACCTCCCCAGAGTGGATCCGATTTCACATGGCTGGTTCCTGGGATGTGGCTCTCTCAGGGCAGATCCTGCTCTTATATCCCCCCAGATGCTTGATGCGCTGATGGATCCTTGTCTGGTTCGCTGCCACTCCTTCATCAGCTTCTCCTTCGGGTGACTTGCTATGGGTGATGGGCTGAGATGAAGGCAGTTGCCAAAGCAGTAGTTTCCCACGGTTTCACCAGTCTCAGAGAAGCATGGCCGTGCTCCTGCATTCTCTCTCCAGAGCCCCTGTGAGCTCAGCGTGGTGAGGAACACACTTCAGCCCATTCAACTTTCAACCATTCCAGGACACCCAGGGATCTCTGTGGAGCAGAGAGAAAAATGATCAGCTTTGTGCATTACAGCTTTACAGGCCTAGAAAAAATGAAGACTCAATACTGAGTCCTGGGAAAGGGATTACACCTCCCCCACTGCAATTTATCTGCTAGTGGTGTGGGCTGTATCCAGCAACTACAGCCCAGTCCCTTAAGCACCCAATCCTGCTCCTGTTAGTGTCAGCAAGAAAAGTCTCCTTGGCTCCACGTGGCCTATACGTGTATTTAACCAGCTAATGGAGACCTCGCCCGGCAGCTCTACACACTAAGCATGCAAGGCACACATTCCCACCGCCAAGACTCAACCTGGGAGACTCAGTGAGCAAAGCCTGGCATTCGTGAATTTAGATGGAAGCTCACCAGGCACCATACCCCAGGGGATGTCCTCGCTGGCATTTCCAGTGTATTTCCAGGGTCTGTCTCCTCTCCGCACCCGCAGCATAAGCAAATAAAACATCTGGCTGCATTCCCTTCATGCAGCTTTAAACTCCATAACAAACAGTAGACAGAGGACAGCACTCCCCAGAGCTGCTCACTGTACAAGCAGGATACAAACTCAGCAGGAGCTGCTTGTGTCCTTCAGGGAGAGAAGCTAGTTTCTGACTTTCCGTCAATGCCCCTCACCCTCTTTCAAGTCTCTGGGCCTAACTAGGCTCATCCACAGCTAATTACCTCAGCTGCAAGCAGCAGGCCTAGCTCTAACTCAGGGAGCCTCCCAGATAGCAAAACTGGTGAAGAACCATTCTTGGGACATGAACCTCTATAAGACCCTCGCCCACCATCTTTAGACACCCCCTTCGGACACCACTGGCTATGTGGCACCACAGAAGCTGTACCCCTCATTGTGCTCCTCTGCTGCTGGTAGCTGTGCTATGCTCCCTTTATCTGGAGAATGCTCTTTGCACACCTCAGAGTGCAGCTGATGCTTCTCCTTCTGCAGGTAGGTGGAGCTCTGCTGTCACTGTCCCTAGAGACATTTCCACAACAGTCCTGTGATCTCGGTTCAGGTACTCAGAACAATCTCACCAGCTGCTCAGCAGAGAGCACACACAGTTCTGGCCATTTTAATTGCTAAACAATACTTTCCCCCAAACAGCGACCCCTTCCTTCCCCCCACCCCCAAAATGGTTCAGTATCACTTCCCTGCAGAGAGCAAATAACAGAAATAAACTATGAATGCCTCCTATGCACTCTTAGGGTATTACAGATGATCACGGAGCTTAAGGCCAGAAGGGACCATCTAGCCTGACCTCCTGCACATCACAGGCCACTAAAGGTTTCGTTTGTGCTCATATACCCCAGTGACCATAATGATAGAAGAAAAGAAGAGCTCTCAACTTCCTGAAAATGAACGGGTGTCAGAGAGAAAGAGAGAGAATAGCCTGGGTCTGATTTTGTTTTTATTTTTAAATGCTATTTTAATGAATGACTTGATGATTTTGGCACAAAGACATAGTTTTATGGATCTTGGAGGGGTAGGGGAAGGACCTTTCAGTTCTATGAAAACACAACCAAGACTGAAATAAAGCTAAATTTCTGGTGTGATTGGAAGTCAAACTTCCATAATGAGACAGATGATTTACAATAGCGTTGGCTGCCAATTCTGTTTGGTTTCAAAGCCACCAGTGCTGTCTCTGTTCTGTAAAATACAGACCCCTCCCCACCCTTCCTTCCTTCTAACTTACAGGATTTCTGGCTCTTGTGATGATAGTTTCTGCAGGGCTTGAAGATTATTTTGTACACTGAAATCAGCAGAGGGAGGATGGGCGCTGAACTCACTGAGATGAGCGGCACATTTTTCTTGAGGCTTTTTGGAGAGCATTGCACAGCATGGATACAGAGAAATGGGGCTTCCCTGGGAAACCATAGCGGCATTAGTGTTCCACTACTGAGACATGGAATCAACCCAACAGCTGGAGAAAAACTTTGCAATAAAGTGTTCCCAGACACTCACTATGGGCCTGATCCAAAGACTACCCACGGCAATGAAAAGTCTCCCATAGACTTCAGCGGTGTTTAGATTAGGCCCTGATGTGAGTAATACAGTAGAAGAATTGGCTTAAACTTTCTGCTGTGACTTTCACATAGAGATTGAGTCCTCAGCTGGGGGAAAGGCTATCAAGGGTTCTGGTCTGAATGAATAAGCCAGTGAGTACTCTTCTTTCTTTTATTGTGATTAGGACTCCTAGTATCCAGGGTTCAGAATTATCCAAAGAATCATTTCCATGCATGCTTCATGTAGCAGTCCAATGGCGTTGTTTTGGCAGCATTGGGTCATGGCTGGCAACATTTGGGGGGAAGAGAGAGGCAATGTAAATAGGATTAAATTTTAATTTTATTGCTCATGAAAGTGATGGGGGGTGGATAGTGCTGACTAGATCCAGGATAGCATGAGAAGAAGCAGTGCAAGTTTCTCTCACTCAGCTCTGCCAAGGCACCACTATCTATTAAAAAAGAACTAAATAAGTTCATGGAGGATAGGTCCATCAATGGCTATTAGCCAGGATGGGCAGGGATGGTGTCCCTAGCCTCTGTTTGCCAGAAGCTGGGAACGGGCGAGAGGAGATGGATCACTTGATGATGACCTGTTCTGTTCATTCCTTCTGGGGCACCTGGCACTGGCCACTGTCGGAAGACAGAATACTGGGCTAGATGGACCTTTGGTCTGACCTAGTGTGGCCATTCTTATGACATGTAGCAGCTTCTTCTATGCCAGCTCCTCTCATAAAAAAAGACTCTGATCTATTGTGCAGTGGTTTTGTGTGGATCAGATAAAGATCTCCAAACTCAGCAGTGACTTCAGCCGTGTTGGGGGAGGGGGGTGGTTATTCAATAACAATAGTAGTTACAAATACTAATTAAAGGAAACTTAAAACTAAACTTCAAAGACAAAAATAGAACATTTTAAAACACTCTAATTACTATGAAGGCTTTTATTAGTCACACAAAGAAAAAGGAAGAGAACATGGCCCTTAATATTTGCCCGTCCAAAAAGGTCTACTGACAGTATTTCTGTTGTCACAGCTATTAAAATACACCAAGGGTTTGGTCTGATATACACTTAACACTAAACTAGGGGGAAAACAATTCAGTAAATAATCTTGGATTCTATTATTAATAATCATTTTATTTAGTTTGTTTCTCTCATTGTCCACAGTGTATCATAAACTACTGAAACATATAAGAAATCATGATCCCTGCTCCAAAAATCTTGCAATCTAGCAGCTCACTAAACTTGAAATTCCTTAAGGCTTCCCAGGTGGAATGTGGTAGATATCAAGATTCCATTGGTTTCAATGCACAACGGCACCACATTAGGTGCAGTGAAGGACCTGGAGCTAAAGGTTTAGCAGCAAAAAATAAGAATATCATAAAGTCTGAAGTACCGTTGCAAAGGTGAAACAAATCAGTCTCAGCAATGAAACATGAAAACCACCCTTGAGTGACAGACAGGAAAACTAGAATCAGTGAGTGAAGATTCTCCTCCTATCTTACCAAGTTGAAACCAGAAGGGATCTTTTTCAGTTCCGCTACAGGTGGAGCTTTTGAGCTGACATTGACAAGGAAACTAACTTAAAACCTGGGAAAAAGAACGAGGAGTACTTGTGACACCTTAGAGACTAACACATTTATTTGGGCATAAGCTTTTGTGGGCTAAAACCCACTTCATCGGATGCATGCAATGGAAAATACAGTAGGAAGAGATATATACACAGAGAACATGAAAAAATGGGTATTGCCATACCAGCTCTAACGAGACTAAACAGGCCCACCTTAATTGATTAGTCTTGTTAGAGTGTATATGGTAACACCCATTGTTTTACGTTCTCTGTGTATATATATCTTCCTACTGTATTTTCCACTGCATGTTTCCGATGAAGTGGGTTTTAGCCCACAAAAGCTTACGCCCAAATAAATGTGTTAGTCTCTAAGGTGCCACAAGTATTCCTGTTCTTTTTGCTGATACAGACTAACATGGCTGCTACTCTGAAACCTTAAAACCTGGGGTTTGCAGAAGTGCCACACTGCAACCTCTGAGAGGTTTTCAAGGGATTCACTTTAAAATAAGGGAAAGAATATGCTGGGCAAATAATATGCTTGAAATCTGAAATAGGAAGTCTGCAAAGCAGATCACAACTGGGTTTGATAGGACATAGCAATGGCAACATAACTACCCACTTCTTTAACTTTGGAAGAGCCATGTTTTGGCTCTGCTACACACTCAGTCTTGTAGGTATTGACTGCCCACAACTCTGAGGTCTAGTCCTGAGGTCCTTACATAGTTCTTACTCAGACAAACTCCCATAGAAGTCATTCTCTGTCTGTAGGTAGTTTATGAGGAATTTATTGTGATTATTTGGTATTCTAAATTCAAACTGTGTTGGTTAGTTTTGATTGGACAAATCAATTACGTTCCATATTTCTGCTTCCTGATTGGACAAGCTGAACATTTAGACTTAAATTTCCAGTGAAAAATTACCATTTCATTCACTTTTTGTGACTGTTTTTCAACAGTGTCTTAAAGCGTGCTGATTCCTGCTAGTGAACTCCTCTCCTAGCATAGTCACAGACAGCAAACAAAAGAGGCAGGAAAAGTTGTGCCGCATTTTCCCATCTCTAATCGTTCCCATCTCAGTAACACTAAGCAGCGATTTTCATCTTCCATTCATGCTTAGATCCAGGAGCTCTGCCTCTGGGGAGTTTTTTTTTTACTTTGATGGGACAATAAGTGTGAAATGAAGAGCGACGTCTCATTCTCACACCACCGTACACATCCATCCTGTCCAATCCCCTCGAGCCACATGTATCTCATAAGAACTTAAAGGGACGACTGCATTTCTGCTTGGGTTTGTCATGTTCCCTCTGTCTGGGACACTGGCCACTGCTGTTCTGTGATGGGATTTGTCACTTCTAGAATATCCTCACAACAGAGCTTGCCAGGAAACCTTTTCTTTTTTTTCTTTCCTGGGGAGATTCATGCCCCTCTTCCTCCCCTTTGGTGCCTCATGCTCTGTGACTTCTTAGGAGCGGTACCAGGTGTGGAATCACTTCACTGTATAAACTCTGCTGATGACACTACTCTCTTAGCACACACGCACTATTAAAAAAAACACAGTCATTTAAAAACAATTAACAAGCTGGCCAGAAGCCAATAAAGGACGCCAGGCCAGTGGGGGTAAATAGGCATAGCTCCACCACTGACTTTAATGGAGCCACGTGATTTATACCTACTGCAGGTCTGGCCCTCCCCTTCTCCCGCCATCAGAGCCATAAGACCCCCAGACGCTTGCCAGTACTTCCTCAAGCAAAAGCCTCTTTAAATCCCTGAAGGTCGACAAGCTCAGGCTCCCACGAACCCTCTAGGAAACTGAGTTCCTGAGCCAAGGGCCCTTTCCTGAAAAATCCGTTTCCACCTTCCCCTTCTGTTTACAGCTAGGGGCTGATGACAGCTTGAGCTGCTGTGCTGTAACACAAGGAGAGAGGCAGCCCTGAGGTAGCCAGGACCAAATGGTACAGGGTCAGATTTTCCCACTTTCACTTCCTTAGTCTTCGAACAGTCCCCATGGGGAGTAAGGGGTGGGAGGAAATCTGGCCCACAGAAATGTAGAGGTCAAAGTCAGTGCCCTGAATGACACCCAGTAATGAAGTAGAGGCCAGTGCAGAATATCTAGACCAGGGGTCCCAGGCTTCCTGCAAGCAGAACCGCAAAGCAAGCATCCCACTGCATTTCGCTCCAGAGGCCGTTTCAGGTGCACCTGCAGACACTGTGGGACATCTACATTTGGGGCCAGTAGGTGCCATTCCACAATTAATTAATTACTGTTTCAAGACGGTAAGTAATAAGGGACAACAGGGAGAGGCTGCTGCTGCTGCCTAGGGAGTATAACCTGAGAGGCATGAGGCATGCGTGTTTGCAAAGGCGCCGGGTGTGGTAGCGATATTGGAAGGTAGCACCCTTCCTACAGAGTCTCACTGCTATCATAATATGGCTGGTGAAGTAAACTAGATGGCCAGATTCATTCCTGGTGTAACTCCACTGAAGATGGCCGATTACCCCATGGATCAACCTAGCCCGACAAGCTTTATGTAGAGCATAGGTTAGTGCTTTGCTGAAGAAAAAAATAATCTACATATTTGCCCCCATTTCTCAAGACCTCACACTGGGATGATGACAGACCAGATTTTGATCTCTGTTACACCAGTGTAAATCAGGAGTAACTCTAATGGAGTTACACTAGATTTATATTAGTGTCACTGAAATCAGAATCTGGCCTGATTTTATATTATCCTGATTGGGAATGTCCAGTGGTCATCCAGTTTCTTATCTCTGAACATTTTGGGCCCAATTCTCCTCTCACTGGCACTGGGGTAACTCAGGAGTAACACCATCAGAGTCAATTGTGCTGGTTTTCCTCTCATTTACACCAGTGCAAAACCATTGTAACTCTCTTGACGTCAGTGGAAAAACTCCTCATACACTGGCGACAATGAGCGGAGACTCAGAGCCAGCATATTTACACTGCTGTAAAACTGGTGTGAGAGGAATATCAGTTCAGCAGCATACAGTACATAGAGGCAGTGATGGAAGACAGGGCTAGCTGTCCTAAGAACTGCATCGCCTAAAGAATTCTTATTTATGGTCCCTGAATGTGTGTGCGCATGTAGGAAGGAGGCTAGGAAGATGACAATTAAAATAAACTTCAGGTCATTTTTCCAAAACATCTGTCAAATAAACGCAAAAATCCAGATGTTGTTCTGGAATGCGAGCTATCTGCCGCGCTGCATAACCCAGCGGGAGCTGCAGCTTGCCTGACCTCTCATGGTCTCGCTTCTGATCTGTGAACTCTCAGGAACTTAGTTCCCAAACTAAAACATGGGTTTCAAAACAGAAGCCAGCTGAAGAAATCTCCCAATCCCTCTTCATGACTCCCAAACTCTGCTTGCCTATGAGAAGCCCAGACTTCATAAAGGAACAGACATAATGGTATGATGAACCACCTGCAGACCAGTGTGCAATGGACATGACCAGGAGACTGGGCTGTGTGCCAGATGAAGGAATGTTACGGCCTACATATGTGTGTATCTTATTATGTTGCTAACTACTAAGCCAGTTGGAACTCATTAACCATATTGCCTGTCTTTGTATCAATAAGCCCTGTGATGGGTTTTGAACCTTTGGGGTGTCACCTGATGTGCTGGGGTGCTACTGAGCCAGCCTATTCTGCCAGCCTGGGTCCCCTTTACCTGGCCTTGCTGGGCTAGGCTCACAAACCTCTTCCAGCCAAGCACACAGGCAGGGCCACACCCAGCTGCACAGAGAGACAGAGATCCGCCTTAGGGGCTCGCCCCAACACCCTGGTGCCCCTGCCATTTGAGGGGGACAAACCCAAAGGTTTTATGAAATTCGCCCCCTCCCTCAATGTGGAGGGAGATATGCACAACTTCTTGCCCCTGCCCCCAGTTAGAAATTACATAAACTGAGTTATATTATAAACAAGAAATAAGTTTATGAACTACAAAAGGTGAATTTTAAGTGACTATAAGAGATAACAAACAGAACAAAGTAGATTGTTGTCCTAGTAAAGCAAAATACGCAAGTTAAGCTCCACATACTTAAGAGACCGGTTACAAAATGTAAATTCTCACCCTAAATGTTATTTTAGGCAGGTTGCAAAGATTCTGTGGTTCAGAGTTCCAGCTATATTCCTTTTCAGACTGGACCCCTGTCTCAGTCTGGACTCCCCTGCAGCCTTCCCTTCAGGTGGCTTTAGCAGTCTTTCTTCTTGGGCAGACAGGCCATGGAGAGGAAGAGTCCCATTTGCCTTCCTCCCCACCCTTAAATAGGATTTACATAAGGCGGGAATCCTTTGTTTCCCAAACTTGATGACCCCCTCCCCCCCGTTCCCTTCCAGTGGAAAGTTACAAGAAGTCCCAGGTAACGTTTAATATCAGTGAAAAGACCACCTGACCTAGTAGTGTCACAGTTACGTCCCCGGACACCTCCCAGGATAGAGAGAGATTAGTATCTTCATGGTTTTGTTGTTCCTTCCTGATGGCTCATCAAATTTGATGGCCTGTTGTCTGGTGGTTGTCTTCCCAATACATACCCAGTTGTATTTGATACATGCATACAAATTGGACAATCTCTTCAGTAAATCATAACCTTTCCAATGATACCTTACAAGACCCATCTTGCATAAAGTATATCTCAGTTATGTCATATTCATATCATAAGCATATTTTCATAAAGAATATGGAGTGAAACGTCACACGCCCATGAAAGAGGTGAAAAACTAGTGTGGGGAATGCTTCTATTCCATTGGGATAGTTACAGTACAAGCGTTAGGGCAGCCATTTTGTAGGGGCACTCATTTGTTTCTGAGCAAAATGAAAATGACACTTGCACACACAAGCCATCCATATTTCTAACTGGATGTCAAAGGGCATTCTGAGTAATGAGGATTTGTGGTGAGGGGTTCAATGGAGGCTGGAGGGGGAGAAATCATCTCCAGGCTATGGATTGATAGCAGAATGCTTCAGTGGCTTCTACTGTGTCCCTGTAGGAGCCCCTGTAACATGCACACCCTCTGAAAGGGCTTGGTGGATCAGCACAGTCATGGATCGCTGGCCCCACCCCTCATCCAGCTCATCCCCAACTCCCCTGCCTGTGTCGAGGAGCAGAGAAGCACAGCGTAGCAGGGAGGGATGGCCACCCTGTAGGCAATCTCCAAATCCTGCTGTCCAAATCCACCACACTGGATGCTTGGTGTCCACTGGATTTGGGGCTAAATGGTGGCTGGGGCAAAACTGAAGTTAGGATTTACCCTAAATCCCTCCAGCATACTCAGCAAATCAGAAGAGTCCATTAGCTAAGCATTGCAATGGCTCTGTGCTAACAAGAGATGTCTCTTTTTGTGTTTTTTGTAGTCACTGATTCCCACATCTTCACCTCACTGCCCTTTCTGCCTCACCTGAATTGCTCACGTATGAAAAGAGAACTCATCAGGAACTCGTATTGTTATATCTCATGCCCCAGCCACCTGTCACCTGTAATTTACATCTGGCCACACGGTTCAAAAAGTGCATGCTAAACAGCTACCACTCCATCCCACAAAGCAGAATACAAAATGGCTCTAGGGTAACTGACTATAAAATAATCTATCAGTTACTTCTTCATCTCAGACTAAAGTACAAAGGAACCTGATTCCCAGTGCGAAACCAGAGGATGAGTTGTATTTGCACAGAATGGCTGCAGGATCCCTCTAGTGTGTCAGCTCTGCCTGGCTGCTGTATAATGATAGGCGCCTGGGAGCTGTGGTTGTTCTGTAACCCGATTTACAGAAAAGGAAAGGTTGAGCATCAGACCTGTTGGTCAAATGTGAGCTAGGCAGAAGCTGCAGGGAAGATATCAGGGTTGGCTGGAAAACAGCAATTCCTTTTTGTGAAAAATGTTGAGGTTTTGAAATACATTTTTGTTCCAATGAGGAACAGAAAAGAGATGTTTCCTGAAAAGACACACACGAGAGACCAAGTTCTACACCAGAATAGTCAGTAGCCCGGTGGAGGAGACACAGCTTCAAGTTCCTGCTCTGCCTGACTCAGAGTGATCCAAGATGAAAAGCTCTGCTCTGAAAAGCAGTGGCTTGTAACTAGGTTTCCTACATCCCCGATCAGTATCCTCACCACTAGCACATACCTACCTCTTTCCAAAATGCAAAGCAGGGTTTCAATCTGCAAACAGACGTTTTGACACACATCTGCTTTTGCAAAGACTTTTGAAAGTTTTCCGATTGGTTTTCCTGTCTGCTCCAATTTTTACTCAATTTTCCTTTGTACCAGTCTCTCCTGAGTGGATCTGATAATGATTGAGTTTGAGCCAAACTTTTTAACCCAAGCTTCAGTAAGTGGATACACAAAGGCCTAAGCACTCTCATGTAGCTATTTATATGGCTCCCATGACCATAGCATCTGAGCCTCTCACAGTCATCAATGTATTTATCCTCATAACACTCAGGTGAGGTAAGACAGTGCTACTATCCCCTATTGTACAGTTTGGGAACTGAGGCAGAGAGAGACCAAGTGACTCGCCTAAGATCACACAGTCTGCGGCAGAACAGGAATAGAATCCAGGGCTTCTGAGTTACAGGCTAGTGCCCTGACCACATCCTTCCTCTCTGCTAATCTACCACTTATTACCTGTTCCCTGACTTAACTGTACAACACCCCCACATGGTGGCAACATTATCCTGCACGTGTGAAGACTTAAGTTCCTTCTTTCATTTATCACTAATTTGACATCACAGATTTCACATCACAATGCCACCTCTAGGTATCACCAGGATACCAGTGAAAATCACTGGCTCGTAAAGTGGTATACATGACAGTCCAGCTGCTTAGTTCCAAAGTGGGTTCTCATTTACTTCAGTGAGAAATAACGTCCGAATACTAGATTTTAGGGACATTTTCTCTTCCTGGCAGTGGATAATTTGAGTCACTCTGGAGTTTAGTCAGAATGTGAAAGAGCTGCAAGGCAGCAGGAATTGAAAGCCAGTGTTATCCTATTTCTCTTGTTTGCCTGGCCCGGCTTTTCTGATTTTGTTTTTAAGTGCCTCAACAATTTGGACCTTGGTCCCAGAAGTGCTGTAAGTCCCTTGAAATCAGTCTATAAAATCTTCACTCTGGCAGGAGTTTTTGGTTATATGAGAGTCAGGAGAGCTTGGGGTGTTTTTGCCAGCAATAATTTTTTTCCTCTCTTGTATTTCCATGACCGAAAGGCTACGTGTGTTAGTGCATGCATGCAAAAATATTTTCATGTGTTGCTTTTGTGCATTCAAATCTGTGAGGCTGGTTTCATCCACCCAACAGAGCTACTGTGATGTGAACTACCAGGGGAAAAGAGTGAGAGAGGAAGGCCTATGAAGATGGAAACCAGTCCTCCCGCTCCCCTTTGCCCCCGGATCAGAAGGGAAACTAACAAACTGGCTCACCCCAAAATATTGGCAGCAGTTTCATTTCCACCCAGGAAACATTTGGTTATTGTCAAAGAGAAGGGGAAAGGAGGTGAGATTTTACAGAAACCAGACTGTTGGGTTACTTCCCTATGTGGGATTCACGAGGGAACATACAACAAAGATAAAGAAACCACAGCCTTAGCGTACACATTCCTTATATTCAAGGCCCTGACAGCTTTGTAACAGCTACATTGCGATGACGGGGCGCCTGGTTACAGATGAGCAGATGCCCAATCCCAATTTGCTCTTGCAGTGTAGATGAAGCCACACCAGGCTTTTAAGCCTACTACGGACTTGACCTTTGGGGAGCTGCAGCAGAGTTTGCGAATGCTTAAAACATGCTTCAATCTTGTCTGCCCGGCAAGACCAAAGCCCAGGTTTTAACTATGACAGAGACAAGAGTTTGTAACTAGGTCCCCTGACACTGTAGTTATACTGTAGGCTGGACTTTGGAATCCAGTGCACATTCTTTCTTGTTGCTGATATGGTTCTAGCATAGTATGGACAGGACCCTGGCTTGGGTTTAAATACTATTATCAATACACCACGTTCAACTGCTACACCTGGAAAAAATAAACAGCAATGTTACATTGACTAGAAAATCTCACTTTTCCTGTGGGGATAATGGAGCATTCCAAATGCACCCCTGCTCCTCCATCTATCACTGTAGTATCTGAGTGCTGGAGAAATGTCAGGGCACGAATCGGGGGCAGGGGCATGCAGGGTCATGTGTCCCTCCCCCGATTTGCTGCTTTTGCTGCTTGTCTTGTACTGAGCATGCTCACACAGACTGCTCCCCCCCCCACACACTGCTTGGCTTGTACTGCCCCCCCCACACACACACACTGCTTGGCTTGTACTGAACATGCTCACACAGAATGGCCCCCGCCCGCCAATTCCTCCCCGCCACTATCTGCAGGTACAGTTCATAGGGCTTCTAACTCCCCATCCACCCAAATCAAAGCGGAAATGGAGACCGAGACAGCTTCCTTTTACAGTATTTAATGACTGCAGATTCCAGTTGCTCTCTCTAAAAATGTGGATCCAGACACTCCTCTACTGACAACAGAAATAAGGTTCAGAGGAGTCGTAAGTGACGGAATCAATAATGATAGAAGGGATTAAACACAGCTGTTGGGATCACAGATGTCTGCATGTCTCAGAAGGTTGCACAACATGGCTGTGGCTCCTATACATGGGGATAACAGCATCCCTTCCTTCCTACCAGGCTTACCCATGCAGCCATCATGTGTCAATTGCTCCGTTTAATTTTCCTGCAAACTGCCTACTCTTGGGTCACACAAGATGCCCTCACTCTATCTCTTCCCCAGTCAAAAGTTAAACTCTGTGTGGCAGGCTCCGTGCACTACCAGATGGCAGTGCTCTTGAGATGGGTTGGGAGTAATCACTGCTGCACTAGAACAAGGAGAGGCGTCCCGGCTGCAATCTCAGTCAAGGGTTCCTTGGCGATTTTTGCGATTAGTAAATTCCACCAGCAAGAGCCCTTAACTGAAGTGTTGCTCTGGTCTCTGAGTGGAGAGGAATAATATATGTGAAATCAGAGGGGTCCTGTCAACTTGATTAAGCTCTAAACCTGACCTCTTTAAATGTTGCTCCTTTGATTCTGAACCTTTGAATCCTTTTCCAACAATTGATGTTTTAATTAATGATATAATTAATATAATATAGTTTGGGTTATTTTAAAAAACTGTATCTAGCCTTGACAAAAGCTACCAAACCCGACACCCCGAGAATCTGAAGCCCTGCATGCACTGAAGAGGCACAGCACCAGTGCAAATCTTGTTGTCTCCCCAGGCCTATGTGCCTCAGTCTGGATGGGGTAAGATTCCCACTGGGGATGGGAGTTCAGTCTCCATGGTTCATTCAGTCCTTTGCCGTTCTGCTAGGCCTGCCATCAATAGGGGTCCTTCGTGCCAGTTCTGGTGGTGTTTTTAGTGAGGTGGCCACCTGCTCACTCGGAAAGGGACAGAGACGCATCAGCCTCCCCAAAGCCGTCAGCTGGAAATGGCTTCCAATGGAAATGCACGCTTCAGAGCTGCCTATTCTTGTTATTGCTAGATGTGTTACCAAGCCAGTAACAAAGATAAGCTTGGCCAAGATTTTCAACCCTGACTAGTGACGACAGTGTCTCAGTTTCGGAGTGTCCAGAGGGCAGGTGCTCAGCACCTTCTGAGGAGAAGGCTCCTTTATGGTGTCTCGAGCTGGGCAGCCCAAAATGGAGACAACCAAACTCCCAAGTCACTTCGGACAGTTTAAGCCAAGGTCCATGCGCCGTCTAATTTTAGCTGCAACCCAGTGAGTGAGAGTAAGGAAGAAAAGGGCCATGGGCTGAGGAAGGACAGGTCTACAGTCACAGGGTGGTAGAATTACTCAATACTGGCATGGGCACATTTTGAGGATCCAAACAAACATACCACATTTCAAATATACCACATTAAAATTGGTCCTGAGTCTGAAGGAGGAAACCTTTGTGGACACTTGGCTTCAAGTGATGGAAATACTTCCCCAGCTGTAAGACAATCGTTTGTGAAACTTGAGTATGAACTTCAATTCCCCCCTGACTGCTGAGCTGTTACAACAATTCCTGGGAAACTTCATAAGTGTATTTTTGGTGGCTTTTTTGATTGTGGTCCATCGTTACGACTGTGCTATCCAAAATAATTGGGGGAAAACCAATAATAATGCTCACTTTAAAAAGTCCCAACTTCATGACCATCCAATCTATGGATAAAGCTGTGCACACAAGTGGAGTCCACTGGTTGTTTTCGGAGCACACGAAGGGAAGCTTTAGTTGTTACCATCAACAATTTCTTGTTATGCTTTGCAGTTATGGCAAGACGACCTGGAGGGTGACAACTACAAAAGAAAATCCCTTCTCAGATCTGTTGAGGGATTAGTTGAGTTGACAGCTCCCGTTTAAATGCCAGAAAAACCCCATCCTCCCTATGCCGAAACTCTGGTGAGGGTCTGACTTGAAATGACGAAGGCTGGGAAATTCAAAGTTAAACTGAGTATCAAGGTTAATAGATTTAACATGAGACCTGTCAGCTTTATTTTATTGTGAGACCACAGTCACTGCAGTCTCCCTTCCTGCTTCCTTCTTGTGAAATGGCAGGGCCTAGAAACCTACAAGAATCCAACAAAAAACACCACAGTAAAAACACAGCATTGACAGCAGCAACCCTACAAAAACCAGTCAGTGGTTCACATATAGCTCATGTAACCAGCCCCAAACCCACAAGTAACCCTACATTTACACTCTACCATGTGCAGCCAAGTGGTTATGAGCAACCTTACAATAATGCATTTTCTGCTTATATATTATGATGGAGGCTACAAAATTGCTAAGGAAATACATTGCCATTCTAAGCACCACACTCGCACTTAGGAGTGAGGCAACAGTACAATCCCTTTGTCGGGACAGCAGGAAATGTCACAAAGTTAACACGAGATTGGCCCTGCACTGACTGTCCAATCCAAAGACACTGCAAAGGCTCCATTATGGTCCTCCCCGTGAACTCCACCTGAACGAGTTTACTTGCCAGAAGAATCACTTTGAATAGTTGGTACCTTACTTCCCAGCCTCTCTTGTTTTCATTTTTTCAATCCCAGTGATTGATATGTCTTATTACTGCAATGGTTGCAGGGTTTGAATATCAATGCATGTATATATATAAGAAAATTCCAACAGCATCCCTGTTTTAACCTGCTCTCTGTACTTTAGAGGCATTTTTGCAAAAGCCTCTGATCCTGCAGCGATCCCACTGAGATTACTTCTTGAATAGAAATACCCCGTACCAGACCCGATGAGGAGGAAATTCTCCATCCCTCTGTCATGTGCGTTTCCTGCTCTGTGGCTGCGTCCCCGGCGTAAATTGTTCCCACGTGAGCCCACCATGCGGAGGGTCAGTAACTCAAAGTGGACCAGAGCTGAATGTGGGAAATGATTTGCAGCCTTAGAGCCAAGTCCCTAAACCCCAGGCAGCCTATTAACCCAGCGTGTGCGTGGGGGAATAGATGCAGTGTGAGGAGGTTGGAGTTAAAGACTTTTACCCTTCTCTTTCAAATCGTGGTGCCCCCTGCTGCACCACAGCTTTATACTGCAGGAATTCATTACTGGTACACATTTCTTTTCTGCAGGTGAACTGGGACAATTAAGCTAAATCGAGCTGAGCTGGGCGTGCGTGCTGCTGTGACAGAGACTGCTTCCCTTTTGCTCCTTTGCTCTCTCCCCGACTTCGAATGCACTCTGCTCCTCCCCCACATCTTCTTCCCACCTCCCCCCAGGCCTAGTCTACACTTAAAACTTAGATTGACACAGCTAATGCTTGAGGAAGAATCCCCCCTCTGAGTGTTGTTGGCTATGCTGACCTAACCCCCACTAAAGGCGCAGCGATGTTGATGGAAGAATGCTTCCATCAACCTAGCTGCTATCACTCAGGGAGACGGAGTTAGAGAAACCCTTCCACCGCTGTCATCTTTGTCTGCACTACAGAGTGATGCAGACATGGCTCCGGCACTGTAGTGATGCTGCTGTAGTGTTCGTAGTGTAGACATGGCCTCAGTCTTCTCTGTGTCACTTTTCTCCTCTGATGACACACAAATGGTTGCGGGGTGAGATGCAAAACCTTCCCAGTTCCCCAAAGCCAGCCACTCTGCATGAGAGTAGGAACTGTTAAGAGCTGAATGTGGCTGCACAAAGGAGATGGCTCCTTTAACCCTGCTGAAGAGGGAAAGTAGTGCTGCTGCATGAAATTCATGGTGGGCTAAGGTACAGATAATGCAGTAAGTCCAAGTATGTTCCTAGACACTTTATTCCAGCCAAACCTCTGGTGTTTTGGGTGTACAAGCAAGGCAGGATCCCGTCCATAGTTATTAATGTAATAATACCTCGCTCTCATGTAGTACCTTTCATCTGTTGCTCTCCAAGCATTTTACAAAGGATATAAGTGTCATCATTCCCATAGGGTGAAACTGAGGCAAAAAGAGGTGAAGTGACTTACCCAAGGTTACACAGCAAGCCACTAGCAGTCAATAATAAAACCCTTGTCTCCTGAGTTCCAGTCCAGTGCCCTGTCTTCTGGACCAGTGGCCAAGTGGCTCTTTAATGTGTCTCCTGTGGGTCTTTGCAGCACATGATATTCAAACACTGTGTGATTTTATTATTAACTAATCTAAGTTATTAACCAGTCAGAATGCTTTTCCTATGTTATTAACCTAAGTTAATAAAATAATAATACTTGATCAATCATTTTGCTGTGAGAATAAAATCTATCTATAAAATCTATTTCCCCTGTCACACTGTTTACATATTAATATACAGTACTACAGTAAATGAAACAATGAATTCACACCACTGTGGCTGTTTTGGGTAATGTTGATCGCTAATTTGGCTGCTGAACCACTGAGTTCTGAGTGTCACTGCTCTGGACTGTCATGCTGTCTCATACTATGAATTATTCATAATAATGTATACAATAACACAGGTGTGCATGGCACTTCACCAACAAATACACAACTGGATCTCTCCTTTAGGAGTTTATGATCTACACATTTCTTATTTAGTTAATTTCTTTTGACTTATAAACTGGATCTGACAGAGCTACAGTTGATGTACAAAAGAACAAAGGAAAGTCCTGAGATGTTCTTTATTGTACAATACACATCTTGTTACTTCCCAGGCTTTAAAAATATTAATTATATTTGCACATAGATATTTGAGACCAGTGTCCACCCCAGAAAGAACTCTGGGCCACGGGTCAGGCCAATGATGTAAGGCACAGCCCCAAAGCAGTGAGTTCTGAAGATGGGTTTGATGATTTATTCCTTAAGCACTGTTTTTTAGAGTTGTACCAGGAAGACTTCACATTCTATTCTGTTCAGTTTCTTATACTGGGTCCATCTCTTGTAGTATCTGACGACTCTGTATCAATGTATAGTTTTGGGGTGCAAAGGGATATGTATTAGTTAATCTTGTTTCAGAGGGATCCTTCAGGATTTTTGTGGGTGTTAAGGGCACAATGTGTGTGTCTGGTCAAGGACTTACAATCCCTTTTTGTTAGAGCTTTGGTGGAGAGCTAAAGCTAAAGGGGAACTGTCAATGAATTTTAGCTCCAACAGGGGCAGGCAATGTTGTCAGCTCTCGTGATTTTAACATGAATCTTGTGATATTTGGTGGTTTTTCTCAAGTCCAGTGCCTGGAGGCAAGTGATTAGGTGAAGATCTCAGCTTAAAGTAAAAAATAAAAGAGTTCCTAGCCCTCGAATTTCCAGAGGAAAGCTTAAAAACTTGACACATATTCACACTAACAGCTCATTAAGCAGAAGACAGAGAAAAAGGACCCAGACGTTCTTTTCTAAAAATACCCAAAGACATGATTTTTGCATGCTTGGGGTGGGCACTGTTGGGGAAGAGGTTACATTACAGCTGGTGGAATGATTCAGCAGGCAGAAACCAGCCACAATCAGCAAAACCTCTTCCTCAAGAATTAGGAGAAAGTAACATAAGCATCAGAATGTAGACAGGTTGGGCATCATTCCAATCTGAATACCTTGGGTGTACAGCATTATTTCCCCAAGATACACCCCACTCCCAGTAGCCACTCTTCCAGCCCTTCTCTGACACTGGTGCACGGTAAGGCAGAAAGCTGGGCTAAAGTTAACCCTTTGTTTGCCAGGATCCAGATAGTTTCCCTGCCCCTGACATTAAACCCTAACCTGAACAGTTCGTAGTACATGGGTGTGTAATTTCCGTAGAAACAAGTGTGCAGGGGATAGCATTTTTGTCTCTGTTTATTTTTTATTTGAAACGTCACTTCCCCTCTAATGATGGAATCTGAAAGAAACACAGAGCCTTGTGTTAGCCTAGGACAGGATCGGCCACTTTTGGCAGGCCGTGGGCCAAAGGTGGCCGATCCCTGGCCTAGGAGCACCCCGACTGAGACGGACTAGAACCAGCAGTGACACTGACTAACCTTCCTCTGCGCTCTCCTCCTGCGAGGAGTGTGCAAATGAAACCAGCAGTGTGTAAATGTAATGGCACGCACATTGGATCCTTTACAGTTCTGTCAGCTGCAATGAACATGTTGTTAGTGACACAGATAAGAACATTTGTTTTAATAAAACCATGCCAGCCGGCTTTATAAATACCACAAAGAACTGCAGCAAGCCCACAGAGGATCTGTGCTTAGCACTCTGTGTAGCAGGCGGGAGACTCTGGCCAGAAGAGTCACTGCTGAGCAAGACACCTTGTTGGCAGCCCTTGCTAATTTAGGAAGCAAGAGAAAGGAAACTGAGCCAATCTGAGTATAATGCTGGTGATCTCAAAAGGGAGTTGCCATCCTGCCCTTTTCATCTGAAGGCAGGTAGCAATGGCACCAATCCTTAACAGGTCATGGGGTCTCTGCTGTAGCGGAAAAAACTTCAGTTCAAACTGGATGCTGCAGGGTGGGGTACAAGTGCCTGTTGATAATGAAGATTCATCTCCCTGCAACGACGCCTGGGTGGCTACTAACGCCGGCTGCTTTTAAAACCATTTTATTTTTCCCTTACAGACAATTTGACCCAAGTAACCATCTTCCCACTAGCTATAGGCTGACCTACACTAAGGACCCAATCCTGCTCCTTTGGAAATCAGTGGCAAAGCTCCCAATCATTTCAGCAGGACCAAGCCCATAACGTGCTCCTCACCCTAACGCAGCAATGCCCGTGTATTAATGAATACTCCTGTTCTGGGCTGAGTTGTGGGAAGAGAGCCCCAGGGACCTACGACTGAGTTTGCTAGTTTAGAATGTAAGTGTGCTCCAGTTACTTTTGGATGCCCTGTGTCAGGACCCCACATCTGTGTGAAAGTGATGGGTGCTGCAATGGTTGCAGAGGAGTCCCAAACTCTCTTAATATTAACACTCTCTTGAGTCTGCGTCTAGCTCCTCCACCCCACAGAAAAGCTCTAGCAGCAGCCGCAGAAACTGAAACCACACAGAGCTCCCTGGCCTCTGACACCAGGCTTCTAAGTATGTCTCCTTATCAGGCACCAACCAGCAAACAAGGACCAGCATCCTGCAGGCAGTGACTACCCTCTGACCCTGCTCATTGATCTTGTGTGTCCTACTCCCCTGACCAAAAACTAATTGCCACCAACAAACCAAAGAAGAGAGCAGAACAAAATGCCATTTCACTCCATAATAGCCTCTTCCTGTGATTGCACATCTTTCCCCTTCCCCCACATACTTTGCTGGGGCAGTTGTGGGGAAGAGAGTCCTCTGCCAGAAACCAAAGGATCCCTCTCATTTTGACTGCTGTTCACACTGTCACTTTCACCCACGGGGTCTCACTAGGCAGTCTTCATCTATCAGGGCAATGAGAACTGGGCAGGGTTCCCTTCAGGGCTGATCAGCATTGGTCCTTAATGGAGGATACTATGCAGCAGGACAAGACATCTCATTGCCTTACTGGGGTGGTCGGTATGTTTCCTTGGCAGTGGTATTTTTTTGTCTGGGTTGTCCAGGGCAAATGAAAGCATGACGGAGAGTGCTAGGAACCAACAGCTAAACCTGTACTTTGGACAGTTAAACTGCAATTAATTCCCCTCAGGGTGGACCTGATGGGCCTAATTAGTGGGCTAGAATGGGCTGGGGGAGGGCTAATGAACAAATTGACCCATTAACACAGGAAATATAAGAAGGCACAGGAAGGATGTGAAGGGGAGAGAGAGGCAGTGTAGCAGAGCTAGAACCAGGAAGAATTTCTGGGTAGAGAGATCTCTTCCCAGCAGAGAACTGAGGAGAAATGGAAACGGCAAATAATTATAGTGTAGGGGTCAGTAACATGCTGAGAAAAGCCAATGTAAATAAACTGCGCTGGATGTTTAATGGCTTCTGAGTCTGTGTAGATGGAGCAGAAAGCAGGAGCAGGATGCAGTCCTGTCACAGAGAAACAGGGGATGGGAATCAAATGGAGTCTCCTGCATGGCAGTTGCAGACAGCCCTGGCTTTGCCTGCTAGCCCAGGGCGAATGAGAGACCAGGAATGGAAACTGAAAGTGGAGCTCTCGTATGGAAATGCAGAGCACAGATCCAAAACCTGCAGGGTAGTTGGCAAATCATTGTGCTCTATCTATAATAAATCATAGGCTGGTGGGTTCCCTCACTGCTGCAAGCTCCCAGGGAAGTAGAAATGGAAGGTCTTAGTCTGGATTCTTTTCCTGATTTGAGACCGAGCACTGCTTGGCGAGCAGCACTTCTTACTTTCACCCTTTATGCCTGTTGGATGCTCCTCCAGTGGAAAGCCTACCTTGATTGTCTCCTTGCACAATACATCAGTAGAGTCTCCCTGCCTGAATGTATGGCACCTGACTGTTCTCCTCGCTCCTTGCTTTTTTCAGTGATAGGTAACCGGAATAGAAAAAACTCAACAGGCCAGATTCTCATCTCAGTTACACTGAAGTAAATGAAAGTAAATCCATTCACTTCAAGCCAGTTATGCTGATTTACACCCAGGTAACTTGGCTAAAAACAGGCAGAGTGGCACTTTTTCTAGCCTGGGCTGTGCCATTTGGCGTTCTGAGATGTTATCCTTTATGGGAAATCCATGGACCTACTGCCTTGTTACTTCAGTGATGGTCATACTAAAATTATGTAGCTGGATGAATGGATGGGATCGGGATGAAAAAAAACACCTGTTTTTTTTAATTCTCTGGTGCAAGATAAATGTAGGATAAAAGTTTCAAATGCACCCAAGTGTCTTAGGAGTCTAAATTCCATTTTCAAAATTGGGCAATAGTTCACTCATCAAGGGTGAGTAATTTTTATTTGACAATAAGTGGAACAAAATTGATTTTACCCTAATCAGCACCGTGAAGGGTGGAGCAAGTAGATTTTGTGCCTGAGTGGATAAATGTTCCTGAGTTTTGCACAGGTACACCGGTGAGCAGAGAGCCTGTGAAAACGATGTCAAGGCCAAAGGTGACCAAATTATAGTACTGTCTGTTTGGCCTCATCTATCAAACCAACATTACAGCCAGCTGAGCAACTGGTGCAACTCTGAAATGCTGGGCCACTGATGATCTAGCAGACAAAATGTAGCATGACACAATGTAACCCTACAGGAGATGAGTGACCTAGTTCTGAAATACAAACAAAATAAAAGTAATGACCTGAAATTCATGGGTGGAGCACATGTAACACCCAGATAAATAATATCCCAGCAATGGGGCCTGTTTTTCCAGGCCCTGGTTTTGGGTGGTGATTGCACCACGTCAGCCCCTTGGGGGCTTTTCTGCAGAGATCTCTGGCAATCACCATCTTAAATGAGCAAGAGATTGGCATCTGCCACAGGGATATAAAAAGATTTCCATGTGAGGCAGAGCTCTGCTTGCTGATGATATCATGGTTTCAGTCGTGGTGATCTTCCATGCTTGGTTGGAACACCCAGTCCAACATCCTGCTTGTTCCCTGCTTTGTTAGCAATTTTTTTTTTTTTGGCTATGCTTTCAGCCAGGAAACCCAGGCGCTCCTAACCTGCCGATCTCCAGCTCAAATCTCATCCTGACGTACAGCTCGACGTAAGGACACTTCCTCCCTATCCCCAGAAGGGATGGTAGAGATCAGACAAGGCTTGGAAAAGTTCCAAGAGGGGAAAATAAAATCTAAACGTCGCCATCAAGATTTGGAAACAGCTGTTGCAGGATTTTAAAGGGACACTGCGGCCCAACGAACATCAAATCCTTACATTACAACATCATGACTCTGCAGCACAATTTCACCTCATATTGTGAAGGCAAAATATAACATGGTACCAGATTTAAAATGTGGATGGTCCCATGATATTTGGCAGTGACAGTTTTGTACCATAGGCCTAACTGGACCTTCATCACTGCTGTGGTGATCTCCTGGGGAAAGTCCTCTGGATTCCCTTTTTTTTTTTTTAAAGGTAAATTTCATAGTGACAAAAGATATGCCGCTGACAGACCTAGAGACTGAAGTCCTCGATTTACCCAAAAGAGAGGTACAGCACAGGCAGTGATAGCAGAAGTTTCTCTATCACTGGCCTCCAATATCTTAACCCTGACCCAGAGGGAACCCAGGAGAGATCAGTCCTCATGACCATTGGCCTCTTTGTTGAGATTGCCAATAAAGGTACAGATTATTATCATTTGTGGTGTTGGTTTCAGTAACATAGAATCCACTGAGACTTAGGGCTAGTCTACACTTACCAGCCGGGTCGACGTGGTGAGTTCGACTTATCGGAGTTCGAACTATCGCGTCTAATCTCTGATCGATAGAAGAAGTCCGGAACTCCGACGCCGACTCGTCCGCAACACCACTGCCAGGCGGGCGGGGCGGGAGGCGGAGCTGGAGACTTGAACTACTCACCCATCCCAATCGCCGCAGGCGAACTAAGTGTATTTCTTCACAGCACGCTATTTGCTTCAGCTGAATTTGCTACCCTTCCGCTCCTAGTGTGGACTTAGAATGAGGGCATCAGAATTTATTTCACATAAGCTACTGAACAGCTATCACATGCTAACACCTTCCAAAACAATCCTTGTAAAAGAAGGTGCTAGCAAGCTACATTTATTCTTCTTTGCCATCACCTTGTCCAGTCAGGGTCAGTGGCTCTAATTCTTCATCTTCAACAGTTCCAGTGTTGTGTGTCTTCCAAGATGATAGCAATGTTCTTCATGTCTTTCTTCAGCATCTTGAACCACCATTTCCTGGGTCTTCCTTATGGCCTTTGTTCTGTGACTACGATTACGTGTATTCTCCGGCCAACATATTCTGTGCTTCGTCATCTCACATGACCCAGCCATCTCAACTGATACTGCCTTGGCTTTTCTGTGATGGTGTCTACCCGCATCATGGCTCATACCATTTTACTGTGTAGCCTATCAGTTCTCATCTTACCCAACATTCACCTGAGCAGCCTCATTTCAAGATATTTATATATTGTGGCAAAGTTCCTCCTCTCCTCTAGTAGGTCCTGCGCTTATTGGCGGATTTTCTCCCCTCAGTGGTCTTCCCCTTGGATGAAACCCACAGTCTGGATCAACTCCTCCTATGTCTGATTAGGAGTAGCGAGGCTTGGGAGGAACCCGGGCCCGCCCTCTACTCCGGGTTCCAGCCCAGGGCCCTGTGAATTGCAGCAGTCTCTATAGTGCTACTTGTAACCGCTGCTTGACCGCTACAGCTCCCTGGGCTACTTCCCCATAGCCTCCTTCAAACACCTTCTTTATCCTCACCATAGGATCCTCCTGGTGTCTGATACTGCTTGATTGTATGGTGTTTCCTCAATCCTCCAGTAGTACACCCTCTCAGTTTTTAGTTCCTTGTGTCTCTTGCTCCCAGCTCCTCATACGCACTTCCTTCCTCTAGCTCCTCCTCCCTTGACTGGCATGAGCTCCCCTTTTTATACCAGGTGCCCTGATTAGCCTGCCCTGATTGGCTGCAGGTGCTCCAATCAATGTAGCTCTCTCCGGTGCCTTCTAGAAAGTTCTTAATTGGTCCCAGGTGCCTTGATTAACCTGCCCTGATTGGCTGCAGGTGCTCCAATTAATGTAGCTCTCTCCGGTGCCTTCTAGAAAGTTCTTAATTGGCCCCAGGTGCCTTGATTACTCTGGAGCAACTGCCATTTTGGTTCCCATGGTCCTAGGGATTTGCTTAGCCTGGGGCTAACATACCTGTTCTTCAGTACTTTCCTGTAGCCATCCGGCCTTGCTCCATAACAATATATACTTAATTCTATTAATCTCTCCTCATAAACCAATCCTTCCAACCCTTCAGTTAGTTTGGTTGCTCATCTCTGAATTTTCTATTATATGTTTCAGAGTAGCAGCCATGTTAGTCTGTATCAGCAAAAAGAACAGGAGTACTTGTGGCACCTTAGAGACTAACAAATTTATTTGAGCATAAGCTTTTGTGGGCTACAGCCCACTTCATTGGATGCATGTAGTGGAAAATACAGTAGGAAGATAAATATATATACACAGAGAACATGAAACAATGGGTGTTACCATACACACTATAAGGAGAGCGAAGCCATCACCTTCAGCCCCCAACTAAAACCTCTCCAGCGCATCATCAAGGATCTACAATCTATCCTGAAGGACGATCCATCACTCTCACAGATCTTGGGAGACAGGCCAGTCCTTGCTTACAGACAACCCCCAAACCTGAAGCAAATACTCACCAGCAACCACGTACCACACAACAAAAACACTAACCCAGGAACCTATCCTTGCAACAAAGCCCATTGCCAACTCTTTCCACATATCTATTCAGGGGATACCATCATAGGACCTAATCACATCAGCCACGCCATCAGGGGCTCGTTCACCTGCACATCTACCAATGTGATATATGCCATCATGTGCCAGCAATGCCCCACTGCCATGTACATTGGCCAAACCGGACAGTCTCTACATAAAAGAATAAATGGACACCAATCAGACATCAAGACTTATAACATTCAAAAACCAGTTGGAGAACACTTCAATCTCCCTGGTCACTCGATTACAGACCTAAAAGTCACAATATTACAACAAAAAAACTTCAAAAACAGACTCCAACGAGAGACTGCTGAATCGGAATTAATTTGCAAATTGGACACCATTAAATTAGGCTTGAATAAAGACTGGGAGTGGATGGGCCATTACACAAAGTAAAACTATTTCCCCATGCTTATCTCGCCCCCTCCCCCCCCCCCCCAGTTCCTTACATCTCCTTGTCAATTGCTGGAAATGGGCCATTTTCATTACCACTACAAACAGTTCTTGTTCTCTCCTGCTGATAATAGCTCACCTTAACTGATCTCTCTCTTTACAGTGTGTATGGTAACACCCATTGTTTCACGTTCTCTGTGTATATATATCTTCCTACTGTATTTTCTACTACATGCATCCGATGAAGTGGACTGTAGCCAACAAAAGCTTATGCTCTAATAAATCTGTTAGTCTCTAAGGTGCCACAAGTACTCCTGTTCTCTATTATATGTTATTAATAAGAAGAATTTATTTATTATTTGCATTGCAGTAGCACTGATGAGTCCCGGTCATGGACCAGGACCCCAATGTGCTAGGTGTAACACCGAAAGACCCTGGTCGTTGATGGGCAGGATCGAACCTGGGATCTCTGGAGCTTAGTGCATGAGCCTCTACCGCATGAGCTAAAAGCCAGCTGGCTGTTAGCAGACTCATTTAACTCTCTCTCTACATGGTCTTGGTGCCACTAGAGGGGACAGAACACCACACGCAGGCAGTGTGTGGGTTACACTAGGCACTGTACAAACACAGAATAAAAGGATGGTCTCAGTGTCAAAGAGTTTATAAGCTCAGTAGATTGCATTTTGTTGATATCTTTCATGTACTGAAGTGCTCAGAACTAAGAAAAGTAGCCAAAAAATTTTGAACAGAGTAATTTAACAAGGGTTGCAGTGGATTCACCATCACTGGCAATTTTTAAATCAAGATTGGAGGTTTCTCTAAAAGATCTGCACAAGTTCAGACATGAAAGAATTCAGGGAAGTTCTATGGCCTTGGTATACAGGAGGTCAGACTAGATGATCACAGTGGTTTCCTCTGGCTTTATCATCTAAGACTCTGTGCTGAACGCATATATCTTGGTAAATCCAGCAGACGAAAGAATATGAAAGGAAATACTGAGATCATGAGGAGATATTTAAAAGCATAGAACATGCATAACTTGGCCAAATGACAACATAAAAGGACTAGTGGAACATAACTGATTATAAATATTTGAGAGAGACAAGGTGGGTCAGATAATATCTTTTATGGGACCAACTTCTGAGAGTGGATGGGACAAGCTTCTGAGCTTCACAGAACTCTTCTGCATGTCTGGAAGAGTTTGTCTCCTCCACCATCAAAAGTTGATCCAACAAAAGATATTACCTCACCCACCTTGTCTGTCTCATTTCTTGGAACCAACCCAGCTATAACAACACCACAACCCATAAGTATTTGAAGCACGTAGATACTAAGGAAGGAAAATAATTATGAAGATTACAAATTTGTGGTAGCAAGGACCAAGATTTCCTTTATGTCTTGTATAGCACGTCTCACACTGTCAGTACCAAACAAACACATTCTTATAATCATTGTTAATCATGGTTCATGGGGAAATAACTAGTAGCAATGGGATGAAATTGAGCAAACATCAAATGTAGGCAGGATAACAGAAAATACAAGGCATTGAGGTATATTGGAAGGATCTCCCAAGGGAAGTGGGGGAAGCCCCATCATTTGAACTGGGTAAAGCACTCAACAATATTTATTTTAATAACCTTGCAATTATTTACCCAGTGACGTGTAGGCACAACGCAGGTGTAACTGCGTACCCTGTAGTGCAGGAACAATCCGGCACTGGGCTATGGGCAAGGGATAAGATGACCTAATAGGTCTAATTCTATTTGTCATCTGTTTGTAACAACCAGCATGTGGAAATCCTGGCTGAAATCCCTAGGGACTTCCTCAGAAAAAGCCAAGATAGGATCTAGCCCTATGATTCTATAATTAGAGTGTGTACAGAAACTTACCCAGTAGAACCCTCCTGTTCCTCTGGCCTGATTCACTCTGTAATTTTGCTCTGGTGTTTGTGATATAACAACCCAGCATTAAGGAAGCAATTGTATCACAAACAGCAGAATGTAGCATCCCTGAATGAATCACACCATAGGGTGGGTATAAAGAAGAAAGTCTTGTGTAAACCAAAACCCTCTTGGCAATCACTATAAAACATGCATGGTCTACTAAGGACTGTCATGTCAGCCAGAGTGACCACGGTTGATGGTGTCACACCAGACAACGTGTAGTGAAGTTCCCAGATCAAGCTCAATCCTGCAAATCCCCAGTTCTCTGGGATGACCCCGTGGGTGGCACCAGGTAGAGTGACCAGACAGCAAGTGTGAAAAATCAGGACGGGGGTGGAGGATAATAAGAGCCTATATAAGAAAAAGATCCCAAAATCGGGACTGTCCCTATAAAATCGGGACATCTGGTCACCCTAGCATCAGGGCATGCAGCCCTTTGCACGTTGATGGAAACTTTTGATAGCACAGTGTTCTGGGATGGTTTTGTCCATGCTGGTGACATGGCCAAAGAGCATGAAATGCCACTTTGAACATAACGAACAATTGAAGAAAGGCGAGATATTTGCAAGATTGTAACATTTCACATAAAGTCAAACCACTTTATGCTCAAAATTTTGCAGGGAAGGAAATACAGGAAAAGTTAATAAGCTCTTAGTGTGGAAGGCAAGATAGGTTTTTGTTCAGGGGACAGTTGGTTTTAAATTAGGCAGGATTATACAGAACTAGCTGACAACTATAACACATAGAGGGTCAGGACCTTCTACAGCTACTTGCTAAGAGTTACTCTGCTAGCTCAAGTAATTGTGTCCTGTGCTTTAAAAATAAAAGCCCTGGGTTTTCTCACTGGCTATTTTACAGACAATCTCACAACACTCTAGGTAAGAGCTGGCAAAATAACAAAATGTGTTGATTAACAGCTAGCAAAGTCTTGCTGAATCTCTATTGGTAACTGGATCAGGCTGAGGTTCAGCTTCCTTTGAGGATGCCAAGTAATGACAATTTCTGGCACTTATAAAGGTTCTCCAAAGATGAATGAATTTACTCTCTCAGCCAGTATGTGAGGTAGGTGAATGATATTAGATGAACATCATTCTGGGATGTATTAGCAGGAGTGTTGTAAGCAAGACATGAGACATAAGTCTTCCACTCAGCACAGATAAGACCTCAGCTGGAGTATTGTGTCCACTTCTCGGCACCATACGTCAGGAAAGATGTGGACACATTGGAGAAAGTCCAGAGAAAAGCAACAAAAATGATTAAAGGTCTAGAAAACATGACCTATGAGGGAAGATTGAAAAAGTGGGGTTTGTTTAGTCTGGAGAAGAGAAGACTGAGAGGGACATAAGAGTCTTCAAGTATGTGCAAGGTTGTTATAAAGAGGGGGGTGATCAATTGTTCTCATTACCCACTGAGGACAGGTACAAGAAGTGATGAACTAAAATTGCACCAACGGTGGTTTAGGTTGGACATTAGGAAAAACTTCCTAGCTGTCAGAGTGGTTAAACACTGGAATAAATTGCCTAGGGAGGTTGTGGAATCTCCATCATTGGAGGTTTTTAAGAATAGGTTAGACAAACACGTGTTAGGGATGGTCTAGATGAAAATACTTAGTCCTGCCTCTGCACAGGGGACTGGACTCGATGACCCACCAAGGTCCCCTCCAGCCCTACAGTTCTATGATTCTAGCTCATCTTACTGATGAGAGAACTGAGGCATGGGGAAGTGAAATGACTTGACCACAGCTGGGAACAGAACACAGATTTCCTGACTCCCAGTTCTGTGCCTTAACTATAGACTATTGTTTCCATAGCATGGGGGTGATTTTTCCGGCCCCAGCAGATCCTGCTTCTCATGCCTGCCACTCACAAATCCCTCATTCTTTCTGAGAATGGAGTCAGTCCTCAAATGAGCCCCAGGTATTGAGGAGTCTTTGTGCAGAGCCTGAACAATTAAGGTTGCAGAGGCACACACCACAAATTCACACACGTTTTAGTACCAATGAAGACGCAATCGCCATTCACTAACCCTGACAATTGTGACGGCTCGTCAGTGGAGATTGCATATGTGAGACTAGGAGTATGTCTACATTAGTCAAAGGCCATGTCTACACTGTGAGCTAAGGGTATGATTCCAACCTGCCATACTCATGCTAGGTCCCACCGAGTTCATGCCAGTGTGAGTAGTCACATAGCTGCAGTAGCAGTGGCAGTGATGGCATGGCTGAGCTGTGCTGCATATATACCCACCAGTTTCAGGTGGGTTTATACTTGTCACGGCTTAGTTATGAGAGCGAGAGCGAGTAAGTGTAAGTGAACTGGGAATCACACCCCTAACTCATAGTGTAGACATAGCCAAGAGGTTAGCTAACATCTTAGCTAATCACTTACTAACCATAACTTTTTCTCTAGTGTAGACACACCTTCTACACCTCTCTGGCTGGTTGAGTTTGACCCTAGGGCAGTCAATAGTTACATATGCTTAAAGTGAAGCATGTGTTTAAGTGCTAGCAGGATTGAGGCCTTTGACTGTAAACTCTTCAGGGCAGTGACTGGCTCTTCCCGTATGTTCGTACTGCACCTAGTACAATGGGGCTGAGATCCAGAAAGGGACCATTGCAAACCACTGCAAACTGACTAATATGAATTAAAAATCAACTAAGATGAGGGAGCAAGAAGAGACCGACAGTAGGGTAGAGGAATCCTGAACACAAAGCAGAGTCCCAGTCAGTGAAAAGCCTGTATTTGAACTCCTTTCTTTCCACACTTCTTTCTATGGAGAGAGGTAAACAACTTTGATTGTTGCAGGGAAAATGCCACATCATTCACTGGCTTTCAAAAGGTGGCCATGCTTAAAAGCCAGCCCAGTACCAGGGAGGGAGTTACAGGGGAGAGAGAAAAGACCATGCAGATTTATCTCTGTACCTGTCGGATAAATTCACTGAAAAGGGATAATGACTGCCCCATCTCAGAAATGACAGCCACACACCTGCTCCACACCCATTGTAATAATGGGCCTCAGGTAATTAGAGCAGAAAGCTGGCTTGCTATTAATCTTAAAGGGACACATCAAAAAACAAAACTCCCAACAATCAGGCAAAGCTTGGTAAGGGAAACAATGAAAGAACTGTATTGCCACAGATAGCCTGGTCTCTGTGCCAGGGCTTGTTGAAGACATTCTTCCAGACACATAGCCTGGCTTTATAGTCTCCAGCAGGAGGGAAAGGAAGAGGCTATGTTAAAAAAAATACCTGGTGTGAGTTTGAGCAACTCTAGAAGAGGGAGGAAGGAAAAAGAAGGGAGAGGAAGATGTGATAAGATCCCCATGCAAGTTCCTGGCAAAGATCAGCAGCCTGTCCCCACCAGTCTGAGCTGGCCTGCTGGCCCCCTTTCAGCCATAGAAGAGACAATCACTGCACTGATACTGCCAGCCCCAAGCTCCAAAAATCAGGAGTCAGTCCTGCCCCACCAAAAAATCATAGAATCATAAAAATATAGGGCCGGGAGGGACCTCAAGAGGTCATCTACTCCAGCCTCCTGCATTGAGGCAGGACCATGTAAACCTAGATCATCCCTGACAGATGTTTGTCTAATTTTTTCCTAAAAACCTCCAAACAATGGAGGTTTCACAACCTCCCTTGAAAGTCTATTCCAGTGCTTACCTATCCTTATAGTGAGAATGTTTTTTCTAATATCTAACCTAAATCTTCCTTGCTGCGGATTAAGCCCATTGTTTTTTGTCCTGTCTTTAAAAAAATATTAAAAGTAGGTTTATTTTTATTTGCCTTCTGGATTTTTAGCCTTTAGGGGTCATGTTTTCTAGCATTTCTCTGCAACCACATGGGCAAGTAACTTACATTTTTTAAATGAAGGCTGAGATTCTGTTGTAGTCACATGACGCCAGGAGCTGAGACATGACATACTATGAAGTTCGCAAAAAACACGTGAGAGATGGCAACGCTGCCATGCTGTCCCGCCAACCTCCTGCAAGGCTCTGCCAGGATGTCTCAAGCCTGACATGCAGCACCCGCTGCTACCCCAGTCACCTGACATCCAGTCACTGCTGATAATGCCTCTCAGTCCTACACTGCAGCACCGCCCATTGTTTCAAAGGAGTGTGGGAAGGCACCTTATGTGAGCCAGGAAATCAGTTCTATTCTGGGGTCCTGTGGGATCAAAGGCTGAGCCCCACCATCCCTGGGAAAGTGGGGAACTCACCAGTTGCCTGCTCCTCCTGCATTGTGCCCCAGGTGTCTCCAGAGGGGGCAGGGCCCAACCCCTGCTGGTGGCCTCAGCAACTAACACCAAGGCCATGCATCCAGGAGCAACAGGGAGGGGGAGGGGCACTACTTTGCACCCCCCTCCATGTCACAAGCCCAGAAGCAGGGCCGGCTCCAGGCACCAGCTTTCCAAGCAGGTGCTTGGGGCGGCAATCTGCAAGGGGCAGCAGTCTGTGTGTTTTTGCCGCCCCAAGCAACGCGCCGAATTGCTGCCATGGACGGCGGGGGCAGTTCATGTGCCCTTAGGGCGGAACGCGCATTTCTATGGCAACGGCAATTCGGCGGCAGCTTCTATGTTCAGCTGCCCGCGGCGGCAATTCAGCAGCTTCGCATGCTGCCCTAACGGCACACGGACTGCCCCTGCCGTCCGCGGCGGCAATTTGGCGCGCTGCTTGGGGCGGCAAAAACAGTAGAGCCTGCCCTGCCCAGAAGGTTGTGGTTGCAAGAAAAGCCCCTGGTGGCTGCATTTGAGAAATGCTACATAGACCACAGGAGGGCTCTTGCCGGAGGAAACCTCTTCAGTGACGTTTGCAGGTCTCCGAGAAGGATTGAATGAATGCCCTTGACTAGTAGTGCTGTGAGGACCCTTGCTCTGTAATCTCAGCCTTGGCTGAGTGAGCGTGCTCAGGTCACGCTGGGTTATGCAGAAGAGCTAATATGTAGGTGTACGTCAGTCACATAGGGGCCATATATGCAGCCCGTTGGAAAACAAGGCACCTTTTGCCAAGATTTCTCTATGAGGTCACTGTTTGGACCAACAGCTGCTGGACTGTTGGCTCCCGACTTCCAGTAAAAACCTTTGACAAAATGCAAACTTCAGTGTTTATCACAGCAGAGCGAGTGTGAAATGAGGCTTGGGGCTCATGTGGAAATGCCACAGGGAGCTCAGGCTGGAAGAGAGTCAATGCTGAACAAGGCTGCTGTTCATCGACATTCCCAGAACCAAACCAAGGGAAGGCCTGTTTGACAATGCTCCCAGCTAGTGGCAGCTCTCACAGGATTAACATATCAACCAGGCGTGTCACAGCCGCCTAGTGGAAGGAAGGAATGTTCTGAAATGGTTTCTGTGGTGCTGGCAGCTGAGACTAAGTGATGTGGGGAGGGAAGGGGAAAGATGACTCTAGCCTGCTACAGGTTGGAAGTCCATTCTTCCCTGTACAACAGATGATGGGGCAGGTATAGGTGAGAGAACAGGGGAGAGGTGGCCATGCAGGATGCAGCTGTGGGGCCAGGTGCAAAGAATGCTGGAGGGGGCAGACAGGGCTCAACAAAGGGCGCAAGTCAAGCTGCAGCTATGAGAGCAGGTGATGGGCTGTCCATACACCGTCCTCAGGCACAACCGTCATGAATTAGCTAAGCAGCCTTACAAACTCTACTCACTCTGGCGCCAGTAATGCCTTTTGATGGGCAAGTAAAATATCATTCATTTTTTCCATTGCCACTGTCATTAGCATTAGTGCAAAGGGCAGGAAAGTTGATTTTTTATGACCGGGCTAGTAAATTTCATGTCAATTTACCAAGGCTGAGCCACAGGGTTTCGAGAGATTTAAAAATTGCAATGACACACTCTCACTGGTGCTCTGCATTATCTTCATCACAGGTATATTCACACACAGGTATATTGAAGTCCTAGGCACATGGCTCATGTCTGCATGACTATTTTGCCTAATGGGGGATGGCAGAATGCTTTTCTTTCTTTCTTTCTTTCTTTAAATCTCTTGAAATCCCAGTGGTTGAACCTAACATTACAAAGTGCTTTGGTTCCCAATAGCAGCCATGCATTTTATTACTATTAATTATTAGAGTAGAGCTTAAGGACCCACCAAGAATGGAGCTCCATTGTGCTAGGCACTGTGCAAACAGTCGTAGATGGCCCCTGTCCTGAAGAATTTACAGTCTAAGTAGTCAAGACAGATGCAGGGTGGGGGAAGGGATAGAACACACAAGCAGAGTGAGCAATGTGATGGCAACAAACATTGTGTTCGTTCCAAATGGGAGGGGAGGGGGGTTTAGTAAGGAGGGCATCAGCTAAATGCACAGGCCAGAACAGTGCTCCAGCACTCTTGCCACATGGTGTGATCTCACGCGTATGCCAGTGGGAGTTTTCCCGTAGTGTGGAGCTCGTTCAGGGGAACAGGAAGACAAGGATAAGAAGCAGCTAGTGTAGAGTGAAGCTGAGGGGAAGAGACAGTGAAGGAGGGGCCGAGGGAAGGAGAGGGTTGGAGTAAACAGCCAGTCAGTGCAGGGCAGAGAAAGTCCAGTCAAAGCTGTAGGAAGTTCTCTGAATGTTTAGAGGTTCCTCCTTGGGCTGCTTCTGTTTCAGCCGGCTGCAGTCTCTGGTTGGATCCTCTCTGCAGTTTTCCCCCAAGGTCACATAAGAGGGGGAACTACCTGCATCCTAGGAGCCCAAAGGTGAGGGGGAGGCTCCCTGCACATATTAGGGTGCTGGGGAGAGGGGTGGCCCCAACTGGGTCCCATTTTACCTCATCCTCGCAAGTGCAGCAGTCCCTTCTTTAGCTGCTTCTGCTCCTACCAGCTGGAGTCTCCAGCTGGCTCCTCTCTACTCGTATCCTCACTAGAGCAGCACTTGTCTCTAATGCTCAGGAGGGGGGAAGGCAATACCAGCCTAGCTCTAAGGTACCCTGTGCCAATGGTTGCCATGGAATCGTTACTTGGACAGGCGGGAAGGGTGGCAACCCAGTCTAAATGGAGTTCCCCAGCCTGCCACTTAATTCACTCTTGAAACAAACACCCGTTTAAAGAGTTGGAAAGCCCCAGGACCCAGCCTGCCTACACATGTTCCTCCTGAAGAACATTTTCCAAATAAAGGCCCTAAACTGTATACAAAGGTAACAAAAAACAATGAGCACAGGTGTGTCTGAGTTGATTCCCGCAAGAAACTCTAGCTGTGACCCGGAAGTCAGACACTTCCTCATCACCAGTGGGTGAATGGTACCAAGTTAGCTCCAAGGTGGACCTCTTTCTGCTATTTTTAATACTTCGCGGATAGGCCTGGAAAGTGCAGGATCCTGCATGAAGATGCTGCATGTGGACCAGATTCACCAAATGTTTCCATCACATTGTTTGGGTTCTGGTTTCAGTTCGGAGTCCCATCAGACATGGGATCATGATCATCCCTAACACTACACTAAGTCAAACCTGACTGTCAACCTAGCTGCCAGAGTATGTACCCAGGGGTCAGGCAGGATGGTACTTGGGTGACTAGCCCAAAACACCACCCGTGCCACCGCAGCCTCACTGCCATTTTTAGGTGCTAGCTTGAGCACAGTTAACATGTATACATCCACCCGAGCTAGAATCACACCTCCCAGCTACCGTGTAGATGTGCCCCTACTGACTGCACAGCATTTGGGGTTTGTTCAGAACACTCATAGCCCACTGGAGCTGGGAGCTTTTCCATTTTCATGGCTTCATTCAAGACCTCCACTGGAAACCTGTGGAATTCCATGGTGGACAGCTGTGTAACTGGAGAGACGTGGCCATTTTCATCCCTATTTTAACTCCGTTTACTCTACTGGGGATATACAAGGGCTGAATTTCACCCATGATGTTAAATTGCAATGGAGAGTCTTAAAAGTAAAGATGTGTTTGAATCCTGGCTCTCATGTATTCTTTTTACATTGATGAATCCTGGAGTTTATGACCTAGGAAACTAAGGGTCTGTCTACACTGCAATTAGACACCCGTGGCTGGCCTGTGCCAACTGACTCAGGCTCGCAGAGCCTGGGCTAAGGGACTGTTTCATTGCAAGGTAGACATTTGGCTTGGGCTTGGACCCTCCCGGACTCCAGCCCAAGCCCAAACATCTGCATAGTTCCTTAGCTTGAGCTCTGCTGGCCTAAGTCAGCTGGCCCAAGCCAACTGCAGATTTTTAATTGCAGTGTAGACACACCCCAAAGAAACAATAAAGGGGCATAAGTGACACAGCAGATTAGTGCCCTTGCTTTTCAGCTCTGGAGATGTGAGTTCAAATCCTGCCTCAGGGTCACCAGTGAACACAAAGAGTGGGAATTTTCTTCTAGGACTAAATGCTGGCCAATGCCACAGCCCCCTTTTGCCTGCTCCGGGGATGAATTTGGCACATACATTGTGGCCAACTCTTGTAATTTTTAATAGGAGTCTTGTGGGTTTGGGTGTTTTTATTAGTATGTAAACATTACAGCTTTTTTTCTTTTTAAGTTTCTAACCTTCCTGGCTGGAAATAAACGCTTGAAAAGGTGAACCCTAAATGCTCAAACCCAAAAGGAAGATAAACAGAATCCACAATGTATTCTTAAAAAAAACCCTCAGGATTCTTATGTTAATCTCATCATTTGGGGAGGCCTAGCTCGTGGATTTTGAACCCTTGGGGTCGGCAATACTGCTATTATTTATTATTGTTGTTAATTATTTGTATTTCCTAACAGACCCAGCTATAAGCCCAGGTCCCTATTATGCTAGCACTGTACATAACAAAATGATGCCCCTGCCTCAAAGAGTTTAGTGCTATTGTTGTTCTTCCAACACTTTCAGCTTTAGAGGAAACTCTTATGCAGCAGAAAGATATTCATTAAAGCACATGGGGTTTGATGTTCAGCTCTGGCATAGAGGATAACATGCTATAAGAAAAATATTCCAGTTTATGAAAAGCCCCCCAAAGCTTTGCAGTATCACTGTAGCACAAGCGTTAGTGTTTTGGTCCATTCCCACAGAACACTGTAGTATTGTCCTACAGGGGGAGACATGTTGTGATGTTTGCCCCGGGTCAGAGGGCAGAATGAGCCTGATAAATGCCTGCATCCAGAGGAGAGATATGAAGATGATGCCACATCTCTGGACGTCCCTAAGCCTGGAGCTGGAGGAACATCCAGACGTGCATATGTGATCGAGATCAGCAGAGCAGAATGTTTCGCCAGCTGGCAGCTACAAAAGCCAAAGAAGCTGAGGCTTTGTGGTTTGATTTTTTCTTCCCCATAATTTGTTTTTATCTCCACAGGCCAAAGTAAACGAGTCACACCTAAAAACAACGGCCTTGACTGCCATGTCCAGCCTGCTGCCGTCACTGCCTTTAGTTCTGAGGCGGGTGACGCTTCATTTGCCTGCTGTGCTCCTGACCTTTCCTTACTTGGAATGGCCTGGGCCCTTTGCCACGGATCACTTGACTCTTGTGCTCCTCATTCTGTTAGGTACAGTGCAGCTGGATAAGTCACACACACACACCCCCATCCTCCCCCATCCCCGCCCACTGCTGGCGACATACAGTATGTCATCACCTTTTATTGCTAGTGAGAACTGACCGCAACTGTCACTTACAGTCTGCTAGCAAATGTCAGCTCACAGGCTGCATTAGGGACTGGGGTGGGGGAAGCACAGAAGGTGCAGGCTGTACGTTACTCTTCTTGCGGGAGACTGAAAGATGTTCATTCAGGAATGGAGAGTTCAGTGATACCTCTTTGCAGGGTTCCAGACTGGAAATATACATTTCCAGGAACCCCTTGGAGAGGGAATTATCTCCCCTGCTGATCTCCATGCAGGGGCTTGGACATCCTGCCAGTTTTTCACAGTGATCTGAATAAGCCGAATAGCACATTTTAGTGGGTGCTGTCCTTTTTTAAGTCATACAATGCCTTTGCCATGACTTTGTGCTCTCTCTCTCTCTCTCACACGGTCACACGCACACACACACACACACACACACACACACACACACACCTCTACCTCTCCCAGCCCTTCCCCCAGGTCCCCTCTCTCCCATCTCCCTCTCTCATTCGCTAATTGTACTGAACACATATTAATTAGTTCAAATGGTCTCTGATCCTGCCAGCTGCTGAGTCCCTTCCATTCCCCTGTTCTTGGGGTGGGGGCTCTCATTGTCTTACAGCCACCAGGGTCCCCACTCTGCAGTTGCCCATGATCTTCCCAGATCTTCTTTGCCATTTGAAAATGTTACCCCGTGGCGAGTGTGTGCTACAAGAGCCCCTCTGTGCCAGGCCACAGAAGATCTGACTCTGCTATAGAGCAGTGAAGCTGTAGCCCCTCACATGTTTGTCTCTGGTTCAATCCCTGCTATGGCAGCTAAGCTGACAGCCCTCACAAAAAGACAGTGTCCCCAGCCAGCTGGGGTAGGAGCAGAACTTGGGAAGGAGGCTCAGCCTGGTATGGCCGGGTGTATTTGGTTCTCAGCCTCCTGAGCAAGGAACTGCGCTGGCTCCGTGGGGACGATTATATGTCAGGTTTGCTCCCTCAAGAAGCAGGCTGCTATAATTACCCCAGTTACAGACTGCTGCCCATTTTCTTTTTTAAACTGGCTGTTGCCTTCGAGTGGAGATAATGTTTTAGGTGAAGAGTGACAGGGGAGGGAAAGGTGTCGGTGAGTGTCAGAGCGGGAGAGGCTATGGAGGGCTGGTTCTGATCTCACCCTGGTTTTGCACTGCTGTAGCTATTGACGTTAATGGAGGTACTCCTGATTTACACTCCCAGGAGAGAGGAAACTACGAACTCGATTCTGACTTGCACTACAGGCTTGTACATGGGCATAGTTGCCAACTTTCACGCGGTAAATAAGCACCCCGACTTTCACAACCAGCCAAAAATCAAGAAACAAAGCCAATCCCTAAGAACCCCCACACTCTATGTGACTAGATCGCCCCCGGCGTGCAGTCTGGGACTGTGGTGGGCCCGCTGTGCACCCCTGACTCTCTCCCACACCTTGCCCCTGCTTGCCGGGAGCCGATCAAAAAAAGAAGCAACAAGCCAAACAAGCAACAAGCTGCAAGCTAAAAACTAGCCCAATTTCTGTGTTTTTTTTCCGCAGGTTTGGCATATCTGGCACTGGGAGGAGTAAGCCCCCGTCTTACACTCCTGCACAGGCCACCTGGAACACAAAGATGTGAATGGGCACTGCATGCCTCTTTCTTCCCCCGGCACTGGCCAAAGCAGGCAGGAAGCCTTGGCACTGTGCCCCAACCCACGCCAGTGCAGTAGGTGTCATAACTCGGTGCTAGTACAGAACAGCAAATTACTGCTCCCCTAGAGCAGGAGGGAAGCAGGGAAGGAACTACCTCCAAGGGATATCTCTGAGGCACAGGGCCCCCTCAGGCTGTGCCTGGGGCAGTGCATTTTGTATGGCACCTCCTAGTTCAGGGCCGTGACTAAAGTCTCACAATCAAGCCCTGAGCCAAATACAAACTGAAGACACTGACACCTTGTCTACACTAGGGAAATTTGCCACATTGAGTAACATTTGTTCCACCGGCACAGTTGTGAAAGTCGCCCTCTCCACGGTCGTTTCACAAGCAGGCTAGCAGCTGTGGGTCGCAGGTTATGCTTTTTCAGAGTTTAGTATCAGTTGTTGAATTTGATGTCAGTGTTGTGAACTGCAGATTTTCACCAGTGTGGCGGAGAGCAGAATCTGACTGTGAAAGAACAAATAGGCTGAATAATAGGCAACACTCTTAAAATCGGTGCCCCCACAGGTCACAACACGGACACGCCTCCTGGGGAGTTACAAGAGCTGAAGATATTTGGGTTTAATTAGGATGAGTCACACAGGCCCTTTGCTTCAGAGTCCTGACCAATTGACAGCACATGTACAGAAGGTGGGATCAATGAGGGAGGGATGGGAATGGGAAAATGGAGACCTGCACATAACAAGGCATGGTGGGGAGTTTTAAATCTTCCAGTGAGCACAACCTAAAACCTAGCCTCTGAGATTCAGCATTCATTTAGCAACCCCAGACCAGGCAGGGGTCACTCTGATGTTTCTCCCTCTAATTATTAGGATTTCTTTTTCTTTCGATTAGTTTGGTTGCTAGGCAGATCACACAAACCTTATACACAGGAGACTTCTGCACCTAGAACAAAAGGGATATTTTAAACCTAGAACGTGCATGGAAAGAAAAAGGGCCAGGTTTTGAATTCAGCTGCACTAGTGTAAATCTTCAATATTATGATTATTGATTCATATTACAGTAGTATGCAGGGACTTCAGTCAGGATCAAGGCTCCATTGGGCTAAGCACAGTACAAACACACGGTGGGAGAGAGTCTCCCTTCCCTTCCCTGGCTGATTGAAAGCAAGGGATGCCAGGTTCATTTACACTAGTGTAACAGAGACCTGGCTCATGGGGCCTCATTTCAAGCAGGAGCTTATTGGATATGGAATGACAACCTATATTTAACATACACGGATACCTGCCATCTATTCTCAGAACAAATAAATCAGGTGGGACCAAAAAGGGGTGGGGCTTCCTGAGCCAAGAATGAGAAAACACTTGGATAGTGAATGGTGCAGAACTGGGGTCCAATATTAATATATTGATAAATGAATTAATAAATAATTAAAGTAGTTCCTTTTCTCCCTCCTTCCCCCACCTCTGCAGGCACTGTAACTCTCTGGGAGCTATGTCCCACAAAGCAATATCTCCTTTTAAAAACATGTGACCTAGAAGACTTTTCTCATCAAGCCATCTGCCTCAGCTCACAATCCGGATGCAATTTACTCAGGTTTTATTCAGAGCTTACTCAGGCGAAACCGCTAGTAAAATCAATGAGTAAAGGCTGAGTAAATACCTTCAGGATTTGGTCCTGCGTATGTAACATTATGAGCACAGTTACACCCAGGGGTTTGAGAAGCAAGTGTTCAGGTTGCAGTGGCTCCGCTGTGGTGAGATTCAGAAAGGGTGAGTAATGCTCTCAGCTGGGTGCGTCTGAGGGAAGTAAGGACTGACGCCTCAGGGTGAGAGAGCCCTTCCCTCCATGCCCAAGGTTGCCTGAAGGGTTTCCTCCTCTTTGTGGACCTAAAAGATCAAGGAGACTCTTGCACTAGCATGCACTTGAGAGAAGGAAATATTTACCTAAGGAGAAAGGACTTGGAAGGGCTTTCCCTGAGGCTCCTTTTGCTGTCTACATTTCACAGGACTGGGTTGAAGCTTCAGGATTCAGCTCTGGAATTTGAACACCTGGAGCCCAGGAAGGGGTGTTTGGAACTGGGGGTTGGGACTGTCTATAGTAAGGATCCCTGCCTTCCAGACCAGGTTTCCCGGCTGCTTGAGCCTGCCATGAAGTCAGGTTAGGGTGACCAGACAGCAAATGTGAAAAATCAGAAAGGGGGTGGGGGGGTAATAGGAGCCTATGTAAGAAAAAGACCCAAAAATCGGGACTGTCCCTAAAACATCGGGACATCTGGTCATCCTAAGTCAGGTGTTTGTGAGACGGCAGGTAATTTTCATAGTAACCACTGTGATGTCACATTGTCCTCACCACAGTGACATCACTGCAGGATCACACCTGAGGAGAAGGCAGGTTGGGGAAGGAGGGAAGTCCTGGTTCAAACACAAAAGGATGTGGGAATTGGTGGTCATGGCCTCCAAGGGTAAAATGCCTTTCTATGCAGTATGATGTGGCTGGAAATTTACTCCAAGATGAGGACCCACTTGAAAGCGTGGGGCTGATCCTGTGTGGTACTGAGTGCCCTCAAAGCCCATTGAAGGTCTGGCACCAACTCAGGGCCCACCCTGTCAGGAAAGGCTGGGCTCTCTCTAGTGTTCTCAGTCCTTTTTAAAACTAATACTTACTAATGAAGAAAATGATTAGATTCTGGATAGTTGTGGTGGCTTTGGCAATAACTGGATTTAACCACTTCCCTGCCCAAGCTGTGCCCATGCCTCTGCAAAGCCCTGCTATTGTTTTTTGGGAAGGGGAAATGCTAAACTACGTAGGGCATACACAGGCCTTTCACTGCAGAAGCCCTTATCATGCCCCTAAGTAGCATGAAGAATGCAAAATACTTTTCACTGCAACACTCTGGGCTGTGTTTCTGGCTGTGTTTCATCTCGGACACCTGCAGTGATCGGGTCCCTTGGAGCAACCAGAGGAATGAGGTTCTGGATCAGCCTTCCACTAGGAGTAGTGGGGGCAAGAAACCTAACCGCTTTTAGGATGGCGCTTGATAAATGTATTAATGTGGGGTTGCCTGTGATAGCAAGGGACTGGATGACCCAGGATATCTGTTATAGTCCAGTGTTCTTATGTTCTTAACCAGAAATCTTTATCTGCATGGTGAAATGAGCCCATAAAACTATTATACTTTTCAAACACCCCACCTAGTTGCTCCAGCCCTGACCTGGGTCTACCTTCAAGGAGTTATAGAAGGTACAAATGGAAAAACATATTAAGGTATGCTATTGCCATCGGGGCGGCTCTAGACATTTTGCCTCCCCAAGAACGGCGGCATGCCGTGGGGGGCGCTCTGCCGGTCGCCGGGAGGGCGGCAGGCGGCTCTGGTGGACCTCCCACAGGCGTGCCTGCAGAGGGTCCGCTGGTCCCGCAGTCCACAGGTCCCGCGGCTTTGGTGGACCTCCCGCAGGCGTGCCTGCGGGAGGTCCACCGGAGCCGCCTGCCGCCCTCCCAGCGACTGGCAGAGCGCCCCCCGCGGCATGCTGCCCCAAGCATGTGCTTGGCGTGCTGGGGCCTGGAGCCGCCCCTGATTGCCATTCCCTGCCAATGTAGGATTGGTCTCCAGGATACATTTTCTAATGCTCGGTCCTGTCTCCTTTTAAATGATCTAATCTAGCAGGGGAATGTTCTCAGTATTTTACCTCTGTTTCTCTGAAGTCCCACTGGAAAACTGGCACTGGGGACCAGCAACCAAATGGCTTAACGAAGCTGTAAATAAGTGCATGTGAGCACCTCCTAGGCAGGCATGTTCTGTGGCAAAGGTACATTATTCATTCAGGATACAGTGGGGGTGAGGTAATATCTTTTACTGGCCCAACTTTTGTTGGTGAAGGAGAGAAGCTTTCAAGCTAAACAGAGCTCTTCTTCAGGTCTGGGCTCTGTGTAGCATGAAAACTTGCCTCTTTCACCAATAGAAGTTGGGCCAGAGCAGAAATTCAGCCGGAGCTGGCCGGAGCAGAGCTCTGGTAAATATTTTTGAGCTGCAGTGTGCCTCCCATGGAGCTGAAACCCCAGCGCACCCTCCCCGCAGGGGGCTGAAGCCCCTAGCCCCACACCCCACAGGGCAGAAGCCCCTAGCCTCGCCAGCCTGCAGGGCAGAAGCCCTGAGCTCCACTCCCCCCGGGCCCAGAGGCTGAAGCCCTGAACCCTGAGGCCGCCTGCTTCCCCTCCCCCGTGCTCAGCCCTGGAGTTTTTATAGCATGTTGCAGTGGGGGGAGAGGGGGCCCAACACGTCAGTTTTATTCTGGGAAATAATCTATGAGAATTTAAGCTCTGAGTTGGTCCAATAAAAGATAGTACCTCACCCACTTTCTCGCTCTAATATTCTGAGACCAACATGGCTACAACGATGCTGTACACAGTAGTTATTCAAGACAGTGATATGTTGTTTGCAATGTGATCAGACAGAAGAGCAGACGGATTGTTTGAAAACCATTAGAATATAGCCCTGGATGGTGAGATGAACCAGAGGGAGGGCCTATCCTGGGAAGTGCTAAACACTCTCTGTTCCTGCTGGATTCAGGAGATGAGGGTGCTCAGTTCCTCATAGGATCAGGCCCCAAGAGAGGAAAACCTTATGCAGACTCAAGAAGGTTTTGCATCCTTCCTGCTAATGCACAGCTGGTGGCTTTGTTTTGTTTCCAAATCTTGGAGGATTAGGGGAAAAGTGTGAGACATTCAGCCAGCCAAAATGACAGCAAAACAAGGGCACAAGCAGTACCATAAATACTCTTTATTTACACACATGTCAAACAGTAGGGCCTGTAATAAATACTCAAACTTTGTACATACATATTTTCATATATATATATAGTGTGTGTGTGTATATATATATCTAGCTATAAGAACAAAAATATGTTTGCATTTCTTTACTGCATATTTTTATATAAACAATTGTGCAAAAATGACCTTATCAAGGACAGTAAACAAAAAACTATTTCCCCATGCCCTCTCACTGGCACCAGCAATACTGCACAGGAATTCAGAGATCCTTTCTTGCCATTGGGAAGGTGAGAAGATGGGAGGAAAGCTGTCATTATGTTAATGGGAGGATCTGCAAGACCATTTTTGTGATTCAACAATATTTTTTCAAGGTCTGACACCTTGCAAAATATTGGGCCCGATTCTTCACTCCATTACACTGTGATTCCCGTGTAAAACTGGAGTCAGAGTGGTGCATCGTGGTTATTATGGCATGATCTTATGAGTATCCCCTGGTAGCACTTTATAGGCAAGATGGCCCAAGGAATTATACAGTGCAGCCTTCATCTTTAATACAGATATGTGGCTAATAGAAACTACAGTTCCCACCATGCTCTGTCTTGATCCAGGCTGCATTACTGAGACCTGCTGGGGTACTTCTACATTAAAGATTAGGTTAGTTTATAGTCTGCTCCATATTATGCAAACATGGGCCCTCATCCTACAGCTGATACATATGTGGACTGCTGTGCCCACGCAGAGCTTGCTGTAGCGTCAATGCGGCACCCCGTGGGTGAAAACAGTCTGCCCTGTGCTGTCAGCTGCAGCATCAGGGCCTTAAAGCGCAGTCTTAGGGCTCCTGGCAAGCTGCAGTGTTGGGCAAAGGTTGAGTTCCCCGCTTTGTAGTATCACAAGAAGTGGCTGGTCCTGTGCACTCCCTTCAGTACCCATTGGGTATGTCTACACTGCAATTAAAAACCTGCAGCTGGCCCGTCCCAGCTGATTTGGGCTCACAGAACTTGGGCTACGGGGCTGTTTAATTGTGGTGTAGACATTCGGAGCTGGAGCTCTGGGAACCTCTCACCTTGCAGGGTCCTAGAGCCTGGGCTCCAACCCAAGTCTGAATGTCAAACACAATTAAACAGCCCCTTAGCCCAAGTCAGCTGGCATGGGCCAGCCGCAGGTTTTTAAATGCAATGTAGACATACCCATTATGATCAGTCTCCTTACTCCTGAGAGATAGATGTGGTGAGAATAGGGTCTAGCAAACCCCTTTGAAACATGACTGTGTTTTGCAGCACTTGTGATGCACCTGCTGCGAGGTGTTCTGGCTGAGGTGGGGAAGAAGATTAGGGCTAATATCCATTTTCAGACCACCACTAATAAAAACAATAACAAATGAAATACCAGTGCCAGTGGGTGCAGTGTCATGAATTGCAAAGATCTTCACATAGAAAGAGCCTTTGCTACACAGATACTAAATGGTGCTTGGGGTCCTGCATGGCAAGCAGAGAAATCAACTAGAAATGTAAAACAAGCCTTGTAAAATCCTAAGTTCCAAGCAATTCTTAAATGGACGCAGAGTAACTTAAATCTGCTCTTAGTAGGATCGTGTTCCAAGGGCTAGATTTTCAAAAGTGCTCAGCACCCAACAGCTCCCATTTAGGCACCTAGATACTGAGTACTCTTGAAAATCTGGCCCAAGTCTATGCATTGAAACCTCACTTATTAATTTTAGCAAGGGAGATGGGCTGGGACATGGGACATTTTTCCCAGTATGTGTCAGTTACTGATAACAAGGTCATGCAGGAACCTTGTTCCATCCTACTTTATAGGGGAGGGCAGTTTCCATTACACGGGTGGGGATCAGAGATCCCAGACAGCAGAAAGTGAACCTAGCAAAAGGAGAGTAAACAACAGAGTAAGCCTGCAGCCTGAGGAAATGAGCCATTCCATAAGCTGATCTCACTGGGAAATGGATTTACTGGGCTGGTGAAAAGAAGCAAGCGGAACAAGTGGAAGAGAAAGGCGAGAGAAAGCAAATCTTTCCTGTTTGCCAGCCTCAGTGTTTCTGGCTCCTGGAGACAGGGCTGTTGTAACACAAGAAGGCAGGGAGATTCAGGAGGAGGATCTCAGCATTCTGTTAGCTCTTGCCCAGCATTGTCAAAATTGGAGGCCTCGCGCACCGGCTAAAATAGGTCCCTTATAGTAAGAAAGTAGAGTCTTGTCACAGGGTCAAGCTCAGGGGTGGCCAACCTGTGGCTCTGGAGCCACATGCGGCTCTTCAGAAGTTAATATGCGGCTCCTTGTATAGGCACCGACTCCGGGGCTGGAGCTACAGGTGCCGACTTTCCAATGTGCCAGGGGGTGCTCCCCTGTGCCTGCCGTGCCCTTGCTCCTCCCCACTCTCCCCCAGAGCCTCCTGCACGCCATGAAACAGCTGATCAGGAGATGCGGAGAGGGAGGGAGAGGCACTGACTGGCAGAGCTGCCAGTGGGTGGGAGGCTCGGGGAGCTGATGGGGGGCTGCTGACGTATTACTGTGGCTCTTTGACAATGTACACTGGTCAATTCTGGCTCCTTCTCAGGCTCAGGTTGGCCACCCCTGGCCAAGCTGGAGAGCATGGTTTGTGCTTGCTCACCCTTTCATTACTTCTCCAGAGAGGCAGGGGCTCTTTCTTGTTTCTTAACTTTTTAAAATTTCAGGCTGCTAATATTTCTGGCTATTTAGTAACTAGCTCTCCTCATCCCTTTCCCTGCCTCCGCTCACTGTCTCAACACAGCTCTCGCTCTCACCTTTAATGTGCCCAGCACCTTAAACTTCAGCCATTTAGGAGCTAAACACCTGGCCCAGAATGCATGGGACAGAATGCGGGGTAGATTTACATGTACAATCAGTGGAACCTCAATTGTTTGCACTTGATCCTTCAGATCCCACAATCTTGGCTCCTCTATATACATCCATCCATACATGTCCTTTTGATATCACACTACAGTATAATATGCATTGACCTGCAGTGCCTTTCATCACCAACTTCCTATAGCAATCAGCTATTTTCTGACTTTGGGGATATGAATTAGCTAGGTTCTACAGCATATGCCATATGTCTGGACGAAGGAAAGCACAGCTGAGAGAGAGAGAGAGGTTCTATACTAACTAGAGATGGGCACCGAGCAAAACCCTGCTTCCAAAATTCACCATAGGCAGAATCAAAGCACAGGGTCCTGAACTTGCAGGTGTGAAAACTAGGTGTAAACCTGGACTTCTCCAGAGCTTGGGGTGTTTGGAATTGGCCCATTACAGAAAGAGGGTTGAGCTGCAAGAATTCCCCATAACTGGATCAGCATACTTCTCATAGGTTAATAGTACACACATCAATAATTCTCTGATATTGGCAATTCATCTTCTGAGGCCTAGGCTTCCCACAAAGCAAAAGCAAAAGCTCTCTGGGAATGTCTCCAATGAGGCAAAAGACTGACACAGTGACGGGACTCTACATACTATGTCTGCTGTGGAGAATGGAGCGAAGCCAGCTCCTGAAGTGGAAAATGCAGCGACCAGAGTAAAAAATGACTCTCGGATCTGCAGCTACACCACTATTTTGCAACAATGCAAAAGCAGCAATTACAGCACCAAGACTTACAAGAATTCAAAGAATTACACAACTGAGCATGAGGTAATGCCAAACTCTATTCATCCAATGTGCAATAGGCAATAGATGGGGAGGGCACTTATCCCCCCTATAACATATATTCACAAGGACCGTATACATACATACACAAAGGGTACCAAATATTCCACTTGCCTCCAGTGCAATCTCCGTGACACAGGATTTGTGAGACGTACAAACCAGCAGCACAGAATGGCCTGTGTGCTTTCAGTGGAGTGCATTGGTTTAGGTCTGGACACGGTATTTCATTCCAGTGACAGCAGAATTCTCTAGGATTTTATTTTCCACAAGTGAAAGCAGCACTATGTGTATTATACGCTCTGAGCCAGATCCTCGGCTAGTATAAACAGACATAGCTGCACCGAAGTCACTTTACACCAGCTGGGGATCTGGCCCAGATACTTGATCTATATATACCTATTTCTGTTGTTTTCTAGGATATTTTCTTCATTACAAAATAAATGATCAGACAAGAGGTTTTCCTTGCTGCGTTTTTTAATCACCACATGGCAGTTTCTCTAGGGGCCCATTTATTGTGTGTGTTATATTGTAACTGGTTGGTTCCATGACAGTTTCATTCTCTGAACTGTCACGTTTCTATGGAAAGTCAACAGTTTTCACTGAGCCAAGTCCAATGAGAGTTTTGGCTGAGTAAGACTGAGTAACACGTGACTAAGCCCCTGAGAATTTGACCTATTGTTTGGTGGCTTTCCAAAGAAGTTGCTGATCCTTTCCTTCAACTTCAGGTGGCTTGAGACGTCCACAGCTCACACCCCACCTGTGTTGACTTCAGAGAGAAAAGTAAAATCGGCAGCAATTGTCAGGTGATCTATATGCAAATCTCAGGACTAATGATGCCTCCTTTACCCATCCTGTCTGTGTTGATCAGAGTCACCATATCCAGGTCATCTTCCCAGCCTTGTCTCACAATGAATAGTCTATTGCTTCCTGACCCTTCCACCTTCCAGTGCTTGGAGCAGCACTGTGGTTCTGAGATAAGCCATGTCCCCATTTGCTCCTCTTCTTCAGATACACACAGCAACAGCATTTGAAGTTTTAATACCAAGTAGCCAAACAAATGTGGTCATGGACAAAATATGCACAGCACTTGCAATGAGGACACGGCATTTGTTTGCACTCAGGGCTGGCTCCCATTCCCACTGAAGTCAACGGAAGTTTGGCAGTAATGTCAGTGACAGCAGAACTGGGCCCTTGCTAAAGAGAATGTCACCCTGCCACTTGTGAGGGGATGCCAGTTTCCTCCTGTACTTGGCCCAATCAATCTTATAAGCTACCCTGTCCTGGTGTGTATCCTCCATGTCACCTGTGCATGTGATTCCATTCATGAGGGTATATTCATATTACAAACACTGCAAGCGATTGTCGGTTGCTGGTTGTTCAGACTAAAAAACACAGGAGAGGAAATTGAGAACCACAACTTGTAACTATTTTTTTTACTTCCTCTGTATTGCTAAATAATAATAATTAATATACACCCACTGATGCAGCGTATGCAACCTGTAGATAATGAATGTGTGTTTACATGCACCCACTGTACTGTACAACAGCATTCTGTATCTAAATCCTTGTACTGTACAGAACAAGCTTCATTAACAAATGGCACCTGATTTTCTGAGTTCTTAAATCTTGCACTGTGTCAGGTTTCATTCTGCTAGGACACCCTGTTAATGTTTATCTGGAAAGAGATTGTTTTTGTAGACCCGGTGACTTCCCCTAACAGCAATTGCATGTACCCTGTAACGTCATCACTATGTGTTTGCTTCAGTGGGACTGGCTGTATTTTAAAGGCTTAATATGGGAATTGAACTGTACACAGGATCTGCTTACAGCCTGACATCAACAGCAGGGAGAGATGCACCAGGCAACCTCCTTAAAGCAAACCCTGTTCTCTGCTTGGTGCTAGGGGGCAGTCAATGGTAGACAAGCAGGGACATCCTGGAACTCATTTCCCATAGGAGGTAGACAGCTAATGAAAGAGGAAGAAGCTTTCTCAGGCCACATTCTCTTCCTCTGTATATACTTTGGGCTCAGCCCTGCAGTCCTGACCCAGGCAAAACTCTCTTTATAATGGCAACCACACCTGCCATCCTTTGAAGGAGGATTCAAGGATCAGGCTCTTTTAGTCACTCTTCCCCGAGGACCAGGCCCACCTTGCTGGGGAGAGGAAGGAGCAGCAATTTCAACTCCTCTTCCCCATAAAAGCCAATAGTTGAGACAAGGCTTCACATCTATGTGTGTTGGGTGCACGTGGTTCAAAATGTTTCAGAGCTGAATTCACTGCAGCATCTTGTATCACCATTTATACTAGTGCAAAGTGAGTGTGACAACAAAGCAGAATGGCAGCGTTTACACCTGCTTTGAACTTACTTCACAAGGGGGCAAATGACTGCACAAGGTGCAGGTCAATGGTGAATTGGACCCTAAAGGGAATGCGGACAATACACAGTTATCTCTACAATCCTTCCACAGACTTCCGCAGGGTTGAATGCTCCGCAAGTTTAAAGAACGCCTGGCATTTTTCTTTTCAATTTTGTTGCCATTAGTTTTTATTTCACATTCCACATTTTTAGAGGCGATTTGAATCATACACACCCAGAATTCCTTAGTTTTTCCTGCACATACACTTTTGTAGTCTCTGAGCTCGCATCACCTTGGCGGAAAAACTATGACACAGTGGGCCCACGTTAACTTGCAGATACTCCTTTGCAAAGTAGCACAATAGTGCAAGTGGGTGTACTGTGACTGCAAAGTCTCAGCTATAAATAGTCCCACTTCATTGTGTTGCATGGTATCTGGCTTTATGTCTTTTAATTTGGCCTTCTCCTTTAAGGACAACTGTTAAAGGTGCAGAAGATAACGCGGCATTGTTTTTGTGGAGATTTGCCTTAGCATTCTTCTAATTTCACAGATGCAGTGAGTCTCTCCCTTAATCACACTTCACAGCTGGCCCCAACCTGCAGGAAGGGCTGTCAGAAAGACACCCCCGCCCCATGCATTTTGCTCCAAACTCTGCTGCAGCATGTCCTTCCCGGTCACCTCTCTTGAACCCGACTGCAGGCTTTTTACTGCCTTAATAACCACCTTGCTTGGTGTAAACACTAATCCCAAGCATGACTGTGCACAAACTGAAAGGTTTATGAAGGTGTTCGGGCTACATATGCTTACTGGCTGCTAACCAAAGTGCTTTCTCTGTGTTGAGGGTAGGTGAGTGAGTTAGATTCTGCAAAGAACAACTTCCACATGGGAAAACTCAGCATACCGTTTGGCCAGGGGAGACGTTCTTGTGTGCACCAGAGGGGGGGCTCCACTAATTAATTACATCCCTCTGGCATCTGCAGTTGACAGATGCAACAAAAATCTAACCTGAAAGAGAGCAAACTACAGATTTCTGATCAAGATGCAGAGACTTTAGCCTGTAAAAAATCAGCAGGCAAATCCTCACCACTCACTTGACAATCTCTGCAGCAGGCCTCCCTTGATAGGCCAACGCTTAGGAGATCAAGCTTCCTGACTGCTCAGCAGCTCCCAGGAACCACAGAAAACTTCCCCAACCATGTGCAAAAAGTATTTTCAATAAGAAAGAAAATAAAAGCAAAGACAATCTATGCTTCACATGGACAGCTTTCAGGAGTGATCACAAATGATTTGCAAAGACTCACTCAGAAATTCATTGGAAACACCAATTACCGTTTTCAGAGTGGTTGCCGTGTTAGTCTGTATCAGCAAAAAGAACGGGGAGTACTTGTGGCACCTTAGAGACCAACAAATGTATTTGAGCATAAGCTTTTGTGGGCTAAAACCCACTTCACTGGATGCATGCAGTGGAAAATACAGTAGGAAGATAGATATATATACACACAGAGGATATGAAAAAGTGGGTGTTGCCATACTAACTATAACGAAAGCAATCAGTTAAGGTGGGCTATTATCAGCAGGAGAAAAAAACTTTTGTAGTGATAATCAGGATGGTCCATTTCCAACAATTGACAAGAAGGTGTGAGTAACGAAGTCACAATACTCCAACAAAAAAACTTCAAAACCAGACTCCAACGAGAAACTGCAGAATTGGAATTAATTTGCAAACTGCACACCACTAAATTAGGCTTGAATAAAGACTGGGAGTGGATGTGTCATTACACAAAGTAAAACCTATTTCCCCGTGCTAATTTCCCCCCTACTGTTACTCACACCTTCTTGTCAACTGTTGGAAATGGGCCATCCTGATCACTACAAAAGTTTTTTTTCTCCTGCTGGTTAATAGCCCATCTTAACTGATTGCTCTCACTATAGTTAGTATGGTAACACCCACTTTTTCATGTCTTCTGTTTATATATCTCTTCCTACTGTATTTTCCACTGCATGCATCTGATGAAGTGGGTTTTAGCCCATGAAAGTTTATGCTCAAATACATTTGTTAGTCTCTAAGGTGCCACAAGGACTCCTCCTTCTTTTTACCAATTACAGTGACAATATTCTTGGTGAAAAGTTTTTTCACAGCAAAGGCGTGGGTGTGTGGTGGAATAAATGCTGAGTTTGGGAGCAGCTCACCACTGAACCCCACAAATCTTTGCATTTGTTTTTTTGTTTTGTTTTCGCTGATATTTCTTCCCACTAAGATGCTATTCCAGGAAACTCCTTGTTGGAATCCTAGGCCACAGGTCAAAACGTTCTTCGTTGCCTAACCCATGCATGACTCCAAGATTGACCAAAAGCTATTTCAAGCAAATTAGTCAAAGCTCAAAGCAGTTCCCTAAGACAGCTCGCCTGTATTAACAGAATGCAATAACAAAGCAGCAGAACAGAAACATACCAAGATATTAAGCATTCAGATACTGTGCTGAGGGATCTGGTGTATAAATACATAGAACAGATTGGAATGTAAAACGTGTCACTGCCTTGTAAGGGACCCAGTGCGGAACCTTCCCTCACCTCACTCTTTTCCACGTGTTTTGAAAGGACCCTTCTCTTTCACATCCTCTTTGCAGTCGTGCCGCACCCTTTAAAAAATGTCTACCTACGCCTAAAGGAAGAGTCCCGTTTTCTGATCACTGCTTCCTGCCTCGAGAGGCAATGGCAGAGCCGCTGCTCTGCTGAAGAGTAACAGTCCCCGCTCGCTCCCCCCAGGTCTCTGTACTCCTCCCCGCCCGCACCTGTCCACTTGTGTCTGAGTATTAGCTTCCCAGCTGACAGCCCCGCGGAGCTTGCAGCCAGCGTGAAGCAAGTTTTGCAAGCCAGGAACAAAATGTAAAACCTGCCAAGAGGGAAAGCTAATAAACAAATAAAGCGGAGCCACAAAAACAAGGACTGACCTAACCTTCCATGTCCACCGTCTCCTGAGACCAGACGCTCTCTGAGTTAAATAAAATTCAAAGATCGGGAAACCCTTTAGCTAGAGGCATTTTCGGTGATTTTTAGCAGCACACAGGACAACTTTCCAGCTACTTTCTCAGTGAAATTTACAATCATAGTCTTCTACATTCTCCCAAATTCCCCCAGCTTGTTTCTTTTTTTCTTTTTAATGAAAAAGTCCTATAGAATTTAATAGAGACCATTCTTTAGTTTCTTTAAATCATCCTACCAAATTTAATCTCTCTTGTATAGAGTTCTACAGAGCGATTCTAAATCCCGCCAGAAATTCTCATTTCCTTTAAAAATCTAAAGGTTTTACGGTAATTTTAAAAGCACCCTACAGAACTTTGCTGGCGTCACCCCTGTACAATTCCAGAGGACTTTTCCATAAGCAGGGATTTGCCCCGTCCCCTCCATCTGAGGCTAAAACTGATTCGTGTTTTGACCGCGTGTTTCATTTGTTTTGTTTTGTGCAACAAGAGAATTCATGTTCAAGAGCCGGTTTACTGGATGTGGAGGGGGGGTTTCGCTGTACAACAGCCTGGGGTGGCCTGGGTCATGCTTCGGTGTTCCTGGCCCTCATGAGCTGGGGGACACTGACTCTGCGATGCCACTAAGTGCTTTACAAGAGCACTATAAAAGGGCAGACGGCCGGCCCCAGGACCCCACTACCGCTGGGACTAGTGCCGGGGTGTAACCACCGTTGAAAAATGGGAAGGCTAAAAGGGGACATTTCAGGAGGGGGCAAATACTGCCCAGAGCAATTCGCTCAGTGACCCCCCAACCCCACCATTCGGAGCCTAAGCTCGCTCCGACTGGAGGGGTACAGCTCCGAGCAAACTGAGTGCTTAACAAATAACACAGCATATAATGACCCGGATCAAACCACCCTTTATTCAGCAGAGCCCTGCCTACGAGCCCCCACTGCGTGTCCTAGCCTGCTCCACACTCGGCCCTCTGAGACCAGGGGAAAGCATCTCTACTGCGAAGATTGCCACTGGAGTGGCGCTGAAATGGTTTTAGAGTCCCCATGTAAACGGAGCGAGCTGCCACGGGCTACTCGCTGAGCTGAAACCTGTTGGAACCAGCAGAGCGCTGCTCTGACCGACCCGTCCACCTTTCCTAGCAACGCTCGCTCTCCTCCAGGGCAGCGAGCTCAGCCACTGGGGGTGGCCGGAGAATCAGGCTCAGAGTGACCAGAAGGGAAGTGCTAGTTCTCGTGTTCCAGCCCCCGCTGCGCTTCCCAGCCCCCTGCTTCTGGAGGATGTCAACTGCAGAAACCTAGTGCTGACCATTTTATAATTGTGGGCTTAATCCTCATGCATCCCTCTGGCATTTAGGCTCAGACCTCCCCAGATGCCAAGAGGGAACAAAGATCCCAAGTGAAGGACACTGTGAGGGCAGGAAGTGTCCAATAATGGGGAAAGGGGCTGGTTTCTTTAGCATAAGCGGACATTGCCCATTCCTTTCACAGCCAAGGTTTGGGGATTTAAATAATGCGCAGTAATGAAAATGTGACCATCATATTGGTGTGGGTGGAAAGGAAGCATAGGCCATAGAAAGGTATGTTTACTGTACTAACATGAAGCCTGACCAGCTGAACTGGGATTAATGGGGATTTGGTGCGGGGGAGACCAGCCATTCCTAGCAGAACTGAGTCTGAAGCCATTCGAAGTTGTCACCACACTTTTATACAGTGGACAGGACTTTGGACAAACAGGTGCAGTGAGGTCACCCTTACACCAATATTCACTGCACAAAGAAGTAAACTTCAGCCTTGATTCGGGAAATCGAACCCTGACTGGTCCCTGAAGGAAAGGCTCCAGAGACAGGCCTATCACCTTCCCCTCTGATGGGAGACAGCCCAGTCACCAAAGAGACAGGAGTCCAGCTAGGCTTGAGGGCAGCAGTTACGTGCTTATTATTACTAGATCTATGAGGTAGATAAACACAGTAACAAGAACACCACAATAGTCATCAAGTCTTCACGGGATGAACCTCATCCACGGTCTTAAAATAACCCTCACTTGCCAGAGGATTTTGTACATCCTGCAAATAAACAACCTGCTCCCTCCCCGAAGGGGGCACTCCCACATATTTGTATGAAGGTTGCTAGTTCTCTTGCAGCTACTACATTATAGGTGCCTTTTTCATAGGGCTTTTTTTTTTTTTGGTAAAGGCTCCTCTCTCTACAATATGGTGTCGTGTGTGCTATGATTGATGCTCTGGGACTCAATGCAACCGTTCAGCACAGTACCTTTACAGTGCACTAAGTCCTCACTGGCAGGTGGGCCCGCTCCTTCACACAGCAATTCACACGCTTTGTCTTGTCCCAACTGATATCCATCGTCCTCCTCGTTGAAGTCGCTTTTCCCGTTGCTGTTGGAATATCCATTGGCGTGCATCTTCAGGGCAGATCGCCGGAGGCACAGGAGCTCCTGGAAAGCATACCTGAAGTCCGGGCTTCTGCAGTAAATAAGGGGGTTGAAGCCGGAGTTGATGTATCCCAACCAGTTCAGGAGGATGTACAGGTAAGAGGGGATAATGTTGTCCTGTATCACGTGCACGATGTTGACGATGAAGAAGGGCAGCCAGCACAAAGTGAAAGTGCCCATGATGATCCCCAAGGTTTTCAGGGCTTTGTGCTCCTTCAAGCAAAATTTGGAGGTTCTCCTGTGACTTGCTCTCCCGTTCTGCTCCTGTTGGTTGTTGTTCTGGTTATGAAACCTCCTTTCACATTTGTCTATCTTCTTCAGCTGCTGCTTAGCTACCTGGAAGACCCTGGCATAGACGAAGACCATGACCACCAAAGGCAAGTAGAAGGAGATGATGGAAGAAGTGATGGCATAGGCCTGGTTAGTGAAGAAGTCACAGCAAGTGTCGTTCTGGTAACATATTTCGGCTTCCGGGCGCGCTGCTCTGTACCAGTGCATCTGGATAGGCAAGAAGGAGGTCAAAACAGACACCACCCAGACCACGAGGATGACAATCCTGGCTTTGCTTTTGGTCAGCAGGCTCTGATACTTGAAGGGGGAGGTGATGGCGAAATACCTGTCCACGGCAATGACGCAGAGGGTCTCGATGCTGGCCGTGACGCACAGCACGTCTAGGGAGGTCCAGAACTCGCACCAAAAGTTCCCAAACTTCCACTGCTTCAGCATGATGTGGCTGGCCCCGAAGGGGACCACGGCCAGCCCCATCACCAGGTCGGCGCACGCCAGGGAGGTGATGAAGTAGTTGGTGACGGTCTGCAGCCGCTGGAACTTGGCGATGGCGGTGATCACCAGGACGTTGCCAAAGACGATGACCAGCACGATCACAGACATCAGGATGCCCATGCCCACCATCCAGACGTCTTGCGAGAGGCTGGAACTGTCCGGGTCCTTGCTGCTGCTCACATTGAGCTGGCTGGTGGGAGTCACCGATCCCATGGCGTCCTACCCGCAGCAGCGCACGTTCTGCGCTCTGCTCCCTGTTGACATGCAAGCCTCGGGCAGCCCCGCGTCCGATCCCCGGCCGCACAGCGCGGGGGCTCTTCGCAGGCAAGCCTGGGGACGCTCCGAAGTCCCGTGCCCGCTGCGCAGCGCCGGCGCTCCGCTCGCGCGCTTTCCACGCCAGCTGTCACCCGCGCTCGGTGCCCGCTGCGCCTGGCGGGGGCCCGGGAGCAGGCACACGCGCGCTGTAGGAGATCCAAGCTTGGCAGCCCCCCGAGAAATGCCGGCGGTGGCTTGGCCGGCCTGGGGGCCTCTTGCAGTTAGACTTGTTGACAGACTGTTTGGGGGGCAGGAATTTGCATTTGTTTGTTCCCCTCCTCCCGCCCCTTCTGCAGCTGCAGCTCCTGCCCTGCCAGGAGTCCTGTCTACAAGTGTCCTGAGCCCGTTATGTGTTGGGGAGCTTATAGGAACACCCAGCCGTGACATCAGGCAGCCCCCAGCCAATGGGCTGCTAGTAGCACACACACACACACACACACACACACACACGGCTGAGAGTGTTGCCGGTGTTCCTGCTGGTCTGCCCCCTAGAATGGTTCTCGCAGCCCCAGTTCCGGTCTCCCCCCTGGTTGACCCGGGAGCCTCCACTTTGATCCGCTGCAGCCTGCAAACGTCCCCCTCTCCTCACGCCCCAGCTCTTGGCAGAGCTCGCAGTCAGCCCGGATCGCTGCTTGCCCCGGCCGCATCTGCCTCTTCGCAGGGCGCTCCCTGGGAACACAGCCCGCAGGTTGATCCCTGGCTCCGGGCGCTTTTGCTGACAGAGACAGAGACAGACGCGCCTTCCCTGGCGCTTTGGTTTCGCTGTTGACACTTCAGCCCTTTTGCAGCGACGGTTTCGATTCTGCTGCGACCAAGGTGGGGGTTGCACAAGTCTCTGCATTCACCCACCCTCCCTTGTGCATTGACAGTGAGGTTGTTTTGCGTGCGCCACGCTCAGTTACCAGCGAACATTACCGCTTCGCGAGCAAGGTAATTTCCGTGCATGCTAGATCTTTGGGTGTTTTCCGACACACAGCGGCTGCAGCAGGGTCCTGTGGAAGTGGATTAGCCTAGAAACCACCTGTGGAACCGTCCAGTGAAAAGTGATAGCTGCTCAATGTAAAAGGGAGGAAGAGGAATACTTTCCCTGCACACTTTACCACCTAATCCCCTGGGGACCTACTGCTGGATCGCTCGCAGAGGCAGTTTGCCAACAGCCTGTTAACTGAAGTTGTTCTTCAGCTTTAATTAAAATCATCTCGTAGGGCTGGGAATGGGACATTTCTGCAGTGTCCCAACTAATCCGCCAGTACCCTGAAATGCAGGTAGTTCTAATCACTGAGACGGCTACCCATCTCTCTAGCTACTTTAAACGTTTAGCAAAGTTACATCGGATATAGATCGGTATTGTGCAGCTATGATCGACATTAAAGTTTTTGAGCAATAGGTGCAACTGCTTTGTTTGCTAAATTAGGCTTCGAAATAGACTTCGTTTCTCTAATTACAGTATTTATCTTGCAACACCCTCTCTTTAAATGCATGTCTAAACTTAGCACATGATCTCTGGAACCAGGTCATTTAACCTGTGTAAGGAAAACTTCCTTCCTGATTATGGAGGGGTAGAAGAAAATACAACGCATCATTTAGTCTGGAGAAAGCAAAGAGTTAGAAGCTGAAAGAACAGAGTTATATTGACTAGGCATCGTCACTTTGAGACAGGACCCGAATCTGCCTCCCCCTCCAATTATTCCCGCTAGAGCGAGGGCTATTCAGCGGGACACTCGCACAGCAAAATAGGGCTCAACGGGAGTAAGGGTGGCAGGATCGAGCCCTTTCATATTTTTCAATGTTTGTTTTAAAAGCAGGCACAGTATGCCATTGCCAAGGGAAGTCATGTAAACTCATGGATTTAACTGACAGGGCAAAACTGGAACGGAGGGAAGCTTCCCAAGGTCTGATCCGGAGAGGTGTCGAGGATACAACAGTATAGATTTTTCATTGTTAGTTTCCATCCAGATACTGTCTGTCTGCCGGGGAGCTATCAGCTGGATAAATCCAAGAGAAAAAAAAGAGTCTAGAGGGAGACCATGTGTCTTGGAGTGAGTTGGACGATGGCAGGGGAAGCAGAGTTCAAGAAATCTGGAAGAGATGAGGCCCCAATCTCAGACACATTGTTTGAGCTACATCTGTGCTCTCAAAGGCCATATACAATTAAAGACCAATATAGTCTTTTTTTATAGTCAGTTTAGCTCATACTGACCCTTAACACTAATAGAAAGACCTTATTCTGCCTTGGATTGTGCTGCAATTTAAAGTTTTTGACTGGAGAAAAGCAATATACAAGAAGAGGAAGGAATTTTTTATGTGCTTTTCTTACACCATAGCTTTGTTTCTTAGTTTTTTCCCCCCTCTACCTTACATTGGAATTGTTATTACAGATTGTACCTATTTTAGCTGGCTGTACTCTCAAAAGATAATATTTTCAAATTAAAGGTTAATAACCTTCTAATTTACATGATTTGTGGCACACGCATGGGATGAGTGAGTGCCTTTTCTCTCAACAGCTGGAAAGGTTTCTCCTTAATGCACATCTGCTTGTAATCAGTCACAGCTGTGACCCATCTCCAGTAAAACCATGGTACTGAACAAATTTATTCAGTGATTCCCGAACACTTGAGAAATACTGTTAGAAATATGCCTGAGCTGACCATATAACTTCAGTGCATTCCACTTGGTGATGCTGAAGCCAGATATGGTTAACCTGGTGGTCTGAGTGTAAAAGCATTTTCCCCCAAAGCAGTTTGCTATGTTAGGGAATAAAGACTACCGCAAGCTCCTTTTCATCTAAATGGAGATAATTTTGCCTTTTATGTTTAATATCTGCTTGTTTGTTTATAATGAAACCATATTGACTCAGCCCTTCTTGTTTCTGAGATAACTTGCATTCCATGCAGTGTGTGAAGTCTTTTGGACATGACTTTAAAACCTGGGGTCCTGTGGGCTGTGATTTGCATGGACTTAAAGATCTCCTGGCATTTAAGGTTAAGGATTGCAGTAGTGTCTTTGGCTAAAAATACACTTCCATCCATAGTTGTGCAGTGTGCTGTGCACCTGGTAACTGCTGCCCTCCACACAAGAGATAACTGCATTCCAGTGATGCTACATATATGTATATATACACACACTCTTATTCACAAAAGCAGGCCTTACTCACAAGAGTAATCCCACTGATTTCAGCAGAGCTACCTCATAGGGACTGCTTATGTATGCAAGCATTTGGAGAATGGGGCCCACAGTTTGCAAAGCTCTTTGGGATGAAAGGTGCTATACAAAAGCAAATATTCTTAATTAAATGGTTTGAAGTAGAGGGCTGATGATTAATCTTCTTTAGATTTCTGGAGGAGTAATGTTGAATCACACTTTAAAGTTATTAAGACATTAAACATTCATAGGGTTTCAGGATTCTGCCTCATTTTTCTATTGCTAATTTTCTAATTAAATGTAAAAGTAATAAAACCCTAGATGTTAAGTTCTGCTGAGTAAACCTGCCTACAGTTGCTCTGCTTCTCTCATTGTACCCATCGCTTCTCAGGCCTTGTGGTATGAGCAAACTTCTCAAAACCTACTGCTTCAAAACCACTAGATGTTCCATGTCATGCAAATGCTGCTCTTAGAGGATGTATTTTTTCAGCCCAGAGCTGCTCTTGACAGAGTGCTACATTGTACATAGGAATTTTTTAAAAAGTTTTGCAGTTTTATAAAAGAAGGGCTAGTGAGATGCTAGAAACAAGCTGTGAGGTTTTTGCTAGGTGTTGCAGACATTTTTCTTAAGACGTATCAGCCACAGTACTGCTAATATTTTCTGACCCTACCCCCAACATTTTGTAGTTAAAAGCCACCCCCGCACACAGGATCTTTAACATTACTAAAATGAACAGTATTTAAAAAATAAAATGGCTGGTCTATACACCACCTGTTTCCACTGGAACTATCCAAGGCCTTTGGAAAGAATAGGGTTTAAATAAGCAAAGCATGCTGAATGTTAAAACAGGAATTTCAGTTAACCAGAGATTGGGTAAATGGGATTATACTCTAAATACATCTCTATACATAATTATAGGGCCAGATCCTCAACAGGTGTAAATCAGCATAGCTCATTGACTTAAATTGAGTTACACCAATTGATGCCAGCTGAAAATCTAGTCTGTAATTGTTTAATGCAGTCCCACTTGCTTTGAGACCATTTAATAGCTTGCTCTTTCCATTCCTCTTTTGCACATGCATTCAACCCTCCCTAAAGCTAATGGTGCACGTTTTGCAGTGGGTACACTGAAGAAAATAATTAGGAGAGCACACGGGATATTAGGAGAGCAATATCTGAGAAGAGATAATGGGCAAGCGGAGTAGGGAAGGGAAGATAGGATGCACTTGGGAGTTTAGGCACCTAACTACCTTTGGGGATCTGGGTTTGTCACAACACCAAACCCACTGGCTTTTTGTCCTGTCTTAAGAGCTGGTCAAATAAATCAGAAAATGATCAACAAATGTTTTTGTGAATAAAGTAGGAAGTTCACTTCACTGTACTTTGTGAGGTATGTTATTATTTATTGATTGTGTTTAAACATCTGCTCCAAGAGTTCAAAACGCAGATGACAATCTCATGACGTTTATTTCTAACCTGCAATAATGCATACAATCACCATATCCCTAAATATTCCTTTTTTACACACACACACACACACACACACACACACACACACACACACACACACACACAATATGCCTGTTTGCATCATTGGACAAAAGCATCATATTTTGAAAAGAGGAGGAAATTTACTGGAAAATACCTGGGGGATAGTAAATGCTGAATTATTTGTTTGCAAGTCCAAAAGTGCTGCATGAGGCCTTACTGCTTGCTCTCGCTCTCTCTCTCTCTCTCACACCCACACACCCCTATCTACCTCTAGCAGCTGGCTCACTTGCTCCCCTCACAACCAATCTCAGAACTCTAGAGCTCTCTATCATTTGGGTGGAGAGAGCCCCTCAGCCCATTTTAAGTCTTTGCTGATTTATAGACTCCATGAACCACTGCCTAGCAGGGTACAGTGAGGAAGTTGGGAAAGGAAGATTTCCACTGGCTCAGGCACCTATTGGTTCACAGGGCCTTGTGCCTGATGGGCATGAGATATGATAATATTATTTAAATGGCAAGACTTGTCTCTTTACAGATATTCGATTGAGTTTTTGTATGAAGATGGTCCATTGACCGATTTGTCTGGGCCTTGCCCAGCTTTATTAACTTAATATAATCTGCTCTGCTGCTCTGAAAATGAAGATCTCATTTGTTATCTCCAACACAATGTTTTCAAGAGTTGACTGTATTGTTAAGAAGTGACGGGGCACGTTCTTTGTTCCACTAAGGCCATGATACCAGCCAAAGATTACCAGCAGAGAATTCTCCCTACCTAGATGTGAGGGGGAGGAGGAGACATGTTGAGGAGGTGATGGAGCTGAGGTCCATTTCACCAGTCCTCTGCTGGTCGAAAGACCCCTATGCCAGCAGTGCCAGTGGCATGAGTTAAAGCAGGATCTCTCTCCTTACACCAAGGCCAGGCAGCTCTGAATCAGACATAATGAAGAATCAGGGCTATTATATTTATAGCATGAGTTCGAGGGGGTATGGGAAAATACTCCAAGTGAAATGCTGGCTCTGGTGAAGCCAAATGCCAAATTCCTATTGACTTCAATGGTGTCAGGTTTGCACCACTGACATCTTATCAGAGTGAAGCCTTCAGAGGTCTCTGGGGCTTTAAGCTATAAAATTGGAGCTCTAGTAACATCATGAAACATTCACAAGACACCATGTGCACATCAGAATGGATGCTGCAAACTCTGGGATGTGTTTCTGCAACCCTTTCTGTGTAAAGAAGATTGCAAAGCCACAATACCACTATTCAAATAACATCGACCCGTTCTAGTTTTTGTGGTCACTGAATAAAACCAGACTTTGTTGTGGATGGACAATTAGTGTGAATTTCTGATCTGCTCTGGGCATAGCTAAGGGGCAGAAGTAAGATTGCTCTATTCTCAGAGGTTAATAAGAACAATTTTTCTCCCTCCTTGTAACACCCTTTTATGTACTTGAAAATTGTTATCATGTGTCCTCTCACTCTTCACTTCTCCAGACTAAACAAACCCAATTTTTTCAATCTTTTCTCTTAGGTCATGTTTCTAGACCTTTAATAATTTTTGTTGCTCTCCTCTGGACTTTTTCTAATTTGTCCACATCTTTCCTGAAATGTGGTGCCCAAAACTGGACACAATACTCCAGCTGATGCCACATTAGGGAGGAGTAGAGCAGAAGAATTATTTCTTGTGTCTTGCTAACAACACTCCTGCTAATACATTGCAGGAGGATGATCTTTTTTGTTTTGCAGCAGTATTACACTGTTGTCTCATATTTAACTTGTGATCTACTATGGCCCCCAGATCCTTTTCCACAGTACTCCTTCCTAGGCAGTCATTCCCCATTTTGTATGTGTGTAATTGATTGTTCCATGAATACCCTGAGAGAATCTGATTCAAGAAAGAAATAAAACCTTCTCCAACCTCACACCTCTACTTGTCACCTGCCACCCCATATTAGAACCTATAAGGGTATCATCAAACAATTACAATCCATACTCAAAGGGGACCCCATCCTGAAATAAATCTTTTCTGAACCCACTCTTCTGGCCTTCAGGTAAGGCCAGAACCTCACCAAGCAAGCTCCCCCACAGGCCAGGATACACAAACTCAAAGCAGCACCAAACCCTGCCAGAACAACAGAGGCAAAACTTGTAGCCATATCTCCACTGCTACAATGATCAACTCTTCCCCCCCCCCCCCACATCTTTCAAGATCCAAGGGTCCTACATATGCCTATCACAACATATGGAGAGGTGTTAACGGGCCACTTAACCTTCAGTGGTCCCTTGAAATATGAGTTAACTACTTATGCTAAACAATCAGTTCCACCGTATATTTAGCTGTGAGCTTCTGAGAACATTTCTCAGACCTGAGGAAGAGTTCTGTGTAAACTTGAAAGCTTTTGTCTCTCATCAACAGAAGTTGTTCCAATAAAAGATATTACCTCACCCACCTTGTCTCTCCTGGGGCTTGTCTACACTTAACACTGTACAGCTATGCTGCTGCAGCACTTCAGTGTAGACACTACCTAAACTGATAGAAGAGATTCTCCCATCTGTGTAGGTATCCATGAGGCAGTAGCTCTTCCATTGACTTAGCGCTGTCTACATGGGGACTTAGGTCATCATAACTATGCAGCTCGGGGGTGTGGACTTTTTACACCTCTTATCAACATAGTGAAACCAATCTAATGTTCTAGTGTAGACCAGGCCTCAGTTTGACTCTAACACTCCGGAAAGCACTCAGACCATTGCTGTGTGGCTGCTGCTCTGGAGCCCAGCAGCAGAGATCGAATACAGTCCCTACAGCAACATCTGTGGCAAGTATGACTGCTGTGGTGGAGAATTAAAAACAGAAACGTCAATGGGAGGGTTCACAGCTGATATTTAGCTGTGAGCTTCTGAGAACATTTCTCAGACCTGAGGAAGAGTTCTGTGTAAACTTGAAAGCTTTTGTCTCTCATCAACAGAAGTTGTTCCAATAAAAGTTATTACCTCACCCACCTTGTCTCTCCTGGGGCTTGTCTACACTTAACACTGTACAGCTATGCTGCTGCAGCACTTCAGTGTAGACACTACCTAAACTGATAGAAGAGATTCTCCCATCTGTGTAGGTATCCACGAGGCAGTAGCTCTTCCATTGACTTAGCGCTGTCTACATGGGGACTTAGGTCATCATAACTATGCAGCTCGGGGGTGTGGACTTTTTACACCTCTTATCAACATAGTGAAACCAATCTCATGTTCTAGTGTAGACCAGGCCTCAGTTTGACTCTAACACTCCGGAAAGCACTCAGACCATTGCTGTGTGGCTGCTGCTCTGGAGCCCAGCAGCAGAGATCGAATACAGTCCCTACAGCAACATCTGTGGCAAGTATGACTGCTGTGGTGGAGAATTAAAAAACAGAAACGTCAATGGGAGGGTTCACAGCTGATGAGGGATTTGTCCCAACTTCAAACAAAAGAGCCTGGCAAGAGGCATGTCGCTTTTATGAGGGGATTGTTGTGGTAACAAAATAATCTGGCCCGGTGGTTCTTTATTTCTCTTCATCTTTCTCTTTTTAAATCGTAAGGTGGGGCGACTTGAGATTAACCTGGCACCATGAATCACTAGAGAAGGAACATGTTTATATTTGTTTTGAGCCACAGCCTGCTTGCCTTAATCTGATTGGAAATTAACACTGAAGTGACACATGAACCTGAGTTTTTCCTGTCAGGGTTTCCTCCATTTCCCTTTGAAAGTCCTGACCCCCCCCCCACACACACCTTTTATACCCTCACTCTTGAGGCCCCATTCTGAAGCTGCCATTCCTACAACCAAAAAGGAACTAGATAGGAGCTCCCTTCAGAATCTATCAACATTTCTGCCAGAGGGCTTGGTTTATCATGGAATAAATATGAAGCACTCCCTTTCTTTTCCTTTCCCACAGTGGGAGACTGTGCCACCTCTGAGCTCTGGGAAAACATGCTCCCCTATACAATGGAGAAGACATTTACATTAGATCTAGGCTAATGGCCCCGTTCAGTCATCAGGCTGGCAGGAGCTGTAAGTAATGGAAGGACATCATAGGTGGCAGATGACAAAGAAAAACTTCTTGCTTCATTCAGTGATGATCCTCTTGTTTAAGGAGTGATGTTGGGCTACTGGATGGCTCAGCAGATTAGCTGTGGGCTACTGTTTCTTTCATCTCTAAGTCACCAATCCAAATCCAGGTCAGTAGTGATTGGAAGGTGTTGCTGTTACAACCTGGCCCAGTTTTCTCTCCTGGACCCAAGTCCTGGGCCCCACATACTTCCAAGCCCCACCAGTGTGGGTAGTGACTGATAACAATTCCTAGCTTTGGGTCTTTCGGGCACAATCCCAAGTATAGACCCTTAGTGTGACACCCTTCTTGGGCAGTAGGACCCAGGAATCCAGCTGCCTTATCCCCTGAAACCAGTGCTGCAGCCTTCTCAAGCCAACAGTTGCTTAGACATATTCCCCCAGAGTCCACTTGGCGGTGGGAGCTGTAGTTCCTAGATAAGCCCGGCTGGGACAATGTGGCAGGAAAGCAGGGAACACAGGCTTAGCGGAGGAATTTCTTAACCACAGATACTTTATTCTTAATAAAGCACGCTAGAGAGTTATAGACAGCAAAATCCTGAATGTACACCACATAGTCTGATCTCACCCCTCCTAGGAGTCCTAGGGTTGGTGAGCTTCCTGCCTTCCTTCTTTTAGTCTGGTGTTCTTGCCTATGGTGGTACTCTGACCTCTTGCTTAGAAAAGCATCCTTCTTCTAAGACAGTCTCTCCTATTTCCCCATGTGCTTCAGCCAAGAGACTTCCATATTCCAACTCCCCTGTCTGCTTCTGTGCTGACAGACATGCAAAGGCAATGGCCCTACCAGTAGAACACCCATTGTTCCAGTGCAGCAGAGTCATTTCATGTCGGTGGCCCCTGATTGCTCTCTCACAGCTTCTCAGACATAGTCTTCCCCTGTGGTGTCAAGTCCCCGTTACAAAATGGATGCTCTAATACAGTGGTTTTCACCCTGTGGTCCGCGGACCCTTGAGGGTCTGCACACTATGTCTAAGGCGTCTGCGAAAGGTTTCAGATCCCAGAAAAGGCATTCCATTTTTCTGATCAATCAAAAGTATATGAATACCCCCGCCCACAGGTCAAAACCCAGAAGTGTTGTTGTTACCCAAGAAGCTCACAGTTTAGTGCCCTTTCTCACATTGTGTCAAATGCCGTGCCGAGCATATACAATGTTTGTAGTTGAATTCTGTTCAGTCAGTTTTCAGTCTTAAGATTTCTATGGTCGCGATCCACGGACCACAGGTTGAATTTCCAAAGGGGTCCCCACCTCCATCCAAAATTTTTTAGGAGACCGCAAATGAAAAAAGGTTGAAACCACTGTTGTAATTCACAAACGAGGGTGCAAAGAGACCAGAAGAAGGTCACACTCCAAACTGAAGCAGACAACACAAAACCAGTTCACAGTGTGACTAAGAAATCTCCCCAATCTTCCATAATTACCAGCTGTGTGAAATCAGCCTGGTGGATCTCATACCAGTGGACAGGTCTCTACATCACAGTGGCACTGTCTGGATTTAGGGCCCTTGATAGTCAAGAGCTGAATGCGTTTCAGAGATTTTTTTCCAAGTCAGAAGGAAAGTATTTCCACTGCCCAGCCGAGTCAACAGACATTGAATGTGCTGTCAACGCCTCACGTGAACAGGCCCTACGTGGGGTTGGTGTGGGCGGTCTGCAGGAGCACTGCGCCAGGGGTATTTTATTTTACAGCAGGCTAAACAACATCCTCTGATCTTCTTTCTGCCTTCTGTGGCGTGTGCTGGAGATTATGATAATCAGAGCTGCCTTTCAGACAGGACCAAGGGAACAGGAAGCTGGTCAAGATGAGTAATCACCCCAGTATATTTGATCTGCTTAATATGAAATATGATATTGGATACAACAGCTGAATACTGGGAATTTATAGTCTTCAGAACAAGTGCTAAATTGTTCCAGTATAAATCAATAACAATGGTGAATAGAGGTTATAAAATGACACAATGTGAAGGCAAAAGAGGAAATAAAGCAAGCTCCAAAATAATAGCTAAAGATAAATGTGTTTTTTAAAAAGCTTCTATTATTACTAGGGCTGGTGAGTGGGTGACAGGTAGCACGAGCTATCACCAAGCATAATGCTGGCTGTGCCTCCATCCCAGAGCTCTGGCAATGGACCTCGATCCTGCCCTGCAAACATCCCCTACTATTCTAATGCTTATGCCTCCCTGTCCTCCCCAAAGCTCTGGGATGGCACCTCAGTCCTGAGCTGCAGACCCCATACTGTCCCTGGGCCTCTCTGGAGCAGAGACTGACTTTTATGGTGAATAGTGTAGGAATTTTATGATGTTTTGCAGACTGGGTTGAAAGCCCTATCACTAGTTTTCACTTGTAACCTAATTCTGAGCCAAATTCTCATATAAGAACAAGACTCCCACTGAAATCAACACGGACTATGTATGCACAGCTAAGGGTAGATACCCAGGTGTCCAGAGGTGAAAGGCTTAATCTTTTCTTAATTGTCATTCCATAGCTTTTCAGTTGCTGGTAACACATAATGTTATTTGTAATGTTCCTGTCTAGAGCAAGTCCCATCCTGTCAGACTCAGTGGCCCCAAATCATCACTTGTGAATGGAGTTACACACCAGGGATGAATTTGTACCACAGGAAGTAATTACATCAGGTTTACTACATGAAAGTCAGCTCTGATAAAGAGAATGGTAAATACTGATAAAGAGCCCACTGCCTAAGTTCCTGCATTTGGAGAGTACATGCATACAAATAATTTAACCGTAATCCTCCCCCATATTCTGCTCAGGCAAAAGTTGGTATCTTGGTCTTTGTAGCGTGCCCTCAAATTCAGGCTCTGATGGACCAGCTTGAGGAATGGTCTCCCAAGTCAAGGATCCTTCAGATAAAACATCCTGACCCAAGGCTTCTACATATGGCGGTGTCAGGACCCAAGACTTTTAAATAAGGCAGTGTCAGCTGGGCACCTCAGCTGATTCCAGCCCTCCTAGAGGTGGTGTCCAAGGCATCAAGAAAGCCAGCTCTCCCACATGGGCTGTGTAGTCTGATGGATAGCATTAGAGCTGGGAGTCAGGAGATCTAGGTTCTATTCATGACTCTGCTACTGAATCCTGGTGTGGCTATTGGCAAATCACTTCCCCTGCATGTGCATCAGTTTCCCCGTCTGTAAGATGATGGTAATTATCCTTAATGTTCTTTGTAACCCACTCTGAGATCCTCAGAGGAAAAGCCAAATAAAAATGCTGTGTATTATTATTATTATCACTAGGCAGGACTCAAACCATACAGGGTTTACAGTTTTCTAATGTAAGACAATTGATGCTACTAAAACTGTGGGGACTTGAACAACAAGAAGGAGCAACATGGTGGAAAGCATAAAGAATACTTAGGGCCAGCCACCCTTCTTCCATTTCAACCACGGATACGGGATAGCAATGGGCCGAGAGTGAAATCCTGGCCCCACTTAAGTCAGTAGGAGTTTTGTCATTGACTTCTATGGGGCCAGGATTTCACCCCTGGTTTCTAATTTTAGAAGGCTACTTAATGCGATTATAGGAAAGGGAACTCTATGTGCTTCAGTATGTGCCCTGCTCTATTTAGTCCAAGAGGAAATTCGTTTTTTCCTGAGCGCTTTCTTATCAAATCTGCTGCATATCAAACCCAAAATAGCTTGTGTGGCTGCTGGTCAGAGAGATTTTTCTTTCAGTTCTATGGGATCATTCCAAGGATTGATGGAAGCAAGATAGAGCCAAGAAGAGTGGAGTCATGGGGGTGAAAGAGTAGATCTGGTAATGAAGCAACAGGGTATGAAGAAGTGGAAGTGAAGTATTGCCCCTCTGCTCCTGATATAAAAAACACTGTCACATCTCTCCTTCCTCCAGTTTCTCTCCATAGGGAAGGGCCAGCAAGTGTTCTCTCCTGAACAAGAAGGTCAGCTGTGGAGGAGGGGAAGAACTGCTTTCAGCTTCTCACTCAAGCTAGTGAGAAGCCAATCCCCTCACTGGCTGATACAGTCAGAACCTAACGAGGGATCACAGTCCAGCCACTGACAAAGTGTGAAAGAAGGAAAGGGTAAGGAAAGGATGAAAAGTGAAGAAGGATAATTTTGTGATTAAAGCACTGAATTGGCTCTCAGGAGAGCTGCGTTCAGTTTCTGCCTCTGCCATTGGTGTCATTGTGTGACTTTGAGCAAGTCACCTAGGCTAACGTTTTCAAAAGTGACCTAAGTGACCTAGAAATCTAATTTCCATTGAAAGTTATAAAGAAGGGCTGTGATCAGTGGGATTTAAACTGCTAAATCATTTAGGTGCTTTTGAAAATGTTATTCTTGAGCTCTGAGTGCCTCGGCTGCCACTCTATAAAGTGGGAATAACACTTCCTTACCTCTCAGAGGTGTCTGGAGGACACATTCATTAGTGTTTGTGAAGTGGCAAGGGCTACATAAACAGTGACTGGTAGTTATTCATTCCCTGCTGTACAATCCACAGCATCGTTCTGTCTGGTTGTCTCGGATATGAGCCAGCCTTTTACCTGTCAGTCTGTGCCTGCTCTCCTGGTTGGTTCTTTCACAGAAAGGGAGGGAGTTGGCTAGGGTATGAATAAAGTATTCTAAGGCCATACCTATGACACTGTATCGCTGTGTCCTGGTTTCCCTGACTGTCTGTTTGGATCCATCTGTTGTCTCTTCTTTTATACTTAGATTGTAAGCTCCTTGGGGGCAGGGAGCATCTTTCTGTTCCATGCTCATACAGAGCCTAGCAGAATGGGATCCTGGTCTATGGCTGGGGCTCCTAGACCCTATGATAATATAAATAATAATGACAATCAAACCAAGAGCAATTTTCTCATTGATAATTGTCCATGCAGCTTATATTCTTTGCACTCCATAAAGCATGTTCTACAAGCCACTCTTCCAGTTACGTGTCTACTGTTAAAAATGGGATCAGGTGGTAAGAGTCCAAGTGGGGGCACATGGTCAGTTTATGCCAGTTCTGCTAGACAGGCTGACTGGGTGATGGAGCATTTTCTTTTTTAGCAACACATCTATCCCTGTGGCATGAGAGCACAAGCACTCTTTATGTCTTTGGGAAGGCGGTCTTTACAAGTGAATGTAAGGCTGGTGGAAGGTGTCTGATTGTCAGCCCTTGAGACTAAAGTCTCTAGAACAGGTACAACATGGGCAGAGACAGCACATCTCCTTACCCACCATCTCTGGCCAATGGGTGTCACATCTGATATGGGATAATCATTAGATATGAGAAGGACATTAGATAAGCAGATACCATGGCAATAGTCAAAGTATTCTCTGCACCTTGAGGTCTTTAAACCACGATCTGAGGACTTAAATAACTCAGACATAGGTTAGGAGTTTGTTACAGGAGTGGGTGGGTGAGATTCTGTGGCCTGCGTTGTGCAGGAGGTCAGACTAGATGATCATAATGGTCCCTTCTGACCTTAAAGTCTATGAGACTATGAGAAGAACCTCCACAGCTCATTCATTTCTTGATCTTTCTCTGGCGTTTGTTAAAACCAACTGTGGTGGTGTCTTTGGTGATGTGGTATCTGTTCACTAAGAACAGGACTCAGATCTCTCCCCATCCCCAACTCATCTTGCACAGGCCATCCACCTGTCCAATACTATCAACTTTTTCTGCTTATTAACAACCTGAGCCAAATTCAAGCTGGTCGCCTGGAAGCGAAAGGCGCCGTATCCCATGACCACCCAATCCCCTTATCCACCCAGGCCTCCTGTGTCAAGTCAAAACAAATGTTGTGTGCAATTTCTTAAACAATGCATGTAATTGCTTTTAGATTTACTATTGTATGTGGCATTCATCTGTGTGATGGTATCAGTGAGTGGTGTTTTGCATTGTTATTGTACATTAATAGCCCATGCAATTAAATCTCTGGCTGGGGTTTTTATATCCTATTGTGTGGTAATGGACTGATTTTTCTCTCTAACTAATGGTTTTATAGCTGCTGTTCCTCAGGGAAGGGAACTAATGTAAAGGTGTGTATCTTCACTGCAGAGAAACCTGGGCTCTTACTCAGATGTAGACCCAAATGACCTCCTGTACACATGCCCTCTAACCTGAGTTTGGGGGTGCTTTCAACACAGGCTGGCTGGCCTGGTTGGAGTTTCAGGCCAGAACTTTGGTTCTGTTCTCAATCTGTCTGGTAACCTATCCGTTTTTCAGTGAGGACACAAGCTAAATCATCCAAGTATTGATAGTCCTCCAATGCCTTCCCACAATTCCCTCCATGTGCACAGAAGGACAAACAAGTTCTCTCACAATTCACTGGGAAAGAATCGTGCAGCAACCAGGGGCGGCTCTAGGAATCCCGCTGCCCCAAGCAGGGTGGCGCGCCGCGGGGCGCGCTCTGGCGGTCGCCGGTCCCGCCGCTCCGGGGGACCTCTTGCAGACGTGCCTGCGGAGGTTCAGCTGGTCTCACGGCTCCTGTGGAGCATCCGCTGGCATGCCTGCGGGCAGGGCCGGCTCTAGACTCCAGCGCGGCAAGCATGCGCGTGGGGCGGCCCTTTCCCGGGGGGGCGGCAGATTGGGCCGGCGGACCTGCCACAGTCATGCCCGCGGGAGGTCCACTGGAGCCCTGGGAGGAGCGGACCTGCCGCAGGCATGACTGCGGAGGGGGCGCTCGTCCCGCGGCTCCAGTGGACCTCCCGCAGGCGTGACTGCGGACGGTTCGCTGGTCCCGCGGCTCGGCTGGACCTCCCGCAGGCAGCTGAAACAGAGCCGCCGGACCTGCGAACCATCCGCAGCTGCGGGAGGTCCAGCCGAGCCGCGCGACCAGCGGACCCTCCGCAGTCATGCCTGCGGGAGGTCCACTGGTCCCGCGGCTCCGGTGGACCTCCCGCAGGCATGACTTCGGAAGGTCCGCCGGAGCCGCCTGCTGGCAAAATGCCGCCCCAAGCACACGCTTGGCGCGCTGGGCTCTAGAGCCGGCCCTGGAAGCAACTAAGCTTACTGCAGCAGAAAGAACCATGGGGTACTGTACATCCTGGGGACATGCACACAGTGAGGATGCAGTAACTCAAGTAGGGCTTTTTACTTTGTACTGTGGCTGTTCACACCTAGACCAGGCTAACCCGGTCACTCAGACCAGGTGCCAGTCACCCAGGCTAACTCAGCAGTGGAGATAAACTCTAAGTGAGATCCTGCCATGGTAACCTGCACAAAATGCAGCATTTCTCTGCAGAGTCCTCTGCCTCTTTCCCTGGGATCCAGTCATGCAGTTGCACTGAGTCTTTATGGGATCCCTTCAGTCACTAGTCTACCACAGTAAGTTGCTTCACTCAGGTTTCCTGTTTATATTAGATACATGGGGCCAAATTCTTCTTTCAGTTGCACCCAGTTCAGCAAGACTGCTGGGGTATTACTGGGGGCAGGGGTGAGGACTATGGGCCGTAAACTGGGAGGCACAGCAAAGTTTAACATATGAATTGGGCATATCATGGACTGGATCCTTGCCATGCCCCAACAAGTTAAATAAATAAATACAATGGCACTTGAATGCTTGTAAATAATACCACAGTGAATTGGTCCCTCCTCAGCTCTCACTTCCCACTTCAAAGGTCAAAGTCATTTGGTTTCACAATAGTTGATGTAGCCACTTCACAGGAGTGAAAGGCAGAGAGAGGGAACCTGGAGAGACAGGTGACATGGCGAGAGTGATTCCCACATTTCCAAAACAGCCCAGAGAAACCCTGAGACTATGCCACCTACGAGGGCTAGGAGTGGTGAGAAACTGGGAGATTGGATGGCTCAGCACAACACCACCCTAGTATGTTGCTGTTTTATAGCCAGTCCCCATAAACAGCCCCTTTTTACGCAGTCTGAGTGGAGAGCCCAAAGACTGAACGGGTGGTGGAGACTGAGTTCCTGTCTCACTTCTAACGCTGGTTGCAGCTGAATCTGGATTTGAGGCAGATGGATGAGGAAGAAAATCATCACCATTGAAATCAAGTACATAATTCAGCTAAAGCCATCTCTGGGACTCGGTAGCCAGAGGGCTCTCAGCATTGGTTCTTCTTGCAGAGCATTTCCAGGTGAGAGTGAATACATCAGCCCATACTGTGGGCATGTCTACTCAGCAAATGAAGGTGTGACTCTAGCACAGGTGGACATACCCAGGCTAGCGTTAATTGCGCTAGTGCAGGTAAGGGACATGGCAGCACCGGGGCTGGCAATCTGCGTATGTACCCAGGGTCCCTGGCGCTGTCGTTGTCAGCTTGCTAGCATGTCTTCACTATGATTGCTACCCAAGTTAACTAGATTAACGCTAGATCAGGTATGCCTACCTTTGCTACAATCTCACCTTCATTTGCTGTCCTGTTCCCATCCCCACCAGTTGGTGAGTCTTATAGAGAGAGGAATAAATAAGGTTCTGTGTTGGCCTGAAGGGCAGCTACATTTTTTTATCTTCATGACTCACATATAATCCTCACACACACACCCCTTCCAGTCTCCTGGTGCCATTTGCGAGTTACTTAATCATCATTACCTCATTTATAATGCAACCACAAATGACCCGCTGGATGTAATATGAACACTATAGATACAGGTGCATAGATTATATATGTTTGCTATGGCTGCCATTCTCAGCCCAGCATTCGCAAGAAACATAGCAGGTCAGGACTGATGTGGGTAACCACAGCACTAGGTCTTTGTAACTAGGCACGCGTGAAAGGGCGGGTGTCCTAGGACTGGCATGGCTGGGGTTGTTGCTTGTCAGGACTGGCAGAACTGTGCCAGGGTCCTGAAACTGCTCACACAAGGAATGCAGCTGATCAGGATTAAGGTGCATTGACACAGTCATGCATGGATGGTAATTTTGCACAGTTTCTGCCCAAGTAGAGTATGTCTACACTGCAGTTAAACACCAGCGGCTGGCCCAAGTCAGCTGACTCAGGCTTGCAGAAGTTTGGGTTACGGGGCTGTTTGATTAGGGTGTAGATGTTCAGGCTTGGGCTGGAATATGGGCTCTGAGACCCTCCTCTCTTGCAGGGTCCCAGAGCTCGGGCTCCATCCCAAGCTTGAACATCTACACCACAATTAAACAGCCCCATAGCCTGAGCCCCGCGAGCAAGAGTCAGCTGACATGAGCCAGCCACGGGTATTTAATTTCAGTGACAGTGCTTAACTCTGGCCAGAACTACTATACAGAACCTTTGTTCCATGAGTGTTACATTCATACCACACTATTTTCATACAGCTAAAAGGAATGGGCTGATGCTTTCAAAGCTGTCCGAGGGACTTGAACACCCAATTCCCATTAGAATTGTCCAGATCTCCTAGATAGCTTTGAAATTCTCAGCCCTGGTGGCTGTTTCATAGGTTAGGTCCATGTGTAACTTAGTTTGACATAAACAACAAGAAGTCTGGTGGCACTTTAAAGCCTAACAGAGTTATTTGGGCATAAGCTTTCGTGGGTAAAACCCCCCACTTCTTCTTCAGATGCATGGAGTGAAAATTACAGATACAAGCATACATATACTGGCACATGAAGAGAAGGGAGTTACCTTACAAGTGGAGAACCAGTGTTAACAAGGCCAGTTAAGGCAGGGTGGATGTGGTCCACTCCCAGTAATTGATGAGGAGGTGTCAGTACTATGACAGGGAAAATTGCTTTCATAGTGAGCCAGTCACTCCCAGTCCCTATTCAAGCTCAAATTAATGGTGTTAAGTTTGCAAATGAATTGTAGCTCCGCAGTTTCTCTTTTAAGTCGTTTTTTGTTGAAGGATGGTACATCAGAAAAAGTGGGGTTTTTTACCCACGAAAGCTTATGCCCAAATAAATCTGTTAGTCTTTAAGACTCCTTGTTGTTTTTGTGGATACAGACTAACACGGGTACTACTCTGATACTTAGTTTGACGTGGCGTTTTCCTACTATATGGGCATGATCAATGATTTAGGTGAAGGAGTTGTCACCTATCAATTGCAATTCAATCCTTTTAGCAGTCACCATGGCTATACTTCCTACTAGGCTGTCTAAACTTAAAATATCCTAGATAATTTCACAGGCAAAACAGAGATGTGGAGGAGATCGGTTATTTAGTTATGTCTGCTATTACAGGCACTATCTAAAACTGTATCGTGAAGCATATAGAAGACACAGTTCCCCACCACCACTATATGTTTAAAAAAAAAAAAAAGAAGAACCTTGTTCCTTTCCACATTTAGGACATACGGCTTTTCCTGGTCTATAAATCCCTAATAGGAGATAAACAATTTTTAGGAAGGTATTTATTCCCCTTCCTTGGAAATCCGTAGCTCATTCCTATTGCATTAGTCAAGGGAGAACAATAAAGCTTTAGTGTGTGTGTTTTTTTAAATTAAAATCTTAAGATCCAAAATAAACAACATGACGAATTTGGCATTATAAAATGATTCAACTACATTTTGATACATTTTTTTTTAAAATCAGCTCTTCCATCATTTATCTGCCAGGACCTGAGTTCAGAGGCCTATGCTTCCCCAGCAAGGGTTGATTAGGATGGTTTATACAAGAAGCTGAAGCAGCCCAAGGAATACAGAAAGTGGCTTCTACTGCTTATTATGGCAAGGGAGGCAGCATTGTTCACTGAACTGAGCATGATTCCAGGAAGTCCTGAGTTGTAGTTCTGGCTCAGCTGTTGATTTACTTGGGTACCGCATCATGTAACCCTTCGTTTTGCCCATAAGCAAGAGTTTGTGAGGATTAATTAGTTATCTGGTGTAAATTGCATTAGTAAGTCTTATTATCAGGTCATCATCTTTTGTGGGAGAAACAAAGAACCCTGATTCATTAGGGCTTCAAAGTAGGTGCAGGAGAAAGTGTATTTGAGTCCAGCCCTGCAAGAGACTGAGTGCTCTCAACTCCCACTGTGGTTAATGTGAGTAGCCAGAGGAAGGTGCTTGGCAGCATTCAAGAGGTGCTCATCATCTCACAAGACTAGCCCTCTATTTTCTATTTTGAAAATTAAACACACCCCCTACACACACCTTCTCTTACAACCAGTGTGACAGTCAGGGTCTAAACATGCTAAGAGGAGAACAGAAGGGTTAACCTCCCCCACCCCCCACCCCATGAGCAAATCTACTGATTGCACAATATTTTCCTATAAAAGTATATTGAGTAAGGTCTTTTATGAAAGCTTGTAATGTTCTGGACTAGATGGTCATCGTGCAAAATGTATGCAGCCTGTGGCTATGAATCTGTGTACATAGAAAACTGTGTTCATCATCTGTACTACAGTTTCAACATCATCTCACAACTAGGCAGTGAAGCAGTCAAGTGTGGAGGGGCATCTCTAGAGCCCTACCAAATTCACAGACCATTTTGGTCAATTTCATGGTCATAAGATTTTTAAAATCATAAATTTCATGATTTCAGCTATTTAAATCTGAAATTTCAAGGTGTTGTAATTGTAGGGGTCCTGACAGAAAAGGGAGTTGGGTGGGGGATTGCAAGGTTATTGTAGGGGGTGTTGCAGAACAGTTACTCTTACTTCTGCACTGCTGCTGGCAAGGCAGTGCTCCTTCAGAGCTGGGCAGTTGGAGAGTGGCGGCTGCTGGCCAGGAGCCCAGCTCTGAAGGCAGCGCCACTGCCAGCAGCAGCGCAGAAGTAAAGATGGCATGGTATGGTGTTGCCCAGGGGCGGCTCTAGACCCCAGCGCACCAAGCAGGCGCTTGGGGCGGCCGTTCCCGGGGGGGCGTCATTTGGCTCCGGTTGAGCTCCCGCAGTCGTGCCTGCGGCAGGTCGACCGGAGCCCGGAACGAGCGGACCTGCCGCAGGCATGACTGCGGCGGGTCCCGTCTTCCCGCGGCTCCGGTTGAGCTCCCGCAGGCATGACTGTGGCAGGTCCGCTGGTCCCGGGCTCCGGTGGACCTGCCGCTGGCATGCCGGCGGGAGCTCAACCGGAGCCGCGGGAAGACGGGACCCGCCGCGGGACCGGGGAAGGGCGGCGCAGTGCTCCGCGCTGCTTGGGGCAGCGTGATTTGTAGAGCCGCCCCTGGTGTTGCCACCCTTACTTCTGCTGCTGCCTTCAGAGCTGGACCCTCACTCAGCAGCCGCTACTCTCCTGCAGCCCAGCTCTGAAGGCAGCAGGGCAGAAGTAAAGGTGGCATGGTATGGTATTGCCGCCCTTCCGCACTGCTGCTGGTGGGGCGCTGCCTTCAGAGCTGGGCACCTGGCCAACAGCCGCTGCTTTCTGGTCACCCAACTCTGAAGGCAGTGCAAAAGTAAGGGTGGCAATATCACAACCCCCCCTAAAATAACCTTGTGACCCCCCATGCAAATCCCTTTTGGATCAGGATCACCAGTTTGAGAAACGCTGGTCTCCCCCATGAAATCTATATAGTACAGGGTAAAAGCACACAAAAGACCAGATTTCACGGCGGGAGACCAGATTTCATGGTCCAGGACGTGTTTTTCATGGCTGTGAATTTTGTAGGGCCCTAGGCATCCCCAAGCCAGTTGTTTATATGAAACCACCTTCAAGTACCTATACATTGTCCAGCCCTGGAAAAGACAAAGGTAGACAATCAGAGTTCATGGGAAAACACTGAAACAACTTGAAACTGAAAAGCAAATCCCAGTCTTCAGAAAACAAGAAATTAGGGAGTTTCCCCCACTTTGAGTATCTAGTGACTGAAGGGGGGAAAAAAAACCCCTGCAAACCCTTTTAAAACGGAGGTTTGAACGGACGCTCATCCAGAAACTGAGGGGCAGTCTCTAGGCGGGAAGCTGTCTGGGACTAGCTGGAGCTCCTCTCTGGCTAGGTGGTACTCTGAGAATCTGTGCAAAGGCAATAGGTAACTTGTATCAGTAAGGGGTGGGATAGCTCAGTGATTTGAGCATTGACCAGCTAAATCAAGGGTTGTGAATTCAATCCTTGAAGGGGCCATTTGGGGTAAAAATCAGTACTTGGCCCTGCTATTGAAGGCAGGGGGCTGGACTCAATGACCTTTTAAGGGCCCTTCCAGTTCTAGGAGATAGGATATCTCAGATTATAAGAACAGGGTTTATCTAGTATGGAAGTGTAAAGCCTACAGTTGCTCTTGAGGTTTGTTGTCTGTGCAACTTGTTGATGTTTGCTTTCCCCCGCTATTTTATCTTTGAATCTGTGGTTTTTCTATTCAATAAACTTTTTGTTTGTTTTTACCCCAGCCAGGGTCTTTGGTGTGCAAACTGTGTGCAGTGTGTGCCAGACTGAACTGATAACTGGGGAGCTGGTTCCATGCCAGCGAGGGTGACAAACCAGAGGGGGATGGTCCAAGTGTCTGGTACTTAAGAACTTGAGAAGAATGGATTTGGGGAGACTCAGAACTGGAGAGGCTATTGGTGTCAAAGAATAATGAGGCTGGTGAAAGCCAGGGTGAGGCCTTATGGTTGTAGGGTGGCTACTGGTGTCAAGGATCTGAACCATAGCTGCACGCCACCAAGAAGCTAAATGTCAGGTGGTGACTGAACCCCTTACCGGTCTGGGTGGTCCCAAAAACATGGCCAGATCCTGCAGCCCATACACAGGCAAAACTGCCAGTGACATCAATGAGAGTTTTACCTGAATAAGGTCTTTGTAGCCACCTCAGAATTTGGCTGGTTAGGTTAGCTGTCTAATGATTAGAGCTTAGATATCTTATTCTTTCTCAAGGATTTTTAAATAAAGCTTTATTGTTCCCCTGAATCTGGGGAGCCACTTTTCAAAGCTGGCTGCTGAAGCTATGTGCACAAAATGCTGCATTACTGGGCTATGGTTAGAACTTAGGTGCCTCATATTTAAGGCTCTAAATGGCAAAGTAAAAGCCAATCATGAGGTCAGGGGGATCAAGTTTGAAAGTCTACCATCTGTGTCTCTGTCCAGCCTGTACCATCTCCTTTTCTCACTTTTCCATTTGTCATTCAACTGAACTAAAATACATTGCTCATGATCAATATCATGATACTACCCTCTAGTGAGGTTGTGCTTTATATCAATGCCCTTAGAGTTTGTCATTCAAGTAGCGTAACTCCAACATTTGAGCCACAGCACCTTCAAAGGATTGTAGTACTGTAGGAAATGTCTTCTGTATTCTAAATCCTCATTTTTACTGACCTAGCTATTATGGAAATATTTACCCAACAAAATAAAAAATACACACCAAGTGTTTAGGTTTGGCCTCATTTCTACATGTAAAAGCCAAAAACATGCTGGATGCTTGGTTATTCATTATGTAAATACTTTTTCAAAATTAAATAACTCAACCCTCCAAAGAATGGATTGGCCCACGTATATCAACATGGGTTGATAAAATTCGGGTTGGATGTGCACATCATAGGCATCAACTCTAATAAAAAAATTAGTGGGTGCTTAGCAACCACGGGCAACCAAGCTCCCCTTCCTCCTCCCCACCTCCCACCAGTGCCACCCCCCACCCCCGTTGATGGCCCTGCTGATCAACTCCTCCCCCTTCTTCCCAGTGCCCCCTGCACACCACGGAACAGCTGTTCCACGGCATGCAGGAGGCGCTGGGAGGGAGGGGGAGGAGCTGGGACAGGGTGCACTCGGGGGAGGGGGTGGAAAGAGATGGGGTGGGACAGGAAGAGGTGGGACTTTCGGGGAGGGGTGAAGTGGGAGTGGGGTCAGAGGCAAAGGGGGGGTTGAGCACCCCCCAGGTAGAGAGGAAGTTGGCACCTATGGTGCACAGTACAAGAAGATTGGTACATTAGTTCCATGCTATATTAAAATCAGGAGAGAAAAGGGTAGTTGTAGGGCTGATCATTGGGGAGAGGGTGGTGCAGTGACTTTTTGCACTTTATTTTTTTATCTTGGGAGACATGAGTACAAAATGCTGCTTAGGTTGGAAGTGAAACCAGGCTGGTGGATTTTATTGTAGGTCACATTTTTGCAGCTCATTGCACAATTTTGCAAAATTTGCAGATGCAGCCAAAGCTAGTCACTGAACTGGAAAGGCCAAGGGTGCTGCAGGTCAGAAATGAAGTATATTGACAAAGCTGGCTAGGGACCCAAAAATGGAATATCTGGGGCTACTGCAGGCCTCCATGAGATACACTGAAAGAACTGTGTGTGTCATAGGACTGAAATAACGGGGGTTGGGACAGGTCAAAACTGAGGTGCACTAACAAAGCTGTATGGGGCTGTGAGACAGGATTTTGCAAGGTAATACTGAGGTGTGTTGATGAAGCAGTCTGGTGTGCAGGACGGGAATGGCAGTGTACGGGGAAGGACCGAGGTGAGTTGACAGAGTTTGTATGGAGGAGCCATGGACTGGAAAAGGCGGTGATGCGGGTGGTCTGGACTCAAGCAAAGTTCTAACTGTGGAAATCTATCAGGAAGTCTGCAGTTTCTGTGAGATTCACACTTGGTCCAATCAGTAGGCTGCAGGTGCAGAATGATAGGATGCAGGGATGGTATCTGGAGGCCCATCGAACTAACTCTGCTTCTGCTCTACCAAGCTCTAGTAACCTTGCAGTCCTTATAACTCAGGCAACGAATACACAATACGTGGTGAGGGGGAGGGAAAGGGCCATAGGTTCCCACAGGTACAGGTTGATAACCAAATATTCACCCTCTTATCTGTGGCCCAGTAACTAGCCTCCATACCCAGACCACCTCGTTTCTTCACGGTTATTGTAGGATGACCTTGCTATGAATTCTCAGAAAAGTCAAAGTATGGTAACGGTGCTGAGAACCATTTCAGTTACAACAGAGGAAAGGCCTCATCAGCAATTTTGGGCTTTGCCTGCAGTAACTTCTGCTGCTGTACTGGAGAGATATCAGATCAGTGTTGCAACTTATAACTGATTATCCCCTTTACAAGACATGTTTTCAGCTAATCCCCAGCTTCCCGCTGGTGTGACATGAGACGACGATTTCAAAGCAAATATTATCTGATATTCTAACAGCTGAAACATAGAAATAGCCATGTAGCAGGTGCAGAAATTAGGAGTGAAGTAGAAAGTCATGAGTGTAATAAATTATGCAGTAGAAGAACAGGTAAAATCTTTATAGTGTCACAAGCTGACTTCTTGGAAAGGGGTTCCCTTGGGTGCCCTCTGCTTTCCCTGAACTTGTAGCAAGTGCTGGTTTTTGGAGTGAGCAAGGAGGAAGATGAAAATCAGCTCAACACCTGACAAATGTGGATGACTAGGGTGATGTCATAGGTTAGGGCATCAGCCTTTCATCTCTAGGAAGTGGGTTCAAATCCTGCCTTACAGCCTAATGAGTTTTATGTTCTTTTATCTTCCCACCTGCGTCACATTTGTCCACCCCACAATATTGACCCTGGCTAGGAGTCTCTGGGAGATCCTCAGTACACGAAGTGGGTTTTGGAGGCGAGAAATGCGCTACTTTGCAGAGGTGGCTGGGGACTCAGGACTGGAAGAACCAGCAATGTTGCAGGTCAAGACTGAGGTGGAAGGGGCCTAGGACTATAACAGCAGAACATCATGCAGATTGATTTAAAATAAAAAAAAGACCCTCTTCCTGTAACCCTGGTAAAAATCTATGCAAGTGTCTTAGGTCATGATTGGAGTCCATGATGCACGACTCCTCATTTATATGAGCCCTTGTGGTAGCTAGAAGTTACACAATGATGTTCTTTGCACCAGGGAGGTTAGAATCAGAACCCTTAGATTCTGGTTAGGAACCCAGGACTGGAAACCAGCCAGATACATCAAAAATCTCCTCCCCACTTATCAAAATCTTACAAGACCCAGGGCCCCATTTAACTGCTGCATGCACCGTCTGGTATCTCGTTTATGCGAGTTGCTGATCTCTGAGATATGCATGTTGATAAAAAGCTTTGCATATTACTAGGGATGGGAGGGTTCGCCTTGTCTGTAGCATCAGCTACAAGCTGCTGCCAGAGGCAGGGTGCCAGGTCAGCTGAAACAGCCCTTTGATCTGGTATGAAAAGTCCTATGTTCCTGTGAGCCTCTCCCCTCTGCAGCAAGCCCTGCAGTGTGCTCACAATATCCTATGGAGACAGGAGAACAGTTCCCTTTGCACACACGTGACTTGGCAACCAGCAGTGATGGCGGAGGAAGAGCAGATCAAAAGGTGACAGCTGGAGAGGAGGATGGTTAAGGATTTGGAAAAATCATCTGCATTTTAATATGGTTCTGAGTCTGAAAGGCATGGCAAAGCCAGGGTCTACTCCATGTCAAGGATTAAGGGCCAGTCCTGCAAGAGGCCAAGCACCTTCAACTCCCATTGAAGTCAATCCTACTCCCATTGAATCCAATAGAACATTTGCCATTGGCTTCAATGGAAGCAAGATCAGACCCGAAAGAAAATGAGAGTGCCCCACCCATTGAAGGACTGGGCCCCCGGTTGGTAGCATTTCCTAGTTTCCATGCAGTTATGGACATAAATTGGATTCCCTGCTGTGCCACTTCTTCTAATAATCTCTGTCTAGGGACTGAGCAATCAGAGCTGTAATGCCTCCTGGCACGTCAGATGTTCTTGTACCACTTCTGCTGAACGCTCCAGTGCCGGTGGCACGTCCTCAGTCGGAGGCCCGGCCTTTGGAACTCACTCCCCTTGGCAGTCAGCAGGACCCGGAGCTTTGCTGCTTTCAGAGCATAATGTAAGGTGGGTTTATTTGGTTTAGACTTGGGTTGAGGTTTATTTTTAGTTCTTGGGGCTATATATTGTGTTTACAGCTCTGGTCTAGTCTAGTCTATATAGGTTCTTATGCCACTCTCATCACCATAGTATCTGAGCAACTCCCAGTAGTGTGTTAAGTGATGTGACTGACATCTGTTACATGTAGTTCATTCTCTGACAAATTGGAGAATTAGGTGTGCAATGAAGTGTTTCGCTGTGGTAGTTATTGATGTTGTATTTAAATGTACAAGCTGGTCTGGGTTTATGTTAGAGAAGGCAGGTCAAAGCAATTCACCTTGCACTTGGAATGGAAGGTGGTGAGGTTTGTGATGGTCCTTAGTTCCTGTAGGAATTTGTTCCTAAGAAAGGTCTGTCTCCTGCACACAGAAGCTTTGTGGTAGAAAGGTCCATTGTCTCTGAGAAGTGGAGCTGGTCCTTATCCTGGAGCTTTAGGCAATCATTTACTTATGCTGGGCCACTGATCACTTCAAAGAGGAGGAATGAGATCCTGAACTTAACTTGACATTCTAAGGGAAGCCATTGTATAGCATAGAGGACAAGTTAGATGTGTTTGCAGGAGCCGATGTTGGTGAGGGAAAGGAATACTGTTTAGAATGGGAGAGTTGTGTGTTTAAATATTATGAAGACCTTATTCTGTTCTTGCTTACATCATTGCAACTCCATTGAAGATTTACACTAACATAATGAAGTAGAGTAGCAGGACCTTGGTGTCCATAGCAATGATATGGCAAAGCAAAATAGTACTGTATGAGTTAATTAATGAATATTCTGAGTCTGATGTTTCTCTCACTCTTCTGTAAACCAGAAGAAACTCCACTGAAGTCAATGGCATTGTGCAGCTGTACAGGAGAATCAGGCCATCGTGTTTTGATAGGCTGAATGTTCTAACTATTAATAGTTCTGAATTATTATCGTCATCATCAGTAATTTGAGTGCAAGCAATGTGGCCAGTGTTTTGAAAACAGAAAGAGATGTGGTATCTGCCCTAGAGAGCTTTCAGTGTTGCTCAGATGTAGTTAAAAGTTTGGAAGGTGAAGGGACAGACTTGAGGTGATGTCTGTAGGAATCTGTAGTGGTGGTTGCTGAAAGGTCCTTTGAAGAAGAAAATTTGGTTGAGCAGGGAACTGAAGTGAGTGGTGGGGATGTTTGGGGCATAAGACAGAGATACATTTCCAAGCATGGAAAATGTCACAAAACTGAGAAGGATAAAGTGGGCAGTGACGAATGAGTCTTGGATGGAGCAAAGGGAGAGGGCGCAGAGGAGGAGAAACTAAGAGCAAAGACATAGCTGTGCAGGGTCCTTAGAAGTGAAAATTAATAGCTTGAACCTAGCATAGAAGGCAAGGGAAAGCCAGTGAAGAAACTTGAACATGGGAGTGACATGACTGGAACCATAAGAAAGGAAGACTGTCTTGGCAGCATATTCCTATACAGATGTTCCAGGAAAATGCTCTCTTTAGAAACTCAATGGGCAGAAAGATTCTCTTCACTGTGCCAAGTAACTTTGAGGGCAGGTGAAGATCTCCAGGAGTGTGGATAAAAATGCTAACTGTGCTAGACCCTGAGCATAACGACAATCCAGGGGTGTTAGATACTTTACAATTAAAGAAAATGAAAGCACCCTGTGTCTTTCAGCCTGTTGATTTTAGTCTCCCCAGACCTCTTCATAGCTGGTGTTAGAGATAATAGAATGTACTGACACTTCAAGGAAAAGAAGCAGTGAAAAGTATTGGTCTGCATTTGGAATCAAAAAGCCCTTCTCCACTGATCTCTCCTGCACCACTCTCTAGTTACTGAATAGTAAACCTAAAGAAATGTCATTGGAAGGAAAACAAGCCTGGCAATGTTAATGATAGACATAGAGAAATGCAGGGCTGGAAGGGACCTGGAGGGGTCATGTAGTCCACCCCCGCTGCACTGAGGCAGGACCAAATAAACCTAAACCATCCTTGACTGTTTTTTTTTACAAACCTCTAATGATGGAGATTCCACAACCTCCCTTTGAAGCCTATTCCAGTACTTAACTATCCTTATGGCTAGAAAGTTTTCCCTAATATCTAACCAAAATCTCCCTTGCTGCAGATTAAGCCCATTATTTCTTGTCCTACCTTCAGTGGACACAGAGAACCATAGATCATAGTCCTCTTTATAATATATTTGAAGACTCTTCCTTTCTCAAGATTAAACATGCCCATTTTTTTAACCTTTCCGCATAATTCAGGTTTTCTAAATCTTTCATCATGTTTTGTTGCTCTCCTCTGGACTCTTTCTAATTTGTCCACATATTTCCTAAAGTTTGGCTCCCAGAACTGGACACAGTCCTCCAGCTGAGGCCTCACCAGTGCCAAGTAGAGCAGGACAATTACCTCCCATGTCTTACATACAACGTTCCTGTTAATATGTCCCAGAATGATATTAGTCTTTTTTGCAAGTGTGTCATATTGTCGATTCATATTCAATTTGTGATCCACTATAACCCCCAGATCATTTTCAGCCTTTCTACTGCCTACTCAGTTATTCCCTATTTTGTATTTGTGCATTCAATTGTTTCTTCCAAAGAGCAGTATTTTGCACCTGTCTTTATTGAATTTCAGGTTTGCTGATTTCAGAAAAATTCTCCAATTTGTCAAGGTCCTTTTGATCTAATCCTGTCCTCCAAAATGCTACCATCCCCTTCCAGTGTAATGTCATCTGCAAATTTTATAAGCATACTCACCATGCCATTATCCAAGTCATTAACGAAAATATTGAATGTGTCATCAGCTGATAATCTAGGTGGCCTGTTCTTGCTTCCTCTCCTACTCTTTTTCTCCTATCTACCCACTTGCAGACTGACACCAGTACAGCCACTTACTAATCAGACATCAGTGCCTCTCTGGGAACTAGCCCAATAAAGGATACTCTGCTAGAGAGTTAGCTGAAGCTTGCACACACCCTACTTCCTTCTTTCTCTGGAGCTTGCATGCAGCCGTACCTCCACGGGAATCCTGACATCTTTCCAAACCCAGGTCCCTAGTGTGCCTCTGACCTGACACAATGAGGGTCCTGAACTGCTAAAAGAATTGGGCTGGCATTGTACAATGCATTCCCACCCCGGGGCTCAGAAAACACATGCTGTGTGTTCACTTCCACCCAAGGAGCCAAGCTTCCAGGACCTGAACACAGTGAGATTAGCACAAGGAACAGTTCTGGAACTCCACCAGGGCCAGGGCCGCCCAGAGGGGGGTGGGGCAAGTGGGGCAATTTACCCCAGGCCCCGAGCCCAGCAGGGGCCCCCACGAGAGTTTTTCGGGGCCCCTGGAGCGGGGTCCTTCACTCACTCCGGGGGCCCCGGAAAACTCTCGCGGGGCCCGGGCCCCTGGAGCTTCTTCGCTCCCGGTCTTCGCTGGCGGGGGGTCCTTCCTCTCCGGGATAGAAGGACCCCCCCCACCGCCGAATTACAGCCAAAGCGGGACCCACCGCCGGAGTGCAGCCGGGACTTCGGCGGTAATTCGGCAGCGGGGGGGTCCTTCCATTCTGGGACCCGCCGCCGAAGTGCCCCGAAGACCCGCGGTGGGGGCTGCACTTCGGCGGCGGGTCCCGCTTCGGTGGTAATTCAGCGGAGGGGGGGTCCCTGCCGTGGGTCTTTGGGGCACTTTGGCGGCGGGTCCCGGAACGGAAGGACCCCCCGCCGCCGACTTACTGCCGAAGTGGGGGCCCCCACCGCCGAAGACCTCGGGCCCCCGGAATCCTCTGGGCGGCCCTGACCAGGGCTGAGTCAGCACAGTAATACTTCAGGATTTTTTAATTTTATTTTCAGACTCCTTAAATAATAGCTCTTACTGGGTACAGTTTAGTCAGGGCATGTTCTGTGCAAGATTTCCACCTAGCTCCATAAATGCATCTAAGTTGTGATCTGCAGCACCATCTGCTAAACTAATCCTAGCCCCCGAAACAACTGTCATAATGGCCCTCACTCCTGACTTGACCATGCTATCCCAGCTTTTCCAGTGCAGCCCTGTCCAGACCTACTGCTCACCCGACTAATCCAGACCTGGGCCTCTCTTAAAGAGGGAGCATCGTGTGGTAGGCCTATTTGGTGGTTTTGTGCTGGGCTGAGACTACATTCACTCTCTTAGTGATCCAACAGAGCTTTGAATGCTAGTCTCCTCTTCTGGACAAAATGACACAAATTCAATGCGTCATCCTTATTCCTCTGCCCTCCAACTGGTGAAAGAATTGATGATCTTTTTGTTGTTTGTTCTTTAGCTGGGTTGTTGGTTCTGCCAAACCAGCTGTTCTTTATGTATAATGACGTCAGTTCTGCAGCCTGGTGCCTCCATCACCTCTAGAATGTTACAAGCTACCATCTTCTGCCTGTAGGAAGATCACTCCCTCTGTTTCCATCATCCTTAGGAAAACAGCTTAAAGACGTCTAGCCATTATTTTTTGGAATAAGGATCTTAGTTTTAATATCTATCTGCTCGTCGCCACAATTCTTATGGACACACACATGTATAGGCACATATACGCTCACTGAGACAGCTTGACAGATGTAATTGGATACAGATGTATTTCATACAGGAATAGGGCAAAGCACTTCAGAAAACAGGGCCGTGCGTCAGTAGCTTTTGGCCCACCTGGCAGCAAATGTTTTGGCTGATAAGGACAGAGCATTGTTAGCTTTGGATCCTTTACTCCAAGAGGGGAAAAAATCATGCGTTGCTACTGTTACATATTATAAATCATGAGCTTCTCAGCAGCCAATTGGCAGCCAGGATTCCCCAATGTTCTCACTTTGTTAACAGTGCCAGCTTATGCTGCTTTCAGAGCACGGGGGATCACAGTTCACTGGATGACTTTTTGTTCCATTTAGCCAGAGGAGATTGTCTCTAAGAAACCAATTATGTAAATCAATAAATAAACCATAAGCTGATAATAGTAACTACAGAATTAAACACTCATTAGGGTTCAGATCAACGTTTTATTATCTGACAAATGAAGTCTATGAGTCGTATTGCCACCCACTAACATTGCTCTTATGCTATTATAACTCCATCCATCTCAATGGAATGGCACTTGATGGACGTGAGAGGAGAACCAAGTGCTGTAAGACGTGTGACAAGGATAGTTCATGTGATGAGAGGCACGATGGCTGAAAATGGTATTTGTTCCGAAAGGCAGCCCTTAAAGTTTGATTGCACTGTAGGAAACCATTGTATCCCTTTCACCATTTGGCAATCACAGCTTTGCTTAGCCTTTTGCTTAAGCCTTTCATGACCTCCCCAACTGCTGCTCTGTCCTGTGAGGGAAAGTTTTTGAAAAGGTCGTGGCAAAGCAGTTCTCAAGTCATCTGTTTTCCTCTGGCTTCCTGAATCCTTATCCATCTGCTGTCTCCTTTTCATCAGACCTGAATAGCGAGGTCTCTTTTTTTCCTCCAAAAAGCTAAAACGCCAGAGGCCTGGAGATGTTGGGTGATTGTTTTTTCCCCATGTCCCTTTCAGAGGCTTTAGGGGTCGCCTGGTTTTTTCTCACTTTATACACCACTTCCGCTTTGTGGCTTTATATCATGTCAACCCTCCCCCAGCCAAAACAGAATGTAGGGGGCTCCCTTAAGAACCTACCAATGCCTCACTTTTCATCAGTCAGAGAGGTCATTTGATTGATGAGCAATGCAAGGCCTCTCTGTCCCCTTTCAGCTCCTGGTAAAACCTGGTAAGAAAAGCCCAGGAACTAAACTCTGGCATAGGCCTTGCAGAGCACTATACCCAGCTCCTCCTTACCATGTTAGCTGCAGCATGGTAGAACACGAACAGATTTTTAATAATTGCATTGGAGGTTGGAGAAGATCCTGGGGAGATCATGCAAAGATTTCTAAAGACACCTGGGCCATGCCCTGTAGAACATTTTTAACCCTGCCAGTGGCAGAAAGATTAAGGAGGGATTTCTTAATTCATGTTTCCAAGATTACCTCTATTTGTTCAACATGGCTGAGCACAATTGCATTGTCCCTATCAAGGGACAGATTCAGTAGGTCAGTGTTTTTCATAAATCAGTACTTGTGAGAAGGGACTGGAGACCACCTGACTAGGATCCACTACAGCAGAGAAAGGGCAGAGGATCTACTTCTGCTGCTACGTGTGAATTCTCTGGTTATTTGTTGTTGTTCTGAACCACTGTATCTCTCCCTTCCCCCAGTGGCAGATTTAGAGTTAGTGGGGCCCTGTGTCCAGCTTTATTTTCCCTCCCCCTTGGGACACAGCCAAGAAAAAGAACATTCTCTCTTATCTCCCCCCCTGTTTTTCATTCTTTTTTTCTTCATCCTCCTCCTATATTATAAATAATGGGAAGTAAATGAAAATAAAGTGAGGTACCTTGATTGGGGCAGGGGGTTGGGATGCAGGAGGAGGTGCGGGGGGTGGGCTCTGGTTTGGAGCAGGGGGTTGGGGTGTGGGGATGGGCTCTGGGAGGAAGTTTGGGTGCGGGATGCAGGCTCTGGGCTGGGGCAGGAGGTTGGGGTGTCGGAGGGGTGAGGGGTGCAGGCTCTGGGCTGGGGCAGGGGTTGGGGGGCAGAAGCGGGGTAGAGGGGTGGTGCTTACCTCCGGTGGGGTGGCTCCCAAAGCAACCGGCCACACACACTCCTCCGGCAGTAGCTCCTAGGTGGAGGGCTCCAGGGGGTCTCCGCACACTGCTGCATGCAAGCGCCACCCCCACAGCTGATCTCCCATTGGCTGCAGTTCCTGGCCCATGGGAGCTGCGGAGTTGGTGCTCGGGGCGGGGGCAGTGTGCAGAGACACACACACACTCCCCCCTCCGGGGGTCACGGGGACATGCCAGCTGCTTCCGGGTGTGAAGCAGTGCAGAGGGAGGAAGGCAGAGTAGGCAGGGAGCTGCCTTAGCCCTGCTGCTGGCACATCTCTGTGCGCCCCTTGGGGGGGAGGGGGAAGGAGATCTCCATGCGCTGCCGGGGGCGGGGACAGTGCGCGGAGCCGCCTTCCCTCCACCACCCCACCAGGGGCATGCAGAGATATGCCAGCAGCCGGCCACTTCCGGGAGCAGCGTGGGACCACCAGCCATAGCATGCACTCAGCCTGCCTGCCTGAGCCCTGCTGCGCCATCAGCCAGGACTCGGGGGCAGGTTGTCAGATATTTGTCCTGCTTTTTCAGGCCCCCCCCCGTTATTGGGGGGCCCTGTGCCACCCCACGGTTTGTTTCATGGTAAATCCGCTCCTGCCTTCACCCCTTCAAAATGTGCATGTTTTGGAATGGAAAGAAAGAAAGAAAAATACATGGACAGACATTTTTGGAAGAGGATTCTGCCAGTTTAATAGCACAGCCTGATCTATGTGTGGTTTCATGGTCACTTATTTCCCAGCCTTTTTCACTGGGAAAGAATGTCCCCCCTGCCATAGTTTTACAGGCGCATGTTTATCTATCTGGGGGGCTATCACTCCAATTAAGAATGTGCAGTCGATTCCCTGTTAACTGTTTCACATAAGCAAGTTGAACAAAGTTAGACTATGAAGAAAAACAACTCCTAAAAACGGAAGGGCAGCAGCAGCAACTGGAGACAGCAGAGGGTCAATACCCGCTCTCGCGTGTCTGGCTCTTCTTTGTGTTCTGCAGCCACTGGCGTAAGTGTGCAACTACACAAACACACATGCACCCACACAGAACTGTTACGTGCACACATAACAGGCATGTGCACACTTACACATATAAGTAAATGTGCACGCAGACCCACATGTACACATACAAGTCCATGCGCACACATACAAATCACATGTATCCACACATACAAACAGCATGTTCACATGTGCACATACAGCAAGACACACAAAAGCCTATCTAGCCCTACATGCAAGTTTGCACACACAAGGACATGAACACAGAGCGAGAGAGAGCGCACTAATGAGTTATTATTATTTAGTTATAGACTGAAGCTCTTTTGAAAGGTACTCAGGAAATCTTTGGCCAAAGTGACAAACGAACAGAAAAGAAGTCCCTAAACAAACTAACTAACTTTAGCACTGGAAATGATAAATGAGGAAATGAGATTTACTATTTCCTTCTGAATCTCTACATCTAATTCCCCACAGATTTCCTATTGGCTACAATCACTGAAGAGAGAAAAGATCCCAAGTGGGGTGGCATTAACCACAGTGTATATTGGTTCACAGCACAAAATATTATGTGTCAGCAAAGTACAAATACAGAAATAGTTTCTGAAGATTTGCATAAAAGTTAGCATGGAACCTCCTCCCTCCCTCTCATCTCTAGTCTTTACATTTTTCTAAGGCTTAGCATGCCAGACCCTGTCAGGAGGTTGCCGAGAGGTCTAAGATATGTATTCAGGGTTCTGCCATCTATAATTCTCAGTTCTCTTTCCCAGTGTAGATTCATGTATACAGCTTCCATTGATATCAGTCACATATGGAACCTAGACCCCAATCCAGCAAGCACATGCTCAACATTAAGCACATAAGTCATGCTATTGTCCCCCCCATGCTTAAATAAGAACATGGCTAAATGCTTTGCTGGATCAAGGTCCTAAGAGGAACCATGCTGTACTTGGCCATGGTGTCTTGATAGGAAAATGTCCTTGTTTCTAAAGGTGAGTGGGAGATAATTGACCTCTTGAAGACTCAGCATTCCGTTCGATGGGCTAATATTTCCTCTTGAACCTGGCAATAAAAACCCTCCTTGTAGTCCTCAGGGAGTTGCTCATCATATCCAGTACTTTGCTGTTTGGATTTGTGTAGCATATACATCCTATTTTTAAGTATGTGTAGAAATTTTTTATGGTTCAGGGCAGTTGCTTACGTGGTACTATATAGGACTAATTATAAGCCCTAATTAGAGGCCAGAGGGCAAGGCTATACTACAATTAAATGTGACTTTCTCAACCATTATTGAGACCCTTTTGTCTGTCACGGAGAATTTTAAATGAACCTTAGCCCAAAGAAGGCTACGTACAATACAATCTTTCCATCAACAGTGTCAGGACATCTTTGGAATCTACTGAAACTGCCCAGTTTTCCTTTTCGCTGGAAATCCCCAGGGTCGTGAAATCTTGGTTATTAATCTTCACAATATACAAACATGTCAGTAAAACTTGAAGCAACCCACAAAATCCCATGGTAAATCCTGGGGTATGCAAAACCTCATACACTGCACATGACAGGTTGGTACCAAGTCAACGATAGTCCTTTCCTGTCTGGAACTAGACAGAAGGGTTGCTTTTGGTTTTGTCTTTAACCCGCTTCTTTGGTTAAACCTGTCCATAGGATGAACTTTAGCATACAGTAGGGCCTAGTTATCCTCAGCTACAGGAAAAAATTGTTTAGTCTAACTGTAAGGAATTGCTTCAGGAATAAAGTTCATGCATGGGGGGGGGAGCTACATGGGGAGGAAAACCAAATAAATCAGTACAGACTCCCCAATTTTACAACAGATTGCTGACAGGGCCTTTTATGGAAATAACAGGTTACTGCGTAGTGTGTAGTCATGTGCCAGCCAGACCCGGAATGCCAAGAGATAGGAAAGGGGGGAATACATCGAAGATTTATCCAGAGATGAAAGGAAGCCGATACGCTCCGGTATAGCGTATTGGCAAGAGCCAGTGCGCCGTACCGGACCAGCTTCCCCAGGTGGCAATTTAAAGGGCCTGGGGCTCCCAGCAGTGGCTAGAGCCCTGGGCCCTTTAAATTGCCACCAGAGCTCCACTGCCGGAGCCCCCGGGTAGCGGTAGCGGCATCAGGCGCCCCGGGCCCTTTAAATGGCCCCCAAGCCCCAGGGCTCCCAGCTGCCTCTGCAGCTGATAGCTCCGGCAGTGATTTAAAGGGCCCAGGGCTCCCAGCCACCACTACTGCAGCTGGAGCCTGGGGCTCTTTAAATCTCGATTTAAAGGGTCTGGGGCTCTAAAGGTCCCACCCCTTCCAGTTGAGGCCCTGCCCCCTGCTCAGGACTCCAGCATACCAGTAAGTCCTTTAAATTACTTTAACTCCTGGATTTATCTCTAGCTTTATTAATAATTAGCATTCCTCAACATTTTCCTCAACCATCTAGGCTTCTGAATCTCCCACCAAATGTCAGAGTAGGCCACAGCTGCCTCTCTAGAGCAATATAAGGGGGGAGGGATAGCTCAATGGTTTGAGCATTGGCCTGCTAAACCCAGGGTTGTGAGCCCAGTCCTTGAGGGGGTCATTTAGGGATCTGGGGCAAAAATCTGTCTGGGGATTGGTCCTGCTTTGAGCAGGGGGTTGGACCTCCTGAGGTCCCTTCACAACCCTGATAGTCTAAGGCACTCTCTCTAACCTCTCCCATAGTAGTGCAAGGAAGAGAGCTCCTTTCCTTTTGCTTCTGCTGAGTCGCCATCCCTCATTCACATTCGTTAGTATTAGGGGGTACAATATTCCTGCTGGGACTGGCCTAGAAGGTTCAGCCACATACAACAGATGAAGTTGCCAGAAGCATTCAATATCACAACACATGCATTCTCTGCGGACAAACTTGAAACATGCAGCAGCACAGCAGGTGGGTGTCGCTGGATACAGCACAGCATATTCTGCACTATGGCAGGGGCAAGCTACCAGAACAATGGAGGCACAGAGAGGTGAGGTGACTCAGCTGCAAAACCAGTCAGAGCTGGGAACAGAATCTGGGCCTCCTGGCTCCCAGGCTAGCGCCCTAGCTGCACTGCCTACTGACAGGTTGTTGACTGTGACTGTTCATTGGAATCTTTTCTCTCTTTCTTTTCTTATCTTTAAAACCTGCTCATGGAGTAGGTACGGGGTGGAAGGAAAGTGAAGGAAACTTCCCCAGCAACCCTTCCAAAGGAAGTCTGAGGATGGCGCATCCTTTCTCCGATTTTTTTGCTCTTCTCGGGGTGAATCATTGTTATTTTATCTCGCATTCCGCCGCAGTAGCCCATCAGTTTGCTCAATGTCTAAGTAGTTCTCAGACCAGAGCAAAAGCCAGAGGCATTGCCCCTCAGATGATAGTGCTTAAGAGTAAGACAACTCCATGTCTAAGTCACATCAGCACAATACGGGCGCAGGCAAAGTGACAGCTTTTTGCATTCGCAAAGCACTCATTTGTATGCACAAACCCGGCCTTTGCCCTGCAGACAGGTCAATGTGCACGCACTTGCCTATTTCAACATGGTCGGGTACTGTAATTGGAAAAGTGAGTCCTATGTGATTATTTTAAATAAAAAAATTCACCCGGGAGGCGTGGGGGGGAAGGAATCATGACTGAAAACAATGACTGTTGTCAGCCAGCGGCCTGTCTCACTGATTTAATGTGATTGACATGAAATGCTTCAGCGTGCTGACCTATGCATGGCTAAATGTTAACAAATGGGCAATATCCCAATGACAGCAGAATGCCACCGAGCCTGATGTGATATCAATAAGTGTTAAGTATTGCAGTGAGTGATTGTGTTAAGAGTTGAGGCAGGCCATGCAGAAACAGTAATTAATTAGGCACAAAACACAACTACAGTCATTGTCCAGGGAGAACTGAGAAACAGAGGGGGAGAAGAAATGGGCAGGTTCTTGGGAGTCACTTGTTCTTAAATTTTAAATGTATGGAGTAATATCAGGGGACACACTCCATGTCTATTATGGGCTCTATTACTGTGCATTGTCTATGTATTTAGTCTTTCTGTCTCCATGTTCTGGCATCCACAACATAGCACTGACCACTTTTGTAGCATTGCCTGCCTGGTGCAAACAGGCCTTATTTAACCCAATGGTGTTGATCTAAGAAGATTATCAATGAGCTCTGCTACCATGCAAAACTCTGCCCACTTGTCTCGTAGCTTTTATCCAGGCAAGCTGCTGTACTATTTGAGGTTGAGGCAGGAGCTTTCCCAGCCAGATGGGGAATGGAAGGAGAGGAGCAGAAGAAGGAGAAAGGCAATATTTGCAATGTTTATAAACTGGCAAACACAGCAGTTGCCCAATCGCTGGGATTATTTTGGCCATGCTCAGTCTACTTACATGAGCCATTCAAGGTCTCCCTCGTTCAGGCACCTGGGTTTGGATCATGTACATAAGCCACATCTTCAATATTGCAGCTCCATGTCTTCATGAGGCCTCTTGCTACCACGCCTGATTACACTGTTTTCAAAGAAACATTTCTAATTAACCTGTCCTATCCACACTAGTTTCAGTTGAAAAGTCCCACATTGTCATGGGGTTGGGGATGGATCCAAGCTGCAAAATTCAAATCTTGATTTTTATCAGCCTAAAATCTAGGTGTGTTCAGAACTGAGGTTTGGGTTGAGGCCTGTTGCTAATTAAACTCAGCTCATCAGCTTGGCAGTTCGTAGTGTTACCCGGGATTCTTTCAGCCCAAAGCTCTTGGTAACTTTTACTCTGTGCAAGGTGGTGTCAGGAAGTAGATCAGGGGAGACACAGCCGTCCGACTGGCTGGCACAAACAGGACAACACAAGAGTGCTTTCGCTTAAAGCTAAACTTTTCTTAGTCTCAAGCACTTACACACGTCCGCAACAGGTTAGTAAAACACCCACAACCCTCAATAATTACCAAAGCTGAGTGTGGCTCTCGAGTGGCACAGCAGCAGCAGGCCGTCTGCTGCTGGGGACTGCACGATGTATCCAGAGGGAGAGTCCAGAAGAGTCCAACTACCTCAAACTTTCCCCCCTTATTTATACATTAGTAATAGAATGACATGTCCCTTAAAGAAAACTTGTTAAGCAAGCAGTTCAATTGTCAAGCAAGAGGCTTCCTTTTTATTATTGATTAACCAGGTGTGGGTTTTTCCCAGAGTTTAGAGCCTTGAGACCCTGTTAGACGTATTCCTGAGGGCACATCCTGCTCTTCTAAGATGCATGTATCAGCAACTTCAACACAATTCTTATGAGGAAGGATGCGGGGTCAAGCTGCCCTTGCTGTGGCACCCAAACCCCCTCCCCTCCTTCTGTAGTTAAGCTAAGGGCCTGCTGACTTGGCTGCTTTTAGCAATAAGCAACAGTGGGTTCAGACACTTTACTGGTTTGCTGACATCTCCCTGTATAATAGGACATGTCATCTTCAAGGTATCCCACACGCTACACAAAGGAATGAGTAAGATAGTAGCTGGCAGTGGTCCTGCTAGTGAAATATCTTCATATCTGACTATTTAGGTTCACAGGCCAAAAGTGTTTCAATAAGAAAACAGCAAGAAATATGTATTTTACAATTAGTGATTTTTATTTATTTATTTATTTGCTTATGCTGTACAGAAAATTTGCTTCTTAAATTTTACCTTGTTCTTGAAAACGTTCACTTTGAAATGTTTCATAGAAGTTCGTACCCACAGGTGCTAAATGTACTATCTGTATCCTGTATGCTTGCATATATATATACCTGCCTCCACTACATGCATCCGACGAAGTGGGTATTCACCCACGAAAGCTCATGCTCCAATACGTCTGTTAGTCTATAAGGTGCCACAGGCCTGTTTGCTGCTTTTACAGATCCAGACTAACACAGCTACCCCTCCGATACTATCTGTATCCTGGTACTCAGTGCTGCTCTGTACTGGAGATTGCAAGACAAGTACCTCCCAAACACGTTCCTACTATTACTGAGGAAGACCAAGAATTTAATAAAAGAAATACAAAAGAAGTACCGAAGGGATGCTTTCCCTCATAGTTGGGAAGTGCAGCATTAACAGAAAGCTGCATGAGATTCTTAATGCCAAGCGTTGTGTTTTATTATTTGAAAGGTGAGTTCACGCAAGCCTGGTACCTTCTGCATCAGACAGAAAACAGGAAAAAAGTAAAACATAAATCCTAAGATCAGGAACTTTCTATATAACCAAGAACAGTCTTATTTTCCCATGTAAAGGCAAGATTCAGAATTGCTACATCTTGCTGCCTAGTTGTGATGGGATCTTTATCTGAATTACAGCAACATGCAGTTTATTAGTGATGACATTTTCCCTCTTCCTAAACCTATTCTATGCGCGCGTATATCAAAATAGAAACAGATATCTTTGCAGCCAAAGGAAAGAGACAATAAAATCATTCCCCCCCGTGCCACCAATGCCACCCAAGTGAAATCACTTTTCAGAATGTCTTTAGAGTTAAATGTCTGTGTGATTTATACAGGTGTTTCCTTGGCTTCCTTTTTTAAATTGCCACAAATAGTGTTCTTTTTCCCGAGAGAGGCTTTCTTCGCTTTGTGATCTTGACACAAGTTAGGAGAATAGCATGATGAGACTTTGTGACTGCTTAGACTCTGGGAGAGATTAAATCAGGCACAAACTCAACTTCCAGGGTTTTTATACATCACGTTTGTCCTTATACTCACCACGGAACAACTACTCTTCTCCAAAGTGATGGAAGGTGGAGAATGGAGACCCATGGATGGTACAGCAGGCGCTACAGTGTCTGATAATAATGAAACTGGAGATAAAGTAATAGCCTTTGCAGGATTTCTGCACCAATATTTGGTGGCACATAATGAGGACTTCATTTTACCATAGGCAGAATGAAGGTCTGATGAAGATAATGAAGACAACATCCAACTATCTATTTATCTAATTAGGTTTTAATATGGTGCCCATAACCATGGCACCTAGTTCACATGGATTTCGAAGCTTTCAAAACAGACTGTAACATAATTTGGATTTACCTGAACTTCAGAAAATACTAAATTTCGCAGTTTATTGGACAGAAGTATACCTTAGCAGCTGGACAAAATTAACAGCATCGTAAATTGCTGCAGCAAATCTCCTAGTCCTCTGGATTAAGCAGTAAGATTCTTCTAAGCTTGTATGTCCTGACATAAACTGAGACTATTGTGTTACAGAAATAAAAAATTAAGAGAATTTCTGTACAGTTTAGAATAATAGTCTTGCAGTGGCCTCTGTGTAGTGAACATGAAGCCTTAGCTCCTAGATTTGAACTGTATAGAATGATTGGCGTGTGAATTTTTAGACTTCTGTCTAAGGTACTTGTATGGCCTCCGTTACTGAAATATCTGAGCACCTCCCAGTATTTGTCCTTCCAACACCTTGTGAGATAGAGTAGTGCTTGTATCCCCATTATTCACATGGGATCTGAGGCAGAGTGGCACAGATTATTAAAGGTATTTAAGCATATCTCTGTTCAGCATTGCAATGCCTAGCTGACTTAGGAGCTGAAGGATCATTTTCAAAAGTGATTTAGACATTTAGGAACCTAAATCCCATTGACTTTCGGGGAGACTTAGGTTCCTAAATGTGTTGTCATGTTTGAAAATAAGACTTAGTCTCCTAAGTCAGCTAGGCATTGCAACTAGAGTGGGATGAAATTTTTCAGCAAATAGTTTATTCACTGAATAATGCAGTTTGGGGTTGATTGAAAGTGTTCATGCTTTCTGCTTGAATTTGGCAAATAATTTCAGCTGGAAAAAAAGTATTTTTTCCCAAAAAATTGATTTTTTTCCAAAAATGTTTCTATTCAACATTTTCAAAACAAAACATTTTTACTTTTTGTTTCAAGTGATGTTTTCTTTAAATGATAACATCTGGCCAATCGTTAGAGTCCTTTGGAAGCTGCTGTTCTTCTCACCTTGTCTGGGTTTCTTTTAACTAAATGTTCTTTGGTTAAAACCAAACTGCAGCTCCATTCCAGCTAAATGCATCAAAATACTGAAAAGGCACCAAGCTACGAAAACGGTGAAATGACAATGAAATAGGATTGGAGTCCTGACACAGGGATTAAACCCCATTGCCCCAACACTGTTTTCTCTGCACAACCTGGCTTGGTTAGCAGGTGTCCATTTAAGTGGGGAATGAATCAGGAAACAGCCCCAAAAATGTTACCTACCCTTAAAAGCAGGGCCGGATTAACTCTCCTGTGGGCGTGGGGCTATTCGATTTTGTGAGGCTCCTGTATACAAGTCGTTTTCCTAATTTAAAACAAAATGATCACAATTATGGCATCAAGGCTATTAACGCTATACTAAACTTGCCTTTTAATTAACATGAAACCGTTCCGTGGTTACATTTCAGTCTTAAAACATAGAATACAGTTAAGTTAATTCAAAATCGCCTACTTCTTACCTTAGAACAGCTGTTATATTAGTTTCTTTCTGGGAGGGAGTTTGGGTGCAGGAGGGGGCTCCAGGCTGTCAGGAGGCAATGATGTGCTCAGCTACCTCCTGGATCAGCCTAGGAGTTGTGAAAGCACCAATACATTATTTCCCTCTTTATAGACCCCTGAGAACTTGGTGAGTCTAATCCAGGAGCATGCGGCAGGTGAATACAACACTTTGAAGCCAGGCACAGGACTGGGAATAGCATCTTTACTCCTGGAGGCAAACACCCCCAAAACAAATCATATTAGTGTCCCATTAATGGTAGATCAGAGCAGAGTTTAGTAAAGGATCAAAGAGCCATTGCAGAAACTATAAGAAACAGTTCCAACCTTTGTCCATCCCCTGATCAAGAACCTTGCTCAGATTCACATTAGTTCAGACCAGACCCTTACTCTCCCCTTTGTTGCCACAGTTGCAGACTTTGCTAGTTGTAACAGCCTACCCTTGCTAGGGCAAGGTGCGTGTCTAATTGGAAAACGTGCATGATCTGTATACTGGGGTTCCTCTTACAGGATCTTCTGGGCCATGTCAGGGTAGCAGGGCATTGCCAGTGTTTTGTGGCATCGGAAATCTGTGTCACAAGATGTTTATGGGTCATTGCAATCCTGTGGGCATGAGAGATGGTGCCAAAGTTTTCTGGGCAAGGAATGAAGGAACGTGGAGGAACCTCAAGAAATTCAAATAAATCTGTTCTGAGCATGTGAGCTTATGTAAATGGCACCTCTGACCTTCATCTGTCACATGACTCACAGGAATGAATGCAGTCAACCAAGTCCCTTCCTTCAACAAGTTCTCATTGGCATGACCTCCGCTGTGGAAACATTCCCCACCAGGGACAATCCATAGTGAAACCTAAACCATGTCTGTACACAGGGTGAATGAGTGCCCAACGTCTGTCATTAAACACACTGAGTTTGACACTCCAGCCAGCCTCCAAGTTCCAGCACTTTTGAGAGATCCATAGATACACACAATGACTAACATCGCAGGGACTCTTGGCCCAGGCCTTATCAGCTCTTTTGCCAGGGTGACTCAAAGGAGATAGCTGCAGCCTTTGAAGCCTTTGAGCTGGGCTGTGGAATTCTGACCACTCATTAGCATTCCAGCCACTCCAGGAATATAGCAGGGAGTGTTCCATTGGAACTCATGTGATGCACTCTTCCAGGCATTAACCATCTCATTTACTTTCATTCACTGCAGTTGGGACAGGGCATCAGGATTTGGCATCCTTGCCACATGAACTTTTTATATTTTTTATTTTGTTTTTTAGGCTTTTCTATGGCCCTCATGACCCTAGTTTCTGAGCACATCTCAGGTATTAATGAATTTATCATCACAACACCCTAGTGAGATAGATCTCTATTAATATCCCCAATTTACACATGGGGGGGCTGATGCACAGGGATATAAGGGATTTGCCCAAAGATTAGTGGTAGAGCTAGGATTAGAACCCAGATCATCTTATTCCCAGTCTAGTACCTTTACATCTGATGTCTCACTCAGTAATTTGCTACACTTATCATTGTCCAGTCTTTCCCTTCCAGCTAAAAAAAAAAAAAAAAAAAAAAGGTATCAGTATAGAACGATCCAGGAGAAACTTAGGTGATGGGTAAAGAAACAGATGAAGAATTTTAAAGAGAACTAGCTTTCAAATGAGAATAGAATGACATTAAATATGTTATTTGTCATCTGCGGGGGAAGCCAGCGGAGAGCTCACTTGATCCCATCTGGAGCCCCATAAACACAATGTTGCTTGCTTTAGATTTCTCTCTCAGAAGCAGACCCATGAGGATTCTTGTCTAGTCAGAAGTGAAATATGAAATCACTTTGCATCTTAGCTTAAACAAAGGTCAAAGTTGGAGGGTTTCCTCTTGGTGCAGCCTCATGTTGTTGAGGAGATCTTTCTATAACATCTATAGCTTTCTATTTCCTGAGCTGTGTCTGACACTCTCCTATGCACAGATCATTTTAATATTTATATTTCAGTAGTATCCAGAGGCCTCAGTCACAAGCAGGGCTCCATCATGCTAAGAGCTGTATAAACCCATATACAGTCTTGGCCCCACAGAGCTTACAGTCTAGGAAGAGAAGTGAAAAAATGAAGATGGATACAGTCAAAAATATACATAGACTTTATATATATATATTACATTAAAATATTGCATTAAAAGAACAACAAGGTTGAAAAATCAAGAAAAGCCAGAATTAAGGCAATCTTTAATTGCATGACCACATATTCTTTTGGCGGTGTTTGTATGAGACTCTGACAATGGATCGGTTGAGGCCAGCATCGCTGGCACAGCAAGAGGGGCGGGGAGGGGATGATGTAATAAGAGACAAGAATGGACAAGCAAGGAGAGCCACAGATGTGACGGAAGATGAGGACAAGAGGCTTGGAAGTCCTATATTGAAACAGGGGCTGCCAGTGGAGGGATTCCAAAGAATGAGGTGGCGTATCAAAATAGTTAGCAGTTGCGTTTTGTATAGACTGGAAGGGGTCATGTAAGAGCTGTGGAGACCCCAAAAGAAGCTACCACTGATTTAACTAAAGACTGAGCAAGACCTTGAGTCTCTTATTGTAGCTAGCAGAGCTGGAATGCTTGGTGCAAAGAGCTATTTCCTGTGAGGAAGCACCAAGGATGATTCATTTTGGGGGCGATGGTAAATGAAAACACGTTGGCATCTTGACTCTTACTTGAATGTGTATTTGAAGGCTTTTAGTTCTTTAGCAGTCTGACGGATCCCATATTGAACCAAAGCTTTGTATCAGAGCACTACAGGGATATGTCACCACCACCATAGCTGAGTGGGTATTCCTGGGTTAAAATAAGGGGTGGACTAAGACACGTTGCCAGAACTCTGCATGTGTGTGTGTAAAACCAGCTCACCATCTGCCATAACCATGCCAAACCCCAAGATATATTATTAATCCTTTAATCTAGTCTTTAAAAAATGCATACATTTTCGAGTTCAGATGCAAGTTTACGGCTCAGTGAGCTGCTGACATACAGTAATTCCATTTACTGTAATGGCTGTACAGTGACAGAGAATTTGGCCTCTGAAGTTTAACCGAAGCATTGGGGTTGGCAGGGTTTTTTTGTTTCAGAACTGAATCAGAACTCGCTATTTAAAAGCAAAACATGACATAAAAATAATAAGCGACACAAATAACGGCGTGCAAATATCAGGTTGTTGCTTAATTCTAGTGAGGAGGGCAGAGGACACTACTTAGGCCCAGTGAGCTAGAAAAATCTTCCATGTGCTCTGAGTTCCCAGGGCGAATTGCTATTTTTAGTAAGACTTCTTGGGCCAGACTCTGCTGTCAGTTACACTGATATAAATCCAAAGTTACACCATCAAAGGCAATTGAGTTGTTTCCAATTTATACTGGTGTGACTGAGAGCAGAATCTGGCACTGTATTCACCAGAGACTCTTCTGAGAACTTGAAGAATAACATCTGGGTGAACTGGAACCAAAACTTTGCATAAAATATTGTGCCTAATACATCAGGGAGTTTATATTGTGAGTCATAAGGTTAACAGATTCTGACAAGATTAGCTAGACCTTTTCCTGTTCACATTCACATTCATCTTGCTGCTGGACTGCACTGGTTTGGCTGGGAAAGCCACAACAGAAACTGATAGGGGTTTCCCAGCAGAAAATAGCTGTAAGAATACCATATTCCAGTTCTGACTGGGTCCAGTTTTGTAGTGTCTTCATTTACTCTGAAAGAAAACAACAGAGGAAAAGCAGCTAAAGGCTCATTAAGTTCCCAGAACTTTCACAGGATTGTGCTAATGTAATAAACATGGATTTAGGTAAAACTGAAAAGCATTTTGGCTGATAGCTGACAACAAATAAGATATGTTCAGGGCCAGCTCCAGGCACCAGCACAGCAAGCAGGTGCCTGGGGCGGCACATCCAGCTCCTTAGCGGCAAGTCCCTCAGTCTCTCTCAGAGGGAAGGACCTGCCGCCGAATTGCCGCCGAGGAATGAAGCAGTGGCAGTAGAACTGACGCCGAAGTGCCACCGATCACAGCTTTTTTTTTCTTTTTTTTTCCCGCTTGGGACGGCAAAAATGCTGGAGCCGGCCCTGGATATGTTTGCTGTGTGAGTGGCAACAAAAAGGACCAATGTGATTTTGAGTTGCATACTGATGTAAGCAGGATCTGAATGAATTCTCCCATGACAGCTAGCTGGGGTGGGGAGAGACTTCAGGAGCAAACTGTATTTACATGAACACACCTACTCTGCTTAGATATCCGAGAGACAGAGCAGTATTGCTCAAAGTAATCAACTTTGGCTGGTGTTGGGTTACAAATTACTTTAGTACTGAATGAAATGCTGTTATCAATCGTGCTGTCGTTACTGTATGAACAAAGGCAAGCAGAACTGTGCACAGCCTGCCCCAAACGAGGGACCTCGTTAAGCTAAGGGCTCGAATGGCAGAGCCCTGTGAAAGTAAGATGTGTGAGGATTAGGGCGACCAGACAGCAAATGTGAAAAATCGGGACAGGGGGTGGGGGGAGTAATAGGAGCCTATATAAGAAAAAGACCCCAAAATCGGGACTGTCCCTATAAAATCGGGACATCTGGTCACCCTAGTGGGGATACGTGTTCTATCTAGGAGGTATGGCTGTTCCCTAGGGGTCCCTAGTCTGGTTTAACCTGTTCCTCCCCACTGTTAAAAGAAAGTGCTAAACAGGCTTCATTAAGAGCCTGTTTGTTATTTTAAATGATCAATCAGAGCTGAAATCAGTTGTGGTGGGACTATGTTTCTGCCCAGCCTGCTAAGAGCTAAAAATCACTAAGACACTGAGCTGCAGACGTCACAGCAGAGAGGCAGGAAGCAGCAAAAGGTGACTGGCAGGTGGCGAGCACGTGGCCGGCAGGAGCAGGCGGCCAGCGGAACAAGTGGCTGGCAGGGCACTCAGCCACAGCACGTGCTCAGAGGGCGGAGCAAGCAAGGTGCTTTCTTCCCCAGGTGGGAGGTGAACTCACACAGATGCACCTCAGAACCCTGGGTCCTCACTGACCAAGGACAACCACTGTGAATGGGGTATGGTGAGGGAGTAGAGGGGGGCACAGTAAAGGAATTTCTGGTTGTAGAACTCAAGAACATGAGGCAGAAGGCACTGCCCTACACACTCTGGGGTGGGTGTCTTGCGCACAGTTTTATGTTTATGAATCCTGTTTGTGGCATTTTCCCTAATTAATGTCGGGCGACTTATCTCCTTTCATTAAAAGTTTCGTTTCTACACTCAGATTCTGTGCGTGCGAGTGGGGAAGTATTGCCTCTCATAGGTGGCCGGGGTGGTGTGTAATTTCCCCAGGTTACTGGGTGGGGGCTCGAGCTGGTTCTGTGTTGTAATGTTGAAAAGGAACCCCTAGATATTGAACCCGGCCCTGGTTGCTGCTGGCTCCACCTGGCAGAAGGGTCACACAAAGGGTGACCAGACAGCAAATGTGAAAAATCGGGACGGGGGTGGGGGGTAATAGGAGCCTGTATAAGAAAAAGACCCAAAAATCGGGACTGTCCCTATAAAATCGGAACATCTGGTCACCCTAAAATCATTGTGTGACGAGCACAGCTTTCATAGTGATGGAGGTCAGGCAAGAGCTGAGAGAGAGAGAAGAGTCACACTCTCTCTGGCTTGAGTGAGACCTCACCAGGAACACTGCCTCCAGTTCTAAGCACCTGGATATGACAAAGATATTTCATAAAATGGAAAGAATTCAGAGAAGAGCAACAGAAATGATTAGGGACTTGAGGGACTGATTTATGAAGAAAGAGTAATGATTGAACCTTGTAAAAGGTTATTCATTTCAAGGTGGATCATTGCATGATGGCTCCCTGTAGGCATCCATTGGGCAACATTTGAGCATCTACGAGGTGGAAGGCATGCACAGAATGACTTCCAGCAGAGGCAAACCTTCCACAGCTCATGCAGATTCAGCCAGGGGAGCATTTGTTTGCTGCGTCCTTCATGTTTCATGAATCTTTGGTCCATCTGACTCGATCTCTGTGTTAGCTGAATTTAGATCAAGAGGGAGGCGATCAGACAACAAATTCAATACCTGTGTCCCCTGCTTGTAAAAGTGCTATCTCTGTGACTATCACACACCCCTCCCCAATCTCCACTCCCGACCGCCTCTGCCCATCCTTGTTGCTGCTCCAGAGGGATGTCAAAAGTCAATTGGTTTAGGAGGCAGGCGGGTGAGCTGAAAGATCAGTTTGATAGTTAACCTACGTTTTGCTGATTTGTTGGTTTTTTTTACAATATAAGTGTGTTTGTGAAGAGCTTTAGTTCTACCACCAGCTATCAAGATGGGACCATTTACAGATTCTGAGAGGCCAGAGAGATCAAGGACCCATGAGCACAACAGTCTGACATGGATTAAGGACTCCCGCACTTTGGCAAACGCTATGCAGCACTTTGCAATGAGAATCAATCCCCTAGATGGTGGGAGACGTGGTGCAGAGAAATGAAAAGCAAGGGAGTCAGAGGTGCAGTAGCTTGTCTTGAGTTTCCAGGTTATTTTTAACCTTCAGACTACATTCTACAGATGAGTTGTTAAACAGCGGTCTCTGATTTGCAGTGCCTAGTACTTCTCCACAGCCAGTGGCTTATTTTCAAACTATTAATGGATAACCAAGCGATGTGGCCAGCGCTCTCTTTCTCAGTAAAACAGGTGGCAATGTCCAAGGCTGTGTATGTGCTGTTATTGAGCACATAATATTGTTTAAATTTACCCACACTATCACCGCACAACTAGCATCTAACCCAGGGGTGGGCAACCTTTCAGCAGTGGTGTGCCAAGTCTTCATTTATTCACTCTAATTTAGGGTTCGCGTGCCAGTAATATATTAAAATTTTTCGAAGGTCTTTTTCTATAAGTCTATAATATATAACTAAGCTATTGTTTTATGTAAAGCAAATAAGGTTTTTTAAATGTTTAAGAAGCTTCATTTCAAATTAAATTAAAATACAGAGCCCCCGGACCAGTGGCCAGGACCCAGGCAGTGTGAGTGCCACTGAAAATCAGCTCGCGTGCCGCCTTCGGCACACATGCCAAAAGTTGCCTACCCCTGATCTAACCCAATGCTCTCGCAACTTACTGGGGGCATGGGAGGATAAAAGGAACTGTAGAAAGACCAATTCTCTTCTAAATTCTAATACTCTTTTCAAATGCCAAATGATAAGGTAGTTTATTACTACATCTATAAGAAAGTCTTCATGACTGTCATATCTGTGCTATTGAATTATCATTATCCATAAATAGTTGTCAGTGTCTCATCCTGACAATATCAATCAAGGTCTCTATCTCCAGCAACTCAATGTCTCTCATCTGCACCTCATTACAAGGTCTATAGTCATTTTCACTCCAAATTTACTTTATCCACATTCAAACCTTGGTTTAATCCAGGGGTGGCCAACCTGTGGCTCTGGAGCTGCATGCGGCTCTTCAGAGGTTAATGTGCGGCTCCTTGTAGAGGTGCTGACTCTGAGGCTGGAGCTACAGATGCTAACTTTCCAATGTGCTGCGGGGTGCTCACTGCTCAACCCCCTGCTCTGCCCCAGGTCCTGCCACTGCTCCATCCCTTCTCCCAAGGCCCCTGCCCCTTCTCCCGAGCCTGCCATGCCATCGCTCCTCCCTCCTCCCCATTAGAACCTCCTGCGCACTGCAAAACACCTGCTTGCGGCAGGCTGGAGGCATGGGGAGGGGTGGGAAGGTGCTGATTGGCGGGGCTGCCTGTGGGCGGGAGTCCCTGGGGGCTGCAGGGGGGTAGTGGATGGGGGCTGCTGACATATTATTGTGGCTCTTTGGCAATGTTCATTGGTAAATTCTGGCTCCATTTCAGGCTCAGTTTGGCCACCCCTGGTTTAATCTTATAGTTTGATACTGTAAATCAGTGACATCAAAAATTACTGCATCTTGCCACTATGGCATTAAAGATGTGAATAATCCAAATAGGAGGAATCAGCAGCAATAATCACTGAAGTTCAGGAAGAACATTAGTCAAGGGATGCCTGGCTGCTGTTGGATTCATCAACCTGATGTTTCCCTTATTGGCAGACTCTTCTGAGTAATTAAACATTGTGCTGTTTTCTGGAAGTTTGATCACCAGCAATCAGCCCCATTGTTACACTCTTCTGGAAGTAACAAAGGAAATGAGGAAAAAGTTGATAGAGAAACCTGGAAGGTCAATGTCTTTCCTTATTTACACCCATTAAAACTCCCTGGATCAATGAAAATACACAAGTGCAACTGAGGATAGGTCTTGGCTCACAGAGCCTAATGGAAAGAATGGACCATTTTGCAGCATTACACTACATCTATGGACATATTAACCAGATAGAGAAAAGAAGTAATAAAAATATCTCTTTGATGTTGGAATTGGGCGGTGAGTCCAGAAGGTGGTGTCATGTGTCATCAGTACTGGTTTCCCCAAATATTGACTGTAGCTTCCAGGGCAGAGGACTTTGTATTTCAAAAATAATCAGCTTCACATTGGCATTCTTATCAAGAAAGGAAATTTTGGCTTTTTGATCCATGTTAAGGGCTTGATGAGATGATATAAGAGTGGATGATGCCAGATCACTGTCTACTATATTTAATAAAGATCTGGACAAGTTTGTTATTCTCTCAGCTGGCACCTGTAAACCAGAGAGTAAGAAGTTTTTAGAAACTCACGCCAATTCATTAATATGTGTAACGCACCTCCCTGGATAGGGAAGGTACCGAGAAAGGCTAACTATTAATTATTCATAATACAATTTATTATAACTACTATTGTGAGGAGGGTCGTTCACATGAGGTTTGCTGTGTTTTCTAGCAAAAGGAAATGTTCAATCTGTTTGCGTCATTAGACTGCAGGTTTTTGTCAGCTTCCAACAAGGCTTATTGGAAACCTTTAACCTTTCAGAAAAAGTTACACAGCTGCCTAATGAGTCAGCAACATGTAATCTGGGCAACAGACACATACTAGGTTCTCTCACTCTCTGTCATGTTGTGCAGAGAGCAGCAGAGCAGAGCAAAGTTCACCAGAGCAGGACATGATGGGAATTATAGATAGGTGGCTGTTGAAACACACACACACACACACACACACCTCTGCCTGTAAAGAGTTTCTTTGTCACTCTGAGACTACAGCCACACTGGGAAGTTCATGGTGCTTTGTAAGTCAATACTAATAGTGAAATGGTGGTACTTCTGTAAGTGCCTGGCAGAACATTATCCAATCAGTCTTCACCAATGCTATTGGGTCACTCTAGGAATTATAACATTCATTGGAGAGAATGAGCCTTCCTGAGCTAACCTTATTTGACATAGAACAGTGGATGGAGCTGACATTGGCTGATAGAGAGGGTGTACCGTCATTCTCCCGCAGGCTTGAAGGTGCAGCATACACAGAAATAACACATCAGACAGCGCCAAACCTTTTAGGAATTGTTTCCAAGGAGCAATAAATCTCAAGCAGACTATTTCTGTCCTCAGATTTTCTCACAGGCAGACGTGTACTACTTATCATTTGCATTTTCTGTTTGAAACACAAACTCCATGGTCTGGTGTCATTCCTAGGGATTGTCTGGAGTTGGATTCCAGCTTCTGTCAGAATCTCTGTCTTCTGCCAAGCTGTGACAGCAACAGGGTCTGGTTTCTGTTTGCTGCCAAACCAAATCTCTATCACCTACACTCAGATAGTTTTAATGATGATCCAACGTGCTGGAATGGATGAGGGAATGAGAAAACAAACCAGCAGCAATCCAGAACAACTAATCAGAAGCTAAGAGAGAGGTTCCTAAAGCCATATCAGCTCCATCTCCACACCACTGCCTCTAGCTTCAGAACAGCCAACAGCAGCATCCAGCTCCCTGGGCAATAGAGCTATAAACCAAAGCAGCTCATTCCTCTGACCCTTGAGGGAATTATACACCAAGTATTAGTCTACACTGACCTCCGCTTTGCTGCCTGAGTCAACTTGGTCCAGCAGGGGGAAGCCTGTCTCATGGAACTACCAGCAGACAGTAAAGCTGCCCCCCTCAGGCACAAACCACAAGGAATGACAGCACCAGCCTCCCGCAGAGTGGTGGCGATGGGAGAATCGCTGCTGGGATGCAAGGGAGCATAACTCATGACAGAAAGTGAGATTTGTACCTCCCTGCACCAAAATAGCCCAGGGAATTAGAGCCTACAGATATTCTGTCGTGCAGGTAGAAACACATCCTGAGGGCATCCTCCAGTCTCTCTCTTTCTGCCTCCCACCCTCCAAGTCCCTGGATCACAGTAACCATCTCCAGGAGCATGGAGCCTACCGAGAGGGGCTGAAGGGAAGGGGGATTGTCACTGGAGAGGGATACAGCGCCTTCCCTCTTGATATGGATTCAAGCTTGCTGCTTTCATCGCACTCCCAGCCCAGCCCAGTCCACTCCAGAGAGTGAGCGATTGAATCAGGGCTTGGGTTCGGCAAGTCACAGTGCGGAAGCTAGAAGCTGTTTTTTTGTTTAACCTCAAGGGCAAATTCAAATTCACATGAGGATTAGGGGACTGGAAGAGTCTAACAAGACTGGAAAACTCTTTTCCCATCAGTGCCAAAAACAAAAAAAAGCAGTGCAAACAAACAATTCATGTCAGTCAGCAGACTGCAAGCACCCACTGTACTCTCAGCTAGTGTTAGAAAAGGCCTAGTTTTTCCCCTGTGGCATGATATCCTAATTCAAAGGGATTGTAAATGTGATTCAGTGTAAACACCCCCAAGGCACAATGTGCCAGCTAGCGGATAGCCCATAAGGAATTTTCCAGGTTCTAGAGTTGATTTTAGAGTGAAAATCTTACCGTGGATTTTCATTTTTAACTGACTTACTTGGGAGTAAGGAACTTCCTTTCTCTGTGCCTCAATTTTCCTGTAAATTAGAGGAAATATTAAAATCCTACCGCAGAGAGGGAGAGACTTAATTTCCTTATGTCTGTAAAAACAACTTTGAGAATCTTAGCTGAAATTTGCTGTACTAGGGCAAAGGGTCATTATTAGTTAACTATGTTGGAGATTTACACAGGGACAGAGGAAGTGCTGGACCGGATCAGACTTGTTGTCTATCTTGTCTTGTATCTTGTCTGCAACAGAGATCTGTACAAGCTGTCTCAGAGGAAAATGTAAGAAGCCTTGTGGTTATGAGATAACCTACCCCCAACAAAAATGTATAAAGACATTTGAGTGAGCAAAAGGGGCCTGCCATGCACCACTCAACTGGAGTGCATCAGAGCAATGAGAACCTCTCTGTACACTTCATGAATTCTTCAGCTGTCTTTTGGCTAGGAATTGTGGTTGAATTTAGGAGAACCTTTCCTTAAAGAGATGCTGGGCAACACCTTGCAGCTCAGTTTAGCTGGTTGAGTTGTAGCATGAACTCCTGTCCTTCCTCAGGGCTGCTAGCTGTGTCACAGTGTCTCCTTGAGTGTGAACTGGTCACGCTGAAAAATGTACTAATAATCACTTGAGTATTAGCCTCATTCATCAAAAGTCACTCACCAGCCAATCAACCATCAGCATTCCCCAACATTCTGAAGCACCCTTATTTTCCTTAGTACGTCATCTCACCTTGTCCTGTAGATGTGATATATCTTGATTTTAGTAAGATTTTTTACACAGTCCCACATGACAGTCTCATACACGAACTAGGGAAATATGGTCTAGATGAAATTGCTATAAGGTGAGCGCAAAACTGGTTGAAAGATCATACACAAAAAAAAAGAATTAGCAATCGTTTGCTGTGAAACCAGGGGGATGTATCTAGTGGGGCCCTACAGGGGTCTGTTCTGGGTCTGGTACTATTCAATATTTTCATTAATGACTAGGATAATGGAGTGGAGAGTCTGCTTATAAAATTAACTGCTAACACCAAGTTGAGAAGGGTTGCAAGGAAATGATTAGAACTGAAAACAACCTTGACAAAATGGAGAATTGGCCTGAAATTAACAAGATTCAATTCAGTAAAGACAAGTGCAAAGTACTACACTTGGGAAGGAAAAATCAAATACACAACTACAAAATGAGGAATAACTGGCTCGACAGCAGTAATGTGAAAAGGATCTGATTGAATATGAGTCAACAATGTGATGCAGTTTTGAAGAAGGCCAATATTATTCCGGGATGTATTAACAGGAGTGACATATGTAAGACAAGGGAGGCAATGTGTCCTTAAGAACTCCTCAATGCCAAATGGCAAAGAGTTCACTGTTCTGTAACAGCGGCTCCTATCACGCCTAACAAATTCACTCCACCTAACACAGTGCTTTCATAGCATTTACCCAACAAGGATGTGAGAGATGTGTAATGGAACTACATCATACCGAGCCTCCTGGTCATTGCATGATGTACGTAGAGGTGATATTTAAGAAGTTCTATGTATGTATTGAAAACGTATCAGGCAGGACTGGCAAGCAGGCTTTGCCAGACAAAGGGATGTGGATTCACCTATCCACCTAGGTCTCCGATGTAAATTAAGCATTGTAAAGCCAACACACAGCAAGCCCCAACTGCATGTAAAGTCAACAGTGAAAACATGTTGACGGGAGATGTGAACTCAATGACGGAGAGCACGCTGGAGTCTGAACCCCATCCTGACTCTGAAACAAAGATAATGAACTTTGGGGTGTAAGAAGAAGGCACAAAGACCCCCTACAATGGGGGTTGACTAGTTGAAAAGCTAGTGCTGTACAGGAGCTGACACCCAGCTACCACAAGAAAGACTCCCTCATGCTGGAGGCAGGGGGTTAACAAAGTGACTCCTAGGCCTGGCTCCCTGAGAAAGTGTCACAGGTAATTGCCCCACCCTACTCAGCTGGAGGCTGCAGCAGGAGTACTGTGTCCACTTCTGGGTGCCACACTTTAACAAAGGTCTAGACAAATTGGACAGGTCCCAGAGAAGAGAAACAGGAGTGATAAAAGGTTTAGAAAACCTGACTTATGAGGAAAGATTAAAATATTGGGCATGTTTAATCCTAAAACAAGAAGACTAAGGAGGACCTGACAGCAGTCCTCAAGAATGTTAAGAGCTGTTATAAAGACTCATAGACTTTAAGGTCAGAAGGGACCATTGTGACCATTCTAGTCTGACCTCCTGCACATTGCAGGCCACAAAACCTCACTCACCCACTTCTTAATATACCCCTAACCTCTGGCTGAGTTACTGAAGTCCTCAAATCGTGGTTTAAAGACTTCAAGTTACAGAGAATCCACCATTTACACTAGTTTAAACCTGCAAGTGACCCATGCCTCATGCATAAGAGGAAGGGGAAAAAACCCAGGGTCTCTGCCAATATGACCCAGGGGGAAATTCCTTCTTGACCCCAAATACAGTGATCAGTTAAACCCTGAGCATGTGGATAAGACCCACCAGCCAGGCACCTGGGAAAGAATTCTCTGTCATAATTCAGAGTTCTCCCCATCTAGTGTCCTGTCTCCAGATGTTGGGGATTTTTGCTACTGGCAGTCGCCAATGGGCCACATGCCATTGTAGGCAGTCCCATCATATCATCCCCTCCATAAGCTTATAAAGCTCAGTCTTGAAGCAAGTTAGGTGTTTTGCCCCCACTGCTCCCCTTAGATGGCTATTCCAGAACTTCACTCCTCTGATGGTTAGAAACCTTCGCCTAATTTCAAGCCTAAACCTGTTGATGGCTAGTTTATACCCATTTGTTCTTGTGTTCACATTGGTGCTTAACTTAAATAACTCCTCTCCCTCCCTGGTATTTATCCCTCTGATGTATTTATAGAGAGCAATCATTTCACCCCTCAGACTTCTTTTGGTTAGGCTAAACTGTTATCAGTTGTCCTCCATGTCCTCTGAAGGCAGGACAAGAAGTAATCAGTTTAATCTGCAGCAAGGGAGCTTTAGGTTAGACTTCCTAACTATAAGGGTAGTTAAGCTCTGGAATAGACTTCCAAAGGAGGTTGTGGAATCCCTGTCATAGGAGTTTTGTAAAAAGAGGTTAGACAAACACCTATCAGAGGTGATCTAGATAATACTTGGTCCTGCCTCAGCACAGGCGCTGGACTAGATGACCTCTCTAGGGGACTTCCAGCCCTACATTTCTAAGCTTTCTATGATTCTATGGAATAGTTCAGGTTGGGTAGAAATTGAACTGCCTGCTACTGAAATTAACATCATTCCATTTTTAAAACAATCATTAGCATAGAAGTCAGAGATGGAACAAACCCATTAGATAAGCTAGCCTATTGCACTGCCAGTGTAGAATTGTATCCTGTAGAATTTTCTCAAGTTGTTTTGTCTACTTTTAAACGGCTCAGCCAATGGAGCTTCCAATCTTTTTCTTGGGAGATTATTCCACAGCCTAGTGGATCTCACCATGAGGATTTTTTTCCTGACATTCAGCCTAAACTTTTCTTTAGTTAATTATTTTAATTTAATTAGTTAATACATTTCCTTTAGTTAAGGTCATTCTATTATTCCAAATTACATCCCTTAGAGTATCCTAAACAACTGCCTTATCTCTTTGGGGTTTACACTCTTCACATATTTGCACAGAGTTGGCCCCTTATTGTCATTTGGTTAATATATATCTTTTAAACTTTTCTCAGAATTCAGTACCTCCAATCCTTTAACCCTTTGGTTTCTCTTTTCCAAATTCCTTCTCATTTGTCACTCTAGGGCCAGGCACAGTCCCAGCAAATGCCATACTGACTTCAAAGGCATTAGAATAACAAATGCTGAGCTCTTTGGTGTGACACGGAGTTATTATTCTCCTGTCTTCCTCTTCTGTTTGTTATTTTAGTGTTGTTTTCCCAGAGCAGAACTTGTCGCACTGACATAGCGTGAGACTTTTTAATCTCTCTTTTGAATAAACAAATCTGCATGGATTTTATTTGGTCACTGAAACAGTGAAGATTTAGTTTCCCAGTCACCTTCCTGCAGCTCTCCTGAGCTGTGTAACCAGAGAGCTAGATGTTATGGAACAGAAGAGCATTAGAAGCACTAAGTACAACTCCCCACAAAGGTGTCAGCGGGTTCTCTGCTGATGCAGGAAGTGCTGTTTTTCATGAGGTGTTAAAACTCAGATCCTGGCAGGTAGCCTGTACTCATTATAAAGTCATATGGTGGTGTTGGCAACCAGGGGTTAGCACTGCAGTGCAGGCTCAATTCTAACTTAGGTAACTGCATTCTCCCTCCTTGAAGTCACCCTGGGGATTCAACTAGATGTGTACTGGGACAGAATCATAGAAAGTTAGGGTTGGAAGGGACCTCAGATCATCTAGTCCAACTCCCTGCTCGAAGCAGGACCAATCCCCACACAGATTTTTACCCCAGTTCCCTAAATGTCTCCCTCAAGGATTGAACTCACAACCCTGGGTTAAGCAAGCCAATGTTCAAACCACTGAGCTAGACAGAAGAAACCCATTTAAAGCTGCTGTAAAGTGTTGCGGGCTGTGCACTGTTAAAACGCTCCTGTGAACCCCACCAGAAGCAGCTGCAGCTCACTGATAAATGAAGGGATCCCACTATGCTGTTCTGGCAGTGTGTGAAGTCTGTTACATTTGCAAGGAGTCTTGTGATTGGGGGGGGTGTGTTTCAAGGGCTATATGCCCTGTTTAGCATTACATCTGTTTCCCAGGTAGGATGGGGTTGTCCTCTGTTTGTCTCCACTTTACTCCTAATTCCAGAAAGCCCCACATGATGAGGACTTTCTTTCTGGCTGAGGAATGATGGATTCTGCTTCCTCTAGATCTTTGGGAGGGGGTGCTGCTCCCTACTCCCCCAGGGCCGATTCACATTCTTTGTTCTCCACAATGTCCCCAGCCCAACCTAGTCTGGGGTTAGACAACTCAGTCTCATATTAGAAATCTAAATACCTGCATCGAGGGAGGGCACAGCAGAGCAGACATTGCTGCAACACCTGCTTTGTGGTAGCCGCTAGCTGGAGGCTCCATGCTCTGGAAGGGGAGTCTTCTGTGTTCCTGAAGCTCTCCTGTGTAAGGCCCATTATTTCAAGTTTTGCACAGGGTCCAGAATTTGGTCCTAAATCATTTACCCTGGGCCACCCAGTGAGTCAGTGGTAGAGGTAGGATTAGAACTCAGGACTCAGTCTCAGGAGATCCCATCTCCTAGATATATGCTGGTTGCTAGAACAACACTCTGCCTGTCTCTGCGGCCTCATCCTCCTAAATGACATATACAAAACAGGCACAATTACAAAAGAGATTCTGTGTGGAAGCAAATATTTTGGATGTTGCAGCACCTGCCTGTGCTCACTGTTGTTGTGAGCTCCTTTTCTACACACAATATCTGCCCAGTTTTATTATGAAGAGGCTCATTACCTCTGTTTTGTGCAAACCTGCTTGCCCCTGGCTTTCCTCCTCAGTTCCATTCTATACAATCCCTTTCATTTGATCCCAGAATCCTCCCATTCTAATCTTTGGTACCATTTAAAGACAACATGTGTCTTTGTCCCATTTTCCCAGGATGCAGATAGATAAACCCCCAACCAGAACAGATTAAAAGGTTGATAGGCTGTTGTGCCCAAGGCAGCTGGGTCCCTCGCCATATTGCCTGCTAATCCCAAAAAGCCTGCAGCTCTGAACAGCAAGACTTGGCCAACTGAAGACCAAAGAAAGAGCTAAGACACAGAGTGGAGGGAAAAGAATCTTAAGACAAATTTGATCTTCTTACCACCAACCTTTGTTCAATTGTATTGACTCTTACAAGTCTTCAATATTTTATCTGAGATCCCATTGCCCTTATCTCCAAAGGGGATGGTGCCCATTGTTTTTTCAGAATGGCTCACTTGTTTTTCTTCATTCAAATCTCTCCTTAAAACATTCCTATGATCCCTGCCAGGGTTAAAGCAGCTAAATAAGAAGAGTTGCGTCATTCAAATCATGCCAAAAGCATGGGTTTCTATCAGAAGCAAAGTCCCCCAAGGACAGATAATGTGCAACTTACTATACTTAGCCATTTTTATTCATTTACCTCAACCCTGAACTGCGCCGGGTGCAAGACAGTGGAAGAATGAGGGTGTTAAGGCATTTAGCAAGGATGCAGGCAAATAAAATCCTTGCGATTTCGCTTGTACACTCTTCTGGTAATTGAGGTTTTATAAAACGACCCCCCAACTCATGTGCCCTTTGAGAAATGAGTGTTTCCGCTAGAATCTCAGAAAAGTCCTGCTTCTGAATGATCTCGCTCAGGGCTGCTTTTTTTCAGATCCTGGTTGTTGAGGCCTTCGGAGGAATTCTCTCCGTTTTATGGTGGCATGTTTACCAGGGGCTGAGCTAAGGAGGATGTCGGACACTGACTGGCTTTTATCTGCATTGGTTCCTTCCCAGAGGGCTAGACCATGTCAGTTAGGCACAGTCCTGCGTTAAAGGCCATGCAGGAGCCCTGGGTGGCATGCAGAGAGAAAGGTTTCCTCCCTCAGCTCCCCAAAGACAAGAGGGAGCATACCTATTGGCACACTCCAGACGCGCCAGTCCCACACTGCAGGCAGGGGCATACGCAAGCCGAGCCAAGACCTGAGGAGGCCATGGTCCCATCGTAGCACAATTCACAGCAATGTATATAATGTTTTGAATGCTTAACCTGTTCCTTTTTAATTATTTATTTAAATTACAAAATCTCGTCCAACTGCACTTTTTGTTATTTACATGAGAGATTCGTCCCAGAAATAAATAATAAAAACTAGCCGGAGTGCAATTCCCATGTAAGGCTGGGTCAGGAAGAGAGAGGGTATTTCAGAGTCAACTAGGAGCTTAGCACCTCCTCAGCTATCAGAGGGCTGAAAACAAGAAGACAAAGCCAACCTGGAGTTGTCATTTTAATGAGTGTTTGTCCCAGATCTAGAGCCAAGATAAGATCACATCAGGTTCTGGTTATGAGACTGCCAAGTTAGGATGAACACACAGATAACAAGGGCTTAATTGTGCAACCCTTACTGCTGCTTGTGAACACGTCCTTGCTGCAGACCTTCCTTTGGACAGAGTTTGGACACCTTTGCTGTACTAGGCTGCAGTCCTTTCCCTTAATTGGTGGTTACATTACATGATGCAACGGGATATTTGACAGAAAGCGAGAACTTCTCTCTATCTTAAGTACTTACATGGTGGCCCCATCACCATGATATCTGAGCTCCTCACCATCTTTAATATATTTATCCTCACAATGGCTGTATGAGGTAGGACAGTGCTGTTATTCCCATTTTCCAGATGGGGCACTGAGAGACTAAATGACTTGCCCAGCATCACAGAGGATGTCTGGGGCAGAGCAGGAATTGACCCCTGGTCTCTCACTGCCTAAGATAGGATTCCAACCACTGGAATATCATCTCTTGAGGTTAGGGAAGATAATGGGAGAACTCTCTTTTTCAGGAACTGTTGGCAGATAGGCTGCCCCCTTTTGAAAGGTCTTCAAGGATGCCACCTCTGTAATGGTCTTTGGAGACAGACCTCCCCGCACCAGCCTAGAGAACTTGGTGGAGGTATTTCCCACACCTGTTATTTTCAAAGGGACCCTGGTCTTTCAACTCTCCAGGACACACTTGGTTCACTTTTAAGGAGCAGCCCTCTCTTCCTGGAATCTTTGGTGAGACGTCCGTCCCCTCCCTCCCCCCAGCACTTCCTTTCATTGAGGAATTTCCACCACTCTTACCCAACGTCCCGGGGACATACGGAGAGATGTAAAGTTCTTCTGGCAGGGTTGAGGGATCCAAAAATATGTTAATTTCTGGGCACGTATTCTCCTCACTTACTAAAAAAGGCAAATCAGAGTTTACTTGGAGGAGGGAATGCAGACTGTGTGTAGCTACTGTATGAGCATCAGCAATGAAGGTAAAATTCATAGAAATATTTCCGCTTGCTTAAAATGCTTAGAAGTTGTAACCATTAAAGATCAGCCCGAGTTATTGGAAATGCTCTGCTTGTCAGTTGTATCTCACAGTGGGCTATTCGGGACCCAGCTGTGGAAACCCTGCTCATAGTACTTCGAGTACCCCGAGTGACTTCAATGGCAGTCTTTCCAGCAGCTTAATAGCCACAGCTAATTTGTACAAGATGAATGGAGCTAGTAAGAACATTTTGAAATCTCAATAAAAAAGAGAAAAAAGTTTTGCCAAAACTTTTCACTGCAATATTCCTCCCCCCACCTCTTTATAATCAGTGTTCAATACGGGGGTTCAGCCCATAGTGATTGCAATGCTTCATCTTGACCTTAGCAGCTGCCACTTGGCAGAACTCAGGTTGAACTATTTGCTACAAATCACATTTGTTATGAATGTAGATCCCTTTGTGGTTATCAAAACATTTGTGGACCACAGTGGTTATTTGTAGGAATCACTAACAAGTTTGGACAAATAATTTTCAGCCTATGAGTTGCTGGCAAACTGCTTGCATCAACTGTTTGCTATTCGCTAGCCACTATCTGTGTCATGTGATTGGTCACCTAAGTCACTTGAAATTGTTTCTGTTCCCTAATTTGATGACTGAAAATCTGCAAGCGGAAGAATAACAAATAGTGATTAATAAATTTTTATCCTCTGGTAATTTTTTAAAAGCAAATAATAATTTGTGCTAAAATTCATTAAACTTTCAAGATTAATGCACATTTTCATGCAGCTGCCATCCAAATATATACATGAATATCATAAGTTTATAAATCCTAGCACTCGGAATTGGTTTTATTTGGAAATATATTCATAAATCAGATTTTACTTTTTTACTATTCAACTAGTTCTAGCCCACTGATTTCTCTCCCAGCAAATCTCACTACATACATCTAAACCCCCTTTTAACTACTTATTAGTCAGGATGCTATACACTGTCTTCTATATTTAGTGCCACTGAATATTCACAAAAACAGTTTAGAATAAATTTTCAAAGGTACACAAGTGACTTAGGGACCTATGCTCCAGGTTTTTGGCATTGACTCACACAACATTGCAAATCTGCAGGGCCTAAAGATCAGTTTTTTAAACTTACGTAGGCACCTAACTCCCACCTCAATCAATGGAAGTTAGGGGCCTAACTACCTTTAAAAAACTGGCCCTAGGAGGCTTAAACGACTAAGTCCTATTTTCAAAAGTGACTTGGGCACTTAGGAGCCTAAGTCTCATTGGAAGTCAATGGGACTTAGGCTCCTAAGTCACATTTGAAAATGGGACTTAGCCATCTAAATTATGTAGGCCACGTATAGTCAATTATTTTTTTGTCAAGGTCCAGATTTCTTGGTCAAGGTATAGTCAAGGTCCAGACTCCAGAGAAAATAAATAAATAAAATAATAAAATAGGTGCATAAAAAGATTTTGGGGTCTGTTCAAAAGCAGTTGGTAGTCTGGATTTGGCCCATGGTCCGCCTATTGACTACCCCTGACTTAGGCCTTGTAACACAGAGTGGAGCAAGGCCTAAATACTTTTAAAAATCTGCACCTAAGTCCAATTTTCAAAAGAGACTTAGGATCGCAAGTGCCTACATCAGTTATGAAAATGGAACCTAGGCTCCTAAGTCACTTAAACACTTTTGAAAATTCACCCTTTAGTCTTTGTACTTCCTCACAACCCTTCACATACCCTCTGGTCCTGCACATGCTCCAAGTTTGAATCACACTTTGCAAAAATACTTTCAGCTGAGCAGGACAATGCAGGTTCTTCCATATTAATCATCAGGACTGGCTCCCAGCCACCATTAATAAAGCAGGAAAGCAGCACTGGGGGCAGCACGGAACTTTGAAGTCCAGAATCCCAGCTCTGGCACACGCAGACGGGGCAGCTTTCTCTTTTTGTTTTTTGCGAATGGCCTATGTCCGTTTGCTTACATCATTAGTTGTTTGCTCAGTGTTTCCTTGCAAAATGCATTCATGCCTCTTCCCTCCACAGGTTGGAACAGTGAGCCTCACACCCTTCACGCCCGAGCTCAGAAATTTCCAGTGCATGTAACAGTTTTCCACTGCAATCCCTTGCTAGGACGTGCTCAGTTGTATGCAGCCCGGTGGCCCGATACAGCTCATCATTGGTTTGCTGCAGTTCCTTCTTACTTAATGTATTGGTTCTGAAGGGGATTTCAGTGTGAGGCTTCTCTAGCCTCCCCACGTCTCATCGTCCATTCCACCCCAAAGAATGCTGTGATGGCCACTTTCTTTCCAGTCACTCCCTGTCCTTCACATCCCTTCTCTGGCTCCCTCTCCTTTCCCATGTCACATTCAAGCTCTTTATCCTCTTCTTCAAGGCTCTAGCATGATTCCATCCCAGCCTCCATCTTTATTCTGATCTCCTCCAGCTGCCCCCTCCCTCCCTGAATTCCTTCTAGTCGTCTCTTCTATGGGCTCGCTTTGTCTCCTTCTCCCACCCTCAGCCTCGTGTCTTCTTTCAACCTGCCTGACATGTGTGTGCCAAATATCTCCCTATCCTCTTCCAAACCCCTCCTTTAATACTCCTCTTCTGGTATTTACCACCATAATGTTATTGCCTCCATAACTGATCCTTGTCCTTCAGCTGTGATGCCGTGTGTGTTGTATCACTCTGAGTTAGACTGCACGCTCCTTGAGACCGGTCCAGCACCTGGTTTTTTAATCTGTTGAAAAAGTGCCACTCACATTTACTGCGGTTTATAAATGGTTAATAATAATAGTGAGCAGCATGTTGTGGCTTTAAGATGAGTTAAGCTCCTTGTGTATGGCTGAGATGCTCAGAACCAATGGGAGTTAGCTGTGGGGTCTCCGGGAGCCGGGAACTGACAATTACTTCAATTTGAGTTGGGAGAGTTTCTGTGAGTTCTCAGCTTTCTCATTCAGTCTGATTGTGCATCTCATTCTGAAGCAAAGTGAGATAATTAATGTGCTACCCACTCTTATGCCAGGACCCAGAATGCCCTTCTGTGCATCTCCCATTTATTTCAGATCCAGGCTGCTGTACAAGCCCTGGGAACATTAGACTCAAGGGAGAAGGATTGATGTGAATCTGAAGTCCTTAGCAAACACATTATCAGATCACATCCCTTCTTTCTCTGTGCAGACTGGTTTTTGTGTGTTTCCAGATGACTTAATAAGCAATCCTCTTTTGATAACCGCTTTTTCAGTGCCACTACCTGTTGGCACTTGCAAAAGGCACAGCACGTGGCCAGACCATATGCCTGCCTTTGACCACTCCCCAAAGGTTTCCAGAGGCTGCTGCTGCTGCTTTTCCTTTTTAAAGACTCCTGCCCTCTGTTCTCCCTGGGCAGGGCTTATAAATAGCCTCGAATGTCTGGCTGTTAGTGACGTTGGTCTCACAGGGGAGATGTATACAGTTACTGTGTTGGACTCAACCTCTTAAATTAGTCCAGCCATGAGAAGATAAAAAAGAACAACCAAGGTTATGTTACTGAAAAGACCTGTTAATGGTTTTTTCTCAGAGAAATGGGGTGAATGGTGTTTTATGACTTTGCTGACGATGTTTAGTGCTCATAGAAATGAGGGACTTAGCAGTGACAAATACATATCAGTCCCAGCCTACCACACCCCTGCTGTTTCCATGCTGGGGCTCCACACAATTTTGTCAATGCTCCTCAATCCTGACATAAAACAACCCCTGTGTTTCTAGTTCTGGGTACCCACACAGTCCTGTCAATGTGCTACCACCCAAACCTACCATACCACCGGCTCTTCCCAGTCTGTACTCCTAAACTGATCGGCAAATGCACCTCAGTCCAGGCTTAATCCCCCCTCCATTTTTTTTCCAGGGCTGCAGAGCTAATTGGAAAATCTCCATCAAAACAAAATTTCAATGAAAACCAGAAAAGAAACTGAGAGATTTCCTCCTCCCAGAAATTCTCCAACTAGCAGCTTATGCAGCTGTCAATGCATCTCATTCCCTATGAACTATACAACCCCTGCCAGAACAGCCCGGCTCCCCACCCCAAACTCTGCTAATTCATTCCAGTTTTGACCATCCACACTCTAGTCCTCCAATGCTGGGCCTCTGAAACAATTTTACTGAATTAAGGAAAGAGGACTAGGGTGCTGACAAATGGTCTTTGAGATGAGCAAGTGTGCAGTAATAGGAGACAAGGATGTCTAGGCTCAATATCATGTCTGACCTCTAAGACGCAGTAGAATATCAGCTTTAGAAGAACACCCCAAAATGGTTTTAACCCACTGTCAGTATCATAGGCCTCATCCAGAGTTCCCTGAAGTCAATAGTAAGATTCCCATTGATTTCAATGGGCTTGGCATCAGTCCTCATTAGTGGGCTCTTTAACGTAAATGCGGCTCACCGTGAATTTCAGCGCACTTCGGACCTATCCTCCTGGGCCATTTCCATTGAATGACACTGAGTTCCTGTAGAAAGGACTCTTGCTTTTCTGGCAGAGGAGGAATTTTAAAGGCTCAGGACATCAGGCCAGAAACATATTATATGAACTCATGTCTCTAGAAAGGGATCTGAAGAGGAATGGTCAGTGCATGAACCCACTGGGCTATGTGTGCCACTGAACCTCCAAGAAGTCTATAAAGGAGGTTTACATTTGAAATTCCATGGGTCTTATGTTTTCTCCCTCCAGCATCACCTGAAGCCTGCACTGCCCTGTACACTCCAGCTCAATTATCCAGTCACATACAGTTAATGGGCTCATAAGTCTGTCCTGGAGGGGTGTGATGCTTCCCAGGAGTACCCAGGGTTGTAAGGCGCCTTGCTGCTACCTGGTCTTAGCATGAGGATTCCTTGTCTGTGCCTGCAGGGTCAACTCTCCAACCTCACCACTGATGAGAAAAAGCACTCCCCTACAGCGTAGGCTGTCTCTCTAGAGGTTAGCTATAGGCACACTCCAACCCCTGAGCCCTATAACCCCTGGAGTCTCCAGCTCCTGCTCCACTGGACACTCACAGAATTCACAGATTCTTTGCTCCCAAAGGAATAGTACATGCCAGCTTCCCAGTTTCATCTCAGGATCACTGCTCCACTTAACATACAGCACTTAGATATGTTAATAGTGGAAACAAGTAAAAGTTTCTTATACAAAGAGTAGAGATTTAAATGATAGCAAGTAGAAATATTGGAAACAAATGGTTACATATAAAATAAAATCATAACACAATTTCTAGAGCCTAGACTTACTTAACTAGCTACTGTTGCATCTTGCTCACCAGTGTTTTTTAGGCAGGTAGGCTGTGATCCCTCTTTCATGAAACAGGCCACGTTCTCAGCTTATCTTCCTAGTGAAGGATACTGTGTGTCTCCTTGCAGTCTCCTGATATACCAGACTAATTCTTTGATCTTAGTCATAAACTGGACACCCTGTTGCTTTGCATTCCTGTAGATTTTGTGAGCTCTTATTGACTTTGCAGTCTTGATTAGTTGGTGGCTCCACATGAAAATAGACCTTCATTGTAAGACACACAATACACAATGACCACCAGGGAGATAAGCTTCTACTGACCAGAACCAGTTTATCACCTTCTGGTGAGCTAACTTAACTTACATACCTTAGGAACATCGTTTTCAGTCTAGGTACATAACTTTTTTAATAGTACCTTTACATAAGTTTCGCAATGATTATGATGACCAGCAGGCTACAGGCTCTTGGTACCTTACATGCCACCCTTTGGCTAACTGTTATGTGAAATCAGACCCATGGGGACACCAGGCACTTCTTGTGCCCTCTTCCAGTTAGCACCAACGGGTCCTTGGGTCACAAGGTGTCAGCTGGAACAATGAATTAGCTCCAATCAGAGAATTTTGAGAATTACGATCAGAATTCTTGGAAATTGACCACTAGTTCCAGAAATTTTCTTCAGAGTTAAGTAAGACCTCAGCAGTTCCCATATGCCTTCATCTTTGATGCTGCAAGAACACAGTGGGATCACAGCCCTGCTGTAAGGAGTGGACAGAATGATTTACTGCAAACCTGAGCCACTGGATGCAGTTCAGTGGGTTTCTGATTGATGTGTTTGTTCCCCAATGAGTTCGTTACTAAAAACAGCTTGAAATGAATAACCCCTCACATTTACATAAACAAATCATTGATGCCTGTACATGAAGAAAAGGAGAAATGAGGACTACAGCTGTTGCTGTTGTGGAATTGTCTGCAAACAGGGAGACAGTCATTTGGACAGCAGCTAAGGGCTTATTGTCACTGCAGAGTTAGCCTGAGCTATAACTCAACTGTTGCCCCTAACTTGAGCCCCGTCCACACACAAAGAACTTGTAGTTGAAGTGTGGTGGTGCTTGTAACTCAAGATGGCTGGCCTGCCGTGGGACATAGGCTACAGCATGAGTTAGGACAGCTCATCAGCTGCTAGCACAGTTGTGACTCTGTGAAGTAATCCAGTCACTCTGTGCAGTGCAAGTATTGTTTCACTCGAGAGGAGTTAATCATCGTGGAGATAATTCAGGTTAACTCTGCAGTGAAAAAATAGCCTAGGTCCATGAACTGGTTTCTGACTGGCCAAAGTCGTGGTTTACCCATCCCAGAAAGGTCCAGGGAGTTGTTAATGGATTAAGTGGCCTTGCACAACTCAAGCGCAACCCAGCTTGATAGAAACCAAAAGTTATTGCCGTATGATGGTCTTTCAGTGACCAATGTGAAAACACTTGCTAGTCTCACACCAGATCCTGGCATGCAAATGTCCACCTCACAAAACCACCAGTGAAAACCACCTCCTCCATCACCCCTGCCCCATTGGCAGTCTGATCAGAGGGGAACAAAGAGGACCCAAGGAACTATAGACCAGTCAGCCTAACTTCTGTAACTGAAAGATACCAGAATAAATTATTGAACAATCAGTTAATAAGCACCTAGGATAATAAGTAATGGGCAACATGGATTTGTCAACAAAAATCATGCCAAACCAACCTAACTTCCTTCTTTGACAGGGGTTACTGGGCGAATACTGGATACTGGTTACTTCTTCTTAGCGTATGCACAACATGCCTCAGGTAGCACGTGACCAGAATTCATCACCGAATTTGTTTAGAGGGGAAGCAGTAGTCATGATTCATCTTGATTTTAGTAAGGCCTTTGACACAGTTCACATGATATTCCCATAAGAAAACTAGGGTAATGTGGTCTAAATGAAATTACTATAATGTGGGTGTGGCACTAAGCACCTCTGTATTCATGCCCTACATATTACTGTAATAATCTTTGTCCAAAATATACCCTGTGAGGTATCATTTGAAAACTAATAATGCACTGATCATTAATATTCTTGTGTGGTGTATGTACTGTGACAGGGTCAGGCCAGATGGCTACAAGAGAGTGGCCGAAGGTAGATACATTAGCTCCAGGATAAGCAAGTCCCTTTTCCCTGGGTAAGGGAGTGTGCAGTGTGCAGAGGCGGTCAAAAAAGCAAACAGGATGTTAGGAATCATTAAAAAGGGGATAGAGAATAAGACTGAGAATATATTATTGCCCTTATATAAATCCATGTATCCGCCAACACTCGAAATACTGTGTACAGATGTGGTCCTCACCTCAAAAAAAATTCTACTAGACTAGAAAGAGAAAAGAGAAGAAAAAAAAAAAATGATTAGGGGGGGAGAGGTCCCATATGAGGAAAGATTAAAGGAGAGGGGGAGGGACTTTTTGAAAAAAAGAGAGGAGACTAAGGGGGACATGATAGAGATATATAAAATCATGAGTGATGTTGAGAAAGTGGAAAAGTTATTTTATTATTATATTATTAATACAAGAACTAAGGGTCACCAAAAAAATAAATAAATAAAGGAAAAAAAAAACAAAAAAAAGTTCTTCTTCACATCTTCAGTCATCACTTGTGGAACTCCCTGAGGAGAGGAGGAAGGCTGGGGGGGACTATAACAATGTTTAAAAGGGGATAAATTAAATTCATGGTGGTGGCTAATAAATGGCATGGGGCCAAGGTGGGATGGGTAGGTCTGGCCTCTCCTCCTATTAGTCAGAGGATGTAAGATAACAGGGACTATTCCAGAACACTCAGGAACTTTCTAGAACTAATTAAGGCAGGCAGGCTAATTAGGACACCAGTAGTCAATTGAGAAGTTACTAGAATTAATTAAGGCTAATCAGGACACCTGGTATAAAAAGGCTCTCACTCCAGTTAGTGGTGTGTGCGTAAGGAGCTGGGAGTGAGAGGATGTGCTGATGGAGGACTGAGCAGTACAAGCGTTAATAGACATCAGGAGGAAGGTACTGTGGTGAGGACAAAGAGGGTGTTGGGAGGAGGCCATGGGGAAGTAGCCCAGGGAGTTGTAGCTCTCGCACAGCTGTTCCAGAAGGCACTCTAGACAGCTGCAGTCCACAGGGCCCTGGGCTGGAACCCAGGGTAGAGGGCGGGCCCAGGTTCCCCCCAAAAGCTCTCAACTCCTGATCCAACACAGGAAGATCTCTGAGGCTAGCAAAATCCACCAATAAGTGCAGGACCCACCAAGGTAGAGGAGAAACTTTTTCACAGTACATAATGGATATTTAGAGTTATGGATACATGAGAATTATGACTAAGGTGTGAGTAAACCAGGTATGTCAGGGGGATTTGGTAAACAGATCTGCACTAGACAAAGGAATGTATTTTCCCCACCTGGGAGTTACTTCCAAAGTACTTAGACAAAGAGAATATATTTACATACAGCATAAACAGTCCCATCAAACTAACGAAGGGTGGAGGCCAACCTCACACTAACTAGATGGTGGAGAAGACAGCATGGCGTCTGCACCAAGCAGAAGATAGAAGCGTGGTCTGGGTTTTACTTTCCAAAGAATACATTACAAAGGTTTACTGGTCTACAAAGAACAGCAAGGGAGAGAGTCTGAAACTCAAGTGACAAGCAGTTGAGTCAATTGATTGTATACAATATTATTGTATTATAAAAGTGTAGAGAGTGAGGTCTTTTCTGAAAGTCTATGACATGCTGGTGATTAAGATCATTGTAAATTGTATGTATTAGCACTGTATAAGGAGTTATGATTACTCATTGATATTAGGCTGTACAGTCTGCCCAGGAAGAAGGGAATGTCACAGATAGCTACCTGTCTCCTAGGTACATTAAGCATGGTGGAATCAAAAACAATGGAAGCCCCCTGACACAGAAATCATACATGGGTATGGGAAACCCACAGGAAGGGAAGAAGAGCATTAGGTCATTGTGCCTCTTGAAATAAGTTCATTGAACTTCAGAAGATATAAGCAAGGACAGACATCTATGACTTGACAGACACAAGGGAACAGAGCCCTTGGGAGCTGAGAAAGATGGGTCTCTCAACCAAGCAGAGGTTAAAGTCTCTGAAACTGAATATAGGTGGGGAACCGGCTTAAACAAAGATCTTTCACCTAGGAAGACAAGGGAAACCAGCCCCTTGTACTTTTGTGGAAGGTCCTGCCTGAGGGAAAGTCCCATGGCTGAGAAGAAGAATGACTGGTGAAACCACCTTAAACAAAGCCTGTATCTTGCTGGAATAAGTTTTAGATTTTAGAAGTGCATTTGTTCATTTATTTGTTTTACTTGTAACTCACCTAATATTATACTTCACCTTATACTTCACCTAATGCTACATCTATTATTTCGTTAATGAATTTACTTAATTTTAACCACAAACCAACTCAGTGCTGTGTCTAAAGGAAGAGTATATTTACTCCCAGGTAATTTAATAAACTGTGATGTGGTTGTGTCTCTTTACAGGAGCAATGAACCTTATGATTTCTCTGAGCTGTCCAGGAGAGGGCTGGACACATCAGAGCACATGGTTTTAGGGAAATTCGGGACTGGGAGTAAATTGGGGTCATTTTACTGGTCATAATGAAGGTGGATGGAAGCCAGAGTGTGACTGGTGTGTTGCTGGCAGGCTGCTGGGGTCAGAGTCTGTTGGACCTGGGCTGCAGCTATACACAGACACTCAGGGTGTGACCTACATGCTGGAAGGCTGGTTCTGATTGGCCCAGGTTGGAAGCGACAGCAGCAAAATATTGTGAGGCACCTTGGGTTACAGGGTAGGCAGTGACACAACCGCTCATTGGTCCGGACTGCACTCTGCTCCAAACTCCATCACATTAGGTGCACAACTGGTTGAAAGTCTGTACTCAAAGAGCAGTTATCAATGGTTCACTGGAAAACTGGGAGAGTGTATCTAACGAGGTCTCGCAGGAGTCCATCCTGAACCGGGTAGTATTCAGCAGTTTCATTGATAACTAGGATAATGAAGTGGAGAGTATGCTTATGAAATTTGCAGATGACGCCAAGCTGAGAGAGGTTGCTAGCACTTTGGAGGACAGCATTAGAATTCAAAACGACCTTGACAAATTGGAGAATTGGTCTGAAATCACGAGCTGAATTCAATAAAGACAAGTGCAAAGTACTACACGAAAGAAGGAAAAATCAAATGCACAGCTACACAATGGAGAATAACTGGCTAGGCAGTAGTACTGCAGAAAAGGACCTAGGCATTATAGTGGATCACAAATTGAATATGAATCAACAATGTGGTGCAGTTGCAAAAAAGGCTAATATCAATCTAGGGTGTATTAACAGCAGTGTCATGTGTAAGACACAGAAGGTAGTTGCTCCACTCTATTTGTCACTAGTGAGGCCTCAGCTGGAGTCCTGTGTCCAGTTCTGGATGCCCCACTTTAAGAAAGATGTGGGCCAATTGAAGAAAGTCCACAGGAGAGCAACAAACTGATAAAGAGTTTAGAGAACCTGACCTATGAGGAAAGGGTGAAAAACTGGACATGTTCAATCCTGAGAAAAAAATGACTGAGGAGAACCTAATAACAGCCTTCAAATATGTTAAGGGCTGTTATAAAGAGGATGCTGATTAACTGTTCTCCGCCTCCACTGAAAGTAAGATGAGCAGTAATGGGCTTAATCTGCAGCAAGGGAGATTTTGGTTAGATATTAGGAAAACCTTTCCAACTATAAGGATAGTCAAGCATGGGAATAGGCTTCCAAGGGAGGTTGTTGAAATCCCCATCACTGGAGGTTTTTAAGAACAGGTTAGACAACCACCTGTCAGGGATGGTCTGGAGATACTCAGTCCTGCCTGTGCACAGGGGCTGAGGTGTCTTCCAGCCCTGCAGCTCTATGATTCTATGATGATTAAATAGGTCATGAACTCCTCTTTCCAGGTGCGCTTCTTCCAAGGCAGGGCTAGGGCAGTGCCACAGCCCATGATGTAACTGTTCTGTGACTTAAAAGAAAGGATCAGTCCTTGCGGTTATCAATTTGGACCCTTTCATGAACACCAGATTCTTTATAAATGATTTAAAAAATGGTTAAACAATTGGAAATATTATGTGACAGTGTTTAAACTGAAAAGTTCTTTTCCTGATTTTAAAACCAGTATTAAAGCCAGATGGAAACTTCTTTGCAACCTCTGACACTGGGCTGCTCTGTTGTTTGCATCATCTGTCATTCTCACCAGGCTACACCCCAAGTCTCAATCTTAGATCCGGAGTGTGCTGGGAATAGCCTGTTTTTAGGTGCTGCGTTCCAGTGCCTGAGGATGCACACAACCCTGCTGTCATATTTGCCTTCACAGACACTGAAGTAATTTATTCGCACGTGCACGCGCCTTCCTGATTACAGTGACGGCACTCTAGGCTTTTTTTCAAAACTATTTGTTTCTAGCTACTGGTTCCATGTATGAATGGAGACACGAACAATAATAGTAGCACATCTCCTCCACTGTCTGACTCACTACAGGCATCATCAGGAAACTTGGTGATGCTGATACTGCTGTTTCAGTGAAGCAGAATATCAAGTATAAGCAGAACCCGTCAAGTATAATTTTGCACCCCCACACATTATGCAGCATTCAGAAAAAGGGCCAGAGCGATGGCTAAGGAGACGTATCGCTCTCTCTCTTTTTACATGTCTGAGAGCTATTATTATTATGTACTTAGTGGGCCTAAAAGAGGTCAGGACCCCATTGTTCTAGGCACTGCCCTCATATCATGTTCCTGTCCCTTACTGTCTACATAGATAAGACAGACAAAGGGTGAAATTGGAAAAAGAGTCACAGAGAAGTGAAGTGACTTGGTCAAAGTCACACAGAAGGTCAGTGGGAGAGCTGGGAACAGAACTAAGGTCTTTCTATGCCAGCCTCTGCCCACCAAGGTAGACCACACTGCTGCTGCAGCTAGGGTCTGTTATTAAAGTTATGAGTGCAGCATCCTTTGTTGCACAATCATGATTGGTAGATGCAGGCATGATTGACGTAGGCTACCAGAATTTTCTTTCAGTTAAATAAAAAGTATGAGGACAGGGACATGAAAGCACCAAGAGCTCTTGATATTGTTCTAGTTTATATCTATGCTATCATTACTGGTGGCACAGTGGGTTATTGCATTAGTCTGTTATCTATAAGGACCTGAATTTAAATGCTGTTTTGGCTCATGAGGGCAAATTAATTCAGTGGGTCTCTTCTCACTCTTTCTTTATCTGTATCATAAAACATGTGCACAGCTCAGCACACTTGTCATTTGTTGTTCAGGAGAGCTAGAACTTGAATGACAGAGAATTTTGCAGTCAAAACTGAGGCTGATTGTCTTAGTGTTGTAAGAACCAGAACTGGTTGAGATGTTAAATCAAGGTTATTTACTGTCCCTCTCCAGTGGCTATCCAGTTAAAAGTTAAAGATGCCAGGGCATTTTGTAGGGGGGTGGGGTGCATGCTGGAGAACCAACCAACATGCCATCTCTCAATAGAAAAGGTTATAAACCAAGAATCAGGCAATGGGTGCATGTGATGCAGTGTACTCTCCACACTGGCCCTGAAAGAGTTGAATTAGGCCAGGTGGGCTCAATCAGCCAATTAAGCTACAACAGGGGAGATTTAGGTTGTGTGCAGGGCACTAATTAGGAGGGAGTTCACCTGTGAGGGTACAGGTGGGTGGGTCTTCTATAAAGGCAGGAGGCTGGCAACAGTGTTTTGTAGTCTCTTTCCTGGAAGAGAAGCACTGAAATGTATGAGAAAGGGTTTACTTGGGAGGCCTAAGAAATGGGTCTGGCTGGGGACAAAGCTTAAAGAAGCATGGTAGGAAGTAATTCAGAGAAGAGAGTAGTGGGGTTGGTGAAGGCTGCAGACGGTTACTGCTTGCTAGAGGGTCTGGAAGCCAGAGTAGAGGGTGGGCCTGGGTTTCCTTACCACCACTGCATAGTGGTATTGCTTGGGGTAGCGCAGGGGAAGAGTACCTGAGTCACAGGGTAGCAGCCATGAGGACTGTCTGATGCCACTTATGTGGAGAGCCTTGGAAAAATTCCCCCAGAAAGGGAAATTACAGCATGACTTGGCTGGAGGACTGAGTCATGAAGCAACTGTACAGTGACTCTGTAAGCAAGAGAAGAGCTGCATGGGTGGAAGAGGAATAACAGGGTCCTGAAATGGCTGGAGCTAACTCCTAGAATTTCCAGAAGGGGGCACTACCCAGCAGTGAGGTAGATCATCCAGTTACAGTGAGCTTTTGCTGAGCACAGAATAGTTGCTACACAGTCCATTCTGGTATCCTTGCTCTACAAAGGGCTTTGGGATACTGAGAGTATAATATAGGCTCCATAAAGCCTAGTACTAAAAATGAGGGTGTTGTAATTCCCTGTAATACAGTAGAACCTATTTTTTCACAGCTCCACTATAGTGCTACTGAGCCATAATTAAAGCAAGGGGTTTGTGCCTGTCCCCAGTCTGGTGGCAGGCTCCTCTCAACGTTTCCCAGGCAATGGAAATTCAAAACACCAGGAAGAAAGAAGAAAAGGTTCCCAAGATTAAGAGCCCATAAAACCAGCTCAGACCACAATCTCAGGCTGGTGTTTGTTCTGAGGCAGGTTTTTCTGCCCAGACTCAGGCTGGCACCTCTCTGCAGTTCAAGGAGAAGGCAAATTCTCCAGCCTTTCCCATAGCCAGGAGATGAGCTAAAGGACTTGCTTCTTCTCTACTTGCTCCAAAGATAACTGCGAGGACAAGTCCTTAGCTCACTGACTATAAAAGTGACATTCTTCAGCCTGGAAAGGCTGATACAGTAGAACTTATTTTATATGCAGTGTACTTCAGGCCAAAAAAGCATCCAAAATGCTCAGGGGTTCTCAACCTTTCCCTTTGTGAGGCGCCCCCAGCATGCTATAAAAACTCCATGGCTCTCCTGTGCCAAAACTACTGGTTTTCTGCATATAAAAGCCAGGGCTGGCATTAGGGGGTAGCAAGCAGGGCAATTGCCTGGGGTCCCATGCCACAGCTAGCTCCCTCCCCCTCCCACCCGCCCCATGAAGCTAAGTTGTTCAGGCTTTGGCTTCAGCTCTGGGTGGCAGGGCTCAGGCCCCCAGGCTTCAGCCCCATGGCAGTGGGGCATTGGCTTTCTGCCCCAGGCCCCAGCGAGTCTAACACTGGCCCTGCTTGAAGACCCCCGACACCTGCTCATGGCCCTCCAGGGGGCCCCAGACCCCTGGTTGAGAACCACTGCTTTAGACAAATACAAGAAAGGCACAGCATGTAGGTTACTAGGGGTCAGGTACCTTCAGCTGGTGTAAATCAGTGTTACTCTGACTTCCAAGGAGCTACTCCATTTTACAGCAACTGAGGATCTTCTATAGGAATGGCTATATTGGCACAAGTAGGAGCACAGGACAGCCCACAATGGGGCAGCAAGTATCAATGCAACATCATGATGTCATTCTTTAATGCTGTCACCTAGCACTAACGCAAAGGGGTGGGATCTTGGCTCTCAATAGAAATAGGTGGCAACGTTACTCTATTGAGCCCACAGTAGCCCCTGATATTCCTGTTGGGATCCTCCCCCATGCCTCTCCTTTTAACCTGCTGTTCCAGTGGTGGGCCTCCTATCTCAACTCTGCTAACATGACTCAACCCTGACCTGCAGAATTCAATGCTACTCCAGTCCTAGAACTCCCTACAACAGCTTCCCTCCTGATCTCCAACTCCACTGGCAATTCTGCATCTGGATTCTACATAAGCAGACTCCACACAGGGTGAATGAGGATCCTAAAGCTTGGCTATGAACCCACATCTTGAGAGGTGACAGGCTAGGTTGGTGATGCATTAAGCCACCCTTAATACTCCAGCTCTCCATTTGCATTGCATCCAGTGCTTGGCATTTGACCCTACATAGGAGGAGACACAGAGCTAGTTAATTTGATTCAGATCCGCCAAGTGACAACTCTCCCAGAATAGCCAGATAATAGCTACTTTTTGCTAAGGCCGAGCCAACAAACTCCATTCAGAGAATGTGCTGGTCCCTTGCCATCAGAAAATGTGAGCACCGTTGCCATCTCTGTCTGGCATTTGGTTCTTGTGCCAGTTCTCAAGGGTGGAGTGCGGGGGAAGGGAAGACACGGGGAACAATTCCACATCGGACAAGAGACCCTTTTAGCAGAAGCTTAATTAAAAGAAATATTTGCACTAGCTCCCATGCCAAAAGTAACCCAGACAGGGTGAGATCCTTGAGGCCTAACAACCACAGTTATAATAAACTGCAAAACATAACAAATTGCCATCCTGAAGAGCCGCCCATTAAAGTTCACTACAGAGCTGCTGGATCTTAAAGAAACAGGGAAAATTCATTTGTTAATGGGGCATCAAATAACCCAGTAACTCTCCAGCTCCTCCCACCTGAGGAACTCAGAGCATCAGTTAAGCTTCACAACCTGCTTATGAGGTTAGGTAGGGGTGTATTACTGCATCCATTTTTCCTGGATGGGAAAGCTGAAGCACAGAGCAGGGAAGTGACTCCAAAGGCACGCAGACCAAAAAAAAAAAAAAAATAGCCTCGTTCTGATCTCATGTTAGTGAACATCAGGAACTTACAACACCACTGAAGTCAAAGGAGACACAAAAGTGTAAAACCAGCAGTGAGTAACAAGAGAATCAGGCCTTACGTGGCAAAGCCTGTAACTGCTTGCAAACTGAGTAACTGCACACGCAGAGATGGCAGATTCTGATAACGTATATGCATGGTTACCTGATTTGCACATGTAGTTATGGTAATTGTGCATGTAAATTAAATTATTCATGGAGGGAGCTCGTCCAGGAGCTGATTCACCAGAAAAATAGAGGTCACGACGTTTGACAAGAAAAAAAACAAGTCACTTTATTTGTTGTGGCAATCATGGTTCTGACAACCATGCAGCATTGACTATGATCAGATAGCTCAAGCTTTCATCCAAGTGCCCAGGTCTCCTGAGGTGAAAGGACAATGCAAAAAGCTAACACACCCTATTGTAGTCACTCACCCTCTTCTATTTCTTGGTATCCTTTCAAATTGGCCTTTTGAGCTGTGGTTACAGCCTGTGCTTTGTCTTTGGCATCCCTTTTTATGCCAGGCCCTATATCAATATGTTGTTGTGGAATTATATGAAGTACAAAGCTCTAATAATAACCTATGCTTTGCGTGTATGTGATCTCTGTGATTTACTGAGGGGAGAGGGAGTTGAATATTTACACACCTCTAAAAACAGGTCGCTAGGTTACAGAGAATTCTGGAGGCCTTCCAAGAGCTGAATGAAATGGCTGCAGTTCCACATGGCTTTGCTTGTATACACCTTTATAGGAAAGGAACATTATTTGCCCCCTGAGCATGACACTATAGGGTTTTCACTCCCTTTTTTTAAACCTCTAAGCTATTCTGGTTTCCTAGTGGACTCGCATTTTCCAGGTCCTAGACTTCCACATGGTACCTCCATCACCAAAATAGAGAATGGCGGGAAAGGTTGAGTCTTCCTGTTTACGAGCAAAGAAAAGCCCTTCCTGACCAACTCCTGCCCTGCCCTCCCATCCAAAGCAATTAACAGCCATAATTGTTTTTCCAGGCACCAACGTAAAGAAAACATTTTTCCTCTTGACGAAGACATGAAAGGCAGGAGCTGTTGGCTAGGATACAGTGTATGAGAAAGTGCTTGGATCAGCTCCATGGTTTTGGACATAAACTGTCTGTCTCTCTATGGAAATAGCCATCTATGGTGTGATTTTGCACCATTGTTTCCAACTTTTTCTCTGATCTGATCCTGTTCACAGTGCAGAAACAAATAACTATGCCTCCTTCCCTGCCTCTCCCAACAGCAGGCTGAGTTCAGAAAGCAGAGCATGTGATGCAGTCTGGATTGGCAGCTCTATCATGAGATACGGCTGACAAAATCAGCTCCCATTTTCCTTTCTGAATCTAGGAAAACAGATTCTCCTAAGCGTCATCTAAATAAGGAAAAAGCAATCTGCTTCTCACTTGTCCCTGTGCCAGTGCAGGAATGACTCTGATCCTGCAAGATGACAAGAGTTGTCAACTCCTACAGGCTGCAGGAGGGACTCAAGACTGTGGCCTGAGGGGTTTTAGCTAGCAGTGAACAAAATGGCCACCCTCCACACACTGTAAGGCTGAGAGCAGCTAGGGTGACCAGACGGCAAATGTGAAAAATTGGGACGGGGGTGGAGGGTAATAGGAGCCTATATGAGAAAAAGACCCAAAAATCAGGACTGTCCCTATAAAATTGGGACATCTGGTCACCCTAAGAGCAGCACACAGCCAATTCTCATGATTTTATTGTGAGTCTCATATTTGTTTCTCCTTGAAAGCCCAGGTCTGGGAAACAAGTGATCACGTGGGAATGTCAGCTTTCATTTTAATAAGCATTGCATTTCTAAGCCTCGTGGTTGGGGAGAGAAGCTTGAAAATGTGGCCCAAAGGCCCAGAAAGCAAATATAAAATATGTAATGTTTGTTACTCTTTAATGTTTCCTGATTTTTCAGCCAATCTGATAATTTGTGGGGAGCTGATTATTTTTGAATGTTTGGGGTTGGCAATTCTCCCACAGGGCTAAATTCATCCTTGCATTGATATCAGTGGAATTAGCCCATTAATTTGGGTTCTCCAAGGCAAGCAGACCTGCCACAGCACACACCTGACCGCTAATACAGCAGAAGCAATTAGAGGGAGATAGCAAGATTTAGCCATGCATTAAATAAATATGCCTGAGAAGCATCACAAGTCTTAGGATATGTCTACATGGCAGCTGAGAGAGCGCTTCCCAGCCTGGGTAGATGGAAGCACTGGCTCTGCTCACGCTAGCGTGCTACAAAGAACAGTGTAGCGGGGTAGCATGTGTGGCAACTTGAGCTAGCTGCCTGAGTACAAACCCACCGGGCCTCCGTGGTTACATCCCTGGGCAGCTAGCCTGAGCTGCTGCCTGTACTACTCCCAGCTACGCTGCTAGCTCTGCTCAAGCTAGCATGTATCTGTCTACCCATGCTGGGAAGCATGCTCCCAGCTGCAGTGTAGACATACCCTTAATGTATCAAGGGGAATATTTTCTTCGGGCTATTAAAAACGGTATAATATAGCACAGCTTATGTCTACCTATCCCCTGCGTTCTTTCCACTGCATCCGTGATCCCCCTCCTCACTGTGTGTGGTTGTTCTCAGTCGATCTCTGACACAAGAGAGCTCTGGAAAATGTACACTGTAGGTAAGCATTCGTCTTCAGATATAAGAGCCATGATGAACATTAAACACTTTCGTGGGGGGAAAACACCGCCTGCCCACAGCTGTGTGTAGAGTCCTCCCTAGCCTCCGCAGCCAGTCATTACCAGTCCCGGAGGAAGTCAATGAGATGGTGTGGTGCCAAGCTTTAGTCCCTTCACCATCCATCTGTGTACCCACTACTCTGAGTCTTCAGGTGGCCTTGAGATCTGCAATGTCACAAGTGGGGCCAGGTCACCCTATACTGGAGGCAGCCCTGTGTACTGGTTACAGCAAGTGGAGTAGGAGTCAGAGGCCTGCATTCTAATTCTGGTGCTTCCACTGACTTGTCCTTTGAGCAAGTCACTTTGAAAATTTTTGCCTAACAGATGCTGAACGTTAGGCACGTAGATCCATATTTAGGCACCTAATGAATGTGACTAGCTTTCCAAAGGTGCTGAGCACCCACAACATCCACTGAATTGATTGGGAGCTGCAGATGCCCAGCATCTCTGAAAATCTGGTCATTAGATGCCTAAATATGGGTTTAGGTCCTTTACCTCCAGCACCTGTGATTGAAGATGTCTGTCTTAACTGCCGTGTGTCTCAATTTCTCCAGCTGTTAAATGGGGATAATATTATTACTTGCAATGTATGGAAAATTCTCTTAAAACTGTAAGCTGTCACTTTAAATGCTCTGGGGTTTCCTGGTTCATTTTGTAGACTAGAGGGCTCTTTAAGGAAGCATGCACAATTAGAAAACCAGCCTAGAGCAAGACGAGTTGAGTTGTGCCTTGATGTTTTAGGGAGCAGCCTGCTTTGTCTCTCTCTGTTTTGGGGTTCTTGTGTGGTGTTGGTATAATTTCTGAGAAATATAGTGTTATGTTACAACCTTTCAGCAAGAGTATTTTATGTTTTTATCTAACTTTTCTGTGCATATACCGTGAACACAACATTACTCACCCGCATTTGTACAATGTTTTGTTAACTTGGGATGAAACTGTTAAGAATTATTAGTACAATGGCTTGCAGTATGCAAAGGTCCTTCCTAAAAGATTTCAGCTTGCTCAGTTTTATGGGTTAGTAGGTGCCTGACACATAGGGAGACAGTTTATATTAAAGGTTCACTTCAGTTGAGCTTAATTGAAATTCCTCCAAATGAAAGAAAGCAGAGTGAGAAAGGTAGCTCAATACAATTATTTATAGCTTCAATCCAGCTATTCTTAGAAGGTGCCAATCTAATTACTTCTAATTTATTTAGTGGTACCAGAGCTGAATCAAAATTCCATTCCCCTGCTCCTTCTCCCCTGGCACCCCAGCAAAGATCTGCTGCCGGGTAAATTCCTAGAATTTGCATCTGGCTCATAGACGCAGTCTCCTTGTAAACTGTCTCCTTTCCTATAGATTCATAGACTCATAGGGTTAAGGGGACCGCTAGGGTCTTCTAGTCTAACCTGCTACCAAGATGCGAGATTTGTTGTGTCTAAACCATCCAAGACAGATGGCTATCCAGCTTGCTTTTGAAAAACTCCAGTGAAGGAGCTTCCACAACCTCCCTATCAGTAAGAAAATAACATAAGAATGGCCATACTGGGTCAGATCAAAGGTCCAACTAGCCCAGTATCCTGTCTTCCAACAGTGGCCAATGCCAGGTGCCACAAAGTGAATGAACAGAACAGGTAATCATCAAGTGATCCATCCCCTATCGCCCGTTCCCAGCTTCTGGCAAACAGAGGCTAGTGACACCATCCCTGCCCATCCTGGTTAATAGCCATTGATGAACCTATCCTCCATGAATTTATCTAGTTCTTTTTTGAACCCTGTTATATTCTTGGCCTTCACAACATCCGCTGGCAAAGAATTCCACAGGTTGACTGTGTATTGTGTGAAGAAATACTTCCTTTTGTTTGTTTTAAACCTGCTGCCTATTAATTTCATTTGTTGACCCCTAGTTCTTGTGTTTATGAGAAGGAGTAAATAACACCTCCCTATTTACTTTCTCCAAACCAGTCATGATTTTATAGACCTCTATCATATCCCCCCTCTCTTTTCCAAGCTGAAAAGGCCTAGTCTTATTAATCTCTGTTCCATCTGGAGTACTGTGTCCAGTTTTGGGCCCCACACTACAAGAAGGATGTGGAAAAATTGGAAAGAGTCCAGCGGAGGGCAACAAAAATGATTAGGGGGCTGGAGCATATGACTTATGAGGAGAGGCTGAGGGAACTGGGATTGTTTAGCCTGCAGAAGAGAAGAATGAGGGGGGATTTGATAGCTGCTTTCAACTACCTGAAAGGGTGTTCCAAAGAGGATGGATCTAGACTGTTCTCAATGGTAGAAGATGACAGAACAAGGAGTAATGGTCTCAAGTTGCAGAGGGGGACGTTTAGGTTGGACATTAGGAAAAACGTTTTCACTAGTAGGGTGGTGAAGAACTGGAATGGGTTACCTAGGGGGGGGGGGGTGGAATCTCCTTCCTTAGAGGTTTTTAAGGTCAGGCTTGACAAAGCCCTGGCTGGGATGATTTAGTTGGGGATTGGGTCCTGCTTCGAGCAGGGGGTTGGACTACATGACCCCCTGAGGTCCCTTCCAACCCTGAGATTCTATGATTCTATGATTCCATACCCTTAATCATTTTTGTTGCTCTTTTCAGAATCTTTTCCAATTCCAATATATATATTTTTTGAGATGGGGCGACCACATCTGTCTGCAGTATTCAAAATGTGGGCAAACCATGGACATATATAGAGGCAATATGATATTTTCTGTCTTTTCTCCATATTTTTATGTATTTCATAAAGTATTTGAAAACTGCTATCGTGTCCCTCCTTAATCTCCTCTTTTCCAAACTAAACATACCCACTTTTTCAGCCTTTGCTCATATGACTTGCATCCCATCCCTTTGATCATTTTTGTCACTCACTTCTGGATCCTTCTCAGCAGTGCCGCTGCCAAGCCAATTATCCTCCATTCTGTATTTCTACATTTGGTTTTTCTTCCCTAAGTGTTGCACCTTACATTTGTCTTTGTTGAATTTCATTTTGTTCTTGATAGCCCAATTCTCCAATTTATCAAGATCCCTTTGAATTTTAGCTCTCCTCCAAAGTGTTGGCAACCCCCTCAAGCTTTGTGTCATTTGCAAATTTGGTCAGTATGCTTTCTACAAACCATGTCTTGCAAATGAATTTAGTGCTAGTGAATAAATAGTAATACTTAACATGTAGTTGTGCACACGCACACACACACACACACACACACACACATATGAACGTCATTAAGGTTGCAAAAGCAAGCATTCAAAAGTTAGGAAATGCCGGAATTAAGGTTGCCTGTCCAGACACATTATGATACAGTCTTTAATTACATGATCACATGATTTTTTTCCACAGGCCCCCAGCCTCATTCTTCTTTTTCCTTAGCATAATGGTGTTTTAATGACAAATGCTGAGCAAATCAGTTCAGAGACAATAAACTAGCAATCGGCCCAAGCCATGCAGTTCCCTAAGCAAGCTTCCCCATTGCTCGGAGGAATCCTGATCCAGTCTTTGGATTCAGATCTCTCTGATTAGAACCAATTGACTACTCAGCCCCAGCTGTGAACTCCACCCAAGCCTTTTCAGAAGGTTTAGACCAGTTTGAAGAAACATTGACCATCCATCTCTCCAGGTCGAACAAATCCCATGTACCCTTGCTGATATATTGGCAAATATACAGTGGCCTTCTGGCCATCTCTGCCAGGACAGCTGTTGTCTTCTGATCTCATTTACACTGTGGATTACCCAGAGTTATAGGGAAGCAGAGAGACTAAAGCCTTCCCAAGGCTTTTGTTTGTCTTTTATTTCTCCTTATTATGTAAGTGGAGGGTTTCTGTGAGAACCTCCATTTAGTATCACCTGACCTTGGTAAGGAAGCACCGGTTCACAGGTTGACTCAGCACTTTTTCTAAAGCAGGGCATTCTGGGATAGTTGAGGTGGCATATAAGGTCACAGCTATATAGGAGTTAAACAAAAGGTACAGAGAAGAAGCAGATTGGAGAGCATTTAACATAGGGAGTGCTCAGTCAAAACTTTTTCAGTAGCTGGGCTGCGGCTGCAGGAAATGGCTGCAGAATTTCCTGCTTTCAGGACAAAATGCAAAGTGCCCCTCTTTGCCCTGGCTTCCCCATAATGAGAACAAAGCAGTGGCTTTAACCAAAAAAACGCTACCAGGTCCTGGAAGGAGGCAGAGAGAAGAAAGGATATGGGTCTGTGCTTATGTGCCTTTGTTAAGTGTGTAGATACCAGGGTGCTTCTTAAAGTGTCTGCAACTTATGAAACATTGCATGAGTCCCCTCTGTTCCTGTAAGTGAGCCGGAGATGTACGAGAGACCCGTTGTCCAGGCTAAGGAGCAGTTAGAGAGCTGGTTGTATATGTGCAGATGGGGACTGGAAGCATGGTGAGGATCACAATGGGGGAGCTAAGGGAAGGGAAAGATGGGCTAGAAGGAAGGACCCAGTTGGGTTAGGAAGGACATGAGAGGAGGATGAATAGATTCAGTTAACTTGCCTCTTTGAAGGCCTTACTGGAATTGTATTTCAGACTCTCTGGGGCTTTGTCCATCATTGATGATCACTCAACACAGACTTACATTTTTAGTGGCAGAGTGAAGAATAAACAATCATTTCAAAGGCTGATAAAGGAAGTCCTTCCAAGTCATAAATTACTGCTAATCTCACTCTGTCTTTCAGTCCCTCCTTTGTTCTTGGTTAGAATAGCAGATATATTTATATTCAAAGTCAGTCATGGAAATGAGGCATCACAATCAGTTTCTTGTCTCCTGCACAGAGACGCAAAACACTTTGTTATGCACAGTATATTGATTCACAGGCTTCTCCCCAATGCAGAAGTCAGCAGGGGTCCATGTTTTCCTAAACCCCAGACTCTCACTCTCTTCTCACTGGAGATGTCAATAAGTGCGTGAGTGATTGTCTAGAAGATTATATATAACTCTGATTATATATAACAAGTTCACTTTATTGGAGGCAGGCTAGAGACTTGTGTTTGTCTGAAGTAGAAATGACTGGTTCTAAGACTCTGAATAGAAATGCAAGGCTCTTCTACTGAATCTCAATGTAGTCAGGTGCTAGAACTCTGCATGAAGATGCAGTTATTTTTGCAGACTCACTCTGATGTCAGAACAGGTGAGCCCTATTAGCTCCCACCCAGGAATATAAAAGAGCCTAAGCCTGTCTCTAAGGCAGAGAGAACTGGGGGGAGGGGGAATCACAGAAAAAGCCAAATTCAGAGGGGAGCTTAGCCTGAGCTTTTCAATTTTGCTGCTATTTAAGTTACCAATAAACGTAAATCCAGGAATGGGGTAAGATTGGTCTATATTCTGAATGGATGTGGGGTGTTGGACCAGGATGGGAATGCCATCTGCTTATGATGTCCTCAGTGTACCTTCATCATTTCAGCTTCTCCCTTTTCTGTCCCATTACGCAGTGTCAATGTTAACCACTAATCCATCTCCCCTCGCTAGTGTTTAGTTCTGCATGATCTCAGGTGAAGCCAGCTACTTTGAAACACACTAGGTTCAGCTTTCCAGCCCATCTGCTACTTATTAAATAAAGTGGGACGTCACCCTTTAGAGTCCATCCCATTTCTTTCTTCTTCCATAAGGTGATACCAACATCTCCTGAAACCTTCTCCAGCCAAACAAGCTCATAGCATATTTTTGTCAGCATTTTGTAAAGCTCTCGATCCTTGACCACAGCATGTATTGGGAAAAATACTTTGGCAGGCACTGTCTGAATGTCTTAGAAGGGGCTCAGTTTAGCAGAGTCTCCAGGGCTCTTTCTAGTTCAGGAGCTAATGACCATCAATAGTCCTAATTGGCTTTAGAGGATCTGCTGTGTAAATACAAAACAATAATTTCCTCCTGGACTTGTTGAATCTTCATATTAAAGGTATGCAGACTTGAGGGCTGAATTAATGAAAGGCTCCTTAGATCAAAGACTAGATTCATAGCTTCTCAAAATATTATTTAATGTAAAATAGCACAATAACATGATAGTTATTGTCATGACCTTTAGGGGTTTCTAAATGTCTCTCGGTCCCTGGCTCCCATGCTTCATTAACTGGCACTGGATTTAAGAAACATCACCAGAAATCATGTATAGTCAAATTTGGTGTTACTGAAGCATCTTCTAGAGATCATGACAATGACCTCTAAGCAAAGCATCTGCTGTAACATTCCCTGGTCCCTTTGAATGGTGCAGCATTTAGCACCAAAACCCATTAGCCAGTTGTCACAGGTACAGCACAGAGCTGGTCTTACCATGAGGGGAACTGAGGTGGCCACCTCAGGTGCCAGACTGTGGGAGGGCGCCACTAGGGTGACTAGACAGCAAGTGTGAAAAATTGGGACAGGGGGTGGGGGGCGATAGGATCCTATATAAGAAAAAGACCCCAAAACCGGGACTGTCCCTATAAAATCAGGACATCTGGTCACCCTAGGCGCCACTAGGACCCAGAGTGTAGAAAATGTCTGTTGCCAGTGCATATGTATTCTCTCTGCTCGAGATGCACAGAGATGGTGGAGTGCTGTGCTGGAGGAAGGAGGGCACAATAGACATTACAGGCAGGCAGGAGAAAAGGTGAGAGGGAATAACAGAAAGCAGCAGGAGCTTCAGGGAGAGAGAGGAGGAGGAGCCTCTTATGTACCTCTCTAACACCCCCAGGAGCCTAGAATGATTAACACCAGCTTCTCAGGAAGCTTCCTGTTTCCTCCTGCTTCCCTGAACCCACTTGAGGAGAACAGGCAGTCAACTGAAGTAGTAGGAGCCAGTTAGGCCCTTAAGATGCTGATATCTTCCCTCCCTTACTTTCATTTACCTGCTAATACTTATAGGAGGAGGATGAAGGAAAAAAGAATGAAAAATGGGGACAGGGAGAGATAAGAGAGAATGTTCTTTTTCTTGGCTGGGTCCCAAGGAGGAGCCCCCAAAATGAAGCTGAGCACAGGGTTGGGGGGCCCCCACTAACTCTAAATCCACCACTGGCTGTCACATCACCTGTGCTGGGGATACTGTCAGGGCTAGTGTAAACACTACACAAACTAGGCAACTGCCTAGGGGGTGCCAAAAAGCGATGCCCAAAAATTTTTTTTACACTACAGTGGAGTCACATCTTACACGGGGGTTAGGTTCTAAAGTCACCACATAAGAGGAAAATCGCGTATAGTGAAAATGACCATAAAGCACAGTATGCACAGTATACACTAGAATAGGGGTCCTCAACCTACGGCACGCATGCCAAAGGTGGCACGCAAGCTGTTTTTTTTTTTTTAATGGCAGGCTGTGGGTCCCGGCTGCCGTTGAGCCTGCTGCCAACCTGGGGTTCTGTTCACTCAGCCGACAGCGGGCCAGCTCCTGCCAGCCGTGGGCCAGCTCCTGTCAGCCGAGGTCCCGGCCACCAGCCCTGCTCAGCCCACTGACAATCTGGGGTTCCGGCTGCCGGCCCCTTGCCAGCAGTGGGGCCAGTGGTCTCAGCCACCGGCCCCACTCAGCCTCCTGCCAGCCTGGGTGAATGGCAGAAGGCTGAGCGGAGTCGCCGGCTGGGACCCCGGCTGGAAGCTGAGTGAACGGAACCCCAGGCCGGCAGCAGGATAAGCGGTGGCTGGGACCCGCAGCCTGCCATTAAAAAAAAAAAAAATCAGCTCGCGTGCCACCTTTGTCACTCATGCTGTAGGTTGAGGACCCCTTCTAGTGTATAAAAGAGGTGGCCATTTAGGGATCTGGGGATTGGTCCTGCTTTGAGCAAGGGGTTGGACTAGATGATCTCCTGAGGTCCCTTCCAACCCTAATAATCTATGATTCTATGATTCTATACTGTAGTTTATGGTAATTTTCACTATTCACGATTTTCCTCTTACACACTGACATTAGAACCTAACCCCCACATAAGATGTGACTCCACTGTATTCATTTTTGAAAATTTATAATAAACGATACTCCGAGGGGGCGGGGCGGGGGGGAACACAAGGTGGATATTTCGCCTAGGGTGCAAAATATCCTTGCACCGGCCCTGGATACTGTGTCAGCTGATCCCCACAGTCTCCAACTACCTGGGCAGTACAGCAGACATGGGCCCTGCCCACTAGCTCCTCTCCACTCCCTAGCCCCCCCCCCCACTTGCTCCCTCCCTTAAGGCTTAGCCTTCTTACTCTGAAAAATGATTGCTTGCCCCTCTCCCCCCATCAGGCTTTTCTGGCAGCTCTGTTGCCAGGTATCCAGTTTTAGACTGGAAACTCCAGTAGAAAACAGGATCTGAGTGTCCGGTTAGCAGTGCTGACTGGAAACTAAATGTCTGGTTATAGGAGTCACCACATTAGCCTCCGCTACTTCCACTCCCAACATCCACCCCAGAGGGCTGGAAGAGAACCTGTCCTGCTGCTGTGGGAGGAGGGGCAGTTCAGTGCAGAGAGCGACAAAGAGAATGGGCTAGAACCATGTAGGTACCTGTTCTATGTGGGCAGGGATGGAGGGGATCCTGTTTACCCCCTCCCCAGCCCTCCTGTGCTTGCAGTTTACCCCTGGCCTCTCCCTTGCTCCTGCCCCACTGTGCTTTCACGCCCAGCCCCTTTTACAATCATTCCCCAGGGTGGGGACAAATATGTTTGGCACCGGGCCCACAAAAAATTAATCTGGCCCTGGTCACCTGTCCTGTGAGACCCCAAGCCTTCATTCCTCCCAGCCTGACTCCAGAAAAGCCTGCCTGCAAACAGCCATCCACAGTCAATTGTCCTGGCTGATGAGAGCCATCAAGATTCCAAACCACCATTAATGGCCCACACTTTGCATAATTACAGTAGGCCCTCAGAGTTATATTTCATATTTCTAGTTTCAGATACAAGAATGATACAGTTAAACAAATAGGATGACCACACTCAGTAGATTATAAGCTTTGTAGTGATACCTTACAAGAGACCTTTTGCATGAAGCATATTTTAGTTACATTATATTCACATTCATAAGCATACTTTCATAAAATCATATAGAGTGCAACGTCACAATCAGCATCAAGAGAAGATTGCATCAGAGTCTCTGTACTGGCAAAATGTTCTGAAAAGGCTCATTGCCATTGTGAGAATGCTTGCTACCCAAAACCTAGAACTGCATGGCTGTATGTGCCAAACAATGGAAACTTCCTTAAAATTGTGGCGCTGATGGCTGAGTTTGATGCTGTACTCCAGGAGCATCTAAGAAGAGTCACCGCCCAAGAAATGTACACTCACCACTACCTTGGGAAAACAATTCAAAATGAGATCATACAGTTACTGGCAACAAAAGTCAAACAAAAGATTGTGGCAGATCTGAAGTCAGCAAGATATTACTGTGTTATTCTGGACTGCACACCTGACATCAGCTATATGGAACAAATGACTTTAATGGTGCATTTTGTAACAACAACAGAACCTGGTGAAAATGGTCCTGCAATGGTGACTGTTAGAGAGCATTTTCTAGAATTTATGACATTGATGATACTACAGGAGCTGGTATGACAAACATGCCTCTTAAAAATCTGGAAGATATGGGAATTGTGATAGCTAACATAAGAGGTCAGGGCTACGATAATGGTGCCAACATAAGAGGAAAGAACAGAGGAGTGCAGACACGGATCCGAGAGTTAAACCCTTGAGCTTTTTTTGTCCCATGCAGTTCTCATTCATTGAACTTGGTGGTCAGTGATGCAACATCACCTTCTAGTGAGACTGCTGAATTTTTAATGTAATTCAAAGCATCTATGTGTTTTTCTCTGCATCAACTCATCGATGACAAATTTTGAAGCAACATCTGGGACCATCCTCTCTGACACTGAAAACACTGAGTGCCACATGATGGGAAAGTTGAATGGAGGTGATTAAAGCCTATCAAACACCAAATTGGGAAGACAGATGATGCCATAGTTGCCATTATGGAGGATAATGCAATGACAGGAATTGTTCATGGGGGGAACAGTGGCAGAGAAAAATGGAATCACCAGAAACATACATAATTTCACATTTCTGTGGTGGCTTAGTGTTGTCATTCATTCATTTCATTCATGCCCGTCACCCCAACCGGGGTATGGGCCGCCAACAACAGATCTCCATAGTCTTCTATCCTGGGCCATTCGCTCTAGCTGGTTCCAGGTATAGCCCATTTTTTTGCTATCAACCTGAAGGTCGCGTCGCCAGGTATTTCTTGGGCGGCCTCTTTTCCGCTTGCCTTGGGGGTTCCATGTGCCGATGGTAATCCTCCTGGCTGCAAGAAGGGTGATCGGCTTAGTGGCTTCCTCGCGGCTTTCACCACCCAGCGTCATGCATCTTCGAGTTGAAGACCCTTCTTTTTCCAGGCTAAAAGTCTCTGTTAACTCTATTGTTGGCGTTTCTGTAGCAAGTTGATTTTTACAGGGTGGAGTTGCTAGCCCCACGCCCAACCCTCCTCCTTTACCCTGACTTGGGACAGGCAGATGGCCCCAAAGGACCTCTCTGGTGGAGTTTGCTTAGTGTTGTGGCATGACATATTGTTTGAAATAAATGTTGTAAGCAAGAGACTCCAAGGTATTGACCTTGATATATCTGGAGCAATGGAATAACTGAACAAAGCAAAGTCATACCTACAGTCTTACCGGTCAGATGAGGGATTTCAAAATGTTCTGCAGAGTGCACAGAAGTTGGCAAATGAACTTCACACTGAAGCTATTTTCCCACCCATTCAAGAATACAAGAGTCACTGAAGAAGACATTTTGATTACAAGGCACAAGATAATCCCATAAGAGACCCCAAACAACAATTCAGAGTTGAATTCTTTAACCGGGTGCTAGATTGTGCAATATAGTCAGTTGAATGTTTCATGCAGCTCAAGAAACAAAGCAGTATATTTGGGATGTTGTATGATATTCCAAAACTCCTCACTGTACCTGAAGAAGACCTACACCAGCAATGCAGGGCACTAGAGACAGTGTTGGCACATGATGACATGCACGATATTGATGCGAGTGATTTAGGTGATGAACTGAAAGCCCTTTCAAGATACATTTCAGCAGGATCAACTCCAAACACTGTTCTGGAATATATGTGCACAAATAAGACGACCACCCTCTTTCCAAATGCTTTTGTTGCTCTGCGCATACCTCTAATACTTCCCGTGACAGTTGCTAGTGGAGAACACAGCTTCTCCAAGCTGAAGTTAATAAAAACACTTCTACGCTCCACAATGACACAGGAGAGGCTGGTCGGCCTTGCAACCATCTCCATAGAGCATGAGCTGGCCCAGACTGTGGACCATCAGCAGGAAGCAGTTCAAATCTTTGCAACCAAGAAGGCAGGGTAAGCACCACTTGGATTATTCAAACAGCTAAAAATGCCAGTGTTTACTTTTCAGACAAGAAAAGTTACATTTGCTGTTCAGGCATTTGAAAGTTAAGTGTTACTTAAAATTTTTGAACAAGGCATTTTAAGTTGTTAGTTCTCCTTTATTGGGGTAGGTAGCAGAGCAGTACCATGAGAGGAGTAGAACAGGAAGAAGGCAGAATTGAGACCTTTCAAAGTTTTGGCCCAAGCAAGGGGGCATGGGGGTGTCATTTGAGCTCCCCGCCTCAGGTGCCAAAATGTTGTGGGCCGGCCCTGGTACAGCAGGTCCTACAGCCACTCTGGTTTTGCTCCAACTTTTGTCTGAATATGATTGGGATGCATCAGTCCCTTTGGCGATGCAGCTACTGTTCCAATATCTTCAATTTCAGTCCATTTCATATTCCCAGGATACATAATCACTGTAGGTTTATTCCATTTGTTCTGATTTGGGAGGCAGATCCTATTCTTGATGCGTCTACTAGAACATTTACTGATAATGCTAGCTGAAAAACAGGAGAAAATTAATGAAAAGTTTTATCACTGTTTTCCCCACACACACACTGAAATTCAAAATTTGACCAATTTTTATCAAACAAAACAGAAATACACAATATGTTGTGGGGATCTTGAGAGGAAAATAAAATTCTGGACTTGATTGTTGACCAAATGAGTAAACAACCAAAATGTGTCCTTGACAGGAAGATCTGGCAACAGAACCATCAGGAAGCATTTTCCTGGAATTGAAGAAACAACTCTGAAAGAAAAATAGAATTGCAGAAGAAAGAGCTGGCAATAAAGCTACCAAATGCAGCCTGTGATACTCTTTAGCTTCTCCTGAGAAATCTCATATTGAATCCAAAATGCCATGTCTAGTTCTAAATTTATTCTGTCAAGAGTTTTATTTAATGAATCCTTTGCAAACCCTAAAAAAATAATCAGATTTATGATTTAGACAAGGATTGATTTCCCTACATTACCAGAAATGCCTAGAGCAGAATGTACTGGCAGAGTCCAGTGACTCAGAAAGATAAGCAGTAAGCTATTAAGATGTCACCTGAGTATCTCCACAAATGGAATAACACCTCGGGCTTTGCATATTGGCAATTCCCTGGAATGCTATGAAATATGGCTTTCGGATCTATTTTCTGCCTGATAATTAATCTCACAGAGAAGAGTAACTTTGTAATATTTTGGTTCTCATGAAACCAAGGGATTGATAGCACTGACTTGAGATGTACATAGCGAGGGGCCTGCACTGTGGAACTTTCTCCACACGTCCCTGTCAAGGTTTCTCAGGTCCTTACAATGCCAGTCCTGGCCTGTCATGCCATTCTGCCACTGTGCCACAGAGCTACAGATCAGGACTAGGTGCATTGGCAGAATTGTTGGGGCTATTCAAGCCCCAGGCCTTCACAAAGCTCTGCCAATGCATCCATTACAGCAGCCCTGCTAGTCCAGTCCTGGGAAGGGATTGACAGTCATGCTGAACTGTGTAGTAGTTGTGTGATGTGGGTAAATGCCCACAAGGGACTAGTATGAGACTCTATTAAATTCCTGTACATGTAACATGTAACTCTATTAAATTCCTGTACACGTGACCCAGGTGGAAATGTTCAGAAATCGAGGTTGTCCTGCAATTTTCAGGGCATAGCATCAAAGAGCATGTCACGTAACCTAAAAGGATTTCCAGAGATGAAGCATTCAGTAGCACCACTTCCCCACCAGTGAACCTAGAAGCAAGCTTCAAATCTTTGACATTTTACTTACACATTTCAAATATCATCCTAGGATTGCCTAACTATTAAATAAAACCTATTGGGTCCGAGTTCTTTAAAGGGATCTCAATCCAGACTCTAATTTTCAGTTGCGAGGGAAAATGACAGACATCTATTTGTCTGTTCACACCCATGCTAGTTATATAGTAAAATGCTCCCATGCGCAATTGCCATTGATGACATGTGCAATCCCGTGTCCACAGCTAATTCCAGGAGCAAAATTAGAGACTGGGGGGTTTGTTTGTTTGCTTGCTTGTTTTTAAATGCCCTTGGTGTTTAAGCTTCAAAGTTAATTAGAAATATTAAATGTTTTCTCTGTTCTTATGACAGGACTTTGGAATGAGAACTGGTTCGGCAGGCTCCCACTCTGCTAGCATTACATGTGATAACCCTTTCCAGCTAGCTCGCCACTGACAGCAGGAGGCCTCAAAATGCTGAGAGTAATTAAAGAGATGTTTTTCTCAAATGTCTCCGTTTATAGCTGCCGGGATGGGTTTCTTGCTATGTGGATGTCTCACCATGTTGAGCTAAAGCCAGTGAAGAAGTAGGTCTGCCTGAAGTCTCCCTAAAATGCTCTGAATTACATATGGGAACCTTGGATTTGCAATAGGAGTAATCAGGTGTTTCCTGCTGTTGGACCTGTGCTTTGAAGTTTCAGTTGTAAGATCACATATTAATGGGCAAAGTCGGTGATGCAATCTGAATAACTTTCTTGATATTTTTTTCTGATCAGGGAAAATCATGTATAGCTTGTTTGCTTAAGAAATCCCCATAAAATTCTTAGACTGACGAGTTCTTTGAGGAAATAAAAGTGTCTTCCTATGTATCTGACCAGCGCCTAGCACAATGGGATCCCGATCCCAACTGGGGCTTCTGGATGCTGTCACAATACAAAAATATAGTTAACATTAAATCCTGACTTTCTGCTGGCAACCTGCAAACTGGACAGTTTGCGTCTTAGCTAACTGATGCTCTGGAAGAGCTTCTAGTCTCTTAGGGAGGCTAACACATGCTGAAGTTCGTGCTGCTGCAGCTTCATTGCTATTGGTCCTCAAGGAAGCTAAATCAAAGCTAACTTGGGTCTGGCTGCATGCGCTGCAATCATACTTCCAACTGCACTGTAGGCATATCCTTAGGGCTTGTCTATCCAGGGACACTCAGGAAAGTTAAGGCAAATCAACTAAAGATGTGAAGTTAATGCATCTAAATTAAAGCACTGAAATCTTGCAAGCCTTTCTGGGTCGGGCTAAAGCTCTGAAAGCATCCCCATTCAATCCTGAGGCACACTAAAAAGAATTCAGGGACACTAGCAATGTCCCAAACAAACATCTGATTGCCAGGCCCACAGAATAACCCCCAGCATTAAACCTACCCCTGAACAAAGGTCTGCATTGAATTTTTTCAAAACAGCACATGGCAGACACTGTCGTCTCTTACACCTCTGGAAGAGGAGAGATAAGGCACAGTGTGACTGTGGACACCATTCGCAAACTACGGACTACATTGTAAATCAGCACCAACTTTGATTGTTTGCCAGTGGCTTCTCAGACTTACACCAACCCATTCCCAGAGCTACTTCCTGGTTCACTAATCTGGATTTGGTTATTTGAATGTTGCTTTCTCTGTTGCCATCCAAAAGAAGACCTTTCCTGAATGTCCCCATGTAAACATGGCTCTCTTTCTCTCTCTCTCTCTTTCCTGACCTCTCCTGAAGTATAGATCAAGACCCAGGTGGAAATGTTCAGAAATCGAGGTTGTCCTGCAATTTTCAGGGCATAGCATCAAAGAGCATGTCATTGATGCTTGTATGGAAACAAGTTACGGAGCACATCTTTTTGTAATGATCTAAACCCTCTGTGATTTGTAATGGATGATGGGAAATCTCTCTGGGGAGCCAATGTTTCATGTCTCCACGGACAGGAGCCATTAGTTAGAGTGATTTACACCATGTTTCTCAAGTGGACAGTACAACTGCTGCATGACAGAGAATCAAAGTAAAGGAATGGGAAGAAAGCCTTGCTTATTTGAGTCTGTACGGGTTTAAATGGAAGGGGCCCTAAAGCATTATTCTTACACTGCCTTTTGTTGATACCTTCGAAAGCTGTGGATTTAAGTCCCACAGCATGACTTGAGCTTGTAGTCAGTGCTGCCACTCGTGGATGGTATTGTATGACTGGGTGTCATCACTTGACAGAGACATTAAATCAAGGTACCTCTGTCCTTTCTCCACTGCCTGTCTGGGCAGAAAGTTAAAGATTCCATCGCAATTCTCATAAACAATAGGCGAATAACATTGGTGTCATTGATTCCCAACTTATAGGAAAACATGTTAGAAGTGTCTGTGGTGAGCATAAGCTATTACAGTGCACAAAATGGCCTCCTATATTGTCATTGCACTACCAATTACCTTTCACTGGTCAGCTGCATTGAGGTATGTAGAATATGGAAGAACCTCAATAATATCGGATTCTATAGTTAAAGGTTCTATCAGTGGTTTTCCATAGCATTCCCTGCCAATAGCCAGGCATTCAAAACTCACATGCAATACAAATATGCAATACAAAGTCTCTGGCTAGAATTGCTCTTTGATAGGGGTGAGGATCAGCAATGGTGCAAAGGGTCTTTAAGGGGCTTTAAAGACTCAAAGACCTTTTCAAATACCGTGATACAAGAGACAGGAATAAAACCGAAAATAAAAATTGGTTTCAACTGTTTATTTCCCTGAATGAGTTGTTGATTTTTAATATTCTTAATAATATTTATAATATATGTGCTTTTCTGGGTTAGAGAAAAAAGATCACAAGCTATAGTTAACTGATCCGACGAAGTAGGTATTCACCCACAAAAGCTTATGCTCCAATACGTCTGTTAGTCTATAAGGTACCACAGGACTCTTTGCTGCTCCCTAGAAAAGTAATTCCCAACCCAGGATGTATAGGAGATTATCCATTATGAAAAACATTAAAGGTAACCTGCAAAGGGGAAAAAGCTGGCTCATGAAAGGCTGATACTTTTGTTTTTGCTTTTAAGTTCTGCTCATTTTTTACCTTGAGAAATAGCAGAAATGTCAAGCCCGGCTTCCCTGATTTTGCTGCAGGCTCTGGAGTTCTCACCATCCTTTATTGAAGGAATACAGCATGTTGTATTTTAACAGATTTTTTTCTTCCAACCATTTATACACTGAGTTAAAAAGGTGTGTATACATGCGCCACGCGCACACATTTTTAAGCAAAGTCTGATTAAAAAATCATCTCCTTTTTCACTTAATTTAATTTCACTTGTTTGGTTTCTTTGACGTGATAGTTCTCTTCCATTGAGTCTTCCTGGAAAAACAGGGTCTTGCATTTCTAATGTAAAAAACTCCCAGAAAAAAATACTTCAGCTAATCGCATTTCAGGCCTTCTTTACACCTCAGAAAAAAAGAAAAAACATTTGTGCCTCCTCCTCCTTATTTTTTCCCTTTTCACAGCACCTTTCTCTAGGGATACAGCATATGCACGCTTCATACCTTGCATATTTTATTATTATTGTCAGAGCCTGGAGTCCTAACTCCTAATACGCTAAATCTGGAGCACTTGCAACCCCCAATGACATCAAAAGGAGAGTCATCAATATTAAGGCCAAAAGGGACCATTCTGATCATCTAGTCTGATGTCCTGGAAAACAGAGGCCACAAAATTTCCCCTAGTAATGCATGCAACCAGCCTACAATTGCTGGCTGAGCTAGAGTGTACCTTTTAGAAATGCATTCAATCTTGATTTAAAGACTTCAAGTCAGGATATGCCATCCTGTTCTTCACTACTCTGGCTACCCAAGGTTACAAGGTGGGGAATCCACCACATTGCTGGGTAAGTTGTTCCAATGGTTATTACCGTCACTGTTAAAAAGTTGCACCTTCTTTCTAGTCTGAATTTATCTAGTTTCTTCACCTTCCAGCGTTTAGATCTTGTTATAATTTTTTCTGCTAGACTGAAGACCCCTTTACTGTCTGAATTCTCCTTCTGTAGGTAATTGTAGACTGTGGTCACGTCACCTCTTAACCTTCTCGTAGATAAACAAAATAGGGTGTGGCCCATTGACTTCAAAGAGATTTTTCTCTGAGTAAGAACTAAGACCTGACTATGAATCTCAGGATGTGGCTTTTCTTCTTCTTCTTCTTCCTCCTTTATTATTTATGACATGCCTTTCTAAAGCAACCACCAAGCCAGCACCTGGGGGTCCTTTCCCTGCATTTTTCTGTTTAAAGGACATCCTTCATGACCTTTCCTTGCCTCTTCTCTCAAACCTTCCTCTGGCTCCTCTGTTTTCTGCAGGGTCCTATAAGACTAACGGGACAACAACTTTCTAAATAAAACAGTGTAAGAAAAGCACTTAATATTTTCCATTTAGTCTTCTCCATCCTAACCAATGGGGAGGACAGCTGAGTACTAACAGTTTTTATGCTCCCCCATAGCAGCCCAGGAGATTTCTCAAAATTTATTCCAATTGGAGAGGAGAAGCAGTTCTCAAAACACTTTTCCCTCAGGAGATTTTTTATGATTTTTTTTCTGACTCACAGTTCTGCCTCACTCTGACAGCCACTTGAAGGCAGCTAATAACCTTTTTCAAACCACCCTTTCAAAGCTTCTGAGAACCCACAAGAAACATAAATATGGATTCAGCTGGCTAACTTTAGACATTTATGTTTCAAAATTTTGGCCTTAACCTCTGAAAGTTTTATTCTTCCTGTCTGTAAAATGGGGCTATTGTGATAGGACATGCTTACAACTTCGTGGAAGATGAAAAGCACCATACAAATCTGAAATACACTGACCTTCCTGCAGCTATTGGACTTTTGGATAGAAGGTGAGATTAGGGGTTTCACTGAGCAACATCTAGTCATGAGAGGTTCTAGACCTATACATTTTACCTGGTGAAACAAACAAAATAGCAGCAGATGTCTGCAAGTTAGATGCCTGATTCACCAACCACGGTTGCTATATCTTGAAGAAAGGAGCTGGGGAATAAAGTACCAATGGAAAAAATTATGAGAAATGAATGATTCATGCCTTCAAATCTATGCAATTCGGTCACAAGGCATAGGGAATCAGCATCAGCTGTCTTGCCCCCTTCGTAATCAAATGCAAGCAAAGGACAAGTGGGAAGTAGAAGCAGATCTGAAAGAAATGAATCTGTCAAGAGACAAACTGGAATGGATGGGCAAACTTTGTCTAATTTCAGGCCCACCCCAATGCCAGGCAAGCTGGATTCAAATGCAAATGCTACTCAGCACACAGTCCTCTGAGGAGAGTCTGTTGTAAAAGAAGCAGCAGGGGGGATAGATCCAGTGTAAAACTATTGTGAATCTTTACTTAAATGATCAGGATATGCCATTCTGTTCTTCAATACCTTAGCTATCCAAGCTTCCTGGGTAATGAATGTTAACCAGATGAGGCAATGCCAACCTGGTATTGTGGAACTCCTGAGATGGGGATATGTTAAAGACCATTGAATTCATTGTTGTAAGAATACTGTCTTGTCTAATCCTGTAAAGGATTGTGAATTCTAATATCCTGACTGACATGACTGCAAATATATGACCATGTTTAATCCACTTGCAAGCATGCTGTCATCTTTAACATATGCTGTAAGCAACCTATTCTGTTGAGTACTTGAGCGTGCATTATCTTATTTAAAACATTATTGTATGTATGGTGTAAGTGCCATGTTTTCAATAAAAACCTCAGTAAATGAAATCTTACTATCTTAGGAAACATGTTACCCCTGTCCTCAGCAACCAGAGTCTGCATTCAGCATTCCTTTGAGCCACTCTCAGCACAGACAGGAGAGATTTTATCCTCTGCATTAAAACTAAAAATAGAGCCAAAGTAAGTGGTGGGTTTTTTTTCATTAGAATGATAACATCAGCAAGGTCCAGGGAGATGTGTTTGTAACCTTCTAGCCCCCATCCCCCCTGTATTGTTTCTGAAGGAAGTGTTCGTGTATAGTAGCCTTTTGTCTTAGGCAGGCAAATCAATGTTACCAGGATTGTGTTTGTGTAAATAAACTGTTGTCTATTCAAAAAGTTACAGCACCAGCCCTTTTCAGATTCAGCTCAACCACTGAGGTTGCCCTGGAGGCCTAGAGGTATGTGCTTGGTGCCAGCCCATAGGAGACCTTGGTTCAAATCCCAGTGCCTCTGTTTATTTCTCTCTCCATAGGCTGGCTTGGGGCAGGAGTGTAAGAGATGTAGCACTCGCTGCCTTGGAGGGAGACAGCATCTCATGTTTCTCAATGAGCATCCCCTTCTGGCACATTAAAGAATCAGAGCTGATAGCTTCCAAAAAGAAACTTATCCAGACCTCCTGAGTCAAAAGCATGCGTGAGATGCAAAGGCATGATTACCTCCCAGAGGAGAACTTGTGGGCTCCAGGTCCTTGTACGATGCCACTTTCCAGCTGGTAAGGAGTGGAGCTAAACAGGGCTGAAGGGAGGTTTGGATCAGCCCTCCTGAAGGGAAAGAGTCATAGCAATCCAAGGTGCCTGTGGAGGAAAGGGTTCCTGGGGATCCATCACAGGACAAGCCACAGAGGTTAAGACCTTCCCAGGTTGTCCTCCCCTCTGGGTATGTTTGTCTGGTAGAGTGGCAGAGTTAATCAGAAAGGGTAACAATCATTAGTACAGTAATTACTGGGAGCCAGAAAGCACGAGCACGGGGAATCGTTAACCTGATTTTCAGAAATGCTGGGCATCCACAACTCCTAAAGACAACCAGAAGAAAACCAGGCCACCTATAACAAACTTAATTACTACTGAAGATAAATGCCACTGCGTGGTACCTGCACTGGTTGAAACATCATTGGGTGGCCTCTGTGCCAGCAATGACGCTGCTCTACGGAGAGAGAAGGTTCCTACCCAGATATGGTTCACCTGCGTGCTCCCCAGGAAGCCCCATTTGTCTCTTCTTTAATACAGACGGGCTCTGCCAACCAGTCATCAGGAAACTACAGAGATGTGGTTGTTTTTTCCTGAACCAGTTGCTCACGTACGGTTGCCTTGTCACCAGGCTAGACAGAAGCACCCGGCAGATGCAAGTGCAAACTGGAGCAACTCTGATCCCAGCCCCTTTTTGCTGCTGCCTCTTGCTAATTCGCTTTCTCCCACAGTTTCCAAATAAGTCACATATTGCCCTGGCATGTGTTCCAGTGTGAAGATGGTACATGTTGCTTTTCTTTCTTGTTTAAAATATGGGAGCCAGGCTCAGGCCAGGAATAGGCCAAGACGTTCGTACAAGCCAAGTTCCCTTTCCCTAATACACCACTGGCTGGTTGGGAGATTGTTTGTACAGCCTTGCTGCAAACAGTCATCTTTCTCCTCAACAGTCTGATAAAAAAGGAGTGCATTTGAACAATGGCGGTTTCATTTAATGAATCTGCAGACTTTAAATGATACCCTTCTAACCTGGTGTGACTCACAGAGGCAGCTGGAGAGGGGACAGACATCATCCTCCGCCTCATGCTGCTTGAGTATATTTTAAATAAAACAGCAGCTAACAAAAACAGAAGTGAGAGTTAATGTCAAGTATCCTAAATGCTTCTCCTCTGCTCATTGTACGTGGGTTCACATGCACCCTCAGAGCTGCCTTCTGTGCCAAGGATATCCTCACTGAAGTTCCAAAGCTCCAAAGATAGAGATTCTCTCTCACCTTCCAGTGCATGGACAGAAGTATCTAGATGGAAAGAGGAGAAGTACCTGACTGTAGAAATACCCTCCCGCAAGGCTGGATGGTATCGGTGCTCTACACTGCTGTGCAGAAGGAAGGGAGAGTGGAAAGAACCTTCCCACGCTCTTGCACAGAGCATGTCTCTGGTGCTTGGGAGGGATGGAAAAAGCACAGACCTTGTCTACACTGGGGATTTGCCCCAATTCCTACCATGAGAAGCCAGCCACCCATGTCCTTACACAGGCTAACCTGCAATTTGCACTCATGCGGTTTGCCTTTTGTTTTAAGCAGAGCCAAACTGCGATGTAGAGCAGCTTGTTCTAGCTACACCGGAGGTTTGTACTCATGGTGGCTAAAATCCCCAGCATCAGCATGGCCCCATTAGTTCACCTAGGGCCCAAGGTAAGGTTGTTCCCTACAGCTCATTGAAGTGTACACCAGGGTTGACTGGACAATATGTAAATATCCTTCACGCTCTGAGACGTAATAGGGGAAGGGTCAGGTGGCTCAGTGTCACCAATTCTCAGCTGAAAACTTTGACTTCAAAGCACCGAACCAGCCAACAAATATGTTAGAAGGTGTTCATGTCCTTTTGCTCCCCTTAAATCCCTTTTCCTTTCAGTTACAAAAACCCGTTGCATGGGACTATACGCTGAACAAGACACAGTGTGAATCAGTAGGCAGCACAGTCTTTATATCTGCCAGCAATTCTGTAACGCATTCAAGTTTCACGAAAGAAGCAGGCGTTCTGGGTGTGATGATGTTCGCGGAAAGTTATTAGCCTACTTTTCAACAGATGGTGGGAACTCTCGCTCTCTCCAGCACACACAAAGTGAATCTGGCCAGCCTCCAATTCCCAGCTTCTGTTGAACTGTATTTACCTTGGCAACACCTGTGGGATCCATTACCTCTCACCTGATGGTCTCCTTCAAGAAGGTCACCATCTCCAGACGGCACGTAATGTCTAGGGGTTGAAAATTGAAGACACAAAAGAAACCAGATTGCGCCTCTTGGAAAAAACTAGGCAGAAAATGGGAGGTACGAAGGATCCTTGAAGACCAGTGCCCTAGAACAGGGAGGAATAACCAATTCTGTGCTTCTGTAAAGATTTCTAACAGCCACTGACAGAATGGGGATGGGGAAATGGAACTGTAAAATGGGCAGGAGAAATCCTAAGTCCTATATCTACCATGGCATCTGGGTCCAAACATCACACAGGGACCAATCCTGCTGCCACTGAACTTAATGGGCACTTTGCCAGGCTTCATTCTGTTAGTTTCAATAAATTTTGTTAGAAGAAAGTAATACTTTATAAGCCCATTAAAGATGCACTAGTTGAGAAATTATCCCTGAGTGTTTACTCACATTGACAGCATGGAGCCCTTGGCCTCGTGCCTAACAACACACTAGGTATGAATTAATTAAGGGATAATCTTTATTGGTCTGTAGTATACAAAGCAATAAACCTCTGCTGGGAGTTGATTAATAACCAGAGTGACGCTGAGGCATTAAATCAATCTGTTTATTGCGTGTATATTACAGAGCACTGGAGATTATGGGAATTGGACAACAGTTTACCCTGAAAATGAAAGACTAATTTTTGCCTTCTGATTTCAAGGGCCTGAAGTAAATGCACTGTGTACAGTGTACTAGATCAGTGTTTCTCAACCTTTCTGTTACCAGGGGTCGGCTTGCTGCCTCCCTAAACTGTGCCAGGGAGATCTCAGGGACTGGCGCCGGTCCAAGGAGACACACTGTTCTAGATAACCATTAAGATATTAGTACTGTGTCTTTAAGGAGTGACTCTTTAAGTGAACTGTCAATCAAGAGCCATGATCCCGTTGACTTGAAAGCTCTGCAGATGGTTACTTATTAGTGCATGGAGCAGATCTATGTAATAGCAGTATTAAGTAAATGTCTCCTTCTTTCTGGGACTGGGTGTACAGGTCTCTTGATGCTCCCTGGAGGGAGCCTTGAAGCTTTGCCATACCCCACCCTTTTGATTTTTCTAGGAGGAGGCCCTGCCAAGCCAGACAATTGCTTAGGGAGGCTGAGGCATCAATCCCCAGCCAGAATTCAAAGGCAGCTCAAAGAGACTCTAGCAACTGGGAGCTAAATGAATGCAGCTGAGACAATTTAGGCCTGACACATTAAAAGAAGGATGTGGCAGTTGGAGGTGAAAGAAACCAAGAGATTGTGCTGGCCACAAGCAAGGCCAGCTGTGGGGAGACTTAAATGGCTGGTGGATTGTAGTCCTGGCTATTTATGAATTTTCTGCATGCCAGGCAGGAATGTGCAACCAGCAACTTCTATCAAACTGGTGTCAATTTGTGTTAAATCAAAATCACTGCAATAAAACCCTCCATAGAGAGGGTTCAATGTTAAAACCTACATCTCTAGTGAACTTGTCTCTCTCTGCCACAATCGTAATAAAAGAAATGGTAGGAATTCTCTACTGGGTTTCATAATATTGCTAAGGCACAAGTTCACAGCATGCTTGTTCACTCTTTCCTGGGATTTCTGAAGTCTTTACATCCTAGTAAGAGATACCAAAACATAGTAAGAGAACCAAAAAAGTACCACCATGGCTAAAAAAAACAAAGTAAAAGAAGCAGTGAGAGGCAAAAAGGCATCCTTTAAAAAGTGAAATTTAAATCCTAGTGAGGAAAATATAAAGGCGCATAAACTCTGGCAAATGATGTGTAAAATGTAATTAGGAAGGCCAAAAAAGAATTTGAAGAACAGCTAGCCAAAGACTCAAAAAGTAATAGCAACATTTTTTTTAAGTACACCTGCTAAACAACCAGTGCAGCACTGGATGATCAAGATGCTAAAAAAGCACACAAGGACAATAAGGCCATTGTGGAGAAACTGAATGAATTCTTTGCATCGGTCTTCATGGCTTAGGATGTGAGGGAGATTCCCAAATCTGACCCATTCTTTTTAGGTGACAAATGTGAGAAGCTGTCTCAGATTGAGGTGTCATTAGAGGAGGTTTTGGACAAATTGATAAACTAAACTGTAAAAGTCACCGGGACCAGATGGTATTCACCCAAGAGTTCTGAAGGAACTCAAATATGAAACTGCAGAACTACTAATTGTAGTTTGTAACCTATCATTTAAATCAGCTTCTGTACCAAAGGACTGGAGGATACCTAATGTGAAACCAATTTTTAAAAAGGACTCCAGAGGTGATCTTGGCAATTACGGGTCAGTAAGCCTGACTTGAATACTGGGAAAATTGGTTGAAGCTATAGTAAAGAATAGAATTGTCAGACACATAGATGAACATAATTTGTTGGGGAAGAGTCAAAATGTTTTTTTGTAAAGGGAAATCATGCCTCATCAATCTACTAGAATTCTTTGAGGGGGTCAACAAGCATATGGACAAGGGGGACCCAGTAGATATAGTGTTCTTAGATTTTCAGAAAGCCTTTGACAAGGTCCTTCACCAAAGACTTTTAAGAAAAATAAGATGTCATGGGATAAGAGGGAAGGTTCTCTCATGGATCGGTAACTGGTTAAAAGATAGGAAACAAAGGTAGGAATAAGTGGTCAGTTTTCAGAATGGAGAGAGGTAAATAGTGGTGCCCCCCCCCAGGGGTTTGTATTGGGACCAGTACTATTCAACATATTCCTAAATGATCTGGGAAAAGGGGTAAACAGTGAGGTGGCAAAATTTGCAGATGATACAAAACTACTCAAGATAGTTAAGTCCAAAGCAGACTGCGAAGAGCTACAAAGGGATCTCACAAAATTGGGTGATTGGGCAACAAAATTGCAGATGAAATTCAGTGTTGATAAATGCAAAGTAATGCACATTGGAAAACATAATCCCAACTGTACATATAACATGATGAGGTCTAAATTAGCTGTTACACTCAAAAAAGAGACCTTGGAGCCATTGTGAATATTCTCAGAAAACATCCACTCAATATGCAGTGGCAGTAAAAAAAGCTAACAGAATGTTGGGAGTGTGACGATGCTTTATGGGAATATGACATAACTGGAGTATGTTTTATGCTACATGTGCCATGTCACATATCTCTGTAAAGGTTATGGTTTACTGAATCTATTCATCCTATTTGTACACATATATCATTTTTGTACTTGAAGTTATCAATATTGGCTGTATACTTGCTTGATTTCTAAGTAAGCTTTGTAAGGCACTTGGTCAGCTTCTTTAGGAAGGAATCCACAAAGTTAAGTGCCCAATCAAGAAGCACTTAAGGAACAATGCATCTTGGAATGCTCCAATCCACATAAGAAGTCTTCCTGGAGACATACAAGATACCATGTGGGCAATGGCTTCTGCATGGACATGTGACTTGCCCAGGTGACTCCAGAACTTTGTCTTGGAGCTGGACTTTGCATAGGAGAGAGGAGGGGGTCTCCACCCACAAGAGAAAGTCTATTTAAGCCCATGGGAGACCCCTCAGTTTTGTCTTTAGCTGGCTAAAGACAAAGCCTCTCCACCCTCAAGAATAATTGAAAGGAACTGGAACAAAAGACAGCAACTACAGGGAGTGTGAAAGATTTCTGGGCCCAGGCTAGAAGGAGACTAGTCTGTAAAAGGAAGCTTACTGGGTGAGGTTTTCTTTGTACACCTCTACCCCAACATAACCCGATATAACACGAATTCGAATATAACATGGTAAAGCAGTGCTCCAGGGGGTGGGACTGCACACTCTGGCGGATCAAAGCAAGTTTAATATAACACGGTTTCACCTATAACGCGGTAAGATTTTTTGGCTCCTGAGGACAGCCTTATATCAGGGTAGAGATGTATTCAGTTTCTTAGACATAGGCTTGCGTATTCTATTTTATTTTACTTGGTAATTCACTTTGTTCTGAATGTTACTACTTGGAACCACTTAAATCCTACTTTCTGTATTTAATAAAATCACTTTTTACTTATTAATTAACTCAGAGTATGTGTTAATACCTGGGTGGGTAAACAGCTGTGCATATTTCTCTATCAGTGTTATAGAGGGCGAACAATTTATGAGTTTACCCTGCATAAGCGTTATACAGGTTAAAACAGATTTATTTGGGTTTAGACCCCATTGGCGGTTGGGCATCTGAGTGTTAAAGACAGGAATACTTCTGTAAGTTGCTTTCAGTTAAGCCTACAGCTGTTAGGGGACGTGGTTCAGACCCTGGGTCTGGGCTTGCAGTAGGCTAGCGAGTCTGGCTCAAACCAGGCAGGGCACTGAAATCCTAAGCTGTCAGAGCAGGAAAGCAGGGGCAGAAGTAGTCTTGGCACATCAGGTAGCAACTCCCAGAGGGTTTCTGTGATCCAACCCATCACAGGGAGTCATTAGGAAAGGGACAGATAATAAGACAGAAAATATCATATTGCTTCTATATAAATCCATGGTACACCCATATCTTGAATACTGCGTGCAGATGTGGTCTCCCCATCTCAAAAAAAGATATATTGGAATTGGAAAACATTCTGAAAAGGGCAACAAAAATGATTAGGGGTATGGAACGGCTTCCATATGAGGAGAGATGAAAAAGATTGGGACTTTTCAGCTTGGAAAAGAGAAGGGGGATATGATAGAGGTCTATAAAATCATGACTGGTGTGGAGAAAGTAAATAGGGAGGTGTTATTTAGTCCTTCTCATAACACAAGAACTAGGGGTCAACAAATGAAATTAATAGGCAGCAGGTTTAAAACAAACAAAAGGAAGTATTTCTTCACACAATGCACAGTCAACCTGTGGAACTCTTTGCCAGAGGATGTTGTGAAGGCCAAGACTATAACAGGGTTCAAAAAAGAACTAGATAAATTCATGGACGATAGGTCCATCAATGGCCATTAGCCGGGATGGGCAGGGATGGTGTCCCTAGCTTCTGTTTGCCAGAAGGTGACGGGATGGATCACTTGATGATGACGTGTTCTGTTCACCCCCTCTGGGGCACCTGGCATTGGCCACTGTCGGAAGACAGGATACTGGGCTACGTGGACCTTTGGTCCGAACCAGTATGGCTATTTTTATGTTCTATAAGCATGGCTACAACTCTTATGTATTATTAATTCTATATTATGGTCATGCACCCAGGACCCAGTCAAGGGCAGGACAGCATTATGCAACACGCTATATAAATACAAAGTCAGAGATGGTCCCTGCTCCAAAGAGCTTACAGTCTGGACAGACAGAGGTTGGGAGGACAAACAGGCATAGAGAGTTGAAGTGATGAATGGCAGAGCTAATAGACAGCCAGGGTGCGACACCACCCCTACCCTTGGCACCTTTAAGTGTCACCTTTTCAAGCATATTATACAATTGACAAAAGGAGGCATATGACATGAATTTTCAGACAGGGCTGCAGATTGAACCTGTCCCCACTTACCTGACAGCAGCAGTTCCTGTCCCATGACTGGGACCAGATTCCCACTACCGCCATTGTGACATGGCACACGGGGTCGCATGGCAGTGCAATTTTGTGCACCGTGTAGCAACACGACTCACTCGTCTTTAGCCCAGATGCCCATTCATCAGGACTGAGGGGTTGGCGCTGGGACCCTGTGTGCCCTGTCACAACGCCCGGAGCGGGGACCCAGGGCCAGCCCCACACGACAGGAGCCCCCACTGCCAGGTGAGTGCATGGTGGGCTTTGAAAGCAAGTAATTGTTTCTAGGGCCAGACATGTATGAAAAGCAGGTACAGGATTGAATGCATATTGTATCCATGAGGACATCAATGCTGTACATGAGGGATTAAACAGATTTCTTGTTTTGGGTGTGGGGGTGTTTTCAAATTGACTTTACAAGAAAGGGATTCAAAATATCAGTCACATCTTAGGTGGCTTCTGTCACTAACCATCCCAAACCAAGGGGAAAAACTCAACTAGTTAAAACAGCCAGAGATGACCCAGTATCAGGCAGAAACTAAACACAAAGTCATTGTTACTAAACAGAAAAAAGCAGTAAATGTACTTAGCTTTACTAGTAATAGAAGTTCTTAGAGCATAAGCTCTTTGTTCTGTGTTTTTATAGTGCCTAGCACAGGGGAGTCCTGCCCATGGCTGGGTCTCTCCTAGGCATCAGTGCAATACAAATAAATAATAATAATTAACAATAGTAAATGGCCTCAGTTTCCTTCATATTTCTACTTTCAGAAAGTTAATCGAATAATTCCTAAATGAGTAACACAAACATAAACTTTATCTTTTTTCTCTTGTTGATCTTCAATAAAGTGTAGCAATGGTCACTGGCCACCTTCTCAGCATTAAAGAAGAGGAAAGTGAGGAATGAGGAAGGAACATAACAGGTGCTGGAAGAGAGAGAGGAGCAGTCAGCAGCCACTGGTACCAAAATGAGAACCCAGGGCACCAGCTGCTTCAGCCTGTCAAACATAGGGGGAGAGTTTCAAAAAAAGCTTAAGAGATTTAGAAGCACAAGTTGCATGCACCTAAATCTGTTAGGTACCATGGAAAAAATATTGGCCTTAAAGGGCCAGTTCCGGAAGGTACTTTGCAGAAAAAGGTCGCTTCAAAGGCAAAACCCTGTACTAGAGAAAGTTGTAAGGGATCAGGAAGTACCAGGGAAGTGTTCTTAGGGAAGAGGCTGCTTTGGTGTTACCCCATCAGAGTTGTGTTACAATCATAGGCAATATAGCAATTGGTGTTATACAAAATTAAGTGCCAGCAAAGCTAAGGAAGTTTGTAACTTGTTTTCAGGTAGCTAACATCTGGAGTACTGTATTTTTAAGCTTTTTCTGTGTCTATATTTATGTATTTTTCTCTTAATTCAATAACATTTCTGACCTATAGAAAAATGACTATTTCTGGTCTGTGACAGACTGAAATTCTTCTCTTGCCATGTTCTGCCAGATTCTGTGCTCCATCTTACTACGTAAATAGTACCATGGTTATTAAGGCCACAAGGGACCACTGTGATCATCTACTCTGACCTCCTGCATAACACAGGCCTTCGAATTTTCCCCAGTGATTCCTGCATCAAGCTCATATGGCAGAGCAGCGTGGATGAAAGAAGCACCTGTTACCTTCACATGTTCACAGGAAACATCCACCTCTCAGGAATCTGAGTGTTTGAGGGTGGCAGGGGGGGGGGGAGTTGCTGTTGTTTTAAACCAAGGACATGATGGTATGTTCCCAAGAATGTTCTCCTGATGGATCATTGACTTTTGTGATCAGATCCTTTATCCCTCTTTTTAGTTCCTGACAAATAACAAGCGTATTTACTGGAAAAGTATATTATTTATCCTGAACCAATCTGGTACAGTGCTTCTCTGAAGCTCTCCAATCACAATCAAATGAGACTAAAAGCATCCTTTCCTTTACATGGCACTTTGTACCAATGGCTAAATTAGATGCACCTGCTTCTGATCAAGCAAATTAAGCACCGAGTTACTTTAATGCTTTTTTTCAGAACACGAAGAACTTGCTGAATACCCGTCACCAGGGAACAGCAGGTTTTTTTTGTTTTTTTTTTTAAACAGAGTGTCCAAGTTAATTAACCACAACCTGATGAGTTGGACCAAGCTCTCCCCAGCTTGTGTGGGGGGAGCTTTTGGAAACATAGTGTTCTTCAAGCTATGGCAGGTTGGCAGAGTAGCCATGGCCAACTCAGTGTTGTGTGAGAATACTGTTGATTGTCTCATTTGGTACATTGCGACGGGGCACCTCTGTCGCTACCCAGTGTACTTCACTGCCTGGCCAGTGCATATGGTTTCACGGTCACAAATACACCCCAGGTTGTTACCATTTCATCAAGTGTGTATTTATTCTTTCCTTGCAAAGTGTCACAGTGTACTGCAGACTTCCAGCAAGGGGAGGCTTCCCCGCAGCCTTCACCCCTCACCCCAGGCTCACTCTCCGAGCATCCTTCTGAGCTTCCCCTTTCTTCCTGTTCCTTCCACTTATCTCCTCCCAATTACATCGTTAGCCCAAGAAATGACCACCCAAGTGCTCATAATCCCCCAACAGAAAGTGTTTAATGGCTGATAGCTGAGTCTGCTTCATGCTGCAGCAACATCAGTGACCAGGGAGTTACTAACAGTGCCCTGTCCCACCCATCTACACTTACAGCAACATATAGAGTACAGACACTGCATGCTCAGTTGGTGTGGGTATAAACAGCTGTGCAGAAGGGGAGACATGGCATAGGCAAGTAGAGTAGAATTGAGTGCCCTACACATCTGAACCCTTAGGATACGTACCCTAGCTGGGCTGTCTACATGCACAAGCAGTGCCACTAAGGTCTATACTCCTATTTTTAGCGGTGTAGTGTTCTGCCACCTCCCCACTGCCGGAGCCTTTCACTGCAGCATGTAGCTACACGCGTAGTGCCAGTACTCTACACACTGCCGTAAGTGTAGACAAAATAGCCATTATTTGCTTGCATTCCTTTATCTGTCTGTATCCATTTGTTGTCTCTCACCTTATACTTAGATCATAAGCTCTTTGGGGCAGGTATCGTCTTTTTGTTCTCTGTTTATTCAGTGCCTAGCACACTGGGGTGCTGGTCTATTAATAATACAAATAATAAAATAATAATACTAGCCAGGGAGAGGTTGAACAAGGTGGTTGAAATGATATGAGTTTGTTTCCTTTCCCCTCCACCCACAATGCATATGATTGTACCATTGGCAACGTTTGTTGTAGGGAAGAGGATTGCCTTCCCAAGAACATCAGCTGCTGAATATCAGATCCAATGGACCAATAATCTGACCTGTTACAGCAAGTCTTTATAACCGATCTCTTGGGACTCCTCTGGAATTTGGAGACATTTTGGATGGAAGTGGAGATGTTGGCTCCTATCACTTTCTCATCTATTTTTATTTTCAACAACAAAATGTAATACTATATGATATAATATTAATATAATAACATCTGAACTGCATAAACACAAAAAAGAATTTTCCTGCAATGTATGTGTACGTGGCTTTCTTATCAAAGGGAAATGCTAAGGCAGTTTGCAGAGGTCCAATATACTCAGTCATAGAGTTGACCGAATCACTCTTTTCAGACAATCTGTGAATTTTGGCAGTTTTTCACCAAATCATTATTCACTATAAGTTCTGTTCGATATCCAGACAGCTTTGTAGATGGTCAGATAATACGGTGCAAATAACATTCATTGCAAATGTTGGTATTTTTTTCATCAAATAATATGTGTGTAAATCTTTCATTATTCAACCAGCTGTAATCAATGTCTACATTGGTTGCCAACCAAAAGCACACAGATGCTTTCTGAAAGAACACAGCTCATCCCTATATTTAGAGTAATAATTGTGCTTTTTCCAGATACAACTGTGTGGAATCTATTGGCAGATGCTGACTTTTCAATGTCACGCATTATAACATACAAAACAATACATGTATTATCAGATATCTGGAAGAAACTGGACCATGTATATTTATTTTCATTCTTCCTGCTATTCATATGGAAAGCTCACACTTGCTTCAGATCTGTCAAACCAATATGCCATTCTGTAGTATTTCAAGTTCTTGATGTTTTCTACCTTTTGTGGTATATCCAGGCCTTGAAGTTTACTTTAAGTAGAAATGTTTCCAAAGATGTATTTATAGTTATCAAATCTCTGAGATCCACTCAAATAAATAATTTTGTGTCCAGAATAACATGTATTCATAGTCATAGAGCTTTTCTTCCAAAATTCATGGCTATTGGATTGATCTCCTGTTGTATGCTCCTCAGCTCTAACACTTAACAGCTTTAATTGCAATCTTTATTGTTGTAAGTGGTGTTCCATATGTTCAAATGCTCTCACTTTGGTGTCTGTTGCTTATTTGGTTTGGTTGGGATCAGACAGGACTCAGGACAAGATAACTCAAAAGTTAAAGCCAGGGTCACGTATATGGAACACAAAGTGGAATGAAGTTTGCAGAGAGAATTGAGTTAGAGTCTTTTGCCCAAATCACTTCAGGTTGTACTGGGATTGTTCCTAACCAAACTTAAAGCCTGAAGTTATGAACCAGATAAAACTCTGAATTTCTGGGAGCAGCAGATTTGCTCAGCCTAGCTATGTCATGCAAGTTTCTTTTGTTATTGTTTTTCTCTCCAGTTTTTGCAAAATCACTAAATTGTTCTGTCAGGGGATTCTGATTTATTTTATGAGCAATTTGGAGCAAAGATCACGGTGGCCCGATCCTGCTAACAGTTATATGAATGGGAAAAGTTCCACTGGTTTCAAAAGCAACCGGATATGCCCCTCTTTGTCTTTTCACATGCACATTTACAGTGCCCTACAAACAATAAGTAGTTATTTATGGGGCTCTAAGGATCCACCAACTTAAATCTAGTCTTACACTCACTCGCTGTGGGAATTAAGTTTTTCCTTCAGCCTAGTATTCAACCAACCAAGGATAATAAAGTCCATAAATTATAGTTCACGTAGTTGTTTTCTGCTAGTGATTCCTATAAAAGCACTGAATACAGCATTATTCAAATGACAAAATGCCTTGGCAAAACAAATCATGTAAATTAGTGGGCTGGCTTCTCTCTTTAGTTTTCTAAAACCTGAGTGGGGAGGGGGGAGAGATCTTGCTGCGTTCAGTGAAGTATTTCCTCTCTGCTACCTTCTCTGTTACTGATTGGACTGTGTTTTATTAACACTGCTGTTTCCAAACTGATGGGAAATGCAGCTACTGCAATGGCACTTCTCATTTTTCAGGTATTTAATAAGACAGACTAATGGGAAAAGGGGAAGAACTAGCTGTTTGGTAAAAATATTTTACTTTCTCTAATCTAATCTATCTATTATAACTCAGAATCTAAAAGAATACAAAACCATAAGAACAGCCGTACTGGGTCAGACCAAAGGTCCATCTAGCCCAGTATCCTGTCTACCGACAGTGGCCAATGCCAGGTGCCGCAGAGGGAGTGAACCTAACAGGTAGTGATCAAATGATCTCTCTCCTGCCATCCATCACCACCCTCTGACAAACAGAGGCTAGAGACACCATTCCTTACCCATCCTGGCTAATAGCTATTAATGGAGTTAACCTCCATGAATTTATCCAGTTCTCTTTTAAATGCTGTTATAGTCCTAGCCTTCACAACCTCCTCAGGCAAGAAGTTCCACAGGTTGACTGTGCACTGTGTGAAGAAGAACTTCCTTTTATTTGTTTTTAACCTGCTGCCCATTAATTTCATTTGGTGGCCCCTAGTTCTTGTATTATGGGAATGAGTAAACAACTTTTCCTTATCTACTTTCTCCACGTCACTCATGATTTTATATACCTCTATCATATCCCGCCTTAGTCTCCTCTTTTCCAAGCTGAAAACTCCTAGCCTCTTTAATCTATTCTCATATGGGACCCATTCCAAACCCCTAATCATTTTAGTTGCCCTTCTCTGAACCTTTTCTAGTGCCAGTATATCTTTTTTGAGATGAGAAGACCACATCTGTACGCAGTATTCAAGATGTGGGCGTACCATCAATTTATATAAGGGCAATAATATATTCTCTGTCTTATTCTCTATCCTCTTTTTAATTATTCCTAACTTTAATGATTCCTAAATTGATCTCCTAACCAGGAGATCAATTTACTAGCTTGGGGTATGCTGACCAGCTAAAACCTATGAAGAATTAGCTTTTGTTATATTGCTGTCTTCTTCTGTTACCACTTTAAACTTTTCAACCAAATTGTTGGGAGAAATTTTTGTTTCAGAATCTTTCTTGGAGATAAAAATGCTAAATTCATCTCCCTTGAAGTTCCATTAGTTTCCATGGGCTCACACCAGGGATGAGTTTGGCACATTGTTGTTAATCTAATAAAAAACAAAGTCTAAGAGTGCCACCCACACCTGACTGGCATTTGCATTCATGCTGCATTTCTTGTAAGGGAAGACAAATTATCTATTCACAGCAAAGCTACAGGGCTAAGCAAAGTTCCTTCTAAATTTCCGCCCATGCACTAATTTAATGCATGAGTGATAAAGTTCCCAGGCTGTCGGGGAACTTTCTCCACCAAGAGGCAGAGCTAGGCTCATGAGTTTATTAGTCGGTCGACACTACACCCGGCTCATGCAGCACCTCATGGTCCCAGATACCATCCGATGGTCCAGAGACATCTACATTGAACATGTCACCAGCCACCAACAGTACCAGGAGGCATGAGCCGGAGTGACATTGTTCTTTGACTAGGAGAAAGGGACCAAGAGACTTTGTCCATTGGACCATATGAACTGGAACCATAAACGCACTGAACATTGAATCTCATCAAATGGAGTCAACCCATCCTCATCATCGTATCTGCTCATTATACTCCACACCCGAACATAGGCATTATATGAACTTCATACCCTCAGATCTCAATGTCTGTACTTTGACCCGTCAACCTTTTACACCCAATCGGGGATATTGCTGATTATGTATTCCTTATGCCACCCGATCTTAAACCGAACTTCACACCCCTTGATAATCTGTATGTTATTCCATGATAACCAGAAACTTCTATGCTTAAACTCTGTACCATTCACTTGTTTTTTTTAAACATCATCTTAATAAAATGTTTAAGCTGTCTTCCCAGTCAGGCTTGCTCCTAGTAATAAATGGAGATAGCACTACATGAATGGCCCCCTCTCCTTTCCTCTCAGCCAAAGCCACCCCCAAACCTGATTTAATTACACAAAGCCACAAAACAGAGAAAGAGAACTGGGGAGCCGCTTTGAGAGAGAGGCCTGAAAGCAGGGTCTGCAGCACCAAACCATCTCATAACTCGCTTGACAATATTTGCTTGGTGAAGAAAAAAGTATAATAATAATCCTGCCTTAAAGCTAAGTGCTCTTGTAGATTTCCTCTTCTTTGTCTTTTCTATCAAACACATTGAGCCAATTGTCACACAAGTGTAAATCTGGAATAATTTGTTAGGTTTATTCCAGATTTCAGCGGATGTAACTGAGAGAAGAATTTGTCCTACTCTCTCCTTGCCTTAGGCCTGGTCTACACTGGGCGGGGGGAGGGGGGGTCGAACTAAGGTACGCAAGTTCAGCTACGTGAATAGCGTAGCTGAACTCGAACTACCTTAGTTCGAACTACTCACCCGTCCAGACGCTGCGGGATCAAAGTCCGCGGCTCCCCCGTCGACTCCGCCACTGCCGTTCGTGGTGGTGGAGTTCCGGAGTCGACGGGAGCGCGTTCGGAGTTCGATATATCACGTCTAGATGAGACGCGATATATCGAACTCCAAGAAGTTGAACGCTACCCGCCGACCCGGGCGGGTAGTATAGATGTAGCCTGAGATGCCTCCTTATTGATCCAGTAAGTTAGGGGAGATCTCAACTTCTTGAGGCTTCAGATGCTGAAAATCTGGATTCTCTTGAAGTGATTTATTCACTCTCTAGTACAGGGGTTGGCAACCTTTCAGAAGTGGTGTGCCGAGTCTTCATTTATTCCCTCTAATTTAAGGTTTCGCGTGCCAGTAATACATTTTAACATTTTTAGAAGGTCTCTTTCTATAAGTCTATAATATATAACTAAACTATTGTTGTATGTAAAGTAAATAAGGTTTTTAAAATGTTTAAGAAGCTTCATTTAAAATTAAATTAAAATGCAGAGCCCCCCCGGACCAGTGCCCAGGACCCGGGCAGTGTGAGTGCCACTGAAAATCAGCTCGCGTGCCGCCTTCGGCACACGTGCCATAGGTTGCCTACTCCTGCTCTAGTATCTAATTAAGCATTAGTTTAAGGCAGTTTCCCTATAACTGCATTGCTACCAAGGGAAATTATGTCAGACAACAGTGCTAAATGTAGCAGCACTGGGTCCATACAGCTGTCTCACGGGTCTCATGAGGACCAATCATATTTGTGGCTATTCATCATCACCAGTATATCACTAGCTTTTATATTGCCTTCAAGTCACAGTCATATGGCACAAAAGAAGATATGTGTGTGACTCTATACAGAACACTGAACTATAGGGAAAGGAATGCTAGTTTACATGAATTGGAGTTTCCATAAATTATACTACAATAGAGTCCCTCCCTGCATCTGAGAGCATTAAAGAAAGAAAGCATTGATTGTGGGATCTATTTTTGTGTCTTCTTGGAAGCCAGGCATTCTCCAGGTGGTCTTGGCTAGTCATCAGCATCCCTTGTGCATCCTGGAATAGGACAGTGGACAGCTTTCTACCAGGAGAAAAAAAAAAGTCCACACCCATTTACAGTCTAGAAAGGAGAGTGTGATGGGATCCCCAGGGTGCAACCTGAAACTGTGGAACTGCTGTGCCCCCTTAACTCTCCAGCCTGGGCTGTCTCTATGCTATGCCAGTGGCAAACAGCAAGCCCCTCCAGGCGCTGTGATTACTCAGCTGTCAGCTGCCAGGTGTTGAGATGGGGGAGGAGAGAGGCCAAGTGATGATGTCACTGTCCCTCTTTTATACTTTGTTCCAGCTGCTAGAAAGATCCTTGCTCTGACATGGGGGTTAGGCAGCGCCCACTGCATATGTGCCCTTTCTGAGGAGTTGCTGGGAGAGTGGATTCTTCTTGATGGACCATCAATGCCTGTCTGGCCAGTGATAGTTGCTCCTTTGTTGCCACCGGAAGGCTAGCCGTGGGTGTCTCCCAACCTGACAACATATTTCAGTAACTCAATGTAGCAGAGTGGTCACCCGCTCTGGCCCTGAAGGGGTTAAAACAGCTCTGGGAAGCCAATAGGAAAAGCAGCCAGGCTAGGCTGATTGGGGAAGCAGCCACAGCGGGGGCCATGCCCCAATCAGGCCACAGCTGGCCCTATTAAAGGGCTGAGAGCCAGGAGCTGGGTCAGTCTCACTCTTGCTCTAGAGAGGGAAGGACCTGGCTGCCTGGGAGCTTAGGGTACTGGGAGTAGAGCAGAGCAGGGCAGGGGAAAGGCAAGAGGAGCTCCAGCCTGGCAAATCCCTAGGCTTCAGGCCTTGCTAAAGGCCAAAGCTGGTACAGGGGTTGCAGAGGTGCAGCCTGGGCTTAGGCAGATGCAGCTGGTCTGACTCCCTTGCCAATGATGAGTGGCCTTTAACAGACTGCAGTTTGCCCCAGTGAGTGGGGGCTGGATGACTGGCAGTAGCCACCAAGGCAAGGTGGGTGAGAGGGTTGGGGGTTCCCCTGGGAGGGGAGACCCAGAGTGTGGGGGTACTGCGGGGGCAGAACCCTGAGGAAAAGGGCACTGGGGTCTGGGAGGGACATGGGCCTGAGGCAGGCGAGACATCAGCAGGCAGAAGGCGCTCCAGAGCTGGAAAAGAGCTAATTCCCTGGACAACCAGCAGGAGGCATTGCGCCGGTGAGTCGTCACTTCGTTACACTCACACATAGCAATACTTCATAACTTCACATACAATGATAGCATGCACATCAACAGAATATTAACATTCAACAGATCAAGCCTTTTTAAATGATATATCACAAGGCATACTTTGTACAAAACCTATTCTAATCATATCACAGTGGTGAATATGGGGGTTCCAGGGTGCTATTTTGAGTTACAGAGGGTTTAGCCCAGCTTCCAGAAGTATTCTAGGATCTAAATTCAGAGGTTGCTGAGGCGGATTTTGAGCATCTCTGTTTTGAGGCAAGAAATTTTGTCTCAGTAGAATGAAATGTACTTTGCTTCAGCACATTGAATAGCATCTTACAGGGACATGCTCCAGATAAAAACAATTCCTTTTTCAAGATTCAGTTCCATTATCAGTGTTCGCTAATAGCACCTGAGAGTCATGAAATAGTAAAAAATTTCTGAATCTAGTTTACTTTTCACTCTTTCTGCTGTCTGTCTACATTTTGTATTACAGCTTGGACAATGAAAGATGGATCGGGTGGTTTCACCATTGTTTTTGGTTCATTTTTCTTTCTGCTTGTTGCTTCAAGGAGTGCAGACACAGCAGGGGGAGAGTTAATCCAAATATTAACAATTACAGACTTTCTTAAAGTCATGCAACAACATTGCCAGCATTAAAATATAGATTTGGGGCATAAACTAGTGTGCCTGTAACTATAACATCATAATAACATTCCTGCTCACACAGGCAGCCTATGTTCATGTTGTGTTCAGGCAGAAAATCATGGCAGGGCAAGGATGATAATGATAATATAACCACACCCAGCGTGACTTTTGAGTATGGTATAACACCAAAGGCCATGAGTCTCTAGTTGTTCCAGGTGTGGTGATATCACACACACTGTCACCAACCACACCCTATTATAACACAGATCTTTTGTTCAACTCTTCTTGGCTTGGGAAAAAGGGAAGCGGTGTTACCCATCATAAAAATGTCTCAGACATGTGTCATGGAACATAACTATCACCGGTTTCTTCACAACTGAAATGGTCATAAATACATGTTGTTAAAAATTACCATAGATGTTTCTTTATCTCAGTGTATATATATATTTCCTTCTCCTTTCTCATTGCATGGGAAAAAGGAGAGTATGCATCATTACATTAGATAGGATTAAAAACAAATGCAAGGGACATAGTGTTTCACACTCCAAGGCACAAGCTAACCATTAACTGATGGTAATTAGAAAAAAAACGTATCTTCTTGGCAGGTTATTCCATTATTGTCCACAGCACCTTCCTCTGGTACATCTGTTAGCAGCCACAGTCAGGGATAAGAGACTGGATTGGATGGACCACTAGTCAGCTCCAGTGATTCCCTTCCCTACATTCTTCTGCTCTCCCCTTTTCTGCCCTGACTCACTGTGGTCTCTCCTTCTTCTCTATCTCTCTGCTCCTTTCTCTCCTCTTTGCATCTTTTATGCTGGGGACATGATGGGAAAATCCACAACTGGGCAAGCCCCTAAAAAAGGACATCGCCGGCACAATTGATCAGGACCATGGAAGAAGCCCCATTATCTTAACAGGAACTGATGTCAAAGTGCATTGTACTGAGTCTGGTGGGAGTCTGATGTTTTCACTGTTGGGAGAGGGATCTTTGTTTTCTCTAACATCTGCATTGGTGCTGCAGAAAGTTTGCTCGTTGCTCTTTCTCAACTGTTTCCCTAATGCTGGCTGCCAGTTTGCCAGTAAAACAGCTTGTCAACAAGTAACATTGTTTTTTCCTATTTACGAGCAAGGAATAGAGTTCTTAATGGTCTTTCCATCGAGGCAGAGATACAATCCATCTTGGACAGACTTCAAAAGAATAACAGCCTGATTTAGGCTAATAAAGAGCAGCATTTAGCTAATGAGATTTGGACTGGCTTGTTTATGCTGTTCTTGCTGGATGAGATGCTTCAGGGTAGAAGCAAGGATATTTCTAGGACTTGGGGGATAGCAGATTAATTTCCCTGTGGCCTGGAAGGCACTGACCTGATTTTCCCCCATCTGCCCTCCAACCACAGGTACATACTGCAGGAATGTTTAATTTAATGAACCGTGTATGCTCCATTCTCCTCCCCTCATTTCCAGAATTACTCCTGGATATAACTGGGGATAATCACTGTCCCTGTTGCTAATGCGTTGCACTCATACTGCCCCAGAGGGACACCTTGGGCACAGATCACAGGTGGACTGGCAGAGTTCTTCCACGGCAAGAGGCTGCTCCCTTTTCTGCTACTTCAGCGGTCTGGAGTCTAGACACACTTCTGGGGCAGAGGTAAAATCCATGGTGAGGGTGAGGAGGCGGCAGATGGTATATTCAACCTGAGATTTCACTATGGCTGATGCCAAATAGGTGAAAGGTAAAGGTGTCTTCACCTGTGCCCCCTCCTCCCTGCATTTCATAAGGTGCTGCGAAGTTGAAAAGAAGCTACATATGGTCACTTATGCTGTCTAATAATATGACCACATTTCCTACTGATAAGATCAGAAACTGACTGTGCATTGTGTTCTCCCCTGGGACTCATTTGATATTAACCCCTGTGAAAATATCATCTTTGCAGCACAGCATGAAGGGGGCTTCTTTACAAAGTAGGGTAGAAATAATACTTTAAAGCAGAATTGCACAGACATACACTTCCCTGTGCCTCCCCCAACTCTGCCACCATTATTGTCTCTCAAGCAAACCATATTAAATCAGCGGCTTATCTCTCCAGAGCCTGCTTTTTCAGCTGTCTGATATTTTAATTTCTTTGAATGAAGAACAAGGAACTTTTTTAATAGCAGGTCTGATCTCCCCACTTCTCTACCATCCCAACCCCTTGAATTCTTCACATCCCTTGTAGTAACTCCCTGATGCTGCCATGCATTCTGTAGGCAGCCATATAAGGGTTGGTTACTTCTGAAGGGACTTGTTTAAGGCTCTGACATCACTGATTTCCCGAGAATTCCTTCACAGAAGAAGATAACAAGTAGAAGCTGAAAAGGGCAAGAGTTGTTTCCCAGACTGGAGTGACGTAGTTCTCTCGGATGCCGTGTTTGCTTGGGAGAGCTACCAGCAACTGACTTAAATGGAATTGGCATGGAGGGGCCCTCAGAAAAACAGTATGGGGTGTTGGGGGAGGGGTTTGTGGTCTGACCGGCCCACCCCTCAGGAACAATCTCAAACACATTCAGCTCTCAGGTTCAGGTTCTGTTCGTCAGGGCCTGAGGTATGGCTACATTCCAGAAACCACTCTGTCCACCTCTGATTAGCTGGTGGTCTCTCATCTTGGGAGACCTGGATCATCTGAAGTGAAAACAAGGTTCAGCCTAGTCCGTAATGGATAGTTTACCACATCAGAAAATCATGGCCAGTTGCAGGGTTTGGCAGTGAAGTTTTTGCTTTATTATGCCCCATGCAGGTTCCAGGGCTGCGGAAGAGGTAGTATGTGCTGTTCAGATTCCAGGGTTCATCAGTAATCTACCTAAACTCCAGAGAGATTACTGAGGAACCCAGGAAGATGAGTAGCACATACTGCCTCCTCTGCTGCCCTGGAACCTGCCTGGGGCATATCAAAAGCATCTTCAAAGAGACACTTTTCCCCAGAGCAGCTTGGGTCTGAGGAGGGGAGGCAAGGCTGGCCCAGGGCTCCTCCAGGCAGGTGCGGGGGGAGGGGAGGACTCGGGGTTTTACCCAGCCTGGGGTTTCTGCAGTTGAGGGGGGGCACTCAGGGCTTCTCCAGACTTGCAGGGAGCTTGTGGCTCTGGCCACAGGGGGACAGAGGGTTGTGGGCAGAAGGGGCAGAGCCGAGGGCTAGCCTCCCCAAAGGGGGATCCACCTAACGCCCATGCATGGCCTGGTTTGGTGCAAGTGGGTCTCTGCTCCAGACTGGGCAAGGACTGGAACAGTTGAGGAGGTGTAACATGCAGGACTGAAGCATTCTGGCAAATGTATGTGGAATCCCAGGACTGCACTAGTAGAAGCTCTTGTATGTGAGATGCGAGCTCTGCTGGCAGAGCTCTGGTTGTGGGGCTGGCAGGATGGGAGTGGCAGGGGACTTGAAGGTGAGGGTTGAGGTAGTGCGGGTGGAAGGGTGGGAAGCTTGTACAGCACCTCTCCTTCATGGACTTGTCTCTAAACAGGGTGCTCAGCCATTCACTTTCGTGAGCACCAAATTCCAACAAATGAATATCTTTAAAGTATCTGCTGGGTCTATACCCCACTTAGCACAGAGCCCATGGAGTCATAGGGTTTAAGGCCCGAAGGAACCACCAGATCATGTTCCTGCAGTAATACACATACCTTCCTCAGAGTATGTCCATTCTGGTCCTGTCCTCTCAGGCCATCATATCAGATCCCCATAACATAGTCTGACACACATTCCCAGTAGGCTGGCCAGGTTCACACTGTATGGAACTCGCTCTCCTGTGGATGCTTTTTTGTTCTCACTTCCCCGTTCAAGTGCATGCTGCTAGCAAGTAGCTCACCATGGATGGTCCCAGTGGAGTACCTGCCCTAGCACTGTAATTAATGATTGTGTATTGCAGACTACTAGGAAGATGTGTCGGATATCCTCTGGATCCCCTTCATCAGCCTCTCTGAGATTAAGCAACAGAAAATAAAATAAAAGGAGAAAGAAATTCAACAATAAAACCAACTTCCCTGGTATGGAGCCCTGGGAACTGGTTAAGAAAGCAAGTTCACCCTGGAAGGCTCCTGAACCAGTCCAATGGTTTCCTAGTAAAGGTATATTTAACTTGGATACATCCAGCATCCCTTTGTCTTCCCTCCAGGGTTGCGGTTTATTCTGTAGTTGCAGTTCTACAATCCTTTCTACTCTCATAGTGCTGTGGGTTGGGACTGGAAGAGTGTCCCATGGGGAGGCAGCTAAGCAGTTAGAACCAGGAGAAGAGAGAACACTGTTGTCAAGTGGATAGGAAGGGCTGAAAGATAAAGTCAGTTCAGAGCCCAGGCTCATCTCATAACCCATCTCCATCAGACATCTGGAAGCTCAGTTCAGTTCCTCTTATCTTCTGGGAAAATAAACTTTGCAAAGGCAGATCAAAGCAAAGGCAACAACATTACAAAGGAGAAGTGCTGCAGAGCCCTGGCAAATGGAGCAGAGGCCACATTAAGAATGGAGCAACTGCAAGTTGTCCCTGCTCTTGGTGAGAGCTTTCTAAAGCCGCAGCAAAGATAGGCAGCCATGGGTCACCTACAACAGTTTTATCACAGCAAAAATAAAGGCAGAGCTTCTAAGGGCACTGCAGGCCGCTTTGTCAAAGCAGCACTAGGGTACCAGCATGTCAAAATACTAGGACTGGGCTGGTCAGAATATTTGCCCCAAAACTGTTTTTTGATTTAAAAAGAAAATGGATTTTGACTAAACAATTTTTGTATGAAGTGTCTGTTTCCTGCAGAAAATTCTGAGTTTTCATAAAATGGAAAAATTTCAGTTAAATGAAAGTCAGAAAAATTGTGCTTTTGGTAGGAAAATTTCAGTTTTTTGAAGAAAGCAAATTTTTCCATGGAATATGTCAAAGAAAACAGGGTTTTTTTCATTTTCATCAAAATGTTCTGCCGGAAAACATCCCATTTTCTGACTAGCTCTAATAAATATGCTCTCACACAGTCTCTCTTTCTGACACACAGTCACAACTGTTGCACATCAGTCCTTCCCACACACGTCAGTGTATTCTTCTCTACACTGTAAATACCGTCACTTGTTCAGCACGCACGTGTCCATTGGTTATATGACAGCTACTCTATGCATGCACCCCACACAAATAATTTGTATACATAAAGCAGCATCCTCCACATGATGCATCACTGCACAGTTTGCAGGGAGAGGTAGAACAGAGAAAGAACACAAATGTTTGTAGAGCTCGGGACAATGATTTTCATAAAATCCGGAAGAGGAAGCGATACTGGGGAATGCAGCTCGTATTTCACCTTTCAGTCTTGCTTCCTGAAGATAATTCAGATAATGGAGATTTCTGGCACATCCTAGAGATACACAGCCAGTCAGCATGGAATATGATAAGCCCAGGACTCAATAAATGTTCATTTCATGCTGTCCAGGGCAAGGTACCTGGCAGCATATCCTGACACAGATTTCAACAGAGAGCACTGGCGTTCTGTCCAGAAGCAAAGGTGTTAACACCCTCGAGCATCCTATACCCAGTATATAACAGCAGACAAAGGTAAAAATCCATATCAGCAGCCCTGCTGCGGTTATCAGGCCTGAATATGGACTGGTTTTAACTGCTGCCATTGCTCGGTTACAGTTTGATGGGTTTGTCTCACATTGCCAGGGAGCGATGCTGGGCCAGGAGGTGACATGGCCTTGCAAAACAAAGCATCGCAAGGCAGCCGTGCTGCAGTGTGATGTGACGACGCTGTAGGACAACGGTGATAGGCTGGCCCATGATGTGGTGATGCTGTACTGTCAGCCAGTGACCCTGCCAGACCACAGTGTGGTGACCTTGTAGCACATGATGGCATCATGCCGCAGTGTAAGTGTCACGAGATGGGGATGCAAAGACTATGCCGTTGGCTACAAAGGCAATGCCCTTGGGCTTCTTGGGCAGGACAAATTTGGTCGGGTATTCAGTTTAAAGTGATACTTGCATCTAGTGATGGATCAGGTCCAAAACATGTCATCCCGAAAACTTGCAGGGCAGAGAGGAGAGAGCATGGTGAGAAGTTTTCATACCAGAAGCACAGGACTAGGAATCACACCTGCTGGTAGAAACAGGCACTCCCCTTCCCTCCCATGGCAGTTCAGGGCTACCGTATAGGGTGTCGGGGATGGCTGTGACCTTTCATAGAGCATATCCGAGCAGGGGAGCTTTATTATTCCATAGCAGTTAGAGCATTAAGGGAGATTAAGCTGTCTCAGTGACAAAGCCTATCTCGGTAGCCCTGCCGCTAGTGCTCTGGCGAGGCAGGGACAGATATAATGAGTAGATTATCCTGTTCTGGCAAATTGGAATAAAAGAAAAGGGCCCTAATCACATTTGAATACATCTGCATTAGATGAGCGAGGAAATCGTGAGTCCCAGCACTGCGGCATCTCATCAGATGCTGAGAAACACGCCAGGAGCTTGGAGCAAGCATTACCAAGGGAGATGAATCGTCTTTAACTAGGAGTCCCTGAGGTGCTGCAGCATGCCAGTCAAGCTCTGGGGGGATGTAAACATGGGCTGGTGCCCAGGAAGTTCTGAATGCAGCATTCTGCAGAACACCAGTGCTCTGCCCCAGGGAACCGGGAGAGGAGAAGGACTGCAGGCAGCTCAGTCGACCTTCCTGTCTCCTCCAGCAGCTTCAGGAGCTGACAAAGGAAAGGCAGCCATTCTGGCAAGATCTCAGACTTTACCCCGAAGTAGTTCTTGGAGCTGGCTTGGCACAGGGAAGCAGCTACCTGCTTGCAAGCAGCCTCTAGAACCCGATACATGCCTACGGAGACCGGCAGCTCAGAGGCTGATCACAAGCACTGGCCCCACTTCTGATTGTGGCTCTTAATGTTGCTGATGTGGCACTGTAGAGTGATGTCTGGAGTGCGCCCCAGGTTGGCTAAGAACTTTCTGAAAATGTGGGAAGCATCCCCTCACCCTAATTACCTGCCCAGTGATTCAGCCACTCGGTTGATTTACTGTAATTCTAAAGGCCTCACCTTCTCTGCCAGGACACTGGCCAGCTGGTTGGGAGAGCCAGCTGCTGTCTAAACTCCCCTGCTGTCCCTCATCAGCAGGAATGGTGACTCAGCATTCCTGGAATAACAGCCTCTGATCACTGGAAAACAAACACCTCTGTATTTGTTCTCTGTGTTTGGACTTCCACCCACTTATTCCCCTCTTTGTTTCCAGGAGCCATTTATGAGGCCAGAAAAAAAAGCAAAATCTTATCTCTTCATGGTACTTCTATCATCCACAAGCCCTTTTCTCCCACTGCAGAGCACGGAAAACTGCTCCTCAGCTTCAGAGGGTGTTACTCTTGTGCTGCAGTGAGAGAATAGGGCCCTATGCAAGGATCTGATCTCAAGTTATTTTGGACCCATAAATTGCTCCCATAGGTACCGAGAGGTCCCTTGATAAAAAATGTACCCACAAATACAGGAACCATAAATAATAAAACTTGTGTACGCTATCTATCTATCTATCTATCTATCTATTAACTGTGGCAGCTGGCAGCTTCTGTGGTACCTGTGTGCTTATATCACCACTATGAACGTTAATCTCCAAGAAGCACTAATGCCATGTGACACTCCCATCTCATTGGGGCTGGGACATGCTACTCCTTCCTCACACACAGGAGCACTGGCACGCTCCAAAATACACTACTCCATCTCAAATTGAATTTGGAATGAAAATGAACCACTGAAGGGGAGTGTGTTTCCTCTGAGCATCACAACAGACACACAAGTACACATGCATACACGGGCTCCAGGTGGGGAGATCTCTGAATAGTGCATTACATACCTATCTAGTGGTTTGTAACCTCTGCACTATACATCATGGCCCAGACCATTTGCTGCACCAGGTCTCCTCTGGGCACAGCAGAGATGGGACATGGGAGAAACAACAGGGAGTTGATTGAAGCTTCCTGATCCTCAAGCTGCTTTTATGCTCACTGTGGCCCCAATGTAGTTTAGAGCAGCCTAGGAACTGCTCTAAACTCCACCAGCAGGTAATAGCTCCCAAGTAGCTGTCCCCTAGATGGGCACAGAGTCATAGATTTTAAGACTAGAGGGGGACACCCCCCGCAGAAAATCTAGTCTGACCTCCTGAATATCACAGACAACTACTCTCCACCTAGCATCTGCACACTAAACTCAGCAACTGAAAGTAGACCAAAGAGTTACAGCTCACAGGACTCTAGACTATTATGTGCTACAGGCAGAAAACAGGAGGGACAGATTCACCAATGCCCGAGGCCCCCGCACTGGCAGGGAAATGATTGAGACATACCCAGATAACCTGGACAAGTGGCCCGTGACCACATATGCAGAATGCAGGCCATCCTGTTCACCTGCATCTCCCCGCTGCGCTGTGTGGGGAGGTGCCGAGGAGTGAGCCATGCTGTCTGTATGCCTGCTGGGGAAATGTGGCTGGTCTCTTACTCCCTTTGAGCTGCTCTAACAGCCCAAAGGGAGTGGAGCAGGGGCCGGGATCTGGCGCTCTTTGACTTTTCTTCCAAGATCTTTCCATCTCCCTTTTATGCCTACACCATCGTACTCAACGATTCTGCCCTGCAGACCTGTTCCAATCCTGGAGCCACCCAGGCACAGACATGCTTATGTGCCTCAACCTCAGATTAGAGCTGGATAAAAATTTTCACACACAACTTTTTTTCAGCAAAAAACATGTATTCAGCGACACCGAAACGTTTTGCTCTTTTGTGTTGATTTTGCCAAAACGGTTCAGTCAAAACAAAACAAAAAAACACTTAAAAAAATTCTGAAAAAAAATCCGAATGTTTCATTTTGCCATTTTCTAAACAAAAGCTGAAAATGACTTTTTTATTTAAAAATTTCCATTTAATTTTATTTCTGAAAAAATTAAAATGTTAAAAAAGTCTCAAAATAGAAACAACCATTTCACTTGACCTCAAAATGATTTTTTGTCCAACTTCCCAGTTCACTGAAAAATTTGTTTGCAACAGATTTTTTTCTTGTGGTTTTTCAGAATTGCCAGTGAATGGAAAAACTCATTGTTGACAGCTCTAGGTATGCATGCTGACCCTCCTGCTATTCCAATAGTAGTCCCTTCCAATCCTGCTACAGTCTGTATTGATTATTGTAGTGGGGTGGTCACCCCGCTCCTGCCCTGAAGGGCATAAAACAGCCCTGGGAGAGGGCTGCAGTGGGGAAGTGGCCACAGGTGGGGCCATGCCCCAATCAGGCCATAGCTGGCCCTATAAGAGGGCTGAGGGCCAGAGGCTAAGACATAAACTCTCTCTCTAGCTTCTGAGGGAGAAGAACCTGGCTGTCTGAGAGCTGAGAAGGGTACCTGAGGTGGAGCAGTGCTGGGGAAGGGCAGAGGGAGCTCAGGAGCTCCAGCCTAGTAAAATCCCAGACTGCAGGCCTTGCTAAAAGGCCAAAAGGGCACTGGGGCTGCAGAGGGCCAGCTCAGAGATAGGCAAAGGCAGCAGGTCCAAAACCCCCTTGCCGATGATGAGTGGATTACAAACTGCAGTCTGCCCCAGTGAGCGGGGAATAGATGGTGACTGGCAGTAGACACTGAGGCAAGGTGGGGTAGAGGGTTGGGGGTTCCCCTGGGTGGGGAGACCCAGATTGTAGGTTACTGCTGGGGGCAGGACCCTGACATAAAGGGGCACCCGGGTCCGGGAGGGACATGGGGGCCAGCGGCAGGCAAGACACTGGCCTGCAGAGGGCGCTCTGGGCTGGAAGAGCTAATTCCTGAGACAACCAGCAGGAGGTGCCGCGCCGGTGAGTTGTTGCCCTGCCACAATTATACATAATCCAAACAAATAAGTCCACAATAACAACCATGCTTCTGAACTTATCTCCCTGTCTGTCATGCTGTCACTGACAGCTTCTTAGGAGCATCACCTCTGGTATCGCAGAGCAGCAAGAACAACAATACTGAGTAACTGCTGGTCTGAGGATTTATGAGGCAACATTCTTGAGTAGTCACTTGACATGAAAACAGCATTATCTGCTTTTGACTTCCCCAGCAAATGCCAGAGGAGTTACTCTTAAAGAACCAAGTTATTATTACTGGATTATTTGCTCCATCGCTGGTCCCTTTTCAAATCTGCGTGCGAGCAGAGTGCTGAACCACAAGAGAGGTCAGCCTGCTTGCGGGTGGGCTTATATCAATCAAAGTTCTAGACTCACTGATTAAGATAAACAGTTTGCTTCGCATTTTTCCATTTATGGGAAAAAAGTACCCAAAAGACAACTCAGTTCTCTGCTCTGAACTGAATGGAAAAAAAAATAACTTACATTGTTCTAGCTGCCTTCGTCCCATAGCCTCCCAAAGCACACAATACATTCGATTTATGCACAGGGATTACTTCACCCACCTCTGAAATACAACCACATCTGTGTCAAAAAACACCAGTGTACAGCAGGGGTCGGCAACCTTTCAGAAGTGGTGTGCCGAGTCTTCATTTATTCACGCTAATTTAAGGTTTCACGTGCCAGTCACACATTTTAATGTTTTTAGAAGGTCTGTTTCTATAAGTCTAATATATAATTAACTATTGTTGTATGTAAAGTAAATAAGGTTTTTAAAACGTTTAAGAAGCTTAATTTAAAATTAAATTAAAATGCAGAGCCCTCTGGACCAGTGGCCAGAACCTGGGCAGTGTGAGTGCCATTGAAAATCTGCTCGCATGCCGCCTTCGGCACGCATGCCATAGGTTGCCTACCCCTGGTGTACAGTAACACTGCACTAGAGGAAGTGAATAGTACTGGACCCAATAGAAAATGCAATTAGTATTTTAGGGAGGAAGAATGTAATTTGCCCACTTGGAATTTAGGCAGGTTCTGGAACTAACACCATGGCTCTTGTGAAAAATTCAATGGGATCTTTACTGGCTACTACTGGCTAGGACAGTGGTTCTCAAACTTTTGTACTGGTGACCCCTTTCACACCACAAGCCTCTGAGTGCGACCCCCTTTATAAATGAAAAACATTTTTTAATATATTTAACACCATTATTAATGCTGGAGGAAAAGCAGGGTTTGGGGTGGAGGCTGACAGCTAGCGACCCCCTGAGGGGTCCCGACCCCCAGTTTGAGAACCCCTGGGTTAGGAGCTGGTGAGTCTTCTTGTTGCCAGCTAGCACTGCACTTCATACAATACATCACTTTTTAAGACCCTTCTGGGGCACTGGTTCTGTATTATTCAGGGGGGAAAGCAGCCTGTATTGAAAATACATTTCCTTCAACAAAGGGCTAATCGTACCATCAAATTTTTCAGATCTTGGTCACACTTGTATCTACTCTCTGTACCATGGGCTTAAAAGAAAAACTTGAACCCAGCTAATAAAAAAAAAAGCCATACAAGTTTTTCAGGCACACACTCAGTTCCCGTTGATTCCCATTTACGCTGAGCCTGTTTCAGAACATCAGAATGGCTACGAATAAACAAAGTGAGGGAAGGAATCTCAATCTGGCTTTTTGGGGTAGATTTTATGAGACTCAGGTTACATAGAACAGAACTACAGATGTCACTGTTTATTACTTACGCTCTAGGAAGGGAAATATCCTCTGATAATGGCCCAGCATCTTGTGTATGGAATCAGTGTGCGGAGTACAGAATTTAATTGGAAAGAGGACACACTCCTGAAATCTCATTTGTTAATGTCGCACAGGCAACCTTTGCACCAAGACTTTCTTCGGTAACCTCCTGCCCCTTCTGGGTTCATCATGGACTCAGTGATTTGCAAACAGTGTCCAGGAAAAGAAGCCCATACTATGTTTTGGGTCCTGGAATGGTCACATATGAATTGATTTAATACACGTGTGTGTGAATTGTTAGTGCTGGGGAAAAGTGCTGTATTGACTGCTCTAGAAAATAATGAAAATCCTCACAGAGCTGGTCCAGCAAAGGTAGCAACTGTTTTGTGTGCTTTGATAATTAATGTCCTAGAGCAGTGGTCACTGACTGGTAGATCATGACCAACTGGTCGATCCTGGAGCCTCTGACAATCGATCATGATCTCCGGCTGCTAAATGTCCGGCCGTGCAATGGGGTTAAGGCAGGCTCCCTGCCTGCCCTGGCCCTGTGCCTCTCTCGGAAGCAGCCAGCATGCCCCTGCAGCCCCTGGAGGTGGGAGGGAGACAGCGGTCTCCGCCCACTGCTCCTGCCTGCAAGCACCACCCCTGCAGCTCCCATTGGCTGGAAACGGGGAACTGCAGCCAGTGGGAGCTATGGGGGCAGTGCCTGCAGGGAGGGGCAGCGCGTGGAACCATGTGCCCTACCCAGGGGCCGTAGAGATGTGCTGGCCATTTCTGGGAGCGGCGTGTGGCTGGGGCAGGCAGGGAGCCTGCCTTAGCACCACTGTGCAATCAACCGGGAGCTGCCCACACTAAGTGTCACCCGGCAGAAGCCACACTCTAACCCCCTGCCCTAGCACAGAGAGCCCCTCCTGCACCCAAGTGTTGTATCAGCCAGGCAAGGTACTAACAAACTTCAACAGGACTTTATTTTTAAAGTGGACACCTCTTTACCAAGCTGCTGCTGCACCCTCTGTGACTCTCACTCTGTCTCCTCAACTCCTCCCCCCTCCTTCCTGTTTCCTGTCCTTTCAGACTCCCAACAGCCAATGCTCCCAGTTCTAATAATTACAAGCAACATCTAAACACCACATTTCCTCCTCTCTTAAGAAACTCTCCCAATTAAAATAAACATTGTTGTTCTAACCACAGGAACAAATAGGAAACAAGACACTATACTGTTGGCAGAAATATTACACTGAAAACGCTGTAGATACTACATAACATAGTCTCTAGTCCAGACAAGTGGTCGTCTGGGTCTGACAGGCCATCTCTCAAGCCCCGGTTCCGATGCAATGTCTTGTTGTGTTGATACTACGGTGAAGTCATCCAATGCAGACTGGGTGTTGGCATAATCTCCTCTTGGTGCATAGGCAGGTGCAAGATACGAAGCATTCCATACCCGCCCATCAGAAAGTCGATAGGTGTAAGGTCCCTTCTTCTCTATGATTTTAAGAGGAGCTGTGAATTTATGGTCCCCTTTGCGTAAAATTCCAGGTTTTCGTATTCTAATGAAGGAACCACACGCAAACTTTGGTTCCTTAGCACCTCGCCACTTGTCTGGGAAAGCCTGATACTTTGCTTGATTCTGTTCAACTGTTTTTCTCACATCATCCTCGGTTGGGGCCTCAGGTCGTGCCTTTAACAATACAGTAATGTTCAGTTTAGTATTCATCTGTTTCCTATGCAGTAACTCTGCAGGTGATCTTTGCATTGTGGCATGTCGTGTAGCCCGGTATACTTCCAAGAAATCAGTAGTGAAGGGTATCCACAATCGCCCTTCCAGTTTAGCCGTTTGCAAACACTCTTTCAAACTTCAGTTAAACTGTTGGATTTCCCCATTGGCTTGAGGGTAATATAGGGATGACCTTCTGTGTAAAATGTTCCTCTCTGCTAGAAAAGTTTCAAACTCCAGGGAAGTAAATTGACTACCATTATCTGAAACCAGTTCTTTGGGGTTACCTTCCCTACTAAAAACTGAAGAGAGGAACTTAATGACTGTAGTAGAAGAGATTTGCGATGCAAACGCTACCTCAGGCCATTTACTGAAATAGTCTATTAAAGCGATGGCATAACGACAGTCAATTGGAGCAGTATCAAAGGGTTCTACAATGTCAGGTGTATGAGTTTTGACTGTAATTCTTCTGGCACAAGTAGACGGAAGTACCAAGCTGCTGCTGCACCCTCTGTAACTCTCACTCTGCCTCCTCAACTCCTCCCCGCTCCTTCCTGTTTCCTGTCCTTTCAGACTCCCAACAGCCAGTGCTCCCAGTTCTAATAATTACAAGCAACATCTAAACACCACACCAAGCTCTCTCCCAGAGCTGGCACCCCTTCCCCCTCCTGCACTCGAGCCCCCTCCCACACTCCAAACCCCTCGGCCCCAGCCCAGAGCCAACACCCCAAACCCCTACCCAGGGGCGGCTCTAGACACCAGCGCGCCAAGCAGGCGCTTGGGGCGGCCGTTTCCCGGGGGGCGGCATTTGGCTCCGGTGGAGCTCCCGCCGGCATGCCTGCGGCAGGTCCACCGGAGCCCGGGACGAGCGGACCTGCCGCAGGCATGACTGCGGCGGGTCCCGTCTTCCCGCGGCTCCGGTTGAGCTCCGCGCGGCTGCGGCAGGTCCGCTCGTCCCGGGCTCCGGTGGACCTGCCGCAGGCATGCCGGCAGGAGCTCAACCGGAGCCGCGGGAAGAGGGGACCCGCCGCGGGACCGGGGAAGGGCGGCGCAGCGCTCCGCGCTGCTTGGGGCAGCCCGATTTCTAGAGCCGCCCCTGCCCCTACCGCAGCCTGGTGAAAGTGAGTGAGGGTGGGGGAGGGCAAGTGACGGAGGGATGGGGGATGGAGGCAGCGTGGTGGGGCCTCGGGGAAGGGGCGGGACCTTGGAGAAGGGGCAGAGTAGATCCTGAGTTGCACTTAAATTCAAAAAAAGGTTGGAGACCACTGTCCTAGAGCATCCACCTCTAGGGGCAAAAAGGTATTTCAGTGTCAACGGCCAATTCACTCCTTGACCTTTCTGCTCAGACTGCAAGTAAAGGGGCCAGCTGTGTGGTGGTGTTTTCATTATGGAGATACTGGGAGAGGGATTAACACCACCATGCCACACAGGCTATCAAACAACTAGCAGGGACTCACCGGGGTGTGCAATGTGCGTTCTGTTAGGGGCTGTTCATAAATTACTTAACGCTTTCGGGGGTGGGTAGGTCCTTCATTTTGCAGCTTTGCTTCAGTGTTATAAAGTGTTACAAAGAGTGGGTAGGTCTTGGAAATCACCAAAAAATGTGTTACATAATTTATGGACAGCCCCTTATTTCAAACCTTGCTGTGAAGGGGTAAAGGGCAACTACTGATTGTGACTAAATCAGAGGAGCCTGCAGAGAGAACGGAACTGAACTAAAGCCATCCCAGCTATGAGAGAAGAGAACAGCCCAAACGCTAGTGATGGGTAACGCCTCAAAATGGCTGGGATTTGTCTTTGGTTTCGGTAAACACCCAGAAATCTGGATGCTTCACCCAACACCTGAATTACTTCAGTCAAATGTTTCCTGGGTGTAAGGGAGGATGAAGATGATTTTGGCCCCTGGAGTCTGGAAACCTGCCTGCTAATATGAGTTCAGATTTTCCCAGTATTACTTCCACAGCCACAGCTTAAACCCAGGCAACTGAGAGTGGCAAATAATGGAAAGGGTTGGTCAAATATTTCAGGACTTTCCAAACCATAAGCTTCGTCCTAGAAGTGAGCAAACAAGTAATTTTATGGGTGGCTAGTGCAGGAAAGCTTATGGGAGTGATGTGATGGAAGAAGCTCTCAAGAGCTGGTGGAAATTTGTAGGAGCCCCTTCTAAAATTTGCACCAACAAACTGAGTGGAGGGTTGGCATGATTTCCCTGTCTCTGGAGTTACCCTCTCCCTGGAAACTTCACTTTGGAAGGACATGAGTTAACAGAACTATATTTCTGAAGAGGAATTTTTTTTCTCTTGCTAGGCACTTGATTGCACCAAAAGGCCGAATTTTTTTTTAATGGGGTGGATCACCCCCCCTCCCTGGACAAGCACCCTCATGCCACCCCAATTTCCAAACCATCCCACTGAACGCAGTGCTGTGCTATCAATAGACTCAGCGTGTTCTTCAGGAACAAAGTATAAACATTTCCAAAGGGCACTTTACGAACTGTTTGATTGCCCGAGGCAGTCACCACTCACATCGGTCATTGCTACAAGAAAACGGTTATTATTAAAAACAAACAGATTCTCTCACCCCCTGTTGGCAAACACATTCATCACAAGATAAGAGATTAAAAATTGTGAGAGCGGCTTAAAAATATTGGCTGCGCATGCCAGGATAACGGGCCTGAGTCTGATCTCACTAGCAGTGGTGTAAGTCAGGAAGAATTCCAATGAAGTCATTGTGTCTACACTGAAATAAAAGACCCACAGCTGGTCCAAATCAGCTGACTTAGGCTTGCGGAGCTCTGGCTGTGGGGCTATAAAACTGCCGTGTAGATGTTTGGGACCCTGGGCTCTGAGACCCCTTGCAGGGGGAAGGTTTCAGAACCCGGGCTCCAGTCCGAGCCCAAACATCTACATTAACATTTCTAGCCCTGCAGCCTGAGCCCCAGTCAGCTGATCCAGGCTCTGAGACTTGGTGCCGTAGGTTTTTTATCACAGGGTAGATAATATCTACCCCTATATCTGGGGTGCACAGATATAGAACTGGTGTGAGTCAGAAACAGACCTTCTTAGGTTCCCCAAGCTGATTTCTCCCATATCCACCAGATGCCCTTGGCTATTTGTGTTGGTTTCCCTTAATCTCGTGGTACAGGTTTGTTTGTTTTTCAAGTCCCCTGTCTGTGTCTCTTAGTTATTAACGTGTCACTTGTGTATCGAGCTGAAGTGCGGGGGGAAGAAATGCCCTGGGTTTCAGAGGATTTCCTCCTAAACCCCAGCCTCAACATACAATGAATGATTTTGTCAGTGGAATTTGCAAGCAGTTGAACGTGAAGCACCCACTAGCTGGTAACAGCAGAGGTCTGGAGGCAGCTTAACGCTTTCCCACTTCTCACTTGCCATGGGATAAAACCAGGCAAGACCACCCCAAAGCGGGCTTTAAGCACTGGTGAAACAATGCCTCAGAGCTCAAGGGATAGCCCAGACCCTGCTATGTTGTATGCTGGAGATGAAGCTGGTTTGAGAACGATTCATTACTTCATCCACCCTGGAAATATGACTAAGAAGGGCAGCATTTCCTCTGTCCAGTTCACGGTTGCTGTTCTAGAAGCTGTGACATGACCACAGGTACTCTGATTCATCATTACTGACACTAGCCCTGCAGACCTCTGCAAGCCTTGGTTTGTGAGGTCACTGTGACCCCTAGAGGTGGAAGCTGAATTATTTTGCAATTGCTATACAGTCTCTATTGTCTGAGTTCTTGTAACGCCTCTTCTTCCCCTCCCTGGAGAGAAGCGTCACATTGATAATGAATCTGAGTTTGAAAGCAGTGGCATAAGCAATCCTCAGGAGGGTGGAATTCTCTGAACTCTGGGAGCTTTTTTTTGTGTTTACAGAACTCGTTCAAGTTCATAGACCTTTTCGCCCTGTGATTTAAACTCATGTGTGTTTTGGTTTTTAGAGGGCAAGTCAATATTTTTTTAACTGTTTTTCTAGCTGAAGGGAAGCCTGTGTTATGTAGCAGGAAAGGGAGAACTCCCTCTTCCACCCTGCCAGATGTAGGCTCGTGCAGCAGGTGCCCTCTATACAATATATATCTTTATGGGAACTGTCTCTCCCTCCCTACTCCACTTTCCACATTTTCTCCATAGTGTTTTTTCACTTTGCTCTCTTTTCTGCTAAGTATTTTTTACTGGATTTTTAACTCTCTCTCCCTCCTTTCTTCTTCTCCAGTCTCTTCTAAGTGAACCGCAAAACCAATCACATTCAAATGTAAGTCAAACTTTTGAACCCACAATGGCTGAATGGATTTATAGTTAGCTGGGACAAAATCACATGTCCCTATCTAAAGCCTGGGTTAGAGTTAGGGGTTAAGAATAAAGGAACATTGTGATGGTGTTAGAGGTCCCTCACTTGCATGGCTACATCCTGAAGTGGAACATACTCATGTAAGTCTAACCCACACACCTCCTGAGGGTGATGTTCTGTCCCCTCTAGTGGCACCGAGACTACTTTGAGATTAATGAGTCTATTCTACAGCCTTAGCTAAGGGCCAGTTGGTTTTTAGCTCATGCAGTAGAGGCTCTTGCACTAAGCTCCAGAGATCCCAGGTTTGATCCCACCTGCTGAAGACCAGGGAAATGTGGTCTAGATTAAATTACTATAAAATGGGTGCATAACTGGTTGAAAAAAACATTTTCAATGGTTTGTCGTTAAACTGAGAGGACGTATCAAATGGGGTCCCACAGGGGTCTGTCCTGCATCTTGTACTATTTAATATTTTAATTAATAACTTGGATGATGGAGTGGAGAGCATGCTTATAAAATCTGAAAGCACCACCAAGCTTGGAGGGATTGTAAGAACTTTGGAGGATAGGATTAGAACTTAAAACAATCTTGATAAATTGGAAAACTGGTCTGAAATCAAAAAGATGAAATTCAGTAAAAACAAGTGCAAAGCACTGCACTTAGGAAGGAAAACTCAAGGGCACAAATACGAAGTGGGAAGTAACTGGCTAGATAGCAGTACCACAGAAAAGGATCTGGGGGTTGCAATGGATCACAAATTGAATATGAATCAACAGCGTGATACTATTGTGAAAAAGGCAAATGTCATTCTGGGATGTATTGACAGGAGTATCATATGTAAGATGCTGAATGTAATTTTTCTACTCTACTCAGCACTGGTAAATGACACTATTTTTAATCCCACTCCCGTCCCGCCCTGCAGTACCTACTCCCACTCCCGCTATTATGGCAGCAGGTCCTGCCGGATCACGGGATCCCTTCCCCCCTGCAGGGCTCCATACTAGTCCCAAGCAGGGTTCTAGACTCAGCTGGACTGCTGTGTCCAGTTAAGAAAGTTGTGAACAAATTGGGGAGTCCAGAAAAGAGCTACAAAAATAAGAGGTTCAGATAACATGGCCTACGAGGAAAGGTCGAAAGAACAGGGCATGTTTAGTCTAGAGAGGAGAGACTGTTAAAATCCATGGTACTCCATCACAGCTGTTTGCTCCTGCACTGGCTTCGTGGTGTCCCGCTCCAGAGCCATGTGCTCCATTTTGAGAATGCTCCAGAAAACCTCCACTCCACAATTCTGCCTTCATGGCCCTGTGTTGTGATTAAATGAATGCTTCCCGGAAAAGATAAGCTCTACCTTTTTTTCTTTTCTTTTTCTGAGATCTGACAGCCTCTCTGCAGTCAATAAGTCCCCTCTTCATGCAGTTACAAGTACTAAGGGAAATCAGGAAAAACACAAGTACTTATTGTCCCATTGATGTTAGTCTCCATGCCAACAGGGATGAAATATTTCCTTTCCTCACAATTTTGGAATGCCATTCTCAGCATCTCTACCCGTTCTGGGGTCCCCTTTGAGTTGGCAAAATGTTTTCAAACATATTTCCCAATACTGTAAGCCTCCTGCTTTACATTTAGTAGGTAGGTAGATGGGTGGTTTTTAAGGGTCCTTGAGACTGGTAGGATGGTTGCTTGGAAGCATCCTGTCCTTTATTAAACTTTGTTTGCTGTGGGCTGTAGGGTGACTAGATGCATCTTTTCTGGCTTTTGGAGCGGGGGCAACAGGGGAGAAGCTTAGTTATTGCATGAGCACCTCTGCAAACCGTCTTTACCCTAGATGACATCACACTGAGGAGAGTCACTAGGAGACAGGGAAGAGACCTCTTCCAATGGGAAAATGCACTACCATTTAAATGGATGGTTTCTCCTGAGTTGGTGCAAAATCAGAAGGGAACCACTGGTTATATGAGCAGCCCCAATAGAGCTGCTGTGCCATGCAACATTCAAGCAAAAATAGAGCACTTTCTGTGCCTGAAGTTCTCTTTCATAACTCCTACAGATCAGCTTAAAGTGCACTGCAAAATTAATAGATTAATTAAAGCAGAATTCTATTTCCAAATGCATTTGAGTGCCTTACAACACCTCTGCATTTTAAATGTCTCCGTAGCTGAATTTGGGGCATTTACCTCACCAACTCTATAAAGTTCAGTAACAGCTGAGTGCACTAATGAAACTGTGAATCACTGTAGCTTTTCTAATTATTTTTTTAATCTTTGTGAGGCTACAGTAAAGATGTTTTATATGCAGTGTGCTTCCTTTTTTTTTGACCCTGGGTTGCTGACATCCTGAGCAAAGAGTGTGGGAGGGGGTGAATGGAGAGCAAGCAGAAAAAAACTCAGCCAGGGATAGGTTTTCTGGAACACAAGAAGAGTGATCAGCGGTTATGGGATTAGATACAGTAAAGAATTTAAAAATTAAAGCTTTACATCTTTGGTGCAAATGCCATGTACAGCATGCTGGGTGGGAAGGGGTTAAATGCTGAGCAGGTAGAAAGAGTTCCTAGATCATCCAGCATGACAGTGGAAAGCCCATACCCAGAAAAAGTAGCTTACAATACAACTGGTTAGAGGGATTTAAAACAGCACATAATACTACCTGGCTCAGCTCCTTTCCACAGCAATTGCAGTCGGGGTAATAGTAGAACTCTCCACCACAGCCATTTCTGTATGGGTGTCTGCACTGGGTTCTTGTGTGTTGTCCACATCAAGCAGGTGTGACGAAGTGGGGCTGTCTTAATGTTTCCTCTGAATACTGTGTGGGTGCCTCAGTTTCTGGCCAACACTCTGTCTCCTGGCAACTAATGGCCCGGGCCCTTCCCCCCGCAAGTAGATGCTAAAGGTGTAGGAGAACAAAGAGATCAGGTGACCTTCTGGCCTGGGAAAGGAACTCAGCAGAGAAGGAGGGGCTGAAGGGGGTTTCAGTTGGAAGCTGGCTGGTGACGGGAAGTGAGGGCAGATGGGGTTGTCTGGCTCACTGGGCTCCAAAATGAACCCAGCTGAGGGGTCCCGTTCTCTGTACCTACAAGCTCTGTTTTCAACCGTGTTCCTGTCATCTAATAAACCTCTGTTTTACTGGCTGGCTGAGAGTCACGTCTGACTGCAAAGTGGGGGTGCTGGACTCTCTGGCTTCCCCAGGACCCCACCTGGGTGGACTCGCTGTGGGAAGCGCATGGAGGGGCATATGCTGAATGCTCCAAGGTCAGACCCAGGAAGGTGAAGCCATGTAAGCTTCTTGCCCTGAAGACAGTCTGCTCCAAGGGAGAGGATTTTCCCCAAAGTCCTGACTGGCTTTGTGAGGAGCAGTTCCAGAGCATTGCCCGAGGACTCCATGACAGCAGGTCACACAGTTCTTGGCTGCCCTGACACATGACCTCCTAGTCAGACTGCCTGGAATAGATGGGCTCAAGGGAGCAGTCGTGGTTTGTTGGGCGCTTGTCATATTCTGTATGGTGCTATCCACCACAGTAACTTTAGGCTTGGTGATGGCATTGCTGAGTGGCCCAATACTTTATAATATGGGTAAGTAGCAGAGGCCCAGTTCATGCCACTTGTCTTCAGGTACTTATTCCAGAACTCCTTTTGCTTTGACTCAGCACTGTAACCAGCCCTGGGAGTGCCCCCTCTCCTTCATTTGCTCTGACAGTGCTCTGTACATGTCTGCATTCTGGTGATCCTTATCCAGATGGGCCTGGACATGCATGTCTCCAAAGAGGGAAATCGTATCCAGGACCTCTGCAGGAGCCCATAAAGAAGCACGGTGGTCATAGCTTCTATAATGGGTATCTGAATTCACCACTGCCTGGTATCTAAAAGGGCATTTCCTGACTGTCCAACAGCATTTCAACAGAGAGGTTACATCCCGGCAAGATGATCCTGGAGCAAGGGAGGGCACAGGTATCAAAAAAGTTCGATCCAGGTGTGAAGCAATGCAGCCTGGGATACCAGCTAGGATTGCCAGCAGCATAGTAGTTAGGAATTGGTCCACACAAACCTTAGAGCAGTGGTTCTCAACCAGAGGTAGGTGTACCCCTGTGGCAGGCAGAGGTCTTCCAGGGGGTACATCAACTCATCTAGCTATTTGCCTAGTGTTACAACAGGCTACATAAAAAGTGCTAGCAAAGTCAGTACAAACTAAAATTTCATACAATGACATATTTGTACTGCTCTATAAACTATAAACTGAAATGTAAGTACAATATTTATATTCCAATTGATTTATTTTATAATTATATGGTATAAATAAAAAAGTAAGCATTTTTTCAGTATTAGTGTGCTGTGACACTTTTGTATTTGTCTGCTTTTATAAGCAAGGAGTTTAAATGAGGTGAAACTTGGGGGTACGAGACTCCTGAAAGGGATACAGTTGTCTGGAAAGGTTGAGAACCACTGCCCTAGAGCAGTGGTTCTCAACTTGTTCCGCCGCTTGTGTAGGGAAAGCCCCTGGCGGGCCAGGCCGGTTTGTTTACTGGCCCCATCTGCAGGTTCGGCTGATCGCAGCTCCCACTGGCCACGGTTCTCCGCTCCAGGCAAATGAGGGCTGTGGGAAGGGCGGCCAGCATATCCCTCAGCCCGCGCTGCTTCCAACAGCTCCCATTGGCCTGGGGCATCAAACCACGGCCAGTGGGAGCCGTGATCGGCCGGACCTGCGGATGGGGCAGGTAAACAAACTGGCCCGGCCCACCAGGGGCTTTCCCTACACAAGCAGTGGCCCCAGTTTGAGAACCACTGAACTATACAGTCTTTGAAATGACAAGGCAACTTGACAGCTCTTTCATGTTGTGTGGTTCCATCCAGAGGCCCTTCCTTCTGCTGCTGTTTGCCCTCAGTGGATTTCTGTGTAGCTACATTTTCTGGCATCACCTTTGCCAGCTCATGAGGGCCACCAGTAGGTGAACCCCTTTTGCAGTCACTGATAAATTCCTCACCTTCATCCATGTGAAGATTTACCTGGGTCAGAACAATCACTCCCTGGCTACTCCTTTGAAAAAAGAGTTGCAGCAGTAGAGCTAACCTTATAATTCTGACATTTATGAGTAGGTTGCAACTGGAGGGCAGAGGCATGTATGCAAAGAGTAGCACCAAGGGGTGACAGATATTCCAGTGGTTTCCAACCCGGTGAGCTGTCCAGTCACCCTAGTTCTCATTTCTACCTGGGAACAGAATTGTTCCTCCTCCTCCCACACACCTCAGTTGGGATCCCCCAACACCGGCAGTGGAAAATGGTGTACAGCTCAGGGGAGTGAGCAAATCCCTTCTCTTTATAGAATCCGGGTCCCTTTCTATTTCAACACATTTGACCTGCGTAATCTCTGTCTTGTCACCCAACACCACCCAATACAGAGTTCGTTAGCCTTCAAAGTGCCTCTGGCAGCTTTTACATAAGTAGGTTTAATTTGTTTTGGCGCCTCATCAAAGTTCCGGAATTGGAGAAACACTGCTTCTGCTCTTAGCTTGCCCACCAGTGATATCCTGTTCATCTCACCAGCAGTCACAGGATCTGGGCCATCAGCTTTGCTCACTCAGTTTCTTTCATTTATTATTGTTTTTTCTTACAAAGGGAGGGAGGGGAGAAAAAAGGAATGAAGCAGATAATCATCTGCACTGAAGAGACCGAGTTCAGAGTCAGTGCAAAATGAAAAAGAACAGAATTGTCTGGCTTGGGCTGGGGCCTGAGAACTTTTGTAAAATAAAAAATTCATTTAAGCTGCTAAATGGAAGGAAATACATGAGCTGAAGTAGGTGTGTTGGGGCCTGTAGGGTCTGGGTTAGGAAGCATAGCATCTGATTGCTGGTAGCTGGAGGTATTATGCTTGCTTGGGGCACAGAGTCAAAAATGCCTCCCGGGAGTACTGGGGGCTCAGAAGCAGAACCTGCCTCTCGTGGGAAGAAAATCTAAGGGAAAAAGATGTTCAGGAGAGCTGGCAGTTTCTCCAGGAGAAGGTACAACATGCCTATCCCCAGTATTGGCCACAGGTATACAGTAGGGAAGGGGGCCTGACTCCACCCTAATCCACTTGCTCTCCTTTGTAGTGCACAGTACTATTGGCCATGCTATCCCAATCTCCTTTCCACGCAGACAGCAATGTGATTGCCTCCGGCACAGATGCACTGAGGGGGAAGGAACTGAATCCAAATAGAAAGAACTCAATAAAAGGAGAGGGTTGGGAACAGGAAAGGATAGTCTTCATACGAGCCACACTAGCAGAGTAGTTCCTGAATGCAGTAATTCAGTTCTATACTGCTTGGAACATTGTCTATATTACTGCAAAGGAAACAGCCAGCTTCTGATTTGCACAGAAGCAGGCTCTGTCAGGTCTCGCTAGATTACTCAGCTTGTTGTACCGGTACCAGGAGCAATTCCGTTTGTTCTGCTCCTTTCCCACATTTACTGTGTAATAATTTTTGTGATTAACAATACTCCAAGGATAAATTTCTTCTGAGCAGCAGATCAATCCCTTAGCTCCCCAACAACACCCAGGGATAAAGGTTTGGCTTTCGGTAGCAAGGAGTTTGAGCTTCAGTGCATATGTTAGTGCAGGATGCCCATCTGGAATAATCAGGAGATTAAAACAGGAGATAGGAAAATTAGCTGACAGGACTTGTCCCAGGAGGACTTTTGAGAAATCAGGGAATTATAGAAAATATATATTAGATTTCATGATCCAAACGAAAGGTAGGAGGCAGAACAGCAGAATAAGGATAATGGATTTCAAAAAAAGCTGACTTTTATCAACTGCAGCGCACTGATAGGTAAGGTCTCTTGGGAAGAAAATCTAAGGGAAAAGGATATTCAGGACAGCTGGCAGTTTCTCAGGGAGATATTATTAAAGGCACACCTGCAAATTATCCTGGTCCAAAGGAAAGATAGGAAAAATAATAAAAGAACAGTATGGCTCTATCAAGAGCTCTTTAATGACCTAAAAATAAAAAATGAATCCTACAAACATGGAAACATGGACAAATTGCTAAGGAGGAGTGCAAAGAAACAGCACAAGCATGTAGAGCTAAAATCACAACGGCTAAGGCTCACAATGAGTTACACCTAGCAAGGGGCCATAAAAGGCAATAAGAAGAGGTTATATATATATATATATAGATTAGGAGCAAGAAAAAAATGAAGGGCAGTGTAAGTCCTCTACTTAATGGGGACGGAGAGCTAATAACTGATGACATCAAGAATGCTGAGGTGCGTGATGCCTATTTTGCTTCAGTTTTTACTGAGAAGATTAATGGTGATCAAATACTCAACACAATTAATATTAACTACAACGGGGCAGGAATGCAAGCTGAAGTAAGGAAAGAACAGGTTAAGGACTATTTAGATAATATTCAAAGTCTACAAGGCCTGATGGAATTCATCCTAGTATTCAAGGAACTAGCTGAAACAATCTCAGAATCATTAACAATTATCACTGAGAACCCATGGACGATGGGTGACATCTCAGAGGACTGGAGAAGGACAAACAAAACGTAGTACCTATCATTAAAAAGGGGAACAAAGAGAACCCAGGGAATTATAGACCAGTCACTCTAATGTAGATACCTGGAAAAATACTGGCACAAATGATTAATCAATTTGTAAGCACCCAGAGGATAATAGGATTATAAGGAATAGCCAGAATCGATTTGTCAAGAACAAATCATGCCAAACCAAACAGGGTTACTGGCCTAGTGGATAGGGATGAAGCAGTAGACATATCTTGATTTTAGTATGACTTTTGACACAGTCCCATGTGACATTCTTACAAGCCAACTAGGGAAATGCAGTCTAGATGAAATTACTATAAGGTGGGTGCACATCTGGTTGAAAGACTGTAGTCAGAGAGTAATTATCAGTGGTTCGCTAGCAGACTGAAAGGGTGAATTTAGTGGGATCCCTCAGCGGTCAGTCCTGGGTCTGATACTAGTCATTAGTGAAAATATTGACTTGGATAATGGAGTGGAGAGTATGGTTATAAAATGTGAGGATGACCCCAAGCTGGGAGGGTTATAAGCACTTTGGAGGACAGGATTAGAATTCCAAAAAACCTTAACCAATTGGAGAATTGGTATGAAAGCAACAAGAGGAAATTCAATACAGACAAGTGCAAAGTACTACACTTAGAAAGGAAAAATCAAATGCACAGCTACACAATCGGGAATAACTGGCAAAGCAGTAGTACTGCTGAAAAGGACCTGGGGTTGTAGTGTATCAAAAATTGAATATGAGTCAACAGTGTGATGCAGTTGTGAAAGAGGATAATATCATTCCAGGGTGTGTCAACAGGAGTATTGTATGGAAGACCTGGGAGGTAATTGTACCGCTCTACTCAGCATTGGTGAGGCTTCAGCTGGAAGACTGTGTCCAGTTCTGGATGCACTTTAGGAAAGATGTGGACAAACTGGAGAAAGTCCAGAGGAAAGCAACAAAAATGATAAAAGATTTAGAAAACCTGAACAAAGAGGAAAGGTTAAAAAAACTGGGCATGTTTAGTCTTGAGAAAAGCAGACAGAGGAAGGACATGATAACAGTATACAAATATGTTAAGTGCTGTTATAAAGAGGATGGTGATCAGTTATTCTCCATGTCTACTAAAGATAGGGCAAGAAGTAATTGGCTTAATCTGCAGCAAGGGAGATTTAGTTTAGATATTAGGAGAAACTTTCTAACTATAAAGGTAGTTAAGCTCCAGAATAGGCTTCCAGGGGAGGTTGTGGAATCTCCAACATGGGTTTTAAGAATAGGTTGGACAAACACCTGTCAGAGGTAGTCTAGGTTTACTTGGTCCTGCCACGTGCAGGGGAACTGGACTGGATGACTTCTCAAGGTCCCTTCCAGCTCTACATTTCTATGCGTCTACATTCTTATTGCACATTTTTGTGGTTTTACAGCTGCAAACATAGAACACAAACAAGCTCATCTTTGAAAATGTCTGTCTCTCTGTCTCACCACCGTACTATCTGACCACAGTATAACCATATAATTCCCTGGCAATCAGCCTTTGCACTTAACGAACATGCTTATTCATAACTTTTAAAGATGCAGGTCTGGAAGCAAATGAAGCAATGCCCTAATTTTCAGATCTGATTATTATTAATTGTTTCATTTGCATAAATCTCTTCCCCACGCCAACAATTCCTTTCCTTTGTCCCTACTATTCCCCCCGTTCCTTAGCCTTCAGTTTCCCCCAATTCTCCTAATCTCTCTCAAGTTTCTATGAGCTCCCTAGAGGCTACCTGAGAAGTGGCTGGGTCCAGCAGTTGCTCAGAAGAGGTTATCAGGAATCTCTCAGGGAAAAAAGGGGACTTAACAGGTCAGCTCACTGAATTTGGGATCTTTGAAACTTGTTTGCCAAGGCAACATGAGACCCTTCAATCTACCAATGTATGATGGGGTGTCTACCCCTCCACAGGTGCAGAAAGAGTTAATGTGGGCCTGAGAGGCCAATTAACCCACCTGGTTGCACCTGGAGGATGGGCTAGGCCTAATTAAAGATGAAGCCCAGTTGGGGAAGAGGTGGATGGAGCTATAAAGAAAGGGAGTCTGGCACTGAAGGTGGCTGCAGGGAGAGACTGATGAACTCTGCAGGCACCTTGTGGTAGTAGAGAGACTGATGGGGAATAGGGTGAAGAGGAAGCCCAGGAGGAAGATACTTGGAAGACACAGGAATGGAGCAAACTCCAATGGCTGACCCTGACTCAAGGGCAGGAACCAGACCCCTAGGGAGGAGCCTGGGAGGTGTTGCTTCCTACAGAGAGCCCAGGAAGGGGCTGGGGAAAAGGCCTGAAGAGAGGCTAATGGTAGGAAGGAGTCCAGCGAGGCAGCAGCAAGGTGCCTGACAGCACAATTTGGCTGCTCATCCTAGGTCCCTGGACTGGAGCCCAGTGTAGAGCGTGGGCCTGGGTTCCTCTACCAATGGCTGGGAAGGGGATGTGAAGCCTCATTACACGAGGGGATAAGGACGATTTAAAGCCCTAAGAGAAGGATGTGAGGACCCTGGGGATGAGAGTTAAGGGCCAAAGTCCAGGTGTAAGGATCGGGACTGGTATTTGCTGGTCTGCTATTACCATGGAAGAGGTGAAACTAAAGCATGACCTGGCTGGAGGGCTGAGCCACAAGAAGAGAGACCACCACAGGACTAGTGACTGTTGGCAGGATGGGCTAGAAAGGAATGAGCTGCTACACCATGCCCAGCCCCAAGACAGTGCACCAGCAATGAGACCACTCCTCTGCAAGATGCAGCACTGCAAGGCAAGCTTTTCATACAACCCGTAGCAATGGCCTTTTCCTGTTCCTAAACTGTCTTGTGTCCTTAAGTTGCTTTGGCTCCTTGACAGAGGGCACATTCTATAAAGTGCTTGGCTCTTTAAGCAAGATTGTTTAAGGAGATTATCATGTGTTTGATGTTTATAGGACAAACAACTAAAAGAGTAGGAGGTATAAGGTTCTGAGCATGGAAGTAAATATTTTAGACATTAACACATTCCAAATATATAAATAGGCTCTGGTTTTACTGTGCTTCCCGTTGAAAGATGCCACAACAGATACTGCATGAATGGCTGATTGATGCTTGACCTTTCAGTCCGTGCTGGCGGGGAATTCACAGTACAAGGTGTGGCATTTTCTTGGCAGGTAGCTCACTTTTAGTGCTAGGAAGTTAGAAAGTCAGAGAAATCGTATGGCAAACAATAATCAGAGAGAGACAGGTTTATAGAGCTCCCCACTGCCTGAGCAGGTGCATGGCAAAGCTCCCAGGTAAGAAAGGAATTGAAGGCTGCCCACCTTAGACTTTTTTCTCCAGGGCAAAGTTGTCACGTCACTGAATTGTGATGCAAGTATCATCACATTGCAACGTTGTATCATGACAGGCCTTAAGACAGGACTGTAAAGGTCCTGTATGTCCTCCCAAAACTGGGCTTGTCTGGTGAAAATCCAAATAAAATAGTTGTCAGACCTGTGACACAACATTTTTTAAACATGCACTTCAGGGTCATGACTCTTAGATCCTGAGCCATCAAACATTACTCATGCATGTAGTCCAATGGATTCAACTGATACTTTAAAGGGACTTTTTCCATGAGTCAGAAGTAAAGGATTGGGCCCCCGGATTGTAGTCTCTTTGAGGCCTGGAATATGTCTAAATTCCATAGGCTGTATCCTCAGAAGTGCAGAGTATGAGCGTTCTTGGGGTATCCAGGACTATGAGTCACCTTGTCACCCTACCTGCCTCCAACAACAGGGAAACTTGCTTCTGATTAACTGGATGTCAATTCCATGACACCACCAGCCTGTGAGCCACCTAAACACTCTCCATTAGGCTAGGCAGCCCTTACTTTGTTTTGCAGGTTAATAAGAGGTTCACCTCAGTCCCCAAGCCCCTTTGAAGCATTCCTGTGTAGTGGGCAGCCCCTTCTCCACTAGACACTCCCAGAAACATCTGGTCTGCTGTCCCCAAGCTGGTATACACATCCGCTTGAATGATTCAACTCAGGATCAGTACCTAACTTAGTACCACAGCACTGAGATATTGTTTTCACTATAAATATATATTTATTATCAAAGATTCAAGAGACAATGAATAAGGCTAATGGAAACCAAAAGGTGTAACACATAAAATAAAATCATTAACATGCTTGCTAAAGACTAAACTTCCAGGCTAGCCTCCTGTCTATAGAAATGTTATCTCACCCAAAGTCTTTTGCAGTGTCTCCCAGCAAGATAGGCAGAGCTCACATTTTAATTAATGTAAACACCCTGTCCTTTTACTTCCTAGGTGCAGGATAAAGGGGTGTCTTTATGCCTTCGACTTATAACACCAATGAAAATTTCTCATAATTTTGACAATTAAAAAATGTCTAACAGCTCTAGTTTATATCGTATCTGTAATTTTGTAAATATCCTATTTAATATAATGTGTTCCCATTATATTAAGAGGTTTATTTTTAAGCCTACTTTTTGCCATCAATGATATCTTGTGGCAGTAAGTTCCCCAGGTTAATTATGCACTGTGTAAAAAGTATTTCCTATTGTGTTTCAAACTTCTTGCCTTTCAATTTCTTTGTTTCCTTTGACTTGTATAAATCAAGGATAAATTAGGGCACCCAATTTATCTTCTTTGTATCAATCATTTTGTATGCTTCTATCAATTTCCTCTTATTTGTCTACTTTCTAAAAGAAGCGGTCCAATCCCTTAAAACTTTTCATATATAGAAACTTCCCCAACACCTCTAATCATTTTCAAAGCCTGAGTCTCCTCCTACTTCTACCACATTGTATATTTTGAGATAGTGACCAGAACTGAACACAGTATTCCAGCTGATGGTGATCCATTGATTTACAATAATGGTACGGTTATATTTTTTGTCTCATTCTTTAGACATCCAACATTTTGTTTGCTTTTTTGACCACTGCTACATTGAACAGTGACCTTCATTTAAGTGTCCACAGTGATGCCCAGGTCTTTCCCCTGGTTCTAGCCACTGTTAATTTAGAACTCTGCAATGTATATGAGTAATTCAAATTATTCCTTCCAATGTGAGATTTACCTAGTACTTGTCATATGCCATCATACCACCTATTCACTTAAATTTAAGTCCTTACTGTCTTTTCTAGTTTTGAATAACCTAAATAATTGTGTAAAAGTCCAAATAATTTACATCAACCAGTTTTCCTTTATCTAATCTTTTGTTGCCTTGATCAAAGAATTCTAGTAGATAAGAGGGGCATGATTTTTCTTTACAGAAGCAATAGTCATTTTTCCTATTATGCCATATTCATATAGGTGTCTTATAATATTTGTTCAACCTATTTTGCTGGCACTGAAATAAAGGTCATTGGTCTAGCTTCCAGGATCACCCCTAAATACCTTTCTTTAAGATAGGTACAACATTTGAGATCCCCTAGCCCTCTGGATACTAACTGGCTTTAGTGCATATTTTTGTTAACAGCTCAGTAACTTCACTTTAGGGACTGTAGGATGAAAACTATCCAGTGGCAGCAACTTGTTGGTCTTTAGTTTAAGATTGGCTGTCGTTCTAAAAGATATGCTGTAGCCCAGGGGTGGGCAAACTACAGCCCGTGGGCCACATCCAGCCTGCAGGACTGTCCTGCCTGGCCCCCGAGCTCCTGGCCCAGGCAGCTAGCCACCAGCCCCTCCCCTGATGTCTCTCCTCCCCCACAGCCTGAGCTCGCTCACTCCGCCACTGGCACAATGCTCTGGGTGGTGGGGCTGTGAGCTCCTGGGGCAGAGCAGCTGCAGAGCCCAGCCTGACCTGGTGCTCTGTGTTGTGCGGTGGCGGCAGCGGCAGCATGACCCAGCTCCAGCCGGGCAGCGCAGCTGTAGCGCCGCCAGCCACCGGTGCTCCAGACAGTGCAGTAAGGGGCAGGGAGTGGCGGGGGGTTGGATAGGGGGCTGGGGAGTTCGGGGTGGTTGTCAGGGGGCAGGGGTGTGGATGGTGGTCGGGGGGGAAATGGAGTTGAATGGGGGCAGGGGTCCCGGGGGGCAGTCAGGAAGGAGGGGGGATTGGATGGGGCAGCAGGGGGAAGTCAGGGGCAGGGGTTCTGGGAGCAGTCAGGGAACAGGGATGGGGCAGGAGTCCCAGGGGGCCATCAGGAATGAGAGGAGGAGTTGGAGGGGCAGTGGAGGTCCAGGGCCAGTCAGGGGACAAGGAGTGGGGGGGTGTGGTTGGGGTAGTGGTCCCAGAGGGGCCGTCAGGGAACAAGAGGGGTTGGATGGGACAGGAGTCCTGGGCGGGGGGGGGCAGATAGGAGGTGGGAGCTGGGCCACAACCCCCTCCCCTAACCGGCCCTCCATACAATTTACAAAACCCGATGAGGCCCTCAGGCCAAAAAGTTTGCCCACCCCTGCTCTAGCCCAACCAGATATTATGGAATTGCTGCAGGAAGCACTTAGTGAAATTCCATGGCCTGTGTTATGCAGGACAATAGATTAGATGATCATAATGGTCCCTTCTGGCCTTCAAAATCTACGAATGGAGAATTAATGTTATCCCGTCAGAACTCTTGAATGAACGTCCTCTGTTCTCGATGACGTCTTGTCTTTAATCAGCAAGTCAGTGGAAATATTCTTGTGCTTAAAGTTAGGCAGAGGTTTAAGTCCCTTGCTGAATTGAGGCCTAATATATAAACATGTTACAACACCTCCCTTTGCACAACTCAATTTCTGACAGTGCCTCATCTTTATAACCTGAAAAGAGGTCATTACCAGACAGGCTCTGGTGTATTTATTTCCCCAACATCCTCTATGTGAAGGCTGATGCAAATTAAATACATAATCAGATTTCCATCTTACATTTGATCTGCCCACTGCCATAGTGTGTGCTTCGTTCTGTTGGTTTCACGGGGACTGGATTTCCATTTTCCAAAGGATATCCTGCTACTTCCCTTTTGCTTAGTGGTATGGATGACTGATTATTATGGGATGCCCAGGGCACCTAGGTATAAAGATTTTCATTTCTCACTCTTGACTGCAAGCTCTTCTTGAACTTACTTCCTTATTTGTCTGAAATCTCCCTATCTAAAGTTTAGAGCCCCGGTGCTAATTTTGGGTAGGATTCCTTGTTCTCAGATGGTGAATTTAATTATACAGTGCTCTCTGTTGTTTAGAACCTCAGCCACATTAAACAACATAGTAATTTCTCATTGTCCCGTGCTGATAGGATACCAAAAGGACTCAGCAGCATTTCAGTTGGTCAGGAAACTCAATAGCCAGAAGGGCTTTCTTCTGTGATCTTACCAGAGAGCGTGTCTTCCTGCAGGAATTATAGACCATTGTCATGCTATTGCATCAGCAGAGAGGTTCAGCTTACCCATGCTTTCATCCTTCCTTGGACAGTAACCTTTCCCTTATTTACTTGTTTGTCTCATCTCATTGGAAAGATTCTGGCTGTGAGCTGTTCCGAAACAGGAGAATTTTTCTGTACTATATGACTGTCTGGTACAGTTATTGAACCAACTAAGTGGCATATTGTGCCTTTAAATCAATGGAGTTGTGCCAGAAATGGATTTGGGCCCCATATGTTTTGGAGCATTGCTTATCAGCACAGTGCCTTGCACTACAATATTGTAGAAGTCAAACTATTATTAGAAGCCGACTCTGGTAACAGTTCACTGTAATATTTTTGGGGAGAGTTGCATGCTCAGTGACAGAGGAAATAATCTTCTGTGTTTGTTTTTGACTGTTTCATGCCATTTCTGCATTGCCTTTAAAATGCTGTAATTATTTGCATTTCAATGAACTGGCTAATGCATATGTGCAAGCACTGATGTATGCAAACTGGATTTAGAGCAGACACACTGTTACATACACCCAATCCTGCCAACAGCTAATGAAGATTCTCTCTTAGCCCAGGTGGTACGGTCATGTGCTTATGGGGGCAGGAGGATCTGAATTCTGTCCACACTGAAGTTCTGCACACTCATGGTATATAACATAGTGATGACCTGAAGGTGAAAGGTCAAAGGAAAGGTGAACATAAAATTTAGAGTTATAGTAAAGCTCCCACAGGAACAGGACAGAGTCTGATGTAAATGCCTGGGTGAGGCTTTAGCATAAAAAGAACCTTCCCCTCTCCAAAAAAAAAAATTCTATGCCAAAGGGGCTGATGCAGGGCTAACCAGGGCAGCCCATCTCCTGCTGGGGATTCTCCTCCACTAGGGGAAATCCTCAACTGGTGTCTTAAGACGGTTTTCAATCCCCTTGGCACCACTAGAGTAACTTTGTTCAGCTCCTCAGCCCTTCCTAGAAGTTTTAGTTTGCAAGAGGAGGAGTGATTATTTTACTATGTGCTAAATATTTGTGGCACATTATAAACAGCTTCTTAAATTCCCCCAAGAAAGTGCTGTCTGTTGGTCTGGCAGTGTCTTTGCCCAGTTTGTGTCAAAGCTGCTTGAAACGGCATTGTTTGCAGTAGGAATGTTTAATGGGGCTGGAAGGTGTGTTTGAGCTGTAATAGTCTCCAGAGCTCCTTATGAAATGGAAGCAACTTGTAAATAGCCTTCGGTTATTCAATTAATATGAAACCCTGCCTTGGCCTAAACTCCTAAGGCTTTGTCTTCACTGATAAGCAAGGTGTATTTTTTACCTCCGGGTGACTAAGGCATGTGAGCTATCTTGAAGTAAGATACAATGAAGACAAGGGAATTTAGTTTTACCACAGGGTAAACTCATGAAGTCAACTCCAGGAAGGGGTTTAGAGCTCTCTACTTCACAGTTTACATTACTTTTAAGGACGGTTCAGAGCTCTTCTTTGTGCATTGAGGAATGAGTAGGCACCCCTTTGGAGCTGCTTAATTACATTATTAACTTTAATTCAACAAATGAAAGCAATCCCAAGTGGTTGAGAGATCAAAAGCAGCAATCCGACCAGCCTAGAACACAGCACTAGAAGCTCTTCACCACAAGTCTGTCTTCAAGGTAATTAATAACAAGCAGTAGGCTAGAACACTAGTTGCAACAATGACTCATCCTTTGACTACTCCCAGGTCCTTCTAATCAATAGGAAGGTATCAACACATGTGGACATCAGCTAAGCCACATATACATCTCCAGATGAATCGAGTTGTGCGTGTTTCATCATGTAGTGCAGCATCTGAAGCCTAAACTGGGCAACTGGCCACAAGGGAGAACACTGGACAGGACCGAATGAATAATAGCACCAGAGGAGAGTTATTGAGATGTGTGCAGAGTCCGGGAAAAACCTGTTGTTGGATTTCCCAGGGCTAATGACAAAATGCATTATGTATGCTCCTTGCTGAATCTGTGGCTGAGATGAGTGGGAGGGAAAAGCCATTCAGCATTACTTAGAAGAAAAAAATTAAAAAACCTAGCCATAAGACACTCAAGAAAGAAGAAAACTGTGCTGGGTATGTCAGGAATTGGATAACATGGCTCCAGCTTGCATAGAAAGCATAGAGATCCTGATACATCTGCTGCTATATCTTAACACGTGTTCGCCAAATGGATAAGCCAGCAGAGGTCAAGCATCCACTTGCTCTCGTGTGCAGATGATCTGCTTGCTTTGTCATGAGGCAGAAAGGCAAAGCTGTGAGAGATCACTGAAGGGTATTGCCAGGCAGGAAAGCTCAGGTCTACAGAGAATCAGGAGGGACAGCGGTCGATGCCAACAGAAGAGCAACGGCAGAAATACAAATGATCTTTGTGAAATATGGTAGATACAGCTGGGATCTTTTGCTCTTAGAGCAAGGCCCCTTCTGCTGTTTGAGCTCAGTTGTGTTTCCCTGGTTTCACCGGAAGCAGTTCAGCCCGTTGACTGCTCCTTAACTCGATTACTGGTGTACTCATTCAAAAGGTTCATGGACCAAATCATTTGTACTGAAAACAACAGTTTTTACCCTGTCTTTCCATCCCTTTTGATCATTTCCAGCAAATCTGACTGGATAATTGAATCATCCACTTAAATCAAAGGGAAAAGCAAAATTTCTCCCTGAGGCAGAAGGAAAAAGAGCTCAAGGAAAATCCAGAACAATTTGAGGAAGCTAAACCATACACGCTGTACTATTCAGACAGCGTGGCTTTATCAGGCCGTGAGACTTCCCCATTCATGATGTGGGTGTGGATAACCTGAGCAGCAACTGGGTATCAGTCAAAGTGATCAAAATGGACTTCGTAGAAACAAACAAGCTGCCCACAGCTGCTCCCAAAGGGCTAACCCTCATTATTTAACCCTTCGGGGTCCTGAGGGCATGTGACAAGTCCAACCAAGTGCCACCTGTAAATTCTGGATTCATTTCCCTCACTAGGCAAGTGGTGGACTCATGTAGAGCATCACAAATCTGCCCCTGTAGTGGTTAGAGCTGGGGTCAGCACTCTTGGTTTCCATTCCTGGTACTACCACTGACTGATGTATGATCTTAGCTAAGTCACTGGGATATCCTGGGCCTCCATTTGCCTGTCCGTGAAACAGGAAACTGATGCCCACCTCCCAGGGTGTGGTGAGGTTTAATTCATTAGTATTTGTCAAGCACTTTGAGATCCCGCTGGATGGAAGGTGCACAGTAGTATTAGTATTAACAATTGAGTGTATCCTCTATTGGGGGACTTACATCCTGCCTTGCAGGTGAATGATGCAATGATATAAGCTGGTCTTTTCCTTCTCTAACTCCTATGAACCAAGGCCCTTTGCCATGTCTGAGCCTCATTGGGGCTGGCTGAGAAAAATCCCAGGAATGGAGAAAAACTGAACTGCAGCTGAAGTCGCTCTGGAAGCTCCAAGTTGTAAGCACATAACCACGTCTTGTCTACCTCACCTCACTGCAGAGGCTGTCACGCTGCAATGGAGAGTAGAGTTTTGCATCACACACGTTCCTCACAGCCATCTCCTCCCCCCAGGATCAATGCCAATCAAGCTGTCTCATGCTGCCGTTAGCTGATAATAATAACAGCATTTCTGCCTGTCACACTAGCAATTACCAAAGCATTATCAGCTTCCACGCTTTATCGGTTTGTTCCTGTGCTCTGCCTAAGTCTGGCAGGAGGCAGCTCTCCAATAGACGAACTTCATGGAACACTGTCTGCTGGTTCACTGAGATTGTCTCTCTGTCCTGCACTTTTTCAGTGTCTGCCTCTTCTAGCTCTGCCAACGACTCTCTGCTCTCCCCCATCCCCCCAAACCTGTCCTAGTTTGTATGAGAGGCCAAAGTCATCACTGCTATAACTACGTTCACTATGGTGGTGTTATGCCTATGCACCTTTTAAACAGTGCTAGACTTTTCACAGAACTTTTCAGAACTTGTCTGGGGGCAAAAAATGATTCCTCCCCCCCCCCAAAAAAAAAGCTTCCCAAAGGAAGAAAAATTCTGTCCTTTCTACACATTTTTGTTTCTCACTCTTTCCCCTCCTCCTCTTCTCTCACCTTTCTTTTCCCACTCCTCTCTTCCTGTCTATCTCACTGAAAACAGATTGGGTAGTTGGGGCCTAACCTCCCTGAGAGCCCCGTTAATCAGGCAAGTATTTGACACATGTTAAACCACTAGCTAACAGTGCATCAGCTAGCTCTCAGGGTGCTCATCATACCGCATCAACTGCTCCAGTTAAATTAGCCAGATACAATTAGAGCCTAATAGGCAGGCACAACACCCAGCTCTATAATTCAGAGCTCCACCAAGAAAGAGTAAGTGAAAAGAAAGCAACCTTAATGACACAGTGAGGCCAGACACCTGCAAATCTGCAATGGCAATATACACACTCAGGTTTTATTGCGACATATAATTCAACAAAGAACTAAATCCAATAGCATCTGACAAGGGTTTGCAGGCACCTCATCCAGCAATTTTTCATAGCAACCTTTTTCTTTTAAGGTTAGTGTGTCCCTGAACTGCTGTTTAGTCACTCCTCTTACTGCTTCCTCTGGCAATGGGGCTGCATACATTGGGCATGGGCTTAGGACTCAGGAGCACTGGGTCTATTCAGGTTCTGCCACTGGGTGACCCTCAGGCAAGTCACTTCAACTCCCTGTTCCTCAGTTTCCCCATGTGTAAAATAGGGATAAAGATACTGACCTCCTTTGTAAAGCACTGGGAGAAGTACTCTATTAGAGTTAGGTAATTACTATCTTCACACATACCCCCTGCCGATTTGATCATCCCCTGCTTGGGTCATCGTCACAGTAGTTTTTGCTCATGTTACTGGGGGCGGGGTGGGTATGCCTTCCAGTCTTCATGCAGGTTTCAGAGTGGTAGCTGTGTTAGTCTGTATCAGCAAAAACAACCAGGAGTCCTCGTGGCACCTGAGAGACTAACAAATTTATTTGGGCAAAAGCTTATGCCCACAAAAGTTTATGCCCAAATAAATTTGTTAGTGCCTAAGGTGCCAAAAGTCTTCATGCAAACAGCCTTAGTAATAAGAGATCATGGGGGTCAGAAATACAGCAGATAGTTACTGTAGAAACAGCAGGGCTTTCTAAAGTTTGTATGGGTGCTGTATGAGCCATCAGAAGCTCTAATTAAGGCAGCTTCTTCCAAATGCCCCCAAATATAGCAGCTTGTAGTAAATAGTCTTATAAGGAGATGTGAAATTACAAAAGAGCACCATTAATTCACTGGTGCTGACACCTAAAGAATGTACCATTCTGCTCCAGCACAGGCTGATCAATTTGAGAAGAACATCAGAACTGCTGTTCTGTATTAGATCACTGCTCCATGTAATCCACAGTCTGGGACAATGGCCAGTACAAGCTGCTTGACAGAAAATCTAAGATCCCAGTAATGGAGAATTATGGAGTAACCTGCCCACAGTAGGAGTTTCTTTCTAAGGCCTGTCATTTAAAGGCTGGAATACATATACTCTTTTAATCCTTTGGATTAAAAGTATGGATTAAAAGTATGGATTCATCCTTTGGATTAAAAGTATGGATGCTCTTATTATCCTTATAAATGCTTAGTCCTTTTTTTTATTATCACATATTCTCTTGGGCTCAGTGATACCTTGTGCAGTGAGTTTCATAGGTTAACTGTGTCCTTTGTAAAACAATTCCTATTATCTGTTTAAATCTGTTGCCTTCCATTTCACTGAATGCCTCCTTGCTCTTGTATTATGAGAGCAAAAATAGGAGCACACTCTCTAGCTCTATCCCATCCAATTATTTTGTATATCATGTCCCTTCTTATTCATCTCCTCTCTAGAATCCCACTCTTTTCAGTCTCTTTATATGGAAGTCTCTCCAGGCCTCTAATGATTTTTATCGCCATTTGTGAATCACCTCTATTGTGATGGTACCAAATAGGTATTTTCCATCTCATATTTTAATACTCCCACAGGAGAGATGGGCCATTAGACTTCATCATTCCTACAGCCCTTTTATTTCGCCAGTATCTAGGGAGATAGTTTATGGGACAAGTTCAGTCCTTGGATGCATATGAATGGCGCCTGTTGAATTCAGTTTGAGCCATGTGTGCATTCTAAAGGAGAATTTAACCTTAGGCAAAAGTCAGAATTAAATATTTTCAAACTAGGACCACGCTAAGGCCAGGACTACACTAGTGAATTTACAGCAGCACAGCTGGGCCACTGTAAGATTGCTCCTGTAGCCACTCTATGCAGATGGGAGAGAGCTCTCCCATTGACATAATAAAGCCACCTAAACAAGTGCCAGTAGCTAGGTTGGTGGGAGAGCTTCTCCCGCTGCCATAGCATTGTGCACATGAGCGTCTATGCCAACAAAATTTATATTGATCAAGGGGGTGTTTCTTTCACACCCCTAAGCAACATAAGTTTTGCTGACATAAGTGGTTGTGTAGACATGGCCTAAAGCAGTGGTTCTCAAACCAGGGCTGCCGCTTGTTCAGGGAAAGCCCCTCGTGGGCCAGGCTGGTTTGTTTACCTGCCACGGCTGCAGGTTCAGCTGCTCACAGCTCCCAGTGGCCGCGGTTCACCACTCCAGGTCTATGGGGGGGCCGGAAGCAGTGGCCAGCATGTCCCTTGGCCCATGCCGCTTCCTGCAGCTCTCATTGGCCTGGAGTGGCAAACCGCTGCCACTGGGAGCTGCATCAGCCAAACCTGCAGATACGGCAGGTAAGCAAACCAGTCCGGCCTGCCAGGGGCTTTCCCTGAACAAGCGGCAGCCCTAGTTTGAGAACCACTGGCTAAACAACGTGCTTTCAAATAAGCACCAGGTCAATTTAATCTCATTCTTGTCAATTTCATGATTCCATACTCTTTAATTAGAAATATTAACCTCACCCTCCCACAGTTGTTTTACGTTATAAATACCAGCAGATTATTGGAAGCTTCTTTATTAAGGCTTACGAGTTGCAGTATAGTATAAATACACTTCTGTGGGATAAACCTCAACTCAATTGTGTCTTTGAAAGAGATTATTTCAGTAATAAAAAAAATCCACTGAGGTTTAACAACAGTTAAACTCTATTAGTATTTAAATAACACTTATTCAAAAGAACCTGATAAGCTTTTTCTAAAGCTCAGGGAGAGTCATAGACTATTGAGTCAAGTTCAAGGTCCCTCGTCCTTATCTTCAAGACACTCCATGTCTTGGGTCCATGATATGTAAAAGTTCACCGAAAGCTCCATGATGAAGACCATGATCAACAATTCTGCTCTTCGGGCAGAATGGAACTCTCTCCAATAAGGAGAAAGCTGGTCTGGCAATGAACTCTCATGGGAGAGAAGGAACATCACAAACCTCACCGGCTTCCGCTCTGAGTCCAAAGACAGACTTCGACTTGCTTTGTCCAGTATAAACACACTGCAGCATCTACATAAAGACCAAACAAAAACCCTGCCAATCAGCAGCCAGGATTCAGCCATGTTCAGAAACATGTGCGTAGGCTGGAGAGTTCCCAGGAAGACCTCAGCACCACACCAAATCCTCTTCAGGCCCTTCCATCAGGGTACAGTTTGTTTCTTTAACCATAAAACTTAGGCAAAACATTGCAGTTCTTCTGCTCACCCTGGGCTATGGCTCCCAGAGCCTTTGCCCCTGGCCATTCAGTGCTGAAAGCAGGACACGCCCTTCCCTCCAACCTCCCTGCTTCAGGAACCCATCTCCCTCCTGCAGCTCTTCTCACAACCAAAAAGCCTTCCCTATAAACCTTCCCAGCTGGGTCTGATAACGGAACAGGGCTGACTGGCCCCAAACCCCCAGGCCTTGCATGGGCAGACTACCATGTAGCAATGTTCTTCTCCTTATTGATATTTATTATTGGTATTGCAGACCAGGACCCCACTGTGCCAGGCGCTGTACAAACACAGAAGAAATAGACACTGCCTGCCCCAAAGAGCTTACAGTCTATTGATTGCCCTCTCACACAGGTGTGGTGAGTGTGGGTTGGCTAGGGAGGAATTTACCAGACTGTGTGGGTGCATAGCCAGCACAGCTAAGCCATGCCATCACTACTGCTGCCCCTCCGCGGCAGCTACGCTAATACTTATATTCACGCTAGTGATCATCGAGCCACTGTGAGTATTCCTGAGGCCTAGTCTACACTGGGGGAGGAGGGGTTCAATCTAAGTGAATAACGTAGCTGAAGTCAACGTACTTAGATCGACTTACGGCGGTGTCTTCACTGCAGTGAGTCAACTGCTGCCGCTCCACCGTCGACTCCGCCTGCGCCTCTCACTGAGCTGGAGTACAGGAGTCGACGGGAGAGCGCTCTGGGATCGATTTATCACGTCTAGACTGCCTGCCGATCCGGCCGGTAGTGAAGAGCTGGGAATCACACCCCAAGCTCGGAGAGAAGACATAGCCCCCTTTCTCTCCAGCTGGGAAAACTTCAGCCTGAGGACTCCAAGCTGTGTATTTCTAAGCTCTGACTCTGACAGACTCCTCTGGCTTATCTTCCAGAAATTTAGACTGGAGTCCAAGTTCCAGGAGGCTGCTTTTTAAACTAAAATGAATCAAATCCGGCGTATAAAATGAAGCCGGGAATGGTGGTGTGCCCCAAGGAAACAAAGAATTTGGATTCCACAAAAACAAAGCCTAACTTTGATTTTACAAAGAATAAAGCAGTCTGAAAAGTGTGCTAAGTGCCAAGATGATCAAACAGCTCTTCTGCACAGCTCTGACAGCTAACTAATTAAAACTGGTACAGACTAGAACATTAGTTGCAACAATGTATCACCTTCTTGTCTGCCCTAAGGCTCTTCTTTTTAATAAGAAAACAGCACCTCACAAGAACTACCTCTTAGCCAGGGCGGATACCAGAGGAGATAATAAAATCTTTAGTTACTGAATTAACACATTGTACATGGCTAACATCATAACATCACCACACAAGTTCCCTCGACACAATAAGGCTGTAACTTTTAATGTACCAATTAGGGAACTAGCTTAATTCCCAACCACCATTCGGAAACTCATCTTCCTGCATTTGAATCTGAGAGGTACAAGAGAAACCTTTTTGATGTGGATTTATCATCCTGCAAATTTTATTCCATCTCTGCACATAAAATCATCATGCAACCAACAGATTTGGCCACTGACAGAAATAAATAATTCCTGAAAGGTTGAAGCACAGAGGCAGACTGTTTATTAGGAAAATCTGACTCCAGCTGAGAAAACATGCTCTGCAGGCAAAATATTTGGCAGAGAGAATGGAGGCCACACATCTGGCAGAAGGGAGTCAGCAGGTTGCATAGTATTTCTCTGCAAGAAAACACCTGGCAGAATATAATTTTCAGGTTGAATTAAATCTACGTCTTAGTATGGAGTAGAATGTAGCTAATGTACATGTCATAAACCCATGTGTGCTGTAATCCACACAAATTACTGTGGGTTTCTCCCTGTCACTCAGCAGATATTTATCAGGACATTTGTTTTTTGAAGCATCAGTATTTTGCTAACAAAGCAGCAGTACATTCACTGCACTGTGATGCATCATCATAGATCATCGGGGAGTGAAAATGGTCAGAGTGAACGGTGTGCATTTTGTGATGCTTTTTCACTGTCATTGTATTGGGTTTGATAGCTCCCTACTTTGCAAAGTTCACTCACTCACTCTCTCACTCACGCACTGCCTCGATCAGTGCAGAGTGCTTTGGTTATTTACAGCGCTATAGAAATGCTTAAAAATACACACGCACAGATGCAAACAGCTACTTCTGAGCTCCTCCTTACAGTAACTCAGTCTCCAACAAAGGCCCTGCAAAGCCCCCGGGGGATGTCCCCAATGCAGGGTATGACAGCCTCTCCCCTCAGTCACTGGCACAGAGGGCGCTTTAGGGATGGGAGGAAGTCTGTCAGGAGAGGGTGTGGCTACAGCACACTGCAGTCCAGCAGTGCTGGGACATGCAGAAGTCCATAGGGTGCCATTCAAAGCAGCCATAAATGAGAGCGGCATGTAGGGTCAGTGTCTCCCCCTCCAGACTCTGGTTCTTGAGAGCTCCAGTCCTAAGGAGTTCCAGCAAAGGACCGGCTGCAGGCTGCCAAGGTGGGGAAGGCATGAAGCTGCAGAGTGGCTGTTCCCCCCTCAGGAGAGCTCCACAGCAACAGGGTGCCATTTCCTTTCTGCGTGGAGAGCTGATCACAGCTCAGGTTAGTGCCAGCAACAACTGTTGTCTGAAGAGAGGTCAGCAGGTACCTTTACTAGGCAATCAAAGGGTGAGCTGTGCGCCCCTGGGAAAAGACTAATGAGCAGGATTCTAGTCCCATCCCCAAATTCCCAGTGGAAATAAATATCATTCTTGTCCCATAGGCCAGTCTCTCTGGGGCTTCTGCTCTGTTTCTTGGCTTGTCGCCATGTTGCTCAGTACAGTTGGATTCCATGACTGGGTTAAAACTAGCAGAACCTTTATTTCTGCGGATGATGAAAGAAACAGAAAGCAGCCAGTTGTGCTTTCAGATCCCAGCTCACCGAGCCACCTTTGTACTTGTGAAGTGAGTAAAATTGATCTGGAAGCAATTGAGAGAAAAATAGGGACCATCAAGATGTCTTGTATAGGATTTTACTTTGCAAGGTAAAAGTGCCCTTTATAAATTCTCCTTGACTATAAATACAAGGTAAGTGTCCCACTCCCCAGACATAAGTGGGTCTAGTGTGGTAGTAAACATAATAATCCAACAACCAACAGCCCCAATTAATTCTCTTTGCAATTTCTAGTGGCTGGGGAAGCTTTTATCTAGCAGGCTTCATCCATTCAAGGCAATTTCCCCATTATTCAAGCCAGCAAATTGCCTGTTTCTATCTGTCTTTAGTGCAAATCTTTCTAATTTTAACACATCAGCAATTTTATAAAGTCATTAGTTTTAATTAATAGATAAGGCTATTCTGTTATTGACGGTATTAACTCCAGTTGAGATGAAGAAGACAGAACTAACATGCAGTTTTATGTCTTACGTAGGAAATTCTTCAGAAGCGTTGCAATTAAAAGCAAGAAAGGGATTTGGGGTTATTTGGCTGATAAGTGGAACTGCAGAGCGAAGTATCGCTCCAAAATTCTGTGGTGCTTAAGCAATTTCAGAAGATGTGCAATTACTTGCTGCCAAAATGTTTTGCATTCCTTGTTTTGTTTATACGCAGTTGGAAACAGAGACCATTGGGGAAGATGGATGATTAGATATGTATTACTGCAGGGGGGATGGAGGATAAAGGGAAGGGGGCATAGGTTTGGAATTGGAATGAAAGAAGTGACAGTCTTTCTTGCGGAGTTTCTTTGATGTGAAAGTTGAGCCCCACCAGCGATGATGCAGACTGTGAAATCTTGCCAGGACTAGTGAGGCTGAATTTGGGAATGATAGAACTGGGCAAAATCTCAGGGCTTCAGCTAAAGGAATATGCCCCAGAAATGGACAGCTGTTTTCTATATTTGCAGATCTCACTGGCGTATGTGTCCTTTGCTCCCCACTTTACACCTTCCCCTCGCAGCCAGGTTGTGTTTGACTAGTGAAGGTGATAAGAGTGTCTCCAAGGCATAAAGCATCTGTGTTTGCTGGGGGAAATTATTTCTTTGTAAGGAGAGATGGTGATTAACGATAGGTTCACCTGGTCCTAGGTATCAGGTCATATTCATGCCCTTCAGCATCTGAACCAGGAGTCTGCCTACACACTGAGCCCTTGTGCTATCTCAGCCACCAGAGAGCATGGTTAATGAGCTAACATTCTGCCCAGTAGAGGGCAGCTGTACATGTGTGTTATAGTGCAGGGGAGTCCCTGCCAGTCCCCTTGAGCAGTTACCCAGACAGGCATCCCTGTAGAGTTCCCTAGTTCACTTTCACGATGTCAGGACTAATTAGCAGAAGACACTGAGTTCTCCAAAATACAACTATGCAGAAGTGCAGCCGCATCGCAAATCAAAGTCCTGGGACAAAATGCAGACGCAAAATCCCCACACAAAGCACTATCAGACAAGTTTAGTCAACGGACACATCTGAGGACATAAACTAACCCCGATTTCACCAGTTTCCTTCAATTTAATCAAGAGGAACTACAGCAGCCATTTCCTCATGGGATGTAATCGTGCTAGCTATTAGGCTTGTGTCTGGTTTGCATGTAGATAGGAGACCTCAGGCAGTGCACTGTTTCAACAGGTGGTGATCTTGGGCCAATTTTTGATCTTGTTGCACTCAATGGCAAAGATTGCTCTAAAATAAATTAAATAAATTCCACAAAGTTTAAGCCCGAATTAATTTTGCAGAACAAAAGGTGACATGGTGATGACAACCCAGCTGGCGGCTCTGAAGTGCGAGTGGTGCCACCTATTGCTTTGGGCCACTTCCCATTCAAAGAAAAAAATCTGCAGTGCAGTAGGATTAAGAAGGTGCTTTGCAGTTTTTATGCTTGACTTCTGCAGGAATAAGAAGGTGCTTTGCAGTTTTTATGCTCCATGTGAATATAAAGCAACACTTGGAGTTTGACAAAGCGAGATAAATTCTCTATTGGAATCGGGCCTCTGTTACGCAACAGGGAGAGAAGATTTGAGTGGAAGTTCAGAACTCACAAACTCCCCTGAAAGTCTATCAGCTCTTCGGCACTGACCAAAGAGAGTGAAAGGCTGGGAATGTCAGGTACAGCTACGAGGGACTTGGTCAAGGACTGGCTCAAAACTTGACTGACTCCCCTAATCCACTGGTCATTATATAAATGTTTGTTTCCCCAAACGAAAAGCTTTGCTTCCAGGAGCAAGGTGTGGTAAGCATGGACCTTAGTCAAAGGGAGGTGGAGCTTTCTTCACAGAGGGCCGAGTCATACATGGCAGGGCAAGGCTTGGCGCCTTGGGTGCCTTTCTGATTTTGCGAGGCAGTGGGGCAGCTGCATGCCACACTCTCACATCTGTGACCCACTGAGCACACAGAGTGGGGAGGAAGGAAATTCACTATTCAACCCAGGGAGGGCCAGGAATTGAAATTTGCATATGAATGTTGAGCATATGGACATCTGATACTTTCCAGAAGGAATAAATGGAGGCACGTGTGAGACAGAGAGAGGCTGAGGGAGCAGATTCTTTCACTCGATTAGAGTCCAACTCAAAATGACATTCTCCGGGCTCCTGAGTTCCCTTTACAGGGCCCAGTCTGACATTTAGAGGCTGGAGACTGTAGAAAGCGTTACCCGTGTCTGTGATCTTAAATAACTCTCGAGGCAGAAGGAAAATACACCCCCACCTTGAGCCAGGACTGCTTTATTAGAGGCAGAACCATATGGCTGCTAAAAATAAGTAGCAGGTATTGTAGCAACAGCAGCCCAAACAGAAAACGAATGCAGAAATGACTGTTTGGAGGTAAACACGAAGAGCCATTAGAGAACACAGCACCGCTTTGTCATTACAGACATGGAAACACTAAATAGGGGAACCGTAACTAAGCACTAATAGCAAAGCATCAGTTCATATATCATATCAGCCAATGGAAGCTATCCTTGAGCAGGAAGGGTCTAGGCCATTTTCTCTAGCACAGGGCTTGATCCTGCAAGGTGCTGAATGCTCTCAATTCCCACTGAAAACAATGGAAGTTGCAGTTGCTCAGCAATAGCGGGTCTCCAGTGTGGCACCTGATCCTGCAAGTTGCTGGGTGCCCTCACTGGGGACGCTATTAAGGTCACGCAGACCTTGCAGAATAGGGCACCTAGGGAACCCAACTGCACCCACCCCACCCCCAGTACTGCAAGATTACAAGGCAGAAATGGATGTTAAGGGTAGTGGGGCCTGGACGGAGGGCAGTTTTACAGCATTTATTGACTGTAGCCAGACCTGTATTTCTGGTGGAGGCAAATTCCAAAGATGAGGCCTGCTACCCAAAACACCCTGACCCTACCTCCCTCAAGCCTTTCTCTTGGGGTAGTTTGCTTACACATGAAAGCAGATGATTTTAGTGGGTCTGAGAGGGACACTGGGTCTCTGAGGCAATAATAATAATATATAGCACTTTTTATCAGTGCTCCTCAATGCACTTTATAAACAAGATCAGTATCATCACCCCCATTTTATAGATAGGGAAACTAAGGCACCAGGAGGGGCAGTGACTTGCCCAAGGTCACCCCACTAGTGAATGGCAGGCCCAGGAAGAAAACCCAAGTCTCCTGACCCCCCGTCTAGTGCTCTGTCCAGTAGGCAATACTGCCTCCATAGGTGCTTAGGCTTTTTAAGCTAATAATGAGCACCTGGGGTACTCTCCAGAAATTGACACGCAGCTGGTTAATTGAATTCCATGGATTGCAGACCCCTCTGATTGGGCAGGCAGATGATCTGAACTGAGAGAGTTGTCATAAATGTAGCCGCTTCCTTAAAATGCTTCCTGCAGCGAGCCATCACCCGCCTGCTGACGGAAGTGGTGGGACCGTCTGTCTTTGTGAGCGCTGTTGCTATCTGACTGATACATGCATAGGAAGGATTAAGATCGATGTCTTGTGAACTTCCTGACCGTGGTTGGCTGGTGTTGGGGGTGGCAAGCAGGGCTGATAAAGAACACAGTCAGTTTGAAACTAAATGAGGGCAACACACTTTTGCTTGGTTTTAGGGCAGCATGGTCAGCTTGCTAGGATCCTAAGGGCTGTACTTAATATTTAACAGAGCCAGTTGCAGTCATCCTGTTCAGTGTGGAGCTGTAGTCCATAGAGACTCCAAGCCCCAGAAGGCAACGTTTCATCATGCTCTGGCCCTTTTCTCAGAGCCTTCATTATCACCCTTTCGTTAGCATGCCCTCAAATACCAGCAGAGGATCGGTGTGTGGTAAAGCAGAGGGCTGGAAATCAGGAGGATTGGATTCTATTCTTGGTTGTATCTCAGAATGGCTGCGTGAGCATAGGCAAGTCACAGTCTCTTGCTTCCCCTGAAGCAAAATGGGGGACCCTCTCAGGAGGCTGGCATACTTAATTCACTGATGTTTGCAAAGCCTGTTGAGCTGCTTAAATGGAAGCCAGGGCTAAGTCCTGTTAAGCTGTATTCTCTCCACGGTGGGCACTGATATCCAGAACACTGAATACTCCATCTTCCCTACACATTGGGTACTTTTCAGGTTCTATTTCTACTAGGTTGGCTAGAGACTAGTGCCCCAGAAGACTCCACTCGCTGACTGATGAACAGCATTAGAAAGATTAGTCATGCAGACCAGGCAAGGAGGTGTGAGCATTCTCCAGGAAGGCCTGGTAGGAGCAAGTGAGGGGTGGCCCTCAGAAGGTTTGAGTTTGTACTGATTTGAGGTTTGGGCTATGGTTTGAATGGCCCAACCCAGCCTCCAAAAACTGTATAAGAAATCTGTTCCAGGAGCTGCCATTTTTGTCCTAGGGGTAACGTCTCACCGTATTCCCTTACAGGAGACATTTGTGTCTTTAATTTCAGCCTGCAACGTCCACTGCTTGTCTGAGTCCTTGCCACAGGGAGATGGAGAAAGATCAGTGATAAGCAGAGGGCTAGAGAATACACTTGACAAATTCAATTAAATTTAAGGCCTTATACGGTCCTCATCATTGAATTATTTGAGCACCTTCCAACAGTGCCTTAAACAACACAACTAACATCCGTCACGTGTTTATTTCCTCAGCCTTTCCCCAGGGGAAGATGTATGCACGGTGGAGTCTTTTACTTTAGATTTTTATTTGCACACACACACACACACACACACACACACACACACACACACTCTGCTTGGCCTTTTGGAGGACAGAAAGGAAAAAATGTCTCATAAAACAGACATGTCCCTGTGGTCAGTTTCCACCAGGGAGGAAAATGGGCCCAAAACATAGGGCACAGAAACAGTTAAAACAATATTTTGGTTACAAAAATAATCACAACACTGCCAAGGGGAAGTGACATATAGAAGGCTGGTGGAGCTGTGGCATGAGAGTGTAAGGAGGAGGTTAGAAAACAAGAAATTGCATATGCCTATCAGGTCACCAGGCTACATAGTTGGATGGGTGGGTGGGTCGGTGGGTGTATCCCAGAGCTGAGACTCATACCAAGGGCCTGTGGTGCCCTAGGCAACGCAGTGAGTCCCTTGCCGATACAATAGCAGGCATGCTGAGCCAGAAGCAGTGGGGGACCACCTCACCCTGGCCTAGCCAATAGGTGTTGCAAGGAACCATTTCCAGTACCCCAGTTCTTGGTGTTCTGAGTGCTCTCAATGACTGTAGACTTCTGAGAGAGCTGGGGGCCTTCAGCACATCGTAAGAGGTATGCGGCACCTCACAGGACCAGGGCTCAAATTGCTTGCCATCAATCAATAAGCCATGAGGTGAAACAATAAGCCAAATCCTCAACTGGTGTAAACTGGCCTCAGCGGCTTGAAGCCAGTGGAGCTATAATGGTTTATCCTGCTGAGGATCTGGGCCAATGCATTCAGTCCTCTGACTTTATTGTGCATTAGAGTGTGCTGCACAATACTGATACACGGCACTCTACAGGAAGCAAACGTGGTTAGGGCTTGGATCAGCAGAAAGCTAACACCGTCATCTTTCATTTTTAATATTCTTTATAAAGTCCTGGCGCCGGTGTTGTTTCCACTGTTACAACCCAGCATCGGCTGCGCTGGTAGAACCTGAAGTCTTTACTCCCTGAAGCTTATTCTGGTCTCCTTCATTATTAGCTTCTTGTGCCCATCTTCCAACCATCGAGGCCACTCTGGTGGGACTCGCGCCCCTTATACTTTGACAGGAAACAGGAACAGAGCATTAAGCTTTGTAGTGCTCCCATCTGTGCGCCTAGCCTATGATACAGAGAATTAATGCAAGGACTAAGCTTGTGCTGGATCATCAGTGAGAGTTGCAGGAGTGGAAAAGAAAACGATTAGAACAGGAGAAAAGTAAAGGGGGTGAGATGGACACGCATCGACCAGAGGTAAAGAATTGGAGAGGAGTGCTACGTCATGCTGGAGGAGACAGTCGCGCCCACTGGCATTGAGTTCTCCCACTGCCCCCGGCTTGCAAGCAAGGTATAAAATGGCATCTTACAACAATTGTGGGGGGTGAGGACGAAACCTAAAAAGATTTCCCAAGTTGTGGTTGAGCAGCCCCGATAACGAGCTAATGAAGGTCCCTTTAGACAGCAGTGCAATTACAGTGCTCCAGTGGCAAGCCACAGGGCAGCCATTAGCTGTTCAGTCACCAGTACTTGGGGGTTGCATTTCAATACTGCCAGCCTCACACATCCAAACATCATAAATCAGGCCCCAAAAAGTCATGAGATTTTGTACAAACAAAAACCAATGCATGTTTCTGTCTGCCTTCCAAGCCTTTCGGTCACACGCCCTTTCAAGCCTTTCTCTGCCACTGTGAGGGCTAGAACTGTCCTTCTTTTAAATGGAAGACGAGGGTCTCATGTAATCTCTAGCCTTGCAGCTGAGCCTTCTCCCAAATATCATGAGACTCTTAAGACTTGGCATCACTGGGATTTCAGCCAGTGACCTAGGGGTGGAAAGCTCGCTATTACATTCCATTTCTAATCTAAATACCATGTTTTTCTCCACCACATCTGAGCTCCTTCCATTAGTGCATTAACTGATATGACTAACATCTTAGGGTATATCTACACTGCAGTTAAAAACCCCGCGGCTGGTTCATTCCAGCTGACTCAGGCTCCCAGGGCTCGGGCAAAGGGACTGTTTAAATGGAGTGTAGACATTCAGGCTCAGCTAGGGTGCCCAGATGTCCCGATTTGATAGGGACAGTCCCGATATTTGAGGCTTTTCCTTATATAGGCTCCTATTACCCCGATTTTTCACACTTGCTGTCTGGTCAGCCTAGGCTCAGATAGGCTGAACTTCTACACTGCAGTTAAACAGCTCCTGAGCCCGAGCCCCGTAAGCTGGGACAGGCCAGCCACAGGTGTCTAACTGCATTCCCTGCCTTCCCTAGGACTCTGCAGGAGGAGGGGTTGTTTCTGAGCCCCGGGGGCACCTCTGCTACTGTAGGGCTGCCAGAGCCTTCTTTCTATAGTAGAATTTCCTTGATACATAGCACCCCAGATGGCCACTTTAGTCTGTGTCTTCAGCCGTCCTTGCACCCTGTCCACGTTTCCTTTTGAGCTCGCTGAGGGCTGAACAGCACCTTTCCCCTCACAGTTCCCACAAACTGTATTATGGACACTGAAGAGCAAGGCCCCTGAGAATTTCCAGTGCCTCAGTTGACAGGCCCACCCATTACACAGGGCACAAGGCAGCTCACAGCATGTCTACATCTGGGGTTTTAGCACGGCCATAGCTATGCTGATGCGAAACTTCAGTGCAGAGGCGCTGGTTTCACACTGGGGTACGTTGCAGTGGTGCAGTGCATCTACACTGGGTGCAAAAATCCCCATGTAGACAAGCCCTTAAGAGCTGTACAGTCTGTCCTATTCATGCCTGGAAACCTCAGCTGGCATGTTGAGAGCTGCTGGCAGCACCCGTGCAGCTTCCTCATCTGCCTCCTTAATTATGCTTCATTTTAACCCTGATGCTTAAAGATAGGGCTTAACCAGGATAACTATTACTCACTCTCCCACACTCTTAGCTGCTGTTCTGAAGAGAGGTGGGGGCCTCTTGTGGCATCTGTATAACAAGCTCGCTCCAGTTTGGATACCAGTGGAGCATGATGCCCTAAGTCCCATTATGTCATGGGTCTCCCTACCTATCTACTATATGCACATACTTGCATGTTCTCTATTTACAAGGAACAGGAGCAGCTCTGTTGTCAGAACAGCCCAATGACAGATGATAACATGCCGCCCGATAAGAATTCTAATGCAAAGCACCAACTCGCTGGGGTTTCGCAGTCATTTGCACTTTGCACACATTATAATTTCTTTTCCCAACTCTCCATCCTTGATATAATTCCAGGGCTCAAAACAGTTTCTCTTCTTGTTTTTGCTGTCAGTGGCACCAGGAACTGTTTTCCCTGTCATCGCATTTATTATTCCACCTCGTTAATAACGAAGCATTTGTATGAATCAGTCAATGAAACATTTTGGAGAGGGGAGGACAGTTTCAAAACGGAGATGTTTTCGTTATGCTAATGACATGATAAATCTGGTAAATATTGGCACTGATTGCTGTAAAGAATGTCAGGCGTTAGGCAATATGCAAGCAAGCCAATAACTGCATTTCCTAGGCTGGTTAGTATACAGGCTTTAACCATGTGCCTCCCTTGCAGAGAAGCTATATACCATATTTGCAGCCTCTGGCTTCTGAGGCTGGCTGGGAACCAGTGCAGTCCTCTGTAGGTTAGAGCAGCCTCTAACTTGTACCAGGTACACAGTCCCTGTACAGAATAGCCTAGCAGTTCCTAAGCTGTGGTCTGCAGGAGGGCTGGAGAAAGCTTCTTGGTGACCTGCTGCTTGTTTCCAGCTGCTACATCACATTAAAGGTATCTAAAAAGACACTGAATACTTTCCTGCTATTATTTTCTGTGTAAGCATTAGGCACAGGAATGTTATGCAGTCATGAATGAGAGGGAGTGTGGGTTCCACATGGCCATGAATGAGAGGAGAGTTGGCCATGTGCCAAAGTCTTTATTAAGATGCGGTCCATGCAATGAAATGCCTGAGAACCTTTGGAATGGTCCTTTAAGGTAACTGACATCCCGTTTCAGGAAACTCAGCTGTGGAACATTTTTGATGTACATTATGCAGGAAACATGGCCTTTGTGTGTGAGACCCGTGAAAGAGTCCATCTCAGAAATCGCTGACTAGCTCTGGTGTAATGCTGAAACGCTGATAGCCTGCTGGAGAGCTTTGCTGGGGCAGAGTTTGCATGGAGCTTATCACAACTGCAATTCTCTCCCTCGTTTCAGCTAAACTCAACTGAATCCATCTCCTAATAAACTCTCAACTCACCTCTGACTCCTTCCTGACTAGTACTGCAGACTAGAGCTGGATGAACTGATTGCAGTAAACAATTTATCCAGGGAGTTTAGACTGGTGACAGGGCATACAAGTCTTGTCTTGTGGTCTCAGGGGGCCCCCACACTCCAGCAATCCCCTACCCCAGTGCTGCCCTAGGCTGACAGTGACCTGCTGCTTGGCAGTTAATTGTCAGCCAGAGTTCAGAGGCAGTTCAGTGAGACACTTCCAGCTGGGAGAGAATCAGGCTGGCTAAGGGAGACTGGGGGATTATGCAGACCAGAAGCCAGGACAGGGAGCTGGGAAATGCTCAGGGTGAACAGCTGTTTTCAGCATTCTCCCAGCTGCACTCCAAACAAAGCTGAACCATGACTTGCTATGTGTTTGTGCCTTGATCCTAACGGCACATTACCATAATGCAAATAAGGAGATCTATGTTAAAGCAGCAACATACATAGTGCAAACTTCTCCTTTGAGACTCCCTTCAGACTGTAGCCACTAAGATGTTCTCTACATTAGGAAACTTTTCTGACAGTGTCCTACCATCGCAACCACCAGTGCAGCTGCTGGCGGTCGCAATGGTGGGAGTGTAGAGGGGCCGGTGGCTGCTGGCGTTTTAAGCATTGTATTGTGCAGATCTTCTCCAAGAAGGGTTAGAAGACGTGGTGCTTAAAATGCCAGTGCCTTCCTGGATCTCTTTCAGAGCTAGGACTTGTATTCCCTGGTGGAACTGAACTGATGGTGGGACATGTAGAGCAAAAGGCCAGGTGCAGACATGTCCCTAGCTAGATCGAGGCAGACAGTCCATGCGCAGGTGTTTGGGAGAAGGAGGAAAGAGAGCTACTGCTTTACCAAAAAATAGCAGCCACTCCACAGCTCAGAGCTGCAGGTACCATCTGGATTCAAACATAAGGGAACAGGGAGGTGCCAAGTGTGTTTTTCCCAGCAGTGCCTGGGGAGCTCAGCTCAGAATGCCGTTTTGGAGACTTCAGCACAGAAGCGATATATAACCCTCACGAGCTCGCGGGTGAGTACCGAGCTTCACTGGGCCGAGATGGAGCCCAGCCTCTCCCACAACACACTGTCAGTCTCACTGTCAGTAAAGGCCTTTTAGGGGCACTCAGGTTCATTCTGTCAGGAAAGGCAGGAGAAGTGGCTTTCAAAGAGGGAACAAGAGGCAGCTTTGGGGGAAGTTCACCAACTCCTGTTATAACCCCACGCCAGCTGTGACATGCCTTGAACTGTATCTCATGGAAATCCTTGTGTCACTGCTTGGACAGCCATGAACTTGTCTCCTTCTCTCCTGTCTCAAGCCCGTCCCCCAAAACACAATTCATGGCTAGTAGAGACTTCTGATATGTATCATTTTTATATATTATTTATGTCTTATCATTAATTTTTTTAAAAGAAACCAAATTGAACCCATCCAACCATGCACATAGCTGGTCTATATAAATACCGCTGATGTCTAGGATCAAAAGGCAATGGATAGACTCCTATTGACTTCAATGGGCTTTGAATCCGGATCTAGTACAGAGATCAGCCCACCCTAATGGGGAGTGAGTGTTGACTGGATGACCTAGGCCCTAATCCCATCATCCTGGTTCTGTTTCCTGAGTACCAGCCACATCAAAGTGCCATAGCAAATTGTTTGGGCTGAGAAGAAAACAGTGATGTCACATGTTAGAGCCAAAGTCTCTGGGCTTACTCCCCGATGACTCTCACACACTCACAAAACCTTTACTAGGTGTTAATACCATAACTTCCAAGAACAACTAAGCCTCCAAGTCATAGAACCCTAGAAATGTAGGGCTGGGAGGGACATCCAGAAATCATCTAATCCATCATCCTGTGCTGAGGCTGGATTAAGTATATCTAGACCATCCCTGACAGGTCTGTGCATTCTTCTAGTCTAACCTGTTCCTGAAAACTACCACTTCTTCTCCTTTCTCCTGCCTTTACTGACAGAATGGACCTGTGCGCCCCTAAGGTCTTTTCTGATAGTGAGACTGTGTGTCGGGAAGGGGCTGGACTCCATCTCATCCCAGCAAAGCTTGGTAGACACCAGCCCAGCTACCAGCAAGCTTGCGATGGTTATTAAGGAAGTACGTCTTCACACGACACACAGTTAACCTGTGGAACTCATTGCCAGGGGATGTTGTGAAGGCCAAAACTATGGCAGGGTTCAAAAAAGAACTAGATAAGCTGATAGCCACAAATGGACCTAACCCCTATAGGCCAGGATGGACAGGGATGCAATCCCATGCTCTGAGTGTCCCTTGCATCTGTTTGCCAGAATCTGGGAATGGGTGACAGGGGATGGATCAGTTGATGATTGTCTGTTCTGTTCATTCCCTCTGAAGCACCTGGAATTGGCCACTGTCGGAAGACAGGATATTGGGCTAGATGGACCATTGGTCTGACCCAGTATGGCCATTCTTATGTTCTCCCTAGATAACCTGTTCCAGGGCTTAACTATCCTTATAGTTTGAAAGATTTTCCTAATTTCTAACCTAAATCTCCCTTATTGCAAACTAAGCTGATTACTTCTTGCCCTACCATGTGTGGGCCTGGAGAACTACTGATCACCATCCTCTTTATAACAACCTTGTATGTATCTGAACACTATCATGTTCCCCCTCAGCCTTCTCTTCCCTAAACTGAACATGTCCAGTTCTTTCAACCTTACCTCACAGGTCCCGACTTCCTAGCACAGAGCTGTGTGTTATTTAGCCCAACTGGTAATTTTACTCATGGGAGGGAGGGCAGGGGGCAGGAGCTGCCTAGGGTTCCAAGCCCTAGTGGGAGTGAGTTTGCTTCTTACAAGCTTTAACATTTTATCTGTTCTTTACTCTAAAGAAGGGCTAAGCTTTCGCCTCTGGGGGGATCCTGTAATTATTTTATCTCCAGTCTCGAGCATTTGTTGCATTAGTAACAGCTACTCAGCACAGCAAGAGACAGCTTCCCCGAGGCAAGCGCTACTTAACTGTAATGTGACACTTGGCTTCGATGAGAGGTCAGGTTTGACGTCATTGAGACATTGTCTCTCATCATGGATGATATCAATACACATGCACCTTCCCTCCCTGCCTCCACCCCCTGGAGTGAGAAGCGAGCTAGTTTTGGAAGGAAGGCAGTATTAAATCAAAGCATGTCTGAAGGACCATCTCGTGGCTAAAGCACAGGGCTGGATGGTCAGGAGAGTGACTCCTGCTTTTGCAACAGACTCGCTGGGTGACCTTGGGAGTGTCACTTCCACTCGCCATGCCTCAGCTTCTTCCTTTGTAGAATGGCGATAATGCTACTTACCTCATGGGGATTGTAAAGCTTAATGAAGGGATCAAGTAATTTGTCTATCCGTCTATGGAGGTACAGTACTCTAGAGGAGCAAAGTATTCAGGTTATAAATCTCATGTGCAGGAAGATGATTTGGTTTTGATTGTAATTATATTTCCCTTCAAAGCAGGGGAGAAATGGTGGTGCTCCGAGGGGGCTCCCTGACATTCCTCCCCACCACCCACTCTCTAGACCCAACACCGTCCTTCCAGCCAAGGAATGTGGACCAGGAGTCCCATCAGAACTGTCAAGCCTGCTCCCTGTTAAACCACAAGGGGCACCACTGAGCAATGCCAAGGTCTGCCTCCACTGTCTCAAGAGCTGAGTAGGTTGCAGGTGACTGATGGAGGAGAGAGAGCAGGAATTGGACTTACCTATACCTCCCGCTGTGCAACACAGAGCTCTTTTTTTTTTTAATGTTTTTGGCTATTTGCATTTAGCCAGCAAAGCCTTGAGTGGATCCTGGCCTGTAGGCAGTTGCATGCATACAGTACACATGCAATCTAAGCCTTGTTTATATTGGAAGAGAACCTCGGGGGAACCTGCCATTTCACTCTTCTAGCAGTGTGCACAGTGTACTGATGGTGAAATTAACAAATTAGAGACTCCAGAAACAACCACTTGTTAGTGAAGCAGCACTGCCAGCCTCAAGCCTTCAAAGAGCAGCAGCCAGGCCTCAAACAATCAGGAGGTTGGCTTAAAAGTCATGGGATTTTGAAAACAATTAACCCAGTTAGGTTCTTTTTCTTGCCTTCTGTTATATGAGCCTTTGTGATGTACTTAGGTCACATTTTCAAGCTTTTCTCTGCAGCCACAAGGGCTAGAAACTTATCTTTTTTTTTTTTTAATGAAAGCTGAGATTCTGTCGTAATCACTTGACTCCGGGAGCTGGGGCTTAATGAAAAACACCAAGAGGTTTGTGATAAAATCATGAGAGTTGGCAGCATGGACCTTCTGGGACACAGGCAGGGCCTAATTCTGTTCTCATTCTCCCTGGTTTGATGCCTGTGCAACTCCACTGACTTTAGTGGCCTCCCCGATGCAGAGTTGTGTGACTGAGAGCAGGATTAGGCCTACAGTCTGGCCTGTCACTTTGATACTATTCCCCTGTGGGCTCCCCTCCCAACACAGAGCAGTTGTGAAGCTGGTGCTGTGACTGGCACCCAAAGCAGAGTTGGCTTCTGCTAGGAAACCACGGAGTGTCTTGTTGACGTCAGTCCCAGGGAAACCTGCAGGATACAGGGCTTGTTAAATAAACTGCCTGGAAAGGGCTGAGGAGCGCTCAACAGACAGATTGCTGTCACTTCTCGCAGAGTGACACGGACTCGGATAGACAGGCAAAGGGAGGACAGGAGGGAGGAATGCATAGCCTTTATACTGATTCCATTGCAGCCCGCTCAGTGATCAGACACAACATGAGTCTGTCGACTCAGATACTACAAGGCACCCCACACCAGGTGGAATACACAGGAAGCAACAGTGGCGTTGATGACCGGGGTCTTGGAATCAAAGGGGCAGTAGGGCCCAGAGTCTAATCTCCCACTTCTAAGCAAGCTGTAAAGCTGGCAAAAAGCAGTCTCCAATGTCAGTGTCCTGCCAGTTTCCTGGATCGTTTCCGGTCTGACTTTCACCAGGGCATAGTACACAACCAGCACACATTGCTCTGCTGGGTGACCTCCTCCTGTCCATTGACTAGGGATTACATCCATATTCACCCTGCTGGGCTTACCTGCGGCACTTCGTACCGATGAGCAGCAAATACCCTCCAAGGAGCATCAAGGGTGAATGGAAATGTCTTGAAACAGCTCAGGTCCCTCCTCGCTGACCAAACCCATAGGGCCCTGTGTGTTGTGTGAGCAACTGCTTCTCTCCCTCCAAAGCCTTCACCCACAGAGTCGCCCCTTCCCCGACCATGACAGCTCACAACAGCTGCAACGACGTTGTCAATCCATAGAGCGAGACTGGTGAGTGCAGGAGACCGAACTTTCACAGCCACTTGGCCTAGGATGGTCATGGAGTTCACTCCTGGAAGAGACCACTTGCCTCAGTACTTCCAGGAACAAATGCAAAACTCATTTCTTTCACTTAGCTTTCACCCAATCTTCTCTTCAAATGTTCTCACACACATACAAGACACATAGACATGACATGCGCACACTATGTGAATAAACCAAAACCATCCTGCAAACTCATCCAGCTATTTCTCCTCCAGGTTGGGATGGGGAAGACAGGGCTATTTGTTGCTGTTCTCTTTAAATGCTCAGAAGCACTCAGATACTGCAGTGATGGGACCATATCAGACGGAGAAGAGATGCAGAGCAAAATGGACAGGCTATCAGACCCATGTGGGGCAACGATGTACCACCAAGGGCCTGGAATCCTTCTTGGGTGGCTGGAGAACTAAGCACTACGAGCCCCATCTGGGAGGCATCTGCGGACTGACAGGCAGGGGAGTCCATGAGAGGTTCTTTCTCTTCCATGCATATTTCCCAAATCACTGCCTCACCTTCTGGAGACAGTGCTGTGTGCTGCCTCTTCCTAACCACAGCACATCCACCTGCTCATTAGTTACCAGTACTAGGCGCCTGCCCTGCTGTGGCTCAGTGGGTCCTTCTCTCCCACTATGCCTATGAGCCTTCTCAAGCCTGGTCTACACTAGGCGTTTAAACCGGTTTTAGGAGCATAAAACCGATTTAACGCCACAACCGTCCACACGAGGAGGCACCTTATATCGATTTTAATGGCTCTTTAAACCGGTTTCTGTACTCCTCCCTAACGAGAGGAGTAACGCTAGTATCGGTATTAACATATCGGATTAGGGTTAGTGTGGACGCTGATCGACGGCATTGGCCTCCGGGAGCTATCCCACAGTGCACCAGTGACCGCTCTGGACCGCAATCTGAACTCGGATGCAGTGGTCAGGTAGACAGGAAAAGCCCCGTGAACTTTTGAATATTTCCTGTTTGCCCAGCGTGGAGCTCCGATCAGCACGGGTGGCGATGCAGTCCGAAATCAAAATAAAAAAAGAGCTCCAGCACGGACCATGCGGATGTGATCGCTGTAAGGGCAGGCAAATCCGTTCTATCAGCGCTCCGTTACAGAAGATGAAATTCAGAATCCTTTTTTAAAAATCTCCAGACAGACGCCATAGCAGGGACTCAGCGCACTGCAGCGTGACAAGCGTAACGGAAAGCCAAAGAATCAAATGGACGCTCATGGACTGGAGGACTGAAGCTATCCCACAGTTCCTGCAGCCTCCGAAAAGTATTTGCATTCTTGGCTGAGCTCCAAATGCTTCTAGGGTCAAACACAGTGTCCGCGGTGGGTCAGGGCATAGCTTGGCAATCTACTCACCCCCCACACACACCCAAAAGCGAAGGGAAAACAATCCTCTGACTCTTTTACATGTCACCCTATCTTTACTGAATGCTGTAGATAGACACGATGCTGCAGCCGTCAACACCAACATCATCACTCCCCCCCTGCCATGGGTGGCTGATGGTACAAAAGGACTGGTAACCGTCCTCATCATCAGCCTATTGGCACATGGGGCAGTAACCATGCTGACTAGCATCCGTCAGGTCAATCAAGGGCGCCTGGCCCTAATTTGTTCTGGTGGTGGATGGTGCAATATGGCTGGTAACCATTGTCATCATAGCAACAGGGGCTGAGCTCCATCAGCCCCACCCTTCATGTGTAAAGAAAAGATTCAGTTGCCCCTGGACTAGCAGAGGGATGCTGGGCTTCTCTCCTACACACTGCTTAATGTCCTGTCTGGACTATCATAGCAGCTGGAGGCTGCCTTCCACTCATTTCTCACTAACAAGTCACCATGTCTTATTCCTGCATTCTTTATTACTTCATCACACAAGTGGGGGGACAATGGTATGGTAGCCCAGGAAGGCTGGGGTAAGAACGGAATGAACAGGTGGTGTTGTTACAGGAGCACCCCCTGTGAATAGCATACAGATCATAATTTCTGCAGGATCTGACACAGAGCAGCTGTGCTCTCTGGTTCTATGATACAGTGGTTATCTAGTACACTTGCCTATATTCTAGGCAGGACTGATTCTATTTTTAGATACCAAAAAGGAGGGATTGACTCAGGGAGTCATTCCCAATTTTGGCTTTTGCGCCCCTGGCTAAGAGCAGCCAGGGGCACTTATGACAGCAGCAAATGGTACAAAAGGACTGGTAGCCATGATCATCTTAGTTCCAATTTATGGAAGGGTTTGGATGGTGCAATATGGCTGGTAACCATCTCTGCTGTCATGCAAAAGCAAAAGCATGCTTCTGTGTAGCGCTGCTGAATCACCTCTGTGAGCGGCATCTAGTACACATACAGTGAGAGTCACAAAAGGCAAAACAAGCTCCATGATTGCCATGCTATGGCATCTGCCAGGGCAATCCAGGGGAAAAAGGCGTGAAATGCTTGTCTGCCGTTGCTTTCCCAGAGGAAGGAGTGACTAACGACATTTACCCAGAACCACCAGCGACAATGATTTTTGCCCCATCAGGCACTGGGATCTCAACCCGGAAGTTCCAAGGGGTGGCGGGGGAGGCTGCGGGAACTATGGGATAGCTAGGGAATAGCTACCCACAGTGCAACGCTCCAGAAGCCGACGCTAGCCTCGGACCGCGGACGCACACCACCGAATTAATGTGCTTAGTGTGGCCGCGCGCAATCGATTTTATAAAATCTGTTTTACAAAACCGGTTTATGCAAATTCGGAATAGTCCCGTAGTGTAGACGTACCAGACAGACCCTCTGTATGGACGCGGCATCAGCTTTACGTTATGTGCCCCATCAGCCCTCTCCAACAACACCGTGTTCTCCTAGGTGATACAGGGCTCAATTCATCCCTTCGGTGGAGTTACACCAGGGAGGAATCAGTGAAGGTGAGATGGCACAAGTGCAGCACTGGCGCGTGTCTGTCAGACGAGAGTGACAGTGTTAATGTCTCTGACCCCGGCTCATTGCTGCACATGCTCTTTGGCTGGGCTTTGACTGCGTGCGAGTCCCAACTTGGTCGCCCGGAGGGAAGCCAGCTGACAGTCGTGGGCCTCCAGTCCCCGGACAGCATTTCATGCTGCCCATCGGCCAGTTCTGATAAAGGACTGATCCAATCACCTAAACTCAGGCACAGCCCACTTCGGAGTCCCCACCATCCTACATAGCCCCCCCTCCGCCATGCACCACAGTTTTATTAGGCTGCATTTTCCAAGAGTCCGGAGAGATCTGAGATGTGTAAAGAACTTTGACACAGAGCTGAAAAGCTACTTGAGTCTCATGGCTGTAGGTGCCCCCCCAGCATGCAACAGACTGGGTTTACTCCGCACTAAATTATCAGACAACAATTTTTAGTGGCTTTAGTGCTGTCTCAGCCCTGACAGTGACCTTTGTTCATGCACAGAACAGACAGCATGGATAGCTGCAGCGCAGACCTCGTCCTGCACATCCCAGTGTGCCTCTCCTGGACAGAGCCCACTAGCACCGGAGTTCAGTGCCTATGGCCTGCTCAGTCCTTGATCTCTCAAGAGAGTTTAGCGCCAACTGCCACCGTAGTTTCCCAGATGCCTGTCTTAGGTGGCCCCATCCCCACAGTATCTGAGCTCTTCCTACTCTTTATTTATCCTCATCACACTCCTGGGAGAAAGGGAAGTGCTGTGATATTAGGTTACAGATGGGGGCACAAAACAACTAAACAACTTGCTCATGGTCACATAGGCAGGCTGTGGCAGAGCCGGGAAGTGCTAAGCTAAGACACTAACCACTCCATCTCTCCTGTCCATCATGGGCATCTATTCACTAGGAGCTGGACTGAGCCCATGGACTTCATCCACAAATGACACTTGTTATTCGTTCAGTGATCATTAAAGGGGAGTTAAGAACTCTGACCCTATGGAACAGGGATAAAGAGAAGGGGTTGTGACAGCTAAACAGCGGGGAAATGCCAGCCCAGGAGCATTTTCTGGAGTGCCGCAAAAGTTATGAGTCTTCTTATTATTACCCTCAAGCAAAAGACCACTCCCAGGTCCTGCAAACTATTCTGCTGTGGCTACTCTTCATGGTTTAGGGTGCCAAGAAGTGACCTGCAGCCCCCACTCACCCATGATCTGCAGCTAATACTTCCTGATTCAGGCACTGAAATAATTAAGTGACTGAGTGGGGAGACCATATTGAGACCTTAGCAATGGGGTTCCCAGATTGCCAAAACTGCTGAAAATAATCTCAGGCAGGATGAGCCTTGCCGCACTCCTGGTTTCCACAAGGGGGCAGGGCTGAGCGAGCACAGTTCGCCTACTGACTCCAGTCGTGCTATCCCACAACAGAGCTCAGCCAACACATCTTTTATTAGACATTCAGAGCTCCAGCACAACTCACAAATGGCCCATCTGGGCAGGTGGCAAAGACAACCATTGTTAGTCAGGCAGTAAGAGTGCGATAAAACAATGGGATTATTGGCAATCAATTAATTTCCAGGGTGTATAGGAACTATCACAAGCTAAGGGGAGAGCCCGCTGTTTATAACGTTGGCAGCGCATCGCTGCTTTGAGCTCTGCTTATGAGAGGTCCTCAAAGCTGCTTCCTGAGGTGTGGAGACTCAGGCCCGGCATAATTCAAATGCTGCCTCATGGGCAGAGCTTCCCACAACAGAGAAACCACGGAGGCCAAAGACACAAATGCTATCGCCAGTTCTGCATAGGAAAGGTCTGACCTGATCTCTGCTAGTCTCAGAGCCATTCTGCAGCCATTCTCCACCTGCTCCACCTGCACTCCACCTATGCACCTGGATGCTGTGGTCCTCTACATTCCCAGGCCCCCGGTTCCACAGTGGTCCTTTCTGTGGAGTCTGCAGAGTTCTCATTATACTGCCTTATTGAGGTGCCGATTCTACTTCACCCAATCATTTCCCACCTCCTCCCGCTCCTTTCCCCCCCTAGCACTGACTCACCCTCTCCTCCCATTCCTTACCCCTGTAGCTTCACAGAAGCCCTCACCCTTGAAATTCTCCTCCCAGTTCAATTTTGCCCTTGGCTCTTTTGTCTCCCAAGCCCCCGCACCAAAGGCAGCAATTCCTCTGGCACCCCTCGCCCCTCCCCTTTTTAACAATCCTTGTCCCCATCATTTGTGGCTAGATTCTCACCTCTTTCAGCATTTCTCAGAGTGGGACCTCCCAAGGGGATCTGTACCTCCAAGAGGGAGGGGTTGTATAGCTCTATCTAGTTACCTACCTACCTGTGTCAGAGGCCTGTCCCCATGGTATCTAGATTCATCAGCCTTAAAACTTTTGTAGCTGTGCCCATGCTTTGAAGACCTTGTGGGGAGGCTGCTGTTGATCTCTGCCAGGGTTGAGCCATAGCACCGCTTCTTTGAGAGACACGGGGAGCTGGCCAGGCTGCTATGGACTGACAGGCAGAAGCTGGAGCATTGCCGCCCCACCCCAGTGCAGAGAACCAAGCGCTAGCCCTACCCAAAAGGTCTCAGAGCTTAGTGTAATCACTAAGTGCTGCACCAAAGCTCTTCAGCGTGCCAGGTGTACCATGACTCAGAGGCAAGCGCTGAAGACATTTCATCTTCTGGGCCCTAAAGGCGCCAGCCCTGGTGGGTCTCAGTAAGCACTCAGAAACAAGGCTCAAGCGAGGGGCTCTTTGCCTAGGGCTGGTAGGGAAGGGGAAGGTTGCAAATATCCCTAAGTGCAGGGGCTTAAGCAGTGACACGTAAAGGTAAAATCCCAGTGGTTCCTGGCTTGGCTGCTGGGGGCAGTTCACGTGGGGTTACGGCCAACCTAGCCTAGAGCCTGGGTGCCTCTCCAGTCCTGTCTCTATTAAAGGTCAGTTTGTAACATGCAGGTTTCCAGGCCAGGATGAGTCCAAGGTGGGTCTCGCTATGGGGGGCTCTGTGTCAGCCCTCTGCTGCTGAAGCAGCAGTGCCTGAGCAGCTCCTGGTCGTGGGCTGCTCCTGCCACAGTGGTAGCCAGGCTACAGGGCCACCAGAGCTCCTGACTGAACACAATTGTCCTTGGCAAGCACAGTGATAGTAGCCCCTTCCCTGGCCTGCTGCCAAGGATACTTTTGCTGTAACAGGCTGCTCGCCTTTGAAAAGCTTGAGCTCCGGGCTTGCTCTGTGCCCCCGAGATCACCTGACAGGCCCCTTTCTTCTCAGCCTGGAGGGTAGCCGGTGTCCGCATGGAGAGGATTGATGAAATGGTAGCTTCCTGCTTAGCTGGTGCTTCATGCTACGCACTGGCTCCACTCCCTCCTAGTCTAGGATGTATCCCATATCCACTGAGGGGGAACCTGGCAGGCTTCGTTCACCTTGCTTGACCCCACTGTCATCCCTCTTGCCATTGCTGCTGTGCACACACGGACACTGAGCTGCTACCTGAAAGAGCTGTGTGCTGGCAGCACAACAAAAGCCTGCAGTTGAGGGCGTCCGCAATCAGCACATTGTGAAGAGCTGGGTACACACTGTACTGCCTGTGTGTGTGCGTGAGCTATATACACCCCTCACTCCAGACTCCCGGCAGTACCTTGTCTTGCTTCATGAGGACTTGGAATCTATTGTGGGAAGGGAGAGGGGAAACGGGGCTTCTCTCACCACTGAAAAGCAAAGCTTCTTTTCGTCTCCCCTTCAGTAAAGACCCTCTAGCCAATTCATTTTGATCCAATGGATTTAGGGACCCATCCGTCCCTCACACAGATCTAGGTCCCATTCTTGTCTAGCTCTGCTTAAAATTAAAGGGGGCATTTTCTGCCACAAGCATTTAGGCCCCCAGATTTGATCTGCTGTAAATTTGTTCTTATCCCCTGAGGAAATTTGTCTGAACACTCTAGTGAAAGGTTTAGCTTGGTAAGATGCTCACAGCCTGGCCCAGAATGGCACGACGCTCACTAGGTTTGGGAAAAGTTAGGGTTTGGTTCAAGTGCAAAACTCAGATCAGCTTTATTACAACGTCTCACAGCCCTTTTGGATTCCAACCCTGGGAAATTTATGGTTTGGAGTCAAACTTGGTAACTTAGAAGGAACTTAGGTTTGAATTTGGTCCCACTGACCAGATTGTTTAATGCCAAATAATAAACAATCCCTCCCACCCCCAATTTACTTTGAACCCCAACTCCGCAAAATTCAGAGGATTTTAACTCAAGATCACACCTGCAAAAATGTGTACACAAAACCTTTATGAATGAAGCCTCTGGACTTTGTCCAGCTCTGCTGAAAAGCAGAATTAAAATCCACCCCCCTGTGATGGAGAAATTAAAATGGCATCATTTATTGGTCTGCTGTGTATCTCTGCAGCCCACAGAACAGAGGGAGCAGAAGTTATTTAACAAACCTTAGGCCTGGGCTACATTTAAAATGCATACCTGCAGAATTATGTTGGTTGGGGGTGTGAAAAACCACACCCCTAGTGACACAGCTCTGCCAACAAAAACCCCAGTGTAGCCACAGCCATGTCAATGGAAGAGAGCATCTGTCGGCATGGTATACGTAAGAGGAGATGGTGTTTCTACGCTGGTAGAAGAACTCCTCTTGGCCTGTGCTGCATCTACACTTAGGGGCTACACCAACTTAGCTACGCTATCACGGGCTCTGTAGCATAGACATCGCCATGGTCCCCATGCCATGCTGACAATGATGACATCATTGGCAGAGCTGATGAGCGCGAGGAAGCAGCTAGGGCAAAGCTCTGCTGGTTGGTACATTGTTGTAACTGGATAAGGGTGGAACTGAATGGAAAAATGACTAAACCTGTTGTGAAAGAAGTGGCATCAAAGAGGGTGTTACAAACTGATGAGTCCATGAAATCAACTCCCAGTCAAGCTCATTTGATCCAGACCAGCTGTAGCTTAGGGGATCTGAGTGAACAGCAGGCGTGGTAATGAAAAGGCATTGGTAGAGTACACTGTAATGAGCAGTGGAAGGGCCAGCTCCAAGCTGTTGTATTCCTTTAAATGACAGGGAGAGGAGGCAGGTAAGTCGGGATGTGGTTTGCTCCAGGTGTGAATGCATAAATATTTAGGATGTTGTATAGCATCAATTATGCAATTTTCTCATTTAATGTGTTAGCCTAGGAGTGAAAAATTGCATAAACACTGGATGAAAGATGAGAATCCCCTGCACATTAATAACTACAAAGTGTGAATCACAGCCCAAATCAAGGACAGAACAGCAAATAATCCAAAAACTGAGTTTCGAAAGGGGTAACTGCAAAAAAGAAATCTATGACCCAAATTGACGACGGGGCTGACAATGCATTCTGGGACTGAAATGCCATTAAAGATGCTGGTCGTAAAGCACATGTGGAATGCCTCTGAGAACCAGGCACTGATAGAATATAGGTTTGGGCCTAAACATTACATAGGAGTGTGCTTTGCAAAGTTGCTGGACTTTGCAGATTGGGCCTTTACCTCTAGGACCCAAGAGAAATAAATAACCTGTAACAGGGGCGGCTCTAGAAATCGGGCTGCCCCAAGCAGCGCTGCGCCCGCGCCGCCTCGGGTCCCCCCCCGGTCCCCTCCTGCTCCCCCGAGCTCCTGCCGCCGCATGACGGCAGGTCACGGCAGGGGACGGGCGGGGGACCGCGCCTGCGCCGCCTGCGGCCGCGGAGAGCTCAGCCGGGCGCGGGGGGACCGACGGACCCGCAGTGCCGGGCGCAGTCCGCGGCACCTCACTCGCGTCGGCTCGCCCACCAGGCGCCGCGCGAGCATGCGGGGGCCACAATGGCCCCGAAGCGCCGGCCGCCCGCCCGCCCGCCGCGGCCGCGCTGCGCCCTGGACCTGTAAGGCCTCCTGTGTCATAGATTCGTAGATTTTAAGGCCAAAATAGACCGTTAGAACATCTAGTTTGACTTCCTGTATAATGTAGGCCACCAAATTTCATCCAGTTACCCCTGTATTGAGTTCAATAACTTGTGTTTGGCTAAAGCCCGTCAGTTGGGAGGTGAAGTGGAATAAAATTGGATCACATGCCTCAGATGTACAATTATTAAACTCCAACAATCCATGGTAATTTTGCTCTATATTGTGTGAAAAAATGCAAGACAGTCTGCAGTGGCAACCCATCTGTGATTTTCAATATGTCTTTATTCTTCTAACTCTTTTAACTTTGTTCTTCTAACTTGACTGGAGAGGAAAGAGTTTGTCTGATACAGGTCCGGGCATTACTATCCTGACTAAAGAAAATCTCATGAGACAAAAAAGCCTGGCATTTTAAGATGATAAAATTATTTTACCTTGGGGTGACTTGATTTCAGATCCCTTAGACATGTGAAATGAGCTGGCTGGTCCCATCCTAATTTCCTGTGAGCAATTGTCCACCTAACGTAATAATCACAAAACCTGTCATCCTTTGGCAATCTTTACTACACAAGAGACAACAGAATGGCGTGGCATGGGGCGCTGCTGAGACATATTGTCAGGACGGGGCAGCCTGGGAGAAGAAGTTTTCCTTTCACAGCTGTTACCCACCTTACACCTCAGGCCAGCAGGTGACCTTAGTTCTTCAAAACTCATGTGCATTAAACTAATCCAAAGCTTAGTTCTTTAAATTATCAAGTTAAGAAAAAGCAATTCACATCAACGTATTGATTCAGGAGAATTTTCCTGGGTGCTAGGACTAAAATAGACACACACAGAGCTAATGTTAAGTCACACGAAGGCCACGCATACTGAAAGCTGCTTCTGCACAGCATAGATAATGCAGAGAAAACCTCCCTAACGTTTGTCTGGTTTTCTTCCAGCAGTTCCTAATCGTGACTCTTTCTCTCTCTGTATCTGCGGACACACTGAATGCACCACGTAGGACATCTCCATGTTGAATATAAAACACTTCATAAAACCATTTCATTATGTGAGATCCATTTAATTGATCCAAATGGTGCGGAATTTTATGCCTTTTTTATGGGATGTTTTAAAACCCAGAGTCACTTCAGAGTGTGTTTCTAGCCCAAGATGGCTCAGGGATTGGTGCCGAGCTCATTCCACCGCATGAGGTGGGAGCCCTCTGAGACCAGTAAAACTGCAAGGAAAATGGACTCCTGGGGAGACAAAGAAGTGCTTGAGAAAGTTCCCCATTCACCCTGAGCACAGTTGAAACAAGGCTTAAAATGTGGATGTGGATTCACACCTGGATTTCATACCCCCCAACCCACCAAGTTCAAGGATCCTCTTTTTGATCTGAGTGCATTATAGAGATAAGGACCATTTGCGAAATCCAGATCTGCACCCAGATTTAAAATCTGGAGGTGTTTCCAGCCAGGGCTTTGGTTCAGTCCCATCTCTCACCAAGCAGGTCAAACAGTGTCCAGCACTGATAGATATACTAACAAGAGGAAACTTGCTCTGCATTGGTGTATTTTGTTTCCTTCTACTGATCTGGAAATGCCGTGTAGTTCTTTATGTTTCAGATTTTCAATGGGCCTGCAACATGTACATATAGCACCCAGCACAATGGGGCACCCTTCTCAATTGGGGTCTCTAGATCAGAGGTGGGCAAACTACGGCCCACAGGAGACCGTGCTGCCCGGCCTCTGAGCTCCCGTCCAGGGAGGCTAGCCCCCGGCCCCTCCCCTGCTGTCCTCTCACCTCTCCCCTCCCCCCCGTAGCAATGCCACCACGCGGGCAGCACAGCTGACTCCAGCCAGGCGGCGGGGCTGCTAGCTCCTGCCGCTCTGAGTGGCATAGTAAGGGGGCCATGGGGGAGGCTGGATAAGGGGCATAGGGTCCTGGGGGCAGTCAGAGGATAGGGAGCAGGGAGCAGTTGGATAGGTGTGGGAATCCCGGGGGGCCTGTCAGGGGGCAGGTGTGTGGATAGGGGGCGGGGCAGTCAAGCGACAGGGAGATGGGGGGGTTGAATAGGGGGTGGAGTCCCAGGGTGACAGTTAGGGGTGGGGGTCCCGGGACAGGGCGGTCAGGGGACAAGGAGCAGGGGAGGTTGGATGGGTCAGCAGTTCTGAGGAGGGCAGTCAGGGGGCGGGAAGTGGGAGGGGGTGGATGGGGGCAGGGGATAGGCTGTTTGGGGAGGCACAGCCTTCCCTACCTGGCCTTCCACACAGTTGTGCAACGCCAATGTGGCCCTTGGGCCAAAAAGTTTGCCCACCTCTGCTGTGCAAATAATGAATAATAATAATTCCGAGCCAGTCATTTGTTGCCAGCAAACCAGATTTGTGCATTCAGATGGGATAGTCGGACATCTCATTGCTGAATGTGAATGCAAAAAATATTGCAAAAGTGCAAATTTATAGTTTGTTTTAGAAAGTGTAGCCCTGTCCTTATCGATTTTGCCCTTATAAGCAACCCTATAATAATAAACCAATGTGTACAGCCCAGAACTCATAAGCAATATTCTAAATACAAGGCAGACCTAACAGATGTCACTGAGCAGGATAAACCAAAGGAAGTGAAGAGAGAGTCTTACACCAAGTTCAAGTCCTAACAATGAGTGAGGACCTGCCAACACAAGCTTTCTGGGTGTCATAGATAAGAAAATTTTCATTTATAGCCACAGGTGCAAAAAGATAAGAAAGAGTTCATGTTATCATAAATTTTAAAGCTAATTATAAAATGTTACCAATTCCTGGTTCCCGGTAGCTGCAGTTTGGGTGACGCACTGTCGTTGTTTTTAATGAAATGACACAGCCGAAGATAGTTACATAATCCGACATTCAGACACTGCATGGAAATGGAGATTAAGGACAATGGCTCTTTCTTCATATCTGCATTGGGTATTATTGACCATATGGAGCCCGACCTTTAGAATCAACTCAGGTAATTATGGGCTGGATGGTTTACTCCGAAGGTGTTTTAACTCTACATTTTGTATTTGATCTAGTTTGTAACCTTTGAGGAGTCTTGCTCATAATCCAGTGTTTGTCTAGGCAGTTATGCATGCTCATTCGCTCTTCTGATAGTGCTGTCGGTTTCCCCACCTTGCTGCATCACTGGTGCAAGAGAGGAATGAGAACAGACGTTTAGGAGAATGGCATGAAGCTCTTGACAGTTCCCATCTGTCCCTGGGAAAGAAGAGACAAGAGAAAACTCAGATCCTAGTTGTAGACTATAGTCATGGGTTTGTGTCATTCCATAACGGCCTCAGATACGACACTGTGCTGTAAACACATTAAAAGCCAGATGGATAGATACTGAAGTGACAGGAATCTGCTCAAGGGAAACACTCCACTTCTTCATCATGCTGGTGCTAAGCTGTAATTTAAACCAAAAATAAATATAGCCCCAATCCTTCAAATCCACCCACACGCTCAACTTTGACATGTATGTCAGGGTTTGCAAGATGGGCTCTATATTTGTAATTATACTTACATGATAATCACTATTATTATATTACTATTTTATAAATAAAATGGATACTCTGAACAGGAACTGGTTGGTTTAAGCAACTGGCAGTGAGTCTCCCACTTCAGGGTCCCTGGGTTGCATCTCACTAAATTCAGTAGTAAGTGGAACATAATGGAAAAAAAAATATATCAAGACGTATCAACATCCCACTGTGTGCTAACTGGGGTTAACTGGTTGCCATACTCAGCTTTCAACTGGCCGCCAGGTACAGGTCAGTGGCTGTTCTGAGTCATATGCTCTGCCCTGGATTCTGGGGATGGAATCTTGAACTTCTGATCAGAGAGGCAGACTTCAGCCCCTTCCAAGACAACAGGCCAATCAGCAAAGTACCACACTAAGCTTTGCTCCTCCAAGAAATGCTCTGATTTGCTGACCACACTATAGAAGCCAGTTCAGCTTCACACCCGTTCTCATTTGAATGGAGCAAAGAGCTCCCAGGAGGAAGCGTTCAGACCGACGTTGGCGTAATGCCAGCTCTGAACCCTGCCTGGCATTGGAACAAGGAGTCCTGGTACTTCCTATGATGGATGGGGCAGGGAGGAGGTTCATACTGAATGAAAGTGTTTCCCACCTACTATCTCTAGTGGCTAAGCTGCAGCCCTGTTACAGTGAATGATTTGTTAGCTGTCCCTGTATAGAAGTTTGATAGCAAGTAACCACCTGGCTAACCATTTCTCTGCTTTCTGAATTCTCAGCAAAACTTCTTTAGAACATCACAATACCCACCATAGCCCTGGCAATCAATGCCCGCCCACCCCAGACGATTGGGCAGTGCATGGTCCCACTTGCCCTGGACATTCACACCCCAGCCTAAGTCACTAGACAGGGCACTAACCAGAAGAGGGGTTCATCTGCTGTGGACTTTATGCAGTGATTTGATTTATTGTTAATGGAGGGCAAGGGATGGGAGGGAGATTCTGGCCTGGGTTGTTCTATTGTGACAGTTTTGACATGCAGCATAGAGTCACAGTATGATGAGACTCTGTGACTTAAGCATCTCTCTGAAAAATAGCAGGACTGTTAACTTTCCCTGTAATGCAAGAACCTTGGTAACCTAGATCCAGGGATCAGCTGTGAAAAGCTCATGAACTGAGAGACCCTTTCATTTCCCTTCCAGGTGCTGTAACAAATGAATAATGGCAGAGCATTTAGTACTGCACTGTGTTGTGTCCGCCCCGCAGGCTGTGCACCCCCAGCACACTGCTTACACTGACTACAGCATCTGACAAGCAGCTCACAACCTGTAAAGATGAAATAGAGCCACACCAGAGTGGATCCATTCCACATCTGCAGGGTGGTTAGAGTGCTGGGCCCCAACTTCAACCTTCCATAGCCTGTGACTGTAACATTTCTGACCCTCCCCACCCAAGAACACAGTCTGGTCAATGAAAAGCTTCGGGGTGGAAGACAGTTAGGTATTGTGCCACATCTGTACCTTAAATCCTGCTAATTTGAAAGCAATTCTGTATGACCCTCTACAGAATTATATAGAAGGGTTTTAATTTCCCCCCATGGGCTTTGACATGAAAAAATCCATCGCAGCTGTTCCACACTTCCCAGCTCCCCTGCAATAACAAACCCATGTCTATATCCCTACACCCACACGCCAGGGTTGTGTTTTATTACCTACCCTGTACACTGAAGATCATGGTGAAAGCACTTGACAAACATTAATCTCTCCTAACACCCCCACTGTGGCGCCATCTGGGACACACAGAGTGTCAAAAGAATGACTGTAAGCACCCGAACTGGAACTCGGGCTTCCCAAGCTCCCAGGCCCAGGTTCATCTGCTGAATCCCACAACTCTATTATTAAAAAAAGTGAATAAAATGACTGATCACATAATGCTTCAAATACCTTGACACTGTCCTTTTAATGGCTGCTCTGAGTGCTGTGTGGATGGAATGTAATTCTACCCACTGGCACAGGAAGGGATCTGTCTGTTGCAGACAGTATAATACATCTCAAGTGGCCTGGCCCAGAGAGCAAGCCTGGATGCTGCTTTTCCATTTTCCCTTTGAAGGATGACTGGCTTCCTAATGTCTCCCTAACTGCACATGTTCTGTGCTCCCCATGGTTCAGCTGTTGAGTGCTGCAGTCCCCAGGTTATAATGACCCTGGGCTTCATAGCACAGTGCAGTGGATAGGAAAACTGAAAGCAGAAAATTAACCTCTGGGCTTGGTTGCATATACAGTGGAAACTCAGCCATTCTACAACAGTATGGGAAAAGCTTTGCTGCATCACAGCTAATTGATCCATCATCCAGTCCCATTGTCTGCAGATAACAAACACTTTGCTACCAAGCCAGCGAGGCATTTCATGGGTTGGCAGGTGGAAAGGAAAGTTCATGAGTAAGAGCAACTAGAATCATATTTACAAGAGCATTGCAGGGCACATATGTATTTTTACTCTGAGCCATACTTTGATTATTGTTATGAAGTGCTCTGAGATGCCTGCTTGCAATATAAGTTAGGAAGATTGATTGATTGTCATCTTTAAAGACAGCATCTTGTGATGCCTGCATGCTCACCTGCTTTGCAAATGAGATTGTAAACCAGATTTTTTAGAACTGTGTGTATAAAAATACACATGCATTTTTTTTGCATGCTCAGTTACTGTGATTGCAAACTCCAGGTGAGATCTCTGTGACATATATATATATATATATATATATATATATATATATATATATATATATTAGGGCTGTCAATTAGTCACAGTTAACTCATGCGATTAACTAAAAAAATTAATCACAATTAATCGCACTTATAACAATAGAATACCAACCAAAATTTATTAAATATTTTTGGATGTTTTTCTAAATTTTCAATATTGATTTCAATTACAGCACAGAATACAAAGTGCACAGTGCTCACTTTATATTATTATTTTTTATTACAAATATATGCACTGTAAAAATGATAAAAGAAATAGTATTTTTCTGTTCACCTTAGACAAGTACTGAAGTGCAATCTCTGTGTCATGAAAGTGTAACTTACACATAAAGATTTTTTACATAACTGCACTCAAAAACAAAACAGTGTAAAACTTTAGAGCATACAAGTCCACTCAGTCCTACTTCTTATTCTGCCAATCACTAAGACTCCCTCCCATCCTTCTTGCCCTCCATAAGTTTGTTTACATTGACGGAAGATACTGCTGCCTGCTTCTTATTTACAGTGTCACCTGAAAGTGAGAACAGGCATTCGCATGGCACTTTTGTAGCTGGTGTTGCAAGTTATTTACATGCCAGATATGCTAAACATTCGTATGCCCCTTCATGCTTCAGCCACCATTCCAAAGGACATCCTTCCATGCTGACGATGCTTGTTAAAAAAATAATGTGTTAATTAAATTTGTGACTGTACTCCTTGGGGAGACAATTATATGTCTCCTGCTCTGTTTTACCTGCATTCTGCATATATTTCATGTTATAGCAGTCTCGGACGATGACCAGCACATGTTCGTTTTAACAACACTTTCACAGCAGATTTGACAAAACACAAAGAAGGTACAGATGTGAGATTTCTAAAAATAGCTACAACACTCAACCCAAGGTTTAAGAATCTGAAGTGCTGTCCAAAATCTGAGAGGGACGAGGAGTGGAGGATGCTTTTAGACGTCTTAAAAGAACAACACTCTGATGCAGAAACTACAGAACTCAAACCACACAAAAAAAAAAGCCCACAAAACACCTTCTGCTGGTGGCATCTGACTCAGGTAATGAAAATGAACATGCATCAGTCCGCACTGTTTTGGATCGTTACTAAGCAGAACCCATCATCAGCAAGGAAGCATGTAATGTCCTCTGGATTGGTGGTTGAAGCATGAAGGGACTTATGAATCTTTAGTGCATCTGGCACATAAATATCTTGCAACACCAGCTACAACAGTGCCATGCAAATGCCTCGTCTCACTCTCCGGTGACAAGAAGCAGGCAGCATTATATCCGGCAAATTATAACCAATCTTGTTTGTCTGAGTGATTGGCTGACCAAGAAGGAGGGCTGAGTGGACTTGTAGGCTCTGAAGTTTTACATTGTTTTATTTTTAAATGCAGGGGTTTTTGTACATAATTCTACATTTGTAAGTTCAACTTTCATGATAAAGAGATTGCACTACAGTACTTGTATGAGGTGAATTGAAAAATGCAGGTTTTTTGTTTTTTACAGTGCAAATATTTGTACTAAAAATAAATATAAAGTGAGCACTGTACACTTTGTGTTCTGTGTTGTAATTGAAATCAACATATTTGAAAATGTAGTAAACATCCAAAAATATTTAAAATAAATGGTATTCTATTCTTGTTTAACAGTGCAATTAATCACAATTAATTTTTTTAATCGGCCAATTAACCGCGATTAATTTTTGTAATTGCTTGACAGCCCTTACCTTGTATAAATGCACAGATATCTAAGTAGCTTTTTGCCTTGCCTATGCAATTATCACACTTCTGCACACAATCTTGCCCTGTATAATTGAATAGTCTTGAATTTGGATGTGTCATACTAGATATTATCGTACTATATCCAACTACACTGTGCTCTATTGTTCTGTACAGTAGTTCATTGTCCTGTACTGCATTGCACGGTTGGGCCCTCTGAGGAATGAATAAACTCCATTCATGTACAGCACTGCTGCCTAGCCAAAGTAAAAGTATTTGCCAGCTGCTACATAGAAACAGTGTACGTAGACAGGTCAAAATAAATATATGTATTTCAGATATACAATGTTGCAGAACTGACCACTTTTAATTAAATATTGAATTAAGTTAAATCGAACTAATCTGGTAGTGTAGACATACCCTTGGGGAGACAATTATATGTCTCCTGCTCTGTTTTACCTGCATTCTGCATATATTTCATGTTATAGCAGTCTCTGACGATGACCAGCACATGTTCGTTTTAACAATACTTTCACAGCAGATTTGACAAAACACAAAGAAGGTACAGATGTGAGATTTCTAAAAATAGCTACAACACTCAACCCAAGGTTTAAGAATCTGAAGTGCTGTCCAAAATCTGAGAGGGACGAGGAGTGGAGGATGCTTTTAGAAGTCTTAAAAGAACAACACTCTGATGCAGAAACTACAGAACTCAAACCACACAAAAAAAAACCCCACAAAACACCTTCTGCTGGTGGCATCTGACTCAGGTGATGAAAATGAACATGCATCAGTCCGCACTGTTTTGGATCGTTACCAAGCAGAACCCATCATCAGCAGGGAAGCATGTAATGTCCTCTGGATTGGTGGTTGAAGCATGAAGGGACTTATGAATCTTTAGTGCATCTGGCACATAAATATCTTGCAATACCAGCTACAACAGTGCCATGCAAACGCCTCTTCTCACTCTCCAGTGACAAGAAGCAGGCAGCATTATCTCCTGCAAATTGTAACCAATCTTGTTTGTCTGAGTGATTGACTGACCAAGAAGGAGGGCTGAGTGGACTTGTAGGCTCTGAAGTTTTACATTGTTTTATTTTTAAATGCAGGGGGTTTTGTACATAATTCTACATTTGTAAGTTCAACTTTCATGATAAAGAGATTGCACTACAGTACTTGTATGAGGTGAATTGAAAAATGCAGTTTTTTTGTTTTTTTACAGTGCAAATATTTGTACTAAAATAAATATAAAGTGAGCACTTTACACTTTGTGTTCTGTGTTGTAATTGAAATCAACATATTTGAAAATGTAGTAAACATCCAAAAATATTTAAAATAAATGGTATTCTATTCTTGTTTAACAGTGCAATTAATCACAATTAATTTTTTTAATCGGCCGATTAACCGCGATTAATTTTTGTAATTGCTTGACAGCCCTTACCTTGTATAAATGCACAGATATCTAAGTAGCTTTTTGCCTTGCCTATGCAATTATCACACTTCTGCACACAATCTTGCCCTGTATGATTGAATAGTCTTGAATTTGGATGTGTCATACTAGATATTATCGTACTATATCCAACTACACTGTGCTCTATTGTTCTGTACAGTAGTTCATTGTCCTGTACTGCATTGCACGGTTGGGCCCTCTGAGGAATGAATAAACTCCATTCATGTACAGCACTGCTGCCTAGCCAAAGTAAAAGCATTTGCCAGCTGCTACATAGAAACAGTGTAAGTAGACAGGTCAAAATAAATATATGTATTTCAGATATACAATGTTGCAGAACTGACCACTTTTAATTAAATATTGAATTAAATGGCAAAGCACAAATTTCAAATATGGTTTAGATACAATACAGCGTACATACTCCTGTGTTTGTTCTGCCTTATGAATTAACTGGCTTTGTAGTATGTCTAGTAGGTCTAGTAAATACTGGACAGAGTTCTAGACGATTGCATCTAGGCAGTGGCAGGAGATGACCTGGATAGACCTTTTGCATCTCTTATATCATGATTCGGCCACATTCAGGCCTCCAGCCACTTTTCAAGCATTAAAAGTAACTGCAACTTTTTTCAGGGGTTCTCAATCCAAACCCTCAGTTTCAGTACTGGGAAAAAGTAATGAAAAGGGCCTCCCCGACTGAAATTGTTCCTGCTGAGTAATGGCAAAACTCCAGTTGAATTCATTCGCTCCTTCCATAGCCTGTAAAGTTATAAAATTGACCATTTTTTTCCTCAGCTGAGCTCTGTTAGACCATCTCCCTGGGGCAATGCACTCGCTCCACTAATGAGGGGAATGGATTCAGCCCAGAAAGGCCAAGCCCACCAGGGCTGTAATTGGTTCAAATGTGTTTGCACTGGCATAACTAAGAGAATTTGATGTGAACTCTTGAGGGGGGCCTGCCTCTTTGAGGAGACACAAATCTACAGCGGGGTGGACCCAGGTGTTCTGCTATTGCTGGCAGGTAGGTTGTGCCCTGAGGAGGCATTCTACAGTTCTTTGGCACCATTTTGCATCAGAGGAGTTTCCCACTGGAATGTTTCTCTCCAGAGTGTGGAGAGATCCTAACCGTTACAGAGCTGTGCAACACTTGTCTTCACTTTAGTCTGAAATGACGCTAAATGTTGTTGTCACAGGAAATAGAGGTCTCTGACCACTCAGCATCTGCTCTATCATGCTGAGTGATTCCCAGCCACTAGCACCACCCAAATAGAACCATCTTGCTGCCTTTATGTGTGTCTGAGTGAAGCAACAGGCTTTCCCCACTCTCTCATGCCAGACGTCTCCTTGTTAAGGTGCCATTGCAGTCGCCCAAAATATCCCCTCCTTGTTCAGCTTACCTGCTTCCTGCTACCAGCTTACCTGCCTGCGACAGGGCACGTGCAGAGTCGCCTGGCTGCCCCTCTGCGTAGGAGCCAGAGGGGGGACATGCCGCTGCTTCCGGGAGCTGCTTGAGGTAAGCACCACCCGGAGCCTGCACTCTTGACCCACTCCCATGCCCCAACCCCTTTCCCCAGCCCTGATCTCCCTCCCACCCTCCAAACCCCTCAATCCCAGCCCGGAGCACCCTCCTGCACCCCAAACCCCTCATCCCCAGCCTCACCCCAGAGCCTGCACCCCCAGCCAGAGCCCTTACCCCCCGAACCTCCTGCCCCAGCCTGGAGCCCCCTCCCGCACCCTGAACTCCTCATTTCTGGCCCCATCCCAGAGCCCATACCCTCAGCCAGAGCCCTCATCCCCCCAACCTCCTTCCCCACCCTGAACTCCTCATCTCTGGCCCCACCCCAGAGCCCGTACCCCCAACCAGAGCCTGCACCCCATCCTGCACCCCAAACCCAATTTTGTGAACATTCATGGCCCGCCATACAATTTCCATTTTCAAATGTGGCCCTCAGGCCAAAAAGTTTGCCCATGTCTGCTCTGGCTGGTGAGAAGCTGCCAGACAAACCAACACTCCAGTGAGGGAGAAGCAGGACAAGAGGCTGGGGAAGCCTACAGAGGAGGCGCAGTGGGGAGTAGCTCAGAGAGCAGCAAGGGACTGAAAAGGACTGGATCTGGCTGTTCCAAACAAGGGCCCTGAGCTGGGTTTCTCAACCTACTCCAGCCAGGGGCCTTTGGAGAAGGAGGTCTTAAACCCAGGAGACCTAAGGTTGCCTAGCCACTGCTAGAGCCATAGAACTTTGACCCCATCACCTGAAGGGGACAGAGACTGTTGAGAACCTGGCCAGGAGGGCTCAGGTCATAACAAGGATTTGATAAATGCAGAATTGGATGTGGTGACATAAAAGGATGGTGCCAGGTTGTTGTAGCTCCTTATCTCACCACAAAGGGATGCTAACAGACAAAGGCTTCTCGATTATAGCCCCCTTTCAAAGCATAAGAATTTATTTTGCGTGGTCCCTGTAGTCCCTCCATAGCAGAGGGTGTACACAGTGGCGTCTGTAAAGGAGCTCATTGAATTCAGAAACTGATCACTCAGGAGCAGCCCTTCCAAGTTTTTGTATTATTATATTATTTAGAAAGAGACAGTGTCATAAATTTGGAGACGCTCTCAGCCAGACCCATCAACAAGTCTTTCCCTCTGCACTCTCGAAGGTCTTAAGTGAGCAGCCTAGCAAGCGCAAATCATATATGGTAAGAAATGGATGATGGATTAGAAATGATGATCCACAAAGCCCCAGCTGTTTTCCTTTAATGTAATCCCATTTTTGCATGGCACACATAAAGTACACAGCCCCATTTCTGGGTCAAAAAGAGCTGAGGATGCCTCCCGTTCCCCCTCTCCCACACAGATTTCCCCCAACATGTCATAACACTTCATTAAAAATAGGACACCAGAGAGAAAAAAAAGTCGCTGTTAATTTTCTCATTGTGACACTTCAGAGACAGCTCTATCATTTCCACAGAACCATCCTCCGCACCAGGTGAAAATGAAATGCTAGGTTCTCGACTTCATAGACGCCATGTCCTTGGCAGCTGTCAGTTAAGCCTCTGGCATCCACTCTCTGGTGCTGCAGGTGGGCAGACCATGTTCAGAAGCATACGGGGGATTGAGGGAGAGGTGCTCATTGTTTTCATTTATCTCTATTTGCTTAAGGCTGGTTAGGGCACCCATCAGCAAAGAATCTCGGCGCACCTAGAGCAGCACAGGAATCTACCACCGGACTGCCTCTGCCTTCTCAAGTTGTCACTGACATAAAAGAAAGTTCAGTTGGGTTCCAAAGTTAAATGCAGGGGAAGGGAAGATTTCATAGTGTTTAAGAAGTTTAGATACTGATGTGAAAACAATGATGATAAGCAGTGTTGTCTCATGGTTCAATTCAGATGCTGGATGAAGGCTCTTGGGTTTTATTTTTAGCTCTTTCACTAATCTGTTGAGTGACCTTGGCCAAGTCACTAGACTGCTCTCTGCCTCAGTTTCCCCAACTATCAAATGAGCGTAATGGGTACAGAGCAGCTGCGAGGTTTAATTTGTTAATGACTATAAATCTCTTTGAGATCCATCTTTAGCTATTATTTCTGGGACTGAGAGGTCCAGCAATGATTTCACAGCAGGTGGTTCTGGGTTTCAGGTGCCTCATGAGTAGCAGTTTATGGGTGGGTTGTTCGTATGTTTTTATTTTGTTCTGGGCAGCTCTTATGTGTTAAACAAAGCATGTTAGAAAGAGCAAATGAAAAGGGAGACATTGTTCTCCGCTGGGGTCTATTCATACTCCATAGAACACAGTGACATGGAGGGAAAGCACCGTGACACTACCATAACTGGGGAAAGGGTGGCATGAAAATGAGTGGGATGAGAAGATCTTGTGCTGTTATAACCCTCCTTGTTGCCCTTCGTTTGCTTCTCACTCTTTGCCATGTTATTTCTAATCTATCGTGAAAGCTCCTTGGAGGAGGACCTGGCCAATTTTATTCCTATGTGGCGTGTCATGCAAACAATAACTAACGAGTATCAGGTTGTACTCCACAAAGGTAACAGATGAGCAATAGTAAGGCAACAAATTCTCCTCTCAGCTGCAAGTTCTTTCCCTAGCCAGTCTGGCCTCGCCCTGCCTTTCAAGAGCTGTGTGGCACGGCACGGCTCAGATTGTTAGCTCTTTGGAGCAGGGACTGTCTTTTAGTTACATGTTTGCACAGCACCTAGCCCAGTGGTCCATAATTAGGGCTTCTAGGCACTAGATCAGTCATAATAATTATTATTAATATTGGCCCAGTGAGTGTAATTTCTCTGGTATAGTGTAGATGTTGATGAGGTAACAGAGCATTAAAGGGGAGATTCACTCCTGGTAATAAGTTTCCCAATAGGCTGTAGGGGGCACTGCTTAGTCTGAGCATGGAGAACCTAGTTCCCCATTCATAGCCATACTTGGGCTCCACAGAAGCTGAGCATCCAGTGTGCATCAGCACCTTTTGGGTAACCATGGAAACTCAACCTCAGGGAAAGAGCTCTTCATGCATCTGGGGTGGAAGAACAGAAGACAAGGAGAGTCTGAGTCAGCTGGGGCTGTAGCATGCCTCTGAGGGAGTGCTCTGGAGACAGAAGAGAGGTTAGTGTGCTGATCGCTGCAGCTCCCTTACACCATAATGGCTTTTGTGAGTGCTCAGCACTCCTGGAGGCGTATTTTGCCCATGGTAGGGGCCCGGTTGCTTGCCAGAGCTGTGTTTTTGAATTAATCTCAAGACCATCTATAAGCCTAATAGGCACAAACTGGGACTAGCAACAGCCTTACTCGTTCAACCACTCCTATCCCCTTTCCGGGACTGATCCTGTTCCCCTCAGGGCCAACGGGACATCTTCCATTGACTTCAATGGGAGCAGGATTGAGCCATGAGGGTCTGAAATAACAATGTCCTTGGCTTTGTCTATTTGTTAGCTAATGGCAGCATCCCTTCAGTTCACAATTGATCTAGCCAGACAGCATTAACTATGGCAATACTGTTAGTTTGAAATCTGAAGGGTTCCTGTGCGGAGGTGAAACAATAAACAGCACAGATTCCTGGCAGTGGCCTTGAGAAAAGGAATGTTAGCAACTCCCCCTCTTGTTTATTTTCCTGTGCAGGCCCCCTCCAATATGGTTTATCAAGCACAAGCAGATATTTCTGGGGCATCCTGAAGCACCGATGATGACCTCTGAAAGTGCTTATATTACTGTGTATTGCGTTCACACTCACATCCTGTAATAGCTGGCTAAACATAGTGTTCTGACTTATTCTGCAACCACTTTAGGTGACAAAAACATAAATGGTATCAGGGAAACTGCCAGATACTAATATGCACCTGGATGAAATGGGATCATTTACATCGCAAAGCAGCTTCTCAGCAACTTTGCTGCTGCTGTGCATTCTAGCTATGGGTACATCTTCACTACCCCCCATATCGGCTGGTAGCAATCAATTTCTCGGGGATCGATATATCGCGTCTCATCTAGACGCGATATATCGATCCCCGAATGAGCTCCTGTCGACTCCGGAACTCCACCAACCCGAACGGCGGTAGCGGAGTCGACATGGGGAGCCGCGGACATCGATCCCGCGCAGTGAGGACGGTAGGTAATTCGATTTAAGATACTTCTACTTCAGCTACGTTATTCACGTAGCTGAAGTTGCGTATCTTAGATCGATTTCCCCCATAGTGTAAACCAGCCCTATGTCTGGTATTTCTTGGGTTTGGTTTTGATTATCAGCGTGCCAACCCTGGGCTAAGGGTCCTAATGAAAGCAGCCTTTGCACCCTAACACTTCACTGGCCGTAATGATGTTGGCAACAAAGCAGATAGAGAACCACCCACAAAACAGTCACTGCTCAATTTACCTGCAAATGGGGACCCAAAGCTCACCTGTCCTTGGGAAAGGAACTCCTATAGAGGGCGGGGTTCTGCTCATCATTGGCTTATCTAGACACTGCCCCGTCATCAGTGACTTAATCCTCACATGCCCCTGTATAGTACAGAAGTGTCATTAGCCCCATTCTATAGATGGGGAATTGAGATGTAGAGAAATTAGGGCCAACATTTTCAGTAGTGGCCAGTGATTCTGAGAGTCTCAAATCTCAAAAGTTCAACTTGAGACAGGACAGGCCTGATTTTCAAAGTGCTGAGTACCCACAACTTCCATTAAAATCAGCAGGAACCATGGAGCTCAGCACTTCTGAAAATCAGCCCCAGAATACCTCAGCGTGAACTCCCAGCATCAGCAGCCACTCATGTTGGTCAACATTGTTTGAAAATTTGCAATTTCAATGACAAACTTGAGATTTATTTTTTTTTAATTTCCATCATTTTTTTGACCAGCCCTAGGGGCCACCTGTGACCTAAGCAACTCACCCAGGTCACATGGGGAGTATGCAGCAGAGCCAGGAACAGAGCCTAGATCTCCTGAGTCCCAGTTCAGAGCCATAACCATAATAAGACCATTTGGTGTGACAGGCAGTGGAAGGCTCACAATACTTCGCTAGCCACCACACTTCCATGATGCTTGAGATGGACCTAACCCTGGACAGCATGAGTCATAGCTAATGATAGTAACATCTCAATGTATGCAGCCCAAAACAGTCTTGTTTTAATTTGCTACTATAGCAGTATGGTATACGCATTGTGAGTCCTTGCTTTGCAAACTCTCAGATATGGACAGGCAAATAACGCATGACCGTGAAAATCAGGTGAGACTTTCAAAATGATGAGAATCCCCCTCCACCCAAAAAAGCCACATTGGTCCAGGGTGAGAGATGCCATCTCTGTAGCATCTAGAAGACTCCTTGTATTTCCTGCTTTCATAAAGGCATTTTCCCCTCATTAAACTGAGCAGTGTCTGACATATAACAGAAGGCAGAAATTGAAAGCGTTCCAGCTGAAAGGAGATGTGTTTTGCAAATGACACTTCAATAGTGCTCCGGTCACCTTGCAGTCTCATTGCCTTTTTAAAATGGAACCTTGAAATGATCAAACTGTGAGTTTGGAACAACAATATTCCCTCCAACAGGGTGTAAGGAGACAATCTGTAGTAACAGAGTGTGAGCTACACGGAGACGCCAAACATCATACTGCGATCAAAGCAGATGGGGAAAGGCCCTTTGTTAAAGGGCCTGCATGTTCTGTTTCTCCAGGAGTGGCTTTCGGTCTTTGAAGTGTTGCACAAGGGCAGAATGCGTAGCAGAGGGAAATGCAGGGAGAGAAAAAACTACAGCAGGGAGAATATTGACTTGATAAATTATATCCTATTAAGCAGATTTCACAAGGCAGAGTTGTCCGTGCCCCGTTAACCAAAATGGGTAATTACAGATGAGGTTAGGGCTTGCAAGCCCTTCTCCTGTCTGGAACACTGGAGGGGATAATAAGCTTAGCATACTCACAAAGGCAGCCAAGGAAATCTGACCCCTTCTCTCACAGTTATCTGGGGTAAAGTGAATGCGATTAGGCCCATAATGCGATCGGTGCCACCTGAAGCTTAGCGTTTCTGACGTAGTGAGGAGGCTATTGACACCAGTCCTTGGTAATTCATTGAATTTCTGCATTAAAATGTCTCCTGTACTGAAACTAACAGGGAGTAACTGAATAAACCTCTTGAGTAAAAGGGGATTCATTGCCTGCGGAGGATTTACAGGGTACCATCGTTATTGAGTTAGCGGCTTTGGAAGCAGCCAGCTGCTCTTGCAGGGCTTGAGCTGAATAATGATACCTGGCCCTCATGTTGTGCCTTTCAGCTAAGGAATGCGTCGCACTTCACAACGGAGAGTTTCCCTTTCAGTGACTGGGAGAGTGAAGTACAATGAGGGGAAGTGACTTGCCCAAGGTCTCCTAGCAAGGGGCAGGACAGCATCTGGGGTCAAACTCATCCCTATCCCAGCACTAAGGCAGGATGTGGGAACAGAGGCAAGGTACTTGCACCTCCCCTATACTCCTGGGGGCCAAAGTGCAGGCTAGGGCTGCCCTGATTTGCACCTCACACCTCTCCATATCTCGTATGTTGTTTACTGCACAGGAGAGTCTTTGGGACACATCTGCCTCCGCCTTGCCTCTTCCTGCCCCCTTCTTCCTCTGGTCCAGATGTAAGCAGAGTCAGGATGAGATCTACCCTGACATCTGGTGGTACATTATGAGGAGTGGGCAAAGGAATTTTAGGAATGTGCATTTGCATTGGTAAACCCACTCCACTAATACACATAAGCAGCAGCAGGGGATGGTCACACTTTTCACACCATCCCATCCCCATCCCCTGGAATCCCAATTATTTTTGTTATTGGGGCAGAAAGGAAAAAAAGATGCTATTATAATTATGTGAATGAGAGGAAACTGAGACTCTTTATGACATGACTCAACCAACAACAAGTTAATAGACATTGCTAGACAAGGACACAAGTTACAAAAAAACCCAGTGAGAGAGAGGGGGGGGGGGTGAGTGTGTACCTGATGGTATGGGTTGAGGTTGAGGGTCTGGAACACCAATTGCACACCTCTCTCTCTCACTAAAAAAAACAGAGTTTAATTTTTCCATCTTAGGAGTCTGGCTGAGGCTGCTGATCTGAATTGTTGGGCCAGCCAGGAGGACACTAGAAGGCTGAAAGAAATAAAAAAGCTGAAAAATCTAAAGAGCTAAGCTTACTAGCTATTGATTGCTAAGCAGCTGGCAGAGCGGAGCAGTCTGCAGCACGTTGGGTGCAGCCCGTGGAACAGTGAGCAGTGTGGAGCGGTTGATTCACAGGTTGGCTGGAGGAGCGGCACAGGATGGGAGGAGAGCCAGTCGGTGGTGAAGCTGCCAGGCTGGGGTAAAACTCTGCAGATAAACTTTTGAACTTCTGTGGTGGCACTGACCAGAGACAGAGACTCTTGGGTTGTTGGACTTTGGGGTGGACTTAAGACCAAGGGGGAAAGGACAGGAACAAAAATGTGTGGTAGGGAAGTTTTTGCCATTGTTTCCCCTTTATTAAAAGGATTTTTTACTGCTCGACTCTGTGGATACTGAACCCGGCCCTTGTTGCTGCCAACTCAGAGGGGCAGAAGGGTTACACATATATCCACCCCAGACACTCCCTGCACTGGGGCATCTGTGGACAGAGTTGTCAGAGATGGCTCTCTGCGAGACAGGGGCATGCTCTTGCGCTGAGCGGAATTGACTAAAAGGGCTGTGTGACGCAGAGCTGAATTCCTCTCAGGTCTCCTGTACCTCAGTCCCTGCGGTAATGATGAGACTTTACTGCATCTCCTCTTTAATGGACTTCTTCTCTATGCTCTTCATCCTCTCAAGGGATGGAGCATCTTTCTTGTCAATCAGTCACTGTGTGAAAAAGATGGGAGGAAGAAAGGGTGCTTTTTATCAGCCAGCTGTTTTAAAGGGATAAGTAACAGCTCTTTCATTAATGCACTAGGAACAGAGATGTATGTTAGACTGGATAATCCATATTCAAAGACTGGAGAGAGACAGGGAGTCTTTGCTGAAGGCTAAGTCTTCTGCATCCAGGTTAGAGAAGGGATGCCCAGATGCAGGACCCAGGTGTTAGGACACCCAGGGTCTACTCCTGACTCTGCCGCTATCACATTCTGTGGCCTCTGTCACATCATTTAGGACTTGATTTTTCAAATGTAGGCAAACACCTTTATGCTTGCAAAAATAGGTACACAAGCGTATGAATAAATTACATATGCAGATCGAGTAACTGTGAATAGCAAGAACAGTTACACATCTAACTGGCCACATACATGCACAATTAGCCAATGTACATGCACAACCTATGCCGTTTTGCATGCCTTCACCAGTCTGTACCTCAGTTTCCTCATCTGTAAAATCAGGGTAGTTACACCTGCCTACTTCATAGCTGGGAGGATATGAGACTTTTTTGTAAATTGCTTTGGGATCCTCAGAATGATGACTCCATTGAAGTGGAAAACACTGCAGTTTGTAGTCACCTAAAGTCATTGTTAATGCAAATGCTTACATTTAATAAAAGCTTTATTTTTACAAAACAGGTTAAATCTAAGCAGAGTTTCTTCCATTAATGCTTTCACGGTGGATGTGACTCAGGGGGATCGTAGCCAGCAGGAAAATAAAGATCTTTCTAGACCTGAGCAACTTTCCTGAAGAATATTTCAATTATCCTGATAAATAGGAGTGATGCAAGCCGAAGGTTGTCAGTCTTTGTGCAGCCTGTGTTGGATTCTTTAGCATGAAAGTGATTTGCAGGACTTCCCCTTTATTCCTTATTGTTTCTGAGCGCTGGATTTCGAAGCAAACAGGTTCTGTTCTGTCTGTTTGGCTTTGACCTTCACCTGGAGAGGACTGTGAAATGAAGCATCAAACAAGTAAGAAAGGAAACCAGGAGAATAAAAACACCAAATGAAGAACTGAATGGCATGAAAAGCTAAAAGCTTCCAAACTTAAGAGAGCAGCTTCTCCTCCATAAGGGCATAAGAGCATGAGGCAACCATCCTCAGACTTTGACCCATCGTACTACACCTAGAAGTATTTGGGGTGCCACCTTTGTAAGTTTAATCAGTGTCATTATGAGATTTGTAGTGTGAGTACTACCTGTGCTTCATGGACCTGGAAAAGATGGTCTTGTGGCTAAAGCATAGGACTTAGGAGGCAGGACATCTGCATGCCCTTCTGCTCTGCTGCAGACTTTCTATGTGATGTTAGGCAAGCCACTTTGAGTCTCTGAGCCTGACATTCACTATCCTTGCTGCATGGATATAGTTCAGTGGTTTGAGCATTGGCCTCCTAAACCTAGGGTTGTGAGTTCAATCCTTGAGGAGGCCATTTAAGGATCTGGGAGATTGGTCCTGGTTGGAGCAGGGGGTTGGACTAGATGACTTCCTGAGGTCCCTTCCAGCTGTGATATTCTATGATATTCATATTTAACTGCATCAGGGAGGGGCATCATTCACTAATTTTAGTGAAGGGCTTTGAGATCCTTGGGTGGCAGGCACTAGAGAATGGCAGAGTATGAATCACAGTCTTCTGTCTATTCATCAGGCTCCTCTTTCCATCTCCTAAGTGTCTCTGGAACTCCTGTAGTCTCTTTGCCATAATCACCTTCCTGGATAACTTACTCCATGTGTTTCTCATCCTGTGTGTGGAGAGTGCCAGAGGGCAGGATTCTGGGGTGTGCTTAGTTCATAGCATATAAGTAGCATACCTCTTGAAGAATTCACTTTTGTAGGGGAACCTCTAGCTTAATGTGGAACTGACTGAAATGATGCTACCACCTGCCACTGTGCTGCCCCACTCAAAGAGGGAGAGAGGGTATGGCACGGGCAGGGTGGAGAGGTATAGAACAACAGAGATGTGATCTAGGCCTGAAAAAGGAAAAACAGCTCCACAGAAACATTTCTAATCTACCTGGAAGCACGTAGTCTTCCAGGAGAGCCTGTTCTGTGCATCCTGATAGCTAGACCAAAATGGGGAGAATACTTAGGTACTTTCTGCACTGAACCTCCAAACTTTGAGATTTATCCATCAGCAACACTGGAGGAGGAGACTCGTCGGTCTGGTGTTTAATGTACTTTACAGGACTTTCTGACTTGTTACTATTTTGCACATGGCTGGCTTTTTCCTCCCCCTCCTTGTGTGTGTCTTGTCTGTTCACATGGGCACCCACTCCCAGATGCATTAGTATCCTGGGAACCCAGGACTGCTATTGACAGAACGTGAGTGTTTTATCAGTAGCTACTGATAAAGCACAGCTACAGTTGGGGAAGGGGGGTATTTAAAGGGGGTATTTACATTTGCAAACCCACTTAAGGCGGCTCTTTTAACATGATTCAAGAGCACTTGTGGCTGGCTGCAGATGAAGGACAGGGATGTAGGGCAGAGGGCAGGAGGATACAGTGAGGTGGAGAACTAGCTTTTCACTTAAGCTTCATAATGTCACATTGGGACTAATTTTTGCAGTTAACAAAACCAGTGCATAATTATTGGACACAATTGGCAATTGCTGCTCAGAGGAAACCCTGGAACTGAATAACAGGTCAGGAGTGAGGTGCCTTGGCAGAGCTGTCTGGGAAGGTCAGGACTGGAATAGGAGAGGAGGCTGCTGGCTAGAATCAAGACACATTGAAGATGAGGGACCCAGAACTGGAACACCGGGAGATGCTACAGGTCAGGTTTGAGGTGCCTCATCAGAACAGGGTAGGGAAGAAGTGTTCAGGACTGAAATACAGGGAAAGACTTTTTCCCCCCATGCTTATTTTTAACTCCTAATGCTTCTCAGATACTCTTACTTTCACCTCTGTAACCCTCAAGCCTAATTCCGAAAAAAGCCAGCAAGACAGTTATAAACAAACCCCATATGGTGCCTGTAACAGGGTCAGCTGCACCCTGAGGGCCTCCTCTATTCCTCCCCAGGGCCTGGGGTCGCTCAGCAGCACCTGGCCTCAGTGTCCCCTCTCTCAATAATACCCCGCCTTGGAGCTGGTTTCTCATTAAAGCCTCATGCAAAATAGTTCATAACAAAAGTCCCGACATAAAACTGATTTATCACCCCCATGCAAACAGTCATTCAGATCACCTCATGCCTCATCCCTTCATGCCCTACTCTATTTTGAATTTTATTTTTATAAAAATTTTCAGGAAAGAATGCTCCCAGAGTCACTATGAAGTTTGGATCAATTGTAATGAAAAGAATATGAAAAAAAAAGGAGAAATCTATTGCAAAGAGAATATATTTCTACCAAGTTCCACTAAGAATAGTTACCAACAGCACTCCACATGTGCTGGGAGAATAACATGAGGGGGAAAGGAGTCCAGGAGAGCTGGCTGTATTTTAAAGAATCCTTACTGAGGTTGCAGGAACAAACCATCCCGATGTGTAGAAAGAATAGGGAATATGGCAGGCAACCAGCTTGGCTTAACGGTGAAATCCTTGCTGATCTTAAACACAAAAAAGAAGCTTGCAAGAAGTGGAAGATTGGACAAATGGCCAGGGAGGAGTATAAAAATATTGCTCAGGCATGCAGGAGTGAAATCAGGAAGGCCAAATCACACTTGGATCTGCAGCTAGCAAGAGATGTTAAGAGTAACAAAAAGGGTTTCTTCAGGCATGTTAGCAACAAGAAGAAAGTCACGGAAAGTGTGGACCCCTTACTGAATGAGGGAGGCAACCTGGTGACAGAGGATTTGGAAAAAGCTAATGTACTCAATGCTTTTTTTTTTTTTGCCTCTGTCTTCACAAACAAGGTCAGCTCCCAGACTACTGCACTGGGCAGCACAGCATGGGGAGGAGGTGACCAGCTCTCTGTGGAGAAAGAAGTGGTTTGGGACTATTTAGAAAAGCTGGACGAGCACAAGTCCATGGGGCCGGATGTGCTGCATCCAAGGGTGCTGAAGGAGTTGGTGGATGTGATTGCAGAGCCATTGGCCTTTATCTTTGAAAACTCATGGCGATCGGGGGATGTCCCAGATGACTGGAAAAAGGCTAATGTAGTGCCCATCTTTTAAAAAGGGAAGGAGGAGGATCCAGGGAACTACAGCCCAGTCAGCCTCACCTCAGTCCCTGGAAAAATTATGGAGCAGGTCCTCAAGGAATCAATTCTGAAGCACTTAGAAAAGAGGAAAGTGATCTGGAACAGTCAGCATGGATTCCCCAAGGGCAAGTTATGCCTGACTAACCTAATTGCCTTCTATGGCTGACTGGCTCTGTGGATGAGGGGAAAGCAGTGGACGTGTTATTCCTTGACTTTAGCAAAGCTTTTGATATGGTCTCCCACAGTATTCTTGCCAGCAAGTTAAAGAAGTATGGGCTGGATAAATGGACGATAAGGTGGATAAAAAGCTGGCTAGATCGTCGGGCTCAACAGGTAGTGATCAATTGCTCCATGTCTAGTTGGCATCCGGTATCAAACGGAGTGCCCCAAGGGTCGGTCCCAGGGCTGGTTTTGTTCAATATCTTCATTAATGATCTGGAGGATGGCGTGGACTGCACCCTCAGCAAGTTTGCAGATGACACCAAACTGGGAGGTGCGGTAGATACGCTGAAGGGTAGGGATAGAATACAGAGCGACCTAGACAAATTAGAGGATTGGGCCAAAAGAAATCTGATGAGGTTCAACATGGACAAGCGCAGAGTCCTGCACTTAGGACGGAAGAATCCCATGCACTGCTACAGACTAGGGACCGAATGGCTGGGTAGCAGTTCTGCAGAAAAGGACCTAGGGGTTACAGTGGACGAGAAGATGGATATGAGTCAACAGTGTGCCCTTGTTGCCAAGAAGGCTAATGGTATTTTGGGCTGTATAAGTAGGGGCATTGCCAGCAGATCGAGGGACGTGATCATTCTCCTCTATTCAACATTGGTGAGGCCTCATCTGGAGTACTGTGTCTATTTTGGGGCCCCACACTACAAGAAGGATGTGGAAAAATTGGAAAGAGTCCAGCAGAGGGCAACAAAAATGATCAGGGGGCTGGAGGAGAGGCTGAGGGAACTGGGATTGTTTAGTCTGCAGAAGAGAAGAATGAGGCGGGATTTGATAGCTGCTTTCAACTACCTGAAAGGGGGTTCCAAAGAGAATGGATCTAGATTGTTCTCAGTGGTACCAGATGACAGAACAAGGAGTAATGGTCTCAAGTTGCAGTGGGGGAGGTTTAGGTTGGATATTAGGAAAAACTTTTTCACTAGGAGGGTGGTGAAGCACGGGAATGGGTTACCTAGGGAGGTGGTGGAATCTCCTTCCTTGGAGGTTTTTAAGGTCAGGCTTGACAAAGCCCTGGCTGGGATGATTTAGTTGGGGATTGGGTCCTGCTTTGAGCAGGGGGTTGGACTAGATGAGGTCCCTTCCAACCCTGATATTCTATGATATTACATCTATGATAGCCAGGGCCAGCTCCCCCAGCCCTTCCTGCTGGAATGCAAGCCCACTCTTCCCCTTTGGAATGCCCACAACCTCTCTGCTGGGACCATCTTTGCCAGGGGAACATCCCTCACATCCCATCCCTCACTGCTCCTCTGAGTCCAACTCTCCAGCCTGGGAGATGTCAACAGGTAAGCTCCTCCGCTGCTGCCCTGCCTTCAGCCCCCTCCAGTGCTTTGCTCTGGCTCTCCAGCTTAGAATTCCACTGCTGCTCCCTGGTCTTCAGCCCTCTGGCCTTGGCTCTCTGGCTTGGAGACACCAGTCAGCAAACCCATCTTGCTGCTCTCCTCCCTTCAGCCATCTCCCAGGAACCACATAGGCTCTCTGCCAGCTGTCATCTCCCACTCATTCTCCTCTTCGCAGGCAGCCCTGACTCACCAGATCTTTCCTCCCCTAGCGCCCAGGTCCCTTCTTTGAAGACCAATTAATTGGCCAAATTGGAGTGTGCTGATAAGGCACAGGAGCACTGGCCCCTCTCCTTCTTAAAAAGCCAGACTCGCCCTGTGACAAAAGCCAAATGAGAAGTGCTTCATTCCTCATGGAGGCTGTCCTTATGTGTGTTGTAAAAGTCAATGAATACAATAGCCTTTCCTACAGCGGGAGACCCTTTCTACCACTGACTTCAATGGCACCAGGATTTCACCCGTGATCTTGGCCTTTCAGCAAAAGATCACTTCATGCCGTTAGAGTGAAACTTGTGTTAAAGGCCCTGGGCTTGATTCTGTCCTCACAGCAGGGCATATCATGAGTAACTCCACTGAAGTCAATGGATATACCCCAGTATAAAGCTGCTGTGAGGAGGAGAACCAAACCCAGATTGAGAGAGAAGGAGAGAGGCCAATTCAAAGTATATAGACAAGCGGCAAATCCAGATAGGAGCAGGTACTGTATGGTGTGAAACTTGTATTAAGCAACTGTCACAGTTCAGGGCAACTGTACTTGTATTCCCCGCCCTGTGGTTCAGCACAGGCTCCACTCTAGACTCCCAGCTTCTCAGCTGTCATCACTCCTGGTAGAGATCCATATTGCTCTCCTTCCAGATTGCATGGCTCCCAGCCTACACTGTGAATTCCCCAGCAAGTCAGACTGCCTAAGCAGGCCTGCTTTGCTTTCTCTTCAGTGACTATAACACAGTGTAACTGCCCACAATTATAAGGTACCACACAGCTTTTCCTAAGGAAGCACATTTATTTTTAAGGTGAAAGCATTACTGAGAACTTACTAATAAAAATACCTACACGTATGCTAATAAGATTTTCTAAGATCAACTCAGTTCCAACAAGAGCTCTGCTAAGAGTCAGTCCTTCAGACCTCACACAGGGATATTTCTGTGCTCACAAGTTCATAACAACTTTTGCTCAGAACATGAACACCCCTGGATCTGAGAGTCACGCCTTTATATCAGTTGGGCCTCCGACCTTGTAATTGTGTAACTGGTGACCAGCAGACACAGGTCCCTTTCTCAGAGCAAAGCTTCAAAAGGCTGCCTTCTTGCTTAACCAGAGGTGGTACATTTGCATGCCCCTCCTTCTAGAGATTTCCTGGGATCCCCATGTAACTTTAAAAGTCCATTCTTGTCTGGCATATTGTTTCAAATAGTTCTTTTATGTAGATAACACTTCCCAAGGTTTGCATTAGGCGTGTCTTCCCCAGAGACGTTACATACAATCCCACAATAACACATAAACATTTGCATTTTAATACAATGAACTCCTAAAATACTTAAATTTAATTCCATAAGGTTTAACTTAATTCAGTAAGGGTTGTCCAGGATATTGCAGGAAATCGCCATACCTGTTGCAGCAACCACTCAAGAGACTGAGGAAAAATGGTCTCTTAAGAGTGTTGAGACCTCTACATGAACAGCTTAGGGCAGACAATTGCATAGAACAGTAAATCATCATCTCTGACACCAGCTGTTATAAAGCCCTTACATCGACAGTCTTGAATTATGTGATTTGCATAAACCTCAAAATACAAGTATTTAATAAAAGGAGATTTTCAGTGTATAAAAGATCCCTTACTGCTCCATGCTGCTTTGATTCTGACAGTCCCCTTTTGAAGAGGGAAATAAGCACGTTGTGTTTATTACCGCTGATGGCTGGCTGGTGTTTCAGAATAAAAACTAAAGGTAACACACAGGTGTGAGCCAAGGGCGCAGTCTCCTGTGTGTGAACAGTGGGGCTGCTTCTCTAGTGCCCCGCACCTTGTGTCAGCATTTACACCTTGCAGAGTGAGCGTTAAAAGTCTACCACTCTGATCTGGTGTCCTCTTGCACCACTATGTACAGGTGTAAATGATGAGAATCAGGCCACCCCCGCCCCCCATGCAGTCTTCTCTGCCTCCTCTTGGTCTTTTAATTGGAAAGTATATTTGCTTGCTCCTGCTTCATGACGCATTCTCAGTATCATGTTCCATCCTGATGGTTTCCACTTTGTTTGCGTAAGTATTAATTCTTACAGATCACTGCTTGTTTCCACAAAGGCGGTCCATCTCCTCCTGAAGACGACCAGTGTGCCAGCCACACACACACCACACTGTAAACAGGGCCACTTGACTTTCTCGCTGCACAGCGTAAGAACACATTGTCTGGAATGGCAGGTAGAATTTCCACTCCCCAGGAGATCGCAGCTGACATGGGACTGTGGCAGAGGGTAGGTGGCAGAGGGCCTATGCCAGGATGTCTATTATTATTGCATGGTAATGAAGTACAGCATCACAGGACCTGAGAAATTAGACCTCTAGAACTAGGTCATCTTGTGCGTACCACTGAGCAGTGCCTGCTTGCACCCTAAAGTATGTCTCTCCAGCGCTTTGCTTTCTTGTTATAAACACTGCTTCCATAGCTTATTCTGAGCCACTGCCTGGCTGCTTCCATATCTTATTCTGAGCCACTGCCCACAGTCCCCCAGTGCTGCAGCGAGCCCAGGCACAGTGACACCATGCTGGTCCTTCCGAGGGGTAGTACAATGCCACTCTCATTTTATGGATCCCTGGTCTTTTTGGGGAAGTGTCTAGTTGGAGGGAGCCTACCAACATACTCTAGGCCAAATTCTTCTCTCCTTAATACCAGTGTGGCACTAGACCAATGATTCTCAACCTATTTACCATTGTGGGCCACATCCACTACTACCCGTATGGCCCTGAGGATATTACATAGGCTGCAGCTCTGTGCTGATTGGGCCCAAGCAGCCCACGGGCTGCAGGTTGAGAACCACTGCACAAGACCATCTCCCAAGGCCTTTGACGCGTCTCAAAACCTGGGGCTGGCTCATGTGCAACTGTTTCTATTAGTGGTGCTCAGCCTCACTGGAGTGCACAGGCCAAGGCAGAGTTGCACTGATTCATCTCTCTGCTTTGTGTAGAGTCGTTGGATCCTTTGGCCTTTAAGGGGTTCTTCATCCCTGTAACGATGAGCACGTTCCTTTCATCTCATTTATCATCAGCCTCGCTGTGCTTGGCACGCCTTCCCACTCTTTTCTTCCCTTAGCTTGGATGTGTTTTTTCTTATGACTTTGGCATCCTCATTATCTAACTTACCACAGCCCAGAGCTTTGTCCATGCAATCGGCAGGAATCACGCTGCTCGCTTCCCAGCAGGCACGCACAGCATAATGGCACAGGAGACATCTGGCTCGGTTTCCTGTTGTCTTCCCCCTTTTTACTTGGTCGCAGGACATTTACTGGTATAACAATGTCATTTCTTTCACAGGATCCTCCCATCTCCGTGGCTGTGTTGGGGATTTTGCTTTGATGCCTGGAAGGAAAAGACAAGATAAAGCAATGCATTTTTCCTCTGTCAGGGCAAGGATATAATGTTTGAAGAAGACACAAGTGCCATTTCCTGCATCACAGGGTACTCCTGGAACAGGGAAGGGCTCACATACTCTCCAAATCTTATTTCCTGCTTTCTGCCATAATTGGGAACAAAATTAGCAAATTATCATTCGCTTCCACTCTCTGATAAACAGAGGCATGAGATCAGCTTTCTCACACCCACGCGAACACTCACACCCACACACCACTTCAACAGGTTTTAATTATGCCCTTGAGTTTGGAATTCATCATGCTACAGTCATGGTCACCTGACACACTTGGCTTGTGACATTGCACAAACCATCGCTGGGTGTTGTTTTGCCAGTACTGCCTCAAGTATCCATTGCAAGCTCAGCAAAAGGGCACAAAACATGCAAGTGATCACGTACGAAAGGTAGGCCAGAGCCAGACAGCCTTCAGCCAATTTCTAGCTCCTGCTACAAACCAGTGACACACTTCAATGACTTCATGATAGCGTCACTGTCTAGGGGTTTCTTCTCCACAGGCCGGAGCAAATGCTGTTCTTCTCCAGAGGAAGGGTCATCACATGCGCTACTCTGTCCTGTATAGAGGGGTTAAAATGATGTGTGACTAATTATGTACTGTCAGTGGGGCCATGCTTTGAAGGAGACATGAAAATGAGGTCTCTCTGTCCAGGTGGATGTCAAGGATCCTTCTGCATCTCTCCAGGAGCCGGGTAGTGAGCTTGGCTGTATAACCCCCTCTCTCAGTACTATTGCAAGATCCAGCACTAAGAGAGCTAATCCAGATGCAGAATGGCAACTAGCCTGCCATCTATGAGTTACTAAGACCTAACTGATTGCTTTGGGATACACAAATTGGTGCATTAGAAAACCCAGTCGTAGTCTCTTGTTTCATAGCATTGCTACAAAAAGAAAACCCTTTCCCCACTCTGCTCCAGCTCAGGTTTTCCTCCCGGGGGGCTTTTTGTTAATAACATTTACATTTTTAGAATTAGGCTCAGCACACGCAGGGCTTGATCCACACCACTGGAAGGCAATGAAGCCTGCCATTGACTTCAGTGGGCTTTGAATTAGGCCCACACAGCACCAAGGACCTTGAAGCACATGAATGAACTGAGCTGTGGGGTAGAGGAGGTGACTACTGTTATTGTTCCCATTTTACAGAGAAGGAGAATCAGGCACAGAGAGGGGCAGTAAGATACTAAGGTCACAGAGTCAATCAGTCTGGGGTTTCCTTACCCCAATCCCAACCTTCCTCCATTAGGAGAAGACTATAAACAAACAGAAACATCAAGTGGCTCCTGGGACAAAAAGTTTCACTCCCCATCTCCCCCCACTTCTCTGCCCCCTGCACTTTGGACTTGAGGAAACTACTCTGCCGCAGCTAGTCAGAGCAAAATGTTTTCTGTCAAATCGCCCCTGCTGGGCTGAGTGGAAGCAGGAGGCTAAATTATGTGGCCCCCTCATGCGAGGTCTTTGAGTTGTCCTCTCGGCCATTGTTCCGTTTGTCTCAGGACGCTCCAACCAGGCTGTGAACAATTACCCGGATAGAGCAATTTGCCTAGTTGCAGTTTCAATGATTTTGGGAGCGCTTCAGAAATGCCTGCACTGCTGCTGGAAAAGGAACAGAGTGGCCTGATTGATCCTCATATTCTCCTTAGCTTGAAGAAAAACACAGGGCATTATTTTAAAATGCCTGAAATTATCCCTTTGGTATTTAACACCAGGATTTGCCCCCAGCTGGGGAAGGCAAATGACACTAACCTACTGTCTAACTAGAAAAGGACAAGAAAACTGCTGTTCAGAATAGCTCCTTCTACTCATTGATTACCATTATCTGGGTCCCTGCGGTGTGTACTGTAATGTCAGCTAATCTCCCCTAATTACTGGAGCGGCTTGGAGACTCGCACAGCTCTGCCAATGCACCTCATTACTGCCCACCTGTACCTCCCTCTTATTCCAGTCCTGCTCCCCATACAACTCTGCTAGTGCACTTCAGTAACAACCTGCAGCAACCCCTGAACTCCCAGTTCTGGGGATTCCCCTGCAGCTCTGCTGATGTCCCTCAGTCCTGACTGGCAGCGTCCTCTGCTCTATCACTCCTGAGCCTATTTTAAGGGGAGATTTTCCTTTCATACCCAACTCTGTGATGTGAGCATGGGGCCCACTCAGGACTGTCAAGAGCTCCACCAAACTCGTTTGTCTTGTGATCCAAGCCAGGTTTTGCGTTCACATCTCCAGAGCTGGAGCATTATCTCCAAGCATGTTCCAGTCGGGAATCCAGTTGGGTCAATGGTGGCATTCACTGCACTTAACTGTGTGCAAACATACAGGAGCCCTAGGGCTTTGAAGGTAGCATATACTCACTGTTCAGAAAATCAAGTGGCTGAAAGAGCAGAGAAGAGAGAAAGCAGCAGGGAGAGGTTCCTGCGTCTGAGGCTTTGTCTGCACTGGAGGCGAAGCACAGAAGGCACGTCCCAGAGAGGCAGAGCAAAGGTGGCTGTAGGCCATTTTTGCAGCACCCAGACTCTGGACTGCTACAGGAGCTAGTGAAGTCCCCAGTATAAACAGTAGGCCTGGCATCACACTATAGCAGCCTATCCAGGGCTTCCTATGGGCCGCTCCATAGTCCAGAATCTCCATAGCAGGGTGTAGTGCTGAAACATTCTCTCCTGCCCTGGGCATACCCCTGCATCCTATACCAGGGCTTGTGAGGGGGGATTTAAGGCTGATTATGGCAGCCCTACTCTGTTCCTGTCCCAGGGGAATTATCCCCTGGCCCCTTGCAATGTCCATGCATGCCCTGTACACTGCTGGGGTGGAGAACAGGATCTCTCCCTGGGATTTTAACAGCCTATGTACCTGCAACCCCCTAGTGTAGACATGACTTCAATGGAGTGCAGCTACATTTGTACTGATCTGATGCGGGTAAACGTATAGCATTCCAGTGTGATTTGAAACCAGGGTGAGCTGCACAGTATGAATCATGCAGCCCTGGTGTAAATCAGTTCTATGCAAAGGCTACATCTACACTTGGAGCTGGAGGCGTGAGAGACATACTCACGCTTGGGCTCGTTGAGTTAGCATTATCAAAATAGACGTGTAGCTGCAGCAGCACGGGCAGTAGTAAGCAGAGGCCAGGGATGGCCGCCCTGAGTACAAACCCGCCCAAACCTCGTGATAACGTACTCGGGGCAGCTAGCCCATGCCACTGGTGCTTCCTATGCTATCGCAGCTACACTGCTACTTTTAGCAAAAGCTTGATGAGCATGTCCGTTAGAGGTGGGAATCACACCCCTAGCTCCAAGTGTAGACGTAGCCTAAGGGGCTGCACTGGTGCAGCTGTACCAGTGGCTATAACCCCAAAGCAGACAAGGCCTGAGACTCGAGGGAAGAAGGGCGATGTTGATATGGCCTGGGCAACAGTACATCAGTGTACAGTGGTGATGCTGAATCTGAGTGCGGGTGACATCCTCACACCACATGTTCTGGCTCAGGTCGTATTTTCCTTATGTGCTCTGAGGTGGCACCGAGCAGTCTCTCTCTTGGGTGCTTGGCTGGCTGGTTCTGAAGGCAGGATCAGGAAGGAATTTTCCCCCAAGCCAGACTGCCACTGACCTTGAGGTTTTTCTGCCTTCCTCTGCAGCATGAGTGATGTTCACTTCCCACGATTATATGGTTATATCTCAGTCATTTCTCTGCCATTGCAGGGGCCTAAGGCATTGGTGCATCTCAGTCTTTCCTGTTCTCTGCCTGTGGCACAGGATAGTTTAGTCTCAGGAGGGCTGTAGCACTTTGGTCTCATGCTGGTTATTGGGTGTCTTGGTGGTGTTGGTGGCCTGTGATCTAGAGGAGGTCAGACTAGAAGATCTGGTGGTCCATTCTGGCCTTAAACTCAGTGATTCTCTATGACTCTATGTACTCCATGCACACACACCATACAATGCCAGGACATTGCTATAAGATAACTCCATGAGGATCTCTGCAGCGCCACTCAATTTACAGAGTACACGCCCCCTCCAGCTCATAGGAGAGCAGTGCTGCTGTGAATGGATTGTTGTTCCTCCCTATGTCTGAGGCAGTGAATACAGGTTCCTGGGCTGCTTTACTGTAACCCCGTAGGAGTTCCCAGAGTTCCTTGAACTCCGGGGCACTGGAGAGCTGCTGTTGCACAGAGAGACAGCTGAATATCCAGTGGTATTTAACCCCAGCTAAGTCTTTCAACGGGCCCTGTACTGCAGTCACTTCAGTCACTAGAAGCCAGGGCAGGCAGCTTGGAAAAGTACCTAAAGGTTCAATGATTCGTTCCCTTTCAGCCTCGCCAAAGATCAACATAGCTTTTAGGCCAAGGTAAACTCTTTGGCTTTGATGCAAGGAAGGAAGGGGAGGTGGCTGGATGGATGAAATTTCCCTTCCTGGGCTCTGGACTCAAGCCGTCTCAGGAGATATAAATGAGACGGATTTGTTGGCCCCAATTCAGACTCCTCTGGGCAAGAATCCACAGCGAACATTGCGGAGCTCAAGTACACTCAGATCAGTGCCATGCTGCCTTTGATCTGAAGTAGACAGGGACAAAGGAGAACATACAGGCACCGAGTGGCATTCCATTATCTCTCCCCTCTGCCCGGCAGGAGCTGCCAGCACGGTGGATGTCTTCTGGCTTGAAAGAACAGGAAAACAAGATCAAGAGACACTGAGGCAAAATGTAGGGAGTGCCACAGCCCCCAGAAATGCTGCTGGGTGCATGGCAGATCTCTGAGGACCTCCCCATGTGGCTTAGTGCAAACTCAGGACAGGTGGGTTCTCATCTAAGGTCCTTTCGCATCACTCTGATGGTGCAAAGAGCTCTTAGTGCGGATGTTAAATCTGGCCCAATCATTGTTCCACTCCCTAACCCTTGGCCTCTCCATTGGCAATTTGGAATGTAAAGCTCTTCAGGACAGGGACCCTCTCTTCATATGCTTCTGAAACCACCTCGCACATGCTTGGTGTTGTGTGAATAGAGGAACAAATAACAATCATGTCAGCACACAAGTGACTCAGATCCAATGCCCATATCTGGTCCGTTGCTCCCCAGCCGGCGAGTGCTCCATGGTACCACATGAAAGTCCTAAGTCTGATGTCCTTATCTGGTCTCATCCCCCAGGCTAGCCTGGGCCAAGTTCACTCCACGATTCCAGGTGAGACGAAACTGGTCTTAAACACTTGCAATGTGTGCATATCGCAGTCTGTGTTCTGACCATACATCAATTGATTTATTGGTAGCTACACCAAAACCCCACCTCATGTGCACACACAAAACGCCATCTCCCCCCATTGCTTGCATATATGCAGAGAAGCTGGAAAAAACATCTGTCTCAGAGAAGGCGGGTAGGGAGCCATGTTTCCCAAACAGTGGGTTCCGACACATCAGTGGGTCCCAGGAACGTTCCTGATGGGTCGCCACATCCAGCGCTGGATTAACCCATCACTGGGCCCTGGCCTAGGCAAACATACACTTCTCCCAGCCTGCTGCAGAGAGGAGGTCCCGGGAGGCGAGAGGGAGGTTGGGGAGCGAGACAGTCCCACACTCAACTCACAGCGGTGGCTGTTGTCCCGTGGGGCTGGGCTTGGCTCCCCATTCTGGGCAGTGTGACCTGGCATGCTGGGTTGCAGTGCCACTCAGATTTTGCCTGCCTGCCCCTCAGCATAATGGAAGTGTGGCTGGCCCAAACCTGAGTGGCACCGTGGCCCCGTGTGCCAGGTCACAACGCCACTCATTCCAATCTGGTCCAGCCACCCCCAGATGCGGGGTAAGAGCAGCTTGGGATCGCTCTCTAACAGCCGTCCTCAGCCCTAGGCCTCCCCGCCATCCTGGGGTAGGTGTAGGGTTGCAGTGCCAGCGCAGAGGGTGCATACATTTAATGGTGGGTCTCAAAAAGGACAAAATGCAATTGATGGGTCACCTTAATTAAAAGTTTTGGAACCCCTGCTTTGTGGGGACCCTTGCAGGCAATCCAGGAGTGGTGCTGAGGGGCTTTGAAGACAATCCTCTCCATGCTTCCTTTAACTCCACACAGGCGGTAACTGCTCTTTGCCATGCAAATCCAGCTGAAATACATCCGAAAGAGTTAAAAAAATGAGAGTCTGCAGCATTCCCAAGCAGCAGGATAAGAACGGCTTCTCTCTGCTTCCTTATACTTCATATGGGGAAGGCTATAAAGTTTGTAAACATTCTCATTTGGCAGCTTCATATTTACTTGGACTGTGAGTTATAAACTGACCCTGGAACTCTCTCTCCAAGAATAAGCTGTTTGTTATCTCAGCAAGGAAGTGTTAAAGGATCACACAGGGATGTGCTGCTTCTAGCATATTTCTGTTAGGTGTGATATAGAGAGGTCAATGTTATTTCTCACTGTTTTGCATATTTATTACTTCATGCATTCTGCCCAATTCCTCCCCCACCCTTTGTTACACATATGCATCACAGCTGGCTGTGGGCTTTTCTCAGGCGCTTTTGAATCATGATCTACTTTAATTCAAAGTACATTTTTTAAAAGTCTCAATGTAAGAAATTGGCTATTGTGCATGCTCAGCGCTGTCCTTTGCTGGATAGAATTAGAACTGCTCAGATGTGAGTCATAAGGTCCTACATAGCTAGCCGAGGTTTTCTTGTAGTTCAAGTGATCGGGGCCAGCAGTTCTGGAGCAGACAGGTCTAAGTTCTAGCCCTGTCATCACTAGGAGGTGCCCTGTGTCCATTTTGTGCAGCAGTAGTGACAGCCACAAAGCGCTAGGTGGCCACACATTTATTGCTAAATGTTCACAACCATATCTATTTCCTGGGAGTTTGATTTGTTGGAAGTGAGCAGCCCAGCATTACAGAGCAAGGGCCATGCAATAAATAATGATCCTCTAGACATGCAAACCCAGCGCCTATGTTTCAGGGCAATATTTTCACCCATACTGTGCTAGAATCACCTTGGTGGGGTTACCTACTTGGCCAGGCCCCAGATATGCCCAGGTATTGTGACACCTTTAAAAAATATTCAAGTGTAGCCATGTTCACAGGGGCTCTCCACTGGATGTGCCTCGGTCCCAGCCATTCAGGGGTCTCTTTTGGAATGTGGAGTCTGGGATATTGATGTTTGCTCTGGACAAGGAATGGGCTGTTTGGCAAGAGATATCATGGCCATAAGTAGTCCCCTCAGGCACTGGGAGCTGATCAGATCATATGTGAAGGGCAGGGGCAGCAGCTGACCCTCCATTTTGTCTGAGAGCCACGGGGTTGGTGCTGTACCTCACTCTCCTGCTGACCTTGAGCACTCAGCAGCTCACGCCTCAAGAACAGCTGCAAAATGCCCTCCAGACAAGAAGCGAATGCCATTGAATTTCAATTGCACCAGTTAGTGCTGGGCATGTTCTGTGAAGGGCAGGGCACCCACAAGTGAGGGACAACACAAATTGTGCAGCTGTTGCGGTCCAGGGGAAGTCACTGCCCATTCTGAGAAGGAAGTGCTGTTTCTGGGCAGCAGTCCCAGGAACTCATTTATCTTTCAATATGGTGCATAGATTTGTTTATTAAGCCTCTTTCCAGCTGTGACGTCAGACAGACACGGGTGGTATCTAGGGGTCAGCTGAGAACAGAGTGCCCATTGTGCTAGGCACTTTGCAAGCAGAGTAATAGACATCCCCTGCTCCAAGGAACTTACCCTCTGTATAAGACATGGCTGGGTGGCATATATTGAATATACCTCAGTACAGGCCCATATAGGTACTATCACAAGGTGGCAGGCCCTTCAATGAAAAAGAGGCCTCAGCCCCACCTGTTACACTGTTAACTTGCCTTTCCAGGTGGGAAAAATTAAGATGGGTCATGTGATTCAATCAGGCCTTGGGAATAAATAAGGGACAGGCCTGGGCAGAGGGAGAGAAATACTTCATCAAAGGCCTGGAGAAGACTGCTGAGAGCAGCAAGACTCCTCCAGAACACGGTGAGATACCAGGATAGCGGCAGAGGGTGTTTAGCTGCCGGCCTCTGTGAGCCAGGGAGAAGACAACCCAGTGAGAGTTTTGGATCCTCTTGGGGGGAAGGATGGACTGCAGGTAGAAAGGCCTGGGAGTAGCTACTTGAAGAGCAGGGCATGTTTCCAGCTAGAAAGGTCTGTAAGGGGCTGCTTGACGAAGAGCAGGCTGAGACTTAAGAAGAGCCCAGGACTGACAGAAAATGCCAGGTTTGAGTATGCAGTTGTGGTGATGGACTTTACTTTAGGACTTTGAGGAATGTTTTGAACTTTGTTATTTAAACCAACCCCAAGCAGTGGAGTTATTAGTCACTGGAAGGCCTTTGTGGATTATTTCCCAGAACCTCAGAGGGAAACTGAGGCAGGGCTGTTGAAGAGCCACCCCTAGCCACGAGGGAGTACTCTGGAGACAGTGACTCTGTAACAAGCACCTACATAAACTTAACTTCCCCATCCCACCAAACCAACCATGCTATTTCAGCTTTTCCTTGCTTTCTGCTGCTTCTGTAGTGCATCAGGGCACTGAACAGTCATCTATGCAGTGGTAGGTGACTTCAGACCAGGGAACAAGAATAGGTAGATGGCAAAATAGATCACCCAGTAGTGGATTATGAGATGGCCCTGGAGGACTAGAGGCCATTGATAGTTGTTTTGTGGCACTAACCTATATGCACAATAGCTCTAGTGAACCACACTCCGGGGAAGCTCGCTGGAGGTCTGCCCTAGAGTGATTTCCCCCAGGGCCATGTGATTGCAGGGTGCACTCACGGCTACAGACAGCAGGGTTAGCAAAACAGAGCGATGGAGCCATAACATGAATGAAATTGCTAGAGAAGGCAAGGCCCCCAGATGCTGTGGTAGCAAGACCAATATAAGAACTTGCCTGGCTTTAACTATCCCTCCTCAGCCAAATCAGCCACATCGTTTCAGCTCTTCTTAGTTTTCTGTTCTATTTCCCCATCTGTTTTCCCACTGCTGCAGCCCTCACCAGTAAACAAGACAAAGGGGCTCAGAGCCCCCTAACTGAGATTTTCTCACCCGGCAGTAAGATGGACAAGGCAGCTATCTCACTCCTTTTAAATAGAATAATTCCTAGCTGGTAAACAGGAAAAAGCCTCTCCTGATTAGCATAACCTTTTTTCAAGAGCTGTTCCTTCTTGAATTAACCTAGGAAATCAATGAGAGCTTGGAAACACCCTTTGGATATAAAAATAGCACCTGGGGAACCTGAAGTCAACCCTTGCTTTTGTATGAGTGGTTCCTTTTTTCTTTTCTTTCTTTTTTTTTTGGGGGGGGGGGGGAAGTATTTCCTAATCCGTTCCAAACCCGTTTCTGAGGTTATCTGTTTCAAGGAAATAAGGAGCCACCCCAGGAGCTCTGGCACTACAAGGACCCAACAAATGAAATAATATTCCACCTGAACTTGGCCTCAGGACTGGGGGAGGAAGCCACAAAAAGAGGTTTGATCTGACAGAAGGGAACTTAAGAACGGCCATACTGGGTCAGACCAAAGGTCCATCTAGCCCAGTATCCTGTCTTCCAACAGTGGCCAATGCCAGGTGCCCCAGAGGGAATGAACAGAACAGGTCATTATCAAGTGATCCATCCCCTGTCATCCATTCCCAGCTTCTGGCAAACAGGCTAGGGACACCATCCCTGCCCCTCCTGGCTAACAGCCATTGATGGACCTATCCTCCATGAATTTATCTAGGTCTTTTCAAACCCTATCATAGTCAAAACAGTTGAGTGTATGTTCATGTAATGCCACCTAGTGGTGTTGATGCAAAATAACTATGTGCATAAAGATGGCAACTTCATCAACTACTCCTGGGGCAAGTCCATGCCACTATGTGCATGCATAATTAATGAGATATGCATATTAATTCTTTGTGCCAAAAAAAGCTTCTGCAGAAAAGCTGCTGCAGTTCCACATTTTGCTCACCAGAGGGCACTGTAGTGATAGAACAGAGCAGCAGCTCCCTGCCAGCCAGGGAAGAGAAAGAGCCTGCTTTCTTCACAGCCCCTGTTGGGCCAGGTCAGGAGATAGGGGCTATGGGGAGACAGACAGTGTGAGGCTGCTGGGGGGTCAGACAGGGGCTCATAATGGCTAGTGGGGGACAACAGACTGGGGCAGGGGCTGAATGGGAGTGGAGATTCAGGGACACAGGGGAGAGGGAGGTGCAAGGACACATGGGGATGGGGGGGTTGCAGAGCCACATAGGGACAGGGGTTGGCTGAGTGGGGGCATGGAGACACATGGGGATGGGGTAGGTGGTGCAGGGCCACATGGGGATGGGGGGAGTGGGTGTCTGAATGGGGGTGGAGGGACACATGTGGACAGGAGGTGCAGGGACACATGGGGATGGGGGAGTGGGTGTCTGAATGGGGGTGGAGGGACACATGTGGACAGGAGGTGCAGGGACACATGGGGACAGGGGCAGATGTGCCTGACTGAACGGAAGAGGCTAGGGGTCAGCCAGGGTCTTCATGGGGGAAGCTCCCTAACAATCTCTCCATGACCCCCAAAAGATTCTGTACCACACTTTTCCCATCCATACCCAACAACCCTCCAAGTTCACAACCAGGCTCCTTTCCAGCAATTACTTCCCACTCCCTCTGCTCCTCCATTACCCCTGACTCCCCCAACCCTTTGTACTGCTTCTGAGGGGTGTGGGAAATATGGTTGTAGTTTGAATGAATTATTACCCAGAGTTCTGTATTAATATGCCTAGTAAGGAATCTATTTGTCAAAAAACATTTCATGAACCTTTTCTGTTGTCTGTAGTGTTACAGACATACTTGCTGACAGGTATTTTGAAATAAATAACCAAAACTAATTGAAACTGGTGTGATTATATTGTGTTATTTTGACAAATAAGATATGTAGAATTTGAAAATATTGTGCACAGAATTTTTTCATTTTTTGGTGCAGAATTTTTAATGTTTTGGAGCAGAATTGCCCCAGGAGTAGCATCAACTCACCTACTGCAGAAATTCTATCATGGGATGGGAGTCTAACTAGAGTCTAACTAGAAAGTCCACCTGGGTTCTCCCTGCAACCCCCTTATTGTCTCCATTGTTCTTTTTTGGCTGGCTTAAGGTTAAGGTTGGTTGGCTGTGAATATCCTGTTAATATCACAATGCCAATGGAAGTCCTTGACAGCAAAAAGACAACTCACTTTGCTATGTTCCCAGCTTTTCTTTAAATGTAGCCTGAGAATTCACATTCACCTTCCAGTGAATTTCAGAACAGTTGGCTCTGCAACTGATGGAATCCTGACCAGCATAATCCCTCTCTGCTATAGGCCCAGGGAAAAATAATAGTAGACGGTGTCCTCTTCCATCACTCCAAGGCTAGGGGTTTGGAACGGGTCCCATATGAGGAGAGATTAAAGAAGCTCGGACTTTTGAGTTTGGAAAAGAGGAGACTAAGGGGGGATATGATAGAGGTATATAAAATCATGAGTGGTGTGGAGAAAGTAGATAAGGAAAAGTTATTTACTTGTTCCCATAATATAAGAACTAGGGGCCACCAAATGAAATTAATAGGCAGCAGGTTTAAAACAAATAAAAGGAAGTTCTTCTTCACACAGCGCACAGTCAACTTGTGGAACTCCTTGCCTGAGGAGGTTGTGAAGCTAGGACTATAACAGGGTTTAAAAGAGAACTGGATAAATTCATGGAGGTTAACTCCATTAATGGCTATTAGCCAGGATGGGTAAGGAATGGTGTCCCTAGCCTCTGTTTGTCAGAGGGTGGAGATGAATGGCAGGAGAGAGATCACTTGATCATTACTTGTTAGGTTCACTCCCTCTGGGGCACCTGGCATTGGCCACTGTCGGTAGACAGGATACTGGGCTGGATGGACCTTTGGTCTGACCCAGTACAACCATTCTTATGTTCTTACTCCACCAGTAGATAATGAAGAGAGAATTGTTTTTCCTGCGTAGCGCAGACACAGGGCTAAACAACTGGTGAATAAATAAGCCCAGAGGTTAAAGGATAAAGTATTTATTGATTTGTACAGTTAATCTGCAACCCCCATAAAAGGGGGAAAGTAATCACTTATAGATATAAAATTTATTGCAAAGAGGGTTTCATTAAACAGTTTATTGCTTATTTCATTGGGTTTTATCGGTTGTTATCCTTCCTGACATTATGACTTGATCAATTTTACACTTGCAATGCAGCCCCATATTTTTTATAATTTGTTTTAAATCATGCAGATGCCACTTGGCAAAGCTAAAATAAAGTGGGAAAAGAAGCATTTAGATGTAGAGATGTAATGAATCATTATGTTGGCTTCATCTGAGACCAAATAATAGTTCCCTCCAGCTATGGGATAAATGAGCAGGATTGTTGGATATACAATAAGCTCACAATGCTGTCTCACTTTTCAAACCCACAGCAGTGCAGGGATAACAAGAGCTGATATTCCAGATAAATGGAGATGTCAAAGCACAGCAGAATGCACCATCAGCCAAAGGCCTGTAGGGCCCAGGGCTAATTAAATATTGATTTCAAATTTTATTTGGGTTTTATTAAAATCATGTAAATTGTCTTGTTATTGTAGACAGGGCTTTAAAATAAGAATGGAGAGATAATTTGTGACTATTCAAATGTTTTAAATTACTTCTCAAGACGAATTACTGTGTTTTCATAGACAAATTAGGATTCAGGTGGCTAGGTACTATTTGCACGGTTGTTTGCAATAACTGCATGAACAGTTTTGGTAACTGCTTGTGCACCTGAGAGACTACAAGCTAAGACTCTGGATTCCAATATTGAGGGGTTTGAGCCCCAGGCCCTAATGTGTTTTTGAGTCCTTTTATAGTAGTGCTGTAATCCCAATACTGGGAAGAATTCTCCTTCTTTCCATGATGTACAGAGCCCATAAAAGCTCCTTAGCTGGCCAGGTTAGAATCCCCTTGGCACGACCATATGCTGCCCTCTGCAGGTGGTGATTAGAGGGGCTACGTATGGAATCCCTACAGAGCAGTGCAGAATCTCAGCGACTGTATACTGAACTGATGAAATCCCATTCCAATACATCAGAGGAGGAATGTAAGCATGGAGAGAAAGACCCACCAAACAAATAGGATTAGTTTAGCTTCCCATCCAGATTCTTGAGAGAAGCAGCCTGGCTTCAGTATAAAGCCATTCTGAGGGACTCTTTATCCAAAGTCTGTTCCCAGTCTGAATAATTAAATCTACCTTCCGGTTAGAGAGAAGGAACAGGACGTACGGTGAGCTACCGTTCCCATGTCAACAGCCCTGAGTTTCCCATATCCTCAGAAGAGACACTTCCTGTAAGGCACCAGCTCTACATTTAATGCTTATTTGCTAATCTCTGCCATTCGTGGAGCACGCGCAGGGCTGTGCTGATGCTGAACAGAAATTAGCCTGTATTTATACAGCAGATGTGCAGCAAGAGCTGCTGGAATCTATTAGTTAAGCAAATAAGGAAAGGCTGACTTTTAACGAGCACAGCTGAGGTGGCATAATTCACCCAGTTTCCAGTCATGGGACCTAGCACCTTATCTAAATTGGCCCCGTCCACTAACTACTTTTGCCTTTTTCTCATCATGTGTTTTCCCATGTTGTACAGTTCTGGCTCAATATTCTTGACTAGCCCCTCCCCTCTACTGGATGTACTGCCAGAGCTGCTCCAATGCGTGCAATTATGTCTCCCTCTAGTGGCTGCAGCCTGTAGAAGATATCAACACTAAGTCACCACAGCTAATGTGGAATTTTCTTTAGCTCCAAAAATAGAGTCCCGGGAGCACAGAATCTTAAATCCAGTCTTCAGTGCCATGTGTGCCTGTTTAGGTTCCCTGCAGCCATGGACTCACTACAACGGGGAGGTACAGACAGACTGAGTGGCAATGCTACAAGCTTCCGAGAGGAAGGGAGATAAGAGTACTGACCCAAATACGTGACCTACAGGGATAAAGAGAACAGGGCAGCAGCCTATAAGTCTCATGTGATGCACTTTGGCCCAGTTGTAGTGTAGTGCTGACAGACCCTGGTCGTCAGTGGGCAGGATCAAACGGGACCTCTGGAGCTTAGTGCATAACCCTCTACAGCATGAGCTAAAAGCCAACTGGCTGTTAGCTAAGGCTGTAGAGCAGACTCATTTAACTCTCTCTAAGTGGTCTCGGTGACACTAGGTGGAACAGAACACCATACCCAGGAGGTGTGTGGGTTACAGACTTCCCCTAACTGAGGAAGAACATCCCAAGCTTCAGAGTCTTCTCAGTTAAAATCCCCGATGCGTCCCCACTTATAACGCCAACAGACCCTGGTTGTTGGCAGGCGGGATCGAATCGGGGACCCCTGGAGTTTAGTGCATGAGCCTGTACCCAATGAGCTAAAAGCCAACTGGCTGTTAGCTAAGGCTGTAAAACGAACTCATTAATCTCTCTAAGTGGTCTCAGTGCCACTATATGGGAGAGAACACCACACCCAGAAGATGTGTGGATTACAGTAGGTCTCTGTCAGTCAAGTTAGAGTGGTCCACCTAAAATTTTAAGTGCTCCATGTGCTGCTGCTGCTTTGGAATCCTCTATAGAAATGTGCTTATTCCTTAATGGTACTTTTCAAAGTGCCACAGTGATCTTTTGTGTCTGCCAGGCTATTCTGCTGTTCTGGAGTCCTGTGACAGGGCTCACTCACCTCAGGAGTACCTCCTCGTGGCCAGGTGCAGGACAGAAATTCTCTCCCATATGGTGCTCCCTGCCAATGGTTGTTCTGTCACGGTAATATTCTCTCTTCCCACAACCGGGCCCTTTGGCCTGGTCATGCTTTAGCCCTTCCCCTCCAGGGTAACAGAGTCAAAATAAGCTACAGTCCAGAGATTTAACCACAGGTCTTCCATCTGTGTCTGGGCTCCATGATCCTTACCTCAAGGGGTTTCACCCCACCTTCCTTGGTGGCTGGTAGAGGAACCCAAGGTCTACTCCCTCAGACTCCTTGCTGCCTCCATGGACTGCTTCCTAAATCTTCTATCCCACAGAGAGTGACTGCAGACTCTTTCCCTGTAGCCCACTTCTGCTGCAAACTTCCTCTCTTTATACTAACCAGCCTGCTCATGCCTAGCTGGGTTTCATGATCATGTAAGCCTGGCTCTCCCTCCAGGGAGAACCAGGTTACATAATGGGCTTCTCAGGCCCACATTAACCCATTCAGGGCCTGTATGGGCTACACACCCTATCACAAGCCCCTTGCTAGAATGTGCATACTATGCATTATGTAGCCTGGGGCACTGGAGCAGCTGCCTCTGCATGGAACTTTCACCTAGAAAAACGATCTGTAATGTTAGCAGCTGTGAACAAGCCTTGAGGGAAAGCTCCATGCAATTGTGTTCCTGCAACTTTTAGTCTGCTCTTCCTCCCACTGCACCCTCTCCGTTCTGCTGCACACCTGCTGCCGTGTCTTAGATTGTAAGCTGCTTTGGGAAAGACCTTTGAGGGAGAATTCTTTGAGGAAGTCAACAAGCATGTGGACAAGCATGATCCAGTGCATATAGTATACTTGGACTTTCAGAAAGCCTTTGATAAGGTGTCACACCAAAAATGTGTAAGCATTCATAGGACAAGAGGGAAGGTCCTCTCATGGATCAGTAACTGGTCAAAAGACAGTAAACCAGGAGTAGGAATAAATGGCCAGTTCTCACAGTGGGAAGAGGTGAAGAGTGGTATCCCCCAGGGATCTGTACTGGGACCAGTGCTGTTCAACACATTCATAAATGATCTGGAAAAGGGGGTAAACAGTGTGGTGGCAGAGTTTGCAGATGATACAAAATTATTTAAGATAGCTAAGTCCAAAGCTAACTGTGAAGAGTTACAAAGGGATCTCACAAAACTGGGTGACTGGGCAACAAAATGGCAGATGAAACTCAATGCTGATAAGTGCAGAGCACATTGGCAAACATAATCCCGACTATACATACAAAAATATTGGATCTAAATTAGCTGTTACTACTCAAGAATGAGCTCTTGGGGTCACTGGATAATTCTCGGAATAACATCTGCTCAGTGGACAGCAGCAGTCAAAAAAGCTAACAATATTAGTAATCATTAGGAAAGATATAAAGAATAAGACAGAAAATATCATAATGCAACTGTATAAATCCATTGTACGCCCACAGCTTGAATATTTTGTACAATTATGGTCTCCCCATCTCAGAAAAGATATATTAGAATTGGAAATGATGCAGATAAAGGCAACAAAAACTATTAAGGGTATGGAAGAGCTTCGATATGAGGAGATATTTATCCTGGGACTGTTCAGATTAGAAAAAAGATGACTGGGGGTGGGAGGGATATGACAGAGGTCTGTAAAATCATGAATAGTGTGGAAAAAGTGAATAGGGAAGTATTTATCTTTTCACATAACACACGAACCGGGATCACCCAATGAAATTAACAGGCAGCAGATTTAAAAGGATTTCTTCACACAACTCACAATCAACCTGTGGACATATTGCCAGGGGATGTTATGAAGATCAAATGTACAACTGGGTTCAAAAAAGAATTATATAAGTTTATGGGGGAAAGGTTCATCAATGGCTATTAGCCAAGATGATCAGGGTTGTTGTGACGTTGCACCCCATATTCTTTATGGAAATATACTTATGGTCTGGATATGGCATAACTGAGTTGTTGTGGGTTTTTTTTGTTTTTTTTTTTTGCAAGTTGGGTCTTGTAAGGTATCATCAGAAAGGTTATAACTTATTGAATGAGCTTATCCAATTTGTATCCGTGTATCATTTCTGTATCTAAAGTTAGGAATATTGACTATGTAACAATTACAACTGTGTTTGTATTTGGGAGACACCCACCAGACAACAGGCCATCAGCCTTGATGGGCCATTAGGAAGAAACAATAAGACTTTGAAGATACTAATGCCTCTCAGGAAGGAGAGAGATCCTAGAATGTAGCTGTGACATTACTAGGTCAGGTGGTCCTGTCACCTGGTACTAAACACCATCTTGGACTTCTAGTAATTTTCCACTAAAAGGAGGGGGAGGTCAAGACTGGGAAACAAAAGATTCCCACCTTATGTAAACCTTATTTAAGGCTGGGGAGTAAGGCAAACAGGACTCTTCTCCATTGCCTTCCTGCCCAAGAAGAAAGACTGCTTAAAGTACCCGATGAGACAAAGGAATTGAGCGGTGGGAAAGGCAAGGGCTGAGTCCAGACTAAGACAGGAGTTTTGTCTGTAAAGAGAAATAATTGGAACTCTAAGCTACAGAAATTGAAACTTGCCTAAAACAACATTTAGGGTGAGAAATTGGTTTCAAGAAGTAATCTCTTTAAGGTCTTAAGCTTAGTATGAGTGTTTTGTTTTATTTGCTTGGTAATCTGCTTTGTTCTGTTTGCTATCCCTTATAATCACTTAAAATCTGCCATTTATAGTTAATAAACTTGTTTTTGTTTATTATTAAACCCAGTTTGTGCAATTTATAGTGGGGGACAAGAAGCTGTGCGCATCTTCCTCCACATTGAGGGAGGGGGCGAATATATGAGCTTATACTGTATAGATTTCTTTACAGCGCAAGACAATATTCTCTTAGCTGTCCTTTTCAGAGGGGAACTGCACTGAAGTGCTGGGCCATTTCTTAGATGAGTCTTCTCATAGAGAGCTGGGGGCGGGGGGGAGGGAGGAGGGCTGGAGAGCCTAATTCAGCAAAACCAGGAGAGGGAGCACAGGCTAGTGGGGCAGGCAGGCTCAGTGAAATCTCAGTATATCAGGTGGCATCCCAGAAGTGGGGGAACAACCCGTCACAGATGTAATCCTATGTTTCAGGTGTCCCTAAACCTCTGACTGCAAGAAGCTGGGACTGGACAACAGGGGATGGATCACTCGATAAACTTCCCTGTTCCTGTTGCCATCTGAAGCATCTGGCACTGGCCACCATGGGAAGACAGGATACTAGGCTAGATGGACCACTGGTCTGACCCAGGATGGCCGTTCTTACGTCTGTGCAGAGCTCTGCTCAATGCAGCTGCAGTCTGCTGGGGCTTCTTGGCACTTCAGTAATAATAAATAATAATAATAATTGGGGGTTTTTTTCTGGTAGTATCTACAGTGTGCTAGAGACTGACCACATACAAAAGAAGACACCATTCATACCCCCAAAGAGTCTGTTAGATCCCTCCACAGTCTAATTTGAGGAGTAATTCTGGGATGCAGTGTCACAAGAGCTGCCTTTCAGAGTCCTAGAGGTATTAGAATATCACTTGTCTGCATTACTGGAGCATGGAACTGCACTGCTCAGGTTCCATGGCAATATGGGGGCCATATAAGTATCTACTGTAGATAAACAGAGATCAAATGTCTGAAGAAGAACAATATTCCCCTTTTGTACAGAGCGAAGTGCAAAAGGGCCCCTACTTGACTGGCTTCTAGGTACTACTGTCAATAAATGGTAAGAATAGCAAAAAAAGGGTGCTTATGTGACAAATAAATTATTACTTTTGGGCTTCTGGATGGACAGTTGCCTGACTTTTGCTGAGAGGTGGGGGAAGGAGACAGAATCATTATCAGTTTTAACTTGGTCTCAAGTATTTTTTTCAGGGGTTCAGTTGTGCTCCTTGAAGTTCTTTTACTTGACTAAAGAGTTAATTTCATTCCCATTGGGCCCATTTCACAATCTGTGTACAGGGCTAGCAAGCAGAGTTCACATCCCTACTCCTTTACAGACCTTGGCTGTCAGCAACAGGGACATTACGACCTGCCCCACAGAAGAGGTTGGGAGGGTGGTTAGTTACTGTTTAAGCAGTGCTCTGAAGATGAACGTTTGACAAGGGCTAGACAAGTGCTACTTAGTCTTATTATTAGCCATCAACACTCCCTTCTGCAAGTCCTAGGATTATTAGCCTGGAGTCCTGCACCACGTCCCTGCTTTAAGACCAGTATGAAGAAATGAAATTGAACAGGCAGAGGAAAGAGAGAACCTGCTAGTTCCCGTTGATCCACAGCAGTGTAGGGAGATGGATAATTCTTTGATCAAAACTCATCTTCCTGCTCTGAAAGTAGGGTGCAGGCAGTTCCATTGCATTTCTCTCGTATCCCGATCAATGTTGTTTATTTGCTTGCATTCCATATTTATTCATGGCATATGGAGAGACCTAGTTAGCCTTGGCAAGCTGATGGCACATTGCACTCCTTCTGGGTGCTCAGTGCACACTGCTTACTCTGAGAGAGAGAAGTGATGAAAACTCTCCATGGTTCCTGCTCAGATCATGGCAAATGCAATAGAATTCTTGAACCAGCCTGTCGCAAGAAAACTAGCTGGTATCCAGACTGATTCATTTGTATTCTTTGGAATAGAATAGTCTGAAGGTTTCATCGTTGTTATACTCACGGAGCCAAAGATATCCCTGGTGGAATTCAGTAGAGTCTTGCTTGGGATAAATTTGGTCCCATGTGGTGGCTGTACAAAGTTAATCTTCCATACAGTGATGTGCTGCCAATATTCTATGGGTCTCCAACAACCTTTTTCCCCCATAGCCTGTGTTTCAGGAGCAAATGTGTTTACAGACAGCAGGGGTGAAACACAGCATAATCTATTCAGTTTCCCATTTAAATCAAAATGCTCTCCCATAAAGAAAAGGAGAGAGGCAACAGCGCTGGGCAAATAAACACTTATTAAAGTGCCCTCTGAAAATGTTTATGCTTTGTTCCTGAAGAGTATGCCGAGTATATTGATTGTGTAGCACTGTTCAATGGGGTGACTTGGAACTGGGATTGGGGGGAGAGTTTTTAGGGATGGCAGGAGAGAATGTCTCTCCATCCCACCACAATTTTTTTTAATTCCTGTCATTTTTGGTGCAATCAGCTGCCTAGCAAAGGAAAAAATTGTTCTTCAGAAGTATGGTTCTGAGCCCAGTGGTCAGGCTGGTGGTTCAGGGGTATCCAGAAGGGAAGTAGAGTTGCCACCTATCCAGATTTCCCTAGGATTGGCCCTGTTTTGAGGTAGCTGTCCTGGGAAATCTGTCCAGCTGTTCAGTACACACTTGCAGCTGTCCAGTTTTATGGGCTCAGGATCATCCCAGATGTGCTGGTTTTTTGTACCTTAGAGGTGGCAACCTGAAAGGGAGTCACTCCATCACAGGCAGCCCACTTTGCTTCTTTCCTCCAGCACAAGTCTTGGGACAGATGGCAGGTGGCTGGTCAGCCCAAAATTGGATTTACTTTTTTCCCCTCTTTTTTTCTCTCTTTGTCAAATCCATTCAATTCTTTATTTGGATTTAATGTTCTCTTCAATTCAGTAGCTGAGTTTTAACAAAGGGGCTCCCATGAGAGATCCCCCTTTTTCCATCTACTGTGCACAACATGCAGATCTCTTTTCTCAGCTGACAATTTACCCTTCTTTAACTCAGCGTATCATTCTCCAGCTATCCAAATATTTCTTTCTCTTTCACATCCTTCAGTCTCTCCACCTGCTGATCTGTCTCACTCTTCCACTGGCGTGTTCTCTCTCTCTTCTCCATCTCCATTTCTCTATCCATTTTTCTCACTCTTTCACATCCTGCCTCACTCTTCTTCCCCATCTCTCTCTCATTCCTGTGCTGTCTGTCTCTCTCTATCTATACATGTTTTCTCCACCTCCTGTCCGCTGCTTATTTTTCTCTCTCCCTTTTCATCTTTCTCTTGCTCACTCGCTCTCCACTTCTCAGTTTAGGGCTGATCCAAGTATGTCTCTCAATTTTGTCAGCCACCTGTTACTGTTTTTATTTAGAGCAGGTATGTCAAACAGCCCACTTGATGTACGTATGTAGCCTGCAGGACATATTCAGTTTGTCCAGAGTCTCATCTTTTGTTTTTAAGAAAAAATAAATGTATAGTACTCGTGGTTACAGAGGAAAACCTTCCAAATGTAAATTGAATGTCAGCTGATGTAGCTAAGCCTTCCTGAGTCTGCAGCCAGCCTTGAAAAATGACACTGAAATGTGAACTTCCAATCTCCTATTAATCTCATTGGAGTACTGACTCCATAGCCCATGAGAACACTAAAATGATCAGCAATGAAATAATTAATGTTGACATTGAAGTGTTCTCATGGGCTATGGAGTCAGTACTCCAATGAGATTAATAGGGTGGGAGGGAAGACCATGGGAAGGTGAGAACTGGGAGTTCCTGCAGGGAAGGAAAGGTAGAGGGAAGAATAGAGCAGACCCTGACAAGAGGGAGAGAAACAGAGAAAAGAGAATAAGGAAGGAAGAGAAACAAAGAGCAGTTTGGCTTCTCACCCACTAGCCCACTGAATGACCATTGACCACCTGTGTCCAAAAAAGAAAAACACTGAAGCCTTTGCTGACTTGACTTTCTGGGATATATTTTCCTCCCCCAGAATTAGGTGCTTTGTTCTTGTAAAGAGCCTCTGGGAAAGCCTAGTTTCTTAGCCTGTTACTGGCATGTTACTTGCCCCATATTGCTAGATGCATGCAGGGGGTAGCTTCCTTGTGTGACACTGACTATGATGGAGCAGCTCAAAGCCAGGCAGCCATAGCAGCATGAAATGACTCAGCTTATTTTGGCTGCAAAAGATTTTTTTATGGTTAGTCTTTCCTTTAACTTTGTCAGCCTACATTTACTGCTAAATGTTGTTTTACAAGTGGAAACCCCTCACTATGAGGCTGCTGTTTGGCTGGACTGAGTTTCCCACTTAGGCCAAGGTAGCAGGGCAGCTGTGTATCCATTATACCAGTGGGAAGTCTCTCCCTTCACCAAGGCTAAATAAACTTTGGATTCTTAAATAAGAGTTTGGATCCTATGGGAAACTTCAACATTTGTGGAAATATTAAAACCCCAACTCCCATAAGGTTCCTGCTCCAGGGAGTGTCCAGAATTGCCACCAAAGGTTTGCCAATCCTCCAGGATTGTCCGGGAGTCTCCAGGAATTTAAGATTAATCTTTCATTAGAGATTATGTCATGTGATGAAACCTCCAGGAATACAGCCAACCATACTTGGCAACCCTACTAGGGTGCTGGGGCTTTTGGAAGAAAGAGCACTGCATAATTTGTAGCCAGTCCAAACATTCTTTGAAGCCAATAGGAGCCTTCCAGTTGACTTATGAGATTTGGGTCAGATCCTTATTTTGGAACAGTAACTTCACCTATTGCCCCAAGCTTTTGGGGAGAGCAGTGAAAGTGGGTGATGCAAGGGGCATCTGTTTCTGTTTATATTTTGTTCAGCCATTGCTGGCTATGAGGTTAAGCTGGTCGGGGAAAGTATCACACTTTTTTTTTCCAAATCCCTTCTCTCCCCACCAATTTCTTCCCCTAAAAATTGAAATTTTGTAAAACTTCAAAATTTGAAACATTTCCACCAGCTCCTTGGCTGGATGGAACAACAGAAAAGCTATGGGAATGTTAGCCACATTTCATTTTTAAATTTCAAAATTCTGAATTTTGAAAATATTTGGACCAGTTCCGCCTCTGGGATTTGTAGAATCCCCCAGGCTAGAAGAAACAGAACTCAGGGCTCTTATCACAAAGTACACCCTTGGCTGAAGCTGCTGGGGACACACAGACACTTGCACTCCCTGAGTCTTTAGTCTGCAGATGGAGGCATACAGCCTCTGCTGTACAGTCACTGCACAGGGACTTCCTAAATCATTGCCTGGATTCAACAGTTGTGGAGCGGGATTGCTGTTACACTACAGGTTGCAGGTGAACGTGCTGAATTTAAATATCTGCCAACGTCACCAAGGGGCTCAGGCAGGCCCCTTTTTAAATTTTTTGTACAACTTGAAATATATAAAAATAAAGAATCGTATAGAATTTACAAAGAGATAAGAGGAAAAAAATAAAATCCTATTTTGGGCTAGCCGACCACATGCCCACTGATGCAGGACCTGTGCTGAAGTAAAGAAGCAAAGTAGGATGAATCTTAACTCTAGGAAATTCCATTATCAGACCATTTGTGCCCTATTTATTAAGTGCCATCTATCTATAGTGGAGCGCCCTGCATTAGAATGTGAAATCCCTTCTTTAGTTTCCTGATATTCACTCCCATTGGATATTTATCCCACCCCTCACTAGCCAAATAGGCAACATATTTAGATTGTTAAAAAACCCACCAAAATACTGAAAAAACAGGATGAGGATGCTGAAAGCAGCAGAAGCAGCAGGAAGGGTTGATCACAGGCATCAAATGTATGGGCTGGTGCTACTGACAGTGTAAGTTAAGCTACCAGTAGCAGGAATCTCACCCTTAATGGTAGGGCTCATATCAGCTCAAATAATCCACTCAGTGAGAGGTGAATGAAGCAGGAAGCAACCTAACCAGAGGAAGCACAGTACCGCACTCTAAATGCTTTGAGAAATATAATAGATATAAAAGCATATGCTGGTCTGAATCAGGACTGTTCCTAATTGGGAATTTGTTTCATATATTTAGTTATAATAATGGTTCTCAACCTTTTCCATGCCCATGTCCCTATGTTATAACAGGAAAATATTTTGGGACCCTTCTTCCATCTAGATGTACAGAAAAGGCAGGTGATCATGACCCCCTGAAACACATTTGTGATTTCCCCAGGAGCTACAGCACTGTTGTGTGAATTGAGTGCTTAAGGATTAATAGCATTAGCAAGAGGCAAGCATGGAGCAGGTGGGTACTTTCCATGCCCTGCAAAGCTCTGCCAGCGCACCTCATCCCCAAACTGCTGTACCCCTGAGACATCTAAACAGAGGCTTCTAGGATTGCTCAACTACACAGCATGATGTGAACAAATGCTCATGTGACTAGGAGGAGACCCCAAACTCCATTTCATTGGAGGAGCTTAAACTCGGGCCTCCCAAAGTTAATAACTTGATCAGTTGAATCACCCAGCTGCCTGAACACTTTAGCACTAGACAAATATCAAATGATAAACATATACCAGTACTGGGCAAAATCTTAAAGAACCTAAATGTCATCCTCTGGTATCCATGGGCCTAAACTTTCTGCTCTGGCTCACCCATCTCTTAGAGAATTTCATGCTGTTTGCTCAAGGCAGTAAAAATCCCTTAAAGACTATTCACTGCATTAGTGAATGTGGGGAATAAATGATGTCAAGCCACAGCTTTTGTTTTCTGCTTTTGGACGAACATGAAGGGAAGAACTATGTGACCATTTAATCTTAATAACGCAAAGCCTTCTGCACTCCCATGAGGAGGCCTGTTTGTTTAGCCAGCAATATTACACACAAGCACTTGGCAGGCTATTTTAAAACTATTTCTAGAGGCCTTTTCTTAAATAAGAAAGAGCCTCTGCCACCTCTATAAATGTTCTCCATGGGCGTGTTGACAGGACCCGCGCTGCAAGGTTATTCACCCTCCAGTGTGACTGAGCCAAGACCTCACGGGCCTTTTAGGGTTGTAAATGACTTAGAACAGGCCCCTGCCAGGTTTATAATTGTATTTATTTAGGTTGCATTGTATTTGTTCTCTCCACCTTTCCCCATGTAGCTAGAAAGGCAGATGAATAAACAGACGAACATCTGCACTCCTGAGGTAATAGTCTTCACAGCTCACAATTTTAGAACGTTTCCTTTCCAATTAATTTGTAATAATTTTCTTTCTACTTTCTCCATCCAGCCCCACACTCCCCAACCCCATATCCACTTGTGTTGATTTATTAAAACTTTTGAAATATCCTGGGTAGATTCCTGGTCAGGAATTTGGAACGTCCTCTCCAGACAATCCATCCCAGTTTTTACACTGAGCCGAGTGCATGCCGGGTTAGGACTTTAGAAGTTTTGTCAGTGTGGTGTGAATCTTCATGCACCGGGAATAAGATCAATAAGATTTATGTTTGTGTATCTCCCTGTCAAATCTCTGTGCCTTGACTTTAGGCCCACCGCTCATTTAGGACATATTGTGCATTTCCCAAACTTGTTTTAACAGTTTAGCAAGCCTATGGACAGCATTAAACTGACCTTAAACTGTTTCTTAAGTGACTAAGACTAGATAGTCAACTACTAATCAGGGCCGGCTCCAGACCCCAGCGCGGCAAGCACGCGTGTGGGGCGGCATTTGCCGGCAGGGGCGGCAGGCATAACTGCAGACGGTTCGCTGGTCGCGTGGCTTGGCTGGACCTCCTGCAGGCATGACTGCGGAAGCTCCACGGGAGCCGCGGGACCAGCGAACCCTCCGCAGTCATGCCTGCAGGAGGTCCGCTGCTCCCGGGGTTCCGGTGCACTTCCCGCGCATGACTGCTTGGGGCGGCCAAATTCGTAGAGCCGCCCCTGCTGCTAATCTATATCTGTACTGAACCTTTTCTTTAAATTTCCCTCTATTGCACTGCTATTGGTGCAACTCCACTGGTGCGACACCAACATTTTTAACCAACGTGTCATCAAATCCTGCTCAGAGCAGGTCTAGGTGACAAGGTGGTAGAACCACGAGCAGCTACTGGTGCCTTGGCTATGCAAGAGCTTCCATTGCTACTACCGCAGAGGGGAAATTTTAAAGAAGAGCTCAGGGTAGATAAACCCTGTATTAAAATCATGTACGTGGTTTTAATTCAACTGAAGACAGGGCCAGAGAGCTAGAGGTCTGTACTCCTAAAGACATCTAGCACTATTGAGATTACTGGGGAAAGGAATAGATAATTACATACAACCCACTGGGCTAATAGTGCAATAAGGGCCAGCTTTTCCAAGGAGCTCATCTCCCACTCTGTCTGCAAAACAAGGGAAGAGGGGAAATAAGTCAACCCAAAAGGTGTTGGTGGAAGTTCTGATTGATTTTTCTCTTATCCAAACCTGTTTGCTCATATTATCATGATCTGTAGTTGCATTTCAATTAGATTTTACATCACAATTAGCTTTGGATATAATCTGGTGCACCCTAGTGGGTGTTTAGTGAGATCTGTGTAATTGCTTGGGGGTGGTTTTGTTACAAAGCAAAAGCTAGTCTATCGCTTTTGAGCACTTCATATAAACAAGTCCAAAAGCAAACTGGGTTTTGCTGAAGATTCAGTGATCTGTTGCCAGGTGATAAGTGCTTTTTTATAAATCTCATAAAATCCCTTTTTCTGCTGCGTTGCAATATAATTTGGTTTTATATGGTACATTTCATAGTTACTCAAATAATAATTTCAACAACATAAAGTCTCTCCTCTTGTCTGGCAAAATAATCAAGAGCTGAGCTGTTAAGAAAGTCAAGAGCATGATCTGATCTGATCTAATCTTGCCCCCAGATCTCATAAATATGTTCCTAGAGGGCTGAGAGCTAATAATTAATGAATGACATAAATGAGTTGGAAGCTCTCAGCTTGGATCCTTCACTCCCTGCCAGTGATAATCAGGGCTTTCATGTTTGACACTGTAACAAAATGTGACAGTCCATATTTCACAATTAAATACTTAGGCCCCAAGCCTGTGAATGTTTAGATACAAGTATCTTTCTAGGTGTTAGTAGTACCATTGGCTTCAGTGTTGTGCATGTGTAAATTTGCAGGTTGAGACTTAAGGCAAAAATACACCCCCCCCCTCACAAAACATGACACAGCAAAACAGCAGAACAAGGACTTGACCCAAAGCCTGGGGACAACGAGAGTCTTTCCATTGACTTCAGTGGCTTCGGACCAAGCCTAAATCAGCAGCAAAATAGTTCTACTATCTTCAGAGCTATTGAGAGGTTTGGGTACTTATACTTCTGGTTTCATTTTAAAAGCACTTTCAGCTCAGACTTCCAGGCTGGAGTTTAGTTCCTAGAAGGGACAATAAAAGCCTATGCACCCTTGTCTGGGGCTTGATTGCCCTCAGAGAGCTATGTTGGGTCACCAGCCATCTGGCCAAAGAGAGTTATCCTGTACAGTTTAATAGAAAATTATATTAACCGGATAAACTTTCTAGAGATTGTTATTGAATCACCCAATAGAACTGGGCAGAGAATTCAATCCCCGCTATAGAATTCAATCCCCGATATAGAATTCTAAAAACCCACACAAGTAATTAAGGCAATAATCCTGTGCTCGATAGCACAGGTTTTTAGTGTAATTGCTATAGAACCTCTTTGGTTTCATCCCTGTTAACCAGGGACGGCTCTAGGCACCAGCAAAAAAAAGCTGGTGCTGGGAAGTAAAAAATCTAGAGGCGGCAGGCTGGGCAGTGTGGACCTGCCGCCCTCATGCCTGCGGAGGTCCGACGAGCCGCGGACGACTGCCGCGCACGCAAGAGAGCGGAGGGGCGCCCGCGGCTCGGCTGGCTCTCCGCAGGCCAGCGCGCGCGCCGCAGGCGCCCGCGCCGCCGCGCGGACCGCGTCCGCAGCGTGCCAGCCCGCTTCAGCCGGAGGTCTGCGCGGGCGGCACCTGCGCGGGCGCGGTCGGTGCCCCGGTGCGTCCGCGGAGTGGCTCGGTCGCAGGTCCGGCCAGCGGTCGGTCGCCCCGGCCCGTGGACCGGGACCTGCGGGAGCTCCGCGGACCGAGGGGAGAGGGCCCGCCCGAAGAGGACCGAGGAAGCGCGCACACCAGGCTGCCTGGGGCAGCCTGATTTCTAGAGCCGCCCCTGCTGTTAACACTGATATGGTTTCCCCACATAGGTGATGAGGGGTCCTTCACTGATTCTCCTGGATTGGTGTGGAAGGCCACAGTTGTGTAACATAAGCAGGCCTGGACAGAGCCATTGGGTGAATGGACATTTGCCCCATGGGCCACTCTGCTTCTGTTTGTACACACAGGCTGGTTGCTTGTTGTGAGACCCCCTCCTTCTGCCACATCTGCCATGTTCTGGAGGAATTCATGTTGATTCTGACAGTTCCTCCTCTTACTTTTGCTGCCTATGACTCACCAGACAGAGAACTTAGCTGACAAGACTACCTCAGCTGCAGTCTCCCAGCCCCTGTCCGGGGCCTTCATCAACAGACACAAGGAGTGGCAGGCCTGAGGGCTCTCTCTCCACACCATGTCAGGCTGAGCAGACCAAGTGCTGGTCCTATTTCATGACACCCAGCAGTACTGCTGCCATGTGGAGGAACAGAATCACCCACTCCCTAATAACTCAAAGCACCGGCTTTCATTTTGTTTGCCCAGGCTGCAGACTCAGTCTTGACTCTCTACAGCCAAGTGAATGGAGGCGGGGGTGGGGGGAGAAGAGATGGATTTGTGTAGGGAGAAGTCAAGGTCTGAAGTCCAGGTATGCTATGAAATCATACACATAACTTCGTTTGATGTTTGTGTAATCCACACACCTCCTGGGTGTGGTGTTCTGTCCCATCTAGTGGCACTGAGACCACTTAGAGAGAGAGTTAAATGAGTCTGCTCTACAACCTTAGCTAATAGGCGGTTGGCTTTTAGCTCATGCTGTAGAGAAGTGATTCTCAAACTAGGGTTGCCACTTGTTCAGGGAAAGCCACAGGTGGGCCAGGCCAGCTTGTTTATCTGCCGCGTCCACAGGTTCAGCTGATCGTGGCTCCCACTGGCTGCGGTTCACTGCTCCAGGCTAATGAGGGCTGCAGAAAGGGTGGCCAGCACATCCCTCAGCCCATGACGCTTCCTGCTGTAGAGGCTCATGCACTAAGCTTCAAAAGTCCCAGGTTCGATCCTGCCTGCCAATGACCAGGGTCTGTTGGTGTTACATTTGCCCACATTATTGAAGGGAACAATCATGGGGTGGTTTGCCCACAAGGCATGCTTCTGCCCCTTCCAGGAACTAAGTATATAATAGTTCAGTCCCCAATACAAGCCCCCCTCCTCTAGGGGAGCAGCAGACCTGACGGGCAGTGACACACAGGTCTCTGGCATGGCAGTCAGGATCTCAGAAAGGGTGATGTCAGCAATGACTTTAGTCCTTCTCTCACTGCATGCCCAGCATTTCTCTACTAGGGATGGGCAAACTGCCTAAAGTTTGGCAACCTCTTGAGATACTATTTGGTATGTGCCGAGTTAGTGAAAGCTCATGAATTTTTTTTCTGTAATCAAAACTTACCTTTTTCCAAAGCCGATTTCTAAGAAAATACTTTTTGATTAGGATGTAGCTGAAGGGAGCCCTGGGCTGTGTGTTAAGACTAATAAAACCATACCACCAAATCTCAGCCAGCACAATATGTGACTTGCATAGTTCACATCTCTCTTCCTCTGCTCCATTTTTGGAGTCTTCATGTTCTTGGGTGGTTTTTTCAGTCTGCCTGCCCTTCGCTGCATTTTTATTTCCCCATACTCTCTCCTAACGGAAACAACAGCCAGTATTGAGTGCCTCTTTAGGATCCGTAATTCTAAATGTGTTTAAAATGAGAGATGGTGTGGTCTAGTGGCTAGCTCACTGGGTTGAAACTTGGGTTCTAGTTCTGGCTCTGTCACTCACCATGGGAAAGTCACTTCACCTCATTGTGCTTCTGTTTCCACTTCCACCATCTCTGTCTTGACTGTGAGCTCTTCAAGGCAAGGACTGTCTCCTCCCATGTTTTTGTGCAGAGCCTGTCACAATGGGGCCCTGATCTCAGTTGGGGCCGCTAAGCACTACTGTAATATAAATAATAAAATTAGGCCAAGTGTTTCATCCCAAATATTTATAGTATATAGATACAATAGACCAAAAGCATCTCAGGAATAAACAAGTGCACCTCTCTCTGTAGTCAATGAAAGATACATTTGCTCACACCAGGGTGGAAGTCTGGTCCTAGTAGTGCAGTCATCTGAGTTCCAGTCAGCTGTGTGCAATGGCATCCATCCATCAGCCATGAATTTGAACAAGGAGCAGATTTGTTAAAAAAAAGAGACTTGCTTGAACCGTAACATTCATACGTGCACTAAAAAACTCATTATTTTATATCCCTCCTGTCCCCTCCTAAAATCAAAACTGGGGAAATTAGTTACCAAGCTATAACTCTGCCCTCCCTTCTCCTCACACACACACATTACTAAAGAAAAAGACAAAAGAGCAGGAATTTGTCCTGAAACCCATCTGTGCTGTTTCTGTACCAGGTGAGCTAAAGAGGCAGCTCTAGAGAAAAGCTGGGGGATAATCTTGCATATACTTCTAGAGTTCACCCCACACAGCCATTTAACACAAAATTCTAATCTCAGGAAAGCTGTATTTTCAGACATGTGCTGCCATCTACAGACGAGAGATATTAGTCCTATATTACTCATATAGGAATATGTGATTTGCCATACCTCATCAGATTTGTGCTCTATCTAGTTCAGTAGTGTCCCTAACAGTATCAGCTGCTTCAAAGGAAGGCACGAGAGATGTCAGAATTGTCATTTATTAAATAACCATCCCTTACTAGGTACTTCTTCCTTGTCCCAGGGAGTTAGTGGTTGTCTTAGGTCCTGAAGCTCTTATACATTTTTAGCTTATCTAATGGAACTTTGGATGTTCCTATTATTTATATCCATATGCAATCCTTTCCCTGAATACTGCCAGGCTCGTTTCTTCAGTATTATCTTGTCAGTGATTTCCCCAGGTTAACAACACTATTTTGTATGCTTAAAATTAGGTGCTTGGATGTTATTATACTGTCACCATTACTGAGTTTGCTTTTTCATATGCTCCCCAATCACATTAGAACATATTGAAGTAATGAGGTGTTTACACATGGGTGTAATCATAAACATCGGTTGCTTAGGTGGATGATGGTCTATTTCTAACTGTTCTTTGGCTTTTAATGAACACTACACTTTGATCTATGTAGTTTCCTATGTGTTACATAGGGTATTTCAGATGCTGCAGGTTTTTTCTATCCAGGTTTTATACTGCACCTGTCACCTATGCCTGCGGTTCTCAACCAGGTACGCAGAGGTCTTCCTAGGGATCAGTTCATCTAGATATTTGCCTAGTTTTACAACAGGCTACATAAAAAGCACTAGCAAAGTCCGTACAAACTAAAATTTCATACAGACAAAATGAGAAAGTAGCAATTTTTCAGTAACAGTGTACTATGATGCTTTTGTATTTTTATGTCTGATTTTGTAACCAAGTAGTTTTTAAGTCAGGTGAAACTTGGGATAAGCAAGACAAATCAGACTCCTGAAAGGGGGACAGTCATCTGCAAATGTTGAGAACCATCAACCTAGGCATGGTAACCTCTCAGTCAGACCTTCCTTAGATTGGTTATGTGCTGATGGTTGGCAGGGCGGAGTCCCACTGGCACAGCTCCATATAACTCATTGCTTAGTTTTGGCTGCATTTCAGCATATTAAACAAAGCTCCCAACAAGTAGCCAGCTGTTGTTTGAGAGCCAGTCTCTTGCCTGCCTCCAATACAGGGAGGCTGCACACAGATCATTGACTTTGCACTAAAGTAGATCCATATCAGTATAACTCGCCTGAATCTTCACTTACTGGGAACTTGATGTAGTTGTGCCCTTGTGTACCTGCACAGGTAGGGGTGGCATAGATAGCTGTGTTTTTGTAAGGAGGTGTGTAACAGTGGGGCACTATTAGTAGCACCCTGGTCACTGAGGTTCCTGCAGCACTGGGGAGAGTGCAGGCTTAATTGAACCCAATTAATCAGTCTCAGTTGGGGATTACAGACACTTGGGTGTCCATTGCTTGGCTAATGAGGCAATTGGCTCAATAACAGGGAGGATGTAAGTGAGAGGAACAGGAAGCAGGGGGAAGCTCAGAGGGTGATCCTGGTTTGAGGACAGATGGCTCCGTGGAAGTCTCTTCCTGTTATAAACCTGCAACATAGTGTACCATCCTTTGTAAGTGAAGAATAAATACATATGTGGTGACAGGGTTACACCAGGGGGTTAAGAGATCAAGAAGCAGGCCAGGCAGTGTGGCAGGCTGGGTAGCGACAGAGGCCTTCCCATGACAAGGTGTGATGATTCTGTTTTCCGTGCATTGTCTGTTTTCTTGCAGGATCATCAGGGAATGGGGAATGTTGTGAGGCAACTAGAAATAAAGAATCTTATGGAGTGACAGATATCGTGTCTCAAAGGGGCTCACTTCATGGGCTAGCACTCACATTAGTCCCAACTTAGCTTCTGGATAAACTTGACATCCCCTCATTTTAATTGTTGAAAATGACCTGCACTAGAAATACAGAATCATGGGGCTGAGATCACAGAAACAGGTATTCATTCTAAATGGCCTTAAGTTCCCTGCATGTGTCCCTCACTTGGGGTCTTTGGCTCAACTGCACCCCACAATTGGATCATGGTAAGCTAAGAGAGATGCTTACACTCTGTTCTCTCTCCCAGAGACATTTGTTATTTTCCTTGATCTCAAATAAAAAGCATTTCAGTCAGGAGGATATGATCCTCTTTGTTGATGGGGAAATATAACAATAGGATTCTAGTCTAAATTGTTGGGCCACTGTGAAGTATAAATGGATGCCTAGATGCTTTCTGTGGGCTGACAAATGTTGATAGGTTTTTGGGTGGTTGTTTTTTTTAATCTCATCATCAAAAGTTCAAACCAGATATTGAGCCAAATTTTATCTTTGGTGCAAGTCTGTGAAGGTCAATAGAGTTACAGGAGGGATGAATCTGGCTTGTTCTCATTAAGTAAAGTTATAAGAGGGGTCAAGTTTTTGACTTAATAAAGACAGTCAGTCAGGTGCTGCCAATCTTTTTTTTCTTTCATGCAGAACTTTATTATAGATAAGAGAACAAAAATACTTCACCTCTGGATGTTGCATGTAATACTAACTTCTCTGAGAGAAAATATGTCACCTGGAACTAACAGCCTGTGAGTATCCTGCAAAGTTTTAAAAGTGATCTTTCTCAATCTTACTGTTAGTGTCCTGCCTAACAAAATAGAGGATGTTCCCTGTGCTCTAAAATGCATTATTCATTTACACGTTTTTGAGTTCTCTATCAGCTGTTTGATATAGGTTTATAGACCTGCATGTTAGACACACATGTGCAAGGTGGGGACCTTCTGCTATGGATATAGTGCCTCCTATGCAGACATAGGCCAGGTCTACACTACACGGTTAGGTCAACGTAAGCTGCCTTGCATCGACCTAGCCGCAGCAGTGTCTTCACTGAAATTTGGCTCCCACCAACATGCCTCTCTATGATAGTTTAGTAACACCACATCCTCGAGCGGCACAGAGTCACAGTTGATGTAATTAAGTCAACACAGTGTCAGTGTAGATGCTGCATTGCTTACATTGACTGTTAGTGGCTTTCAGGAGCCATCCCACAATGCCCCACACTGACAATACAAATGCTCCTATGAAGAACGCATACTGCTGACACAAGGAGTCACGTGTGCATGCACACAAGTGATTTAATAACTGCAATGGCTATATGCCGACATAAGTTAGGGCAACTTAATTTTGTAGTGTAGACATGGCCAGAGGCTCAACTACTTCCAAAGCATTTTTCCTCCTCTGGACCACATGAAGGGTGCTCCATGTGTGCAGTCTGTACAAGAGAGGGTAGTGACTTGGCAGGCCATGGTGAGGAGTAGAGAGGCTGGGGGCGGGGAGTGGAGTGAACACTGTCCTCCTCCCACCCCTACAGAGCTCAGGTGCAAAGAGTAACACAGCCTAGGGTTGGGTTCTGTTTCTGTCTCTATCATTCCAGGGTCGGCTCCAGACCCCAGTGCGCCAAGCACGCGCTTGGGGCGGCATGCCGCGGGGGGCGCTCTGCCGGTCGCCGGGAGGGCAGCAGGAGGCTCCGGTGGACCTCCCGCAGGCGTGCCTGCGGAGGGTCCGCTGGTCCCGCAGCTCCGGTGGACCTCCCGCAGGCATGCCTGCGGATGCTCCACCGGAGCCGCGGGACCAGCGGACCCTCTGCAGGCACGTCTGCAGGAGGTCCACCGGAGCCGCAGGACCAGCGACCGCCAGAGCACCCCCCGCGGCATGCCGCCGTGCTTGGGGCAGCGAAATTGCTAGAGCCACCCCTGTTTCATTCATATATCGTGTGGCCTTGGGTATGTTACTTGCCCTCTCTGTGCCTCAGTTTCCTTCTTTGCAAAATAGAGATCATGCTGTATACCCTTCGTTGTAACATGTTTTGAGATCTATGGACAAGAGCTCAGCATTAGCTATGACAGATATTTCTACTTGTACTATTCATCCACTGCAGAGTATTAAGGAGGAAGCTAGTGCTATCCAAGTGAAACCCTCCCAGATATGATTCTGCTTCCTTATAAGCAGCCCAAGAGACTGTTTGAGACATAGATGTCAATATTCCAAATATTTGTGATCTATCAGTTTTGTACATCTCTTAAAATAGCATGTTTCCAGCATGGTTGATCCCACCATATGGGGACATTAGCCTGCATCATTAATGTCTGGCACTGCTTTTCTTTTATCAAAATCAGTTTGTTGGGAGATAGAATCTTTCCTCCTTGAAAGCGGTCTGACTTCCCCTAGAGTGCCCCCATCCTTTCGAACTCTACAGGATGGCTACCTCCATGCTCCCGCTACCAAACAGCTCCTTAACTTGAGTGAGTGCTTTACATCTCTCGGGAGCAGGGCTGAAGGCATGAGCAGAGGAATTCTATATTTCCAGAGCGTGTCTTGCTGTTCATCAGAGCTAAGTAAAAGGGAGAGATGGGGGATGAGGGATTTTCCACATTCATTCAAATTCAAAAGCAAATTGTCTTCTCCTGTCCTCGGCATGCTCTGCTCTGCCAGTGATGCCAACCATACCTGCCAGTTTGTCAGCCTGTATCTCAGCCAGATCCATGTTTCTTTCCACGCTGCTCCTTATGCATAGAACACCCTCTCCCTCTGTGAATTAATTGAAACAGAAGAATTGCAAAACTGGATTAGACCCAGACAAACTCTGACAGTAGCCAATACCAGCTACTTCAGAGGAAGGTGCAAGAAACCCTGCAATGAGCAGATCTGGTGTAGTCTGCCGCCCAGGGGAGTTTCTTCCTAACCCCCAATTGTTAGAAAGATTAGCTTATGCCCCAGAATTGTGAGGCTTTTCATTCCTTCTAAAACTTTTTTTGTATTTAATATTATAACTCTGGCTATTGTTATTATCCATATGAAAGCCCATTTCCTATTTGAATTTTGCAAGTTCTTGCCTTAAGTAATTCCCTCCCTGTGGCTATAAATTCCACAGTCCACTTACACATTAAGTGAAAACATTCCCTTTAATCAATTTTGAATTTGTCACCCTTAACTTTCATTGAATGTCCCCTTGTTCTTGCATTGTGAATCAGGGAGACCAGACTCTGTTGATCCACTTTCTCTGTCCCATTCATGATTTTACATACTTTTATCATGTCTCCTCTTATTTGTCATCTTTCTAAAGTAAACAATGTCAATCTTTTCACCCTTTCTTCATAGGAGAGATTATCCATGCCCTTAACCATTCTCATTGCTCATCTGAGCCCCTCCTATTCTTCAACATCCCTTTTTGAGACACTGCACACAGTATTCCTAATGAGGCCATACCATTGATTTATATAGTGCATTTATCCTATTTTCTTTATTGTTCTCCATCCCATTCCTTATGTCTCCAAACATCTTGTTTGCTTTTTGGACCACAGCTGATCAGTGAATATAACTCTTCATTGAGCTGTCTACAATGACATCCAGGTCCTTTTCTTTAGCTGATACTGTAAATATAGAACACAGTAAGGCATAGAAGTTCATATATTTCTTTCCAATTTGCATTACTTGGCACTTACCAGCGTTGAATTTCATCTACCATCTTGTCGGTAGATTTCACAATCTGATATATGTAGGGCCACAATCCTCTCCTTTATCTCTGTCCTCTCATCTCAAGACACTCCAGTGCTGTGATGCCTACATGAAATCAGCCAATAAACAGAGGTTTGGTTGCATGTCATTCAGGGAGAGCTGATTTTGGTGCCTCTGGGAACAATCAGCTTGTGCATTAGCCACATATGTAACCATGTGATCTTATTTCTATAGCTCTTGCCCTTATCCTAATGGAAGCCACTAAGCACTACTGCAATATAAGTAATTGTTGAAAGGCCATTGAAATCCTTCATTACACAGTCAGTCATTCTGTGCTGGCCCTGTAGTATCCAGCAACCTGTAAATCAACTCATATTGTATCACTGTGTTTTACAAGTAGATCTCAGGGCTGCGTATATGTTTACTTGCTTTGTCTCAATGCCACTAAGTCACTTCATTATTTAACACACTGATAAATAATATCCACCCCCAAAAGGATGAGTAAATTAAAATGCAGTTGGAAGTGCAGGAAGATCTGTATTCGCATATCTCTTCAGTCCATAGAGACAAGACTTGTATTACTGGTTGAAATTTTGCATTGTTAAACAATGTGGTTGAACTTTGAATAGGGGACTCAATTTCTGCAGATGCAATGTTATTCTATACAGTGATATTAATGTTTACCTAGTATTTTACATCAATGACACTGTACAAAAGATCATCAGAGTAACATTTTGTGTGCATGTAATTTATTCTAACAGTCCAGTATTTGTGAAACTTTTTCTTGTGCATTACAGCAAGCTCACCACAAGGGGGAAGCTGAGTTTCATTTCTGACTCTAAGAATTGAGGCTAAGTCAGAAACAACTTTTAGATAATGTTTTTCACCTCTTAGCTCAGAGAGCCGAGAAGCACTTTGGCCAATAGAAAAGCATCCACTATTGTGACAACGCAGCATTCATTAAGTATTTCATTCCAAAAACTGAAGGTGACAGGCACTGGAATGATTGTGGGTTTAAAAAAACTGATTTCAGAACAGCTTGCAGAAGTCAGAACTTGTTAAAAAGGAGAAGTGCTTTTAAAAGCAGAAGACCCAGCAAAGCTGTCATCTTTCATTTTGCTTCACGATAGTCCACCATGTCAGCTGCCCTGCCACTTGGTCTATCACAGTGGCACCCACCAGTTGACAGCTACTGCTTTATGGTACATTCATAGCACTTCTGGAACCAAATGATCCATCAAATGAGTTTGCAGGTTTTCAACTTCCAATGTGGACAAGAAATTGAATCAATAATGAAATTGTGTGCATGTGTATATATAAATGTTTGGCCATACTGGATGTTCAAACTGATTGCAACTCTTTGACCACATAAAAATAAATGTTTGACAAATATGATTTTTACAACTTTTTTTTTAGAAGAATTAACAGTGAAATATCTACTTTAACTGTAGGCTGATATTCTTTCAAACTTCAGTGTAAAAGGCAAGAGATTGCTCAGAGCTCTTGTTCAAAATAAAGGCCCTGAGACAAGCAACTAAGAAACCTGGGTGTCTTCTGAATTAGAAAGATCTGGAGTTTCTCTGAGATTCAAGAAGGTTGTTTGTCAGCAGAGTATTTATCTAACATTGCCTCCAGTACACTGAAGACTTCTGAAAAGTGGAGATGCCTCCACAGAGGAATTTGGGGGAATTCTGTGGGATCCTGCAATAGAATCTGCCTCACAGCACCTAGATTCCTATTGAAAAGATCTGTCACAACCATTGTCATTATACATTAAACAGCTATTTCCAGCAACCCCTGAAGCAAATAAACTCTTTTATCTACAGTGTTATAACAATGACACATACTGAACATCCTCTAGCATGAAGTTTGTAAGAGTTAAAACATAACTTTTGCTGTTATGAAGGGAGGGGAGAAAACCTGCAGATATAGCCCAGCTTTCAACCATTACTCTTTCTCCCGGTCTCCAAATAGGGTGACCATATTTCCTTATGCTGAATATGGGACACCTGATAAAACTACTTGTATTTAAGCGAATTCAATGGCAATCAATCAGAACTACGCAGAACAAACATTCAAATTAATATCAAGTTGACTGAGCCTCTATTAATAAGAAATACTGCATAGTTGGATTCTTTTTATTTACCTTCTTATCTTTAAGGCTTTGGGGAAGAGGTGACATACACACACCCCTAGCCCCCACACACATATGGGGAGAGGAGACACAAACTCACTCCTTTACACCTCTCTCACACGAGGGTGACCGACCTACCTGACCCTCCCTGCCCAGAATTATTTGCCTTCCATGCCAGGCTGGGCCCCCGGGACGTACCTGCCTCTGCTGGTTCCTGGAGCCACGTCTTTCAAAGGCAACACGCAGCCAGGAGGGGAGGGGGGCATGCAGGGTCACATGCCTCTCTCCCCAGATTTCTGCCTGGGTTCACACCAGAATGTGGCCAGCAGCAGTCTTTTGGCACTTTGCAGGAGAGAAGGATGGGAGCTTCCCCTGCCCCCACACTCCATGCCAGCGTTGCACAGGGCTTTGGCACATGCAGGTATTGGCCCCTCCTGTCCAGCGCCTCAAGCCGGAGGGTCTTGGGCTTTCCCGGGGCACCAGCCCAGCCAGAGGCAGTGGGGGAAGGAAGGAGCCTGCCAGCCAGGCTGTGGGTGAGCTGAGCATTCTGACCAGGGGCTGCTTAAGAGCGGGACGTGCCCTGCCAGGGCGATATGGAGGAGCAGCAGGGCGGGGGGATGCAAAGCAGGGAGGGGACAGGAGGGGGGAGGATATAAAGGGCCAAAGGGTGAGCAGCAGAGGCAACATGTAATTGGCCACCACCTGACGCCTGCCCACACCCACCACAGCTTGCAGCGCGCAGCCATTGCGGGATGGAAGCGGGACAGGGGCTGGGGCCCCACTGGCCTAGAGTCAGCACACAGCTGGGGCTGTGCTGACAAACCAGCAGGAGGAGTGGCCGGCCCTGCGCGTTGCATCTTCACCCCACCACCAGCCTTGCACGCCCATCCCCACTGTCGGCCACTGGCCCCTCCGACTCACCACTGGTGGGCGGACAGCTGGTGATCAGGGATCCGATCAGTAGCAGGACCTGCCAGTACAGAGGCACCGCAACATTTTTAATAGTGGGGGTGCTGAAAGCCAGCCCCCTTACCCCTGTCCACCTCCCAGCCCCCCAAAGCTGAGGCCAGGACTCTGGGCGTGTGAGGCCGGCAGCAGGGACTCCAGGTGCGTGGGGCCGGCAGTCGGGACTCTGGGCACAAAAGGCCGGCAGTCGGGACCCTGGGCATGCAGGGCCGGCAGCCAGGAGCCCAGGGGTGCTGTCCCTTTAAAAACAGGACATCTGGTCATCCTACCTCCAAACATGTGGGACTCTATGAGTGGGAAGAGAGGTTGTAGATAGGGGAAAGCTGTTCTTTGTGGCATTATCCTCTTCCAACTGCATGGGGATTTCCTCACATAAAACAAGATAACCTTACCAGTATCTTATGTACCAGGGATAGGTCCTTTCTGAATGCAGTAATGGGCCCACTGGAATGCATGGGGGCATGACTACTGAGGGAGACATGTTAAGGGAAATGGGGGGACCAGGGAGTAGTATGGAGGGATTGGGTCTCTGTGGGACATGCCTCAGCCAGCTGTGAAAGTCCTAACATCTGCTGGGTTCCTCAAGCATTGTGGGGTTTCTATAGATTAGGAGAATTATTTCCCTTGCAAGTTCCATGAGGATGGAGCAAATTCAGCCCACCTTGACACAGTGATTTTGAAAACTCTGCAGTCTCCAGGCTTCAGGAGGGTTGTAACTTTAGCCTTCCTCTGAGGTTTTTCCACAGGCAATTGTGGTTAGATGTTTGGCTGTGTGTGTGTTTTTTATATATTCTTCCTGTATGCGACCCCAGCTCTGCACAGACAGTCAGCACAGCAGACCTGCGACAACTATAGTTGCCCCAGAGACAGGCCAACTGTAGCAGGTAGACATTTTTTAATGGGAGCGAGAATTCTATAAATTGCATCTAAATGGTTTTTCTGTTTATCATGCAGAAGAGGTTGAGGGAAGCCTCAGTAGGGTGAGGGAAGAGAACAGTATAGAGGTAAATCTGAAAATTGTACAATGCCAGATTTCCTGAAACAATCTGGGGAGAAGGATGATCTCAAAGTTACACTGAACTGGGCTGCAGGAGACCTGGCTCTGCCACAGACTCTGTGTGCCCTTGGACAAATCACCTAATCACTGTCTGTTTCCCATCCATAAAAGGGGAATAATTCTCTATCTCGTGGGGATGCTGTATGGCTCAGACTGCCACTGAAAAGCCTCTAAATAAATATAAAAATGCTGATGCCTCAGCCAGAAGTTTGAGTACTCATGCAATTCATCAGCATCTCATATTGGTTCCCACGCAAAGATGAATCATTGGAGAATTGGGATTTAGCATGCTGTATCTTCAATGTGATGGCAAAAGCACTATCATTCATTGCAAGCAATCAGCAAGGCCCAAGTTGGACAAGCAAGAATGGCAAGTTTGTCATACAAAATATCTTAATCAAAATTTTATCCTGTTACACAAATCTGGGCCTGCTAGGGGCTTTATGGTTGCCTCTGTGCTTCACAAAAGGCCACTTGGGTAGTGAGGCTATACCTTAGATCCTCCTGCCACAAAAACACAGCCTCCTAGCACTTGTGCCAAAGGAAAATTGCTCTTAGCTGTTGGCACTATAGAGTTTATGACTCACAACTGAACAATTCTGATGCCAGTTCATTACACTATTGTGTTATACAAGTATTATTTGAAGATCAAAAGTATTTTACCACCAACATGCAATCAGCAGTTAACAAGTAATGAAGAATAAGAGTTAATCCTAAACATACCCCTGAAATGTATGTATATACATACTGTCTTACCTACAGACATAGAAAAATAGAGAAGATAAGGGATTTGCCCAAGGCCTCAGAGGGCGTCTATGGCAGAGCCATGATTAGAACACAGGAATTCTTTAGTGCCCATACCAGAGCTTAATCCATACCCTTCATAAAATGTTTCAGAACAGCATATAGTATAGCCTTCAATATAAAAACTGCATTTAGAAACAACCATTGGTCTGTCTTCTGTGGCCTATTCCCTGAATTACAAGTATATCCAGAAATATTGGGCCATAACATAGAGAGCTTTCCTGCTGTGATCCTGCTGTAAATTTGACTTTGTCCCACAATGGGTAGATTTATAACATTTTGGAGCAATTGGGAACAAGCATCCCAATCCAGGTCAACAGACTCAGACTAGCAGGGCTTGCACGGATACTCTAAAAATAGCTGTACAGGCAGCTCTTGGAAGTTGTGGCTTGGACGCTGAAGCCCATCTCCTTCTCTCGCCATTTAATTAGCCTCCTATTAAATGCATTAATATGTTGTGTTTTTAAACTTCATTGGATAGGCTATACCACTTAGTGATCACTGAGTGGAAAGCTCTTTATGTTATGTAACCTCAATGTCTGTCTCATTTCAGTCTCATGCTCTTAGCCTGTAGAGTTAAATTTCCAAACTCTAGGGGTGGTCACACAATTGATCTCAGAAATTTGTAAATTGTAATTATTTCTCTCCATAGTAGTTCTGCAATTCTGAAAAAAACATGTTGCATCTTCTAAGCCTTTCCTGAAAAGATTTACCCTGATTATCCCTATGTTCTAGGCAAACACCAAACTAAGCAGAAATTTCCAAATAAGACCTAACAACATACCTAGACAACTGGGATCAATCAATATCTCCTTTGTTTTGTAGTTAATTCTTCTATACACCCACGTACTTTGCCTTCCCCTGTAACTAATGTGCTCTTTACTTTCATATTCAACTAGTATCTTCAGAGAGAGCTCTTTCCTCATGTTTACTTATCAGTCCTGGGCTTCATGCTTGCTCCTGGCTGAGTGAGATGCAGAACACTTTCACGTCTCTGAAATCAAATGGAAGGTGAAAGTGCTCTGCATCTTGCAGCAATGGGCCCCCTACCTATATCACACCAGTTATTTGGGATCTTAATTATATACATGCATTTTCTTAAAGGTTACTCAATTTCCTTTAAAAAGTTGCAAATCCAAATAAAACTAGAAAAATGAATTTGTCAATAGTTTGTTCCTTTGATTTTAGCGAATTGCAGTCCCATAAATAGCTATGATTTTTTTTAATGATGAAAGTATCTCTGCAATGTGTTTTTAAGCAGGTAAAATAAGTAACATAGTTTCGTTTTCTGTTGCCTTTTTTATAACAAACAAAACCAGCCGACTTCTTCCCTGCACAGACTGGTAGGGATCCTAATTCTCAGTCTGTTAACCAGATTTTATTTTTTTGCACTGTCTGTTTCCTCTTGAAATGTTCTGAATTACTGCTGAGTTGTTCTGAAGAGCTACAGTGCTTCTGATAGCACATGTAAACCATAACTTTCAAAGCCTACTGTGAGGTTGAAACTGAAATGATGCTTTTAGACATGAAACACCAAAAAAACCCTAGCTTTTTTCCCCCACAGCACTGAAGACAGATATTGAGTAACTGAGGTGATGGTGGCGGCAGTGACTTTGAGCTTTTAATTTTAACTGACAATTTATTAACTCAGATTGAGGATTTAATAAATAGTGGTTATTAGTGAGAGACTGATTTTTTTGTGTGAATGTGCATTTTCTTGTGATGTCATCTTGTGTGAATCTAAGTTATTATGAAACTAACCAAAAATTAAGGAAAACAAACCATAAAACAGGAAAAAGTAAAAAACCTTAAATAGAAAAGAAAAAAATCTCTATTAGAGTCTAGTCATGCATGCTACTGTCCTGATAAGACTACTGCAAAATAGATAAATCAAAATCCACCATAAAAGTGTGGCATAATAAACAGAGATAATGTGGGGTAGAAAACAGGCCGGTGTTCTTTTCTTGTGATCTAAGTACAAACAAATATATTATTCTAATCTGAAATATTGTTCACAACTTTCTGGTTCTGCATTCCTAATATTTATTCAGTTTAACGATACCATTACATGTTTTCTTTAAAATAGCACTTTTGTTTGTAGACTCATCTGTATTCATTCCCAATAGCAAACACAAAATACCTTAGGCCAGGCTTAGCTGGTATAAATAAGTGTAAAACATAAAAATCTATTACTACCAGTTGAGCATATGGCCTCCTGTCCTTATACAAAAGGGTAAAGAATTTTTTCATGAGGCACTTTAGCAAAGTTTATGTATTTTATTATCTAAAACACCAAACTATATAAGGAAGAAGCTCTGATTAATGGTTAGAGCATGGCAGTCAGGAGGTTCAGTTCTCCATTTTACTGCTGGCTGTTGACAATTGATCAATTCAGTATATACTTTAAGAGTCCTCCTGGATTCCTCACTGAGGCTAAACTCGCACATAGCAAGCATCCACAAGTAATGCTTTCTATCATCTCTGGTTAGCTAGGAAATTCCTTCCCATCCTGGGGGACAATGACCTGGCCCTTTGTCACCACCTTTCCACACTTCAGCAGTACATCTGTGCATGAAGATATCAACCCTTAGGAAGTTCTAGCTAGTACAGAATACTGCAGTATGTATCCTCAGCAACGGAAGCTACTGTGAGCACATCAGATCTATCCTCTGTTCTCCACATTGGCTTCCCATAGAGTATCAATTCAAGTTGAAGATCTTGGTCCTTTTCTTCAAGGTGCACAATAGCCTGCGCCCAGGATATCTAAAAGATCACCTAAAGTTCCAGGTCAAAGACCACAATTGACAACTCTGTTTCTCATGCACAGTGGAACCTTCTACCATAAGGGTAAAGCTTGGCTGTGCAGGAGATGGAGTTTTCTCAAAGTCCAGTCTAAGATTGTGGAATGAACTCCCACAGGAACTAAGGACCACCACAAACCTCACCACCTTGCAAGGTGCATTTCTTCAATCTCTCTTCTGTATTGTAAACACAGACCAGCCTGTATGTAAATATATCAAAATGCTACTGCATGCCCAGTTTTCTCCCTGGGGAGAGTACTGAGAGAACGAACCATGTGTGACAGATGTTAGTCACTTTGCTTAATGCACTACTGGAAGGTGGTCAGATACTACAGTGGTGAGGATGATATAAGAATCTTATCGAATAGACCATAGAATAGAATAGACTCAGTATGTGAGCTTCAGCAAGACGTTTAATTTTTCTGGGCTTCAGTTTTTCACTGATGAAATGGAGATTATAACACTTATGTACCTTGAAAATTATTTAATAGTTGAAGGGTTTATTGAGATCATCACTATGACACAATGAAAATATTGTGGGCAGTTCATACACTCATAAGTATTACAGATGTCTATCAGTATTTTACTAACATGCATTTAGTGCAATATTTCATTTGCTAAAATAAATTACATGAAAACCTAAATAACAGAGGGTCTGATTAAAAAAGAAAAAAAGTAAGGAGTACAACTGTATAAGCAAAAGTGTGTAACAAATTTATATGTGTCTGGCTGGCATGATCCCTATCTGGCAAGCAATATATTTTGTGCATTTAGACACCATAGTTGTACCTGTATATTAGATATTCAATTGTGCACAGAGTTTTGCACAACTTCTTGGAAATTGGGCCCTCAGTCTGACAGTCATAATAATAATCCTTTGCCCTCTTCTAGTGCTCCTTATCTCAAATACTTTGCAAACTCTAATGCATCTTCACAGTATTGCTGAGACTGGGTTATGGATACCCTCTGGTGTGTTATGTTTGATTTAGAACCTCAGCCTATACACCCTCATGCACATGAGTAACTTTATCCAGGTGAGCAGTCCCCTTGAAACTAATGGAACCACTCCGATGTGTAAAGATACTCCAATCCCTGAGCATTTGTAGGATCAGGCACTTATATTGTACAGGCCTCATCATTTTCTGGCTGTCAAGGGCCGAGTCCCTTAGTTGTGAGATAAATAACAAATAGTCACAATGATTAAAAATAATAAATCAAATTCATTATGAAGAGTAAGGCTTCTGCATTGAGGTGAGATGTGGGGGAGGCAGCTGTGTGGACTGTGCTATGAGACAGGGAGGTTACCCTGGCGGCTGCCTGCATCTCTGAGCTTTGGGGTGGGGGAAAGAGGTGAAGTGAGAGGATTACCCCTCCTAGGGCTCTCTGTCATGAAGGGGGAGTTACTTTGGCCTCCCCCATGGTTCCTGACACAGGTGTAGGCAGGGGGTTACCCCAGGCTGTCCCCTGGTCTGTACCACGGGTAGGGGTGTGTGTGTGTGTACAGGGTTGGGGGCGCTTGGAGGCTTCTGCCAGTGGTGGGAACAGAGATGGGGTGCTGGTAACGCCAGGCTGAGGGGTGTGGCCCCCAGGTCTATGGGCTGGGCAGGCGAGCGAGCTGCCGGGAGACCCACCCCGAGGCGGGTGCGTGGGGAGGCGGGCCAGGCGCAGCGCCGGGGCTGGAGGAGGAGGCGGGCCCAGGCGCGGCGCCGCGCTGCGGGGCGGGGCGGCCAGGGAGCAGGCGGCGGCTTCGGAGCCATCGCGCCTGCCCGGCCGGTGGCGGAGCTCGGGCGGGGAGCGGCGGGTCTCCGGGCCGGGCGGGCCCCATGGGCGGGTGTGTGGGCTCCCATCACGACTCCTCGGGCAGCCTCAACGAGAACTCGGACGGCACCGGAGGTGAGAGGGGGTCGGGGGCGGGGGGGACTGCGCGGGGTCCCCCGTTCCCCAGCCCGGGGACCCCCTGGGCACTCGGCCTGAGGAGCTCCCCTGGGGGGCCTCGCCATGCATCACCGCCCCTCCGGGGCCCCTCGCCCCCTGCCCGGGCCCTCCATCCCCTCCCCCGCTATTCAGGAAGGGGAGCCTGGCCCAGCCCCCCTCCGCGGGCCGGCCCCTCAGCGCCCCCCAGGGGTACAGTCCCCTCCCCCCAGGGGCCCCGGTGCCCCTCCCCCGCTCGCCCCTCCGGGGGCAGCCCCTGGGCGAGTCTCGGCCCCTGCGCCGTCATTGCAACTTTCCCGAAGTCAGCTGCCATCAGCTGCCCGGCTCCGGGCCGCTAGGGCAGGTAGGGGCGTGGGGAGAGAGCAGCCCTAGTCCCCGGCCCAGGCCGCGCACTCACTCTGCCCGGCCTCGGCGCCTTAGCTCCCTAGGAACCGCGGGATCTTTTAAAAATGCCCCTCGGCTGCACAGTTCTGCAGGGTTGAAAAGCGCTTTGGGAGAGGTCCAGCTGGACTAACCCCCTTTCCCCTGCCTTGCTGGGAGGCCATCCCTGAGAACTTACGGAGGGTTTTCAAATATGTGCAGCTAAAAATAATAGAAATGAAACATTTTTGTCAGTGTTAAAAAAAAATTCAGCTTTTCTCTCCCCTCCATGCAAAGCCATAATTAGCCTAAAAGCCAATACCAGACACTAGAAACTCTTCTTGATAACGTGTGTCCCTTCAGTGGAGATCATGCTGCACTCAAAGCAGTGGGCTGATCAGAGTGCTGCCTTGCATAGGTTTTTATCCTATAAAGTAATGTTTGAACTCCATTCTCTGTCTGGGACTTACCCCCATTGTTTCAGTACATAGAAAATAATTTAGCTGTTGGGGATTATCTCCTGATTTCTTTGCCTTTCTCTGCTTTCCAATAAAAGATGGACATTTCCCCCTCCCCTGTTTAAATTATTGGCATTAAATATTCACTTTAGTAAAATTAAGTGCTGAAGCAGTGTGTTTTATCTATCATGTTAGTTACATACCTGTTTAAAGGCGGGGAGGAGAGAGAATGCTGCAATGGAAATAGTCTCTGTACTTAACTACTTCACATTTATTTTTTTAGGAAAATATAGAAATATGACCTATTAGGTCACCTAAATCATCTCCTTGCCACTGCAACTTTGTTCTTGATGCTATACTATGTATTGCTTTGTTTTGTCTTCTTTCAAATGACCCAAGTGATGGAGCATTTTTAGCAGCACCGTTTTATATATATTGCATAAAATATAAAAAGTACAGATCTTAAAACAACTTTTTGAAGCAGTTGCCTGCTCATATCAGTGGCTCTTTGAACCATGTGTGTATCTTAAATAAACCCCTACTGTTTTTTTTTAAAGCTGTATAAGATTTAGCGTCACAATTCCCATTAAAGTAAAAGGGAATTCGGTAGCTTTTTCCAAATCAACTTTTTTCAGACTTTAGGAGGGAAGTGAATAGACTAACAAATTTTTCAATACCAAACTAGCTGTGACCAGTTAACAAAGAATAGTAGAGTTTTTAGGAGGATGTGAGGGCAGGTTCATGTTGAAAGCTAAACAAGAACATTTACAACAAAAAGCTGTCTTATAGCTTTTAATACTATTTACAGGGGGCCTGGATTTTTCAGCACATCCATGCAATGTCAGCCATTGTTTAGTAACTAAGCATTATGAAATGAGGCAAGGTTGCAGAAACAGCCTTGACCCTGAATTGTCTCACTTTTATCTCACCTTTGATATCTAGTGGATTAGATACAGTATCAACAAGATATGTTACAATTCTTCAGCAGAGAGTGTAATGCCATATCATTGCACTCTCAATGGTAGTGTGTGAGGCAGGCAATTTCAATGGAATTGGTAAAGTTTAGTGTCCCAGATTTAGCTGGTAAGGACTTGCTTCTGCTTGAGGTTACACAGCATGCATCATTGTGTATTTTGGGGCAAATAGCCTATTGTGCATGGGTGCGTTAGCACAGCAACTGGATTTTCCAAGCCCACAATTGCAAACCACATATTGGAGGGCAGGCTCAGACTCTAAGGATTATGCACTCTGAGTCTGTTTCATGTAAATGATCTGATATTTCAGTTGAACTATATGGGACTGAATGAAAATATATTTATAAACTACCTACTACTGTGTGTGTATTACCCTATTTTGAAATGTTAACTTGTTTTTTTTAAGGTAGCTATAGTTAAGCTGAAAGTGCATCAAAATATGTTTTTAATATACCATAATTTATCAGTCAAGATATCAAAGACTAACTTTTCTGACTCTTGGATCTAAAACATTATAAAATGATTGTGATAAATCTGACTCTTGGTGACTCAAGAGAATTTGACTTGAGACATCTGACACTGAACTGGCCAAAGCAGTAGAGCATATAATATAAGGAACAATCCTACATTAGAAGGGGGATGGGCTAAATCATCTAGTAGGTCATTTCTGTCTCTAATTTCAGATTCTGTGATCTAGTACAGTGTTATCTACCTTTCAGCCTGTTGCAAGTGACTAGGGCCATATCATAAACTCCAGGAAAATAGTTTAGAACCAAAACTTCAGTGTTAAATGCTGGATTGCCAGTGTCTGAAATGATGATGCAGCAGAGTCCCATGGCACCTTATAGACTAATAGATGTATACGTCTGTTAGTCTATAAGGTGCCACAGGACTCTTTGCTGCTTTTACAAATCCAGACTAACACGGCTACCCCTCTGATACTTGAAATGATGATGATAATTGTTTGTTGCAAAGCTTTATACTTTCTCCTAAAGAAAGGAACAGTTGCTTCATGAACTAATATTACTAGTGATGAGACTGGTTAACCATGATGATAACATGCCTGATCCTGAAGGACTCTGAGTCAGACCTTGATCTCAGTTGCACCAGTCTGAATCTATAATAATTCCAAGGAAGATGATGAAATTTTGTTGGATTAAGTCAGTGTAACTCAGATCAGAATCATCTCCTCCTGTAAGTCTCAGGAGTTCTTTAAGCAATCACTAGCACTTTATATATCCATTGCTGCTCAGTGAAGTTGCTAAAATGGCTTGATCAAATACAGTTTTTCTCTTCTGATTTGCTGTAGAGCAATTAGCATACTTCAAGGTCAGCAAGATATTTAAATTAGCTGGTCCTTAGAGTAGATTCATTAAGACATATGTGTGCGCCTACACAATCAGCTGGCCAGAAATATTGGCACATGTGTCTTTGTCATAAGTTATTCTGGAGTGCAGGCCTGAGGCCCACTCGTGCTCCCATTGATTTCAATAGGAGGAGCAGGCTCTTGCTTAACAAAAATATCTGGTCATCAACAGGCACTGCTGTGCCCATCCTACTGGAAGAGGAACGGTCTCCCCAGGCTGCTGTTAGTACTTTTTTATAGTACTATAGTGTTATACAATACTTTATAACAGATTAAAACAAGCATAAACAAAATTGCTGCTCCAAAATGCTTACTGTGTAAAAGCCAGCAGAGGTAAAACAGTGATATGTGGTCATTACCATAGTCGGTCTTCGTGGAATGGGGGATTTCCAGGAGAAATGTGAAAGAAGAAAAGAAGGATGATTGATGTATACTAATCAGGACAGTACTCCATAAAAACCCATCAAGTGATGTTCTCAGATTTCTCTTCGATATGCCTTGTTAAAAAACTATGGTGAGCTTTTACAGCCCTGGGCAATGTGGGTTGGTGAGAAATTTCTCATCCCTAGCCACTCCATACTACAGATTATTTGATCTGGTCAAATGAGCTGTCTTCAAATACATGGATCTGGGGTTAAATAATGGAGGGCTTTACATTTTTGTGCCTGCTTTTAGGGTTTCTAAAGATCTGCACCAAATTATGTTCAGCTTGGTTCACCATTACATAAACATTTAGAAGAATTCTTCTTGCCAAAATGCTACATCTGGGTCCCATCCCCTCATGCAAGCTATTTATTTTACCTCCTATCCTTTGAAATTAATTCCCTTTTCATTTTCTTCTGGTAAGTCTGTTAAAATCTTTTCTGTTAGGCATTGTGCAATGTTAGTTTGTCTTGCCTTTCTTTTGTCTGCAAAGTTCAGCAAGACAGTTATTTGTATAGAGTGAAGAGAAGGCAAGAGATCCAACTTCTTGAAATATGGGCACCACAAGTCATTACAGATTAAGTCTTTGGCCTGCAGCTGTCTCTCTGCTGCTGTTCTCTTTCTGACATGATGTTAGCCTGCCCATTGGAGTTCTTGTCTTCTCCACTGGGAGAGAAAACTCCAGTAGTTGTGTTTTGACCTTTGTCGTCTCTCTTTTTGCCTCCAACTTGTGGTGGCAACCGGAACAAATAGAAGCAGGTGATTGCATGCTCAACTGGTGCACTGGGATAGCTGGTTGTTCTGAGTGCAAATTCTTATTGCAGTGCTTAATATGGTGCCATTGGCCCGAAAGCACTGGAAGGCCAATTACAGTCCTTGGTCTAAACTTTGTCCAACAATAGAAAAAAACATTTTAAAATATCTTTATTGGATGGTAGTGTAGCATTGCAGTGAGCACTTCTGTTTTGAGGTGACAATAAGTGCTTTCATAATGTTTGTTGAAGACTGACTATGGGAGTTCGCGTATTAAGTAGTCAGAGGTTTGTTTCTCACAGTCTGACCAATGCAGTAGTTCCAACCATGGCTAGCTTAGATTTTTTTTAGAAAGGTCTATTGACTGAAAGGTCAGTAGCTTTTTGGTACACACCCTTTATATCAGAACCCTGGCAAAGGGTCTTCTACTTCCATATAATGTAATCTGGCTTGTTTTAGCTATTTATTTTAAGCCTTAAACTAGTGTATGCCAGTACATAGTACATTTGTTTTGTATTGCTATCTAAGAAAAAAGTGCTTACTTCATCATTCTCTACACTGTGTACCAGTGTAGAGAGAGACTTGAATTCACAGCTGACATATACTGTTGGCTTTCATCATACTTTTTGGTATGTCATTTTCTTTGTGAATTTTGTGAAAATATAGTTAAAAGTTTTACTTTTAAAAAGCTACATAGTAAGAAAAGTTTAAACATGAAATGAGAGTTTTATAATTTGCCCTAGATCTGTCATAAGAATGTTGTGGAAACTGTACAACAGTCAGTATGTCAGAGATTTGTACCAAAATCAGTCTAACATTTCTTGTTCAGATAGCCTAGAACTTCTGATTTCCAGGGGTGCTGAGCATCCACACAACACCAGTTGAAACCAAGGGCATCTGCAGTTGCTGTGCACAGCACTTCTGAAATCAGTCTCTAAACATTTTTCTTTTGAAGTATAAGTATCATTTTAACAAACTAATGGGCCAGATTAGCTTTATGTAGTTGCTTCAGTATCACTTCAGTCTTGTTTCACCAAGTGAAATAAGGTGTCATCTCTTCTGTCAATAGAAGCAGACTAATTAATGCAACTGTTCTTTTAATTTGCTTGTTTGCATCGTTCCCCTCCCCCAGCAATTGTTTGAGTTCAGTTACTGATTGGAGTATAGAAATAAACAAATGCTTGATTACTCTATTTGGTGTTTCCAGTGCTGCATGCAGCAAAATCCTCCACCACTGAATATTAAGTAAATATAATAAATGAAACATTAGTGGTGCTTTAAAGATTTATGACTATAGTAAATATGGAGCGAAGGTATCACAATTAGTATTGTGTTCCTGTGAATTTTCAAAAGGATTGATCCCTTTTTATTACAGCAAAGAATATTTTTTTTCCTTCATAGCAATGTTGAGTAATATTTTGAGTCACAAGTTGCAACACAGTTCATGTAGTTAACGAGAACTCCACCAGTATAGTGCTCCAAACATCCTAGTAAACTGGTAATAGCTCAAGTCTTGCTCAGGTAATTTAGCTAAGAAAAATTATATGGACTTTACAATAATTCCTTTTGCCAGAAAGATTTTTTTTTTAAGGAAGGTGAAATGCTGCATGTTGGAAGTTAGTGGTTTGAGTACTTGTGAAATGTTTCCCAAGAAATAAAAATCTGATTTCAGAAGTAAACTGGGTCACTTCCCACAAAATTTTTTTTGCAAGTGGAAAATAGGTTCTAGATAGCTAAAGCTGATCTGGCGTTGAAGTTTAAAATCAAGCTTCCAAAATTTCCTTTCATCTAATGTCCTTGTTTTAAATGAAATAATTAAAAAAAAAAAAAACCTACCCTTAAGCAGTGTTTGCGTTTTATAAGCAAAGAAGGATTGAAGTACTTGAGAGATCTTATGTATAAAAGAATTCCCAGTCTCTCTTGTGAACTCATCATACATTGTGTATAAAAAGTCAGTTACGTTCTTAAGCAATTGTTTTTCATTTACTATCTCTACTTCCCTAAAACTCACTCTCTTGATGTAATGGCTTAAGTTTTCTCTTAATTACTTTATAGGATGACTGTTTTGCAACCTATGAAGACCTGCTATATAAAGCCACAAATTAATTGTTCACCGAAGTTGCATGTCCCCAAGTTGCTGTCTCGTCAGATTCAGGATGAGTATATCTACACTGTTTTAAAACCTGGGCAGTAAGTCTCAGAGCCCAAGTCTGTAGACTTGAGCTCACGCTGTGGCTCTAAAAACAGCAGTGTAGATGTTTCAGCTCAGGCTCTGAAGCCCATGGAGGTGAACGTCTGCACTGCTGGTTTTAGCGCCATTGCACAAGCCTGAGTCTGTAGATTCAGACTGAGACTCACTGCTGCAGTTTTAAAACAGCGTAGACATAGCCAATAACTTCTTGAACATGACCTGACGCAATACTCTTTCCTCCTGCAGTGAGTTGTTGCCTGATCTGTAGGTTTCATATTAGTTACATTGATTCTTTAGTAATCCCCAATCAACACTCTGTGGTTTGGCAGGGTCTCATCAGGAGATCAGGCCTAGAGTTATTAGAATTATTATTAATGTGGGAACCCTGGTGTGCACAGGAGCAACACTTACACTGAAGAAAAACCTTTTGAATTTGCAGTAGTTTTTATTAACTCAATTAATAAAAGCACAGATGCTCCAACCCAAACAAGTAGGTAAATATACTACAGAATTGTCCATACATCCAGCATTGGAGCAATCATACACTCACATCATCCTTGTGGAGACTAGAATTGATGGTCCACAAAGATCTTATCACATATCTGGCATGCCAAAAGATCCCAACTGTGTAGGCCATGGTTTAGCTTATTGTAGGGTTGGTGGCCCTGGTAAATATTCATAAGGATGTCCAGCCTCTTTGGTCCATAACTAAATTTCCTCACCCTGATAATGTTGGGGTATTCTCATATTATAGGTTAATATATTAGTTACCTCAAACTTATTCGCATATAGATCAGTGGTTACTAAGGCAATCTTGTAGTTCAACTTCTGCTGATGTTCCTATACTAAAATAACCAAACTTGCATTAATTGGTATTTTGTGGTTACCTGTTGGCAGTTTAGTCATACTTATCACAGAATTCTGTCTTATGCTGTCTTGTGATTTAAGGTTGTTCCTGGTTAAACTACTTATGCAAAAGCTTTATAAGTCTTATATCCATATGTTGAGCTATTGTCTTACAGGGTCAGGTCTGTAGGCTTCATGCATTACTGCTTTATACCTATATCTTATCATGCAAATCTCTGTTATAGGCTCTAGAGGCAACCCCCAGTACTCTTCTGTTCTTCATAGCTTTTTCCAAGCATTACTCAGAGTAAAACTGGACGTAGAGGTTGGTTTCATGGCTAATATTAAGACCCTGGCAGAGGACTCCTAAAAGGGGCTGGATAAGGTGGCAGTGACTCTCCTCCAAGACTGAGAAGATCTTTCCACTTTGGTGGTGGGGGAGGAATGTTTGTGACGGAAGGGAGTTGTCTCCCAACAGCCAAAGGTTTTCAGGAGGGCCTTCACATTTATCAGATATATATACTAGAAGGATGTGTATATTTGAGAGAACTCTTGATTCATCCTCATCTGGGGGGGAGGGAAGGCAAATTATGTACTAGTATCATATGATTAAATACTTTCCAATACTGCTAAACAGCAGCTATCAAAGTTAGACATTTTAAAATCAGCAGGTCCAGGTAACTTTTATCCCAGTTTTTTTAAAAGAGCTGGCTGAGGAGCTCTCTGACCATTCATGTTAATCTCAGTAAGTCTTGGAACACTGGGGTAGTTCCAGAGGACTAGAAGAAAGCTACTATGCCACTATTTAAAAATGGAAAATGGGATGACCCAGGTAGCTCTAGGCCTGTCAGACTGACATCAATCTCAGGCAAAATAATGGAGCAGCTGATAACTGGTTTCCTTTTATAAAGAATTAAAGGAGAATAATATAATGCCAATCAACATGGGTTTATGCAAAATAGGTCTTGTCTAACTAACTTGATATGTTTTTGAGAACTGATTTGTTGATAAAGGTAATAGTGTTCATGTAATATACTTACACTTCTGTAAGGCATTTGACTTAGTACCACACAAAAGCTTCATTAAGAAACTAGAACAATACAAAATCAACACGGCACATAGTGAATGGATTAAAAGCTAGTTAAATGATAGGTCTCAAAATGTAATTATAACCAAGGTAACATGGTCAAATAGATGTTTCAAGTGGGATCTTGCAGGGATTAGTTCTTTGCCCTACGTTGCTTAATATTTTTTATCAATGATTTTGTGGAAAAATCCCATATAATCATTACTGAGTAATTTGCAGATGACTCAAATTGGGCAATTGGTAGATAATGAAGAGGACTGGTCACTGATACAGAGCAGTCTGGATTGCTTGGTAAGCTGGCAACAAATTAATTTGTATTTTAATATGGCCAAATATAAAGTTAATCATCTAGGAACAAAGAATGCAGGCCATTCCTACAGGATAGGGCAGGGTTCGGCAACCTTTCAGAAGTAGTGTGCCAAATTCACTGTAATTTAAAGTTTCCCGTGCCTTAACATTTGTAGAAGGTCTCTCTCTCTCTGTCTATATTATATAAATAAACTATTGTTGTGTTTAAAGTAAATAAGGTTTTAAAAATATTTAACAAGCTTCATTTAAAATAAAATTAAAATGCAAATCTTATCAATTTAGTGTGATCCTTGCCTGGGATCCTTGTCTGGGGTTCCAGCCACCAACCCCGCTCAGCCCGCTGCCGGTCTGGGGTTCCATTTACTCAGCCGGCAGTGGCTGAGCAGGCCGGTGGCAGGCTGAGCAGGGCCGGCGGAGGGCTGAGTGGCTCAGTCTGCTGCCAGTCTGGGGTGCCAGTAGCACGTAGCCTGCTGCCGGTCTGGGGTTCTGGCTGCTGGCCCCTTGCCAGTTGGGGTCCCAGCCACTGGCCCAGCTCAGCCTCCTGCCAGCCTCGGTGAGCAGAACCCCAGGCCAGTAGCGGGCTGAGGGGGGCCAGGACCCCGGCTGGCAACGGGGCAGTAGCCGGAACCCCAGAGCAGCACGTGCCATCAAAAATTGGATTGCGTGCCACCTTTGGCACGTGTGCCGTAGGTTGCTGACCCCTGGGATAGGGGATTCTATTCTGGGAAGCAGTGAGTCTGAAAAAGACTTTGGGGCCATGGTGGATAATCAGTTGAATATGAGCTTCCGGTGCAACAATGTGGCCAAAAGGGCTAATGTAATCCTTGGATGTGTAAACCAGGGAATGATTCAATAGGAGTAGGGACATTACGTTACCTCTGTATTTGGTTCTGGTGCGACCACTACTGGAGTATGGTGTCCAGTTCTGGTGTCCACAAATCAAGGAGGTTGTTGATAAATTGGAGAGGGTTTGGACAAGAGCTCTGAGAATCATTAAAAGATTGGAATACATGCCTTCTGGTGAAAGACTTAAGGAGCTTGATCTAATTAGCTTATCAAAAAGAAAGTTATGCGGTGGCTTGATCACAATCTAAACATCTACAAGGGAAACAGAAATTTGATAATGAGGGATTTTCAGTCTAGTAGAGAAAGATAGAACAAGATCAAATGGGTAGAACTTGAAGCTAGATGAATTCAGACTAAAAATAAGACAACTTTTTAAGTAACTATTGGACTATCTTAGCAAAGGTTGTAGTGGATTCTCCATCACTGGAGATTTTTAAATCAAGATTGGACGTTTTTCTAAAATATGTTCTATCTCAAGCACAGCTATTGGACTTGAAACAGGAATTAATACAATGAAATCCTATGCCCTGTATTATGCAGGTCAGACTAGTCAATCACTATGATTTCTTCTGGCCTTAAAAACCTATTAATCTTTCCTGTCTGCTAGCAAGTGGCTAGGATGTAATTCAAGACCTGCAAGATTTATACTGTGACTTTTCTCCAATTGTAGCAATCCTATATTTCTGTTAATGGGAGCTGAATTAGTGACATTTGGAAAAGCTAAATTTCATAAATACATGCTAATTAAAATGGAACTCCATATTGGACCCCAAACTCCTGATCCCTACATTATAGGAATAGAGTTGCTGAACTTGTAATATAATCTTAATTGATATCTTATTATTTTTGGACACTACAGCTATGAATTTTCACATGCCGAAAGTCTGGTGACCAGAGCTACAGGTTGCTTTATGTATATATTTGGCTTTTAAAGTAGTCTTTGTTTTGTATACCAAAAATATAAGATTTTTATTTACTTAAAATGATAATGATAAGCATTTGGCATTTATATTGTGACTTTGCAGACAGAGATTTGGCACAGCTGGTGAATCTGCTTCTCAGGAGCTAACACACAGGGACTGTTCAGCTAAATTCTCTGTGGAATTGGCTGTACCACAGCAGCAGATTTTCATAGTGGTTAGATATTGTCACATGACATCACTCTGCATAAGAACCCAATGAACAAGGTAGTCCTCAAAATTACCCTAAGTCTAAAGTGAAAGGGTGTGAAATGACCCATTGCATGAGCACAAGGAAGGAAAAAACCTGAAGTCACTGACTGTCTGTCTAGAATGGTTGTTGAATGAGACATTTAAATTGTAACAGGAGACCTGGAAGAGTGAGGAATCTGCTCTCTCTCTGTTATCTGGCTGAAACCTAAGACTAAGAGAAGGAAAGTTACTTCCTCTGCCTGGGACAGTAGACCTATAAAATGCTTTTTGTTCCTTTTCGTCGTCGTTCTGTCTCAAATACCAAAAAAAAAAAAAAAAAGTGTCCTCAAACCATCATTGACGTTTCACTGTCAGTTCCCAAAAATCAGCATGTGCAACAGTTAAGGTTTCAAGAACAGCTTTAACTCTTAAACTTTGCAAAGCCTCTATTTTTTGGACTGTGCTTTAAAATTCACTGTGTAGTTTGATACTTGACTACCTTGAACTGTATACAATAAAATATTCAGGAGGTCTGATGTGGTCAACTTAATGTTGCAGTTGGAACATTAACTCTGCATTTCCTGATTTTTGCTAACCATAGACCTGATCCTGCACCATTACTCACTTTAGGCCTCTTCTATTCCTGACTTCAGTGGGACTACTACTGCTCAAGTGAGTAATGGCTCACGGATGTGGCTGTGCAAGCTGAATGACACATTTTGCTTTTAATTTCCTGGTTTTCTTAAACATACCTAAGGCAGCATGAACACGTACATTGCTCCAAATGCTGAAGAGATGAACTTTTTAAGTTACCTTACTTTCTAAGGCCTTGTCTGCATGAAAGGGAAAAGTCAATCTAAGCTACGCCATTTGAGTTATGTGAATAGTGTAACTCAAATCGACGTAGCTTAAATCTATTTACCGCGGGGTCCACACTACATGACAGGAGATGCTGTCCCATCGACACCTCTTACTCTTTTCGATCAGGTGGAGTACAGAAGTCAACAGGAGAGCGATCGGCAGTCAATTTAGCAGGTCTTCACTAGACCCGCTAAATTGACCCCTGAGGCATCAGTTGCCACTGTGTTGATCCTCCGGTAGATGTAGACCAGCCCTAGTGAGCTAAGTACCCTAATGCCCTGAAATCTTAGCGTAGTGGGAAATTTTGAGGTGCTGTAAATTCTGAATGCAGGTGCAGAAACAGCTAATTACATATGCCAGCAAGGGTGCATTTATTAATTTACTTGAGCTGTTTTAAGACCTTATGGTCTTTTAAAGCCTGTTTACAGCAGAAACTGCACACAAAGTGCAAACACTGACTGAACAAAACTTTCTACTGCACATGTGTAGTAGCTAACTTTCAGTTCATATTTTTTTTCCAGAATTGAGAGTGGAATGGCTGACTTCTCAATGAGAGCCTACCAGCAAAACTTCAAATTGTGGCTGTTTTGAAGTTATGTATGTGAGGGCTATGGCAGTTTTTTAAAGGGTTAAAGTGTAAATTTTTCCTTCTCGTCTATTAAAGTCTAATATGACCAAGGATTTTGATGAAGCTTTTAAAAAAACAAACAAAAAGCAAACAAAAAAAACCCCCAAATTCCTGCTATGCTGAAATTTCCATACTTGGTAATTTGCCTCAAAAGATGATTTTTTTTTAAAAAAGGAATAACTGCACAATGAAGTTTAGCCCTACACGTTGCCTGCTATAATAAGATGATTATCAGAGAACTAAATAAGGTATTCATTCTGTAAACTTTTTTAAATGAATACAGCCAGTAGCAGAGAATTTTTGTAATGGAGCAGATATTATCATTGGAGTTAAAGCAGAGAATCCTCTACGCAAAGACTGGAATTTGAAAACTTCATTTGCAAGATTACTCTGTAAAAAGGAAAAGTTTTATTAAAGGATGGAGGGGGAGAGAGAGCGCGCGAAAGAACGAATACGAACTGTCCTCTGGTTTCCCACAGTTTTAAGTGTGAGAGAAGGCAGGTTTTCAAATAGCAGTAACAAAGAGGAGAGCTTGGGCTTCTCTCAATTAGAGAGTGTTCAGAAAAAAAATACCTGAGGTTAAAATGTTGATAGCCTATGATATAATGTTGTATATAGTGTGGAATGATGCCATGCAACCTTAATAAATAGGAGAACATTGAGAGCTATGATGTATCTGTTGGATCTACTATTATTGGCACTTAGAACTATTATTTATAGAGAAATTGACAGTTTGGCCAACATATTAATAGGAAAAAATTTTTCACCTTTACATAGTAAGGAGGTGCCCATCCTCTGAGAATACTCTCAAGGATAAAATTGTGTCAGGATTAGGGTACAGCAGTACAGTATAGGCACCTCTTAAAGAAAGTTTGTTACCTTTGTATATTTAAAATAGAACCACAAAGCTAAATATCTGGCACACGTACTGTGAGCTGAGGGCACTCTAGATTCTGTTTGCCAGAAGCTGGGAATGAGCAACAGGGGATGGGTCACTTGATGATTACCTGTTCTGTTCATTCCCTCTGGGGCATCTGGCACTGGCCACTGTCGGAAGACAGGATACTGGGCTAGATGGACCTTTGGTCTGACCCAGTAGGTCCATTCTTATGCTCTTATGAAAGAGAATCATTTGTTTTGTCACTTTTTTTTGGCTGAAGAACTACCATCCTGTGAGTTGTCTGTGTGAGTAAATATAGTTTCTTTTAAAAGAGAGTGCCTATGAATTAGTGGAGTGTACCAGCAATGGGTGAATAACATCATACCAACTGGTTTGGATCCATCAACATCCTAATACCTGCACAAACAAATGAGTCCTTTGGAAGACTGGGAATTCCTGGATAATGGCCCTCTAGTGAGGAGGTAAATTATTTAAAATGAAAATTTCTAATCCACACACCTTATATTTCTTTCATAAAATACTTCTTGGCAAAGGCAAAAAATGTTGCATAAGTCTGGTACACCGGACTTCATAATTCTTACAAAATATTTTCAAGTGCATTTACTTGTACATAATTAAGTATAATTAAACCACAAATGTCAAACTAAATGAACAAAACATTTTGATGCAGCATCCGTGATGATGGGATTCCACTGAAGTCAGTGGGACTACTCATGTTCATCTTTGCAGGGTCAGTATCTTACAATAAGAGTCCATAATACCAGGGTTAGTAAGATTCTACTGTGAATACAGAGTCACTTTCAGCTAAGCTGAAAAGGGAAAATATAAGACATGACTACTCACATATTTGAAGCCTATTTTAAGATTTTTAACATGTACTTTTATAGACTGCTACCATAGGTGGAGTCTCCACTTCTAGTAATCATGGCCCCCAAGTCCCCCATATCTCTCAACATTTTAAAAACAGGCCCATATTGAGCTGTTGCTCACCCTGACCTTCCACTTTAACAAGTGACTTAGTACAAAGGTTAGTCTGACCTTTAATTTGTGTTCATCTCCATTATGTTGTCCTCATATGCCATCCTTTTTTCCTTTAAGCATTTCCTTACTGCATGTTCCCTGTCTCTCATCCTTTATTCTTTGTGCTATTACTACCCTTTCTTGAGATCTCTTCAGCTAATATGGAACCTTCTTATGCCAGCCTTTGATGCTATGCCCTATTAGGGATGTCATCAGAACTTCCTGCTCACAGTAATAATAAAAACAATTTTTTGTACTGTATATCAAATTCATTAGATAGATTGTGTGTGCTGGACAGGTAATTGAATGATAGACTTGCAGGTCCCAGCTGTGCTCTGGAATTTTGGAGAGAGAAAAAAAAAAAAACAGCGGCTGCTTTTTTTAGTGCAAGCTGTCAAATATCTATTAAAACAATACTTATGTAAAATGCTGTAATGTATTTGTGAGTGCCATCTCTAAGGTTTTTGCCTTGTTTTGCTTAATAAAATACACAGCAATATTTGGTGAAGTAAAATTGTAGGAGGGCTTCAAAGAAATGCATATTTCTACAAATACAGAGAGTAGTATGGTAACAAATTTGCCAACTTAGAGTAGGTTCTGTAATGTGCTTATCACTGTCGGATTTATCAGTGTTCACCAATGCTGTGTAATGAATATTTTATTTTTGTAAATTGTGTCCTGTTCAGTTCTTCTTGTTTCAGATGTATACTTCTCCATGTTGCTGTCCAAATGCAAAACTAATTCTGTATCCAGAACAGTTCAAAGATGGCAGTCCTAAAGTTGAATATGTGTTGTACACGACTACTTGATTAGCTAAGTCCACATGCTTTAAACTGGTCACATATTGTACACACTTGTGCTGATGGTACATAAGCAGCATTCCATAGGTCTCCTAGTCCAACTGAAACAGACAAATCCATTCATTGTACCTGTCCCAGATGCTTTGAGTGCTACGTTGTAATCAAAACTTAAGCATGGTCTTTAAAAATAACTGAAGCTCACTCTTTGGTTTTGAATGAAATGCCTTCAAGCTAGAGAGGGAGGGAAGGCAAATTGCAATCTTGCAGCTGTTCTGGCAATAGAATCACTTTGGCATTTGTAGAGACAGGGAATGGATATTAAAATTTGATAATACATGGAAATACTAAGAAATTAATGCACTTTAGATCCAAATAAGCCTCTAACTTTTATAAACGCTCTCTATACATTAGACACTTTAGAAGACCACTTTTTTCTTAAGTGCTGCATGATTCATAAAATACACAAAAGGATTATTTTTCTATTGAAGACAAATGAATTGTATTTCCCATTTGGGGAGTTAATGCCCTTATCTAAATGAATTGATTCCTTGCAAAACCTCTTTTCTGCTTTCTTAAAAACAAACTTTGAGAGTAATGTTGCCCAGATCTCTCTTTCAGAAGGGAGGGCCTTATATGAATAATTCTTGCATCCATCAGCGTCCAAGTCCAGTATTTTAATATCTCCTTATTGCTCTTTCTTATAAAAGGAACAATTTCTTAAATGTACTTTCCAGAGCTGGCTTGTGGGAGGGGGCTCAGAATTTTGAAAGGCCTTTTTTCTTCCTGTGGGGTTATCATATTGTGGTTACTTTGAAGATTCTATCCTATTTATCTTACTTAGGATTATGTCTTTTGTTGAAATGCACTTTTCCATGTTTTCCTCAGTGGAAGTCATAAATATGTCAGTAGGATGATCAGGTTTTTTTCCCATAGAATCAAAGTTTGGAAGGCATGCATCTGAGTATTACACTGAATGTATTTGTTTTCATATAACTGCAAGTGTTGAATGCGTTCTGAAGGTTGGTAGTCATGTGCTGCATTTGCTATCTGGAGCTTCTGGTCTCACAAGTCAACTATACTGGCTATACCAGACTTAGGCCAGTTTTGTCACTCATACTGAGCCCTTTTATTTTTATGATTAAAAGATACATGTTTGACACAGGTGACAATTTAGAACAAAGTGCATCACAAGTTGAGAAATGTTGTTGAGGTCAGCTGTTTTAACTGGCACCCAGTGGGTAGATGAAAGCTGCTTAGGCTCGCTCTGATCTCTTCCTCCCCTTCTTATGATGATTGGGCCAGGTAGCGTTAACCTAAGGAAAAATCTGACTTCTAATGTGAGAGTATTTTTGTATTGCTCTTATAAGTAATCCTAAACGGGGAAGACAATAATATAAACCGTTCCAAAGTTTACTGTCTTTGGAGCAGGACAGTGCCTCATTCCCATGTCAGTTCTCACTGGAGACTATCAGATTCATAGTCCTGTAGCTGCTTGTTGTAGCTGCTCACAAGAACCCCCATCCCTAATTATTATAATCTTAAAAATAAAAAACTGACTTGTGCATGTTCTGTCTCACTGGAAACTGAATAATAATGGTCAGGTACACCGACAATGTTTTAATACGTCTAGTGGAAAGAAGAGCAGCGTTCTTTCGAGCAATTGGATCTGGATAAAAGCTCATATCTTCTGATTAAATGATCATACTAGGTTTTTTTGGATTTTTTGTAGCTGGAGATGCAAAATAGAACTTTATTTGGGGTGGTGTTGGTATCCAGAAGGGGGAAGAGTATCACAAACTGGTTTCAAATATGAGGAATCTTTTTTTTTTTTTAAATCACTAAAATGTGCTGGGTTTCATTAGGAGGGAAATGATGCATTCTTAAAGACTGCTGTCATCTGCAATTGTTTTAGTTTCATTAGCAGAGAATTCCAGACACAATGTGTGTTCAGTAAGGATGTTCTCCAAACCTAGTAACAGAGAGGGGGAATGTTGCATTTGCACATAGACCCAAAATGGAATGTCACCCTTCTGCTGAGCAGTAGCAAGTGTTGGGACCTTGCTGGTTGGGTTCCTGTTAGAAGAGGGATTCCCAGTGATGGCAATCTGGAGTATATTCATAGTTAACTCATTTTATTTGCAGACTTACACCTGTTCTGGAACAGAGGTGCTCACAAACGGCAGGCTGGCCGGCAATCTCCTTTCTCAGAGCTCTCTGTTCAAACAGGGATGACTGGTTCTGCCTTAGGAATGGATTACGAGATTAAGGGAAAGTATACTCTCCCTTACTGTTTACCACAGCTCTCCCAAAGCAGTGCATCAGAAAACCAAGCACTTCTCCAAAGATTGAACAGTGCTGTCATGCTAAGAACAACTCTTAATAATATGTAACAACACTGTTTTATGACTCCTGAACAAAGAGCAAGATCAGAAATGTTCAAATTTATTGACCGTACGTTTCTTTTGGTATAGTCTTCTGAGATGGCTCAGTGGGCAGAATCAAATTGCTTACTCCATGGAACATGTCTCTGAATATACCTGAGGAATATGAGTGTGCACCACTTTTTTGTACACCAGTATCTACTTTTCTCTACTGATTGTATCTGGGAAAATGGCGCACTTCAAAATGGCACAAATGAAAGTGACCAACCTTAATATTTATTATCAATTTACATGTTTTACACACAGATGTAGTGGGAAACTCCTGATGGGAGTTAGTACCTTGCATTTGTATCCTGCCCTGTGTGTAAAAGTGAGGTGGGAAAAGATTCCAGTTCCCCTGGGGAAGAAAAATATAATTAAAACCCTGTTAATTTCCTTGCTTGCTGCAGGGCTGCCCAGAGGATTCAGGGGGCCTGGGGTCTTCGGCAGCGGGGGGGCCCCCGCTTTGGCGGTAATTCAGCGGGGGGTCCTTCCACTCCGGGACCTGCTGCGGAAGTGCCCCGAAGACCCGAGGCGGCCGCCCCCCACCACCGAAGTGCTGCCAAAGACTCAGCACTTCCAGAGTGGAAGGACCCCCCTGCCGTCGAAGACCCGGAGCGGAAGAAGCTCCGGGGGGCCCGGGCCCTGCAAGAGTTTTCTGGGGGCCCCCGGAGCGAGTGAAGGACCCCGCTCCGGGGGCCCGGAAAAACTCTTGTGGGGGCCCCTGGGGCATATTGCCCCACTTGCCCCTCCCCCCGGGTGGTCCTGGCTTGCTGTGACTATTTGCATCATTTGCAAACTGATAGGAGGAGAGTCTTGTTCTGACTTAACATTTTTAAGTAATCACCAGTGTTCCTAGCTGAGAACTGTACTATTATCAGGCTTGTGTAAGGCCTTCAAATTTGAAACAGTGTTGCAGAGAATCAAATAATAGCATTGGAAAGGGAACCTTCTGTGTTATCTAGTTCAACAGCGTCCATCAAGCAGAGACGACTCCATATTAGAAATTCCACCAATTGATCTGATCTTGGCTTCACTCTTGAGTTAGTGACGGTTTAACCAATTAGATAATCTGATTGTTCTTCCTGCAGGAAACTTCTTCCAAATTTCCTTGTTGAATTAGTCTTTCATTAACATAGTCTGCTGCTGACCTCAAACATAGAGAGTCACCTTTCCAGCATTTACATTTCTTACCCTTTAAGAATTTATATATTACGATTTCATTAATAAACTCATTCCTTTACCATGAAAGGTATGGTCTCAAGTCCCTGTGCTATTTTTCTTGCTCATATTTTATACCTTTCTGTTGTATCTTCTTGTTTGTTTGACATTGGCAAAGGAGGAACGCAGTTAAAGCCATTTGGAAACATTTTCAAATATTTTATAAATAAACAAGATATTTACATAATAGATGTTTATGCAAGGTATAGGGTGGAATTTCATAGACCCTAAATAAGGAGGCCTCTGATCAGTGTGTCTGGCACACTAATTGACTAAAGTCTCCAATTCAACAAGAAAATTGATTCAGGTCACAGGCTAATAAAATTAACAAAATTGCTGTCTTGTTCATGATCTGAAATCCACAACCTCCATACTGCATGAAAAAAGAGAATTTTTTTTTAAAGTAGTTCCTAACTGGTCTATCTTAACTTTTAATATGGCATCTATTGCTATGATATTTAAGCACTATCCTGATGTAATTCTGGGGACTAAGGACCCAGTTTTGCAATGGAATCTGCTCAGGCAGAGGCCCATGAAAGTTAATGGGGAGGTCTGGCAACTTGGATCTCGCTGTGGGACTGGAGCCTAATGTTTAATTTATTATGGGCACATCTGCACAGCAAAATTTTACTTTGGGACAAAGTATTATATAGCTTTGTTTCTCTCTGGCATTTTTAAGGTGCCAAACACCATTATATTTAAAAGTAACACTGTGCCTTGACTGTATTACATAGCTTCTCTTCTGTTGTTCAGAACTGTTACAGCCCTACAACTCTACAGAACTCAAACTAAAAGACTCAAGTCCTGAATAGCAGATACTGTACCATGTGTGCTCACTTTACCAATCAGGCTTTAATTTTATATATTGGTAAAACTAGCTCTTCCAAACACATTCTCTGTGGTCACACTATGCATTCAGTTTATTGGAGCGGTAACTTGGATTAGAAGCTTGGGCTGTTTGGATCAACTCCTGCTATTCCAGATGTGTGTGTCTTAAATGCCAGGAATTTTTTCCATTTGGCAGTTTTCCTTTTTTAATTCTTTCTGAACAGTTGTTTAGCAACCATAAGGGCTGATCCTAATCCAAAAATATTATCAAAGGTAATATGGCTATAGTTTAAAACTGCCAAGTTAAAAAATAAAAGGTAAGAAGAATAATGGTAGTGGAAGGTTTTATTTAATCTCTATCAGAGGTCTTAATTTCAACAACTGAAATTTTGTAAAATTTAACTTTCATCAAACTTTTATTTTGCCCATGTTCTAGCCAGTTCTACTCTAGATAGAACTCTGAAACATAACCAAAATGTGAATGTTTTCATGAGTTAACAATCACAGGACTGATTGCAATTAAATATGCTGATATTTGCTATCAAATCAACTTCATTTTATATTTCTAGTGTTTTATTCTTGATAAACTTGGACTGGTTTTAATTTCTGCAAGCTGCTCCGCAGCCAGAACAAAAAGTTGAGGGGGAGCAGTTTTATCTAGTTCTACTTGCATGAGGAACGCTTCACAAGATGAAATTCCCCTTGGATTCAGATGCAATAACCATTGATTTTACAGTGGGAGATAAATTTACTAGCTTTGCCTATTTTTAAAAAAGTTTAGCTCCAGTATGTTTTTTCCCCCCCGGGTGCACTAATAGAAAAGTTCCGTGTAACTTGTCAAAAGCTTTTCAACCTAAAATCATGTACAGCGGTTACAAAATCTTTTGACTGAAAAGTGTGTGGGATGATGTATGTAGACTGCTAAATATCAACAGAAATCAATCTTGAGGCCTGTTAATCATCATTGATAGATGCTTCTCTAATCTTTTGGCCATAATCTTAAAAGAATTTTCTATTGCCATTAAGAAGCATTAGAGGGCTTAAAGGTCACCCCACTAAAAGTGAAATTAGTTTTAATTTACTATTCTGAATTATGAGAATTTTAAAAACCTGCACATTAAGCTCAACTATTTGCTAAAGAAGTTAGATTTTTGGTGTATGTGTCTTCAGTGCAGTTGATGCAAAATTCATCTTGAAATTATTTCTTACATAAGAACTGCCAAAGTAGAAAAGACCAATATTCTACCTAGTCTGAAATTCTGTTTGAAGGGCCTATACCACATAAATCAGAAGAAGATGCTAACCCTGATGTGAATCACATAGCCAGTTGAGCAATACTATGCCCTGGGGAGGGGAGGGAATGTAAATTCTAAAATCAAGCATGAAAACAGCAGCACTCAAAGTCAATGAGAACATAAACATTGACATAGTTGGAATAGTTAAGAGGATTAATCTCTATATTTCATTCTAGGTTTCTACCCTACTTGTAAGGAGTTTGCAGCCTTTCTTGTTAGTTATGTATACATCAGTGAAATGTTTCTTTCTGCTATGGGGAGAGCAGGTACATGTAATACCTGATCCTACCTGGTTACCTCCTCCTTGTTACTCCTCGTATGGATGTGATGGACTGGCCTCTGTTCTTCTGGGTCCCACATCTGAGTGTTTTCTTGTATTGTTCTGATACACAATTACTTGGCAGTGCCTCCACCTGGCATACTCCTTCCTGGGAAAAGTATCAGAGGGGCTGCTTTGAAGGAAAAAAATCCAATTACCATTTAATTCTGACTTATCCACCTGATGTATGGAGACTTCCATGGAGTGTAACAGACATAGAGTATATCAAACCAGGTAATTGTATTAAACAAATATTCATAGGGTCACCCGTGCCCAACCCTGTAATTTACACCAGACGGGAATAAGACTTTAATGTCCTGTTGGTATGCATACTGTGTTGAGTCCCTGGCTGGCTGGTGAGGGGGATGCATTCAGCAGTAGCAGATAGAAAGTTATCCCACCGCTCTAGAACATAGTCATTGGATAGGTATCTTCCAGACAATGGGCCTGACTTCCTAAGTAATGGTTGATGCACTCACAGACTCCATGACATGGATGCTCCTCAGTTTCAGATCCTGGTCTGGTTCCCTCAGCAGCTGTAGGAGGCGTCTGACTGCCCATGCTATGCTAGTCGTGTAGAACTTTTCACTACCAAAATTGTACTGCTTCTGCCTCTGAGGTATCTCTCCCCATAGAGGGACTCAGGGAACGGGTGCAGACTATACAAAAAAAAAAGTGTAAACCCTAAATCCTCATTTCTTATTCTATAAAACCCAAGTGTAGGTTGAAATAGGCAGGGACTCTTGATCTAACAACAAGTATTTCTTGCGTTATGGTAACTGTTTTAGCTAAGGGACTAATCTAGTCCTAAACTAATTGGGAGCTTTCCCAGCCAAAAGCTTTTAAATAGAGAGATATCATGAACAGGGTCCAGAACAAACTGAGGGATATTGCTTCCAAATACCCAGAGGCCAGTTTTCAGGGTGTAACCCTGCGTACAGGCATTTGACTCCCAAGCTCACCAAAATCATATCCTCCCTGAAGTGACTGGCTCCTCTCTCTCCATCTGTTACCCTGGGGGCAGTCTATCCTGAGAACCTTCCTCTTTGGTTAGGCTAGCTTCATGTTCCTAGTCTTAACCTGTCAATCATCGTCACTTTAATCTGCTTCCTCCTTTGAGCAGGCGTGCTGGTGGCCATCCAGGCATGTGCTGCAATAACTCCCCTGAGCTGGCAGAGTCCTCTGCCACTCAAATTAGTGTGTCTCCTCTCTCCCTCTTGGTTGTTGGGGAAACTGAGATTCTGAGCCTGCCCTTGGGCTTGCTACATTCTGGAAGCAGCAGTCCTCTCCCTGGAGTTTCCTCAGCTACCCACAGCGCTCCACACCTGAGCTACTGGCACCAACACTGCAGAAGCCAAGGTAAACTCCATGGAGGTTACACTAGGTTGATGCGAGAGGCCTTCAGGTGATTAAAATATTTATAAAGCTGTTAACAATATTGAGCTAAATCCTAATGATGTGTCTAAACATCTTTATGGTAGTAAGGATCCTGAGAACCAAATTCTACAGCTGCGTGGAGCAAGGGTTCAAGAAACACTCCAGAGCATAGAAACTAGAACAAAACAAATCATACTGAAGTGAATCTGTGATGAAACTTACGTTGGCTGTGGGTGGATTTTGATGAGCGAAACTAAATCTTTAGATGCTCAAGCCCCAGTCATAGACATTAATGTTGTAGTTATCACACAGGCTTGCACAAAAACCAGGAAGTTTGAAGACTATATAGTGTTTACTCTAGACCAGGGGTCGGCAACCTTTCAAAAGCGGTGTGCTGAATCTTCGTTTATTCACTCTAATTTAAGGTTTCGCGTGCCAGTAATACATTTTAATGTTTTTAGAAGGTCTCTTTCTATAAGTCTATAATATAATAACTAAACTAAATAAAGTAAATAAGGTTCTTAAAATGTTTAAGAAGCTTCATTTAAAATTAAATTAAAATGCAGAGCCCCCAGACGCGGCCAGGACCCAGGCAGTGTGAGTGTCGCTGAAAATCAGCTTGGCACGCGTGCCATAGGTTGCCTACCCCTGCCCTAGACATTATCATGGTAGCAGAATGGGCTGCTTCTTGTTAATTATATCATAGTGGCACTCAAAAGTTCCAGTCAGCGTTGGGGTCCCATTGTGCTAAACCATATATAAACATGGTCCCTGCCCTGAAGATTTGTAATCTGAGTCCATAGATGGAAGTGGAGACAGTTGGCCTGATAACTCACATTCCTAGTTTTAGAGTGGAGTGTTACAATGGGAAATAAGAGGTATTTTGTGCCCCTTCTTGGTAGGTTTTTAAAATCCTGTAGTACCTTTCAAAAAGTGTAGAGTAACTCATGTCCTGTATTTGAGCTCTTGCTGAGTACGTAATGGCTTATCCCTCTGCCTACACAATCACTGCACTGCCAGTATTTACTTCACTGTGCACAGATCTCTGCTTTCTTGAGTATTAAAAGTGCTTTATTAAACCAAATTATATTTTGTAACTGATTTCCTTTTAAAAGGAAGGAAAATTGATTTGGTGTGACATGAATGCTACCTTGTGTATTATAAAGCACATCATAGCCCATATAATACACACAAAATACTCCTATCCCATCAGTTTTAAATCCAACTTATTTTAGCATTAACTCCTTCTTAAATAAATCTAATTCCTGGACTCTAATTTGCCAATATCTATTTGTGCAATAATTGACACTGGTAGCACTTACTGTATGCAGTGTGCAACGCAAGGCTATCCTTTGCAACTGTGAAAGTAGGAAAATCTGTTTAGTAATAGTGGTTTCTAATCCACCATGCAAGATGTGAAGAACTTCTCATACTGTTACTAGTCTCTGACTCCAAAATAAATGTAGGCTTCCCATCTTCTCTCCCCCCCCACCCCACAAATTTTTTTTTACATGAAACAGGAATTCTTTACACTGGAAATTTGACTTGACTTAGTCTTCTTATGGAATTGATTGTGCATATTGGTAAATAATGCATAATTCATGAGTAGCATGGAATCTCTGCCTATTTATAGTTAATATTGCCATACATAAATTATTTTTGTTCATGTTTGTATATCTAACAAAATAGTATTCCTTCTCTGTGTAAGAGCTAGGGTTATTTTTCTTGAGGTAACAAATGTTCTAAACAAATGTCTCTTTGGAAGTATTCTGAGAGTCTATCAAAACAAACAAATTCTTTGGTGTCTTGTCCCAGTGAATCCAAACCTCAAGCCCCTTACGCGAAGGAAAATGCTTTCTCATAGAGTGACTCAGAATGCGGCTGAATGTTTTGTACTCTTTAGGGAGAGGCATAATAAACTAGCCCAGATTAATGAAGACAGCAGGTAATCTAGTGGAAATGGAGATAAGCAGTGAAAGCTGCTCTGGCTTTAAGAACATTTATCTGAATGTTCTTGTTTTGTACACTTTATGGATACAGTACATTTATATTTTGAGCCTAATCTATGGATTTCTTGTGTCTCAGGTTAATAACTAGCTCTGACTGTGGATTGTATAGTTCTTATGGTCAAATAATGTCTTTGTTCTATGAAGCATCATTTACCTATATGCTGCTATGTAAATAATACAAACAGTAGTAATTACATGCCATATAAATCTCATAAAGATGTAAAGCTCATATGTGTAACTGTATTTGAAATGAATCACTTTGAATTAAGAATGTTTGAAACCTCATTTAGGGAATGTTGATGTTCTGAGAGGATTTTGACAACCACCCAGCCTTGCAAATTACCTCAGTCCTGACCAAGAGACTAGTGAGAAGTAATTAAGCCTGTAGAATGTGCCCTACAAGTCCCCTGCCAAAAAAGGTAATCCTGAGTTCATATTCTCATTCCCTTCATGTGCTAGCAGTTCTTGTCATCTCACATTATACACTAGTAATGCACAAATGTTGTGAAATTTTCACAGCTTTCCAGCATAAGGAGAATTAATCAAAGATAAATGCCAGTAATTGATGATTACATTATCATTTAAATCCTATTAAACTCAGTGGCAAACCCTTTTAGGAAAGTGAGAAAGGGAAAGCAAGTCCTATGTGCTGATTGCAAAATCCTAGTTACCTGAAGTAATTTCTTCTTATATACATACAGTTTGTCGCCCTCTGTCATCTGTACATACCTGTCTATCTGGTGAATCCTCTGGCTGTATAACATGATTCGTATTCTGTGCCTAAAAGTCTTCATTGTCATTTCAAACTGCAAATATGAGATGCAATTTCAAAGTAAGTTTTAACTGTGAAAACTGAACTCTGGCGCATTTTGCTGTTGTTCCAAGATCTTTATATTGCATGATCCTTGGAAATTAGATGATTGACAAATTAGTGATTGTTATCCTGGCAGTTCAGAATATAGTCTAAAGAGGATATATTGGATATCAAAGTAGCATACCTCATGGGTCCATCTGGCCTTATCTGGTATACAGCCCCCCATAACACATTGTAGAATAAAATTTAAATTATCCATCCTTAGCACTTTACTTTTATTGTTACAGGGTATAATCTCTGTCCTGTCACCCTGCTGTCAGAAACCCCTAACAGCATGATAATTCTCAATTTGAACACGGTTAGGGTGACCAGATAGCAAGTGTGAAAAATCGGGACAGGCGGTGGGGGGTAATAGGTGCCTATACAAGACAAAGCCCCAAATATCGGAACTGTCCCTATAAAATCAGGACATCTGGTCACCCTAAACATGGTCTTCCCAGTCAGTGTGATTTGTCTGTGTTCCCAACATTCTCAGTTACAATAGTGTTGTCTGTTGATCAATTTTTCTTTGACACTTGAAATCCGCTTTCAAATTTACTACCCATTGGAGATGACCTGGGTTACAATAATTGCAATCGGGTTCTAGTGTCTGTGGTTTTCACTGGCTATCACCAACATCATTTTGATAAGCAAAGCTTGCATGCTACAAATGGGTCAGAAACCAAAAATAGACAGGCTTGTCTTGCAACTCTTGGAAGCTTTAGAGTTCTACCAGAACTTAAACAGGCCTTCCTAAATATATTTTCAAGTATCCTCTATCATCCTACGCATTAATAGCAAAACAAACCGGTAGCAGAAGTTATATGAAATTTGATACCAAGTACGCTACTGATAGTTCCATAGCACTCTGAGCTGAGATGATTGAGAGCATTGGCAGCTGACCTCTTTATTTCTCTTTACCCTTTCACCCACCCCTGGAACACTTCAATTACTGAGGTTACTCTTCTGTTAGATGTCAGATTTTATTGTAGAGTAACAGGCCAGAACAGCAGATGGGAGTTTATTTTTACTAAAAAACAAACAAATGTTTAAACTAGTTTGCTGTTTTTCTCATTTTTTCTCTCAGTGGATGTGATTGTTGGAGGATGGTGTTGGTCAACTTGATATTTACCTGGAGTTAACTCAGGCCAAACAAGACATACCCAAGTATAAAGTTTCAGGCTTATTAGTTGGATATCTAGTCCAGAAATGTTTGACAAGGAGAATGAAGCAAACTGCTGACCTGTCTCTCCCCTCCTTCCCTATATCATCCCTGTCTCTCCCCTCCTTCCCATTTTATTATGGAGATCAGCTTTGTAGCAGTTTCATTTGTGAGCACTCCTCAATTTGTGAAGGTTAAAATAAAATCATAAATGTTTGTTTTGTATCTTGCTATCTGAACTACTTGGATACACAATAGCGAAGCTAATGAACTTCTATATTTACACTCATTAGTTAGTGTCAACTACAACGTGGTTTTTTAAAGTGACTTTTTTCCTATATAGTAATTTTAAAAGAAGAAGAAATTTAAGTCTTTCAGTTTAAATTCCACCTTCCTCAGGAAAGGAGTGTCAAAAAGGTGGTGTTCAATATTGTAGGGAAGAAAAGTACTCCTACAGGACAGGCTCCATGTCTATAGACATTTAGGTTCCCAATCCTGAGTGATATTGCAGTGCCATAATCTGTTAGCATTTAGCATCTTAAACTGATAATACTCAAAGTCAGTGCTAGAGTTGGCGTTCTGTCCCTAATTCCCTGTTGTGCCAATGCTCTATATTACAGGGCCTTTGTTGATAGGTAAAATTGGAGAGACTCTACTGCCCACCGTTGGGAGATGAGTGAGGGATTATTTCACAGAAAGAAATCTGACATTTGAGGAGTGTAGGGAATACGTTTTCCTGTTACCATACATTCTATATGCAGTCTTTTTTGTTACCACAGTGATCAGCATAGTTGCATGCATACACAGCTGCTGTGTTGATCTCACAGTGACAGAAATGTTTTTAGAAATTACAGGGGCATAGCATTAAGAAAAATGAGAGGAGTAGGTTTGAGCAAGACACTGGTCTCATAGACAAATGTCTATGAAATAAGCCAGAAGCATGTACAAATTATTTCTATTAGTGATTTAACTGAGCATGAAACAGTAATTAAATCATGATTATTGGCTTGCAAAACGAGGAGAGAACTCTGTTAATGCCTAGAAACATAGAATTTCAATCAGATGTCCGTCTTAAGGAACAAGAGAAGAGATAAATAAGCACACTTACTTTCAACTGAGCAATTGTTTTTCGGTTTCCTGTAAGGTCTGAGTGGATCTTCATTTCCAGCTATAAAACTAAATAATTAAAGATACTGCATAGTGAATTTGTCAGGTAGAAACCCTAGTTCAAGCTTTTTCCAATCTTTTAATTAGCTGATGAGCTTAAGTAGCTGAAGCAGGCTATTAAATGCATTTAGTTAATTGGCTGATGTGAGACTTGATCCCTGCTAATAATTATACCTGTAGGGTAAACTCAAGGTGTGGCATTAACTGAAGTTACCCAACTTCATCATTTGCCATCATAAAACAATTGTTAGCTTTGAGGTTTGCAAGTTTATTTTTGTGCATTTCTTTATGGAACTCATGCCCCTCTCATGCTAAAAATGTTAGTGGCTTCGCAGTGAATACTTGAGTTAGAACATCACATTCTTTAAATGAAGGAAATAGGGACCTTGGTCTTGTGATTCATATCATATCACTGTATGTTTGTCCAATGTAAATGTCATACTTCTATGAAAAGTTACCAATATTACCATAATGTGCTCTGCTTGGTGCTACATATTGAGATCAGTAGGAAACTGAAGTTAGTGCAGAATCCACAGCTTTTATTAAGCAATTTCACATCAGGAGCACATTATGTTAGTACTGTTGGATCAGTGCTTGCTGAAAAGAGCTTTCCATCTAGAATTCAAGACATCAGCACTGACCTATAAAGCCCTACATTCTTTGGGAGCTGGTTAGCTTAGAGTCTCTGGGTACGTCTACACTACGGGATTATTCCGAATTTACATAAACCGGTTTAGTAAAACAGATTGTATAAAATCGATTGTGCGCGGCCACACTAAACACATTAAATCGGTGGTGTGCGTCCACGGTCCGAGGCTAGCGTCGATTTCAGAAGCGTTGCACTGTGGGTAGCTATCCCATAGCTATCCCATAGTTCCCGCAGCCTCCCCCGCCCCTTGGCATTTCCGGGTTGAGATCCCAGTGCCTGATGGGGCAAAAATCATTTTCGCGGGTGGTTCTGGGTACAGCCTCACCCCTCCCTCCCTGAAAGCGGCAGACAACCGTTTCGCGCCTTTTTTGCTTGGTGAACTGTGCAGACGCCATAGCACAGCAAGCATGGACCCTGCTCAGCTCAATACCACAATCGTGGATGTTTTAAACACCTCGCGCACTCTCGTGCAGTATATGCTGAACCAGGACCTTCGAACCGAGGCTAGGAGGAGGCGGATACGGCAGCGCGGCGATGACAGTGATGAGGACGTAGACACAGAATTCTCTCAAACCGCGGGCCCCGGCGCTTTGGAGATCCTGATGGTAATGGGGCAGATTCTATCCATTGAACGCCGATTTTGGGCCCGGGAAACAAGCACTGACTGGTGGGACCGCATTGTGTTGCAGGTGTGGGACGATTCCCAGTGGCTGCGAAACTTTCGCATGCGTAAGGGCACTTTCATGGAACTTTGTGACTTGCTTGCCTCTGCCCTGAAACGCCATAATACCAAGATGAGAGCAGCCCTCACAGTAGAGAAGCGAGTGGCGATAGCCCTGTGGAAGCTTGCAACGCCAGACAGCTACCGGTCAGTCGGGAATCAATTTGGAGCTGGAAAATCTACTGTGGGGGCTGCTGTGATGCAAGTAGCCAAAGCAATCACTAAGCTGCTGCTGCGAAAGGTTGTGACTCTGGGAAACGTGCAGGCCATAGTGGATGGCTTTGCTGCACTGGGATTCCCTAACTGTGGGGGGGCGATAGATGGAACCCATATCCCTATCTTGGCACCGCAGCTCCAGGGCACCCAGTACGTAAACCGGAAGGGGTACTTTTCAATGGTGCTACAAGCACTGGTGGATCACAAGGGACGTTTCACAAACATCCACGTGGGATGGCCAAGGAGGGTTCATGACGCTCGCGTATTCAGAAGCACTACTCTGTTTAAACGGCTGCAGCAAGGGAATTACTTCCCAGACCAGAAAATAACAGTTGGGGATGTTGAAATGCCTGTCGTTATCCTGGGGGACCCAGCCTACCTCTTGATGCCATGGCTCATGAAGCCATACACAGGCAGCCTGGACAGTGGTCATGATCTGTTCAATTACAGGCTGAGCAAGTGCAGAATGGTGGTGGAATGTGCATTTGGCCGTTTAAAGGCGCGCTGGCGCACATTACTGACTTGCTCAGACCTCAGCCAAACCAATGTCCCCTATGTTATTGCTGCTTGCTGTATTCTCCACAATCTCTGTGAGAGTAAGGGGGAGACCTTTATGGCGAGGTGGGAGGCTGAGGCAAATCACCTGGCCGCTGATTACGCGCAGCCAGACACCAGGGAGATTAGAAGAGCACACCAGGAAGCGGTGCGCATCAGAGAAGCTTTGAAAACGAGCTTCATCAATGGCCAGGGTACAGTGTGACTGCTGTGTTTGTTGATGAACACCCACCCCCCCTTGATTGACTCATTCCCTGAAAGCAACTCTCCCTCCCCCTTCGAGTACAGCTTACTTATGCAAATAAAGTCACTCTCGTTTAAAAATCATGAATTCTTTATTAATTCATTATAAAAAGAGGGAGAGAAGTAAGGGTGTGGTTTGGGAGGAGGATAGGAAGGATGGAGAAGGCCATTAAAAAAATTTCACATTAACGACAGCCTTCTGGTTGGGCTGCCCACGGGGATGGAGTGGGCGGGTGCACGGAGCCTCCCCCCACGCGTTCTTACACATCTGGGTGAGGAGGATATGGAACATGGTGAGAGTTGAAGGTGATTACACAGGGGCTGCAGCGGCACTCTGTGATCCTGCTGCCGTTCCTGAAGCTCCACCAGACGCCGGAGCACGTCAGTTTGATCACGCAGCAGCCCCAGAGTTGCATCCCGCCACCGCTGATCTTCCTGCCGCCACCTCTCCTCACGTTCATCCCTCCTGTCCTCACGTTCACTGGCCTCTTTCCTGTAATTTGATACCACATCCTTCCACTCATTCAGATGAGCTCTTTCATTGCGTGTAACTTCCATAATATCCGAGAACATCTCATCTCGCGTCTTCTTTTTCCTCCGCCTTATCTGTGCTAGCCTTTGGGATGGAGGAGGGATGGTTGAAAAATTTGCAGCTGCATGAGGGAGATAAATATTTAGAAAGATACATTTTACAGAACAATGGTTATACTCTTTCACAGTGAACAGCACTATTCACCTAGCACATGTGATTTCCCTACAAGGTCGCATTTTTCATCTTAATAGTGAGTGCTTGCAGCTCTGGAGTTACAGATCTCACAGACACAGGTCCAGGCATCAGAATTCAGCTTGCATGCGGCCATGGTAAGCCACTGTCTTTCGGCTTCTGTAGTGATTTACCCCTCCCCCCCAATGCATGGCTAATACCACGCTAGCTCCCTGCTAATCAACAACCTTCCCACCCCCCAACCCACTGCGTGTCTGGTAGCTTGGGGAAGATCGCTGGTGACCAAACACAAAAAAGATCATCGGCATTTCACTCCTCCCCTCCCCCCGCTTCGCTACGTGCAGGAAAGGTTTTTTTTTAAGCTTGCAGTCCACGAACCCATTAGAAAAATGGCCACCCCCCTTACTTAAATTCCTGATTTTTAACCAGGTTATCCTGAACGATATCACTTTGCTGAGGATAACAGAACAAGATAAAGAACGGATGCTTCTTGAATGCCAGCAGTCACCGGGACCATACGCTGCTATGCTTTGCCACGCAATGATACCTGATTACTTGCTACATGCATGGCGTGGTAAAGTGTCCTACCATGGTGGGCGGAACAAGGCTGCCTTGCCCAGAAACCTTCTGCAAAGGCTTCTGGAGTACCTACAGGAGCGCTTCATCGAGATGTCCCTGGAGGATTTCCTCTCAATCCCCAGACATGTTAACAAACTTTTCTAAGTAACTATACTGTATGCGACCGCATCCCAAGTCCTCAGGGCAAATCAATCATTAAAAAACGCTTGCTTAAAAACAATGTTTGCTATTTACAAAGGTACACTCACCAGAGCTCCCTTCCATGGCGTCATTGTCTGGGATAGTTGCTTGTGAGGGCTGGGAGCAGGGTAATTCTGTCAGGGTGATAAAAAGCTCCTGGCTGCTGGGGCTCACGGAGTGCTGTGTGCTCTCTGCTAGGTCTTCCTCCTCTTCTTCATCTTCATCTTCCCCGTCTGCATAATCCTCAGCCATGGCAGAGATTACAACCCCCACCTCGGAATCCACAGTCAGGGGTGGGGTACTTGTGGCGCAGCCCCCTAAAATTGCATGCAGCTCAGCATAGAAGCGGCATGTTTTTCTACCTGCCCCGGACCTTCCGTTTGCTTCTTTGGTTTTCTGGTAGGCTTGTCTGAGCTCCTTAACTTTCACTCTGCACTGCACTGAGTCCCTGCTGTGGCCTTTATCCGTCATAGCCTTAGAAATTCTTTCAAATACTTTTTCATTTCGTCTTTTGGAACGCAGTTCTGTTAGCACTGAATCATCTCCACAGATAGCGATCAGATCCAGTATCTCCCGTGCAGTCCATGCTGGGGCTCTTTTACGATTCTCAGGAGACTGCATTGTTAACTGTGCTGATAAGCTGTGCGTGGTCACCTGTGCTGATGAGATCTCCATGCTGGGGAAGCAGGAAATGAATTTCAAAACTTCGCGGGGCTTTTCCTGTCTACCTGGCCAGTGCATCCGAGTTCAGAATGCTGTCCAGAGCGGTCACTGGTGCACTGTGGGATACCGCCCGGAGGCCAATACCGTCTATCAGCAGCCACACTAACCCTAATCCGATATGGTAATACCGATACTAGCGCTACTCCTCTCGTTAGGGAGGAGTACAGAAACCGGTTTAAAGAGCCATTAAAATCGATATAAGGTGCCTCCTAGTGTGGACGGTTGTGGCGTTAAATCGGTTTTACGCTCCTAAAACCGATTTAAACGCCTAGTGTAGACCAGGCCTCTGCCATCCTGCCACAGTTTAGATCAGCAGAGGCACTCAAGCTGGAATCCTTTCAGTATGAGAAATGGATCTGTCAGCAGGATGCTCTCTGTGAATGGGTCGCTTGACTCCCCACCTTGCCTTTTAACCTTCTCTCCCTACCCCCTACCCCCCATTTTCATGGAAAAGAGACCTGAGGATTATAAAGGTTTGGATTTATTTTGTTGGTTTTGGTCTAAGGAGTCATCTTTATGAAACTTTAAGCAGTCTTCAGTCTTTAAAAGTTCTCATACCTATGTTATATATATTGTATTGGTGTCCTTACTTGTGTACTGGCTTCAGGCATGAGTACTTGAATTACATGGGAAAGTCAGTGGCATTTCTTTAAAAGAAAAAATATTTAGCTAAATGCACTCTTCTATTTATAACAGTATATTGCTTTCATTTTTAAAATGGAAAAGGTGTCTGCACAGTGTGCTGGATATTATAACTACTCAATTTGTGGCAAAATATAGATCTGATGTACAGCAGATGTCCCTGCCTATCACTTCATTGAATTCCTGTTGACCTTCTGTGGTGTGTTTGAGAATCTGAGAGAGCTGGTTGCTCAACCATTATGCTGCCATTATAAGCTTCAGTCAACATAAAAGCAAAGCTTTCTTTATAAGACTTCCAGCTTAGTTTAATCTTATTTTGATCTTGCTGCAAGCTCACAAATTGGTGGTTGTTAGCATTTCCATGCAGGGGAAACACTTTGAACATCTTGAATTGTAAGTTATTTTTAACGAGATAGACGTTTTATTTCAGCTCCCAGTAAATGTTAATTATTTTTTCTTTATATCCTTTCCCTTGTACCTCATAAAAATGATGGTTGTGCAACAATTAAAATCCTGGGCCAGGACGGCATTCATTTGCAACAGGAAGTGGATGGTCTGATTCATGACTTCAAAACTACACTATCTGAACTAGCAGATGAAGGCCAGTTTATGCTGTTGGCTTTGAATGACAAGCAGGCAGTAGCATAATTGTCAGCATAAGATTTACTAGTCGGTGGAACTGTGTACTCTGCAACTCCATCTGATACGTCTAACGCTTCTCTATTAACTGAATCCATGAGAAAATATAAAAGGCATTTAATCCTATTTAAAAAAAAATGTTTTCTTGATGAAACTGCTGAATTACATTCTTGGCGAGAGACTGAAAGCAATAAACAGTTTTTAAGTAACCTCCATGCAAGCTTTCTCTTGCATTCCTGAAGAGGTTACTAATTATACTGAATGAATTGTCCTAGGTACTGTGTGGTGTTTTCCCCCTTGAAAGAATCTGCATTGATGCCAGCATATTCATTTTCAGCTGTGATCCTAAATTTAAAATCCAGCTCTCCAGAACTGATCCTAAATTTTAATCTAGCTCTCCAGAAGTAAAAATGTGCATTTTGCTGTCTAGCACAAACAGTGGTGGTAATTACATTCAATAGGAGCATGTGATTGCTATTGACCTCAAAAGAAGACTTCCACTTCAGGATTTTAAGTGGTTCAAGTAAAGGTCTTTGAGGCTTCTGCTACATGTCTTTATCCTGGGGTATGTCTACACCACGAAATTAGGTCGAATTTATAGAAGTCGTTTTTTCAGAAATTGTTTTTATTCAGTCGATTGTGTGCGTCCCCATAAAAAATGCTCTAAGTGAATTAAATCGGCGAACTGTGTCCACAGTACCAAGGCTAGCTTCGATTTCCGGAGCGTTGCACTGTGGGTAGCTATCCCACAGTTCCTGCAGTCTCCGCTGCCCATTGGAATTCTGGGTTGAGATCCCAATACCTGATGGGGCAAAAACTGTGTCGTGGGTGATTCTGGGTACATGTCGTCAGGCCCCTCCTCCGTGAAAGCAACGGCAGACAATCGTTTTGCGCCTTTTTTCCTAGGTTACCTGTGCAGACGCCATACCACGGCAAGCATGGAGCCCGCACAGCTGACCATCACCATAAGTCTTCTGGGTGCTGGCAGACGTGGGACTGCATTGCTACACAGCAGCAGCTCATTGCCTTTTGGCAGCAGATGGTGCGTTACGATTAGTAGCCATTGTTGTACTCTTGGGTGTTCTTTTAACTGACCTCGGTGAGGTCAGTCAGGGGCGCCTGAGCAGACATGGGAGTGACTCAGCCAGGTCATTCCCATCTTCTGCCGAGCACCCAGGAGATGACGATGGCTAGCAGTCCTACTGCACTGTCTTCTGGCGAGCAGCCAGGATATGATGATGGCTAACAGTCATAATGCAGCATCTTCTGCCAAGTACCCAGCAGATGATGGCAGCTAGCAGTCGAACTGCACTGTCTGCTGCCAGCCTAAAATGTAAAAGATAAATGGAATGGATCAAAACAAGAAATAGACTCCATCATGGTCACCTCTGCTGATGAGATCTGCACTCACCTGCACCTTGCCATGCTGGCCAAACAGGAAATGAGATTCAGAAGTTCACGAGCCTTTTCCTGTCTACCTGGCCAGTGCATCTGAGTTGAGAGTGATGTCCAGAGCAGTCACAGTGGAGCACTCTGGGATAGCTCCCGGAGGCCAATACCATCGAATTGCGTCCACACTACCCCAAATTTGACCCAGCAAGGCCGATTTCAGCACTAATCCCCTCGTCGGAGGTGGAGTAAAGAAATCGATTTAAAGAGCCCTGAAAGTTGAAAAAAGGGCTTTGTCGTGTGGACGGGTCCAGGCTTAAATTGAGGTAACGCTGCTAAATTCAACCTAAAATCGTAGTATAGACCAAGCCTCAGTCTGTCCTAGTATTTTCCCAGTGTCATTCTAGCACGTGCTACCAGTGGTAGCAACTGTATAAGCTCTAGTGTAGGTAGTATTAAATGACAGCTGAAAATGCCTACACCCAGTCTGTAGTGGCGCTTGCACCATATCACTGTTGCAGCTGGTTGAAGAAATGCTGAAAATAGTGTATCCATACAGACTAGTGTTGCTACACAGACAATATAGCTGGGAAAGCAAGGGTTTCTTACAAGTTTAATATGGTTCCTTCACTGCTGATGAGGACCCTGGAGCATCATACTTGTATCCTCTTCCCCATCATGGCTGAGAACATGCCTGATACATTGGCAGCTGTTTGTAAGACTAAGGAGCAGAGGAGTTGGGTGTCAACCCTGAACTTGATGTAGTGAGTCTGCAAGATGGCCCACTCCCTAACGGTCACAATCTTTCAGAAGAAAGGAGTTGAACTTTGTATTGCGAGTTCTGCTAAGAAGATTAGAGATGTCTTGTTCATTGTGCTGCCATTAGGCAGGCAGCCAAACAGGCAGCCCTAGAAAAAACCCTCATACTTTTTAAACTTAAATTTACGAATTAATAATAAGTAGACTCACCCCTTGGAAAACATGGTATTGGTATTTCCCGATACTAATTCAATAGTTTCTATCCCAGCCAGTGGGCTTTTGAGCTCCTCCCTTGATTTGAGCCATAGAATCGTGGAGAATTGTGCCCTTTGATATTTTTTTATTGTCCTGGTGTAATAAATTGATTCAGGGCATTTATAAAAGTTCATGTTGTTTGGCTTTAACTACTGAGCACTTACTTTTGTGATGTCTTGGAACCACAAATGTTGTTGTTGTCATAAAAATCTGGATGGGTAGATCATACAGAAGGACTGACCCTTACCATTTTTATGGATAGCTGTCTTGCTTCCTCTTGGGAGGTGGGCTTTCTTGTTATAGAATTGATATTGCCTCCAAATGCGAGTCCAATGTTACAAGCAGCTTTTCATGCTCTATACCCCTCACTTGCTGCCTTATTTCTTTGGCAGATCTTCACAAGGAAACTAGTGGTGGTGAAGGATGAAGAATAAAATGTAATTACTGGTAACTCTCGAGTCAATTTCTTCTCTTTGCCGCCACACTTTTATGCACCCTCCTCTTCCCTTGTGCTTTATTTCTCATGCTGTGAAATAAACCTTCAAACTGATTATGCAGTGATTTGTGGCCTTGTGTGTGGAAAGGCGGAATGGAGAGGAGGAAAGGGGGTGCATGCTTATTTGACTTTTAGTTGTGTCCAGCTGCTAATAATTACCAATATAATTTACTTTTTTTTTTCCACCAACTAGCAACAACTGGTCTAACATGCAGTCAATGTACCTTTAAGGGGGAAAAGTCCAGATAAACACTGAGATTCCTTATCCTTCCCTCCTACTTCCATAGTGATGCTTGCCTGTCTTTGTGCCCCAGTTCTGAGAACAGGTGAGCAGCTGTCTTTCTGATTGCACAGTGCCATTTGCCATGCTGGCTGACCACATAAGGATGCCACAGATGATTGATTTCCCTCCTCTGTGAAGAATGCACACATCATTTAACACTGGTACATGCAATGTCTGGCAGTCTAATCTTGTAGGGAGTGCAAGCCTTGATTCAAGTACACAGTCCAGTGTCTTCCACTATGTCTATCTCATTGACTTGCTTTAAAAAAAACACAAATCATTTCTGGTACTTGCTGAACTTGTTGTGTGTGGTTCCTCTTTGTGAGGTTTATTACTCTGAAACATTTCACTCTGTGATTTCATTTCCTGGCATACTCACTTTTACAACTGTCCTATCTTGTCATTTGTCTTTATACTTTGTGCCTTACTTTTTATTGCAAATTAATTGGAATGGATCACTCAAGCTAGCATCAGAGAGTGCCATCTTGCTTACCTTCTTTGTTCCCTTGCCCCCCACCAACCCAGCTGCCACACACACACATATATTTAGCTTCTAAATTCATATATCGACTCGTGGACTGGGAAGTATAACATTTGAAACAGTGACCTCAGTAGAAAGTCTCTTGGTATGTGCATATGTTTTCTCCTCCCAGGGAGCCTGAGGGAAGAGAACACCTCATTGAGTCTCATATGGTATGTCTATACTGCAATTAAAAACCTGCGGCTGGCTTGTGCCAGCTGACTCAGGCTCACAGGGATTGGGCTAAGGGGCTGTTTAATTGTGATATAGACATTCAGATCTGGGATCTAAGACCCTGCAAGGTGGGAGGGTTCCAGAGCTCAGGCTGCAGCCTGAGCCCGAAAGTCTATACCACAATAAACAGTCCCTTTGCCCAAGCCCTGCAAACTCAAGTCATAGAGTCATAGACTTTAAGGTCAGAAGGGACCATTATGATCATCTAGTCTGACCTCCTGCACAATGCAGGCCACAGAATCTCACCCACCCACTCCTGTAACAAACCCCTAACCTATGTCTGAGTTATTGAAGTCCTCAAATTGTGGTTTGAAGACCTCAAGCTGCAGAGAATCCTCCAGCAAGTGACTCATGCCCCATGCTGCAGAGGAAGGCGAAAAACCTCCAGGGCCTCTGCCAGACATCAAAGATAAAGTTTGGGCAAGATATTCAGTAATGACTAGTGATTTAGAGTATCTCAGTTTTTGTGGGTGCCCAGTTTGAGTCACCTTAAAGATGCTTTTTAGAAAGAGTATGTTCAACACTTTCTGGAACTCAGACCTTTTTAAGATGTCATTTGGGCACCATAAGTCACTAGTCACTTTTGAAAATCCTTACTGGAGGGGTCTAATCTCACCTGGATGCGAGCGCACAACTCTCATTAGTCTGAATATTTTTTTCAGTGTAGATGTACCCGTAGGCTATCTACTGTTGATCTTACATAGTAACTCGTGGCCCTCAGTAAAAACAAGAATTCATTAGAACAGTTAAGAATGAGAGTGTTTCAGTGGTGTCCAGTTTACATCTTCCACCCTAAACACTGTAGTTGTTTACAACAATTCAGTCCCTTTTTAAAAAAAAAAAAGGCAACTAATGTTAGAATAAATGAACAGCTAAGGTTTTCAGCCAGTTCTCCACTTCTGTGAGATCTTTCTCTGTGTATTATCCCCTCAAGTAATTAAGCTGTTGACCTAATGTCATAGGGTTGCCAATTTTCTACTCACACAAAACCAAACACCCTTATCCCACCCCTCAGAGGCCCCGCCCATGCCCCCACCCCTTCTCTGAGACTCCGCCCCTGCTCACTCTTTCCCCCCTCCCTCTGTTGCTTGCTCCATCCCCCGCCTCGCCCCCCGTCACTCACTCTCCTCACCCTCACTCGCTCATTTTCACCGGGCTGGCTCAAGGGGCTGGGATATGGGAGGATGTGAGGGCTCTGGCTGGGGGTGCGGGCTCTGGGGTGGGGAACCTTTTTTCTGTTATGGGCCATAGACCCACAGCAGGCAGTCATGGTTCCAGCCTCATGGGTGGGGGCGTGGAGGCTCAGGGCTTACTCGTGCAGCGGGGTGAGCTGGCTCTTGTGGCTGGATGAAATTAACCACAGAAATAGCCCACAGGCCATAGGTTCCCCCCTCCTCCCTTAGGCATGGGAGCCAGAAGGGGGACATGCCAGCTGCTTCCCAGGAGCCGCGTGGTGCGGAGGCTAGCAGGGAGGCTAGCATAGGTCCCTGCCTCCGTCACAGAGTTTTTATATGATTCTGGGCAAGTCACCTAAATCAAAAAATTCATTCATGTTCCTCATTTTCTGGGTACCCAGCTCAAGACCGCTGCAGTCTGATTTGTAGCATTGCTGAGCGCTCTCAACTACAAGTGAGGTCAGTGGGAGATTTGCTTTGAACGTGTAATGTACAATAAAAAATGTAGGGTGACCAGATGTCTTGTTTTTAAAGAGACAGTCCCGTTTTGGGGGACTTTTTCCTATATAGGCACCTATTACCCCCCACTCTCTGTCCCATTTTTTAACAGATGTTATTGGGTAACCGTAATAAAATGCCAAGTACTATGTGAAAAATTGGGTCATGCACTTCTCAGATTGGGCATCCAAAATATTTGTCAATTTTGGCTTTAATCTCTGTGCCTCTATTCCCCAGGTATAAAATAGGGATAGTACAGCTGGGGGGGGGAGGGATAGCTCAGTGGTTTGAGCATTGGCCTGCTAAACCCAGGGTTGTGAGTTCAATCCTTGAAGGGGCCACTTAGGGATCTGGGGCAAAAATGGGTCCTGCTAGTGAAGGCAGGGGGCTGGACTCAATGACCTTTCAAGGTCCCTTCCAGCTCTAGGAGATTGGTATATCTCCAATTATTACCTTTTTTATTACCTCATGGAGGTGGTGTGAAGATAAATTCATTAATATTTGTAAAGAACTAAGATACTACTGTCTGAGCTTCACAGAAAAACCCAGGAGAAAATTATCAACTTCTATTCAGTATAGGGTCTGATGATGTGAAGTAAATAGCACAGCGACATAGTGTTGAGGATCAAGATATATTGAATAGCTATCCATTCAGTGAGGATTGTTCAGTCAGTGTACAGGACAAGGGAAAAGGTCTTATTGAAAAAATTAGTGTCCTCAAATAATTAGAGACTATCCTAATTCGTGCACACAAGGGCCCCAGACTATAGTTGTCCAGTCAACCTTACTTCTGGCATTTCCTAACTGTTAAGTGTTTGACTTTGAAACCTTCATGCTCTTTTAATGTGGGTTTTGTTTGTAATTTTCTAGGTTTTTAAAAAAGCAACATGGAAAAAATGGGTGGCGTTTTTGTTTTTTTTAGGAGAACAGCAAAAGGCATGTGACACCAAGGCAGCCATCCCCCCTTCATCAAATTTCAAGTTCCTGTTGCAAAGAAGGGAGTCACTAGACTAGAGCTTCTCAGTGAACAATTTTAAGAATATTTTAATGTGGGGAAAAAGTGTTTTTCCCTAACCTCATTCTAAGAAATGACCAAACTGTTTCTGCTGAAATGTTCAGGAAAAAATCAGCCTGAGGCAGACACTGAGCATGGAAAATTTGAGCCCAGCTGGTTAAAATTTGGCAAAATTATAAGCAGTTGAAAATGGGGTGGTGATATGGAATGTGTTGGGCATCCCTTAACTAAGGGTCTGCTACCTGTGCTGCTTCTAATGATGAAAATCAATATATTTTTGCATACATCTTATGACTGTCCCTTCACTGAATAATTGCTCCTCTTTTCTTCAGTAGTCTGTTCATGATTTGATTGAACAGTAAATTCTTGGGGCAGAGACATATCTTATTTGATTGTAAGGTGTCTCACAACTCTGGTGCTCTATAAGTAAAGTTGGAAGTTTGAGTTGAATTTCTGTCATTGATAATGCAATAACAGTATTCAAAATAATGAGCCTTTTTTGGTCAAGATTAATCAGTTGCTTCCCCTTATCTGGTCTCACAGTAGGAAAATTACTAGATCACATTGAAATTGACTTAGCAAGCATGATCCTAATAAAATGAAACCACTTTACTCATATAATTTGTGAAATTCACTTAAGAAACAGGTGACTATTTTGGGCTTTAGTCTGGATGGATTTATGAAAAAGTCCAAAGTTGATAGTGCAGAGAGCTACACTGAATATGTCAAATTGATGACTGTGAGGAAAAAAACTTCATGATAGTCTGCAGAGGGCTGGAAACAGTTTGTCCTCCTGAAAAATAAGATTCCATAACTTGCCAGAAGCAAAGATTTAGTGAAGCAGTTGCAGTCTTCTGAAGGCTCCGCCACTGTCCAAAATATAAAGCAAAATAGATGGACCACAGATTCGTTCTGTGGTGGTGAATCCTACTTCTGGGACTGTTTGTCTGATGCATATGCTTTTAATGTATTCATGATGGGAGATCATTTTCTTTGTGTCCAAAGGTTTAATATTTGTACTTGAAAAACAATTTTTTGTTGAGAAGGATTCATGTTTTTGGTTTTGTGTGTGTGCATGCAGATGTGGAAAAGAATATTATAGTAGTTGTATGAGTTTTTAGTCAGAAGACTTGGAGGAAGAGATTAACATTTCACATCTGCAGTTGTCAGATGTACCTACTATAAATCTTTACTTGCACCCCCCACTAGTCAGCATTCTAGATTCCCCAGTGTCTGTCTTGCTGTTTTTCACCTCATGCTGTTTTCTGAACCTGGGAAATTCACAGCACTCCTGGTAATTAGCTAGAAAAGACAATAAGTTTTGATGGATGTTCTATTAGGAAAATGTCCTAAATGAGACTTTAGTGGTTTTAATAATTGTGTGTGCAGAATGTCTGAGAGTGGTGGGGGGTGGTTCTCAGGGGCCCTGTGATTCATGCCCTAATTGCAACATGAAACCTGGGTTTGATTCTTGTGGGAGGGGTGCGTCTTGAAATGGAATTACGGAAGAGAGAATAGGCTAATCCCTGGAGGGTAAGGAACACTTTTCATGTGTTTGCAGTGACTCCTTGCACCGTTCTAGGAACAGCATTGAGAGGGCTGAAGAGGAGTCCCATCTGGTCAGCCTCCACTGAAAGAAGGCTTCTGTGACAAAGGGTCTCTGGGGGAGAGGGAGAGGTACCTGCTAGCCGGGGGAAGAGGATCCTTCATCCTTGAAACTGCAGTGCTATACAAATAATACGCTGACTTTATAAATGTCTTTGTGCAGCAACCTGTATCTTCACCAATACTTGTAAATTTGACATTGACCTCTTCACTCTGAACTTATGTTAGGGATGGACAAACTTTTTAAAGTAAGACGCAGAAATAGACAATCTGTTCGATATATTGAAACCCAGTCACGTCTACTGCTAGACTTCAGTCTCCCTGTTTGACATCTTTAATCAGACCTAACTTCAACATAAAAATGAAATAAACTGTGAAAATAATAATCACTGGTTAGATCATGTTGTTTACTGTGTTGTGGTAGCTGTATGGGTCCTAGAATATATGAGACAAGAGTGGGTGAGAGAATCTTTTATTAAACCAGCTTCTACTGGTGGAAGAGACCAAGACCAGTGAGCTCTGTGTAGCTCAAAAGCTTGTCTCTGTCTCTTCTGCCAACAGAAGTTGGTCTAATAAAAGATCTTCACCGCTTTGTGTCTAGCTATATCATGACTGTTCTGCCCACATAGGAAGGATTGGGCTATCTTGTCAGGACAAAATTGTTCTAGAATGGCAGTAACAATAGGCAGAAAGAACAGATCGTCCATGCTGTCGTCCTCATCTAGTGCAGACCAGTTTTGGGGCCAAGGAAAGTGTGGGGAGGGGAACTGAAGTGAGCATAGGAGTGGCGAATAGATTGCCTATTCCAGTGCTGTAATACACTGTTGGATTGTTTGCAGAAAAGACTCAGTATTTGCAGAAAAAGCACTGTTAAAGAGTTGCAGGAAGTGCCTCTAACTCACTTTCATAATTAATGTTTGGGGGAGGAGGGAGAAGATCCTGTGGGATCAATTAGCATTCGTTGGGTTTATATGCAAACAAAGATTAGGCTAGCTAATGTTAAAGCAAATATCCATTGACCCAAACTGCCTCTTCCTTGCCAGAGGTAAGATTCCATTTAGAATCTGATGCTGTGACCATTTGTTTAAAAATGACACGTTTCGTTGGTCTTTTACATTTATCTGGTGAGATGCATTTTCATATGTTGTCTGCAAACCACTTTTCAGGAAACAATTTAAGTTTTAACAAGCTTGTTTTTAGCATTTCAGAATCTGCTGCCTAACTAACACCCACATCCATTTGGTCTGAACTGCATGTGTCACCATTGTTCCATACTGAGCCACAGTTAGTTTTAGCTGCATGTGCTCAACAAAGACTTGGAACATGAATATCTGGGCTTTGCCAGCAAACTCAGTGTCTGTTTTGTAAACAGTTACATTTGCTGTTCTAAAATCTGGTAGATAGTCAGCACTTTTAAAGCAAATGGCACTAGTCCCATGTTAACTAAAAGCAATAAATGTATATGGTCAATTAAACTTCGGAAAGAATATCAGTTTTGCAATGACAACATCGCCTGTGTGCTGAGCTACTTTGGCTTTCTGGCGGTTTCATTCTTGTTGTTCATTGGTTTTATTGTTATCTGACTTAATCACAGCTCAAACATTTCTCCTGATTTTTTTTTAATCTGAACAACATTGGCTGTACCTACATGTATTATGAAATGTCACCTTGTTGTCTGAAATTCATGTGAATATCTCATTTTAATGAATTAACATTCTCAGATCCTAAGACGTGAATGCCACTTTGAATTCATGTTTAAAAGAGGTATTATATTGGCTGTGTAAAGTCAAACTATATAACTGTACTACCAGTAACCTTGAGTGTATTTCTTCATTCTTTAAAGAATGTGTGTGGATATAGAATTCTTTCTGCAGTGCCAGTACAGACCATGAATAAATTGGGCTTCCTAAATAATCCTATTTGATCTTCTAAAGCCGTTTAAACACTCCTTTTTTATAAAGGAAGATAATTCATGTTTATGCTGCTGCCTTCTACCAGCAGTGGAAGGCACATTCCATTTTCATGTGTTTTTGGTTTTAAAAGTAGCATCTAGCTTTCACTGGTCAAGAGTGAGAGAGAAATATCTGTGGTGGAGGGAATTAAGGAAGGAAGGGACATGCCTGGAATAAAACAGCCACTCTTTGAAAATATAACTGATACCAGAAACTAAGATGTTCAGTTTGTTTGAAGCTTTAGGGAAAGTTCTGATTTCATTCTATTGGGAGTCAGATTATTTCATGGTTTTTCCTAATCTTTCCTAATCTGGTAAATTAATTGTTCCTGTTCTTTGCACTACAGTAGAAGCTTAGTGGGTACCCTGTTAAAATTGTCTTTGTTGTAGCTAATTGTAGTGTTGTGTGTGTGTGTGAGAGAGAGAGAGAGAGAAGGGGAGGAGTTATGGCGAATATTTTGATTTAAATTGCAGATCTAAAACACGTGGAATAAAGTTTCCACGAGAGGAACATGGGTTTTTGTTTTGCTTATGCCATAATCTTTGCCAAAATGAGCAGAGTATGGGAAGAAGGGAATGTCGCTTACCTCACCCCTTGTAAATGTAGATTTGTAGAACACTAAATATAAACATTTCTCTTTGATCCATCAGTGCTTTGAGATTTTTAAAGACTAATAATTAGCAGCTCTCTTAAACAGAAACTGTATTCCCTGGACCTCAGTGGCACAGCAGCTGTGGAGTCTTATTTTGATCAGAAGCAATTTGGCTTCTGTAATGGAGAGGTGGGGTGACAGATTAGGTCTTTTACTGCCTCCCTAACCAGACAGTGATGTTTGTGATTCTTCCACAGTACTGGAAATGTAAAGGCTACTTCACTAAGGGTATGTCTACACTACCCGCCGGATCGGCAAGTAGTGATCGATCTATCGGGAATCAATGTATTGCATCTCGTCTAGACGCAATATATCGATCCCCGAATGTGCTCTCCGTCGACTCCGGAACTCCACTAGGGCGAGAGGCGGAAGCAGAGTTAACGGGGGAGCGGCAGCCATTGATCCTGCGCTGTGAGGATGCAAAGTCAGTCAATCTAAGATAAGTCGACTTCAGCGACGCTATTCTCATAGCTGAAGTAGCATATCTTAAATCGATTTCCCTCAGTGTAGACCAGGCCTAAGAACATGTCAAGGGAATCTTCCCACCATTGTATGTGCTGGTCTCCTAGACTGACTGACAGACTTGTGTAGAATACTGCTTAGAGGAGACAAGCATACAGCATTCCTCACCCATCATATGTCTGTGCCCCACATCTAGAATATTTAGTTTCAACCACAAACATCCTTACATTTGGCTGAAGGACATTTGTTTCCCATGTAAACACTGAACAACATACTCAGTCTTGTGGTATTTGACCAGGGTAGGCGTTCTCATTGTTTTTCATTGCTTTCCCATACTGCTGTCAGGGGAAATGACCCATTTTGACAAGGCTGCTACTGCCAGTGATGGATTCAAATACCACTTTTTGCATTAAACTTTTGCTGGTACAGACAGGCTCCCCCCCCACCCCACCCCCCGGAGATTGTTTCCATCATGCCCCTGCCCTCTACTGTTCAGAAGATGTTTTACCAAAAAAAAAAAAATCAATCCAAGATCAGTACAAGTGCAGTTTGTACACAAGGCAAAAGTCCCAAAACAACTTTTGGGCTATCCCAAAATTTTAATATATTTTATGAAATATTTAGAAAACCCCCAGTTAGTCCTAAGGATTTGTGTAGTCCCAATAAATACTCAAGGAGCTGACTGAGGAGATAGCTGAGCCATTAGAGATTATCTTGAAAAGTCATGGAAGATGGGAGAGATTCCAGAATACTGGAAAAGGGTAAATATAGTGCCAGTCTATAAAAAGGGAAATAAGGACAACCCGGGGAATTACAGACCAGTTAGCTTAACTTCAGTACCCGGAAAGATAATGGATCAAATAATCAATTTGCAAACACCTAGAAGATAGTAAGGTGATAAGTAACAATCAGCATGGATTTGTCAAGAACAAATTGTGTCAAACTAACCTGATAGCTTTCTCTGACATGGTAACAAGCCTTGTGGATAGGGGGAAGCGGTAGACATGGTATATCTTGACTTTAGTAAACCTCTTGATACTGTCTCATATGACCTTCTCATAAACAAACTAGGGAAATGCAACCTAGATGAAACTACGATAAGGTGGGTGCATAACTGGTTGGAAAACTTCCCAGAGAGTAGTTATCAGTGATTCACAGTCATGCTGGACTGGCGTAACGAGTGGGGTCCCGCAGGGATCAGTTCTGTTCAATATCTTCATCATTGATTTAGATGAAGGCATAGAGTATACACTTACAAAGTTTGTGGATGATACAGGGCCGGCTCCAGGAGTTTTGCCACCCCAAGCAGCCCCCCTCCCCCCAAAAAAAGCCGCGATTGTGATCTGCGGCAATTCAGCAGGAAGTTCTTTGCTTCGAGCGGGAGTGAGGGACCCTCCACCAAATTGCCGCCCCGCTCCGGAGTGGCCGCCCCAAGCACCTGCTTGCTTAGCTGGTGTCTGGAGCTGGCCCTGGGATGATACCAAGATGGGAGGGGTTGCAAGTGCTTTGGAAGATAGGATTATAATTCAGAATGATCTGGACAAACTGGAGAAATTGCCTGAAGTAAATAGGATGAAATTCAATAAGGTCAAATGCAGAGTACTCCACTTAAGAAGGAAACATGACTTATGAGGGAAGATTGAAAAAATTGGGTTTCTTTAGTCTGGAAAAGAGAAGACTGAGAGGGGACATACAGTTTTTAAGTAAATAAAAGCTTGTTACAAGGAGGAGGGAGAGAGATTGTTCTTGACCTCTGAGGATAGGACAAGAAGCAATGGGCTTAAATTGCAGCAAGGAAGGGTTAGGTTGGACATCAGGAAAACCTTTCTGTCAGGGTGGTTAAGCACTGAAATAAATTGCCTAGGGAGGTTGTGGAATCTCCATCATTGGAGATTTTTAAGAGCAGGTTAGACAAACACCTGTCGGGGATGGTCTAGATCAGTGGTTTTCAAACTGCGGGTTGTAACCCAGTACTAGGTTGTGGAATGTAAGGCACTGGGATGTGGAGGCTCTGGTCAGCCCCACCGACTAGGCTGTTAAAAGTCCGGTCAGCAGTGCTGCCTGGTTAAGGCAGGCTAGTGGTTACCTGTTCTGACACCGTGCTGCACCCCGGAAGCAGCCAGCAGCACGTCCAGTGCCAGGGGGAGGGGGTGGGGGTGGGGAGCACTGGGCTCCACACTCTGCCCCGGCCCTGAGCTCTGGAGCTTGTGCGCCTCCGCCTCGGAGCCAGACCTGCTGCTGGCCGTTTCCGGAGCACAGTGCGGTCCGCGGTGCCAGGACAGTCAGGAAGCCTGCCTTAGCACCCTCGCTGTGCCGCTGACTGGGAGCCACCTGAGGTAAGCCCGCACACCAACCCCCTCCCACACCCTGAACCCCTCCTTCCCGGCCTCACCCCTGCACCTGAAACCTGTGCCCCAGCCCTGAGCCCCTCTCACACCCCAAATCCCTCATTCATGGCTCCGTTGGGTCGCGGGCATCAACAGTTTTCTTCAACAGGGTCGCCAGAAAAAAAAGTTTGAAAACCACCGGTCTAGATAATAGTCCTGCCATGAGTGCAGGGGACTGGACTAGATGACCTCTCGAGGTCCCTTCCAGTCCTATGATTCCATGAATCATTGTGGTATCTGAGTGCCTAGGAAGAGAGGGAAACTTTTAGGCTTCCAAAATAAACAGGGTTCTTTAATGTTATCTTAACCATGATTCTGCTGGGCCAATTGCCAACAAACCCAAAGTGATAATTTCTGTGATCACCAGCACATGCTTACATATTGGGTGGTTCTTCACAATGCTTAAAAACTGAACAAGTAGGCCTAATAGTATGTCAAGAAACCTTTATAGTTCATTTTTAGCAGTCTCTCCATTAAACGAATATTGCTATAATTAAAGTCAAGCAAATCCTCAAATATTTCATGTAAATGAAGTATCCACTATGGGAAAGCTTGTAAAGTTACAATATGTTCTTTAGAGATTTCTGTGTCTGCTCTAAGATTTTAGCCTTGGAGTCATGAATACTTAAAAAGCTGAATAAATACAAAAAGGGAAGTAAGATGTACAAAGAGGACAATAAAAAAATACTTTGTTTTATAAAACTCTTACATTTAGTAGTGGAGCATAATTTGTGCAGAACTCCTTGCTGGCAGAAAGGAAAAGAGAGATCCTGATGTAGTATTGCCTTTGTGACAGTAGGATGCTGCTAGTTAATATGCTTCTCTCACTGTATAGCTGCTGTAGCATGCTGAAAGATTTCTATTGTTTTATGAATAAGTCATGCAGGCTGGAGCAGATGGCATAAGGAGTGACGAGACAGTTACCAGGGGAGCTTGGCGAGAAGTTCAAGGACACCCAGGGAATCTTTAAACATTTAGAGAAGCAGGTATAATTGGAGAGTGGAGGGGAAACCCCTGAAAGAATTGAACAGTGAAACCTGCTGGGGGGTGGGGGGGAACCTTTTAAATGACTAGAGAGCCTTGAAAAAGGAAATAGAGCAGTGTAGGGAATATGTGCAGGTTTGGAGAGCTTACAGTGGACTAGAGTTTCCGGAGAGAAAGCTGAAGCTGCTCACAACTAAAATATAACCAGGTTGACTTTAGTAATGTGTGTTTGTATCTTTTTCTACAGTTGCTTTAGGTCGTAATCAGCCCCTGAAAAAAGAGAAACCAAAATGGAAAAGCGATTACCCAATGACAGATGGACAGCTGCGCAGTAAAAGAGATGAGTTTTGGGACACAGCACCAGCTTTTGAAGGCCGCAAGGAGATTTGGGATGCCCTCAAGGCTGCTGCACATGCGTTTGAGAGCAATGATCATGAACTGGCACAAGCAATCATTGATGGTGCAAACATAACGCTACCACATGGTAGGTTTGTCTGAGATGGACACAACCTCAGCAAGAATAGTAACAGGGTAAATGGGAATGGAAGGCTTGTGAGTATAGTTTACCATCTGGGAATAAATTTATGAGATGCACAATATCCTAGAAGTCCTCGTTTGTTGATATGACTGTCATTATCAAGTGATCTTTTTCTCTGTTTACCATATTGATGCTGGAAGAAACCAGAATTTTGCTGGTATGCAAAAGGGTGCTGACAACATATAGATTTTTCTAGTTAGCTGAGTCTCAGTTGTATGCTGTTTAAAATGTGTATTAACACCTGCACTAAGGGCATGACATACAAAGGCACGCTCTGTTTCAAGAGGTTACTTCAGAATATCCACATGTGATTTCCAGTACAGCTTTATTGTACTTTTAAAAGCCACCTCTTCTGGCAATCATATTTGTCTTCTGGTCTATAGGATAACTGTATACGACAGATTTCATGATGTTTTAATTGATTCTTCACTGGGGAAAAAGAACATCTAAAACACCTAGTAGTGTTTGCAAACTGCTTTGAAATCTCGGATTTGCCTATTTCATGTGTTTTCACTTCTACTCAATCTGTAGTTTGACTTTTGATCTCCTTCTTGTGAAGTTCTCTTCTTTCCTTACATACAGCGTTCAGCATAAGAAATAAACTGCTTTTCATGTTCTTTTTTTTTTAAAGTTTAGTAGGATTTTGTTCCATTCTAGTTTTTTCTAAGGATTGTTGGTAGTAGAGGTAGAGTTTGAATACCCACTTTCAGGAAATCAGAGCTGTAGTTTATTTAAAGTATCTGATGATTGAGGATTCAGGAAATATGGGGAATAGGCCCAAACTGGAGCACAGGCTTCAAAGCTTGCATGCCCTGGTTAGGCTGTACTTTTAGTCTCCCATGCTTAAAGTGGAATGATGAATTTTGATGGGCAGTGTACATATTCTGGCCTTGTTTTGCCTGAAGTGTTAATTCACAATGCTGCCCAAGGGGACAGAAGTGAAAAATGGCTACCTGGGATGATGCTTTTGGGAGTGATCATGTTTACACCTAGTTGACTTCTTGAATCTCTTTTGTTTTAGGCTTCAAGGCCTCTAGTGAAACTGAACTGCTCTCATGTTGTCGTTTGGAGTTTTTTAGCCTTTTGTTGTTTGGGACTTCTAGGAGTGTCTCTTGCTGTAGCCTGTTGTATACACTGCAGCTAATAACACTTCAAGAAGGTGTTACTATTTGCATTGTGTCAGTGTGTTCACTTTCTCTCACTCACTGTCAGCAGTTGGATTCTTTCAAGGTTGTTGAGAGATGAAATTTTTTTTTACTAGAAGGTGACGTGCTCCCCAGTGTTCTGACTGTCCCTTTAACACATCCTCTTGAAAACAAACAAATAGAAGGGTTTTCTCTGTAAGCACAACCTCTTGCTTTGACTGAAATCCCATGTGAATTAATATAGCTGTCCTTAATTCAAAGTACCTGTGGCTAGAAGAATCCCCAGGCAATCATTTTCAGAATCTTCCAGTGCTATACAGGACAAAGGAGACTCCAAGTTCTCCTGTTGATTAGACAGCAACAAAAACAGTTTGATCCCCCAAACAGGTATTCCAAGCCAAACAAATCTGAGACAGGTAAAATACTCCCATGTCTTGCCTGGTACAATGGTCCTCATGTAGTCTGCCAGTGCCCTCTCTGCAGAGCATGTTGTTGCAGCAAAAGTAATTTTAACCCTAAACAGACCTTTAGTAGTTCCACTAGGCAGGCTTCAACTGAGTCCAAGTGGTTTTGGTTCCCAACTGTCCACAGTTTTCATACGCAACAGGAGCAGTGTTGTGAATAAGTGATTTGTGTGGATGGTGGGAAGGAGTCAGAACTACCTAATGTGGTAGTGATTGATATCTCAAAAGGCCTCTCTAGACTTTTGCTTTTCATTCTGTGTTCCTTTGTCATAAGCAAGGTCCTGTGAACTCCGCACCAATGTGATCCTAAATTCTGCCGCAAGGCTTCCTTGATTTTGCATGTCAGTGCAGAATAGTTTCAGTTAAATTCAAACATTGATTTAAATCGTGAAATGATATATTATTGAACTATATCATGTATTCTTTTGCTATCAAATAGAATTATTTTACAGTGACCCTTAAATTTTAATGTTACTGGATTTTTGTATTTGCAACATATAAACTACATTATAGACGTTATAACAGAGGAAGATGGATATCTTGGCAACAAAAGAGGGGACATTTGGGGCTTTTGTCACTGAGGGGATTGTGGATTCACTGGAAACTTCTGCCAGAATGATCAGTTGAAATAATTAACAGTTGAAATGTCAGCATCTGCTGAGATGAATGGGACCAGTTAACATCTCAGAAGCTGTTTGAGTGTTTGCAGACTTTGGAATACAACAATGCATTGGTTTTCACTTAGTTTCTATTTTGAAGGTTTTTCTTTGCAACCGAAAGGATGAGTAGGTTTACTGGTATCTAAATTTATTTAATTTTTATAATAAAATTGTCCCATAGATTGCCTCTCACTATGTGTTCTTATCATTTTAATCTCTGTTCTCTATTACCTTCATTCTCCTTCCCTTGCATTTATGATACTCACTTAAGTCTTTTTTTTTTTTTTTATTGGATTTCAGGCTCTGTAGGATAGGGACTGTCTCTTAGGCTATGTCTACACTGGCAATTAAACTACCCCATCCCAACCCCGAAAGACAAAAGTTTTGCTGTGACAAGCAGAAGTGTGAACAGCTCATTGTCAGCAAGAATGCTCTCCTGCCAACAACAGAAACACCACTCCGTGGTGGTGGAAGTTTTGGGTTGGCAGGAGAGCCAACAAACAGCAGCTACACTGCACAACTTCTAGCAACACAGCTATAGCCACACAGCCATGTCACTAAAAGCTGTGTAGTGTAGACATAGCCTAAATGTGTGTGTGGAGCCTAACACAATGCGGCTCTGATCCTGATTGAAGCTTCTGAGTGCTACCATAATACAAATCATTGATCAAAATATAATTGTTTTAGAAAATGAAAGCTTGAATCCCGGAGCACATTTCTGCAGTGAGAGGTGGATTCTGTGTCAAATTCAATGACTGGATTATACAGAACACTGATTATGAGATATTTTGACAGCATTAGATCAGGCATTCAGTTTAAATTTTGCACAAGGGTACAGATGAATTGTCACGTTCAGATGAAATATTAAACTTGTGACAGCAAGCCACTCAGAGACTGTCTGACTTGTTAGATCTTTGCCATCCTAAAGATAGGATGGAAGACCAGTAAGTGTGGGAAAGGATTCTGATGGTTTAGCACAGTGGTTTTCAAACCTTTTTCCTGGGGACCCAGTGGAAGAAAATTGTTAATGCCAACGGAGCTGGAGATGAGGGGTCTGGGTGGGGCTCAGGGATGGGGCCGAGGGCTGGAGTGTGGGGGTGAGGGCTGCTGGCTGGGGCCAGGAATAAGGGGTTCAGGATGTGGGAGGGGCAGGAAGTTGGGATGCAGGAGGAGGTCAGGGCTCTGGGCAGGGGGTGCAGGTTCTCGGGTGGGGCTGGGAATGGGGGGTTTGGGATGCAGGAAGGGGTTCTGGGTTTGGGAGGGGCTCAGGGCTGGGCAGGGGATTGGGGCACTGGGTTGGGGCACAGACTTACCTCCAGCAGCTCCTGGTCAGCAGCGCAGCTGGGGTGGAGAGGCAGGCATCCCGCCGGTCCTGGCACCGCAGACTGCATTGCACCCCGGAAGCAGCCAGCAGCAGGTCCAGCTCCTAGACAGAGGTGTGCAAGCAGCTTCACATGACTCTCTCCCACAGGCACTGACACACACATATACGTGTCCCCGTTCCCATTGGCCGGTGCTCGGGAAAGGGGCAGCGCAAAGAGGGCCCCCCTCCGCCCACCCAGGAGCCGGACTTGCTGCTGCCCGTTTCCGGGGCGCAGCGTGGTGTCAGAACAGGTAGGCACTAGCCTGCCTTAGCTGGGCAGCACCACCAACGGGACTTCTAATGTCCTGGTCGGTGATGCTGACCAGAGCAACCCAGTAGTGGGTTGCGACCCAAACTTTGAAAAATGCTGGTTTAGCAGGTTGCTGGGAGGGGTAGGGCTTGTGCGTGGATATCCAGATGTGTATGTGCTTGTTTGTATATGTGTCTGTGCACATTCTTTATGGAAACCCACGTGTTCAATATGCAATTTTGACTTGTTGATCAAATGGAAAAGAAATAATTTTCTTTTCAGAATTCTCTTTCAAAGCATCTGTACCTACGTCATTGAGGGAATTCAGAGTTGGAAGGTTTAAATCCCAACTGTTTAACTGAGTGCCAAAAAAAAGATGAAAAACCTGAAAATCTTTGGGTAATTAAGATGGCACTACTTTGAACATTCTTAGGAATTTAGGAGGAATATTATAAACCATAGAAAATTCTCCCTTCAGTGTTACCTGTAGCAGCCTAGTGCCTTGCACACAGATGGTTGGAGGGTGTACACACATTTATATATACATATACGCATTGTTTAATGCTGGCATTCAGTGGGTAATACCTTTGGGATACTGCCTGCCATAGGGAGACTGAAGCCTGTTTTCTGAGACCCATACTGGAAGTATTGTACACAGAACACTTCTGAAATGTAGGAATTAAAATTGCATCACATGCCCACTGTTGCCCAAAATAATGCCTAATTTTCATGCTAACTTTCAGTTCCAAGTAGCCTGTAGTTACAGAATGTTTAGAATCCTTGTCAGGTTTTCAAGGTGAGATGTTTTTGATCTTTGTACAGAGAGACTAGTCAATATTAGCCAGTCAAGTAAGCTGTTTTTTTTTTTTCCTGTTGTCTTCTGGTATGCCAAGTGTCTTCCCGTGTGGTGTTTCAGTCTGTACATTGGACAGCTGGGAGGCTTGCTAGATCGAATGACCTTTACATTGCAAAGCAAGATACTTACTTTAGAAATTAATATCTCTGCCAATTGCCAAAGAACCTGAGTGTCTGACATCGATAAATTATTAAAAGACAGGCTTTCTGTTTATAGGCTCACTGTAACCTAACTGTTGTTCACAAACTTAGCTGGACTTTGGAGGGAGGAGAATCACATTTTAATCTTACCCTATTCCAAACAACATTAAAAAAGTGTGCATTACTTACAAGAAATCAACTACAAAACCTCCAAAATTAGTCTGAAAATGCACAATTATGGAATTCAGCCACTCCGCTTCTGCCATGTAATCTGTCATCACTCTTGCCTGATATGATTTACACCACCCAGCCATCTTTAACTTTGCTTTCTTTGTTTGTTTTTAAATGGATCCCCTGTCTCCATATCTTTTTTTTTTTTTTTGCCCTCTGGTTCTGTTCAATGCTTGGCCAGTCTACTACCTTGCAACGCCATTCTGAGACCAGGGAGCATGGCTCCACGCCCCTCTCATGGTTCCTCAAGACTCCACCTCCCTTTGCACTTTCTCTGCCTCTTGACCTCACATATGCTGTCACCATCTCCAGCCAGCAGCTTCTGCAGACAACCTTGGATTCAGTAATCATCAACTTATAAAGTTTGTGTTTATATTTTAGACAGTGTCTGAGTACATTTAAAGAATTCTTTAATCTTGGTAATTTCCCCACACACATGTCTTGCCCCAAAAAACCAAAATATTAAAAGATACTGCTCAGGAATGCCAACATGACAAACTGGAGCTTAGTCTATACCGTTCTGGATTTATAATTCAGAAAAATAGAACAACATTAACATTTTGTAACGCTTTAAAGTAGTATGGCCTTAATATTATATTAACATGGCTATTTGAATTTAATGAACAGCACTTTTTACATACAGCTTAGCAATCAAAAAGAAAATGCAAAAAAAAATAAAGGCTGTGTTAAATTTGTTTGTTAAAATGTTGCAATGTTACTTTAACCGTTTTCAGCACACTTAGTGAGTGAGTGTGTGTGTGTGTATATATATATAATTATTAAAAATTAAATGAAATCCGTCTCAGTTAACTGGAGTACTTAAACTTTGTGGCTAGGTGTTTTCTGTAGTGTGGGAATTTTTTTTGTATGTTTCTGGTATACTGCACATGTTTTTATCTTTCATCAAACAGCCCTAAAAGGGCTTCATTGCTAAGTCCAATAGCTTTCTGTTTAGGAACAGATGTGTCTTAAGACAGTGGGTTGTCATCCAGAGGTATGCAGAAGTCTTCCATGGGGTACATCAACTTATCTAGATATTTGCCTAGCTTTACAAAAGGCTATGTAAAAAGCACTAGCGAAGTCAGTACAAATTGACTAAGATTTCATACCGACAATGACTTGTTTATATTGCTCTGTATATTATACACGGAAATGTAAGTACAATATTTATATTCCAATTGATTTATTTTATAATTATATGGTAAAAATGAGATAGTAGGCAGTTTTTCACTAATAGTGCACTGTGACACTTTTGTATTTTTGTCTGATTTTGTAAGCAAGTAGTTTTTAAGTGAAGTGACATTTGGGGTACCGAAGACAAATCAGACTTCTGAAAGGGATTCAGTAGTCTGGAAAGGTTGAGAGCCACTACTACCAACCAATTAGTAACACGATTTTTCAATAAGCAGTCTTGCAATATTTTTGTACATAAGCATAACTGTCACATGTACTGTAGGTAACAGTTACATTCGCTAAAAATGGGGATGGTAATGCTAAATATATTGATGGACCTTTAAAAAGATCTAGTTAAGTAAGCCAGCTAAATCTAGTAGACATTTGTAAAGGATTTTCCTTCCCTTCCACTAGAAAACATGACACAGATAATCTGGGTGAACATATAAACAGAAAAGTGAAATACAAAATCAGATGCTTGAAAGAAATGAAACTTTGTCTATGCACATTTAGAAAAAATTCTAAACACAACTAAGGAGCCTGCTCCTGATTTAGGCATAATTCCCACTATGTAGTGTTTTCTGCCTTTGGGTCTGGTTCACTATAGTAAAGAGTAGCTTTCCATGTAGATGTCTAAGTGCTGTATCCCTCTACTGATTTTCCATTATGCATTTTGCTTTAGTCAATGTGCTTCTCTTTGAAAAAGACATTTTAGTACCTTATATAACTTGAAGATGTTTACATGCTTTTTCAGTACTATATTGCTTCTCAGCCTAATAGTTCCATTACAGAATGTACTGAATTCCAATAATACTGAGACCATTGACTCATACGTTTCATATAGATGCAGATTGACTGATGGTTTTTAGAGTACTTGAAAAGGGCTACATAAGTGCTTGTTAATGTATATTGGATACTTCACAGGCAATGTTGTAGTCTACCCTATTGACAACTCCATTGAGGTGGAGTGGCTGAACGGCAACAAATACAGTTCTTTGACTTGGAACAGCACAGTGCAAATGGAAAAGATATTTATATAATAAGGGAGAGAATGACAGGTAAAATAGAACAGCTGACCAAACAGTATACATCTCCATAGGTGAAAAGACAGCCCTTAGGCTATGTCTACACTACAGTCAAAGGCCCCTCGCTGGCCCGTGCTAGCTGACCACAGCTTAAGTTAAAGGGCTGTTGAATTGTATAGCTGTTCAGGCTCAGGTTGGAGCCCTGGCTCTAGGACCCTGAAAGGTGGGATGGTCCCAGAGCTCAGACTGCAGCCTGAGCCTCATCTACCTCGCAATTAACTAGTCCATTAGCCTGGGTCAGCTGGCATGGACCAGCAAGGGCTGACTAATTGCAGTGTAGGCATACTCTTAAAGAGTGCGCGTTCAGTGGTATTTGAGTGTTGATTTTAATGGAAAATAAAATGAGATGCTCAACTGTTTTTCTCATTGGGAATTATGATGGACCTCCTGCCAGAGCTGTTCTGTCCAATACTATTTTGTTAGCAGTTAATGGGAAAAAGAGTAGTTCATAGTTCAAATCCCTGTTGCAGCTCTTACTTATGACTGCTTCACGTTCTGCAGTTGGATCCAGAGTAGATCACAGGGAGAGGAAATGCAGCTTTCTCCACGCCAGTTAAGATTTTATAGACCTCTATCATATCCTCCCTTAGTTGTCTCTTTTTCCAAGCTGGAAAGTCCCAGTCTTTTTAATCTTTCCTCATACAGAAGCTGTTCCATACCCCTAATCATTTTAGTTGCCCTTCTCTCTACCTTTTCTAATTCCAGTATGTCTTTTTTTGAGATGGGGAGACAAGATCTGCACACAATATCATGATGTCGGCCTACCATGGATTTATATAGAGGCAATATGAGATTTTCTGTCTTGTTCTCTGTTCCTAACATTCTGTTAGCTATTTTGATTGCCAATGCACATTGAGCAAATGTTTTCAGAGAACTATCTGACTTCAAGATCTTTCTTGAGTGGTAATAGCTAATTAAGATCCCATTATTTTGTATGCATAGTTGGGATTATGTTTTCCAATGTTAATTACTTTGCATTTATCAACACTGAATTTCATCTACCATTTTGTGGCCCAGTCACCCAGTTCTGTGAGATCCCTTTGTAATTCTTTGCAGTCTGCTTTGGACTTAATTATCTTGAGTAATTTTGTATCATCTGCAAATTTTGCCACCTCACTGTTTACCCCTTTTTCCAGATAACTTACGAATATGTTGAATAGGACTGGTCCCAGTACACACTCCTGGGGGATACCACTATTTACCTATCTCCTTTCTGAAAAGTGACTATTTATTCCTACCCTTGGTTTCCTGTCTTTTACCCAGTTACTGATTCATGAGAGAACTTTCCCTCTTATCCCGTGACTGTTTATTATACTTAAAAGACTTTGGTGAGGTACCTTGTCAAAGGCTTTCTGATAATCTAAGCACTATATCCACTGGATCAACTTTTTGTTAGGAAAATGACTAAAGTACAAATACAAAACAAGATTAAAATCTGATTTAAATCGAGCTTTTGTGCTTGCTGATTTAAATCTTGATTAAAATCAGTGTTTAAATAGGGATGTAAAATATTAAACAGTTAACCAGTAAGCATTAGTCTTACCGGTTAACCCATTCTAACCGTTAACCCCCAGCCGGAGCGGCGGGAGCAACCCCACTGGGCCACCGCAGGCTGGCCCCAGCCCCTCTCCCTTTAATTGGTTAACCAATTAACCATTTAAACTATTAAAATTATATTGTTTAACTTTTAAAATGATATTTACATCCCTGGTTTTAAATCAATCCACTTTAAGAAATACTAGATGATATTGTCTTAAAGGAACACTGTCAACTTAAAAATTACTTTTGGAGAAAAGTTTCCCTATTATTATTATAAGTAAGGAGGAGGAGAGTAAAACTGAGAGTAAATGAAAATGTGTTTTTTTCTATTTCAGCTTGTTTAGTGTGTGCATTTAACACACTTTGTTCTTTTTCTATCTGCCATGTATAGTCAATTCCTCTTTTCCCTATTTTTTGTGCATCTTTCACACAGCAACAGTGGAATGAAGGATGCTTGGATTAGGACAGAAATGAAATTACTCCAGGGGAAATGTGATACCTAAAACTACTTTAACTCCTTTTTTTTTTTTTTTAATGGACTAAGATTCAAGATGGCAGTGTCCCTCTGAGGTACTACATATAAGTTGGAACCAAACGCACACAAGTATCTGTGAAAGACAAACCTGTTAGTGAACATCAGACTATCTGGGAGTACCTGAAGCACTGTGCATGTATTTCCTTAAATTATTGCAGGATTCTGAATTTTTAGATTCAATTTGTAGGTTGCTTGTTTTCCCATTATGAAATAGCTCAACTCCATAGAATACGTGCCATTTAATATCTAGTTTATTTTATAGCCAACTTTTGTAAATTTTGCTATTGCTTCTGGTACTTTAAGCACTCCACCTTTTGTTTGCATTACTGCAACACTCGAACACACTAAGGCAAAAAAGATCATTTCTCTGATCCTCATACAGCCAAGGAACAGAGCAGCATTGGACAGACTAAACAGTATGTCCTTTCATTAATATAGCTGTTGGTGTACCCATGCAGCCTTGACCTAGTTGATAGAAAATAGTGTGGAAAGAGCCCTCCCCTGCACTATGAAACTACCAGAAGCCACATGTGACTTCCTTTAAGTGGATTACAATAGTTTGTTGTTGTAGAAACCAGTGATGAAACTAACATTCATTGCTTTTATTGATCCAGGACCCAGACAGCTTTCTAGCCTGGACATATAAAGTTAGCTACAAAGTGCCACCAGCTCCACATGACAGTGCCTTTTGCATATAGTAATTACTTTTATTATCCCATCACAGACACATAGTAGAGATTTAAAATTAACTACTCTAAGATTATAAATAGATTGGCCTCTTTTTGCCAAGGCATCTGAGAATGAAATCAGCTTTTTTTAAAATGATGGGCTGAAGCATGGTCTAGTGGCTGAAGCACAAGACAGGGAATTAGTAGACCTGAGTTCTATTACTGGCTGTGCCACAGACTTCTAACATCACCTTGGGAAAGTTCTTAACCCTGTACACCTTGGTTTCTTATCCGTATAATGGGGTTACTTGCACAACTCACATTGCCTCTTAAGAGCCTTAAGACTCCTCCTGATGGCAATAGCGTTTAGATGCAATACAAAGATGCCATATTTAAGTGCTCATATTTGGGTGCTATTCTAAATAAGCACTGTATAAGGGCCCATATGCGGCCATCATTATTTTCCTTTGGTTAGTCAAATACTACCTGACTTCCAAAACATTAATCCCTAAAAAAGCCACCCAGCAAACATATACACTAGAAGAAAAGAGGTGGAGAAGAGTGTCTTCCTCAGGAGGTTTTGAATGGTTTCTTGACGCTAGTCTTTGAATCAGGCAATAACCTGTGTTTGTTAGTCTGGAAGTACCCACAGCAAACTGGAGACTTTTAATAATGAACAGTTAACACACGTTTCTTTTAAAGCAACAGAAACAGAACACTGATTTTGGGAAGTACTGCAGTGTCATTGCTATTTCTGGCTGTTCAGCTAGTGGTTTGATGAATCTGAGGCTGTGAAATGAGTTGGTGCTTTAAATTCTTCCGGGTCACTTTACGTTTTTAAAATTCACTTTACTTTTGTAAATTTCTGATCATAAAGCAATAGGGAGACAAGGTGGGTGAGGTAATCTTTTATTTGATCAACTTCTGCTGGCAAAAGAGGCAAGTTTTGAGCTTACACAGAGCTCTTCTTCAGGTGTGTTGTCAGACAAGTGCTCAAACTTGTCTCTTTCGCCATAAAAGATACTGCCTCACACACTTTGTGTGTGTCTCTAGTATCCTGGGAACAACACTGCAAACATGAAGCAATAGGATTATTTTTTCAAAGCTGTTATATCCATCGCTTGGTCTCTGATGCTGTTGGACTAAGGATGTAGGGAGTTGCCTTCCTTACTAGTTCAATGAAAGAGCTTCCATTACAAATGACACACACACTTTTTAAATTCCAGATTAATAGTCATCAGCAAAATCAGCCTTTCTATGATGTATTATGTTGTCTCTGCCCTAAAACACAGAACTGCATTTGAAAAGTATCTTCAGTGGACCCTTGACCATCAGTCATGGTTTCTAATATGTTTCACTTCAAAATGCTATTGAATGATTTTACAGTGACTGCAAATCTATCTCTGCTTAATTTTAGACTTCATCAGCATTCTGAAAACTCGTGGGAGCTCTGGATATTAAGTCATCTCTGTCAATGTCATTATCAAAAATAGCCTTGTGGTGGGCCTATGGACTATAAGGAAAAGATTGTGGAATCTCTATCCATTGTAAGGGATGTGACACCATCACCACGTAACTAGATTTGTAGCAAATTGGCTTCCTATTTATTATTAAACATCTAAAAAGGAAAACTGTATTAGACTATTGGTTTAGAGCCATCATGCTTGGTAAAAATAACAAAGGCAGGGATAGGAGAACAATACAGTTGGCACTGTTTGAAGTTCATAGTGATGTACTAATCTTATAATTCAAGATTACTGCCAAAGGTCTCACAAGGAATAAGATTAGCCACAATGATCATGGTGATACAAAGAGAATGCTTTAGGAAATTCTGCAGATGTGAAGGAGTGATTTTAGCCTAAACTTTTTTCCATTGCTGAAACTTGTGTGTAGGATTGTACAGTAGCAGGTCATTGACATCTAATGCTTTTCAAAATTGACATTACAGTTTAGAAAAGTTCCTTGACATATCAAGTTGTTTCATTAGGTTCCTTGTTACTCAGATGTTCAGCAAGTAAATTTAAAGCCCCATTAATATTAACGTAACACATTTTGAATTTTTTCCCACCTTCATTTATAACTGCTACTGCTAGCTCTCCTTTTACAGCATTCAGTACCTGGACTACTTAACTAAAATGACAGCTGCAGAGATCACACTTCTGCTGCTGTCTTTTTAAACTTTGATTGCTTTGATGTTATGCTTTTGCTACATTCATTTTATTTTACATATAAAGCACTATCTCAATGCTTGACAATAAAAAAATAAGAGCATGCCAAAAATATAGTAATAATTTCACTTTCTATTTTCCTTTCAGCCAAAAGGGCACACTTCATTTTTTGATCTAGAGTAAACAAATTCTGGGTGAGAGGAGCTCTTCTGGTCTCTCCAGTCTGCTTCAGAAAACTATCTTCCGCATACAAAAACAACCTGAGTTGAGAAATGTGTGAAATGTTTGGGCTGTGTTGGTTCTGGTCAGGTGCAATAATTGTCATCCCTTTGGGAGATTTCACCAAAATTAAACATTCTCATAGGATTTCTGTGTGTTACACACTATTGAAAATAATATTTTTATTACTGGTGAATAGAGCTTTTCTAGTCTTTAGAACTAAGAGCAAAAAAGACCCCCTTACTCCCTAGACTGCAGACATCTGTGGGCTGGCAGGGTAATTTGAAATGCCTGTAGCAAACTTTCTTCTTTCTTTTAACAGTAGGGGAATATTTCTTTTAATTTGCAGTGGGTTTTTTTTGCTGTGAATTAATGTAAAATGTAATAACCCCTTAAATTATCACACTTTCTGTCCTTCTGTGGAAAGGCTAGTATGGGCACAGGATATAGAGAGAGTACTGTGAAAGGTTAAGTGATTTCTAAAGTCTCATTTCTTGTTTTGATTTTTTTTAACCATTTCATTTTTCTGTTATTTAATAGCATTGTCAAGTTCATAAAGCCTCAGCACATAGGATTTACTGCTTTATCTCTGCTCATCCTCTTGCTAGAACTGTAGGGTGGTGAAATTCAGTATTTAAATGTGAAGGAGAAAATAGTTCTTCATGGCTGAAAGTACGTCATGTTATAATATATCAATTCCTGGAAGCTGCCTTTACGTGAGCAATAAATTTCCTAAGCTTTCCACTAAAGGCAGGTTTACAGCGTTAGCTTATAGAAAAGCAGTGTGGAAGCACCTCTTGCTTCTGATTAAACAAAGAGTTAATAGCTGGTAGTTGAGCACTTTCTGGTAACCTTCAGTTTTTGTTTTAATTTTCAGTTGGAATTTTGAATTTCTTTGAATTTTTGCTAAATATTTTTCTCATGCCCCTTTTTAAAAAGGTCACTTAGCTTTTAGAACTGAGCAGAGTACGTTTTTTAAAGCATTTTGTGATCAGACACTTGCTCTGGAATCCCAGTGTCTATTGCTGTGACGTTACAATCCCATTTTTCTTTCTTTTTAATTATTTTCCCCCTTCCCTGTTGCTCTGAAAGACCTGCACAAACCAGGGAAATTGCCTATACAGGGGTAATGGTGAAATAGACTACAGTGTACAAAGGAAACGGGGCGGGGAACACCAAAACCTTCTGTTCATTTTACAGTTAAATTAATTTTAGGTGTTTGTAATTATAGTAAGTAAACAAAGATGCAGTTAAGCTGTTTCCTTTTAAATAATAAAGATGCTTCTTATAATTGGCTCCTTTCCTTCTGCAATATGATTCTTTAGATTATCCTGTCCTGTCTTTAGTATATCAGAAGTAATGTTATATTGTATATTTTTGACAAGGTGATGAGGCATATTTTTTTACAACCCTCCTCAGTTCCGTCTCAGCCGCCCCTGGCTAGAGACAGAACTTTAGCTGTCTGTTATCCTCTAAAGACTGGTTAATCATTTCCCATTTTGATCTGCTTCTTAGAGTTTCCTTCCTTTTATTCCTTTATTTAAAAAAATCTTTAATTTAAATTTTTATTTTTGTTCAACACCCCGGCCCAGTTCACTGAACTTTCAGAAGTGTCTCAGATGCAAAGAATCTTCCCTGGTCACGGTGGACATTCTCATGGTGTCTGTTGCCTTGGGGAAAACCACATTCCCCAGAAGTGTGGTTTATGCCAGAAGTTAAAGCCACAGTCCAGAAAGGCTGCAGAGCCAAGATTCAAACTTCTAATGGAAGCAGCTCCCCAACCCCTTTAGACCCACACCAAGACTTAGGACAACGGCAATCCTCACCACAACCCTCTACGTCTGAGGGAGATGAGCCTAAGAAGACTCTCACAAGGCTTCTAAAGAGAGAGCTGGAGTCCCCACTGTGAGCCCTGAACACAGGGCCAGCTCCAGGCACCAGCCGACCACGTACTTGGGGCGGCTCCTTATAAAGGGCAGCCAGTCTTGGTTTGGCGGGGCAGTGCTCTTGGTTTTTTTGTTTTTTTGTTTGGCGGGATGGTGCTCTGGGGCGGGGGGTTGATTTTCTTTTTGGTTCGGCAAGGCAGCACTCGGCGGGGCGGGGGTGTTTTTGGTTTGGCAGGACGGCACTGGATTTTTTGTTGTTGTTTTTGGTTCGGTGGCGTGGTGCTCGGGTTTGTTTTTTTGTTGTTGTTGGTTTGGCGAGGTGGCACTCTGGGTGCGGGGGTGATTTTCTTTTTGGTTTGGCGGGGCGGCACTGGGGTTTTTTGTTGTTGTTTTTGGTTCAGGGGGGTGTTTTTGGTTCGGCGGGGCAGCGCTTTTTTGCTTGGGGTGGCAAAAAAGTTAGAGCCGGCCCTGCCTGAACAAGCCAATCACTTGTTTGGTATCATTGGTACTGATGGCACCAAAACATCTAAACCCAGTACCCAGAGCTCACACGGTACTGTCCTAACAGAACAAGGGCCGGCCACCTAAGGACCTGATAGACCCAGGCAAGGAAACATTGGTATCAGTGGGGCGAGAGAAAGAGAGAGACACTGCCTTGGGGAAGGCTCCTTCACTGTGGCAACGGCGCTGGTACCGTCAATGGTGCACCAAACAGTGGTGGACCGTTCAACCAGGACTGCATCTCCAATTCCATCGGTACAGGCATCCTGGCACCACCAACCACTACTGGTACCGATGCCTATGGTACCACCAGACTTCAGGTATTTGGGATGCCTTTCAGTGTCTGACGCACCACACTCTCCTCTTCTTGGTACCAGAGCTCCAGTACCAAGTCTTCCTCAAGCTCCAGATTACCCTTCAACATCATGCCAGGCACTCCCATTCTCTAGAGGGGAGTCAGACAACAAGCAGGATGACATAGTCTCCTGTCACTCCTCTCATGCACCCTATGGTACCCATTACCAATATGGACCTCCTCACCTGTACCATCCATCTGACCCTCAAACTCCCTGGTATGGGCTACCATGGTACCAAGCACCAGGACCTTTCCCGCCATCCCAGTGGCCTTACTGAGATCCATGGCAGGCATATACACATTGTGCCTCCCGAAGCTCTACCATGGCTTACCAGGAGCCAATGAGGCATCCTCCTTCTGCCACTGCATCTAGAGCTTCCGAGCTTCCTGAACAAATGAAGGAGGAACAGGAGGCCGATATTGAGGAAGAGGTTACACCCCAGACTAACTTCTCATCTTCATCACCAGATGAGATAGTGATGCCTCCTCCACCATCGTTAGCAGACGACTTCAAACTTTTTCAGGACCTAGCTCAGAAGGTGGCAGATACATTGCAATTACCACTACAGGATGTGACAGAATCGCACCATAAATTACTGGACATTTTACATTCCTCTGCCTCATGCAGAGAAGCTCTCCCTACCAACGAAGCTCTCTTGGGCCCTGCCAAACTTACATGGCAGACCCCTGCATCGGTCTCACCAACGTGTAAGTGGGCCAATAAGAAATATTACATGCCCCTAATTCAATCATTGTGGATTCAGTAAACTCCAGTGGTTGACAACACCAGATGAAATCCACGCCCTACAATAGGGATTGGAAACACCTCAGTCTCTTTGGGAGAAAGGCTTATTCATCAGCCACTTTACAATTCCGCATTGCAAACTATCCGACCTTAATGCCTCCTTGCCCCGTTCTGCAGTGCCTGGGAACGGATAACATCCGACAAATGGGTGGTAGAGTTCATTCATGATGGGTACTCTATTCATTTCACCCACCTTCTCCCCCCACCCGACACCCTTCCCCATCCCTCTTCAGGGACCATTCTCACGAGAGCCAGTTATGACAAGAGATAACCTACTTCCTCAGCATAGGAGCCATAGAACCAGTACATCAACATCTAAAAGGCAAAAGCTTTTACTCTCATTACTTCCTGATACCCAAGAAAAAAGAGGTTGGAGACCCATACTAGACCTCCGAACACTCAACAGATTTGTCAAGGCTCAGAAATTCAAGATAGTCACTTTAGCAACAGTTTTTCCAGTGTTGGAACAGGGAGACTGGTTCTTGGCCCTCAACCTCCAAGATGCTTATTTTCATATTTCAATCGTATCGTCTCGTAGATGATACCTCAGATTCACTCTAGGGCAGGACCTCTGCCCTGTACAGAGCATTCCCTTTTGGCCTCTCGTTCTCCAAGGTCCTCTCTGTAGTGGCAGTCCACCTGCGCTCCCAGGGTGTCATGATTTATGCTTACTTGGACAATTATCTCCTCAAGGCTTGGTCCTTCAACAAAGCTCAACGGGTTACCCATACAACTTTGGATTTATTCTGAAATCTGGACCTACAAATCAACATACGAAAATCAACATTAGCCCTGGTGCAGAGACTAGAATTCATAGGAGTCTATTTCAGCTCTGTCTGAGTGAGCGCTCCTTCCACAACACAGATCCTCAGTCGCTCGATGCTTATTTAGACCATGCAAACCAGTCCTCAGATATCGGCCAGACGCTGCCTTCAGCTTCTGGGGCACATGGCTGCCAGCACATTTGTGATAGCTCACACCAGACTTTGCATGAGATGCTTCCAGGCATGATTCAATTCAGTTTACAGACTGAACAAAGACAGCCTAGACAAACCACTATTGCTACCCACCAAGATCTTACAATCCTTGAATTGGTGGAAGGACCCAGCAAATGTCTGCCCAGCGATCCTGTTTGCACAGCCTCCCCCATTACTACTCCTCACCGCCAATGCATCCCTCATAGGTTGGAGTGCACGTCTCAACAACTTCACAGTATAGGGCAAATGGTTGCCTGCTGAGGTTTGTATTCACATCAACCTTCTCGAGCTCAGAGTGGTCAGGAACACATGCATTCACTGCCTCCCTCCAATCAGAGGCGCGCACACAAAGGTCATGATGGACAACAAAGCCTGTATGTACTACATAAATGGTCAAGGGGATGTCAGATCATCCTCCCTTTGTGTGGAAGCAATAAACTTGTGGAACTGGTGCATCTCTCATAGTGTTACAGTATCAGCAATCTACATGCAGGGAGTGCACAACACGACAGTGGACGCACTCAGCAGCAAAATTCCCATACGACCACGAATGGGAGATAGACTTGGTGATGCTCCGTGACGTATTCCAAAGATGTGGGACGCCGATAATAGACCTGTTTGCCACTTACCAGAACAAGAAATCGCCACAATACTACTACAGAGCAGGCATCGGACAACACTCCTTGGCGGATGCCCTCTTCTCTACCCATGGGACAAAGGCCTTCTTTACACCTTTCCTCCATTTCCTCTTTTATTGAAAGTCCTGTTGAAAATAAGTGTCATTCTGATTGCTCCCACTGGCCGAGGCAGACATGGTATCCTTACCTGTCACAACTCACACTGTGTCCGCTGAGGACTCTTCCACTCTTTACCTCCTCTTGCAGAACAAAGGGGACACACTCCATCCCAACCTACGGATGATATTACGGCTCAAAGCCTGACTCCTTCATGGTCCCGAGACATCCTGTTCTGTGGAGGTACAGGAAGTGTTCCCACACAGCAGGAAAGTGGCTACCCATCATACTTATCTACAAAAGTGGACCAGATTTCAGTTGATGTGCCATTCCAGAAGAACTATCCCAAATACAGCCACTCTGCCAATAGTCCTAAACTATTTACTGACTCTTAAGAAATCCGGATTCTTTATTAGTTCGCTAAAGGTACACTTAGTGGCAATAGCGACTTTCCACCAACAAATATAAGGGTACTCTGTTTTCTCACACCTAACTAGGAAGAGGTTTCTTAAAGGCATAGCAAACCTCTTTTTCCCATTTCAGACATCCTACCTCACAATGGGACCAGAATTTAGTATTTAAAAGGGCTGACTAGATCTATCCTTTCCTTTGGACCCATGTGTTCTTGTTCACTTTCTTTTCAATGAAGCTCTGATGGTGCATTCATTCCCCCACACACACCACACACACATCTTGTTCTTTTCTACAAAAAATCTCACCACACACCACACACCCACAAACCCCACACAATGACTCATGAGTTTCACATTCATTCACTGACCACCTACCCCAAACTCATCTCATCAAAAGGGAAAACCAAACCTACACACACACTGATATATAAGAGCCCTTGGCTTCTTTTTGGACAGGGAGGACATTGGCTTTTAGGATATATATTTTTTCTCTCCGTTTTTAAGGTCTCTAGGGCAGCTCTGACAGTTGCTCAGAGACAGAGACTTTCTAAATTGGTCTCACACTGCATCAAGCTCTGTTTATCAGATTCGCAGTTTTTTTATTTATCTTTTTATCACAATCCACAACACTGATCAAGATTCAGTCACTCATCTGTCTCTCTCTTCACCCCCTCTCTCTGAGCAGCTTCTTGGACATCTTCTTACCTTCACTTCAACATACAGAACACTATGACATCTATGCTGCAGATGCAGAGCTAGCTAGATTTAGCTTTGCAGCATCATCATCACTCTCTCAGCTCTGAAGCCCCAGCTTCCCACTGGGGATACTGCTTGGGAGTCAGTCACCATACCCACCTACCCCCACCCACCTCAAACCTACTCGTGATGAAGTTATGTGTGTGCAGTGTGTGTGGTTCTTGTGGTGTGCCCGTGTGCCTTCCTCCCGACCCCTCTCCTCTCCTTGAGTTCTCTCATCTCTGATCTCTGATGGAGAAGAAGGAAGGAAGGGTTCAGGGCAATGGTTAGCCTGCGTGGTGGAGCAGCAGTGGGGAGGACAGGCAGGCAGAGCAGGCCAGACACAGACAGAACTGCAAAACATTGATCAGCAGCACAGGCACACAAGTACAGTGAGATCACAGTGGTCTCTCTGCAGGTGCAGGAAGAAAGATTACTACATAAGGTGAGTAACTTTTGTTTTTGTTTTTTTTTTAACTTTTTTTTTTGGCTTTTGGTTGGGCAGTTGACTACAGTATACCATAGTCAAGTGTTTAGTTTTTTACAGGTCTGAAATAATTTCAAAGTCCAGTTTTATGGCCAAAATACATACTTAGAGAAATGCAAACTAGTGCTGTTTATAACATGCTGTGCATTGCTTAGCAATTCTAGAATACTGTATGGCAAAGTGATCCTTAACAGCATCAATTAAATGGGTTACTCATTTTCCTCCTTCACTGCTTCTGCTGTAGAGGTGTAGGCTGGATTTAATTCCTCAGCTGTTGAGTAGTGCCAGCTTTTAGCTTGTTCATTCTGAAAGAACTGTCTTCAAATAACTGAATCTACTGAGGGAGGTTGAGGGGTGGAGAAGCAGATGCTTCTCAGCTGCCATCAAAGCGCCTGACTGGTATCTTATTAGGTTTGTACTGTGCAAAATGTGACCAAATTAAAGCCCCACATTTGTATGCTGCTTTTCATCAGATGGAAGCTTGTTTAAAAATGAAGAATTTCAGAGATCTCATGACCTGAAATAAGAGAGAAACAAGTAAATTGGTTTATATTTAGTGATCACCGTTTTAAGAAGTCAGCATTTTACGTGGCTACTGTGCAGTACTCTCTGAGATAACAGGTTTTCCCCTGTGCTTAGACCAGAGATCGGCAACCTTTGGCACACGGCCCACTAGGGTAAGCCCCCTGGTGGGCTGGGCTGGTTTGTTTACCTGCTAGGTCCGCAGGTTCGGCCTATTGTGGCTCTCACTGGCGCGGTTTGCCACTCCAGGCCAATGGGGGCGATGGGAAGCGGCGGCCAGCACATCCCCCCTGCCGATGGAAGCTGCAATCAGCCAAACCTGCGGATGCAGCAGGTAAAGAAACTGGCCCGGCCCGCCAGGGGCTTATCCTGGTGGGCTACGTGCCAAAGGTTGCCGATCCCTGGCTTAGACTAAAAAGTGCGTGGTACAGTGTTTCGTGAAAGCTGTTTTTCCTACATTGCAACTTCAGTGTATTATGTGAGTAATAACGCTGAGTAGATGGATGATTGTGGGTAGTTAATATACAGTATGTGTGTCAGGGGGATAATGACTATTTAGTGGTGCAGTTAGAGATAATTTTTTTAAAAATGTGCTTAACAAGACATAGGCCTATCACCATCCTAATCGCTATGGTCATAGTACTGTATCCCTTTCCCTCACTTCCTTTATTTTGTTTTTTGTCCTTTTTAAATTGTGAGCTTACAGCTGGGGCTCTCTCTCTTTTTGCCTGGTGCCTTGCATACTTCGGGCACTACTGTAATATAAGCTAATAATGAGTGTATGTAAACACCATGCACACACATGCATCCAACGAAGTGGGTATTCACCCATGAAAGCTCATGCTCCAATATGTCAGTCTATAAGGTGCCTCAGGACTCTTTGCTGCTTTTACAGCTCCAGACTAACACGGCTACCCCTCTGATACATGCACACACAGTTATTATGAGTGGGGATTAGAGCCATGGATTACTTTGACATTTAAAGCCCTTCAGACCACTGCTTCCATGTATCTTTGGGAACTTGTTCATGTCTTCGTTCCTTTCATCCTTTTTTTTCCTTATTTCATCTTAATTTATTCCCATGGATTATTTGTCACTGTGGTCTTTTTCTCTGGGGACTCCCTTCTTTATCCAATGTCTTAAGTCTAAAATGAACCAAGTTTATTTGTTAGCCTTATGTGGTGCCTTGTGTTAGGTTTGCTTCATGTTCAGCATGTTGATATCAATGAAATGGAGCTTTATGGTGTGTTATGCAGGAGATCAGACTAGATTTTATAATGATCCCTTTGGGCCTTGAAAACTGCCTATCTCAGAGGACATGCAGAATTTATTTAGGTGGCTAGGATCATACTGTTTTAACTTTGCCTGTAATTGACTTGTGTTTATTAAAATCTGTCAGACACATGACTTCCTACTAGTTGAACATTAAATCGCTATGATGTACTTCTTTAAATGGAGAGGTTAAGGAAAAATCATAATGTTCTTAAGAGGCAGGAGGCCAATTGGAATTTTTAGATACTGTCCAAAAAAAATCAGGTTTTCTGATAACTATCCTCTAACTGGGATTTTCTGAACTATTTTTAAACTCCTATAATATTTTTCTTAAGCTTCTGTTCCCCTGATGATGCAGATGGTCTTTTGGGCCAGCCCACAAACACCACCACCAAATATGCTCGAACCTTCCGTTCCTTCTTCTGCATATGCCTTCTGTGATAGACCCAGGCCAGTTGGGAAGAGCAGAGTAGTAGAAGGGAGATATACTGGCCATTGGATAAGCAGTTTTCTGTTCCGAGTGACCAGAACAGGGGCTGCTCCAGGCTAATGAGAACACCTGACTCCAGTTAACCTGCTAAGAGTCAGGTGAGGCTGTTAAGCACCTGACTCTAATTAAGGCTGCTCTGATGCTATAAAAGGGCTCACTCCAGTCAGGCCAAGGGGAGCCGGGGAGCCAGAGGAGAGACAATGCGTGCGAGGAACTGGGAGCAAGAGGCATGCAAGAAGCTGAGAGTGAGTAGGCACACTGCTGGAAGTACAAGTGTCGTCAGGAGGAAGGTCCAGTGGTGAGGATAAAGAAGGTGTTGGGAGGAGGCCATGGGGAAGTAGCCCAGGGAGTTGTAGCTGTCACACAGCTGCTCTAGGAGGCACTCTAGACAGCTGCAGTCCAGAGGGCCCTGGGCTGGAACCCAGAGTAGAGGGTGGGCCTGAGTTCCCCCCAAACCTCCCAACTCCTGATCAAACACAGGAGGAATTGACCTGGACTGTGGCTTCTACCAGAGGGGAAGGTCTCTGGGCTGTTTTCCTGACCCACAGGGTGAATCTGAGGCGAGCAAATCCGCCAATAAGCGCAGGACCCACCAAGGTAGAGGAGGAACTTTGTCACACTTCCTTTGCCTCTTCAGTTTGTGCTTTTGTCCTGGGTAAGATTGTGCACAAGAGCTGTTTTCAAACATCACTCGTGCTGTTATGCTAGTGCTTAAGATGGGATATGCAGCTAACTATCAACAAAATTGTGAAACCAGCTATACAAAGTGTACTATTAATGCATCAAGTAGAAACTGAAAAAATGCAGAGGGAAACTTCCCTCAACTTCCAGTTAGTCATCTTACAGGTCACTTGCAACAGTAGATACAAAACTTTCTGATGGAAATGTTTTTATTTCTCATATTGACAGTGTCCCTTTGGCTAAAGCGTAGTTTGATCAGAGAGTGACCCTTAATTAGATATTGAATGAATTAATTCATTGCTGAGTATTTCTACTGTTTTTTTTCTTTTTTCAAAGAAGGTGCAAAAACCTTTCATGTTTGGAGACATTGCAATCAACTTCAAGTAAACCTTAAATATTTCCATTTCCAGTCTGTTTTCTGATAGGTATATATAATTTCTGTCATAGATGGGAGTCATTTTTAAGGGGAAATGGTGTAAGGAGCCACATCAAAGTGGAAGATACTTGCTAATAGTGAACCTATCTGTTTCTATCAAAACCACAATCAGGAGTATTTTTGTCTTGAGTCATCCACAAATCTTTCTATCTCAAAAGTATTGTTAAGTCTGTTCCTACATTCAAAAATGTGCTGCCTTCATAACAGTGGGGTATTAAAATAATTCTAAGACTTCAGGTGCAATTATGTATTCTACTCTTAAATATCCTGTGACTGAGGTCCTAGTGGGAGCCAGCTATGGTCACTCAATTAGGGGTGAACTGCAAAGAATGGGGCAGACAATCCCCATAAAGCTGGTGGATATTCTAATACTTACTTGCTCACCAAGCCAGCATAAAACAGCTTCTTTATTACATTACTGGTTACTCAGAAGTTGAAACAACACAGTTCCCTTAAAGTGATCCAGCCTCAGGCCTCCATCCAGGTACCCACGTCAAATATGATGAAAATTTCTCTAAATCTTATTTCATCGTATAAAAGAAAAGGTTCTTCCAATCCCAAAGGATCGGACACATTACCTCCCAGGTTAATGAATGTTTCAGATCTTACCCAAATACGTGTTACAACCAATTCTTATTAACTAAACTAAAAAATTTTAAAAAACAAAAGAGAGAGTATGGTTAAAAGATCAGTAAACATACAGACATGAGTTCAATCCATTGAGGTTCAGATTCATAGCAGAGATGGTGAGCTTTGTAGTTGCAAAGAGTTCCTTTGGAATTCATATCATAGGTCATAGTCCAGTGTCCAAATATCATATTCAAGGCATACCAGCATAACTGGAACCTCAGTCTTGGGACTCAAACTTCCCCTGATGAAGTTTAAGCAGATCTGAGGTGACAAAATCAGGACCCAAGGATCTTTTATACAATTTCATGTCCTCTTTGACAAGCTGAGATTTCTTCGGGGAAGAGACGGTAATTAGGATGATTTTGGAGGAGGTCTATCACCCGTACTTAGCTATATGAATTAACATAAGGCCATTTGCTTTTTCCTCCACCATTCACAGTACATTTCAAAGAGAGATGAATACCAAGATATTCCATGTTTACAATTCATGTAAATATCATCAGAATACAGCATAGACAGCAATTGTTGATGACATTGTCGACCCTACTCATACGTATGAAATTTTAAAAAACACAAACGGTATCCCTACATGTCTTTTGAGGGTTATTTATTTTACAGGATGTTTAGCTCTTTCTAGCCATGCGTCACAGATCCCAAAGATTATTGGAATATTTGGAGCATGCAGTTAAGCAATAGATTTGTTTTGAATGAATTTTCCCACTGTAGCTTGCATATAAAATGTATTGATCCCACACTAACATCAGTTATAACTACAACCATCACTACAACTCTAAAATGGTGGATCTGCAAATGACTGTCCATATGGATTCCACTCTTGGTGCACATGCTCACAGGATCAGATTTTTTTGGCCATCAGTGTCCATTTCGGCACTGGCATTTCGGGCACCAGCAATTCCTGTCTTTGTGACTCCCTACAGGAAGTCCAGCCAAGCCTGGCTCCCACAGATGACTTTTTCTGTCCTTGTTCTGCATCTTCAGGGAACAGTGCTTCCATTAAGTATTCGCAGTGACACCCTTTCCAAAACAAGATAAGTGTATTAGTCACCATTGGTTAGCATAAAGAAGCAAAAGTTAAAACCGAGTTCAGACTGGTCAACACCAGAGCTTCACCCAGCTAAGCTGCTGTAGAAGTCATCTTTTTGCGCTCCCTTCCTCCCCCCCCCCCCTTTTTTTCCCCAGGTCGGAGCCCTGTGTCTCCAAGAACTCAGCTCTTAAGACAGCCATGTGTCACCTTTTCCCTTTGTTTTCCAGCTCAGGGCCTTTTTGCTGCTTCCCTCCACAGAGGTGGGGGAAATCTCCTTCCTCTTGGCTGTTGGTCGCTAGATCTGAATGTCCTAGCCATTGAGGTTTCTGTTGTCTATTCTGGATCCTCCATTCACATGTTTAGGCTTTATTCAGTTTGTTGATGGCTGTGATCTCCAATCAGGCTGCTGTGCGAGTCAAATATCAGCATCCCTTCTCTTTACACTCTGTGGATAACAATGCAAAGCCCAGAGGGAAATTGAAGCATGCATAGGAATCATAAAAATATTATTAAAATTCCCACATTCATTACACGGGCATTCAGAACTACCTAACAGATCACCATAGTTGACAGTTCTCAGACAACCACAAGTTGTGATTTGGAGACTCAGTGTTAAAACACTTTCACAAGTGGAGATACCCATCAACCAGAACAAGAAATGCAAACTGTTTTGCTCCAGAGGAAATTCCAGTCCAGCCTCCCTGTTGGATGCCTTTCTCATCCTGGGCACTGGGATTTAGGCTTTGTCTGCACTGGCAAGTGAAAGACACAACTTTTGTCGTTCAGAGGTGTTAAAAAACACACAGCCCCAAAAGAGAAAAGTTCTGCCAATGACAAGTGCCCGTGTGAACTGCACTTTGTCGTCAGGAGCCCTGTCCTGCCAACAAGGCTAAGCTTGAGTGGAGTAACTTGAGCTAACTGTTGTAGTAAAGGCAAGCCCCAGGTGAAACTTGATTGTATTCATATGTATATAATTAATCACCTTGTTCATACAATACTGCAATAGACTCTTGTGTTACTGTTAATCAGGTCAGGAGGTAGCTTGTTTGTAGTCTTACTGAGTAGTGTGCTGCTGTTCAGACTTAAAGTAAAATCCTCTTACGAGTAAGAAAATACAAGCAGCAGATCTAATATGTTATCTTAAGTACCAGAGGTAACTAAAAACCAAAGTCATTAGAACTCTATTTAAGCCCCCTAAATTGTAGGGTGACCAGATGTCCCAATTTTATGGGGACAGTCCTAATATTTAGGGCTTTGTCTTACATAGGCGCCTATTACCCCCCACCCCGATTTTTCACACTTCCTGTCTGGTCACCAGAGAGTGTCTCTTACATTATTTTGGTTTTAGTCAGCCCATAAAAATGTTACTTTCTCTGTATCAAACTCTTGGGTCCTGTCTTGATGGGCAAAAAGGGGGTGTGGTTTTGATCATATTAAATTAACTTAATTGAACTAAAACGATTGAAAAATACCTCTTTTGCCCATAAAGACATTGCTATGCTCAGGAAACTGAAAGTGTTTTTACTACTAAGGTCGGGGAGTGCTTTTACTAATATATTGGAGGACTCTGGCTCAGGTCTACTGCAGCTTCTATCATCTTTCTGGCAACTTCTAGAAGTGTATAGGTTCTATGCCATAAACTTTCGACATTGGGAGGAAGTGGGGTGTGCATGTGTTTTTCCCAGTCTAATCCTAATGGCCATTTTATAACATCATTACAACCTCACAGATAGAGAATGCAGTTGAATGCTGCCACCCAACTGCTCTGTCCTCTGCATCCAGAATGAGGAATTGAAGGAGACTTTACAAATCTGGTTTCAGAGAGTAGAGGGGAAGAGCCTCCAGCAGAACCAAGATAGAGAGAGTGTTCATGCCCACTTTATTAGCAACAAGGAGAAGCAAAACTGCGTCTGTTGCATAAAACACTATTTGGTTTTTATGGTTAATTCTCCATACTGAGAGCTGTTCATTGGGTTTTTGTGTATATCCGTGTCTGACTGCTAGGGGTCTCCTTTGTATCTACTGGGGCACAACTTCAAGATGATTAAAAATAAAAACCTAGTGATATTAAAGGCTGTGACAGTTTCTGTAATTCTGTAAATTCAGCTCTACAGACAGCCTCAAATTCACCAGATGCCTGGTCACTTAAAATGCTGATAAATTAATTCCCCATGGGGCATGCAGTATAGGTACAGGAGGTCCTGATCACCAGTGAATCTTTTTTAAAAAGGGAGATGAAGAGTGGAGAACAGTAAATGTATTTGAAGGGGGTGGAAAAGAAGAACCTCTAACAAAGATAACTGGAGTATTTTTAAGATGACTGTCTAGACATGGCATCTATTTTAATGAAATGCAGAACAGAATAGCACATGTATACTTTATTATTAGCAAACAGGACTTGTCATCTTTGAGCCCTGATGTAATGTTTTTTTTAATGTGGAAGCTATGATCCTGCTGCCATATTAGATCCATGTTCTACAGAGTGATACAGAAAAGTGGCAGCACGTATGGTGGTGTTACACCAAGATCACAGAATGTTAACACATAAGTGACTTCCTTTGGCAAATCTGATTTCTGGTTAAAACAACGTTGACTGACATCTATTCTCCTTGTAGTTTCTCATGTAGCAAAAGCCTAATGTGCTAAAATTTTGTGGTGGGCATGAGGAGGAAGAGAAATCGACTTCAGAAAATTGCCAATGGAAAATTCAGTCTTGCTCCTGACTAGGTTACTAGTTAGACTCTGGTTCAGGTTGGTAATGATTGAAAGCCATTGCCTTCTGACACTGTTCATTAGTCCAAAGTAAATTGTTGGTAGTCTCAGTTTGGTGAGAAGACATTTATCCACATCACAAATCACCACTACATGCTGAGCTGATTTGCACACTTGTTGGGACTTCCAACAAGGGGGCTAAAGCTTGAATGGGCAGTGGACTCTGAACTATCCTTTCTCCTCCCTCCCCTTCTCCCCCCCCATCTCCGGTTTGTTCCTCCAGGAAATCTTTGAGGCATGTTATTGGGAAGCAGGCACCTGTGCTGTGATAGCTCGGTGGATAGAGGACTTCCATCTTCAATGCCTTCAGCTCATTACCTTTAACCAGCACTACATTTTGTGAATGGATAATTTCCGAGTAACTGTAGTGGGAGGTTGCAGGCTATTGTAGAGTTTTATGTGCATGCTGGAGATGTAGGTCTTTTTCTGTACTTCACCCCTTTAACTTTAGACAAACAACCTAAAACTTTCCTGGATATCCAACCCTTTGATAGTCTCAGAATTATTCCTAGCAAATGTTTTCTACTGAACATGCCCGGAGCTGTGGTCCCCTGCAAATTGTTCCCTACTTCATGCTTCAAGCCCAAGTTTGTTCCCTCAACCAGGAACACAGTAAAGGGAGAAACAGCTCATACCATGCAGTGCTGGAGCCAGCATTCAAACTTGATGTGCTAGATCAGTGGTTTTCAAACTGTGGGTCACCACCCAGTACTGGGTCATGGAATGTAAGGCACTGGGTCGCAGTGGATCTTGTCAGCATTGCCAACCGGGCCGTTAACAGTCCCGTTGATGGTGCTGCCTGGCTAAGGCAGGCTAGTCCCTACCTGTTCTGACACTGCGCTGCACCCCAGAAGCGGCCAGCAGCAGGTCTGGCTCCTACGTGGGGGAGCCACAGGGCTCTGCACACTGCTCCCACCCCGAGCACAAGCTCCACACTCCCATTGCCCGGTTCCACAGGTGGTTTTTTTTGTTTGAGACACATTTTTTGGCAGGAGTTAGTGTTCTTTTTAGCAGATGTAGTAGGTTTGTACTTAAGGCACTACTGTGGCTAGCCAAAGGATGCTATGCAATTAGTGATGATGCTTTGCAGTTTTGGGAGGGTAGAGCTGCTGACAGAGCAGGGAGAGAACTCACCAGCATAGTCTGTGTCCCAAAATCTTTTACAGTTTTATTTGTTACACCAATTTTAAGCACATGAATAGGGTCCTACCAAATTCAGTCCGTTCTGGTCAATTTCACAATTGCAGATGTTTACATCTGAAATTTCAGTGTTGTAACTGTGAGGGTCCCAACCCAAAATGGGATCATCTATGGGGGTTTGCAAAGTTGATGTAGGGGAGTCCCAAGATTGCTGCCCTCGCTTCTGTGCTGCCTTCAGATCTGGGCTCTGAAGGCAGCACCCTCCCAGCTCCCTGCAGTTAGAGGTTCCCGGAGGTGGGTAGGATCTCCCCTGTGCTGCTGGGAGCACCCCAGATGGACAGATTAAGGCAGGGGACCCCATCCAATTTGCGGTCCCCTAGGAAAAATGGGTGCCCCAGCCCCGGAAGAAGCCCCAAGGCAGAAGCCTCTACCGGATCACTCTGAGCCCCAGCAGGAGCCACAGAAGAAACCTCGAGCCTGCATTGCCCCGGCTAGGGGCCAGGGCGGAAGCCCCGAGCCTGGGCTGCTCTGAGCTCGGCTGGAGCGGGGAAAGCCCTGAGCCCATATTGCCCCCACTAGAGAAGCAGAGGAAGTCCCCGGCCCTGGCTGCAGCCATGGAGCGGAAGCTCCCAGGGGAGGAAGCCCTGGGCTCAGTGCTCGGAGCCATAGCCGGAGCCACAGGGCGGGGGAGAGGGGCAGAATCCCAGAGCCCAGGCTACCCCAGTTGCAGCTGCCAGGAGCAAAAGCCCCCAGCCTGGCAGGAGATGCTCTGGGAGGAAGCCTTGAACTCGGCACCTGGTGCCATGGCAGGAGCTGGGGGCAGGAGGACCGAAGCCTGGAGTCCACTTCCTGGGCTGCTGCAGTGCTCCCCCTCATGTATCTGATGATCTCACCAAGAGTGGCCGTGCAGAGGAAGGACAACTTCTGTCCCTCCCCAGCACGGCGGGACTTAGCAGCTAGTAGCCCCGAGGCTCCCAGCAGCAAGGAGAGATCAGATTTCATGGGGGAGGGCCGATTTCACGGTCCAGGGCACTTTTTCATGGCTGTGAAATTGGTAGGACCCTACACATGAAAGAAGACTGGTGTGTTTCTTTCCACCCTCCACCACCATCCCTGGCAACATATATAGTCTCTTCCCATCCCATTAAGCCATCAACATGTAAAAAGTTGCTCCTTGCTGTCTTCCCTCTGTTGCTGCATACACATCACAGGCAATGGCACACTTCCTTCGATATGCAACCTGTATATTGAGCCAGGATACACACCCACACTATGCCCATGTTCCAGTTTATCCCCTGCTCCTAAACCAGACCACCTACTCTGGCCAGCTTCTCACCCCATGGAGGGGTGGCATGTACCTTAATTTTATATTTCCTGGTTTTCAGGGAGTTAAGTTTAGCCACTTGCCACATTCTGAAAGGCCACGAGGCACTGTTGGAGAACCTTAACTCTGTGTTGTTGAAGTGCTTTAGCATTTAATTTCATTGATTTCTTTTTTTTGTATTTTTGTTTTTAAATACTGTCTCAGCACCCAATTTACCACAGCCCAGCTCTCCCCATCCACTGCCTCTGGCTCCTTGGCAATGATTACCGGTCACAGAATGCATGTATCAGGGGTAGCTGTGTTAGTCTGTAGCCACAAAAACAACGAGGAGTCCAGTGGCTCCTTAAAGACTAACCAATTTATTTAGGTATGAATGCATGGGCTGCATGTTAGTCCCTTCACTGCCTCTGCATGGTGTCCCATCTCTCTCCCTGTCCAGCATCCTGGTTCTCCCTCCCCAACAGTCCTTGCCGTGGAGAGGCAACCATCAGCATGGGACCTACAGGTTGAGGTTCTAGAGAGAGGATGCAGAATCCATGCAGAGACCGGCATGTAGCCAGTAGGAATACTTTGAAGGGAGGGACAGACTTTGGAGAGGCATAAGAAGGGTGGCCTGGTAGTTAGGATCTGGGACTTGGGAGAGCTGGCTTCAATTCCCTGCTCCTCAAGAGACTTCCTGTGTGACCTGGGGCAAGTCTACAGTACAAAATTAGGTTGACCTAAATTGCATGGATGTACAGCCACTACAGTAGTTGAATCAGTGCTGAAGGAGCGTCCACACTGCACTCCTTGTGTCGGCAATGCACATCCTCACCAGGAGCGATTACACTGATTTAACTGCCAGTTGGGGCATTGTGGGACGGCTTCTGAAAGGCAGCAACAGTCTACGTAAGCAATGCAGTGTCTACACTGGCACTGCGTTGACCTAACTACATCGACCTAAGTGATAGATCTCTCATGGAGATGGAGTTAAATCGGGGTAATTGGTGACTTGTGTCAGTGAGAGCTGCATTTCAGTGTAGATGCTTACAGAATTAGGTTGACATAAGCTCTGAAGTCTCTGTCTCGGTTTCTCATCTGTAAAAAGCTGCTCTGAGCCTCTCCCATACACACCACCCGCCTCCTTGGCTCTCCATGCCCCTGATAAGTGTGGAGGAGCTATAGGGAGGTGGGCAGGTGGTAGGGCTGTGAGGAATATGTTACCACCTGGAGGCAGGAACAGGCAGGAGAGTGGAGATGCAGAGTCCCTGCCCCAAGGCTGGGCTATGGTATGGGGAAAGGTGTGCTACACATCACCCTGCAACAGGCGCCACAGAGAGGTGTGAAGTAGCCCATTCAGCTCAGTGATCCATTCTCAGTTGAATGGCAACACTCTATGGAGCTTAAAACAATAGCTTTGAGAGGTGTGGACTGCTCCATTCAATTCAGCCTTTATTCTCATCTCCTTCCCTACCCCATGTCAGTGCTTGGGAGCCTGCCATACACCAAGCATACCTGTTCTCAGCCCCCCACCCAAAGGGACAACAGGGCCCAGACCCTGACCCACCCACAAGGAAAGGGGGACAGCAAGGAAAAGGGTCAGATCCCAGCTTCCTCCCTGAGGGCAGGGAGAGGGGCTCAGACTCCCCGGATTCCAGCACATGTAGCAGGGAAGAATATGGGGCTGACCGCCCCACTGGCCTGAGCCCTCGACCCATATCTCCTCCTTGCACTCTCCCAATCCCAACAGCCCCAGCACTACTCCAGCATCCCCTCCACATGCTCCCTCAACTGCTCCAACGTGCCCATATTCCCTGGCTTTGCATCCAAAAAGTTATAAGAATCTAAAAATGTTGTGAGCATCTCGTGTTCAGAGTTCCATTGTTCAGAAGCATTATCCTGTCTTTCATCTTCCCTCTAGTTAATCAGTGCTAATGGATTAATGCTTGTGCTCTGGTATGATAATCCCCCAAGTGGAAGAGTAGCAACATGTCCAGCAGTCATTCTCTCATATCTGTGCAGAGCATGTGTAATTTATCATCTTTCAGAAAATAGCTAAAGCCACTTCTAAATTAGCTGTAAAATGAGCAGGACAGACTCCCCAAAAGTAAGTAAACAAAACAAAACACTTGATAGAGGCAGATAATAGCAACATGACAACAGATAGACCTATCCTCTATGAATTTATCTAGTTCTTTTTTGAACCCTGTTATAGTCTTGGCCTTTACAACATCCTCTGGCAAAGAATTCCACAGGTTGATTGTGCGTTGTGTGAAGAAATACTTCCTTTTGTTTGTTTTAAACCTACTGCCTATTAATTTCATTTGATGACCCCTAGTCCTTGTGTTATGAGAATTAGTAAATAACACTTCCTCGTTTGCTTTCTCCATACCAGTCATGATTTTATAGACCTCTATCATATCCCCCCCTTAGTTGTCTCTTTTCCGAGCTGAAAAGTCCCAGTCTTCTTATTCTCTCCTCATATGGAAACTATTTCATATCTCCATATGTGTGTCTATTTCATTGCCCTTTTCTGTACATTTTCCAACTTCCAGTATATCTTTTTTGAGATGGACTGATCAGATCTGCATGCAGTATTCAAGATTTGGGCATACCATTGATTTATATAGAGGCAATATGATATTTTCTGTCCTATTATCTATCCCTTTCCTAATGATTCCCAACACTGTATTAGCTTTTTTGACTGCTGCTGTATATTGAGTGGATATTTTCAGAGAACTATCCACAGTAACTCCACGATCTCTTTCCTGAGTGGTAACAGCTAATTTAGATCCCATCATTTTATATTGCTTCCCTGAAGGATCGGTGGGGGCCATGCACTAGCTGAGATAAATGTCAAGTGACTGGAATCAATTGGAGGCACTCAGAGCCATAGTTTGAGTCCCTTGTGAGTGCAAAAAATTAGTTACAAGACTGGAATTTGGTTTTTTTAAAGATGTTTTTTTCACGGGGCAGTATCTCAAGAATGCTTTGCTCAAATTTGGACCTCTAACACTGCCCAGTGCCTCCATGAGGCACATCAAATATAAAGACAATCCTAGTAACCGTGAAGATTTTAGAGCACTTAGAAAGGTCATCCTTTAAATAGAAAAGACTTCTTATCCTTAACTGTAGCAGAGTAGCTGCTCCACAAAACATAATTCAGTATATTGTATTTTACCCAGCGAAGCATCTTCAGGCTGAATCGTGTGCTTTCATTCTTCAGTGCTGAAGAAATGGGGTTCTAGTGACCTCAACACCTGACTGTTCAGTGCACACAGTCCGGGTGCAGATGGAACTTTCACTTTCATGAAACTCTTAATTTCTCCTCTTTCTGTAACACCTTCCTCTGCTACCTGTACATCCTCAGGTCCCCATGCTGAGTTTATTTTTTTAGGCAGCCAGCTGGTTAAAGCCACTCTGAACTGCCCAGCAGGTGTTGCTACTGAGTGGAAATGAGCTCTTCTTCATTTACTGATGAATAGGGCCCTACCAAATTCATGGTCCATTTTGGTCAATTTCATGGTCATATGATTTTTAAATTAATGTCATAATTTCAGATATTTAAATCTGAAATTTTGTGGTGTTGTAATTGATGGGATCCTGACCCGAAAAGGGGTTGTGGCAGGGTCACAAGTTGTCGAGTGATTGCAGTAGTGCTACCCTTACTTCTGCACTGCTGCTCACGGTGGCACTTGCCTTCAGAGCTGGACAGCTGCAGAGTAGAGGCTGCGGACCAGGAACCCATCTGTGAAGGCAGAGCCCTGCCAGCAGCAGCAGCACAGAAGTAAGGGTGGCAATACTATACCATACCATGCCACCCTTACTTCTGCGCTGCTGCTGGCAGAGCTGTGCCCTCCGCCAGCAGCCACCACTCTGCGGCCACCCAGTTCTGAGGGCAGCAGCACAGAAGTAAGAGTGGCATGGTATGGTATTGCCATCCTTGTGCACTGCTGCTGGCAGGGCGCTGCCTTCAGAGCTGGGCACCCAGCCTACAGCTGCTGCTCTCCAGCTGTCCAGCTCCAAAGGCAACACAGAAGTAAGGGTGGCAATACCGTGACACCCCCCACATCTCCCCCAATAACCTTGCGGCTCCCCTGAAACTCCCTTTTGGGTCAGGACTCCCAATTTGAGAAATGCTGGTCTCCCCCATGAAATCTGGTCTTTTGTGTGCTTTTACTTTATACTATACAGATTTCATGGGGGGAGACCAGATTTCATGGCCCATGACATGTTTTTCATGGCCGTGAATTTGATAGGGCCCTACCAATCAGCTTCTGCAGCCCTCAGAACTCCTGCTGGCTCAGAAAGAGTTTCCTTTTGTGGACTTGAGCCAAACATGTAATGTTCTTTTAATGGTAGAGCTCTTTTCCCGTAAATTTGGAATGAGAATTATTAAATGCTTAACACTTACTGTCTACAAGCTCTTGCTTCAAAGTGTTTGAGTAAGTGTTTTATGCTAAAAAGAGGATAAAGATAGAAGCTCAGTTGGAATCCTTTGGTTATTTAAGCAGTTGTGAGACTGTTGGATTCTAGGGAAAGCACTTACACTTCATGAGGAGTTGATGAGGCAATGTAATGTACAGTAGCTTTACAGATGTTAAAATTTGTGTTGCAGGTGTAGGCTTAATGCGGCTGGCAAATGAACATGAAAAGAGCATGGGGAATTCACACTTGTTTACTTTAAAGTACTTCACCCGCACCATTGATATTTATAGTTAGTTTATTGTTTTAGTGCTTAGTGTGACACATAGGCTTCCGCAAATAATATAATGCCCCACCTTCCAGAAAACTGAAGAACTACAGTTGTTTAACTTTTTAATACTGCTCCAATCACTACGTTATATGGGTTTGACTGCAAAGTAGCACCCTTTTTGTTTTACTCTCCCAGTTTGTATTAACGGTAGGTTGCATAAATACAAAATATCACAGAAGATAGTTCAGTTTTCATGTTAATAGTTATTGCCCTCTAGGAATCCCTAACCACTATGAACTAGAATAAGATTCAGTTCATATAGGCTCTCAAACCACCATTGGATGGCGATGTCTTTCAGGAATTAGTGACCCAGGCTAGATTCAGAGCAGCAAGCTATAGATGAAAGTCTTACATTGCCAGTGTTTTGAGCAATCCAAGTGTCCTTGAATTGAATAATAAACATGCTTTTCAAATGGAGATTTTTTTCAGTAATAAGAACAAATGAACCAGCTGTTTCTAGGATGATTGAAATGTTATAAATACACAGACATTTAAACTCTTTAGATGAACTACTTGTCCTTGGCATGCTAGGAAAAAATTTCTTCCCAGACAGCAAACCTGCTGCTGTTGTGGTGGGGGGTTTGTTTGTTTGTTTGTTTGTTTAAGTCTGGTCAGTTGTAAATTTTGAGTTCTTAATGGTTTATCTTGAAACTGCTGGGGATCTATGTGAAAGTGAAGCACCATCGAGAACAGCAAATAAGATTTTGCTGCATCTTCCTGAAGATAGTGCATTATATAGCTTGAAAAAAGGGCTGTTAGAATGCATTCTGAGATTCTTTTATAGCTTTGAATAAGTATGGGCATACGAACTTGTTCTTCATTTCATCAACTCTTCCAGAAATTTTACGTTTACTATAATTTGGATCTATTAAATTAATAATGTTTAACATGCAAAAGGACAGATGCATCCAAATTCTGATAGCATCATACCTGTTTAAGCACAGAAACCAGTCATTTTTTCCCTAGGGTTTTCAGTTACTATTCTAGGAAAAAGTTCTTCACACTAATAACTAGTTAAGACACAGTTTTATAGCCTATATAGTACTTCATCTTTTAAAAAAAAAATTCTAATCCAGTGTGCTTTATATTAACTTTTGTTTTCTATTGGTTTTGATTGTTTTTCTGTTTAAACCACTAAAACTGTTGCAAGTCTGTGTAACAACTATTAAGAAGCTTTCTGTGCCACCTTCTGACTTATGCCAAAATGTCCCTGTTCTGAGTCCAAGAATATATTACTTCCTTTAAGTAAACAGGACATTCCCCCTCCCCCCCCCCCACTCTGTTTGTAAGCCTGTGTTACATATTTATTACTATAAAACACTCAGCTTTGTTCTCTGGCTGCAGTCAACTGACGTGAGTCAGCGGTTCCGAAGGTTAATACCCGATATTGCCACATGGGAAGGTCAGTATCAAATTACTCCAGTAATTTTTATTACAGTGGGTCCTCTCTTATCGAGAGGTTCTCGATCTTTGATTCATGGAATGTTTGTGGCCCACATTGCACTACTTGGTGCTCCACAAAGTTCTGTAAGCTCTCACGTGGTGCCATCTCCCCTTGTATCCACCTACTAAATTGCATTAGAAGATAAAATACACAGCTTTCCTAATACTGTTCCTTGAAAGCAATTGCTGTAGTTGCCACAATGATGTTATGTGCCAGTAGCGTAGAAGGGATGTGATTTGCACTTTAAAAAAGTTTTAAAACTGCTGCTTAAGATAAGCATGCTGCCAAAGGAAGTAAACTATTGGTTTCTACTTCCTTGAGACAGTGACACAAAATTATAGTAGGCCATCTTACATGTCACTTTCTCTAATGAAGCTTCATCCACCCTTTTCTTCCCATTGTTGCCATATCTTTCTGTATTCCCAGCCTCTTGCATATAGTTATGTTCAGGGCACTTACCATGCAGCTAAGAGGGCTGAGAGAGCTTCTTTTACACCTGAAATACTAGTTCACTGGCAGGTGCTACAGATTGTCATAAAGTATTCTATTACACCCCTTTTTCCCCTCTCCTAAAATACGGTGTCACTTTAATCTTTACCGCAGTGATTAATATAAATGACCAAAAGGAGAATTAAAATATGTAAGAGAGTTCTAGCTAGCTATTGTGATATTCTTACACCATTGTTTCCTTGCTAACTGTACTGAAATACCTTAGACATTTTTCTCTTCCTCTTCCTTCCATGTAGAATTCTCTCCTTCTCTTTATGCCACAGTCATCTTCTCTTGGTTCAGTTTCCTCCTTAAAAACCGTGCCCTTCTCCAGAGCCTCTTGGTTGTGTTTCAAACCAATAACAAACACATCTTCCAAATTTAGAAGTTTGGCAATCATTGGGTCCTTTGTTTTTTACATCTGTTCTGATGTGTTGTCTGGTCTGGTTTTGGCTGTCTATATTAGACTGGAAGCCTTTTGAGCCATGGACCATCGCTGTCTGTGAGTTCCAGCTTCGAACACACTGTTGGCATCAATAAATAACATTAATCATGGAAAAAGCAGAGGATGGAGCTGTCTGTCTAACTTTGACATTTCAATCTGGGTTGCTTTGTGTCACAAGTTTAAGGGAGTCAGTGTCCTTAGTGTATCCAAATGGGAATCCCCTTAATTAGTTTGAGAGGCCCCTTGATGTCCAATTGATGGAGAAACCTATAAAGTACATTTTCCTTTTCTTCTTTTTCTATTGAGATCTTAATGTTCTATTAATGCCACTTCTTGTGGCATGACTTTGTGGCCTAAATCAGTGGTTTTTGACCTGTTGTCCACGGACCCCTGGCAGTCCGCAGACTATGCCTAAGGGATCCATGAAAGGTTATTACCATAAACAGTGCTTTTCAGCCTGTGGTTTGAGGATCCCTAGGTGTCCACAGACTATTTCTAAGATTTCCAAAGGGATCCACACCTCCATTTGAAATTTTTTAGGGGTCCGCAAATGAAAAAAAGGTTGAAAACCACTGGCCTGAACATAAGCCCAAAAGTGGCTTTTAGTATTAGTAACAGAAAGTTTTGAATTATAACAACAAAAATAAAAGTTTTGAGCAGTCAAAATGTATTTACTTCTCTGTTAGTTACTATGTATAATAAAAATACACACACTGTCAGGAGTCTGAAGAGCATCAATCTTTTATTAACAAGACAGACCTTGTAATGATAACTGATGTATCATTCACAAACATTTTGCAAATAATTTGAATTTCACTGCATTTTCTTAAAAAAAAAAAAAAAAAAAATCAGTTCACCCAGTTCTAGTTGTGAATATTGTCAGATATGATTTCGCTTTTGAATTCAAGAAGATATGACTTTTTTTCATTATTGACTTGTGTATGTAATTTTTTTAATACAACACTGCTGGACAGATTGTCCGTGGGGATTTGAACCCAGGACTTCTAGATCAACGTATATGAACATCTACCACCTTAGCTAGAGAACTAGTTTCCTTAGTCCAAAGCCTATAATAGTTTCATAAACCTCTATGTGGATTAGATGCTTGAAGGGGACCAGAACCACACTGATAATGTGGGTTCTAGTTGCATAGTTCCATTTTTATTTGAGCAGACTGAAAGCTCCCTGGGACAGGGACCTATTTTTCTTCTGTTCTGCATAATGCCAAGTATTTTTGGCACTCAGCAAATGAAGAATAATGTTAAATGTATAACACTGTAAGTATATTGGGTGACATGAGCTTTCCAACACTGACAACCAACTTTGTCAGAGGATACTTCAGTTTTGTCTGTTCTTCTTTCACGTGTGTTTTGTTTCTAGTTAAATGCTCAGGCTATGTCTACACTACAGCTTGTGTCAGCATAACTTAGGTTACTCAGGGGTGTGAATAAACCAGCCCCCTAAGCGACAAGAGTTACAATGATATAAGCGTTTGTGTGCACAGCACTGTCTCGGCAGGAGAGCTTCTCCCACTGACATAGCTTCTGCTATTTGCTGAGGTAGTGTTTTTGTGCCAACAGGAGAGCCCTCTCCAATTGGCATAGAACATATTCACCAGATGTGCTGCAGCGGAGCAGCTGCATTGGCACATTTAAGGATTTTCAAGAATCTTAAAAATATTTCACAGTGATGGAGAAAGTTTGAAAGTTTTGAAGACAGGGTTCCAAATACATTTTTATACTTATAATTTTATCTTAAACCTTTCCTAGTCCTATCATTAGAGTGTGCATTTTTCAGTGGCGAGATGGCAACTTTAGTTTACTCCTTTCAAAGTCCTCAAAGAATTGTATGCATATTCTAAGAAGACTGCACCGAATTAGCTGGGTTTTAATATTGTTTACCTGATTATGATTAAGCAACCTGCTGTTTATAAGATATACTTTGGCACTGGTGTTGGTTCAAATGGACTAGGAATATAGGTCATGAAGAAATCCCTTGGCAAGCCTATCCTATTGGTATGTTACCATTGTATTTCATATTAACCCCTTTATGGCCCTGCCCTGCCACAGCCTAAGAAGTAGCTTTCTTTTATGGCAAATGTGTTTTTAAAAATTGATAGTGGTATATAGTTTAGTTTCCTTGGGACTATAAACATGCTAGACCTATTTGGTTGCATGTAGCAAAGCACTCAAAAAAATAAATTTACTATTCACAGAAAAAATTAATCTTTGTGTTGGATATTTGCTATACTGATTAGGTACTCAAAATAAAATCTGTACTGTTCAAAAAAATAAAAGCAAAAAAAATCTTTGGGCTGTGAGAACTGAAGGAGTTAGTTATTTCTCCTGTCATACTTCATATAAAGTACCCGGTGAGCTACAGATTGTGTTAATTAGTCCTGCTTGGTTTACTGTGGAATGCACAAGACAGCGCAAGATTGAGATTGTCAAATATCAGAGAGGGAGCCGTGTTAGTCTGGATAAGTTTGAGATTGGTAGTACTGCCATTTATCTTCTGTCATGTAGTGGAGCTGCCCTTTTGACCATTTTAGGGAAAAAAGGACCTTCTACTAGAAGAGAGCAGGCAGTTTGGGGACATAACTATCACTGGATAATATTTGAGTTCAGGACAACTTCACTTGACTGATTACTAGAAGTGCTCCATTTTTCATAGAAGTTTGTCTACTCCGGACATCATTCTTTCATATTTTGTTCGCTTTTTAAAAACGTACTCTGCTGCGGGAAAACCATATTCCTCTGGATTTGTTATGAAACCCACAGTATAATGATTGTTGCTGGTCACACAAATAGAGATGAAAGTCCTGATATGTGACAGCTTTTGGGACATTTATATTTTAATCAGTCAATGCTCATTGTATGTTTAATTTATGTTGGTGAGGAATGAGCTAAAAATGTCTTTTTAAAAAACAGAATATTTAAAAAGAATGTGTAAGTTTCAGTTTCAAAGAAAGTACAGTAGTTCTCAGCATCAGATGTGACTGTTAGAATGAAATGAAAGAGCTATGCAGTATGTCCCCAAGATATAATTTCATGTTGCAGTAATTTTTGCTGATCAGCCAAACAGCGACGTTTAAGGCAATTCACTGTCAGCATGAAAAAAGCCTCCAACTAGAAAAGGCCTTAATTTCTAATGGGGAACAGTTGGGATGGTTGTGTGCAGAATTGCAGAGTCAAAGAGTTTTTAAAATATTCTGTAGCTCAGGGACTTGGCTCATCTTCAAACATTTGTAACTACAAAAAGATGGATAATCTTGCAAGTGTATGTGCCCCATCTAGGGGCAAGAATGAGAAAATTCATTACAAGCAGGTAAATGCAAGACAACGTTGCAGCATTTCCTTGGTATGCAAATGTATGCTTTTTAACTCCACTGACTGAGAGCAGATTTCTGCTCTGATTTAGGAAATCAAAGGCAGGCTTCCACTGCATCTCATTTTCCTGACAAACTGCATGAATGTGATATGTGACATAGGTAGTCAGGCTTGAATTCTTGCTTTAACTTACTTTAACTGAAAACTTTATTGCTAAAAATGGTGCTCTGCCACATTTTTCTAGTGTAATTCTTGGAAGTCTCATGGTGAGAAACATGTCTTACAGAGTACATGCTGTGATACTTATTAATAGCTTTGTAAATGTAAGTTATAATTCCTGAGTTGTCTGTTGAACCTCACTTACAACATCAGTAGTGAGAGAACTCCTTATCAAAGACTGCAAACCAGTTTCCTTGTTGCTTTAATGCTGAAATGTATTTTTGTTCTCATTGGAATGGGCACCATCAAGGGGCTTGAGAGAAAAAGGGATTCTAACTTGTGAAATTTCAGGCCTATAATAGTGTAACATCTATCCAAAACTTTCTGTAATTTTAATCACATACATATAATGCAGTCTACCATTTTTCTAATAACAAGAACAAATGTTTTTGTGGGTACCACCAGTTTGATTTAAGTGTAAAATGCATTTATTTATACTGTTTTTTCCTCTGTCTCCCAAAGGTGCTCTTACAGAGTGCTATGATGAACTGGGCAACAGATACCAGCTTCCAGTCTACTGCCTGGCCCCACCTATCAATATGATAGAGGAGAAGGGAGACCTGGAGACTCTAGATATTCCCGATCCACCACCCAATTCTGGGCATGAATGCCAGCTTCGCTTGCGCCTCTCAACAGGCAAAGACCTCAAACTTATGGTCCGCAGCATGGACACGGTATATCACATGAAGAGGCGACTGCATACAGTGGAAGGAGTGGAGCCCAGCAGCCAGCGCTGGTTCTTCTCAGGCAGGCCGCTCGCAGACAAAATGAAACTGGAGGAGCTGAAAATTCCGAAGGATTATGTGGTGCAAGTCATTGTGAGCCAGCCCTTAGCAAATCCAACCCCAGTGGAAAACTGATTCTGCTTGTTTATTGATTCTCCATTCCTCCTCTTCTATCACATGGGATTTATTTTCTCTGCTCTTATTTTTCCTGCTAATGGATTGGTTCCAAGAAATGACTAGCAAAAATTCCATCTGTGATGGAGATCTGCAGAAACAAAACACAAATGTAAACTGTCCCTTGGGGTTTGCCTGATCTGATATTTTTTTAACACCACAGAAAGAAGCACATGGCAAATGCAGTGAAGGGTATGTGTAAGGGGGAAGTCTGTCATTTAAATAATAAAAACTTGTAATAATGCTTGGAACTGTAGGTGGAGCATTGATCCATGGAGAAAGCACTTTTAAAAAAAAAAAAAAAATTAAACCAAATTGTAGTACTTCATGAAATCGGCACCACTTACAGTTCATCCCAGAAGTGTAGCTGATCTGGTAGGTCCACTTTGCTCAGTATTTATGATGATTGTTTCGGTTTTGGTTTAACTCATGTGCTGTGTCAGATTACTCCTGTGGCGTAGTGAATCTCATCCAGAGAGAGGTGGACTGAAGAACGGATGTTTGTGTTGTGTTCTATCAATGCTGTGTTCCACCCCAAATGTGGCTCTTCTTCATGTTCAGACCAACCGGTTTTAGCACATTCCAGGATGGTGATAAATGGGCTTGTGCTGTTTTGAGGCTTCAGTGTTTGGTAAATACTGCCTTCTGGAGCATTAGGCAATAATTTAGGAAATGTATACACATTTTAATAAACCATTCATGTACTGTACTGTAAAGTTACTTGCTGCAATGTTGACTTTTGCTGCAGTTTTCTGGCTGATTGGCACCTGAGTAATGTGCCTAGTAAATTACTGTACCCTTCTCGATCCTGTAAAACAGACAGTTAACAAAAGGCTAGCTAATTACAAGAGGGACACTGATATGAGATGAAAAAAAAAAAACCAAACAAACAAAAAACGCACAACCTTTATCAACTGACATTGGTATACTAGCCTAGAATACTTCCAGATAAAATCACAAAGTTACACCCAAATATGATTGAATGCAATTCTGACTTCTCAGAGGACACACTCTGTGGAAAATTGTAGAAAGGAGAATATAAAGCACACTACATTTGGTTGTTCATATCACTACCAGTAGAAACAGAGGCCATTCCCGAAGTCTCAGTGTTGGAGGACATGGTCACTTTCTAGTCTGCAGTTGTGGAAATACGTTCACTGTAATGCATCAGGAGCCTAGAATATGGTCACTAGGTTTAATATCTGGCACATTTCCTTCAGAATGTAAAAGGAGCCTTTTTTTCTGGGAACAGACACCTCTGTTGCAGTGTGCTTTGGACAACATTTATGATAGTTTTTCACCTAACAAAATTAATTAATAGGATGAACATAATGTTGGAAAAAAAATGTAATTATTGAATAGTTGTTACCATGTTAAAAGAAACTGATCTAGTTCCTTTGTTTGGATGCTCTGCATCTCTCTGAGTTTGGGATACAGGGTATATCCTTCTCTGAAACTATGTCCCTCATTCCATTTATAAACACAATTATTTTTAGTTTTTCAGTCCTTGTGCACTCAAATGACTTAATTCCTACCAAACCTCTATTTTGCCTATTCAGACATGGTTCACTATATTGCTCTTTCTATCTTCCATACCTAAATCTAAAATTGCCCAGAATGGCTTTTATTCCACTGATAGTAGAGTCACTATTTTAGGATTGACACTTTTACATTTGAAGTGAAGAGAGCTACTTTAATTCTGTACAACTTAATCGGGGGTTGTTCACTTGGCAAATAACAGTGTAAAATTGGAACTAGCACAGTTCACTTGAAATTGCCAACTCAGGCTTTCCATATCGCTCTAACCTTTTTATCTGTTCACTGGCTAGGTGGCGCTTTGAATTTAGTACGCTAGTCTTTCACTTTTAGAAACTGAAGTTCATATTTGATACCACATCACACATGAGCATGAGCTTTACTTTTATCATAGTTCCCATGTTGTATGTCACAAAACCACAATGCTCCTTGGCACAAATCACTGTCAGATCTACTCAAGGTAGGTTGAAGCCTGGCAACACAGAAGTGCAATGACAGAGTTGTATGGAGGTAGCCATGTCATTTAGTCCCTCGTTTTTGTGAGCACCAAATTGACTGCTACATTTTTTTGTGAAAAAGGCAAATGTTAGACTTAAGCCCTGACTTACACGAAGCCTTTGGATTTTTTCACAAAGGGTGTAAAATTCACAAGTCAGTATTTTTAAGACAAAATCCAGCTAATCTGTAGTGATTCTTTCACCACGTGTCTTTTGCATCTCGAAGGGGGAAATAATACTGGATTTCTGCACAACCACCTTAAAAATCTCATGGATTTTTCACTGTTCAAATGTGCCTGGTAAAACTAGATTGTTTTATAAAATAAATGTTATACTTTATCTAAGCAGCAAATAATCATTTCATATCTGGAGCAGCAGGTCTTGTGAAACATTGTAGAAATTTTTCTTTTAATCTGTTTTTATGATGGAGTTTCCCTCGAATCAATTCTGGAAGGGGGGAAAAGTTACAGCTGTAAAGTAACAAAGCTGTAACTAAGATGTTGGGAGTTATAAAATCATCATTCTTTTGTAGAATGCATTTTCAGAGAGTTTGAGGTAATTTACTGAATATAATTTTCGATATTTCAGGTTTCTGACAAACAATGTAAATGCATTTCCACACCTCCTTTGAAAAAGCATCAACTGTAGTATGTTGTGCTGTAACATGTAACATTTTTTTTGTTAAGTATTTTGATGGGGATAGTGAGGAGAATGATGTCTAAGCAATTTTTAATTGGCCTTCGTGTGTGTAAAGGGGTGAGCATTGCCAGATTTGATCACCATGGGGCTGTTGCATAGAAAACATACTCTCCTTCCTATCTCCCTTCCCATAAGCACAAATCTCAATACCAAGCAGTCTGATTGCAAATCACTTTTTTTTTTTAAAAGTGAAAATGAATATTGGTCTCTTATCCCCCCCTTGAGAAACTGACAAACCTAACCACACAACTTTATATTTGAATATAGAAGATACAACTGGAAACAAAGAAATTTCATAAGATCCATGTTAAGGAAAAGGTTAATGCTTCTAACAAGGAGATCATTTCTGAAAATATGCATATATGTGTGTTCATGCTGATGAATATATTGTATGTGGTTATATATATTCAGTGAATACTATACTTCCTTTTATCTGTAAGATGACCAGGTTTGGTATTCCTACAAGACCCCTGGCTATAAAAACAGAAATGAACAGGACAAGAATCTACCCCCACATGAATTTATGCAGTTCCACTGGACTTAGTGGGGAACTGTGTGCTTGCATCCCAGAGCAGAATTGGGGTGCATGTGTAGCATTAGGAAATAGATAGGCATGGGACACCTTTGTGAGACAAGAAGGAGGAAAAGCAGAACTTTGTGGGTAGATTTTGGATCCCCAAAGTGTGACTAGTGAAGTTCTAAATTGCAGCTTCTGGCCATGCTGTTCTCACCTTGCAGTCATAGTTTAAAAAAAAAAAAAAAAATCCAGCCAGCTGCAGGGCTGAATTACTCCAAGCAGTTTCCATTCATCATTTAAGAAAGTTAAGTATGAGCACATGGTGTTGTGTGCATTTTTATTGGAATATGTGTACTCAGATTCAGTATGGCCTTTGTGCTCCTGACAAGTTTCCTATGTGGCCTTTATTTGTTGTTTTATAGATTGGGCACCCCAATCAATGTGTAGTATCACGCGGCTCAGTGTCCTCAGACAGGAGTATACTAATTGGGAGATTTTTATAATGTGTACACAAGAGTTGACATAATCAGGTGAGGAGTAATAGGATAAAGTTTTCATTAGATCCCTAGGCCTTGTGTGTGTCACTCCTGATTAACTTTGGCCAAGAAGTGATTCCAGTAAATTACGTTTTTAACATTCTTATGTCAGTGACAGGTCTGTTTAACACAGAGCTTAAACTTTTGTGCTTATTATTGCAAAGGTTTTGCTTGTATCTGACCCAGAAGTAATGGACAGGCTAAACTCTATACACCCAGAATAGCTTTAAAGGCAGAGGATCACCAACACTACATATAGTCTGATGTAGAAAATTACCAGGAATGGGACATATTGGATGTGTATTGCTAACTGTGTTAGAGTATTGTGTTTTACAAAAAGAACAAGTGATCGCACTTTTCCATAGTATGTAACTTTGAATTATGTTTCCACTATGTTGGCCCTTTGTGCATTACATTTTGTGAATATCGTCTACAGAAAACTCTATTTGAGACAGTAATGTTGAGAAAACACTTGACTTCCTACTTAAAACCAGCAGCCTCTACTTGTCTGTATCTGGGAAATATTTGGAAAACTAAGTGATGTGAAAGTGCAGTGTAAATAGGGGATTTTTTTATAGCCATTGGGTGGCTAAGGGCACCATGTAAAAATAAAACCACCTCCCTTTGCCTTTCCTACTAAATCAACTGATTCAGCTTTTTGAGAGAGAAAAAGCTATCAGGATTAATATTTGTGACAAAGCAACACGTTCAGTTTACATCATGACATTCAGTAAAGTGAATGACCTATTAATGATAAAATATCGCTATAATATCAGACATGCTTCTGCATACACATGCATTGTTAGTAAATATATTTTTGTTAGTTTGATGCAATGGTGGGCTGCTTTTTAACCCATGGAATTTTGAAAGCATTTCAGCTGCATAAATGTTGGCAAATTAAATGAGTGCTATAAATTTGTCCATCACTATTCTATTCATAAACGCAAATGCTAAAGTTAAATTTCTGATTCTTGATTTATATTTTGCAGAATCTTTCATACATCATTGTAAATATGTTGTTAAAGACCCTGCATCTTATGCAAAGATGATGTTTGGGTTTTTTAAATCTTTTATAAAGAACACGTCAGCTTTTTTCATAATCTGTCGACTTCACTTTATAGATGCGTGTCAAGTGTTTGAAATGGAAATAATTTCCATTAACTAAAAAAGTTTCCTTTGTTTTCCACCTGTCACTGGTTGTAGGCTTGCTCATGAATGTTGGACATCAGACATTCTTTTGGAATAGATTGTGTTTAAAAAGAGAGGTCTAAAGAACTTGCTTTGGGAAACTGGGTGAATTCCATGTACATGGCAAACTTTTTTTTAAAAAAAGGAAGAAATGTATTTTGGGCCAAATCCGTGCCCCTTAAAATTTATTTAATATCCCAGCTAGTCCAATGACAAAACAAACTATCTCTTCAACAACCGTGCTTCTCTCCTGTACCAAAATAGATATCATACTGTTGCATTTGCAACTACAAAATTGTCAGACAATACAAATCTGCCTGTTTAAAACTGCTTCATTTTCATAAAGCATTTTTAATTGCTTCATTCTGCAGATGGCTCTTCTCCTTTCACATTTCATCAGTTTCAACAAATGCTCCCTAGTGGTGTGGATGCCACTTACTGTTCGTAGGACATGGTGGACCATCCATGATAAATCTAGGGCTATGGTTCTCCTTCCAAGGGAGAAACATAATAGTGCATATGCCACTGAGCCTACAAAAGTCAAATAGTTTGAAGACGTGGGTTTTTTTAAATCAGCTGAGCTTCTTACTATGGACTTTGAAACTCTTATTAAATATAGCCACTGGACTATCCATGAAGAAGTGTGTTCCTATCCTTTTGAGGAGGGCCATTTGTTGGGTATCTATCCAATGGAATGCTGTATTTGTACATTTAAGTATGAAGACCAATGAATCAGAACCCTGTAGCAAATTGAGAACTTAAAATCCTGACTCTTGCCTTAAATTTTGTTCACCTGGAACTCCAAAAAATCCAGTTTTATTACTTTTAATCCTGTTTTTTTTTCCCCCTGGCAATTTAAATCTAGCCAAAGATTGGAGACAGTTTAAGGAAATTTGAAGCAAATAAAATCTGTTGATGTGGCTTTACTAAAGTAATCAAATGGTCTTATATCAAAGACCCTATTTGTGCCTCTCTTCTCCAAGTCCAGGAAATGTCTAGAAACTGGAGATATCTTGGCGCAATGAGTGCAATATTGTGCACTAGTCAGTTGGAGATGTGTAAGACACTTCATTTTCACATGTTATGTGCAAGGGACTTAAGTTCATATCCTCTTTGCCTCATGGTAGTGATTTCCAAAGATGGCTGGTACCATCAAATTTGTACTTCTTGAAATATCTTCTCTTTTATGGTAAATCTCTTTTGTACGCAGTTTGTGTGCCATGTATCAAAGAAATATTCATATTACGTAGGATAAGGTGCTAGATAATTTGGTACTGATGCAGACAAATATGATTTCAACAGCTATTGAGAGAAGGATGAGGGGATTACAGTGATGTGACTTTTTCCCCTCTCCCCCCCCTCCCCGGTAACTTTTATAAAATTAAATCTTTTAGCACTGAACACACCGGTTGTGTGAAACATGCTTTTTCCTCCCTGGCTAGTTCAGTCCAATGATTAATATAGCCTATCTGGAGATGCTGTGAACATTGAGTTACATTAAGATGCATTGTATATTTTTATGTTGTACCTCTGTTATTTGGTTGACATATCACAGTAGTGTGCGCACATATTTTTTAATCAATTGCAAAGCACAAGTAGGTTGTCTTTAAACTTAAATTATGTGAATTTTTTTACATAGCTAGGCGTCTATAACATTGAGAGCAAAATCTGAATTTCTATGAGTCAGAAACTCTGTACAAAACTTCTTGTATTAAAAAAAGCAAAGAAAAACCAACAATTTCTTTTTTCTGGATTTAAAAATAAAATTAATACTGGAAACACCATGCCTTAAGAAACAAACTGAGTGTTTTTCTCTTTTTAAGTTATTGGAATGTGATTTAACTCCGTTGTATTTCTGCAATCTTTTTATTATACTTTTGCCTATGGACAGTTAAGATACTCAGGTCATAAAAACAAATGTATCATTCAGCAGCATCTCACACAATTTGTCTGTCAGGAATAGTGTAAAATAGGGTATTCAATCAGTGAAAGAATCCAGGTCCCTGGGGAGTGGGGTAGGGAACCAAAGGTCAAGTTTCTCCAACACTTGAAAGTGTAGTGTGTGATATTACACACGCAGTCTGGTATTGTGGGCTTTATGGATGGAGGGAGCCGTTAAGTAATTTATTTGTGAAGTTGCCCTTTAATATTAAGTGAAATGTTAGGTGGATCTCTTAGGGCATGTCTACATGGTGCCTTAGTCTACACCAGAAGGGAGTAAATTTGAATATGCAACAGCATGTCATGCACTAACTGGCATGGATGGACCCACAGGCACTCACTAAAAGTTCCCTAATGCATATTAATATAGTCCCATTTCAAACAGTACTACACAGTGCACAAGCAGGGTCCACACAAGCCAGTTAGTGCATGAACACTAGTGCACAGTAGAATTTGTACCCCTCTAGTGTGGATTAATGCACCATGTAGACGAACCTTTAGTTGGGCCCATTTTTATAGTCTTAACTGCCTATCATGTCAAAAGAGCTTGAATCATCCTGGATAAGTTGCTTTGCTCCCTTTATCATCCTTACGGTTAGTGTCACCTGTTTAACTTCTTTTTGGAGAGAGTGTTTTCATAACAGAATATAGAAAAAATAATGTAAGAACTAAATATAAAGAAATGTGTGAGGATTTTTCTGTGTCTCCTTCCTGACTCTCTCCTTTTTTGATGGGGAAGAACAGGAGCACAGTCTACTCCTGCTACCTATCCTTCGAGTGTCACAGCTGCTATCCTTCCTCTTCTGGAATGGGCAGATGTTCCTTTGGAGCCCAGTAATGGCAAGCACTTTATATTTTGAAGGTTTGACATGTTGAGACAACACAATCTCCACTTTTGACAGTGCCCTTCAAGTAATAGATGGTCACTTGTAATGTGGCAATAAAGACCCACACAACTTTTTGCTAGTGTCCAGAAGCCCAGTGCAGGAAATGGGCGTTAGGTCTATATTTACAATAACTGATGTACCACCTAACGGGAAAGAGAATTAGTCAAAAGTGCACAGCAGTTGAAATTCCTCAGTCGCTACTCCCTACAGACACAAAACAGTGGGGTCTAATGCTTGTTCACTCATACTAACATTGAGGTTGTGTGTATAAGAGATAGAGATGTAAATATTGTTTAAAAAGTTAACCGTTTAAATGATTAAAATTATATTGGTTAACTGATTAACGGGAGAGGGGCTTGGGTTGCTCTGGCTGGGGCTGAGGTTGGCTGGCCGGCTAGAGTGGGGCGGCCGGGGCTGGGGTTCCTCTGGCTGCATGGGGCGGCCAGGGCTGGGGCCACTCCAGCCACCGTGCAGGGGGATAACATTTAAGGTCGGTTAATGGTAAGCCTAATGCTTACCAATGAACCGTTTAACATTTTATATCCCTAATAAGAGACTCTGCCAATGCAAACCACTGTCCAGTTGCAGCAGCTCTGACTGTATGGTCAACATACAATTTATGGCTGCTGCGTGTGTCCAAAATACTCTGTCCTCACTCCTAATGAGTATGGAATCAATTTACTATTTGTACTTGTGAATGTATTTTCTTTTTTATTTAACTGTTCAGCTATATCTCACTCTACTGGGTTACATAATATACTATAAATGGCCCAGCATTGCTTAACTGCAGTAGGTGTTAACCCTGCTGAACTGATTAAATTCCAACAGGGTAATTACATTCTGCCTGCCAGCACTCCATCTGAGATTTGGATATTGCATTCTTCCTTTCTGCTCCTAAGCTCTTGTGTAGTGGTACTGTGCATCGTAGCAAAGGCTGATGGAGTTTGCTCCAAATGGGTCACATTATAGTGGTAGGTGAAATGATTCCTATGTTAAGGACCTAATTCTGTTCCTCTCATCAGTAGAGCTGGTTAAGAAATGTTTCCTAAATGTTTTTATTGGAATATGCCACTATGTTTCTGCTCAAAGTTTTAGTTTCAATGTATCTATTCAGATGAAACATCCATCAGGAGATTTGGCAGGCCTGGGATGGAACTTCTGGTCAGAGAGGTACTCATTCCAGAATCACCAATAGCCTAATGATTAGGCACTCACTGGAATGTGGGAGACCCAAGTTCAAGTCCCAGCTGTGAATTAGGCAAACCAGTGTTGAAACCTCCATATTTTTTTTCCTGCAAAGTGGAATTCTTGTTTTCTGGACAGCCCAAGTTGTTACATCTGGAGGAAGTCTACTGCAGATCATGCAGTGTGACACCAGTGTATACAAGAGGGGAATCTGGCTGAAAGTTTAGTTTTTGACAGTTCTTCAGAATCTTTCGGTAAAAAGTGATAAACACAAAGGTAACTTACTAAAAGGGGCCAGTGTTACAACAGCCGTTCCATCTTTGTCAGGTTCGAAAACATGAATCCATCTCTGAATAACCTCAAAACTGGGGCTTCAACAACTTCATTGTCTTGAGTCCTGGGAATAAAGCCTTGGGAGTGGGGAAATAGAAGGATAAGGTCCTATTTCCTGTTATGAATTCCTATGCCACCCTTAAAGTAACAATACTGGACCATGGTGGCAATTCCTCAGTTCAGAAGCTGGGCCTTCATATGTGATTCAGCCTTCTTGTTATAGAATTACAGCTTGGAAAGTTCAATGCACAGAGGCTTAAGTTAAGGCAAATTGAGAATGGCAGAAGTGATGAGAAGGGGAACTGGGTTTAGTAAACTGCTCCATTTATGGTTTAAATGGTCAGTACTTAACAAGAGAAACTGCCCATCCCTTCTATTCTCTCCACAGATGGATTTAATTTGATGATTTATTTTAACAAAGAAAAGAGCATTGCCTTTGGCTGGCTCCATTCCTCCACAACAACAGTAACGGGTGCAGGGAGATGAGACAAATCTCATTTCCCCCACACTTATTTTTAATGGATACATTTTAATATGGACAGAAAACAGCATGGGGGGAAAAGCTGACAAACATGAATGAATCCAGTATCAAAGGGGATGAGCCAGATGGGTTTTATGTTAAACTTTATTTCATCGGTCTCTTCAAAGGTGATAAAATGGTTGTATTGGGAAAATTGCTCTGTCTCAAGCGAGATGTAATGTACATGGAGGGTGGAGCAGGGTTGCTATCCTAAAATACTTGAGCAATGCGGTATGGCAGGGAGGGTTGACATGAATATCAGCAACTGGCTTGGGGTGAAATATGAGGAATGTGCCTGCCCTGAAGTCCAAGCTGCATCAGCTATTCCACATGGGATGACTTCAGACCCGATGATGCACTTGCATGCGGTATCTGAGATGGGATCTGGGGACAAAATTATACAGCTGCAATTATTTGGACCATTATATGAGTTATATGTTTCTTAAAAGGTGGTGTTTTAAGCTAACCCAAAAACCTCTGTGGCTGGGGCCTGAGAGAGATGGTTGTACTTGTTCCTGATTGAATCAAATAGTGTTTTACAAGTGTAGTTGATCCATGCTGATCTCAGTAAGGCCTGCCCCAGATGATTCTGGAATCTCTTCATTCAACCTCTTCTTTTTCTCCTTCTCCTTTTTCTGTTGTCTATCAATGCAGAAGATTGTAAACATCTTGAACTCCTTGTAGTTCAGTTGCTAGTGTTGGGGGGAAAATATGAAATAGCATCTTAATAAGACAGTGATGGCTAATACCACCTTAATGTCAGAGATAAGCCTGACCCAAGATTTGGGATCTCAGAGAGACATACACACCATGTCCCTTCCACTCAAACTTTGGAGAACTTTGGATCTGAACTTCATGGGCTGGAACCATCTCAAAGGACCATACTGCAGCTGTGAGGGCATCTCCCCACCATGTGAATATCACTCTACCATTCCACAGTGGTTGCAGATGTCATGATGCTTCTGGGTGGAAATCTGTGTTTTTAGAATTATATCGGGCACAAGCAAGCTCTTACAAAATGCTCTTTAACCAAGCAGCCCACAGTCCTTTGCAAAGCAGAAATAACTGGCTTCAGGTCCATTATTTGCATTAGGGCTGTGTCTGGATGCCACAAGCACTAGCAGAGCCCTTAGATCAAGGCACTGTACAAACTCATATTAGGAGATTGTACATTAGGGAACATCTAAATTAAAATGCAACAAGTGGCTGTTAAATAATTGGAGGGGAGGAGAGGGGAAGACAAAACCTCCAATTAGAACAGTACATTGCACACCCAGTTTGCCACCTGTGGAGAGAGAAGGACTGAACCCCCTGTGACAGACATGTCTGTCATTTAATGTATGGCAGGAAGGTGCTTGGGATACTACGGGGTGAGGCTGCTATACAAACCCACACAGAACAGTGATATGGAAACACACGATTATATAAAGCTCTTAATATACCAGTAATCCCCACCCATCTAGTCATTATGGGCTGGCAATTTATCAGACTTCACCTTGGTTATGGGTCTTGTGGAGGGGTTTGAAAGAGGCCAGGCTGATGGGCAGGGGAGAAAGCATGGAGGTGCTTATGGGAGGAGGCAAACAGGCAATGGAGGCTTGCATTGTTAACGTGGCGTGATCAATACAAGAGCAGATGGGTAGGGAGGGGTAAAGTTATGAGCCTGGAAGGTGAGGTCGAGAATCCTATATTCAATACAGTGACAAAGGGGGGATTGGCAGAGATCACGGAGGTCAGTCACGATGGTCCCCTATCTCCCAAGGTGAAAGTGAATTACCCAGTAAGAAGGGCACCATAATCAAACCCTCAGTCTCCAGATGACACTGATTTAAAGCCCAGCATAACCTGGGACCTCAGTATAAAGAATGGAATAAACCAGTGTGGCAAAAAAAGACTGTCCCCCCTTTTTGCAGTTGTCTGAATGGCAGGCTCTGCATAACCACTTTTGCTGCTCTAGCATAAGGTAACAGGGCAATATAAAGCTTCTCTGAGTGGAGCTGGAGCCAAGAGCAGTGTTCAAGAGAGGTACTCTACTGAGCTACATGGCCAGGTAGCAGGACTCATTAGACCTGAGCTCAACTACTGCCCTCTCTGTGACACTGGACAGTCAATCTTTCAGCCTGTTTCTCCTCCCACACTTTGTCTTGGCTGTTTTAATTGTGAGCTCCTAGTAGGGACTGTTCTTGGGCAGATACAATGGGGCTCTGATTTCAGCTGAAGCCTCTGTGTGTTAATAAATAAAATGTGGCAGTATTAAGGGCTTGTTATTCCTTGACTCTTACCTCATCTCCAGAAACATCAAAGTCCTTGAATATCTTTTCAAGCTCTTGCTTCTTGATGTTAAAAAGGAACCTAGTGGCTTGGAACTCCCTAGGGCCAACTGTGTGTCTTCCATCCATATCCAGCAGCTCAAACACAGGCCCAGAGTGTTGATAAATGAACTGCTTTTCCAGGTGGTTCTGTTTCAGGACAGAAATGTTTAAGAACAAATAATGAGCAGAGATGTCTTGCTTTAGAAAATACATATAACACCAACCATAGTTCAAGTCTAGATGTAAAAGCTGGTAACCTTCCTAATTCCCACTTGCAACACAAAGAGACAAGAACTCAGGGCTTCCTTGCACACACGCATGCCTAGCCCCGTGCATCCAGATTTGCTTGCCCCAGAGCTTCAAACCCTGCTAGTGCTGCAAAATAATTCTGAGCTGGATGGCCCTGGAAATGAACTGAGCACACTGAGTCTCCCACTTTCCTTCATGTAGCCGGCAAAGCCACAAGTTGCTCTTGAAATGACTCTAAGTGCTCAGGCCAGCTGCACATCCATGGATGGTCTTTGCCCTCTTAGCAGTGCTTAATTTGTGCCGGGGATGAGCCCCGGCTCATCTAGACTTGGCAGTTCATAGCCCTGGCACCTCTGGGTTTGCCGCATCCGTTATTAAAGTACAAAAAAATTGCTTGAGTCCCGGCACCTCTTTCATTACAAATTAAGCACTGCCTCTTAGGATTCCCCAGGGTGACACTGCTAGCAGCCTGCCCCCTGAAAAAGGAGACGCTTGGGCTACAGTATGACTCCTGAAAAGTGGGGAGCTGTGTACCACTCTGGCTTGCGTTAACATTTATTTCCCCCGCACACCCTTTAATTCTCACTCCACGCTACTGTTTTCTTTCTGAACAGGTCTGACCTCTAATAACGATCACTAAGAGAGAGAGTTGTAGGACAAAGATTGAAGAAGAATCGTGTGCTCTATTGCGCAACAGGGAGAGGGTGGAAAATGCTGACCTGTGAAAATGGGATCCCGGTCTAGTCTTGCTATTTTGTGGAAAGCAGAAGGCGCCTGCAGCTCATTTTGTGAGCTGAGGTTTTTTTTATTTTCAGTGAGCTGCCTCCAAACTAGGGTGACCAGACAGCAAGTGTGAAAAATTGGGACAGGGGGTGGGGAGTAACAGGTGCCTATATAAGAAAAAGCCCCAAAAATCGGGACTGTCCCTATAAAATTGGGACATCTGGTCACCCTACTCCAAACATAAGAGCATTTAGACAGTTTCTAGCTTGTGGAAAGTTCCTCTACCTTCTACTTATCATTATAAGTGAAGATTAGACTCCCGGCTAGCGGATTCCGTTTATGAAAGCACTGAATAATATCAGCTTCTCTGAAGCTTCTGGCTGACACACCAACAGGGACCCCAGGCTACCTGCCTCGTGAGACATCAGGATGCACACCAGCATGTAGAACTCATCAAAGCCAATCTCCCCTGTGGCATTCCAGTCTAGCAAATCAAACACCAGCATGATCTGCTTCTTTGTCAGGTCAGTCACATAACGGAGAAAGTGATAAAGCTGCAGGTCTGGAAAACAGTGGGTTGTTAGGCCTAACCTGCGCAAAGCTGTTAGTAATAATTAATAGGATTCATAATGCACCCACTGCTCCAAGGTGCTCAGGTTACTGCACAGCCAATTAAAATACAGTGACAAGCTCAGAGAAATGTTCAATAGTAATACTACACACACGGTGACATCAGTCAAGAGCGAGGTAGTGTGTGTGTACATGTGCAATGTGCCCGTGTAGGGGGTCCTAAAGTGGCCATTGTTAAAATGCTGGTTAAAAATATTTCAGCAAAAAAATTTTCCAAAGGAAAATGACTGTTTTATAAGACAAATTTTGGTTAAAAAAAGTCCAAATTTGTTTAAAAAAATGTGCGGGCTATTAGAAACCAAACAAAAAAAAATAAAAATTGGTGGGGTTTTTTTGTTTGTTATTCAGCTGCCCAAAACACATTTTTCCTTTTTAAGTGTTTGAACAAAACCCCAGAAATTTGCTTAAAAGTTGTAATTTTTCACTCGGAAAAAATTAATTTCATATGGGCTGAATAAAAGATCTTTTCAGATGATTTTTTCTTTACAGAATGGGCCAGCAAGTGCCACGCCTTCGAGGCAACTGCAGCAAACATTCAGTCACATGCTCACCTGAAATGTGATGATGGAGCCCCTGCAAAGGAATTTCATCTGCCCTGAGGAGGTACCAGGCCATAGCTGTGTGGTCTTCAGGGTTTTATTGAAAAGACCCAGCCACCTGATTTGTTTAGAGTTATACTTTCCATTGTTTATAAGTCTTGGAAATTGTGAGATGCTGGTGCCATTGACGTCAGCCATATTTGAGGGCACTCAGCAGCTCCTAGGATTGGCTCAAGTGTGTCTTTCCCTGCTGATTTTGGCCCAGAGGGAGCTGCATGTGCCAGACTTCAGCCCTTTATATGGCAACCAACCCCACCAATCATTTGTCTCTTTTCTGGTTTTTTCCCCTTGTACTTTGTCACTAGCGTGGGGAAATGAGGCTTGACACTGCAAACCGGTTGAGATCACTACCATGGCATGGACAGCAGGGGACCTCACAGCACTTATTTCTTTGGTGGGTTCTGATAGTTTTACTCTCTTTAAAAGATGTTTAGACTCCATGTGATGTTCTTCATCAGATTAAAATGAGAGCAGAACCCAAGGCATGAAACCTACATCCAAATGTTTGCCTTACTAAGGGATAAAAGGATTCAGGATTCTGATTTGCGTCCCTTAACAGACAGGCTTAAGTCATTACGTTTGGATATGAATTTGGATCAAAATGACCACAGAGCTTTTGGGGGTCCCGTTGCTTATCATAATAGTCTTCGGGCAGGTCAAAAATTGGGCTTAAACTCCCTGCAGATACTGCTTATTTTTTTAACTATTGAATAATTGTTTTAAACAATGTTTAGCTTGACAGTGATGTTGTACAATATAAGGTGCACCTTAAGGGCAGGGAGAAAGCCAACTTTTGCAGTCTCCTACAGTGCTCTGAACAGATTTGGCGCAAAGTGTTTCAGAACGAATATGACTTTGCCACCCATCAACCCCATCACCACCTCTCATCTCAGCCTTCATCTGTGGTGTTTATTTAGATCAGTGATACTCAGGCTGAGGCTCGGGAGCTGCAAGTGACTCTTTAATGTGTCTCCTGCGGCTCTTTGCGGGACATGATTTTCAAACACTGTGTCATTTATTATTAACCAATCAGGCTGCTTTTACTATGTTATTAACCAGTTGTAGTTGATAAAATAATAATACTTGGTCAGAATAACCAAGAAATTATACATATATACACACACGTAGATAGAGAGAGCAAATAAAACAATTAATTCACACTCCTGTGACTCTTTTGGGTTATGTTGATCACTAATTTGGCTCCTGAACCACTGAGTTCTGAGTATCACTGATTTATATTGTAAGCTCTTTGGTGCAGAGACTCTCTTTTATTGTGTATTTGTACAGTGCCTAGCACACTGGTGCCTTAGTCCTCATTGGGGCTTTTCATTGCTACCCGAGTGCTAATGATGAATAATGATGATGGTGATGATGCCACACAAGTTAATTTAAATTGCAGGACTGTCAGCTTTAAGAGGAACCAAGTAGAGAGAGAGAGAAAAAAAAGTTAACATCTCAGGCAAGAGCTGAACACATTTCAGTTATTGCAACCATGCTAGTAGATTGGGTATGGGGGCTGGGTATCATTTCAGCATCTGATGTGTTACCAGTCATATAACCTTTCAGAATGGATGGAAAGTGCTATATCAGTCAAGACACAGTGGTATATGCTGAAAGCCATCTATCTGGGGCAATTCCAAAACTTTGCATTAACCAAGCCAACTAGTCAATTAGCATTACAGACTGCTGTATTTGTTGTAATAGTTGAGACATGGTATTTATAGTGTCTCTGAAAATTATTTTGAACCCTAAAGAATTTTAAAACAGTTTTTAAACAAATCCTAAACAGTCTTTAAATCCTAAACTTTGTAGCATCAGATGATTCTTTTATATATAGATAGATATAAACATTAATCTTAGTGATAGCAAATTCCAGGACCTGTGGGAAGTACTTACCATTCAAAGTATTCTTTTTATGAACATCTAGGAGTTGGAAATATTCTGCAAGTGCCCTAGCATTTCTCACTGATAATAAACAGTGTATTTTATCTAAATACAGAAACTGCAGAAAACATCCAGGTTTCAGCCTCATCTTGGCAGTGACTAATTCTGTTTACCTATGAACATTCACAGTTACCTGAGGTGATGCCTACATCACAGCAAGAGAATTCCATCTCGGAACCAGAACACAATCATGTATCCTCCTGATTGAAATGTTTGGGTTTTTTTGCCAAGCATCATCAGATCGTGCCTCTAAGGGCTGAACTCTCCAGGCAGACAGGATGGGTGGGTCGCTGTGAAGGTCTTGTTGCTATGCACAATCAGCCAGTTGGAACAGGACACTGAACAGAGCACAGCTCTTGCAAGCACCTTAGGCATTGAGTGATCAACTGAACATTGTGGAGCAAATGGCTCTCTACCACTGAGGAGTCAGGGTACACCTCTAAAATGAGCATGAAGAATTATTCTTTTATCACATATTTTTTTAAATGCATTCTAGAACATTAGAATCAGATTGAAACTCACATTTGCAAGGAAACGTAGATTTAAGGCCCCAATTCAGCAAGATATGTGGGAGTTCACAGAGTCTATTGTGACTTCAGTGGGACCTTTCTGAATCAGGGCCCTAAAGCCTTGTCTACACTAGAAAGTTGTACCACTAAAACTATCCTGGTGTAGTTAAAGAGAGACAATGCCCCTAGGGCACACCCAGTTATAACAGTATAACAGTGCTTTATAGCTATACCTGTACGGGAAAGGGGATGGCTATACTAGAGTAAGGATCTATGCAAGGGGTGGTACTGGTATAACTCTCTCAGTAAATAATCACACCCCACACCAATCTTGTTTAAGAGCTTGATTTCTGCAAACACTTATTGCTGAGTGAAGTGCTTACTACTCTGAGTAGTTCCATTGAGGTAAATAGAACTACTCATGATAGTAAGACCCCTGACTACAGGATCAGGCCCACTTTCGTGAATCTAAGGCAGATTTCCAATGCTTTTTGAATATTTTTGTGGCCTACTTCTTATATTTATGTTAGTGTTTTAAAAAGACAATAAGAAAACAATTCCTGGATTGGTGACAGCAGATTTGCCAACATGGATTGAAGTTTGTGGGCTTCAGCAAAGAAGTGAGTTTGGGGATGTGAATATGTCTGTATCTATCTTGTTTTATATTTAGATTGTAAAGTCTTTGGATTGACTATTTGTTCTATTTTTGTAAACAGGGGTCCTGGTCCAGGGCTGAGGGTCCTGGTTACTACCGCAATATGAATAATAATTAATGGGTAGGCACATGACGTATTGAGAAGAAATGCAAATTAACTGATATATAACTCTGAAAACAATAGGCCTAATTCTCTTCTCACTCCAGTATTGCCAAACTCAAACATTGTATCAGCCCCCCAAAATCATGAGGATAGCTGAAAAACAATGAACTGTTAAAAACAAATCAATGTTGGGTTATTTTCATTTGCCTTCCTCTTTTGCAGGTATGCTTCAGTCACATTTGCAAGCTTTTCTCCACAACTCCGAGGGCTAGAAATGTATTTTTTCTTAAATGAAACTGAAATCCTCACATGAGCCCTTATTTCCAGCAGCTGGATCGTTATATAAAGCATCAAATATCATGAGGTTCAAGATAAAAATCACAACAGTTGGCTACCTCCGTGTAAATCCAGAATCACAGCAATGAACTCAGTGTGAAAGGAAACTCAGACTCAATATTCTAGGAGGGAACCATTTCAATGAACAAGTTAAAAAAGGGAGAGACAAGGTGGATGAGGTAATATCTTTTATTGGACCAATTTCTGTTGGTGAGAGAGATAAGCTTTCGACCTTCTCTCTCGCCAACAGAAGTTAGGCCAATAAAAGATATGACCTCACCCACCTTGTCCCTCTAATATCCTGGGACCGACATGGCTACAACACCACCGCATAAAGTAAAAAGCTGATCAGTCAAGACCAGTTGGTCTCAGACCTAGACATAAGGCTGCAATATCAAATAATTCCTCTAGATGTCCCCATTTTATTCCAATTTTAAATTTGCTGGAGCTTATTTACAGATGCTTATATCTTTAAAAAAAACAAACACGCAGAAGTTAAATATTTAGTGGCTATATTTAAGAGCTGAACTTGGGGAAGGAGAAGTGATTTTCCTCTGTTGAGATAGTTTTAGATACATTTTTTACACTCAGATGATTCAAAAACAGCTTTATTTTACAACTTCCATCCTGTCCTTTGATCCTATATAAGCACTCATGCATTGTGTTCAATTGGTCTGGTAACCTATGTAAAGCTACTTCCCTGCATAAGTGCTGGCAGAATTGAACCCTTTCTTGATAGGTAGCCATGAATTAAGATAGGAAGCTGTGACTTTTTTAAAATCTTTTTTTTTAAACTACATTTTATTTTATTTTTATGCAGTATGAAGCACAGGTGATCATGGTTTTCCTCCATGCTCTCTCTTCAGAAGTTTATGTTTTAGATATATATTTCTTCTCATCCCAAGACACGGAGCAGTACTGTGTCACCATTCATTCCTGTCCATGGCTTGGTCCTCCTTTAAGCCAGCCTGGTCATAACCCTGTGTACCATGTCCTGACATCTAGTTGGGGGTTGGCCTCTAGGCCTGATTGATCTTGGTTGCGTTTGCATTATTTTCTTGGGCATCCTATCATCTGTTTGTTTTCTACAATGTTACCACCACTGTAATCTTTTTGATTGCAGCCAATCCCGTACACTGATTTCACATCCTACTCTCCTTCTAATTTCATTTGTCTTAAAATCATTTCACTTTACTGTTGTCATCTTCCAAAGAACTCTCTACTGCCTCCAGCCTTCTGATGTCTGCTTAATTTAATGCAACTCTGACCAGTCTGTAGAGTTATACTGTTAGGACACTGATTTAATCAATTTTCACTTTGGTGGCAACAATGTTTTTATGAGTCCATAATTTCATCAGTTTTGTGCAGTACTTGTTGCTAAGGCACACCTCCTTTTAACCTTGGCACTGTTCAAGCTTCCTAGGTACACATAAGATTTTACTTTTTCTATGACTTCACCTCTGTTGCATTTCAACATTATATCTATTGTCCCTTTTCCAAGATGCAACCGCTTTGTTTTCTTGGCATTTATTGTAAGTCCAAATCAACTGCACCAATTTTCCAAGGCAGTGAAGAATATCATCTGTCCACACTGAATCAAATGCCTTTGTGAAGTCAATGAAAACGGTAAATATCTTTACTCCCCATTCTCATTTTTTTTCCAATCAACTATCAGAGCATGAATAGCTGATCAAAGGAACTTGAGCCTGGTGTGAAGCCACACTGTTCTTCACCTACTATTTCCTGTAAAACTGGTCTTAATTTGTTGACATTTACTTTCATCATGATTTTCCCAGTACTGATAATAAGCGTATACCACTATAATTATTCAGATCGGTAGGATACCCTTTCTTCAGGATTAGTACAACTATTGCTTTTAGTCAGTCATACAGTACCTCCTCTTGCTCCCATATCATCTTATATATTTTTCCTAATGATTTGCTAGCATTTCTCCTGCCGGCTTGTAGCAGCTCAGCTGTTATATTGTCTGATCCTGCAGCTTTCCCATTTCTTAATTGCTTCACTGCTCTATTTTTTCTTCTGATGGTGGTTCAGTGCTGAAATCCATTCTGTCTTGCAATCTGCCCTGTTCAGCTGGCATGTCGAGAATGCTCGCATCTCGATGAACTACAGCATTCAGCACTTTGTCACAATGCTCCTTCCATACTTGCAGCATCTCTTCAGCATTTGTTGGCAGTTCACCAATAGTCTTTCTTACTGCTCGCATCATTGGCCTAATTGTGTTTCCTAACAACTTAACCTTTTTGTAGATCATTTTCATATCTTGTTTTCTTCGTGCCTCCTTTAGTTGTGGAACCTCCTCTTGCCAGAACTTTTGCTTGTCCAATTGTTGTGATTTCTTCACCACTTTGGTAACACTTTCACCTCTTCCACTTTCCCAGTAGTCTTGACTTGTTCACACTTTTCTTATCATGTTCTTGTTTCATTGCTTGTCCAGATTTCCTTGTTTGCTTACGCCTTCCAATAACTTCCCCTGCTGTATTTTATATTGCTTCCTTGAATATTTCCCATCCAGTCTGGAGTGCAATTTCTTCATCATCGCAAATTAATGGTTTGAAATAACCTCCAAGTCTCACCTTGTATGTCTTCCTCACAGAGCTATCCCTTAATTTATCAAGATCAAATTGGGCTCCAGTTGCACCCATCTTTTTCTTGGACCTTAATTTCATATTAATCTTTCCCATTAGCAGTTCATGATAACTGCCACACTGGATAGTTGTATAGACTCTATTATCCAGTAGTGACCTTCTTTGCCTTTTACTGATAATAATGTGGTCAATCTGGTTTTTGATATGACCATCTAGTGAATTCCATGCAAACTTGTGCATATCTTTTTGAGGAAACTAAGCACTGCCAATAATCAGATTATGCATCTCACCGCAAGTTCTTAACCTTTCCCCATTATTGTTTGCCATCTCAGTGCCATATGGTCCATTGCTATTCATTTGCTGATGATGTCTGTTACCAACATTTGCATTCATATCTCCCATTATCAAATCACATTATGATCTACAGTGTTACCCAGCCATGGATAAAATTCATCTTTCTCTTCTGCTACTTCTATTGGTGCATAACAGCAGTTCACAGTAATGCATCGTCTACAGCAACCTTGCTATGACAATCTACTCAGACACTTATATATCTTTTGCATAAGGTGGGAATCCTTTTTCCCTCTGCGTTCCCACCCCTTCTTTTTAATGGAAAAGCACCAGGTTAAAGATGAATTCCAGTTCAGGTGACATGATCACATGTCACTGTAAAACTTCATTACCCACTTGCCAGCATACACATATACAGGAAGACTTCTACGTCTGTTAGGGCTTGGCTACACTTACAAATTTGCAGCGCTGCAGCAGGGTGTGAAAACACACCCTCTCCGGCGCTGCAAATTGCGGCGCTGCAAAGCACCAGTGTGGTCAAAGCCCCAGCGCTGGGAGCGTGGCTCCCAGCGCTGTCCCTTATTCCCCACACGGAGGTGGAGTACGGACAGCGCTGGGAGAGCTCTCTCCCAGTGCTGGCGCTTTGACTACACTTAGCGCTTCAAAGCGCTGCAGCGGCAGCGCTTTGAAGTGTAAGTGTAGCCAAAGCCTTAGTCTATAAGGTGCCACAGGATTCTTTGCTGCTTTTATAGATCCAGACTAACACGGCTACCCCTCTGATACTTGATAAGTAAAACAGAGCCATCTACAGTCAATTGTCCTGGTTAATGGGAGCCATTAAGATTCCAAACCACCATTAATGGCCCACACTTTGCATAATTAAAATAGGCCCTCATAGTTATATTTCATATTTCTAGTTTCAGATACAAGAGTGATACATTTATACACATAAGATGCCCACACTCAGTAGATTATAAGTTCTGTAATGATACCTTACAAGAGACCTTTTGCAATGAAGCATATTTTAGTTACATTATATTCACACTCATCAGCATACTTTCATAAAATCATATAGATCGCAACATCACAATTTGGTGTGACCCTTCTGGGTTTCTGCAAGACAGGCAATCCCTGTGCACCAGTCCAGAGCTCAGTGGTTCACCGGCTGCTTCTACCTTTGTAACTACTACCGAAAAGCAATTCTTCAAATCATCATTTCAATGGGAAAGAGGTTTGAACACAGAGGAAGAACTACACTTCCCAGTGCTCCCTGCGAAGAGGGCGGGGGCAGTGGAACTGCATGGCAGGAGATACGCCAGTGCCCTTTTGGGTAAACGATAGCCAGGGGCGGGGCCAGTAGAATGTAAGTATCTGGCGGGCTAGGGGCGGGGCCAGTAGAATGTAAAGTATCTAGCGGGCTGGGGGCGTGGACAGTAGAATGTAAAGTATCTAGCGGGCTGGGGGCGGGGACAGTAGAACATTGTATCCAATGGGCAGGGGAAGGCGTCAGTGAAGCTCCGGCAGGTGGAGCGGTCTTGGCTCCATGTGCTCGGGTTGAGGCTGCGCCGCCCTCCCCGCCTGTGTATTGGTCCCGAGGGAAAGTCCGCAGCGCACCGGGCGGGGAGCAGCTCCAGCTGCTCTGAGCGCCGCGGCCAGTCGCCGGCCGCCGCTTCTCCTTTGAGAGCTTTGTGCCCGGCAGCTCCACGTCTCTGTCCTAGCAGCGGCTGCTGCTGTCCCGCCCTGCTTCCCCGCAGGCAGAGCACCGAGGCGTATCTGCCGGGCGCTGGGATCCCGGCTGGCCGGGGGCACGGCACCTTCCTGGGCTGGGCAGCGGCTCGCCCGGCGGTGTGGGGATACTGGACCTGGGGGCTGGGCTGTGAAGTGCCTCCGTCTTGCGACTCCTCAGCTTCTCCCCTTCTGCGCTCCTCTCCAGTGCGCCCCTCGCCCCATCTCCCGGGGGCACCTCTGCTCTACCGGCCCCAGCGCTCTCCCGTGTCCCCGGGGTGCACGCAGGTTCTCCCCGGAGCCCCCTTCTGCCTGTTGTATGGTCCGGGACCCCAGCCCCAGGCAGCACCATGGCTTTTGCCAACTTCCGCCGCATCCTGCGCCTCTCCACCTTCGAGAAGAGGCGATCCAAGGAGTACGAGCACGTCCGCCGGGACCTGGACCCCAACGAGGTGTGGGAGATCGTCGGGGAGCTGGGGGACGGTGCCTTCGGCAAAGTGTACAAGGTGGGTCCGGGTGCCCCGCCCCGGGGCAATGCTGGGGGTGCCCCCGGGGGAACGGACTGCAGAGACCCCCGTTGTGTGTGTGGCGGGGCTGGCCTGGGGGAAAACTGAGCCCCCGGGCACGTGGGTGGGTGCGTGCCCTGGCCTTGGGGCGGCGGTGGCATGGCAGCGTGGGGAAAGGTTCCAGCCGGAGCGGCGCAGGGCAGCCCGGAGGACTACGGGGAAGCAGCGAAGAGGACGTGCGGGGAGGGGGCTTAGGCCATGCCCCCCCCCCCAGCCATTTCCCCGCCTCACTCTTGGGAGTCTGAGCCTAAAGGTGTGCCCCCCTGGCTCCGGCACTATGAGAAAAGGGCCCCCTTGGCTGTGTTTACTGTTTATTCTCCAGGGTCCTCTGGCACCAGCCACTGAGTGCAGGTGCCCTGAGGACTGTGTGTGCAGTGTGGGGAAGCTGTAGGAAGACACACACACCCTTTGGAGGCTGCCACGGGGTGGGCTGGGAAGGGGGATGGTATTTGCACTGGAGTGGAGGAACTTTTTGACTGAGAATCCCCAGACAGGATTGTCATTTTTGGGGTGGATGGGGGAGGTGCAGGCCCTTCTGCCTGGGTGGGTCCCCATGGAATTGTGCAGGCCAGTGTCTGGTTGGGAGGTCCCCAGGCAAATACTGGGTGCCCTGGAGTGGTTTTGGGTGCTGGGGATGGTACATAAGTAGAAATAACAATATGTCCGTTGTGCCAAATTATTTTTAGCATTATATCTACTATTTCCTCCTCCTCCTGTCCTTCCCAAACCCTCTTCTAGTGCAGCATGTGTCAGCTGAGATAAAAGTGTGTCCTAGTAGATGTTGCAGGTGGCTGACAAGGACACCTGCAGAGGCTGTCCCAGAGCTCAGCAACATGTAGCAAATCAGCTCTGACACTTTTCTTTTCTATCAAATCTTAGCAGCATTGCAGGCTGAAAGATCTCCTGTCTTTGTGCCCTGTTGTCCAGGGCTTGTTCACAGTTTGTCTCCTGACTTGTTAAACAAATCTAGAGCTGTCTTCAGCATTTCAGGAAAAATCCTTTTGGGAGCCTGAGTCAGCTTTGCAGATCCCACTAGCTACTGTGACTAGAAACTGATGAAAAGCTATGTACTTTGCATTAGGGATGGGAGAGAACACAGCATCCCTGTGGGTAGGCACAAGGAGAGGTGAGATGCTGTTTTCTGAGTGATACTTTAATAGCTCTGCTGGGTGTTCCTTGCCCAGCCTCTAGGTAATATGAATGAAGAGATCTTACTTAGAAGTCAGCACTCAGAAGACTGCATGCAAGCTTTGTATGCTTCCAGTGGTAAAAATATTCATATCACTGTGGTCCTTGCAAGCAGGAAACAGTGAGAATCTCTTGGAGTTTGCAAAGGAGACATGCCCATTGACAGCAGGGACAGATGCAGTGCTATGAGTGCTTAACCTTTATGTTAAGGGGCTGCGTTTTCAAAGGCCAGATACTCTATTGTACTTTCTATTGCATGTCAAACTGCAGGCTTGTGCGATGCTGAGTACTAGACAAACAAGCCTGCACAATAACTGTAGGGATGGTGTCTTAAGACTGTTAGAGACTTGTCACTAGATGGTGAAGAGGGTTGATGTTCCAGCCGTATTACAAGATCTGGCTTCAAACGGTGTTCAGAGTCAGGAAAGATGAATTTCGAGGTTTTAGTGAATCTACTCACTGGCAATTTTGCAATGTGAACTGATGCCTAAGAATTTGATAAGTAAATGCTGCTGAAGAACGGGTCAAAACCCACATATGTGAAGGAAGCAGGTGGGCTGCAGGTCAGGACTGAGCCCTTGGGAATGATTACTTGTCTGTCTCATGTTGCTAGTAAACCCTCATTTTCTTAAGCAGTAATAATTATCTAATAGTGCACAACTTTTGCTGAAAGTGGCACTGTCTTCACAATTACTCTTCTCAGAAATCTTTACTCTGCTGTTGTTACCAGTAGCACCTGAGGTTAGAAAGAGAGTAGAATATTTTTCTCTGGCTTAATTTTGCTTTGTGTACTGGAAGGCACTTTGCACATATTCGCTGTAACTTTTTTCCTTGTATAATCAGTTGCCCCTGTTTGTGAGAGTCTTTCAGACAAAGACAGGAAATATTGCTTCAAAATAGCAAAAATATGATTGTGGGGAGAACAACAACAAATTGGAACAGGCTCTCTAGGAAGTTTTAAAACCATCCATCACTCTTGAATGCCATTACTAAAATATAGAATCAAATTAAAAAGATCACTATAGTTAAACAGGCTGTCTGTAACTGAAGGCATTACTTGCCTAATCGTGAATGCGAGCCCCACCCCAAATAACTCTGTCTCCTTTCACTTGCCTTGTCCCCAGGTGCCTGGGAAGGCATGCAGTAATATAGGCTGCCATACTATAGCGTTCACATTAAAATTAAGCCACCTACCACTAGAGTATTTAGTCATGTGTATCTGCTTCCAGGCTTTAAATATCTACTTCTAAGATGTCTCTCTTTTATTTTTTAACATGGTTTATCTTTAAGCAAGGGCTTTTGAATTCCAGCAAGAGTCCAAGAACTAACTTTCAGTCTCCACAATCAAACTTTTCCGTTGCTCATCTTTTCTCTCCTTGGGCTTACCCTTCCTGATCAAAAAGGACACTGTTGGTGTATAAATGGTTGGTGTTGAAGCATTTTGGATTCAAATGTGTCCAGTGTATTTATTATTTGTAAGCTGATGGGGACAGATCATATTCAAAAATAGTTATAAAGTCACATTTAGAAACTAGACAGCAACATTGTTATAGAGACGCAGCCGTCTGTGCCACTAAGCAGGATTTAATCCATCTGTTCTCTTCCATTCCCCATCTTCTAAATTAACACTGGAATCTGGAGCTAAGAGTTATGGGTGTGTGTAGCAAGATGGCCTTGCACAGGATGCTGATGTGAAATGTTTAGGCATGCCTTATTGTTCCTGTTCATTTGTGTACGTACACATACACACACAGAAAAATTGCAGCTAGTCAAGATATAGAAAACACTTGAAATCATTCTCTGAGACTTCAGCCACATCTTGCTGCGTACACAAGCAAGTAGTTTCAGACTCCTTGTCCAAACAACACATTTATTATGAAGAATTGGAAACTTTTGCATTAGGTTAGTGTACAGTCTGCCTGTAGTTGTGTCCTACCCTCTTTCAATTCTTATACTATGCCCATCACCGTAGTATCTGAGCATACTGTGTGCGCGTGTTTTAAATGCATCAACATCTTGCTTCTGGCTGAAACTTAACTAGCAAGGTTCAACTCAGGAGCAAATTTAAGAAGTTTAGTAAAAGAGAACATGGGCAACATTCAAGTTTTGGTTTTAGTTTTAGTAAGGTTTTTGTTGTTATGGTGGAGGAGGGGGAACTCGGGTGTGTAATAGCTTCATTGAGTCCTCTTAAAGTGTAGAAAAAATTTAAAAATATATATATTTTTTTCATTAAAGAGTTGGTATGGATTTCCTACATGTGAAACTGACCAACTTTGAAGTCACTTTTGTCAACATTGTATCAGTAACTTTAAGGGCCCCTGACAACTTGATTGTTTTAAATGATTCATTTAAAAAAAATAGTTTGACAGAGCCCTTCTAAATAGCACATGTTGAATCCTAAAGAATTCTCCAGTCAAATGAAAATGACTGGGATTCTCCTGCTCATGCCTAGAGATCTGTATAGCAAAGGAGAACCTGGCTGTAAATGGGAAACAGAGAAACATTCTATGCCGCAGGAATAAAGCTGAAAAGTGGCAGGGAAGGACAAGGGGTGCGAAGCAGTTTCCCTCTCACTGTCAGTGGTTGTAGTCTCTGGTGTTATAAGTAACTATAGTGTGGGTACTGCATTGTCAGATGGAAATGTGACCTTCAAGCACACTTTGCTATTGGCCTGATCCAAAATCCACTGAAGTCAGTGGGAGCCTTTCTGTCTTTTGGATCAGGCCCTGTAAAAGCAGGCCTGTAGCTACAGGATGCCTTCATTAGCTGTGAATGCTATTCAGTTTATATTAAGGGGTCTTTGCAGCCTGCAATACCTCTAGATTTGGAGACCTATAAATACAAAGGATAATTGTAGGATTTCAAAACCACAGCCCTTTTCCAAAGGGAATGATTACTAGAGAAAAAAGTTTGATGGTGATCAAGGATTATTCATGCTTTTCACTACGGCTGCACTAAGACAAGTCTTATAAAACTTACAGCCATGGCTCCATTGACTTTTAGTTTTGTGGAATGTAGCTAATTGCTTCAACTTCAGGCAGCTGAGCTGGCTCCTCTGATACTAATCTCAGGGGCATCAGTAGTGGTGTTGTCCAACATGTAAAGGAGACTCTGAGCCCTGATCCAGCAGTTCCATCTTGCAAATACTGTTCAATGTAGTACTTACTGTGGCAAGTGGTTTCACAAATATCAAAGGGGATAGTTAGGAGTGCATGTGCCTGTCAGCTTGTACATGTCTAAAGACTTCTTCCCTTAGAACTTGCTGTATTTAATCGTGGGATTGTTTTGCTGTGTTTATGCCTTTTATGAAATGCTATCGCTGTGATCCAGTAGCACAGAGGAGAACACCTACTCCCCTGATAACACTTGCCAGTGGCAGGGTGTGGACAGGATGTCCCCTTCAATAGTGCGGTCTGTCCTGCTGCTTGCAGTTGCAATGTCAGTTTTGCAGCAAACAGAATTCATTAATTTGAATTCCTGATCAAAGGGCTTTCAGTAAAAGGTTCTATATAGATATTATTACGCCCCACCCAACCCCAGAAGCTACCGGATTGCAACTTCAGGAACACAAATTAGTGTCTCCTTTATAAAGAAATTGTTATATGCTTCCTCTTTCTTCTTCTCCACCTCAATTTTAAAAATATATATCCATTTTAATTATTCAGTCTGTGATGGCAGTAAGGTGCATAATATTATGTACCCTGGAAAATATAACTACTGTTTAAAACTTGGTGTGAGGAAAGGGAATGAAAATAAAACCACATATTTACTATGCAGCATATAGCTGCAGGTTATGCCTGGATCCCATGGTGATAGATACATTCCTCTCCTACCTGCCTCTGTGCTCACTAATTAAAATTTCAAAACTCTGACTTTGGGGTGGATTTCGGTAACTCAGGCCTGATTCCACTAATATCTCTCCATGCAGTTTTATTGACTTGCACGTTAAGTTTCCAAGTTGCTGGCCGTTCTAAAAACCCCCCAATAGTTTTCCAACTGCATCATAAAACATTGACAAAATATGTGCGTGTTTTGTAAGGTCACATTTTGGCCTGTTCATTTTTTCCTTGTCTCTTTGAACAGCAAGAGGGTTATTTTCCATTTAAAAGGGGGGAGGGGAAGAAGCTGCTTCTTTCTTAGTAAATGGGTGTCAGCATCTTAGTGGCCCTACAAATACAACCACTCTGGATGACATCCTGGTCCCATTAAAATCAAAGGGAAAACTCACATTGAATTCCATGTGGCCAGGATCCCCACATAGGGCTCTAAGCACTATGCTTATACCACTCTGCCTATAGAGCCCCCAATCTCTCAAACGGTTCTGCAACTGAAGACTTGGATTAAAACGTGGATACAGTATTCAAAAACACCTAAGTGATTTAGGCACCCGTTGACTTTCAGTGGGTTTTTAACTCTAAGTGCCTAAGTCACTTTTTGAAAACTTTACCCAAGGTCTTTTATTACTTGTGCTAAGTTTCAGCAAACATTTCTCTTAAGAAAGTGATGTAGCATTGGCACTGGCATGCTTAAGGTATTGGAGGGTTTAAAGGGTGAGATGCATATGATACTAAACTAGCAAAGGCCCCTGCTTAACTGACTGGAGCATTCACAGTCTAGCTTGTCTGGCCTGACACTAGGTCTCAAACTTCATTCCCATTTCCCAGCTTTGCTTACTTCTCAGGTAAGACAACCGCCCAGCTGCCTCGCCTCTGAAGCAATGCCTAAGCATTGTATCCCAGTGCTCTGACAGTGATCTGGGGTCACAGAGGGGCAGTCTGCCATTTGTGAGGAGAATATTGAGGGAACTGCTTCCGCTTGGAAGCGGAGTCTAAGTCAGTCCAATTTCTTACGTTTCAGTTGACTTACTTACAGAAAAACCGCTCCCAGCGCAGCCACTTCACAAAGTATAAAGGCTATAAAACATTTCTTGTCAGCTGTAATAGCATTTTATTGCTTTTGTGTTCACTTCCTCAGTGGCTACCTGTGATCTCATGCAAAAGTATTTAGTTAACCTAACTTGAGACACTTTTGCCTGGCGTTCCTGTAGCTTGGAAATAGTTACTGAAATTGCACACGAAGGAGGTCCCGGAGGACCTGCTGGGCGAAGTGCGTGTGTGCTGGAACGTCTGAAGTGTTTGCGTTGTTCTCTGTATTGAGTTTTGTGTAACGTTTTGCAAGCAGGTTCAAGCATGCCACCTCTGTCTCCATCAACGAAGTCCTTCAAGAGGATCTGTGCTGTAGGGCAGACGCAATTCACAAGTCCAGTACACCAGCAATGGTTGTTGGGTTTCTAATTGCGGAGGTAGGAAAGTGAAGGGCTAATTTTTTCCCTACAAGGGCCCGGTTGATCTGACGCATTTCTGGCATGTGGCAAAAAGGCTGAACAAAACGTGCCCCAAAATACTGTAGCCTTGGCTGCCTAAGCCCCATTCCCTGGCACTGACTCACACCAGCTATTCAACCCGCTGCTCAGCTGTGAGCTTCCTCTGCGCCCAGCTCAATGTAGAAAGTTGCTAGGAAACCTCCAAGTGGTCGCATGTTTTTTTTCCTTTAGCCTTTAAGGCTTTTTGACAAAACCACGGCTGCGGGTTGGACTGAAGCAGGCAGGCTTCCTCCCCCGGGGAGGAAGAGGTTAATAGTGAGCAGTGCACAGTGTTACAAAGCTCTTGGGTCTATGCTGGCTGAATATCTCCAGGAAACTTTGGGGGGATTCTTGTTTAGTGGATCCTTGGCTCTTAAATCTTCTCTATCCCTTTCCCCCTGCTTCAAAGCAACGAGGGGCCCCCTGGGAAGGAGCAGATGCATTATCAGATAAATCAATTTGCTAGTCATGCTTCCCCATACCCACTCAAAAATATGAGGTGAGCAGAAGGCTCATGAGCAGATGCTGCAGAGCAGCACTTTAAAAGTATCAACAAAGAAAAAGTCAGCTGGTTGGCCTTGCCGCTTCTGATGCACTCAGCGCCATGGCATATGGGCACAAGCTGGTGAGCGAGAAGCAATACTGGGCTAGTCCTTAAGGCCTGTGACTGCCACCCATCTTTGTCTGATGTGCCATTGCTTTAATCCTTTTAGTCTCTCATCCACTCTCCAGGAGAACTGATGCTGGGTTCTCCTTCAGCCCTCAGGGAGGAAACACGTGTGTGTCAGGGTCTTGCATCATGCTTCAATCACGTTATTTGCTTGTCCTTGTGATGTTTTGGAGCCGGGAGATCCACAGCCATAGGCTGATCTCTCTGACTATGTGACTTCTTATTGCACCTAGTCTGCAAAGCTGGGGGAAGTGTTTCTGCTTCTCATTAACATTTCACAATTTGTTTTCCAAACCACTTCTCTTCCCCTAATCCTTCCAAAAAGTTTCCGTGGTTGCCGGAGTAACCGCTTGGTGCGACTCATTAAGAGTTGGACAGTGGTTTTTCTAATCCTGGCTGAAATTACATTAATGGGACAGAACCCAATATGTTGCACCATGTTTACCAGAAGGCTCTAAATCACACACAGTGAGTGGGCTGAAAGCTTTTGCTTATGCATTTCATGTAGGAGTTGTGCCTCCGCTAGTGCTTACCACCTAGGACTATTGGGCCACCCACTTGGGCTCCTCTGTCTCAGAAGTGCTGTGTGACGTTATCTTGCCTGCCTCAGTTTCTTCATTTTACAGATGACACCTTGGTCTGTCTCTCTGGGAGGACTGGTAAACTGCGGTTAAACAGCGCTCTTGAAAAGTGAGGTGCCACTAACTCTCTGCTCAGCTTCCCTTCCCCCCCTCCCTACACCTTTCCTTAGGACTGTGGGACTCGAACTGTTTTACTGGCGACCCCTTTCACACAGCAAGCCTCTGAGTGCGACCCCCCCCCAATAAATTAAACACACTTTTAAATATATTTAACGCTATTATAAATGCTGGAGATAAGCGGGGTTTGGCGTGGAGGTTGACAGCTCGCGATCCCCCATGTAATAACCTCACAACCCCCTGAGGGGTCCTGACCCCCAGTTTGAGAACCCCTGCCTTAGGAAAACACTTTTCCTTCTATCCTGCTAAGGATCAGACAGAGCCCCCCTCTCTCTCTCAGCCACACCCACACCCTTCGACACACATTCACAAATGTCCCTTCCTGAAAGGCCCTGTAGCAAGATAGACCCTGGAAACAGGCTACCCTCCCTCGCCCATAGCCTGGTAACTGGAGCCGTTGTTGCATGTAATTTATGGTGCACTCCATTTCTCTCCGATTGAATCTAGTGCCAAATGAAGCACTGCAGGACTTGGCATAAGTAAATAAGGATGGGGATAGTGGGGAAGGAAACATGCCAAGGAGACTGAGGAAAGAGTCGATCAGACGGAGCCTTAAATTGAAATGTGGTGTTAAGCTCCCAGCTTAATGCTTGTTCAGAGAGAGGCAGAGTTCTGCAGGTCAGCGGTGGTCACCATAACTTGATACAGCGGTCCAAGAACAAGGGAGAAGGCTTTACATTGGTGTGGTTTGCGGCACAAATAAGAACATGTAAACAGAAGTGAAAGCATTTTTTTTGTCTGTGCTAGGGCAGCAATGGCTGCTGGGTAGAATAAGGTTTCCTCTTTCTGGTTTGGGGTAAAACTTTGCGAGGTCTAGCCTGCGAATAGTTTAGGGTGGCGGTTTTGGAAGTATTGAGGATTATAAGAGGTGGGGTGATGGAGAGAGCTAATGAGCCTATCTATGTAGGTCTCATTTCCAGTAGGCTCAAAATAGTAGGCAGTGTTGACTTTCTATGCTGACTTGCATTTGAAGAGGGGTAGGAAGGAAATGCAAATCAGGCCTGCGATGCCAGTGTTTCTTGTTGTCCTAAGGCAGGTTCCTAGCCAGTGCTATTAATCTTCCTCCTTTCATGTGCAGTGGGAATGGCTGGGCATTTGCACCTTAATTCTTACAATCTTTTGTATAAAATTCCTCATAAAGCAACCCTTGAATCTCCTTTTACAGGAAAGTACTCCCCCTCCTCTTCCTCCTGTGGGTGGAGAATTTATTGGTCAGCTCTTGTGCTAGAGATCTGAAGCCCTAGTGGCTCAGCTGAACCTAGGGTAAGAACCTAGCGCGCGCACACTGCCTGGCTCACTCAGCATTGCTAGCATGTTGCTTTGGTAGAGGTAGCGAGGTTAGAATGAGGGTGACATGTTGGGTGAAAACCTCCGACTGTTGAGGTCATTTGGAGTTTTCTCTCTGATTGGGATAGGGCCAGGATTTTCACCCCTTTTGTACAAATGGGTTCATAGTCACCTGGCACAGTGGTTGTGCCCACCACTCCATTTTCCTGCTTACACGGAACTGACAAAGGACATGAATGACCAACGTCGTTGCATGCAAAGAGTTGGGTAATGTCAGTCAAGGTCTCATTTTGCTACCAGGTGTTAACAAGTGTTAGTTCCAACACCCAGTGGAGTGGGCTGGGGATTCCTCTTAAAAAGCACCAACTAATGGGTATTGGTGTATATCTCTTCTCCCCTGCCAATGGTAAGCGAGTTCTTGTTGTGGAGTTCACTGTTTCGCTCACAGATCAGCCCCTCTGCCCTCTCAGAATGAGTTTAGGCGTACCTGTGCCATGGTGCCTTCCAGCAGAGAGCTGGGAATCTCACGAGTCTCTTGTTGCATCCATAGTGCTTCATTCTGCAGCCCTGACCTTTTTAGTATTTCTGTCTTTGCCTGTTTGTCATAGCACTGTGCTGGGTGGTCCCAAACTCTGAGTTCAGAGGGTATAAAAATGCATAATTTATTGTGACAAACCTAAGTGACTCTATGGGGCTTGTCAGCTAGGAAACTAATTTCAGCTGTCATTGATTATTTGACTGTTATATGAACATTAGCTCTAGCTTCTCTATAGTGGCGTTAATTTATTGATGCAGACAGCTCAGGCTAAGTTCATTTGAAAGCAATTAACCATTGTGTTGTCCCTGAGAAATATCTGAATGAGCAATTACCAGATCTACACAATGTGACCATGCTGCATGCAAAGTCTCGTTATCGAAATTATCAACCCTGAAATGCAGCGTTTGACGAGGGAGGATAAACATACACTCTCTTTGTTTTAAACAAAGTCACTGGACTTCCAGTTCAAAGAGATTTGAAGTGTCAAACTCCTCTCAATGTAGAGAAAAACCTTTTGGGGGGGGGAGTGGGAGGCAAGAAGTGATAGAAAATGCAGACTTCACCCTGAAAATGGGGTGATGTTATTCCACTATAATGTTAGTAAGATCAGCCTCTGCTTTGGGAGGAGTAAGTGGGTTATTTGGAAGTGCTGACAAGCAAATGGAGGAAGAATGGTGCTATAGTACTGATAAAAGCTTTATTCTAAAACCCCCCCATGCTTTCAGTAATGATTTCGCCTTTTATAATGAAAAAGTGTAAGTTCCCTTGGAGCCTTATCCTTACATCACCTCCATACCTATGACTCCCTTCTCTTTCAATGGACAGCAAGACCTGGCCTCTGGTAGCATGTTCATTAATGCCTTCGAATAGCTCTGGGATGGATTTGTCAGCCTCTGAATTTTGCAATAACTCATGAGGTAATTCAGAGGCAAAGAAGATGACTAGATTTTGTGCAATCCAGTATTTCCACTTATGCATTCTACAGTGTTGTTTTACTGGAATCCAGACCAACCTTTTGCCTTGGCTGGTGGAGAGGCCACGTGTAGGAAGAAGATTGGACATTTCTCGTACATAGTCATTGGTAGAGATTCTTTCTTCTACATTATTCAGTCTTTATTCCTTATGTCCATAACCTGAGCAATAACTCCTTGTCTCTGCCTCTTGCGCGTAGTCCTATAAATATGTTCTGTTGCTCTGGGTATTCCCAGTGTGTTCAGCTGTAACATGTCTGGCAGCCACCTCTCTCTCTACGACTACAACTAAAGCCTCTTCTTGCCTTGTAGCCTTAGATTCTGATCCTTTGCTTGGTTCCGTAGATGTGCTTCAGTGGGTGACTTTTAGTTGATACATTTTCCAGTGGTAAGTGCATGCTCCTATCTTGCTTTTGCATTTACTCTTTTTTTAAAAACTGTCAGTCTCAGCTGCTTAGTGACTTAATCTCCAGCCAGGTGGGTGCTGGTCATAAAAGGCATTTAGGATTTCAAATACCAGGGCTATAATTCCATCCATCGCTCATCAATACAATCTGGGCACCCCACTGGCAGCTCTCTGCTTTTTTCAGTGTTAAGCAGCAGTCTAGGGATAAATTTACCTTGGGGTTAAAATGGCCATGAGTGTGGGCTTAAAGATGCAACTTGATGCACTTCTTTGGAATAAGCTGCTGTGGTTCATAATCAGATCGGTATCAGGCCATTTATATTCTTGGCATCTGGGCGTTCACCTGCTGAGTTCTTGAAGGTCTCTTATGTTGGTGAACTTCAGTGGAAAAACTGACTGCCTCTGAAATGCTGCTGGCTCTTTAAATGTTGAACAGCTGAGAGTATTTTACCTGAGGGCAGAAATGTTTTTCAGTTTCCTACTTCTCCATATTCCAGCATTTTTTCTGGCTGATGTTCCTTCTCTGGAGCCACTATAGTTGGGGAGATGTGTGCTGGAGACAGTGGATTGGTGGCTAAACTAGACTTTCTTTTAGAGTGGTGAACTCCACACTGTTTTGCTTTTTAACAAATCTGCCTCATAAAATAGAGCAGTAGGTCACCATAGTCCAAAATGCTTTCCTCATCAATCCTAATGCATGGCTCAAGCAGTAAATGCGTATACAGTGCGTTACCAACATTGATCCATTCTGATGCTTTCTCAGTGCCCTCCACCCCGAAAAAAACCACAACCCTATGATGCATTGTACAGAGGGAAACTGAGGCAGAAAGTTGTACTTGCCCGAGGCCGCAGAGGGAGCCAGTGCTGATGCCAGATTACATGTAACACAAGGCTGTAGAGAAGTTACATTTGATGACCCTTTTCTTATAGGGGGCAGTTTGTAGAGAGTGATATAACTTCAGTTACTCAGCCTGGAGATGTGCGTTCTCATTGCTATTAGGAATATTGTCCTGGCTCCAAGGTCAGAAACTTAGAAGGACACAGATTCCTTAAATATAATTGTTAGTCTGGTTTTCAGTCTACCTTCATGTGATTTTCCCCCTCCCCACACACACACACTCTTCCTCTCAGTATCTGTGGGGCAGATTCTGATCTATTACATGGCAATTGAGATCAGAAGCTGGCTTGAAAGTTTAAATTATCAATGGCCTGTCTTGTAAATCTGAATTGTAGTTCCATGGATAGCAGTGCAAGCATGTGACCCACTTACTTCCAGATAGAGTGAAACCAATCTATGTCCATCTTGTATTATGTCATGCCTAGCAAAACTCCAGCAAGCAGAGTTCAGGGAAATGGCCAGCCATAAGTTACAGAAATGCTGCATACCAGACCACAGCCCAAGTCTGGTGTATGGTCTGCATGTATCTGGCATCCTGAAAGCTGCTTTCTAGGTTGGGTGGGTGGGTTGAGTTTACATGATACAGCTGTCAGACTGTGTAGATGTAGATGTAGATGTGTCATTCAGCACAGTATGGATGAAGTTGGCAGGTAATAGTAGCTCTAACTTCAAGGATACAGGGGGATGGTATAAGTGCAAAATAGTCTTATAAACATAACTGGAAACAGTTCCCTTAAATTCCAAACCTGTAGTGGGATTGTAAGTGTGGCTTATGTATAGTGTAATTCTGAGGTGTATGCTATAGCACATTTTGCTACAGCTCATGTAGTAGGAGGACCTACTGCCAAATTCAGATCTGGAGTGAATACGTGGAGCTCTGTAGAAGAAAACTCACCTGACTGTAGCAGATTTGGATTTGGCCTCTCCAGTGCAGTCACTTGGGGAAGGCAATTCAGTGCATAGGGGTTAGACTCCCAGTCCAGAAACCTGAATTCAGTTTCCAGCTCTGCTACTGGCCTGTGTGGTCTTGGGTAAATCTCTGTGCCTCAGTTTCCCCCTAGAAAGCGTGGGGAATTAGTGTCCTTTTGTGAAGCGCTTTGAGACCCTCTGAAAAGTGTGGTGTAAGTGCCGCTTATTCATAGCAATGGGCCCACAGGGCAGTGCTGGTTTCGACATACAGATTCCCTTTCTTGAGTCACTGGTTCGCTGGGTTTGAAATGGGAGCAGCAGGTGCTCTGACTACTGGCCAGAAAGTTATCTGCTCTTATGCAGACTTCCTCTGAAATTCTTTGCTGCTTCTACAGAACCAGACTAACACGGCTACCCCTCTGATACTTCCTCTGAAATGTCACTTCGTAACTTCCTCTAGCAGTGTTCAGTAAATCTGCCTCCTCTGTCCCAGCTGGCCTGCAGGCAATGGAGGAGAGAGGGCTCTGCTCTTTCTGTCTCTGCTGCTGAGCAGCTCCAGCCTCATCGTCTCTGAACTGATACCAGTAGTCTCCTACTTCCATTAATGGGGAGAAGGTCAAAAATGTAACTGCTTCAGTGCTGCCTAAAGTATAACGCCTGGTTGGAAAGCTAGCAGTTCCGGTGCTGTTAACCCAATTGGGGACAGCCTTAAAGTCTCATTGGGTATGTCTACACTGCAATTAAAAACCTGCAGCTGGCCCATCTGGCTCCAACAGCCCCTTAGCCTGTGCCCCTTAATTGTGTCTGTTTAATCTGTTTAATAGGGCTGTGCACTTTGAGTCTTAGGCCATTGTGTGCTAGTCCATTCTTGCTGACTGGGTCTGGCTAGATACAAGCCAGGGGAGACGTCCCTGCCCTGAGGAGTTTCCAGCCCACACAAGGACTGCATTAAGTATTCAATCTAAATGGATACATAAGCATATAGTTTCCTAAAACATCCTGTTTTCTGAATAAGAATCCCTCATACCCAGAGGGAGACTGTAACAGGGGGTTGCTCTGTTGTTACTCAGCCTGTTAGTCATAGTAACACCCCTCACTGGAATGGAGACTGTTCCTCTGGGGGCTTCGAGCTGCTTTGCAAGCCCTGATTTCATGAGGCCTTGCAGTCTTTTTACTGTTGGGCAAACTGAGGCAGAGAGGGAAGTGGCTTGCCCAGACTTCACACACAGGTAGTGGTCAAGCTGGGAACACACCTCCTGCTCAAATCTGCCGAATCTCCAACTCTTCAGTGCTGTCAAGCTTCTAAGAAACATTTTAACGTGGTTGAAGTCTCTCTAGCAAGGGTGTCCTGTAGGTCTCTGCTAGCAAGTTTCTGGTAGTGCCTTGGCCAGTCTTGTCCGTTGGGCTATTGTGCCCATGCTCTGAGGTTTTTCCCCTTGGGTCAGAACGCGGGTGCTCTGAGCACTCTCTCTTTCTGCCAGTGGGATGTGTCACCATGCCTAGTATGACCAGCAGGGCGGTGGAATCTGCCATAGAACCCATTCCTTGGGGGGAGAATTGTGCTTCAGAGTCAAAGCTTTTGGCTAGATCCCTGCAGCTTCTGCAGTGTGGGTCTGCATTTTCAGTGCAGCGTTCTGCCTCCTCATTTTTAATTTTCAGTATAAAATTACGCTAGTGCAATGGCTCGTGTTCCTTGCTATGGTAGTAAATATCATATTTACATCAATAATATCCCTTTAAAAAAATTCGGAACTTCCCGAGAATTCCTATTCACTGCATCAGAGCAAAGGCCCCTTGCTGTGGAATACAGGCCAGGGGATGGGGGACTGGGGTGGGCTTGGTAACTAAGCACCTAGGAGAGGGCAGGGGTCCCTTCCCCACCCCTCGCTGCTCCGTGCACTGCATATGGCACCTCAGTGCAAATCGGAAATTAGAGGGGATGCCGTGCTACAAATGCACCTTCTAAGTGCCTGCCAAAAGGAGGCTTTATCTGGTGGCCCTCTTCAAAAAAGAGAGAGAGAGAGAAAAACCTGGCAGGAAGGCAGGGCCTTCCATCTGGGGCTTCTGGCTCCCTGCACAAGTGAAACTCTGTTCGCTGAACTAATTGCAGAAATCAGCAGTGCTGCTGAGGGATGGCAACTGCACTGCAGATACAGCTCCCTGGAGTAGTCTGTGGAAAAACATCCTCCCTCCTTTTGCAAGCAGGCTTCCCTTCACACCTGCTGAATGCTTACCTTCTACTCTGAGATTTATACTGTAAATGGGCTGCTGCACATGAAAATGAATGTTTGACTTGCATGATGCTCTGAATGCTGACTGGTGGGGCTTTCTGGTGCTTCTAAAATGACTAGTACAGTCCTCTAAATGCACTCTGGCTTCCATCTTGGAGTGGGGAGAGAAGAGGATTTGGGTTCATGAGGGTGGAAAGCCCTAGAAAGCAAATGCATGGAGTGGGGGAGAGGTGGACAGGACCCAGTATTTTGATGCGAGACGTGTAACACATGAGACCATGCATGCACCAGAGAAGGTTATTCAGCAGACTCCTAGAAATGTAGGGCTGGAAGGTGCCTCGCCCCCAGCATGGAGGAGAGGCAATGGTATTAGAGATGCAGCTGGACTCTCTTGCCTTGGATCTGAACTAAGAGGACCCTTCAAAGTTTGGGGAGTTTGGTTCAGGCTCATCAGTAAAATAGATTGGATGTGAGTCACGGTGATCCATGTCCCCTCTTGCCAGGAGAACCTGTCTGGAGTTCAAGGACAGTAGCTATAAACGATGCCATTGCTGAGGACAGCTGAGTGCAGAGCCTCTGGGTGCTTCTCAAGTGCATTGGGGCACTGGAGGATGTTGAGTCTGACTGGCCTTGATCAGAGGGGAAGTGCATGTGTTGTGTTGTAACCACAAAGGGAAGCCACACCTTTTCTCACAGCACATACTTCCTCTCCCAGATCTCCACCAGCCTCTAACGCACACAGAGGCTCTAGGGGGGGATTTATTCTTGCTCCGTACAGTCATTATTGTCCATTCTTTTGAAATAACTCTATTTGGAAGGCAGCACTTTCCGGTGTCTCCCGCCGGTCCACTTACCCGCCCGTTGCTTTTCAGTGTCCTGGTGGTAATTCATTCTTTAAAACTTCAGAGGAAAAAATGAGAGGCGCCCTTGTAATTGTTCCAAGCTCAAGCTAGTTTTACATGTAGGTGGTGACCCCATTTCCATTAGGACTTCATCCTCTTAGGGTGTACTTGGGTCAGCAAGTGCCGGATTCTTCTAAAACCGCTAGAGTGCAAATATGTCCAGTTTGGGGAGAGAGACGACTTTACTTTCTTCTACGCTTCATGCAGTTTCCTCTCCATTCTTTTATCCTCTGCCAGGCCACTTACTCGGTTTAGATGATACAACCATATATTGAGAGAGACTGATTCAGCTGGACCTACTCTGTTTATGCTGGGAACTAATCCTTTTCTAAGCTCTCTGTGTAGGCCTTCCAAACAGATGCATAAAAAGAGAAAGCAACAAGGTAGATCATAATTGGAGCCTGCCAGCGTTTCCCTCTCAAACAATAACACACAGAAATGTGGCTTTTCCCTTCTCTCAGGTCATGGCTGAATGCATCACGCCAAACTCTTGTGTGAAAGCAGTTACCTGCCTGCCTTGAATACTCTGCACCAAGTTTCCCTGCTTGTTCAGATGGAGGGGTAAACGTACAGTGCACATGGGACACTTAATAAAGTGGACAGAGCACTAGGAAATGCACCATAGGGAGAACTCTTGCCTTGACAGGGAAATAGACTGGGTGACTTAAGAGAGATTTCTACTACCCCTCAAACTGCTGATTCTGTGAAATTGTGAAAACAGTCTTTGTGCAGGGTGTGACTTCCTGAGTGAGAGAGCCAACAGCTAGTCCCTTCCCCTTTGGGTGAAGAATGCTAGCAGTCCTGTGCCTTATACGGAAGCTTTTTTCTATGGACACTCACATTCAGAGCAGACCAAAGCAAATGTACTGCCAGCCAAGTGAAATTGACTAACATCCTGATCTGTGACGCCCCACACTGCACCCTGGAGGGTGGGACTCTGAAGAATTTTGAGCTGCTGCTGAGAGCACTGGCTTCTGGGGAGGAGAGGGGGAAGAATACAGGAGAGAGGGGAGGAGAGGACCTAAGGCTAGAGGAATGGATGTCTCAAGGAGTGGGAACGAGCTGCCATTGGGCGTGTGAGCAGAAAAATACATTGTCGGGCTCCCTCTCCCACACACGTCCTATGCCCAGCTTTGTGCCCTGTGTACTGGACACATCAGTCAGGCAGATGTTTAAGCGCCTGGTGTGTCACTGTTACCATCGCCTTTGTAGAGCGGTTGACTTGGCTGGGAGACCAATGTCTGTCAGCTGTTAACAAATGCATTATGTTAGCCAAGCCACTTGTTGACTTCAGTCTCTTAAATTATTTCTGGGGCCTTGGGAAGGGCAAAGTAATAAGAAAAATAATGCTGTAAACGTTCCCGGATGGATGTTCAAGCAGCCTGCTTCTGGCACGGTGTGGCTGCAAACAGAGGAACCACCCTGTCAATAACCTCCTTAGAGAGCAGCAGTGTGTATGTGGCTTCAGTTACTAAAATGCATCCACTGCTCAGACCCTTCCCTCATTATAAGTAACAGTCGGCATGGATTTGTCAAAAACAAATTGTGTAAAACCAACCTGATAGCCTTCTGTGACAGGGTAACAAGCCTTGTGGATGGGGGGAAGCGGTAGATGTGGTATATCTTGACTTTAGTAAGGCTTTTGATACTGTCTCGCATGACCTTCTCATAAACAAACTAGGGAAATACAACCTAGATGGAGCTACTATAAGGTGGGTGCATAACTGGTTGGAAAATCGTTCCCAGAGAGTAGTCATCAGTGGTTCACAGTCATGCTGGAAGGATATAACGAGTGGGGTCCTGCAGGGATCAGTTCTGGGTCTGGTTCTGTTCAGTATCTTCATCAGTGGTTTAGGTAAAGGCATAGAGAGTACACTCAAAGTTTTGAGGATACCACCAAGTTGGGAGGGGTTGCAAATGCTTTGGAGGATAGGATTAAAATTCAAAATGATCTGGACAAACTGGAGAAAAGGTCTGAAGTAAACAGGATGATATTCAATAAGGATAAATGCAAAGTACTTCACTTAGGAAGGAATAATCAGTTGCACACATACAAAATGGGGAATGACTGCCTAGGAAGGAATACTGCGGAAGGGGATCTGGGGGTCATAGTGGATTAGAAGCTAAATGAGAGTCAACAGTGTAACGCTGTTGCAAAAAAAGCAAACCTCATTCTGGGATGTATTAGTAGGAGTGTTGTAAGCAAGACACGGGAAGTAATTCTGCTCTACTCTGCGCTGATTAGGCCTCAGCCGGAGTATTGTGTCCAGTTCTGGGTGCCACATTTCAGGAAAGATGTGGACAAATTGGAGTAAATACAGAGAAGAGCAACAAAAATGATTAAAGGTCTAGAAAACATGACCCGTGAGGGAAGATTAAACAAACCTATTTTTTTTCAGTCTGGAGAAGAGAAGACTGAGAGGGGACATAATAGGTTGTTACAAGGAGGAGGGAGAAAAATTGTTGTTTTTAACCTCCTGAGGATAGCGCAAGAAGCAATGGGCTTAATTTTCAGCAAGGGCGGTTTAGATTGGACATTAGGAAAAACTTCCTGTCAGAGTGGTTAAGCACTGGAATAAATTTCCTAGGGAGGTTGTGGAATCTCCATCATTGGGGATTTTTAAGAGCAGGTTGGACAAACACGTGTCATGGATGGTCTAGATAATAGTTAGTCCTGCCTTGAGTGCGGGGAACTGGACTAGATGACCTCTCAAGGTCCCTTCCAGTTCTATGATTATTGTCTTCATAGAAAACAGAGTTCAGCACATTGATTTTTAAATAGCTCTTTGGGGGCCCGATATGGAAGTGGTCACTCCCGTTTCCTCAGCCCCTCCTCCTTTAAAGCTGAAGTTGATCGTATAATCACTTGCATTTGGACAAAGGTAGCAGATCTGTCTCAACGCACCCCTGAACTGTCTGTCACTTGGGGATTATACCTTAGTCCCTAGGCAATAGTGCATTGGGGGCAGGGTAGTTCAGATCACAGATGCTGGTGTGATGGAGGCTGATCCTTTGTGTGGAAAGAGAAGACCATACTGTCCATTTGCATATGTTGGCATTTCCCCTCGCTGGTAGCACGCAGTATAATGGATGCAAGTGTCGATTAGAGCTTGTTTCTCTTGACTGAGAGTGATGACAATTTGAGTGACAAGGTGGGTGAGGGAATATCTTTTATTGGACCAACTTCTGTTGGTGAGAGACAAGCTTGCAATCTGAATGTCATTTCTGGCTGCTTCAGTTACATTGCACACTGATCTGATTGAAGAAGCAGGGAGGGAAGGAGAACAAGGGGAGGAGCCCGGAGCCCTTCAGCTGATGTGGTGCAGCTTGAGATAAACAAAGCTGTTTCTAGTCTATCTGGCCCTTATCATTGGTTAAATAAGCCTTCCTGAGGATGTGGGCAAGGGAGTATATCTCATGTCTTCCCCAACTTGATCTGAGGCTTCCAGAAGTGCCATGGCAACAAAGATCAATAAAACATAAGGTGCTGGCTTGTCAAGGAAAGTTAGATTTAACTTCTGCTCTGCTTTGCCCTCCTTCCCCCCCACCGCCCACCAAACAGCTGCCTGAGGGCCCCATCTCCATTATGCACAGCTACATTGGCAAATGCTAAGCATGTCTAGGGGGCAGTGGGGAAATTCCACGGCTGGAGCTGGTTCAGAACTGTACAGCAGGAGGCCCTGCTTTGTAAATGTTTATGGTCTGAACGTTTTCAGAGATGCTGAATGCTGCAGTTCCTGCCAAAATCAAGGGGATTTGTGGATCCCGTAGGACTTCCGAAAATCAGGCCATTACCTCTTATGCTATGGGGCTGTCTTAGCTTCCCACTCCTTCACGGTAACATGGATGGGTTTGTCTCTTGACTTCTTGAAAAGCATCTTCCCTCCTGCAGTGAAGTGGCGGTGACCAAGGAACTGGAGAAAGGTAAGAGGGATTTTTGTCACCTTACGTCAGTTATCCTATCCCTGGGTCTGTGTAGCAAAGCTGCATCTGCACGTTCTCCCCACTTTTATAGCAGGCACTTCCTAAAGGAGTTGAGGGTGAGAATTGGGAGAATGGAGACTGGGTTAACACCAAAGCCTCATCTTGTTTTTTCCTTCAGTCCATGTACTTACTGTGGGTTTTACATTACAGGCCAAGAATAAGGAGACAGGGGCATTAGCTGCTGCAAAAGTCATCGAGGCTAAGAGTGACGAGGAACTGGAGGATTATATGGTGGAGATTGAAATCTTGGCGACCTGTGATCACCCATACATTGTCAAGCTCCTGGGAGCATTTTATCATGACAGCAAACTGTGGGTAAGAGGCTGTTACTGCATGTCATCCCCTCTTTTGTACATTCTTCATTCTCTCCATGCTGTGCTGGAAGACAAAACACACTGGCTCGTGGTAAAGCGACCTCCGTAGAGCCTCTGACATTCTGAAAGTCTCTGGCAGTTGTGAGCAAGGCACAAAGTGTGCACTAGACACTGTTCTCATAGTCATCAGGTCTCCCTCATTCTTCTCATTGGATGAGCTGCTTAGAAACCGCCCAGACAAGGTCCTGAGACTCCCCCGTTCCTTCTCTGTCAACATACACTACTTAGTAATCATTCCCCCTGTGTTAGAGGAAAACCCTCTGATATTCAGCGTGCGGCTGCAGGGAGGGTAGAAGGGATTGTGGTGCTAGAGAAGGATTCCCCTTTCCCTGCTGGATTCAGACTGTGCTGTATGTGTCAGTGAGGATGCCTATATGGGGCTCCAGAAATTGGGGTGTATGTTGCTCTTTCACCAATGTATTCTGTTTCCTCTCTGATCATATCTGCCAGTACAGCTGCCCCTTCTTGCAACTACATCTGGGTGGCCCTAGAAGCCTTCACGGCTATAATGTCAAACCATAAACATGCAAGATGTTGTGTTCCCGAACAATCTTAATGCCCTTCCCCTCAAGCATCTTCACAGCCTCCCAACAGATTCCTGGAGACTCTCTATTCATAGATTATAGGCCAGAAGAGACCACTCTGATCTAGTCTGACCTCCTGGTAGCACAAGCCCTGTGACTTCCCTGAGTTAATTCCTGTTTGAACTAGAGCATGTCTTTGAGGAAAAACATCCAATCTTGATTTAAAAATTTAGAAAATCCACCACGACCCTTGGAAAGTTGTTTTAATGATTAATTACCCTCACTGTTAAACTTAAACTAGTGGCTTCTGAAATCTGAATGTAGAGCTCTGCTAGCTGGTAAGGTCACTGGCATCTGAGAGATGAAATGCCAAAGCCAGGGTCTCTTGCTTCACGTTAGACTGTGTGCTAGGATGTAGCCCAGACCGAAGCCTGTTGTGCCAGCATGTATCAGTGTCCTTTCTGAGAAGAGCACTAACGCTCTCCCCTGTCTCCTGTGGCTTGCTATAAATCAAGATTAAATGTGCAGCATCTGAGCTCTTAAATGTGAGCCTCAAACCCTCCTTTCCATGAGCACTGCAACTCTGAAGGGAAGGCGACTTGCACGTTGTCTTGAGAACTAGCATTCAGATGGCAACTGATCTTCGTTTTAAGTGTCACTTTAGGTTCAAGCATCAAAATAAACCTATAACCTTCCAGCAAAGTGAAAGGCAAACGTCCTCCTCGTGAGGGAATTCAGGGAGTCCGCTGACACTGTGACTTTGCCAGAAATCAAAAAGTCAAACAAACCGACAAGCTCAGGATTAGAGACCAGACTTGTCTGTCTTTATACCAGTGGTTTTCAAACTGCAAGTCGCGACCCAGTAGTGGGTTGCAGAATGTAAGGCACTGGGTTGCGGCAGCTTTGGTCAGCACTGCTGACCGGGCCATTAAAAGTCCTGCCGGCAGTGCTGCCCGGCTAATGCAGGCTAGTCCCTACCTGGTCTGACACCAAGCTGCGCCCCGGAAGTGTCCAGCAGCAGGTCTGGCTCCTAGGCTGCCCAAGCCCTGGCTCTGCACTCCGGCCAATGGGAGCGGTACCTGTGGGCAAGAGCTGCGCAGAGCTGCTTGCGCGCCTCTGCCTAGGAGCTGGACCTGCTGCTGGCTGCTTCCGGGGCGCAGCGTGGTTCGCAGTGCCAGGACAGGCAGGCAGCCTGCCTCTGCCCTCCTGCTGCACTGCTGACCAGGAGCTGCCCAGGGTAACCCCGTGCCCCAATCCCCAGCCCTGAGCCCCGCCAGCCCAGAGCCCAGAGCCCTGAGCCCCCCAAACCCAGAGCCCTCTCCTGCACCCCAAACCCCCTCATCCCCACCCCAGGGCCTGCCCCCCCCCCCAGCCCAGAGCCCTGACCCTCTCCCACACCCCTACCCCAGCCCTGAGCCCCTCCCACATCCCAAACCCCTCATCCCCAGCTCTGTTGGGTTGTGGGCATCCACAATTTTCTTCAACTGGGTCGCCAGAAAAAAAGGTTTGAAAACCACTGCTCTGTACCTTCCCCACTCCATTCCTACCTCCTTCAGCTTCCCCCCATTTTAACTAGTCAGCCTGATTTATTTGTTAGCCTCTGTTTTCTAAAACATCAGCTTGTTCTTCCCACCTCCTCCCTCTGTAGGAAGATTTCCTTCCTTCCTGTAGGAAATTCTGCCTTTCCCCTTTGCTTTGCTTTTCTATGCAAAGTGCTGTGTAATGTGTCAGTGCCTGCTGACCTACTAAAATTAAACAGTCCTTTAGAAACTAATGAAACAAGATACCCTGGTATCGAAACCTCCCATGAGGGGAAATCTTCTTATACCTCAGTCCATTGTTAGGTGGCTAGGGTCCTATTTTTGGTTATTTGCAAGTGGCATTTGTCTTTCACCATTTATGCTGTTCATTTAAATACTCCTGTGTTTCACTGGGCTCGTAGGAAGTAAAAGGCCAGGCAGTTCCACTCTTAGTTACATCTACACTGCAGCTAGGAGGTGTAATTCCCTGCTTGGATAGACATGTGCCAGCTCTGATTCAGCTAGTGTACCAAAAATAGCTGTGTGGTCGCTGCTCAGGCTAGTTGCCTGAGTACAAACCCACCCAAGAGCCTAGCCTCAGTCAACAACATTTCCAAGATTCTCTTGCAACAAATACAAGGCTGCAGCTTTTGGGTTGCAAACATTGCAGGGGAATGTTTGCATCCAAATAGGGGTAGGTTTTTTTGTTATTTTAAGAACATACATTTCTGTTAAATAGAATTATGTAAAAACTTTTTCTCCTGGAGGTGTTCAGAAGCCAGAGAGGCAGAACCTATGGAGTTTTTGGCATAGACGGTCCGTGCAGGAGCAAAGCCCTGTTGGAACGCTGCAGCGGAAGGAAATCTGAGTGCTGTGCCTTATCTGCAGTGCAATGGGGTTCCCCAGGGTTCTGAGAGTGGCATGAAGGAGTGCCCCAAGTGTAGAGGCATTGCAGGGCTTCGCCCAGCCAGTGCGGAAGTCATGACTTACTCAGCCTCCCTGTCAGTGGCACGTTCCGCTCCCAGCATCTTATTGCTGTGTAATGCTGACGGACCCTGGTTGTCAGTAGGCGGGATCGAATCTGGGACCTCTGGAGCTTAGTGCATGAGCCTTTACCGCATGAGCTAAAAGCCGACTGGCTGTTAGCTAAGGCTGTAGAGCAGACTCATTTTATCTCTGTCTCGAAGCTGTGTGGGTTACAGCTGCAGCCTGCGTAACACAGACACTGAAGTCCATGTTCCAGTGCTGGCCCCAGTATTGAGACGTTAACTGAGCTGATAGAGCAAGTGCTCCTGAATTAATAAAGAAAAGATGTGAGGAAACCTGGGATTCAGCAGCATCTGCTTTTAGTGTTGCTGTGAGCTCCAATCGCTGCCCTCGCATTCCCATGTTTGGGGGTCAGGGTTTTGCCTCATTTTTGGTAGGCAGCTAAGTGTGGTGTTTGTGGGGCTAACTTCTGCACGGGGGAAAGTGTATGAAATGCTCCCAGCCCTGAAGTAGGTTCATTTTAAACTAAATATTCACCCTCCTTTTGGTCCCTGGCAACCCCTGAGCTATATAAAGTTGAGTGACAAGAAGCCCCTGCATTCTCGAGTGTGAGAGTGAAAGCCTGCTGCAGGCCACAGGTGTAAACAGTGCTGAGTTTGGACACCCCAGTGAACTTTATGGGATGGAGTTATCCTCATTACAACATTCTACGCTGAGGAATTTTAAGTTGTAATACATCACCATGATGCTGTGCTCCATGCACCGTGCCAGTAGTTACTGACTCACCTCACTTTCTTCTGATCTGGGCAAGAGCTAAGCAAGCTTGTGCTACTTCTAAACAGCCTCAAGAAGCTTCCAGAATTGCAGTGTTGCCAACTCTCATGATTTTTATCGCAACCCTGGCAATATTTGGTGTGCATTTCTTAAAGCCCAGCTGTTGGAATTGGGGCACTAAACAAGGGTGGAGACCCTTATGCAAATTAAAAAGCAAGTTTATAGCCCTTGTGGTTGGGGAGAAAAGCTTGCAAATGTGACCTGAGTGCAGCCTATGGGCTCAGGAACCTGAAGGCAATTCCCACTCCACCACCTGCCCCCAATATCTATTATTAAAAATAATCTCACAACTCTCTGGGGCCCGGGCCTCATGATTTTTGAATGCTTGGGGTTGGCACTATTGAACTTTCTCTTCTTGGGGAGAGAATATAGTAGCTGTTGGATGCGCTGTCTTCCTCATTGCTTATTGACTTCTAGATACTGCACGTGTTAGGAGCTGTAGAAATGCTTAGAGCAGATTGCAGTCTCCTACTTTCAAATGTCTCCATCTGTTTAAGTGTGAGTTCTCTTTGGGGGTAGGGGTGGGGGTGGAACTGCTCTTGGACTGATGTTTTCTCCACCAGCCTTTATTCTGAGCACCTGACTTTTGACCTCCAGAGAGGGGGTTTGGTTTACAGCTTGACAGTCTGTTTTAACAGTAACAAATATATCCCTTTTGCATCCTGTATAGAAAAGTCCTGTGAAGTTAATACAGAATTAGAACCTCTCTGTATGAAATCCTGGGCCAGTTGAAGTCAGTGGGAGTTTTTCCATTGATTTTTCAGTAAAACCAGGCTTGAAACCCGTAGGTTTCTTGGACCATTCTATAGAATGGATAGAGGATCATTCATATCTCCCTGCTATGGAATTTTACAGGTGGGTTGAAAAACCCAAGTTAAATTAATAGGTTTTTAGGGTAATTTGTATAAAACCCTATTGCTTTAACCTCTATCATAGAATATCAAGGTTGGAAGAGACCTCAGGAGGTCATCTAGTCCCCTGCTCAAAGCAGGACCAATCCTCAGGCGGATTTTTGCCCCAGATCCCTAAGCGGCCCCTTCAAGGATTGAACTCACAACTGTAGGTTCAGCAGGCCAATGGTCAAACCACTGAGCAATCCCTCCCCTTCAATTAATGTCTACAAAGCTCTTCCATAAGGTGTGAGGTTCTAATTGAAGTAAGCTGTGGGTGGGATACTTTTACTGCTTTGCTGTAAACTGTGGTACAAAACTTAAACCCCCCATTGTCATGTACATTGACATTTTCCCTGAGACCAAAGCTAAAACCTCACACCCCAGCCTGGTAACTTACCTTTGCCAGCACACATCTGTAGGCCATCAGAGTTTATTTAGCGAATGGCTTGGCTTAGTGGCTCAGTTTATGGAATTGGCCTAGTTGGCTTCTTCTGTATGTGTAAATACCTAACTGAAGTAGCTGGAGAACAGATTCCATTACCTTGCAACTATTTCATTTCCAACACGAAAACCCTTTGAATTTTCAGTGGGCAGAGAAACATGTTTGTTTTGATCATTGTGCATATTACATGGACACTGTGTGGGCTTCCTGACTTCTGGTCGTATGTAATTATCCATATGGCACCATCACATGTCCCATGTCCTCTTGCCCACGGGAATAGATCATGTCCGTGTCTGCATTCCAGATCTGATGGGGCGGGACAAAGGGAAAGAACACTGGGCTACACTCTGTCGTAGTCATCCAAGGGGGCAGTGAGGTTGGGGAGGGACAGTGTGGGCAAAAATAAGACTAATGTAACTAGAGAGGAGAACTGAAGTCCTGGATAAGAAATTAACCTTTTCACACTAGCATGTCCTGTTGCATCCGTTTCTAGTGATGGCCTTTGCTCTGGGAACACCCAGCTTCAAAAATCCTTATCAAAAGCAAATGGCACCAAGATGGTGCATTCAGCAGGTTTCTGTTCCCTTTCTCTGTACCAGTTCATACCAAGCATTCTTGAAAATCCTGCATCATCAGAAAAAGTTCTTTACGTGTTGCCCCAGGATACTGAGTCCTGTGAGGTGTTGGGTGGCTTTTAACTTCTTTTAACTGGAAATAATGTTTTTTTTTTGTTTTTTTTAAAGCTGACACTGAAGTATCAGATTTGCTATGTTAAGTCCAGCTGTAACAACCTTAAATACCAGGGAAATATCCCTTATACAGTAAGCCTGAGCCATAGAAAGGTGTATTCATCAGATACCATGTGTACAAGGTCCTTTCCCCTGGAGATTTAATACTGTTTTGTTTTAATATTTAGCATCTTACTTAGCAGGAGCGTTGCAGGTCTAAATTGGTGCTTTACGCACTGCCTTGTGCTTTTGTAGTAAACGTTTCTCCTCTCTGAAAGTGCTTTGAACACTTAGGCCTTGGCTACACTGGTGCTTTACAGCGCTGCAAGTTTCTCGCTCAGGGGGGGTGAAAAAAACACCCCCCTGAGCACAGCAAGTTACAGCGCTGTAAAGCGCCAGTGTAAACTGTAAGCTAATCCCCACGGGGAGGTGGAGTACCTGCAGCGCTGGGAGAGTTCTCTCCCAGCGCTGGCGCTGCGACCACACTCACACTTCAAAGCGCTGCCACGGCAGTGCTTTGAAGTTTCGAGTGTAGCCAAGCTCTCATACTGTGATTGACCCTAAATAAACTTCAGTGCAGCACAGGGGAGACTGCACAGTTCCTGCCCTTGTTAGGTCTCTCATCAACCAATGCTTATATCTGTGTCACTAAAATTCACCCCAAACTTGGTCTAACCAGAGAGTCACTGCACAAGCACAGCAGAGGATTCACTAGCTGCTCTGTTTGTTCCTAAATACTTACCGATGCCCTAGAACTCGGATGTGACTGCTACATGATCCAGTTAATCTCTGCCTGGCTGTTGTGCGTTAGCACGTCCTTGGCTTTTGGGGGATGCTTGTTTGGACTCTGATATCCAGGTAGTTCACTCTGAGGACGGGAACAGGGTAGCACCAACTGGCTCCTGCAGATTGCTTAAATGAGTAATTGGCTTGTTTGCTCAGTGTGAAATTGCCTGGACCTGGGGGCTTATCCTCAGCTGGTGTTGAAATCAGTGGAGCCATGACAATTTATATTAGCTGAGGATCTGCTCCTTGTATTTTGCTACCACAGGCTCACTGTTCCACTGAGTCTTCTAATGCTTGTTACCACACCTGGTATATGACGAGAAAGTCATACATTCCAAGGTATTGACAAGCTTAAAGTTACAGGTGCAGCAGGAATATTTATCTTTGAGGTGGGGTGCTTCTGCCTTATCCAGGTCATCTAGTGAATGTCAGTTTTTATTGTACCGGAGAGACTTTTTTTTTTATGAACTCACACAGGAAAATGATAAGACAAAAACACACTATGCCCTGTGGGTGAACACCTTTCACAAAGCGATCCCTCTATCTGACCTGTCAGTCCTCAAAGGAAACCTGCACAACACTTTCAGAAGGCTAGCCTGGGAACTTAATTTCATTACCCATAAATATGAGGGCACTGTAGATGGGATGGAGGTAAATCCTATCTCGCCATGTTACTCCCTACCTGCACCATCACTGATTTTATGAAATGAAATGCCAAGAACATAAAACTTGCACATAAATTGATGAAGGTACTTCCAGGTGGGGATGATACAGTGACTCAAAACCAAACTGAGAGCCCATCCTGCGATGAGTGACAAGTTGCAGCTTTGATCTTAACAGCATTCCTCTCTCTTTTTCTTTTTCTTTTTTTAAAAGTGCTTTTACAAAGCCCTGAGAGCATGGAAATATTTCCATTGATTTAAAAATATTCCATAAAAACAATTAAGAAATGCAAATAAACATTTTCCCTGCTGTGTTTCCAACCCAAGCATCCTAGCACTGTGATCACTTAGGAGAATCTAAGGGCTTGGCTACACTTGCGAGTTACAGCGCAATAAAGGAGCCCTGGGAGCACTAGCTCACTACCTGTCCACACTGGCAAGGCACGTAGAGCACTCTGACTCCACGGCTACAGCGCTGCTGGTACTCCACCTCAGCAAGAGGAATAACGTTTGCTGCGCCTTGGCTACAACGCCCGGGCATCAGTGTGAATGAGGTGTTGCGTTACTGCGCTGTGATCGGCCTCTGGAAACGTCCCATAATCCCCTTAAGTCAAGTGGCCACTCTTGTCATTGCTTTGAACTCGCCTAGGAATGGAGCTATGGCCTTTGAAAGCTCCGTTTCTGACAGCTGGCTCTGAGACAAAGCAACCATTACTGTGGAATGCTGTGTGAGAGGCGGACAGGGCGGGGTCTGCTGCAGTCTGAACTTAGAAAACAGCATACTGACATGCTTTCAGCCCCCCCAAAAAACACTCTTTCCCTCCACATACACACAACACGCTCCCTGTCACACTCCACCCCACTCCCTGCATTTGAAAAGCACGTTGCAGCCACTTGCATGCTGGGATAGCTGCCCATAATGCACCGCTCCCAATGCTGCTGTGAGTGCCGCAAGCAGCATTCTACGAGTGCCGCAGCAAGCAGCTGTCAGTGTGGACAGATTGCAGCGCTTTCCCTACTGTGCTCTCCGAAGGTGGGTTTAACTCACAGCGCTCTACATCTGCAAGTGTAGCCATGCCCTAAAGCTCAAAGCTGACTAGAAACAGAAGGGAAACCGACTAGTGGCTCTCCACGGTGAAATGCTGATAGATGTGTGCAAAAAAGTGAATAGTATCATAACGTGTTAACATTTTTAAAATTCAGTTGTAATCTATAGTGTCAGTAAAATGTCAAGAAACATGTGCTTGATGTAATTCATCTTATCTTAAACTGTGATTCCTTTAAAAACACACCTACACCCATCACCTTCCAGGCACAAACATTGGACTGTTCAAATTGGTGAATCTTAACTGAAATTGACAGGCTCCTCCTGAATGTTCAGCTGTTAAATCTTTCATCGTCCTCCCGTCAAGCAAAAGCTTGAGTGAAGGGGCCTTTAAACCATTCCTTGAAGGCCAGCCAAGTCCAGCCATATCAGATCAGTGTGGGAAGCAAATTCCAGTTGAGAACCCTCCAACAGTAAAGGCTTTGTCCCAGGTGTTCAGACCAGGCATGTGAGCCCAGCTATTAGGGCACAACAAAGGGGGAGAGGTGGTTTCTCATCTGCATGAAGCAGCCGGATAAGTACCACAGCAGCAAACTCTGCAGTTAGGTACTTAAAGGCCAGAGCACAATCTTAAAGGCTGTAATTACTGGGATTGGCCACTCAGATGGAAGGGGGAGACTCGTGAATTACCAGTCAGGCTTTGCATTTATCCCTCCCTGTGATGACCTCAGTACAAAGTGGAGTCATGCAGCTTTGTTCCTTTGAAAAACAGGATACTGCAGTTCTCATGCCCCTGGCGTGAGGTGACAAGTGACCCATCCCTTCACAAAGATGGCAGCTCCCAGTAGCCATAGGCATGCTCCATGCCTGATTCCAGAGCAGTGATTGGAATCTGTTGCCTGCTTGTATTTTTGAACTGTTCTTCCCATGGGGAAGCTGAGTAATGAGACTAATCAAACAGACGGGTCAGAAAGTGGAAATGCCAATGGCCCGGAAGTTAAACTTCCTGTGATGTCCAAAGAAACTAACTCTGGCTTACTGGGGGAATGGACTTGTCTTTGCCTTTGCATCCATTTGATTAAATCGGAAGTGTTTCCACCTGTGTTGTGCTTGGTTTTGAACTCGAATGGGAATGTCCCTCCCCAGCTCTCAGTCATTAGTTTAAGGAAGTGTTTTGCTACTTCAAAGTGCGAGTCTGACTCAGAGGAGTACCTGGGATACGGATCTGTGCTTTAGTGGCTTGCACAGCTAGAAGGACTTCTTTTTAAATCCTGACAATGCAAAGAAGGGAGCTTTCCCTGGTTACTAAACCAGGTGCCTGGGCACAGACTGGCAGTTGTGCTCAGAGACTCAAAATAAACCTTTATTTAAGGGGATATAATGTTTTTGGAAGGTGCCTTTGAGGTTAACGGTCTGTCTGCACCCAAGAGCAGCAATGCAAGGTGCTGCCAATGCCTCCTTCTGCCAGTGTGTTTCAGCGCCCCCTGTAGGGCCCACCTTGCAGTGCAGCGGGGAGGAGGATTGGTATTTGTATTTGCGATAGCACCTAGAGACCCCAGCCTCCTTGTGCTAGGCATTGTGCAGGTGTATAATAGAGAGGGCCTTTGCCATGAAGAGCTTAGTCTAAGGGCGTGTCTACGCTGCAATCTAAGTTGACCTATGTTAGGTTGACTTACAGCCACAGCAGTAATTACTTCAGTGGCTGATGCCCACACTACCCTCCTTCTGTCGGTGGTGTGTGTGCTCACCAGGAGCACTTCCACCAATTGAAGAGGGGCAGTGTCAGGCTGAGAGCCAGGCTCTTCCCCTCCTCCCCCCCAAGCTCAGCTGCTTCCCAGCTCTCGGTCCCTGCTGGGAAGGGGAGGTAACCACCCGAGGCTTCTTACCTCTGGCGGGGAGATCTGCGCCCGGAGTCCGGTTGGCTGCCATACTCCCAGAGGGCTGCCCAAGCCGGGAGTCTGGGGGACAGCTCGGAGCAGAGGCCCAGCTGGGGAACGGGCTTTCTTGTCAATTTCATGGCTCTAGCCAGCAGCCAATGTAAGGAATACAGCGTCAACACAGACACTGCATCGCCCTAACTACACTAACATAAGCCCTATGGCTCTCATGGAGGTGGAGTTATGTGGGTGTAGTAGGGCACGTACATTGGCGGGAGCAAGGCTGTAGTGTAGACGCTGACATAGGTCGACATTAACTGCCTTATGTTGACCTAACTGTGTAGTATAGACCAAGCCTAAGACTGCAGCTCAGCCAGTGGATATAGCAGACGGGAACACAAGGTAATGATGAGACTGCTGTGATAGCATCATTCACAGCATCACTTTATGACCCACTTATTCTTTGGCCTCGCTGCTGAGACGGCCAACGGGGTGCTGTTGTGATGGTGGTTCTGTAATGTAGCCACAAAGAATGGGCCTGGGACAACAAATTTATTTTGGAGGGTACCTTCATGTGCTGCTGACTGTGGGCTGCTGCTAGCCCGGAGTATGTTTGAAGTGGTTACTTAGCAGTGAAAAAGACTGTTACCAAGCTCCATTCCAGTCGCTCAGGAACTCTGCATTTCAACATACATCCAACATGGGAATGTTGGCAGTTGAATGAGAGGCGGTGTGGTCTAGTCAGTGGATATGGCACCAAACTGGGAATCAGGAGAGATGGGTTCCATTCCTGGCTCTGCCATTGACCTGCTGTGTGATGTTGGGCAAGTCACTTCCCCTTGCTGTGCCTCAGTTTCCCCATCTGTGAAAATGCGGATAATGATGCTAACCACCTTTGTAAACCACGTTGAGATCTACAGATGAAAAGTACTATAGAAGAGTTTGGTGGTGGTGGTGGTACAATTATTGTCTTCATGCTTCATTATAGATGAAGCTCTCCATTGTGAAGTCCAAAAAGATGTGTGGTGGTTTTTTGGGGGGTTTTTTGGACCTGTTGTCTTGCTGCCTCTTCCTCTGCTGATGGGGATTGATCTTTTTTTATTCCAAATATTTCTCCTTGGAGGTTATTTTATTCTGGGAAAATGATCCATTATCCTGGTAAATAGTACCCTTTTCTTGTAAAGAATATTGGCAAGCTTGTAGCTGCCTGTCTGACAGAGAGCTAATTATTTCATTTCCACCTACAGAATATTTGCCATGTCAGACAAGCTCTTGACATTTGGGTTTTTACTGTATTAGCAATGAGGGTTTCGCTATTATTTTACGGAGTAACCAGAGATCTCTAGTGTGCACGAGGGCCTGTTGCTGCCTAGGAGGGAGAGTGCTGCTGATGGGGTGGAGTGGATGCTGATTGTTCGTTGGCCTGTAGTGCATTTCTGTGTGGGTGTGATGCTGACCTTGCAGAATTCTATGAAATGGAGTTTATGAAAGACTCTCTAAACCCCTGGGCCATTTGGAGCGGATCCTGTGGGGGCCTGGGGCTATGTAGGCAAATTCATAGCTGTTTAGTCCAAAAAGGAGCATTATGGTCATTTAGTCTGACTTCCTGCATAAAACAGGCCATACTTTCTTGCTCAGGAACTTACTGGTGAGGTACAGCATCTCTCTTAGGACATTCAGTCTTGATGTTAAATGTGCCAGACGGTTCACCAGGAGCTCACAAGCATCATATGGGCCAAATTCAAAGCCTGAAGGCAGTGGAACTGGCACCCCTCTCTTCCAGCATGCATTCGGAAACAGGAGGGCACCGATAAAAGTGCCAAGCTAAGTAGGTGTAGGAATGTGTTGTTCTGTCTTTCATTCGTCTTCTGATGGGAGTTTAGCCCTTGAACTTTACTCTTTTATTGAGGAAAGGAATGTGGATTAAGGTACCAGGGATATCCCCTGGACTTTGTAACAAAATCGAAACTGACTTTCACTGATCAGTACAAGGCTTATGTGATTAAAAATAAAACAGGAAAAAACCCTCAACCCAGAGTGGATTCAGTCAAATTTGAGGCCAGTTTATGTGAGCAGTAGTTAATAAAACCCAAATCCGACAACTTTGTATTCTGTGCTCTCCTATGTTCCTGAAGGAGATAGTCCAGGTGTTGGGAAAAAGAGGGACGTTAACTGTGGGATGTAACTTGTAGCCGTGTGAAGCAGACTAGCTTTCAGTCAGCGTGCAGAGGGAGAAGATGTTCTCTTACGTTCTTGATAGCTCTTCTAAGGCGGGTGAGTTGTGGCAAATGGAGGGTCTCCTCTTGCGGTTGGCAGAACTGCCCAGCTTCATAGTTCTGCATCAGAACTTGGTCATGCATCTGCTACAACGGTTCTCAAACTGTGAGGCGCAACCCCATTTTAATGCGGTCGCTAGGGCTGGCATTAGGCTTGCTGGGGCCCAGTGCTGAAGCCCAAGCCCCATCACCCAGGGCTGAAGCCCAAGGGCTTCAGCTCTGGGCGACAGGGCTCAGGCTTTGGTTTCAGACCTGGGCGGCGCGGCTCAGATTACAGGCCTCTGGCCTCAGGCTGAAGCCCTTTGGCGTTGGCCCTCCCACCCAAGTGGCAGGGCTCAGGATGGCTCAGGCTTTGGTCCCCACTCCTGGGGTCATGTAGTAATTTTTGTTGTCAGAAGGGGGTTGCAGTGCAATGAAGTTTGAGAACCACTGCTCTGCCAGATAGGCCAAGGGGAGGGCAGGCTGTCTGCTTCCTTTAGTCTGCTTGTTCTGTATCATAATGCATATATTACTTTTGCCCTCTCATTTTATCAGTGGCAAGTATTTCTTTTCACAGAAGTTCAAACTTCTGCACCCCCCAGGTCCCATCATGAAATGCTGCCCAGTAATGCGTGCGTGCACACACATACCTGCTATAGAATATGGAGAGAGGGAGAGGCCTGATCTACGTGAAATGAGCTTTGGGAGCAAGGTGGTAGACTCCCAGGTACAGTAGGCCTGGATTTTCAATGAGACTGAATTGGCTTTTTCTGCTGCTTACTGCACAAAAAGCTGGAGAAAGGGGAATACCTCTGTTGATGGCTCATTCTAATATATGATTCACTGCTGATCTTATCTAGCAACGCTATGTTCTAGCAAGACTCAGCCAGTGCCAAGCCTCTTGAAACTGATAACTGTGGTTGGATGCTGCCTGTTTTGTTTACTTTTGGCACAGAAGAATGTCAGGCTTTGCTAATCTTCGACTGGTCTGTAATGTTCAGGCTGTTGCCCAGGTCATACTAGGGAGTCTGCATTATGGAAGTAGCTTGCTGTCAAAGTCCTACAGGGATGTTCAGCAGTGGGAACGGAAGAAGCACATTGCAACAGTACATCAGCTCCAATGAACAGAGCTGGTCTTCACTTACCTTGATGTACGTGTGTGGAAGAAGCAGTGTGATCCAATGGGTAGGGCACTAGGCTAGATCTTAGGAGCCCTGGATTCTGTTTCCAGGTCTGCCAACAATCTGCTGAGCGGCCTTGGGCAAGTCCCTATTTTTTCTGTTTCCTCCTCATCTTGTGTTTTGTCTCGTCTGTTTAGACCAGGGGTGGCCACGCCGCAGCTCCCGAGCTGCATGTGGCTCTTTTACAGTTAAAGTGTGGCCCCTGGGGCCCCTGCATCTCCCCCATTCTCTGCCTACCAGACTGGGGGCAGCTCGGGGCTTCTGCTCTGCAGCGGGGTGGTGGAGGGAGGGGCTTCTGCCCAGCAGGGAGGGAGGTCTAGGAGCTTCAACCCCATGGGAGGCGCCTGCCGGGGCTCAAGGCTTCAGCCTCTAGCCCCACTACCCTGGCGCAAAGCGGGAATTTTGAGTCCTGGCAGGCGCGCCCGGCTCTCAAACTTCTGAAGATTATTGTGTGTGGCTCGGAGGATCCGTGAGTTTGGCCATTCCTGGTTTAGACTGTGAGCTCTGGGGCAGCGAATGGCCTTTTCTGCATTTTGTACGCAACCTAGGATAATATGGCCCTGATCTGGGTTGAGGCCTTTAATGCTACCGTAATACAAATACATGAAGCGCTGTCTATGCTTTTCACCCTTCTGTCCTCTGCAGACCTTGCTTTATTGGGGTGTAAAGTAACTGTGGACTCTCCCAGGGTTGTTGCAGCCACTTTTGAGTCTTAATTAAACCTGGTGTGCTAAAATAAGCCCAGAGAGCTGGAGTTTACCAACCCAGCAAGACTGTTCTCTTTCCTCTTTGTGGATGGTGGATTTTTTACATTGCTTATCCTGTTCTAGCATCAAAACCGCAAATCCACAGGAAGAAACTTCCCTGAGGTGTTGTGTATATTTGATCGGTTCATTCAAGGGGGGAGGGATAGCTCAGTGGTTTGAGCATTGGCCTACTAAACCCAGGGTTGTGAGTTCAATCCTTGAGGGGGGCCATTTGGGGAACTGGGGTAAAAATCTGGGGATTGGTCCTGCTTTGAGCAGGGGGTTGGTCTAGATGACCTCCTGAGGTCCCTTCCAACCCTGAGATTCTATGATTCTAAGTCCAGTGTGTCCTAGAGATGGCCTAACTCTCCTTGATTGGAGACCAACCTGTTTCCCATCACTCCAGTGCCTCCCAGCCTCTGCCAATGGATGCTGAAAGAGCATCATGGATGGGTTAAGGAAAGTTGCCAATTTGTGTCTGTGCATAGTCTGGAGGGGAGAGTCAGTACTACGTCCCCTCGGGGAGCAGCCTGCTGGAGACTGGTCCACCTCTGAACCACACCTTCCGCCTCTGTCAACACGAATACCTCAAGAGTCACTTTGTTGAAGTGGTGAAAGGATGCCAGCGTTTTCTGTGTAAAGAGCTTGCCAGGAAACATGATCCTTTCCTGGGCTGGGTGCGACGAAGGGAGAGTCTATCCTGCACCTAAGGCAGGAAATGTTTTCAGTGGGTTGGGATAGTTCACACGGAGGATACTGTTCTAAAGGTGAATTCCTCCAGCTTCGTGTATAGCTGGGGAGAGGGGGAGGGGAATACGTGCTGCACCCAGAGTGTGTCAGGGACACTGGTCTGAAATATTTGCATTGCAGGGTGACTGGGTCTGGGCGGGGGGGAGGAGAAGGAATGGACCAAAGGCCGTGGCTCTTTTTAACAGAGGAAGGGTGGTGCCAGGTTTGCAGCTGAAAACTTTTGCACTTGCTTTCTCTTTCTCTGCAGTTTAACTGCAGTGCCAAAGAGCTCCAGTCCCCTTTTGAGATATAGATGGGGACTTGTTTAAAGGGATTGAATGGATTTTTATCATCCTGAATCTGCTTCTCTCTCTTTCTCTGAAGCTAACGGGGTGACTTCCTGTTAATCACAGATGATGCAATCAGTTAGAGGAACTGGGTTGTTAGAAATGAAAATGGAAAGACTTCACCCATGATGGGGATGATTATTACCCAGGCAACCAACCGGGTGTTACCTAATACCAGTGGGCTGCTGAAATTTAATCAACAGAACATGACTGGTGATTTTCACCCAAACTGACACTGCTTAAATAAGAGTGTTTTCCCTGGTATATCATTAGCCCTCCTGCTTTCCATCTCCTTACAGTGGAAGGAGGATGTGGACTGTCTCTTTACCATTAAAGCAGACCCTGCCCTCATGTGGCTTAGAGGTTGCAGTCAGAAAAGTGACGCCAAATAACATTGGTCTTGTGGAGTTTTCTTGTCTCTTTTTGTTTTTCAGAACATGTATTCAGTTTTGTAAGTGGGAATGTTCTCACCGCCATCCCTGCAAATGCAGCCTGGACTCTGAGAGTCAAGCTGGGTTCTTTCCTTCCACAATATCATTACTGTACTAAGGGATTACAGACATTACTGAGGACTCTGTGCTTTCAGTGGGCTGCCTGGGTATAATTCTTTACTAAATTGTGTTAATCAGCTTGATGTACACGAGGAGGGGAATCCCGCTCTCTGTGTTGCTGGCTCTGCCTTGCTAATGAGTGTGAAGGGGTGAAGATGTTAGGGGCTGACGTTGGCAGAGAGGATGCTGACACATGCACCCAGGAAGTTGCTTTTCTGAGCAGAACTGTACTTTGTATCTCAGTGCTTGAAAGCAGAGCTCCAAGGCCCCACTTTTCTGAATTTGTTCACGGGAAGAATCTCCTGAGCAACAGAACAGGAAAAAGATGTTCTGGCAGCGTCATTCCTGACACTTAGTGGAATCCAAAAGGCTTTTTTTATTTAGTAGGTGGAAATCCCTGTTGACCATTTTCCTGATTCCCCCACCATGCTCTCTATAATCTAGAGCTCAATTATCTAGTCTCCCCTGTGACACCAGAAGCTTTTGAGGTAGTCTGGGCTCCCGAGAGAACCCCATCTACCTTTTTGTCCTGCTGTAAAGCATTTGTGCTGAATCGAGGTTGCTTATTCAGGCTTGGCTAACTCAGCACTGCATGGTAGAAGTCTGTGAATCACAGGGCTTGCTGCCATTTGCTGTGTTGCTCCCGCTTTTCCAGTAAGTGGGTGTGATATATGCCAAGAAACCTCAGCTCTTGTTGAGATCTACAACACTGAACACGTTTTGGTACTAACGCACCTCAGTACCATGTGCTCCTGACTCTTTCCTGCGCCTTCCCCCTCCCCTCTGCAAATCAGCTCTACTGCAGTGAACTGTGCAGGCAGGGCCGGCTCCAGCTTTTTTGCCGCCCCAAGCAGCGAAGAGGGAAAAAACAAAAAGAGAGAAAATAAATAAATAAATAAAGCCGCGATCGGCGGCACTTCGGCGGCAGCTCTACCACACCGCTTCATTCTTTGGCGGCAATTCCGTGGCTGGTCCTTCCCTCTGAGAGGTGCCGAGGGACCCGCCGCCGAATTGCTACCGAAGACCCGGATGTGCCACCCCTTTCCATTGGCCGCCCCAAGCACCTGCTTCCTGTGCTGGTGCCCGGAGCCAGCCCTGTGTGCAGGTGAGAATGATCTTCTACTCTCTGCTGCTGCGTGGCCACTTTTCTCATGGCAACTATGCTTCTAAACCTGGAAAAACTGAAACTGCTGGTAACGAGTGGTTATTGCAATGCCTGGTACCTAGGAATGCAGACATTGAATCTGAAAAGTCTCTGGTTGGTTCAGAAGGCAGCAGTCTGCTTGGCAATGCAGGTCACTGAGAGCAGAGCCCCGCTCTGCGGGGTGCATGGGTTTCTCATTCAGCTCATGGGAGAATTTTGGCCTTCCTGCTGTAGGCAGAGGCCTCCTTGAAAATATTTCATTTATAGGGAAAGCTTTGGAAAGGGAGAGAGGAGATGGAATCCTTTTCTGGGCTGAGGTGGCAGTCACACTGTTGTAGAAATACTGCCCTGGCCTGTAATTAAACAGTCTTGTGGTTTCAAGCAGACTTGGTAAGGGGGTGTGGGTAAACTCCCTGCAGGGCTGGAGAAATAGATCCCCTCCCCCTATACACACCTGCCAGGATTGTTGCTGCCCAAACAGATGGATCACTCCATCTCGCTGTAAACATCAATGGTTGCTGCTTTTCGAGGCACAACAGGAAATATGGGTGAATGCCTCCCAGGCCGAGATACAGACGCTGAGCTGGAGTTCATGATACACTCGTAATGACAAAGCCACTGTGTGTATGTCTCTTCCTCTCCCCTGCCCCCCTGCCATTCACCATTCCCGCTACTCGGTTTCCTTCTGTTTTTCAGTCCAGATCTGCAGTGGCAACATGGTCTCCTAAAGGATGGCTGCTCCAGCATGAAAAATATTAACACTGGGCCAGGTTGGGGTGTAAGAGGGGAAACTGATGTGGGAACTAGCCTAAAAACAAGACATAACTAGCCACTGCTAGTGAGTTAGGTGCGGGCTTAGTGGGAATTCATAGGAAGGGGGAAGGTGGAAAGTATATGATTTAGTTTAGTCTAATTTCTTTATAGGTGTAAATGAAGCACATACAGCAGCAGATCGGGCAGTTTCTAGCTTTAACAGCAGGAGCTTGTAAATGGGACAACCATGGGCCTCACATCTTGCCCATCACCAGCAAAGACGCATCAATGTGTTTACTTATAAGGCTGTAAACATTCTATACCGGGGTAGTGAATCTGCAGCCAGCAGCACCAGATGATTCTCTGCACTGCACTGTCACATCCCCCCCATCAAGTGGTTTCCCCTTTCCCTAGAAATTAACCCTTGGAATGCTGGCACTTTCCAGCCTTCCAGATAAATGAGTTTTTGATAGTGTAATGTGACGGGATGGTGCCCAGAGCACTTTCAGCTTATGTGACGAGGGGAGATCGTAAGCTTCCCACATAGGCCTTGAAGTAGTATGGCAAAGAGTGCCACACTGACAGGTTGTTGTGGCACGGAGGCACAGACTTCTCCTGCTTCAAACCCTGCTCCACCTAGCGCACACAGCTGCAGGATGCTGCTGCTTATTGGTTTTGTTGTAGTCGAATTGTGCGAAAAGCAGCCAGCTGCTAGCGGTAAAGGTTAAAAACCTCAGCGCAGTTCTGTAGAGGAAGTTGCTGCTGTTCAGCCTGTGTGGCTGGGGTCGAGAATACATGCCTGGGGGCTGTACACAATCCAGCACCCAGGAGTTGTGAGCTGCTCAGTAAGAAATGTTTAAATGAAGGGAGATGACCTGGAACTTTTAAACACTGCTGTCAATTTGCCTAGCACAGTTTGTACCATCTAATAGCAGCCTTGACACTCCAGAGCAGTGTTGCTGTTAAGAAGCAATAGTCTGCTTATTGTTCAGCCACAAAGATAACATCTCTGCAGCATTGTAGGTGGGCAGAAACTGTTCTATTGACTCTGGGCTCCCCGCTTGGTCTTGAATGACCACCATGGCTCATCCTGGACCTGGAGATGTCCCTCCTGAAACCACAGGGGTGCTCAGTCCATAGGCTTATGTGACCCTTCATGCTACTCAGCTGGTCAAGAAGAGGGCTTAATTGAGAGGCTTAATTTATTGATCCACACAAAGTTGGGTTCATCGCTCCCCCCTTTCCCCATACAAACTCTTAATCTCTCTCCAGGCCAAACCTATCGAACAACCTCCACTCCCTGTGCTGGGGAACACAAGTGTCCATTCCCAGGGAACTTTGGGGAGCTGGAGTGACGACAGGCTCCTGTTGCACAAGAACCCCCCAGATGGCGCTTCCTGCCTGTGTCAGCTGACTCACTTAATCCAACTTTAATTACAGCTAGTGATAGCTCAGAGACATCAGCTGCTCCTCACCATGCGAACTTCCAGTGTGTAGCCCAAATAAATGCCAACTTTTTTAAAAAGAGAGAAGCTACATACCTTAGAGTGCTCTGAATTTAAACACGCCCTAGAAAAAACAGTTATGCTTGTGTGGAATGAGCTCGCTAAACTTGCTACAGGAAGATTGAAACCATTTATAAAGAAACGTACTTCCTACTCTGTGTTGGATGATGGAAGGGGCAAACGAGAGCTCTGTGAAAGAGAGAGGAAGTTCACCTGAAACCAGAAACCATGCAAGAATCTGATGACTTGCAGGTTTGGGTCTCTTCATTGTAAACCCTTTAGCAGGCTTCCTCTCCTCCCGCAACTTCTTCCATCAAATTTGTTCCACACCCGTTCTCCATGGGCAAATGCAGTGGCTGGTGGGTGAGAAAAAACACGGTTTACTCTTCATTCTTAGCTGTGACATTGTTTTGGGGAGTGCTTGTCCTTAACTGTGACTTGATGGGAGCAGAACATTTTTTTAAATGTTTTTGTGGCAGGGCACCAATGAACTGTAGCTTCTAGTAGAAGCAGTGGTAAATGCAGAAAGCGACACTTGTCCTCTGAGTTTTTTTTATTTTTCAGAGCACTAGAGCGACTTCAGCAAACCCCTAGGAGCCAGAGGCCCTGTATTAAAAATTTGAGTAGCTCCTGGAAATGTGCGAGTACAGGCAAGTTACTGGGCTTCGTGTGCTCATCAGCTTTGCTGGAAAATTGGGTGTGTTCACTTGTTGTGGGCTTGGGGAGTGAGGATTATTCTGGCTTCTTTTTTACCAAATCTGAAGAGTCCTAATGGGGCTGTAACCGGAGTGAAAGCCCAGGTGGTCCAGTGCACCGTTCCTTCTTTACCTACTGAGAGAATTACTTTTTCTGCGAAGGAGCAAATCGGTAACACAGCACAAGTTCTATAATCATTGAGTCAGACGCATTCCTGACATTAAATGTGCACTTTTTTGAGGGGGGGGGGGGGTGATGAGCTTCACACTTACCATATGGGAAATGTGTGTCCCTCCTGTGGCCCTTTCTGTATAAATACAGCTGCTGGCTGGCTCCGCGAAGAGCAAGGGAAGGGACAGGTGCTCTGCAGCGGTTTGAAAAAACTTGGAAGGAGTGTGGATTCTTTGAACCCTCTTAAAATCCCCTTCCTGCTGCTTCACTGAAGCTTTCCGAGTGCACAGGAGAGGGCATGGGAGGGTTCTTGCCTGGCACCAACATGCAACAGTGATCAGATCTCCCACGTCAAAGGTGCCCAACTATTGTTGCAAGATTCTGTTGAGTCTGTTCTCCCTTGTGATCATAAAAAGGTGGATGTGCCCATGTGCTTGATTCTGGGGGACAAAATTAACCCCTTTGGTGCAGCTCAGGACTTTCCGTTAAACTGAAAACTAGATCAGTGTTGGGGGTACAACATCCCACAGCATCCTGCTCAGGTCTGTGCAGCTGGCTGCAACCTATCAACATCTGTAGTGGCTACAAGAATCTGAAATACTCTCCTTGCTGCTGGGGGCAAAGGTGGTGGGGGTAAAACCCCCATCATAGTATCTGGTGCCAGGGCTAGACAAGAGACTGCTTGTTGCACTTTCGGTAAAGAGATCTCTCTAGACCCTCTGTTGTATCAGTGGTCCTTGTGATTTCTGGTGGCATTAACAGTATGTGGTCAGCAGTCTGTCTTTTGTCTCTTGGGTCCCTCTGTGATGAAAACCAATACAAACCCAGCATGTAGTTGGGTGCTGCTGCACTTACAGCATACAAAGTGTTAACCAAAGACTGAAGAGTGTAACCCAGGAGATTTGTGACCGTTTTAACAATTTGAGTGAAAAGGGGGAAAAAAGCTATTGTTGAGGCTAAATTTCCTCTTCTGGAGCTCAGACCCATAGATGGGCTCAGCAGGCTTTGCTAAGGAAGTCCTGAACTTGTTGCATTGAAAAAATTATTATAAACAGGATGTTTGCCAAAGCCCCTCTCCTAACTGCTCATAAGAAAGCCAGCCCAGACTTTGTTGGCTCTACTGTTGAATGTGAGACTCCTGATTTGAGGGGGGAGGGGGCTGTGCTGGCTAGCCACATCTCCACACCAACCTTTGTAGTTTTAGGAGGCAGCTTCCTGAGAAGGCTGTGCAATCTGCATCCTAGCAGCACTGGATCCTGTGCTTGCCAAGGATTATAAATATTGAGTGGTTTCAGAGTAGCAGCCGTGTTAGTCTGTATCCGCAAAAATAACAGGAGTACTTATGGCACCTTAGAGACTAACAAATTTATTTGAGCATAAGCTTTCGTGGGCTACAGCTATAGAATAACGTGCTGCCTTCACCGGTTGGCTTTTGCAAGACACCGTTAGGGCTGCAGGTGACTGGACAGTGCATGCTGAATCTTTGGTTTGCAGTCTGTATGAAACCTGTAGGCTTTTGGCTAAGGAGTAGCTAGAATCCTGGTGTATCATGCCTTTTGTACCATACAGAATGCACAGTCCCTGTCCTAAAGAGCTTGCACTCTGAAAGATGCCTGAGGGAAGCCAGAGGGCAGGATGAATAGGCCGTGGATTTTTCTTCTCTCCGTCTCCCCCGCACCTTTTGAATTATTAAACTCTTCTCTATGGGAAGAAGTGAAGTGGGTTTTTTTTTTAAGGGACTGGGGAGAGTTTAAGGGGGGGGGACGTGTCATGGGGAGGGCATGATCTCCAGACAGGTCAGCATGGCACAGGGCAGGGAGGAGGAGATGGGAGCAAACAGGGTATTAACATTGGCATTGTTCATGGAGTGAGGTGGTACCAGGCTACCTGTGATTTGCAGGGTGACATTGACAGAAAATACAGTACATTTAGCTAGCTTATCAAAACAGGTGAAAATAGGACTGAGTAAAGGGTTAATCTGTAGCCAAAGTCTTTTAATGAGTTACAGGCATAATCAGTGTGCAGAAACATGGACTCTTGTCAACAATTCTTTTTACGACTGTCTTAACTTGCCCAGAACCTCATTTAAACCAGACCACCAGGGTGCCTGCCCTGTGGCATGTGAATGACTCAGAGATCGTTACCCTTTGTGCTTTAAATCCTGTCTGTGTAATATCCAAATCCTGCTTTTTTTGCCACCTTCCTCAACCCTCTCTCATTTCATGGCTTCAAGTTCAAGAGTCATAGTTGCTGCCGACATCCAGGGCTGGCTTTCGATGTGGCTTCCGTTTATTAATAGTAACGATGCCTGGGTTTTTATTTTGTGTCAGGCTGGTCCTGAGAGAGAGAGAGGGTGTGTGTGTGTGTGTGTGTGTGTGTGCGCTTTGCAGCACGGCATTCTGTGGGACGGAATGTATGGGATAGTGTGTCCAGCGCTAAAAGGTGAACTCAGGTCATTGGACTTCATGCATTTGGGACTGTGAGAGTTAGACTGTTTAAACTCAGATTTCAGGGCTGAAAGAAGCACAAATGCTTTCTAGATGTTTAGACCAACCAGCCCCGACCCTTAGTTATCCATTAGCATCTCTGGCCTAGTTGAAAATGCATTTTTTTTTTAACCTTCCAGTTTCCCATTGTCTGGCTCTCTTCCTCCCCGCCTTCCCCCCCCCCCCTTTTCTCTGTGCTCAGCCTGTGTTTCAGATGTATTAACTTTCCTGGCTTTCTTTGCCTCCTCCCCTTCTCATACTGTAAACCAAAATGAGGTTTTGCAAAGGTCAAACACACCAAATATTGATCCAAACAAAGCTGGGTTTGTCGCTCCTCCATTCCCCATACAAACTCGTAATCTCTCTCCAGGCCAAACCTATAGACCAACCTCCACTCCCTGTGCTGGGGAACACAAGTGTCCATTCCCAGGGAACTTTGGGGAGCTGGAGTGTCGACAGGCTCCTGTTGCACAAGAACCCCCCACATGACGCTTCCTGCCTGTGTCAGCTGACTGGCTCTGTGGCACTCCACTCTCTTTCAAGAGTGACTGCGTTTGAGGGAGGATGCTTTAGAGTATTTTGACCTTAAATGCTTCAGCGGGAGGTGTAACCCAGCGGGAGGGTGGTCTGGCAACCAGTTTAACATCTGGGTGTCTAAGGGTATGTCTACACAGCAAAGAAAAACCTGGGGTTGGCCCTGTGGGGCTTAGGCTGTGGGTCTGTTTTATTGCTGTGTAGATGTTTGGGTTGAGTTGGAGCTGGAGCCCAAGGTCTGGGATCCTTCCACTCCGCAGGGGCCTAGAGCCAGGATCAGCTGGCACAGGTCAGCAGCGGGTGTCTAGTTGCTGTGTAGACGTATCCTAAGGGGCTGACTGTGAGGTGCTCAGAACTTGCTCTGCCCATTTAAATCAGTGGGACTGCTTACAGGTGAAGTGCCTCAGGGGTGAACTTTGAGTTCCCATCTCTTCTTGGGGCTCTGCCCCCTGCCATTTACAGCTTAAAAGAATTCAAATTACAAAAGTAAACCTGGATGCTCCCAGAAGAGGACCTGGAGGAACTTGCATGTGGCTGGAACCTTCTGGCACAGCGCAGGAAGCATGTTGATAGCTGCTCACTGGGAGTCTGAACTGACCCTTATGCAAAGGCCATGTAGGACTGACTTACCTCGAGCTTCTGGGCTGAGCTCGAGGTTTGTGAACCCTGGATCGAAGGTAGGTCCAAGAACCGAACCCAGGTGTGCTGCCTGGTAGTACAAGCAACGACAGACAGCTTCTGGTTGGGCCTTCTTCATGAAAGCAATGTAAGTGGTGCTGAGCTGTATGAATGAAGGGAGTCCAATCCCTTCTCGATGGTACTGCTCTGACACTGCTGCTCCCGGAAAGAGCAGAGGGGGATTCTCATTTTTCAATAGCCGTAGCATCTTATCCTTCCCCATTATGAGACTGAACATGCCACTGCTACAAAACTCCATGCCAGTCCCCATCATTCTGGATTGTTTTGCCCTCTAATGCTCCGTCCAGAGGAAGTGCTTTTTCCCCTTTGGCAGTTTCCCCTCGCTGGCAGTTGTGCATAGCAGGGGAATCCCATGTGATTGCTTGGCTTGCAGATGCATGGAACTGCATCCGCTTGTTCTAATGGATGGGGTGGAGAATGCTACTTAAAGTAACTGGTTTAAGTGAGGCAGCCCCAGCCTCACTTGGGTTGTGATATGGAGCTAATGAACCAAATGGGGATGTGGGGCAGGCAGGGAAACAGTGTCAGTAGAGCAGCCCCTGCGTTTTTACTCTACTGGGGACACTCCAGTTTTAAACACCAATCTAGGTAATGCCACAACTGCACCCCTTTCTCATGCTAGCATGTGGGCCATATTGTCCCAGCTTCTTCACCTCCTGTGTGTTCCGTGACTCGCATTTCAAATTGTTCTCCCGGTTTTCAAACTCTCTGGGCTCGTTCCATCGATTCACCTTATATCCGCCTACTCCCCAGCCTTTGCCTCTGCCTCATTTCTCGCAACTCTGCAGGTGAAGACACTTTGCCTAGTGCTGCCGCATCTGCCTTGGATCTCTCAACCCTGTCCAGAGCAATTTCCTCACTGACTCCTGAGTGCCAGCTGGCTCTCTGTACAGTGATTGTAAGGGACACGAAGTAGTTCATTGCCCTTCTATAGGGCAAAAAAGAGCAACAAACATTATTAGAGATATGGAACAGCTTCCGTACGAGGAGAGATTAATAAGACTGGGATTTTTCAGTTTGGAAAAGAGACAACTAAAGGGGAGATATGGTAGAGGTCTATAAAATCATGACTGGTGTGGAGAAAGTGAATAGGGAAATGTTGTTTACTCCTCCTCATAACACAAGGACTAGGGGTCATCAAATGAAATTAATAGGCAGCAGGTTTAAAACAAAAAGTATTTCTTCACACAACGCACAGTCAACCTGTGGAACTCCTTGCCAGAGGATGTTGTGAAGGCCAAGACTATAACAGGGTTCTAAAAAGAACTAGGTAAGTTCATGGAGGATAGGTCCATCAATGGCTATCTGTTATGTTGCTATTATCTGCCTCTATCAAGGATTTGCCAGAAGCTGGGACTGGGAGACCGGATGGCTCACTTGATGATGACCTGTTCTGTTCATTCCCTCTGGGGCACGCACCTGGCATTGGTCACTGTTGGAAGACAGGATACTGGGCTAGATGGTTCTCTGGTCTGACCCAGTATGGCTGTTCTTATATTCTATAGCACCTTCAGTCTGAGGAGCTCAAAGCATTGTAGAGACTAATGGATTATGCCTCACGCTGTCTCGGAAACAGGGAAGTATTATTTCCATTGCACACCTGTGCAATCTGAGGCAAAAGGAGTGGGATGTGACTTGACCAAAGTTGCACAATGAGTCAGTTGGAAAGCTGGGAATTAAACCCAAATCTCCTGAGTCCTAGTCCTGTGCTTTTTTAACCATAAGAGTATCCTTCCTCAAAGCGGTGTGGATTAGTACTACCGCAGCATGAAATGTCTGGCTCCACACGGAGCTGCAGTTCAGTCAGCTCTGTCCTCAGTAGCCCCATCTAAAAGGGGGCTTAGCTTATTTGGTTATTGTCCTCAAAAGTAAACTCTGGCCTTCAACCTCTCTGCATGTTGCCCTGTATGGTACTGGGACATGAAGAGACACCGTCAGGTGGTTTTATAGTGCAAGGGATCTTTCCATACCCTTATCTCAGCCCCTGAAAGTTTGAAAACGGACTCTTTGCTTACCTGAGCCCACTTTTGTCCTGTGAACACACGCTCTGGTGGTTGGGCTGCTCTGGGGAGCTGGGCTGTTGGCACGGAGCTGCTCTTTTTGAAGTAAGGTGTTGGAAGCATTCTCACTGAGATGGATGGGGGTGGGAGGTGGAGGTGGAACCCCAGGCAGTCTGCAGACCAGTGCCAGATGGCTTGGGTGGCCCAACTTTGGACCCACCAACCTGGATGAGATCCCTCTCCAACATACAGCAAAGCGGTCTTATGTGATTCTGAGTCTCCAGTGCTGCAGCCTCTTTGCTTGGGATCTCCTGAAGGGCACAGTTGCGTGATCATCTAGCACTGCAACCCGCTGAGGCGTAATCTCAGACGGCACTAATCCATTATTGTGCCTAATCCTGCTAAGTAGAGGCTTTTGTTCTTGAGAGGAGTAAATCACTAGCCAGGCTGCAGTCGTATTAGCATTTGCCAGTCAATTTGGAAAGCCTCTTAGCTTTCTGCATGGAAATATGGTATCCACATGGCTTCTGCTGGCACTTTCCACAAGTAGCATCTTGGCGGCTGCGTGAGCAGCAGCACAGCAAGGAGAGCTAGCCTGGTGGCTGCAGCTTTGTACCACATGTGGGAGATTTGTCTTGTCTCACACCACTGGGCTATTGGCGCAGGGCCCGGCTCTTCAGCAGTGATCATACCAACAGATTAAGAAGCAGCACTGGGTGAGGGGATGCCAGAAGGTTAGTCACTGTGGCTATGCCTGTACTAGACAGGGTTCTTCCATCGCTGTAGTAAATCCACCTCTCCAAGAGGAAGTAGCTAGTTCGAGGAAAGAATTATTCCAGCGACCTAGTGCTGTCTACACTAGGGCTTAGGTCAGCTTAACTACGTCTCTCAGGGGTGTGAATTTTTCACATCCTTGAGTGACGTAGCTGGGTCAACCTAACTTTCTGGGACTCGGCCTTGAAGGGTGGTGGTGATGGTGCAGGAGGATGCTGGGATACCAGCAGATACATAGTACCTCCTCCATAGTGGAGGTAACAAAGATCTGGCAGTTGACTACAGCTCTGTACTGAAATGTTTTTCCTCAAATCACTTATAAAATCAGGAGAAGGCTGCTAACTATGGAGCAATCAAAACCAAACGTAAAAAAGCCCCTTTAAAAAAAAAAAAGTGACATAGTAATTCCAGCCACATCAGCTCTCTGGTATGACAGCTATCTCATCCTGTTGGCAAGTCCAGAGCTCTGGATGGAACAGCCCCTGTTCCCAGCGGCCATCAAAAGCTGTAAACAAACATGAAGACGGAACTGAAACCTTAAGGCTGCTCCAGATGGGCCTCCAGGTATGAGGGTCTAGACTGGCTTTGATTCACGTGCGTGTCAGCGTAATAAGAAAACAAAACTTCCGTCACTGTAGCCAAGCAAAGCTCTGTCCTGCTTCCTCAGATTGTGGGTCGGAGGGACCTCAGGGAAGCTCTCGGAGGGATGTGCTCTGTGTGTGTGTACGCCCTTTCTGTTGGGAACAACAGAGTGCCATGTGGATTCTGTGCCATGATTGCCTGCGAGATCTCTCACTCCAGGGAGAACATGGCACATGTAGAACTTACGGTTTTGTAGCATCAGGAATAAAACTCTGGCTAACAAAAACCACCGAGTGTCTCTGTGCTGCTGCAAGAATGGTGAATAAATCTGAACAGTGCAGAGGGTTACCAAGAGCTAGTCTTGTTTGAGTGGGGTGGGGGAAGTAGGTTTGGCTCCAACACAAGCCCCTTTGCTCCCTTTTCCCTGTCACGTGGGCTGTACTCAGAAATACAGGTTTCAGATCTCTGTTTATAACTGATTTTAACCCCTATCTCTTTGTTTTGCTAGATCATGATTGAGTTTTGCCCTGGTGGGGCAGTGGATGCTGTCATGCTAGGTAAGTGCCGCAAATCAATATCCTTACTTTGACTAGGGATATGTTGGAGACAGAGAAATCTGCAGCCGAAGGACTGCAGGGCAGCTCCCTCCTCTTCATGTAATGTTCCTGTGCTCCTTAGCAGCAGACGCGACATCCTCCACTACCCTCCCAGGGTGTGGCTCCTTGCATGGCTTTTGTAGGGTGGTGGGTCGTGGTTTTCTGTGTAACTAAATAGAAACCCTGCTGCAGCCTTAACTATGGAGCCTCTGCCTCTCCTCCGTAATCTGCGTGTTGGCTAGGTTTATTGCGGCAGCCTCTTGGCATCTTCCGAGATCCGTGTGTCAGTCTGCTGCATGGTCTGTAGATTGCTCAGTATTGGCAAGCAGTGGGGTGGAGGTAATTTTTAGGGGGGATGGGTGCCTATAATACTTCCTGCCTGAGGAGGTCTGTTTGGGACCCCATTTATAAGCACACTGATACCATGTCACTTGTATACTCCTAAAGAAAGCCCTCCGGTAAAAGGAAAAGGGGTTTAGCTGTTAATCTGGGTGTCATTGACATTGAGTCTCTCCAAGTCTCCTTCCACCCCTAGCATCAGTAATCCATTGAAACAGCTAGTGTTAAACTGAGACCAAGGGCTAGTCTACACTGACAATGACGTGGCACTGGGAGAGAGCTCTCCCAAAACTCTTAAAAAACCACCTTCACGAGGGGCGTAGCTGCCAGTGCTGGGGCACTGTCTACACTGGCGCTTTACAGCGCTGCAACTTGCTGCACTCGGGAGGGTGGTTTTTCACACTCCGAGCGAGAAAGTTGGGGTGCTGTTAATTGCCGGTGTAGACAGGCCCTTACATTAAGGCCATGAAGCCATCACTTTAACTCCTCCCTTCTGCATGGGCCCTGCCTCTAGTTGAGAGGAGCTGACCTTTGAGTGCTATGAAGCATATTGATGTCAGCTAGAGCAGCACAGTTGCACGCAGCAGCCCCCATTGGCATGTCAGCCCCATTGTGCCGGGCACAGTACATACCTATATGAAGACACAATCTCTCCCTTAAAAAAAAAAAAAAAAGGGGGCTCCCCCTGCTTAGGGTGACCAGATGTCCCGATTTTATAGGGACAGTCCCCATATTTGGTGTTTTTTCTTATATAGGCTCCTATTACCCCCCACCCTCTGTCCCGACTTCTCACACTTGCTGTCTGGTCACCCTACCCCTGCTGGAGAGAGAGAACAGTGCTCCTGGTCTCTGCTCATCTAGAGACTGTGGAACAAGGTCACAACCTCGACTTTGGTCACTTTCTCCTGGGGTTTTTTCCCCGCAGTGTTCATGAAGATCTGACTGTTTTCTGCTGCGGAAGTGTGCTGAGCCCAGGCTCGTCACTTTCCGTTCCCAGTCTGCAAATTGGAAACATGTGCCTAATTCAGGAAACTTGCCGAAAGAACTGCAGTGTTCTGCTGTGGTGTCCAAATCACCACATCTTATGGTAGCCTGGCGTCCGTGTTCGGGGGCAAGGATGCCTGGTTGATAAGGGACGATGCAGTCTCTGCCGCGAAGCTGCACTCACAGTGCTGGGGCTGTGGTGTGGATTTGCTGTGGTTGAGCTTTCCAGCTGAATGGTAGGTCCCAGCGGGGCAAGAGAGCTCCAACCCACCTAAGTCTCTTGGGGCCCTAGACTCTTGTCTGATCAGGTCTGGTATCTCCTGTTTCATAGGCAGCCAGCCTTGCAGAGGATATGGTTTAGAATGGAGGAGGGAGAAAACAGGTATTATGAAATCCTAACTGACTGGCCTGGCCGTACAAGCCAAGGGATGGTGATGTTGCCATAATCTCCCAGTTCCATTGTTACCAGTATCAGGGTATATTAAATAGGTGATTGGGGATCGGGAAAGGCTGCTGCCCATGTGAGTAAATCAGTCCCAAGAAGGTTAACAGTAGAGGTGGTCTGGAAAACAAGAGAGGTGGGAAAATCATGACCATTTACATTTGCCTGAACAGCTGTGCAGTGAAAGCCTTGGTTCGGCCAGACTCGTAGCTGAGGGTCACTGAAAATCTCCAGCTTTGAGTTACTGAAGGGAAGGGGGAGGTGGAAAAGCAGGGAGAAGAACAAAACAGCTGAACCAGCATCTTTTTCTCTGATTCTGCGATTAAGTTCCTTGGCTTTGAATGAATGGCTGTTCTACTTAACATAAGCTCCCTTCAGTCCTTGAGTCTGCCCCCTCCTTTGGTGTACAATAGGCTATTCTAGCTGCCCGGAACACATCTACATCTATTCCAGCTGCCCGGATCTGCAGGTTCCAGTGTTGTCCGTTTTTTACTAAACTTTGGGCACAGAGGGAAGTTTAACACAAGGAGGCTGGGTGGGGAGAGGGGAGTGGAGGCCTGACTCTTCTCAACATTCTGCTAGGTAGATGGTTTGCTGAGATGGTGCCTTGGGATAAAGGTCACAGAGTGAGGATCTCCCTGATGGGTGGGGGAGAGCGCACAGGAGCATAACTTTGTTTTTTGGGCATCCTAACAAGCTGCAGAAATAGAAGGCTGCTGTAGTTGGGCCGACAAATGTATATGAATTGTGCACGTGTCTGTTGACTAGGCCTAGCACCACTCAGGTCATGTCTCTCCCTGTGCCCACACTGCCTTGTGGCCAGCTTCTCACTGTTTGGGGCAAGGATTGCAGTCCTCCTTGCCTTAGTGTGCAAATCAGTAATCCCAGTGCAGATTCTGGTGTCTCCTGCAATTAGAGTTCAGGTCTGTTCTCTCCACAGTGCCCCAGTGGTGAGTACTTGTGTCCAGCCCTCAAGGTGGGAAATCAGACTCCCTTTTAGGATTCCAAGGATGACTGATCTATAGGTTTCCCTCAAAGGGAAATGTGTGCATCATCTGTGATGCTCTCATGCCAGTTGACCCACATGTGTCCCGGGGGGGTTCAATAGTATCCCTGTTCTGAAAGCATGTGGGAATATTGTGCTGTGAGCTTAGGGAATTAACTTTCTCAATACTAGAGCGATTTGTATTGGTGTCCCACTGACCTAACAGATGTATAGTGGCCATATACAGTCTGCTGCACAGGGTCTGGGTCACAGGCTGAATCTGTAGCTCAAGTGAAGCCTCTCTAATCCCCTCTTGGTTTAACTGCTGTCTCTCTGCAGAGTTGGATCGAGGCCTGACGGAACCCCAGATTCAAGTGATTTGCCGCCAGATGTTAGAGGCTCTTGTCTACCTCCACAGTAAAAAGATCATCCACCGTGACTTAAAGGCAGGCAATGTACTTCTGACCCAGGATGGAGATATCAAACTCGGTGAGCTTTTAGTTGGGGTGTCACAGAGAGAGAAGATGGGTGCATGCTTGCTAGGTGTATAATTCTGAATTGGTGGCGATTCAGTCTCCGCTGAGTAGCTTTGCTGTACTTGTGACCGTATTGTAATAAACTCTTAGTAACTGTGCATAGTCTCTTACAAGCCACATTTTAAGAAGCCTTGGTTGTTATCTGTACGTCAGAAACAAAACTTAAGGTTGACATTTTTTCAAAGGCAAAATATCCCTCCAATGGGAGAGGGGTAATGTGCACTGGTTTGTAAGGGTCTCCTGCTCTGAAGCCTTGCTTCTCATCCTTATCGATTGGGTCTGGTTATAGGAGGAAGGGGGCAGGCTTGATGTCACTCAGTAGGATACATGCTTGGGAGGCAAAATCTGCTGTGAAACTAGCCAGTGTGTTTAATCTGAGGAGTTTACTTAATATCTGGTGGAAGTAAAGATGCTGGGAAATTTTCTGCACACTGCTGGGGCAGAAAGCTAGAATGGAAGGAAGACAGTTGGAAGGAATGAAGTCGCTGCTGCTTGAGCAGCACTGGCTGCCTACTGGCTGCAACTCAGCTTTGAGAAACATGCTGCTCTGTAGATTTTCTTTAACCTGAAGCTCAGGTTTGGCAGCTGAGCAAATGGGAGACGGAAATGAAGAAGGGGAGCATGTCTCTCTTTTCACCATCAGCTCTCATGTAAGGGGACTTCCTACGGGGAGGAAGTGTTGGTCCGGCTTGCACATCCTTCAGGAAACTGCTTCACCAGGTCTTCCGCCTGAATGTCTTCAGGGGTACTGTAACACGCTGGCTTGTTGAACAGTCACTCAGGGTCAAGCAGCGGCTTTGGATCATGAATTATGAATTCTCCACTGAAAAATGTATCACAAGTGATGCCAACACTTGCAGAATTTTCCTGCTGTTCTGCAATCGTGGTTACAATAGCAAAAGGAATGGAGTTGTATTACATGTAGGGCATCTCTCTTCTGTCCAGTCACTCGTTCTGCTGTTATTTTAATCACTGTTTGTTTTGTTTCACATCTTGCAGGATGCCCAGAAATTGTACTTTGGGTGTGAAACATGTGCAAAGCAAAAATAGGCAGTGTTCTACAGTCTCCCCTTTCCCAGGAGAATCTAAGTGCTGGAGTAAGGTGCCAGACTGGCACGGCTGGAGACTGGACTAATTCCTCTAGCCACAGAACAGGCCTGGTACAAGGCAGGGCAGGCTTCCCTAAAGAGCTGCTCTGCCAACATGCTGTGAGCCTGAGTTGAATTGACCTTCCTCTACTCCTTAGGGATCAGAGGCAATTCATTCTCTGCAGCCCAGCCCATATTGTACAAGGCCTCTCTCTTGAGGCTGCCAACAGGAATGATGGTGCTGGTAGTGATGGTAGGCTTTTATGATGTGTCTGGGAACAGGACTGAGATCTGTTCCAGTTAATTACATGTGAACCAGTGAACAGGCAACCATTTAAATCTTCCTATGGCCTTGGGCCACATTCACATCAGCAACCCAGAATCACTTGACCCTTCTAAGTCAGCTCCTTAAAGGATATATGATGGGATGGGGGAAGGAATCTTCCAGAGAGACTAAGAACCACAATGAGGGGCTGGGCTGGAATGAGAGCAAAACTGATGATCTCTTAGAGTCATGAGATTGGCCATACTGGGTCAGATCAATGGTCCATCTACCCAAGTATCCTGTCTTCCAGCAGTCGCCAATCCCAGATGCTTCAGAGGGAATGAACAGAACAGGGCAATTATTGAGTGGACCATCCCCGTTATCCACTCCCAGCTTCTGGCAATTAGAAGCCTAGGGACACCCAGGGCATGAGGTTGCTTGGGGAGTCTTGTTGAGTTGGTTAGTGCTGTCTAAAGTGTCTCTTCTGTAGCAGGCACAGAATGCTTCCTGTTAACCAGGAGGGAGATGGCTAATGTCACTTGATAATTACCATTTGTTGGGTTGTGGGGAAGGGAAAGGAGGTAATTTTGACTCTTTGCCTTATTTGTTTCAAAAGTAAGACTTCTTGTTAACAAATTGTGCCTCTAAGAGACTTAGCAAATGGGCTTGCATGGAGTATCTGCTCTTTCATGTCTTGTAAAGAGGTCCATTAACCTGGAGAAATATTCTTAGGCGAACATTCTTAGGGCCTCACGGATGGAAGGAACTCATGCACTCAGAGGTACATTTACGTCACAATCTTTGGTCTAGAGAGGATGCATATTCATACTACACAGCACTCTTGCCTTTGCTTTACAATTCTGAAAGGCATTTTGGTTCTTTTAGAGCATCTAATGTGATTAATCTCTTTGCAGCTGACTTTGGAGTGTCTGCCAAAAACATTAAAACTTTGCAGAGACGAGATTCCTTCATCGGGACCCCTTACTGGTGAGTAAACTGGCTTGTTCAGCAGCCTTATGTTGAAAGGTGAATTCAGTGGGAGCGGTGCATTTTCAGCACCTTTTGGAGGTCAGACCGGAAATCTAGAGTATAACATTGTCTTGCTAGGGATGAGGATGTGAGGAACGTAGGGTCCACTTAACCAGGTTGCCTTATCAGGTATGGATTGGAGGATTTTAGCATATGTTCAGAAATCTTAAGAAAAAAATCACTAAAATACCTGTTCCGTATCCTCTCTGCTCTCAAGAGTCTCCCCAACTGTGTATATCGTAAAGGGGCAGCAAGGAGTGTGTTGGGGCAGCTGGAGACAAACAGGAATGCACTTCAGAATAGTCTTCTGTTGGAATGGCACCCCTCCCTCCAACCCAGTGCAATTCCTACAACTTGGAAGTGGGTGGAATCTGGGACATGTGCTCTCTCTCCTTCCTCCTCCCCCACCACATATGGTGGAATGTTCTTTGAAGCAGCTCCAAGTGCATGGGAGCCACAACTCACTCCAGGAATTTAATCTCTAAATCACCCTTGTGCTGAAGGAATGGGATCAATGAGCATTAATTTATTGTCTGAAGCAGCATCCATGCCAGATGTCACTGCCCTGGAGGTTTTCACAGACTGCCTAGGCTGTCTCAGCTGATTTGGGAATGGGGGGGAAGGAGGGGAAATATGGGTCTTGTCAAACCGTGGGAAAGCTGCTGTTCCCCCTTGGCTAGCTGTGACGTCCTGTTTAAGGTGAAGGTGCAGTGCTGCACATCGATGAGAGAGTTTAAATACTGACTCCTGGGGCTTGTGTGCAGTCAGGCTACTCTTGGAGACATGCTTGTGTTGGTAGCAGTGATGCCTCAGACAATCCCCACTCCCCCTTGTGCTCTCCCTCGCAGGATGGCCCCTGAGGTGGTGATGTGTGAAACCATGAAGGACACTCCCTATGACTACAAGGCTGACATCTGGTCCCTGGGTATAACGCTGATAGAAATGGCCCAGATAGAGCCCCCTCACCATGAACTCAACCCCATGCGAGTCCTGCTGAAGATTGCCAAGTCTGACCCTCCCACGCTCAACTGCCCTTCTAAATGGTAAGAAGACAAACGACTACCGCATGTATGAGAGCACGGAAGCTCTTTGCTGTGGCTTCCCAGTGATGCTGGGCTCAGCTGTTTGTGCTGCATGCTATGCAGACTCCATCCAGGGAGTTCCTTGCCAATCATTATGTGTTTTAAGGTCTCCAGAGTTCAAAGACTTCCTGAAGACGGCACTTGATAAGAACCCTGAGACTCGGCCAAGTGCAGCACAGCTACTGGAGGTAGGCAGATGTCCTCAAGGGAGCTGACCCCTTCAGACTGGCCTTTGTGTTGCATGTTTAGCTTGTTGGGGAGTCTGCTAAGCACTCCACATGTCTAAGTAACCTACGCACGTCCCAAACCTTGTCTTAAGCAAAACTTACTGGTCTTCCCTAGTTTTATAGTCCACTTGTACTTCTCCAGGGTCTCTCGCTGTGCTGGTAACACCCTCTTACAGGCAGACTGAGCTACGAGTTTTGTTGTGTCTGCTTGTTTAAAGGCTGTGCCTGGACAAACTCTCTGGTATGACCAGAATGCCCTGTGCACTTGTGCAACAGACAGTAATTTAGGAGTAATGCTTGGGGTCCTTCTTAGCCAAAGATCATCGAGGAGTGGGAGTGATGTACATAGTATTTGGGGTAGAGGTTGTAAGTTGTTTAGCATCCACTACTGACTGATTCATGCAGTGCCTTTAGGGCTGGCTTCCTACAACACTATCCTGTCTGGTCACCTGAATGTCTGGAGGGGGCAAGATATTGCAGTTGCCAGATGACCTAGTTGGGGGGATTGTCCCGGGAGAAGCTTCTGCCATAAACTGGAAATGGAAAATAATCTGAATGTTTAAACACCAACGACCGGAGCCTGGGGCTGATCAGCAACTGGAGAGTTCACACTCTAGCCCAGGATGGCTGTAGGATCCTGAGGAGGGAATGGCATTTGATTATACAGTGGATTTCCGTGGTGTAGACACAGAAGGGTCAGTGTTAAGGTTGCACAGGCCATCTTAATCTGTCACTTCCTGACGTCTAGCTGCTTCACTCAGAAGCATTGGCCTTTTGTACAGAATATCCATATGAAGTCTAACGATCAAAGTGTAGGCCTGTTGCCATCTCCTCCCCCGTCTCTCTTTTAGATTGTGTACTCTGGGGCAGGGACAATCTCATCCTCTGTTTGGAAAGTGCCTGCTACGTTTTGGGCACTACAGCATTCAAAAGCTGTTCCCATTGAAGCCAATGACAAAACTGCGATTGACTCCAATGGGAGCAGGAATGGGCTTTGATTTCCCAGACATTCCAAGGTGTCAGATGCTGTTTGAAGTTAAATTCACATCTTCACCCTTCAAAAATGTTAAATGCTTTTTACTGCCTATCTGAATAACTTGTATGTGGTGCTGGCATATCTTCTTCTTGCTTCACACTCTCCACAGTGGTCAGTCATGTGGTTTTGTTTGACTGATGAGCATTTCATTTGGTATGTAATGTGCCTCTTTAAATCAGCTTCTGATCTGGAAAATTGATAGTTCTGGCCTAATAACCCTGAGTGGATGAGAGAGTGTGCTAGCCTGTGGTTTGCCACCCAGAAAAGTTCTACTGGGGGTGTGTTTACCTTAGTCAATAACAGGAAGTATACAATACAGTCCCTGGCCTCTTGATGAAGCTTAGCACAAATGCATGCTTTGTGTGTGCCTAGGGTTTTGACTGCAATTTCCATTACACATCTCTCCACTCTGTTTACACACATGGTTCTTAAAGATGCCATTCTCCTTCAGATGAGACCCACACCATGCATGCATCACGGAGACACTCCCGAGTCATTCGGTGTCAAGGAGAGGGCATCGTACCGTATCTCTACTGCAGCAAGTGCCTTTTGTTTAAATGCCTCTGTTGCTCTGTTTGGTAAATGTATTTTGCAGGGCTGCGTAGTGTTTAGGACATTTGTATCCACATGCAGTCCCTCCGACCTCGCATCCAGGGGCGGCTCCAGGCACCAGCACACCAAGCGCGTGCCTGGGGTGGCAAGCCACGGGGGGCACTCTGCCGATCGCTGCGAGGGCGGCAGGCAGGTTGCCTTCAGCGGCATGCCTGTGGAGGGTCCCTGGTCCCGCGGCTTCGGTGGACCTCCTGCAGGTGTGCCGCCGAATCCGCGGGACCGGAGACCTCCCGCAGGCAAGCCGCCAAATGCAGCCTGCCTGCCGTGCTTGGGGTGGCAAAATACCTAGAGCCGCCCCTGCTCGTATCACACAAAACTGAGTTCAAAACAACATAAAGCTCTGAATTTATATCCACAAATAGGCACAGCTAACGGCTGAAACTGTCTTTAACTGCCAGGCTTTCTGATCTCTGGCAGGACATTTGAATCCATGGCGCCGGCAAGGCGGATTGGGCTTATTTCAACCCAGGAAAGCTAGTAATGCTAGCTAACTGGCGAGGGCCTTAGAAACTGACTAGAAATGGAAGATAAACTGAGTCTGTTTGCCCCAGTGTGCTCTGACATGGCCTGTTCAGAGGTGGGAATCTTTCTAACACGTGTGTGATCGGGTTTTTGCAGCATTCCTTCGTTAACAAGGTCACCAGCAACCGAGCCCTGCGCGAGCTGGTGGCGGAGGCGAAGGCCGAAGTGATGGAGGAAATCGAAGACAATCGGGAGGAAGGAGAAGAGGATGAATCATCGGAACCTCTATCTGTAAGTCCTGTTCTCTCCCTCCACTCAGCCTCTCCTATTTCTTAGAGGGTGGAAAGTTCCTGTAAAATGGCTGTAAAGGTGCAGGCTGAGAGAGCTGCAGGACAAAGTTGCTGCAGGAAACTGTCGGGATTGAAAGGAATCATAGAATCTCAGGGTTGGAAGGGACCTCAGGAGGTCATCTAGTCCAACCCCCTGCTCAAAGCAGGACCCAGTCCCCAACTAAATCATCCCAGCCAGGGCTTTGTCAAGCCTGACCTTAAAAACCTCTAAGGAAGGAGATTCTACCACCTCCCTAGGTAACCCGTTCCAGTGTTTCACCACTCTCTGAGTGAAAAAGTTTTTCCTAATATCTAACCAGAACCTCTCCCACTGCAACTTGAGACCATTACTCCTTGTTCTGTCATCTGGTACCACTGAGAACAGTCTAGATCCATCCTCTTTGGAACCCCCTTTCAGATAGTTGAAAGCAGCTATCAAATCCCGCCTCATTCTTTTCTTCTGCAGACTAAACAATCCCAGTTCCCTCAGCCTCTCCTCATAAGTCATGTGCTCCAGCCCCCTAATCATTTTTGTTGCCCTCTGCTGGACTCTTTCCAGTTTTTCCACATCCTTCTTGTAGTGTGGGGCCCAAAACTGGACACAGTACTCCAGATGAGGCCTCACTAATGCCGAATAGAGGGGAATGATCATGTCCCTCAATCTGCTGGCAATGCCCCTACGTATACAGCCCAAAATACCATTAGCCTTCTTGGCAACAAGAGCACACTGTTGCCTCATATCCAGCTTCTCGTCCACTGTAACCCCTAGGTCCTTTTCTGCAGAACTGCTGCCTAGCCAGTCGGTCCCTAGTCTGTAGCAGTGCATGGGATTCTTCCGTCCTAAGTGCAGGACTCTGCACTTGTCCTTGTTGTACCTCATCATATTATCACCAGAAATCCTTTGTCAAAGAAATTATGAACTTGGTTTCAAACTCCATCCTCTGTCACACAATGTTGTATCACACAGGGCCGGATTTTGCCATTCCATACAGATATACTATCACAAATACCTTACCTCATGTACTTCAAATTTTGTAAGCATGGGCTGAGGTTTGCAGATGAATCAAAGGCTCAATGTGAGAGATTTGATCACTATATTTTGTAAACTCTAATCTTTGTGAGCTACGTTGTTTTGAGCCAAATTCTGTTCTTGCAGATCAATTCCTCCTGAAGTCAGTGAGGGTTGTGCAAGTTTGTCTAAGGGTGGAATTAGGGCCCTAATAGATTTAATTGCTTGCAAACAGTGACTGTCTTTTTTCCCAACATAAATAAAACACATAGTAAAGATTTAAGATCTAGATAGAGATCTCTAATTATAATAGAGAACTAATAGCCTCTTTTTTTTTTTAACCATCTCTGCCTCAGACTCCCATTGAGGAAAAGCTGCTGCCTTATTAAGTCCATTCAGGTGGACAGGAAGTTAGGGGTGGGGACCGCAGTTCCATGCCTGCCCAGGGTACTGGAAAATAATGCAGCTGGAGGGAACGCCAAGTTTTCCCTTGAGAGGAGGAACCCACAATTGTTGCTGCTGGTGGTAATGCCGAGCTTTCAGCAGGACGGCAGCACTAGTGCGGACTGGCTAGCTGGCTCCAAGGGCAGGAAAGGCGTTCCCCTCTGCTGACCCCCCTCCAGTTATGCAGTGCTGTTGTCAGTGGTAGCTGAAGCAACAGCCGATTGCTCTGGGATCAGGACACTGCTGACTGTGTTAGCATCATTCTGTCAGCACTGGGTTCCGGTTCATGATGTGCTGCCAGGGGGTTCCTTGAGACAGGTCACACCGAGGAGCACAGAACAGGTCAGAATGTGGCCATCCCAGAACCTTTGTGGGAGAGATGCCAGCAGGATGTCAGGATTTTTCTGATCCAAGAGGGATTTAAATTCCCACTGCAGGATCACAGTTGAAATTGGACCCAGCTCCAAAAGAGGAGCTATTAAAACCCAGTGTTAGCCAAGAGAAGAGAGCAGCAGCAGTCTGGGCTGAGCATGGTATCTTGGGAAAGAACTCAAACTGCCTTGCCAGGATTTCACAGCCGTACGAGCTCAAGAGCAAAACCCAGCTAAACACACTGGGCCTGGGTCCATTTCTCCTGCACAATCACAGCTTCTCCCAGGAAAGCTCCTGGAGCAAAAGCCACTTGGCTACAGCACTTGCAGTGTCTAAAGATGCATCTACACTGCACACTCCTTATGGCAGCGTGTGAAGTATATACACTGCACACATCCCTAGCACGGGTATAAATAGCAGTCTAGATGCTGAAGCACTACTTAGGCATCTAAAGACACTCCAGAGCTTCAGGCTATGTACCCTGCATGGCTCTCTGCACATCCAAGTAGCGTTTTCCCCCATTTACACTGCTCCTTGTAGCAGTGTCGTGCCCCACTGCCTTCCCATTGCTGCAAGAGAGGCTCTGGTAGTGGAGAAAGGCTCAGGCAGCCTTTTGCTGTCCCGTGTAGCTACACATCATAGTATGGACACAACCTGCTTTTCACTGCAGCATGTAGCTACGCATACCCTACACGCTGCTGCCTGTGGTGTGCAGTGTGGGTGTAGCTTAAAAGGAGCTGGCAGAATGAAGGGACAATGGGGTAACTCTTCCCTGTGCCTTGCTGTTAGCTGTCTGCCAAAGGGATCACCTAGCAACGCCCTGCTTCCCCGTGCAAGGATTGATAACATGGAAACCAGCTCTAGTGGAGCAATACAGCTCCTCTGGGTCTCCTATGGTGTTGGTTATTCGTGGGCCATAAGGAGTATTGTCCTTCCATGTTACACTGTGACAGGCCTCTGGAAAATGCTGATGTCAACGCATGTGGCTAGGACCTGCAGCTCCAGATCCAAATAGTCCAGGTGCTCTTTGCCTGCTGAGCCCAGGTGTACAGCATTGACATCGGGACTCAAACCATCACTCCTCCCCAGAATGCAGGCTCTGCCCGTGGACTCCCTTTGCTGGACCACATGGTGGCAGAATTCATCATAACACTTTGTTAGAATGGGGGCGGCAGTTTTCCTAAACTTCTGACCCTCCTCCCCAGGCTAACTAGAGTCTGACTGGTGCAAACCAGACCTGTGCATGCCACTGATCTGATATGTGAACCTTGCGGCATCTCAGGGCCCAGGCACAGCCCCAGAATGTCCTGGCTCTGGGGAGGAGAGTTTGAGAGGAATGAACATATTGCATAAGGCCAGTGGTCCGTCTAGTCTTATCAGACTTTGATGGTGGCCAGTACCACATGCCTCAAGGGTAAAGTGTTTTAAACCTCCCATGGGGAACAATAATGCAACATAATGACCCCGGGGAGACCTTTCTTTCAAAGCCCCATGCAGCTAATGGCTAGCTGAGTCCTAAAGCATGTGGGCTTCTCTCTTGTGAAGGTAAGTTAATATAAAGAGGTGGGGGTCTGCAGGAGGAATACCAATTCAGTGCATTAGTGAGAGTGGTAGACGTGCATCTTTCACTAAGAAGCACCCAGTCTTGTGTTGCTCAGGTGCTCCATTGGGTCTCCTCGCTTGTGTGATCTGAGTTTCACTCTGATGCTGTGTGTGCCTCAGCTCTGTCCCATCTCTCTTCCCTGTCCTTTCAGCCCTCTGGGACTCACAAGCGAGGCCCCTCCGAGGTGAGTCAGCTGAGTTTTGAGGGGGAGAAACCTCCAGAATCCCCCTCCCCACTGGAGATGAATGGACCCAAATTGTCCATGGAGGCGGCCAAGAAGACTGTAGACAGGCAGAGAAACAGACTCTCAGATGAAGGGATCGGCAGCGAGAACTCCATGAAAACCACCAGCAGCTCCGAGTCGTCCAGGACGGAGTATAGCAGAACAGCTCCCAGCACCCAGGAAGAACCAATCACCAACCCCCAGTCAGGACTGTTGGATGACAAGGTTAATCCAATGGAGGAGAGAAGCCACCAAAGAAAGGACCTGGAGCCAGTGAACAAAGACCGTAAGAGCATTGGGAACTGGCCAGAGAGCAGCCACCTGGAAAATGCGGCTGGGGAAAAACTTGCCAATGGGAATTTGGATTCTCCTTTTCAGTTTGCCAGCAGTAGGTCCAAGAGGGATTCGGATTCTGGCAGCACTTCTGCTTCGGAAAGCATGGACCTCACCGTCTCTCTGTCTGCTGATCTGTCCCTTAACAGGGAGAGTGGATCGCTGTCCCTGAAGGTAAGGTAGGGGGCATTAATCAAAGATTAAAAGTTGATTTTAATCTGGAACTCAATATTCAGACCTCGGCATTGAGATCCTGTTAGACTTCCCTGACTCTTTCCAGACAGCCACTTTTCCTGATGCACCTGGCAAACTTTGGGGTTTTTTTCCCCCCCTTAGGATGGTGATGATCTTTCGCCAGGGAAGAAAAAGGGAGTTGTCCCTAGTGTATCATGTTAATGGGGGATCCAGATACCCTGGTGATGGGTGGGGTAGATAAAGATTAATAGTGCAGGGATTTGTTTTTGCTTTGTGTTTAAATGCTGAACGCTGCAGGAAGGATCAGCAAATTATCATCCCAGCAGAGGCAATCATATAAACTCGTCAAAGCGCCCAGGTTTCAGTTTCCAGGCAGGTGACACTGTAATAAACACCAAGCCACAAAATAATTCCAGTCTCCAGCCAAAGATTTCAGCAATAGAGTTTGAAATGGGTCCAACCCCATACGCTGGGGAGTAGCTTTGTTTAAGGGCAGATAACGTACCTGGAAACAGAGGTTGTATGGTGTGTAATGAATTAATCTGTGGTACGGGGAATTAGCCTAACTGCTACTTCCTTTAAACATGTACTTTCTCAGTGTTGCTACTGTATGTTACATGCTCTTTTCTTTGACGCTCACAGATTCCAAGCCAGTGAAATCTAGTTAAGGTTTTACATTCTGCAACTAATTATAGTCTTTGGTAAATCAGCAGGAAACATGAAGCTGACATAACTGCTCCAGCCTCTCCCTTGCGGGGACTTAACTGAGTCTGTGAACAAGTCCCAGCCTGAAAAACAAAATAACTAAATTGCACCTTTGTACAGTGCTGATTAGCCTATTTCTCTCCCCTAAACACTGATGATAAGACAACTTAATTTGGTGTAAGCTTTGGGTGGAGATCACTTGTGATTTCTGAAATGTGCCATGTCTCTGGCCTAGCTTGTATCAGAGATTAAACTGTTCTTTGCACTCAGATCTTCAAGCAGTTTTGGCTTTTAGGGAGACCAGTGAGGACGATTGCAAAGCTCAGTGTGAGGGGTCAGTGTTGCTTTGATTGAGGAGGCAAAATAAATGAAGTGACTATTTGCCGAGCCCTGGAAGGAGAAGTGAGGTGCAGTGTGACTCAGAGCCACAGATGTGTGTATTGCACAAGATCTTTGTCCAGTTGTCTGTGCAAGTGATGGTTTCCAGGTGTAGAAACGTGCCCAAATAGCGTTCCATACACAAAATTCCTCCTCCAGCTCTGCTCTCCTGCTGGGAGAGGAATAATTGGCATTTCCCCCTGGAGTCCACAGTTCTGCTAGTGGGGGCTCTTGTGTTAGAAGTCTCATCCCCATTCTTCAGTCTCCATGTGATAAATGATCCACTTCCAGAGGCCAGCCAAGAACGTATCACATGTGTTAATCGTTCTCCCTGACGGGGAGGGAGGGTTGTAGGGAGCAATAAGTGAATAGCGATGCTGTTGCGTTTTAGCTAGATGTGACTCTAGCTGTACTGATAGCACCCTCCGAGTAAACTTGAGGACATTCAAGCTCTAGTGGAGAGCTTTGGATCCCGTACTGTACTCGCTGGGAAGCAGTAACACTGTCGGAAAGGTCCACGGGACAGTAGGTTGATTTCTATCTTTCATATCCCTCATTTGGGATTCTGCCACCAATTTCATAAATGAATCTAATCTGAAATCGTGTGCTGCTTTTCCCCAGCCCGCTAGCTATACATGATGCAGCCTATGACCCATTCAAAGCACTGCGTGAACATTAATTCTTGCCATACTCCCATGAAGTGGGAGGAGGCATCATTGTCCCCATCTGTAAAATCCCACCCCTCATATACTTAAGATGAAGTGACTTGCCCAACTCCAGAGAGGGGGATACATGTCTGAGCCAAAGTTAGGGCTCCAGCGTTCCTAGTTCCCAGCCCTTTGATCAGATCTCCTACACCAGTGCTTCTCAAAGTGCTGGTCCGCGGACCGGTGCCGGTCTCCGAGCTATCGGCTGCTGATCCGCAGCTAGTTTCCTCATAAGAGCATCGAATAGGATAATAATATGGCACCGGTCCCTGGCACACTGGAAAAAAAAATTGCTGGTCCTCACCCCTCTTCCCCCCCCCCCCCCCCCCATGAGAGAGCTTGAGAAGCACTGTCCTAGACCATTGCTTGTAACGGCAGAATTCCCCATTGGTTTCTAGATCTTCCTGGGCAAGGGCATTTTGATACAAACTTGTGTAGAACATTTCATTCTTGCCCTAGTATGCAACCAATTGCAAGTGTGGCTTTTAGTGGCTCCTTTAAAAGTTCTCATGTGAAAGCGAAGCTCAGGCACAAACTTCCTCTCTGTGCCTTGATTCTGAGAGGTGCTGAGCCCCCCATTCACATTTTCAGTCCTTCTGGATTGAGGTCTGTGTGCTGAATTCCCTTCCTCCCAGCTGGGCAGTGGGGAGGGGATCAGTTAGCCTGTGCTCTGCAGGTGATGTTTCTAGCATGCTTTGGGATTTCCAGGGGGCTCCCATTTATATTCAGGGGAAGTGGCTGTGCTTGTCTGTTTATTTCATGTACTGACCAGATGCCGGGGGCAGCTGAAGGACATGGGGGGTGCGGGTCTTAACTGCCTGCTCGTCGTCGTCCTCCAGATGGAATCTCAAAACTTACAGATGTTGCTAGATGGAGCCCCATGTGGATTGCACTGAATCATACAGGACCAAGGGCTTGTGTATGTGGAAAGTTGCACTGAAATAAGTTAGGGTGTGAATTTAAACCAATATCACTAAACCTGTGCAATTGACTGTGTGTGGAGACCCTTATTCTAGTCTGAGCTGTAAAGACACCTAAAGTCAAGGTTGCCCAACACTTTCCATTATAAGACCTTGGTTTTCGTTGCTTATAACTCTTTGCCAAACAAAAACCATTTTGGCTGAAATTTTCCATGCTGGATGTCTGCCTTGGGTTGAATCTTTTTAGAAACATCAGCAAAAATGGTGGTTGTTTCTGATAATGAGGCCTTGGCTACCCTTGACAGTTACAGCGCTGTTGGTGGCTTTATAGCGCTGTAACTCACTCCCCATCCACACTGGCAAGGCACATAGAGCGCTGTATCTCTGTGGCTACAGCGCTGCTTGTACTCCACCTCCCCGAGAGGAATAAAGAGTATAGCGCTGCTGCTGCATCGCTGGGGTGCCAGTGTAAACAGGGAATAATCTTAGTACGCTGTGACTGACCTCCAGAAACTTCCCATAATCCTTTTAAGTGAAGGTCCTGCTCTTTGTTTTGTTGTGATGCCTCTTTGTTTTGTTGTGAACTCCGGGCTCCTGGAGCTGCTTATCAAAAAAACAAACACAGCTCCTGTTTGCTGTGAATGAGCAGAGGCAGGGGGGCTCCCTTTGGAACGCCCACAGCTAGTGTTTGCTTAAAGAGAGGGGGGTGGAGGGGGCTTGAGGAGAGAAGCAGCGTGCTGACAGTGTCGGCTCCAAAACTCCACTCTCTCTCCCCCACGCTCCCTGTCACACTCCACCCCACCCCGCCCTTTTGAAAAGCACGTTGCAGCCACTTGAACGCTGGGATAGCTGCCCATAATGCACTGCTCCCAATGCCGCTGCAAATGTGGCCACGACAGTGCGCTGGTAGCTGTCAGTGTGGCCAGACTGCAGCGCTTTCCCTACTCAGCTGTACGAAGACAGGTTTAACTCCCAGCGCTGTACAGCTGCAAGTGTAGCCATACCCTGAGATTAGGGACCAGGAGGGTGGAGCTGGGACTGGCTGGGCAAGGAGACTAGGACAAGGAGCCTGGAGATTGTGGAGGGGAGACTGGGATGAGGACACAGGCTGGAGGAAATAGGGACAGAAAGGTCTGTGACCCCTAGGGGGTACACTCCCCTTCAGAAGCTAGTACGGAACCTGAAATTCCTGTGTCTCAACATTCCTCTGCTGTCAGTAAATATCTGCAGAATTGGATTCTGCCCCTACTGCACAGTTCCTATGTAATATTGTGCAAGTTAGTTAAACTGGACTTTTCACAGGTACCACTAACTGTGTTCCTTGTTTTTGGAGTGCCCAGCGTGTTACTCAACTGCAAATGAAGTCAATGGGAGCAGTGCTCTGAACTTATAAAGAGCTATATAATGCTAAGTATACTGAAAAATCAGGCCCAAGCATCTCACGATGGGCACCTAAAATTAGTGGACATGTGACCTTAATTTCTGTCTCAGTTCTCCATCTGTAGAATGGAATGATGATGATATTTAGTACTTGTAGAGCACTTCATCAGTAGATCTCAGTTTTACACAGTAGGTCAGTATCATTATTTCCATTTTACAGGTGGGGAAATTGAAGCACAGAGAGGTAAAGTGACTTGCTAAGGTCACCCAGCAAGCCAGTGGCAGAGTCTAGACTAAAACCCAGGTCTTGAGTTCCAGTTCAGTATTCTATCCACTAGGCAACACTGCCTCTCTGGAGTATTGTGAAAATAAACTCACTAATCTTTGGAAAGCACTCAGGTACTATAGTCCCGAGCACTATAGAAATGCCCTTGAGGAAATTAATAATTCTATATTAGAGTAGGACTTTGAATGCTGTGCAGGTAGTAAGACATGAGGCCACGCTGAGAGATTGAATAACTACTCAGTAATTGAGCATTGTGCATCCCGTGCACTGAATGAAGCAGGAGAAATAGTGTGTGACCGTGTAACTAAAGACTGTGTAGCATAATACGTATGCAGAAATGGACTAAATGGATAACTTAAATCCATCTTCAAACCCAGGGGCGGCTCTACAAAGTAGGCTGCCCCAAGCAGCGCGGAGCGCTGCGCCGCCCTTCCCCAGTCCCGCGGCGGGTCCCCTCTTCCCGCGGCTCCGGCATCCTGGGGAGGGCGGCATTTGGCTCCGGTGGAGCTCCCGCCGGCATGCCTGCGGCAGGTCCACCGGAGCCCCGGGACGAGCGGACCTGCCGCAGTCATGCCTGCGGGAGCTCAACCGGAGCCGCGGGAAGACGGGACCCGCCGCAGGCATGACTGCGGCAGGTCCGCTGCCCCGGCTCCGTGGACCTGCCGCAGGCATGCCGGCGGGAGCTCCACCGGGGCCAAATGCCGCCCTCCCCAGGATGCCGCCCCAAGCGGGCGCTTGGCCCGCTGGTGCCTAGAGCCGCCCCTGTTCAAACCAGTACATGGGTGCAAAGGGCTGCGGGGATATTCTTGTCTAAGACTAGCTTAATTCTGGCATTTTCTAACTTCTGAATGTTTGGCTTTGCAATCATCATGTTCTCTTAACATAGCTATTTGGCTGTGATTTAGGCAACGGGTGCCATCTCTTGATTTTTAGCTTAAGTAGTTTGCTTACTGATTTAAACCAAATTAAGCTAGTCTTAGACAAGAATATCCCCGCAGCCTTTTGCACCCATGTACTGGTTTGAAGATGGATTTAAGTTATCCTGGCACAACTCCCTCGTATAAACAAGTCCTTTGACTTTTCCTTTCGTTGCTGAATTGAGCAACAAGCTCTTCATGGGCCCAGTAAACTCTGGGCTTCTCGGGCTCATTGGAAGCTCTTTCAACCTTTTTTCCCTAATGTAGTCATTATTGCTGGGGAAGGTAAAAGAATTGACTCACTCTAGCCTTCCCCTCTTCCTTTCTTTTTCACCCTCCTGCTGTTCCTTCCACCCCTATGGCCACCTTCCAAAATGCCACATGGCTTATGTCATTTCCTTCCCACGTTCATGACAAAGAAATTCAGTCACTGGGTCCTATCCCCCAGCCTAACCGTATTCAGATCCTCTGTAAGAATAGATGGCAACTGCAGCCTACTACACCACTGAACGAGAGAGCGAAAACACTTGTCTCTACCTGTACTAGTGAAAATGAGCCAAAGATTTGCTAGTCTGCTTCTTCCCTGTAAGGAGCTCAGAGCTGCTGGTGATTAGCAAAATATAGGGACCCAAATTCTGATCCAGCAGACAAAGCTGGATATCATTCCAAATGCACCAGTTAGGAATTTATGTCCTGACTTTTGAAGGTGCTGAGCATTCACAGCTCCTGTTGCATTTAGTGGGAGCTGCAGTGGCTCAGGGTATGCCTGTACTGTAGTTAAAAACCCGCAGCTAGCTGATGCCAGCAGGCTCAGGCTAAGGAGCTGTTTAATTGTGGTGTAGATGTTCGGGCCTGGGCTCTAGGACCCTGCAAGGTGGGAAGGTCCCAGAGCTTGGGCTGCAGCCTGAGCCAAAACGTCTATACCGCAATTAAACAGCCCTGCAGTCTGAGCCTCGGAAGTCAGTCAGTCGCGGGTATCTAATTGCAGTGTAGACATACCCCCCGGCATCTTCAACAAGCTGTGACTTGCTTAAAAAGGGAAAGGTGACAAATGTCATGTCTGTGAATTTATAGATTCTGAGGACTACTGTGATCATCTAGTTTGACCTCCTGTATAACACAGACCAGAGAAGGTCCCAAAAATAATTCCTAGAGCAGATCTTCCAGAGAACCATCCAATCTTGATTTAAAAATTCTGAGCGGTGGAGAATCCACCACAACCCTTGGTAAATTATTCCAGTGGTTGATTACTCTCACCGCTAAAAGTTTGCACCTTAGTCTCATGATATGAATAAGAGGGACCCTGACGTCAGCCATCTATATAGCTAGGTATGGAGGAGAGAGTTCTACAATTGTTGGATTGCTTCTGTTTTTCTTTTAAGTAATGCTTTTGTACTGAGGATGCTGACTGTCCTAATGTGATACCAATATTTCATTTTAACGATAAATGAGAGCACAGTGTGGATTTGCAGGATGAATGAGGCAAAGCTGTGTGCTTAGTTTTGAATGATTTCTGTTTATTCTGTTGGGAGGCTGATGTTTCTTTTATTAAAAATGCTAATGGGATTATTTTGAGATCTCTGGCCTTAGTGCTTGGCTGTTATACAGGCCACTGGCACAGCTTCAGCTCATAGTGTGCATTAAACAGTAACCTAGAATTTCATTTCATGACCTCTTGTTTCTGTTTGTTTTTTTTTCCCCCCTTCTCTCCTACTGCATGTTAGGATTCCAGGATACACAACAAGACACTGAAACGGACCCGGAAGTTTGTGGTCGATGGAGTGGAAGTGAGTATCACCACCTCCAAGATCATCAGCGAGGATGAGAAGAAAGATGAAGAGATGAGATTCCTCAGGCAAGTTGGAAGTTGGTCACTGGGAATTTGGGAGGGTTGGTTTGGCTGGCTCCCAGGACTAGCAATGGGGGACACAGCCTTTCACCTGAGCACATACCCAGTAGTGACCTCAATTCTCCACATGGCAGCAAAATGTTAATGGGAACAGTCCAGCTCACAATGGGCAGCTGTCCACAACGTACAAACCACCTCACTGGCACCCTTGTTGGCAGTCCCAGTAGAGGCTAAGGATTGGACATTGACATTGGACATTGAGGTACACTTTCACTTATGGGCCATGCATTCACTGCTGAGGCTTACCAGTGGCACTTGTGTGGGAAGCTTTCACTGCCTCTGTCTTGGCTAAGCCTGTTGTGTGGATAAACTTGCGTCCATTTCCAGAGCCATCAGTGTGACACATCAACTCAATTAAAATAAACTAATAGAACTTCTCAAGATGCTTTTGTTTGTTGGCTTTTGTATTTGCTCCGATAGACTTTTATTAACGGAAGAACTAAGAGGAATTTTAGTCTTCGGCATGTTCAGGCCCTCGAAAGCTTTGATTCCATTACATTTTTGTAGCCTTCAAGCCTCTAGGATTCTAGTGTGGGGGGAGAGGGCCATTTCTGGCTTCATTATGATTAGTGGCGACAGTGAAATGAAAGGCTTATAAAAATCCGGGGCCTGACTCTTTTTTACAACAAGGTCCCTCAACATTGCTCTGGAGGACTCCCTGAGGATATCCCTTGCTTGTTGACAAGTCTCTAAGCTATCCCTGCTCCCATAAGGTACATTACTCTTTAGCTGGTCTGTTTCCCAAGTGCCATGGGAAATTTACTCTAAGTTGGAGCAGTCCTGAGGCTGCTCCAGCTTGCACTGAGGGCCAGGCAGATGCCAAGTGGCCCTAGAATACAGGGAATGCAAAGATGGCTTAAAGCCACTCTTGCACCCTCTTCTTCCTGCACAAGTACAGGGAAGGAGTAACTGAAAATTGGGCCTCTGTTTTCATAACTGGCCTGCTCTACCTACACTACTGGGTGTTGGGGGGGGGGGGGGGCAAGTGGGACAGAGAAGGGGTGAAAACTCACACGTCACTGCACAAAAGTGCGTTCAGAGAAAGCTGCCATTTCACAGGGTTTGCCCAGCAGGCTTAGTGCATTATCTTTGCATATCTTTTCCCACTTGCAAGTTTCATATCTGGGTTGTTTTCCTGCTGCTTGTTGGAACGTGCCAAGATATTGATTTTTAAGGCTGGAGTGGAGAGGAGCGGATCTTGTTGGGCCAATTGATTTAATGGGGTGAGTGTGTTTGGATAAGGGAAATTGCTCTAAAGTGGTTTTCCCAGCAAGATTCCCAGACTGTGTGTGGTGTGCTGAAGAGCATAACGCTAATGCACTGGAGTGAAGGTCACACTGGGAATTTCACTTAAAAACTGTGACTCTTTCTCCATCACCCAGGACATCAGCAATTTCTAGCTGAGCCAGCCTGTAAACCTGGCAAATGAGCATGGATGTGACACTCAGGCTAGGACTCCCTAATAGATGTTTCAGTGAAAGGCAGATGACTAGATCAGATCTGAGGTGTAACATCTCCTTGGTTCACATGGGAAAACTACCCTTCCCACCATCTGTGTCATGGACTGCCCTCACTCCTGAACTTGCAGGATGGGCAGGGCAGCCCTAACTCAGGTCGACTTGTATTGCAAAGACTGCTATAAAGTTAGTCTGGATGGGATGTAATAGACCGGTTTTACCCTGCTGGGTAGGAGAGGCTTCTTTCCCTCAAGTATATCTTCAAGGGGTTTCTCTAGACAAGTTTTAACTGTCCCAAGCAATGGGGCTTCCACTGCTATTCTGCTGGCTTAATAGATCTTGCCTGTAAGATTTGACCCTCTTGCCCTTGTTAATATCGCTAACATCCTGCCTTCCTACAGACAGAGAACTGGTGCCATGGAGCCTGGATGCAAATCAATGAGTCTGCATTTACCTCGCTCCCCGAGTACAAAGCAGTAACCCTTTCCTGATCATTAGGGGGGGGCTGCCTGTGTGGTTGGTTGGTTGGTTTGCACTGTGGTTGAATAGGCATTGAAAATGCAATTTCTGCTCCCATGTTATTTCACTTACAAATTCTGCCTGCATGGGGAAGGCACCAAGCCTGGAATTTTACTCGTGTTTTTTTTTTTTTTTTAACCCTTTTAGGCGCCAGGAGTTGCGGGAGTTGCGCCTGCTTCAGAAAGAGGAACACCGGAACCAGACCCAACTGAACAACAAACACCACCTGCAGCTGGAACAAATGCTGAGGCGCTTTGAACAAGAAATGATGGTAGGTGAGAAGGGGAAGGTGAATCTAAATGTCCTAGCTGGTTTGACTTCTCCTTTGCAACTGTCTTGCCGATACAGAGCAAGAGATGCCGTGTACTCTAGGCTGGTCAGCAGAGATATTCAATGCCTATTGTTATACAAGCCACTAAAAACTAATCCTAAACCCTTGCTCACGCTTCTAAAGTAAGCTGGCTGGATTCACTCAGAGGGCACAACAATCAAGGAAACCCTATGGGAGCCAGCAGCCCTAGGCTGATTTTCCAGAACGCATTGCTGTGGGCCAGGATTTCCTTTATACCCATCCTGTCCAACAGCAAAGGGGAGGTGCTGGGCCAGCTCTTGTCCCCATATTCTGGTGGTGTCAGAGCTGAGCTCATAGGTGAGACTTTGGGTCCTATAAACTGAATGCAGGTGAATTGTGCTGTAGTGATTTACAGCTGTGCGCCCAGCTGTGCCTGCTCGAGGGAGAGACGTCAGCATGTGTTGAAGTAAATGGATGTCTTTTTTTAATAGCCAAGTCAGGTTTTTTTAAAAAACAAAAAACAACCTTTCAGGAGACAGCAGATAAGTGTATCCTGCATCCTGTCAGTAACCCCCAGGGTCTGCTTGGAGGCCAAGAGGGACTATATGCATTTCACATGTTTCCCTAAATATTTAGAGTCTCTCTTGGCCTGTTTGACATGCTGTCCAGTTTAATCCCTCCTTAAAAAGAAGTACCTGCTCACTAAGATTTTTGCCAACATCGTGGTGTGACACGTTAAGGAACAATGATGTGCTCCCTCTACAGCTCTCCTGAGGCACTTAGCAATCAAACCACATCCCACAAGGGCCCGTGTTCCTGCTGATGATGGTATAATGCTGGTGCGACTCAAGAGTAGAGAGAAGACAGATGTGTTGGTGAAATGTTGCAGAAGGCAATGTCCTTCAGTGGTTTGCATACCCAGGGATGTTGAGCAAGAAATCTTACATTTGGGCTTCTCCCTGCACCAGTCTCTGCCCAGGAGGTCGCTACCAGAAGTATATTGCACATCAGGAATGAAGTTCACCTGCTGAGCTGGTCAAGCCCAGAGATGGAATAAGGGGGGTTCTGCTGCTCAAGCCCTGGTCTACACTGTGGAGGGGGAGGGGGTCGATCTAAGTTACACAACTTCAGCTATGTTATTCACGTAGCTGAAGTCAACTTACTTAGATCTACTTACCATGGTGTCTTCACTGCGGTAGGTCGACTGCTGACGCTCCCCAATCGACTCCGCCTATGTTTCTCGCTCCGGTGGAGTACTGGAGTCGATGGAAGAGCGCTTGGTGGTCAATTTATCGCGTCTTCATTAGACACGATAAATTGACACCACTACCCCCACCCACCCCGCTGGATCAATCGCTCCGGACGTAAGTGTAGACATGCCCAAGATTGAGGTGCATTGGCAGAACTGGGGGAGGAGGGCAGAGAGATTTGCACAATGCCTGCCCACCCCAGGCTTGGCTCTGCCCAATACAATTAGTATCTTGTTTTCATAAATTTCTTGCGTCCACTCCTTCAGTGCTCACTATTTTCGATTTGAGAGAGAATATAGCCCAGAGAGGGTTTAGTCTGAACTTGGTTCTCTTCCCCTCATCTCCCCTTCTCCCCCCAATATAGGCAAAAAAGAAATTCTTCGACACTGAGCTGGAGAACCTAGAACGTCAACAGAAGCAGCAGATCGAGAAGATGGAACAAGATCACTCGTTTCGCCGGCGGGAAGAGGCAAAGCGCATCCGTGCTGAGCAGGAACGAGACTACAACAAATTCCAGGAGCAGCTTAAGCAGAAGAAGAAGGAGGTAAAAATGGGAAAGGGATGGGGAAGAACTGGTTTGCGCTAGCTGTTACGGAGAGCGTTCCTTCCAGGAGTGGATCACGGCATCCTTACCCAGGGGATATCTTGGGGGCAGGGAGGTGAGAGGCAGCAGTAGCTATCTTCAGTGGGAGGCTTCTGCTTCTCTTATGCCCTAGGATTGTTCCTGTGGCCCAGCTCCTGAGGTGGAGCTTCAGCCTAAGTTACCCGCTGAAAGACTCATCTCTTCTCTCTCAAAGGTCAAGACCGAAGTTGAGAAGCTTCCCCGGCATGTGCGCAAGGAGAGCATGAAGGTGAAGACAGAGGAATTTGCGCAGAAGAAGCAAGTCTTGGTAAGCCCAAGAAAGGATTAGCCCCACACCAAAGAGCAGAGGGGATGCAGGAGAGGGGCACCTGGTGACTTGGCTTCTTACCTCCAAGTGCCACGGGGTTTAAAATACCGAAGGTGCACGTAAAGGTACAGCTGGAAAACAGCTCACTTTACTGGCATCTCCCCCCAGGAACGAGAGTTTGTAGCCAAACAGAAAGAGGATCTGGAGCTGGCCATGAATAATATTACTGTGCAGAACAGGAAGGAGATCTGCGACAAGGAGCGTGAGTGCCTGAACAAAAAACAGCAGCTCATGAGAGGTGAGTGGGATAGAGTGGGGAGGGAGAAAACAAATGCTGTAGTGATGGGTTTATCCAATGCTGGCTCTTCCTACACAACAGATGCTGACATTGCTGCAAGCTGTCAGGAGGATTTAGCAATAAACAGCCTTGCCAGATCCTGCCTGAATGTTTAATAATAATAATACTTAGCGGTTTAATCTCCAAAGCGCTTTACAAATACGAACCAATTAGGCCTCATAATTACAAGAGACAATTCACAGATATGGCTTGCAACCAGGGCCTCTTGGAAAACAGGAGAAGGTGTATGATTGCCCCTTCATCTGCTTTACTGCTCCCGAGTAATGGGATCACTAGAGCTCAGGAGAAGAGTGAGTGAGTGTATGTTAATTTCTCTCCCCTTCCTTAGACCGAGAAGCCTCCATCTGGGAGCTAGAAGAGCACCACCTACAGGAGAAACACCAGCTTATCAAGCAGCAATTGAAGGACCAGTATTTCCTCCAGAGACACGAGCTGGTCCGAAAGCATGACAAGGTAAGAGAGTTCAGCCCTTTGTGACTGTGACCTTGACCCCTTCTGCCGCCCAGCAAGGCAGTGAGCCACAACATGGAACCTGCCCCTGGTGGGTCTGCAAGGAGTTGACATTCCCACTCTTTGAACTGCGTGCCCCTGAAAGCGAAGGAAATGGGGAAAGAGGGATGGTGATTGTCGCAGGTGGGTGGGTGTGTAGCAGGACAAGGAGTGAATATCAACCTGTTTTGTTGCTAATATTTAGGATCTCTTCCCTGCGCTGTGTGAGTGTTCCCGCAAGGAGAGAGGCATGTGCTTAGAGATCTTTGACAATGAGCTATTTCCAGAAAGTCTCTGATGTGTTGCTGGTTTACAGGATGGCAGGGGAATTGAAAGTATGAAATAGGTGCATGAAAGGAGCAGGGCTTTGTAGTTAACCTGACTCCTTCAGTAAGATGCCTGTGACCAGGGCTTGCTGAATGAAGATCCCAACTCCCACCCTTGAGGAACAAGGCTAGCACTGCACCCATGTTTCTGCTCCTGGAATGTTGCCATGATACATGATTCTGGCTCTTTGCATCTTGCCCATGATCAGTTGTGTCTTCATTTCTCCCTTTGTGATGGGAAGGGCCCCACTCCCACCCGGAGCATGGGGAATCCTTGCCCACCAGGCCATGTCATGGACTCAGAAGGGAGCACATGGAAGCTCAGACAGGTCTGAGTCCATGTTGTGGGCTGCCATTTTTCTTCATCTTAACCTCCATCACCTGCTTTTTCTGTGGCCTGTTTGACACATTGTTTTCCTACAGCCCTAGGGAGGAGCTTTTGTTGTAGTCACCAGTGCTGTGGTGTTTTTCCACCATTCCCTAGCACAGTAACCATCCTCCTGCTCTCCATCGGCCTGACTTGCCTCCTCTTCTCTCTGCTGACCTTGCTTTCTTTCCTTGCTTTGCCGTTCTAGGAGCGAGAGCAAATGCAACGGTATAACCAGCGAATGATAGAGCAACTGAGGATTCGGCAGCAGCAGGAGAAAGCTCGTCTCCCCAAAATCCAGAGGAGCGAAGGGAAGACCCGCATGGCCATGTACAAGAAGAGCCTCCACATAAACTCCAGCGGGAGCATGTCAGAACAGAGGGAGAAGATAAAACAGGTCAGGCTCACTGAGCCATGTGGTAATGCTGCAGAACACATGGGCTCTGGAGACTTCCCCCATGGCCTGGGGTGGAGCACTGCACTGCTTTGCAGGTGACATAGCAGTGTAGAGTGACCAGATGTCCCGATTTTATAGGGCTGGTCCTGATTTTTGGGCCTTTTTCATATATAGGCTCCTGTTACCCTCCACCTCCTGTCCCGATTTTTCACACTTGCTGTCTGGTCACCCTATAGCAGTGCTAGAGGGAAATGCTTGCCTTCTTTCAACAGTAGCCCACCCTGAGAAACTAAGGACAGCATTGATGGGCCCTGTGGGCGGAAAGCAGTGGTATAACTTGTCGGTCCTCCCATAACCCATGAAAGCCTGGATCAAAGTAGTGCAGAGTCCTGCACTCAGGGAGGGATTTCCAAAGGCGACCTTGACCCCTTCTGCCACCCAGCAAGGCAGTGAGCCACTGCCTGGAACCTCCCCCTGGTTGGTCTGCAAGGAGTTGTCATCCCCACTCTTTGAACTGCGTGCCCGAAAGTGAAGGGAATGGGGAAAGAGGGATGGTGGTTGTCGCAGTGGGTGGGCGTCACTTAGAAAAAGTGACTTAGAACAAGTCAGTGGGACGTGCTCCTAAACCCCCCAGAATGCAGCCATGTCACTGCAGGTCCTGTTATAAGGGGTAAGGGAAACTATTTCTCATCTCCTGTTAAAATTAATTGACCACATTCATTAGTGCTAGGAGCCTGAGGTGAAAACTGCTCCTCAGATCTGGGGTTGCTGCTGAATGCCCCCAGCTCGTCCAAACGCTCGGAGGATTTTCAGTAGAATAACAGCAGCGTAACAGGCCTGCTGCAGGCCCAGCAGCTTAACAGTGAAGTGGATGAGCTCTCATTCATATGAAAATACCTGCATGTAGGTACTATATGTCCACATGGGTCTAGGATGTTCTGGGGCAGCCTAGGAGAGTGCCGACAACCACTATATAGGTCCATAATATGTTTGTTTTAAAGTTTTTCAATTAAAAGAGCATCTGTTTTGATCACTGGCTCTTGCCTGACTGTGTGGAGTTGGGGCTGAGTTTTGGGCCAGGTTGTTTTGAATGGGCTGTATATGGATGTCACAGTTAAACTGAGCATTTAGGTGTCCCCTACCTTGGCTCTTTATTCCTTTGATGGTGTCAGCTCATTAACTTCTTAGCCAGCCTCTGCTCTTGGGTGACTGAGGGTTCTGGGGGCTGTTTTCTGTTCCAGTTTGCTCAGCAGGAAGAAAAGCGGCAGAAGGCCGAGCGGCAGCAGCAGCAGCAGAAACATGAGTTCCAGATGAAGGAAATGAGTGCCCAGTGTGAGAGCAACGCGAACGAACTGCAGCAACTGCAGGTAACATCACACTGAGGCAGAGTTGCACGTATGCAGTCAGATGTATAAGCTGGGGGGGAGCATCGTTCCACTAGCATTACCTGTACGGAGGAGGGGTCATGGCTGCTGTGAGAAATATGGTTTGTGGGAACTGGCAGTTAAGTTTGACTAAAGGTGCAATCTCCCATCTGTTCCTATTAGAGGGTTCCCTTAAACACGTGATCATAGTTCAGAGCTCTGAGCTGCCTACGGTTCAGCAGAAGTGTAAAACCATAGGATGAGCGTAGGTGGAGAGGGGTCTCCATTTCATCTGGAGCATGTAGGGAGGAGATGGTTCTGTTGTCTCCTTGATACAGTCCATCCACAGACTCCTTATACCTTCTTCTGGCTGTTTGATTTAGAATGAGAAGTGTCACCTCTTGGTGGAACATGAGACCCAGAAGCTAAAGGCCCTGGATGAAAACCACAACCAGCACCTGAAGGACTGGCGGGATATGCTGAGGCCACGGAAGAAGGTAACATTCCCTGCACGCAGGCCACTGGAGCCTGGTTGGCTGGCAGGGGCTGTGTCAATACAGTGACAGCATGACCGCAAATACAAGTCTCTTGTTTTATTTTTTTAATTAAGGCTCTGGAGGACGAGCTGAACCAGAAGAAGTGGGAGCAGGAGGTGTTCTTCAGACTGAGCGAGGCAGATGGTCAGACCCCAGCATCCCCAAACAAACCTGTCAAGTTCTTTCCCTTCAGCTCTGCAGAGTGCTCATAACGCCTGGATCTGGGCGGGCCAGCGAGCTAGCTGGCACTCGCTCTACCTTGATTAGCTGTGGACAAGCAACTCAGGACTGCGGGGACCCTCTCACTGACACACCAGCCTCCCTCAGGGCAGTGCCCTTCTGTCCCTCTGCTTTGCCTGAGAGAAATATGGCCTCCTGCCACTTCTGTTTGACACTATGGGAGATCAACTTGATTCTGAGCAGAGGTGGCATTTCCTGGGGCTGGCTCACTCTGCCGAGAGAGCTGCAGTGACACTCCCTGCTGGGAGAGCTGGCAGGGCTGTGTCCGTGATCCTACTCATGCTGTCTGCTGAACTCTTTAACCCGGGGATGAGCCTGATGCCCATGCTATGTCCAATCCTAGATCAGAGCAATAAATGCTATGGACATGATTGGTGTTAGGGGCTCTCAAACACTGTTCAAAGTGGTTATTTAAACATCCCTATTCTTTGTGGCTACCTCCTTCCCCTCTTTGTTGCCAGGGCAGTGGTTGGGTGCAGTTTGTCAGCATTAGCATTGTGTGATGCTACCCTGGCCTCCTGGATCCATGAGGCCTACAAGAGTTCAGATGGTTTTCTTACAAAACGCAAAGCAGAGTTGCCTGCGTTTTACTGTGGTCTCCATTTCCCCTGGTTGCTTGAAATGGGTTCAGCAGTTTTTCCTCCCAATGTAAACCCTGGGGGACTAGCTGGGCTCCCCTGCTGAAATGCCTCTACTTCTCCTTTGTTTGCCCTGGGAGTTGATGATAAATGACACAGTTCTCTCTCAGGTTCCTAGCCACTCTGTGGCACTCGCTGACTCCGCTGGACTGTGTGGCATATAGTGTCTAGGAATCAAACCTGGCTGTGCCACAGGGCAGTATGAAGCATCACAGCTACACTGCTAGGCCAGCCTAAAACTCGTGCCTCCTAAGAAAGGTTATGCTTGGAAGGAGGAGCAGGGAGAGGTTCACGGTTTTACTTGGTTCTGCAGTTTAACACACCAAGGTGTCAGTAGTGATCATGTGCCCTCTGTATGTGGGGGTTACTGCTTCCAGAAAATACTTTTATCAGCTCTCAGAGCTGTGCACAAACTGGAGTTCAGAAAGTGCTGTGCATTTTTGGAGCAGGTAGATTATCCAGCCAGACCTTTGCAATACAAATTACTTGCTGCAAAGCTTGGTTTCAAAGGATTAAAACTGGCAAAGACCTGGCAGTCTGGCTCTTAAATTGGTGATGGGGAAGATGCAATTGACAGCTCCGGCTGGCTTGTAGCTGTAAGGAGTTACTTCTTCCAGAAGTGGTGCCTAAGCTCCTTAAGCAAAGACCTTGCAAAGACTTGTCACGACTTTATCTCACATTCTCCTGGCTTCCTGCCTAGGGTTGGGGTTGTACAAAACTAGATAGGGCAGTTGTACCTCAAGTTCTGTCTACCTTTTTTCACTCATGTCCACACGATGCTGTGAATCAGTGTCTCTCTCTCTCTCTCTCCATCCCCAACATACACAGATTGGCACCATGATGGTCTACATCTCTGTTTAATTGTCACGAATGCATTTTGCAGTAGCGACTGGGTAGGAGTTAAGATTCCCTTATCCAAGCCTAGGCACTGCTAATCCTGAGAAGTCCCAAGGTATCCGGACCGCGGCCAGTCTCCTTATACTGTTCCAATCAGCAGAGTAGCAAGTGAATCTTGTGTTTCCGATACAGCTGTTTTCTGATTTTGACAAGAGCACAGAGTTGCCGTAGTGTACAGGGTGCCTTGATATGTAGCATTCTCTCCCTTGTGTGACTGCCTGATCACAAAACTGCATGTGGTAACCGTTAGCTTTTCCTTCCTTTGGTCTATGTGCCACATTGTCATTTTATGCTTAGATTGTATCTTCCAATCATGGGATCCTTATTAAAAATTTTCCACCTAAGAGCAACTGTGTCCCAAGGTGGTGTCCCAAGAGACTTACTAACTCTGCTATGTAGCACCAGCTTGAGGAGACACCTCATGTTAGCATAGAATCCTAGATACATGGGAAGTTGAAAGACTTTGGAGCTCAAAGGTGTAAGTTTCGAAACACCTTTGTACCAAAGAGGGGGACATTTCCTATCCATTTAGAATTTTTAAAAAGTATCTTTCAGTTCCCTGAAAACTTGTGTCCTCTTGGCTGTTCTGAGTTCCCTATGAAATTAAAGGTATTACTGTTTTATTACTTGACTCACAGTAGCTCTGATAGCCTGACCTGGGCAGCCAACCATACATAGTGGAGGCTTGACTGATATGTCAATGGAAAAAGAAAGGCACACAGAAGAACTGCATAGTTGGTTGTACGCACCATGCATTCCGAGACCTGGGGTCCTCATTTTTTATTTTTATTTTTTTCACTCACTACTAAGCACCTTTTCCAAAATGGCTAGTTTACCTCTATCTGCAGTATAACTGGTCTATTTCCCTAAGTATCAGCTGTGCCTTCATGATGTACCATACTGTATGGTGATGTTGCCTGTCTGGGAGTTGATGTAGGAATGAAGGAGGTGAGTTGTCTTTGAAGGACCTGGGTTGACTTGAGCCTTCTGATAGTGTTAGAAATGTCTTACAGTAGCCCTGGGGCCATGTTTTGTTCAGTCTTGCTGCTGTAAATTTAGAAGAACTCTGTGAAATCACTAGTGTCCCTGAGATTGGAATCCGCCCCTTCATCTTTAATGTGTGTGTGACTGAAATGTTTATCATTGGAAGGACTTTCTGGAATACCTACACATGAGATACTTTTCCAGTTTAAATCTTTATGCTGGAAATAGAGAGAGGAGGAAAATGTCAAAGCATGAACAGTATTCCAAACAGGTGCTTCTCAGAACTCCGGGCCGAAGAGTCAGTCAGAGCTAGACTTACTCCTAGCTTGGGCAAGAGTTTGATTTGTATGTTGTGCAGCAGCGATGATGGGGACAACTTCTGGGGGCTTCCAGCTTGAATGGGATATGCCAGCTCTTTGTAAATCAACAGTCATTAACTCATTAGTTAAACTTATTGGTGGCTAGAAACCTGTAATTTAGTTGCCATTTTCTTCACCTGGGATTGGGAACTCGTTTTTTCCGGTGCCATTTGCTGCCTCTCAATTGCTGTATGGTGCACTGTAGCTTTACGTAAGTGCAATACTGATCTCTAAAAGGAGAGCAGTGAAGTGTGTTTTACAGTTGCAACATTTAAAGGAAGCTTGTTCTTCCTTTTAAGGGCCAGATTTTTCTCCCTCTTTGAAAGTAATCTTTTTTCTAAGGCAAATAAAACCAACTTATTTTTGTCTATTGGGGGTGGGGATGTCATTTTTATGTGGCTTTGAATAAAACTTTTTTTTAAAATATATTTTGTAAAGTGTCTTCAGTGGGGCAGCCACTCTGTGAATAATAATCTAATAAAGTAACAAAGTGAGACACTGGGTTTGTGTCTAATGTTCTGTGTACTCTCTGAACTTGGCTTCAGATTGGCAGAGTTAGCCTTCTGTTAGTATATTTGGGTTTAAATGTGTGAGGGGACTCTGTGATACCTGTTCTGGGCTATCAACCTTGCAAAGCAGAACTTCAGTTTTCCAAATGCAATTGGCTGCTCTGAAAATGCTGTTGCTGCATGTAGCAATTTTGTATTGATGGATCTCTGCAGGGAAGCTAGACCCCTCTGAGTCTAGATCTCAGCTTCAAGCTGTAGCTCTTCTAAAGTCCTTGCTGATGTTAATCTAAAGATAGTTAAAGAGTGACGCTGTTTGGCAGAGCCAGGAACTGCACTTTCAGTGGGACTTGTATTCTGCCTTGGACTCGTCAGTAATAGTAATAGTGCTATGGCACCTTTAGTTTTCAGGAGCTCAAAACCCTTTACCAACATTTGTGAATTGGCCATGGCAACTTCTGATGCTGCATGTGGTTACATCTGAGACCCAGAGGTTAAGTAACTAGTCCTAAGTCACTAGGGTGACCAGATGTCCCGATTTTATAGGAACAGTCCTGATTTTGGGGTCTTTTTTTCTTATATGGACACCTATTACTCCCACCCCCGTCCCGATTTTTCACATTTGCTGTCTGGTCATCCTACAAGTCACAGAGTTGGAATAGAACCCATGTGAACTAATGCCCAGTTCTGTGCTGCTAACCACTGGACCATGGTTTTAGCTTTTGCTGGGGTGGACTCTGGCTTTGGGAACATCATAAGATTGTGAGACAGTACTTATTTCTTTACTGCGTTTATTCAGGAGGGCTGTCTGTGGCTTTGACACTAGTTCTCCAGTCTGCTCTGTCTAAATGTTTCTGTCTGTAACAGGCCATAGGGCCTGTTTAAACTTCATTTTTTAATAAATGTTGCTATAAATTCAAATAATAAACCAGTTTGTATTATCCCCTTGGTGCCTGAAGTCTGGCATCAAGTGGGAGGAGGGGCTCTCGGCTGAGACTGTATAGTTTTATAATGGGAACACGATGTGCTCCAGTACAATAGAGTAGATGGTGGAAATAGAAAGCAAAGCTACTTTGAAGAACTGCCTGTGCATTGATGTCTGGATAAGAGTTGGGGGTAATGGGCCCCAGTGGAATAATGAAGAGATCAGACACCTCTGGGTATGTGCATTTAATCTCTGCCCATAAGAGGCCTAAGGATGGAAAGGCAGGAGTTACAGCTCTGCTATCTTGGTCTGTAGGATGGGAACCCTGGCAGGGGTTACAGGAAGTGAGGAAGAAGGGGTAGCTCCACTGCCAGAAACAGCGCTGCTGCTTTTCTAACTGGCTTGGGAAGCAGCGCTCCTCTCCTTAGTGGGTGCAGTCAGAACTCCCCTTCTTGTTTCAATCTACTCCAGCCATTGGCTAGAAAGGAAACCCAAAACAAATGCGACAGAGCTGATTGGGAAATGAAATGCTCAGACTGAATGAATGGTGTTGCACTCTTGTCTTCTCTGCTTTAGAGACTGGAATCTGCAACCCTTCAGCCAACATGACCAGCTTATGTCATTTTACACCCGCAAGGACATGCTGAGAAAAATGTAATCACAAATAGAGACTCCCTGGCTTCCCCCTTCCATATAATATAGCTACTGCCAGCAGGCAAATGCTCCAGTAATGATGTGACACGCACCAGAGTAGAAGAATCTAGCAAACTATCTTATTTTTAGCTGCACCTCCCCGCCAGGGCTGACAGTCTCCTCTACATTGCTCAGAAATCATTTTTCCTAATCAACTTTCAGATTATGCCAGTGTAGAATGGATGATCCTATAAGATTATCCTCGCTTAAACTGTTCCTCTTGTACAAAAACCTGGGTCAGATTTAAACATCGGGATAAACTTATTTTTATGAAAATGTTGAAAGAGATCTAGTGAATTTTTAAAAATACCCTTATCTACCTCCCTCCAAACACCAATTAAAAACTAAGCTGTTGGCTGCACAAAAACCCTATTTAGAGTAACATCTGTCTTTTCTCTCAAGTTCTTACCAGGCTTGAGGTGTTGTATAGTAATTGGCCCTACAGGGACAGGATGTCTGAATCTTGTACCTACCATTTACACAATTTCTGCCTCTCCTTGAGCCATTCTTGAAGGATATCCTAAGACAAACGGTGCTGTAGACACTTGCTTCTGGAATAACCTGTATCTCCCTTCTGAATGCTAAAGGCTACTGCATTTAAAGGATCCCATTTGCAACTACTGCATTGTTAACCACTTAAATTCCTTGAAGACCAACTAGTTGGTGCTCAGGTCAGGTCAAGTCAAATCTGTGGAGTCTGCTTGTTTTTCCTTTCCTGTACTTTCCAGTAGTAGCATGAAACATGTCACTGCCTCTTATTATTTTTCCCTGGGAGGTGCTGTTCACCCTCTGCTCTCTGCGGGTGGTGGAAGCCGCTCCTTTTTCATGCCAATGACAAACCCTCTGTGATTGCACCCATAAGAAATCTAGTGGAGCTCATCTGGTAAGTCAGTCCCACATTCTTCGCAGAGGGCAACTCGCACTTTCTCCATATGCTCCATTAGGTGGTACCCGCATTATAACATTGGGCACGACGACAGCCCCAGAGTGCAACTCTAATGCACATCTTTGTGTGAGAAAATATAAAACTGGAGCTAGTCAATTTTGATGGATATTTTTCCTGTTTCTTGACAGTATCTCATTAAGAAAAATCACCCACAACTGCTCGGCTTACATTGAGCCTCAGTGTTGCTTCTCACAGCCCGTAGGGAATTCCTGATGCTCCTCTTCTCCGTTACTGGTGTCACACCCTTGGGGTTACCACTGATTTCCTATCTGATAGAGGACTGAACATCAGAGCCATAGGGCCTTCTTCTCCGGGTCCGTTCCCCTTGTGACATACCTGTGCAAAGTGGGTGCAGCCTGGCACTGTTACACCCACTCTACTCGGGCAAAAATGATAATCCAAGAGTCAAGGTAGTAGAAGATCAGTCCTCTTGGCTTTGGACTTGACCCCGCCTGTCCTGGTGATTTCAGTCAGAGTGACAGGTGCTCAGCACTCAGGGCAAACTAAGAGCGTTGGCCAGGAATCTGTTGGGATCCAGTCCTGTTAGTATGCTGTAAGCATGGTTCTACCACACACTTGCTCCAAAACATGACCACTTAAAGTGGCACTGTGGTTGTGTTTGTAGATTTGGCTAGTACCTTTGGTGGAAGGTGGGTGAAAGAACTGCTTTGGGGTTGCCATTAGTAGGGGAGAACCAGGGACCCAAACACGCTTAGAACATACCTGTAACTCTGCAATCCCTACAACAGCGGATGGATGGAAAAGTACCTGGTGGACCTGCCAGCCAGACTGAACAGTGTTCCATTGCAGATCAGAACTGAATCTGGAGTACTTCCTGCCTTCTGCTTCCAGTAAATCATTGACACCTGAAGAATGAGCAGGATGTGATTTTTAACAGTTGGGGCTTACTACAGGAAAGGGCACAACCCATTTGCTATCTTCCTGTTGGATGAATAGTTTACCAAGAATCTTTCATCTTATTCCAAATTGCTGGACTCTTCTTCACAGGAAGAAGGGGTGGAGGTTGGGGAGTTCTTGACTTTTCAGATGTAGTGGTGCAGAGGCTTTTTTGTGTGATGCTCATGTCAGACTTAAGCTGCAGCCTTAATTTAAACATGAGAGATGTGATCATCTGCTCCTAAATTTTGACTGTGAAACTCTTCCTCATCTGGTGCTGCTGTTCTAATACCCCATCTGTCTATGCATAAACAATAGGTATGGCCAAAGCAAAAGGCTCCTAAGCTTGATCCCCGACTTATGCCTCAGTTTCCCCTTTATCAAAGGGCAATACTTGCCTACTTTGTACCAGGGCTGGGAGGAGTAACTGGCTAATATGTTTGGAAGTACTTTCATACCACGTGGCACTTATCATTCTGAACCACTTCTGCTCTTCTCCTTTTGGTTCTTGAGTGGAGGGTGTCACTTTTACACAAATAATGAACTTCTAATGTATTGTCTTAAACTCATTTCTTTGACCAGAAATTCTGCTTTTGCTTACACTTGAGCCCCCTTCAGTTCTGTCCCAAGGCTGATGGGAAAACTTAAATTTATAGTAGCTTATTAAATAAACAATCAGGACTCAGCAGAGATCAGATGAGTGCTCTATGATCCGCTACTCTGCCCTAGAAGCAATCTGGACAAAGCAGTACTCCACTTTTCTGCACAGCTGTCTCTGAGCTAGTTAATTAAAACCCAGGTGCAGTTTTACAGCATTAGTTGCAATTGTCTCTCACCCAGCCACTGGCAGCCAGTACAAATGCAACAGGTACCTGGTGTTCTAAAGCAGGTTGCAATAGCCTCAGAGAATTAACTCTTTAGTTGGACCTTAATACTGGCAAAGAGCATCCTAGCCAGAATAACCCATGCTGTGCAGCAGTCCTGATACTGAGTGCTTCCTATTGATCGCTAGCAGTCTCTTGGCCTCCTGCCAGCATTCATGTCCCTGAAGTAGTGCGCTGGAGTGGGTTTATGATGGTGTGCAGAGATATACTCAGGAGTTTATTTTAACAAGCCCCTATGTGGATAAACATTTATCTTAATAAAAGAATAAACGGAAGTAGCTGCCTGTGTGTGCTTTGCAGAAAGTTCACCAATGGAAGAGCATCATGCGTGGGTGCATGCAGCTATTTGTGTGCATATAAAAAAAATCAGAAGGGGCTGCGGAGTATGGTAAGGCAAAAGAACACAGCTGTGTGATTCCCTTAGCTGGTACCTCCCAACTGCTATGGCAGCAAGGAGGGGTAATAGGCCAAATAACTCATTCAAATGTTCTCCTTTGTTTTTAATAGTTCAATATTAGGCATCTTTATGGTGGGAACGTGTGGAATCCAAGAAGGGTGGCGTCAGCCCAGACATGAAAGCGGCTTTTGTGCCCTCCTTTGAAGGGGGAAGATGAAAAAAGCAGCCACAGCTCATTCTCTTCCCTGCCCCCCTAAATGTCTTTTCCTGAACAAAACTCCTTTTGTGAACTCTGGTCCCCTTCAAGCTGACAAAAGAGGCCTCCCTCAGCCAGTGTCGTTGTCATTTAGGCCTTCTCTGCTTTTCCTAATGCTTTGCCTCTCAGATCCCCCTCATACACTGCCTCCCCTCAGCAAGGAGATTGGATGAGATTAATTTAAGGGGGGTGGCTCAGTATTGAGTAGATTAGCCATTAGTGAAGGCTGAGAGTCTGCCTAGAGTGTGCAGGGGAATGAATCTAGTCCATAAACAATCTGTGTTAGGCCACTTTAGAGAGAGTGTGAGTGTGTATGTGTAAAATTCCTTAGCCACAAACTCCATGTCATTACAAGAGGCAGAGCTCTGACCCAGCTGCCCCAAAAAACCCTCTTTAGCTCTGGAGCTAAAGTGACATCCTGGAATTGGGATTTATAGCCTCTCAAGGCTGCTGCCACTAGAGGGCAACAGGAACACACAGTTGAGCAGGACTGATTCTCCACTCAGGCTTGCTAAACCTCCAAGCTTGCTAGTAGGCCTCTGTGTCCAGAGAGACAAGCTCTGAGGGGCCCCTGGGGTGTTCTTTGGTATTCTTGGATATGTGAAGTATTCTGTTTGGACTCCAACTTTATGCAGGGCGGAAGGGGGTTTAAAACTGACCTTCCCCTCTTCATATGTACAGTTTAATTAACAATAAGTGATGCAGCAGTTAGAGCTGCAGGAAATAAAATGGTGTGACACGGGCTGGAACAGGTCAGTGATACCTGTTGAGGCTCTACAATTTCTCTGGCAGCCACCTGGTCTCAGCTTGCATGCCTCAGCCCCCTGGGACCTCATCAGTCTAGAATCTACCTGCTGTTGCTACCTTAGTCACTGCAACTCTCGGGCATTTCCACACACCATCTGCCCAATCTCCCAGTACCTGTGCTACTGAGCCACTCATGGGAAAGTCAGACACACTCCTAGGCCTCAGAGACAGAGCAGCAGCAAAGCTCAGCCGCGCCTCACAGATGCTAGGTAGGAACAACTACAAAGGAAGAGGGATAAGTATCCCCTTTGGATGTCTTTCATCCCTTTCTGCAGTTACCTTCCTCCCCTTGGCTAAGGTACATGCCTGCTGCCTCTCAGGGGCAGGATGTGGGGAGGCTGAGCCCAGCAGGGGGGTAATGGAGGACTGGCAATCTGTCCTGTCCTTTAAAGAAACAGCATTCTGTCCTCCAGAGCCAGTGTAGCAAAATTAACAGTGTAAAGGGAGCCCTGTTTGAGGAGCTGCCAAGGAGCAAGATGTGGTGTTCGTCAGGAAATTCAATTAATTTGGAAGCTAATGATGTGCCAGCACTAGGTCTTGGGTAACTTTTTATAATGTAATTAAGATGCCCTGTGGCTCAGAGTAGATTGGTTACATCACCTGCTAGGGAGCTGCCTCAGAGACAGACTGTGGGTGGCACTGAGAAAATGGTGCAAATTCCTTGCTGGGTCCTGGAGAATCCAGGGCAGGCTGAAGGGCGGGCAGCAGGCTTTTGATGCTCCCATGGTGCAGTCAAACAGGGGGTGCATGGGCCACCTCAGAGGTGCATTGCCAGGAACTTGCTGTGGTTGGCTGCGCTCCCATCTTTGAGATGCAGCCAGTTTCATGGACAATGCTGGGGTAATCTCTGTGTGTAGGGGGATTTCAAGGATACTGTTTATTCCCATCAGATAGGGAAAGGCTATTCCAGTTCAGCAAGTACCATGCTGTGCAGCTTTTGGTTTCTTCCGGTTGCATGTTCAAGGACAGAAAACAGCCCTTTCTGTGAGTACAGACTTGGTTTCTGAGTTCTCATCTATGGCTGGAGAAATAAAGCTAGATTTTGCTTCATTTGGAAGATAACTGTAGTGTAGAGGATTAGATTACACCCAGGCGATATTTTGTAGGGAGTGTGACAGGGCCAGGCCAGATGGCTACAGGAGACTGAGCGAAGGTAGAGACATTAGCCCCAGATTAAGCAGATCCCTTTTCCCTGGGTAAGATAACGGGCTGTTCCAGAACAATCAGGAACTTACTAGATCCAATTAAGGCAGGCAGGCTAATTAGGACATCTAGAGCCAATTAGGTATCTACTAGAACCAATTGAGGTAGGCAGGCTAATCAGGGCACCTGGCATAAAAAGACCTTCTTTCATTTAGTCTGGCACACATAAGGATCTGGAAGTGAGAGGGTGTGTTGTTGGAGTACTGAGGAGTACAAACACTATCTGGCATCAGGAGGAGTTGAACTGGTCTGAAACAGACACCAGAGGGGAAGATCTAATTCGGAAAGAGATCTGGCCTGTTTCTAACCCACTAGGTGAGATGACAAAGACTGTGGAGATTGTTTTCCCTTTCCCCCATGCTGGCAAGTGATGAGGTCATCTGAGTAAACTGCAGGTTTGTGCCACTAACAAAAATGGCTAAACTGAGGACTGCCATGAACCTGTGAGGTGAGGAAATCTGCTGGAAAGTGCAGGATCCATTAAGGCAGAGAAGGAACTTTGTCACAGGAGCAATATTGTATCTGAAGACTGAGGTGGGTTGGACAATATGGGACCGAAGTGCCTTTTCACCCCATCTATAACGTGTCTGCTTCTCTGATTTTTATGTTTTATTTATTGCTGATAGCCTTTGCAAAGGTGCAAGGGAATAATGCACACAAATCAAAGATGCAAGCCTCATAACATGGGCTTAACTCCCCACAGCTGGTGTCATTTCTTCAGCACACACAGCATTTCCTATAACCTGTTCTGAGGTGATGAATTTCTGATGTATATTATTTATGGTAATAAAAGTGATGGCAGGGGTTTGTGTGGGGGAGAGGTCAAGCTGGGTCTGTGAGGAAAGATGAAAGTGATGCCTCTGGGGACAGTGGAATAGCCATACCAAGCAGAAGGGGGGGCAGAAAGAGGAGAGACATAGAATAAGGAGCACTGAGCAGCACAGCACAAAATGGAGGAAGCCTGAGATTGCTATTGTGACAGGCACAAGAAAACACCCCAAGTCTAATTTATTTATATCTATCTAGCAGTGTTTTTTTGTTTTTTTTTTAAAGCACAAAGAAAATAGTTCCTATGTCACTATAACTTTTCAGATTTGTGGTCAAAGGCTGAAAACAGTCAGAAACAGTGCTTAGACAGGGTCTGCTGATGAAAGCTGAATCAAAGCCATCCTTTTGGCTCACAGCAGTGGTGCCAATTAGGGAGGAGGGCAAGGTTTTTGCACTTGCTTAAAGGTCCATGAGCTGCAGAGACAGGAGGACTGTGCCACAACCATGTTTAAGCAGTGGTCCTTTACTAAATCAGTACAGCTGCTGCCAGAACGTTGCTCCAACTGCATGGTCACAATGCCACTGAAACTTGACCCAGCTGCCCCTCCGTACAGTGAGTGGCCAAATGGGGAGTCATAGAGAACTTGATGCCTGGCAGCATTGACTTTTGCACTGCGGGGGTAAGAGAGAGGGGAGACTCCCTGGCTGAAGGAGCCCTCAGGTCCCTGCAGGAGGGGAGAAAAGAGGAGACCAGCACAGCTGGGAGGGGGAGATACTGGAATTTGCCCCTCCCACTCCAAGAAATATCTGAATTGGCACCACTGTCTCTGTCTCCATGGCCCCCATTTGGGGTCAGGACTCAAGGCCCCCTTTCACTTGCAAAAATAGCCTTTAAAATTGCCAGTTGATTATGGAAGTTGAATATTTGTACCACTTTTCCTAAAGCTGATGGCCTCCCCCTCTACCTCCAGCTGTCCAGGGCTGGCCTTAGGAGTCAGTAAAATCTGGGGACGCAGGTCCTTCAATATTCTTGGGGGTGTGTGTGTGTGACCAAAGATCAATTACTTTGTGGTGGTCTTACTGCCTCCACCCACAGCCATTATCTCTCTCCTGCTTCTGAGATGGCTGCTTTTCTAAGCAGCCAGCAAGACCTCTGCCCATGAGGAGGAGCAGCTCGCTAGGGTGGGAGGAACCTCTATTACAGAGGTTCTCCAACAGTGGTCTGTGGAGCACTTCCTGGGGGCTTCTGAGGATGTGGTTGGTCACATTGTGCTGGCTGCTCCTCCATCTTTCCAAATACTTAATTTGTATGAACAGACAGCTAAAACATTATATAAAAGTATGTAATAATGCTGATCTCCTGTAGGAACAGGAAATCGTCCTGGGGGCACCTCGCTGGTAGGATGAGTCACCTTGTAGAAAAGTTTGCAATCCTTGATCCGTTGGATTAAATGTGGTGCTGAATGCAAGGGCTTCCTCCAAATCAGGTCTGGCTCTGTGTCCCAGTTTCTCTGGGGCCTTTGGCAAGTCACTTAGGACCAGATTTGTAAATGTATTTAGGCACTTACTTCCCCCAGGAAGTTAGGTACCTAAATACCTTTAAAAATCTGACTCTTTCTCAGTTTCTCATTCTTTATGAGAGTCTGTAATTTTGGGTGTACCTAAGTGTGTGGAGTTGTTTTCAGAAGCAACCTGAATCCAATGCTCCCCCTGCCTGTAACCTGTCTCCAACTACCTCCTGCCCAAAGGGCAGGGGCGGCTCTAGGCATTCTGCCGCTCCAAGCATGGCAGGCAGGTTGCCTTCAGCGGCTTGCCTGCGGAGGGGCCGCTGGTCCCGCGGCTTTGGCAGACCTCCTGCAGGCGTGGTCCCCTCTGAAGCTGCGGGACCAGCGGACCCTCCGCAGGCAAGCTGCCGAGGGCAGCCTGTCTGCCGCCCTCGTGGCGCCAGTAGAGCGACCCCCCCCCCCCCGCGTGCCGCCCCAAGCATGTGCTTGGCGTGCTGGGGCCTGGAGCCGTCCCTGCCAAAGGCTCAGCACAGTGGCAGACTCTTTGCATCCTCCTACCGTCCATCCCTGCCTCGTTGTGCTGTGTATGTTATGGAGTGAGAGGTGCTGCAGTTTGTCAACACGAGCAGTCCAGACCATGCCCAGAGTGCACGAGGTGGTGCTGGCTGGCAGGGGTGGGGCATATAACCACCACTGTGCCAACCCTCCTGGGCAGCAGGAAGTAATCAGAGAGGTCCCGAGCTGAGTGGGGGGCCAAATTGCTGAGGGAATAGAGCACAGCATATGGAGCATGAATGGGGCAGCGTATGGGGGGGGCACGGAAGGAAGGGACAGTACCCTTGTCAGCTCTCTGATTTTAATGAGAGTCTCATATTTGTCCTTTAAGCCCCAGCTTCCAGGAGATTCTGGGAGAATCTCACCTTTTGTTTTTAAGTATGTTACTAGTTGTCATGATTATGAAGAAAGAAAATAGGACCCTCCCCTCCCCTCCCCTCAAGGCTCAAATAGCAGCAAGCATGAAAAATACCCCTGTGCACGTGTGTTTTTAAAAATCTGGTGATTTTTGTAAGCCAATCCTGTGATTTTTTTAAGGGGCCTGATAAGCAAATTTGGAGGATTGGGTGGGCAATATGGGTCCAGAGAGGGGCGTGGGTGGAGGAAGACACTGCCCCCCCTTTTGCCCCCTCCAGGTACACCTCCAGAGTCATGCAAAGAGAGAGACACCATGAATGCAGGGCAGTGTGCAAATAGGGGACTTTACGGTTCATTCCTGCAGCCCTGAGAGACACCTCCTTGTTCTTCCGTCCCTGCCCTCCCCCCGCAAAAACCCCCCACCCAAACAAACCGGGTTCGGTGGTTGCACTAATGCTTCTGAGCAGATCAAGCCGATGTAACCCCCCCGCATGGGCAGGTCTAGCAGTTGCAGAAGCTACGCCTCGCCGCTGCCCTCTATGGGCCATCCTGGGATCCGCACCTCCCAGCCGCGTGCGCTGCCGGAAAGGGTAATTCAGCGGCAGGGCTGGGGCTTGCAGTGCAGCGATGAGTCGCCGGGGCAGGGGGAGCGCGGCTGTGCAGGATGAGCACAAAGGCTCCCTGTGGAAGAACCGCACGGCGCGGAGGCCGCCTTTCTCTCCTCTGGGGAGCGCTGCTTGTCTCCCCAGCAGCCTCCTTTGCACCCCCGAACGAGGAGGGGAAGTTGCCTTTCCCTTGGGATGAAGGCATTTTGCGCTTGAACTTTTGGTTGCGTTTAGCTGCTGCTGTACAGCTCCCTTTGCCCCTTCCTAAAAAGAAACTGAGGCCAAATGAGGAGACCGATGTAGCTAAAATGACGGGGGGAGGGTGGGTGCATCTACTGTTCAGAGCAAAGTTTGACTATCCCCACCAGAGTTCAGTCTCCAAGATTCCTTTGCCCCTAATCTCTAGAGCAGAGGTTGGGGGGCGGGGCGGGAGGTTGTGGTTACCATGCAATAGTGGTTTTCAACCTGTGAGCCGTGGGCCCCTGGGGGTCCACACAGATTGTCTAAGATTTCCAAAGGGGTCCGCACTTCCCTTTGAATTTGTTAGGGGTCTGCAAATGAAGACCATTGCTCTGGTGCTGCTTCTCCCCAGCATGTGACTGGCGGGGCTGCCGCCCAGGGGCAATGAGGAGGACACCAAAGCCAGTCCGAGCTGGAGCAAGAGCCGGGGAAATGCAAAGACAGCAGCAGGAGACGCTGCCATGCGCCTGCACCGCGGAGCGGCTCAGTCAGCTCCCCGGGGGGCAGGGATGTTGGAGAAACTCTTATGTCCTCAGTATCTCCTGTAACTGGAAAGGCATCGGGCCCCCCACCTCACCCCTGCGCGGCGAGCGGGCTTGCTGGCCCTGTGCGAGCCGTAGCTGTGCTCGTAGCCCTTTAAGAGCCCCGGGAGCTGGGCTGGGTCTGAGCACATAACTCACTGCCCGTGCCTGGGCGGGATAGGCTGCTCCGGCAGGGGTGGGCTGGAAGAAGGAGTCCTCCATCTGCAAACTCTGGCGAAGGGGACGGGGGCAGGGAGAGGGAGAGAGAGAGGAGAGGTGGCAGCGGCTCTGCTCTCTCGGCTCAGTGTCTCTCTGATCGTGGCGGGGGCATTTCTTTTTTCACCCCCCTTCCACTCTGTGCTTGCTCCCTAGTTTAAGGCCTGTCAGCTGTACGTGTGGTAGGAGCTGTGCTGCACCAAGCCCCGGTCTCCAGCTCTTCCCCCTCTTTTCTTTGTAGCCCGGAGGATTATTTGAACATTTCCCTTTGCTTTTGGGGGGCCGGATTGCAAAGGAACAGAGCCATGCCCAGGAGGAGCATCTTGGAGGTGAAGGTGCTGGACGTGCAGAAAAGGCGAACCCCCAACAAACACTATGTGAGTGTCTAACCCTCCCCCCAATCCCGCCCCCAGATCTGGGGATGGAGCACCCGGTCCCAAAACCATCCCCAGGTCCTTTGGGGAAGGCGTGCGAGGACTTTAAGGTTTCTGACATTCTGTAACTATTTCCAAATTGACCAAAAGTAGCCCTCCCTGGTGCTGCTGGCTGGGAGCCTGCCAACCCTTTCCTTGTGGGACTCAGCAAAGTCCTGAAAGAAAATGCTGGTTACAGCGGTAGCTTCTCTAGCAAAAGGGATCTTCTTAGGACCAGGGTAGCTTTTTCAAGTTTTACTGTGTGTAATTATCCACCCTCTTCCTCTCCCTTCCACGTTAACTTAACAGGGGATTCATTGCAATTGCACTATTCTGTTAGTTGCATTTACAATAATTTCTTACTAGTTATAGTCACTTAGAAAAGAGTTTATTCTTCAGCAGGGAGCTCCTACTTCCTGGGCCGGTGGAGTGCATGAGGGTCGTTCCCCCCCCCCCCCATTTGTGTTGCCTTAACTAAACAAAGGCAGGGCACTGTGTGTCTTTCAGACAGTACTAGTTGTAGGGTCAGTGTTCCCTTTGGCCCTTCTTCGGTTGGGATGGGAAGGGTTACATACTGCTCACCAAGGGGACCTCCTCTCTGGAAAAGTTTGACTTCTTGGTTCCCGAAGCACTGACCCAGCGTGGGAGGTGGAGATTCCTGGTACAGAATTGTAGTAGTTTTTTTTTTTTTTAAAGTTTGTTTTAAATTATAGTTGCTGGAGCAAGTCTGGAGAGCAGCTGCCTCCCTGGCTAGCAAGCAGATTTTGTGATCCCTTAAAGGAAAGTGGTGGCTGTTCAGCCAATTCTCCTACCTCAGCTGTGGCCTAAATTGTCCTGCTTTACACGGCGTCCGCCCGCTGTACTGCTCCGTGCAGATGTGAAGCTAACATTTAAAAAATACACGTTGGATTTCTATAGCCCGAGAAAGACAAAGGCAGGGAGTCTTTTTGAATTCACATGTCCCATACCCACTGCGTACATTGCTGGCTGTTTGAATCCTAGTCTTGATGTATCATGCCTCGCTCACAGCAATACCGAGCTGTCAGATTCTGCCTGGAGAGCGAGCCTATTGGGAGCACTTGCAGTCCAACTCCTGCCTTATGTCATCACCATTGAAGCAAGATATGTCTATGAATGGACCTCTCGCTCTCTCCTCTCTGATATTCCACCTACCTAATGGCAAAGGCCTGTTGTTACTATTTATTTAGCTCAGCAAATGCGCATAATGCTTTACGGACCAAGTCAAAATAAGCCCTTTTGTCCACGGAGTTAGTAATCCAGCCCCAGTACGGTGTCCAGGCCAATGGCTAATAATGCGCAGGGGATGTAGTGGCTGAAGAAGTCTGCATGAGAAGGCTAGAAAAAAAGAGAGGCTGGTGGCATGCAGGAAGCTGGTGGCTGTTGCAAGTGTAAGGTTCAGCACACAAGAAAGCGAGGACAAGAACAAGGAGTGATGAGGACTGTAGGATGACATGGAAGCAGAGGTGCAGACAGGGCGGTGGTTTTCTATCTCCTTGTGGGTTATGAAATGGGAGTCTGCAGTGCCGGATTTGGCAGGGTGCAGATATGAACTGCTTTTGTGGAGCCATTTTGTTGTACTTATAGAATGTGGGGGTTTGTTCCACACTTAACAGCCGTGAGTCCTGATCCATGTGGCTGTTATACAGTCTGCATGGCCTGTTGCTTCCTTCACCAGATTTGCTTCCATTCATAATGCCTATTTGATAATACCTGTCATGGAGTTGCTTTAGTGCCGATTTTCCTGCTAAACTGGGAGCTCTTTGGGGACAGGGATTATCTCTGTCTTTGTGTCTTGTACAGTGTTGTACATGTCTGTGCTTAATGATTGGCAATGAATTCCCCAACATGATGTATTATTGGTGTGGAAGAGACGTTTCATCTTCCTCTGATGTATCTGGCCATAACCACTTCTGGAGCTGGGATGCTGCTGGATTTAGTCCAACAGAGTGTGGGAAATCTACGCAGCGCACAGTGTATGATAGAACCCCAGGCATGCCCCTAGCAGACAAAGCTTTGGTTAATGGTGGGAACTTGCACTCCCAGTGTTTGTGATTTGCAACCCAGTTCCTCTGATAATGAAAGGATGATAATGCTGGAAAGGTACCTGGCAGGCTTGGTGTAAGAGAACCTCAGAAACTGCCATTAGTACATCCTGTGTTTTCTAGTGGAACTGGCTGCCCTTTAGCAAGGCTAAATGGACTGGTGCTGGTAACATGTCTTTTAAAATCCACCAGTTGCAGAGTTCTGAGTTGCTGTGCTCCAGCTTGTTGTTTTGAAACTGGGACAGACCTGTTTTCTAGATAGCAATCAAGGTGCTCAATTAAACCTGTTTGCACTGCTTGTCTCCGCCCACGTGTGACTGTGAAGTGAAGCTAGAGGGTTCTGTCCTGGATTCATTGTGAGCTGCCTGTGCCCTGTAAGCTACAGATCCAGGCACCTCCCAGTACCTTGTGGACACTTCATGAAAAAGCCCTGAAATACGATATAACTAACACAATTTAAAGCTGGCTTCTCCCCTTGGCATAATCTTAATGTGGGAGTGACAGTCCAGTGATGCGCACACAGTTAATTCTGCACCACATAAGGCACCTCCTATATGATCTAGGCTATGACATTGGGAATTTGAGTGACTCTCTACTTCCACTAATGTGCATTTTAACAATGACTGAGCTGTGACACCCTGGAGTTCTTAGAAGAAATGCCACCTTTTAAAAAGGCACCTCTCTGGGTTACTCTTGCCTATGCTTTGCTAGTGAAGCTACCATGTGGCAGTGAGCAAACAGCAAGGGAAAACCAGAAGTCTGGTAACATAGCTATAACTAAGCAGAGCCAAGCTTTCTTCCCCTGCCCCTGAGTAGGCAGACCCAAACCTTGCTTTGCTTTCCCTCCTCCAGCCCCCAAACTCGCACCTCTTTCCCCTTCTACTTTGCCTTGACCATGCTTGCTCATCGTACTTAGATGATGCATCATCATTCCTGGAAAATGTATATGTGAGTGAACTTAGCTTCCTATGGTTTCTGTATTTTGTACTGGGAGACTAGGTAACTATTGAACTTTTTTCAGTTTCTGTCAGCATGTGGAGGATTCCTGCAAGAGAGTCTAATTCCTCATTCTTCTAGGCCTCTTTACCCGGGGTTGGGAATTCTCCATATCTTTGAGTCCCTGCTTCCCCTCCAGGCTTCTTGTGTGATTGCCACCAGTCCTTCCAGCCAAGGAGTACTGGACAGGGGTCCTTGTGGAACTCATCCAGTCTGTTCTTTCATCATTTTGCCGCCTGCTGTATACATCTACAAAGGGAAAGTCCCAGGGGATCAGATGGAATCAGGAGCATTGGTAACATTCACAGTCTTCCAGCAGAGAGAAACCTTTCTTGAGTTATTGGGGGTGGGAATGGAGATGGGGACACTTCAGTGGGATTCTGGCTTCGTGGTATGGAAAATTTCCGTCACTACTGTACATGTGCAGTTTGGAGGATAAAACCCTTAATGTGGTGGAACATTCTGCCCTGAAACTTTCTAGCTTGTGAGGAGAATGTGGATGGAAGGCGTGTTCTTTAACCGGTCACTGGTGATTGACTGTGTGCTGCTCATCCACTCATTGCTTCCAGGTTCCCCTCTTTGAACCCAAGTCTCAAACATCCTGTCTTATTCCTCCACAGTAGTTCTCCTTGGATGGAGTTAAGAAATAGTGAAAGCCAAGGGGGCTCAAAGCTGGATCAGAGCCTAGGAAGTGGCTAGAATCTTCCGGAAAGCAGAGCCTCACAGAGCTGTGTTGGTGCTGGAGTGAATGAGAAGAGTGCTGGCCCTGTTTGAAGAGATCAGTAGGAACCAGGCAGATTCACAAAGCCAGTTAATTATATAGAATCAAAACTTTTTTTTTTTTTTTTAACAGCAAAGGAGAAGGGGATGAGCGCAGCTGAGTCATTTGGCTTTTGACTGTATCTGCTGGCAAATGGCAAATCAGAGCCAACCACAAAGTATACATACTAAATCTTTGCTTCCAAGCATCTCATTTCTGAACATAAACCTGCTCTTTTCTGACCCCTAAGGCAGCCACTTAGCATCATATATGAGTGTAGAGGAACTCTTTTCCCCCATTCCCAGTGCTGTGATCTGACCTTTAGTTTATATCCCCACTTAGATCAAAGACTTTACTTAGCTTGGACAAAGGGGCATTTGTATTACCTGCACCCAGACCACTCTGAGAAACTGGGGATATTTGTTCCCTCAAGAAAGTTGGGTCAAGAAAGGACTCAGTTGGTCTTACTCCGCAGCTTTGGCGGTCTGGAAAGACCTATTTTCTTCAGGTTCCTATGAGGTGTCCATCACCATGGTATCTGAGCACAGCAGAAGGTGCAATGTTGTGCCATCAGAGACAAAAGCTTCTGCGTCCTCAGCTCTGTTTTCCATTTGGCAGAAATATGGTGCCTTCTGTTTTGAGGGTGTCTCCCTTTTTGAAGAGTGAGTCTGTGCTGTCTTGTCAGTGGGAGTGAAATAATACCATGCAGCCCTGCTGGTGCGCGCACGTGTGTGTGTGTGTGTGTGTTACGCATCCCTCTGCCACTATCTTAACCATACATGCTAGAGCTGTTCTCTCTCCTGGAAATTTTTCAACCCTCCTGTTGTTAAAGGTGACACACACATAGGGTGACTAGATGTCCCGATTTTGTAGGGACAGTCCCGATTTTTGGGTCTTTTTCTTATATAGGCTCCTCTTACCCCCCACCTCCTGTCCCATCTTTTCATATTTGTTGTCTGGTCACCCTAGACACACAATAGTTTCCAGGGACCAGGGCTCAGCATCCCTTATGGAGTCTTTATATTTCCATCCACCTCTAATCCATCCTGACCCCATGTCCCATCTTGCTGCTGCCTTTCTGGCTAAGGAGGAATATTCATGAGTCACTTCAGAGGCCATCACAGAGTTGGAAAGATCATTGTTGAGTGATATCAGGCACTTCTCAATTTCCTCCCCAAGTGGCTGAGGATAGGATAGCTGGCACCACACTTTTTAGCCTAACATTTTTGAATAGTTAAGTGTAGGCTTTAACCCATGCTAAAATCTAGGAACTTCACTAGGCTTTAACTCTGCCAGTTTAGCATATGTGTGGACATAGCCTTTAATTAGTTTATTCAGACATACTAGCTAATGTGTGTGGACATCACACCTTTAAATCCTAATCCAGACAAGGCCTGAAAGCACCTGGGCAGTGCAGATGATTCGGAACGAGCCCAGCTGCACTCAAAAGGGCTCAGTCAACTGAAGAAGTCCAATCCTGCTTGCATTATGCATGTGTGAAGTGTTGTGCACCTTGATGGGCCCACTCATGAGCAAGCCTAGTAAGATTTGGCCCAAGAGCCAATTGTGGGAGGTGCTTTCCTCTTTCCTGCTCCCCTCTCTGTGGTAAACCCTGGGATCCTGGAAAGCTTTCACTTCTTCAGTGTTACTGAGCTGGGGATTCCTCACGGCACATAGGTCTCCCACTTCTATCAAACTAGCCCTGTTTCCACTAGCAGACAGGCTATGGGGAAAGGGAGAAATGTTGGAATGTTAAGGCCTTGTCTATACGTACAGCACTGCAGTAGTGCAGCTGTACTGATATAGTTGTGTTGCTGCAGCATGTCCGGTGAAGACACTCTATGCTGATGGGAGAGTGCTCTTCCATTGGCATAATAAAGCTTCTGCCGCTCACAAAGGTGATTATGTTGGCAGGAGAAGCTCTCCCACTGACAGACCACTGTGCACATGAGCACTTACGTTAGTGTAATTGATGTCGCTCGGTGGGTGGGTGTGGTTTTTTTGACATAAGTTATGCCAATATAGGCTATGTCTACACTACAGCCTTACTTCCTGCTCCAGGGATATGAGCCCTGCTTTGCCAGCTATAAAACTGTATTGTGCTGCTGGCATGGCAACTTCTCTTAGCCAGACATCCCTATGTGTTGATATATAATCAGACCATTCGGTTGGCTGAGCATTCCAAATACTTTCCCCTTTGTGTCTGGAAATGGAGGGGAAGTAGCAAAAAAATTACCATTTTGCAGAGATTCTTGAGGTTAACTTTTCTCTAAGATGAAGGGGCTGGTCTCACTCCTCAGGCCGGATTGCCTGGACTTTACAGCTCTCTAGTCCAGTTTCTAAATAAGTGACTCCCTTTCATTCATGTAGTGGGACAGTAACCCTGCAGTGACACTTCCATTCCAACAGTGTTGTAAGAGACTCCAGCTCTGTTTCAGGACTCTGCCATTGTGGGATATTGCCAGTGCGTATGTCCTAAGGCTACATTGCAAATCGTAAGAGGCAAAGTCCAAGAGCACAGTTTAAAAATAATCGTTACAAGCATCAGAATGGCAGATTGTCATTCTGCTCTGCTCTGCCAAGTCTTGGGTTCTGATAGATGAATGGTTGTATGTGTTTTTTTTTTTTGTTTTTATCTGTAGTTTTCTAGTTGAAATAGGCTAAATTTTCCTTTAAAGGATATTGCCCAGTTTCTTTTTATAGTTCTATTGTTTGTAATACCCTCCTAGAAGCCTAAAAGTAAACTTTCCCTGCCAAATCTAGTTTTCTTCTGTTAAGCAAACAGAGAGAGATTTTCATTTTAATGCAGCTGCAGTTAACATGTTTTGTGATATCGGTGAATAACTGTATGTCATCACCTCATTGCTTCTTTCGTTTGTACAATCCCATTCTCCTCAATTCTGTTAGAACTCCTCTGAGGTTATAGTTTTTAATAGTAAACTCCTGCTGCAGAGTACAAAACAAAACTCTGCATTTTACAGAAACGGTGTGGGGGGGGGTTGTTTTCATTAGATTTTGCTGTAACATAATGATATTTTGGGTTGTGTGTGCATGGGAAGAATCCCACAAAACTAGTGTCCAGATTAGGTGTATAGTTGCAAATTAGACACGCACTGTGTGTGTGTGCGCGTGCACGCACGCACAAGTGCAGTTACCATGACTACCACTGCAAGCTGGGTAAATGCCCATGCGGCTGTCTGTAACTACCTGATTTGCATATATAGTTACCCATGTACTTTCAGGGAAATTTGTGCATGTACTTTTTGAAAGTCTGGCCCTTGATGTTTAGAATCCATAGGATTTTTTCCCATGTTGTACTAAAAATGATTTTTAAGGTAAACTATGTTTGGATCTAAAGCCCCGACTCTTTAAAGCTTCAGTAGGTATCTTTTCTGCAAGGCTTCTACCATATACAGTGAACCAGCTATTAGTGGCTTCATTTGCCAAATAAAATGTGCATAACACTAATCTGAAACCAGATCTAGACTCATTAAAGAAGAAATGGTTCAAAGAAGTCAACAAGGGACTGCTGATCCAAAGAACCACAATAACTTATGGGCTGCTCAAATGTCTTGAACAGAAGATGTCACCTGCAGAAATAGAAGTGGCAGTCTGGAGAGCTTGTGCCCATTGAGCTTTGAAATAAAGAGTTTGTGGTTCAAACTTGATCAGTTGGATAGCATCCATAGTCACCATGTATAGTTGGATTATTTTTGAACCATATTGGCTGCGTAGCTTTAAAAGGGCATTGGAAGTCTTAGAATCCTCTAGAGAATGACCATACTTACTTGGGGTATGGCTGGAATGTCCTATGAGGAAAGGCTTAAGGAGGGTATGCTTAGTCTGCGGAAATATGTGGTTGAACAGTGACTTATTGGTAAGGAATCCATCCGGGGGTCACACAGGAAACTAGAATTTTCATTACAGAATAAAAACTGGGAAAGCAGAGGGTTTGATTCTCCATGTTAGGAAAAACTTCTTCACTCAAGGGGTTACTGCTGGCAGGCAGGCTGATCCTGGTAAAGGACAAGGGCAAGGGATGGTTCAAAGGTCCTTTCCATCACCACTTCCTAGAAGGTCCTTTAGCAACTTCCTGTGTTGCCTTCAGCTGTGGCGTCATTGCAAAATGTGACACTTCTTTTCAATTGGCTGTGATGCTGCTCTTTTCCTGTTAGACATGATCTCAAGGCAAAACATTTGAAACCATTGGAGCACAGGCTTCCCCCAAAGTTCACGGAGGTTGGACCCATCTTTACTTTCTGTCCTAGTCTGTTGTGTGGTGTTAAATAGCTGCTGTGTCCCGCTGCAGTGATCTGTCCATGTCCTTACCTGCCTTCTCCTAGGGACTGAGGCTTAATTAATGTATTAATGTTTGTGAAGTGCTTTTGGGTTCTGAAAGACCCCATAGAAATTCAAAGTACTACTAGTTTTGGTTTCCCTGTCTGTATATCTTAACGCTGACTACCTAAAATACCCTAGCACAACAAAACTGTAAAGGACCAAATTCTGCCTGTGGTTACACAGAGTATGCATACGCTGCAATCAGGAGATGTAATTGCAGCACATGTAGGGATACCTGCGCTAGCTTTGATCAAGTTAGCTCGCTAAATATAGCAGTGTAACCGCAGCAGCATTGGGTTAGTTCCCCAGGTATCTGTGCTCGGGTGGCTAGTTTGTGCTGCTGCTTGAGCTGTCACTGCCACATTGCTATTTTTAGCAAGTCAGCTCAGTCAAAGACATACCCTTTGGAAGTTAATGGGAAAGCTCTGTGCTTGGGTCTAGAAACAGAATTAGTTAGAAGCTTTCATGTTAAATTGCAGTTACAAAATTATTTGGAAGAGACGAGGACATTAAATCTTTGAATCAAGGGTCCTGCCCTGCCTTTCTTTGAGAGGGGAGCTCTATCTTTCATCTGTTCCATGAAGCACTGGGAAATGGGGAAACAAGAGAACCCATATGTTTGACCTCTGTGTGTGACTCATAACAAACAAACCAGTGCATGTGTCTCGGGACTGAGGAATCTTTGCCTAAAGGGTGAGGGAAGCCCAGGAAGCAGGGTCTCTGATCAGAGTATGCATGCATATGCTCTTCAGACCAGCTGTTCCTTTTCCTTTCACTCGGACGGACGATGCCTCGCCCCATCTGGTCTATAAAGCAGCAAAATGTGGAGATCTGGTGCTCCTTGGGAGTTAACAGGGCATTGGAACGGGGTGAATCCAAGCAATTAAGTGTTTGATATATAGTCCAGCAGACTCTGGGGCAAGTGGGCAATTAGATTGCTTTCCCTTGTTGGCATGCTGTGGTACTACTCTCTCCATCCTCATCCTCCTCACTGTTTCCTCCTACTTCTTACTGTGCTGTGCCCCATCTTCATTCCATGGTCTCCTGATTGCTCCCTACCCCACTATCCTGCAGCATTGACGCTGCTGCTTCCCTATCTCCAGCTAGGTCTAAATTAAACATGAACGTTGAGGATCAAGATGCCCTGCAGTTGTTGCTGGAAAGTATTCCTCTCTGCTCCCCACCGGTGCTGTCTTTGCCGCCTGAACCAGAACGTCTGTGCTTCTCGCTTCCTTGACTCGTGAAACAGGCTGTGCAGGCGCGAGGGAATAGCAAAGCTTCCAAAGCCAGCCAAGCATGCCAGTAAATGGAGCTGTCAGATTGTCTCCCCTCTCCTGGCCTGACACTGGCCCAGAGAGGGACCTGATGGGCTTTTCAACTGTCCTGCAGCAGGAAAGCTAGAGAGAGCTCCACTTTCCCCTCCACAGCCCTGCACTCCTGCTGTGGAAAAGGGCTCGGAGACCAGTGGACAGGGGCCAAAAGCAAGCCGCGCACAGCCAAGAATTTTCTTTGTTTCCAGTCACCTCCCTTCTCTTTCTTTTCCTCTTAGAATTTTCCTGCTCCTTCATCTTTTCTGTTAACCCCTGCTCTGTTTTGGTCAGTTCTCTCTGCTGGTTTGGTTCCCCAGCCCCTTGGGATTATTTCTCCCCACTGCTTTCTAGGAGTGCAGAACAAGTCAACATTCCCAGAGATAAGGCTGTAGCATTGTCTCCTTGTGTTTGGGGTCGGGGTGAGGTGAAGGGCTGATCCCTTTTTTATCTGCTGGAGAAAGAGAGGTGGATTTTTCCACAGAGAGGTTTATTGTATGTAGTGTCTCTCTGGACGTAGGACCACACAGGCTCAAAGCCATTTGAAATCACTCTGCAGACAGCTTCTCTCTGATGGAGGTGGTTATATCTGGCTTTGTGTTAGTAACCGTACTGAGTGTCTGTGGGCTGACACTGACTCTCTTACCGGTAGCAGCACCAAACTTCCTAGGAGCCCAACCTAGGAAATTGTATCCCAGGTGTCAGTAGCATTTTCCTGTTTTGTGATGTAAATGATTACTATGCCTCTTGAGTGGCATGGGATGAATTTGGAGGAACTGTGGTGGCCAGTACTATACTGTGACAAATCTGCAGTCACCTGTGACTTCAGAGTGTGCAGCACAGTACAGAGCATGGCCACTCAGAATTTCACAGCAGCCATAGGGAGAGAACATTCTCCCCCCTGCTGGAAACACACAGGCCCCTATCACTTTGAACTCAGGAAGAATTACATTAGCAGCATAAGGGCTATGACTCACAGTTGAGCAGCACTGGTTCTGTGCAGTAGAGGCAAAAGCCTACTTACACACTAGCCAGTTTGTTCATTACAGTATGGAAGCACTACATTGTAAGAGTCTTGACGGGTGAGGAAGGAAATAGTCACAAGAAACCTCCTATTAAGGGCTTTTCTTTACTGCAACGGGTAGCTTACGTTAGTGCACTCAAGTTACTCCACTCCAGCTAGCTACTGTGAGAGCAACCACACTGAGAAACTACATTGGAGCTACTTAGTGATTGGATTAGCAGCTGATGAGTTGTAACTCAAGCTTCTGCGTCCCTACTGCATTTCTTGCTCCAGCCTCAGCACCACCCCAGCTTCAACCCCCCCCATGGGCCAGCTAGATTTTTGTGTGTGGATGGGAGTCAGGTTAGGGACAAAACTAGAGTGCTACCATCAGCTAACAATGCAGTGAAGATGAGCCCTAAATGTATTGCTGCCTTACACCTCTCTAACGGACAAGGGAAGAAACACAGTGCTTTGCATTTGGATCTGGCTGTAAAAGTTTGGGGGCGTGAGGCGAGATGTGAGGTTATTCTGATACCGTGTGTGGTGCTCAGGGCCAAGTGATCTCTGGTTTCTGGTGCTGATGGGATTACTCTGGAACGCACAGGTGAGGTAGTGATCACTGTCTCCTATAGATGCAGCTGCAAGTCATTGGCATAGAGTGCTGGTCACTTGGACACTGGGATATCTCAGTGGTGGGCACAGTATAAGAGATGGAGTAGATTGACTCAGCAGAAATATGCAGTCTCAACAAGTGTCTCCTCCATTAGTAACTGCATGTGGCTCTAATAAAAGATGAAGGAAGTATCTTTGCCTCTCTCTGAAGAAACCAAGGCTTGTGCCCAAATGGGAGCATAGATGAGGGACACCCAGTTAACTCATGGGCATCTTTTCATGAGCCAGATGATCACACCTAGCATGCATAGAGTAGATCTTAATCCCGCTTTTCTATACAGGGACATAGTGAAGACTCCATCCAAGTGTCCTGCTCCTGTTCCCCTCTGAGACCTGTAGTATGAGTTTAGGGACACGAGAACTTCCTAAAATGCAGCTACCCCGAGGCTATGTTTTGGCCCACCGTGGCACAGGTGAGTTTTACAAGTTGGGGATGTGGGCTTTTTGAAAAGCAGGACTCAACCCGAATCCTGTAGGGAGCCATGTCTTTAGCCACCTAATTCTTGGGCACTGTCTAAGAAAGGTACCTCTAGGGGAGAATTCTTGTTACTGGTGCTGTATGTTCTACTGTGACTTGTGTCTTTTGGCTCAACACTTGAGGGATCCAGCCTGATACGTGGTGCATGTGCTTTATATCCCCTTTTCAGGCTTAGGTGAGGACTCCAGCAGAGACGCCTAGAGTCAAATGTAATGCATAGTAACCCCAGTGAATGAGTGTAGTTTGGTGTTTTGAGGAGGGACTTGGGAATCAAGATTCCTTGGCTCTATTCTTGGTTCAGTCACTGACTTGACTCATTGAATGACCTTAAGCAAATCACTTAAACTGCCTGTCTCCATTAGCTTCCATTTATAAATTGGGGAACATGTCTCAGGCAATATGTGAGACTTAATGTTTGTAAAGTGCTTTATGGTCTTCAACCACTTCAGGAGTTCGAGGAATATTAATTATCAAATGTGTAGTTTCTGGCAATGCAAAGATCCTGCTCCAGCTGTCTCTAAAATAATAATCCCAGCTTCAGACAATGCTCCCTGGGCGTTTAATTTCTTTGAGCGTGGGGCTGGGGTTGGGGTGGGAATTTGGACTGAACATGCCATGAAGAGACACAATTTGAACTGAATTCCTGATCAAATGCTAAACCCCCCCATTCTCAGTGCTGGACTTTGGGATCGCTTGGCTGCTTCTGATTTTTTCCTTTGGGATTTTCATAGTTACATCCATCCTGCTTTTCTGATGATTCTGTGGCATTTGGAGTCAGCTGAGGAAGTTCTCAGTTACTATGTGATGCTACTTCTGGTGGGTACCATTTCCAGCAGACCTAGCTAAGGATTTCCTCATTCTTGCTGTATGCTCCCATTGGGGGGAGGGGGGTGGATCTCCCTCTGGGCTGGAGGAAGGCATTTGATTCACTGTAACTTGCCAGCATGTTTCCCCTCCAGTTGTTAGTCATTTCTAACATGATATTTGACTGGCAGCGTTCATTGACAGCTCTGTTATGGTTGGCCAAATTCCATTTGCATCTCTCTAGTAACTTGTCATTTTTGGCAGTTCTCTTCTTGATGTTTTTTTTTTTTTTTTGGTCCCACTTTCCACTGGCATGTTCTCGTTTTGAACTCCACCTGGAGGAATACAGAGGGGTGGAAGGGATTGTGTGTGATATGCAGGAGGTCATATGAGAGAGTCTCTGTAGGGACAATCCTGCACTAGTCAGCGGGATGCACAAGATGACTTAATAGGTCTTTTTCCATCTCTCGCTTCTTTGATCAGTTGGAGCAGGCTTGATAGATACAGAAATATGTTAGCTGGAAATACTGCCTCAAAGGTTTCTGCTGGCCCAATATGTCTCTCACCAGTCTTGTTCAGTAACTTTTAAGAAGTTGGTACCCTTAACTCTGTGCTCCATGGGAGGTTTGGAGGAGCCAAGTCATAGGTGTGATTGTCAGAGGGACCAGAATCTCATGTCTGTCTCGCTCCATTTTGTGTAAAAGATTATTTAGCATTCAGCACACAACAGAGTGAGAGCAAGCGGAAGGTCGGATTAGTTAGGCAAGGATCTGGCTGAGCTCTCTTCTGTAAGGTTCACATCAGCTGTGCTACTGAGTGACTTCGACATACAGTGCTCCTCTGCTTCTATATTTCAACAAGGTCCCATTGTGCCATGGTAGCTGCCATTGCGACTTCTAAACCCTTCACAGCCCAGCAAAATCAACATGGAGCTGGAGGGAAGACCTATCCTCTTGTCTTTGGAATGGGGAGTATATCTGAAAAGACAGAGTCCATGCTGCCTCTGCTCTAGAATGGATCTGAGGCCATGAACCATCTTGAGCCTAGAGGTCTCTTCTGTTTATTTATATATAGTGTGTGAGGTGCTGTGCACCCACACCATCTGTTCCTCCCCCTGGCAGGGAGCTTGCCATGACTGGTGTTTTTACAGATCTCATGAGCACAGCCTAGAAGTTCCTTTGCTCTCTTATGGGTCTTGGGGTCCAATTAAGCTGTGGCATAAGGGGGCACAACTCTCATAGTCATGCTTGCTTATGCCAACGCTAGATTTTTGTGCCTGAGCATTGGACTTAATTGAAGTTTAGCACAGCTGATGTATACAGCGGCCTGGATGGGAGGGTGGTGCTGGCGCTTTCTAGCGATATTGGGTTGGGACTGAGGAAGAATAAGGAATCCTTTTCTAAGAAAAAGGAACTGTCAGTTCCCAGGTTTCACAGCATCAGCTAGTTTCTCTCTCCTGTGCACACCCTGCTGTTGGCCTGGGAAGGCCTGTAAATATTTAGATCACTAGGACTGTTGCTCTTGGCTGCTGGCCATTGCACGTGGTGGTGTTGCAGCCCCCTTCTGGCTTCCTCGCTGTTTGCTCTAGTCTCCCCACCCCTCTAGGAAATGAGCAAGTTGGAATTGAGCTTTGGACTCCCCCCGCGCTCTCTGCTGCTTAGCCCAGCTGTGCTTGTCACTGTGGGATGGAGCACTTTGGGTGGGTGCGGAGAAATAGGGGAGAGCTGGTTGCTGTCCCAGTAAGACCGCTCCTTGAGGAGCCTCTGTTTCCATTGGGAAAGGGATGGTGCTAGTTTTGATATCCTGTTTTCATAGGATCATAGAAATTAGGTCTGGAGAAGACCTATTAAGTAATTCTGTCCACTTCCACACCCCAACAAGCCAGGGCACGGTTGTCCTTACTGAACATTTTCCACTGAGTTGAGTTGTCTGCTTCCCTCTCTTCTGTTCCTCGCATGGCACTGTTGTTGACTTCACTGCGGCTGAGACTGAATCCACTCAGGTTTCTCCTTGTGGAAGCTGGGCATGTGAATTCTGTGGACCTAGAACTTGCATCCCCTGTCCAGCACCAGCCACCTCCCATTACAAAAAGCTCTTCCAGTTGGATGACGCACACTGTGGGGAGGTGCCACACCAACACTGTTTAGCCCTGAACTGTGGGCTTTAGGGTGAGATTTTTTTCCAAGATATTTAGGCACTTGGCGGGATTTTTGAAAAGTGCTTAAGCAGGGTAGACTCTGAACTGACATTAATTTCAATTGGAGTTTTGCAAATCCTACTAGGTACCTAAATACCTTTGAAAATCTGGTTGTTAATTGCCTCATTACCATAAGAGACGGCTGGATGTCTACTTTCTGGTCTGGTTTTCTTGTCCTCTGGGTCAGCAGGGGCTGGTATAGATAGATGCTGAGCATAGCCCACGAGAGGGGTATAAGGTAGGGTCTGAAGAGAGTAACATGCATTTCTCAGCTAAGAGAATGTGTCAGCAACATGGGACCCTTGGCCTGAAGAGGGGAATATTCACAAGGGAAGAGCTCTAAAGTCATCTCCCTGCTGGGAAGCTGATGCAGCAGCATTTTCCACAGATATTTAGAATTTTCTTTTTCTGCAAATTGTTGGTTGAACTAGGGGCAGGGGTTGCCATGTAGGACTGTCCTGCTATTAAATGGAATGTGTAAACTTCAGTTATACAGGTATTCCAGTAAGACTAGCACCTAAACAAAACAAGTGAATTGGGGAGTAGGGAAAAATATTGCTATCCTCTTAATTGCAAAGCCTTCAGCGCCCTCACCCACCCAAACCTCTTGGCTTATCTCCCCTCTGAGTTTTAAATTCACTTGGGCTCTAGTAAATTGCTTTGTATGACCTGATTAACATCCCAGTGAAATAAACTGTTGACTCCAAAATAAAGGCAGGATAGGAATAAACAATGGAGAAAAATTGGCTTTTCCTCCTGCCCCACTGGCAGGCTTTCTCCAGGCAGGCAGCCAGCAGTGATATAACGCTGTGAAATGCTATGGAATGGATGTGAGCTGGGATATTAGCAGAGCCTCCAACCTAAATGATGTCATACTGGCTGCCTTGCAGACCCTGGTGGGAAGCTAAAAGCAGCTTGGAAGTGCTCTGGAGGAGGCTTAACGCTTTATTGGCCAGAAAGATGCATGCTGTGTTCTGATTTTGTTCAAGTTGGATGGCACTGACCAGTGAAATGTGCTCACTGCAATGTACTGGCTGGTAGGCTGGAACTGAGAGTTGTATGGGGAAAGCACTCTTTTTTTTCCATGGATGTGGAGAGAGACCTGCGCAAAGGATTACCTAGACCAGTGGTCCCCAATGTTTTTTTGTCTGGCACCCGCCAGACGACGAGCCACGGAGGATCTGCTGAAATTCCGCCGACAAGCGGCAACGTCAATAGGCGTCGCTGCCGAAATGCTGCCAACAAGTAGCGATCCAGAGGCGTCGCCGCCGAAATACCACTGAAAATCCAGTGGCATTTCGGTGACGACGCCTCTGGATGATGCAGCTTGTTGGCGGCATTTTAGCGGATGCTCATCCGCCAGCCAGTACGCAGGTGCACTTAGACGCCCCAGCGCCCCGGGCACCGCGTTGGGGACCCCTGACCTAGACTTTGTAAACCTACGTTGACCAATCTGAGTCCATCAAGACCTTTATAGCTGTCACAGGTTCTGCATTCTAGGGCCACTCAGCGCTTCATGGTATCACCAGAGGTGAAACTTGGTTGCTCAAGTCCAGTGGTTCTCAACCACAGGTACATGTCCTCCCTGGAGTTATGCAGAGGTCTTCCATGGGGTACGTCAGCTCATCTAGATATTTGCCTAGTTTTACAACAGGCTACATAAAACGCACTAGGGAAGTCAGTACAAACTAAAATTTCATACAAACAATGACTTGTTTGTACTGCTCTATAGACTATACACTGAAATGTAAGTACAATATTTCTATTACAATTGATTTATAATTGTGTGGTAAAAATGAAAGCAAGCAATTTTTCAGTAATCGTGTGCTGTGACGCTTTAAAAAAAATTGTCTGATTTTTGTAAGGAAGTTGTTTTTTAAGTGAGGTGAAACTTTGGGGTACAAATCAGACTCCTGAAAGGTATACAGTAGTCTGGGAAGGTTGAGGGCCACTGCTAGTGTAGTCCATAAATTTAGGCACTATTTTCAGTTCTGATTCCATCCAGTAAGGGGCAGTGGTGCTGATAACATGCTACCCAATTCATTAGTGTATAAAGAGAGGAGGGAAGGAGAAGTCGGTTAAATTTTGGGTAGATTATCTGTGACTTTTCTTAAAAATGCATTGGAGTGAAGTCCCATATCCAGAGAACATGAGGAAGATTCCTCAGGCAGCATCATTTAATTCCATTATTTGTCTGCCTACAGCCACAGCAGATGAATCAAAATTGCTTATTTTTTGCATTCATTACCAATTAAAAACCTGTGGTTCATCACCGGCACCTTGAATAACCTACAATTACAGGAATTTAATTACAGATTGCTTTATAGAACAAGAAGATAACTGACCTAAAACAAGTTAAAAGTAAACCAAACCTCAAGGCATTCAGAGCCATTAGAGGAAATGCAAAGCGATCTCTGAACTTGCTGGGATCATGAGAACTCAACAGGCTACAACTCTGTGCTGTACCATTCCCCCCCGCCCGGGAATTCTGCGCCACTGCACATGCACAGAATTTATGTCCCCCACAGATTTCTTTGCTTCCCTTCAGAAAAATGAATTTCTGACAGGGAAGCAAAGGGAGGTAGCAAGAGTGGTCATGCAACCCTCCCCAGCAGTATGTTTTGGGTGGCCAGGGCAGCTGGCAGAGAGGTAAATCACTGTGGGGCAGGAGGTGGGGTTGGGGAAGACCCAGCTGGTGGTTCCTGCCCTGTGCCAGGCTCAGCTGCTAGTCTCGGCTGGGCTGGGGAGGACAAGACTTCCTTTTTCCCTGCACGGCATCTGGGGCCAGGTCAGACCCACTGCCAGATTTCTCTCCCGGTTGCAGGAAGCTATGCAAGCTCCTCTTCTTCCCCCCAGCCCCACTTCCTGCATCCATTGCTCCTCAGTTGCAGGGAGAGGGATGCCTGTACAGGGAGCTGCTCCCCCATCTGCCCAACCCCCATGCATCCAGACCACCCCAGACCCTCCTGCCAAGCCTCACCCCCTGCCCCTGATGAGCCCCACTCCCCCTGCACCTGGACCACCCCAATGAGCCACCTGCACCTGGATCCCTACCCAACCATCTACATCTGGATCCCCACCCCACTGAGCCCTATTCCCCCAGCATCTGGACCCCCCACTGAGCCTGCCATACCCAGAACCCCCTGCCAAGCTCTATTTTCCCCCCCCCACATCCAGACCACCCCTCACCTCTCAGCCCCAACCATCTTCACCTGGACCCCCCTGCAGAGTCCTGTTACTGTTGTACTCAGACCCCCCTCAACAAGTCCCTGTGCATCCAGATCCCCCCACACACCTGGATTCCCCCACTGAGCCACCCACACCCAGATTGCCCTCCACATTTTGATCCTGCCTTGCTGAGCCTGCCTTCCCGCCCACACAGAGGGGTAGGGCCCTGGGGTGTTTCTGGAGCAGGCCGAGTCCTTGCACTGTGTTAGGATTGGGTGCAGCCTCACCGCTGAGTCCGTGTCCCGGGGCAGGGGGAGCCGCACAATGATCTCCCACCTCTGTGCAGCCAGTGGCCTGTGCTTCCCAGTGCTCTGCTGGAGCCTCCACATTTATTTGACAAATAAAATTTGCAGTATTTTGCAGAATTTTTTGGCGCAGAATACTCTCAGGAGTAATAATTTAGTGCACTAAGAATATTCCTACATACCATTTTGGAGTCCACGGGAGCAAGCCTACCAGCCCAGATCAGGAGACTTGGGCTAGTGAGGCTCGTGCTAGTGCACTACAAAGCGCTGTGTAAACAACACTTTGAAGCTATGGCTGGAGCTGGAGCTCGGGCTTCAAAGCCTAGGGAGGTGGGTGTAGACGTGTCCTTTTGACCATGCTTGGGATGATGGTGTAGCTACTAACTGTTGACCTGTCTGGTGGTGGCGTGACTTTGTTTTATTTTGTGTTTGATGTTTATGTGATCTTACAGAACTGTTGAAATCTCTTCAGTGACTAATGCCCATGTGTGCCACTAGTGAACCATCTGGGTCACAATTGTGAACTGAACACTTTGTTCTCTGTGGTGTCTTTTTTGGATAAAGTATTCATTAAGCTCCATTGCAGGAAAGGACTTGAAGCACATGTTTAACTTCAGTGGGACTAAAGTGTGTGCTTAAGTCCTTTATTAATAGAGATGCTTTACTGTGTTGGGATCTACCAGTGGGACTCTGGAAACTGCCCTAACTTCCAATATTATAGGAATAGTGCAGGTTGGTCTATTGATGTCATTCTTCTCTAATCTCCTCCTTCTCTGTCCCCCACAGGTGTATATAATCAAAGTCACGTGGTCCAATGGTTCCACAGAAGTCATTTATCGACGGTACAGCAAGTTCTTTGATCTGCAGGTGAGAGTCTTGCCATCCCTTGTGTGTTTGATTTTGAGGCTTCCCATACAAGGACATATAGCTTCTTCTGCATTTTTGTATTCCTTTTTTGCATTATACAAAGATTTGTCATGTTTTAATTTAGGAGTCTAATATGTGCCTTGTGTAAATATTACATTTAAAAAAAAACCCTTGAAAACCAAGCCATTGGCTAGACTGCCTTGTAACTGAACTGTGCAAAGTTCTTTATACACAGTTTTTTGTCTGTTTGTGAAAGTGGCTAAGAAACAACAGACGGATGGTTAGGGAGACACTCCTAATTTTATGACAGGTACCCTTTAGCTTCTACTGTTTCCCTCATTAGATGTCTGATGTACAGAGATAATAGCTCTTACCTACCAGAAGTCCATATAACATTGTTCAGTCTGGGGATATCATCCTTTCAGTGTCTAAAATGCAGTTTGCCCTCTCTGGCCTCTTGTTGCTATTTGGGGAGAGTTAAGGTCACTTGCTGAAATGTATCAGGAATCCAATCCTAAAGGGAGAATATTCTAAAGACTAACATTGCTTCTCAGTGCCTTTTCAGGACTCTGCATTGAGACCGTAATTCACTCCAGCCCTGTTCAGGGTGAATGTTCACTCTGGATGAATGGAATGCTCATGTCTTTGCCTTCTCTACTGCCTTTATGTCCTTCATTGACCAACTGTAGATGCTAAACACCATTCTTCATAATTTGTGGCTGTCTCCTTGTGACTTGGACTACGAGGTCCCGGTCCATTTTTGACTGATGCAATGTCTTCCCATAGAAATTGTGTCTGACGAAGTGGGTATTCACCCGTGACAGCTTATGCTCCAATACATCTGTTAGTCTGTAAGGTGCCACAGGACTCTTTGTCACTTTCCATAGAAATTGTTACCATATCCTAAATGGAAGTGTTTGGGGATGTGACTGAATTAACAGATTACAGATGGGGTGTGTTTGCACTGGAGCTGGAAGGTGTGATTTCCAGCTTGGGTAGACATACCTGCTCTAGCTCTGATTTAGTGCGTTACGAATAGCAGTGTAGCTTAGGCAGCATGAGCAACAGGGCAACTAACCCATCCCATTGTCCATACTGCCACAGCTACACTGCTATTTGTAACTCACTGAGTACATACCTAGGCTTTCAGACAGGATTCTACTCGGGGCAGCTCGGCAACAGGATGGACGGACCTTGTTGTCACAGCTACACTGCTGTTTTTAGCATGCTAAAAACAGCAATCAGCATTGGAAATAGGCTTAGTCTGAATGGGGAGCAGGAAAATGATTCTCAAGTGGCAGTTTTTTGTTTTTTATGTAGATATATATCCATGTGAAAATGTTGGGAGCCTCCTTTGGAAGTGGAGGAGGATTGAGATAAGAACAGCCATACTGGGTCGGACTATTGGTCCAACTAGACCAGTATCCTGTCTTCCAAAGCAGGGCCAGATTAACCAGCAGACTAATAAGGCTCTAGCCTTAGGCCCTACTGGTCAGGCCGGGGGTGCGGCCGGGACCAGGTGAGGGGGAGCAAGCTTGCGCTCACAGCCGTGCTGGAGCATTCCTGCCAGCAGGAAAGGCAAAGCAACCCGCTGTGGCTTGGAAGGAGCTCAGGCGGCAGCGAGCCGGCAGTCTGGTGCTTCTGGTCCCTCCTGTCTGCATCTCCCCGTGCTGCAGGAACACACTGCCAGGTATCCGATTAACACTGGTGACCGGACACACAAAATCCAGTTACCATGGGAACCCGTGCCAGGTGTGGGTGTTGCAGGGGCGGCTCTAGACATTTCGCCGCCCCAAGCACAGCGTCATGCCGCGGGGCGTGCTCTGCCGGTCGCCAGTCCCGTGCCTCCGGTGGACCTCCTGCAGGCGTGCCTGTGCAGGGTCCGCTGGTCCCATGGCTTCGGTGGAACCGTGGGATCAGCGGACCCTCTGCAGGCACGCCTGCGGGAGATCCACCGAAGCCGTGGGACCAGCGGACCCTCCGCAGGCATGCCGCCGAAGGCTGCCTGCCTGCCACCCTCACGGCGACCGGCAGCGCGCCCCCCGCGGCATGCTGCCCCAAGCATGCGCTTGGCGTGCTGGGGCCTGGAGCCGCCCTTGGGGTGTTGGTATTGTCTCCCCACCCATCACCCCCCATCCCTGATTTCTCTGGAGCTCTGCATAGCTGTCAGGGAGGGAGGAAGCTCCCTCTGTCCCTCTCCTTCTGAGGCTGGCAGGCAGCTCCAGGAGGCTGCCTCCTGGGTCCTAGTGCCCATTATCATCTATGTATGTGTACTGGGTCCCATTTCTGAACAACTGGTGAGTGCCTGTGTGAGGGGAGGGCAGGGCAAAGAGGTTGGCGGGGGGAAGAGGCAGTACCAGAGCAGTAGGGTTGGAAGCTTGCACAGAACCTGCACACACTCTATCCAGCTCCAGCCAGAACTATTGGCCCTCCCATGTATAAGGAATGAATTCCCACACATTTGTAGGAAAAACAAAACATCCCATTCTGGATACCAGTACTTTAACTTTTACAGTACCTTCCATTGAGGGGCTTCAGATTTATGATGCACTGTGTTCAATACTGTATTGAACTGTACTAAAAATCAAAGAAATCCCATTTTTTTTCTTTGGTGTATTCTTCTGGGATGCACAGGCAACCAAGTTCTTTCCTTATGCTCAGCCTAGTTCCACAGCCAACACATCTTTGTACTTCTAAGGGGTTGCAAAAGCACTGGAGTAAGCTCAACACACAATGGCTATGGCTACACTTGCACTTCAAAGCGCTGCCGCGGCAGCGCTTTGAAGCGCTAAGTGTAGTCAAAGCGCCAGCGCTGGGAGAGAGCTCTCCCAGCGCTGTCCGTACTCCACCTCCCTGTGGGGAATAACGGACAGCGCTGGGAGCTGGGGCTTTGACCACACTGGCGCTTTGCAGCGCCGCAATTTGCAGCGCTGGAGAGGGTGTGTTTTCACACCCTGCTGCAGCGCTGCAAATTTGCAAGTGTAGCCAAGGCCAATGTTGTAGGTTTCTCCCTCAAGGATTTTAAATCCACTTCTTAGCAGGCTATGATAGAAAGACTGACCGAATAGGCTAAAGCAGGGGTAGGCAACCTATGGCATGCATGCCAAAGGCAGCACACGAGCTGATTTTTCAGTGGCACTCACATTGCCCGGGTCCTGGCCACCAGTCCGGGGGGCTCTGCATTTTAATTTAATTTTAAATGAAGCTTCCTAAACATTTTTAAAAACCTTCTTTACTTTACATACAACAATAGTTTAGTTCTATATTATAGACTTATAGAAAGAGATCTTCTAAAAACGTTAAAATGTATTACTGGCACGCGAAACCTTAAATTAGAGTGAATAACTGAAGACTCAGCACACCACTTCTGAAAGGTTGCCGACCCCTGAGCTAAAGGCAGGTTCTGTTCATCTGCTGGTTCTCTAGCAGTTCAATCCACCATAAAAATACCTCACATTTGATTTATTTTGAGTTTCATTCCAAAACTTTAAGCTAAATAAACCTAAAGTTAGTCCTCATTTTTTCTGCCCCAACTCAAACTAACTTCTTTCCCAAGTGGAAAATCTTGGGTAAGCATGGAATGTGTGTGATTTGAGAAGGGAATGAGAACACAAGCCAATTCCTGCTGATAATTACACTTGTGTAGCCTTATTGACTTCAGGCAGAACAGATTTTTGCACAAGAATAGATTTTTTTTGGTGGTTCTTTCTGCTTTTTCACACCTGATATAAGCAGAATCTCATTCACTTTCCTCCCCTATACTCTGAGCACTTAAGGGAAAAAAATAAGCAAGGTCTGCTTGATTTACACATGCAAATGAAATGGGAAGCTCTCCCTTCGTTCTACACCAGACCTGATGTAACAAGGGTGTCACTACAAAAGCCTTGGTCGGACTGTTCTTTTGAAAGATCCAATATGTAATTCATACTTGGGCCCTTCCCTCCCATTAGCCTTAGGCCCTCATAACCTTAATCCAGCCCTGTTCCAAAGTGGCCAATGCCAGATACTTCAGAGGGAATGAACAGAACAGGTAATTGTCAAATGATCCATCCCCTGTCATCCACTCCCAGATTCTGGCAGTCAGAGGCTGGGGAAATCCAAAACATGCAGTTGTGTCCCTGACCATCTTGGCTAACAGCCAATGATGAAGTTATCTAATTATTTTCTGAATCCCATTATAGTTTTGGCCTTCATAACATCCCATGGCAATGAGTTCCATAGGTTGACTGTGTTGGAGCCAAATCCTGCTACAAACCCCGGTGCTAACTCTGTCCACATATCTATTCAAGGGACACTATCATAGGACCTAACCACATCAGCCACACCATCTGGGGCTCGTTCACCTGCACATCTACTAATATGATATATGCCATGTGCCAGCAATGCCCCTCTGCCATGTACATTGGCCAAACCGGACAGTCTCTACAGAAAAGAATAAATGGACACAAATCTGACATCAGGAATCCTAACATTCAAAACCCAGTAGGAGAACACTTCAGTCTGTCTGGTCACTCAATAACAGACCAAAAGTGGCAATTTTCAACAAAAAAAACTTCAAAAAACAGACTCCACCGTGAAGCAAATGCACAGTCGCTGGTGTAGGCAGGGGTTAAACTGTGGGCTGCAGTTTGCGTAACCAAGGAAATATCAAAGTAAATAAACAGGGAACAGCTGTTAGGCAGGAAACCCTGCGCAGGAGCTCAGTCACTTCCTTCATTTCACCCTCTCATCTTTCATTGATGCTTGAAGACCCAGCTCCCTGCCAAACCCAAGCAGATGTGGCCATCTCCTCAACTCAGGTGGGCATGGAGTGGCATACGAGAAGCACAGTGTCTTCAGAGTTCTTGTTAGCCAATCTGTCACTGCCCACCCACCTTGTTTCCCTTTTCTTCAGTAGCTTGTCTTGCATTCTTATTTGTAACCTGGATGTGAAGTAATGGTGGTGAAGGGTCACAGTCTTCCCCTGCATTGGGATCGCAACTAGAGCTGTGTGACCTCTTTCCATCCCCCCAGGCCCCTCCAGGGGTGAAGAACAGTGCAATTACAAAAGTATGGGGTGGGGATAAAAGCTTGCCTTTTGGAAAGGGGAGGGAAACAGAAACTGCCTTCCCCACACACCAATAACTCCTTTTTACTTCTGCTGAATCAAGTGTGATTTTTTTTTTCCCTTCCTTCCCTATTATCTCACACACTTCCTGGTGTTCTTATTTTTAAACCCATGGTGTTGTGGAAATTGGCTTTAAAGGAGAGGAGTGGAAGACACTCTGCTAACACTGTGAAAGAGACGGGTTTATGTTTTCTAAGTGGGCCTAAGGTTTCCTGATCCATCCCATAGTAAGACCTGTGTCATTGTTTAACTTTTGCCAGATGTTTGGGCAGAAATTTTGTTTGGTGGGTGTCTAGAACAGGTTGAAATTTTTTTGGTAACATTTCAGCAAAATAGTTCAGCTGTTTCTGAGAATGAGGCTAGGGAAAAATGTTTTGTCCATACTAAAAAGCAGTGGCAACTTTTTCTTTTAAAAAGTTGTTCCTTCTCTCCACCCCCCGACCCCCACCAATTCTTTTGAGCAGCAATTTTAAATTTGGTGTGTGTCGGGGGCTGGGGGGGTGATTTGCCTTTTGCCATCCCCATAAAAATCCACCCAGATGTTGGCCAAGTGATAAGCCTTTGGGGGAAAAAATCAGTTTGCACATGTTCCGTGGAGACTTGCTATCAGTGATGAGGCCTCAGCTGGAGTACTGTTTCCAATTCCGGGCACCACACTTTAGGAAATATGTGGACAATTGGAAAGAGTCCAGAGGAGAGCAGCAAAAATGATAAAAGGTTGAGAAAAACCTGACCTATGAGGAAAGGTTTAAAAAAACTAGGCATATTTAGACTTGAGAGAAAAAGAGGGGAACCTGATATGTTAAGGGTTGTTATAAAGAGGACAGTGATCAATTGTTGTCCTACCTTCAGCGAAGATGGAGAAGACGTAATGGGCTTTGTCTGCTACAAGGTGTTAGGAAAAAACTTTCTAAGTCTTAAGGGTAGTTAAGCACTGGAATAGGCTTCCAGCAGAGGTTGTGGAATCCCCATGGCTGGAAGTTTTCAAGAGCAGGTTGGACACACACGTGTCAGGTATGGTGTAGCTTTACTTGGTCTTGCCTCAGCGCAGGAGGCTGGACTTGATGACTTCTCAAAATCCCTTTCAGCCCTCCATTTCCTTGAGTCCTCAGAGATTTCATCCACGCTGGGCATGCTCCAGGGCCAAACAAGACTTTTTTTCCTGCAGTTGCAACTCTGGGCTGCTGCAAGTCCAGGAACTTGAACTGAGAGCCAAGCAGCTGGCTTTCCTGTTCTTTCAATGATGACCCTTCTGATGCCCAGGCAACGTGGAAGAAGCTGTCTGATTTGAATACAGAGGAGACAATAACTGGGAGGGGGAAGAGAGGGAGGGTGTGAAAAAGGGAGGAGAGACAGATCTGACAGGTGGAAGGAGAACTGGTACTACTGGCTGAGTAAAGGGTGAGGGACTGAGATTGGATGAAGAGCTTGGAGAGGGAAATTTGTTCCTCAAAGCCAATGGGGAATATGAGTGGGGTGTAGCAACTGAAGGCCAGTGCTGGGGGAGAGACAGATCAGATAAGGGGGTTGGGGGGCAGAGGGAATGAGAAAAGTGAGTCGTGGAGACTGGGACAAGGAATCAGAGGTAGGAAAGAGACAGGACTGGGATGAGGACAGGTTGGAGCTGGTGGGACTGAAAGCGGCCCTGCTTGGATGGGGGAATGGGCAGAAGAGTCTGTGCCCTCCAGAGCCTGGCATGGAACCCAAGGTTCCTGAGTCTCCCCATTCCTCTGCTGTCTGCAGGTATCTGTGAAACCCACTTGTAAATATGTGTCTCGTAGCCTGCTAGTGTGGATCTACACAGAGCATGGCAGTCTGCTCCTGCTATCAGTTATTCCATTTGCGCAAGTCTCGAGGTCTTTGTGATGAATGTAAAGGTTCAGAATAAGCTGATGTGTGAGTGAGGCCTTTAATGAACCTTTTGGTCTGTTCTCTGCTCCCATCCCAACACCACCCACTTCCTCATTCCTATAAACAAATTTCCACTGCCGCTGCTTTAGCAGCATGAATTGTTGAGAAGCACTCACCCATGAGTACAACATATCCTGTTCTCTTCTCCCCGCCAGTAGCATGCACGGTAGCAAGGCAGATGATGCTCTGGAGAAGGATGATTATGGTATATCCTTGGGTTACTGACAACTTCAAAGATTGGTGGTTATGTTTGGGTGTCTCCCTCTCCCAGAAAACAAAACAGCTCTACATGAAAGCTTCCTAAAAGAAGCTGGGGAGGCAGAGTCTCTTGAACTTCTAGTGACCTTATGTGAATTCCTCATGTAGCTTGAGAGAGACTGGTTTTCAAAGCCTTCTTTCAGGAGAGCGCTGAAGTGTTGTGCTGAGTAGAGACGCTTTCCTGAATCAGGGCCCAGATGCCCAGGAGTAATTAGGTGGGTATCCGCTCTGAGAGTGTAGCTGGATGTTTTCAGGGGAAATGGTGCCTCAGTCCCTGTGTGCCAGCACACACACTGTCTACTAGCTCCCAGGACAAGTCCTTGCTGGTTATACAGCTCGAACACTCGGTATAGGGGTTTTTGTTTGGTTGGTTGTTGTTTTTTTTTTGTCTTTTTCTTATCAGCATCTTCATTAGACATGTAGACCAGTGATCCACATCTATCATGTATCTATCAAATTAAAACTTAACTAGAATTCCCCACAGTCTCAAATCTGCCTTTTTTGGCCAGAGGAATGGTTTTGTTCAAACAGGATTGAGGTTCCTATTGCAGCACATGGTGCACCAGATGTGAGCTATTGGGGGCAGAGGGACTCTGTTCACAGGAAATACAGGCAACAACACAGATGTTTGTAATGGTGCCAGTGGTTTTTGGGACACTAATCAAGGTTGGCAGACATGGTGGTGGAAACTTTAACAGGCATGAAGAATGGCAACCAGATACCTAAATGGTTGTCTTTTGTATACCAAGGCAGAAGGATTTATATCTAAATGTGCCCATGAGGTGTTCCTCCAGCACTGCGTTCTGGAGAAGCTCCAGCCCACTTTTTTTTTTTTTTTTTGTTCTTTCCAGTTATCACAGCATTTCCATTAGAGGTTGAATTACGGAGGACCTAATGAAAACTTAAAACATCTTTTTTAAAGAACCCTGTTGAAACTGCTGATTCATAAGTCCTGTAGGAAGCAAGTTCACTGGTTTGAAATAGGTATTGGTTTGCATCTTGTTTCCAAGAAAACCAAGCAACTTTCTCCCTTTATTATGGATTCATGAGCAAAGCCGGAGGTCAGAGGGCTTTAATTGTTCTAGTGTAGTTCTATTCTGTATAGGGCCTCCCTTCCAACATGAGTAGGTGAGATAGCGAGTCAGTGTCCTAGCCTCCTAGCAGTGAAGCAGTAGAATTTTTTTCTGCCATGCAGTTAAATGCCATGAGAAGCCAACCTGTAATTACTGTGAGTAGGAAATACATTCCCCAGGGCCAGGTTATCCCATAACTTCCTGCTGTAGGGTTCTTGATGCTTCAGAGGAAGCAGCTCGTGCTTGTCCCTGCCAGAGACAGAGTACAGCACCAGATAGACCTTGGGTCTGATCCAATACAATGCCTCATTTGTATTAAGATCTAATTCAGAGGGCAAGGGAAGGAAAAAGGATGTAGTCCAGATTGCATGCTTGATGTACAGTTAAGATGGCGGGGGGGCAACGGTGGATAAAATTTGAGGATTTAGGCAAACTTTTAAAAATCTTTTTGGCTCCAATACTCACTCCACTTTGTCTGCTTCAAGTGTTTTTCCTGGTTCGCCATGTGTCTGTACACTTCAATCCTTTTTAAGCTCCTAACTGGAAACTTGCAAAGCTGACCCACCTGGAGCTATTTCAGCTTGGAGCAAGTACTGTAGCTTGCAGGCCAACAGATTCATATTTTAAAAAAGAGGTGGTTGAAGTGATGCCTATGCTTATGAAAGAGTTGGCCAATGGCAGTGGGCCTACGCAAGTCCTCTGTACGGAAAGGCCGGATCAGCCCTCCCAAGGGGACTCTTCAGCTGCATGTAAACACATCAATGAAAAAAAAGTATATTACATCTTTGAAAATTGATCTGCAGCATTTTGATGAAATGCTACATTAAAAGTGGCCCAGAGATGCTCACTGGCACGGGAGGAGAGTTCTCCTTGTCATCCCATCACATGTGTTGGATTCTTGAAATAGTAAAATGAGACTCATGTTCTGGGCACTAGCTGGAGGGAATGATATAGTGGGCAGTGCCCTTCCCCTCCCAATTCCCCTGTGTCTGTGCTACTTCTCCCTCTCCATTCAATAATACTTTCGGCACCATTTGTCTGGGAATCTCCTAGTACTTTACAAAGCTGTAGAAAGTGAAGAGCACAGGTGTGAAGGGTTGTGCCCAAAGTTGAACAAGTCTCTATCAGTCAGAAAAAGAACCCAGTTCTTCTCGCTCTTGATTTCCTGCTCTAACCATTAGACCATGCCATCATCACAACTGTTAGAACAAGTGGGGCATGGTGGTGGCAGTTTCTGCTGGGCTTTGGCTGAGCATTCTTGGATGCTTTGCATCAGTAGGTCTATCTTGGGGGGGAAGGAGGGGGAATACATGTCTTCTCGCATCTTGAAACTGCTAATAGACTCTTTCAGTAGCATAGTCTGGAAGGAGGAAAATAATTTTACATTTCACCAGTTCATTCCCCTCCTTCCCCCCCCCCCCAGAGTTTATTGAATTCAACTAAATTGCAGACTGTCAAGTCAGAGTATTGCCATTTGTGCAGTGTGTGGCTTAACCCAACCACAAGAATAAATCAGCAGGATATATATCCTGTGAGGTGGCAGATCATACAAGCCGAGCAATGATATGACGTGAAGCAATAGAATTCCAACTACATCATACAGTAAAATTCTGTTACCAAAATACAAGTGAGTCAGTCCCCTTCCTCTTCCTCCTTCTGTGTCTGTGGGTCTCTGTCTTCACTGAGAGTTGCAAATTCACAGGCTCAAGCCTTTATATCCAGCAACATAAAATGGTGAACTTTCCAAGCTGAAATAGAACAAGATGCATTAAATAAGGTCCATATCTGTCTCTGTAAAAGAAACCATTCCTATTGGTGGTTTTTTTTTTTTTTTTTTTGGACTGCAGATTCAAGATCCTAGTCAGTTTTTTTTTTCCCTACTCTATCCCTCCACAAAGTGCTCCTAGTCCAATGTATTTCAGTCTAGTTAAAGCTGGCTGTCTATTTTTTCTCTCCAAATGTCTCCATTTATAGCTTTCCAGCGTTGGCAGCTCAGAGAGCGAGCACGCAAGGCAAATCAGCTGAGTTATAATAGGCTCTGACTGGCATTCTGACTAGCTGCTGCATTCTCTACCTGCAGCCAAGTGGTGCTCTGAGCTGTGTGAGAGTAATGCCTACCTCTGGGAAACATCAGAGAGATTCCTTTGGGAAATAAAGAAGCCCCAGTATGTGCAGGGGGTGAATATAGCAACACTAGAGGGAAATGGCTTTTGGGAAAGTAATGTTTGATCCATGCAACTGAATGATCACAAGCAGCCGTTTGCACAGCCTTCAATTTCTGCTTCAGTTGACCACTAGCTACAACTCCTTCTTTGCACACATGTACAGCTCCCAGGTGTGTCTGTCCAATATCTGAGTGAGTGGCTCTGGCATCCTTTGTGGGCTCTGTCTTGCCTCAGTGTGGCCCATGCTATGCTCCCTCTCCCTTTAATATGTGTTATTGGGAGCTGCTACTTTAACTGTAATGTGGAGCAAGGCTGGTTTCTGGGACCACACTCCATTCATTCAACAGTCTGAGTCTCCTTTCAACCTCCTTTGTGAAAATCTGGTGGTGCAGCAGCAGCAGGAGGTGGGGGTGGGGTTGTCGCTATGTTTTGTTTTCCAGCCCTGTGGGTAACGTGGTACAAGTTAAACATCATTCAGTGGATGTGAACCTGAGAGGAGCCTGTGTTGGTGTAACGTACATAGGGAGGAGGCTGGAAGATGGGGTAGCTTACAACAACAATTCTGACTCTCCTCTGAGACTGAGCTAAGCTCTTTTGCTGGGGATTGGTGTATTTTTTCATGTCTCATAGCAGCAATTTAGAGGATGAGCTAATATCCTTCCAGCCCACAGCCACTTAGTAAAGAAGCTCTAGACGTTCAGCCATGCCATTAGTAGGTGAGTCTGAACAGGATAATCTGGAGTGCACAAACTTCTCTAGTGACCCCTCTCTCACCTGCTTCATGCTTATGTGGCTCAGATCTTGTGCATTTGACAGGAGCTAGTCACTAGCTGCTGGCAGGGATTTTTATGGGACTTGCATGGATCTTGGCTGACCAGAGCCCCCAATCGCCTCTGCACCCCCAATCAGTCTGGTACCAAAACCTGCAGTTTATGCTGTGGCACAAGCCCTTGCTCCAAAAGGTCTTCAGCTTGGTCAAGAAACATGGCCTGGTGCAGCAGGCTTGCTACCTGGTCAATCAGTTACAAAACTGTTAGTGCTCAGTTTTAGCAAAATAATTAGGCCCCATTGAATCATTAGCATAATATTTACATAGCACCATGTCTTAGATACTTCTAAGGCCACCATTACCATAAGGTCTGAGCACTTCACAATCTTCAAGGCACAACACCCCTGGGAGTAGCGGAATGCTATTATCACTGTTTTACAGATAGCCTCTGTGCCTCAGTTCCCCAAGTGACTTGCTTGGGGTCACCCAGGAAGGCTCCTAGAGCAAGGACCTGAACTGGTCTCTCAAGTCCTACAGCTAGTGACATAACCACTGAACCATCCTTCCTTCTATTTGCATGGCACTGTACTGGCAGGAATAGACAAGGTCTGATACCCAGAGAATATGTTTGTGGGAGCATTAAAAATTCCTTAGTGTCCCTGTCCCAAGGAGCCCTCTACAGTTAGACCACATGACAAAACAAATTGATGAGATGTATGTTTAATACTTCTAGTCTCATATGTAACAGGAATGCCCAGTCAGTCAGAACTATTGTCTTAAAGTTAAGGAATTTGTAACAAAATGTAAGTTAGGGGGGCTACTGGAAAAATACAAGTGAACATAGCAACTGCTACATGTTGATTGGAAGAAAGAAGAAAAAAACAACAACCTCTCATGATTTGGTAGCATCAGTTTTTTTGGAAGCAGTAGTAATGGTGAGAGGAGAAAACTGTCTCACCAGATTATAAATTCTGCATTTACCAGCTGTCACACCAAAGACATCTGCACAATTTCTTAGAGTATTGAACAATGTACAGTAACTCCTCACTTAACGTCGTCTCGGTTAATGTTGTTACATGGCTGATCTATTAGAGAATATACTCCTTTAAAGTTGCAAGTGTTTGCTTATAACGTTGTTTGGCCATGGGGATTGGAGCTAAGGTGGGCTGGCAACTCCCTATCAGCTCCCCTCCACCCCTCCTCCCCCTCAGCACCTCCTGGTGGCCCTGTGGATCAGCAACTCCCCTAGGGTGACCAGACAGCAAATGTGAAAAATCGGGACAGGAGGTGGGAGGTAATAGGAGCCTATATAAGAAAAAGACCCAAAAATCGGGACTGTTCCTATAAAATCAGGATTCTGGTCACCCTAAACTCCCCCTCCCTCCCCATGTCTCCCACCTGCAGTAATCATCTGTTTTGTGGTGTTCAGGAAACTGGTGGGGAGGGAGGAGGAGCATGGCACGCTTGGGAGCAGGGGCTAGAAGAGGCGGGGGGGGGCCTTGGGGGAAGGGTTGGTGTGGGGGTGGGCCTGGAGCAGAGCTGGGGGTGCTCAACCCCTGGCACTTTGGAAAGAACAGCAAGAGGAGCGGCCAGACGATCCGCCCTCTTTCACCCTCTGACTCCATCACCTCAACCAAGCTTTACAGTCATCATTGCTGAGTACAGTATGAAATTGTTTATATACATATACAATATAAGTTTTAAACAATGTCTTTTGAATGGTGAAAAAAATTCCCTGGAACCTAACCTCTCTATTTACATGAATTCTTGTGGGGAAATTGGATTCCCTTAACAGCATTTCGCTTAATGTTGCATTTTTCAAGAACGTAACTGCAGTGTTAAACGAGGAGTTACTGTAAGCAAAATGTGAAGACAGAGAGATTCTTCTTCGAGTGATTGCTCCAATGCATTCCAGTTAGGTGGAACTTTTCCTGGAGTGGCGCCGCTATGGCGCTAAATATATACCCCAGCCGGCCCGTCCGCTCCTCAGTTCCTTCGGTTGGAACTGTGGAGTGCTCTCTGCCCTCCACTACCCTAGCCTTCACTCTTCGTTTTTTGTATATATATAGTTAGTTGTATAGTTAGTGTTTCAGTTCTTATAGTTGTCTTAGTGTAGTTGTTCTAGATAGTAGTTGGTTAAGGGGGCTTCCCTTTGCTCATGCCCAGGGCACCGGCTTCAAGCCCTGCGCTGTGTGCCAAAAGCCTATGCCCGTTGGAGATCCACACGACGCTTGCCTCCGTTGCCTCGGAGAAGGACATCGCAGTTATCTGTTCTGCTTTTAAGCCACGGACACGCAAAGAACGGGACCACAGGCTTAAGCAGATACTTATGGGGCACCAGCGACGCGGCACCGAGGACCTCCTCGGTTCAGAGTGCACCAGCGGCACCGGGCCGCCCCAAAGCCATAGCTAAGTCCCGTGCTGAGGACTCAGCTGCCCCAGTGGTGACGCGCCAAGGCAGACACTGGGCCGTTGACTCCGCCAGGTCCGTACCGCCGCGCTCCCGGTGCCGTCGGAGTTGAGCCAAGGCTGCCGGCTAATTCAGCTCGTAGAGGCACCGAGCCTCCGGCCCCGGCACCGCCCGGTGCGGGCTGTTCCGTCGGCTGGAAAACCGGCGAGATGGTCCGACCTCCATCTGTGGACCACCGGCACGGTCGACACTCGGTCGCCGTCCAGCGGTCGAGATCTCGCACCGCTCCCCATCGCGTACCGCTCGCCATCTTGCCGGCACCGGTCAAGGTCCCGATCACCGCCGCTGGCCGACGCAGCCGGAGTCCCCCGCCCACCACGCGCGCGCCGGAACTCCGCAGCCACTCCCGCACCGCGGTCCCAGTCGAGCTCCCGGAACCGGTCGAGCTGGTCGAGGTCTCTCCCGGTACCAGACGGACGGACACCGGGCCTCCAGACCATCCGGCAGTATTCCGCAAGCCTCGGCCGGGCTCCGCCCCACCCTGGCCGGTCGCCTCTGGCGCGGACGGCACCGGCTCATTGCCGCCAACCCCGACCATCCGCAAGGTGCTCAGCAGTGGGGATTCTGGGTGCCCTGGGGTCATCACGGCGCAAGGCATTCCGCTTCCCCACGAGACATCGCGGTGCCCGGCCGATCAGTCGCCTCGGGTCACCTCGCGAGCCCTCGATGCGCGGGACCACCAGGCCCCGTCCAGCCTGGCCTGGCTGAGGCGCCTCTGACGGCCCCTCCAGTGGAGGCCATCGGCCAAGCAATGTCCTCGCCATCGCCCCCGGACGGCGGTGGCTGGGACTTCTGCTAAAGACCCGCCCCATTGACCTCAAGGCCCACCAGGAACTACTCCGTCGGGTGGCGACGCCATGGGCCTTCGGTGGCAGAGGTCCAGGAGGATGAGGACCCCATAACTAATGTGGTCGGTTCGGACACTCCAGTGCGCGTGGCACTGCCTTTTGTGAAGACCATACAAAAGAACGCGCCACGCTCTGGCAAACACCGCGTCCATCCCCACTGCGCGAAGTACTCAGCCCCTACGGGCTATGAGTACTTATATGAATGGCCGTGAACGGAACGGTCAACCGCCCCGGCGCCCAAATCAGGGCGCCGGAGGATGGACCTGCTAGGCCGTAAAGTCTACGCGGGCGGCCTGCAGATGCGCATAGCTAACCAAATGGTCCTCCTGGCCAGGTATGTGTTTGACATCTTGACATCCCTGGCAAAATACACCGAACTTCTGCCGACAACTTCCCGCCAGGAGTTCTCAGCGATGCTCGAGGAGGGAAAGACGAACTCTTGGCATGCACACGCCGGCTCCGCAACGCAGGTCTTTCCGGCAACAGGCCCCTCGGTCCTTCCCGCAGCAGCGTTACCGTCCGTCTACGTCAGGGACAAAATCACCGCGGCGGTAACCATCGCAACCAGTCCCAGGCCTCTTCCAAGGGCCCGCAAGGGTCCAAGCAGGCCTTTTGATGGGACGCCCGGGGGCGGCCCATCACTCTCCATCTCGGATCCTCCCCGTTTTGTTTTCCAACCGCCTCTCCTATTTTCGTCCTGCGTGGTCCCGAATAACATCGGACAGCTGGGTTCTTCAGACTGTCCAGTCGGGATACCGTCTACAATTTGTTTCGCCCCCTCCTTCCCACCCACCCTCCCTGTCCCTCTTCAGGGACCCATCTCACGAGCAAGTCCTCCTGCAAGAGGTCCAGACTCTACTGAGCGTGGGTGCCATAGAGGTAGTGCCTCCAGACAGACGGGGCAGGGGATTCTATTCCCGTTATTTCCTTATCCCCAAGGCGAAAGGAGGGTTACGTCCTATTCTGGACCTTCGCGAGCTGAACAAATACCTGCTCAAGCCCAAATTTCGCATGGTCACCTTGGGGACCATCATTCCCTCTCTGGATCCGGGGATTGGTTTGCCGCCCTCGACATGAAGGACGCTTACTTCCATGTCGCATTTACCCTCACAGGCGCTTCCTTCGGTTTCTAGTCAACAAAGACCACTACCAGTTCGCGTGTTACCTTCGGACTTGCCACGGCACCGGTGTTTACAAAGTGCATGGCAGTGGTAGCAGCAGCCCTTCGCAGGCGCCAGATCCATGTCTACCCCTATCTGGACGACTGGTTGATTCGGGGGCAGTCGCAGGGGCTAGTACAGCGACAGGTGGCGGAAATCCTGTCCCTCTTTCAACACCTCGGACTGCTTGTCAATGCCGAAGTCTACCCTGCTCCCAGCACAGCGGGTGGAATTCATTGGCGCGATCCTCGACTCTCGGTGGGCGCGCCTGCCTGCGCGTCTCGGCACCTGACAATGGTCTCCTCATCAGGAGCTGGTCAACTTTCCGACCACGACGGTGCAGTCATGCCTCCGCCTCCTCGGTCACATGGCATCGTGTACATATGTCAGCGACTCCACCTCCGTCCGTTCCAGTCGTGGCTGGCGCGCGACCACATCGACATGGTGGTCACGGTCACGACCGACCCTCGAGTCCCTCCGCTGGTGGCTCGACCCAGAGATCGTCTGCGCTGGAGTGCCGTTCCACCCTCCTCGTCCGTCCGCGACGCTGACCACGGACGCCTCGGCACTCGGTTGGGGGGCTCACCTGGGGGACCTTCACACGCAAGGCCTCTGGTCGCCCCAGGAGCTCGCTCTCCACATCAATGTCCGCGAGCGGCGATCCGTTTTGCATGTCACGCCTTCGGACCAACCTGCAAGGCCGCTGGGTGACAGTATTCACGGACAACACAACAGCTCTAGCCTATGTGAACAAGCAGGGCGGAGCTCGTCCCCCTCTGCAAGGAGGCGATCCTCCTCTGGGACTTCTGCGTGACCCACTCCATTCACCTGGGCGTCCTTTCTTCCGGGAGTGCAGAACACGCTAGCCGACCGCCTCAGCAGGTCGTTTCTCTCCACGAGTGGTCCCTCCGTCCCGACGTGGTACACGATTTTCCAGAGGTGGGGGTTTCCCCGGGTCGACCTCTTTGCCTCCAAGGCGAACAGGACGAGTCTCCAGTTCTGCTCGTTACGAGGGCACTCGCCGGGATCTCAGTCCGACGCCTTCATCTATCCGTGGCAGACTCCCCTCCTCTATGCCTTCCCTCCGTTTCCACTAGTGCACCGAGTGCTACAGAAGCTTCGAAGGGATCGAGCCACCATGATACTCTTGGCTCCGGCCTGGCCGCAGCAGCATTGGTACACCCTACTGCTCGAGCTCTCCGTTCGGGAGCCCATCACCCTCCCATTGTGGCGGACCTCATCACACAGGACTTGGCAGACTCCTCCACCCCAATCTGCAATCTCTCCATCTTACAGCCTGGTTCCTGCGTGGTTGACCCACGCAGAGAGGGATGTTCGGCAGCCGTACAGCAGGTCCTGCTTGAAAGTAGAAAGCCTTCCACCCGTACTACATACATGGCAAAATGGAAGAGGTTCGCTGTGGTGTGACCAGCAGGCTCAACCCTTTTGGTACCCATCACTACCATCCTGGACTACCTATGGTACCTTAAGGAGCAGGGTCTGGCGGTTTCCTCTTTGAGAGTCCACCTGTGTCCGCCTTTCGTCCGTCGGCGGAGGGTCGGACCATCTTTGCCAATCCGATGGTCTCCCGCTTCCTGAAGGGCCTCGACCGCTTGTACCCGCCCGTCTCGCCCTGCCCGACCTGGGACCTGAACCTCGTCCTGGCCAGACTCACGGGTCCTCCATTCGAGCCTATGGCCACGTGTTCTCTCCTCTACCTCTCCTATAAGACGGCCTTCCTGCTTGCCATAACATCGGCAAGGAGAGTCTCGAGCTACGAGCATTGACGGTGGGCCCTCCTATACCGTCTTCCACGCGGATAAGGTGCAGCCGCCCTCACCCGGCCTTCCTACCAAAGGTGGTCTCGGCCTTCCACCTTAATCAGGACATCTTCCTCCCGGTCTTCTTCCCGAAGCCCCACGCCCGGAGCAACAGCTCCACACCCTCGGCGTCCGTAGGGCGCTGGCGTTTACATCGACCGACAAGGCCTTTTCGGCGTTCCACCCAGCTCTTCATCGCAGTCGCTGATCGCATGAAAGGCGAGCCAGTCTCTACCCAACGCATTGCCTCCTGGGTGACCCAATGCATCCGGTCATGCTACGAGCTAGCTCACGTGACTCCATGCCGACTCACCGCTCACTCTACGAGCGCAAGCCTCGTCCGCCGCCTTCCTGAGCCATGTCCCCATCCAGGACATCTGCAGAGCGGCTACCTGGTCTTCGGTCCACACCTTCGCCTCCCACTACGCGTTGGTGCAGCAATCTAGAGACGGCCTTCGGCTCCGCGGTTTTACACTCCGCCACGTCTCACTCCGACCACCGCCTAAGGTAAGGCTTGTGATTCACCTAACTGGAATGCATTGGAGCAATCACTCGACGAAGAAAAGACGGTTACTCACCTGTAGTACCTGGTGTTCTTCGGGATGTGTTGCTCAATCCATTCCAGACCCGCCTCCTTCCCCACTGTCGGAGTAGCCGGCAGAAGGAACTGAGGCGGACGGGCGGCTGGGGTATATATTTAGCGCCATAGCGGCGCCACTCCAGGGCGCCCAGCCGCCCGCCCGGGGGCTGGGAAAAAGTTCCGGAGAAGCCGTGCACGCGCGGCGCGCACACCTAACTGGAATGGATTGGAGCAACACATCTCGAAGAACACCAGTTACTACAGGTGAGTAACCGTCTTTTCCATGGTTCTGGATCACTGCACTGACAATGGACGAGTATGGAAAAAGATAAAGGAGAGAGTTCGTGAGCAGGACAATCTCTAACCTAAAGACTCAAATATATGCAACTCATGTTCATGATGGCTTTTTTTTTCTTCCCCTCCTAGTAACACAATTTCTAGAACCAAATATGATTGACTGAGATGATGTTAAATGAGGTCTGGAGGGAAGGATTTCTGTAATGTTTAGCTGGTAAATGAAAAGATGCATTTTTTTTCTCCTCAAAAAGCCTGATGCTACATCAAATCAATGGGTGTCATGCCATGAGTGGGAGCAGGATTAGACTCCCAGGTGGAAGGAACAATTTTCTGCTAGACATTTATTCTCTCTCTTATTTATGTAACATTCTTGTTAGGTTAAAGTTTCTCCTCCTTGGCCCCAAAATGAAAGCCTTTATAAGGAGTCTGTAAAATTAGCAGAGCATTTTTAAAATTTAGTGAGGTGAACATCAAAAATAAATACATAGGTTACTTAGGAATTGAGAGTTTAAAAATAAAAGGAGGGGTAGTATGGCTGGGGGGAAGGGCTGGGTCACTTTCTTTTTTATTTTTTTTAAAATGTTCAGACATGCCCCAGACTCATATCTTGCTGACACCAAGTGCCTTTGTGCTGCTGGACTGAAAATAGGAATACAAGGTTCTTTCAAACAGCTTGTTAGCCCAAGTAGCATGTGTGGACATTTCAGACATTCACAGACGTGTGAACTGACCATTAATAATCAGAATGCCCCCCAAAGAGCAGGAGACTGGAAGGGATAGATGGACAAACTTCCATTATGATGCATTGGGCACTGAAGCACATGGGGTCAGCTTGTGCCTCAGAGTTAAATATTTATATTGCACATATGCAGTTGGGTCAGGGTTCTCTAGCCACAGATTCAGGTGGCCTCCCTGCTCTGCAGCACTTTCCTTATGGGCCTGGCAACTGTGAGAAGAGGCCCACTCACACTTTTGCAGTTCATGCCAGGGTGAGGTGCTAAAATTCTGAGGCGAGTACATAGCCTCTTCTCAGTACTCCTGAATTCTGACTCATTTCTCCTTTTCCCTGCCTCTCTTTTGGTGGTGCCAGGTCAGCTAAGGCCTAATATGACACTATAATCTGCCACTTCCAGTGCCAGCTATTAATAATAAGTCTCTTAGAGCCTTTCATTAGAGGATCTCAGGCCTGTAAAAACACTACTGAGGCCTTGCTGCCCCCTAGTGCAGTAGGTTAGACTTATTCATCTTCCTCCTTTCAGATGATGAGGAAAGAAGTGAAATGACATCCCACAGGTCACCCAATGGATCTGGTTAAGAGTGAAAAACGTAACTCCAGTCTCCCAATTCTCTGTGCTGCCCAGGAGACCATGCTCCTTATTAGCTTCCTTTTGTATTCAACCTGAGATCCACCTGGCTTCTTGTTCCCATCTATAGGATCCAGCATAGATACTTCTTAAAATATGGTTTTTAAGATCTGTGGAAGTAATCCTGCCGTGGGGTGGGGCTGCAGCAGTCTGGAAGGCCTGCCTTTCTCAGACTCTGGGCCAGCAGAGGCCAGCTGTGTTGAGCCTGTGTGGCTGCTCTGTCTCCTAGATTAAGGGGAGAGCTTGTTGGGAAGACGGGGGTGTTGGCTCAGTGATTCATGCATTCTAGCAGGCTCGCAATAGGCAGAGTGGGGACGGTGCGGGGGGGAAGAGGCTAACTAAACATAAAGGAGAGGGGAAAATGTGAGGAGGTGCCAAAGACCTGGCACCAGTCTTTCCTCTCTCTGGTCCCATGTCCACTCCTTGTTCTCCTGCCAGCTGAGGCCAGTTTTGCAACTTCTATGCTGCTGGAGTGCTAATTTGGTTAGTCAAAGAATCCATTTTGCTGTACTTCCCATAGCTAGATGGCCAGTGGCTTTACCAGGAGAGCATCCACAAATCTAAGAAGTGAACCTAGCGCACCCTGTGGACTATGGAAACTAGGATTGCAGATCAGGTGCTAGAACTGCAGGTGGGAATGTGGGCTTCCATTGCTTAGATGCTCTCTCTGAGAGGACACAAGGTTTGGCCCTGTTATAATTCCCATTCTTTGAACCAAGGAGCTGCAGGTAACCACTGGCTCACTGGCATCATGTCTTGTAGTTCAATTCAAAGTGGCGCCTCATGTGAGTTGTAGTCTGGGTGCTTTGTTCCCCTTCTCCTCTAAAGGGTGGCTCCCTCATCGGACCCATCTTCCATGATGTAGCATTTTCTCCCATCTTGGTGAGGGGATACTAGGCATGCTTGCCCGTGGTGCATCATGGTAGATGTAGTCTGGCCAGGGAGCCCAGCCCATATAGGAGAATGGTGGGAACATAAGGTACCTGGACTACAACTCTCATGAGGCACCATGATACCATTTTGAATTTAAAACAGGTTGGGGTTTGGCTAAAAATTTTTGTGGGATGGAGGGGAGAAAACTATTTTTGACCAGCTCTAGCTGTGATGCATTTACTTATAGATGCTGAACATATTGCTACTAAATTCTGGATCTGCCTAAATCTCTTAAGAATCCCTTTCGTGGGATTTGCATAGCAACTGATTAAGGGCTATGCCTGTGCAATCTGTGGGAAACTTTACATAAGGTTAGCCTATACTGTAGTGCATCTGGTGAAGATGCTCTATGCCGATGGGGGAGAGAGCTCTCCTGTTGGCATAAGAAAACCACCTCTTCTCCTGCTGACATAGTGCTGTCCACACCAGCACTTCGGTTGGTGTAACTTACATCGCTCAGGGCAGTGGCTTATTCACACCCCTGAGGGACATAAGTTACACTGACATAACCTGTAGTGTAGACAAGCCCATAGTGTGAAAACCATCAGTAGTTTTACAGCACTAAGTTGTTGGGGAAGAGAAGAATCCTGCCACACTGAATGAAATCCTAGAACACTAATGTTTTAGAAGTACGCAGTCTGCCTTTATACAGCACATGAGGTTGCCTCCTGTGTTCGACCGCACACATGGCACAAAGAAAGTGAGTTTGTAAAGCTGCCTGCTTGGAGCTGGGCAGGAAACAGTTTTCCTGTCCTGTGAAAATTTTCAAGATGTTGGAAAAAAATGTTCCTGTCCCAATTTGGGACAAAGTCAAAATCTCAAATTTTTGCAAACCATAGATCTGGGGGAAAAAAAATCCGTTTGGGTCAATCAAAACATTTCATTTCAGTTTCAACCTCTTTTTTTTTCCTCATCACTATAATTAGCGTAAATTTCAAAATGAAGAGCTGTTTTGAACTGGAATTATTCATTTAGAAAATGTGAAAACTTTCTGACTTTCACGCTTCTGTTTTTCAAAGCTTTTCAGTTGAAAAATGTGTCAAAAACAGACTTTTGTCTGTGAACTGTTTTGAAGAATCAGCATTTTCTGATGAAAATATTTTTGCTGGAAAATTCCTGACCAGCTCTAGCGCTTGCTTCCATTGCCGCCTTGAAGAAAAGCTATCATTATGGAGTAGTCATTGTCTGCCTGCCTATTCTCTGTTCTTTGTTTTGTTTTTGTTACTGATCAGCGAACTCCAGTTGCACTGAGTGGGATCTGCATGTGCTGTAGCTTTTATGAAAGATTCAGCAGCAAATGCAGAAAGCTCATTTCTGCCACTTTGCTTATTGTTGTATGAGCTTTATTGGGAAACATTAAATTCTTAAATAGGGAAACACACCAGAAATCGTGGAAGCTCTGTTTAGAGCAAATGCTTTTTATTTATTTGTTTCTGTCTTGGTCAGTTTTGTTTTTTGTCCTGCTCAGATTCTAATCTAATCTGATCTAGAGGTGGCTGCATTTTAGAGATGGGTGAAGAGATCGGTATATAAAATGTGTGGCTTTTTGAAATAAAGATTTTGGATTTTTCAGGCTGAAAAGTGATTCTGTAAAATGTAACAATTATCTTAATATTCTCCTGTATTTTATTTAATATGCTAGAATACAAGCTACTCTCCCTTCAGTCGCCTTCCGCTGGAATGAGCTGTTAGGGCTTAAAAAGTGTTCTAGGGAAAGAAACCCATGTAATCTGCTCCTCTGGGAGCAGCCAGAGGCTTTCCAGGTTTGTCTTTAATACCTGCATGGTTAAATTATTCTCAGCGAGGACATTAACATCTCTCAAGGTTTTAAGAAGCTGCTATCCAGGCTGGCACTGTTTGGTTTAGTTACACTTAAATTCATGGCGCAGAGCTCTCAGTCAAGTTGCTTTTCTGTCGGGCCTAAAAAAACCCAGATGTAATCAAAGGAATGTAGTTTGTATTGAGTCTTTTTGTTTTGTTGAATCTCTGCTGTCTTTTTGAATAGGGGGCTGCATTCTCAATATTTAAACTCCCTGAAGTCCTCAGGGTTGCTGCATCTTCACACCCTAAAGCCCCTGCGGCTGCTGTCCGGAGTCATTTTGGTATTCTCTAACCGCGATGTGGTTGAAGGAATCGGTACCTGGGCTGGGGCTCCATTATATTGCTTTTCCTCGGAGTCCCTGTGACTTTTGCCTGTATCCAGCCCTGTTGTCAGTCTGACCCCCCCTGACGTCCCAGGTCTGCTCAGAACTAACACTGCATTATCTGTTATATGCAGTAAGTCTTTTCAAACAACGTTTTTTAGGCCACTCTCTTTCATCAGATGTCACTTAGTGGCAGCACACTGGCTTTGCAATAAACTGAATTTCCTGCCCATCTTTTTGTTTGGCAGAGACCATCAGATGTAGAAATCAAAACTGTGGAGGCGCCAGAATTTGCTTTTTTTTTTTTTTTTTAATTTTAAGGATGTTTGGGAGGTGGCAGGGCTAGACTATGGAGCTCTCTTTGTGGTGTGAGCAAAGCAGACAGCTTTTTGGAAGATCAGTCATATGTATCCACTGTCTGCAGACAGACTTCCTTCTGTGGCTCTTTTTTGGGTTTGCTTAGTGCAGCACTTTTTAAAATCCCACTCCCTCTGTAAACACTGGAATACAAGTGCAGCCTGTGGCAATCCTGACCACCCATCCAGGCTCTCCTGATGAGAGATGGAGACTCTCTGGTTGCTAAGGCAAGGAATTAAAGGGGGTCTGGGTTAGTGAGTCAATCACGTCCTCAGTGGAACCGTTAAGTCATCGTAGGGCTGGGAAAAAACACACAGAATTAAAAAACATAACTGGGACTCCTGCATGTGAAACTCTCAAATGTCTCAGATTGAGCAAGAGATTTAGGAAAAAAATTGCAGCTGGAGCAGCCCAAGGGGCTTACATCTTTTGGATGGACTCACACAGGAACTTGCCTGGTTTGTGTTGCAAATTAGGGAATTCCCGCTGTTAGGGTCTTGTTTTATCAGCAGTCTTTGTGAGAGAGCAACTGAACACAGAGTTTAAGGTTAAGGGAATAGTCACAAATCTGGAGCATCTCTCTCACCTGGAGAGGATGCTTCTTACGGTCCTACTAGTTAAACCTCCAGGCCTGATTGCTTTTTACACCCATGCAACTCCATTGACTTCTGTGGAGTTATTCCCGACTTAACACCCACGTGAAGTCAGAATCAGCCCCTCTGTTTCTTGTCACATCACCAGCCAATGTGAGGATACAGGGCTTCTTTTGTAACTGTCTTGCTCTTTTAGTGGTTGGCGGGTTGGGAAGAGGAGACTGATGCAACTGTTGTCGCTGGCCAGCTGTGCTCCTCTAGCCTAATTGATAGAACTGCTGCTTCTCAGATCCGGAAGATCTGGGGCTCAACCTCCCCCCTCCCCCACCAGGAAGTCTGATGTGCTCAATAGCTGCTGTGTCTCTGCACACTTGGGTCTGCCATCAGGGTAAAGCTGTAAATAATGAATTTAGGGGAAAGAATGTGGGCCAGCCTTGATATGCATTGGAGTAGGGACGATGTTTGACAGGGCAGAGAAATGGGATGGAGATGGGAGAATGATGAAGTTTCTGGAAAGAAAATGGAGCGGTTGCCCCTCCTAAGGGATTCTGACATGCGTGTGGCTAGCAGTTAAGTGTTTTGTTTAGAAGTGTTTGTGGGAGTGAGAAGACTCGGGGCTTGTCCACGTGGGGACACTTGGACATGGATGCTGGAACAATTTGTATGGTAAATGTTTGTGTGTGGGAGGGGAAGCGGGGCTGAGAGCCATTGAGCCAAACTGTAAACCTTGAATCTGATCGAAACTACTTCAAGCCAGGGGGTGCGACAGCACCTGTAGTTCCAGCACGTATGCACTTGGGAAAGTTGAGATGCATCATTTAAACATGTGAGGTCAATGCATATCAGTTAAACCCCTGTGCTGATGCTTTCATTCAGGAGAAAAGTGGTCTTAGCTCACTATGACTGTGTGTATGTGTAAACAGTCTCACTGTTCACTTTGACCTGAGATCTGATCTAAGGGTGGCCTCCTGTTTCAAATACAGGATCAGAAGTAAGGACTCATGAGTAAGGCTATGATTATGTCATGTCATGGAAGTCACGGAATCTCTGACTTCCAGAGACCTCAATGACATTTTCTGTTTCAGCCCCTGGGGCAGGGGAATGAAGCTGGCAGCCAGCGGGGCCACGGCAGGGTTCCAGTGACGGGTGACAGCCTCCTCAGGGTCCCCCTGCAAGGTTCCAGTGACGGGTGACAGCTTCCTCAGGGTCCCCCTGCAAGGTTCCAGTGACGGGTGACAGCCTCCTCAGGGTCCCCCTGCAAGGTTCCAGTGACGGCTGACAGCTTCCTCAGGGTTCCAGTGACGGGTGACAGCATCGTGGGGTGGGGGTGGTGTCCCCACAGCTCCCAGCCACCAAGGTGGCAGAAGAAACCATGGAGCTGCAACAGCAAAAGTCACAGACAGGTCACAGCTTCCGTGAAGTTTTGTTTATAGCCCATGATCTATCCGTGACTTTTCCTAAAAACAACCATGACAAAATCTTAGCCTTACTCATGGGTTCTGTTTCCAATTTTGTCCCAGATTCCCTGAGATCTTGCACCCCAAGTCATAGCCCTGCTTGGTGCCTCAGTTTCCCTGTATGTAAAAGAGGAAGAATACTTAGAGCCAGTCAGATAATTTCAATAATGGAAACTCTGTTTCATGATTTCCTTCCCCTAAATCAGAGGTTCTCAAACCGTGGTCCGTGAGCTCTATTCAGGTGGTCCACGGATAGTTCCCTCTAAGGTGCATGCCTGTGCGGCGGCACACAAGAAAATGAAGGGCCGCCCACCTAATTAGTGGAGCCATGCAGGTGTGGCTCCACTAATTAGCTGTCTGGACCCTGGAGAAGACACACATGTAAGGTGAGGTGGTGGCCTTGGGGGGAATAGAGAGTAGGTGGGAGGGGTGAGAAGAGGGGGTGGGGGGAATTTGGGACATGGCAAGGCCAGGGAAAGAGGCGACTTTCCACAGCTCCAGGGCTATGGCTGCAGGGAAGAGATGGCCCTCCTTCCCAGCCTCAGCTCTGTGGGTGCTGTGGTGAGAGAGATACCCCCCTCCTTCCCAGCTCCAACCCGGGGGCTGCTGTGGTGGGAGGGAGAGGGCACATCCATGACATTAGAAAGGTAAGACTAGTGATATTAAAATATGAGTTGTGCTTTTATTTGTAGACCAAAAAACATTCATTATTAAGGGGTTTTTTTATATAGCGCTTTTATCCAAAGCGCTTTACAATAGTTAGCTTAACGGTACAACAACATTTGGAAAGATCATTAAGTGGTCTGCTGAGACCCTCAGCACTTTTCAGTTGGTCCATGGAAAAAAAAGTTTGAGAATCACTGCCCTAAATTATTCTGAGGGAAGAGCGTCTACTTCATTTGTGCCTTTTAAAAATGCTTTGAGATCCTTGTGTTATTGCCACTAATACTGCTGCTGTCATGGACAATTAAAGTAAGTTGAGCTTCTGCTCATGAGTCTTTGGTTCAAGTGCCTGACAGGGCCAGACTATTGATTTTTTTTTTTCTACATTGAGAGGTGCAGTTCTTTCCTATTTGGGTAGCACTGAGACTGTTTCACTCAAGGAAATACTTGGTGACAGAATGGTGTTGGGGAAAGGAAACAAACCAGACTGGAAGTATCTAACTTCCGGTACCTTGCTGCTCTGCTCCCATACACCTCATCCAGCAAGAGTCATTTTCCATGGCTTGGATGCTGTGATGAATTATGCATGGATTATTGATTGGTTATTCCAAGTGCAATGTTTTTAATGCCTGTAATGAGCATGTGTGTGTATAGCCCCATTTGTATTCAATACCCATTTGTACAGTCTGGGACCTGCACGCAGTGCTCGGTTCCATCTGGAAGCTGCGGCGCAATTACCAGAAGTTAAATGGAGGATGGATTAATAACTTACTGTAAAGAGAATTATGGCTTCCAGGACTTATGCTCCAGCATCCCCCAAACCAAACATAAAAGCTATAAATTCAAATTACCCAAGAAACTTAAAAAAAAAAAAAAAAAAAAAGGGGGGGGGGGGAGAGAGAGAGAGGCAGAGAAACCAGCAGCTCTGAAAGGAGGCTGTATTAATGGCCCTCTGCTGCATGATTGGCTGGGAGCAGATGGAGTACTTGTTTCTCAGAATCATGAGTACTCTAGGATTCTCCAAGTGCTGAAGTTACTCTCTTCACATATATAAATGGGACATGCCTCACAAAGGGAGCGGTAACATGCAGTGTTTTTGGACTAGGTACTTGTGCCTAAATTCTCAAAAGAGACTAGTGATTCTGGGTGTCTCCATTTCTGGGTGCTTAACTTGATACCTTAGTGGGGGGTGGATTTTTCAGAAAGTGCTGAGCACCTACCTTCTGAAAATTGGGTCTTCCTAAGGGGTCCCATGTTGGGCACCCAAAATTGTTAGTTGCTTTTGAAAACGTAGACCTCTAGCTTTTTAAAAAAAAATCTTTTAAATGTGTTCTCTTGATGTATTTGCTTTGTGATCATCTATTGCTGCTGCAGCTTCTTGCCAACCTGTCTCCTGGCCTGATCTGGAGGATGAGAGTTCTTCCATGTCTGCTTCTGTGACCCTTTCAGTCTTTGGTCTCTTTGCTGCAGTTGTTAGATGAGGGATTGCATTGATGGCCTGTCTGATTAGGAGATCCCATTAAAAACCAGACTGAGGCTCGAACAGCTGTTGGCTGGTCCTAACCTGTCATCACTCCTATAGTCAGTCACCCTAAAGGTGAGTGAAAGCCTGAGCACTGGTAACTTGTCATTACTTTAGGTTTCAGGCCTGGGTGCCAAATGAGGAGCTTCCTGGCCCACCTTTTGTGGCTGAGACATTTGGTGGTAGTCACCCTCTTATCTTTTTTGAAGCCTTTGTCTGTTTGTGGGTAGCCCAGGTGAATGCTGATGGCAGTGCTGGAGGCTGTCATCTCTTGGTTGTTGAGGTTGAGTGGCTTTGGCAGACATTTTTGAGGTTTCTACTAAAGGAATTTGCATGTGCATTAGCTGTGGGAGTCTCTGATGCTGTAAAATAGAAGCTCCTTGCTCGGCTGCTGTTGAAGATGTGTGGTGTCCAAGTCTCAGACTTAGAATGGAAGGGGGAAAGGGGGAGGCTTGTATGACTTCACCTCTCCCTCCCCCTACTCCCCATTGAGTTCTGCCAGTGGGGTATGAAATCACCACTTCTAGATCTGGAGAATGTGCATCTGTGCATTTTTTCCAGCTCTCTACTAGAGTGGTTGGGCTCAGCTTGTGCACGCACATGCCACCGGAATGGGAGGCCTGATTCCTAGATAGTACAGGTACCCTTCTGGGAAGCACTGCAAAATCTGAGTCATGTGGAAAGAACTGAACAAAACACAAGCATCCGAAAGAATAATTCAGTGGAATACAGGGGCAAGGAGGAGGCGCAGGGATTGCAAGTTTATATTATTAATCACTTCTCATGTATATTGTAGTAGTGATGCCCAGAGGGGCCTCCACTTCACACACATTGAGACCAACTCTACCCTGAGGAGCATATAATGCAAGTTGCTCTTTCACCTAGTAAGAGGGCAAAGACACTAGGACAGAACCTCTTCCACAGCACAGCCCCTTTACATTGCTCTGGGCATGAAGAGGCCATATACCTGCCCTCACCAGGCAGCTAAGGATCCTCTCAGCATTGGGGAATCTCCCTGGTGGATCCAGGGTTGGCAGATTCAGCCCGGGAAGAGACTGTAGGAGGAAAAGTAATGTGAAGATGCGTAGTGTGCGGATCCATGCCGCAAGTGCAGCAAAGGCAGCCTCCCGATGGCTTTTCTGGGGCTTGAAGACTGTGGGAACCTCTGGCTCGTGGATTTTATTTGTATGGGACTTAAGGGGTTGGGAAAGTGTCTGTCAAAGTTGGGCAGACCCAGATGTTAATTTTTGGCCTTGATGTTTTGCCCGTGTATTTCCAGAGATTGCAACACAGGCCCTTGCACTAGGCCACTTCTGCTGAAGGGCACGAACACTTTCCTTACAGCTGGGCTGGCTAGTTAGAGCAGCTACTGCTTCCTTAGGTATATGGTGTCTTACGACTTCATAGGAAATTCCTTCTACAGCGGAGGCTGCTGCCAGAGTTTGTAGCTTTCTTCTCTAACCTCCGTTACCTCCTTTTTGTCTATTGCTGAGCAATGCTTAAAGTTTCCCATCAGTTTTCACAGTCCTGCCTAAATGAGGTTGGAGAGAAAGGTACCGCTCTAATAACTGATAAATTGCGCTCTTTGGATACACCTCTGATCAGAGCCTTGCGTAAACATCAGCCTCTGATTGTTTTAAATGATCGTTGTGTTTGTACAGTGCGTAGTACAATGCGGTCCTTGTAGCAAGTACTGAAATAATAATAATTTGGATGTGATACTGCTCATCACCCACAAAATGGCCAAAACTATCTTGTCTTCCTGTTTGCAGAGCTGCTGTGCTTTCACTGTATTTCTTCATAAGCAGTCATGATGGACAGAGGATGCCTGTGAAGGGTAGGAGAAAAGACTAAATATCTGTAGAATCTGGGGGTACGTCTACACTACGGGATTATTCCGAATTTACAGAAACCGGTTTAGTAAAACAGATTGTATAAAATCGAGTGCACGCGGCCACACTAAGCACATTAATTCGGTGGTGTGCGTCCACGGTCCGAGGCTAGCGTCGATTTCTGGAGCGTTGCACTGTGGGTAGCTATTCCGTAGCTATCCCATAGTTCCCGCAGCCTCCCCCGCCCCTTGGAATTCTGGGTTGAGTTCCCAATGGCTGATGGGGGAAAAAATCATTGCCGCGGGTGATTCTGGGTACAGCCTCACCCCTCCCTCCCTGAAAGCAGCAGACAACCGTTTCACGCCTTTTTTCCTGGGTGAACTGTGCAGACGCCATAGCACAGCAAGCATGGACCCTGCTCAGCTCAATACTGCAATCATGGATGTTTTAAACACCTCGTGCACTCTCGTGCAATATATGGTGAACCAGGACCTTCAAACCGAGGCGAGGAGGAGGCGGATATGGCAGCGCGGCGATGACAGTGATGAGGACGTAGACACAGAATTCTCTCAAACCGCGGGCCCCTGCGCTTTGGAGATCCTGATGGTAATGGGGCAGATTCTATCCATTGAACGCCGATTTTGGGCCTGGGAAACAAGCACTGACTGGTGGGACCACATAGTGTTGCAGGTGTGGGACGATTCCCAGTGGCTGCGAAACTTTCGCATGCGTAAGGGCACTTTCATGGAACTTTGTGACTTGCTTGCCCCTGCCCTGAAACGCCATAATACCAAGATGAGAGCAGCCCTCACAGTAGAGAAGCGAGTGGCGATAGCCCTGTGGAAGCTTGCAACGCCAGACAGCTACCGGTCAGTCGGGAATCAATTTGGAGTTGGAAAATCTACTGTGGGGGCTGCTGTGATGCAAGTAGCCAAAGCAATCACTAAGCTGCTGCTACGAAAGGTTATGACTCTGGGAAATGTGCAGGCCATAGTGGATGGCTTTGCTGCACTGAGATTCCCTAACTGTGGGGGAGCGATAGATGGAACCTATATCCCTATCTTGGCACCAGAGCGCCAGGGCACCCAGTACGTAAACCGGAAGGGGTACTTTTCAGTGGTGCTGCAAGCACTGGTGGATCACAAGGGACGTTTCACCAACATCCACGTGGGATGGCCAGGGAGGGTTCATGACGCTCGCGTCTTCAGAAGCACTACTCTGTTTAAACAGCTGCAGCAAGGGAATTACTTCCCAGACCAGAAAATAACAGTTGGGGATGTTGAAATGCCTGTCGTTATCCTGGGGGACCCAGCCTACCCCTTGATGCCATGGCTCATGAAGCCATACACAGGCAGCCTGGACAGTGGTCAGGATCTGTTCAACTACAGGCTGAGCAAGTGCAGAATGGTGGTAGAATGTGCATTTGGCCGTTTAAAGGTGCGCTGGCGCACATTACTGACTCGCTCAGACCTCAGCCAAACCAATGTCCCCTATGTTATTTCTGCTTGCTGTATTCTCCACAATCTCTGTGAGAGTAAGGGGGAGACCTTTATGGCGGGGTGGGAGGCTGAGGCAAATCATCTGGCCGCTGATTACGTGCAGCCAGACACCAGGGAGATTAGAAGAGCACACCAGGAAGCGGTGCGCATCAGAGAAGCTTTGAAAACAAGCTTCATCACTGGCCAGGGTAGGGTGTGACTGCTGTGTTTGTTTCCCCTTGATGAACCCCCACCCCCCTTGATTGACTCATTCCCTGTAAGCAACCCACCCTCCCCCTTCGAGTACAGCTTACTTATGCAAATAAAGACACTCTCATTTAAAAATCATGTATTCTTTATTAATTCATTATAAAAAGAGGGAGAGAAGTAAGGGTGTGGTTTGGGAGGAGGATAGGAGGGATGGAGAAGGCCACTTAAAAAATTTCACAGTAATGACAGCCTTCTGGTTGGGCTGTCCACGGGGGTGGAGTGGGCCGGTGCATGGAGCCTCCCCCCACGCGTTCTTACATGTCTGGGTGAGGAGGATGTGGAACATGAGGGTTGAGGGTGGTTATACAGGGGCTGCAGCGGCACTCTGTGATCCTGCTGCCGTTCCTGAAGCTCCACCAGACGCCGGAGCATGTCAGTTTGATCACGCAACAGCCCCAGAGTTGCATCCTGTCACCGCTGATTTTCCTGCCGGTCTTCCTGCCGCCACCTCTCATCTCGGGTGTCTCTCCTGTCCTCACGTTCACTGGCATCTTTCCTGTAATTTGATACCACGTCCTTCCACTCATTCAGATGTGCTCTTTCCTTGCGTGTAACTTCCATAATATCCGAGAACATTTCATCTCGCGTCTTCTTTTTCCTCCGCCTTATCTGGGCTAGCCTTTGGGATGGAGCAGGGAGGCTTGAAAAATTTGCAGCTGCATGAGGGAGAGAAGTATTTAAAAAGATACATTTTTCAGAACAATGGTTATACTCATTCACAGTGAATAGCACTATTCACCTTACATAGCACATGTGATTTCCCTACAAGGTCGCATTTTTCATCTTAATACTGAGTGCCTGCAGCTCTGGGGTTACAGATCTCACAGACACAGGTCCGGACATCAGAATTCAGCTTGCATGCGGCCATGGTAAGCCACTGTCTTTCGGCTTCTGCAGTGATTTACCCCTCCCCCCAACGCCTGGCTAATACCATGCTAGCTCCTGCTAATCAACACCTCTCCCCACTGCGTGGCTGGTAGCTTGGGGAAGATCCCCGCTGACCAAACACGAAAAAGATCATCGGCATTTCACTCCTCCCCTCCCCCCGCTTGGCTACGTGCAGGAAAGGATTTTTTTTTAAGCTGCTGCAGTCCACAAACCCAGTAGGAAAATGGCCATCCCCGTTACTTAAATTCCTGATTTTCAACCAGGTTACCCTGAACGATATCACTTTGCTGAGGATAACACAGCGAGATAAAGAACGGATGCTTCTTGAATGCCAGCAATCACCGGGACCATATGCAGCTATGCTTTGCCATGCAATGATACCTGATTACTTGCTACATGCATGGCGTGGTAAAGTGTCTTACCATGGTGGACGGAACAAGGCTGCCTTGCCCAGAAACCTTCTGCAAAGGCTTCTGGAGTACCTCCAGGAGCGCTTCATCGAGATGTCCCTGGAGGATTTCCGCTCAATCCCCAGACATGTTAACAAACTTTTCTAAGTAACTATACTGTCTGCGAATGCATCCCAAGTCCTCAGGGCAAATCAATCATTAAAAAACGCTTGCTTAAAAAACAATGTTTGATATTTGCAAAGGTACACTCACCAGAGCTCCCTTCCAGGGCGTCATTGTCTGGGGTAGTGACTTGGGAGGGTAATTCCGTCAGGGTGAGAAAAAGCTCCTGGCTGTTGGGGCTCACGGAGTTCTGTGTGCTGTCTGCTAGCTCGTCCTCCTCTTCTTCATCGTCATCTTCCCCATCCACATAATCCTCAGCCATGGCAGAGATTACAACCCCCACCTCGGAATCCACGGACAGGGGTGGGGTACTTGTGGCGCAGCCCCCTAAAATTGCATGCAGCTCAGCGTAGAAACGGCATGTTTTTGGCCCTGCCCTGGACCTTCTGTTTGCTTCTTTGGTTTTCTGGTAGGCTTGTCTGAGCTCCTTAACTTTCACTCTGCTCTGCAGTGAGTCCCTGCTGTGGCATTTATCCGTCATAGCCTTAGAAATTCTTTCAAATACTTTTTCATTTTGTCTTTTGGAACGCAGTTCTGTTAGCACTGAATCCTCTCCCCATATAGCGATCAGATCCAGTACCTCCCGTGCAGTCCATGCTGGGGCTCTTTTTCGATTCTCAGGAGACTGCATTGTTACCTGTGCAGATGAGCTGTGCATGGCCACCTGTGCTGATAAGCTCTCCACGCTGGGGAAGCAGGAAATGAATTTCAAAAGTTCGCGGGGCTTTTCCTGTCTACCTGGCCAGTGCATCAGAGTTCAGAATGCTGTCCAGAGCGGTCAGTGGTGCACTGTGGGATAACGCCCGGGGGCCAATACCATCAATTTGCGGCCACACTAACCCTATTCCGATATGTTAATCCCGATATTAGCGCTACTCCTCTCGTCGGGGAGGAGTACAGAAACTGATTTAAAGAGCCATTAAAATCGATATAAGGGGCCTCTTAGTGTGGACGAGTGTGGCGTTAAATCGGTTTAATGCTCCTAAAACCGGTTTAAACGCGTAGTGTAGACCAGGCCTGAGCCATTGCCAAATGTCATTCACTCCCACAGAGTGTCTGCTTGACAGATGCTTGCGAGGCTGCTGGCCCTGGGAATGGGGAGTCTCTTGCCCTGCAGGCAGTCATTTGCACAGTGTTTGTTCCCAAAGGCCAAGCAGTTGTGCTTCAGCACACCCATCCTGGGCACTCCAGTACCAAACATAATAAGCACAATGTCACAATGATAGACCTGTAAGATCGGCATCCTCTTCCCACTTCAGTTTGGTACTGCTGGAACATCTTACAATGATTCACAGTGGAACCAGTTGGCATGCTGGAAAATATTTTCCTCTTGTAAGAAGTGCTCCGGATTCACAACACGGTGATATTTGGGTTGTCAGGCGGGAACTTCCCAAATTGAGATTTTTTTTCTTTTTGTTTTTAAGTCCCTTTATTTGGTCCTAATTACAACTCAGCGTTATCTTGTTGTTCGTGATGTGCCTCTAGGGGACTTTGCTGGAAAGGAGAAGTGAAGGATGAAATGGGTGACTAGTCTGTCTGGAAACGTCCAATTAGATACAAAAATAGAAGTCTGCAGCATAACCCAAGGGAGAGGTGTTAAACTGAGATCCCTTCCACACATCCCTGGGAGCTGCCCAGATGGAAGAGCCCAGGGCGCTGTGGGGGAAGCAGGAAGAACATCAGTGCCTTAGCCAGTATTCTCCATAATAGGGGGCTCTGAAGATCGAGGAAAATGTGAACTATTACTGAGCAGAGAGTGACTGCGGCATTGGCCCATGCACCCCTGTCTTGGACAGTATTCCTGGAGTACGAAGAGAATCTGACTCCATTCTGCCGTCCCCCTCTTCTTCATTGGAGATGGGTCTGAGCTATGGATTTCAGAATTCGGTTTGGCTTAGGTCCATCTTTTGTCTTCACCACTCCTAGCCCCCCTTCCTCTTTTGGGGGGGGGGCGGTGGTGGTGGTGAATGACTGTTACTCACACAAAGGGCTTCCTGTGACTCTACTGCCGCTTACTGAACCCGACACTGCAGCCTTTTGTTGAGCTTTTTATTGGTGTCAGAATTTGACTGCTCCAAGTGATGTGTCTGTAGCACAGGCATGTATTGCGTCAGCTGCTGCACTGGGCACTGCTTGGGCCTCCATTGTGTTAGACCAGCCGAGGAGGAATGTAGCTTGCTCTCAACTTGACTCCCCTGGCCTGAGTTAATTTGCTGATGGAAACATCTCCTTTACTCCCACCTATCCCCTCTTGCGGGATATGACCTCCTGTATACACATACCTGACAGTCTTGTTTCTTTAATGAAACACTTCTCTTGCCCTGGACAATGGCTTCCGGACTGGCTCTGATAATATCTTGCCTTGGTTCTGTGAACCAGTGTGCATGCACAGGTGTGATGGCACGCTCCCTACCCCATCCCACCCTGGGAGTGGGAGGCTTCCCTTTCACAACCCATAGGATCTCCTTGCCATCAACCTCCTCTCCTGCTTGCGTGAAGATTCTCACTGTTGAGCAACATGAGGCATTCCCTTACCCAGCAGGCTCGTTTCTGCCACAGTCCCGGTTTGGGGAGTCAAGACCAGGACAGTTATTAGATCTGGGTCTCCTGCAAGACCACATGAAGCATTCCTGGGTATTTCTGGCCTGGTATACGTGAGAGACTGGGACCAGTAATGGTCTGTCTTGTGGCCATGAATAACATTACCAGGCACTGCTGACCAATGATGTGAACAAGAGACCCTGTTTGGTTACCGAGCTTGGGTCTCCTGAAAGGCAGTGCTGAGCGCACTTCCTAGGCAGGTGCCTGTGTATGTTGCAAAGATACTCCTCCAATCTCCTATAAAAATGTCCCCTCTTAGCATTATGAAGGATTGGTCCATGTGACTGTTAGCTTTGAGGCAGGGCCTTGCAGAGTGATCAGAGCCTAAGTTTTGGGGTATGATTACACTGCAGCAACAATGTGTTATTACACTTATGTGGATATACCTGAGCTAGACTTTAATCTAGTTAGCTCAGGCATTGGAGCAGTGACACCTGTACAAGCCAGCCTGGGACCCTGGATAATTACCCAGGCTGCTAGTCCGTGCACGGTTCACTGCTCCAGTGTCCGAGCTAGCTAGGTTAAAGCTATCTCACCTGTGTCAACACAAGCTGCAATTGTACTTCCTGGCTGCAGTGTAGATATGCCCTTGGTGTCAGGGCTTTGGAGTGGAGCCCAGAGCTGGAGCACGGAGCAGCTCCGGAGCAGTGGAGCTGCAGGTTTTTGCCTGAAGCTGGAGCGGAGCCGGAGCACAGCTCCAAAGCCCTGCTTGGTGAGCTTCACCTGACACTGTGAGGCTTTGTTCTTCGCTGAGTGTTTGCTTCTGTTTGTGGAGGGAGGGGTGGGGAGAGAAGGAGGGAACAGGACGAATTGGTGGTTGTGCTTTTACACCAGGTGAGGGTTTATAGCCACTTCCCTACTCCCGCAAATGAAGGTCAGTATAACAAGTACAGGTACTACAATTTAGTTACATTATTGTATGAAATTGTAATAGTTGTAAAAGGTTGGTGCCATGTTAAAAGTTCTGCATAAAACATTAGTTAAAAAACAATACATGTAAATGCTCTAAATCAGTGGTCCCCAACCTTTTCGTCTGGCGGGCGCCAGACAAAGGACCGTGGCGGTGGTGGAGCACCCGCCGAAATGCCGCCGAATTTCTGCGGCGTCTCTTGATGACGTCACTTGTCGGCGGCAAGTGGCGTCATCGAGAGGCGCCGCCGCCGAAACGCCGCAGAAATTTGGCAGCATTTTGGTGGGTGCTCCACTGCCAGCCAGGATGTGGGCGCATTTAGATGCCCCAGGCGCCCGCGGGCACCGCGTTGGGGACCACTGCTCTAAATGGCATCCGCTCTTAATATTTTTTTAAAGATGTGTTTGCAAACACTTTAATAGTGTGGTATATTGTGATTTTAGTATCTCTTTCCCTTACACTTTCTTCCTTTGCTGGCTGAGCTCACTGCTGAGAGGGAGGGTATCTTGGCCTCTCTGCCCGATCGCAGGGTCTGGGTGGCTGCCTGACTTCAGAAGGGTCTTTCTGTATGTATGTCTGCTTCCAGTCTGTTCTCTACTCCTTCTCCTCTAGATCTTGGATGGCTGGGCACTTTACTGCTCTGGGAATGTGATGTTGCCACTTTCTTTGTATAACTTGGATGGAAACCCTGAATGCTGAAATCATTTGCAGGAGTCTTTCCACGCTGAATTTCTTCAATCCAAAACTTCTTCCCTCCTAAGGAAAATCTGCTGAGGCCTAGGAGGAGGGTATTCTGTGGTCAAACCTGTCCAGAACCATCCAGTTCACAGGTCTGAGAAGATAGAGAAGTCCCTCTTCTAATATGGTCCCTTGTCTATCGCCTCCCCCCGGGGGGGGCAGGGGATGCTTTGAGGCAGAGAGCAGTCTGCATCCTCCCCCAATTCCTTTCCCAGGGCTGAGCATGCTATCTCTGCAAAATTCTTGCTTTTAATCAGGGGCACTGGACAAGGGTAACTTAACCCAAGACCCTTGAATGGCAGCTTGGGGCTTCTCTGCATCATAATGCAGTCTAGCCAGTATTTGGGTCAGTTAAGATTTAGGGGTGTGTGTTGGGTAGGCGGGGCTTTAAAACATGCTCTCCTTGAAACCAGCCAACAAGATTCCTCCTGGAGTCTAATGGCAAATGTCAGCTGTGCAGTTTATTTCTCTTCCACCCTTGTTAAATTCTTTTTTCTCCTGGCTGTGGGGCTAGAAGACTTTGTGTCGTAAAGGATGATCTGTCAGCCCGTGACTGAACGACTCTGGATCTCTCCAAACATGTGCCCTCATATCTGCTAACACAAACCACCTGCCGCGGTTAGAACCGGCTCTGGGGTTGTTTTCCTTGGAATGGGTTTTTAGCTTTTCTTCAGCCACTGGTTTATATCTTGTAAACTGCTGAACAGGCCTCTGCCGCCTTCTCGAGAGCTGTGTGATGTGGCAGCTGGGCTGGAAGTGACTCTGTGTGACCCTCCCTTCTGACTTACACCCCCACCCACCCTTTCTTCCCTTCTTCCATGTTTTCCAGGCCTCACTTCTCCTTTCCAGGGACTCTGGGCTTTTCCATGTCAGTGCTTGGGAGTTATTAGTGTTCATTAATCCAGGAGATGTGCAACACTGACCAGAGTCAGGAGTAATGCAGGCGGGCAACATACAGGCTTCTCTTCCACACCCCAGCTCTGGAGTAGTGGGAGATGCTGTAGGCCAGTCCTGGGACACCCCTGCCCGCTCCTCATCCATATAGCTCAGCGGTTCTCAAACTTTTGTATTGGTGACCCCTTTCAAACAGCAAGCCTATGAGTGCGACCCCTCCCCCTCCTTATAAATTAAAAACACATTTTTAAATATTTAACCCTATAAATGCTGGAGACGAACCGGGGTTTGTGGAGGAGGCTGACAGCTTACGATCCCCCAGGTAATAACCTTGCGACCCCCTGAGAGGTCACCACCCCCCAGTTTGAGAACCCCTATATAGCTCTTCCAGCACTCCTGTGGGCTGCTCATTAGCCCCGACTTTTCCTTGCTTTTCTGAGCAGAGGCTTATAGAGGGCACCTTGGTTGGCCTGGGCAGATATCCTCTAGGGACTTGGAGGTGACTGCCAAAATCTGTGAGCTGAAGATCTCCTAATCCCCCTACTTGGGCATGTCAGGAAATCCACTATAAAATATGGGACAAATCTGCAATACTGTCAGCTTTTGTTTGAGACCCTAGTCGGGAATAGCAGGGGGTGCTGCAAGACAGGACTGAGGTGTCACAGCTGATCTGTATGGGATCTTAAGATTGGAAGAACAAAGGGCACTGAAGGCCTAGAGGGTCTGCCTGCAATATGCCTGGCTCGGTGCTGTTAGTATCTCTCCTTCAGGAGCACTCTGCTCGCTCTCAAAAATGCAAGACGAAAAGGCCTTGAGAGAGTCAAGTATTATATTATTGAACTGTAATTAGATGTGCTGTATTGGTGGCTTGATTTATATCATTTACCACTGTGTACCTCATAAACTTAATAGCCCTTCCAAACAGGAAGAATAAGGTTAGAGTCATTCAGTTTCTTTCTGGATAAATGGAGACACAATGAGGCTGTAATGTGGTCTAATGGAGATGCTGTATAATCCTTTATTTTCATGGGCAGAGGGAACAACCCGCGGGTGTTACATGCTCTCTAACTCTGGTGGCATGGCAATCACTGTAACAGCCCTGTGGTCACTCTGCATTGAGGAAATGAATCCACACACAGCCTTGCCCATTATGTGGCTTCCGCTGGTAACGTCAGCGCAATCTCTGGTTATTGCTGTGCTGCTAACTCATGAAGTCCAAACCTGGAAAGAGGCTTCAAGCATTTCCCTTTCCTGATTAATCTGTTTCTGTGTTTGGTATTCACATTTTAAAGGGAGCACTTGGATACTTTTTTTGTTTGTTTTTTAAAATTGTTTTGGTTTTCCTTTGTTTTTTTCTGCTAGGCTTTTTGTCCTTTCTCATACATGGATTGTAGTGTGCATATGTGTATATTTCTCCTCATAGAGCTTGAGAGAAATCCTGCTTCTTTTTGTTCGTGTTCTTATTTTGTTCACTAGTGTCCTCGGGTAATGGTAGCACAGACTTATGCTACATCTACACTACGTACAGTGTCACAGCTGCACTGATGTAGTGCTTGTGGTGGACATGCTCCAAGCTGATGGGAGAGTGAGAGCTCTCCTGTCAGCTTAACTCCTGCTTCCGCAAGAGACTGTAGCGACATAGCGCTGTCTACACCAGTGTGTAGGTCGGTATAACTTATGTTGCTCATGGCTGTGGATTATTCACACCCTTGAGCGACGTAAGTTATACCAAAGTAACCTGTAGCGTAGATAAAGACTTTGGGAAATGCTTGTGAAATGCTGCTGTTGCGTGTAAAACCAGCAGAGGAACATGGCATTATATTTGTGTAGGACCTACAGAAAATCACAGGTTTAGTATTATTTCACAGTGACTAATGTGCCTGCATGTAGTTATAAAAACAAACCAATAACTATCATAGGTACTTACATGGCTCCCATTACTGGACAATCTGAGCACCTCACAATCTTTAATGTGTCAGAGCATCCCTGCAGAATAGGGAAGTATTGTCCCTATTTTACAGATGGGGACACTAGAGCAAAGAGACTGTGACTTGCGTAAGGTCACACAGGAAGTCTGTGGAGCAGGGAATTCAACCTGGCTCTGCCGAGCCCCAGGGGACCATCCTTCCTTTCTGTTCTTCTCTGTGTGCGCGTTACTACGGATACATCCTTATTTGGAATCCGTGAGAGCAACACTTTGTTCTATTGTATTCATCATGGGCCATCAGAGTTTAATTGATACATAAAACTTAACATTTCATCATATACTTTGTTAACCTTTGTCTGTGCCAATATACAATGCTTTAATGAAAGATGGATCTTGAAAATAAATGGACTTCAGATTTTTCCATTTGATGAAAAATAACCCCTGTGCCCTGTTGCTCTCTACAGCAGGGGTTCTCAAGCTTTTGCTTTCCGAGGCCCACTCCAACGTGTTATAAAATCTCCCCAGCCCACCTGTGCCACAGCAACCAGTTTTCTGCATGTAAAAGCAAGGGCTGGCATTAGAGGGTAGCAAGCAGGGCAGTTGCCTGGGGCCCCATGCCACAGGGGCCCCTGCAATGCTACACTGCTCAGGCCTCAGCTTCAGCCCCGAGTGGCGGGGCTCAGGGCCTCGGGATTCAGCCCCATGCAAAGGGGCTCTGGCTTTCTGCCCCAGGCCCCAGCAGGTGTAATGTTGGCTCTGTGTGGTGGACCCTTTGAAACCTGCTCACAGCCCCCAGGGTTGCTCTAGAGCAGTGTTTCCCAAACTTGGGATGCCGCTTGTGTAGGGAAAGCCCCCTGGGGGCCGGGCCGGTTTGTTTACCTGCCACGTCTGCAGATCCGGCTGATCGCGGCTCCCACTGGCCGCGGTTCGCTGCTCTAGGCCAATGGGAGCTGCTGGAAGTGGTGCAGGCTGAGGGACGTACTGGCCGCTGCTTCCAGCAGCTCCCATTGGCCTGGAGCAGTGAACTGCGGCCAGTGGGAGCCGCCATCGGCTGGACCTGTGGTAAACAAACCGGCCCGGCCCGCCAGGGGCTTTCCCTACACAAGCAGCATCCCAAGTTTGGGAAACACTGCGCTAGAGGATTGTTGTTGTCTGTAGGGTTTGCTTATGGAACTGGGCCATTGGTTGTTGCAATGGAGTTTAATTCTGTACTTTTCTACATGGCTACCAAGAGGTTGCCCGTTTGAGAGTCCAGATGTGGGACTGCATTTTGGGACACCGCTGTGCTTCCATCACTGGAGAGTGGTGCAAGTGAGGGAAGAGTAGTGAAGGCATTTCTGGAAGCATGCCTTTGTGGTTAAAGCACAGGGCTGGGACTCAGAGGTGGTAGAGGAGAGTTTAAATATCCCTCATTTATATGTGTGGGGGAAACAGAACCACAGGTAAGGTAAGTGACATGCCTAAGGCCATATAATGACTCAGTGTCAGAGCCAGGATTAGATCTCTGACTTCTGAGCCTGTGCTCATTCCCTTGGGCCATGCTGACTTGCTTAATAGTGCATATGTGTTCTTTAGCTGCAGTACAGTCAAAGTTGGTTGTAGGGTTTCTTTACTGTGGAATCAAATGGTAGCTGGCAGCTGCATTTATAGCCAAAATCCCTTACATTAATAGAAGAGTCAAGGGAATTAGATCTGTCCCTATTTTTTGTTCCCTCTTGCACATATGTACGCACACATGTGCGCATGTACACACAAAGCTGCTGATTTTTGCAGTGTTGAGAACTAAAGTGCTTCCCCATCCAGAGGTCTTAGAAATCCATACCTAAAAAAAAATGCTAGTGAAGCCCTTTGTGCGCACTCTCCCTTTGGTGTGCCGAAGAAGGGCCCTATTAAAATTGTTTAATTGGACAAGATGACCTAAATAAAAGACCGAAGAGAGTCCTGTTCTTCGTACTCCTAAATTATCTAAGGTTATGACAGCCATGGAGGCTGTGATGTACTTGGAACCCCTTCCTGCAAGATGACTGGAGCAGCCAGGAGAAACTGAGTGCCCTCCACTCCCATTGACATCCCTGGAGCATTCTCCTAGGGTACAGACACAATCCTAATGGAGAAGAAAGGTCATGATACCAGAGCCTTCAATAAGGAGGGTGAATCTTAACCCTTCTCGTCTTTCCCGCCTTCTTGTCCCAGCCAGTGCTTGCAAATTGTACGAACTGCAAAAATGGACCAAGCTCTTTTTTAGATAAATCCACTAGAGGGTTTTCAAAGTAGTCAGTAGTCGTGAGGGTGGTTGCTAGTAGTTTTAAGCCCGGTTTGTATATGTTTGTTGTTTAAAAAAAAAAAAAGAGACACGTTGACTTCCCAGTTCACACTGAGTGAAATGCAAACTGTGAATAAGTGCACACATGGTGAAACGTGAGTTGGACCTGGAACATAAAGGAAAACTAGAAAATTGCGAGAGGGTCCATCTGAGCCCTGGCGTTGCTGGAGCCCCTTGGAATGTACAACGACTTCTCCCTCATTGCTGTGGAGACATGGTGCCAGCCCTACCCTCAGAACCTAACTCGATTTAATGCGGTTATGTGCAGACAGCCAAGACTCACCTGTATTGGCATGGAGAATTGGCTTCATTTCAGTCTCTCCTCCCACTGAATAGTTGTTCGTTACTTTAACATTTTGTTTTTAAATCCTATCTTGTGTCTCTCCCCCCCTCTTTTTTTTTTTTTTTAGATGCAGATGTTGGACAAGTTCCCAATGGAAGGAGGGCAGAAGGACCCCAAACAAAGGATCATCCCCTTTCTGCCAGGTGAGTAGGATGGATTCCATTGAAGATAAACTCTGGTTTTGACAAAATACATTCAAGGGGGCCAGACTAAGAAAAGGTCTTGTTACCAGCTCCCAGTGCACACATAGGTATGACTTAAAGGTTGGAGTCTTGAACAACATGTGAATTTGAAACTTCAGATGCCTGCATCCTCTGCATTAAAATGAACATGGGACTATTTTTAGTAATATGCAAATTAAGTATTAAACTCCTCAGTTCCCAGGGCTGCAGCCCACAATCAGCTTCGAACTCGGAGACTCTGCAATGTTTAGGCATTGGTTTCTGCCCATCCTGAATGGCAAATACATAGCCACTGCCCCCAGAAGACACCCATGTTTTAGGTAAGCAATCCTGTCTTCACAAGCTCTGTAGGTAGCTCCTAGGACAGACCAGTGGGTTTCAGTATCGACACCCCCAACAGAGCCAGGAGCTGTGGCTCCCCAGGAACTGTTCTGTGCAGTTTGCAACTGAGTGTAACTCCAGTTAAAGTGCAGAAGTGCAGAGAGACCTTAAAAGCAATCCCACAGAAATGTAATACTGAAACAGGTAGACAGCTGTAACTTTCTCCTGCAATTTTAAGGAGCAGTTTTCCAAATTGAGATGTATATGGTGCAGCAGCTGCCCCGCAAATCCAACATGCAACTATGCAAATGGGCGTTCATGTGTCCAAAGTAATCTGTATAATTACTCATTTTGGACCTAATGCAGGGGTGGGCAAACTTTTTGGCCTGAGGGCCACATCTGGGTGGGGAAATTGCGTGCAGGGCCATGAATGTAGGGCTGGGGCAGGGGGTTTGGGTGTGGGAGGGAGTGCAGGGCGTGGGGGGGGTGCGGTATGCAGGAAGAGGCTCAGGGCAAGGGTTTAGGGCACAGGAAGGGGCTCAGGGCAAGGGGTTGGGGTGTCAGGGTGTGTGGCAAGGGGCTCAGGACGGGGTTGGGGTGCAGCAGAGGTGTGGCAGGGGCCTCAGGGTAGGGGGTTGGAGTGCAGGGGGGTGCGGTGGGGGTTCAGGGCAGGAGGTTGGGGTGCAGGAGGGGTGCAACGGGGTTGGGGTGCAGGATGCAGGAGAGGTTCAGGGTGTGGGCTCTGGCCCGGCACCGCTTACCTGGAGGTTCCGGGGTGGCAGTGGCGCACAGCGGGGCTAAGACAGGCTCCCTGCCTGCCCTGGCCCCACACCGCACTGCTCCTGGAAGCGGCTGGCACCATGTCCCTGTGGCCTCTGGGGAGGGGGAGGCAGAGGGCTCTACGTGCTGCCCTCGCCTGCGGGTACCTCACCTGAAGCTCCCATTGGCTGCGCTTCCCCGTTCCCGGCCAATGGGAGCCGCGGAGGGCGTTGCCTGCAGGCGAGGGCAGTGCACGGAGCCCTCTGCTCCCCCCACCCTTCCCCAGGGGCACCCTTCCCCAGGGGCTGCTTCCCAGAGCGGCACGGGGCTCGCAGCACCACAGGGGTAGCAATGCCGTGGGCCGGATCCGGCCCACGGGCCATAGTTTGCCCACATCTGACCTAATGGGTGCATGTGGTCGTTTTGTGACACATTGCTGCTGCTTTTGAAAATGTAGCCCTAAAATTGCCAGGGAGTGGGGCCCCTGAGAGTCTTTCATATACCCACAGCCAATAGATTTGACCACATAAACTTTTTTCCAAGGAGCTAATGAAAATGGATGATACTTTAAACACTTCCAGAGAATGCAACAAGTATATTTAGTGCAAGCCATTATGATGTTTTATGGAAATGCAGATGTTTAAGGTATGTCTACACTGCAGCGTGGGCTGATGTTCCTGCACTAGCTTTAATCTAGAGAGCATGGCTAAAAATACCAGGGAAGATGCAGTAGCACAGGCTTCAGCGTGGGCTGTTCCAGCCCACTGGGGGACCCCGGGTATGTATAACCCTTTCCATGGTCCATGCTGCTGTGTCTTCACTGCTATTTTTAGCCCTGCTAGCTAGATTAAAGCTAGCATGGGCATGCCAGCAATCTCACCTCCTATTGCAGTGTAGACATGGGCTTCCTTTCCTCCAAGCAGCATAAAGACTCTGTTTTATTCTTCTTCATGAGCCAGGGCATATTTGTAGGTAAGAAACTGGGTCTGGGTTGCCCAGGGAGGCATTTCTGGTTCTGGCTTCTTCCCTGATTGTAGCATCAGCAAAACCAGAGCAAGTCTGACATTAATATAGAGGAAAAGGCACTGCTGTGCAACTTTTTCCTGCCAGTGGGGGAAGCCAAATTGGCAGAAGGCATGACTTGGAAAAATAGGGAATACAGTTTGACTGCTTTCAGTTTGTGAAGAATCCCTACTCGTCCCATCAAAACGCTGCTATTTTTGAAAGATGGGGATTGGGGTCCAGAGTGGCTGCCCCAAGCGTGTTGCATTTCACAGCCTCACTCGTTAATTTCATTGCTGCTCATTCAAACTGAGAAAGTTCCCCTCTATTAAATGACTCTCCATTGGGATTTAGTGGAAAAGGGTTGGAGCTGTCAGGAGGTAGAGCCTGGGCCTTGAGCCACACTGACATCGCTCCATGGGCTGTGTGTGCACTTATTTCAACTTTATAAAATAGCAGTCACCGGTGTCCAGCCCACTGCTCTGGGCCCCCACGCAATAGACTAAAATAATCCATCTCCAGGTACAGCCAAACAGCCGGCCTGATGTTGCGCACCCAAGAAAATTCATCCTAGTCCCAGGACCCCCAGTTATCCCTGTAAACCCTTCAGTCCTCAAAGCTGTGGAAGACAGATGGGCCTTGCAGTGTGCTCAGAAGGTTTCAAAAGTCAAAGCAACTGGGGGAAGCAAGTTCCAGAGCTGAAGGTCTGAGATGCAATTTACCAATTCAGATTCTGAACCTCTTCGGAGTCCAGGAGCATGTGATGTCAAGATGTCAATATGGGGTCCATCTCTATTGCAAATTGGCTTAGGTGTGGTGGTGATGTTTGGACAAAGGCCTACATAGTTCCAGAGGGTCATGAGGATGATGTTTGGTTTGGGAGGAGATATTATAATGCCAGTTGAGCTACATATTATGGTCATGAGTGCTTTAGCAATGCCTAGAACAGGGGTAGGCAACTTATGGCACGTGTGCCAAAGGCGGCACGCTAGCTGATTTTCAGTGGCACTCACATTGACCGGGTCCTGGCCACTGGTCCGGGGGCTCTGCATTTTTATTTAATTTTAAATGAAGCTTCTTAAACATTTTAAAAACCTTATTTACTTTACATACAACAATAGTTTAGAATTCCCCCTCCCCTCTTTCTCAGTAAAAGCAATAACAGTACAGACTTAAAGAAATTCTATAGCAAAACACAGAATTGCAAATACAGAATTAAAAGTATAAGACTACTAGTTCCTTGCTAATACTCACTAGCTTGAATAGAAGAATTTATTTCAGCAACCTGGGAGGACTTGATTAAGATGTCTGGACTCTCTTAATTCCCAAGAGAGACTCTCCAAAAAACAAAGAACAGGAAAAAAAAACTTCCCTCCACAGGGATTTGAAATTATCTTGTCCCTGATTGGTCCTCTGGTCAGGTGTCCACAGGTACTGCTTGTTAACCCTTTACAGGTCGAAAACAAAACCTTAACCCTTAACTAACTGTTTATGACAAGACTTATAGAAAGAGACCTTCTAAAAACGTTAAAATATATTACTGGCACACAAAACCTTAAATTAGAGTGAATAAATGAAGACTCCGTGCACCATTTCTGAAAGGTTGCCGACCCCTGGCCTAGAATATGCATATTTTTAGGTGCTTCACCCCTCTCCCTCCCAAGCCACCTAGGACTGAGTTGCCTGGTGAGAAAAGGTGCTAATGTGGGAGCAGGGGAGAAAACAAATTGTACTCTGGAGACAGGCCCCATCTCCTGACTCAAGGTGAAATAGTCTCTGCCTCGAACTGTACATCTTACTCCTGTATTCATGTCCTCCCCAGCCTTCTCTACAGGTTTCAGTCACTCTCAGTCCATACTCCTCCCAGAGGCTTTCCTTGACACTTGCAGCTGTTGCATGCCCATCACAGAAGTAGAGTGATAGGGATGGTGGATAATGAATATTGTTGGATTTCACCTTTCCTGCTTTCACGTGCTGGCAAAGAACAATGGGTAGCTATGGTGTGAACATCTTATAGTGGGGTACTCTCCTGGTTGTCTCCTGCACAATGTTCACTAGGTACATCAGACTCGCATCTGTCTAATCACACGGGGCTGCTAAATTCTCTCACTTGAGGGTAGCTGCTGTTAAGCAGTGTGAGGTCTGTAGCTTCTGCAGCGTTTCCTTTGGCATGTGTAGCAAGGAGACAGTAGCTATCTGTTGAGTTGGCTTATGGAGTTAGTCACATGGTCTTATGTAGCTGGTGAGGTGGCTTATTGGCAAGGTTTGCCTCCTGAGAGAGGTGTTGGTTTGGCTTAGAAAAGTCTATTAGTAGCTGGTAGAATTGTCAGGTACAGGAATCGTGGAGTATTTATTCTGGTTCAGGTCTCCTCTTTCCCAGCTTGAGATGGCAACATGTTGTTTTACTTATTGTAAAGCTCGAGATTTTGTGCTGTTTCCCTCAAGATGCATAATCAGAATGGGTCGAGCGCGAGACAGAGCAGGGTCTGTTTCTCTGAATCTCATGCATCCAATATATGGTGAAACTTAGGCTTGCTGGGTTTTTGACTTGGTTCAGGCCTGAGAAACCAGTGACATCTATAGCTTACTTTTCTTCACTCCCTCATTTGAGGAGCATTTTAGCATCTGAATTTCATTACCAGTGGTGATTTGGCTCCAATGGTCTGAGTGAAATATGCTGCTTTCTGGGAAGCTGCCTATGGTAATGTTAGATGTGTGGCCTCTGAAGTCCTGCAAAATATCTCCTGCTATTCTATATGTCCTGCGGCCTGTAGCATTCTTAGCAAACCTGTAATTGTCTCGAACTCAGGGTCACCCACAGGAACTGAAGAGATTCCCATCCTTCAGTGTCTGTCAGAATATTTTCCTGGAGGGGGAAGTGGTCCCATTATTAATGCTTATTTTACAGCATCCAACCCCTAGGAATTTTGTTCTTCTGCTTTTGCTTTTGTTTAGTTATCGTAGCTTTATTTTCCTTGTGGGATTTGACTCATTCTTTGAAGTCGCTAGAGGAGACTTAGAGCCTTCAGACTTAAAGTAGGTCTCAGCTCTTCCCAGAGAATATCCTTGCAAGGATGTAATTCCCACCCTCTCTTCTCCCCACCCCACCCCCACTCTAAAACAGATGGAACAGTAATAAAGTTGAGTTCTTGAGAGAAACAGATGGGAAAGACAAGGATAGACTGTGAGCTCTCTGGAGGAGAGATTCTCTCAGGCTATATATCTGGATAGCACTTGCCTGTAGCATGTCTTGGGTGCTTCTGTGATACCACTAACAGACTAAGAATATGTCCTCCAAGGCCACTGAGTCTGACAGCATTCAGGCACTATGCCGAAAATTCCATTTCCTGCCATGCAGAAGAGTTGAGAGGTGGACTCCTAGCTGCTTGTGTGCTGGCATCGAGTCAGTGGCAGGTCCTTCTTGTGATTGTTGTTTTGAGGGATGCTGCCCTCATGACCCCATGACACACCTCTGGCTAGTCCTAGCTCACAGGACACTGTTAATGCTAAGATGGACTCTTATGGCAGGAGGAATGAAGTTGCATTGACTAATGCATATGAAATGTTATGGGGGGATTGTGCAAAGCTTTGGAAATCTATCAGCCTGGCTCGGAGACAAAGTCCCCAGTGAACAGTTGCTGGTTGCTGAGTATCAATTCTATGCTGTGCATTATACACACAAAGACCCAGTCCCTGCCTGGAGAAGTTCACGCGCTAAGGGTTACACATTTGCTGGCTGAGGGATGATGAGATGGGGACCCCAGGAAAGAATTAACTAGGAAAACAAATGAGCTCAGTTGGGCCAGTTGTGTAAAGGACGTGCCAGATCTTTCAGGAAACGGCTTTTATAAGGCAAGTGGAGCCTTCCAAGCTCCGCACAACCCAAGTGGCCCAGAGCCTATTCCAGCCGGTCTGCTTTTCTGGAAGCGTGAATCTCTGCAAGGAGGGGTTGTGTGAGGCTCAGCTACTTTTGGTTGTGAAATTGCTTTTTAGGAAGCTTAAGCAAGAGACGGCAGCAAAGTCCAAAGGAAGAAAAGGATTTAATAGGATACATTTTAAGAAACCAGAATGTTGTCTCCTTTCTACCCCCCACCCCATCCCTCTCTGATCCAGCATCAGAACAATACTTGCACTTTGGAAACTTTTTATCTGCAAATATTAACAGCTCTCCACAAGGGACCTGGGAGTTAGATAGATGAATATGATTATTCCCCATTTCCAGACAAGGTTAAGTGATTTCCCCAGACCCCACAGGGTACTCTAGAGCTGGCAATAGAACAGAGTTTCTGGGACCTAATCCTGTGATCAGTCCACTGGTCACAGCTGTCTCAGGTGTCTCAGACCCAGCCTAGTAATTAAGAGGAAACTATCACAAGTGTTTTGCTGCCTTATTGCAGATGGTGAGCTCTTCAGTGAAGAGAAGATCATGGGTGGGACTGTTGGTGAAGTCTTGAGTAGGTCTCCTCTCCATGCACTTCCACTTCTGAGCTTTCAACACCAGTTGCTGAATTTGGTGGGTTTCCAGGAATCATGCTGACTTCATTAGGTAGAAGACTGCCATTCCCTCCTATCCCGTGTTTGCTCTCGCTGTCCATCTCTGCAGCAGTCTCCTGCTGGGCTCCTTCCTCGCAGTCTAGATGCGTGAAAGGAAGTCCTATCATCACTGTTCCACGGATCTGCCAGTGGTGGAGGCAGTACACCTGAGCAAATCCCTCTTCACCACCCAGGAAGCAGAGATACTGAGGTTTGTCTCCTAGAATGCATAAAAGTGAAACACATTCTCCACTGAGCCATCCTAAATAATGCATTTTATTGTCTCACCATCCTGATACCAGTCTGTTTTGGGGGGAAATCCTTTTTCCCCAGTCTCACAGATGGTCAACGGGTCTGATGGAGTCTGGAGAGCTCCCCTCCTCTTACCCTCCCTCTCTGGAGGCCTTGTGTCTCCAATCCCATCCTTCTGGCTGAGGAATATGGTACAGGGGAGTCTTTCCTTTTGTCTCTCAGAATGGCTGCTGCTTTCTCCACCTTTTACAAGCGTGAAGCACATGAGTGGGACTAGGTCTAAGACTGAACTCCCTCCACTGTAACCATTAGCATGCTGGGAATCGTAGCTGGCCTTATTCTGAGTCTCCTTGAGATCCTTTAGAGTGCTCCTATGTATCAGGTCACAGTACACATCCCTATAAACCTCCATGTTTATGGCACACCCAGGAACAGCCATAAATGCAAGCAGCCCCCACGCAAAGTCATCCCTTCCTTGTACTGCAGGGCCAAGGCATTCACTCGCTTCAGAAGTTTGCCAGCCTGCTGCTAAATCCAAGGCTCCTATGGAGGTTTTGGGAAGTGTTCTATTCCCCCACGTGCCTGCCCATTCCAGGAGTGGAACTAGGGACTGGCTTCTCCTTCTGGGGACCGACCGTGCACGGTTTTTAAAGTGAATTGGAGCCCGTGCCAGAGGAAATCTGGATGTGATTTGAAAGGTGTAGAGAAGCGAATTCTTTCCGAGTCGGAGGGAGTCCTTCAGGGTAAAACGAGAGTCAGACGTTTTTCCGCTCTCGAAGTATCTGGCTTCTTTAATGGCTCTGATCAGCTTTGTGATACATTTATGGTTCTCTGCCCCTCCCACTCGCTCAGGATCGAGTAACAGTCTTTAGCTTAATGGGAGCCACAACCACGTTGCTGGCTGAAATGCCTCTGCAACTTTCCTTTCCCTCCACTCCCTCTTCCCCAGTATGACTCTGACCTTTGCTTGAGAATTCCAGTGGGATGGAACAGAATACACTGTCCCCTTCGCTCACCTGGCCTTTTTTAGAGGCTAATTTCTCTCTTGTGGGCTGTCCTCCTGCCCCCAGGGTGTCTCCTGCACAGCTGGGGGTAATTGCCTGTCAGCCCCTCTCCCACCATCTGCCCTGATATTTCCCAATCCCTGTACTGGGTAGGTGGGACCTGAAGAGGTAGCATGCTTGCCATAGAGGGTCTGCTTTGGGTCACTTTACAGCCCCCCGCTCTAGACCTGCTACAGCACAACCTGTAAATCAATCAATCAATCAATCAATCAAATAAATCAGTCAGTCAAATAAGAGTGAGGGGGCTTTAATGGGCTACGTAAGGCGTTTCCTTCAGTGGTTTGCCACAGCAAGGCCCCTGGCAATTGGGTTGTAAAGCAGGGAGAAGGGCTCCATTAGAGTTTTTAAAGGCAAAGTGTGTCTCTGGTCTCCTTGGGTCCTCAACTGCTAGGGATGAATCTTCTCTGGCTCTTATTTCTGCTGGTCACTGGTGGCTCACTGCCGGTGCCTACTCTGCCAGCTCCCTTTGTGGTAGCAACTGTTGAAGCTGTAGTATAGACAGGGCTCAGGCCCTACAGTGGTGGTGAAAGATGTGCCCCATTTTGTGTCTGCTTCTTGCCTAGTCAGACCTGTGTGTGCTGGGAGTGCCCCATTGCTGAGCAGTCACTTGGAAGTGCAGGAAGGCTGCTTTCTCCCTGCTTGGATATGCCGCCTTTTGTTATTGTGCAATCTCTTTGTCCTGCAGGCTTGTGCATATGTGTCTCTGTGCTTGGGCATTAGGCCAGGCAGCTAATGTGAAATAATGACTCAGCAACTCGATCAGTTAGCAGCATTTGAAAACTGTTGCATAATTACTACCAGAAGAGCTGCTTGTCTGCTGCCCTGCCTTCAGCACTGAGGAAGTGGCTATGGGTTTTCCCAGAATGTTGTAGCTGGGGAGGCAGGGAAGAGGGGACGATTGCCGTGTTCTGAGCATGTCTTCTAAAGGCAGATTTTGATCCTTCTGTGTAAGTCTCGTACAGCTCTGCCAATGTATCTTGATCATGACCTGCGGTGACTCCAGCTAACCCATTTAGACTCGCACACAGCTCTACCTGTGTCGTCTCTCCTGCCTCTTTCTTTCCCATCCTCAATGCCCTCTCTCAGGATTTTGCCAATGCTCCTGACTCCTGCCTGCCAGCACCATCTGTGGACGTAAAGCCGTGATTAATGATCTGAGAGAGAGGATGGTCAGCATGAAGGGGAGGGAGGAGCCTCTGCTCTGCTCTCCAGTGCCACCTATTTGCTGAAGAGTCCACATGTGTATGTGTGTTCATGGGGATTAGCAGGGATGTGGTGGCCAGCGGATAAACCAAAGCCCCCATGATGGTGATTCATCAACCCTGGTTCTCAGTGCAGACCTGGGCCCAGAATTCCTGACTGGTATCTTAGGGCCCTTGCCTGAGTGTGTGCATGACCACTGGGGATTGAGGTGGATGGTAGAGGGGTGAGGTTTGGGATGCCTAGTTCTGGATGAGATGGGAGGAAGGGAGCCATTCAGCTGAGCAAAGCAGTTGGGGTGTAGGAGAGCTCTCTTGGAGTGGAAGGAGTGTCTCCTGTTGAAAGGACTTTGTGAGCCGTGTCCAATTGAAGGTGTTTCCAGTGGCTCAGAAGGTGGTCTCAAGACTGCAGCTGGCTTTGAGGTAGGATTGAGAGTGGTGCTCTCCTGTGATTTTACAGGCTTCCCGCATCCCTATGGGGCAAACAGCCATAAAGTCTCCCTCCTTTTATTTTCAGTAGCTCATTGCAGTTATGGAAAGGAAATGGAAGGAAGCTTCAGAGCTATTTAGATTGTATCAAATAGCCCCGGGGGTAAGTCAGAGAGGGAATGGGGGAGAGCATAAAATAGCTGCGTGGCCAGAGCTGTGATTCCAGTCCAATGCGGAGACCTGAAGAAGAGCTCTTTGTAAACTCGAAAGCTTGTGTCTCTCACCAACAGAAGTTGGTCCAATAAAAGATATTACCTCACCCACCTCGCATCTCTGAGATCGACCACTGTCTGCTCTGACTCTGCTGAGCTGAAGAGACAGGCTACTTCATGCTGGCTTAGGGCACCTCTTCACTGGCAACATTAGAAGCGCTGTCACGGCACAGCTCTGGGAGAGAGCTCTCCCAGCTCTCTAAAAAACCCACCTCCACAAGGGGTGTAGCTGGCACTGCCATTGGTGCACTGTCTGTACTGGCACTTTACAGCGCTGAAACTTGCTGTGCTCGGGTGTGTTTTTTCACACCACACGAGTGAGAAAATTGCAGCGCTGTAAAGTGCCTGTGTAGACAAGCCCTTAGAAGCTCTACGCATGTGGCCAAATGATGGACTTTGTGGTGGGGTTTGTGCATAGCAGAGCCACCCCATCCTCAGGCCCCCATTTAAGAACTTGCTGTTTGTGCAGCCATTCTGACCGACCATCCTTAGCTCTGTGGGATGTAAGTGCATGGTACCCACTAGGAGGGAAATGCAAACCCAAGAAGCTGCTTTATCTCCGTGTGGGTGGGTGTGTTGACTCTAACTCTTTTTAACAAAATAAATAAATAAATAAATAAATTGACTCAGTACAGAAAATCATCAGAAGTCTGTTCTGCTCCTTTTCTTTTTGAATTCATCTTTTCTTCAGGTAGCTAAAAGCCTCATTTGTTTTGGCAGAAACCCTTTAATCTCTGAGTAGTCCGGATAACTTGGCAGCAGTAGGAGATTGGAATGGCAGCTCTTGGCAGCTGGGTGCTGTGTAATGCATAAAAGTTACAGTACTTAGCTTTGATTTGAAGAGGGTGGGGGTGGGTGGGAGGGGGAGAGAACAGCAGGATGAAGATGTGCATAGACTGCCCTTCAAACACCTTCTGAGTCCATCCTAAATGGTGTGCAAATGCTGATTTCCCCATTTCTCTGTCTGGTGGTGGGTGTGGGGAGAGGTGTGCTGTGAATTGCTATTGCAACCCCCCTGTGGTTATTTATACTTCTTGCTTGGAGATGTCTGGAAAGGTCTGTATAGGAGCGAAGTATTTATTGTATTGTTTTGGGGTTGATGTTTGGAAAAAATTGGGTTTGTTTAGTCTGGAGAAGAGAAGACTGAGGTGGGACATAAATCTTCAAGTGCATAAAAGGTCATTATAAGAGAAGGGTGATAAATTGTTCTCCTTAACCACTTAGGATAGAACAAGAAGTAATGGGCTTAAATTGCAGCAAAGGAGATTTAGGTTAGACATTAGGCAGAACTTCCTAACTGTGAGGGGAGTTAAACACTGGAACAAATTGCTTGGGGAGGTTATGGAATTTCTGTGGATGGAGATTAGACATGTTTGACAAACATCTGTCAGGGATGGTCTATATAATTCTTTGTCTTGCCTCAGTGCAGGGGACAGGACTTATTAAAGTCCCTTCCGGTCCTACATTTCTCTGATTCTAGAGGCATCACTACACAGAGACGTTGAGATTAAATGGTAATTAAAGAGAGTCTTGTCCAAAAGTGCTTATAAACGAGAGCTAGCTTTTTTTTTCCGTAACCAAATTCAATTTTGTTGAGTTTGAGAGATTAGGAGGAGTTGTCCTTGCTCTTGTCTGGCTTGATAGTGTTTCACATTGGAGATGGTGCTCCTTCCTTTCTCCCCAATGTTCATGCTGCTTCTTCGAGTGATTGCTCATGTGTGTTCCACAACAGGTGTGTGTGCTCGCCACGTGCACCGGTGCCGGAAATTTCCCCCCTAGCAGTACCCGGTGGGTACACAGAGTACCGCGACTGCATCCTCATTCTCCCCTGATGAGGCGATTATGGCTCCTCCTCCCTCTGTTCCATAGGAGGACTCTAAGGCCCACCAGGAAATATTGAAAAGGGTGGCATCAAGCCTCAACCTTCAGGCCGAGGAGGTGGAGGAACCCTCAGACTCCCTCTTCAACATCCTATCAGCCTTGGTACTGGGCAGCATGGCCCTTCCACTCTGCAAAGGGGTAGCAAAAATTTCAAATGCCTTGTGTCAAACCCTGGCTTCCTTGGGGAGGGATAGCTCAGTGGTTTGAGCATTGGCCTGCTAAACCCAGGGTTGTGAGTTCAATCCTTGAGGGGGCCACTTAGGGATTTGGGGCAAAATTAGTACTTGGTCCTGCTAGTGAAGGCAGGGGGCTGGACTCGATGAGCTTTCGGGGTCCCTTCCAGCTCTATGAGATAGGTATCTCTCTCTCTCTATATATATATATATGCCTCCCATCTCTAAGAGGGCGAAACAGAAGTACTTTGTGCCCACCAAGGGGCATGAATACCTGTACACCCACCCTGCCCCCAACTCCCTGGTGGTCAAGTTGGTCAACCAAAGGGAGAGGCAGGGCCAACCAGCCCCTACTCTGAAAAATAAAGACTCAAGGAAGCTGGACTTATTTGGGAGAAAGGTTTATTCGTCCTCGAGTTTCCAGTTAAGGGTGGCGAACCATCAGGCTCTCCTGGGTCAGTATGAGTTCAACTTGTGGGGCTCTCTACCCAAATTTGAGGACTCTCTCCAGGAACGTGAGAGGAAGGAGTTCAAAGCTCTGGTGGAGGAGGGTACAGCGGCTGCCAGGGCAACCTTGCAGGCAGTGTTGGATGCTAGGGATACGGCTGCAAGGTCCATGGCCTCCGCAGTGTCCATGAGAAGGGCGTCGTGGCTCCTGCTGTCTGGGCTGTCCAGTGAGGTGCAGAACTCCTTGCAGGACCTCCCATTCGATGGCAAGGCCCTGTTTGCGGAACAGATGGACGTGAAACTGCGCAGCCTGAAAGACTCCCTCACTACACTTAAGACACTTGGCCTCTATGTCCCAGCTCTGGCTAGGCCCAAGATTAAGCCTCAGCAGGCTCCCACCCAGGCCACCCACTCTAAATATGAGCCCCGTTATAAAAAGATTTGGGACTATAAGAAACGCCCGCAGAGGCAGACCCGATCTGCCCCTCAAGCCTGGGTCCTCCAAGGGTAAACAGTTGGGGAAATGTCAGTTTTGACAGGATGCCCGGGGGCGACCTACCAGTTCACACCAGGGATCCACCCACAATAAAGCTTCCCTTCTCCAACCAGTTGTGTGCTTTTCTCCCGGAGTGGTCGTGGTTGACTTCAGACCATTGGGTCATCAACACCCTGGGGCTACACCCTCCAGTTTACCTCTACCCCGCCCAACCACCCTCCGCCCCCATCCCTCCTGGGGGACCCCTTTCATGAGGCCCTGCTAGAGCAGAAAGGGGGCGGCTCCTTGGCCTAGGAGCGGTGGAAGTGGTGCCAGTGGAGTTCAAACATAAGGAGTAGTACTCCCGCAACTTTCTTATCCCAAAGGGGAGCTCAGGTCCATCCTGGACCTGCAAGGCCTGAACCAGTACATGGTAAATCTCAAGTTGCGCATGGTGTCTCTAGCCTCCATCATCCTCTCCCTGGATCCCAGGGACTGGTATGCCGCCCTCGATCTGCAGGACGCGTACTTCCACATTTAGCCATGTCCCCATTCAGGACATTTGCAGGGCTGCCACATGGTCTTCAGTTCACACATTCACCTCAAATTATGCGATCATCTCCCAGACCAGGGCAGACACTGGGTTCAGCAGGCCTGTGCTCCGTCCCGAGAGTTTGTGAACTCCTACCCACCTCCAACAAATATAGCCTGGAATTACCTATTGTGGAATACACAGGAGCAACCACTCGAAGCAGAAAAGACAGTTACCTTTTCCGTAACTGGTGTTCTTCGAGATGTGTTGCTCATGTCTAATCCACACCCCGCCCTCCTTCCACTCTGTCTGAGTTGTCTGGCAAGAAGGAACTGAGGGTGGGGGGAGCGTGCAGCGCCCCTTATACCACACCGTAGAGGCATCACTCCAGGGGTCGTTAGGGGCGCTCCCCTACGGTTACTGCTAGGGGAAAAACTTCCAACATCAGTGCACGTGTTGAGCACGCACACCTATTGTGGAATAGATATGAGCAACATATCTCGAAGAACACCAGTTACGGAAAAGGTAACTGTCTTTTCTCCAGCATCATGCTGCCAACTTTGAAATTGTTTGTACTGGGGAGACATCATCCCTTCCCTTTTCCCCTTCTTCACTGGTGTCCTATAGTGCAGAGTTGTTACTTCCTGTTACTCTACCCACTATTACCTTACTGATTGGAGCTAGTATACATCCTCCAATGACTGACCCAGTAATCATGCGCTTTTCTGCAATGTACCTATGTCTACGTCTACCCTTTTGATTTTACTTATTGCTCTTCTGGCCCTATTCCAACAAGCCAGTGTATTTGTCAAAACTAATTTCCCTTTTGCCTTGGCCCATCTCCCTGTTTCTCTCCAGCTGCATTTCTTTTAGCTTCTGTAAACCCTGTGCCCTAATCTCACCTGCTGTGCCTACTGCAGCCCTGCTGCTCTCCTGGGCACAAAGGAATTTGGTGCAAGGGGGAGAAGAAATAAACCACCCAGCAGACCTGTAGGATAGGGAAGTGAGCCAAGTACCATATTAAAGGCTCTTAAAAACTCTGAGGCAGCCAAATGACTTCAAGGTAGAGATGGGATGGAATCTGATGTGAAGTATTGTGATTGCTTTATTCATACTGTGGATTTCTCTAGCATCTGAGGATCTCAAACCACCTAATTAAGTCTCACAGGGCAGCATTCTTATCCCCATTTTACAGATGTGAATAAGTGATGAGTGTCCAAGGGCTCAGTGCAAAATCCTGAACCCAGGTCTTCAAGCTCCCATCCCACTGATTCAGCCATAAGCCCACCGTTTCTCTCCAAGCCAGTGATGTAGTGGGGCCAGATTATGATGGAACAGCACTTTTGCCACATGGAGGATGCCATTTTAGAACAAAACAGTGTCCTCTGCACGGTGTGACCTCCAGTACATGCCCATTCAGGACTAGCTCACTTCTCCAGCCCAGACAGTAGCAAGGCAACATTTTGTGTGTGTCTGTGTGTGTCTCTCTCTCTCAGCAAGTCAGGATTTTATAGCTGTTCTTGTCAGCATGGAGAGATTCTGCTTTTTGCTAATTAGGCATTTTGATGTAAATCAACTTTTTATTAAAAATAAATTTTCTGTTTGGGAAGCATTAGAACTGGGAGAAATGCAAATGTGAGAAGGGAAGGGAATTTGTTGAAGGTTTGTGTATTCAGTCACTGAAATAATTTTTAGATCTCCATTTATTTGTTTGTTTAACATTTAAATGTTCCTCTTGGAGGTTTGTTTGTTTTAGACATTTATAATGTGCCCATCAGCAATTACATCTCGGCACACTGACAAGTTACAAATTAAATTCCGATTTCTAATGACAGTCAACAAAACCTTTTTGACCCATTAATCTTTGTGAAATCATCATTAAAATAAGAATCCAGGCAGAAAATCTACTTACCCATTTTTTTACCTTGATGGCTGATATGAATGAATAACTATTGATAATTTACTTGCCTGCTGGGGAAAAAAATAGTAGTCACCCATGGCAAGGAAATTAACTAGAGGCTGGTCATTCCTGCCCCATCCCTCCCTGGTATTTTAGCAATAAATACTTTCCAAGCTACTAATCTGCAAGAACTAAAGACCAGATTGGAGAAGGAAGCATTTTAGCAATGTCCTGGCCCTTGTGAGGGAATAGTGCAGGGTGGAGCCATCCTAGTGCAGCTAAGAGCTATGCAAGCCTCTACCATGGTTTGGTTTGGTTTTCTAGTCTTGTTCAGGAATAATAGCTGAGCCACGAATACTCATGTGAAAATGTGCATGCATGATGGGGATGTGCTATTTACTCCATGGAGCATGTGATGGTAGCCCATTGGAAGAGAGAGTATTTCAGGTTTCTCAACCGTGATCATCCTGATCAGTGAAAGAGTAGCATTGGTAACCATCTGGTTGATCTTCGCTGGTATGGTGGTGGCCTTGGGGTGGGGGAACGAAAAGAATGGGTAACTCCAAGGTGTGTGTGTAGGTGATGGAGAGATGAGTGGAGGAAGGTATTTTAGTGTCGGGGCTAAATCTCCTTCTGGGGCTTGAGAGTGGATTCAAATGGCAGCTCATGTCACAGGTGTTCATGATGCTGGTTTAATTTCCATCCCAGCTGGATGCTGAGGTACAGTATTTTTATAAAACCAATTCTACTGCTTATTCATTGCTTGAGGGGTGAAGGAGGGAGACCAGGATTAAGGTGCATCTCCAGAGCTGTCGGCGGGAGATAGCTTGCACAGCACCTGCCAACAGTGCAAATCTCTCACTTTTCTCAAGCACTAAAACTCCCCTTAATTCAGGGGGTAGAGTTGGCTTTTGCGTGATGATTATCTCACCATCAAACCTGAAAGCGCCAATTCAAATCCTGAAAGCTCCTGGAAGGCTGGAAGTTCTGAGACATGTGTTATTGGTCCCAGCAATTGGGCAATAGCTGCAGTGGTTTAAATTACAATATGAAAGCTAACAGCTGGGATTTAAAGGAGTTAGTGCAGTCTTGAGTTGTGACACTTTGAATTGGGATTTGTGTCTGTTCTAGCTCAATGTGGGGGGCAGGTTTCTCCCTCCTACGTAAACGCATATCTCTTTCATGATCTCTTTGCTAGGGGCCTGTGTCTCTTTAAACAGTGGAGAAGTTGTGCTCATCAAAGGCAGATTGAAGCTTTTAGGACTCATTAGACTTCAAAGAAAAACGGCCTGAGCCACAAGTGAGAGGGGAGGAAATGGAGTAGCTGAAGGATTCCTTTAAAGGAGAATAAAAATAAACCCCAGACAGGAAGGAAAGCCCGATAGGGTCTGAATCTGATCTGCAATCCCACAAGTCTGGCTCTGGGGACCCGCTCCATTCAGGAGCTACAAAGAGAGAGACCCTCTGTCCAAGGCTTTGTCTACACTACACATTCTGACGTCCAGTTAAGATCTAGGGTAAAATGCAAATGTTAGAAGCCTGGAACAAACGTTTGGGGAGTATCCACGCTTGCCTTTACAAAGGGGTTAACCGTGGCCTGGTTAATACCTAAGATGAAGGGCGACATAGTTACAGCTCTCAGAGGTGTGAAAAATCCATGCAGCTGAGGCCAACCTAAGCCTTGGTGTCAATGCAGCTAGGTCAACGGGAGAATGCTTCTGTTGATCTAACTAGTGTTGCTCAGGGAAATGGTGTTCGTGCACTGATGGGGAAACCCCCCTCTGTCAATGTAGGTTGTATCTACACTACAGGCTTATGCAGGCACAGTTACGACAACCTAGCTATACCAATATAGTCTCCGTGCTGTAGATGTAACGTGACTATTGAACAAAAGGTACATCTACACTACAGAGCCTATACCACCATAGCTGTAGCCCCCTAGTGTAGAAGCAGCATATGCTGACCGGAGGAGGTTTTCTGTCGGTGTAGGAACACCACCTCCTGAACAGAAGTGCTCTTCCATCAGCCTAGCTGCATCTACACTAGGGTTTTTGCTGACATAATTCTGTGGATTTTTTCCACACCCCTGCCTGACATAGCAATGCCAATATAACTGTTCTTTGTAGGCCAAACCACAGATTGCTTTTCCCCACTTCCCACAAATTAAAATCCACTCTTAACTCCCTCCACTCCCCTTCTTTTTGTTAGCACACACCCTCTTTTGGGGTCTGAAGTCAGGGTTATTGACAACTCAAGCAAACTAATATCTGTCTTTGCTTCTTCCTACTCTCCTGTTCACCCCCGTCTCCTCCTCTCCATTCCAGTTCCTGGTTTCCTATGTGCTTGCAAATCTCCAAGCGCCCTTAAAGCTCACAGGCCACCCCGAGACCTTTGCATCTTTTCTGTCTTTCACCCTTCTAATGTTAAAATGTTTTGATATTTTACACTTGGGCTTGGATTTTCAAAGGAGCCAAACTCCCGACTCCCAGTGAAGTTTAGGTGGATTGGGTGCCTAATTCCCTTAGGCTATCTGGAAAATCCAAGCAACAATTCTTTTTATTTGGTGCTGGAGGGGAGAAAAAAACCAGAAATCCCAAGCAAACTCCTCCTATCTAACTGGAGAGTTTTGGTGGGGGTGAAGCACGATTAGCAAAAACTCCCCCTTGACCTCCAGCCATGGCAGTCTGTTCCCAAACAGGCAGTAGGAGGTTGGCATGGGTGTCTGTGGTTTATAAACATTGGGTGTGTATTTGAAAATTGCATAATGGCAAATTGTTGATTCTGGTACATTGGATCAAAATATAGCTGACTTGCCCCCGCATTTTTAGTAATTGTGTGCATTGGGAATTGAGCCCTCGGTCTTTTGTCGTCATCTTCTTTGCTAGAGGTTACAAAAAGGGTGAAACAGAGATTGGGGGAGAGGGAGAACATCTGGAAGACCCCTGCACAGGGTCATGTTTTGAGGCTGCCACATCCATTGCAGTCTGTTGGGAGAGGACCGCCCTCTGGGAGTGCATAAACAGACAAAAAACCATGACCACATGTATGCTGATCTTGTTTGGCAACTGAACTGTAAAAATGAGACTTGGGAGACAGACCCCAGCATGTTAATCTCCAAAACCACAGTGGCTGTTTGTACCTTTTGATTTAGCAATGGTTAGATTCCTGGGAGGGGTGGCGCTCCAAGTGTGCTCTGAAGTGATACAAGCCATTCTACCACCTCCTAGACACGCACATGAGGACACATCTGGTTGGGGAATTCGGTCGGATTTTTCTTATGTTGGGCAGGAGTATGGAAAAATGCTCCCCTAAGCGCCATAGCTGTGCTGACCTAACCCACAGTGTAGATGCATCTATGTCAGTAGAAGAATGATTCTGTTGCCCTCGCTACCATCGCTCAAGTAGGTCTGCGTCTATACTCTGGGCTTATGCTGGCATAGCTGTGGTGACCTAGCTATGCCCATGTAGTTTCCACAGTGTAGATATGCCCTTAGTAATTTCAAATGTGCATCTCTCCAAAAGTGTGCTTGGTGGATTGGTGGAAGGTTCTTCTGTGTGGGCAAGGGGGCTCCTGGCAAGGCCAGTCTTTGCTTACATTGAGGATAGATCCTGATCAGTTGATTTGAGGGAAATGGTGATGTCTGATGGAACAGCCTTGATGACTTGCACTGCTCTTGTTCCTCTTTCTCACTGCAGGGAAGATCCTGTTCCGCAGAAGCCACATCCGAGATGTTGCCGTCAAGCGTCTGATACCTATTGATGAATACTGCAAGGTAAAGGGAGTCTTCTAGCTCAAATCAAAGACTTCTAGCCTGTGATATAGGCATGATTTGAGCTAGTCCTTCTCTGTTGGCGATACTGGTTCCATTTCTGGGAGGGGGCAGCACATGGTGTTGCACTATAAAACCTTCATTGTGCACTTCTACCAGCTGGTGGCTTTGAGTCTGGTACAGTGCATCCACTCCATGCAGGTGTAAAAACACCCCCTGGGTCCCATCTCAGACAGAGGGATCAGTGCTGTGGTTTTGGAGGCCTAGAGATTGCAGCATGGTAGTGACCTAGTTGCTCACCATGTACTCTCCACTTCTGGTTCTCCTTAATTTTATTATTTTTTTTTTAAATCCCTTCTCAGGCTACAAACCAGAAGCAAATGGCCTAGTAGGGGCTCTGCTGGCTACAGGTTAAATTCACTAGCTAGCTTATCCTGTTGGTTTCAAATGTGATCCCGATGGAGCAGAGTCCAGCCCTTTTCCTTAGAAGATGGGCCTCATCACAGAACTGACACTGTCTCGAGCTTCGGTGATAACAAAGGGTTCTGGGCTGTGGACTGAGATGTGTTGGCAGAGCTGTGGGGGAGGCGAGCACCATGGAACTTTATACAATAATGTTAAAACTCATCTGTGCATGAGGTGAAGCTTTTTCAGGCATCAGCTGAAGACCTTGGAACGAACCCCCAGAGGAACTTAGGACCTTCCGCTCTAAGTGCAAGATGCATTTCTTTGAACATGCCTTCTCTAACATAATCGTGTGTGTGTGTGTGAAATAAAAATTCCAGAACAAAACACTCCACTGCATACACCTCTCCCCCAGAGAGAAGATGAGAGAACAAACACAAGACAAGTGTTAGTAGCTTTGCTTAATCCCCTCCTGCTCAGCACTCAGGTACTATGGGGTTGAGCACAGCATAAGAACCTGAATAGAATAGAATTGCAGGGGGTGATGCAGATCAAGACTCAGGTGCATTGACCAAAGCTCTGAGGGAGGGACCCTGGGACTGGAATTGCAAGGGGTGCTGAAGGTCAAGATCAAGATGCATCAGCAAACATGTCTGGAGGCCCAGCACTGGGCTAACATGTGCTGCAGCTCAAAACTGTTGAGGTGCATTAGCTGAGTTACTGGAGGGTAACAGGCAGGATTGGAACAGCAGAGGTGAAGCACAAGTAGCCTTGAGGCATATTGTCAAAGCTGGGGAGGTCGGGGAAAGCTTACACGGCAACTGGCTGTCTCTTGCCGGTATGATCAGTTCCCTGTTTTCAGGGACACTAAAATGTGCCAGCTACATAGACACATGCTTGCCCATTAATTTAATTTTAGGGAGGAAAAAAGTCCCTAAGTGGTAAGAGGCTGTAGCTGTCTGTTCGGAACAATGCTGTTAATGGCATAAAATATAATGAATCCATTTGACTTAATAACTGGAACATAATGGCTGATGTTATATGACCCACTTAGACAACAGCTTTCTCCTCCTCCAGTTAATGCATTACCAAGTAATAAAGTGTGCACTATGCCGGGCCTTCCAGCTCCTGCTACTTAACTGTGAAGCTGCTAGTGGGGTGAGGGGCTAAGCCACCATAGCAGTGTGCATGGCAGAGTCAGCCCATGCTATTTCCATGGGCGTCTCAGCCACAGCCCCTGCTCTCCCTGGCATTTCTGTTATTTTGGGTTGACTTCACATGCACCACCAGAGTGGGAGTATAATATACACTTTCAGCAAAAAAAAAATCCCTGAGTTTGCTGTGGTTAGGGTGGTGTTTAGTGAGTACTGAGCATTACAGGAACACAGTGTAACCAGATCCCCCGCAAAATACTAGATAAATATCTTGTCCTTTGTTTTGTCTCTCCTGGGAGAGAGGTGAGGAGGCGCCGTTCCCTGAGAAAGCTCTGCAAATCCTCCTTTCTTGGCTGCAAAGAAGGTTGGCAAAATCCTGGATTGAAAACATGCAAAGGCATTGCCCCACCAAGCAGGGAGAGAATAGTCCTTCTTTATAAAGCCATGGTCCAGCTGCACCCACAATACTCTCTTGCTAGCAGAAAGAGCTTGACAGATTGGAGAGAGGTCAAAGAAGAGCAGCAAAAATGATCAGGGAGCTGGTGCGATTGACTGATTTCTAAAGTCAGATTTAAAAGAGCTAAATACAGTGTATTCTCATCCCATTTCCCCTGGGTCCTACACTAAATAACCCTTTTCTCTGGGTTGGTAATAGTATTCATAGGTTTGAGAGAGAAAATGTTGGCTGAATATCTGGTAAAAGAGTTGTGACTGGGAGATCCTCTCCCAAGCCCGGTCGCTTAGGATTCTTAAAATGAAACTGGACAGAGATCTAGAAAATGCCCTGTAGAGTGCAGTCGCGAATCAGCTCCTGTAAAATGGTTCATCCATCTGAATAAGTTATTCCCATCTGTCTTCTATAAATAACTTTTTCCTGCCAGTCTCCTCACCCTGGCTACCATGCTCCAAGCCAGACAAAATTGGATGGGTTTCTCTTTGGAGCCTGTTCTTCAAATTGCCCTTAAGAATGAATTGTGTGGCTGAATTATTGCCTTGATAGTGCTCCCAGCCTGGTGGAGGGCAATGAATCTTCTCAGTCTCCTACATGGCAGGGCTGCACACTAACAACAAGGCAAATGCCCTTGGTTTCCATCCTCATAGGACAAGCTGTGTTTTTCTGCCATCATTTCCAATGCTGTAAGAGTGGAACCTTCTCTGGGCTGGGGGTGGTCACTTTACCAGGGTCTGAGTGATTCTGCGAAGAGTACAGGGAATGGAGTCCTGTGAACAGCACCTCAGTGGAAATGTTGCCAGCAGGAAACCTGAAGAGTCTCCTGCACCCGCTATCTCCGGAGTGGACAGTTGTTTCTATATCTCATTTCTTATGATGGCTGGCATGCTGCCCCGATTCCTTGTCAGGCAGTATCACCCCCACTGCTTGGTGGCTCTGCCTGTCCTGGCTGTGGTGGTGATCAGTGCAATGGCAGGTCTAGGGTTGCCAACCGTCCCAGCTCCGTGCTGCTCCCTGAAGTAGCCGGCATGTCCGGCAGCGGCTCCTAGGAGGAGGCGCGGCAGGGGGTGTCTGTGTGCTGCCCCTGCCCCCAGGGCAGACTCCGTAGTGCCTATTGGCCAGGAATGGGGAACTGTGCCCACTGGGAGCCTTGGGGGTGGTGCTTGCAGGCAGGGGCAGCACGGAGAGCTGCCTGGCTGCCTGTGAGCCTAGGAGCCACTGCCAGACTTGCCGCTGCTTCCGGGAGCCGCCTGAGGTAAGCACTGCCTGGCCGGAGCCCGCACCCCAAACCCTCTCTTGTACCCCAGCCCCTCCCACACCCAAACTCCCTCCTGGAGCCCGCACCCCAACCCCCCTGCCCCAGCCTGGTGAAAGTGAGTGAGGGTGGGGGAGAGTGAGTGATGGGGGGGGGCTGGAGTGAGTGGGGGTGGTGCCTTAGAAAAGGGGCAGGGCAGGGGTGTGGCCTTGGGCAGAGGGTGGGGCACGAGTGTTTGGGTTTGTGCGATTAGACAGCTGGCAACCCTAGGCAGGCCTGTTTTGGGAAAGGCTATGGGGGCAGAGCAGAGAGGGCAATAAAGACTCAGGTCTGCCTCTGGGAGCAGCCTGGGGTGCTGCACGCAGGGCTGTGTTCCTGATGCGGGGGCAAGCTGAGATTCTTATGATTTTATTCGTATCTCTCTCAGAGCCCTTTGAGGGAGGATTGTGGATATGAAGCTGAGGATTGGCTGTCAGTCATACATCAGGGTGGGCCCTGCTTCCAAACCTCCTTCCTGTGACATGTCACTTTGTCACCCCACCCCCCAACAATGAGCATTGTGCAGCTACATGTGTCCCCTGTGCTTAAATCTGTATTACAGAGCCCTAGCCAAGTCTGCTTCCCCTCCAGCCTCAACTGGGCTGAGACAGTAAGGGAAATGATGTGTGTGGCCCACAGGAAATGGTGCTATTCTAGACACCATCCCCTCTACCTTCTGCAGAGGCCATTACATTATTGCTCGCGCTCATTCTCTCTCACCCGGCGAGTCCCACTTCTGAAACCTGTGTTGCTGCAGAAGGCTTCCTGGGAGGGAGGGGGACAGATGTGGTGCCGCTCATTAACTCCAGCCTCCACAGTTGTTGTCTGATGATAACACTAACAAAAGCTCTCCAGCCCCTGCTCGAGGTGTTTGTGGGCTCCCCTTCTGCTACTCAGACAACCTCTTCTTGAGTAGCAGTTGCTCAGCAGAGGGTTTATAAGAGACAGAGGACTCTACTGATCTCTAAAGTGCTGATGGGTCCTATGGTCCCAGGGCCGTGAACCTAACCAGAAGCATCAAAGCCAGGCCCTATTGCCCTGAAAGACATGAACTGCTTGTACCTTTCGGTGGGGCTGTGGCTTTCTGCACACAGGACAGTGATGAGCTTTGGGGAGTCTCAGCCAGGCCTTAGCTAGCTAGAAGGATGGCTATTTTGATGGGGAGGCAGCTGTTACAGGGACTCTGAGGATACCCTGGATAGTGGGCGTGAACAGTTAAAATGGCAAAGGTAGCCTGCATTGCAGGTCAACATCTGCTTACTCCCCTTTGCACCCTGCCATCTTACCCAGAGATGCAGCAGCTGAAACCGGAGGCTGTAAGTAACTTACTCCATTCTGGTGTACTGTGACATTCGCTATAGCACTAGCCACAGTTCTGAGCATCGTGGTGCCTGTTTCTTGTATTTGCCCGGCTGTTCACACACACTGACGGCCACGCCTCCAAACTCCTTTCACACTCTGGGACTAGTCTCTAGCTTCGTGTTCTCAATTTCTTTGTTTCATTCACAGGCTCTGATCCAGCTGCCACCCTACATCTCTCAGTGTGAGGAGGTTCTTCAGTTCTTTGAGACAAGACCCGAAGACCTTAATCCCCCCAAAGAGTAAGTTGGTTACAACAAGCTAGTGGGGTTGCTCTGCAGAATTGCTGTGGTAGTGGTTGCATCCCCTGCCGCAGATAAAACCCCCTTGAGCACGGTGACATTCAGAAGGCAATCTGAGATCCATGAACAAATCCCCAACCTGCCTGTGAATGTAATGTTCAAGAAAGGTGCTGTTTTGAGATCCCTGGAGAGTGAAGTTCTTTGTTTAGTTACAGAGCCAGGGCCATGCAAGCTTTCTTCACACATGCTCCCTACCAGTGCACTCAGCCTTCCCCTGGAATGTCCACTGCTAGTGATGAGGTGGAAGTTTTTTCTCCAGGAGCCACTGAAACCTTGGCCTCAGTGCTGAGCTTGCCAGCCCTGATGCCACTTCATGCTAATAGTGGTGCTGGTTTTTCTGATAGTCACTTGGGAAACCCAAACTCTTTTCCTGTAGGAACTGCCAAGCAGGCATCAGACAGGAGCGACTTCCAGTTATTAATGATCTCTGCCTAGAGAGAAAGACTCTCCCTTTGCCAGTCCCCTGAGCCATCCACAACAATGCCTGACTCTTGCTTTCCATTGGAAACAAGGAACATGTGCAGGGATTCTTGCATGTCTTACGCAACCCTATGTAGTTACCAGTCTTGTGACTATGAGCTACTTGTTCCAGCCCCTATTAATCACCCGGAGCATAAATACAAACACCATCTTCCCTCTCTGTCCTCTTGCTTCTCTCCTTAGATTGTGTTTGCAGCTCTACCTAAGGTTAAGCAATGGGGGAAGATTGACTGATTGTGCAAGAAAAGGCACTAAAATATTTTGACATTGTTTTGCATTGCATGGAGGGTGGGGGGGATTAAAAGGATTTTGTTTTTCTTTGTGAAGGAACATCAAGTTTTGCATGTCTCCTATTAAGTGCTGTGCTTGTTCCTTTTGTAACTTTCCCCAACCTTTACCTTATTTATTTCTTTTTCTCCTTGGCTTCCTGTTTTTATTTTCTTGTCTTGTCATCATTCCTTCCCTAGCCAGCAGACACTTGATTAGATTGGTCTGAGGGCCCCAGAGTCCATTAACTAATAGCTTGCTGTCAGCTGGCATTCCCATCCAGCCTGCCCAAGCTATTGTTCACCCGTTAACCTTTCACCCCTTCGGTCATCCATCAGCTAATGGAACAGCATGGGAGTGAGTGAGAGACGTAAGAAGGCTGATTTGCATGAGCAGTATCTCATGAACATCTAGGAATCTGCTGGGGCAAGGGGCTTGGGATTCCCAGTGTTCCTGGTGTTGGGAGGACGGGGTGGTCTCTGTGATTGTGCCAACATTGACAGGTTCTATTATGGACAGTTTATAAATAAAATCAGGATTCTCTGGATGGCGTTTGATTGTCAGATCCACCCAGTGAACCCATTGGTGAAACATGCGCACAGATGGTGCCTTTTGAGGGGGGAGGGAGAGGATTGTCATTCCCCCTTTCTTCTTTTATGGACCCCATTACCCACCCTTGCCTGATCTGTGGGTTATGAACTTGGCGTAGGGTATGGAGGCTGTCACAAAAACAAGGGGCCAATTCAAATGTATAGAACCCCAGGAGACACATCTTAAAAAAAGCTGAAACAGTGTGGGGTGGCAGCTCCTTAAAAGGAGCTTTGTCTCCCACGTTAGCGCCCCAGCTGGCTCTGCTCTGGAGGTATTGCTCCTGCAGGCCTGGCATGTAAAAATTTCTCCCCTGCTCCCAACTTTCTTCTTCTCTGCACCTGATGTGTGCTCATTTGAGGGAGCTACACAGGAAGGAAAACAAAGGGACTGACTGAAATGTAAACAAAGCTGTGTGCTTTGGAGTGTCCCTTACAACACCCTGGTTTGTGTGTATCTCCCAGCACCTATACATAGCCCCACTCACATGTGGCACATGCTGCATGTGTTTTGCTTGCATTTATAAAGGTTTGGCTGTTGCAGCAAATGCCAGATTAACTGCTCTTGGTGCCGTGCAGTTTGGGAGTGAGATTGGAGTCGTGCCGCATTTTGAGCTGTTATAGAATTAGCCAACGCAGCATGGTCGCTTCTCCCCATGTGCTGTCCTTTCATGGGGAGGAGAAGAGGGCTTAACAGACCTCTCCAGTCCATTCTCCTCCAGCAGTGAGCTGCTGTGGTGTCTCAAGGACGTCTCTGTTGTGTTTCATATCCCAGCCTGAATGCTCCAAGGGTATTTATTAGCTACAATTCAAAATGTTAATGAATAAAAGCCCTTGAGGCTCTCCTCTGGCGAGATTGGTGGGAGCCATTTTGCCAGCCCCACGTGGACAGGCTGCCAGGTTGCCAATAGCGATGTAAAATCAGGGCCAGATGGCTGGGGTGGATCCAATATAGTGGTGTGCCTGGGGTTTGGACGGATGTCATCATTCATAAAAGAGATAAATACTTTCTCTGGGAAGTTGAAAGGGAGCCAGGCCATGAAAGAAATAAGAAGGCGGCTTTTTATGCAGTGGCGGCTGGGAGGCGAAAAATGGATAGGTCAGCACACTCTGTGCCAAGCAAAGCTGTCATTCTGGTGGCACCACTGGCCCCCTGATTGCCTACCCCCTTCCCTCTGCAGCCTCTGGTTGAGGGAAAGTCCCCTTCTGCTCTCATTAATGGCTTGGCGCCTGTTCCTGGTCTCATGGCAAAAAACACATTTACTTCAATGGGAGCAAAGTCTGTTGAGAGGAGGAGCTCTGGTGTCTTTGGGGCTGCATGTGGCACCTACCTTCCTGGTTTTCTGGGCAGGGATAGAGATCCACCTGCTTCGTACCACCCACAGACCTGGAGCCAAATTTTAGAGTGGTGTCAGCAGGTACATTTCCATGAAGCTGGATCTCCTCATGCTGGTGGTGAATTTAGTCACTGCGGAGGGTAGCATTTTGGGATGGAAGGAGGTTGTGTGGCCATCCCTCCATCTATCTGTTTGTAGCCTCCAGTAGTTTGTGCTCCTCTTGTTGCTGCCTTTGGTGAGTCAATTCTCCACATTCAGGAGTTGCTCCTGAATCCCCTTAGGCCTCTTCTGCATGAGATATTTCTTCCATACAGTTTCCCACTATTGCTACCAGTGATTCAGCTCCAGCAGTGGCAACTGTGATGGGAGCACTAATGTTGACAGGCCCCTGGTGGCTGCCAGCCACTAACCACTGTTTATTCTAACCCTTCCTTAACCCGTAGCTCAGACCCTCGGGCCTGCTGTGCACACACGATCCCATCGCTGGTAGGAGCAAAAGTGGAAAATTGCATGAGCGGGGAAAAAAGAGGCTAGTGTAGAAATGGCTTAGTGCCCATCCCTCTCTCCTTCCCTCTCCATTTCTTCCAGTTGGACACTGGGACAAAGCCTGAGGTGGAGCCTGTTGCATCTCTAATAGTTTGGAGGAGGTGAAGCGATTTGAGTTTTTACCCCAATGTACAAGCTGCCTCCATACCATGGAGGGACCACTCCTAATGGTGAGAAGGGAGTTGAGTCCCCATTGCCCATCTCGTACTTGGAACCTCTGGACTGAAACCCACCTACTTACTTCACATACAATTCTGCCCAGCGAAATGAGTGAAGGAATGGTGGCTGTAGCTCTGGGTCCCACAGGATTGGTTGGGGCTGGGAGGAGGAGCCAATCAGGACAGAAGGAACTCATGTGGCATGACGAAATAAACGCTTTGCAGGCCTGACATCACATGGATTCTAGAGAAGTGGGTTTTTCTCTCAATTGTTAGGATGAAAATCCTGTTGAAACTGCAGCCCTCGAAAGAGGAAGTCATTGGATTCTTGTGCCTGACGTGCGCCGTGAGAACTGTGATGGGGGGTACATGGGGGATTAGTCTTTCCTCATTTGAAAGAGCTTTCTGGTGGCATAAGAGAGTTCCCGTAGTGAGGCTGTGAAAGTCCTGGGCAGGAAGCCATTGCTAAATTAAGAGATTCAGCTGCTAATGATCCTCGCCAGCTGAACCTCAAGGCTCCCAGCATGCAGGAGCCTGGTTAACTCTACAGTGAAGAAATACCCAAAGTGATTGTTAAAATAATCCCCTGCTCTGTACAAGGGGGAAGCATCAGGGGAAAAGATTAGTCACCCTGATAGCTTTCCATCCATTCTCTTGAGGAACTTCCTGTCTCCTGGCCACATCTAATAAACAAGCAAGGGGGCATCCGCAGTCAGGGTCCGTTCTCTTGGGTGCTTGGTTATCCCAATAATATTCATGAGGGGAGACTTTCACTCTTAAAGAGACACTATCAGTCTTAATAGACATGAAGTGATCCATTTCTTCCACCCCTTCTCTCTAATGTTATCTTTGGGAGGTAAACGGGATTTTCCCCCTTTCACCATGTCTGTCTGTCTCTCTTCAACATATTTGCAGTGTTGTTGTAGCCAGGTTGGTGCCAGGTCTGAGAGAGACAAGGTAGGTGAGTTGATCTCCTTTATTGGACCAACTTCTGTTGGTGGTAAAGGGACAAACTTTAGAGCTTCACAGCAGCTCTTCTTCAGGACTGGGAAAGGTTACTAGAGTGTCTAAGCTAAATACAAGTTGAGACAGACAATCTGGTTGCCTTCCCCAGACCTGTGAAGGAGCTCTGTTAAGCTTGAAAGCTTGTTCCTCTTCCACCAACAGAAGGTGATCCAATAAAAGATATTATCTTATCTACTTTATCTTCAGCATGACTTCTGAAGTGGAGGATTAAAAGGCTGGTTTGTGCTCCCAATGCAATAATGGTGTGTTAATAAAAACACAGCTCTTAAAACAGGGCCAGCAGTGGTCAAGACAGGTCATTCTTTAAATAGCCTTTAATGACTTGGTCCCTTTAAGAAGTGAGATAAGGGCTGAAGTGGAGTTTGCCTCGCTAAAATTTTTGAAGTATTATCTGTATCTAATCTGCAGCCAGAGCTCCTCCCTCTTTTGTGTAGGGTCTTTGAGGAGGAGAGGTGCTCTGGACCTGCAAGTAGAACCTGAACCTTTTTGATAATGTGATCAAATCTATGCTTGTTCTGTTTCTGGAATGAATGTCCAGAATTCCAGACACCAGTTGCCAGAGCCCTGAACCAGGAGCCTGGCTGGCAAGCTGAGTTCTGCTTTTAGTTCCTTGCCTAAGTTATTTGCCTTTCTCAGCCTGTGCCATGTGTTTGTATGTACCATCCAGACTTACATACATGGTGTCAGAGAACCACAGTCCTTTTAGCCTGCTGGGCTGTGACTGGGTGGGTATGTGGTGCAAGCAGAGAAACCTCAAATCTATTTTACCTACTTTATATGCATCCCTCCCCTGTTGCTGAGCAAACAACATCCTTCAGGAAAAGCACTGTGCAAATTGTTTTGGCCACAGGCTGCTGGCCATTCTGATCTTCAAAGTCATTTGCTCATATCAGGTACTGATCACCTCTGTGCATGAATATTAGCCCCTGGATGCAGAGATTCCTTGGGAGTAGTTCTTGACAACTTGTGCTAGCGTTTAGAACCTCTGAAGATGTTCCACTGGTTACAGCTCTGTTAGCTTCACCACATAATCAACTTGTAGGCAAATGATAACTAATACAAAGCCTCCTTTAGAATTTCCAGTTCCCATTGTTTGCCTGGGGTTTTTCTGTGCCTGTTGCATCGAGGGTCTGAGAAACTTGAAAGCCACTAAGGGAAGCTGCCTCTCCAGTGCCTCCTACCCTGATTTGCCACCAAAGGCAGCAGAAATTTAAATGGAAATCAAATTCCAACTCCCACTTACATTAAAAATCCTACATTGCAAATGCTGAGCATTTCACTAAGGTTTGTGTGCACCTGATATGTAGGGCTGCCTTCCCTCCAGTCCTCTCCCGCATTACTAGGAACATCTCATCTTTAACAAGGTTATCCTGCCTCCTGCAAGTCTTGTTATCTCTGAATCTCTAAATTCCTTTTAGACCCTTGTAAATCATTATCAATGTGTGGAGGCAATGCCCCAAACACCATTGTGTTGACAAGGGGATGTGCATCACAGCCTATGTACACACTACCACTTACCTTGGTATAAGTTATGTCACTCGGGGTGGGGGGGGAATAAGCCACTCCTTGAGCGATGTAAGTTGCATTGATCTAAGCGCCGATGTAGACAGCGCTATGTCCATGGGAGAGCTTCTGCCGACAGAGCTACCGCCGCTCACGGGGACTGGAGAGCTCTCTCCCATCGGCTGAGAGCATCTGCACTAGCAGTGTTACAATCTCTGTAGTGTAGCCATAGCCCTGGTGATAATTCTACTGGCACCCCTCAAGCTCAGGCCCCAGGTAAATGTCCCCTGCTCTTCCCTACAAGTCAGCCTATGGCTGATAGTTTCCATTTGAATGGAGTGTTGCAGAAGAACAGCTAATCTCTGAGAATGTGGTTGGGCTCATTGCTGGTGTGGTGTACGGGGTACGGAGGGGAGACAAGCTAATGGAGAGGGACTGATCGACTGTAGCACCCATGGCTTCTTCCAATCCTGAATGCAGGGAGGCCCGTATTGAGAGAGCATGGAGATGGCCAAGCTGAAGTTTCTGAGAGACAGATAGCAGACAGAATCCCTTCGGGCTGCTGCTCTGGAAGGAGCAAAGTGCTGTAATTGGCGGGTGTTGCCTGCAGCAGCCCAGGACGGAAGGCGCATGATAATGAGCGGTGACCTGACCAGACGATGAAGGCCTATTCCACTAACGAGGTTATGCCTGGTGGCGACTTCAGCAACCCTTCATTATTTTATTAATTCAGAAGCTCTGGCGCTGCATGCTCTGATGGAAGCTGGAATGATAACTGCAGTAAGTGATTGCTTCCTGCAGCCAGCCTGACAGGGAGTACAGGCACTAAGTAGTGCCAATAAATCAGAGGTGGGAGAGCCAGCGAGAGAATGGGGCCACAATAAGAGTCAGGGCTGATGTGAGCTGAATGTACAAAGTTTATTTTACATGTTGTGCTCGAAAGGTCCTGGTTCAGGCTGCTGGGATGGAAGCAGTCAGGAGATAAAGCTAGAATGTTTGAGCTCGCTCCAAAGCAGCAGAAGGGATACAATGTTCCACACGTAGAACAGGGAACAAAACCTTTTCCTCCTCCCCCTTTAATCCCAGCGGCAAACATGTAGCTAGTTTCTACTGGCAGCATGTTCCTGCTCTTTCTTCCCTCAATAGCTTTGCATGTGTTCGTCCACCTTCATGGAAATGCTAGTGGCTGTACTGCACCCCTCAGACACAAGGTCTGCCTATCTGCCCTGACCTGGCTGGCACTGGGGGGCAAGTTGGGTGTAGTGTCTCAGGCCTGATCCCAGTAGGTACAGGGGTGGGAAGGGAGTGTCCTTGGATCTTTGTGAAGGATGCTGGGGTCCCTCCTGCAAGGTGGGGTGCAGAGTGTTTTGGAGGAGAACATCTTGGTACCCTGGTATCCTTATCAATATGGTAGAGTCCATTACATGGTAATTAATATTGGTTTGCGTAAGGGCTCTCATTGGCCAGTTGGACCTATTCAGGGGCATCTGAGACATGTCCTGGTATCCAGAGAAGTCATAGCTGGAGAAATGAATGGACTCTGCTGCAAACAGACAGCAGTGCTGGGGTGTAAGTGAGTGTACTGCAGGAGCAGAGACTGGAACAATCAACTCCAAAACCACAATCTCCAACACTTCAATGAAAGGCGATCTCCCTAGATGGCAGTCGTGGCAGTAGGGGTAAGTCCCTTATGGGACAGAGGCCAACATCCCTCACTCCTACCCCTAAAGTCAGAATGCTACAGTGGGATCTTATCACTGAAATTAAAGAACTGGAAATAACTATAGGGTGGTCCCTGTTCTAACAGGGCAGCCTCTTGGAGCTGGAATTGAGTTTGGTTTAGACCAAATCTGCAGTGGGAGCAGAAGCATGCTAGTGGCATCTCTGGTTAACAATGGGGGTGGCTTGCAGGATTGTAGCACAGATTTTTTTTACCCAGTGTCGACATGGATTCTGTTCTTTCCTCTGAGGACATGCTCTAAACACCAGCTTCCATAGGCTAGAGCACCAACATGTCCAAGAGCCCTGTCTGCACTGGTTGGATAAATGTTGTGAGAACCCTGTTAGCCCCAGCCATGCTTGGACAGGATAACAAGCGAACCACTTCCTCATGGATGTTTTATGGCACTTGTGTTACAAAATGATTCCTTTTAAAAAGTTCCAATTTTTCTATAGGAACTGTTTTTCCTAGTGGAATGAACGATGCTTCAAAAACACTTCCCCACCCCCTGCAAAATTGGGGGTAAGTGTGGGAATTGGTAATTAAAAAAAAAAAAAAAAGTTCTCTACTTGCAACACATCAATTCCAGGGTGCGTGTTCTGGTTCACAGCATATTCTAGATGCGAGAAGCAAAGTGGACTGACCAGAGAATACCCAACCCCAAGTAATACATCCCTGTTGACTTAAAACAGTAAATGAAGAGAGCTACCCATATTGTCCTGAGGACGTTCCCCACCATATTCCTGATCAGGACCTTGGAGCAATCAAAGAAACTAGAAAATCCATCTTGGGAGAGGACTTTGGGAGTTTAGTCAGTGCAGGCTGGATGCCCATGCAGTGCAGACGTTATTAGTAAAGCCCATAATCACGCACCTCACTATTGTGTCTCAGTGCATCAATTTAAAGAGCTCCTGGGAACCTGTGGGACAGTCCTGATTGCTGGGTTGAGTCAGCCCTGCTGTATGACCATTGTATGGATGTGGCTAAACGAGTTTCCCATTTCCCCTTTCACTGATTAGAAGAATCTCTGGCTTTCTAGAAGGCTTGTATGTGTGCTCCTGCCACCTGGCTTTCCCCAGTCAGTGGGGGAAGGGGAGATACTGCAGGCTGCTGGGAGCTTATTGCTGTTTCCTGTCTTGTCTGAGCTCTTGTTCTCTCTGAGGTGATGGGCTGGGATCTGCTCGTGTTCAAACCGGCCGCTCTTTGTGTTCCTGCCAAAGACATCCCAGCAGCAAAGTGAAATTGCAGCCCTTCCCTCCCTTATCCCGTCCCCCACCCCCCGACCCTCCCGAGCCCTCCTCATCCAGACAGAGCAGCCGGTGGAATGAGATGGAGGAGGATGAATTAGGGTAACACTTTTAGCAGATGATGATGGAAAAGGTAGTAACTCTCCCCTTCCAGCACCGTCCGGAGTCGGAGGAAATGCACATCACCCTCCTGCAAAAACTCATTGAGATCTATTCATAGCAATGCAATGCTGGCCTCACCACCCTCCTTTCTCCCCACAGCTCCATCCCCAGCAAACCGAGCTGCTTCCAGAGCAGGAGGGTAGCAGCTCGTGGTAGGCAGGCTGCTGGGGTGCACCTGGCTTTGCCTTCCAGCAGTGACCCAGTCTGCAAAGCCTAGAAGCCTGGGGGTAACTCGGCTCCTTATCACAGATGGCAGATAAGAAGCTGGAGGTGGGCAGGGAGCAGCGGCATATCCAGACAGGTGTTAAGAAGGAGAGGGAATGGAATTTGAAGATGATTGTTGATGAAATATCGGTTTTGTGTTGCCCTGTCTGGGTCTCTAACTCCCTCCCCCAGAGGCGAGGGTAACATTTTGTCAGCGGAAAGGCAACCTCTTCAGTCTCTGCCTAGGGCCAAAGAGAGGGTTAATCCAGGATGGTCTGAGCATGGGGGGGTGGGAGAGGTGACTGGGCAAGGAGGCTCCTGGTGAGTGGTTGTGGGAACAGTGAGAAGGGGAGGAGCACTCACCTTGGGCACTGGCCTAAGGAAATATGGCCCCGTGTGTTCCCTCCCCACCAGCATGTGCCTGGAATGGGGGAAGTGGATCTGGAGTGGTGAGGAGGGTGGGAACATCAGCCACAGAGTAAAGAAACAGGGCAAACCATGTTTGCAAAGCTCCTCCTTTCCCTTTGTGTTGTGACTTTAGACCACGTTAGCACCGAGGAGACCAGACATCCCAACTGTCCTGTGACTCTCGTGCCACCCTCTTTATTTGGGAGAGGGAGGTATACACACAGCGCCTGAGAAGAAGGAACTGGGAGGTGTCTCAGGGTCTGGCCTAGGAGGGGTTAAAACGTAGAAGTTCCCAATTGGTGCTTAGTGGTTTGGCTGAGGGTGGTTTCCACAGCCCCCCTCTCCCCTTGATCACCTGCTTCCTGTTAGGGCTGGGACAGGCTAGGCCAAGTGGAGGGCAGGGTCAGGGAGAGTTCCTTTGCGGGTACCTCTCGAGCTGTGACGTGGGCTCTGCGCTCACTCAGCAGATTGGAAACACATGTTGACAGGATGAAAGGCTGGTCTCTGAAGGCAGCAGACTGAGTCCCGGAATCACCCCAGCGCTTCAGGGAATAAAATTTTACATTTGCAATAATGAAGTTCTTAAAATGCTGATAAGTTTGATAGAAAACTCAGCAGAGCTCTGTCCTGGCTCCCTTTCTTACTGATCCTGGAGCTGCCTCGTCATTTGGCCTTAGACCAAGTGGGGAGGGGAGTTTTTCACAAGCGAAGGAAGTGGCTGTTTGGCCGCCCTATGCTTCTGGGGCCTCAGCCTCTCATGCAGTCTCAGCAACTCTTGGGCCTGCTGAATCTCACCTTCTAGCCGTGGTCAGGAAACTGCGAGCCTGGGGAAGGTCCCCTGTATTGTAAGGTTGGCCCTGTGGATGTTGTCATCCTTGGAAGCAAATGCGTGCGTGTGCATGCGTGTGTGTCTTACTCCTGCTTTAGGATAGAAAGAGTGATGCTTCATATGCACTCCTTCATCCAGACGGGCTAGGATGCACTTGTGGATTGGGAAGAGGGGTGGCTAAAAGGTAGGGTGATTATTATTAATTCATATTCTAGTAGTGTCTAGAGGCCCCAGAGGGGATCAGGGTTCCATTGTGCTAAGTGATGTAAAACAGTCTCTGTCCCCACAGACCTGTAATTACCACAAGTGTCAGGCATAGAGTTGCCCTCTTGGAAATATGGGCAGACAACTAGCAGTTGATTAACATGCTTTCAAATTTGCTTACAGGTAAAGCTGGCCAGGTGTCCCAGGTTACTGGGAACATACTGGTTTTGGGGGCCTGCCCTGGCATCCTGGGTGTTTTTTAAATGCCCTAGACGTTATTGTACTCACAGGGGAGTTGTGTATGGGCCCCACGGCGGAGTTAGCTGGACTCTGAGTTCCTTAGTAAAGTGAAAATGGTGGAAGTGAAACTGGAAGGCCAGGGGATATGTGGTTACGCTCTCCCCTTCCCCACCCTCCCCCCCATGCTGCCAATACCTTCCCCAACACCAGGACAAGCCCTCTTGCTACTTATTTCCACCCCCTACCCACCAAACCCTCTTGCACCCCTTGTGAAATGCTCTCCTGCTCTGACCATCTGCTCCCAAAACCCTGATGTACATCCTCTCCTTCCCATAGTAGTATCTAGCAAGGTGTTTGGGTTTGGCGTTCAAGAATCTGACCTCCCCCAATACACTGGGCAACTGCTGTCTCTTGTCTCTGAGGGAATCTCAACACCCTGAGAAATTGCAATTCTCCTTCTCCAGGAGGGATATAAATATTTCTGTTATGTATTTGGGAAAAAACAACAGATGATGTAGTTTCATCATACGATCATATGATGATAACACTCTTTCCATTCCACTGGTGTCTCAGGAGGATGTTAAACAGAGCTACTAGAAATAGAGCTTTTTAAATCAGAGGGTCCAGATAACTTGCATCCAAGAGCTTGAAGTTGGCAGAGAAACTCTCTGGACCATTAATGTTGATTTTCAATAAGTCGTGGAACACCGGGGTAGTTCCAAAAGACTGGAAGAAAACTAGTGTTGTGCCAATATTTAATGGGGTGACCTGCGTAATTATAGATAGGCCTGTCATGCTGACATCGATCCCAGGCAAGATAATGGAGCGGCTGAGACAGGACCTGATTAATAAAGAATTAAAGGAGGGTAATATAATTAATGCCAATCAATATGGGTTTATGGAATATAGATTCTATCAAACGAACTTGATTTTTAACTGAGATTACAAATTTGTTTGATAAAGGTAACAGTGTTGATGGAATATATTTAGATTTCTGTAAGGTGTTTCATACCACATAACATTTTGATATAAAAAACGTAGAATGAAATAAAATTAATATGGCACATATTAAATGGATTAAAAAGGTCTCAAAATGTAATTGTAAATGTGGAACAGTCATCTTGCCAATGTGTTTCTAGTGGAGTCCTGCCTGGATCTGTTCTTGGCCTTACACTATTTAACATTTTTATCAGTAACCTGGAAGAAAACATAAAATCATCACTGATAAAGTTGACAGAGTTTGCAGATGATGCACAAATTGGGGCAGTGGTAAACAATGAAGAGGACAGGTCATTGATTCAGAATGATCTGGATTGTTTGGTAAACTGGGCACAAGCAAGCAATATGTATTTTAATATGGCTAAATGTAAATGTATATATCTAGGATCAAGGAACGTAGGCCATAATTACAGGATTGGGGGCTTTGTCTTGGGGAGCAGTGATTCTGAAAAAGATTTGGCGGCTCATGCTGGATAATCAACTGAACCTGAGCTCCCGATGCAATGCTGTGGCCAAAAGGGCTAATGCCATTCCTTGGATGCATGAATGGGAGAATCTCATGTTGGAGTGGAGAGGTTACTTTACCCCTGCATTTGGATCCGGTGTCACACTGCTGGAATACTGTGCCTACTTCTGGCGCCCCTCCCCCCCGCCCCCATTCAAGTAGGATGTTTATAAATTGGAGACAGTTCGGATAAGAGCCACATGAATGATTAAAGGATTAGAAAATCTGCCTTATGGTGATAGGCTCAAGGAGCTCAATCTGTTTAGTTTAAGAAAGAGATGGTTAAGGGTGATTGGATTATGATCTAGAAGTACCTACATGGGGAACAAATATTTAATAGTGGGTTCTTCAGTTTAGCAGAGAAAGGTACAGTATAACACGATCCAATGGCTGGAAGTTGAAGTTAGTCAAATTCAGACTAGAAATAAGGTGTACATTTTTAATAAGTAAGAATAATTAACTGTTGGAACAACTTGCCAAGGTTTGTGGTGGATTCTCTGTCACTGGCAATTTTTAAATCACGACTGGATGTTTTTCTAAAAGATCTGCTCTAGGAGTTATTTGGGGGAAGTTCTACGGCCAGTGTTACACAGGAGGTCGCTGATTACAATGGTTCTTTCTGCCCTTAGAATCTGTGAATCTCCAGATGTCTTCACAGTAGTGTTCATGTTCAGCAGGAGCCTATGTTTGTGTTAAAATCACATTGGATCACTGCTAGCGTACAAGTTGGGCCCCCACTGCTGGAAATGTCTTGGTCAGACCAACACTAGTTCCTGTCCTGTTTTTCCAAGCCACCATGTCAGAACAGTGGCTCCCAGGTCAGGCAGCTAGGGGAGGGCAAGTGGGGAACCTTTCAAGAACTGAACTTCACTGTGTAAAAAGAGTCCCAGAAAGGAATACACATCAGTGGGAGAAACTATTTGAAAGGCTGACCATGCTGGACGTCCTCCATCGGAAAAGCAACTGGTCACATGGTGAGTCAGTGGCAAAGCCAGGAATAGAACCCGGGGCCCTGTCTCAAGGCCTCTGCTCTAACCACTAAACCACACTAATACGTGCTGTCTCAAAGTTAGATGGCTCAGTGTATCCCCTTTCTTTGCTGATCTTCCCCTTTTCTCTCCTTTTCAGGGAACCCATTGGAAAGAAGAAGTCTGGTAAGGACAATTTTTTCTCCTTTAATTTCAGCATCTCCTGCCTTTTGTCTTGCTGCCATTGTAACCTGTGCAGGCAGCACAAGTTTTGGAGGGTGGGGGGAAGAGTCCATAACACCAGCTTGTACACATCCATTGATCAGCTGCAGCACCAATAAGTGGTGGTGGGAGAGAGGTTGGCGGTCATCATCTTAGGAGCTCCATCTGGAGTCACAGAAGTGGAGCGAGCCTCTCTGCTTGGATCTTTTCCTTCCTCTGCTCTCTAACTTGGTTACTGCTTCACCCCAGATGCTGGTTGTATAGATTGAGCAAGGGATGAATGTGAACAGGAGGCTGATTTCCCGGCAGCCCATCAATGTGTTTCATTGCAAACCATTGTGAGCTCCAATTCTAGGCTCCTCTCTGCCTCCTGTGTGGTGTCCCTGCAGGTATATAGGGGCCTCCAAAGATAATGGACTTCCCCTGCCCTTCTAGAGTGTACTACATATAAGGGGCAGAGGGAATCCTCTGGTGGCATGGGGACAGTGGAACAACCCTCTTCCATTCCCCCTTGCAGACCTCAGCATAGTGATGTGCTGTGGCAGTTGGGAGGGCAGAAGTGGAATAGCTGGAGCATATTGCTCTCCACCTATTCAGGGCTACAGGATTGTTTGTTGTTGAGCTAACCATTCCCACCATCACCTTCACCTCCATGTTTATTTCCCCCTTCCCTCATGCTTTCTTTCTCCACCATTTTGTTCCTTCATTAGGGTTTATCCAGAGAACGGCTTCTTTCCTTCAGAGAGGTAGTAACAGCCACTCCCCGCTTGGGCCTTGCTCTTGCTTTGCCTTTCCGCTGGGTGACACCGGCTGTTTCTGTGTGGGGAAATCAGGGGCCCCTTGCAAGAAGCTATCTCACACCCCGCAGCTCTGTTTTGTTGCTGGTTGACTTGAGGGATTGATGAGGGGCTGGGAAAAGAACGTCCATTGGGTTTTGTGACTGTCCACTCAGGATGGAAAGGCCTGTACAACAGTCTCCTGTTGAGCCCTGACTACTAGATCTGAGCAGCTCAGTACAGTCTGTGCAGATTGGAGGGACTATCCTAAAGGTCTTCAGGCAGAGGACAGAAGCTTTGTTTTGGGCTGGAAATGTGGAGCTGCAGGTGCCAGTCAATCCCTGCTCCTGGAGAATTGGCCTGGGCATCTGATATATTGGATGTGTTGACAGAGCTGTGTACACACACCCAAAGTCTTAGCTCCATCTTCTCTGTTCTCATTGGCTCTGAAGGGCATTCCTCCAACACAAGACTTCATGGTGTCTTTCTCATCAGGTACCTACCATTGATTCTGGGCTTTGGTGCTGTTGTCTATCATTCCTTTATCCTCCTTTTCTGCCTCTTGGTACACCTATAGCTTGTGCCTTTTCAAAAAGTTCCCAGCATCAGTTGGTCTGAACAAAGCTTCTGGAGGACTATTAAGAACTCTCCAGTCAAATATTGCCCTACCACGTGATGACAGAGAGAACAGTGGCCCCCTGAGAACACAGGGTTTTCGTTGTTCTTGGGGCACGTCATGCCCTTGGTGGTGTTTGGTATATTGCTTACTAGGATTTTAGCTACATAGCAGAGCACTATGGATGATGGTTCCTCTTTTCTCTGGCTCTCACTGCCACTGGGTGCAGCTGTCTAAAACTGGACCCTACAGCATGGCTTATACAACTCTCAGGTGCCAACTGCAGGAGCCTTCCACTGCTCTTTAGTGTCAGGCCTTGGCTGATTCTCCTGTGGCAAAACAATGGGATATGAGCAAAGTCTGCACGGAGATTAGATGGCGGAAACATAAGGTTGTGGTGTAAGCTTAGGTGGTCCTTTGAGTGGTAGGTGAGAGGGCGCAGAACATGCCCTGGTGTGGTTGGGGACAAGTGTAGGCTGAAACTGTGGTTTGCTTTTTCGCTAAAGCTGAGGTAAAATTGATGAGCCTCTGTCTCACAAAGTCCTTTTATAGGACTGAGTGAGAGCAGCTGGCAGCAAAATGTGGCAGGGGAGGGTATTTGTATGCAGTATGGAATCAATATATTGTTATTTCACCCCAACCCACGCAGACAGGGCAGGGGGAACCTTTTGGTCTTGGGTAGCTTTGATTGAGAGTCTGTGCTAAAAATAGCAGCATAGCCATGGTGGCAGTGGGCTAGCCACCAAGTACAATCTGGTCCACAGGACTCAGGTGGCTAGCCTGAGCCACCACCCATGCTGCCATGGCTACGCAGATAATTTTAGCATACTTGCTTACTCAAAGCTAGTGTGTGTACATCGACCCAAGCTGGAAATTACACCTCCAGCTGTTTTGTAGACATGCCCTTAGTCTCCCGGACCGAGTGAGAGTCGAGGACAATATCTGGAGTTGGGGCTGGGAGTGCAGGGGAGTGTTTCTGTGGTTGAATATTCCCTGAGGGCAGAGTCATAGCAGCCACCTTAGAGTCCCTGTCTGTCCGAGCTGCCAAAGGCTGTTCAGTTAGCTGCATTAGCAGATTTGCTCCACCTGCTGCTGTGAACCCACCAGCAGGGCAGGTTTATAGGCAATGCCATTATGGTGCAAGGATTAGAGAGGCATTGGTTTTATAGTCATCATTCACCTCTTGAATTATACTTGCTGTGCACCAGAAGGGGAAGCTATTGGTTGTTTGTTGTGGCACCTGCTGGATCACAGCCAAACTCTGATACAGCAGGAGAACTCTGACTGCACCCATGTGGACATAATTCCACTCCCGTTCTCAAGGCCTGAGGGCTCCTAGGTAATGTTCTGTAACAAGCAAGGGGAAAATGCTTGTGTAAATGCGACTTTAAGGCCTGGGGATGCCTCATGGCAAGATTCTTTTCAGAGACCATTGTTGATACCTTACATCTTCTAGCAGAGGATGGGCCCTTGCCTTGTCTCTGTTTTAAGGGATCATTACTTTAAAGATCTCTGCTCCTCAGGTCCATTCACTCTTGCTGCTTATCCCTTTCCTATGCTGATCCTGACTCCACACACACAGCAAGAAACAAAGGTTTTGCTTTAATGCACATTGTCCCTAAGGAACTAACAACAAGCTGCTGGTAACAAATTCTTAGGGATAGAATTGTTTTCCAATTGCATATTTCTCTGAGGATAGTTAAGAGGTGTCACTTGCCCTTTAAGGTAACATTAAGAAGAACAATCACTCCAGGGCCATTGGCAGGAACGATCCATGTTTATAAACTGGATTTTTGTGGATATAAACAAATGTGCTGTTAAATGGCCGTAGGTAATGTGCTAAATCCCCTCAACCCTATTTGGTGAAGAATGAAAGGAGTGAGTTGCTCAATTCCCATTAAAAGTCAATGAGAGTTGGGCACTGTACATTATAGCCCAGGCCTGCACAACTCGTAAAGCAGCGAGGGCCATATTACTCCAAAGAAAACAGCTGAGGGTCAACCCACCCCGGCCCTGCCAAACCCACCCCCCAGTGCCGCCAAGCCCTCCCAGAACACAACACCCTCCCCAGTGCCACCCAGCCCCCCGAAATACTCCCCCCACACACACACTGCCCGCCCCGCAGAAACAAACCCTCCTTCCCCAGCACTGCCCCACCAAAACAGCGGTATTGACCCTTGGTAATACGTTATAGCGGGCCCCTAAGGTAGTATAATTAAGGTAAACAAAAAATGTCCCTTTGCTAGAAGTAGAATAAGATCTTCCCCCAACTTTGTAATCAATTGCCCTGTTGAATGAATGAGGTGTGAATGAGGAAGGCGTGGAAGGCAGCACCTCCAGGCAGCTGCAACCCTTGGAGAGGGGATGGGAGCCAGACCGGATCAGTAGAACAGGTCAGCAATCGACTCGTCGCTCACCTCCGCAGCCCCCTCTGCCACTGCCCCCCCCCGCCGCCTCCTCAGCCCCCACCCCTGGCTCGCCTACTCACCCCCGCCACTGCCTTCCCCCTCGCCTCCTCAGCCCCCCACCCCACCCCGGCTCGCCTACTCACCCCTGCCACTGCCCACCCGCCTGCTCAGCCCCATCCCCACCCCGGCTCGCCTACTCAGCCCCTGCCACTGCCCACCCGCCCGCTCAGCCCCCTCCCCTGCCACCAGCTCACCTGACCCCCCGCCACTGCCCGCCCGCTCGCCTCCTCAGCCCCCCACTCCCCTGGCTCGCCTCCTCACCCCCTGCCACTGCCCGCCCGCCTCTTCAGCCCCCCTCCCTCACCCGCCGCTTGCCTACTCACCTCCCGCGGGCTGCACAGTGAGCCCACACGGGCCGCATGTTGTGCAAGCCTGTTATAGCCCCTTTGAAAATCTGTTTTGATGGCCGGTGTGCTTCTGGAGGTCAGGCTAGATGATGGGGGGCACAGGAGAACTCCGAAGTCTGATTTTGTCACTAATTTGTTTGTGTTTAAACTGTTTTACAAACCCCTGCCCCCAACACTATTTTTTTTAAAGCTTCCAATAGAAAATATTTAAGTAAATACACATTCACCTGTAAGGTGTTTACAACCCATACACTGCAGCACTGGGCTAGTGCTTGAGAGTCGGAAAGTGAAATTGACATTTTATATATATATATATATATATAAATACACACACTCATGCACATAAACACGGTGGAACTCGTCTAGCAGATTAGCAAAGGGCTAGTAACATAGATAAGGACGTTTGGATGTTGGTTTTATTTTTAAATTATTCTTAACCTGGTCATGTCTCTTTAATTGTACTCAGGGCTGGCTCCAGGCACCAGCGAAGGAAGCAGGTGCCTGGGGCGGCCAATAGAAAGGAGTGGCAGTCCGTCCGTCATTGGGGCGGCACATCTGGGTCCGCGGCAGCAATTCAGCGGTGGGTCCTTTAGTGCCTCAGTTCCTCTTCGGCGGCAGCTCAATCAGGCTTTTTTTTTTTTTTTTTCCCCTCTCTCTTTGACGCTTGGGGCGGCAAAAATGCTGGAGCCAGCCCTGATTGTACTACATGTTGTTGTATTATGATACTGCCTAGAGATCCCAACCAGGATCAGGGCACCATTGCGCTAGGTGCTATACGAACAGAGGAAGAGACAGTTCCTGCCTGAAGAGCTTCCATCTCAATAGGCAAGAGAGACAAAGGACGGCAGAAGGAAAACAAGCCAAGCCCTGGCATGTCCACAGTGGAGACCTTTCAAGACTATTGATAAATGGCAATTCCATATGATTTTTTTTTCTCATTTCCAGCCCTGATGAAGTTGCTGAACAAATAAGAGGGGCAGCAAAGAGGGGCTTGCCCTTCAGCATGTTCTCTGCATAACAGCAGAAAGAAATCACCACTGCAATAACCATGACATTCATAGACTCAGAGATATTTAAAGTTAGAAGGGACCCCTGTGACCATCTAGTCTAACCTGCATAACACAGGCCAGAGAACCAGTGGAACTGATGAAATAACATTTGCACAAAGTGAAGTCAAAGGTTTTTTGCAGGGGAGCAGGTGAAAGGGTTTAGCAAAAATGCCTATTTTGCCTTTTTTGTTTCCTGTTTCTGTTTGGAAATGGAAGTGTCAAAACACCATGAGATAGGTTCTGTTCTCAGTTCTGACATCTCAGGGCCACAATGGGGATGGGCTGGAAATCTCTCTAGCGAGCCTGTTCTCATGAAACTTCCCGCCTGTATTGGCAAGCCTCAGGGGTTGGGGTAAATGTCCAGACTTGCAGCTGAACTGAACTGCCACAGCTTTTGAGGTTGACTGTCACTTTTGCAGTAAATGGTGCTGTGTCTGGTTATTGGTGGCCTGTCACTGGAGTGAACCTACTCATTTAGCAGTCCCTAGGCTGGTAGCTGGCTTGCCGTGAGTTTACATCCTGAGCTGAACATAGCTGGGACTTGAGCTAGGTGAAGGCAACAGGCAGTGCCTTACAAGAGGCAGCTTCTGCCTGGCCCAGACGAGAGGAGCTGTACTTATCTCCCATAGAACTCATTCTCTTACCTTATCTTTAAACGTCAGCACTACAAGCCTGATCCAAAGACTTCATTGAGCTCTGGATCAGGGCCTGTTGATCCAGTGAGCACCCCCTTACTAGACCACATGCTTGTGGCAGTAGGTGCGTTGGAGGCTGTTCATGCAGCACTTGGAAGGTCTCTTCATTCCTTGTTACAATTATTTGGCCCACAGTTCTTTTTCAAAGAACTTACCTTAAACTTTCTCCCCAGGCATACACCTCTGGGTACTGCTACCCCATCTTAAACCATCGATCTGCTGCATGGTTATTTCTGAGACCCAAGCTTAGTCATGAACAGGCCATTTAATTGTTAACTCAACATTGTGTTTTTGTGGTTGTGGATAATTACCCCAAGAGAAGGAGCTGCTGGAATTAACTCCTACCTCTTCCGCCAGTAGCTGTTTACTGCTTTCTGTTGCTGGTTTAATAGGTATGGTGCTGGTGCCAGAATTGCCTGTTGAAGCTGCAAATAGCCCCAGAACAACGGATGTAATCATGTCTGGGGAAGCAGTGTCCTTCCCTCTCCTGTGTGCCCATCCTCATTGGCTAGGTAAATCCTCTGTTCAGTGTAAAGCAGGAACCCTTCAAAGGAGCAATAAGAGTAGGAGAGAACATGGGTCCAGAACTCAAAGCACACTCAGTTCACTTTGGAGGGTTATTTTTAACTCATCCTGGCGACTGCCTCCCATTTTTGACATGGAGTAAGCTCTAATTAACTGTAACTGAACCTCTGCACTGCCCTGCACACCTGGAACGCTGCAGATAGCTGTTTATAGTATGACACATGGAAAATTGCCTTTTGTGCCTTCGGAAAGGACTGTCCTAAAAATACATCTTCCATTTAAACTTCTGTTATAGCGGTGGCTTCCCAGAGCAGGCTTTACATGTTAAGAACCTGGCACTGAGGAGTTGCTTGCCTAGTGATCATAATAGCCTCCCAAAACTTTGGGATAGATTAGACCTAATAGGTCTCTGCCATCTCCACCTTCGCCCTCCAGCTTTGGCTGTCGCAGGATTGTTCCCTACAGTATGTTCTCCCTGGAGGGTATTCTCCCTGCTGTTTATTGTGTTCAGTTTTAAACTTCTCAAGTGGTGGGTCTCCCATCACTTCTCTTGGGAGGTAATTCCAGTCTAACTGGTCTCAGGAGTAGGATCCTTTTCCTGATATGCAGCCTGAATATTTTTGTGGCATTTCATCCCAATACTCTTAATCATGACCTTCACTTCTTACAGAATTCCTTTTCCTCATGGGGATACACACCTGCTGAGATTTGCAGATGGTCATCCTATCTCCTTGTAATGTCATAGCCACTCTACTGAGGCAATGGGCGGCTAGGATTTATGCCTCTGGAGCAGGACCGGCTCTGGCTTTTTTGCTGCCCCAAGCAAAAAAAAAAGGAGGGGGAGGGCACCGGAGCAGCAAAGCAGGGGAAAAAAAAAAAAGAGAAACGGCGCAGCCAGAGCGGCAAAGCAGGGTGGGGGGAACAAAAAAGCGGCGCGGCTGGAACGGCAAAGCGGCGAAAAAAAATAAAAACCTGCAGCACAGCTGGAGCGGTAAAGCGGGGGGGGGGGGAGGAGGAACAAAAAAAACCCGGCATGGCTGGAGCGGCAAAGCAAGTGAAAAAAAACACTGCGGCGTGGCAAAGGGTGCGGGGACCAAACAAAAACGCCTTGGCAGGAGCAGCAAAGCGGGGGCGGGATAACGGCACAGCTGGCAAAGCAGGGGAAAAAACAAAACAAAAAACCCTACAGGGCGGCCGGAGCCAGGATGCAGGGGACTCCCTGTGCTGCAGGGCGTGCCCCTCCTCCGCCCCCTACAGGGCGGCCAGAGCAGCAAACCACAAAAAAAAAAAAAGCATCTGTGCTGCCCTAGGATTGGGCGGAAGCCGCCCCGTAGAATCTGCCGCCCCAAGCACCAGCTTGCTCAGCTAGTACCTGGAGCCGGCCCTGCTCTGGAGGGGTCTTTCATCTGAGACTTGAGGAGAATAGCTGGAATATATGCAAAGCCCCTCAGCCAGCTCGATCTAAATTCTTTGACAAGACCCTTGCTTTTAGCAACACTCCAGCTATAATAAACAACACTTAAGTCGCACAGTTCCAATTCCTAGAGCACTTGGCAAATATTAATTAATCCTCACCACATCCCAGAGAGATAGGAAGTATTATCTTACAGGTGGGAAGCTGAGACAGAGAGAGGCTAAATTATTTGCCTGAGGCTGCAAAATGAGTCTCTGGCAGAACCAGGAGTAGCATTCAGGAACTCCTAGCTTGGCTCCTTTTTTTTCAGTTCTCCCTACCACAGTGTCTTACTCGTTAGAACTGTCTTCACTCAGATAACATATAGGCAAACAGCTGCGCCATTTATGTGGGTAGAATTTTATGATATATAAGGACAAACTGAGTTAGTAGAACTCCATTTCCAAAATGCAGCTGATTTGCACCATACGCACGTTCCGCAGAAGGAGAGCTGCACTGGAAATAAATACCAAGCAATGGCAGTGGATCTGTATCCAGAGCATTTTAATAAATGAGAAGTGTTTAAAAAATCAATATAGCTTTGCACTCTCTTGCCAATTCTAGTTACATTTTTTTCCTCACATGATGCATTCCAGCCGCCATCTGCTGGACAGACTCAACGCATCTTAGTTTATACTGCCCCCTAGAGGCTGAGAATATTCTGAGCAAGACCAAAACTTTTCTGCCTTTGTCTTTCTGCAGGGAGTGGGGATGATGGATTTTGGTTTTAGTTCTTTTGGTTGTAACTTGTGTTAATATTCCATTCTGTAGCTGGCAGGACTCTTCTTACCATGGTGAGCATTCTGCTCTCTCTCTATCCTGTCTGTACTTGTCCCATGTCCAGCAGAGCAGGAAGATGCTTTGGAACATGAGCAAGCAGGCACATGTTAAACTGCAAGGCCAGCTGAATTCTTGGGGTTTTTAAAAATCCCTGTTTGCTTAAGTTTCATCCTCCAGAAGTGCAAACTCAGAGCTCCTGTAGTGCCAGATGTAGTTACCACAGGAAATAACTCCACATATTTTACCTTGGCCAAAGGCCATGAAGGACAGCAGCAGAGACCCTGCCGCAGGGTGCAACAATGTGCAGGGCATACTGGCTAACAATGTGCAGGGCATAGTGCAAACTCTCCTGCAGGCCTTAAGCTCCCTACACATTCCGATCACATTTGGCTGCGTTTTCCCTGTCCAGCATGGAGAGTTGAAAGGCACTAAGCCTCAGGTTGATTTTCATTTGAACCACAGAAGTGCATGGTGTTTTACAAACGTACAAGACAACAGAGTCCCTCCCTGCCCATGAAGTTTCTGATGTAAAGGACCGATCCTGTAAGCCTTCAATGAGTGAGTCCTTTGGCATTTAGGTGCATAGAGGGCTGACTAGATCAGGCCGTAAATGAGACAGCTACTCACTCATGACATCACAAGGGGAGGCAATGGGAAAGGAGGTGGGTGGGAATGGGCAGAGTGAGACATAGAGGAGGGGGAATACTTTTTCCCCCTTTCTTTTTCTCTGTCAGTGAGTTGCCTTCCTTGCATTGTCTTTGGTTATTTATGTGTATTTTAAATAAGAATCTACTGCAGGCAGAGGGCAGGACTTGGCAATGGAGACTAGTTGTGAAAAGCAAACCACGAGAATGAATCTGCGGAGGGACTTTAATGGGGAGAGACATGAGGCAGTCTCTGAAGTATATAGGGTTAGGCAGTAAGGCAAAGGAATGGGAGGGTCTGTTTTGTCCTGTGGATGCTCGTGAAGCTGCTATGTGCAAACCCCTAGGTCAAGACTTTTAAAAGTGAGTTGTGAGTTTGGGTAACCAAACTGAGGCACTGTAAAGGGCCCTGATTTTCAGAGGGCAGATGCTCAGCACTTTCTGAAAGTTGAGCCTTTTAGGGTATGTTTCAACTTGGCCCTCCAAAATCTTGGCCTGTAGTTATGCAGAACTATACAGGACGCCCCATCAGAACAGCCTCTCTTGGGGTATTTTGGCATTTCTGCTTGGAACCAGGACGGGCAGCAGCAGTGAGAAAAAAACCAGATTTTTAAGTTACTTTGTTCTCTTAAGCTTTGCCCAACTTCCAAGAAGTTTGGGTTGAGGTTCAGGGTGATTCTCAGTTTATTGGAACCAGTTCTCCTGTCCATCAAAAATCCATGCACTAGTTAAAGCCTCCCTTGGTTTTTCCTGAAATGACGTCACTACCAGAGGAGACCAGGCAGCTGTTTGCATCTATGGTGGTGGGAATGCTTGTGCACCTCTGGAGTGCAGGCAGGAGGTGGGAAGCAGGTTAAGAGGCCTCACCTGGCTGCACTGATCTCACCTGGCCACTCATTTTTTCCTCCTTTTCGCTCTGTTTGATTCACCTTTCTCACGCTGGGGTCCAAATGATGCCCTGCTCCTGTAGCTTCTTGCAGGCCAGCAGTGGCCATGGAGCAGATTGCTGATATGTGCTGTCGTGAGCCACTGGTGACTGGGTGCACAGATTGTGTTTTGTTCCCCACATGTAGGCGGTGACTTGGCATCAGTAGATCCCATGGTCCTGGAGCAGTATGTGGTGGTGGCAGATTACCAGAAGCAGGAGAGCTCTGAGATCAGCTTGTGCGTGGGTCAGGTGGTGGATATCATTGAGAAGAATGAATCAGGTAAGGAGAGCCCAAGTGTCTGTGGACCCAGACACGTGGCCTTAAAGAATGGTTTTGAATCAACCTCATCCCTAGCAGAGCAGGGTCCCCAGCACAGTGGGTGATAGCCCTAGAGTGTCGTCATGGAAATAAAAATACCTTGAGCCAGCTGGCCTCTGGACATCTCCAAGGGGTCTCCTAAGGCTGTCCTCTCAGTTTGCCCACATCGGCAGTGACTGCTAGTGTTGCCATCTGAAGGCTGCCGGGGGCCTGTGTGAAATGGCTGTTCCTAGTGGACATAGTCAAGATATAGGCCCCTAAATTATGGGCCAGGTTATCCACAGTGCTGAGCACCCAGCAGATTCTGTTGACCTCTGTTGGTCTTGTGGGTGCCCAGCACATCTGAAATTTGAGCCACTTATTTAGGAGCCTAAGTCTGGATTTAAGAGCCTAACTTTAGGCTCCTGTTTCCAGATATCTTGGCCCGTGTGTCCACATGACAAAAATCACCCCCCGAGATGGCCCCCTTGTTGGTGACCTCAGCTGAAAAGGACAGGGGTGGAATGGAGAATGAAACGCCAGTGCAGCAAGGCACTTCAGCACAGAGGGAGCTTCACTGAAGTCAACAGAATAACTGACATGCTTCAAGTGAAGCACATACTTAATTATTTGGAAGGGACTATGTGAGTGGTTTAGGCCCAGTTTTAGGGATTTCTTTAAAAAGAGAATTAGCTTACAGACGTAATAGAAATTACTTCATGGATTTAACAAAGAAATCTGAAAATAGCTTTTGCTTTGAATTTTAACATTCTGGAAACCCAAACACAAGAAGATTAATTGTATTAGCTCCTAATTTTTGAGAACCAGGAAGATGACATTGCAGCAAAAGTTAAACTAATTATCAGAGTCAAATATATATATGCATCACACACACAAAACACAATACAACACACTAGATTTCAGCCCTACTTTTTCTGTTAGCAGATTGTACATGAGCAACTGCTGATGTTTCCTTCAATTTTCCTGTCCTTCACAGATTTGTTTTTACAAATAATGTTTTAGATTATTCTCTCAACAAATGGCTTGTGTATTTGATAATGGAATGGGGTTGATTCATTTTGATTGGACACACGGTCCTGTTTGTGACCTCTGGATAGTTAGGTTTCCAGTGAGAATATTCATGTTTGAGTTCTGAATTTGCTTTCCACAGATAGTCTTTAAAATTGGCTGTTTTCATGACTGCACAAGTGGTGGGAGCCAGTGGAGTATTTTTTTTTTATTTGCAGCCAAATTCATTCATCTCTGCTAATTAGGCTGGGCTTGGATAATAATATGAGGGAAGTGCAGGGGAAAAAAACAGTATAAAGAAGAAAAGTAAATTAGATGTTAAAGTCCATTCCATTTTAAGAATCTTTGCTGCTCCTAGCGACACATGGGGAGGAACTGTGGTCTTTTAAAGCCTGACCACTTTCCCTTCAAACTGTAAATCCCTGTAAGGTGGTCCGTGCTGCTCATGCAGCCGTTTGCCCTGTTGCTGTGGGTTCACCCAGGTGTAGACCCACTTTCCAGCCTGTTGCATACAGACCAGGCAAGGAGCGTGGTTGAGCGGACTCCTGACTGGTTGGGGAGAACAGTTGTCAGCTGGTGGTTGTGGGTGCAGGTTAAAATGGATGCCCGCAGCTAAAAGGTCTGCTGCTTATTTCAGGCTGGTGGTTTGTGAGCACATCTGATGAGCAAGGCTGGGTCCCGGCTACGTGCCTGGAAGCTCAGGATGGTGTCCAGGATGAATTCTCAATGCAGCCCGAAGAAGGTAAGAAGCCAGTTTGAGAAGAACTGATCCACCACTCTATCCCAGTGTGCATGGGGACTTCCTGGGCTACTTAGACCTTTTCCATTTAGTGGGATGGAGCCCAGGGCAACGAACCCACAAGTGACCTTGGATCGAGTCATTTAACAAGGCATGGTCTTAATCTCCCTGTCTTCCCACCAGCAGTCAAGATGAGAACTGCAGCCAGCTGCTCTAGTGCCACTGGCAGAGCAGTTGGATGCTGATGGGTTTGAATGAGTGGCCTGCTCCTCCCCTTCTGCCGCAAAAGGGGCTGTGTGTACCACCTCCCCAAAACACCCAGTCCTGCAACCTTGGGGGAGCCGAGCCACAAGCCCTAATTTGGATCCCCTTATCTGTGTAGCTGTTCACTTGCTATTAGTAAGAACATCAGGGCCTCTGCGGGGCTTGCCTCTTCTCTCCTCTCCTATTTCACATGAGCTACGGCCTTCCCCTTATTAGAGTGTTGTGTGGGGTAGGCAGGAGAAAGGAGAATACAGTGGCACATGCGGTTGGAATAACATGAGTACAAGCTTTATTTAAGATAACTCGGAAGTGCCCCATGCTCCCATGCAGCACATCCTGATCTCTCTAGGAACTGGAGCTCCAAGTCTGGGCTTAATTTAGGTCCATAGTCAGGTTTACTCCACAGCCTGGGAGTGGGATCCATGACCCGAAACCCAGATGAGTACAATCTGACAGCTCCATGGTGTCATCCCTGTCTTCTGCCTACGGGTGAGAATATAAGGTCTGGTGCTGCCTCCTTACGTCCTCTTTTGTCCCTCTCCTGCTTCCCTGACGTGCTCCTCCCAGTCCCTTGGAGATACTGGTCTCTGCCCAGGCATGTTGGCCGCCGTCGGACTCTTGGGGACTTGTACACCAGTGGATGGGGTCAAGGTGGACGCTATAGAGACTTTTTCCGCTGCCTTGTTCTGTGCTTGGAGCCTTGCCTGTGTCTGTGCATGCGCTGCAGCCTGTGGTATTTGTATGCCTTGCATGTGGTGAACTCTGCTTGTGTCAGCCTTCTGCATTCCAGCTGTGCCTGTGCGCTTTGCTGCCTCCTGCTGGCTGTATTGTCAAACCTGCTCACATCAATAATCATTCCCTCTGCTGGCTACTCCTTTAGCTTGTTGGGTAAAGGCCTATCTATTCTGCGTCTGAAGGCTGGAGTTTCTGCTCCCTGATATCATATGTGTGCAGAGCTTGTACACTGGGCTGTGAACCTGGATCATAGCACTTCAGTGGGGGTTAGGAGGTGAGGGCTCAGCTCAGAGCTTCTGGATGTGACAGGACATTTCTTAGCTTTGACTCAGCATGCAAAGAGGGTGGAGAGTCATATGGAAAATGAGCTTCCAGCTCTCCAGTGGGCAGTTCCGTTCCAGGGATGCAGAGGTGGGAAAACTGTAAGGTGGAGAAAAGTGACACTGCATCATTTCTGAGTTTTGAGTTTTTTTCCCCAGGTGTTCTGCATCCTGTTCCAGCACCAGCTAAGTGCAAGCCCTGCATGGGTTTGCTCCTCAAAAGCAGGGACAAAGGGAGGGAGATGAGGAAATAAGGGACAGCTGGTTGATCTCTAGCATCTTGTTTGCAAAGTGGGTGTTGCTAGCAGAGTGTTTTGTCCTTGTATCTCCTTCCCCATTAGAAAGAAGACCTCCATATCCCTGCCTGCAGTCCCTCAGTCCAGGAGATAGGGCACCAGATTAGGAATCTGTTCCCAGCTCTGCCTCTCACTCATTGTGTGACCTTGGCCAAGTCACTTCCCCGCTCTGCTCGATTTCCTCCTCTGTAAAAGGGTGTGTTAGCACAGACCTACCTTTGTAGAGGGATTTGAGATATCTGCATGAGAAGTTATTTCTTTTTGTGCTTTTGAATTATTGTTCCATGGTGCCCTCTGTCTGAACTATGGCTAACACAGCATCATGGTGCATCAGGGTGGCTCAGTGACTGGGTGGATGTGAGAGGAAGATTTAGATTAAAGCAATGGACACTCTGAAGCACAATCCCCAGATTGGCTGTGAGCTAAGGGAGTGGCAAGAGAGCTGGGTTTCTGAAAGGGGTCATATCCAGTCCTGCTTCCCTAGAAGAATAGTGGTTGTAAAATAGGGATTCAGAGCAGCGAGGGGTGGCGTGAATCCTTGAGGCTTTAGAAATAACAGAGGACACAACCCTGAAGGAAAACGGGAGCTATTAGGAGGGCTAAGCCAACCTTGCCTGGGCCAGGTCTGTCCTACCATATGGAATGCAGATTGGGACGCTGTGGCCCTGCCCAGTGTGTTGGTGAACTGGTGTGCGCTTGTACATTTCAAAGCAAATCCATCGGCATTTGGAAATGTATTTTACCGACAAGTCTGTTCCAAAGGAGTGTGCGCGCGTGTGTACGTGTGCACGCTTAGCGTGGCTCCTATTCTAATGAATTTTGGTGTTCCTAAAATAATCCATTTATGACACTGTGTTTGTGCTTAACAGAAGAGAAGTACACAGTCATTTACCCATATACCGCTAGAGACGAGGATGAAATGAACCTAGACAAAGGGGCTGTGGTAGAGGTGATCCAGAAAAACCTTGAGGGCTGGTGGAAAATCAGGTACCTTCCTCCCTCTTACTATTCTCGCAGGATGCAGGTGGTGTTTGTACAAAGGTTGGGCGGGGGAGGGGGAGGTATTGAGTGTGTGGGAGAAATAATCTGAACTATTTTTTTAAGTTTTTTGTCTGAGGGGGGCTTCCTCCAAAATCCTAGAGGGTGGCATCCTCTAGCTCAATGTATTAGGGAAACAGCCAGTAGCTGGAGTGAAAGACTGGGCATTGGTGCCTCTGGGTTCTGTTCCCAGCCTTACCACTGACTCACTGTGTGGTCTGGGGTTCTCGGGGTTCTGGTTATCCAAGCTGTAAAATGGGTGCCATGATCATGATCCTTGCCCATCTTTCATCCCTAGATCTCAGAGCACTTCAGAAAAGTGTCAGGTAAATGCACAGCATTATTACTACTGCTAAAATGCCAAAGGCACTAACAGTAGAGCAAGCAGGAAGAGATGCCAATTTGGCAGCCTTGTTCTGCCTGTTTTTTTGGGAAAAGGAAAAGGGTGGTAGTTAGGGGCACTTCTGCACTGTAGAAGCTATTGTGCATGTCAGAGGACCTTGGTACGTGATGGTCTCAGACACAGCTCTGTCTTCTCACCTGACTGTCTCTGTCTAATGTATCTCTCCAAGTCCTTATATGACCCCAATCAACATGGTTTGCTGTTGCAGTGCAGACAGGACTTGGTCTTACCTCATTCCCAAACCACTACAGCCCTGCTAAGGTCCCATGCCCTGGCACAGCTCAGGCACATGGTTAAAACACAGATCAGTCCCATCTTGGTGCAAGGGTGAGCTGTGTTTTAATTGTGTTGGGGGAAGCAATGACACCATGGTAGTACCTCAACAGCATATGGGAGACCTATATCAACCCCTTAATCTTACTGCATGCATCATTGTCATGGAAATGCCAGTGTGCTGGTGACTGTACGTATGTCCTGTATGAAGGCCATCTATGCAGGCTAGATCCTCCGACTGTATTATGAGGCTTTTGTTGAAACGTTGCCATCCAGGTCAGACCTGCTGTCCTCAGCCTGTTTCACAGGCCAAAAGTCTCTGAGCATCCAGGGCTGAGGCTCATTTAGTCTCGAAGGCTGAGGCTAGCAAAGGGCATGTGCGGAGTTGGGTGGGAGGGGTCTTGGTTTTCTTAACCTTGCACTGAACCTGTGGCATTGGCAGCAGCCAGGCCAAAAATATGCACATTGATTTCTTAAACTGGAAAAAGTTGCTGTGAAAAGCTCAAGCCAATTACAAGCTCAGCAGCTGGTGCCATCTGAGCCCTATGACTTCACCCCCAGCCAGCTGAGAGAGGTCTCCTGAGCTTGACGCGAGACCCATGTGCATGGATGTTTTTTCAATCAGAGCGAGGGGGTTGGGTTCTCCACCAGACTTCGTGTGAATTTAGTGCAGGGAAAGGAGCCAGACGGACAGCCCTGCACACTGAATGCCTGTGTTTTAATCCAAAGAGCAGGTACATAATGGGGAGTAGCAGCTGTTCAGTTTCCCCTGACGTTGCTCCGCCACTGTGCCTCACTCCAGATCTCAGCCATTCCTGAAAGGGAGGGAGGAGAGGAGATTTCATTCCCCACTTAGTCCCAGATCTCTATGCTGAGTCTGCCTGCAAAGGGGAGCCAGTCAGCAGTGGAGCTTTCTGTGATGTGGACACCTGGCCCCTGGAAACATGGACTGAAACCAAACAAACTCGTTTCACACAGAGGCCTGTGTGGACAAGTCTTGGTCAGCACCTCCCAGACCTGCCAGCTAGCACTGTATGTCTCTGTGACTCAGCACTGATCCCCTGACCCAGCCACTCCCCCGCCCAAACATAGTTGGGCATACATATGGGTTGGCTCACTGGAGCAGGCAGAACTCTGAGGTGTAGGAGGTGCCAAAGTAAGAGAGGTTGGCGCTGGCACGAGCCCCAGGTAATGAGGCTGAAGGAAGGATCCCATTGTTACAGGTATCAGGGTCAAGAGGGCTGGGCTCCAGCATCCTATCTGAAGAAAGGAACTGGAGAGATGTTTACACAGAAATTAGGATCTGGCTCATCCACCCACTCATGTGCCCTGGATCTGGATGGTGTTCCCCGGCAGCAGAACTCAACAGGCCGAGAGAAGGACGGGCCCAACAACCAAAGAGAGGGAAGGTTTGATGGTCGACCATTACCGCAGGCTGACATTCGACGCAGTAAGTGGGTAGTGGGGAGATTCTAAACTTGGGTGTTTGGTGCAGCTCCTGCAGCATGGATGTGTTGCTGAACAATGCAGCTGGGTGCAGGAGAGGAAGCCAGCTGCCCTTCTGAGGGCTCCTGGGTACTGGGCGCTTTGCCACTACGTCTGGACATGACCGTGTTAAGAACGAGGCTCTTAGTGGAGATCAGGGAGACTGGCCTGGGAGCCAGTGAGGATCGTTCTGTGTAGTTACCTGAGATCTTTAGATCTCTCTTATGGGGCAGAGACCAACATGGGTTCTGCTCCCCCTCCACCAAGTCTTCCCATTCTCCTTTCTCATGAATGAAGCACATCTCATCCCCCTTGGTAGCTGTGGGTGGGTGCTTCTGGATTGTCCCTGCAAGGTTAATCACTGAAACTGGGTTTGAATGCAGGTTTCTATATGGGTAAGGCAAGTGCACTAACATGCCACCCAGCTTCTCCCTCCCCATGCATGCCCACTTGTGCACTGTGGCTTTCGCTTCTGGTTGGGCTCCACTGGCATCTCTGCAAAGGGCTGGGTGTGCTGGAAAGGCTCTAGGTCCCTGTAGTTCCTGAACGGATTAGGCTCTGTCTGACTCTGTTTGCTTTAGGAGAAATTAGAAGCAGGAGCAGCCTAGCTGCACTCTGTGGGGAGGGAAGGGCATAAGGTTTGGATGTGGGGTTCGTTGCTGCTCTCCTCTGAAACGTGTCCTTTTGGTAATGTGTCTGGACACTGTGCCTCAAACCTCAATGGAATCTGGAATTGTTTCTCCACAGAGTCGCCAAAGATGAGGCAGAGGCCTCCTCCTCGCCGAGATCTCACTATAGTAAGTGACTGGACCCAGCTGTCCCACTTGCCATCACTGCCACCTCCCCAGGGGAAAAGTCCCTCTGCCAGAGACGTTTGTGTCTCCCTTGGCTCTGGATCCAGGAGAACGAAGCTTCTGGGGCAGAAGAGATGGGAGATTTCTCTCAGAAGGGAGCTCTGGTTCCTTCACGTTCCCTGCTTGGGATCTCTTCATGTGCAACAGCTCTGTTGCATGCAGATGGATCTAATGAAGGGTAGGGCCTCCCTGCAGCCATAAACACTCATCTGGTTGTATTTATTCTCGAAGCAAAACTTTGTTTTTTAAGTCAAGGGGATGGTTGGATTGAATAAATTGTTCATCCCCTAGGTTACAGACTTGCCACGGTTAGATTGCAAACCCGCTCCCTTTCCCTGGGGCTGGCAAGCCTACAGGAAAAGTAACTGGGTCAGATGTGCCATTGAAAGCAATCTGGACAAATTTGTGCCCAGCCTGAAGACAGGGTTAGTGTCTGTGTGGGTGCTCTGTGTGCTAAGTGGGTCACCTAGTGATGATGTCTGGCAGCCTGCTTCTCTCTGGCTAGTTAGCCAATGTGAGCCATCCATGCAGGTGTTCAAACATGTCTTCCAAGAGATGAGCTGGATTATTGTTTTTTATTGCAATAGCCACGTGGTTTGAACCTGCCTAAACCTCCTGTCCCTCCCCAAGTGGAAGAAGAATATTACACCATTGCTGACTTCCAGACCATCATCCCCGACGGCATCAGCTTCCACGCAGGAATGAAAGTGGAGGTGAGACTACATGCCATCTTCCCTCCCTCCCTCTCACTTCTCCTCCTCTAAGTCACCCATTCAGTTCACCGTGAGTGAGTCTGGGATCACCCTCTCATCAACCCCCACTGAGATTTTCCATGGGTGAGGTTCACAAAAGAACTAGATAAGTTCATGGAGGATAGGTCCATCAATAGCTATTAGTCAAGATGGGCAGGGATGGTGTCCCTGCTTCTGTTTGCTAGAAGCTGGGAGTTGACGACAGGGGATGGATCACTTGATGATGACCTGTTCTGTTCGTTCCTTCTGGGGCACCTGGCATTGGCCACTGTCGGAAGACAGGATACTGGGCTAGATGGACCTTTGGTCTGACCCCAGTATGGCTGTTCTTATGCTTTTATGGCCTATTGAGGTGGATTCCAGTCCTGGTGGGCTGTGTGTCGCACCACTCGCAAATCCTGTTAGCCCTGGGGGTGGTTTCCAGATGTGGTAGCCCCATCAGACCTGGTAGCCCTGGGGGTGGTTTCCTGGTGGTAGCCCCATCTGTGCGCTTGGAGGGTTGATTCTGTGCCAGGCAAAATGAGTCTCTGGTACATGGAAGGGATCCTCCACATGCTCATAGCATTTTGGAGCCTCTGACCCTCAAATGCCCTAGTGGACTCGTGTGTTTGGCCCAGTGCCAGGGTGCTGTGCTCCTGCACCAGAGGCAATTGGAAGCCTCTTGACTAATAATGGTAGGTTCTTCCTCCTTCCAGAGATGGGGCTTTCGTTCACCTAGTCACAGGTCTGGTCTACACTTAAAAGTTTTGCCAGCATAACTGTGTCTGTTAGGAGTGTGAAAAAATCTCACACGCTCCCGCTGACGTAGCTGTGCTGGTAGAAGCCCTAACACAGATGCCGTTATACTGGCAAAAGAATCCTGGTATAGGCTATCCTGGCAGAAGGACTCTCTTGCCAGTATAAAAGCTGCATCTTCACTTGGACAGTGGAAGCTGCATCTCCACTTGCTGGTATAGCTACACTGGCAAACCCTTTCTAGTGTAGACCCAGGGCAATCTAACTTACCATGCCGTCAGTGGCTGGGGGTTTCAGTGATCTGCGTGTGGTAACTCTCTTGGCTGGATGGCTCAACAGTGTCACCCAGTGGCCAGTTGCATTATGTCTTGATTTTTTTTCCCCTCTGAAGTCTTGAAAAATCTCAGACTGTCCTAATCTCCTGTTGAGCGTCAGATAGAGCTGAAAGGTGACTCTGAACTCAGGAGAACGTCCCTCATTTGCTGGTGTGCCTGAGATGTTTTTTCTTTTGAAAAATACTGTGAATTTGGTGCTCATGAAAATGGAAAATGTAGAGAACCCTGTATCTCCAAATGGGCATGTGGATTTAAAAACATGGGCCAGAATCAGCTAAGGCCAGGCAGAGTGCAGGCACTGAGACAGCTCCCCCCCCTGCACATATGCTAGTACACCTCTGTCTTGACCTGCAGCCCTTCTGCTATTCCAGCCCCACTGCTCTGCCAATCCACCTCTCTGCTGACCTGAAGCATACTCTGTAGTGAGAGGGACCCAGGATTGAAATAACAAACAGCTCTGCCAATGCATCTCAGCCCTGACCCGGGGCACCCCTTGCAATTCTATCCTCACCTCTTCTCATGAAACTCCACCTGCAGGCCCCCTGCTCTTGCAGTGCCAGTCATGTCCAACGTGTGGAGTGTTCTGATGTGGCAGTAATAAAAACTTGATTTAAATCTGTTAAACTCACTTCCTCTGTGACTATATCAAGTTTTGATACTGGGCTTATGGAGGTGACAACAGTGAGGTCTAGTACCTGGAGCTCTGGACTGGGACTTGGGGAAACCTGAGTTCTGTTCCTGGCTCTGCCACTGCCCTGCTGGATGAGTTTGGGCCAAGTCACTTCACCTTTCTGTGCCTCGGTTTCCCCACCTGTAAAACAAGGATAATTCCCTCTCTTATAAAGTGCTTTGAGATCTCCGGATGAAAGGTGCTATAGACGAGAGGTGGTATTATTATCTTTATTATTATTATGTGTTGGCCCATTGTACCTGCTGCCTCCCTTTCATGCTCATGGTCCAGCGTTTCAGAGGTGAGAGCCCCCATTTCTAGGCCACACTTTTTTTGCCCTTTGATTCATAGGCGGCTGTTGTGCAGGGAGGCCTGGTTATGTATTTCTAAGATATGATGGTCGTGTTTCTTCTTCCAGGTGATCGAGAAGAACCTGAGTGGCTGGTGGTACATTCAGATTGAGGAGAAGGAAGGCTGGGCCCCAGCTACCTTTATTGATAAATACAAGAAAACTAGCAATGCTTCTAGACCTAACTTTCTAGCACCGTTGCCTAATGAGATGGCCCAGCTCCAGCTTGGCGAGGCCACTGCAGAGAGCAACACCAATGAAGAAGCCACTGGGCCATCCAGGCCTCTGCCTGAAGCTCCACCTAATGGTATAGACTTTGGAATGAAATGGGCCAAAGACTGGAAGGGGAAGGAGGCTCTCAAGAGTGCCCCCTCGGAGAGCGGCGATGTAGCCGCTGGGTATGAGGAGATCTCTGATCCGGATACAGAGGAGAAGCCCAGTCTCCCACCCAGGAAAGAGTCGATCATTAAATCCGAAGGTGAGTTAACGGAGAGGCAAAGGCCTCCACCCAAGCCCCCGGGCATGATCTTGCCAATGATCCCTCCAAAGCAGACAGCCGCCCCGAGGGACAGCAAGAAGCCAGAGCTGAAAACAGAAAAGGGAAAACTGTTCCAGCTGAAAAATGAAATGGGCCTGGAGTGCGGGCACAAGGTGTCAGCCAAAGAAGTGAAGAAGCCAAACCTCCGACCCACTGTCAAGCCAGCCAAGCCAAAAGCTGAGCCCCCAGAAGACAAGTCTGAGCCAATGACCCAGAATCCCTTCTTGAAATCAAAACCTCAGATCAGGCCGAAACCAACTGCAGCCCCCAGGACAGACCCACCTCAGGCAGATGATAAACTGGACATTGGCAATCTGAGAAGCAAGCTCAGACCTGCAAAGTCCCAAGAGAAACCCTCTGAGCAGGACCCCATCCCTACTGAAAATGTCTTCAATAACAATGTGCTCCCAGCAGAGGTTTCTGGTAGGCCTCAGGAGCGACCGAGCGTGGAGAACAGACCCCCAACCAAACAGGACAGCCAGATCCCAAAGGAGGCTCCACCCAGAGCTCCCTTTAGCCTGCCAAAGATGGCCGACAGTGAGCCCAAGAACAGCTCCCCGACTCCCAGAGAGCCGCCACTTCAGCGGCCAGTGGTGCCACCCAGGAGACCTCCTCCTCCAAAGAAAGTGGTATCCTCCTCCTCTGGTCCCACTGCAGAGCTGAAAGCCCCACAGAGGGAAGTGCCTGAAATCAGAGCTGCCTCGGTGCCTGGCCGGCCCATGCTAGTTCCACCAAAGGCCAAACCATTCCTGCCTGCTGTGTGCCAAGATGAAGCCAAAGGGAAAAGCAGCTTAGGCCCAAAGGTAACATCCAAGCAGGTGGAGAGAGGGGAAGCCAGGGAGAGGACAGCTGCCCCCTTCACCAATCCAGATATCTCCAAAGAAGCCCTCTATGTGGCTGTGGCAGATTTTGAAGGAGACGAAGAGACCAGCAGCTTTAAAGAAGGGACCTTATTTGAAGTTCGTGAGAAGAACAGCAGCGGCTGGTGGTTTTGCAAGGTCCTAACTGGAGGACCTTGTTGGGAGGGCTGGATTCCCTCCAATTATCTAAGGAAAAAGCCATAGTCTGCCCTCAGTTTACACAGTTGAAGGTTCCTGTTCTTTCACCCGAGTATTTAATTAGCTTATTAATTTATAGTTTTCCATAATGTTGGCTTAAAAATATGCGGGATACTGTACATTCCAATTTGTGCCATTCCTGAGGCAGAATTCAAGAAGCAGGTTTGACATAACGCAGCTAGGCCTTCATTCCTGCTCTGCCTGCTCCCGCCTTCATAGGAAATACTTTCCTCCTTTGTCCATCTATGGCAGCCCAGCCCCTGTAGATGGACATGTGAAGTTGTTTCTCAACAAGCTTCTTGGTGTATGTTGGCTAACGCAGTTCCCTCCCTATCCTAGAAAAATTATTGGTGCCCACTAGGCTTTTTGATGCGACAACAGGGAAACCAGAGGAAATTCAGCCACGATCCAGGTAAAGAAGTGAAGCCAGCCCCACTCACCAAATGGAATCTGGAATAACAAAAAGAGTTGCTTTTCCTTATGGCTCAGGGTCACTGTTAAATGTCTGATACTGTATTGCCAAGTCCAGCCATACACAGGAACCACAGGAAACCATAGGGACAAGGAGAAACAGTACTTCAAAATCAGGTCCATATAGCTGTGTGTGCATTGACATGCTCACTCAGGCCATGTGTCGCAGTCTAGTTAAGTTTGTGCCTTGCTTGCCTGTACCATCAAACACAGTCCTTTTACCTCTTGTTTCCTGTACAATGATGGGTGTTAATTTAAATATCATTTTATTTTTTAAAAAAGATAAACTAAAAGAATGGAGGATCCTCTGTGCTGGGCCAGGGCCCTGCTCAGACTTGTGGCTGATGGTGTTTCAGGCAAGCTCTGTCACATTTCATTTCAGTGGCTGGAGAGAACTATATGCAGCATGGTTCACAACGGGCTTGGCAAAGACAACTCGGATGATCGTGGAAGAGAAGGGTGTGGGAGAATGCTTGCACCCCTCTTCCCAGCACAGACTGCAACTCTGCATTTCAGGGAAATGGTTCCCTTGACCCCTGTTCCCATGGTGCCCCAGGGCTGTCAGGCAGTAGCTAGAAGGTGGCTGTACTATAATGGGTGCTGGTATCATCTAGTACAATTCAGAGTGTGGGCTTGGTCCCTGGAGATGAAAAAGGAGGGGGGAGCATGTGTGACTTTTCTGGTACTCAGGTGTTGCTGTTTCTCTTAGGCTTGGCTCTCCCTTGTTTTGCTTTCCTTTTGGGTGGGAGAATATAGTGCCTTTTGCTGATACCTTGCTTCCCATTTAAAGAGTTCTCATCCGCTAACCATGCTGGGCTTGTTAAACTCTCTCTGAAATGGTTTATCTGCCTGTTTCTTCATCTATCTTTCAAGCTGTTCTCGAGATACTTCCACTGTGTCCTCCATGTCTGTGCATATGTCGGTGTGCTTGGAGGTTTCACTTAAAATAAAGTATGTTTCAACATTTTCACCCTCCTGCCTGCCTGGACTAACCCCTCTTGCTTGCAGTGTTGCTGATTCCAGGAGGAAAGTAGATTTCGTCTGATTGGCTGTCATTCCCTCACATCCCTTTCTTTCCTTTTGTATTCAACTCGCTGTGGATTCAGCGCAGTGCCTTTTCTATCCTAGAAGAGTTTTAAACCCCACTTTTGAGGATTACCACTTGCTCCTTCCCACCTGCCACATGCTAACTGTAGCAGTAAGCACAGCAGAGGTGACTCCACAGATACAGTTTCCATAGATGGAATTCTGCACAGGTTCCAACAAAAGCAAAGTCCAGCAGAATCAGGTACTGGCAACCTTATTGATGCAGCGTGACAAGTCATATCAGGGCATTTTGTCCCCGTGCACACAGTCCCATCCCCTGGACAACTATTCGTTTAACTCCATTCCTATTCATCAAGTCTTTATCACAAAGGTATATGTAGGATTATCAGTCTTAGTTTATAGAGCACAAACTTAATGAGAACCGTACTGTACCTGTCTATTTCTCTTTCTCCATCCCCCTCTCTCTTTTTTCACTTTGTCTAGAGCTTTATAAGATTGCAGCTTGTGGGTCATGTGGTAACTAATAATCTCATTGTTTTTGGTGACCCGTGGTAAATACTTTATAATAGGATCCAACAATGCAAGGTAACTCGTGTAGTATTGGTGATGTGCTTATATACTCCCAGCAGAATCAGGTAGCAATGTAACCCTACAACGTTGCTGCATTGCATCTCTTTGCTTAGTTAAAACTCCTCCTTTGTGTAAATATGGATGTGGCTGATTATGGGTTAAGAGTGGGCTGGGCAGCAGTAAAACTTTGTTCATGTCTTCTTTGAGTTGTGAAGGTACTAGACAGAATTGTGTCCCTTCTCTTTCACTAGCCTTGGGCTGCTTCTGTGCTGTCAGTTCGCATACACATACTCACGCTAGCTTGGTGAGAGATAGCGCAAGTACAGACAGCAGTGTGGCCATGGTAGCATGGGCAGCGGCATGGCTTAGCCATCCTGAATACGTACCTACAGGGTGCAGGTGGGTTTGTACTTGAACCAGCAAATATAGAAACTGTGCGTGCTTTCCCTATGGTATTTCAGCTCTCTCTGTCACCCTTAGACTTCATTGATCTTTGTTCCGTTTCAGTGAGACAATGTCTTTGGTGCCAAATTAGGGCTTTTTTCCCCTAGACTAAATGCTGAGACTGTGTTAATGAATGCTTCATGCTGTAGAACTCTTAATACATTGAGCCAGCTACAGTGATAATTACAGGATTGATCTGTGGTTACTGCACAGGCGTCACATAGCTATGGGTTAGTTACCATCACCTGCTGTATAAGTGGTGGTAACACTTCAAAGGACCACAAGCCCTATAAACTAGCTGGCTTAGAGAACACAAATAATCGTCTAATGCCCCTGCCACTTCCTAGTCTTTCCCAGACCAGGTATTGCACCGCCCTGCCCTTGCCATATTTGAAATCAGAAAGGGTCTCAGGCTGGCAAAGAGGATCCCAGTGTGGAAGAGGCTGAGAACTTTACTACATGACACCCTCCCTTTTATCTGGGATCTACAAGAAAACTCTTCAGACACAGATAGTATGGTTCAGTGCTCAGAGCAGGGGTTCTCTCCCTGTCTGTGCTACTGAAGCTCTGTCACCACAGGCAGGGCATATCACCTCTGTGCCTTGTTTACCTGTCTGTAAAATGGGGATAATTCTACTGACCTACTTTGCTGGGGGATTGGGAAGCTCAGTTAGCCAATGCTTGCAAAGCACTTTGAGAACCTAAGCCAGAAGGCACTGGAGAAGGGCAGAGTTTCATTTTAAATATGATTCCCTGGTACCTTAGCATTAAACTCCCCTATTGTTACAAAGTACCTGCCTTCCATGGAAATCCTTCACCATGCAGCTCAGCGATTAGCATTTGCTGTGTGGGTGAACAATACTCTTACTTTCTGTATAACAAACCCGGCTTTGCGGCTCTTCAGCTCGGTGTATCGCAGGCAGGCTGGAGGCCTCAACTGCAAACTATGGAAGACTGTTTGTTTGTCTCCTTATACTATGTAAACACATATAAATCTCTACATTACTGTGGGTGGGCGGGGGTGCCTGAGGAAGGTAGATATGGCCTATGTAAATGCCATATCTATACTTTGGCCATTAGGCTTATTTGGTATGGGGGGGGGGGAGTGGGGGATTTTTTTGTTTTGTTTTTTAAATAAAAAACCTGCTTGACTGGTTTCAAGCAGAATTGTGACCATGTCTGTGGTTGGTGTGTGTTTGTGCTGCTAAGGAGCTGGCTGCCGTGAAAGTTGAGTCTCTGTGGCGCTGGGCTCGGGGGCTGCAATGTCATGTTATTTTGGAAAGTATGTTGCATCCACGTTAGAGCATGACAGCAAATCCACACAGTCCCAGGCCCTTCTGTTTGTTGCCTGTTCCCATTGGGGAGCGAAAGGGATTTCTTTCCTCCATCAAGGTTTTCACACAGTGTCAGCGCAGCTTCTTCCTTTATCCATTTATTTGCCCCTTTGTGTCCATCACAATAGCCAGTGACCCACATTTCAGTCTGTACTTCTCAGCTGGGAGCAGAGGAGCTGCTCTTCAAAGACCTCCTGGGAAGATCTTTTTATGACGACTGTCAACACCATCCAAAGAGCCGCTGATCATCTCTGCTGAACAGACTGTAAAAATGGCCATACTGGGTCAGACCAATGGTCCATCTAGCCAGTATCCTGTCTTCCAGCAGTGGCCAATGCCAGATGCTTCAGAGGGAATGAACAGAACAGGGCAATTATTGCATGATCCATCCCCTCTTGTACAGTCCCAGCTTCTGGCAGTCAGAGGTTTAGGGACAGCTGGAGCATGGGGTAGCATCCCTGGCCATCTGCTAATAGCCAGTGGTGGATCTATCCTCCATGGTAAGTCCAGCAGTCAACATCCTGGGACAGAGAATGGGAGTGCAATGGAGTTTAGATGCAAAATGAAGCTTTTTAAACTAGTTGGTTTTCTGGGGGGAGCACTATGGAAAGAGCGAGATGTAAGCTAGAAAATGATGCGTAGTCCATTATTACTTGTAGTGTGCTAGCACCTAGGAGCCCTGGTCACGGACCAAGAACCTATTGTGCTGTTTGCTGTACAAAGAAAACAAAAACACAACCCCTGCCTCAAAGAGCGTACCATCAAAGTATCAGACAAGAGACAACAGGTGCATACAACAGACAGGCAAATTCTTGGCCCTGTTCTGGGTTGGCCTCCAGGAGAGATGGATGAAATGCCCAATTAGCCTTTCTCCTGGTAATCAGAGCTCATCGTGTACAGTAAGCACCAGAGGATCGTGACAGTGTAGGAAGGAGCAGCTCTCTGTCCACTGATGCTTCTTCTGCAGTTAATAGCAACAGAGGAAAAGATACACAGATATGGAAAGGTAAAGAGAAGGAGCAGCAAACACCAGGGAGGAGCAGTAAGTCTGAATTTCTTATTGCTTCATATAAAGCTTAATATAATGCTGTATAGATAGCATAGTGTGGGGTGAGATGGTGTATGCAAGTTTGTCCCATAACAGGTTCACCCAAGGGAGCGTGTCTCTCAGAGCCAGCCCTGAGTATTTATAATTGAAATTACACAGCGGCACTTTATTAAAAGGCTCAAACATAGGCTGAGTGTATTTATTCAGGGAGAGAGCTTCATGGGGTGGTGTGATCTGCTTTTAGATGCCCTGAGCTCTTTTCTGTTCATTTTAGCCCTGTAAGAAACAGGTGCCTTGAATCCAAAGATCCACATGGAGGCCCAGGTTCATTAGCACAGAACTGTCATTTCTCGTACCTGTTCCAAACAATAATCCTGTAGCGCTTTGCTGCTCATTGTGCCCCATTTCATTGGCCCAGTTGCTGAACCTCCACACACAGCTGGGGAAGTTGGTGAGGGTTGGAAGCATACATCATAAATAATGTCCAGCCAAGAAAACGGATCTTGCCCAGGCTGTGCCTAAAAAAAATCAAGTCCCCATCCCAAATGCAAATATGTGTGTTATCGTTCTAATTTATCCATCAAGTGTTTATACAAGGCACCATGCACTGTGGGAGATGAACAGGAGCACCAGTCCCTCTTTGTATTTAGCTGTGTTTTGTTACGCTGGCCCATGAATTGCATTGTGATAAAGTTGAACATTTGGATCTGGGGCCAAAAAGTCCCCATGACACCTGTTGTTGGAATGTTGGTGTGTTTTGGATCAAGACAGCTTCTAACGGTGCATTGGGAAAAGATCACTTGGAAGTATTCCTGGGAAGTCGCTGCTGCCTCCATCATACAAGGTGAGACTATTAAGCATACAGTTTTCAAGTTCTGGAGAAATCCTTCTTTATCTTCAGGGCATACACACCATGAGCTTCCCCCAAACCCTTCCTCCATGTGCTTCCAACCATCTCTGGGGAGGCAGTCTAGTAGATACGACTCTGACTGAGAATCAGGAGAACAGGGGTCTATTTCTGCTGGGTCAGCTCTAGGGGCCTCTGCTTCCCCTCATGCTTGGGTCTGTATGTTTGTACTGTCAACTCTTTAGGGCAGGCTGCTCTGCTTAAAACCACAACTGCTGTCCCATGCTCAGTGCCTGAAGCAATTGCAAGAGAGAGGTCATAATGACCTGCTTTAGCATCTATCCCTCTTCTGAGTGCAATGAGAGGAGCACAGAACAACGTCTTGGCCAGATAAGCAAAAATAAAAGGCTGCCTTGCAGCTGCATTTAAAGGAAAGCTCCACTCATCTTGCTGAGCTTGGGAATCTGGCAACACAGCTTGGGTGTGAACAAGTGTCCACATCACAAAAACCACCACTGCCAGTGGCACCAAATTTCTGCTTTATTGGCTGTCTCCTGAGGGAGATTGAAGACTCACCATGCAGACACTCCTACTCAGGGGAAGCTTGCACTGTTTTATTATTATTTATTGTTTGCATTACTGTAGCATCAGTCATGGACAAGGCCCCCATTGTGCTAGGCCCTGTACAAACAAGAACAAGAAGATGGTGCCTACTCCAGGGAGCTTACAGTCGAAGTAGATAAGAGAGAACAGGTTGGTACAGACAGACAGACAGAAGAATACAAGGAAACAATGAGACAGTATTGGTTAGCACAATAGGCAGTGGTCTCAGTGCAGCAGCAACCTAGGCGCGGTAAAGTATTTTTATACGCATCATGGCAAAGGAGAGTTTGGAAAAGGTATTTGAAGGTGGATAATGATGTCACTTTACATATGTTTATGGGGAGCTCTTCCAAAGCAAATGGGGCAGCCTGGGAGAAAGCACAAAGGTGTTTGAAAATGTAACAGGTGGTTGATGGAGGCTGGCATCGTGGGCTGATTGGAAGTGAGTATGCTTCATAGTGAATGAGAGATGATGGGTAGGGTGGGCGTTAACTGTGAAGGGCCTTGAAAGTGAAGAAAAACAGCTTATGTTTGTTGCAATAGAGAAGCTAGTGGGGAGGGATGTGAAGCATTGGGATCAGATAGGAGATTGATCTCAGCAGCAGCCGCATTCTGAATGGATGTGGGGAGGGCAAGACTGCATTTGTCGAGGCCAGAGAAAAGTGTGCTGCAGTAATGGAGATGTTAGTCTTGATTATGACCAGTAAGGAAGAATTGGTTGCAGATCTGAGGGGGGAAGGCAACTTGGGTGAAAGCTATCATGAACTGATAGGCTTTGTGGTTTTAAGGAAAGGAAGGAATGAGAACACCAGAACAAAGACAATATACTTTAAAAAGCAGACTGTCGCAGACTCCGAGAACTGGTAGGTAAGGTCCCATGGAAAGAAAATCTAAGGGGAAAAGATGTTCAGGAGAACTGGCAGTTTCTCAGAGAGACAATGCTGAAGGCACAACAGCAAACTCTCCAATGCAAAGAAAAGATAGGAAGACTATTAAGAGGTCAAGATGGCTGCATCAGGAGCTCTTTAATGACCTGAGAAGTCAAAAGGGAATCCTACAAAAAGTGGAAAGATGAACAAATTGTTACAGAATACAAAAGAATAGCACAAGCATGTGGGGACAAAATCAGAAAAGCTAAGTCACAAGATGAGTTACACCTTGCAAGGGACATAAAAGGCAATAAGAAGAGGTTCTATAAATACATTAGGAGCAAGAGAAAGATGAAGGAAAGTGTAGGTCCTGAGCGGGAAGGAGAGCTAATAACAGATGACTCCCAGAAGACTGATGTGCTTAATGCCTATTTTGCTTTAGTCTTCACTAAGAAAGTTGATTATGACCAGATGCTTAACACAATATTAACAACAAGGAGGAAAGAACACAAGCCAAAACAGGGAAAGAATCGGTTGAATAGTTAGACATGAGATATATTTAAGTCAGTAGGGCCTGACAAAATTCACCCTAGGGTGAACTAGCTGAAGCAATTTTGGAACCATTAGCAATCATCTTCAAGAACTCATGGCGGATGGGTGAAGTCCCAGAAGACTGGCGAAGGGCAAATGTAGTACTTATATTTAAAAAGGGGAACAAAGAGGACCCAGGGAGTTATAACCCAATCAGCCTAACTTTGATACCTGTAAAGATACTGACATAAATTGATAAAAAAAAATCAGTTTGTAAGCACCCAGAAAATAATAGGGTTATAAATTAATGCCAACATGGATTTGTCAAGAATAAATAATGTCAAACAAATTTAATTTCCTTCTTTGACAAGGTCAAAGCAATAGGGGGAAGCAATAGACATGATATATCTTGATTTTAGTAAAGTTTTTACATAGTCCCACGTGACATTCTCATAAGCAAACTAGAGAAATGTGTTCTAGATTAAACTACTATAACTCATTGCACAACTCATTGAAGAAACTAACTGAAAGCGCTGTGATAAAGCGGGGGATATCTCCCTTTGATGGACTCCCAGCCAGCCAGTTAGCTGTAAAATCCCTCTTGGTAGCTGTTCTTTACTTGCTTTACCTAAAGGGTTTAAAAAGTCTCCCAAGTAAAGAAAAAAAAAAGTGGGCACCTGACCAAAAGAGCCAATGGGAAGGCTAGAACTTTTTAAAATTGAGAAATAAACTTTGCCTTTGTCTGTTCTCTCTGGGCTGGAGGGACAGAGCGGCCATGCTATAAGCAGCTTAAGCCAGGTATGATCATAAATCATCAGATCATGCCTAGAACTACTTATCTGAACTCCAAATGTGTAAGTAGATCAGAATGTTTAGCTAGACACGATTAGGTTATTTTTTAAATTTCCTATTAGCTTGTGGACTCCTCTGTGCTAACCCCAGATGCTTTTGTTTGCTTGTAACCTTTAAGCTGAATCCCCCAAGAAAGCTATTTTGGGTTCTTGATTTTTGGAATTGCTCTTTTAAAATCTAGCAAAAGTCTAAATTCCAGATGTATTTTTTTTGTTTTGTTTTGTTTTTAATACACTTTACTTAAGAACAGGATTGGATTTTTGGTGTCCTAAGAGGTGTGTGCATGTTGTTTGATTAGCTGGTAGCCACAGCTAATTTTCCTTTGTTTTCTTTCTCAGCTCTTCCCCGGAGGGGGGTGAAAGGGCTTGAGGAATTCCCAAGTGCTGCTTCTTGGATCCAAGGAGGGTTTTTGCATTTGGGTGGTGGCAGCATTTACCAAGCCAAGGTCAAAGAGAAGCTGCAACCTTAATACAAGCCTGGAGTGGCAAGTATTAATTTTTAAAATCCTTGCTGGCCCCACTTCTGCACTCGGAGTGACAGAGTTGGGATTCAGCCTTGACAGGAGTAGTTATCAATAGTTCACTATCAGACTGGGAGGGTGCATCTACTGGGGCTCCACAGGGGGCTGTCCTGGGTCTGGTACTGTTCAATATTTTCATTAGTGACTTGGATAATGGAGTGGAAAGTGGGCTTATAAAATTTGTGAATGACACCAAGTCAGGAGGGTTCACAAGCACTTTGGAGGGCAGGATTGGAATTCAAAAGTACCTTGATAAATTGGAGAATTCATGTGAATTCAACAAGTACGTTCAAGAAAAACAAATGCAAATTGCTTACGTTCACCAGATGTCCCGATTTTATAGAGACAGTCCTGATTTTGGGGTCTTTTTCTTATATAGGCTTCTATTAACTCCCCCACCCCACCCCACCCCTGTCCTCATTTTTCACATTTGCTGTCTGGTCGCCCTAAAATTGCTATACTTAGGAATGAAATGCACAACTACAACATGGGGAGCAACTGGCAAGGCAGTAGTACTGCAAAAAAGGATCTGGGGGTTATAATGGATCACAAATTGACTATGAAGCAACAATATGATGCATTTGCAAAAAAGGCTAATGTCATTCTGGGGTGCATTAACAGGAGTGTCATACGTAAGACGTGCAAGATAATTGTTCTGCTCGACACTGGCGAGGTCTCAGATATAATACTGGGTACTGTTTTGGGTGCCACGCTTTAAGAAAGATGTGGATAAAATTGGAGAGAATCCAGAAGAGAGCAGCAAAAATGATGAAAAAAGCCTTGATAACTTGAGCTATGACAAAAGGTTTAAAAAACTGAGTATGTTTAGTCTTGAGAAAAGAAGACTGAGGGGAGACCTGATAAATCTTCAGATATGTTAAGAATTGTTATAACGAGGACAGTGTTCAATGATTCTCCATGTCCACTGAAAGTAGGACAACAAGGGAGACAGATTAGATATTAGGAAAAACTTTCAAACCATAAGGATTGTTAAGCACTGGAGTAGGGAATTAAGGGAGGTTGTGGAATCTCCATCATTGGAGGTTTTTTAAATCAAGTTAGATACCTATCAGGGATGGTCTAGGTTTTCTTGGTCCTGCCTCAGCACAGGTGGGTGGCCTTGATGACTTCTCAAGATCCCTACCAGCCCTACATTTCTATGATCAAGATTTAGACATAACCTGGATGTCATGGCCTTTAGAGACACATCCAAGTCAAAGATAACACCCAGGTTACGAGCCTGAGTGATGGGTAGGATGGTGGTGTCTCCAGAGATTGAGAAAGGAAGCAGCAGGCAGGGCTTTCCAGCGGGGGATGGAGGGAGGTAATTAAGAGCTCTGTGTTAGACATGTTTAGTTTGAGGTGACAGCTCGACAGCCATGCGGAATGTCAGCGAGACAGACAGAGATTTTAGTCGAGACAGAAGGAGACAGGTCTGAAGTACAGAGGTAGATCTGCGAGATGTCAGCATAGAGATCATAGCTCAATTTGTGTTTGCGGATGAGATTCCCCCGAGATAAGCTGTAGAAGGAGAAGAGCTGGGGACCAAGGTCAGAGCCCTCTGGAAGCCACCACAGAAAGCTGGAGGGGGGAGACTTAGATTCCAAGGCCACAAGGGACCATTGTGATCATCTAGTCTGACCTTCTGTATAACAGGCTATAGAACTCCCCCCAAAGTAATTCCTAGAACAGATCTTTTAGAAAAACATCCAATTTTGATTTAAAATTTGCAAATAACAGAGAATCCTTCATAAATTGTACCAATGGTTAGTTAAAATTTATGCCTTCTTTCCAGTCTAATTGGTCTAGCTTCAGTATCCAGCTATTGGATCATGTTATACCTTTCTCTGCTAGACTGAAGAGCCCACTTTTAAATATTTGTTCATCATGTTGATACCTATAGACCAGTGGTTCCCAAACTGGGGTTCATGAACCCCTGGGGGTTCATGAAATATTACAGGGGGTCCTCAGGAAAAAGTTATCTAATGGCAGACAGAGCTGTCCCTACGGACCCCGGGCAGCACAGGGCCAGCAGCCCAGAGCCCCTGAACTTCCAAGAGCGAAGCAGATCAAAGCAAGCATATCTATCACACTGAGGAGATTTAAACTTCAAGACGCCTTATAAGAAATTGAAAGGGAGGTGGATTTTTTTTGCTGTTTTTAAAATTAAATAGGCTGCTAGTATTGTTTTTTAAATTATTATGAAGAACAAGTTGAAGCTTTGTGTAACGTGCGTTGTTTGCCTGAACTGCTCAAGACCTGAATGTTGTGTAGGAGGAACTCTTTGAGGTGGCTTCTTAAATACCTTCATGCTGTTTCACATCTGATACTCCTTGATGAAACCTAGGAGCCTTGTCTTATAACAGGCTTAATCAAAGTGATACAAGCTGCAAAAGTGAGATCTTGGAAGAGTGTTGCTGTTTTCGTAATGTAATAAAATACTGTAATGATAAATAACAGTGTGTAATAAGCATGTCATAAAAACAAATTTTTATACTTCCAAGATCACTGCTTTTGTACTTTATCCTCAGGTAAAGGAGGAAATCCCTGGAAATATTCATTTTTAGGAGGAGGTTCACAAGACTTGACATTTTAATGAAAGGGGTTCACGGGTTGTTAAAGTTTGGGAACCACTGCTATAGACTGTATTCAAGTCACCCCATAACCTTCTCTTTGTTAATCTACATAGATTGAGCTCCTTGGTTCTGTCACTATAAGGCAAGTTTTCTCATCCTTTAATCATTCTTGTGGCTCTTCTCTGAACATTCTGCAAATTATCAACATCCTGCTTGAATTGTGGGCACCAGAAATGGGCACAGTATTCCAGAAGCTGTCATACCAGTGTCATATACAAAGGTAAAATAACCTCTCTACTCATACTGGAGTACTGTTTATGCATCCCAGGATCACATTAACTCCTTTGGCCATAACATTGCATTGGGATCTCATGTTTAGCTGATTATTCATCATGACCTGTCATGAAGAGGATCCTCTGAAGGAGCGATTAGAGAGGTAGGAGGAGAGCCAGGAAAGGACAGAGTTATGGACACCACGGAAGGACACGATTTCAAGATGTGGTTGGTTACAGGTGTTGAAAGGGTTGACAAGTCAAGGAGAATGTGGATGGAGTACTGGTTCTGAGCTTTGGATAGGAAGAGGTCATTAGGGACTTTGATAAGAGCGGTTTCAGTGGAGGGTGAGGGGTGGAAACCTGATTGGAGAGTGTCTAGGATTGAATTGGAGGAATGGAATTCCAGACCATGGTTGTAGACGCTGCAGTCAATGAGCTTCAAGATGAAATAGACAAGTGAAATGGGATGGTAGTTAGTGAGGCAGGTGGGGTCAAGGGTGGGATTTTTAGATGGCAGAGACTAGATCATGCTCATATTGTGAGGGGAAAGAGCCAGGGGAGAATGAGGTTAAGGAGAAGAGTAGTGGAGAGAATGCGATTGGATGCGAGGGAGATCAGGAGATGAGGCGGGGGTCACTTGGACAAGGAGAGGGAATAGAGAAGGAGAGCAGATGAGAAACTTCTGCATCTGTGACAGGAGACAGGAGGAGGAGGTCAGAGTTGTAGGAAGAAGGGAATGCCAACTAAGGGGAGGTGGAAGGTCACCTTGTATTTTGTCAGTTTTCTCTTGGAAGAAATTGGTGAAATCCTGTGTGAAGACGGGGGAGAGGTGGATAAAAGGCATCTGAGATTGTGGTTGTGGATTCAGATAAGTTGGAGAACTGGAGTTGTTTAGCAAGGAAGACGGCGGAACTGAAAGAGGAGGGAACAGATTTGCAGTGGAGGAAGACAAGATGTCCACCAGTTATACTGGAGCACAGCTGTTCTCTGGGTAACGAGGCACCTTCCAGCTCAAGGGCTGTTCAGCTAAATCCATTTGCCATTTTTGTTTTGATCTCAATCAGGTTCTCATCTCATCATGCAAATCTTATTTGAGTGAATATAAGTTCTTTCCTTTACACTGGCCAGGTCAGACCGGAACCACTTGGGTATGTTCTCAGCGATATCGGGAGTTCTCTAGTTGCTTCAGCAAGAGATAAGGATCCAAAGAAGCAAGAACAGATGGCTTCAGAGCACTGAGGTCAGGCCTCTTTCTCCCTACATCCAACTGAGCAGGGTATTGAAGAGTGATAAGGATTCAGACTGGACCCTTATCTTGCAGCCTGTCACTATTGAAATGCTCCTACAGCTTTATTACTGGCCTCTTCTCCCAGTTTTTTATCAAAAAGGGCAGGGTAGAGACTGGTATATAATTACCAAGGATAACTTCCCCCACCCATATCTTGTCATTTTGTTCCTGTTGGCAGAAGCAGGGCACACCTGGCACTGTAGAGCCGCAATCCATTTTTATAACAGAAACCCCACTGTCTATAACCTCCGATTCAGGATTTTGTACTTGTGATCTACATGGGTGTTAGAGGCTATAGCCAGAACCATTTCTCCAAACCTGGCCCCACTCTAGGGTTTGGAGAAAGGGGATATTGAGAAAATGAAGCCTGGCTCTCGTGTCAACTTTCCAGAACCAGAACTTGATGGGCTTGCAAAACCACAAGTTTTTATAGTGAATAAGTGAGGGGTTTTTTCCCCCCTAAGGAGCAGAGGTGAATTTAGGACTAAACTGAGAGATAATGGCAAGGCATGAGTAACCATCCATAGCGGGGGCCCTACGGATGAGATAAGTAGGAGGTGATAGGGTAGATCATCAGTGTAAGTCATTTTCTTTTTATAAGGTTTCAGTGACACAGTAAAGCCACGGTCTGAGCGCTGGCTGTCCTTTCCCTGTTCTATATACTTCAAATGGCCACTGTGTGGTGCTGTTACCACATCATGTTGGCATGGGCAGAAAATGCTTCAGCCTTTTCCTTCCTTAGCCCAGCTGGAGGAGGATGGACAGCAGAGTTTCACTGGGATGGAGCTTTAGCAGCTGTCTTTGGACTGTGGGCCATGGCTGGGGTCTGTGCATTTGGTAGCCAGGGTAACGGGAAAATGAGACAAAGTCCTGTCTGGGAGGATAGCAGCAGATCGGAGAGAGCTGTGGGGCTGGGAGGGAAATGTCCATGTGCTTTGTAAAGATCGTGGCAGGGAACTGTGGCTGCTAAACTCCATCACCCCATGTGACCAAGAGGTTAGATGAGGGGCTTGATGAGGCAGAGGCCTCAGGGGGCAGGTCAGTGGGGCTGGGGTCTTGTTTTGCAGTCCTGTGGCCAGTCCCCAGGCTCCCTGGGCTATTATGTCACTGCTGCACCTTAGCTTCTCTCTCTTAGAGACCCTGGTGCTTGGCCCATGTTCTTTGGAGGTGTGATTCAGCTCTTTGGGGCAGGGTCCATCTTTGTGTTCTGCATCAGACCAGGGCTTAGCACAATGGGGTCCAGATGCACGACGGGGGTTCCTCAGTCGTCATAATTAGAACATTTACGAGCCCAGGCACGGCATTCTCCTTGCCTGCTTTGTACTTGTAGAATGAGAGAAACCTGGGGAAAATGCTATTGCTTGCTGAGGTGCCTGTCAAAACAACAGTGCTCTCTCCCCAGCCAAACAGGGCTGGGTGGAGGGTCACAGGGCTGGCTCGCTCCAGTCCGTTTGTTGCACGGTGCCTATTGTTGATCTTAATCAATGCTGGTGTTTGGCAGAGATCCCAGCACATGCCAAGGAAGCAGCAGCCCTGCTCAGTTTCCAGCAGGAGCCCTCTGGTATAAATAACAGATGGGGTCGCCATGTTCCACTGGCTTCTGCTGCTTTGTCAGTCCCTCAGGACCAAGCTGCTGTTGGTAACAATCCCGGCCAAGCAATTCTTTGGCTCCCTGACCAATGGCAAGCCACGTGGACCAGCGCACTGCCCACCCCGGGTTCCCCAGGGAAAAGGCCAGGAGGCTCGCAGAACTCTGAACTTGTGTGTTGGATTTTAAAATAAAATAAAATACAAAAAAGCAGGAAAGGGCTGTGGGGAAAGAATTCCCCTTTGTTTGCCTGTAGTGTCTGCAAAGGATGAACACAGCATGGCTGAGTCTTTGCAGCCAAAGGACTCAGGGCAGGTTTAGTGAGGGACTTTACTTTAAATTTAAAGAAAAGAAAACACGTTCCAGGAGATGAAGTTAATAGGTTCCAGGCCAGAACGGCCCATTGTCATCATCTAGTCTGGCCTTCATTGTAACACAGGACAGAGAACGTTATCAAAACAATGTGTGGAACTGATCTTTTAGCAAAACTTCCAATCTTGAGTTAAAAATGGCCAGCGGTGGAGAATTCATCACAACCTCTGGTAAACCGTTCAAGTGCTCACCATTACAAATCTCGGCCTTACCTCTATTTTAATTTAATCCTGCGATATGCCCCCACTAGCCCCAGCATTTTGAATCTGGTTATCCTTCCTCTGAGGTTTTTAAAAATAACTCTTCCTTCACCACCTGCCTCCTAAACTCGCATAAGGGGCTTGGCGTAGTGCTTGCTGGGCACAGTGTTTCAAAGCTGGGGCTGGAGGGGCCCTCTGACCACATGTACGGAAGGGCACAGGCAAGGGGGCTGCCACATCAAACCCAATAGCCTATGAAGTGGCGTTCAGGACACACTTGCACATCAGCTTGCAGTGCTAATACCAATCCAGAAAGGGGGGAGCGAAAATGCAACACTAGCCACTTTTGGCATCGTTAAAGGGCCCAGACAGTCTCACTCAGTTATATTGGCCCCAGAGTTAGCACGGGTCGGGCCTTTGGAAGACGCTAGACCGCTCAGAGCGTGGCCCTGCTTTGGCAGGAGTAGCTTTAGCTCAACTCCTCTGCTACCTCCCCTTCGGGCTGGGCGTAGGACGGGACACCCAAGCCGTATAATCGTCCCGGAGTTATGAATGAATTCGTCTGCACTTGGCTTAGCCACCTCCACGGCTACTCTACTGCTTGTGGGATCCAACAGGCCACAGCTTAGCAGCTAAACAGTTTATAAATCAGTGCTGTGCCTGGCTTGTTAAATAAAGAGCAGGAACATTTGCAATAAGCAGGCCGGCTGCACAGCCTCAGCACTTGCGGGAGGAGCATGACACCAGAGCACTAGGTTTGGGATGCAGGGGAGGCTGCTAGGAGGCAGTGTTGGAATGAGGCCAGGTGTGATTCAGGATTGCTGAAGGAGCTGCACCATGGGACTGAAGGCAACACTTGGTGACCGTGCACATGGAGGCTCATAGCTGCTTGGTGATGAGGCATCAGGCCCAGTGAAGGTGGCTGTTGCTCCTACCCCACCTTCCACCAGACTGGCCTTCAGCAGCCAAATTTTCATGTGATTATGAACAAGCAGGAGCCTTGCAATGATATATGTTGAAGGGGCTGGGCGAAGTTGTTAGATGGTGCTTGGTGACATACCGTGGAGTATAGCCAAGACAATTGGAGCATAGGGGTTTTGGTCTTTGACTTTGGTGACCCATCCCTCATCTCCCACACCAATTGGGGATTGGCCAATTTCTGGTGCCAGACAGCCATTTGAATTCCCCACCTCCTCTAACATATTTGGTGCTAGCTGCTCTAACCACAGGCACTCAGCACCTAGGGCAAAGCTCAGTACCGCCTAGGAACAAGCTGTTCTGGTGCATAAAATGCTCATAGGAGTTTCATGCATGAGCTAGCAAGTAATACAAGCACAAAGTGCTAGCGTATAGAGGCATTAGGTGCCCTAACCGTGGAGGCCACAAAAGTATCACGTGTCTGCTGGTCAGGTCGTCTCAATGCCTACCTTTCTGCCAGGGCCCATGTGCACAGTCACCTGAGGCTGCCAAGTTGCTCAGGGCCCTAACTGCTGCCTAAGAAGTTGTCAGTGACACCTAAATACCTTTGTGGATCTAGCGCTAGGGGCTCGGCTAAGCTCTGTTGCACACACCAATCCAGAATGGCTTGAGGCAGATGTGACCAAGAGGCTCCATCTCTCTCCTACCCCAGGCCTGCCCTCCTAAAGGGGGACGGATGATAAAAGGGCAGTCACAGATCTGGGGAATGGCCAAAGCCATGTTCCAATCATGCTGGAGGAGAGTGAGGTGCAACGACTGCATGAGAGGGCGAGATGTTTGGTGCACAGGAGGCAGACAGTAGACAGGCAGGAAGCTTCAGGTGGGAGAGGGGGGAAGAGGTCTTATGGCTCTCATTTTTGCTGTCTTGGGGCTTGTCTGCTTTAAATTAATGCCTGTGCCTCTAAGGATTGTGTCATCCTCCTTCCTGCCCATCTTGGAGCTGCCCTGGTTCTGGTAACTGACTTGCTGTAGCCTTGTGACAGCTGGGGATTTCAGCTGGAGCACTAGAAATACCCCAGCAACACCTCTACCTGCCTCAACACACCCTTTTTGCTGGAGACAACTGCAGGAGAAGCAGAGCCCACAGAACCAGCTCTGCTCCCCATAGCGAAGGCCCCTGTGCTGGAAGTGTTCCCCTGCTTCTCCTTGTTCCTGTTGAAGTCCATGGCAAAACTCCCATTGACTTCAGTGAGTGACGGCTCAGGTCTTACTCCTTTTTTGGGTGAAGAATAGACCCACCCAGTGAAACCCCTAGGTAAATGTGTATCTTAGATTCAAATACCGCCCTTGTTGGGCGTGGCGGGTGGAATGGACCATAAACTCCTTTACTCAGTCTGCTCTCCCTGTGTTCCAGAGCAGAGCTGGATTCCTTCCCAGTGCTGCAAATTCCCCAATATATTTGGAAGTAAAAGTGGAGCTACAGCCCTTCTGAGCTGGGCTGCGTGGTGAACACTTAAAGCCTCTCCATATGTGACGTACACTGATCCGCCTTAGAACACAGAACTGTCCTCCAAGCCTAGTGTACACCTTGAAGGTAGGTGGCTCAGTAGTTCTTTAACTGGCTGTTACTACCACTTAGTAACTTCGGTGTGCCAAGAAACTCTTCCACAGAAGTCAGAGGTCAAAGAACTATTTGCTCACTTCATCTGGCCCATGCAGGCTGGTTCTGCTGTATGCACTGTCTAGTTGTAGCTACTCTGTGGTTGAAGCACCTCCCTGCCATTTATTATTAGCTTTTCATTTTTAAATGTTGTTGTACCTACTCTTGGGTCACAGCCTTATGACCAAATTAAACCCCTGCATGCATGCGTTGGGTTCTTACTCTTAATGGGAACCTGTGGCTGCAGCTGAAACAAGACCATGGTCCCATATGTCTCCGTGTGTGTGTATATACCATAGTGAAGACAAGAGCCTCAGCTGATGTGTGGGGTTTTTTTACTTCAATGGAGCAGCACCACTTTACATAAGCTGGAGAGGTGGCCCTGCCTCTTGACCAAACAGCAATTAAAAAAATAAATAAAAGAAAATAAAGTTAGTTAAACATTCTTAAAAGCCGGGGAGAACTTATACAAGACAGTGTTTTATTTGTTTCATAATCAGGTAAAATTATATTAATGTAAAACAGATAAACAGACAAAAATAAAACACACAGCACAGAACACTATGCTATAGAATATAGACATGGAGAAGTGCAAACCCCTCCCCCGTGCCCCTTTCCCCCCCCACCCCCAACAATCTGCTTTAAAAGTAACAATACAAGATTAACTGTCTTTGAAATTGGGAAAATAAAAATGCTTTTTCTTAAACCGAGGTGGGAGGGGGGAATCCATAGAAACAATTTTCACTCCAATATCAAAAAAGCAGGATTTTCAGTGAACACAGAATTCTATAAAATTACCATTGATTCGTGTTAATTTTTTTTCAAATTTTTTAAAGTTGCTTTAAAAAGGATAAAAAGTGCACAGACACCCTTATAAGGCACAAACAGATCTTCTGTACAAATCATATCAGACTAAAAAATATATATAGCAATACAAGTACAAACAATTAAATTCCTATGAGGCCACCTTTTTCCTGGGAATCTGAGGCCTCTCTGGATCTCAATTGGAAAATCCTCAACCAACTGGAATAGGTAGGGATACACGTCCACTAATGCGCATTTCACAATCCACGGCACAGCCACACTGTGGACATTAAACTAGCTTAATTACCCTGAATGAATGAGCCCTCTCAGTCTCTGCTGGATGCTACCCTTTTGGAAATTGGTTTGCAGCTGCTATTCTGGGAATGAAAACTTGTGCAGCATTTTCTCTTCCCAGCTCTGTCCCCTGCATTGACCCATCATCTGAAAAAGATGTATGTCAAAAACACCGTTGGTAGCAGGTGCCATGGCAGTAGGATGGCCACAGGGATGAGTGAATTAAAGAATAGGTTTGGGAGAGCCACTTGGGAACAGCAAAGCAGGGACGGCTCAGTTGTGTTTTGCACCACTTTGCCAAATTATAACACGCAATGGAGGAGGCTGTGTTAGCGGCCCTAGGCTACGTCTTGGTTCTGTCATACTGAGCCAAAGCACAATGGTAAACATAATACGTGCAGTTTTTAAAGTCAATGGGACCAGACCTTCAGCTGGTGTAAACTGTCATAGCGCCATTGACTTAACGGCATTATGACATTTTACACCATTTAAAGATCTGGCCCAAATCTATGCAAGTCTGTGTCGCTCCCTCATCCCGTCTCTGCTGAGATCAGGCCTCCCTGAAACTAGTTGTTGAAAGGGCAGATTCCCAAGAAATTCCATCAAGTTTGATTTGTAGCCATCCCGTATTCTTTGAGCATAAGCAGCATGCTATTTCCCTCTTTTCTCAGTAACAGCAGTGACGGGGCTTGGACTCTGGGATTCTGCAACTGGAGACCAGCTGACCCAGACACAGGAAGGTCTGGTAAGTATCCTCTTCCCTACCACTAATCCACAATCAGAGAGAGCCGCTTCCAGGGACAATGTCTTGGCCCTAACTGTTGGACTGTGAAGGGGGTATTCTGCGACTGGGCTTAAGGCATCAACATGGTGATCTGCAACCTCCCATTGAGATCTTCCGAATCCGGAGACCTAACTAATGGTATTCAGAGCTCCTAAGGTAGAGTCTAATGCCCTTAGCTTATCTTTGGCCAGAAACCAACCTCTCACATCTGCTGAACTAGGGCTCATTAGCATACCCAGAGAATAGAGTACTTACTTAGGCCAACTAAATCCAAAGCCAAACCTATTTTTTTTCTTCCTATTGTAGGGTTCAAGGAGTCATTTGTGCTGTAAAACTCAGAGAAGCCCTGCTTAGCTGCTGATACAAGAACTTGGAAGCCTCCACAAGAGGCAATGCAATTGCTGTCCTCTGTTGTAATGTTTAATGTGAAGTCCCAGGGGAGGGGCAGGTCATCAGCTGTTGTAGGTTGTCATTAGCTCAGTCCCTCCAGAGCTATGATGGTTTACACCATGTCTAGACCTGCTCCTGTCTTTAAGCTGTACCTGGAGTTTTGCAGTTGGTTGATAGTTTAAGGGCTGCCATTTGCTTTGTTACATTTATTGTGCAGCATGGTGAGACCCCAAGCAGCCCGCATCCACCTAATGAATCCTCTTTAGAAATCTCAAATCAGGCCAGCCAGGGCGCTAGTATGGAAACGCAGTGCATGAGATCTGAGCTAAGGCTGCAGCGGCTACTCTAATATTCTTCAAGAAAAGACAGTTTTCCTCTTCCCCGTGTTTAGCTACTTCAACAGCTGCACATCAGGAAAAAACCCAAAGGGAAGGGAGGACACTTTGATCCCTTTGAAGCATTTCTCATTATCTAACAGGTAACCATAATCTGTCTCCATTTGAGCTCTGTTATTCCACCACCAGCTTCCAAAGCACGAGCTGGGCAGATCAAAGCAAGTTTGCTGATGCCGCTCAACTGTGAAGCGCTACAGTTAAAGCATCCAGGTCAAGAACAGCCAAAGACTGAGCGCAACGAAATGGAGATGGACTGAAACGAGGCCAAAGGGCCCAGGGCCAGAGGAAGAGACCCAAAGAAATAAATGACCTCAAATAGCTTCTCATGATTCAGCTACTCTAGCCCTGTGGTGCATGCGACTGTTCAGTTTTCATTTCTAGATTGATAAATGCATCGCTCCTGAGAAAGCAGCTGTTACACACAGGGCTGGAAATGATCACTATGATGGGATTAGACATGCCTCATTTCCACCTCGGCCATCATGACCACGTCCTTATCGCTTCCGTGTGTACGTGAGCTTGGCTGCTACTAGCACAGGGCTGAGTAAAAAAGTCACCTCCAGGCTTTTTCTATGAGCTGACTGAGGGAGAGCGGGGGTGGGCTCCATTCTGGGGTACAAAAGACAGAGCCAACAGGAAGTAAGTAGAGCTACATCTACCTCACCTCACTTCATTGTAGTAGTGGGCTTTACAGCCCAGGCAGAATTCCATAGTTTATAGCTGTCTAAAATGAAAACTAAAATCCATTTACCTTTTAAATCCCAGCATCTAATAATAGCCTTCAATCCTGTTTTCAGGAGGTAATGCCAAGTGGGATGCTTGTTAATTTCAATTAGATGCCCTGAACTGCTCACTAAAATAACAGGATTTCCTGCCAGGGCAGAGCCAGCCTAGCCCGTTGCATGCTTTGTGGATAAAACCTTGAGCAGAGGAGAATGCTAATTAAATTGTACTTTTACACAACACTTTTTAAGGACAAAAAGGAAACTTTCTGGAACTTCGAAATACTGAATGTTGCCACTGTCAGCCTCTCTGGTGAGAGTATAACCTTTCTGCCACTGCTCAGAGAGGCCTGGCTACAATAAATGCAGTGGAGGCTGTAAGCTAGTGACTTCAGCTCCATGAGGTTTCTGTAAGACATTTTACTACCAGGGGGGAAAAGATGTAAGTACCATGCTCAGGTGCAGGCTGCAAAGAAGGGATTAAAAGGGATTTAAGTCACAAATGATTGAGTGCTTAGCAGCTGTTAGATGACCCATGAAGATACTGTTTTATGGGGAAAAGCAATGCAATCTATTTTACATTAAGCATTTTACAATTACAAGAATATTAAAGTCTCCCTCCTGTGCAGACTAGCTACCTGCTCATTTCCTTTGCTCTAGGCTGAGATAATGTAGCTGCGTCTGTCTCTCTTTCATGATCGACTGTTTCATGGTAACAGACTACTATGAAAATAACTCCAGTAAATACATTCAAAGGCCTATTAACTAAATTACAACAGTTGCTTTGACTGTATGAGGATCCAAAATAGATTGTATTCGTTCCTCCCCTTGCTAGTACCAAGGTCTGGCTTCAGACAATCTACTGCTATATTGAGTCTTAAGAAGCTGGATGCTTTGCACCTAATCTGCACTTAGTCCTCCTCCCTGCATTCCCCTCCCAATTCCTTTAAGAAGGTGAATGCAAAAGCTGCTTTACATATACACAAACTCAGGGTTCTGTGTTCCCACTGCAAGAGCCAGTGACAATACAGACATCTCAGACTGCTTTGGGCACTCGTTATTCTGGTACAGTTGTTGACGCTACAGAGTTCAGATCTTGGGTAAGGAAATGATCTGATTTCTAAACTACTTTGTTCAGAAGTGTAATTTGTAGCCCACACCTATATTCAGTCCCTCACTTGGAATTAAATATTTTTATTCTTTTTACAATATAAAAAGCATTCAGTTTCACCTTTAGCTACTATCCTAGGGCTGATTCTGACTCTGTTCCATCACATGGTGCTGCCTGGACAAGCGCTATCCCCAGTGGCAGTTTAAGTTTTCACTCCCTGGGTGTGAAAGCGGGAGCTCCTGACCCAGGTGACACCACAAAGATTAATAAACTCCCTCCCTGCACCAGCACACCCTCCCTAAAAAAAAAAAAAAGCCATTGCACAAGAAATTTCTCTTCTGCAGTTGGAAGGGGCCCACACCAGCGATTTGCTGGCTGGCTTCATAGAGCAGCATCGTTTTGAAGCCCTGCCTACTTGGAAGCCTTAGCTTCCGGCCCCATTCAGACCAGAGAGCCCCTCAGCTCAGTTATATCCCTGATTTGTTCTACCAGTCAAATATGGAAACACAGACAATGAGCCACTTGGTAACGACCAACCAGCATGACAACCCATAAGCAGGGACGGAAAGGCAGGGTTACTGCTAGCAGAGTTCCTTCCTCCCACGCTGAGAGAGGGCGAGATCAAGGGCGGTATATTTTAATAACATCTTTGATGACTCGTCGGCAGATTGGGCAGCAGGCATTGAGTTGCTTCTTCAGCTTAAGACCACAGGTGTTGCACAGGCACATGTGTCCGCAGGTGTAGATCACAGTGTCCACTTCACTGTCGAAGCAGACAGTGCACTCCCCATTCTTGCTGCTCGAGGCCTCTGGAGGGGGAAAGACGGGAGAGACGGGAGGGCTCAGAGGGGAACTTGGAGCAGTCACTGCAAAGGAGAGGGCGGGAGAAAGAGAAATGTTACTCAATAGCAAGAATGGATCAAACAAGAGGGTTTGATAGTTATATTGTATTATTAGCCACACACCCAATTTAATCATTTTTCCTAGATATTTCCCTCAATCTCCATCCTTAAATCCTATTGTATGAGCCCTGTATTACGTGTTCAAATGAATCAGATTCTGGTTTACACATCTGGTTACAAGCACAGCATGTGTGTCCATTCACAGCCTGGCAAGAATTTTAAACAGCTACATGTTTCCCTTGCCCGTAAGAGCGAAGCATCACATTCACAGGCCTGTACATCTGGGCTGGTGCACAGCAACCTGGTCTTTCAGAAGGCCCTACTCTCTCAAAGGAACGTGGCTAAGAGTCAACTCTCATGCAGCGATGAGATGTATTATAATAGTGGCATTTCTGGCTGGGAATGCAGCACTGTACTTCAAGCCACAAGTATTTGCCAGTTATATTACAAGATGAGAAATTCTTGGGAATCTGCCTGAGCTCAAGACAATAGCACTTTGTGCAGTGTTTCCAGGGTGTAAAGTGCTAGCCACACAGTGACTGATCCTCACCCTGGGAGGTGGACAAGAAGTTGTATTTCTATACATAGTAGAGGAAACCAGAAGAATTTAAATGGTTTATGGGGCCACAGAGAACTTCCTGGCTCCCAGTTCCACTGAACCACATTGTCCTGAAAATACACCCTCCTGCTATTTTGTGCATGGTCTCAGAATATTACCCTCTAGGCTGTCACACATTAGCACTAATGCGTATTACACCAGTGAGCTGCCTTGGGAAATCCAGGCTCCTATGTCTGGATGCTGGATTTCCATACACCATGCAGATAGCAACAATTCTAACTAAGGTAGGGAAGAAAACCTGCTGGGTTGTTCTTGTTTGTTTCCTGACCAGGACGATGACCACATGTCTTCCAAGCTGCAGGGGCGCACTGCAGAGGCCTCCCTTACCTAGTGATGACTCTGAAGCAGACGAGGACCTATTCACGCTGAAGGCCATATCGGAGTCACTGTCATACTGTGAGCCTCCAGGGGATCCTGAGGGAGAGACAGTTCCAGGACTGGACTGGACAGTGCCTGAAGTACAACAGAGTTCAGTCAGTTACAGGTAGAATGGACCTCCCAAGCATCATCAGTGCTAAATAACCTGAACAGCAGCATCTCTGCTTCACTAGGTACTATATGGTAGATCACGCTTTGTAAAGAAATACACTCAGTTTTTACTTAGCAATTCTAATTGTATTTATTTAAAAGATGAACCTCTGTCTTGGCCCAGAACGTGCTGCTGAGGACAGTGCTTGTTCCCAGTTCATTCAGCCTGTCTGCTACCCACCTGATCTGACTAGGAACACCTGTCAGAGACAAGAGGCTGCGATTATATCCCTATTTACTTTAATATGAACATCTTTTCAAGCAAAGACAACTAAGCAAACAGTGGCTGGTTGCCTGACATGAACCTATGTCTGCAAAGGCAGCCAGCCTCATCAACTGGGGAGTTGAGAAGAAAATCTTTAAAGCTACATCCAACACAGACTAAGCAAAAGTTTAAAGAGCTACAGCTCTGAGATTTTTAAATGGAAGGTGCTTTAGGATAATAATCAAAATGCAGTGCAATACATGGAGTGGCTGCAATGTGTTATTTCCACTTAAGTTTAAAATAATTAGTCTGCTTAGGGCAACAAGGGATATAAGCTGCATCATGTCAATGGAAGAAAAGCTTGAGAATTCTCCATCAGATACTGTAGAGAATTGAATTAACCATGTCCTGATAACGACTCACTTGAGGTCTTGTGTAACTTTGACTATACTGTCCTTCTAAGCTGAATATTTACAGGCCAAATTGTGTGCTCACAGATCACTCCCAGTGAAGCTACCAGAAGCTGCATGCACATACACATCTGAGGGTGAAACTGAGCACTTGGGTTACTAAAAATGCATATAAACATTTTTTACCAAGGTAATATTTACTTAGAGAAAAGGCTTGATTCTCTTTAGATACAAGCTGGTGTAATTCAGAAATAACAAATGAAGTCATGGTGACGTTTTAGGGTATGTCTACACTGCACTCTTAGCCTGAGTGCTTGATACCTGGTTCTGTGTGACTTGCACTCAGGTTCGCCTAGCCATAATATGAGCATCCTCACTCAAAGCCTTACCCCGTTACTGTGTCCAAACTATTTCTTCACTGGCTCGTGGGTGTTTAGGGGCATATCTCAGGGTGCTTTGTGCTGAGATGCTCTAGGATTCTTTCCCAGTCAACTGGATCAATTGCAGGAGAACCTGTCTGTCTCACAAAGGGAACTGTGGGAAGGGTCTTGGAGGACTATCAGCACTCAAGTGATCTTGCCTGAAACTGTACTGCAAAGTGGGTGGGTTCCAGCCCAAACTAAAATACAGCTTGGGCTTTAACCCACCCCACAGCCTTGCAAGCGAGCATGGGTTCAAAACATAAACAAACATGTGCTTCAAGGTTTTATGTCTGGATGGTGGGGGTGGGCAAAACCACATGTAGGAGCACAGGCTAAGGCTACAGTGTAGACGTACCCTTAGAGGCACCTGCTCTAGCTGGAGAATAATAAGCTGTAGTTATTTTTTTCCTGCCTCATGCATCCAAACTGAAACTGCCACTTAAAGTTCCAGCTCAAGAAACACTGTTGCTGTTGATGACCCAGGGCACACAGAGCTAGATATGCAGAGGAAAGAGTATGTTTGCAGTGCTGACAGTCAGACAGAGCCTCAATTTAACTGAGCGAATTGCTTCTAGATGGAGCAGAAAGATGTGACCTCTAAAGCACTCTTTCCTTTTTAAAGAGCGCAGCTGTATTCTACAGCAATGGTCTAAAGTGTGACATCTGATAATGAGTTACTGCAGTGTTCGGGGAGATACCATCTAACAGCGTGATATACATTAAAACCACTGTTGATTTATCAAAATCATCTGTGCTAGTGAGTTCGGTGTTTAATACCCGTTGGCAGGAGTAGTGGGCTCATAAAGATTCTCTTGTGAAAAGTATTAAAATACAAAACAGCTTAGCATTAGCCCATGTAAACCGTAAGTCTCATGCAATGGCCTTACATATGAAGGATATACCTATGTTATTTCTTTCCATTTATAAACACAAGCACCCATCTTATTACATGCTTGACAGAGCTGACCACCCTCACTAGGGACCAGATCATGAACTGCTTATTCACAGTGGTGCTCACCTCCTCACAGGAGCATTGCTATTGAAGCCAATGTCACCAGTGCGAATGAGAGGCTCACAATCTGGTGAAATTTCACAAGACACATGCCCCTTCACATTACTTTTAGGCTGCACTTACCTAATATTTTGAGCTGGTTGATTACTCCATGAATTGTGAAAAACACCCAGAGAGACTGTGAGGTGTCCACGCACATAAGCATCCCTCGGCTGACTCCATTCATCCCATGGTGCACTTCTCCATTTGGCAAGACCATGAAGCTGAGGATGTCGCCGCTGCTGAAGACTGGGAATGCTCGGTAAACCACCCAGTACTCCTTGCGGTCCAAGAGGAAGTCCGGATCCGCTGGGAGCTCATTTGTCCGTAAAGTACCTGGATCACAAGAAGTGATGCCAAACGAAAGGGCCCCATGATATGGCAACCCTAGGAGTCCTATTTCCACAAAGAGGCTTTCACCAATGTGCAAAGGCCGGTCAGAAAACACCAAAGTCCTATTGCTTTCTTGCCAATTGGTGCACGCCACCATGCGGTCCTGAGAAAAGGTAACATCAGGCCCGCGGGTGGGGTGGAAATGCAGATCCGTATCCAGAAAGGCGGGCACACCCTGGGCACGCTGCCGTCTGTTTGGGCAACAGGGGATTATGTGGTTATCCATCGAAAGCCCCGGCACCCGACTCAAATTTAGGTTAGCAATTTTGGCCACCACTTGGTTGTTCTCCAGTTCATTGTTATTGAAGTTGGCGGAATCATGACTGCTCTGAGGAAGGCAAGTGCTCAATCGTGCACTACTGAGGTGGGTGGAGGTCATGGTCTCTGCAAACATGCTATCTGTGAGACAATTATGAGAACAAGCTGCATTAGATTCAAGTACTTCCCCCAACCTCCCCTACAGGTCAGCTACATTTAGCTCTCCTGCAGACCTCTGCCCACTGACCATCAATGAGAAAGTGAATGGAGTTCAGCCACTGATTTTTGATGGAGTATGTTAGAAAAACTTATCTGCAACCACCATCAATGATGGAAATCAGATGTCAGCTGCATGGCTGCATCCCTGGGTTATCTCAAGAGTAGCAAGTGCTATAAATCTTATTCATTGAAGTGAAAAGTGCTTACACTGGTAAAAACAGGGTGACACAGTGAACTAGACAGGCAGTTGCAAACAGGGAGGGGTATAAAGGCTTGAAGCCACTCCATACAATATAATTTTCCGGTTCTATCTATCTGCTTTAATGAGAAATGTCCCAATACCCTGTCCCCCCATCTCAAACTCCACCCCACCCCCCCGCCACCCTGTATTCGCATAAGGGTGATGGGAAAGGTAATGCAAGCATAATACATGAATTTTACAGTCCATTTCATAACTATGAAAATACATGTGAACGCAGACAAATTACACACAAAAAAGTATTTTTTTTAAAAAAAGAAACGTGTTCACTTTAACGAAGAGGTCACTGTGTTTTGAAACACATGAGCAAGTCACAGGCTCTGTCAAAAGACCACTTCCCATTTGCTACTGTCTTATCAAGAGACTGACTATAACAGATGTTTATGACCCAGAAACATTAAGACCAAGATAATGTTCAAAGTTGACATTGTGCGTCGATTCCTGTCAAGAGCTGGTCACAAAAACTACATCTAATATATATATTTAAAACAGGAGGAAATTATTTTGATTTTTAAAAAGTCCTCTTACAAAGCAGGGTGAAATCACAGAAACTCAAGTCTCACAAATCGAATGTGCACTTCAGCCATACGCAACTCCCTGCTGCCTGTGTATTTACTTCTTAGGCAATTATATTAAAACCCAGACTAAATCCAACGCATAAGGCATCAAGACAGAGTGAGCAAACCAGGATTCAATTCATTCTCAAAGATGGAAAAGCATCAGCATCATCCGTGCTGTCTGCTACTTATGGGAGAAGATCTATTTGATTTTTACCAAAGAAGGCAAACACACGAGCCAGTTCAGTGGTTGGAAAGGACAGGATGCCTCGGCTTAGATGCATGATTTCTTTGAGTGGCCAAGCAGCAAAGCCTCAAGCGTAATCTTAATGGCTGGACCAGCTACTTCCAGAAAGGACAGGGAATCTGGCGATAAGTAGAGCTCAGATACAGGATGAAGGACACTTCAGAGCTTCATGATACCAACACTGAAGGATGCAGTCTATGGAGGGGCTCCAGTGCTGCTATATTTGGGCTACATTCCCAGCTTTCCCCATTCCTGCAGGTTTGGAATGGAAATCCAGTGAGACTGGCATGCCTAGTTAACAGACCAAAAGAACCAAATTAAAGAAATACCAGAGGAGTAGCCGTGTTAGTCTGGATCTGTAAAAAGCGACAAAGAATCCTGGGGCATCTTATAGACTAACAGACATATTGGAGCATAAGCTTTCGTGGGTGAATACCCACTTCATCAGACGCATGTAGCCGTATGGAGTGGAAATCCATCCGACATGCGTCTGACGAAGTGCGTATTCACCCACGAAAGCTTATGCTCCAATACGTCTGTTAGTCTATAAGGTGCCACAGGACTCTGTCACTTTTTAAAGAAACACCGTAGCATGTAAACCAAGCCGACAAGTAAGACTGGAATAAAGAAACTTCTCACAATTGTCCCTTTGGCATCTGAAACCTTCATTTACTGTCTGTGCATGTTCAGAGAGGCCTTAAAGAGAGGCTTTTTATAATGAGAAGAATTGAGGAGGAGAAAAACGCTTAAACCCAAAGCAAATCCCTCTGTCCAGTCCCTCTCTGCGACCTTTCCCAATGTGCAGAGACCAAATGAGCAGAAGGGACAGACTAATTCAGACAACTTGGCAGTGAAGTCACAATACTGTGCTTAGGCTGTCATAGGCTTTTGTCATATTAATAAACGGTCATGAATGAGAAATTCCACGCTGCATTCTACAGCACCTAGTCTCAGGATCTCAAAACATCGTACTTAACCTCCATGCCCCACGAGAGGTAGTTATTCCTGTTTTACAAAGGAGGAAACCGAGGCACAGAAATTAAGGGCCTGAATTTCACAGGTGCTGATCAGCCCCTGCTCCAAGTGAAACTCAGTTTCCCCACCATCACCTAGTGAGTCAGGGCGAGAACTGAGAACGTTGCTTAGTGGCCTGCCTTTCTCAGATCTGGAATGTCTACAGCTCCCATTGACTTCAACGGGGTTTTGTGGGGCACTCGGCATTTTGAAGATCAGGCCAGAGGAGTCCTGATCCCCGGTCCTTTGTTCTGTCCACTACACCACTGCAGGATGGAACTGGTGAACAAAATATACTATGACAAGAGTAAAGGGTTTTGTTTTTCTAACTAGAACTAGAACTACCACTGACAATTTAAAAAGCAACATGGACAATGAGGGGAAAAAAACTGTAAGTGGTTAAATAGATTTGTTGTCCAATATAATATTAGAGTGCTACCGCGGATAGTAGCTACAATTAAGGGATAACTGAATAATAATGCTTAACATGTTTCAGGCAATCAGAGCATGTAGTAGCACTGTGTAAAGTGCTGTTTATAGTTTAGCATTATTTGCTGTAATATAGTAAGTACCATATCAAAAAGGCTCTCGGTCATCGCTGAGCAGGGGCGGCTTTAGACATTTTGCCGCCCCAAGCAGGGCGGCATGCCGCGGGGGGCGCTCTGCCGGTCGCCGGGAGGGCGGCAGGCGGCTCCGGTGGACCTACCGCAGGCGTGGCTGTGGAGGGTCCGCTGGTCCCACGGCTTTGGTGGGCCTCCCGCAGGCACCGGACCAGCGGACCTGCTGCAGGCACGCCTGCAGGAGGTCCACCGGAGCCGCCTGCCGCCCTCCCGGCAACCGGCAGAGCGCCCCCCGCGGCATGCCGCCCCAAGCACGCGCTTGGTGTGCTGGGGCCTGGAGCCGCCCCTGTCGCTGAGTATCTGATGGACTAATCACTTTGGCCAAATCTAAAATATTTGATCTGGTGCCCATTCAATACATCAGAGGCACCTTCTTAGAAAAAATAAAAGCTGTGGATATTCGGATTAAATCAGCTGATCAGTAGGGAAGGGGTTGGTGGTGGGGAAAGAGGTTGTACGTAGATTTTAACTGAACTTCAGTTTTGGTGCATGCTAGTTTGAAATACGACCCCAAAATTCTCGTGAATCTTGAATGTCTTTTTAAAAAAACCCACGAACGTTACATGCATCGCTTCTATGGAGCTTCATTTAAGAGTCTGCTTAAAACAACCAAATCCTCTTTTGCAATTGCGTCCACTGAAAGTGACAAAACTCAAAAGCCTCCCTTGCAAACCAAATCTGAAGTCACAGATGAACACAGTGACTTGGTTAAGGTCAGCTTGTCAGGAATACGCTATTGCAGATAGCCCAGCAGCACCTGGGAAACACGCAAGTTTTATGTTAATGTTCTTAGAACACTTAACTGGCAGATTACATCACATCCAGTACTGCCATGCCCAGTGCTTTGTAAATGTATGGTAATGGCCTTGTTTATACGAGCAAAGATAAGTCCGCTCTGGCTTGCGGAGCACAGTCTGTTGAGCTGTAAATCTACGTAGGCTGACTGAGCCAAAAGTTATATCACCTGTAATACAGGAGGACAAAAGGCTATGTCGAGAAGCACGACCTTAAATCTCTTGTCTAAATGGAAGAGTTGGGGGTGGGGCGGGAGGGAGGAAAGGGACCCAAAGCTTAGAAAAGGTTTCCAAACTCTTAGAAAGAAAATGACGACACTGCTGTCCCCTGGCTGATAAGCATGGAAGCTGGCCTCTCTTGTGTTTAGGTGCTGTGCTTTCTAAAAAACCCTTTGATAGCACTGGAATGTAACGTGAGAGGCTCTAAGTGGCCCTGATAGGAGATAAAATATATAAACTGCAGCCTCAGACACAGGGGCTGGGGAAGGGGAATAGGACACGCTTGGAGGGTGAGTCATAGCATTTCACTGGACCACTACAACTGGGTGTCTGAAACAGGAACAGAGGAAGCCTGATTCAACTGACTGTCTCTTCAGTCACCGATGTACCCTGCTCCAAAGCAGCATGCTATTTCATTCCAGTGCAACATAACCGAGCACACTTACAATAAATATTTTTGTTTTCCTGGCCTAGTGTAATCAAGAGAAACCTGCTAGTGAGATGTGCTGCAAGACACAATTAGCAAATAAATGGAAGAGATAATCAAAATTTTACTGGGACCCTGTATGAATAATGAGTACAAACCAGTCATGGACTGGCTAAGAACTAGAATTGGGACTGTAAAGAGAAATTAAAAATCAAATTTCTAAAGGAAATGCAAGCTTGAAACTAAACGTTTAAAGGAGTCGAAGGAAAGATGAATAAAACTATGTGTGTTTTACTTGACTAGAGGTTGACTGTTTACTAAGGAACATGATCACCATCAATATATATTTGTAAGGTCTATACTCCACAGAGGAAATGCAGTTTAACATGGCACAAAAAATGATTACAACACAGCCAGATGCAAGGTGAGACATGTAGGAACAAAGAATGTGGGTGACACTGATAAGATGGGGGCTGTATTCTAGAAAGCAGAGAATGTGAAAATGACTTAGGGGTCATGGCAGATAACCAACTGAACATGAGCTCCCAGTGCATTGCATCTATCGGAATTCTGTGTCCAGCTCTGATGTTCATACTTCAAAAAAAGGATTGAAAAATTGGCAATGTTTCAGAAAAGAGCTACAGGAATTATTCGAGATCTGAAAAACATGCCTTATCGCAAGAGACTAAAGAAGTTTAATATATCCAAGTGAAGGTGTAGAATGTAATCAAGTCACCTCTACAAGTACCTACATGAGGAAAAGATTTTTGATTGTAGCAAATGCTCATCTAACAGAAGAAGGAACAAGAAGATTCAGTGGTTGGAAGCTGAAGCTAGACTAAAAATAAAACAATGCATCTTAACCATCAGGTTAATTAACCATAGGAACAACTTACCTAAAGATGTAGTGACTTATCTCAAGTCTTTAACTAGAGACTGGGTGTCTTTCTAAAAGATAAGCTATAGCTCAACAGAAGTTACGGGCTTGCTGCAGAAATTATAGGATAGGGTTCTTTGCCCTGTATTAGGCAGAAGGTGAGACTATGTGGTCTCAGAATGGTCACTTCTGGCCTTTAATCCCATCATCCATAGATTTCACAGATTTTAACTACCAAAATGGAAATTGAGGCTGGGTATCGGGGGGGAAAGAAATGACAGAATAAGCAGTGACATCTATTAGATTGCAGAATTGCTTCTCAAGAGAAACACTAGACACGCCATTACTCGAGAGGTTTAGAACCAGAGTGGACAGAGCACTGGAAAATATACTTTAGGGAGCTACATTACTCTGGCAAGGGGATGGACTGTATAGGATTCATGAGAGCTTTCCAATCACTAACTTCTAAGAATCAGGGAGCTCCCTGGATCCCTGCTGCTGGCAATACTGAAATGTTCACGGTGCCAGTCACAAATTGTTCATGCTTAAGCCTGTTTTTAGGAACATCAGGTAAGATGTGCCATGTTTGCTTCCTCCATGAAGATGCAGCTGGCTTTACAGAAAGCATGATCCATAGGAGCAAGCCCATGCAGAGAAAGTACACTCACCTAGGATTTGCACTTCATGGGTAATTCCATAGACATCTATCAGCCCCCAGAGAGGCCCAGAGACCTTAATGCCACAGTGAAACAATATTGGCTCCTCATCGTTAATACTATAGAAGACTCTCCCATGGCGGTCGACCCAGAATCCTAGGATATTGTCCCTCAGTGCGAACCTCTCTGGCAAAGCTTTAGCCCAGAATCCAGGTCGAGTCACCAAGTCGGGGCAGGCATACTTTGGTATGTCATCAGAGCTCATCTGTGATGGGTCGTGGATGGTGAAGCCAAAGCGAAGTGCCCCGCTCCACCCATGGTGCACGGCCACCAGCTTGAGCCGCACCTTCTCATAGAGGTGGATGGGCCGGTTGGTGAAAGTGACCCCATTGCAGAAGCTATTCCTCCGGGTGGCCTTGCGGGAGTGGGCATCCAGACGGACGTTCTTGCCCTTGGCTTGGGAGTGGAAACGCGGGGGCTCCGCAATGGTGAGGACAGAGCGCCTTCCATGGCTGCTGTTGGGCAACGTGTAGTAAGGTCTGCTGGACACAGAGCGAGCCTGGTGACTTGCGTCTGCAAAAGGAAACAATAACGGCATGGTTAGGCACATTTAGCCTGAGTAACCTGCACTTGTTCAGTTTGTGAAACTAGGTGAGTGGCTTTAAACTCACATTAAAATGGAGCATTGCATGCTGGAGGGACCTGTCATTTCTGGGCTTAAAATGCTTCACTCCCAGCTGCACCTGGCTCTACTTTCTGCAAGTTATGCAAATTTAATGCAAACCTGACTCCTGGCAACCTGCATTTGAGGAAATTTGGTTTTACACCTTCGGAAGCTTAAAAAATAACATTCTCATATTCCTACTAGATTTGTTCTATTCCATTTGGAAAACAGCAGTACCTTTGGCTGAGTGTCTAACTGATCTGCACTGCCTTAAGGAATAATGTTTGTTGGCTCAGGGCTCCTGGAGAGGGTGCACAAAGTATTGATTTCCATGGGACACTCACGCGCACAGTTTCTTAGCAGCGGAGTTGTACCTTTTGAAAAATAAACCAAGGTATTTAGAATCTGGAGTATCACATCAGCCTAGCGTTTTTCGAAAATGTTAAAAGCTCTGCTTGAAACCATATATAGATTCAGACGTCAGATGCGGGTGGCACATAAAGGAGCCAAAGTGTCTTTCACAGAACAACAAAACAATCATGAGACACTGCATTTATGCCGCATCTCCCCCGTTTGAAAATCTCTAAGTGCTTTATGAGCAATAATTGTTCTTGTTAGCCTCACAGAACCCCCACGTGGTAAGGAAGTATCACCACCCACATTTTACAGAGAGGTGAATGGAGGCCCAGAGTTTGTGGGCTTGATCCTGCACTATTTTAGTCCCTGGGAATTTTGACACTGATTTCAATGAGAGCCTGTTCAGGCACTACGTGCAGATTACAGAGTGAGTCGAGGACAGAGATGGGAATAGAACATAAATTTTGCTTCCAGTCTTGAGCCTCAACTGTACGATTTGGGAGGCAGGGACTGTCTTTTTGTTTTGCATTTGTACAGCACCTAGCACTGTAGGATCCTGGTCTATGACTGGGGCTCCTGGGTGTTACCACAATACCAATAAATAGAGTGACCAGACACCAACTGTGAAAAATCGGGATGGGGGGGGGTAATAGGAGCCTATATAAGAAAAAGACCCCATAATTGGGACTGTCCCTATAAAATCGGGACATCTGGTCACTCTACCAATAAAGAATACAGAAGAACAACAGAAAAGCTAACTACAGGATCAACCGTTCTTCCCATCTCCCCCTCCTTTTGGTTCTGGTTGTAAATGTAATCAATATTTCATACACCTTTTTAAAGATACAAAATCAGACACAAAAAGGAAACTGAAGGAAAAATGTCTGAATGTTCGGTGCCAACTATATTAAATATAAAACCTACAAACACATTGATTTTGAAATATTTTGCCACGTGACTTTTTTTTTTTTAAATTGGACTTTCCCTCAAGCTGTTTCCTCCCTGGGCGTAAGCTATGGCTTCTCCTGGTGTCAGGAAGAGTGTCATGGGAAGCACTTGCTAATGGATTCCTTTGTTTTCAAGAGAACATCAGACGATACTAAAAACTCAATTTGGAAGAGCTGGCAGGAGATCTGCAATCATGACACCTTTTTGCAAGTGAAAATATAATGGACACTGCCATGACAGCCCCATACTTTCATTCGCTTTTTGAAGGATCCTGTTCTCTACACAACAACAGCTTGACAGTCCAGGGTAGCAAAAGGCTTGGATGGAAGAAAAAGGACAAGGGCGAATATCAGAAAACAGGATTACAGCTCATGAGGAATCAATTCAGCTCCTGCCATTTCCATGAAGAGAGTCCTAAATATTAAAGATCAGAGGCCCAGAACCAACAGATAAACAGAGTGGTCTCTGGTACTGCATGGGGCAATTGCTGCCCTATAAACAATGCCTGTCAAATCCCCTGTGCTCCAATTACTAAAACCCTGTGAATTTACTGGGCTAGACACACACTCAGGGGTTCCTGGCAAGATGTTTCCCATTGAAGTCAATAGGAGTTTTGCCATTAGCATCCGTGAGACTAGGAGGAGGCCCTCAAAAGAGATCCAGAGTAAAAAATGCAACACATACGGTTTTAAATCCATTTGATGTGTGTGCGCACCTTGCCCACCTGGCTGCAATCTGTTATCAGTTATGCCCATTGGTGTACAGAGCATAAACCTTTCTCAGTGCCACACTTAAAACGGGCTGAGTTCTTGGCTTGCGTATAGGACGTACCAAATTCTTTAATCTCCTATGAAGTCAGATGCTCTAATACATACACAAAATTCCCCTCGGAGCATCGTCTGAGTAAGGACAGCAGCTCAGTCCCTTGAGGATTTTAAGTTGCACTCACCAATGAAGAATTTTGTTTCATTCCTCCTTAAAAGCCCAGATACAGAAGACAGCTGCTACTGGCACTGATCCAACTGTTGTAACGTGGGTGGCGCTCCATGCGTGCAGCGCCAAATGTTCTAAACAAACTATTTTGCTGCAGAGAGAATGGGATTTTGGTTCCTTCAGCAAAGTGAGGGACACTGATACAAACACGCGCAGACCAGCAGCTAGCGTGTAAAAATGCAGCTACCAACGGCGGTCAGAAAACTTTAACATTCTTACTAAGAAGCTGGAGTTGGACATTCACCAACTTCAAAATGTGTCTTGGAGCAACAATGCAATCAATCAACCTCAACAAGTACCACCCCACTTTGAGGCTAGCAAAAACATTTTCAAAACTAATGTTAAATATCGTCTATAATCCTCTGATCTGTATTTTCCAAATGACTGACAACAAAATCCAGGAGGGAAACAGTATATTGCCCTCAATTTAGGTTTACTTTGGTAGGGAGTGGGAAGGAGAGCTTTTGTTCACCTGCTCCTTTCTAGCATCACAAAAATCCACAGGTTTTTGCAAAAACTTTAACATCGGCTTTCCTAGTGCACAGAGTTGGTGAACAAAGGCAACACTCATAGAAACTGAGAACTAGAACAGCATTTTTATAAGTGAGTTATCTTACAGTATTTTCACCACATGTACTTATCACACAACTTTCAAAAGCAGCAACAGAATGAAAGGGGAGTGTCAGTTATGTCAGTTCAAAGGATGGAAAAGCAATTACAAATCCCCCCACTTCAAACACTTCTCTCATTCCATCCTGCCATAGGCCAGGGTTTTATTTTTTGTGTTAAGTTGTTTTTTAAAAACAGGAAAGCACATTGTGACCACACAATAGGAAACTCTCCAGAGGAAATGAATGGATAATTTATTTAAAATGCCATTCTCTCCTAACATGAACACCTGTTGGTTCCATTTTGAATAAAACTCCATTTACCCCGAGAGCCAGAAGAGGCATTGCTCACACAGTATTGCTCATTTTTTGTTTTTTTCTCAGTTTATTCCTTGTATTAGTTCTCTAAAACATACACCACCACCCCTTGCCCCCTCTTTCTATACCTGACATCAAGAAACATCATCGAGTTGGTGGAAAACTATCAGCATTTACAAATTACATTACAGTCCTATGCAGCATCTCATTGCAGCTTTCACATTTTCATTCTAGAATAAAAGCCTTAGAGTAAATAACAAGGCTTGGTCCAGTGCTTACAGCACTAGCCTAGCACCTGGAAGAATGAGGTTCAGTTTCCTGCACCACCAGAGACCTCCCGTGTGACCTGGAGCAAGTCACTTTTTAGTCTCTGTGCCTCAGTTCCCGATCTGCAAAGTTGGGATAACAGCATCTTCCTATCTGTTGTGAGAATGAATAAAGACTGTGAGGTACTCAGTGCAGTCAGGTACCATGGTAATGGTACATTCTTAAATATACACAGGTATGCAAAAGGCCCACAAAACCCAATCGTTACCCTCTCCGCATTATAAAGCTTGCCATTCTCTTTCTTCTCAGTTGAACTAACCAACATGGTGACACAACAGTCTCTTGAACACGCTGAAGGTTTTAAAGTAGTACAGAGGGCTTCAGGGAACATGGAAATAAACTAGGCAAATCAAAGCAAACTGAAATTAAGAAAATATAATTTGTAGGTAGACACTTCTCACTGAAAATACACTGCAAGAAATGGCATGTGACTTTAATTCAATATTTCCATGAACCTATTCTGCAGAGCTACATAAACTGGGCTAAAGCAAAATTAAACTTCTCTAACAGAGACCCATGTACTCTACAGCAAGTCAATATGTACTCGTACCACATCTAAAACCTCAGCCTATTTTCAAAAGTCTAGTCAATTTATTTCTTAAGTTACGTTGACCTTTAGAGAGGTATTATAATCAAGACATTTTGTATTTCAAACACATAGTGCTGACAGACAGGGCCATTTCCATATATTTCTCATGGTTTTAATCAGAAAAATAAAACCCTTCTAGCTCATTTGTGCAGAACACTGAGGATTCTAGCAGACCACAACAACACCTTCACCACCACTCCTATTGTTGTATTGTTCTAGGAAAACCGGTTCTGCTGTCCAGTATACAAACCTAAGGTGGGGGCTGGCCTGATGATTTGCTGCTGTCCTGAAGCCCCAAGGCCTGATTCTCCCTTCACTTATAGGACATCTGAAGTAATTCCACTGAAATCACTAAAGTGAGCAAGAAAAGAAGCAGGTCCTGGAAATCAAAGTGAACCTTCGACTTGCTGGGTACCAGTGACTGAGAATAACCAAGGTCATGCTTTAACGCTGAGATGGAATGAAATCAGAGGTGCTGTGTAAGGCACCACTCCTATATTATTATTATTTGTATTGCCGGAGTACCTAGGAGCCCCAGTCATGGACCAGGACCCCCTTGTGCCAGGCGCTGCACAAACATAGAACACAAAGATGGTCCCTGCCTAGGGAGCTTAGCTGGGGAAAGTCCAAAGCATGCACCTTTGACTGTGTAACTGCAAGACAAGCAGAATATCGATCAAAGGCAGGTTCTTATTGCTGGTGGCATACCCACAGAAACGAGCACAGCACACACCACAGGAGAAAAGGGAATGGATGGATTATTAACAATGCCCAGCCTGGTAAGTGGTGCTAAAGGAGCTAATATCTCATTGTGACAGTGAAGTTTGGCCTTCCCATTGTGCTCAGAGAACGAATGCTGAATATGAAGTGCAGTATGAAACGTGTCCGTTAATACTGACTACACCAGGAACATGCCTATCGCCACCACCTTATCTTTACGGGCACAGCTTTATCAAATGGGTTTATCAGAAACGTTAGAACTTTTTCCTTTCACAGTAAACTGTTTGGCAAATGCTGCCACAGCCCTGTTCAGTAATAAAGGAGGCTTCCAAAGAGCTTGGCACCATATGTTACGGTGGCCCCTTATCAGGATCCCTCACAAATCCCAACAGGCGGGAAGGTTGTGACAATACAATAATGTTCAGCGCACCCCTTAAAAGTTAAGATTATAGAAACTCTCCTTTTGCCTCAGATGGCTAAATCCTGCCATGATTTATTTCTGCGGGCCAATGAAAATATAGCAACCCTGCAATGCCAGCTACCATAGAATATTCACCAGCAAAGGACATGTGATACGGCTGTCCGTACATGCATCTTGTAACTTACGTTAGGGTGGAAGGGAAGCTTTCTATTGTTGTTCTAAGCGGAAATGAAATAAACATTCTAATAAAATGCAGTAGAACGTCATTTAAGTATTTATTAAATCTTGATTATATAATCTCTTGAGACTAAGGGATACAATCTGCAACAATTTTTTTTTAGTGCACTGCTTCGATGTTTAAAATAAAGGAACATGACAGCAGTCTCTGAGGAAGTGTTAATTTCACATATTTAACACATGGTTAAGTCAAATTTTTGCAACTTCAGTTCCCAAAGTTAGGTCCCTAAATCTATGTTTAGGGACCTAAATAAGTGTGGCTTTATTTCTACAGGTGCTAAGGATCTGCAGCTCCTTAATTATATCAACTATCCTTGAGGGTGTTCAATATCTCTGGAAAAAAATCGGGCCACTTTTAATTGAGTAAAATTGGTCTAAACAGCGATTTTGCATTGGTAATGTTGGCCATAGAATACTAAAAGAAAGAAAAGAATAGGGAAAAAAATTAAAAAGCTACAAGTTCATGGTTAGACATAAACTGACATATGCCTGTATGGACTCCTCACAGCAATATCATTATAATTGAAGTTTTGAATTTGTAAGTCATTTTGGAAGTATAAGAGCTAGAACTGTATATAACTTGGTCATTGGAGAGCAGAGGGTAATGTGAATGTTTTCTTCCTTTTTCGATTCATGTGGATTTGCATCACCTGAAGTTCACATGATTTCTTCTAAAAAATAAAGACATGATTTGTTTGAAGGGTCTTCTAGCCATTCTACTGACCTAGGACAAGTTTCCCATTAGTAACAAAAACTCGAGGGACTGTTGAGTGGTTTTGGAAAGAATCTGTGCAGCTCTTGCAAATAAATATATATGCGAGGAGACAAAGTGACCTCTTTAAGGAATGCTTCTGCATTCATAATGGAACCCAGAAAATGTGAAGTTTTTGCTATGGGACTGAATTTCTTTATGAAATTTTAAGAAATGGTGGATGAAGTCATCTACCATAGCACAAAGGTTAACGAAAATTAGTACGATTGTGTTGAAATTCTTATTTCACACTCACACATACACCCTTACTGGCTATGTCATCACTGCAAAAAAGGTGTATTTTTACAATGAGATTGCTATCCTAGTGGGGACAATGAACTATAGTTTTTACCTTAATGTAACAAGTCAAGGTAAATCCCAGCTGGGCAATACAGGGTTGACCACAACGAGCAATATCAAGGCAAAAACTGCCTGTGCTTTGTCTCCATTGGGATTTTACATTGAGTTGGTTAATTCGAGTTCTCGCTCACCGTAAAAACATACCCTTTTTTTTTTTTTGGCGCAGTGAACACATAAGGCCATGTCTACACTACCACTTATGTCAGCAAAATTTATGTCACTCAGGGGTGTGAAAAAAATCCACATCCCTGAGTGACATAAGTTTTGCTGGCATAAGTGGTAGTGTACACAGTGCCATGGCGGCGGGAGGGCTTCTCCACTGACATTGCTACCGCTGCTTGTTGAGGTGGTTTTATTATGCTGACAGGGGAGCTCTCCCCCATCGGCCTAGAGCGGCTACACGAGAGATCTTACAGCGGCTACGTGCATTGGTACAGCTGTGCCGCTGTAAGCTCGCTAGTGTAGACATGGCCTTACTTCAAGTCAAAGACCAAAAACAAATTCTTCTTGGTCTTCCAAACGTTTCTCCTCCTTGCAAAGAAGGCTATTTGCTAACGGCAATCTTTGCAAAACTACTTCTGTAGAATACCACCAATTAAGAACATTTCAGCAGTTTCTCTTGAGACTCGCTATTTTTCCACACCAGTCCAGTCTCCTGTCTCCAGATGTGTCCTCAAGTAACAAACTTGCACATGGCTGTTCCTCTAAAATTAAAACAATTTATCTGCATGAGGAGCTCACACAAACGCACAGTTCAGCTGCATCATTAAAAAACAGTACATAAAAGAATGGCTGCCTTGAAAGGAAAATAACCCCGGGCCCAAGTGATCATGGTTAACTGAACATTCCTTGGTCACAAGAGCATCAGCAGCTGAAAGACAGAAAATGATGAATAAAGGGCAGCTATTCCAAGGGTGAAAAACAGCTATAGCAAAGAAGTCTTTCATGAACTACAGATGACCACAGACTATCACAAGGCATTTGGGACAACCAGTCTACCTCCAAACTCACAGTGTGGCAGAGACTGTGATGCTTTATGTAAATAGCCCTGCTTTTGGGGGAGGGAAGGGAGGAGAAGACAGTCCTTCTCTCTTCTTTCTACATGGCAACTGACCTTGTAGCCCCGACCCACCACCTTGAATGGGGCTAGAGTGGCACCAACCAGAAGTGGCTTCTTCATCATCAACACAGGCTCCATCAACCTGGGGTGAGCTGTGTAGCCCGTTGTATCACGAAACATCACTAACTCTCTCTATGCTCCCCAGGAACAGAAGGCTGCCATGGAAGTTGCAGAACACCATATAAAGCTGGCATTATGCAGTTCCCTTGCATGAGAGATTATTCAGAAATTAACTAACACACCTATATATGAACTCTGCATTAAAATGCACACTGGACCAATCTCTTGTCAGTGCATGGCTGCATATTTTCAGGGTAATTTTCATCCTCCCAGTTTGAAAACTTGCAAAAACACCTTCAAACTGTTCTAAAAATAATCAGAGCCTTGTATAATTTGGGATAATGTTGACAGGTATAATCATTTCTTTATTCTTCAGAGCCTATGTTTTTCTGTTGCTCGCTTAGATCTCAACACCCTTTGTCTTCATGCATAACCTGCAGAATACATTGGATAGTTTTCCTCCGCTTCTGCCTCAGTCCCCACAATCAACTCTGAGCTCAATATGTTTTGCCCCTAACCCCAGCTACTCTTCAAGATAATTTTTTTTAATGCAACAACTTCAGTTTTGTCACCTGAAAGTGAAATATTTAAACTCAAAGCAGATGATTAGTATTTCCTGGTCCTGAAGCTGATGAGAAAATTCTTCACTCGACAAACTGTTGTTATCGCTCTGCATAGCTGAGGTAACAAAAAAAAAACGTGTTCAGCTGTTAAGGAAAAAATGTGAGCCAGCATAGGATTTTGAGGTGGGGAGGTTGGATTTCCAAAATAAGGGACGGACCATGAGGGGAGGCAGTATCGTCTCGGAACAGGGCACAAGACTGAGAACTCCTGCTTCCGTGACTTTACCTACCTTTGCCTCCTGTTTCCCCTCCCACCTATTGTCTGTTCTGACTGAAAGCTCTTTGGGGCAGACTCTGCCACTCACTATGTGTTTGCATAGTGCCTCGCACAATGGGGCCTCAAGGTGCTACTGTAATATAAATAAGCACAAACTGAACTCAGTGGAAGCACATGGAAAAACTCACCCACTCAGTCTGGTCAATGAGTATGTTTTAGTAGCAAATTCTTGGAATCAATGAGAGAGAGAGAGAGAGAGAGAGAAGGCAGGGTCCACGCAATAATGCCTTCTTGAGCGTCTTTGTGTGCAAGCGATGAAAGCAGCTGCATGATAGATGGAAGCCTTGGAAAGTGCTTAGTTTGTCACCATCTATCACATTTTGTTGACACCCACATCCATTGGCTCGTGTGTTTCAGAAGGCCGTGCTCATGAGCTCATGAACTAGAATGCTTTGAAAGATGGCCTGTCTGCTGGGTTTTGAAAGTAATGAAATAAGGGATGCAAAATGGATGAAAAGTGAAACCTTTGGCTATGGGCTAAAGAAAAACATCTTAACAATAGTCAGGCAGCTAATCTTACTATAAATAAATCTGGTCAGCAATTTTGGACTATGTGCTCATTAATAGGCTGTATATACAAGGCATATTAGTTTTCATACAAGGCCAGCATAGCAAAGCTATGCATCACTAAGTATCTTAGTTGATGTGATATAGAAAAGAAGTAATCATGTATGTTTTTACTAAACCGTTGTCATTGGTTTTTTTAAGTTCACACTAATTTAGGGAGAGGGTTGGGGTTTTTCTGTTGTATTCACTCTTCCTAAACTTGGAGTCAAAGAGGCAGTTTTTGGTAGTGATCAAAAGTTTGAACAGTGCAAAACTGGAATAAATGGCTATTGTTTCTTTTATCATTTCCATGTACCAGTCCCAATGGCTGCTGGGATAGAAAGTGAACAGTCAGGGATAAATATTCAGGACACTGAATAAATTCTACCTATTAATGCTCCGGTTCTGTCAGTCACTTAACTATATTAAAAATTGTCACAGTTGCAGTATTTTTCACAGATTTAAAAATTACTTTCCTCCTTGCCATTTGTAGCCATCCGTTAGCTCTGACTTATAAACATTCCTTTCCGTCTAGAGCAAATAAGCTAAGTTGATATTGTAGGGTTGTTGGTCAACTGATTATTTCTCAAACCAATGCTTTATGTTTTGATTTATTTAAAAAAAATAAAGATAGCACTGAAGTAGTTGGTCTGAAAGAGCAAATAGTTACGCTGAATTTGCAAAGAGAATAAAGGTAGGAACACACAATTCTGGTGAACTCATTAACATGTAAATAGTCTGTTCTCTTGCCCTTTTGCCTCAGAGTAACTCCCATTACTCCCTAATAGAATCTTGTTTTCTAGCAAAGCACCTTTATTCTTACCAACTGTACTAAGTTATGTGCACTGGGCACTTATAACTCGTGATCATGTCATTCCAATGTGAATGGGTTTTAATGCAATTGGAGAATGAAATGCATTCCCTATTAATATCCTCGCAGCAGCAGTTTTAATTTTGTTCCATCACTGAGATGCAAGGGCCCATGGAAAGAGTGCTGTAGCTTGCACACCATTCCAATGAGTCTACCGGTACATAGCTTCCAGCACAGACAGGAATAGGAACAGGGAAAGAATTGTGTTGTCCATCGGACACAGGAAATCCAACCCATCCCCTACAGACACAAACCGTCACTACACCGTACCAGGAGAATAGCTAGTAAAACAATGAAAAGACTTAAAAAATAAGAGTTGTAATTCAGCATGGCTTGCATTTCTATTGTTCTATGGAAACTCTATAAAACTCAGTGCCCACGATGAATTCATATTGCTATACAATTTCTCTTAATTCCTTTTCCACCCCCAAAAAGCATATTTGGACAAAGCCCAATTCATGAGACACACTCAGGAGCCACACTGTCAAATCCCTTAATGGATCTGTGTATGCACCATATGATTTTATGGTGGAACCGTACTGTGTTTGTCTAAGTTTGGTTGTAAGATCCTTGAGACAAGAATAGCCCTATCTTCCTTGTCTTCTGTGAACTCAGTAAAAAGCAACAGAGCTTTCAATATTAGCTGCTAAACTGCTGAGAGATTGAGATTGGTTTGTGAAGGTAAAGTCACAGTTGAAAAGCAAGAACACCATTCAACTCCAAAGTGACATTGCAAGAGCTGAACAAAGTGCACGCCAGTCCATTTGTGCTTTAAACTCTTCCAAGAAAGTAATACACTGAATGGAAGGACCCTGCTATTTGTCTTTGCCTTTGTTAAATTTGCTGCAGAAGCTTCACTCTTCACAATGGTTCTAGCGTCTTTCCACTAATTACAAGTGCTGTGTAGTCAGACCTTGAAAGAATCTAGTCCTTTTTATTTTTTATTTTTTTTAAGCCATAGTACTATTTCAGTCCAAACAACTGGGATGGATAACCAGATAAGCATCATACTTCACAATGCAAGGCTTTTGATATGTCTTTAGAGAGCCACAAAACCCACAGTAGAAGGGGAAATGAGGCCTCTAGGAAGACGTTCCTTCCAGAGGCCTGGCTCCCAACATGGTATAGGATTTTAAAACGTACTTCTTTTATATTTACACACAGTCTAAACAGTGTTTTGGCAAAGACGGGGGAAAATGCTTTGGGAGGAACACACAGTGGAGGAAGCTAAATAAAGCTGTGACCAGGTCTTCAATCATCTTATTCTTTATGTGTACAAAGGCTACGATCCCACTACATTTTTCAGAAACAACATGTAAGGAATCCGGGAGGCGGGGGTGAAGAGACATGAATAACTGTTAATAGTTAAATTCCTGGGAAAAAATACAGCTTTCCTACTTGCCGGGTTACCTCGTGGTTTACAAAGAGTTCTTTTCCTGTAAAAGATTTAAGGATAAAGGGATTTTGGAGGTGGGGACACAATTGAATCATAAACAGCTGCAGTGCAACTGATTCAGAACTGACAGCCTCTATGTGCGGGAAGGGCAGGGGAAGATGGATCAATCGATCAAGACTATTACAGTGTGTGTTGTGTAAGTATATAAGCACATGGCTGAGGCAGAGAGAGGCCAGGCATGTGAACTACATCAGCAGCACAGCTTCACTTGAAATGTACTCCGCTGTCAACAGGGCTGACAACGATTAAGTCTGCCTTGGAAGCCACGGGGCTAAATTCATACACCGTTTGGAAAAATGTATCCCAAACAGTCATGATCTGTGGGGTTGTACAAACTGGGACCCCATTGATTTTAACGGGCTGGCACCAGAACCAATCCAACTCTTGCTCCTTCACTTTGGTCCAAAATAACCTATGTCTCTTCAGCCTCTAGATAAACCAAAAGGCCTATTTACTTACTGTTGTGGAAGGGGGAGCTTAATAGGGGCCAAGTTTTGTGGGCGAAATTTGTTGGAGGCTGCAAGCAGTTTAGCTACTGGTTTACGTTTTTTGTCTCTCTCTCAAAAGCATATTAGCTGGCTCCTTTCTGTTTGTATGAATAGTAATTCAAAGTAATAAATACTTTATAGCAAGGTGAGGGGAGGGAAAACCACCCTTTAAAATTAAAATCAGACTCTTTGTTGTCAGTAGAACACCAGTATGGATAAAATTTCAGGCACAAATAGTGCATTCCTTGAAGAAAGCGGTCTGCACTAAGAATAGGTAGAGGGATATACCAGCTAGAGAATGGAGTGCCATACCGGGTTTGAATGGTGTACGTTTGAAGTCAACAGCTTCAGAATGTCTTACCAGAAAGGCACAAGCTGTTATCTCTCAAAGTACAGATCCTTCTTTCTTGTTAAATTCCTCTTTTAATGTAAGACAGCCCACTTTTTAGTATTTATGCAATCAGAGACCAGATAAACCTCCAATGAAGTAATACAAACAGATGTCTGAAAACCCCAGCTTCTACACCAATTGATGGGCTCAAACTTTAATTCAAAGTCAATTATTTGCCTTGTTTAGATTTTCTTGGGAAAATAAACCTACAAATCACATGTAAAAAATTGGAGATTTGGAGGGGTTTGTTCTTTGCACTGAGCAGGATTTTATTACCAGACAAGATTTTTAATTATATGTTCACAGCTTAGAGTCTCTTGTGATTGCAGCTACAATAAAATACAGACCAAGGGACGTACACCCTGTGTGTTTCTGCCTGTTTGAAACAAGTGGCACCAAATTTCTTTCATTCCAATTTTGTGATGCTGGCATTCTCCACCAGAGAAGCATGCATGTAGGAGCAGAAGGATAGACAGGAAGCAGCATAAGGAGATGCTGAACATATAGAAGAACTGAATTGAACAAAAAGAGCCTGTAACGAGGGTTCTTCCCCCACATACCCTTTCAAATGATTGTTATTTTTAATTTAAGGGTTGTGTGTAACAGATGAGCAGTTTAGCAGCAGTGACAAAGCTCTGCTCAGTTGGTCATTTCTAGCAGTCTCCTGCCTTTGATAGAATTAAGGTGGGGAGATTGACTTTCCCTGACCTCCTCCAGTTTGTTAGGCACAGACAGGCTTTTCTTCACTAGCAGGCATGCATCTCTTTCCTGTCCACCCATTTCTTCTTCTTCTTCTACATTAAGCCCATTTACTATTTCCCTGGTGGCAGTTGAAGAGAATTACATTTAATGCATCTAATAACTTTTTTTAATCTACATTGCAATAGCCAACATCCACACTCCTTTTTAGCAGGAAAGGAATTTATTTGCCATGATTGGCCAATTACTTCTTTAAAAAATCATCTGGCAGTTCATACTCCATGGAGAGTTCATTAAATCATAAGCACTTGCACTGTGTTCTTTACATAAATGCCAGTTATGTGCAAGGCATTTTATTGACAGGCAAGAGCACCAGGCTGCTGCCTAAAGAGCTTACAGTCTAAAATCTAGTTCAGTGCACTTACCATTAGAAACAAGTCTGTAAATGGGAACTCATTTGAATGAGCTGATAGCAATGCACTACAAATTAACCAGCAAATTTCACAGAAAACCCTCTGCGCTAATACACTTAACAGAAGCTAGTTACATATACAAAAAGGACCTAATGGCAGCTGACAGACATGCAGTAAGTCATAGAATCACAGAACTGGAAGGGACCTTGAGAGGTCATCTAGTCCAGTTCCCTGCACTCACGGCAGGACTAAGTATTGTCTAGACCAGTGCTTTTCAAAGTCAGGCCGCCCGCCACTTGTTCAGGGAAAGCCCCTGGCAGTCCAGGCCTGTTTGTTTACCTGCCACGTCCGCAGGTTCGGCTGATCGCGGCTCCCACTGGCCGCAGTTCACCGCTCCAGGCCAATGGGGGCTGCGGGAAGGGTGGCCAGCGCTGCTTCCCCCGGCCTGCACTGCTTCCCGCAGCCCCCACTGACCTGGGACAGCGAATCACAGCTAGTGGGAGCCACGATCAGCCGAACCTGCGGACGCGGCAGGTAAACAAACCGGCCCGGACCGCAAGGGGCTTTCCCTGAACAAGCGGCGACCCGACTCTGAGAAGCACTGGTCTAGACCGTTCCTGACACGTGTTTGTCTAACCCGCTCTTAAAAACCTCCAAGGATGGAGATTCCACAACCTCCCTAGGCCATTTATTCCAGTGCTTAACCATCCTGACAGTTAGGAAGTTTTTCCTAATGTCCAACCTAAACCTCCCTTGCTGCAATTTAAGCCCATTGGTTTTTGTCCAATCCTCAGAGATGAAGAAAAACATTTTTCTCCCTCCTCCTGGTAACAACCTTTAACGTACTTGAAAACTGTTATGTCCCCTCTTAGTCGTTTGTTTTCCAGACTAAACAAACCCATTTTTTTCCAATCTTCCCTGAGAGGTCATGTTTTCTAGACCTTTAATCATTTTTGTTGCTCTTCTCTGGACTCTCTCCAGTTTGTCCGCATCTTTCCCGAAATGTGGTGCCCAGTACTGGACGCAATACTCCAGCTGAGGCCTAATCAGCGCAGAGTAGAGCGGAAGTATTACTTCTTGTGTCTTGCTTGTAACACTCCTGCTAATACATCTCAGAATGTTTGCTTTTTTTGCAACAGCATTACACTGTTGGCTCATATTTAGCTTGTGATCCACTATGATCCCCAGATCCCTTTTCGCAAGTACTCCTTCCTAGGCAGTCATTTAGCATTTTGTATGTGTGCACTGATTGTTCCTTCCTAAATGGAGTACTTTGCATTTGTCCTTATTGAATTTCATCCTATTTACTTCAGACCATTTCTCCAGTTTGTCCAGATCATTTTGAATTATAATCCTATCCTCCAGAGCATTTGCAACCCCTCCCAACTTGGTATCGTCCGCAAACTGTATAAGTGTACTCTCTATGCCATTATCTAAATCATTGATGAAGATATTGAACAGAACCAGACCCAGAACTGATCCCTGCAGAACTCCATTTGTTGTGTCCTTCCACCATGACTGCGAACCACTGATAACTACGCTCTGGGAACAGTTTTCCAACCAGTTATGCACCCGCCTTGTATTAGCTCCATCTAGGTTGCATTTCCCTAGTTTGTTTATGAGAAGGTCATGCAAGACAGTATCAAAAGCTTTACTATAGTCAAGATATACCACGTCTCCCGCTTTCCACCTATCCACAAGGCTTGTTACCCTGTCAAAGGCGCCTATCAGGTTGGTTTGACACAATTCGTTCTTGACAAATCTATGCTGTTACTTATCACCTTATCTTCTAGATTTTCGCAAATTGATTGCTTAATTATTTGCTCCATTGTTTTTCTAGGTACAGAATTTAAGATGACTGGTCTGTAATTCTCTGGGTTGTCCTTATTTCCATTTTTATAGATTGGCGCTGAATTTGCCTTTTTCCAGTCCTCTGGAATCTCTCCCGTCTTCTATGACTTTTCAAAAATAATTGCTAATGGCTCAGATATCTCCTCACTCAGCTCCTTGAGTATTCTAGGGGTACGTCTTCACTACCCGCCGTATTGGCGGGTAGCAATCGATTTCTCGGGGATCGATATATCGCGTCTCATCTAGACACAATATAGCGATCCCCGAATGAGCTCCTGTCGACTCCGGAACTCCACCAACCCGAACGGCGGTAGTGGAGTCGACATGGGGAGCCGCGGACATCGATCCCGCACGGTGAGGACGGTAGGTAATTCGATCTAAGATACTTCGACTTCAGCTACGTTATTCACGTAGCTGAAGTTGCGTATCTTAGATTGATTTCCCCCCGTAGTGTAGACCAGCCCTAGGATGCATTTCATCAGGCCTGTTCTTTCCCAAGGCTTTCATTTCGGATTTACCTTGGTTGTCTCTGGTTTCTATTTAGAATTCCTGAGTTTACTTTACTAGCTGGTTTCTAGTGACAAAGACACCCATTAATTACTAATGCCTATCCTTCTGAAGATAAAGCACAGCCAGCAAACAGAAACCATTCTTTGGCAAGACACCTCAACAACCAGCTGTTAACATTAAAATGAGCAATCTAGGTGGACTGACTCCAATTCATCTTTCTACACAAGACAAGCACAAAGAGTTAAGAGGTGCAACATGTCATCCGTATGCCCTCAGCACATTTTCTAGGAAATACTAGTTAGGGTAGGTCTACCTTAGAAACTTTTCCTCGTATAGTAATGTTGGTTAAGAGTGTCTTTTTTTTTAAAACAATATTTCTCTCCTGCAAAAGCCCTGGTGTAAATGCAGTTATAGTGACATAAGTTACACCAGCATAGACATTCTTATTTTGCTTGCGGGTAGCATTATTAACTATACAAGAAAAAGCACTTTTTCGCTGAGATAAGCAATGTCCACGCTAGGTGGGTTTGCTGGTATAGTTATACCAATATGGCTACACTACCAAACCTTTTCTCACGTAGACCTAGCCTTAATGTCGACTAGCTTAAACCACATTCACAACATCAGAGAGCCTCTCCACATGTATTGGCTAAAGTCGCCAGGCATCTCATATGCTCTGTGAACAGCATCTTGCGTGTGCTGCATAAACCATCTGTCTGTGCCCAAGGACCTATTGGTACATTTCTGTTGTATGTGGAATTCCTTTCTTTCTCCTCTCCCACATCTCAACTTTCTATTTCCCATGGCAGAGGCATCCAAAATACAATCTCTCTGTGAATCCCAAATGTGTCAATTTGACGGGCCCACCATATTGAGGAGGGTCAGCTGGAGAGGCTAGGATGGGAGGTGGCTTTCACATACCCAGCTCTGGGCCAACGTTTCTTCCTTGGTGAACTCTGTTACGCCCAACTTCCCACCTCACACAAACCCTCTCATAGCATATATGCCAAGAGTGACGCAATCTCCAATGGCAGAATGGGGCCATCTACCTTGAAGCTCCCTGAACCCCTCCTTACCGCTCGAGGCTGATAAAACAATCAGCATGGACAGCATGCACAATGCTCACCCTAACGGGTGAAGCAGGATCATCTAGCCTCCCCAAGCCCTCAGCAATGTAGTGTCAGACCATCTATCCCTGTGACGCCCTGTCTTACACGAAGCGGGTAGTACATTTCAGGAGAATTTGCAAACCCAAGTCTCCTCCCAGATACACGAAAGCAACAACTACTGCACTGTCAAAGCAGTGTCACTCCCTTTAGCTCATCTTCTGTTTATACAGAAAGGGACAAGTCACAACATGAGCTACTAGTGCTGTTATTGGCCTTGGAACAAATGGAGGAATGAAACTAGAGGGGGCAGTCAAAAGTGTCTCAACTGCCTAAGGTGGCAGCTCAGCCGTTACTAATGACTGCAGTGATATCCATAAATAGAGAGACACTGACGCAGCAATTCAATGATAGAAGGGATGTTCTGTGCCCAAAAGAGAAATATAGACACAGAAATATATGGGAAATTTCTTTAGTGTTGAACTGCTCAAAATCTTTACCCATCACTGTTACTGTATTTTAAAGACACGGGCAGTGAATTCTTTATGACAGTACTGGGTTCAAGAAGAGGAAAGGAAGATCAACGAACAGGTCAGCTGGGAGAGATCTGGTCCAGATAAAGATGCATGTGAACAAACCATCTCAGATATTTTGCCCATATTTCTGCTAACCTTTTACATGGCTGTCACATGCAGCTTTAAGCTCATCTTTCCTAAGGAAAATCTCAGTGATCAGCAAAAATGCCTTCGCGACTCCCATTCAAGTCAATGGTGATGCTCCTATTGATTACAATGTGTGTCAGAGCGTGACTGTCAATCGGTAAATAAGGATTTTTCTAAATAGGAATATATATTTTTTAAAAAAGTTTTAATCTATAGCTTGTTTGTAAATAAGAGCTATTTGGGGCTCTTCTACTGCCCCATGTTAGGGGCTGCCAACTGAGAGATTAGAGATAGTGGGAAAACAATGATCATTTTCCATGAAAAACTTTAAAATATTGTTTTTTGTTTTTAAAACCATGGAAAATTAAAAACAAATTCTGTTACAGTTTTCATTTTGAAAAAGAGATCATTTTTCATTAAAAAGGATAAAAAAGGAAAAGAAAAAACAAAACCAACCAACAAAACTTCAAGTGAAACATTTTGAGCAGTTCTATTAATGGCACCTTCCGCAGTTCCACCCATGGCCTACATCTCAATGACAGGATAACAATAAAAACAACAACATATGTGTGTTTCTATCCTGTTTGTCATTCAAGGGTCTCAGTGCTCTCTAGAAACGTTAACTAATTAAGTCTCATAACATGCTTGTGAAGTAGGCATGAATTATCCAGTTAACAAATGGGGAGCCTGAGGCACAGAGGGAAAGTGACTTGCCCAAGGTCACATGAGAAGTCTCTGGCAGAGCCAGGAAGCAAACACAGTACTTCTGGGGCTGCCAGCTGTGTGTCTTAACCACACAACTATTATCTGAGAGAATTTGCTTTCCTACTAGAAAGCACTGGAAATAATTGAATTTCTCTCTTTGCAGGGGGAAAGAAAGGTTAAACTTAAAACCCAGTTTATCAGTTATGAATATAAAAGTATGATTATATTACTTCACAACTACTCTAACTTCCAGTGCTAACCTACTCCGCATAATCAAACTGCCAAGATAGTGGCTTTCTATCCGATTGTCTTAAATAGTAAAGCAACAATTAAAAGCACAAGCCTTCTCCCACCCACACACAAGAATTATTTGTTCTTCTTTCTTATTAGCTGCCACGATTAGAATCTTTTTTTACATTAGCTGAAGTCTTCCCTTCCAGGCTTAGCTGCTCAAGTTAAACCATAACACAGAATAAAGATTACTAATGGAAAAGCAAGCCAGTTTGTTACTAGAATAAGTCACTCAGAACCATTCACCAGCGAACAGTGATAACAGAACACATGCAAATCTCAACAAATTATGGATTTCTCTCTACATTACTTACACAAAAGGGTTCCCGGTGGCATCTCTTCTAGCATTTTACCATTAATTATTTTAATTACGATGCAAAAGCAAAACTAACAGAGCTCATGGCTGACTAAGAAACAAAGGTGCTGATTCTGCACTGAAAACCGTATGGCCACAAGAGTTCATCTACGTAGTTCTCAATGCATGAAGTGGGCCAAAATTAGAGGAAGGATGGGCCAGTGGATAGAATGCTAGCCTAGGCAGTGGGAAATGAGGGTTCGATTCCCTACTCTACTGCAAACCCCTGTGTGATCCACGGCAAGTCACTCTGTGCCTCAGTTCCCCATCTGTAAAGTGGATGAAATAGTGGTTCCCTGTCTCTTAGGGGTGTTATTAGGCTAAACACATTAAGGATGGGGAGGCACTCAGACATGATGGCGAAATGAACCATATACCGTAAGTATGATAGAGAAGGCAGGTTTTGACTCGGAGGCAGGTATGTATCCAGTTTCCAAAGCAGGCACTGGGTGGCCAGGCAGGAGTTATTATTGATTTGACAACACTAATGTACAAGGTTCCCAATTTGGACCTAAGTAAAGGCTACTGTCTCTCGGCTGTCCATTCCCTCCCATTAGTTTCAATAGATATCTGACACCAACATCATGCTTGGTGATTTACAAATAAATCAGTAGGGACAGTCCTTGCTTGATGGAGTTCACAGTCCAAACGGAACTGGACACACACTGAATACGAGTACGAAGAAAACTGGAGGTGGGAGAATCTAGCAGTACGTAAAGCCCCTTTGTGCTTGGCACTGTACAACCCACATGGAGCGAGAGAGAGGATCTCTGCCCTGAAGATTTTCCCATCTAAATAGACAAGACAGACAAAGGTGGGGAGTGGAAACAGAAACGTCTTGCTTGGGTGGTCACACAGCATTGTCAGCAGCAGAGTCAGGAATAGAACTCAGATCTCCTGAAGCTCAGTCTAGTGACGTATCCACTCCACCACACAGCCTCCAAAGGGCAGAGCCACTCAGAGGCTGAAGATCTGAAACCTGGGTGCCTGAAGTTAGGGGAATAAATATGGATGTAGGCATCTAAATAAATGGCCCACTTTTCAGAAGTACTGAGCACCTACAGCTCTAAAAGTCAAAGCACTTATGTAGCTGCCTAAATATGAATTTGGTGGCCTAAATTCAGGCACCTAGTTCTGAAAATGTTGATTTTTTATCACTGCAGGAGAACCTGCTAAAAACATCCTCAAAGATCAACAGCTCTGATCAGCATTTAGAAGGACAAGAGAAGTGAGAGAATCTGTCAGGCTCCACAACAGATGTAGTAAGAACAGACTAAGATATGTACACAGTACAGCTTATGTCGGTATAAGTTATGTCCCTCAGGGGTGTTAACAAGCCACCCCAAGTGATGCAAGTTACATGGACCTAAGCGCCGATGTGGACAGCACTGTGTGTGGGAGAGCTTCTCCTTCTTAGCTACTGCTGCTCACAGGGACTGGAGTAATTAAGTCGATGAGAGAGCTCTCTCCCATCAGCTTAGAGCACCTGAACTAGCAGTGCTACAGCTGCATTGGTGCAGCTGCGCCGCTGTAAGCTCTGTAGTGTACCCATAGCCTAACGTACTAAGGAACTCTAGAGTAGCATAGCTGCTTATGTCAGTCCACGAACGTTGGTAGTATCCTCAAGGAAGACAAGTCTCACTGTTCTAGGATTCACGCTGATAGGCAGTGCATAAGAAACTAACACTATACAATCACAGAGGTAGGGAACTCTGCCACAGTTCTCCGAGGTGGAGGAAGGACAGGAAAATTGCTGTGTTTTAGGTCCATTCTTGGGGGCATGAATCACTACTATTGTTACATGTAGGGCTTGAGTATTAAATCCATGAAAAACAGGATTTAACAAGAAAGCGCTATGTCCCTTCAGAAAGCCTCCCCCAAATACACACACACACTCTCACTCTTTGACACAGTCTAACACACCAAATGCAACATTTGCATGAGTGTTGTGTGAAAGTCTCAGAAACAAGGATCACATGAAAATCCTAGGAAGTGGGAGTTCCCTTGGGGTGCATGCTGGTTGACCCTGAAGCTTTCCTAAGCAAGGGAGAGGGCAAGTGCAAACCCAAGAATCCTTGAAGCTTTTCAAATATGAAGAATAAGTTGCTCTCAGACAGCTAAGCTCCAAAGACAGCATTTTTTAAAATGTGCCTAAGGGATTTTGGAACCCAAGTCTCATTGAAAGTCTATGGGATTTAGACTCCTAAGTGTCTAAGTCACTTTGGCCCATTTGAAACCATCACCCAGAATCAGCATATTACCTCAGGTGGCCAAGGGAGTAAGACCTTTCTGGAGACATTTTGTCTATATGTGAGGGGGGGTATATTTCCCCCACAAAACTTGTCACATCCTGCATTAACACTAAATACCAAGGCGTGACTCAGTACGAAGATCACTGTTCGGGGCTGTGGTATTTATACACACATATGCGGATCCCTTGGTTAAGTTTTTATAAACTTCAACACAAGATGTATTTGTTTGAAATTCTTACTTGTAAAACATCTGTCTTGCTCACTCTATTCCTTTGATCAGGGAGACAGTACAAACAGAACCCTGCTACGCTGTAGGTGAATTATACAGTAATTGGTATTTAAAGCTTACAAATCAGATGCTGGTATGAAGATCTGTCCCAACTCAACTAGAATCTTAATAAGACCCTCTCTCTGGGAAATAAGTCAACTTCAGTGCATAACGTATTAAAATATTTGTAGGATTTCTTCCATGGAACCACAGTGAATTTGTACATGCAGTATGCAAAGGCAAATAGGCTTAAAGATACATAGGGTTTGAAAAACCCCATCACCCTTGCAGAGGGTACAGTGACCCCTGCTGTTAAGGGAATGAAGGGGCTAATTGAAGACCAAGGGGGCTGGAAGTTGAGCCTGGGGAGAAAAGGGCCAACGACTATTGTGTATCCAGCACACAGCAGTCTAGGGACATCAACTTTGGTTGTCTCTCAACTGCTGGCCCAATCCGATGGAACAATGAACTCTCTACACATAAGCCTGACAAGAGAATGGGGCAGGAGTTTCCCTCAGCCTAAGCACATGGCAAAAGGGAACAGACTGTGTTTACGGAGGGCTGTTTCCTTGCTGAGCGGGGGGCATCTACCCCTACATGCAAGAAGAACTGGCTGGAGAGAGAAGGCAGAATCATAGAATCATAGGCTTTAAGGTCAGAAGGGACCATTATGATCATCTAGTCTGACCTCCTGCACAACGCAGGCCACAGAATCTCACCCACCCACTCCTGTAACAAACCTGTGTCTGAGCCACTGAAGTCTTCAAATCATGGTTTAAAGACTTCAAGGTGCAGAGAACCTTCCAGCAAGTGACTCGTGCGCCACACTGCAGAGGAAGGCGAAAACACCCCAGGGCCTCTGCCAATCTGCCCTGGAGGAAAATTCCTTCCCGACCCCAAATCTGGCGATCAGCTAAACCCTGAGCATGTGGGCAAGACTCACCAGCCAGCACCCAGGAAAGAATTCTCTGTAGTAACTCAGATCCCACCCATCTAACATCCTATCACAGACCACTGGGCACATTTACCGCTAATAGTCAAAGACCAATCCCATCATACCATCCCCTCCATAAACTTATCAAGCTTAGTCTTAAAGCCAGATATGTCTTTTCCCCCTCTGCTCCCCTTGGGAGGCTGTTCCAGAACTTCACTCCTCTAATGGTTAGAGACCTTCGTCTAATTTCAAGTCTAAACTTCCTGATGGCCGGTTTATATCCATTTGTTCTTGTGTCCACATTGGTACTAAGCTTAAATAATTCCTCTCCCTTCCTGGTATTTATCCCTTTGATATATTTACAGAGAGCAATCAGATCCGCCCCCCTCAGCCTTCTTTTGGTTAGGCTAAACAAGCCAAGCTCTTTGAGTCTCCTTTCATAAGACAGGTTTTCCATTCCTTGGATCATCCTAGTAGCCCGTCTCTGAACCTGTTCCAGTTTGAATTCATCCAAAGGGAATCTGCCTGACCTGAAATGCTGATAAGACCTCGGCTCACAGAAAGGGTGAGATCAGACCAGAAGGGTGTATCTAGGACTTTTATTTTGCAAGTTCTGTAACTCTCCACAGCTTTTTAAGAGTAAAGTGACTGTGATTAAGAAATTCCAGTGCTACGCCAGTGTTCCTTGTCTTCCTGCCATGTCGTCCACAAAGAACCCAAAGTGACCACAGCTTACTGGAACTCTGAGGAAGCATGTGTAAGCAACTAGGTGGACTCAAGAGGTCTGAAATACCAAAGAAGCCAGATAATGGAGTCCCAAAGACCCAAGGGGGAGTTCAGACAAAAGGTCTGAACCTGAGGATGTGTCTTACAGACCTAGAGGTAGGGGCAGGGATCAGGTTCTGCCCAGAAGCAGGTGGCTTAGATACACATGGGATCCAGCAGCTGGGTCTACTCACAATCAACTGATGTCCATCCAGATGGAACTGGTCCAGGTTTTGACACTAGGCACACAACAGTCTTTAGCCGCTCTTCCTGGGCTCAACTTTCAGCCCTCCTGGGTTCCAGTTAGTCCCTTCTTCCCCACCTCAACAGCAGGGATTTCTGCACCCTCTACCAGAGTGGTAGCATAGCAGGAACTCACATCCACCCTCTCCTATAGGATCCCAGTGCTGGGAACCCTTAGTAACGGTGCTGTACTTTTCGTTACTTTAAGTTAAAAAAAAAAAAGTTCAACTCAACATTGTCAAATCCAAGACCCCAAGAAATGGTAATTTCCCCTCATTAAGAAATATGCTCTTAAACTTAACATTGCCAGAGAAGAGTAGAGATAGCTTTGTAACTATTCTGTGGGTTATAGGTGCATTAAGATGAGAGCCATAGACCTCCTTGTGAAACCAAAATAGATCACAAGCTAAGAAAAGCAGCTGTCGGAATTCTGTTTATATCTAAGAGCAAAAAAGGTAAGCCTGGATGGAATTATCTTTTTTTGCCCCAAAAGACGACATTTCATCATTAATCTCAGGCTTGTCAGGCAGGATAAGCTGCTTTAACATTCCACCACTATTAAGAAGAGCAAACTCTAGCAACTTTTCTTTCTGCAGTTTAGAGAACCAATGAAAAAACAACTTTTTGTCCAGAGAGAACTTCCCCAAGAGATTGTATTTTCCAAGTTCCTTCACTAGAAATGAAAGTGAGATCTTTCTTCATCTGTTCTGGCTGCTTATTCATCACTCAGCCATGATCCAATACAATATCACAAGCATAGTCCCAGAAACAACTGTAATGTCACAGACAATTGTGACTCTGCAGCACAGGAAATAAACAGATGAACTCCTGAAGTACAAAGGTCTTGTTTTAATGCAAACATCGGTTGTAAAATAAGAGAACAGTGAATTAGTGTCATATACAATGAGCTGGCAGAAGAGTCTATAAACAGACCTTTTCCCCATTTTTTCCCCTTGAAGTGTCAGCAGCTTCAAGTGGGTGATTTTTCCCTCTATATTAAAAAAAAACTTTAAAATGTGGTTAAATGACGACTTGGTCTGTGAAGGAGCTTCACAGGCACTCCCAACAGCAAAGGGCAAGTCATTCCTAGAGCCTGATGATTTGGCTTCTCCATGCCAGCCCCGACAGTGGGGCAGAGCCGTAACAAGGAATTTTTGCACCCAAGGCAAGGGCTGCTCCAGGCTCTTTGGCAGCGGGTCCCTCAGTCCCTCTCGGAGGGAAGGACCCGCCGCCAAATTGTCGCCGAAGAATGAATGAAGCGGCGGCGGCAATTCAGCGGCAGGTCCTTCCCTGAGAGGGACCGGGGGACCCATCACCGAATTGCCACTGATCACGGCTTTTTTTTTTTCCCTCCACCCCACCTGGGCGGTAGAGCTGCGCCCCTCCGCTTTGCACACCCGAGGCAAGTGCCTCACTCCCCTTGCCCTTGTTACGGCACTGCAGTGGGGAAAGGAGAAAAGCAAAGGTCTTTCATCACATTGCTCCTGCTCCAACATGGAAGGAAACCTGGGCTCTTCTGCTCAGTTTGGAGACTTTCTGAACTACACACATCCCATTGGCAATAAAGAAACGTGTAAGAAAAAAAATTCAGGGGGAAAAAAATCTCTGTCAACACAACAAAGCGGAATGAGAAGTCTGGACTGCCAAAGAGGGAAAAACAAATTAACAAGCAGCAATTCACTTCTCCTCCAAAGTCCCTCTGCACCAGTTCAGACAGCAGGAAGCTGCAGAAGTGACACTCTGCAATTGAGACAGCAGGGCACACAGGTCTGCAGGCAGACAGAAAAAGCCTGTGGCTAAGCTATCCTTTCACACACCTCTACACAGTGCAGAGGTTCATGCTCTTCTGCCAATAAAGCTGTCAACCAGCAGCACAGGGAGCAACGTTAAGGAAATTGTGCCTATTTGTGAGCAAACAAGATCTTTCTGAGACCAGTATCTTATCCCAGTAGCTACTGGGCTTATAGCAGGATCATCTCTGCTTGGCTCAAAGTGCCTTTTCCTCTCAGGCAGACAGTGGGTGTCCAGAACTGGAGAAGTCAATGGAACTACATAAACTTGGCCTGTTTTGTTTCAACAAGTTCAGGGGCGGGGAGGTTCAGGTTGCAGAGTGGCACCTCTGCAACCAGAAGGCTGCGTTCTAGCAGGATGATCCCTGACATCCAAAGCCGGCAACACTACAGCAGTGCAGACAACTTCCTAGCCTAGAGGGCTCCAGCAAGACAAAACAAAACTACCTACACTCCTGACAGCTTTCTCCCCCTGGCCCCTCCAATCTCCACCTGTGCATAGGTAAACTTACTTCTGCCATCTGGCGTGGCACTGAGCAGGGCTGGAAAATGGTACCCTGGGTGAGCTATCACCTAAGATCAAGAAGCCCGCGATGAGTGTCACAAATCAGAGCGCTCATAGGAGTCAGGAAAAGTGTGAGTAACTACTGAAAGACGTTGTCTGGCTGCCATAACAGGTAGCATTAACAGATGGAGATAAGCAGCAGTCAAAAACATGGGAGACAAAAAGAAAAGGTGCACACACTGGGGAAAAACACGACTATCAGACGGAGAGAGAGTCCTTTAAACTGAGAACCTTAGATGAGATTTGACACACAAGCTTGCAACAGATCTCGCAAGGGGAGAATAAGGAAGACATTGCCCACTCATGTGCAAATACCGCAGAATGGGGAGAGAGGGAGGCAGGGCCTCCCAGAGGATTCAGGGGGCTTGGGGACTTCGGCGGAGGGGGCCACCTGCCGCCGAATTGCTGCCGAAGACCCAGCACTTTGGTGGCAGGTCCCGGGGAGGAAGGACCTCCTGCCACGGGTCTTCAGGTCACTTCAGCAGTGGGTCCCGGAGCGGAAGGACCCCCTGCCGCCGAAGACCCGGAGTGGAAGAAGCTCTGGGGGCCCGGGCCCTGCAAGAGTTTTCCGGGGCCCACGGAGCGAGTGAAGGACCCCGCTCGAGGGGCCCTGAAAAACTCTCGTGGGGGCCTCTGTGGAGCTCAGGGCCTGGGGGAAATTGCCCCACTTGGCCGCCTCCCCCCCCCCAAGGCGGGCGTGGAGAGAGGCAGGTAATGGGAAGCCCGGGAGAATAGCTGGCCGTAATCACCCAAAGAGAGATAGGCAGGAGAAGTAGGTGCCCAGGCAGCATGCAGCTCAGCAACGTAAAAATACAAAGCAGTCCAAGATTCCAAATTGTGAGAAGGGCTAACTTTATAAACACACTTACCTCTCTGCTGGATGCAACACTTGGCCTGACTCCTCTCTCTTTCACTTTCTATCTGCTTTCTAAGAGAAAGAAGGTGGGTGAGGTAATAACTTTTATTGGACCAACTTCTGTCCGAGGAAGAGCTCTGTGTAAGCTCGAAAGCTGGTCTCTCTCACCAACAGAAGTTGGTCCAACAAAAGTGATCACCTCACCCACCGTGTCTCCAATATCCTGGGACCAACATGACCACAACAACACCGCATGTACCAGCTTTCTAAGTCATCTCAACAAGTGAGCACTCACGTGTGTGTTCTCACAAACGCTCTCTCCCGCTCCACCCTTACCTATTTCAATAGCTTCACTGTAACCTCCTTCCTTCCTTTCCTGTCTTTTGAACCCAGCAACATCCATCACTCAGACACACGCATGCCCCCACTCTGTGAAGGCTTATTTTAGTTACAAACCTTCACAGACAGGCACTGTGACAATTTGATAGAGAAGAAGAACACAAGGTTTCTTTTCAAGGCAAGCTGTGCAGCAGGCATTGCCTAACCAAAAGTGTACCTGGAAAACAGAACTGGCTTACTGCTAAATCCACCGGCGCAGACAAAGAGCAATATGTTTATCTCCACCCTTGATTAAAGCCAATGAAAATTATACGGAGGAGGATCCTTGATGGAATGAGACCAGGACTGTTACATAAGCTTCAAAGTGAATTATCAAGTCAAATAAACATTAATGCTCACATTTTCAAACTTGAGTGCTTAAAGTTCGGCACCTAAACTTCCACATAAGTGGTCTAATTTTCAGAGGGGCTGGACACACACAATTTCCTTTGCCTTTCAAAGGGAGCTCTGTGTGTTCAACATCTTTGAAAGTCAGGCCACTATAACAAGGTGTTTAAATGCACACATTTAGGTGTGTGACTTTAAGCATCTATGTTTGAAAAGTTGGGCCTAAACGAACAATGGTTATATTTGGGTACACCTGTCTTCTGAATGAAAAATCCTTTGAATTCCAGTAATTTTCCGACTGTCACACAGTGCAAAAGTGTTGTGTTTACTAGAGGCAGCATTTTACCAGTTACTAAAACAATACTGTACCCCTTCTAGAATGCAAAAAGTACAACAAAATGGAAGGTAACTGAATTGTATGTGTCAAGAATGCACTATATAATTTAGCAGCAGATAGTAACCGAAAAGTGCTCTGATTTTAATAATACCCTTGGAAAAGTACTGTATGGTTGTCTGAACAGTAAGAGGGCATTGGGGCCAGCATGGTGGTTCAACACAGCTACAATTTTGATAGATGCTGTCTTCCTGGATGTGTATATAGTTGGTTATATAGTCTAAACAATCCAGATTTTGACAGTAGCATCTGAATTTACCAAACCAGTTGGATGCAAGGAATTTCTGGATTTGTACTGTGCTAGGCTGTTTATATATAGTTCTCAGCATATGAATCATACATACTGTGCTGGAGCCTTGAATCACACAACAGTCGTCAGTGTCAGGTTTCCTTCAGAGGAATACAAATGCAAAAAGCTACAAAACACACAACAAGATAAGATTATTTTGCACTTCTATGGCTTCTTTTGTTGGAGGATTTCATGGTCTGCAGATGTTAATTAGATCTTACAACCCCCCGGGCGACAAACAATATTTATATCAAAAAATGAGACACAGCACGATAAAGTGACTTGATCAAAGTCCACAGCAAGTCAGTAGCAGAGCCCATAAGAGAACTCAGGAACCCTGACTCCCAAACTCTGCTTTACCAATAAAAAAAGGAAAAGAGACATAAATAAGGTTGTTGTTGGGATAAGAATGACATGACACTGACAACTCCTTCTACCCAATAAATCCCTACCAACCAGACAAAACAAAAAAAGAGGAAATGAATTAAATGTAAACAATCAACACCAAAAATCATACTACAAGCTGAGTTTTTACCTCAAGAAAGGGAGAAAGACCAGAGGCTCCAGGAAATTCACTAGGGGCTTCAATAGTGCTATCGATTTTACATGGAGGCTGATGGGCAGCAACATAAAACAGACAGATATGTTTGTTCCTCCCACCTTTACCCGTTAGGATCTTTCCTTGCCAACATTTTGAAAGAAGCTCATAGTGGGAAACATCACTTGGGTGAAGGAGATTTTTAACTGTGGCAAAAGGGTTAGTTTCCCTCCCGGTTTCCATTATGGCAAGGATATTTTCTCCCCACAAAACACCCCAACTCTGAATGTGCCAGCAAAGAACATGTGTTCTCAAGCGATCCCCGACGTAAGGTCTAAGTACTCTCACCTCCGAGGGAAGCTAGTGCTCAGCAGCTCCTGGGATTGCATCGTAATAACTAGATAAAACAGTACAGTACACACAAGGAAAGGTGTAGAGCAGAGTGGGGATTTTTGGTTGAAATACAAGCAGCCATTCGAAGAGTGTACATTGGTCGATACAATTCACAGAGGTGGTGCGTTAAGGAGGGGCTTGAAGAGGAGTGAGCGAAAGCATGGTATGAGTCTGAAGAGAGTTTCAGACACATGAAGGTGTGAAGATTAGCAGTGGGAGTAGGACGTGAAGGGTGTAGCTGGGGGGCATATATATATTTCATACATATGGAAGAGGCCTTGAAGCTAAGGAGAAGATCTTTTTTTTATTTTTAAGAACAAGCCCCATTATTCCTCATGTTTACCAAAGACACATGCCAGCCATACCTGATATTCTTTGCAGTTGTGATTAAGGCTGGGGGAGCAGCCTGGCAATCAAACCCAAGCCGGATTGTAAAAAGGGAGTCTGGTTGCTTTGTTAAATACCAATGGCCCTATTTGGGCCAGAGTCACCAACTGGTACATTCTTGGCTTGTACGTGGGTCACTTACTCTGATTCTCCCTGCTGCGTTCCCGCCCTCCTGCTGGAGCAGCTGTCAGTGCTTCTCTCCGACCACTGCAGGTGGCTGGCTAAGACATCCCCCGCTTCTCTCAGCTGGACCTCTCTCTGCATGCCAATCATTGCAGCATTCTGCTACGCCCTGATTCAATGTAGGGACTTCTCCAAGTCACGAGGCTCCCATCAGTTCTCTTCAGCACTCCCTCTCTTAGCCTCTCCAAGCCTGTCTGATGACCTCTCCACTCTCCTCAGGCACCTATACACTCACTGCTCTCTACCATACCTCAGCTCCCTACTAGCCATATTATGAGCATGTGGAAGCCCAGCACACACATGTATTTTGAGGGAAAATGGCCAGAGCAGTGTGACAGGCTGAGAAAGAGACGAGAGAAGTTAGTAGCCAGGATGGGGCTAGGGCTGAGGACACAAGTCAGGAGGTTAGAAATAGGGAACAGTTAGAAACCTTATTGTTGGTAACAGGGGAGGAGGAGGAGGAAAGGGCATGGGGGTGGGGAGAAGGGGTCTGCATGCAGTGCATCTTGGGGATGGAGGAAGGGCTGGAGTGAGTGTCACCATAAAGGAGAAGAAGGCGACAGGGAAGAATTTGAGATAGCTTATAGGATTTGTGTTGGTGAACGGGAGGAAGAGTGAATGAAAAGGTGGGGCTGAAACGGAGGAGTGGGGGTAAAATAAAAAAGAAGCAACAGAGACAGTGGGAGGGGAGGGAGGATGAGAAGAAATAATCAGGTAGAGGAGAGGTGAAGTCAAAGCCAAGGGGAGCAATAGCAGAGACTAGGGAGCTGAAAGCAACCAGTGGGGAAAGCTAGGCAATCAGCAAAAACAGACAAGAACAAATTAGCTTCAAAAACACAAGGGGTAACATTACCTACAACCCCACCTCAATGTCATAAAATTAGTCCTTGGTATGTGACATAATCCTCCAACAACTTCCACTTGACCACTCAGCCAGCTTTGCGAGTCAGAAAAAGTTCTACCTATTGACAGCAACATTGCAAACTAGTTTATCATCTACAGAAGAAAGAAAAGTGGTGGGCTTGAATGAAGTCTTCATTCGTGCTTAAGCACTAAGCCACAAATTATTTTAAACAACAGACAGCAGGAGGGTGGAGGCAAAGGGTGCATATCCAAACACAGGGTCCAATACTGCCTTCCTCCACTCAGGCAATGCTCCCATTGAAGTCTGAGTAGGCATGGTAGGTCTGGGCCCACATATCAGGGAAAGGAGGTGCAGCATAAGGATTTAAATTCCCAGAGTTGTTGTGCAGTGAACATATCTTGCACATCATACATGAAAGTGAATCAATATGAACAGATTGCTAAGGAGTTCTGTTGATCCATTGGTGGCTGAGATTAATAACCAAAGGGAATGCTTATTTTGCTGACAGAATGCTTTATGTATCATCAAGCTGTCACCTAGATAAGATCAATTTCCACCACCCCAGAGTCTTTGTTAAATGTATTTGACACATCTCAGCTCTTTTCATCCAATGCCTCCTTAACCAGCTCAAATATAGAAACTGGCTTTCATTAGCCCTGCTCTGTTACTTATTTCAGTACCACTCCATTTAGGAATCTTGCTGTTAATTTGACAGTTGCCTTAATCTACTGTGTTAACCATCAAAATGCTTGGCCAGCAGAAGGTAACCAAACTTCTGATACAATTTCTTCAGCATCAGTAGGATGCTTGCTTCTATCATTAAATGAAGATGTCTGATAAAAGAGATAAGGAGGCTTAACGTTTCAAGTGGCAATAAGCAGCTGAAGTTCAATCAAGTGAACTTATAAACACAAATGAATGAACAATGCAAACGGGGGTATTTCAGATTGCCTTTCAGCATTTGAGATAAGAATTGGACAAATTTATATGTAAATCCAAAAATAGTTTGATTGTTTGGCTTTTCCATGAGGCAAATGCAAGAGATCTCTCTAGATTTTCTCCACATCTAATCAGAATGGAAATCAGTTTTCCATCTTCAACTCTTTTTATGTTGATTTAAAAAAAAAAAAAAAAAGAAGCCGCATTGTACATTTAGCAAAAAGTTTAAAAGAAGTGTTGGGCTAGTATTAATGGGCTTTTTTCTTCCTTCAAATACCTTCCACAGCTTCTGTGACATGGGAGAGAAATTTCTCTGTGAGCTAAAATGAGACAGTGGGTGCTGTTCATTTTGTCAGGGTGCAAAGGAAGAATTTTTCAGACATATGCAGGAAAGAAGGAGATGAAATGCTCAAAGATATTAGCTTAGATTTAAGTCATTCTAAATAGTCATGGCCTTTGTAAATAGGAATTCACCCAAGAATTCAGTCTGCAGAAAGGACTTTACCATTTTCAAACAACTGCTCTGAAAAAAAAATTCAACACCTGCTTCTATCTAGAATGACGGTTTGGTAACAAAGGGTTGCTACACTACAAACTATGAACCCAATATGGCAAACACTCCCTTTTAACCAATCAGTGGAAGTTAGGAACTTAAATACCTTTAAGGTTCAGGGCCTCAGTTCCCCAGAAGCAAATAATTAAGTACAGACTTGCAGAATTCAGTCCTAAACTTGAAAAATATATATATTTTAAAGGGAAAAAAACTGTTCTTCTTTCATCTTAAATGCTTTGTGCAGCATTATGCTGCCTGCTTTTTTTTTTTTTAACTTTTACTATTTAAAAAAAACCAGCAGACTTTCAGAAATGTCACATTTTTAGAATCTTTCAGAACAATTTCAAACAACATTTGAGCATCATAAATGTTTTTGCCTTCCACATCTTGGAAAACATTTACAAGCAGAATATTCCCAACCAATTGGTACTTTTCAGAAAACCTCAGTTCAGGGGTACAACATGAAAATGAAGGTTAATCAGAACATTGACAAAGTGAGGAATTTTATAGTCTGAAGAAAAGGCTTTTAAAAAAAAAAAAACAGAGAAAAACAAAAAAAGTCTTTCATCACCAGTAATTGCTCAATATCAAAACACAACTGACTTCACCAAGGATTTAACTCCCAGCTATTATGTTATGCACATGTAGGCTGCTCAGTAAAGACTGTTCTAGCAACAGGCAGAAATAACTTTTATAACCCCTTAACCTTATATAGAAAATAAAAGCGCTTCTAGCTACATCCCACATCCCAGCAGGTAAAGCTTTTTGCTCATGAAACTCTGTCTTTAACAATGAGGGATAGCTCAGTGGTTTGAGCATTGGCCTGCTAAACCCAGGGTTCTGAGTTCAATCCTTCAGGGGGCCCATTTAGGAATCGGGGGCAAAAATCTGTCTGGGGATTAGGCCTGCTTTGAGCAGGAGGTTAGACTAGATGACCCCCTGAGGTCCCTTCCAACCCTGATATTCTATGTATCTGTGGCTCTCTCCCATGTTTGGGATGGTTGCCCTCTATCTGTAGAGCCTACTGATTGGAGAAAATCCATCCAATCTCAAGAACTCCCTTTAACTCTTTTATTTGTTGATTCATCAAGTATTACATAAATCAGCTCTGATGTCTTTTATGATGAGAAAAGATCATTTCCTATATAGGCGTAATATCTGCAGGAGAGAGATGCAAGTGCAGATGGAAATAAGATATATAAGCTTTCATCTAAAAAATCTCCTGCTGGGTTCATAGCTAATCACAAACAACAACCCTAAAAGCTCTTTTGTGAGTCACCCTTTCTTTTCACAGAAAATATAAGGGCAAATCCAAGTGCAAATCTTCAGTATTCAAACCTTGGGCTGATTACTGGGAGGCATGTGTGCACTCAGTAGGTCCTTCTGTTTCTTTAAATAAGCTCAATAATACTCTTTTTATTTATGGGGTGCCCAAAGTACAAAGGGTGAAATGCAGGATGGCTGCAAAGAAAAGAAAAGAAAAAACAGCTGAAGATAGCAATTCACAAGGGTTCAGTAATAGTACTGTTGATTCTATAAAGACCCACAGCTTTTATTATCCACTGATTCTTTCAGGGGAAAAACTCGCAATTATGAGCTTGTAAGAAAAAGAATATCTGCTTGTCTTATATAAAAGAGGAGCATTCACTGAAAAGGCCTTTTAAAACCAAGGCAGTCCACCAAACATTTCAGATCTGCTTTCAGATAGTTTCCCTCTTGTGTCGCTGAACAGCTGAAGAAGTTGTGCACAATTACACACAAAGTCCTTTTTTAAAAACAACGAAAAGCATTTCAATTGAAAGCCAGGGTCTCTTCATTTCAGCTGCAAGAACAGTACCAGTTTACCCTCTTTTGTTGCACTCCCAGGGTTCAGAATCTACCCCAGCTGCTAAAGGTCCATTGTCTTTATTCCCATTGCTTCTGGGGTCTCCGGAGGACCCTCGAGTTTTAGAAAGCTTATTCTGGTTATGACACAGGAACTGGGATTAAAAGGAAGGGAAAATATACAAATCCTAAACTGTCCCTAAAGTGATCATCTCTTCTGTCGGCGCAATGCTTGGCTACTGAACAAAAGCCATTAGTTTCAGCATCTGTCCCTTCACACATCTAACCCTGCCCAATGTGTCCACTGGAAAGGAACAGTCTCCCTCACCTCCTCAACACACACCTTCAGCCCCTACCTCTCATGGACAACAGAAAACTAGCCCCCTTTACCATACGCACATACACACAAAACTGAGCACCATTTGGAAAGTAAAGAGAGCTAAGGGTTGCTAGAGCTACTTAAACAGATGAGATGTAAAGATACACAAAAAGGATTTGGATTTTAAATGTCTCCTTGCTAAACAATGCTGCTTCCTTCACTGCCAAAGACTGCAAAGAGGACTTCAAAAACTCCCTCCCCCCTTTTAAAAAGAAATTCCCCCTTTTCTCTTTTAGACTGTACACACACCATCCATCCCCTTTCCTTCCTGCCAGATTTTAATCTGTGGCAGTGAGAGAGAAGGGGGGCTGTTCTTCCCCCACATACACCCACGTGCTGGCACTCCAGAACCACAAACCCAGGGGGTAAAACCCGCTCTCCTTGATCTCAGTAACAGCGGCATGTGACGGAAAGCAGCATGTGCAGCAGCCGGGGCAGCGCTCTGCCTTTCCTACTGACTGCAGGACACCAGGAGAGCAGCATGGAAACTCCAGATCATACAGCACAAAGCTGCTGCCCACTTGCTCCGACAAAAACAGCCGCTTCCTAGGAGGTGGAGCAGCTCCCTCCAGCCCTGGCATCTCGGGAGAGGGGGAGGATGGGGAGAGGTATCTGCGGGGTGTCAGGCTCGCTCTCTAGCCCTGGCATGGATGGGGGGTTAGTTCCCTCCAGACGAGAGAGGGGGCGGGGGCAGCTCCGTCCGGGAAGCCCCCGGGACAGCGCGCTCCCTGGGGAGCGGGGGCTGCAGGGCTCCAGCCCCTTACCTGGCAGACTCTTGTGCGCCGTGTTGCCCATCACTCCGCGCGGCGGGGGGCGGACGGTCTGCGGGCCCGGGGCTGCGCTGCGCTCCGAAGGGCCATTTGCCGGGGGCTGGGAGCGTCTCCTGCCGTGCCCGGGCTCCGCTCAGCGAGGCTCCCCACACCGCAGCCCGAGCCGCACTGAGCCAGCCTCGGCAGCCAGCAGCTCCCCGAGCTCCCCGCGGCCGGGCCGCCTCCAGGGGGCTGGGCGCGGGCTCAGAGCCCGCCCTGGCGGGGCGGAGCCGGCGGCTGCGGGAGCCCGGCCCTGGCGCTCCGTGGGGGCTGCAGAGCAAGACACTAGGGGAAGCTCCAGGGCGCTGCGGGGTGGCAGAGGGCGCAGGCTGCGGGCGGATTGCGCCTCTGAACCAGCTAATGAGCGGGGAGGCTGGGAAGCGCCTGCTGGGCGGTGGGGCGGTGCTGCCCCCACTAACGCACACTGGGCCTGCTAGGCCGGCCAGGCAAACGGGGGCCTGCCCTTTTGAGCCTGCATGGGGAGGGTGAGCCTATCCATCAGGGTACGGACAGCCGCTGACAAGGACTCCGCCGTTCTGTTATGAGAAGGGGGCCCCACCCGTTGGAGAGCCTACAGGGTGTATGCAAGACCCTCCACTACCGGTAGAAATGCAATATAAAAAACCCCCAGAACCTACAAAATTATTCCCTGGCAGGGAGAGGGCTCAGCTTACAGGCTGAAGGAGGAGACCACTCTCTTTACCTTTCTGCTTTAGAAAAATCAATCACTATCATTTTTTACCAGGCTCAGAGCATGCTAATGCTTCAAGCTTTGTTCTCAGAACAGATAGTTACCACTAAAAACTTTCTTTAAAAAGTTTCATTTGGGGAACATGGTCCAGTGGTTAAAAGGGAGACTTGAGCTCTGTTCTTTTGCTGTATGACTGCTCTGTGACTCAGCAAAAACAAGGAGTCCTTGGGGCACCTTAGAAACCAACACATTTATGTGGGCATAAGCTTTCATGGGCTAAAACCTAATTCAGCAGATGCAGATCCATGCGTCTGATGAAGTGGGTTTTAGCTCACAAAAGCTTATGCCCACATAAATGTGTTGGTCTCTAAGGTGCCCCAAGGACTGTGTTATTTTTGCTGATACAGACTAACACAGCTACCACTCTGAAATCTGTGACTCAGTTTTCCCACTTGAGAACCAAGGACAATAACACTCCCCGCAGCACAGAGGTTTTGTTTTGATAAATTCAGTAATAGTTGTGGGGCACACAGCTATTATGATAATGAAGGCCATAGAAGCAGTCAGTTGGAAGTGCAGCATTCACAATATTATAATTGTGATTTTTACATTTTTCTGTCTGAAATAGAACGGCAAATTTAGAACAGCCATAAGACAAGTTGTCTATAGGTGTTACGGTTCTGCAGAAAATGTGAACTGAGCATAACCTATAAAGAGATGTCTGAGCCCACAAAGTTTGGAACAGTAATTTGAGGTGTTAATTCAGATCACCAGTGATAAATCATGATAATTTAGATATCATAATTGTTAACCATTTCATTCCTCATGTAAGAAGGAAGAGAGAGAATTACAGATCTGCACCATCTACTATGAGTGATGTCTTACATTGGTGCCACAAGACAGTTGCGGTTGGGAGATATCACCACTTATTCTTGTCCTCTCTATCAAGGAGGCAAGCCCAAAGAACACTGGGTACATTGATGCCTCAGGGGTGCTGGAACAATTTGTATAGTGAGGATGCTGAGAGCCATTGAACCAAACTGTAAACCTTGTATATGATGCAAATCACTTCAAGCCAGGGGGTGCTGCAGCACCCCTAGTTCTAAAGAGCATACACAATCATATTTTGAACGTCTATGCAACCTACAGCCATACTAATCTAATTTGTGAGACAAGAGTGGCGCTTGTGACGGCAGAGCTTAGACCAAATACCACCAGGCAAGATAAACCTATTGGGTCAGATTTTTCATCTCATGTACACAGGTAAAAATCTAGAGCAATTGCAATGAAATGACTCTGGATTTACACTGGCCCACCTGAGAGCAGAGTCTTGTCCACTGTGTAAAAGCTGAAATGACAGTCTAAATGCTAAGGCCTGTAGAACTTGGTCAAGTAAGGCTGAGGATAGCAGAGGGGGCAAAAAGATCTAATTCCCAGTATTATGCCATGATACAGATTTGTTACAAAAGGCCTTATCAAATGAGACACCAGCAGCTGTTCTCAAAAGAGCCTGCACCCATCTGCTGTCTTCTTGGGTTAGCATATGTTGTACCACTGGCTTGGTTGCCCTGAGCTGCAAAGACATACGCAGAAATTGTCAAAGGACACGAGTGCACTCACCGAAGCATGTTCCCCTTCAAGGGGAAGGAGGAGGAAAAGTTCAGTCATGTTATCTACACTGAGAGAAAGTCTTCGTATCACTAGAGAACACTGAAGGTGAGGCTTCGACTAATGCAAACAACTCCCCCAGCAAGAAGAGGCACTTATTATTTTAGGACTTAACAGCCTCAGATTGCAAGGAGAGCTGTAGAGGGGCTATTCTGCAACTGGGTTTCTTCCACTGCACGTAGGCTGTAGCGACACCTCGGCTATGCTTTCAAACACGTCTACTGTGCACTCTCCCCCTAGGGGCACCAGGTGGAGAGACGGCTCCTTGTTCCTCCTTCCCCACCCTTACACAGGGACATGGGAAATCCTTTCTACAGACTGTCCCAAACCACCCAAAAACAGATACAAATAGAGTAAAGTAAAATGGAAATCTACATCCTAGTGACACTGAGGCAGCTCAGGGAACGCAATCGTTTCCTAAATTTAATATTTTGTTAAAACAACAGCTTCACCCAATATGATATAACTAGCATGAGAAATGCCCAAGGAATGTGATTTCTCCCCCTCTCCTAAAGTACCCAAAAGCAACCACAGTGGGCAAGTGCAAGAGAACCAGAAACTGACATGGATTAATTTGGAAACAGAAAGTGAAATTGAGCAGTCCAGGCTCATTTTCCAAGCTTGGAGAAAAGTGAAAAGGAAACCAACTGTCTGAATAGTGAAAAACTATTAAGAGCTCAAGAGAATTTTAAAAATCTTCCAGCTTCAGCAACTGGAGGAGTTATTGATAACACATTTCAAGAATATTTTTTGTTAGCCAGATGATTATCTTGACAGAGAACTCTCCTATAGCTTTTCCACACAAACACATACCCTGACAGCAGGACAGAATGAAACTGAAGTTATGAATTTACTGCACACTAAGCCCAGACCCGCTTCCATCCACACACAAATCAGTCTGAGTCAGGTCAGAAAGCACCCAGGACCTTGGTCCTAGGACCCTGGTCAGCACCAAGCCCTGTTATTTTTCTGGGGGGACACTGCTCAAGCTGCAGAGCAGTGTCAAGAGGTCTGAGTAGTGCAAAGAAACAGCTGGGCCATCACAAAGTGTCTTATTATCCGTGTGCACACACAAGAATTTTTATTAGATACCTTGGGCTGTATTTGGCTTTTAAGCCACAGGGTGACAATCAGGAGATGGGAATAATTTATTAGGAACAACTAAATCTCCATTGATTGACACCAAACTGATATATGGTATCAAATGACCCACATGCGGTCTGTTAATCCCCTTGGGAGGAGGGGGGTTGGGGATGAAAGGTGCTATGTAAATGTATACATTATTGTTATCACGCCGCAGTCTTACACTTCTAACAGGTGGCAGTAAATAATTACAGGCTAATCTCTTTTGATAACAGCCAGGTGAAGCGTTGACAATTTGTAGACCATTTCTGTTTTGGGGACAGAACCTGCAGTGCTTGAGAGGAATCATTTCTTCCTGGTTTGGATCATCATGTGCATTAGCCATCAAACCTTCCCTTTCCATAAAACAGAACCATCAGGCAGATACACAGATATTCTGGCTGCTGTGGGGCAAGCCTCCTGTTTATTCTTGTGCTGCTGCATATGGTCAGAATCAATTCCCTTTTACTCTGCTGAACTCCCTTCTCACTTAGTCACATCTTCTTGCTCCTCCCTCTTTTCTGGTCTCCTAAACACTTGTCTTCAAAATTTCAGGGAGACCAGACACCTCTCACTCTGGGATTTAGGGGTGTATCACACTCCTGGCCTCATGAGCTTCCTACCCATCTTGAAATCAGATTCAGTAGTCACCCTGTTGGCTTTCAAACTGTCCATGGAGTCTTTCCAACCCACTCCTCTCTAACCTTGCTTTCCCCCCGGTCCACTGACTCACTCCAGCCTTGGTCTCCTACCCCTTCACTCTACATTTTGGGTTGCAGATAGAAGAGTCAATCCCTCTGATTGGAACTCTGTCCTGCCAAGCCACTTCTCTCTCTTTAAAGCTTCCTTTCCTGCCGGTAGTTTAGGAGTGGCAATCTGAGCAGCATCTGTGCATGAAAGATGCTCTATAAACATAAACCAATCTAGTGTACACTTCCACAGCCCTGCCAGGCATTCAGGAATGGAGATGCTAACTTGGGCGCCGCACTATCTGAAACGGCATAGAAATGGCGGAATAATATTCTCTGAGATACGAGGCAGTAGGGACATACTTCATCTCCGGGAACAAATATACTTAAGTCAGAATACACTATTACAGTATTATAGAACTCATTCCTCTTCTAGTGTAAACACACACAGAGAGAGAAAGGCTTTCTTCTGCAGCACTCTGGCTGATGATAGATATGTTTACAAATATAGATTACACTCTTACTGCACCCGGAGCTTTCTTCCCCATAAACTGGGTAAACAGACTGATTCTGTCTTGGCAGAGGGAGGGTCATTAGAGAAGGGATTCTACCATTTGATTTAAGTGTCAAAGGAAAGATAAAGCAAAAGCATCTTCACTCATCTTGCAACTTTGTTGGCAATGGCTCAAACCTGAGACAAAGACAGGGGTTCAAGTAGTGGGAATAATTCTGCTCAAACAATTTATACAGATACTCCCCCCACAGAGAGAAGAGACTGGGTCTTAGGCCACCGGTCTCCAAGAACCAATGGGCTGAGAGCATTGAGAATAGCAGCTGCTAGTTACGGCAGAGCAAACCGTAAAAGCTGTTTCTCCACTTCCCATAGTATACAATTAAGAGGTATTTGTTTAGGAAGGATTCATGTACATCATGGCCTCAGTCGCTGCACAGAGCTATCCTACCACCCGCACATTCCAAATGCTGAAAGCAGTTACCTTCCTCCCCTACTCCTAAGTGCTATCACAGGACACTTACAGGTCATGCAAAGAAAATTTAAAAAAAAAAAAAAATCAAGGGAAGCAGGAGCTTCCAGTGCAACAGTAGGAAAACCTACACCATCCAAAGAACTTCTTGAACTGGCCTTGACTGCTGAGCAATTGAAGCTGTTTCCTGCCTGGAATCCCTATGGCCTCCAGGAGATTTGGCGATGGTGGGGCTTTTTTTGTTTATTTCATGTCCCTGAGAGTGCACCTCTGTCTTCTGGGTGGTTAGGGCAGGATGCAGGAGTGGCCACAAAGCTCTGACACACATCCCTAAGCCACCCTCATCTGAATATGGAAGTGCAGCCCACCGTGATGAGAGATCCCTGCCAGCAATGTTCTGATTTGAGCAGACTGATTCTGTTTTGATGGAGCAATGCCTATTTGCACAGGCCACACCCAGGGCCGCCCAGAGGGGGGGAAGTGGGGCAATTTGCCCCAGGCTCTGGCCCCTGCAGAGGCCCCCACGAGAATATAGTATTCTGTAGTATTGCAGCTTTTTTTTATGGAAGGGGCCCCCCAAATTGCTTTGCCCCAGGCCCCCTGAATCCTCTGGGCAGCCCTGGCCACACCCCTATATTTCAAAGGAGGGCAGCTGCAACATGCTCTATTTGATACAATACAGGGGAGACTCTAGGACTCCTGGCAAGTTGCCTGCAAAACCCTCAGCTGGGAAAAGTTTGGGCCTTATAGATGAAAGGGTTCACATGAAAGGGGACAAGGAAATAGCAAAATAATACAGCTTAACAGTACATTTAACAGAGTACAGTGCCGCTCATACCAGCCCTATCCCAAAAGGACTTGCAGGGTGAAATAATACATTTACAGAGATAAATGTTAAATAAATGCAGAGGGAGAGATTAGGTGCAGAGGAGAAGGTGCTTGTACCAGCAGTGGTGAGGCTGTGTGGAAATGCAGAGCAGAGGGTGGAGCTAGCTGAGCAAAGGCAGTAGGGGAGAGAGACAATGAAAGCATCATTTGAAGGGAAGGCCCAGGTGTGTTTGATTTCAAGTTTGGTTTTGTAATACATTTGAACCTCTTTAGAAGGATCAGTACCTGCCTCACTGAGAGCAAATGGAAATGCATTGCCTTGGGTTATTCTCTCCCCTCCTACCGAGACATTTTAGATGCAAGAGAGAGGCGCTCACAATGACTTAACACAGGATTTGAACCCACATTTCCAAAGGCAACAAGCTGATCCATCATTATCCTAAGATTTTTATTTTGAAATTACAGGCAAATACTCTTTCCGGGAGGGGGGCGGGGGGCCGGATTTTTCAACACCATTTGGAAAACAGACACGGGCAAGTCCCCTTATTGTTAATGGGATGTCACCAACATCTATTTGTCCTCAGCACCGCTATCAACACATAAATCTGCAAGCACTCTTTAGCATCGGCCCAAGAAAGCATTTAAAAGAAAGCATATGTAACTCAGCATTCACTAGATGCATAACATGTCCTCCCTTTTCTTTTTAAACCAAATGTTGCCCATGTAATTCTAACACAAAGGAATAGGTTGTAGGCTGTGTTATCAGATGAGTCATCATTTTCTGTGACAATACAATATGATTTGGATAATTCTTGGCACGCCTGTATGGATTATAAATTATATCCTGTACATCCAGACTTTTGGTACAGTGGTCCAATGGCTGAAGCAGGGAGCTAGAAAGTCAGGTCTTCTGGGTTCTCAGCCACTACCTTGTTACGTAACCTTAGAAAGTCACTTAACTGCTCTCTGACTCATTTTCCTCCTCTGCAAAATAACGATAATGCATCCCTACATCTCACAGGAGGGTTGTAAGACATCTTTAGTTAATGTTTGTAAAAGGGCTTTGATATCCTTGAATGAAAGATGTTACATAAGTGCAAAATTATTATTTTAAAATGTGAAAGAAAGATAGACACACTGTTCCTTCATCTGACTGATCACAGTCATCTTCCATGCAATAGGCTAATGAAAATTCCCAGAACACAGATCTTGCCTGGGTCACATACCAGACTCAGGTTAATTCAAAGTAATGGATAATGGTCAGAAATATTGGGAGTGGCAGGCAATGAGAGGGGAGAGCTTCAAAGTATGATCCTTGTCAGTAATTTCTGATTAATATTGACACAAGGGGGACTAAAAGTGCTCGATTCATTTTCCATAGGACAACTGAACAGCCATCAGACTGGAACAGTTTTTTATCACAATTGTTTGGGATGGATCAAAGCAGCAACCCATAGCTGAACACCTGTAAATCCAGTTGCCAATCCCCTAAACCACACAACTCCCTGTGTTTTTGTTAAATATGAACAGACCCATATTTGGTAAAGGGCCCTCAGCCAGTGATAAGACCTGACACTCATTTCAAAAGCTACCACCTGTCCTTTGGTTAGCTGCATTTTTAATGAAACCATGAAGCTTGGTTCTGTGTGTCTAAAAGCAATGAACATGCCGGTGTTAGAATATGGCAGCCTCTGTCCGTGCATTCCAGGAAGATGGGTTCATGGGATGCAAATGCCCAGGGAGGAATTCTGGTATCATAAGAAATCCCCACAGATGGTGAAATAGGAGCAGAGGAAATTTAAAAACCAGGATCTATATTTGCTGGCACAAGGGTGTCTTCCAAAAGCGATGACTGCCTGCCAAGAGGAATCTGCTGTAATTGGAACACAGCTGGGATGGATAATTGGTCAACCCTGGAACTGACTACAAATGGGCTTTTTCCCAAACACCAGCAAGGAGGGGGAGGCTGCTCCTGTAGAATGTAGTTAAACAGGCTGTCAGAAGTGGCCTCAGAGCCCTTGTGGGGGTTGGGGAAAGGGAACCAGAAAGATATTCAAACATCACAAGACTTCCTATGCTTTGAGATCTCTCAATTGTTATTTGTTTCTGTGCCCAGGGCAGTGTTTACAAGGGGCATTTAAAATACACTAAACTAAAAATACTTTACATCTTAGGGACCGAGTACGCAGAGGGAAAAAAAACAAAAACAAAAAAAAGACCCATGGCAGCGATTCTCAGAGCCTGGGTCCACTGACTCGTGCTCCAGCGCTTAACATAGCAGTGTAGACGCTGGAGTGTAACCTGGGCTCTGAGATCCTCCCACCTTGCCAAGTTTCAGAGCTCAGGCCCGAACATCCACATGGCTATTTTTAGCTAGGCAGCGCAAGCCCCACAAGCCAGAGTCAGTTGACCTAGCCTGTGAGACTTGCTGCCGCTGGTCTTTTTTTTTTTTTTTTTTTTGCGATCTGCTCAGTCCACTAAATGTTAAAAATTAAAATAGGTAGTGGGGAGGCTGAATGGGATGGGGATACAGAGACTTGAAACTCTAGATCACAAGTTCAAATCCATCCAGGGTCAACTGTGGTCAGAGGTGGGTCCCATCTGATGGCTCTTAGATGATTTACATGCAGTGAGTTCAGTTCTGAGTGGACAAGTGTCCACATCACACTTGGCACAAATTGTCATCCTTGCTTGTAGTCTAAGCAGAGAGCCATGGACTGGAGGGGCCAAGAGCTAGTCCCTAGTAGTGGTCTGTCTAGGTCAGGGGCATAGAAAGCTTACATGCTCGCTGGTGGCTGTGCCTGTTGTGTAGCTCTACAGAAGACTGGCAATCTATGAACGCAAAACGTTCGTAAGCACTAAATTCATGGTGGAAAAATCCATGTGGGGCTGCCAGCACTTCTATGCAAGCTTAATTTAAAAACCAAATTCTTTGTTCTTACAACCTTGTGTTCTCCATTAAAAGCATCAAACACAAACTGGGAGAGCGATGACTCAAAGCTGCACCACGCATCTCAAGAGCTCTGGATAAATATCTCAAACCACTTGACTGCAGTTCTCGTGGTTACCATGATTTCATAGGGCGCCTTAGACACACGAGTTTCTATTGAACCTACAAAGTATTCGCCCCCTCTGTCCCGGCATGCAGTTGATTAGGATAGGAACTGAGAGCTCAAGGCCTAGGTCTCTACTTCACTGTCAGCTGCCAGTGGAGAATGGATTAATCATGATGCTTGCTGTGGATTCTCAGGGCAACCCACAGGGATTTTGAAAAGAATAAAAATCTGTGCATGGGCAGGGGCAGGTTCTGATCTTTATTTACCATACCAGGTGTAATCCTGGATTGAAGTGAGATGGACCAACCAAGTTGCAGGGCACCCCAAATATCTGCACACAGACATAATTCCACGCAGGGATTTCTCTCTCCTGGGTGGAAGAAGGTGGTAGTGTCAGCGTTTTCTACAGCAGCCGCCTTTGTCCACTGGAGAGGGCCTTCTGGGAGCTGGGATCCAAGTTATCTCCCACTGATGCCATGGAGGGTGCCCCCTGGGGCTGCATTAACTCTTTTGCAGTGGACCTTCCATAGAGGGGAGCCAGAGGAAACCCCTCTGTCTCCAACAGAGAGAGAGACCCCTCTCAGGGGAGTTCTCAGGTTTTCACCCCTGGCCCCTTCCTCTGATTTGAGCCTAGGAGAGGGCGATCCAGACAGTGGTTTCTTTGGTTGCTGGGAAGGATAGCAAGTATGGACAGTGGAGTCTTTCTGTGCACAGACACTTCAGTTGTGCCATTAGGGCTTTGTAATGACTTTCATCGGACCTACCTGTGTAGCTCACGAGTGCTGGGCTGTACAAACTGCTTTGCACAGCCAGGAGCAATTACCTTCTGAAGATGGGGGAAGGGACAAATGGGTGGTAGTGTATTCATAGAATCATAGAAGATTACGGTTGTAAGGGACCTCAGAAGGTCATCTAGTCCAACCCCCTGCTCAAAGCAGGACCAACCCCAACTAAATCATCCCAGCCAGGGCTTTGTGAAGCCGGGCCTTAAAAACGTCTCGGGATGGAGATTCCACCGCCTCCCTAAGTAACCCATTCCAGTGCTTCACCACCCTCCTAGTGAAATATTTTTTCCTAATATCCAACCAAGACCTCCCCCATTGCAACTTGAGACCATTGCTCTTTGGTCTGTCATCTCCCACCACTGAGAATACCCTAGCTCCATCCTCTTTGGAACCCTCCTTCAGGTAGTTGAAGGCTGCTATCAAATCCCCGCTCACTCGTCTCTTCTGAAGACTAAATAAGCCCAGTTCCCTCAGCCTCTCCTCATAAATCATGTGCCCCAGCCCCCTAATAATTTTCGTTGCCCTCCGCTGGACTCTCTCCAATTTGTCCACATCCTTTCTGTAGTGGGGGACCCAAAACTGGATGCAATACTCCAGATGTGTATTGAAAAATTCAGGTAGTCAAAATTGTTAATGTTACATTGGCATCCTGCGAACCAGCCAGCCCCAAAATAGAGCCAACACAATACACATCCTGCCCAAACTAGCAACATTCATCGTATGCAAACTAGGGTTACCAACTTTCTAGTCACACAAACCCGAACACCCTAGCCCCGCCCCTTCCCTGGGCCCCCGCCTCCTGCTCACTACATTCCCCCTCCCTCAGTGGTTCACTCTCACTCACTTTCACTGGGCTGGGGCAGGGGGTTGGGGTGCAGAAGGGGATGAGGGCTTTAACTGAGGGTGCTGGCTCTGGGGTGGGACCAGAAACGAGGGCTTCAGGGTATGGGAGGGGGCTCCAGGCTGGGGTAGGGAGTTGGGGTGCATGAGGGGGTACTGGCTCTGGACTTGGGCCAGTGATGAGGGGTTTGGGGTGCAGGATGGGGCTACAAGTTGGGAGGTGGAGCTGAGGGATTCAGAGTGTAGGAGGGGGCTGTGGGTTGAGGGAGGGGGTTGAAGTGCAGGAGGGGGTGAGGGCTCTGGGGTGGGGTGGGGCCGGGGAATCCGGGGATGAGGGGTTCAGGGTATGGGAGGGGGCTATGGGCTAGGGCAGGAGGTTGGGGTGCAGGAGGGGGCTCCAGGTTTAGGGGGGCTCAAGGCTGGGGTAGGGGGTCAGGGTACAGGAGAGACTACAGGCTCTGGGCTGGGGCCAGGGATGAGGGCTCTAGAGTGCAGCATGGGGCTTCAGGTTTCAGGGGGGGCTCAGGGCTGGAGCAGGGGATTGGGGCTCCGGGTCGGGGCACAGGCTTAGCTCAGGTGGCTCCCAGTCAGCGGGGCTAAGGCCGGCTAGTCCCCATCTGTCCTGGCACTGCGCTGTGCCCCAGAAGTGGCCAGCAGGTCCGGCTCCTAGGCGGGCAGGGGCCAGGAGGCTCCATGTGCCATTCTCGCTCGCAGGCACCGCCCCCCCCCCCAGCTCCTTTTGGCCTGTTTATGGCCAGTAGGAGTGCGGAGCCAGTGCTCGGGGCGGGGGTAGCATGCGGAACCCTGTGCCCCCACCCCCACCCCCACCTAGGAGCTGGACCTGCCAGCCACTTCTGGGGCAGAGCGTGGTGCCAGGACAGGTAGGGGACTAGCCTGCCTTAGATCCGCACCACCACCGACCGGACTTCGAACAGCCTGGTTAACGGTGCTGACTGGAGATGTCAGGGTCCCTCTTCGACCAGGTGTTCTGGTTGAAAACCGGACACCTGATCACCCTAATGCAAACCTCCCTCCCATGCTCTGAGCTAATGATGTCTGACTCTGTCTCACATCATAGCTAGCCTAGGGCCTGATCCTTTGAGCCCTTACTCATGTGAGTAGCCCTTACCTAAAGAGTCCAATAGGCTCTAGGGGAACTCAGGTGAGTAAGGATTTCCAGAAACAGGTCTTTAGGCTTTCAACTCCTCAGGACATGGATTGTGGCTATTCTCTTTGTAAAGCACCATGTACAATCATAGCACTAGGTATAAATGTTAAATTATTTCTTCCAGAGATTGTCCTTCCAGTGTTTCAACACCCAGCCCCAACCATACGTGTGGCATGCTACCACCCTTACCACAGACCAGACAAATTCAAGTGATAAAGGATCCAGTCTGCATTGTTCTTCTCAGAGCACATAGCATAAGACATGATTTATAGATTTTTATATATATACACACATGACCATTTATTCATCCTCTTAGCAAACAGTCCAGGAAAGCGTGGCTTAAACATTTCTGAATTGTGCAATTCTCTGCTCAGACAATCAATCCTTAGCTGACAGCCTTCAAGGAAAGACATCATGTTGCAGGAATGCTGTAGAAGCTGTCGCAAATACTGTTCCCTTTGTTGAGAATAGCATCTTTGCCTTGGATTTTTTTTCCCTTCCCCTTTTAATTTCATGAAACAGGGCCCAGTTCCAGAAAGCAACCAGAACGTCGTTAGATTTTGCTTGTACTTTACTGGAAGGCTGAGAAACCAGATTTTAAAAATGTGCTCAGTGGGAGTTTGGTGGGACGAATTCTATCTCATAGCTCAATATTTTTTAGAGATAGAGAAACAGCTCTGTTGCATATGGTGGATGCTTTTTCTTTTTAAGCACGTAGCTTACGTAGTTCCAGCTTTCCTTGCAGTTAAAGAAGCAAGGTAGCTGGTTTTAATTCAAATATTTCTGCAAGAGGCTGCACAGTTCAGCCTTTTCCAGAACGGTTTGCACAGAAATTCATAGGCATTTATCCAAAATTTGTGCCGAATGAGAAATAAACAGGTTTGTTGCTTTAAAGAATTGCTTACGTGAGCTCTTTGGGGCAGGGGCTGTCTTTTTGTTCTGAGCTTATACAGTGCCGAGCATAATGGGGTCCTGGTCAGTGGCTCCGAGGCGCTATCCCAATACAGATAAAGAATAGTAAGAATAATGCCTTGTGCAAAACATGGCTATTATTGGACCAAGTTAATCCTGCTGGCTTTAATACTGCTATTCTAGAGATGAACATGGCCCATTCTATTTAAAGACATTGTACAAGTGCTGGACCTGATTCATCTTCATGCTGTTTTTAAAAGGGGTTGGTTGCAGACTTGGAGTGATCCTGGATTTACATGGGTATGAGAACAGTATCAGGGCTAGGGTCTCCACTCCTTACAAACGCTTGTACAACTCTCAGGGCCCCAGTTAGCGTTGCCTTTCATGACCTTTGTGCTTGCTAGTCTGGGCCAAAGGGGCCTAGGGCAGATCTAAGCCTGCCTGGCCCCAGGAATGCCTCCTAGTTCAGCTGGATCCTCTGCTAGGTGCAGAAGCAGCTCCTCCCCCGCCCCTCAGTGGTGATCCAGCAGCCTTCCAATGGCCAATAAGGGCCACTACAACAGAGGAGCAAGTTGGGCTGCCTTAGCATGCACCAGGGTCAAATTGGCCCCTGGCAGCTTTTGAATGAGGTCAGTTCAATCTGCCTCCCCTCTGTCCTTTTGCTAGCACCTGTAATAGCACAGGGACAAATCTGGCTCTCAGGGCTGGCCAACACTGCGAATTTACATTAGCGTAGCTCCATCTCTCAAGAGTGTGAAAAACTCTTAATAAGAGATCTAGCTATGCAGCCTAACCCCCGGTTTGGACAGTGCTAGGTTGTCGGAAGAATTCTCTCACTGACCTCATTACTGCCTCTTCGGGAGGTGGATTACCAGCACCAATGGGAGAGCCCCATACCCTGATTCTGCTCTCAGTTATACCAGTGAAAATCAGGAGGGATAGCTCAGTGGTTTGAGCACTGGCCTGCTAAACCCAGGATTGTGAGTTCAATCCTTGAGGGGGCCACTTAGGGATCTGGGGCAAAATCAGTACTTGGTCCTGCTAGTGAAGGCAGGGGGCTGGACTCGATCACCTTTCAGGGTCCCTTCCAGCGCTATGGGATAGGTATATCTCCATATTTAATTCAATAACTGAAGTTAATGAGGTTACACTAGTGTAACTATTTGGCCTGTAGGCTTCACCTGAAGTCCCAATTCTTTGGAGTAGCACAAGTAGTTGCTATGGAGACCTTTCCCCGGCAGAGGGTGATGACTTTAGGTAAGAAAGCAGCAGGTAGGGAGCAGTAAGAAAACATTCCTAATGAAAAAAGATCCTGTTTTCTTGCAAATGATCTTATTAACAGAACAAAGAGAGGGGGAAGGGGTGACAAAACAATTAAAATCTGCTGCACTGGCGGAATTATCTCTACATTAATATTGTCTGTTTTCCATAAAGCATCAGCAATTCTTTAAAAACCTATTGTGTCAGGTTTGTTTTTAGCAGCTAATATTAAAATCTTCCCCAGCGAGACATGGGCCTAACTTGCTATATCAGCTGTTAAATACAGGATATGTAAAAAACAAAACCACCACCCCCACTCCTCCAAGACTCAGCAACTTAAGGATGGAGATAACAGCCTTGCATCTGTGGAAGACGGTCTTAAAGAGCCCCTGTCCTATAGCTTAGGCTTCTGAAGCTGCTGAAAATTGCTTATGTTGGTCAAAATTTCCTTTCCAGTCCACAACGCAGCACGCTTATGCACAGAGATACGTACTGTGGGTATGTCTACACTGCAGCTGGGAGCATGCCTTCCAGCTCAGGCAGACTCGCTCATGCTAGCTCTCCCTGAGCTAGCGCACTAAAAATAGCAGCATGGCCATAGTGGTGGCACAGGATAGCAGCCCGACCTCCTGGGGGCGCTGAGCCACTGCCTGTGCCACTATGGCTGGCCACACTGCTATTTTTCGTGCAGTAGTTCAATCAGAGCTAATGCGTCTGACTACTCGGGCTGGGAGGTATGCTTCCAGCTACCATGTAAACATACCCTGGGTCATATTCTTCCCTGGAATCAGTGGGATAATCTGGTTAAAAATCCATGGCATGATGCAGCCCTTTGCCAATACCCCTTGGTGACACAACCCTTTGTTCTGCTTGAGTCAATAGGGGCTCCGAAATCAACCAAGTGGTAAATTCCTGCCACTCTGCTCTCACAGGTAACCCTTCTGCCAGGTGTTGTCAGCAGCAACAAGGGCCAGGTACAATGTGGGGGAGGTTCCTCTTTATAATTGCAAAACAACCAGCTCCAGAAACTTGGGAAAACTAGATACCTCCCCTGGGCTCCTGCAATAGGCAATACTTCCCAACTCACAAACACTGAGTCTGCGTAGAAAACATGAAGGTCAGAATAATAAGGAAGGGTAGATGGGTGATGAATGGGTGGAGAGGGAATGCTGGTAATTGTATTTACTGAACTCAGTGACCTTCCTCATCATTATTTACCTACCTTTTGATTTTTTAACAGGCAGTTCTGGAGAGGCCTTCTGATTCTGCCACTGACTCACTCTTTGACCAAAGGCAAGTCCCTTTGGGCTAGATTCCAATCTCATCTACACCAGTCTAAATCCAAGCAGAGGAGAATGGTAATCAGCCAGGCCATTTATGCAGTGGTTGGTGCACTGTAGGATAGCACTGAGAGGACTATTTGCACAGATTGCATTCTGCCTATAGTGGGTTATATCCACATGGACACTCAATTAAGCTTGTACCAGCTGGGATCCTATTCCTACAAGGGTAATCTCCATTCATTGTTGCCCAGTTGACAATCAGTTCATTGCAGGGGTCACTTGCACCAGTTCAGGGAGATCAATCAGCGTTCACTCTGGAAAATTTTCCTAGTGTAGGCAATAGCTAAGATAAGAATCTGGCTCCCTATTCTTCTGTAAAATGGGGACAGTGATCCATATCCTGCTTTGAGAAGCTATTTGTACAACTGAAAAGCATTGATACAGGTAACATATTATTAGGATGTTGAGATGTTTAGAAAACTGTCTCATTTGCAGAAAACACCAACTGCAAAAGTATGTCTAGAAATGAAAACCGTTTGATAAACAGTGTCAAATATACACCCCCAAATTAGGTCTGGCTTTAAATAATTTTTTAAAAAGGAGGGGCTGTTACAGAACATTTTGTTCTTTACTTTATAATTTCAACAAGTACAGCCTTCTGTTTGGAATTTAACCCTTCACCCAACCACAGGATCATTGTGCTAGTGCAGGAGAACGTGACGTGAAATTACCAGAAACTGAGCAGTTGAGTTACACTGTCCAAGCCCTGTGAAGCATGAACTGTAAACAAATAGCATAAAAGGTAAGAACTAAGTTAGAGGCCAAAATTTTTCAGTGACTTGTGATCCTGGATGCCTCATTTTTTTTTTGACACTTGACATTAAGGGGGCTGATTTTCAGAAGATGAATGTTCAGCACTTTCTGAAGCTCAAGCCAAGGCATCTCAAGCTGACCTCCTAAAAATTAAAGCACCCAGGATCCCTAGTTACTTCTGAAAACCTTGGCCTGATTTTCCAATTTTAATAGTCAGAGGATTATCTATAACATGAATGGTTTTAAAACATATAAGGGGAAATCTTGGCCCTACTGAAGTACATGGGATCTTTGCCACTGACTTCAGTAAGATCAGAATTTCATTGATAAGGCTCAATTCAGTCCCTAAACTGACTGAACATAACCCAGGTTGGGGAATTCAGGGCAGGGCAAGATACCTGCAACCCCTCAGAGACACTGATCGAATGCCTCTCACATGCAGTCTCCACTAGCCAGGTCCTCTCCAAGGAACTCCTGGAACTAGGTGGTGTCTCCCTCTCCACTGAATCCCCACTGTGATACACCTACTCGCTCCGAGCGCAGGGGATGCACGTTCCCTACAGAGGTGAATCCAGTCCAGACTGTTGTTCTTTGTAGTGTCCCAACCATACCGGACAGATGAGGGCTTCTGTTTATTGGGTAACATTTGAACAGGTGAAACTGGTCTGCCCTGATGTCCCATCTCTGACTATCCCTTGGCAGCACCATGGGCTGGTAGGTACAGGGGACAGGGAGGCACTGGAATGACAAGCAATCAAAAATGAAAGTCAATCTATTATGACAGTGTCGCCCTTCCTCGACTGTATGCCAGATTCACTGCAATAGATCTCCTCCTCCTCCCACTCCCCTCAAGAAGTGTGTGGCAGCTTTAATAACGTGAGCTAGCAGGAGCTCATGGTAACTCATACAGCTAAGCAGTGTAGAGGTGAATGTGATTGCACTGGCTTTGTAGGCAGAGGAGACGTGCAGAATTAGGTGGTTTCAATTGCATTTCATAGCGGAGTATTTAAAGTAGATGCAGTGGGAACACTTAGCATGATTAGAGATGTGCTATATGTAAATACCACAGCTCAGGTCAAGTATTACAACTGCTGTACACTGTATTCAGAGACACACTGAGCTTTAGCTGCCGCATATTAAGAAGGTCAAATCTGCTAGATTGGCTGGCTCAGGGGATTGCTAAAGGATTACAGAGCCTTTCACCTCCGGAACACCCATTAAAATCTACCCTGAGCTAGCCAGTGACAAACATCCTTGACAAGCTGCTCAACCTGACCTATAGGATGTTAGTAGGTGCTTTTGATCCAGGTCCTAGTGACTAGGTGACCAATTTACAGTGGTCATATATCTCAGCAGAGAGAATAAGTCTCATGGAGACTCAGGGGCGGCTCTAGCAATTGCGCCGCCCCAAGCACGGCGGCACGCCGCGGGGGCCGCTCTAGCGGTCGCCAGTCCCGCGGGTCCGGTGGACCTCCTGCAGACGTGCCTGCGGAGGGTCCGCTGGTCCCACGGCTCTGGTGGAGCATCCGCAGGCACGCCTGCGGGAGGTCCACCCGAGCTGCGGGACCAGCAGACCCTCCGCAGGCATGCCTGCAGCATGTCCACCGGAGCCGCCTGCCGCCCCCCCGGCGGCATGCCGCCCCAAGCGCGCGCTTGGCGCACTGGGGTCTAGAGCCGGCCCTGTGGAGACTCATCCCTAGTGGGAACCTTCCTAGAGCACGCTGGTGGAAGGGAGGCCCATCTGAATTAGGACATGGCCTCTTATCTGGCAGGCTAAAGAGAATAGGCATCAAAGTGCTCCCAGTCCTCTCCAAGCACATCTGTGCTGCCCACAGTCACAGCCCCCACTGCCTGGATAGCAGGAGGCACACCACTCCTGAGGTGTCCACATGCTAGAGAAGACTATTTATATATGAGGCATCTGCCCACCACCACCTGGCAAGGGCCGAGCCTGCTGCTTTCACAGCACTCCTGGCTCCCACTGCTCCATCCATCACCTGCCATTTTAACGGCCAATGAAATTACACATACAGGCACCCACGCACACCGCAGTGTATAAATTCTAATGTCCTGGGGAAAATGCCTCCTGGTGACTGGCAGGTCTTTCAGTCTTTCATCTGGCCTTTTATTAACAATGCAGCTAGATAGCTCCTCCTGACTGCACCCACTGTGTTAGCCTCCCATTGGGTGCCATACACGTTTGCTTTGGGAGAGTCTGGGAAGGATTCTGGGATAACAGAATAGCCAGTGTGCATACAGCCATTGCACTGCTAGCTTGGCACTTGGAGATGTCACAGGGTAGCCAGAGAAGAGGGAGTTGATCACACCAGCAATTTGGCTCTGGCATGAACTCTCAGACTCAGAGGGTTGTGGTTATGCTGCAGCAGCCAACACAGAATGGAACCACTAGTCATAGCCAGGTCTAAAATGGGAAATCATACGGAGTTCAGACAGACTTAACCAGTGGGACATAGAGCTATCAAAAATATACCCCTCCCGCTGACAACGATGATGGTCCAAGCTCTTTACCTACAGTGTCTTTTTAATGTGAAATATGGATAATCATAATCATAGGATTGGAAGGGACTGCGAGAGGTCATCTAGTCCAGTCCCCTGCACTCATGGCAGGACTAAGTATTAGCTATGTATGGTCTCCCCTGCATCCCAACTAAAGCCACAAAGTCTGGGGACAGCAAATACAGATGCCTCTGACTCTCTGTGATTATGAAAACAACCCAAGCAAAAAACTGACCACAACAAGTAATACCGCAACTCTCACATTATTGGTGTTTAACCCTGTATGTGTCTACAGCCAGCTGATTTTTTTTTAAATTACTACAAAATATGTACTTTCCTAAAACCTCTAAATTCCAGTAGAGAAAGCTCTCAAAGCTTTTTAGAGAGTAAATCATTTTTATTTCTATAGTATTTTTCATCCAAGGATCTCAAAGCACTTTATAAACATGGATTAAGCCTCACCACGTCACTGGGAGGTAGGTGAGTATTATAACTGCTGTTTTACAGATGAAGAAACTGAAGCACAGAAAAGTTAAGGTCTTCATTCAAAGCCCACTGAAGTCAGTGAAAAAGTCTTCCATTGACTTCTATGGGGTTTGGGGCCGGACCTAAGGACTTTCTATAAGATGGGAAATAGACTGAATAGCTATTCCAGAATAAGTTATTCCACAATAGCTACTAAAATAACTCCCAGTGTGGATGCTCTAATTCAGAATAAAAGTCACTTCTTTCAAAATAATTACTCCATGTTGGCTGTTCATAGAGGCAGGTTATTAAAAACTAAATGGATCTGGGGAACCCCACCCACCCAGATCAGAATGTTTTTGTTTCTATTGGTACACTACAAGTGCTGAAGCAACAGAAGGGGGTTTTCTGCCATTGTACTTAATCCACCTTTCCAAGAGGCGGAAGCTAGAGCAACAGAAGGATTCTTCCATCAGCCTAGCTGTCTCTAAAGTGGGAGTTAGGTTGCACAGGACGTACATTTTTTCACTGCCCTGTGCGATGTAGCTAGGTCCATCTAATATTTAGGTGTAGGCCAGGCCTAACACATCCTCCAGTACCTCAGAAGATCCTAACTTTCATTCCCTCAATGACTATTATTCTTAATTTGTAAACGAAAACTGGCACTTCTCAGGGACACCCATGCTCAATCAGGACCAGCTAACACATTTTTGAAAGGTATTAAACCCCGTATAGAACAGAGTTTAAGACAAGCTAGTTAAAACATGTTAGCAGACATGCACTTAAAACAAAACCTATTTTCCTAGAAACACTTAGGTCATGTCTACATTACAGACCTTACAGTGGCACAGCTGTACTGCTGCAGCTGCGCCGCTGTAAGGTCTCCCATGTAGCCGCTCTATGCCGACGGGAGAGAGCGTTCCCGCCAGCCAGAGGTGAAAGTAAGCTGGTACGGTACAGCGTACTGGCAAGAGCTGGTACACCGTGGACTGTACCGGCATGGGGCAGCTTCCCCAGGCCGGCGATTTAAAGGGCCAAGGGCTCCCAGCAGTGGCTTGAGCCCCAGGCCCTTTAAGTTGCCACCAGAGCCCCGCTGCCTGGGTAGTGGCGGTGGCCGGGAGTTGCGGTGGTGATTTAAAGGGCCCATTGCTCCATGCCGCCTCTACCGCAATAAAAGCCTGATTCAATTGACCCAGGTCTGAGACTCAGTGCCGTGGATTTTTCTTTGCAGTGTTGACAAACTTAAGTGTTCCTTTGGACCCTGCTTCCGCTAAACAAAAAGTTCCCTAGTGCGCTTAGATCTACTCCTGTGTCGAAGCTGATTAGTGAAGCTTGTTTAAAAAGCTAGTGGGTAAATGTAATGTCCATGGAACATGGAAATCTTCTCTGCATTGTATAAAATCTCACCCTGTAGCACCCACCTAACTATTTCAGGCTATGCACAGCTCTGGCAAACATGGCACCCCTGAACTGCAGCTCCCACTGCTATTCCAGCCCTGGGAAACACTCAGGATTGTGCAGAATACTGGGATGCCTCTGAGTTGTGGCTAAGTGTCAAGTGGAGCCTTGGATGAGACCATCCAACTCATTCTCACTTGTGGTCCGCATCAGAATTGGAAGCCAAGTCTCCAGAGGGAACAGGCCAGTGTACTAACTCCCTTATTATTCAGCTCGATAACAAAACGGTAACTATGCATTTGTAGCCATTTAAAGAGCCCATCACTTACAGCGGCAGAGTCCTGAATCGCTGTCTGTAACAAGGTGAATATGCTGATTAATGAAAATGGAACATGGAAAACAGGACATTTGTTTACCTTCCTTATTTCTTTAGCTGTAATTGTTCCAGATCTGTGCAAGGGAAGCATCCCACAGGGCTTATCAGAGCAGCCACCACAAAAGGAGAACAAAAGAAACACCAATCATTTCAAGTAAATCACAAAGATGACAAGCCGTAACCTTCAAGGAGTGAGTGGATTCCTGCAAAGGGCTTGGCTGCTCTGCCTTCACGTTTCCTTTTCCCTGCATTTTGGCTTCCTAGCAAATGTTCCCTCAAACTCAAACAATAGAAGCAGGCATCAAAGAAATTAAATCTTTCCACCCCTCCCACCTCTCTAGCAAACAGGCTTAAAACAGAACCTGATTCCAGGGCGCTGCTGCAACACCCTTACGGCTGCTCAGCCACTGTACCTTATTATTTGTATTGCGGTAGCACCTAGGAGCCCATCATGGACAGGACCCCATCGTGCTAGGAGCTGTACAAACACAAACGGTCCTTGTCCCAAAAAGGTTACAGTCTAAGTAAATAGGCCACAAGGTCAGCTTAACCGGCCTCTAGGGAATGTCCCCATATAGCATTCCCCAGCGCAGATGTGTACTAGGGGAATGGCCAGAATGCTATCCACTCTGGCTTTTCTTGGATGAATCAGCAGCTGTGGGAACCTACCTTAAGTTAAAGCAGCCTCCAGATCAGGCCAGACTCCCAGAGGTCCAAAGGCTGTCTGAAATCCTTTGTGCTGGGCCTTTGGTACCAGAAACCCAAAGGAGAGTGCATGGCATTCTATAGTAAAACAGCTCTCTTGACATCAGACTTACATTTCAGTAACAACTTTTCATCCCATGGCACATTATAAATTACTGAAATACGGCCATCTCTGGGGTGGAACATGGCAGCTGTATAACAGTACAGGGCAACAAGACTGGATGTGAAATCTACGCAGGTTACAACAGGAAGGGGAAGAAAACAACATATACAATTCAACATGCAAGTAAATTTTATGCAGGCAGAATGTAATTATTTGAATTGTGGTTTGGTGGGGAACCAAGACTAACACTCCTTCCCTTACAAAAAGCACGATGGAATCTTGAATGACCACAAGTGGTCAGGACATACTGCTCATCCAAAGAAGTGTTAATGGAGATTAGTTGTGCCCTAAGGATATACTGTTTTAATAAGAGAACTTCACACAAAGCATGAGAAGTAAAATCCCCACACCAGCCCAGAGGAAAATTCATACAGTCAAGAACTAAGAGGTTTATTATTAACCATAGATGATGGATGGATACAAGCCATGTCATTGGCCAGGCTTCTGTAATTTTCATGTCTTCCAGTGCCTCCTTTTCATGGAGGAAGCTTTCATGGGAACATGGAAGAGACCTCCCCAACTCTGCCCCAAACCCTCTTCCCTCCTATGTCCTTCCCCAATAGAGAGTCACTAAGGACTCCTCATATGTGTGTATATATAAGTTTACCTAGGAAACTTTAGCTCAGATGCAACATCTCCTTTTCACCAAGGCAGACCCCCTATTACATGGATTCATCAAGTCTGTTCTGATGTTGGACTCTCAGGCCGTCAAGCCTTTGTGGTTGCACAGGAACGGAACAAATGGGGAACAATCACTACGGCCGATTGTCTGGCTACGGGTACGTCCAGACTACCCGCCGTATCGGCAGGTAGCGATCGATTTATCAGGGATCGATATATCGTGTCTCATCTAGACGCGATATATCAATCCCCGAACGCGCTCCCCGTCGACTCCAGAACTCCACCGGAGCGCATGGCGGTAGCGGAGTCTACGGGGGAGCCGCGGACGTCGATCCTGCGCCGTGAGGACGGGAGGTAAGTCGGAATAAGATACTTCGACTTCAGCTACGGTATTCCCGTAGCTGAAGTTGCGTATCTTACATCGACACCCCCCTCTAGTGTAGACCAGGCCTAAGAGTTGAAGGAGAAGAGTGCTTCATTACCCTGCTGGCACTTCATCTGCTATCTCAGCAGCCCTGGTCAATGGATGCAGGTTTCCAGGCACCTCCAGTGATACAATGGATCACGCTAGGTGGAGTGACTATTGTGCTGGCTCAGCAAACCTGTGAATTTCCTTGTAAACTCCTCCTTGCTCATCAAACCAAGTCAGGTCTGGCCCTGCCTTTCTCTTGTTAAAGTCTAACTAAAGACTCATTTCTTTTTACCATCTTTTAACCTATCAGTAACCTACCATCTTTTAACTGGTCAGTAGCTCTGCACGAGGGACTCATTTTTCATTTGACCCTTACTGGGAAAACGCCTTGGGAGAATGCAGCAAGTCAGGGTGCTACAAAAGATTAAGTTGCTGTGCACCAACCTGAATAACGGGCTATTCGTAAATCTCTGAGACACTTACAGGAGCCAGATTTCAAACCACTCAGATGGCTTCGGCACTGCAGAGACACACTCAGAAGAGTTCTTACAGGTAGGGCAGCCTGGTGTGCTGAACTGAGAGAGTGGCCAATGGAGGGAAGGATGCAGGTCATCAGAACAAACCCCAACACTTCAACCTCTTATCCCCATTCCTCTTCTCCCATCACCACATAGAAATCCCTACTTTTTACTTAAAAATTTCCATCCGGGGAGACTACAGCTCAGGTGACTTCCCAGAGTGCATCAGTGGCTCAGGTAGGATCCAAAAAGCTCCCCAGACTTTCAGTCTGCCCCACATTCCAAAACTCAGCCACAGGTTCCCCAAAAGAAGGAATAAATGGCACTAAAGTTTACTTTCCCATAAACATGCACTTGTTCCCCTTTAGCAGCTAGATAACATATGTACAGCGGATGAGTCATAATGACAGTATCTGCAGCAGTGTTGAGGGCTGAAGATGCATTTTGTTAGCACTCTGTTTTAAAAAATGACTCACTAACATACTATCATCTTACTACACTGGGGCCTCTGCCGCGCTAAAGCTTGTCAAACACCCTCTGGTATAAAACGTGCCCTGTTGTTCAGGACCCGGCTCTCCAATGTGTGCAGAGTTGTTTTTTTGGGGTTTTGCATGATTTTTATTTAGTGTGTGCGCACATTTCATGCCAGTGAAAGATGCAAAACTGACATCTCTGGAGACTGATGTCCTCTATATCATCGTCCCCAGAACAGGCACAGCATTGGTTTTCCCAGCACTGGCCCACACCTGACTTGGAAGGACCACCTCTAAAGGCAAGAGGATAATTCAACCTCCACAGTCTATTCTACCATCGGCATCTCTGCCAAGACTGTTAGCAAAGTTACTGCACCAATCAAGGTCAATTGTAGGGTTGGGTTTTGTGATGTGGACAGACATCCAGTGGTGAATGGAGTGATACCCACTTAACTGGTTACATACAAGTCACCAAACAGCTGTCAGATGTAACAACCTGAAGAAGAGTTCTGTGTAAGTTCAGAAGCTGGTCTCTCTCTCCAACAGAAGCTGATCCACTAAAAGATATTACCTCAATCACCTTATCTTGGTAACACCTTTGACAGTTCCAAACTTGGGTTGCATTACAATGCATGCTGAGATGTGTGTGCACTTCATTAACTCAAATTTATGTGAGTAATTCCAAAGCCTAAACTCTGCAGACCAATGCTTCTAGCAGTACAGAGGATACACCAGTTTACTGCTTGTCTGCAGCAGGGCAGGAATTCACAAGAAAAGGGACTTGCTTTTCTTCTGGAGTTGTTATCCTAACACATCATCTGAACCCCCTGGAATATGGGTGGTGCTTTTGCGGCTTCCAACTCTGCACTACCTGAACCAGATTTGCAGGAATAATCTCTCATTCACAAGAACAAAATCCTTTATGTTATTTATAAGCTCACAAGGTACCAAAACCAAGCTGCACAACTTTCAATAGTCCTTAGGATTTGACCTGTAAGTAATTAGTTAAAAATAGTGAAGCAGAGAGGGACCATACCCTCTGCTAACTCCATTCTTTCAACCACTGGTGTACAACTCACCTCCCTCCGCTCCCCCTCTTCCTTTGCACTCCCTTTATTTTTCAACCAGAGATGGTTGTAAAATGTTGCCCCCTCCACCCTGAAAACGTCAATGAAAATGGGGGGGGGGGAGATCACTTGTTGAAATTTTCTATGAAAAACTTTGACTTGTCTTTAAAATAAATAAGTAAATAAATAATTTTTAAAAAAATCAAATTTTTGTCTGAAAAACTTCAAGTTTTCAGATTTTTGGCCCAAAAGTTTTCACTTTTGACAAAAACTTTAAATTCTCCATGGAAAGCAATTGGTCAAAAATCCAGTTTGCTGTATAAAATCTCCACAGAAAATTTTCAACCAGCCCTAATTTTAATTCACTCAGAGCAGAGTTAATTATACTAATGAGGAGCCTATGTTCATGAAGGGCTCCCTTAAGCCAACCCATTTTCGAGTCCATGCAGCCTTAAAGTTTTTAGTCACAAGAATTTGCCCTGTGTTACATTAGCTACTTAATTACTAAAACTTCCATCAAAAACCAAAACCACAAGAACCAGAACAGAACAAACCACCCAAAACTAAAGGCCCAGCCAGGGGTGTGCATTACTCCCTACGGGCTTAATTCAGTTATCCAGGTCAAGTAGCAGTTCACTCTGCTCCACTGAAATAGGGTTTCCTACAGAAAATGGTATTGTGTGTAAATAAGTGTGGCAGAATCTGGCCCTCACCAATGACACCCTCTTGCTGTTGCAACCCATGTCCTCTATCTACTGTCTCCGCTCTTTTTCTTATATTCATTGGTTATGTCATGTCTGTATTTAGATGGTACAGTAAGCTCTTCAGGACAGAAACCATGCCTCCCCTCGGGTGAGGCGACTAGCACAATTGTGTGTGCTATAAAACAAGCAATAACAATAGTATTTTCAAACTAAAGAAAACAGACCTAGTTCCAATCTCATTTACCTTGCTGTAAATCTAGGGCAACTCCATTGAAGCCACTGGGCCTCATTTTCCATTGCCTTATGTAGTCATTTACGCCAAACCAGAATTGTGGTAGATTACAGCCACTTCACACTAGTGTAAGTGGCAGAACAAGGTACAGGGCCACAAATAATCAGGCCCATGGGGTTCACTCCAGATTTACACAAGTATCATAGAGCAAAGTTGGCCCACTAATTTTAGCTAATGTTGACAGAGGCGCTTTGAAAACTGCTCACCGGGGAAACTTTCCTTGTCTGAAAGATCTGAGCAGGATGGACAATACCTGCCTTTCCCACCTTTGTGGCCAGCCTGGCTGAGATCTCACAAAGAGAACTGGTAGCGGGAAAGAGTTTGCCTCCCCTACACGGTACTGGCACAGTATGTGCAGCTAATAAATTAATAATAATAATGCCTATTTTACACACACACACACACACACACAGATCTCAAAGTGCTTTACACTCTTCAACGTAATTATCTTCTACATACCACTGCGAGGTAGGGAAGCACTATCATCCATGTTTTACAGATGGAAAACCGAGGCTCAGAGAGGCTAAGTGTCTTGCCCAAGGTCACAAAGGAAGTCCATGGCAAAGCAGGGAACTGAACCAGGTCTCCCACTTTCTAAGCCAGTACCCTAACCACTGGGCCATCCTGGCTACTCCTGCTAAGACTATCCTTCATTCTCTTCTAACACTCAGCTTAGTTTCTTTCAAACATCCTTACAGGCACAGAACAAGGGGCAGATACCTATGCTTAGGGTCTTGCATGCATGTGTCCAAATCAGGGGTGGCCAACCTGAGCCTGTGAAGGAGCCAGAATTTACCAAGGTACATTGCCAAAGAATCACAGTAATACGTCAGCAGCCCCCACATCAGTTTCCCCCCCCCCCCCCCCGGCTCCCAGCACCTCCCGCCCACTGGCAGCCCCGCTACTCCCTTCCCACACCTCCTGATCACCTGTTTCATGCCGTGCAGGAGCAAGGGCATGGCAGGCTCAAGGGAGGGGGTGGGAAGGGGTGGAGTGGGGGCAGGGCCTGTGGCAGAGCCAGGGGTTGAGCATTGAGCACCCCCTGGCATATTGGAAAGTTGGCGCCTGTAGCTCCAGCCCCGGAGCCTAACACCTATACAAGGAACCACATATTAACTTCTGAAGAGCCGGAGCCACAGGCTGGCCAGCCCACTCTAAACGGTCACTTCCTAAAACTGAGACCTAATGTTTTCAGTGGAAGGATCCAGCTTGAGGACAAAATGTTTGATCACAGGCTGATCCAATTCTGCTGGGAAGTGAAGGCAATTTCCCTGGAGCATCCAGGAAGAAAGGCAGAATTCCTGTGTTCTTGGCCAGTTCTTTGAAAATATCTATGGTTGTTACTTCTCTGAAGATTCTCTGGCAGGTCCTCTCTCCTCACATTAAAACTTGGCAGCAGGGGCTATTCTGCAGGGATGGGATAAAGCATGACATGTGTCACCCACCTAGACGTCAACTCATTCTTAAACTTTAAAAAGGCCTGGCTATGAGAAAAGATCCCTATTAAGGAAACGTTAATAAGGATAAAGCAGAAACATTGTTCTTTAACAGGGAGAGAGGGAAAAGCTCTCATTTTTTATGTAGTTGGAGCTTCAAATTGCAAGAGGTTTTGAAATGTCACCCACAGAATTATTAGCTCTGGTCTATTAGCTCTGTAGTTCCCCTCCCCTCCATACTATTCATGTGGTAAGGTTGTTCCGTGATTTATTCCAGACCGACTTTTTCTCAAATATTCCCTTTTAAAGACACGAGGTTTTTGGCAGATGCTAGGTCAGAGAAAGGTTGCGATTGTAGTAAAAAGCAAATGCAGTTCTGCAGAAAGCAGCAGCATGTAGCTCAAAGCGTGAGGACAGGACACTTGTGCCCTTTATAGACCGCAGATCCCTGCAGCATGTGCTGGCTGCTTTGATGTCCCCTGAACATTTCAGATAGGGTCAAGTCCAAGAGAGGAAGGCTAGGGACGCTGCCAGGTTTATGATTTTCTAGGATGAGGATGGCATCCAAGAATAATCCACTTGTTGTCCGAAGACCATCAGTTGAAATCTAACTGAGGGAGACACAGAGAGAGGGAGATACTGGACCGCAAAGAGGAAGAATATTTAAACTTATAAATAAAGGCACAACAGTATGCACACAGGCCTTTGCACACAACCAGGGAAGGGTATGAGGTTTAACATTTTATTATTTGTTCAGTGCCCGTGTTGCAACTCAGACCAAAGAGAGCCAGCCTAGACTTACTTGGTTAAGATTCACTATTCAGGTAAAATCATCACTTAGGCCTGGTCTACATTATGGGGTTAGGTTGAATTTAGCCATGTTAGGTCGATTTAAAAATGAATGTGTCAACACGACCAATCCCGTTCCGTCGACCTAAAAGGGCTCTTAAAATTGACTTCTGTACTCCTCCCCGGCGAAGGGAGTAGCACTAAAATCGACTTTGCTGGGTCAAATTTGGGGTAGTGCGGATGCAAATCGATGGTATTGGCCTCTGGGAGCTATCCCAGAGTGCTCCATTGTGACTGCTCTGGAGAGCACTTTGAACTCCAGTGCATTAGCCAGGTACACAGGAAAAGCCCTGGGAACTTTTGAATTTCATTTCCTGTTTGGTCAGCGTGGTGACCATGCAGTCCCCCCAGAATCGTAGAGTGTAGAATGTTTCTATGCTTCCTCTATCATCCATGTCCCTGAGGTTATTGCAGATTAGAAGGCGGAAAAAAAAAAACACACTCGCGATGACATGTTTTCCGAGCTCATGCAGTCCTTCTGCACTGATAGGGCACAGCTGAATGCACGGAGGCATTCAGTGGCAGAGGCCAGGAAAGAATTAACTGAGCGTGAAGAGAAGCAGCAAGACACGATGCTGAAGCTAATGGGAGAGCAAACAGATATGATGAAGCATCTTTTGGAGCTGCAGGAAAGCCAACAAGACCACAGACTCCCGTTGCATACCCTCCTCCTCTTGTTCCATAGCCTCCTCACCCAGACACCCAAGAACGCGGGGGGAGGCTCCGGGCACCCAGTCACTCCACTCCAGAGAATGGCCCAAGCAACAGAAGGCTGTCATTCAAACAGTTTGATTTTTAGTGTGGCTACAATAAGCAATGTGGTCTTGTCCTTCCCTCCTCCTCCACTCCACCCAGGCTGCCTTGTTCATTATCTCATTAAAAAACAAAAACAAAGAAAGAATGCATGGTTTCAAAACAATAGTTACTTTATTTTGAAAGGGGGGGGGGGGGGAAGACAGGTTTGCATCAAGGAGAAACGCACACAATTGTCACACTGAAGCCTGGCCAGTCATGAAACTGGTTTTCAAAGCCTCTCTGATGCGCAGTGCGCCTTGCTGTGCTCTTTTAATCGCCCTGGTGTCTGGCTGCTCAAAATCAGACACCAGACAATTTGCTTCACCCTCCCACCCTGCCATAAACATCTCCCCCATACTCTCATAGATATTATGGAGCACACAGCAAGCAGCAATAACAATGGAAATGTTGGTTGCGCTGAGGTTGACCAACAGCGCCAGCGAGCTTTTAAATATCCAAAGGCACATTCTACCACCCTTCTGCACTTGCTCAGCCTATCGTTGAACTGCTCCTTACTACTGTCCAGGCTTCATGAACAGATCCCCTGAGCTCGTCGCTGGGGAGCCGGAGAGCAGAGTTGCAGGGGAAGTGATGGAGCCGTACACCATGTCCTAGAGGTTGCTAGGAGCCGGACAGGGAAGACGTTCCCAGAACCCAAAGCCAAGCTACATGTCCGAGGACCGTTACCAGTCCTACTGCACTGCCTGCTGCCAGCAGCACCAGGAGGACATGAACAGATCCCCCGAGCTCATCGCTGGGGAGCAGGAGAGCAGAGTTGTAGCGGAAGCGGTGGATGACGACAGTTAGCAGTCCTACTGCACCGTCTGCTGTGAAGGCAAGGAGCTGCTGCTGTGTAACAATGCCGCAGGTGCTTCTATGTCGAATGCTTGGAGGGCCTGGTATGGCAAGGTACCTCGGCCAAGGCAAAAGAGCAAGAGCCCTGGAGCTGTTACATGTGTCAACCACAGAAGTGCTATTGGATGTTACAGCGCCGACCGGACTGGAATGTATAGCTACAAGACTTCTACACCGGCGACAAAGGACAGGAATATGATGCACCTAAAATCTAAAAAGGCCCGCACGTTTCCCAGAGTCACTACCCTTGATAACAGAACGTCAATGATTGCATTGGCTACTTGGATCACAGCAGCCCCCACAGTAGACTTGCTCACAGCAGCAGCGGTGACAGTGAGTTGAGCAGGTTCCATGCTTGCCGTGGTCTGGAGTCTGCACGGGTACCAGGAAAAAAGGCGCAAAACGATTGTCTGCCGTTGCTTTCACGGAGGGAGAGGCGACTGACGACATGTACCCAAAACCACCCGCGACAATGTTTTTGCCCCACCAGGCATTGGGAGCTTAACCCAGAATTCCAATGGGCGGCGGAGACTGTGGGAACTGTGGGATAGCTACCCATAGTCCACTGCTCCATAAGTCAATGCTAGCCACGGTAGCGAGGATGCACTCTGCCGACCTACTGCGCTTAGTGTGGACATACGCAATCGACTGTATAAAATTGATTTATAAAAATCGACTTCCGTAAAATTGACCTATTTCATAGTGTAGACATACCCTAAGAATGGAAAGGCTGCAAACTGCCCAGTTCCCTCCCCACCAGTGCAGAACTTTCTTCCGTTCACAGGGCTTGTTCTTCCTATCCAGGAGAGAAAATTAGATGACACCTAAACTGTGCAACTGATAATTAGCAATGATCATGTTACATGAACACATTCCTTTATGCCACTAATTATGAGGTGGGAACCTAAAATCTATTTGTCCCCTCCCAGAATAAGGAAGAGTTGGAGATGGTTCAAACACCCCTAGTCCCATGCGCACTTCTTCCAACTCAGCAGTCTTTGCATACAATACGTGCTCTACTCACACACACAAAAGCAAAAGTTCAAAAACATACATATGAAGAATTGCTGGTTATAATGCGTTTGTCTATGGCCGCACACTGGGTTCCAGTTCACAAGCTACTTGTGACCATCCTGGCTACAGAAACCGAATCATTCTGATATATTTGCCCGTCTCTGGACATTGATAGATGGGTACGCAGAGACTGAAGGTAGGCTGTAATATTCAGAGTGCTCATCATCCAGGCTGTGTTTCCAGCTCCCATCTCTCCCCTGGCAGGGCAGGCGGCTGAGCTCTTCGACTAGTCTGGACTCTGCTTACGAGTGCACATCATTCTTTTCTGTGTGTTTTGCAAAGTATAATCTTGGAAAGCTTTTCCCTTCCAGATCTTGTCAAAGGACCGTGAAAATATCATGAGTGCTTTGATGACTCAACAAAGATTCCTAACAGTCCAGAAGGCAGAATTCATCATTACTCAGCCTCAGTATAAGCAGAAAAACAAGTGAGGTTAGCTCTCTGGAGCATGTTTGTTCAGGTAGGAAGGTTTGCTGTTACCAGGATGATGAATGTGAGTTACACCACACAGACAAGGTCCCCATCACCGGTGTGCTAGGTGTTCTTTAGACTACCATGTAGGTTCACAGTGAAGGAAGAATGATGCAATTACTGGACCAATGGGCCTCCCCAAAAGTCTTGGCAGCATCTAATCCCCAACGGAACTCAAATGGCCATGTCCTGAAACAGTTGAAACCATTTCACTATTGATGTGGGAAGTCTCGCCCAGATGGGATACAAACCCCTAAGCTGTGTCAGCAACTAACCCAACATTCATGATGATAATTACGAGTACAACCCATTCCTCATGCCAGCAGGTTTGCTTGTGCTTTGGAGTGACTGATGCTGTCTACAGCTGCTAACTGAAGGCAGCTCCAGTGGCAACAGCATATCCAGCGACAGTGAACTGAAGCAGACCCTCTAGAGCGAGTCTGTAATTTTGAAAAGGCACTTTTCAGTCTTGCTAAAGGTGCTACACAAGGGCAGCCAATCAACTATACATAAACAGATGGATCAGCTACAAAATGTGTGAAACAAATTAGCTTGGTTCTGTTTTTTAAGAAGTGATGCATCCCATATCTTGCAGGAGTGTGAGCTCCACCCCCACAATGCTTTTTCTCTGGCCCTTCCAAAAACCATGGGTGCTGGCAACGGAGTAAAATTCTCATTTCAGTCTTCCCACCTGATTACTTGAAAAGCATCCAAGCTGCTACAGTAAACTTCAAACAACAACAGTCTTTGCATAGTACTGTCTCACTAGTTCACACCTGCAACAATTTGCCTTTTTCTCCTTGCTTGTTAACAAAATCCAATACATCAGCTGTTCAGAGGCGTAATAAGAGCCAACACCCATGTCTTCCATTATTTTCCTTCTTTATGTTACTTACACCTCTCCATGTGTAATCAAGCTATTTTATGAATGACTGGACCACCTGTATCCTTTGGGAGATCCACTAGCACAAGACTTAGGGGCATAATAAGGACATTTCTGCATAGTTATTAGAAGCTGCTAGCAAGATTGCAGAGATAGGCAGACCCTAGGCATGACAGAAAGTCTGCTGGAAGCCACAAGAGCTTGGATATAAGCTCCAGCAAGGTTAACAACTCTAATCACGTAATGGCAAAGAGTGGCTGTGTGATATTGAATTAGCGCAACTAGTTAGGTTTTCAACAGGAAATCTATTTTGGGACCTGGGAGGAGGACTCTAACTTCCACTCTTGAAAAGAATTATTATTGATTATCTCATTGTGTGGCTCTGGGTGTCTTGGGCTGGATACCTTATGCTCCTGGACTTCTGAACAGCTAGCAAGGCAGATGCATGAACTATTTAAAGAAGCAGTGTGTATGTTTCCTACTTTTTACAGGTCTATATTCAGTAGCTGGTATATGACACCTTGTGAGCTGATGTTTGTCTGCTGTGATCTAAGATGAAAGAAACATTTATAACATAATCCAAGGGGGGGAAGGGATTTCACACACTTTTTTAAAGTCAGTTTCAATGTAAGAAAAAACAATAAGAGACCCCAGGGCTATAGTTGCAAGCGATGATATTACGAAAATGAGCAGATCCTTTTTGGCTACGAGCAAGCATTGAAGCCATTTAGTATCTGAGATGTCACCTTCCAGGGACTGGTAGGAGGACAGAGTCAACGACCTAGTTCAGTAGGTCTTTTCTATCTCTAATTGCTACTATAACACATTCCACAGAAGACGGGATACAAAACCAAGCTGCACTCACCAGAGATGGAAAGGGGAGTACAGTTTATATCCCAGTGCCACCAGACGGCTGCTGTTTGACTGGAGCTGTTGAGAAGTTTCAGTAAAGCTTAAGTCATAAACACCCTTTTTAAAATATAGCAGCTTTCCCTATGAATCTGAAAACTCTCCACCGACTCCCTTCCCTCAGGTATTAACCACCTAAGCATCAGTCAAGGCCATCTTCACTATTAACAAACATTTCCAGTGATCGAGACGGAATCACAGACCAATCTGGGAGACATAAATGACAGGAGCTTCTGCACTTTATTGCTGTCTTTATGCAAATACTGATCTTCAGTCCAGCACAACCTCCTAACTCCTGCCTCTTCCAAAGGCAGACCCTGGACTTGTGTTCCTTACAGACACTATTACAGGCAATGGTTACGCTTTGGTGACACAGTAACAAGCATTCCATCCAAGCCAGAGATAGACAGGTAGCTTAAGGAATCTCATCCAATTTAAGGCTTTGTCTAACACCCATGATTGAGAAATTTATTTGACCTAGAAAAATGTGTGCATTCCCTTCTCTTATCACTAAAAGACACTTATAATGGGGGAGGGAAGAGGATCAACATTGGCAATAGCTACAGTAAGACAAACGGTCGACAGAAGGATGACCAGGAAATGGTATGACGTTCTCTCACAGCCCCGCCCCCGCCCCAATTCTACAGCTGTTAAATACTCTCCTTAAAACTCAGACATCGGGCCAGACTCGGCCTCATTCTGCCCCTCTGCACTATTCTAGTAGCACAGTGGTGTCAGAAAGCTGCCTTAAAGAGCCAGCTGGGGTTCCTCCTGGTATCAGAGAATCCCCTGGTGGTCTAAAGCAAGTGTTGCTAGCTATATGCCACTTGCTCATGATCACATCCCCACAACGGGGGGCACAACCAGAGTGTGCTGTGTTTTGGCAGAACAGCTCCTAGGGCACCATTATTGCTGGTGCAAGTAGCAGCTGTCCCAGGGATGCTCTAATCTTGCTTCAGGAGCCAAACTAGCTCCCACAGCCCCCCAGATCAGTTTTGGGGAGGTAAAGAAAGGTGGCAGGAAGCCACCTATACCCTGACTGCCGCTCCACTACACTTAAGGATCTGACCTTTTTATCAGCTCTGGTGCACGGAGTTTCCTAGCAACATCTACACAATAATTGACAAAGGAGAAAAGGCTCGCAAGGAGCAGAGATTCAGGATCTCATATTGTGAGTGGAATGCTAGACAAAATATAACGGAGAATGAAAAGAAAAGCATGTGAGAACTCAGATTACAGCTTCTAGATTCAAGCAGATCATTTCAGAGACTATTGTCCTTTGTACTTTTTGTATGCACAAGCTCTCCCTTCCCTCACTAAATGGTTGTCATCACTGTCCCTTCCATTACCCAAGAGAGTAAAGTATTGCAGAATATGGAGATGGAAAACACTTGTTAAGTGTCACATCTGGTTCATTCTTCCACCCAATGCAGGACTGTCCCTACAGTACATTCTCCACAGATTTGTCAATTCTAGCTTCTATGCAACTCAGGTTATAGGGTATCTACCATTCTCACCTCTAGCTCCAAGGCCACGGCTTGGTGAACTGAGGGATACGGTGCTGCACAAAATCAAGCATGGAGATCTAGCATGTCAACTCTGGGACATGCCCATGGGCCTCGGAAACAGAGGCTCAAGTCATGATTCCTGGCATTGCAGCACAAAGACCTATGGTACGCAACTGCCTTGGCCTGATTTAGCTCAGTCTTTAGCTGTGACAGCAAAGAATGAATGAACGCTAGATCACTAGGAATAGAAAAATAAATCAAGCACCAACTACAAGAATGTGTTGCTCACTCAAAGAGAGCCGCGCCTCTGGCTCTACTCCACCTTCTCGGAGGTCACAGGACACAAAGAAAAGCTCTTCTAGGCAGTTACAAACTGTACTGGGAAAACCCAGTATTTAAAAAAATTAAAATCCGTACTTCTGATTCACCTGCAGAGGAGGAAACTGCTGAAAAGCTGCAATACTTGCTATTATAGGAACATATGAATTTCCAGACTGGATCAGACCCAAGGTGCACCCAGTCCAGTATGCTGTTTCTGACCGTGATCAGTGCCTGATCCTTCAGAAGAGGGCATAAGAACTCTGCAACAGGCAGATGTGGGATAATTTGCCTCCTCCCTGCACCCCCATCTCTAATCCTGGTTTATTACTATATTTTTTCTATTGTTAAACCAATATTAGGCCATTTTTATTTTATATGTACATATACATACAATCATTATACAATTGTGAAATATTAGATGATATATGTAATATAAACAATATTAAATCATATACAATACACAGGACAAAAACAAAACAGAATGAAATCTGGTAGCTCACTTTCTTTTACATCCCCAAGACTTCTCAGACCTCACTACACCAGACTCTTTAGTTGAAACCATTCCCAGGTATGTAAGTCTTGCTTACCTAACCTGGATATTAAGATTATAATGCTAAATAAAAGTAATAACATAAAATAAAAACAATAAATAAAAATTAATTAAATAATATGCTTCCTTTCTGTAGCACCTTCCATCCAAGGGTCTGAAATTGCTTTAAAAATATTAATCCGCACCTGTATCTTTCTGTAGTAGGAAAGGTGCATTATCTCCATTTTACAGAGGGACATACTACAATAGTGAGGGTACATCCACACAGCATTTTTGAGTGAGTGGAAGAGAGCCTCCCGACCCGGATCAACAGACTCATGTTTGCGGGGCTCACGTTAGTGCTCCTAAAACAGCTGTGTTGAACGCGCTGTGAAGTTTCAGCTCAGACTCTGAAGCCCACCCACTCTCGAGGCTACACAGTTGTTTTTAGAGGGTTAGCACAAGCCCCTCTAGCCCCAGTCTATCAGCCTGGGCTGGAAGGCTTACACCAAAATGCTGTGTAGACATACATTGAAGGGTTACGTGATTTGCCCCAGGCCACACACAGAGTTGATGGTAGAGCCTAGACTAGAACCTGGATCCCTGATTCCTAGCTGTGTGCTGTAATCACAAAACCATCTTTCTTCCATATTAAGTATTCTTAACTGGATTAACAGATCAAAACTCACCCTGATTCTCTCCCTCTCCTGCAGCCCCTCTGCTACTCTGACAGCATAAAAGGAGCCATAAATATAGCAGAATGCTGCCTGAAAAATGCCCCCTGCATAATGGCATTTCCCAAGGGGCTTAGAGCTAGTGAAGTCGTTCTGTGCTGTCCTGTGTGTCAGTTTCTGGTGCGAGAGGCCAGCCTGGGATACCCTGGCTGGAGAACACAGCACTTTGGCTATTCTGGGCCAGCAGAGCAGCCCATATGCTGTTGTGCCTGGAGTTCAGGAGGCATAAAGGCGCCTTAAGGTACTTTGATACCTAGCCTGGGCTGTGTCTCTATGATGCAGCTCAGAATCAGCATTAACCTCTAACTTTAAATGGCTCTGAGGACAGGCACAGCACTGCCCCCTGGGAACGCATTAGGACTGCTTTTATTTTACACTAAATGTTTAGTTTTAAGTATTAAGGGTCCGATTTATCTAAACAGGGAGCACCAGCAAAAATGTAGGGCTAGCCACCTGGGCCAGTGATAGCCTGCGTTTGTGTACGAATATACTCTTTGGCATGCGTCAGTCAGGGAAAGATGATTGACTAGCCATGGTGCGGGCACATTTTTACCCAGCTACTGTTGCAAATTGCAGGGTTCTGTGGGCACAGCAAAAGGTCACACACACTTCTTCAGACAACCCCCTCAACCTCCCACACACCTTGGTTTGGAAATGGGAAACGTGTGAGCTGCAAGTGAGCTGCAAATGCAATGGATTCAATACACATGCAGCTGCATACATTTGGTACTTGAAACTCAAAAACATAGCTCGGAATGCCTTGCTGGGGTTACTTAATAAACAGGAGGAACAGTGGCCCAAACCTTCCAGCTCCTTCAGTGTTAGGGACTTGAGGAACCCTAGTGTAGCCAGGCTGCCGGCATCCTTTCAATTAGCCCTGCTCTGAGCAGGACTTGATGACATGCTGCTTAAAACATCAGCGGTAACTAGCCATTGATCTAACTGGAATGCACAGCCTCCGTCACATGAGATTGGCAGTGATGGGGAAATTTTCTTAGTGTAAGCAAACCATTCTCCCCTGTGTTTGCAGTCTCAGCTTGATGCCCTTCTGTCACACTGCTCGGAACAGTCTCCCTCCTTCACCCTGCAAAGCACTCTCCCGCCTTTCTCCTCCAACTCTTCCTTAGCTCTCCCCTCTCCCAGGAGCACTCAGCTGGCATAACACAGGTGCACCACGCATGTGCACATTCCCAAGTGCAGTCATAACCCTACTGCTTCATTTTCCTCCCCACTAACCTCTCCTCGCCCTCCCACGCTGACAAATGTTATTAGCTAAGATTATAAATCGCTGCCCCGTATCTTATTTTGCATTTGTCTGTCTTACTGAGCTGATACTGCAATCATTTGGAGGCACAAATCCTGGCTTGTTCTAGTGTTTGCAAAGCACTGTGTACTTTAAGACATTATATAAATGATTGAGAGTTATAATCTGCAACTTCTTTTGTGTGTAATGGCAAAGACTTGAAGGATGCAGGAGTTAAAATCTCCCACCAGAGCCTCCTGTCTGTATTTCTCTGGAGATGACCATCCCTGCCCAGGGAAACTTTCCCTGTGGGCAGGGTTCATGGAGAAGAATGAATCACACCGAACCTGACAATGTAACCAATTGTCCTCCTAGTTCATGTTCTGTACTGTAATTTATTAAATGAGTGGGGGGAAATGGGGAAAACAGAGTGCAATTTGCTTATTATAGGGCACACGTCTCTATAAATCAGAGGCACAATTAGACTGACAGCTCCTCGGGGTAAGGACAACGCGTGTGACTCTAAAAGCACCATGTACAGGTCTGTGCCTCCATTAAAAAAATAAAGAAGGCGGCTGTAGATTGGTGTAACCAGCTCAGGAGCACTGTCCGTTGCTGTAGAAAGGAACCATCACTGCTGCAGACTGATGGAAAGCCACTTTTTGGCATTCCCCTTCCCCCTCAATCAGGCCCATGAAGTCTGGTCTTAAATTACATTTTAAATAAGCTATCAGGGTCTTTGCTACTCACCTCTCTAATCTCAGTTTGTCCATATAGATCAGTGATCCCCAACGTGGTGCCGCGGGTGCCATGGCGCCCCCCGGGGCATTTATGTGCGCCCGCCTAGTGCCCAGCAGGGAGAGAAGCTGTGGCCCCACGCCTGCCAGGGACAGAGAACTCTGGGGCTGCAGGCACCGGTGTTCTCGGTCCCCGGCAGGTGCGGGGCCCGCCTAGTGCCCAGCAGATAAGAGAATCTGGGGCCCCACACCTGCTGGGGACAGAGTATTCCAGGAATATGGGCACCAGTGTTTTCTGTCCTCGTGGCTATTCTCTGGCTTCTCTCTGGATTCATATATTATGTAATATTACATTTTTTTGTATTATTTAATGTACAAATACAAAATAAGCCTTGTAAAATTGTTGGCACCCGCCCCGCTCTTCTGAAAACATGAATGTGCTACTGGTCACAAAAAGGTTGGGGACCAATGATATATATGTTCCCAGCTCCCCAATGGGGCAGAAATCACCTTTCACATGCTGCCCACTAATGATCTATCATCTTCAAAAGACTGTGAAAGCAAGTGCTAGCTAGCAGGTGGATCAGCTTCAGGAGACAAAAATCTGTTTTTTTGTTTCTTCTCTAAAAAATTCAAACAATTCTGAATTTTGGCCAGCCACAGCAGATTTCTGCAACAGAAACGCTGAATTCATACAAGTCCAGTTGTGGCTGAAATCTGCAGCAATCTCGAAGGAAATCTGAAAGAAGCACTGCTATAAAGGTCCATCAGCTTTCCCAGGCAAATCATCAAAACCCAGACAGCAGTGAGAATAGTCCAGATCTCAGCTGGAGGAGATGATCAGAATAGGACAAAAGTGTTGGGCGGAGGAGGGAGCCTTTATACCACCAAGAGTCTTTCAGTAATCTGATCCCATGATTCACACTCCAAGTAATAACATTCAAATAAGTCTATTTTTAGGGTGGAGCACCTCTTCAAGGGCAAGGAAGGTGCAAAAAGCACAGCCACAGTTACTCTCCATTTTATTATAACGTGAAAATGGAATTTACTCTCCATTATCTGCGACATCTTCGGAACCTGAAGCTACCATTCTTCTCTCTCTTGATTTCATACTTTTCCATTGGAAAAATATTGGACTCTTCCACCTCCTGTTGGGCTGACAGGTCAGAAGCCAAAATGGCCTTGTCTTATTTCTTTCCTTCTTTTTCAAAAGCATCATTAAAAAATTCATCAAAGATTCCAGCACAGCTCTCGGAGTAGGGTTACTTAATTAGCTTATGCACCCTCTGCTGGCCAGCTGGCTCTACAGATGCAGAGTAAAAATACTGTACGGTCACAACGACACATGGCTGGGTTTGTTTGTTTGTTTTCTCTTAGTGCCACCCGATTCAATTTTCTCTGTTTTCAAGCCAAACGACAATGGTTCTAATTGCATCCACTGCAAAGTTCTAAACTCCAGCTGTGCTCTTCCTGCCTCTTACATCATCCCCCATAATAAAGATTCTGCAATCAGAATTTAGCTGACAACATTATTGTGGATACATGAGGCAGAATGAAATCCAGCTTACCAGTTCTGTCAGAAGACATGACATGCTGACACACCAGAAGGGAGTGGAGCTGTTGAGTAAGAAAATGCCATCTTTACAGGGTCACTTTTCTCACAATTGCCAGATTTTTCATTTTGCGCTCCCTCCATGTTTTTTGAATTATGTTCTAAATTGCTATGTCTCTTCTGCATGTTGTCATGTTTCCTCAATATCGTGTGGATATTTGCATGAAACCACTAGCTCAATCTTAACAGCTCTCTTTTTTTAATAAAAACATTCACATGCCAAATTGATTTGTACCTCGCTCATTTGCACTCATTGCAACTGTTTATGTGATGCTTCCACTTCTCAATGGGTCATATTCATGCCTGACTTTAGTGAGCTTGTACCAGATTTTGGACTAAATAGGACTAAAGAATGCAGTTCATGCACACATGGTGAGGTCACCAACAGTTAAATACCCCGAAGTCCATAAGAAACAGTGAGACACCAGGGATCTTGAGTTTGTTGCAGTGAACCTGAGAGATGGCAGATGATGCTTGATCCCATGTATGAGAACAGAGGATCTGCCATATCACAATAGACCAATAGGTCCATTTAACAGGTACCCTGGATCTTCAACTATGGGTGTGACACTGCACCCCATAGTCTTCACAGTGATAATATTATGATATAATTATGGCACAATTATGATGCATTTGGTACAAGACGGGTCATGTGAGGGGTCATTGGAAAAGTTAGGATAATCATATTCAGCAAATCCTATTTGTATGCATGTATCATTTTTGTATCTGAAGTTATGAATATTGAATAGGGATTTGTATTTCAAATGGGCTTACTCTGGAAAACACCCACAGTCAGCCTTTCAGGCACAGCAATGAAGAAGCCAGACAGGGTTGATGACCCAACAGCGAAGACAACGGACTGTGGAATAGCTTAACCTTCCTGTGGGCATTTTGGCCAGTCTTTAAGCAACGGCTGCTATAACACTGCAAGGGCATGTGACCAGACCACATGTCTCCAGACTCCATCTTGGGATGTCAGTATTTTTCCACAGGCTGGTCTGGGAACCAAGTTTTGAAACAAAGGGTTTCTGCTGTATGCTAAAGCTATATACAGCAAGGAGGGACATCATCAGTTGTTCTTCACTCCACATACGAGAAGACTCCCGGAAAACCTGAGGAACAAGGACTGAACTGAGGGAAGTGCTGGACTCGGACGAATGGGATTTCTAGCCTGTGTATGAAAGACCTGGGAATTCCAAGCTGTAAAGCAAGTGCAGGCTTTGAGATCCTTAAAGGACAAACTGCATGTACCATTTCTCAGGGTGAGAATTTGCTAATTAATATCCTATCTTTCTAGTATTTTAGGCTTAGTTTGCATTTTTGTTCATTTGCTAGGTAATCTGCTTTGATCTGTTTGCTATCACTTATAATCACTTAAAATCTCTCTTTTGTAATTAATAAACTTGTTTTTGCTTTCTCTAAGCCAGTGAGTTGGAGTGAAGTGCATGGGAAATCATAGCTCAAGGAGCAAAGACTGGTGCATATTCCTCTCCACGTTGAGTGGGGAGGCAAACTCTATGAGCTTACGCTGTACAGTTCCCTGTGCAGTGCAAGACGGTATAATCTTGGGTTTATGCTCCAGAGAGGGTGCGTGCCTGGGGTGCTGAGAGTTACCTTGGCTTTAGCCTTTCTACTGTTGGTTCATGCAGTGGCTAGTCAGAGAGCTTGCATGTAACTACAGTTGGGTGTGTCCCTACCTGTGTGAATGCTGGTGGAAGTGTAGGACCAGGAGCAGGTCTGCAGCTTGTCATAGCAGCACAGTGAGAGAGGGAGCCCAGGTTGGTGGGTCAGAGGGCTCAGGGGTACCCCAATTCTAGGTGGCACCCCAGGGAGAATCCATCACAGTGGGCCTCACCAGACACTTCAGAGGAAGATGCAAACCCATCCACCTCCATTATGCACCTAATTGTCTTCCAGCAGATGATATAATAGTATTGCACAAATATGTGCCTGACCACAGCTGATGCCATGAAATATCAATCCATGTAACGCAATTTTAGCTAGGGTAACTGTGATGGCTATTCCTAGTAGGGATATAAAAGGTTAACTGGTAAGCATAGTTCTACCAGTTAACTGCCTTAACTGTTAACCCCTGTGCCGGCCAGAGTGGGCCCAGCCCCAGCCACGCCAGCTGGAGCAGGTCCAGCTGCTTAAACAGTTAACCATTTAAATGATATATTTTTAATCATTTAAATGGTATTCACATCCCTAATTTCTAGGGCAAATTCTGCTCTCAGTTACACCAGTGCAATCCTACTGACAAAAATGGAGTACTGGGGGGAGGGTTGTCTAGGAGTGTGTTTAGTGCAATGACAGCAGCAAATGTTCTCCATGACCTCTGAAGCCTCACAGCTCCTTAAGATAGTCCAGCAATAAGAGCTGAGAAACCCCATATGACCAGATTCTGCTCCCAGTTCCATCAGTGTAAGTGGGGAATTTTGCTATCATAATCAATGGAATTATCCTCCATTTACACCGGAATCTGGCCCTATCTCAATAAATTTCCACTGTTTTTCTCCTGAAAACTGTTCAGGGTTCACTCCTGGATGCGCATTTAAAAAGAAAGAAAGAACACAAATAGGAGACAATCTGGAAGATATATACAGGGAGCTAGAGGGGTGGGTCTGACCAATCCATCTCTCTATCTAGGTTCTCATACTGCATTCATAGCCATGGGATCAGACTACTTATTTGGACCACTCCTCGGCTGCATTTGAGAGTATGAGATCTGCCATGATAAAGATGACTAGATCCTTCCTGGGACTGACAATACAGTCAGCATTAAGGTGCTGAGACCAGACAACTGTTGTGACAGAAAACAGAATCTGGAAAAGCAAGAGATATTTTCTTTTTCTTCTTCTTTCATCCAGAAGGACTTTTTGCTGCACTAGGGAACATTCTGCTCACAGATTCCAAACATGTGGGATAGGTGGAGGACATTGCACTTGAGATGTTAATTTATACATTGCCTTGGCCACCTCTGATATGGCATATAAACCATAAACGAATTTACAAGGCAATGAGATTAAGCAAGGGAAAATCTCAACGACCTACAGCTGAAGGTTTCTGGATTATCCAGATTTCTTCATGGGGAGGAGAGTCCATCAGTGCTGGTGATTGCCCTGACTCAGCCGGGTGCATGAGAACTCTCAGGAACCTTGCAACTCTGCTCATGGGTAATCCTTGTCCTTTTTAAAAAATGTATTTACTTATGACAGTCTTAGTCACTCCCAGATGGTGGGTTGTTGAAATGATAGGAGGTTGGGTTAATGGTTCTTTATGGGAGGGATTGCGCAAGGTTTTGGGAGCAGTCATGGGGCCTTGTTTGCACTACTGTAACTGGGTTATAAAATACAAAATAATACCACACAACAAGCATCTGGAAGAAATGGCATTCCAGTATTTACCCCTACAAGCACATATCCATCTAGCCATATAGTAAGATAAGGCAGGTAATAAACATCTATCCCCCTAGTACCTAAACCAATTGGCTAGTCCCTTAACAGTGCATTTATTATCCAGGATGAAAATATCTCTGTGCACCATCCTCAAAGTGTCTCCAAAGACTCCACACACCACCAGAGTGAGATGTTATTGATTCAGATGACAGATGCAGTGCTATCCATTCCCAGTGAGGGTAGCAATCCCACTATGTCAGCTGAGTCAAACTAAGATCTTCTAGAGACACATTTTAATTTCCTGCAGGGTGTAGCCACGTGGGAGGTAACTCTCCCTATGACGAAGTTGTTGGTCAGTGGATCCAGGTGCTCATATGCAAGACTTTAAACATTTTAAATGATAGCGCCCAGGGAATATTTCAAGAGGTTGGATCTGGGCATCAAGACACCAGAGCTCTGTTCCCATCTCAGCCACTCAATTGCTGTGGTACCCTGGATAAATCCCTTATCCTCTTTGTCTTGGTCTACACATTTCAATGCTTTAGCTATGCTGGGTACCCCTTTCTCTGTCGCTGCTCTCCTCCCTGCCCGAAACCTCAATACTGTAACACTACTACAGAGGGCCAAGAAAGTGCCCAGCAGGACTCTTTGACCAAAATGACTGGAGAAGAGAGCAATCTATCTTTTCTGGGGGAGAGGAGGGAGCATTTTCCAGCATCTGTCCCATTACCAACCCTCAAAAGCCCCATGTGAACCCAACTAATCCTTCCAGCTGAGCAGCAATGGATGCAGCTTCTTCCGGAGCCTCACAACATTGCTCCTGGGTTGCCTGGGCAGAGGAGAAGCAGGCTGTGCTTGGAGCACACAATGGGTGTGGATAATTTTGATTAATTACCTGTAATGCAGTAGTACCTCGGGATCCCAATTATAGACCAGAACTCTATTGTGCTAAGTACTATACAAAACACAGAACAAAGGAGAGTCTCACTCCAGAGGGTTTACAATCTAAAGTAACAGCAGAGAATTTTTTAATTGATAACCACATGGGTAGTGTTCACTGATATGTAGTATTGTTTGGGGAAGGGAATAAAAGAACAAGTATGATTCACAGTATATTCTGCTACACTCTTGCTGTTATATTCTTTGTTAACCCTCTCCACTCCATAAGTTCTGCCTGGGGAAAATGAGCTCAGCTCTGGAGAATGAAGTCCTATATTTATACACAGAACAGGTACAGCATGGACAGCAGCAGGGCAATCTTTCTGCTTATCAATGTACCTCAGCCCTGAGCTAGAGGGACCACCTCTGGGGGTTCTCTCTATGGCCCATTCAGTCCTTGGTCCCTCTGCTACGACTGCCACAAGGGGGCCAGCTAGTGCCAGCTGTGATACAGACATTCGTTCCCACTGGCAACTGGAGTGAGACTCACATAACTCAATTCACACAGGCCACCTAACAGCCACCAGAAGACATAGAGACTTTTGGTCATTACTCAACTAGTGACCAGAGCTGGATTTGGACTAGTGACCAAATGGTGGAGGTTCTGGCACAGCAAATGGAACTCAAATCACTCCTGACTTATGAACACGCTGACGAAACTATGCACTCTAAAAAGCGAATGACAAGTGACTCTGAGAAATCATTACGGCCAGATGTGTGCCCATTTCCACACACATACTGCCCATTAGACAGCCAGTGAGTCTTTCTATGCCCAACTGTGGCAACTGCATGCACAATTTTGTACACAATTCTGAGAATCGGGGCCTAAATTCAGAGGCCAGTTGCTGATGCATCTTATTTTCTGTATTTTTCTTACTCTGCTTTTTACTAATAGTGATGTGTAAACAGGAATGGAGTCTCTCAACAGTTCATCACAATATTGTTATTCACCTCATAGTCCCTTGCCAGGGCTTCACGGTCAGTTGCTGTGGAGACAGATGGCAATGCGCCCCACCACTGAAAGGAGAAAGGGACTAAACAGTAATATGCCTCTTGCTGTGGCTGCCAGGCTCTCCCCACAGCTAACAGGCTATAACACTTACCTGGGCAGGAAGCTCAGCAGGGTCGTAGAGAAAAACTCTTGGCTGCTATAAAGCACCTGGGGCAGACAAGACAAGAAAGCTAGCCTAGAAGCAGCTTTGGAGAATGAGGTGCTCTCATATTGACCAGTGGGAAGCCTGCCGAGATTTTGACAATGGGATAAAAGCTGGCCAGTTGCAGACTAAGGGGATGGTCCATGGAAGTCAATGGGAGCCATTGGCTCCAGAAAGCTTTGAACCAGAGCGTAAGGCAGCTGGAGCAAAGACCCGCCTGGTCCTAGAACTGCCCTACTCCAAAGGGAGAATAAACTTGACTAAAATCGCTCCTAGGAAGGTGGCCAAGGAAGCCTGTCTTGCCAACATCCAATTACATACTCAGGTATGTGCGCATTTTCTATGTGTGTTTGTATGCGGTGCACTGTCTAGATTTAGAGGGAGGAGGAATAAGACATCTCATTTTAAGGGCTCAATTCAATCCAAGACCCATGAGCTTGTCATTAGAGCTGGCTGGAAATTTTTCAATTAACTTTTTTTCTGTCAAAACAGTTTCTCAGGTCCACTGTGGAATTTCTGGTCAGAGAGTGAGAACGAGTGAGCGAGAGACCTCCACCCAGAACAGCTAACTGCCCAGTGGTCAGGGCAGTCACCTGGCATGTGGGAGATCCACATTAGAGTCCCTGGTCTGAATATGGCAGTGCTAGGACCTGGACCTTAGTATCCCACATTCCAGGTGGCAATTCTGGAGTTTCTCTCTATTGTTTTCATTGCATATCGGAACAAAAATTAATTTAGAAACCTCAATGTTTGTCTTAAAATGGAACTGTTATTTTCCACCCATCCCCACTCATTACCAAGATACATAGAAGGTTACAGAAAACTGACTTCTGAGGGAAGGAATAAGCAAAAAGAGCAGATGGGGAATTCACAGCAGCAAAGTTCCACTTTCATGCAACTCTCTTTAGTAGCGACCACCACAAAAGAAGAAATCCCCCCAGAAAAAATACTGAAGATGTGAGCAGGCTGATTACTGAAGAACAGAATGTTTTTAAAGCTTCCCAGAAGGCATCATCTGCTCTTGAATAGAAAGAACTGGTTGAAAGGAAAAGCAATTCTCCTAGCCAGAAACTGTCCAACATCTTTCTAGGAGCTGCCAGAGACTTAAAAGGTATCCACAATGTGCTCAAGCATATCTAGGACTAGCTTGTGCTTGGAGCCAGTTCATGCCATCATGCATGCAGATCTGCAGTACTAAGGGCTCTAGTATTGCTTGAATTAGGTAGCTGCATTTCAGAACATTAAACCAAGCCCGTTTCTGAAGTTATACCCAAGGTATAACCCACAAGGAAAATATGGCCACCTGCAATCCTCCTCCATTACCTTTAACGTGGAAGCGCAGCCCACAGAAACTGCAGGTATCAGAGTACCATGACCCATCTTCAGCTGAGAAACTCCTTTGGCTCAAGATAGAGCATTGCAAAATGGAACCTGTAGCCTAGGTGAACTGCACCTTCCTGTTAACAGGTGAGGGCAGCTGTCATCTGCTCCATTTTATTAGGAGAAGCCCTTGGACTCTGAAGAAGTTGACTGATGCAGCCCTAAGCGTGGAAAGTTTGGGGTTCTCCTGTCTTTGGTCATTAATACATTTCAGTGCTGCCTCAGTAGGAGTGGGAGGTTGCATCCTGACAGTTGCAAAAGTCAAATTTTAAGGGTCAAAATATTCAGCAGTTGATTCATCCTCTTTGAAATTCCCAGGCCTGCTTATGGCTATTTAGTAACTTGACCAAATACGCTTTTGTTTTATTGCTCATTGCAAAAATCCAGCTCTTTAAAGTGCAAATACCTAGGATTTAGCCATGCGGTGCATTGTTCACAATCCCAGTAGAAAGTTACATTAAGCAATTCATAACCCCTGGATAAGTCAGTACAGACGACTCACCCATTTCTTTGTGTGGTGTCAAGTATCAGAGAGGTAGCCATGTTTGTTGGTTTTTACAGATCCAGACTAAGTCCTGTGGCACCTTATAGACTAACAGACGTATTGGAGCATAAGCTTTTGTGGGTGAATACCCACTTCGTCAGATGCACGCAGTTTATGCTCCAATACATCTGTTAGTCTATAAGGTGCCACAGGACTCTGTTGCTTTTCACCCATTTCTGCGGACTTTGGGGATTCCTTTACCGTCAAACCAAACTGTACCACAGCTCCCACCTTGCTGAATTATTCCACACACCACTACCTAAGACTGTTCTCTGCATCAGTGCAAGATTGAGCTGCAGACCGAAGGGCCAAATTGGGACAGACCCTTAAGGGAGTGAATGGCAGGTGATCAGGCATGAAGCTCCCCCTTCCCTGGGCAAGAGCCCAGCAAAATTGCAATGACAGCTCCAGGCTGCACCACCACACTCCTCTGCATTGGCACAGAGTAGGATCAGCAGCACACAGGAAGGGGGAATATGCTGCATTCCATGGATTTAGTGCCCCTGTGCCAGGGGGGTATTCTGGTGTCCAGATCTCACGCTGCGGCAGTGCACGCTCTGCACCATTCTCTACATAACCAGTTCCTAATAAGCATGATAGAATCCTATATCTTTTAAAAGCATTAATCACCAAACCCTTATTCCAGTGCTCCAAGGACTGCAGGAAGCTTTCTTGATGCACAATATGGAAAAGATTATCTATATTCTGTGCTAAATCGCTCTGGGGTAACTTGAGGGGCCTGGAATCTTGAATCCATGCCGCAGGGTAGACAGATGTGTGCGTAGCACTGGGGTATCTATCCCCGATACTCAGCAGCGGCGCTGTATAATAGCCTAAATATAACACAGTAACCTCAGCAAGATCTGTCTCTACAGAAGCCTCCTTGTGAGTGCTAGGGACACAATCAGCAACTGAATGATTTTCTTCCCTACTGATATTTGCACCTGATTCACTACTTGGCTCTCTCCTCAGCCACAGACCTTGTAGTGACAAGCACCCCAGCTGCACTCCAGGTGAATTCTTTCATGAGCTTTTTCCAGCACCACACAGGAGGGGAGATATGTGCCAAGCTGTAATCCTCCCCCCTCCAAAAGAGATGGCATCATTTTGGTCCTGAACATCTCTGCTCCTGCCTACACCTTAGCTCCCATGCCTTCCTCCTCACTCCAACCAAAACTCCTGGCTAGTTGCTCCTTTTACGTTCTTCTCCTGCTTTGCTATTCACAGCTTCTTCCATGCTTTGGGCTCTCCCCATCTTCTTGGGCTAAATGCTATTTCAGGTGCACAGCTAAACTGTGAGCTGGGGAGGCCTGTGGGGGTCTGAGGAAAAGATTCTCCAAGCGTGGGAGGAAACACTCTGAGCTCACTTCCGACCGGAGGAAAGATCCAGTAGGTCTTCCCCTGCTGTGAAGGCCCCTGGAATGCCGTCCCATCCCTGGGCTGGGGAGCAACAGATGTCAGGGCCCTGTGTCCATGGAGGGAAGGGGCAGAGAAGCAAGATTCATCCTCCCCCACTCCATACTCAAGCTTACCGCCTTGTCTTGATTCCAACCCTCATACCCTACACAGTTCTTTCCATGAAACTTTTCACTAATAAATCAGCAACAACCCAACAACAGATTGGCACCTCTTTAATACTGGCCTTCTGGGCCTTGATGACCTGCCATGCGATGGGTCTACACTACACTGCTTAGATGTTAAGCTTCTTGGGGTAAGGACTATCTCTTTTCTAGGTATCTGAGCACTGAGCCTGCTCTTGGTGCTGCACAGATAGAAACCAGAGCTGCTGTCGTGTCTCTGTGGGTAGGTCTACGCTGCAAGTGAAGGTGTGATTGCAACAGGGATAGGCCTACCTATGCTAGCTTAAACCTACAGAGTAGCGTAGATGGCACAGGCTTCAGCACAGACTAGCAAACCAAGTACATACCCAAGATCACCAGAGGGCTTGTATTCAGGTGGTTAGCCTGGGCCGATAACAATAATAGTGAAGGCACAGCGGCATGGGCATCAGTGCTAGCTAGATGAAAGCTAGCACCAGTATGCCTACTTGTGCTGCAATCAGACCTTCGCTTCCAATGTGGATGTGCCCTGCGCCTTCCTGCTGGCCTTGGACATAGCCAGATTGAGCACTGTGTGATCCCCCTTCAGCCAATGAATGCACTGTGTATGTGTGTGAATATCTCCTCACCCACATTCCCTCTTGGCTGAGCAGGATATGGATCCTGCCAGGGAATCTGCTGCTGCTGTAACGTTCCCTTCTCCTGTGAGCCGTGGCTCACTACCAGAATATCCAAAGAGACAAGAGGGGCCCAGAGCCCCAAAGCAATTGGACAGTACTGAGTTAGTACAACACCTCAAGTAGCTTTTTTCGATGGGATGGCCCAAGTTCACCCCTAATATAACTCTGCTGACTCCATTGGGATTGCGAGGGGATAAATCTGACCCACTGTCTCTAACATGACAGTAGAGGAAATGGTGCAATGACACCGGATCTGAATCAGGGCTAGTGACCCACTTGATTCATTTGGCACCTCACAGTCTTTGCTGATTCCAGCGTCTTTCGCCAGCCTTATTGAAGCGCTACTGCCAGCGAAGGGTAGAAAGGGGAAGCCTGTAACTTCCTGAGTCACTGGCTCTCACAAGTCAACCTTAGGTCCAAAAATTAACCCTGTAGTCTCTATTCTGGGCCTGTCTCCCCTGCAGTACGTGACCCAATGTACCCCATCCCAGGCAGAGGGCCTCTTCTCTCACAGCTCACCCACATCTGAGCCTCCTGCAAGGGATTTCTGCCTGTGTATTTGTTATTGTTAACCATGCAAATGCTCCAAACACACATGGATCATATTGCCTCCCATGAGCCGCTGACATTCCATCCTCCTCAATCCCAGAAACCCCAAAGCTTCAAGCAAGTAATCAAACACTCCCACCCCCTCTGAGTCTCTTCCTTAGGGAAAAAACAAACATTTCTGTGCTCCACCTTCCAAATGGCATTTATTTTAAAGCTTATGACACCATCATTGCCCTCTGCAAAAACAAGGGAGGTTCCCTTCAGCACACAAAGCATGGAACCAGTCACTAACCATCCTCCTGTCTCCACAAGCAGGACAGGGAAGCACAATACCCCAGGGGAGGGAGTGAGACAGGAGGTGTCAATGCCAGCAGACAAGCACTGGATTACTGATTATTTTTGAATCTGAATCCTAATAACCTGGATCTGACCTGGCTCATCAGGAACAGGGAGGGGGGATGAGATTGTCTTGTTCTCTCAGTCCACAGCCTAAAAATGACGTTGACACATTTTCCCTCTATATTTAGAGGCCTCACTGTCTGGCACTAATGTGTGCCTGTCAGCAAGTGTTTTTATTAGATGACAGAACAATAGGTACATCAAACTTTTTTTTCCCCTTCCCCCCACACCCCTCACACATTTTCTTGCAAATAATCTTAACTCCTAAACTCCACAGCCAGCACCTGAAGTGACTTGCATACAGGTTATGGACTCCATGCCACTTTCTTTCAGACCTGTTATGGTTGTTAAAACCTCTTAACAGGTTGCTTTGCATTTAATTCCATCTGTCATCAGATCCTGTTTAAATAATACATACATAACATACATACTTACCACTTAATAATGCCACTACTTAGTTCTTACATAGCAACTTTCATCCATAGATCTCAACGCACTTTGCAAGGTGGTTTTGTGTCATTAACTACATCATCATAGGGCAAACCGAAACATAGAGAAGTGAAGTGATTTACCCCAAGCTAGCCTAGTGAACCAGTGACAGGAGATGGTACTAAAACCCCAGGCCTCCATAAAAATATAAGACTGGCCATACTAGGTCAGACCAAAGGTTCATGTAGCCCAGTATTTTGTCTTCCAACAGTGGCCAGTACCAGGTGCCCCAGAGGGAATGAACAGAACAAGTAATCATCAAGTGATCCATTCCCTGTTGCCCATTCCCAGCTTCTGGCAAACAGATGCTAGGAACACCATCCCTGCCCATCCTGGCTAATAGCCATCAATGGACCTATCCTCCATGAACATATCTAGTTCTTTTTTGTTCCAATCTGGTGTTATAACTGCTAGAGCAGAGTTTCTCCAACAGGGGTTGCCGCTTGTGTAGGGAAAGCCCCTGGCGGGCCGGGCCGGTATGTTTACCTGCCCCATCCACGGGTCCGGCTGATTACGGCTCCCACTGGCCGCGGATTGCTGCTCCAGGCCAATGGGAACTGCTGGAAGTAAAATAGACGAAGCTTCCCTGTCTCCTTGGTAACACTGGCATTGGCCCATTTCTGGAATCAAACTTCAAATGAATCTTCTGGAATGGTTTAGCTAAATTTGTTTTCACTTCTTTTTTCACTTATAAGGTTCAGATTGTTCAGGGATGTATCCAACACCTTTGATCAAGGCCAAACTCTGATTCTTTTGGGTTTTCCCCTTCCATCAGTAGGAATTAGAAACAGGCCCAAACTCAATCCCCAGTTCCCAACGCCCCAGAGCCCAGGAGAAATCACAACCCAGATGCAAGTTTCACAGCTACACCTCTACCTCGATATAACGCTGTCCTCAGGAGCCAAAAAAATCTTACCGTGTTATAGGTGAAACCGCATTATATTGAACTTGCTTTGACCCACTGGAGTGCGCAGCCCCCCCCTGCCCAGGAGCACTGCTTTACCACGTTATATCCAAATTCGTGTTATATCGGGGTAGAGGTGTATGTAGATAACGGGCTAAACCAAAACCTGGCTACCAGCGCTCCAGATAATTATGGTAGTCCTGATCTGAACCTGACCAGTTTGGCTCCTGCCCTATTAGAATCTACATATTAATTCAAAGTGCCAGGCAAATCCTAGATATTTTTATGATGAAATCTCTAGCACCTGTAAAACTGGTCATAAATCCTGAGTGAAAGTCTCTTTGTGAGCAATCCTGCTTCTGGTTGGGTTGGAATTCACAGGGGACAGACTCTCTCCTGGAATTTTATACCAGGAATTGCAGAGATGCATGGAAATGAAAATAACTTTTTAAATAACCAACCTGATGTTGTTATTCATACCTCCAAAGTGGCTCAGTTCAGGTTTGAGCCGCAGGTCTAGGTTGGATCTGATATTATCCCAAGCCAATTTGAGCTAAAGATGGCAAAGAGTTTGATCGTTCTCTGACTGACATCAACAGAAGCTCTGCGATAGACGTCAAAGAGGAGAAGATCAGGTCCAAACATCAGATCAAGAGTTTGAAAGGGCTTTAGATCTTGGTTCTCTAGCTGGTTGATCCCTAAACCTATCTCCATCTGTCTTTAATTGTGTTGGAGCAATCAAAGGAAGGTAGCAGTGTGAGATTCAGTCAGACGAACTAATCGTTCACCAGCAAAGCTCTAGTTGCAAGCAGCTCAGGAATGCCAAATTTTAAACAAACTTTATTTAACCAACATTCACAGGTCAGACCTGGCACAAACTGCTCCTCCCCATGTGGCATTTCAAAATGCTGCACAAAGTAACATGGCAGGAACTCTTCTCCTTCTAAAGGAACCTGAACTCTCTTGTACCATCATGTGTGGTTAAGCAGCACGCACCGAGTCTGGCCCAGGTCTTAGAGGAGTGCCTGTGCCAGGTTGATCCTGCTAGTAATGTCGGGGGCAGGGGGGTGGGGGAGAGAGAATTGGCTGCCATTGACACACCACACCAATGTACACTGGCCAAACTAGGCCAGTTCTATAGCCTGGAGAGGATGTAGGCAAATATGGATGATCAGGATAGACTCAAAAGCGCCCTGCAGAGGCCCTGAAAATAGCAAATGTAGATGGATAATCAGGAACAGGGCTGAGAGGCCAGCATCTTGCAGAGGTGGTAAAAACAGCTGGCATGGATGGAGGGAGAGGAATCCTGCTTTCAAAGCCCTCGCCCCACTGTGAGGCTGAGAATAATGGCTACAGAAATAAAGAACCCTATTCCTATGGCTTGATGCAGATGGGTAAGGTGTCCAGAGACTTGGCCCCGCATTCTTTCCATTCCCAACCCTTCTCCAGACATCTCTGCGGATGTGTGTGAACTTTTAAATGTGAGAGTTAATCTCAGCCTTCATTTCAAAGAGAATGTAGGTTTCTAACTCTCTTCACTGGGAAAATAACTTTCAAAACAAACTTCAGGGCACCAGCCTCCCTTCCAGCTGCCCGGGCTGCGTACAGGGTGACAGAAAGGGACACTTGGGATTTTAGGGATCTCTAAAGAATCAAGATAACTCTTAGCACTTTATATAGTGTGGCAGAGCTCTGACCTTGCTCCTGTGGGTCCTGCGCTTCTAGGCGGTTTATGCTTAGCCTCAGTGGCTCACTGTGACCCTCCACGTAGCCCTTCTCTCTCTAGGGCCAGGGTTACAGTCTACTGAGCCCTTTTCATCATAGGCTGCAAGGAGGTTGGTGAGAGAACTCCCACAGTCTCTGTTCAGCCTCCTGTCCTGACAGGGACCTGACTTCCCCTTCCAGGAGCTGTTCCTGTAGTGATGGGTTGGGGGGAACCCGGGCCCACCCTCTACTCCGGGTTCCAGCCCAGGGACCCTAATGGTAGCAGTTGTTGGCAGCCAACCTTTCACTGCCAGAGTTGCTACATTTCCCTGGGCCACTTCCCCACAGCTCTCCTGCTTCTCCCTTCTTCACCCTTACCTTAGGGCTCCTTTAACGATGTTTTAGGGTGTCTTCAGTAACCAGCCCTTCAGCCACACTTCCTCTCCTCTGGCTCCCTGGCTTCCCTGCCTGACTGGAGTGAGCGCTTTTTATAGTAACAGCAGGGCCTTAGAGTCAGGTGGTCACATTAACTGAATGGCCTCACCTGACTCTTTACAGGTTAATTAGAGTCAGGTGTTCTCATTAGCCTGGAGCAGCCCCTGCTCTGGTCAGTCAGGGAACAGAAAACTGTTAATCCAGTGGCCAGTATATCTGCCTTCAGCTATTCTGCTGTACCCAACTGGCCTGAGTCTATCACAATAGGTACTTGTCATCACTTGATCTCAAAGCACTTCACACCAGGTTTTCCAAATGTCATTATCCCCATTACACACAGAGGGAACTGAGGCACAGATAAGCCATCTGACCTATTTAAGGTAGCAAAGTAAGTCAGTGACCCCAGTCTCCTGCCACGTAGAGTGAAACCCTGTTGGGGAGGGATAGCTCAGTGGTTTGAGCACTGGCCTGCTAAACCCAGGGTTGTGAGTTCAATCCTTGAGGGGGCCACTTAGGGATCTGGGGCAAAAAATTGGTCCTGCTAGTGAAGGCAGCGGGCTCGACTCAATGACCTTTCAAGGTCCCTTCCAGTTCTAGGAGATTGGTATATCTCCAATTATTAATTATTAACATCCTCCCCAATATCCCCCAGACACCACCAAAAGCAGCAAGAGAGTCTGCAAAGAGGACATAGCTAAGAAGAGAGATGTGAATGTAAGGGATGGGGGAAGTACATTACAGGAGGATAGAAGCACTGGACATATGAATGGACAGAACGAGACAGGCTATATGGCCTCCTTCCTTCCCTATGTTTGTCACAATAGGTATGTCTACACTACCCGCCGGATCGGCAGGTAGTGATCAATCTATCAGGGATCGATCCCCGAATGTGCTCCCCATCAACTCCGGAACTCCACCAGGGCGGGAGGTGGAAGCGGAGTCGACAGGGGAGTGGCTGCCGTCGATCCCACGCCGTGAGGACGTGAAGTAAGTCGATCTAAGATACGTCGACTTCAGCTACGCTATTCTCGGAGCTGAAGTTGCATATCTTAGATCAACACACACCCCCTGCCCCCAGTGTAGACCAGGCCAGCGAGCTCAACAGTAAGCAATTCAGAGAGCCTATTTAAAGGACCAGCCAAGGTCTGATGCACCTGCTGTTGGAGTCCTGCCTGGAGGTGAATGCAGCTGAAAGGACTGGAATAGCAGGTATGAAGAGAGGGTACAATCCTCTCCAGACTCACGTAGCAACAGAGGAAGTTTCTATAGCAACGTGGGGATTATTTTTAGAATTCACCATATTTTAACATTAACGAGCCCATCATAGATCTTGGATGGAGGACTGATTTTTCTCCTTCTTCCTTTCTTTCTTATGATATAGAAAGTGTATGTGTGTGGGAGAGACAGACAGACAGCTGCATCTTCAATGAAAGCCAAAGGTAAAATGATTCAGACACTCAGCTGTTTTTTCCTCCCCTTCTCCTCACGATGGTTCCTTTGTTGCTGTTTCTTCTGCCGGGGAACAATGCTCAATGAGCTGCTGGGAACTCAGTGGTCCCAGACAAAAGGGGAAAGGGATCTAGGCTCCCCCCGAGGGGGGTTGGACACACAAGCCCTGGGACAGCAACACCTTGGAGTTCCCTGGCTTTTTGTTTGATCTTTATCGATTCTAAAAATATATCGAGAAAAAAAGAAACTGCCTGTGGCATCTGGTCCCAATGCACAGTGCAAACCTGAATCACGGCAACAGATTAGGGGCTAAATTTTAGCCACTAGAGATGTGCTGTGCAGAGACTGAATGCCTGACTGAGCAACACCGGCTAGAGGAGGTATGCTAGCATGGGGCAAAGACAGCTGCCGTCTCCCAGCACCAGCCTAGCTAGAGCATCAGGGCTAAGGGAGAGGAGCTGGTTACGTGGCCAAGAAACCCAGTCATGCCTCCTTTGAAATGAGCACTTCCATGCCACACTGTGGTTGCCTTCTGGATGGGTGCACAGAGGAAGAACTTCCCCCGCCCCGCCCTTGCGCACCCGCATAGGGGCAGGCAGAATTTGACGCTGAACATTTAACGTCGCAAGGATACAGGACCAAAAGACCAGAGGCCTACACAAAAGAATCAAATATCAGAGCATCTACCAGCAATAAGTGCCCAACTCCCCTAGGCAGTTTCAAAATTCCCACCTTCTGTTACTAATTATTTAATACAAGGTAAAACAGAATTCTTCCCAATATAAATGTCCTTACTTAACACTTAAACAGGAGAGTGACACGCACAAAGCAGAGCTGAGGCAGTTTGGGCCAAGTTAAAACTAGGATACAAACTGTAGCATATATTATCCAGCCACACACAAACCAACATCCCAACACACCTCAGCCTCATCCAGTTCCTACTTCCACATAAAACAACCCAAATCAGTACAAATAGAAGTCATTGTAATATTAAATATTTCCCTTGTATGTAGCTCCTTTTATCCAAAAGAAACCCAAAAGGTACTTCATAAATGACATATATACAGTTCCCCTGAAATGCAGCCAGCTCTGGGGTGAAGAGAGTGGAGCACACTGCTTAACAGAATATTCTGGCCACAGAGACCAAGGCAAATCCCAATCCTATGAAAAGTGACCTGAGATGTGTAAGTCAGGATCTCAGATCTTAAGATTTCATCCAAAAAACACACACACACACTCAGTAAACTCCACAGTGCTCGTGCACCCAGCTGTGAGGACTGTCAGTCCTTGGGCTACAAACATTCACTCATACCCTATAGCCTGCAGGCATGATTAAAGCTCCCCTGGGAGGCTAACAATCGCAGAGAGCGCCAAAGAGGCGGAACTGGTTTTCTAATATCAGTGGGCTTACCTCCTTTTTCTATATAGGTTTCTATACTGCCGTCATCACAGCAGTATCTGAGCACCTCAGAGTTAGGAGCAAGCACAGCAGAGGGCTATCGCACTGCTAAGGTTCCACTGAAGCAAACAGAAGTGGCAGATACATACACGGGACCTCTGAACACCAGGCCACTTATTTAGGCACCTAAATACAGATATAGGTGCCTGTTTTTAGGCACCCAAGTTTGAAAATTATGGCTCAGCTGTATTCATTCTACCTGGGTGTAATATCTGCACTCAGCACCAGAGAAGGTGTTTTGTTACGGGAACAAGTCTGAGACATTCAGGGACAGAGTATGGAATAGTCAGAGACTTGGCAGGCACGTTCTGCAAGGACCTGGTGCCCTCAGCAGCAGAGGTGAGGGTGACCTGGGTGTGCTTGGGCCATTCAGCAACACAGCAAGTGTGGTCTCCTTGGTCGTACCTGTGCATTGAGTTGGCTGTAGACTGAATGCTTAGCTGCAGCCAAGCTGAAGAACATTAACAGCACCTTCCTCCTTCCTCACTGTACAGGATTTTGAAGACCTCATATCCTTAACCAAAAAGCGTTAAGGGGCCCCAGTAGGACAGTCAATTTCTTCCCACTGGGCTGGACTGCAATATGGCCAAAGACAAGAACTGGAGTTTCCAAACAGCTGTTTAAACAGCAGAATGTGTCCTTTCTGGAAGCAACCGCTGAACCATTGCTCCTTTGGCTTCTAGCTGGACACCCTCCTTAGAGTATGGATCCAGTCAAATACTGAGTAATACGCATCAGATACAAGGAAAGCCTGTTCTGTTCATCATTGATCCTCTGGTGGGTCTTCTCAGATCCACTCCTGCCCACTGCTTTTAACCCAGACCATAACCACCACTGAACCCTGCTCAAGCAGGTAGGTGATAGCACACGGAAATGGCTGAGTGGGCCAATTGGGGGAGGTACAAATTCACTCTCTCAGTAGAATTTGGGTTCTCATCTCTTGTCATACTTGCCCAGCACAGCAACATGTTTGCACTGTAATCCTATGGCAGTGCATCACTTGGGAAGTGCTACTATATAGGGGTAACACAGTCACTGCTATCACCACACACCGATGCAACACCGAGGCAAAGAGTCACCTCCCCCACCCCTTTTCTGGAGTTTGCATTGCCACCATGCAGCACATTGCCCAGAATCAAGAGGGGCCTTAGATTGCTTTGTACACTGGGCTTGTACAGGATACAGACCTGTGCAAAACAGCACCATCCCACTTCTTTTGGAAGAGGTGGTGAGAACAAGTGACCTTTTGAATGAGCTGGTGCCTTTCACAGGCTCCAAAAACTTATTCATTGCCCATGTCCAAGCCACACGAAAAGGGAAAACTGCAAAGCCCAGCAGCAGAGCAGATCTTGAGATCCCACAGCCCCTGAAATCAGACACTGAATCATTCTCGCACACCCAAGAGGTCCAAAATGGGGTGAAGGGAGGCCTGATTAACACAGTTAGCTCCTCAGCCTTCATCCACCTGCTTAAACACACTGCTCCTTCACCTCGCCCACTTCAGCATGAATAGAGTGACCAGATATCCCCTTTTTAAGCCCTGGCCCAGCTGTCCTGACTTTTTTTTTTCTAAAAGGAGGCGATTGTCCTGTTTGCTCTTACCTACTGATGATCAGTTGGCAAGAACAAACAGGACAAATGCCCACTTTTGTCAAAAAAGTGGCGTGCAATGCAGAGGGGGCAAGTGGAGATGCCAGCCCCACAGGGGAGAGGCAGGGCTGGGGGGCGAAGCAACATTCCAGTATGAGGAGCCCCTACAGGGTTCCAGTGGCCAGGAAACAGTCTCGCAGGGGGAGGGGGGCTGCAGGGTTCTAGGTAATGTTAAGGTAATAGGTAATAATTGGAGATATACCAATCTTCTAGAACTGGAAGGGACCTTGAAAGGTCATTGAGTCCAGCCCCCTGCCTTCACTAGGACCATTTTTTGCCCAGATCCTATCCCCCCTCCCCCATTGAACTCACAACCAACCTGGGTTTTAGGCAGCCAAAAAAAAACCACACTATCCCTCCCCCCCATTCTAGTGATGGGCAACAGCCTGGCGGGCATGTTTTCCCCCCCCCCCCAATCAATGGGCAACAGCATCGGGGGGGGGACCCTCTGGTTAGCGGCTGGGGTGTACCGTTTTCTCTTTGAGAAATGGTCACCCTAAGCATGAGTCAAGTCAACACTCCACTAATTGGGCACCTACTGCCAGGAAGGAACAGTAAGCTGGGAGAAAAGCAGGACTCCATGGCTGAAGGCCACAAGGCCCGTCATACCCGCAGATGAACTAATATTAGCCTCTGGGAATGAAGTCAAAGGAGGCGGTTTTGTCTGCTCCCACACTCGCTTCAATGCTGTGTCTGACGCTCCAGCTCACAGTACCCATCCCTGTGTATCGCCTTGCTTTGGAAAGGCATTTATTCAGGAGCTATTTTCAGACTCTGTTACAATGAAAATCAGAAAGACCTGCAACGCCCTTGATTGAGTGGCATTCAGCAGAGCTGCTGCCGTCACCATATGGAATCCTTAGCGCCTGCTGTCTCTGGGTTTGTTTTTCTTCTTTCCCTAGCTAGGCTAATAATATCTGATTTTCTGAATGCAATTTCGTATCTGCCTCACAACGACTTACGTACATTTACATGGTAAAGAAAATCCCCGCAGGACATAGAAAGTTCTGCCTTTTAAGGCTGCTCCTGATCTGAAAGGCAGGGGTCGCTGTTAAGCAGCATTAGCTATCCCCTCTTCTTCCTTCTGGGCATGCCACCCTGCACTATCATCCAGCCCCCCATTCTCAGATCCCACACTCACCAGGGTGCTGAGGGGGTTAATCCGTTAATAGTTTTGAAATGCTTTGGGGTCACCGGTCAGGTGTTCGAGAAAGGCCATGTTCCATCCTTATTCCCTCTTCCCTCTCGTCTGATATCTCCATTAACTGGAGCCAGCATAAAGTGGGTTAGGAATAGCAGCAACTGATGAGAATTCTGTGCTCTGAGCACTAGTACAAGAGTCTTGTCAAATCTCCAACCCCTTCCTGCTGACTCACACTAAGGGTATGGGTACGCTCCACCTGGGAGCCTGCAGGTAGGTAAGACACACACTATCTCTGCTCGAGCTAGCATGCTAAAAAGACCAGTGTAGCCGGGGGTAGCATGAATGACAGCTTGGGCTAGCTGCCAAAGTACAACCCACCTGGACCCACTGGGTTTGTAAAGGCACCACTTGTGCTACTCTCAGCTACGCTCCTATTTTAAGTGCACTAGCTCAAGCAGAGCTAGCACATGTGCCTACCCATGCTGGGAAGCACTCCCCCAGCTGCAGTGTAGACATATCCTAACAGGGTAAGCAGGGACTGTGGAGGGACCAGTGTGTATGCAGCATCTGCAACTACAAACACCCGCACCACAAGTCTGCTGCTGGGGGTTCGGCCCCAAGGACCTGGGATTTGCAGCCCTTTTGTATTATTATTTGCGAAGTAATTTTTCAGCGTTGGAGGCGACATGTCCAATTATTTATATTTTGTGCTTTTCAACCCTCCAAACGTTTAGTACTTAAAGCAAAACATCTTTCAAAGAGCAACTTCCAGTTGAGAATCTCCAGAGCAAGACTTCCCCTACTGCGTCAGCCTGGACTCGGGGGAAAGGGAGTTATTTTGACTCACCTGGTAAAAGCTGCTGCCTGGCTATGGACTATGTGGGTCTTGGTCCAAATCTCAGCCGCACACGCACACTCACAGACACACAAAATCTGGCCACAGCATACGAGGTCAGACTCACCTAGTTACAATAGTGTCTAGCCACCACTTGACATATACAATGTTCTTCTGGCTTCCCCAGGATCAGACTCCTGCTACTGCGCCATGGGCACCGCACAGGTTGGACTGATCTGTAACAAAGACCAAAGGACAGCTCTGGTCTGCTCAGCCCACTTTGTGCTATGGAAGTGACATACAGTGGACTTTACATGGCCAAAGATGGTCGGGGGGCAATTCAGTGGAGGACTAATAGAGGGTATTTGGTGGGGAAATCAGAGCTGATAGCTCAGAGAGAAAATCAATACACGTCAGCATAGGTGTAGAATGCAGTTATGACTAGCACATTAGAAATAGCAGAACTCCAAGTCATTGGAAAAATACATGCTGGACTGAGCTGTTACCTTTGAGAGTCAAGTTTTTCCATTGATACAAAAAGGTACTATTCCCTGTATTGACTGGCTTGTAGCCTGTTTAATTATGGCTCAGAACATACATGGACTTATTTCTGTTGTTTTTTATTCCTTTTCTGATTACTGTATGTATATTTAGAGTGAGAGAGTTTTTTATTTGACCCAAATTGTATCCAAGCTCGCCATATTGATCTGGTAGTGCTCCTCACTCCTGACCTGCAGCACCCTTTGCTGTTCTAATCCCAGACCCCGCACAGTTCAGCGAGGTATCTCAGTCCTAATCTATAGTAACCCATGCTATTCTACCTAATTTCTCTAAGCAGACACCATTCTTATCCCCATAGTATTCTTAAAGGAGAGCCAGCCTATTGCTCAGAATTGTGCAATGATTGTGTGAGGTGCACAAATGTTCCAGCTGGCTTTGATGTGGCTAGCTACAACCCAGCCAGTATATCCCTAAGGCACAAACCTAACAAGCACCACTAAGTAGAGTTGCCAACGCTCCAGGATTGTCCTAGAGTCTCCAGGAATTAAAGATTATGTCATATGGTGAAACCTCCAGGAATATGTCTAACCAAAATTGGCAACCTTACTATTAAGTCCCCCATTTTGCACATCACGGTGCCGGGTGGAGGAGCAGGGGACTTGGTGATCCTTTGTGAGCTTTGCCCTTCCAAGCTGTACTTCCACTGTAATGTTGTGCAACACAGTCAAGCCAAGGAGTGGCTGGCGTGCTCCCACACTTCGCAGATTTCACTCATCCCTAAGGTGATGGAGTATTTTTCTAATTAAAACAAAAAATGATCAGGAATGTTTTGTTGAGTTGAAATCCACCCCAGAGTTGAGTAGGGCTTCAGGCAGTTCTGGAGACACTGACTGGCAGGTCAGGAAATATCCCATCTCAGAGATGGCATTTCCTGGTGTAGAGAGGCCCCAAAAGACCTTCTCTAAAACAGAATGAGATTTAGGGCCAAATGTTCACCTCACCTGTAATATCTCTAATGTATCTGCAAGGTGGCTGAAATAGGAAGAAAAAGGTATTAGTCACACTGTTACCAGTCTGCAGATGAAAATACAGGATGTAATAAGGAGGCCCACTGAAAATATGACCCACAAGTTTAGATTTTCTAGATGTCCACGGGCCTAAGTAATGGCCGCAAACCTGACAAATGTACAGGCTGACAGGATCTTGTGCAATTACAGCACCTGTTTTGAACTTCATGGTTATATTTTACCAACACAGCTCTGGCACCTATATTCTTAACCCTTTAAGGAGCTTGCTGGAATGCATGGTGTGACGGTGCCACCCATAAGGCTTTATGGAAATATGCTTGTGAATATATAAAACATACCTAGAATGTGTTTTATGCTACATATACCAGGTAACATATCTCTGTAAAGGTCATGATCTACTGAATCTATTAATCCTATTTGTATGCATGTATCATTTTTGTATTTGAAGTTATGAATATTAGCTGCATACGTGTTTGATTCTAAGTAAGCTGTAGTGAAGCAGTTGGTCAGCTTCCTGAGAAAAGACTATTCGCAGTAAGTGCCCCATCAAGAAACACTTAAGCCAACAATGAACTTGGACACCAATCCACATCTGGACTTTCCCAGGAATGTGGCTTGGCTGGTAAGGAACTCAGTCATGCATGGACATGTGACTTGCCCAGGTGACTCCAAAACTCCATTTTGTAGCTGCACTTTGCATAGGAGAGAGGAGGGGGTCTCCACCCACGAGAGAAAGTCTATTTAAGCCCAGAGGAGATCCCTCCATTTTGTCTTCAGCCGGCTAAAGAGAGCGCCTCTCCACCCCCAAAGATACTGGAACAAAGGACAGTGACTGCAAGGGGTGTGAGTGATTGCTGGACCCAGACTAAAAGGAGATTAGTCTGTAAAAGGAAGCATTCTGGAACTGGTGAGATTATTTGTATTCAGTTTGATTAGACATAGATTTTGCATGTAATTTTATTGTGCTTGGTGACTTACTTTATTCTGTCTGTTACTACTTGAAACCACTTAAATCCTACTTTCTCTATTTAATAAAATTACTTTTTACTTATTAATTAATCCAGAGTATGTGTTAATACCTGGATGGGCAAACAGCTGTGCATATCTCTCTATCAGTGTTATAGAAGGCGAACAATTTATGAGTTTACCCTGCATAAGCGTCATACAGGGTAAAACAGATTTATTTGGGTTTAGACTCCTTTGGGAGTTGGGCATCTGAGTGTTAAAGACAAGAACAACTCTGTCAGCTGCTTTCAGGTAAACCTGCAGCTGTTAGGGGACGTGATTCAGACCTGGGTCTGGGTTTGCAGCAGGCTAGCAAGTCTGGCTCAAACCAGGCAGGGCACTGAAGTCCTAAGCTGACGGGGCAGGAAAGCAGGAGCAGTAGTAGTCTTGGCCCAGCAGGTGGCAGCTCCCACGGGGGGGTTCTGTGATCCAACCCGTCACACATGGATCTATCAAAGCACTGTGATTGACAACTGTCAAGCCAACATAGCCCAGTCCCAGTTCTGAAAGGCAGCGTAGCAACAAGCACCTTCTTGCCATGTGGAAATTATTGTTGACAATGAACAAATTCTATTCCCACCATGCCCCCATCTCTGTGATATTAGCGGGATTGGGTGGAGGAAGGGTCCCTGACAGACACTCTAGCTGGCTTCAATTATTGAAGTTCAATAAGACCAGACAAATGCTGTTGATGCCTATCTAGCCAGGGGATGGTGGACCGAGTCACCTGCAAGGGGAGGCTAATGAGTCAGCCAGTGATCTAGGCAGGAGCACTCTAAGCTGCAGCATAGGGAACCTGGGTTTAATTCATATTTCTCTAACTCCATGCCAAACTCTTCCCTGGCCCCGTTCAGGACAAGTCAAGACACTCTGAAGGACAGCGGGAAGTCCTCTTTATTTGTTTTTATAGGGAAGGATGCCAGCCACACAACAGTACCAGTTAGAGAAGACTGAGACAGAAGCAAGAAGAAAGACAGGCCTCAGAGCTCTGCTTGATTTACAGCACAACCCACCCTGAAAGGAGACATTCAGGAGAAGACAACGCAGAGCAAGAGGCTAGACCCAACCTGGTCTACTGGCTGGACTGAGAAGCAAGCAGCCCACACCTGCCCTTCATAGTGGGCGTAAAACTGCGAGAGACAATATGTTCTTGAAGGAGAGACCCAAGTGTTCAGGAAATGCTCTGTACAGGAGAGAAAAGAAGCCCTGTGTTATCATTGGCCAGAGTGTCTGAGATGGAAGTGAAAGTAGTTGCGCATACTTTGGCTCTGTGATAAGATTCCGCAAGCCTCCTTCTCCAGCAGGATTCCTCTGCTTAAGAGAGCCCACGCAACTGGCAGGATGCGGAGATGAGGGCAGTGTGTTGGGGGGCAAATGATTTATCATCTCAGTTTGTTCTCTCACTGCGCTTTAATCATCAACATCCCCCGTATGATTGGTGTGCGAAATCTGTGTGGGAATCCAATGCTATGGTTACAAGTCAAATAACCCTATTTTTGCATCATCTGTTGGGCACCCAGCACGGTGGATTTGGGGGGAGGGGGTGGAATAATTAAAAAAAATATCAAACTGTCTAGACAAGTGTAGAAAACTTCCCCTCTTTCCATTTCCCTTCCCCACCTATTCCTGTAGGTCCTCCCCTGCCCTCCCAGTCCTAGAGTCTCCTTTCCAGCTTCCACTCCTTCTCTTAAATGCACCTTCCTATTTAAATGCTTGGGGGTCAGGGGGGAAATTCCTCTAAGCCAAGCATCCAACTCCCATCTGATAGAAGGGATTTATCTGGCCTCCATGACAGATACAGTTTATGCAGAAAGCAAAGCTTACATTTAATAATGTTTCAAGCCTTTATGGTTTGCAAAGAGCGTCCCCAATGGGATCGAGGGTTGCCTTCCTAAGACTGCAGATGAAGTGAAACAACAGCTTGGAGAGCTGAGAACTGCCCCCACTCATAGCAATGGTATACTGACCTTTAAGGCTAATGATGTCATGTTAAAAGCCAGATTTTCCACACATTTTATGTGCACAATTACCACAGTGTCATGCACAAATCAGGCAAGCGTACCTGCAAATGGTCACACAAAGGGCAAAAAGAGGAGTGGTCTGAAAATTGCCTGGAAACAGTTTCCATCCCACCAAGCGATGCTGAATTCCACAGTAGCTGAAGTTAAGTGGTTCAGAACAGCCACCCTCAAAGCTCATATGAACCCCTCACTGCAAGCAGCGGGAGCTGCCCTATGGATCGAGGGGCGTACATGGCCCTGATTTTTGTGGCCCAGCCAGCAGACCATCCGTAACTATAATTTGGCTTTGGGCACAGAGCCATTTGACCCAGCAGCTCAAAGCCTGGGGGCTAGTGCCAAACCAAGCATCTTTCCCAGACGCTCACTCTAGCTCTTTGGGAAGGAGCCTGAGCGCATCCAAACCAGCAAAGGGACTGACTTTCCCAGATTGCCTTTGGGGAAACGAGCTTACAACCTTGTTGATAGGACAATGCCAAGTGCACAACATCCTTACAAGCACTGGATCACAGGCTCTGATGGGAGGAGTGCGATAAGCTGTGTAAATTATCTTCCTATAGTACATGACCTTCTGTGACCCACGTAATTTGTGCCCTACTTAACTTAATTCCTGGAAATGCTGGGCTATAACCTAAGGACTGGCCTGAAACACACTGCACTAAAATTAAACCAGAATTTTTTCCAATGAGGTTTGCAGACCGTGGACTTATTTTTTCCCCTTTCAATAGGTTTACTGATCAGCTGTTAGCAGCCTCGTGAATGGGCGTGTGGTATGTACATGCACATGTTTGAAGGGGGGAGGAAGAGGGCACCTAACACCAGAGATGTAGCCAGCAATTAAGGATGGATCAGCTTCCAAAGGTTTGGAGGTGTAATTTGGTTTCATTAAGCAACCAGGTTTGGATGCAAGAGCCCATTCCTCAGTTTCCCCATCTGTAAAATGGGGACAACAATCTCCACCTTTCTAGGGTGCTTTGGATTCCTCAAAGGAAAAGTGCTGTAGAATGGCTAAGCATTATTGCTATTATTAAATAGCTTAATGACAGGAGAGTAGATGGAATAGTCACTTCAGAAAAGGCAGAGACCATCTTTGATGGGTTGCCTCATTCACTGATGTTCTGGCCATATCTGCGTATCCTCAGTCCACTTTATTGCTTGTGGCTTTCATCTTTGTGCTTCTCTAGGAGATAGGCCATTTCCCTTGTCTGGCCAGAGGATTTTGCCCCATCCCAATGGTCCTGTGGACAAATGCCTCTGAAGCTGCATACATGAGCAACACAGGAAGGGTGGATGGTTCTCTTAATCAAGCCGAAAGCTTGGAGCCAAGTCCCAAGACTGAAAGATTTGTTCCCAAAAGAATGCACTGCACCTTTCCTTAAGCTTTGACAGACACCATGTGCTGGAGTGCTGGGAGCCTGTCCTCCTTTGGATTCCTGTCTCTGCTGCTGTGATGGGAAGCTAGAACACTGTCCGATGGCAGCCATTTCACACCCTTAAGCATGGCTGGCTTTTACACTTGGAATGTTAGCTCAGACTGGAGAGCCATGAACAGGGATCCCCCTTCAGCTCCATTGAAATGCACTGGACACAGACCTTGATGAAGAAGCAGAGTGGGAAAGCAGAACCTTGCTCATTTACACTTAGCTTACTAACACTCTCTCACATCTGCACACCGCCCCTCTCCGCTTCCCAGAAATGCTTTAAGCTAAGTTTTAATTGCACCTGTAAAAATCCAGGCACAATGTGACTGAGCATACAAGCAGTTATTGCAGTGCCGTAGTGTAGACGCTTCCTTCATCGATGGGGTTGGGTCGACCTACCTATGGCACTCGGTGTGTGTTTTCCAGAGCTCAGTGCAAGGCAGCTAGGCTGACCTAAGTTAGGTGTAGACCAGGCCTAAGATTTCATCAACTATACTGCCGTACTAGTGCATAATGCAATGCAATCATATAGGATTTCAACTGAAACTCAATTGCCAAAAATACTTGAACCAAGCACATTTCGTTATGCATTCTCCTTGTTTGTCTTCCTTTTCAAATAGTGCACATTCGCTTACTTGCCAATTTGCAAAATTCAGTCACTTGCAATGTGTCTGCCAGTCATACACATGATATATTAATGGGCTTCTGCTGTGTATTGCTACAAAACAGCTGTTCTTGAACAAAGACAGCAGGTTTGCTTGAATGTGATTGACAAGGAGAGAAATCCAAGTTTTCTACTAATCTGCCATTCACTAGCAGTGGTTTAGGATGGGCTGTTTGACAGTAACTCCTTGTTAATGTTCAGACGCTACCTGGGTGCATAATTCCTCAATGACTAAAGTAAATCAGCTTGGAAAAGAACCCGATCAGCCAGTGGAACCTGCTGGTGCCATTGGAATGCTGATGGTAGGTGGAGCCTTGTTAGATTACTTGGACTAGATCTTCTCTGTAAATCCAATGGCAGGCACGCCATGTGTCTGGGGTACTCAGGATGATTTGGGATATGCTACATATTTTGGAGTACTACTGCATGTCTTCAGGGGCACCATAAGTTTTCAGCATGCTGCATGTTGGGGTTTGCCTAGTGCCTGGGGTGTACTTGCGCAACATGCTTTGGGGCACGCCACATGTATTGGGATATGCTGCGTGTTTTCGGGCACGCTGTACATATTGGGTCAAGATACAGGTTTGGGGGTATGCAGTCAGCTTTGGTGCATGCTGCATCTTTGGAGAGCTGATGTTTGGAGCCTGTCTTACATACTCCACAGTACTCCCCATGACAACATTCTTCTGACCTTTGGAGTTTGATTTCTTTGAATATCCCATCCCTTGGCTTTTTTACCCAGCTAGAGGGGAGTCACCAGGGGAACATGCCATCTCACCTCTGGAGCTGCCCAGTACACCTGAGAGTCCTGGATATGCTCTCACTGAGATTGCACCTCAGGCAGTTTTCCCACCTGCCTGGAAGCTGTACACTTTATTACTTTACCGAACGGTCTCTTTACAGCTCCGGAGTGAAGGCCATGACCCTTTTTTAGATGGGAGCTTACTTCTAATATATTCTCCTTATCTCTCCTCCCTCAAAAATCCTCTACGGGGCTGACACTCTTCTGGCCATGGAATATACATGAAGCACCTTCTGTAGCCCATAAATGGGGGAATAGAAGGGAATGATGGGCACTTCAAGGAAATAACCATTCTGTCCATCCAAAGCAAGTCCTTGGGTCTTAGGGCACTTTCAGATTTTGCGGGGCAATTTTCTGCCCAGGCTGAGGTGGAACTCCATTTACAGGAACATTTTCCCACCTCTCCACCCTCCAAAAAAACTATTTGTGCCTGCATTTAAGTCACGTCAATGTCCATGGCCTGACTGTACCTACGAATCACAGAGCTAGACACCAAAGACATCTAAACTGCTGGTGCAAAAGGGAAGGAATCATTTAAGGGGGATGGAGGTGGTTTAATAATGAGTACTGGAAAAAATCTAAGAAAAACATTTATGAGACCAAGTGGCTGTCTTGAATGGCTAACGACAGTGAGTGCCAATCTCAGGGTGGACAGTCAGAAAGCAGGGCAATCGCATGCTCTATAATTTGATTTCACCTACCCAGTAACAAGGGTGAACTCCTAAAGCACTAGAAAACTCTTACCATGAAGTCACAGACCGTCCCCTTGGGCATTCCAGACTATCTTGCCACCCAGGCAAGTTGGACTATGTATTCAATGATGACTTTACACCAAAAATCACAGCAATATTCAGGTTACTCCCAGTCCCGAAGGACCAGTCACTTGTACCAGGTCATCTGTACTCAGATTTCAAACCAAAGACAACTCCTGTAGCTAATCCTTTAATAATTTGATTCCGAATATGGGCACTTATTACTTAATTGTGTGTAATTTGTTTGCGGTTTTAAGCTTTAAAAGCTGCTGTGTGCTTAACATCGGGGGAGCAGTTCCGACATCTGCTACCCCCAACGCGTTGGTGTGTTCGTCAGTAAAATGGGCCTCAGGCTGAGTCTCTGATCAAAATGATGTGTGGGTGAATTTTTCCACAACAGGTGTAGTTCCACTGATTACACTGGAGTCACTCCTGATATACACCAGAGAGAGGAGAATCGGGACTTTTTCTTCATTTTCAACATTGAATATCAGACCTTGTCAACCCAGTTTCTGCAGGAGAATTCCTTGGAGGACTGGGGGAAGTCAGCAGAGAGGCAGGGGGTGGAGCAATATAGAGGGGAAATGACTGTTTTAAAGTCCATTGTTATTTTGTTGTTGTTGTTGACACCTGTCTGGACAAAAGAACTGAGAGGAAATATTTCATTGCCAGAGATTCAACACCATTTTTAGTTATAACTAGGAAAGATCCTGGTTCATTCCTCTGAAGGGAGGGAAAAAAAAAAAAAAAGACCAGCGAAGACAAGTCTGATCCTTCTTTGATAAAAATCAAGCAAGAAATAAAAAAGCTCTACAAATATTTTTCAGAACTTCTTACTTATCACAGAAAAGGGGAACAAGCTCAGCTCTTTCCTCCTCCCAAGGCAGCTTTAACATTGTGGGATGGAGGGGTTCAGCCTCTGTCCTCTCAGGCGCCAGGGGAAAGAAAGCAGGACTGATTCATGGGGCTGCAGTGTTGCTTCTAAGCCAAACACAACCAGAACCTCAGCAAAGGCTCCAAGAGCCTCAGTAAAGCATTAACCTGGCTGTATTTTCGGTCAGCCATCCTTCTGTTTGTGCAGGCAGGAAGGGCTTCTTCTGTGCTTTGTTGTGCTTGGCAGCATCTTCGGGGATGCTAAGTCAAGCCGATTGCCTCTCAGGCATGGGAAGATCTTGACTGAAGCCATAAATAGAGTGTGTGTCTTCAACCTCTGCTTACCCTGAACTTATCAGCTTATAAACAAAGTGAGTGAAAGTGCAACAAGGCAGCCAATAGTCTGAAAAGACTTCTCCTCGGGGACCTACGCTAGCTCATGAACAGCATGCAACAACAGGAGGCCCTGCTGGAAGGGCTGCTACAACCCACAAGCTTCAGAGCCCAGGTAGAAAGGGCAGGTCTCTCCAGGGAGAGTAGATGTGTTATTTCCTCCAGTGTTATTTCTTGAGTGTAGGACATGGTAACTGCTTGATGCCTGCAGAATCCACACAGCTCCCCTTCAAACATGGTCATTCCTATGCTCTTGAGGTCTCCGTTTTCCCTGTCACATTAGTGAAAGGCAAAAAGTAACCCTGTGAGATCAGAAGTCTTGAAGATGTCTCTAGCCAGGTATCCATCTAGGCTACTTCTAAAGGGACTGAGCAGCACCCTGATCTCTAAGCATCACTTATGATACCATTTGCTGTGGCTTGGCTTCTTGTATAGAAAATGACTGCCCACCTCTCCTGTCTGTCTGTTTCATAGGGAAGTAAACAAAGTCTGTCCCACCTCAAGCATACTGGAGCATGATAAATCACACATTTCCCATGCGACGTTCTCTAGCCCCATTAAGCCAGGAGGGTCCCAAAGCACTTTGCAACGCATGTGTTTACGGACTTCCCTCTATTGTGACAAAAGCAGCATGCATTTAATGGAGGACAGGTACTTCTGTCTCACCACAAATAACTCCATGTCAACAGGGATATAGAGGAGCTCTCAGCAGAGCTAAGGATCTGTGGTCGCAGGCGTGCAATCTCTGGGCTGCTTTTTCAGCCAGGAGGCTCCCACCTACCCTTCTCCTTGTGGCGGGGATAGTTCATGTCCTCACTGCGCATACCATCCTGTTCAGGCTACTGCTCAAGCAGTAGCCTGGTCAGATCCATTCTTGGGAGGGTAAAGCAGCAGCTCAGGAAGGAAAAAGGCATCTACAGGCAAGGATGAGCTGGGGACTCGTGAAAGAGATAAGAGAAGGCTGGAAGGCCTAATATGAACAAGATGGACTAAATTCAGACCTGCAATAAGCATGTGCAGCACTTCTGAGGCCAATGCAATTTTACCATGTTACCCCTAGGTCTGAATTTAGGCCTATACGCCTTGAAAGCCTTGGAGGTTAAAAAAAAAAAAAAGAGAGAGAGAGAGAGACCCATGATTTGAAGCACAGGAGCCTTAAGACGCTCTGGGTTCGGAAGTCTGTTACAAGAGCTTCTGGTCCATATAGCAAGGCACTCACTGCCTGGACTCCATTGATGCTATTGTTTACACCTTGCACTTTTGTTGCATTGTAACAATTTTCTTGCTATCAGCACCCATAACATTTTATTTGGACACCTCTAGCCACGCCTCCTGGAGTTGTTTCCTCTTACTCCGACGACAACATCATGCTCAGTGCCATCTGTCTCCTTTCCTGTCCTCATGGGAAATGAGGGTGCACGGCACCGTGGGGGAAAAAGATGGAGCCTTGCTGCCTGCCTACCTTGACCTGCTTTGAAGGGTTACCGTAATTTCCCTCTGACTGATGCTGTGATCCCTGGACGAAAAGCCACTTGTTTCACCACATGACCAATGGTATTAAAGACAAAAAAAATCATAAAAACAGGGGACTTGGTTGCGGTTAACAGACACTGGCGGAGTCGGTGAGCTGTCCTGCTGAGCCACAGCAGCTGGAAATCACAGAGGCAGCGAGTTCACCTGGGAGGCCACCAGCTTCCTCCAGGTGGGTTTTCACTGCTTCATTTCTTTCTCCAGCTCTCTCTTGCATACCTTCTTTCATGCAGGCCACTGCGCCCGGAACCCCATCCACCACGCCCTCCAACTTCTCTTCCAAGTCCCTCCTTAAAACATTCCACCCACAGAGGCTCCAAAATATTAGTCCTCCCCCTCCAAGGGTCCATAAAACAGAGGAATAACAGCTACCCAAAAGCCACAGCAGCACTAACACCCTTGAGACCCTTCGCTTTTCACTCGCTCCCATCCCTATCCTTTCAGCTGTACATTGCCTATTTTAGTTGTAAGCTCCTTGGGGCCGGAGTCTTGATTTCCAATTGTCTATGAAGGACACAGCTTGCTTCTGGTATTAGATTAATAGTGACATGGCCAAGGACCCCAGATCTCACCTCCAAGGGCAAAATTCAGATGACATCTGTGTGGCAGGGGACTTTGTGAATGGCTGCATAGTAAATGTCAGGAATGAGTTCTGAGCAGAGCAGCAGGCCAACTCACATGTACCATCTGGAGCAAATCATAACAGCTTGGAGCTGAAAAATGCCAACTGGCATGAGCCTGGAAGCCGCAAATACAACTCTGTCAATGAACACCAGGCAGTCGGGGAAACTCCCTGGGCCCCAGCAGAACACGCTTGGCAAGGGGCCTCTCACCACATTTGGGCATTGTATGGACTGTAACATCCTGAGCTCCAAACCCCAGCAAGGGTCAGTCAGCATGAAGGGTAAAACAGATTGTAATTTCAGTGCCACGTCACAGATGATCCACTTGCTTTGGGGAGTGACCTCCAGTTGGGAAAGTCAGTATGTGTCAAGCAGTACTTGGAAATTAAGTTTGAATTGCAAAGGATTCCCCTGCCCCATTCATAGCCGAGAGCCTCTCTGGGCAGTACTATTCTCTCACTCAGATCCAAGCATGATCCTGCTCCTCATCTAACTCCATTGGGGGCAGAGGCCAAACGAGGTCTCTCAAATTCTTTCGCACCCATCAGACTCCATTAGGAATGAGGCCATGGAGTAAACGACTCACTCAAGAAGTCAGGATGCAAAGGGGAGGTGGGAGATATTATGGCGGTTAGAAAGGAGAAGCTGCATATGGGTGCGATGTGCAGCAGGAGGGAGGAAGTCCAAGGAGACCTTGTGATGAGAGAAAGTGGCAAAGAATGTAGGCACCTTGGCTGGCTCTAACAAGTACAGCAGGTAACCTTCCCAGGAAGTCAGTGGGTCAGTTTGGAGACAGACTTGTAAAATCTGGCTCTTGGCCCACAGCCCTCTCCTCACTCCCCCCAAAGCCACTTGCCGACTTCCATACTTCCCCCCCTCTCTGTCTCTCCTTTCCTCTTCATCCTGCTGAATTCTCCTCTCCCTTCCTCCCTGGGTATTTGTGCTGCTGCGTGCTCACACACACATACCTACAGATAGCAGGCTCATAAAAATGCCTAATGAATAAACACACATGGAGTACACACACACACACACACTCCACAGCACTGCTCCTTTCCCCCAGCACAAAAGCCAAACACAACACAAGCACAGTTGGCTCATCCTAAACACAAACATTTCCTCCTTTGTGGGGGCTTGTGAGTTACTGTAAGACTGAGCTCTGACATCTGGAAGCTCCTCCCTGCTACTCCCCCACGTCCTGGACATGGTTCCCACACATTCCAGCAGCCACAGGCTGTTCACTGTCATTGAGGTGGCAACACCAGAGTGCTTTGCCCTGGAAAGGGAGGGATCTTTTCCGACACCAAAAGCCCAGAACTAGCCCCGTATGGAATCTAACCCTAAGCAAACTAGTGCACAGGGCCTTCTGTGCTGCAGCTGGGCATAAGCCACGCCACACGCACCCATATGCTCTTGCTGGGCTCATCAGCTGGGATGCTTAATGACCAGGCCTTAGCTGTGGAAGGTCAGTTATGCAATACAGTGCGTTAGAGGTGCTAGAAGGTCATTAAACATTTTGCTGTCATCAGCAACGTGCCTGTGTAGCAGATCCAGTCTTGCTCCTTACCAACATGTGCCTCTGCCGGACCCAAGTGAGCAAAGCTAAGTCACAGCAATAGTTCTTGCCTGTGCCAGCATCCTTCTGCAGAGGAGATGCTTTGCTAAGGGAGAGCAGCCCTGGAGAATCCATGCCAAGAATGTTAGAGGTTAGGTTAGAGCTCTCGCCAGGGTTGCAGCTCCCTGAAAGCCCCCAGGAGCAGCTCAGGTTTCAGGCACAGCATGATTTCATGTAGCTTTTAGCATTCCTGCTTTAATCCATAAATTAACAACATTGGACACTCTCCCTCCAGGGAATCCCAGCAGAGCAACCTTCTTGCTTTCACCTGCTCACATCTCTGCAACCCAGGAACTACACTCCTGGGTTCTTTTAAGGGACCATTTGGGTCTGGGCTTTAACAGGATACTGGGCTAGGTAGACCATTAGTTTGACTCAGTATGGCCCTTTTTAAGCTTGCCAGGTGGATGTCTCATTGCCTATAACAACAGAGTTATTACTCTGCCTCCAGCAATCAGAGTAAATCAGCAGCTCTGGAGAAAAGAGCAATCCCACAGATGTTAAACAGGTGAGTGGATAAAAATGAATTATCATTAGAGACCATGAAACAAGGAAGCCTGGAGACCTGCTGTGAGTGAGATGTTTGAGTAGCTAAGAGCCATGAGCCATGTTGGTTCCTGGGCTTTACCATTCTAATGAGTTAAGTGAGATATATACAGTAGCATGCTAGGAATCAGGATCGTTAGCGGTTAATCCTTGCTGAGCAATGGCTTGTACTTCGCACTGCACTGTCTGCTCACTACGCCTCTGGGAGAGTTTTGGGCCCATGAATGCAAAAAGCTGATAGCACGGCTTGTGCAGGCAGATGCTGTGCAAGCTTCCTACCCAGTTCTGAACACGCTCCTTAGCCACCTGCAGTACTCAGTATTATTCCAGTCCTCGGCCTCCACCCAGCTGTGCCAATGCACCACCACCTTGCCCTCAACACTGCCAGCTATTCCAATCCCACATCATACACGGCTCTGAAAATGAACCCAGGTTATCTTAAGCACTCCCTGTTATTTCACCCCGGGCCATACCGCACACTGCTATTGCATCTCAGTTCTGATCTAAATGCCAATGCAAAGCTGACACTCTCAAGGGTATTCAGTGGGCCAAGCCCAGCTGGATTTGCATTGTATGTTGCAAAGAGTTACAGATCAGTTAAGAAGATGAATCATGGAACTGATACACTGCTCAGCATGACACATTTATGGGAGGGCATAGGGCAGCCATGACCTGGTGACATGTTGGATCCCCATCTAAACAGCTTTGACAGGAGAATGCAAATAAAACTATTTTCCACCACACACATTTGGTCTACATTTAGCTTACTAGAAGGCAACTGGAGCATGAAAGTGGCCTGGCCTGAAGGAACCCACAGCACAGAGAAGCTGAGGTCCTCAGGAAACAAAGGCCTTGGTTTCCTCTGCTCTAATTCCATTACAAGTCTCAGCTAAGGTTGAAAAAAGCCAGACAGAGCAGAAAACATCTGCCAGCAGTGCCTAAGCGGAAAGGCATCAAGAGTCTCCTCTCCAATAGAAGGATGGATGGGAGCCTGGTATGCTGCAACGGGTCTCTCTTATTTTTGGAAGGGCTGTAATAGTCAGAAGTAGGCAAAGCTGTCCCAAGCGCATGCCAATGAAATATTTATCCATCCTCACCCCAGCATGGAGTTTGATTTGAACTCTCCGTTTTTCCAAGAGAGCTATTTAAAAAAATCTTTAAACATCTGATTAATCCTATTTTCTCACATTGCTTTGCCTGAAGACTGAGGAGCTAGAATCATAAGTCCAGCTCAGATGGAGAGGCAAATACATCAAAACGAACATTTCAGAAAAGCCTAAAGTCTAAAATAGTTCCTGCATACACAGAACATCTCAATTGTAAACTCTAATTCTAGGTTCGAAAAAAGTGCTATATCCCAATGGCAAAGGGAGATTCCCAGGTCTCCCCAATGGAACAGAGTAACTGTTTCAAACCCTAATGGTTTACAAGCTATTGGACCTTAAAATCCATCACTGTCTCATCCTGCAACTTAGATCAGTGGCTTTATTTTGTCTCCCTTCTGCCATACTGCATGCCTTCACTAAAATGTGCTTTTCCACGGCAGTTAAGAAGGTCAAGAAAACAGCAGCAGAGAGTTTTAACCACTGACATGGTGTATCTATTGGGTTTCTGGGACCTGGGTGGGCGGAAGCCCGCCCACTGCTAAAGGATCCCCCCCCCAGCCTAAGGGGAGGATCTGCAGGACCTCTAAAACCCAACTGATTTTAGGGGACAACTAATAAAAGAACAGGGACAGGGGAGGGTGTGTAGCGGGGTACTTACCCCGCTCCTGCCCTGAAGGGCTTAAAACAGCCCTCGGAGAAGGCTGTGGCAGGGAAAGCAGCCGCAGCTGGTCCATGCCCCAATCAGGCCTCAGCTGACCTATATAAAAGGCTGGGAGCCAAGAGCTCAACAGTCTCTCTCCGTGTTCAGAGAGAGAGAGAAGGGCCTGGCTGCAGCGAGGTTAATCAGGTATCTGGAGTGGAGCAGGGTTGGGGAAAGGCCAAGGGAGCCAGGGAGCTCTGGCCTAGGAAAGCCTCAGGCTGCAGTCCTGGTAAGGCCTATTAGGTACTGGGTTGCAGGAGCAGCCCACGGGTAGCCAGAGGCAGCAGGTCTGAACCCCCTTGCCTGTGATGAGTGGCTTATACTGCAGTCTGTCCCAGTGAACAGGGGCTAGATGGAGACTGGGCAGTAGCCAAGACTGAGGTGAAGTGGGGATAGTGGGTGGGGGTTCCCCTGAGAGGGGGAGACCCAGAACTGTAGAGGTACTGGCAGGGGGCAGCACCTAGTTAAAGGGGCACCAGGGTCTTGGGAGGGACACGGCGGCCCAGCGGTAGCGGATCACCAGCTGGCAGAGGGCGCTCCAGAGGGCTAGTGAGCTAATTCCCGAGGACAGCTGGCAGGAGGCACCGCAGGAGTGAGTCCACTTGCTTACACATGGCAATAAGGGAAAAAAAGCTACAAAACTGAAACAATTTCTGTGTAGGGTAAAAGGCCCCCTTCACTAAGCATCATCATTTTGATGGCTCTGATAACTGAGTAAATGTAAATAAATACTGAATGCATCATGTATGTGTAAGCAGAGTCAGGATGAGCTCTACCCTGACATCTAGTGGTGAATTATGGCGAGTGTGGAAAAGAATTTCAGGAGCTGATCTTGTTTGCATAGGCACACCCACTCCGCCTAGCATAGCCCACGGCAGCCTAAAATGGTCACTTTGACAGCTGTGGGATCCTCAATTTCTCTGTTATTGGGGCAGGAGGAATAAAGTGTTGTTACCCTGATTATGTGAATGAGGGACTATGAACCTGTTTTATGACAGAGGATCTCACCATCAACTAAATAGCACTCCCTAGACAAGGGACATGGGTTCCAAAACCCAGTGAATTGAGAGAGGTTGGGGACTCGTATGTGTACCTGATGGTATGGGCCCCTTTTGAGGGCCTGAAACACCAATTGCACCTCCTCCTCCTCTCTCCACTGTTGAAGAGCAGAGCTAATTTTGATTCCATTAGGAGTCTATCTAGAGGCTGCTGAGCTGAAGTCACTTTGGGCCAATGATGCACCAGCACTGGGGCTCCCTTATTACAAGTTGAAATCACTAAGAGAGCTAAACTTACTAAGCTGAGTGCTATGTTAACTAATGGGGGAGCCTGAAGATCTATTGCTAAGCAGCTGGCAGAGCAGAGCAGTTTGCAACACGGTTGGAGCAGCCCATGGAACAGGGAGCAGAGCCGAGCTGAGCAGTTTGCGGGACGGTTGGAGCAGCCCATGGAACAGTGAGTGAGCGAGCGGAGCGGCTTATGGGTCGGCTGGAGGAGTGGCCCAGCTGGTGGAGTGAAGCCGGTCGTTGTGAAGGCTGCAGCAGAACTCCATGGAGAGGCGGGGCAGTCGGCCCCGGCCCATGTAAGGTGTCCCTTAACACCCTGTGTGCCCCCCCACCCCCATTTCCACCCAGGCTGGGGGGGTAAAACTCTGCAGATAAACTTTTGAACTCTGGGGCGGCACTGACCAGGGACAGAGACTTTTGGGTTGTTGGACTTAAGACCCTAAGGGGAAAAGGACATTGCCAAAACTTACTTGGTCGGTCTTTTGCTCATGATTTATGTTATGAATCCTGTTTGTGGTGTTTCTCCAATATGATGCCACATTTAATAAAGGAGGGAAACAAAGGATTTTGCTACACTCAGACTTTGTGCTTGCGAGAGGGGAAGTATTGCCTCCTAGAGGCGCCCGGGGGCGGGTGGTATGTAATTGTCCCAGGTCACTGGGTGGGGGCTTGAGCCAGTTTTGCATTGTGTTATTGAAATGGAACCCCTGGATACTGAACCCGACCCTTGTTGCTGCCAACTCAGAGGGCCAGAAGGGTTACATATGTAACTGGGAGGAGGAGAAGACACAGCAGCACATTTTGATTTCACCTTTGTATTAATTTAAGAGCCAATAGTACTTGAACCATGGCTTTATGCTCAATTAATTACCAAGTTTAATAAGCCACCATGTACTCTGGGAAATAGAAAGCATTTGCCAGACACTTGCAATCTTATCAGATCCTCCGCATGTTGCGTACTACCATTATGCCAGTGCAGTCATTTGCCCAAGGACCTTGGGAACAACAGTCAAGCAGGTACAAAAGGGATTAACAATGCACAGCCCCCTTCTACCCTCCCCATTCCTGCCTCAAATTTTCTTTCTTTAAGAGCAGCCTGATTGATTAGTTTAATACTTGCAACAAAGAGATGAAGTGGTTAGATCTGTTATCTAGGCTTATCCATGTTGGATCCTTTGTTTGCCACCAAACTACAGACTCCAGAGAGATGCACAGGATTAGCAGTCCCATCACTCCATCTGTCTGTTTGGCTATCCAGACCCCAGATAGTAGCTGAGAAGCTCACAATACTGCTGTGAGGTAGTTCTATTACCCCTGTTTTACTCACCAATTCCCCAGATGGGGAATAAACAAGGCACAGAGAGACTAACTAACTTGCCCCAGGTCACATACAAAGTTTTTGGTGGAGCAGGGAACTGGCCCCTGGTCTCCGAAGTCCCAGGGTACTTTCTTATAACTGGACCATCCTTCCTCTCCAGGAAATACCATTCATATTTCCATAGTAAGCAAACTTGAACCCTCAAGACAAGGAGGAGAGGGGGAAAAAAATCTCCTTCTGGGTTTAGGATGATTCTTTGGCTTGCATTACACTTTCATCTCCAGTGCAGCCACATCTAATATTTCCTTTAGCAAGTTATCTTTACAGCCAGGAAATGGGTCTTTCCATCTGGACAATGTCAGTTTCTTGGCTACTTCAGCCCAAACATTAACAAATCCATGCTGCTGCCTTTAATTCTCCCCCTCAGGGATATTTGGGATTTTTATTTGTCTTCATAACCACTAGAGAATACATATTTCACAAGCCCTTGTGATCTGGTAAAAAGGTCTAATAGAACAAGAAAAATCTCACTCGGCTTCAAGATTATCTGTGTAGCATAAAACACAGACATAACAGGAGACATGAAAAAAAACACACACCACAGTACAAAAACATACACACATAAATGGACTCACAAAACGAGAGAGACTCTTAGTGATGAGTGTACTCAGAAAATCCTCACAGCAGTCTAGAGCAATAAAAAAGTACCACCCTGACAGCAGTTTGGATAGCCGCTTCACTCCATCTCATCGGCATCTAGTAAAACCCCACTGAAATGAACAACCCCCTCAGGTTTTCAATGGCACTTTGCAGAGCAAGGATAATAAATAGGAGCAAAGAGATACTGCATGGTGAGGACAATACATCAATCAATAGGTGATAGCAGCAACAGTCTGTATCCTGGTGGGACTATAGAAATTAGAGACAGAAAAGGCCTATTAGTTCATGTCCCAACCAATGATGGATTGTTCCTTACATCATACTTGTTTAGCACTTTGTCCAGCCTAGCTGTAAATGCTCAAAGCCCCAGGACTGCCACCACTTTATTTAGAGAGACAGACAAACACATTCTTCGAGCTCTCATGGGCAGAAATATGTTCCTGTTATTAAACCATTTCATTTATGTCCTCCTAGTTATTCTCCACCTGTGACCCTCCTAAACAATTCTTCTCCCTTCTTAGGGCTAGATTCTGCCCTGGGTTACGCCAATACACATCCAGAATAACCTCACTAAAGTCAATGCAATTAACTCCATATTTTTACCAGTGTAACTTGCATCAAGTCTTAGCCCTGGCCATTTATAATTATGGACAGTTTTCATCTCCTCCATTTGTCATTATTTAACCAAACAATTCACATTGCGCTTTTCTAACTCTTTCCTTCCCTCCTGTATGTTACCCTAACAGCATCCGAATGCAAGAAGCTCACTGAGATCTGGTATTGAGTTCTGCTGACCTGACCGGTTCAGTGTACCCCAATTCACTTATGTCACAATCTGTATCTAACAGGTGTCATGTAAGGTATCATTAGAAAGGCAATAACAGACTGATGATTAATACTCTTATGTAGCACGCATATGGCAAACGCCCAAGAGACCGTATAAATATGAAGGAAATGTGGAACTGAAGTGTGGTTTACCAGACAAGTCTGGAGAGTGGTTAAACAGGTTTCTTCCGAACAAAGGACAAGCAGATGCCTCCAGGCAGGTGTCATCAGTTGATTGGCTATCACATGGCAAGTGGCAATTCATTTGTGTCCCAGAGGGCAGGAGCAGATCAATCTGCATTTTAACAAACACCAGCAAGTGAAGAAATCGGCATGAAACTTCCTTCCAGCTGTGAGGAAAGTGACATGGAGTTTCCTGGTGAAGGAACTTTATTTTGGGGAGCAGCCTTCAGAAGAATCCATTTCAAAGGTTCACTGAAGTATAAGAGAGAGGGGCAAAAAACACCAAGTTATCTTTCACTTAAGACGATAAAGGAACTGAGCACTTTGGACTTAGTGGAGTTCCTGACCAGAGGGGCAGGGTCAGCCATCTTCCTGCAAAGTAGTGTGATACTTGAACCAAGACTGTAGTTTTGTTACATCTTAATCTCTAGAAAGTGTTTTTCACTTAGAAATGGTTACAAGCAAATAAAATGCATCTTTGATACTTGAACTCACTTAAAATCCTATCTCCTTTTGTTAAGCTTGTTTTACATTTAATCTAAACCAACCCAGGGCGGTGTTTGAATTAAAGTGATAGTTAACCCCCATTAAAGCGATAAGCTGTGCAGTCTGTCCCTTTAGATCAGCAAATGAATCTTCTTATTCCTCTGAATGATCCAGGAAAGAGCTGAATATTGCAGAGCACAGGGTTTTGTGAACATTCAGGACTTGGGGGCATCGGGGGCATCTTTCCAGGTGTAACCAAGGCCGGTGGAGGCCAGAGTGTGGCTGTAGTGTAACAGGCAGGCTGCTGGGGTGAGAGTTGCTGGTCCAGGGCTGCTAATCACACAGACACTCAGTGCATGCTTGTATGTTGGCTGGGAGCATCCAGATGAGGGAGCTACAGCAGCAGAGCATTTTATGGCACCCAGGGTTACAAGGCAGGTAATGACAACCCCTCACTGGTCTGGATTGACCCCAGAACATGACAGTGTCCCCTAAACATTTAAGGGCAATGATGTAAATTTATGATGCGCTAGCCATCCCTATCTCTGGCCCATGGTCCTCCTCCACCAAGTGGGGACAATGAAATTCAGAAGAAAGGCTTTTCAATATAACACTTAGTGTCAAATGAACCAACAAGAGCCAGGAAATTCAGTGTCAACGATGCCTCTTCTGCCTCAATCATTCCCACTGTTCATCTTGTTCACATTGAGGAGCAACCTGATGCAGCTAGGTACCTGCTGCATAACTCCCAACAGAACAGTGGTTGAGTCAGGGAGGCAGACGCTGAATTGCCCAAGCTTTCTGTGGATTTAAGTGAGGGCTATAAAATCTCATGATCACAGTTTCATTTTCCTTTTAATAGTCATGTAAATCTGGCAAATAAATCCATATAGTGAAGTGAGTGCTTCTTGCAGCAGACAGTACAGGATGTTTAGCTAGGGAAATGCCGTCTCTCCATCTGTATTTTCACAAGATAACAACAAATGCCACTTTATAGGAAAAACATGCTATTGGTCAAGAAAGACATTCTTCCCAGATTGGAGTGTGTAAAGGAACTGGCTACCGTTCAACACCCCACAAGTAAATACAGTGCCCCAGGGTTCAGATGAGAGGTAAAAACAAGTTCTTAACACCATGTAGTCATTAAAAGACTGGCGCAAGACCCCCTTGGCAACGGGTCTCCTGTTCTTTGCAAACTCCTCTCATCTCAAACCTGACAAACTCACTACACCAAACATCTTATAGGATATTTATCCATAGAGACTAACATATAAGGTATCAACAGAAAGCTCATAACTTGTCAAAACTCCAACATCATTGTGGGATGGATGGATGACTATTTCAAGTTCTTGTATTTATATTGAAAGTATGCTTTATAGACTGGGAGTAAAAATTAGTCACTGCGGTAACATGTCTCGGAGATGGCCAATTCAAGAAAGAGGGAGTTGCAACCCCTTCCTAATCAGCTGGTGAGGTTCGATTATCTGCCCTTGTCACATCCCAGAACAATCAATGGAAAACCATCAAAGACAATTGCAAATGATCAAATCCACAGGGTGAAAAGGAACATTATAGCAGGCAGGAGATCATCTTGAGAGACATTTTGAGGTTCATCCAGGCCAGAAGGGATTTGATCACCATCTGCTTTGTAACCCTGTGCAGGTTTGGTCCAGAGCTCTGACCCACACAGCCGGCCAGCAGCTCACAAGCCTTATCCTGGCTTTGCCCAGCCTGGTTACACCTTGCAGGCTGACCTTAGTACCCTTCCAGCCCTGAGCTGGCCCTAATGCCATCCTATTGCAGAGGCCAGTCCCTCTCACTGGGCCCTCACAGATAAGGAGTTACGGTTCGCTGCCTCTACAGAGACAGTAAAACACTCCAACCTGCCAGCTTTCCAGAAGCACACACTTCACTGACCTTACACAGCACTGGTGATTTATAATGAAAGCAAAACATGTTTATTAATCAAAGAACAGGGATTAAGTGATACCAAATAAAAGAGATAAAAGATAGAAATGGTTACAAGCAAATAAAAGTGAACACACACATCTAAAAGACTAAGACTTAATCTAGCAAGATACAGTCTTTGTTCAAAGATTGTTTCTCTCACCAATAGTCTTCTTTCCAGCTTTTACTACCCAGGAGCCATCACAGAGATCCAATCGCTTGGTTCCTTTGTCTCCAAAGATGAAGAATAAAAATGGAGTCTCTCTGTTCCTTACATCCCCAACAGGATAATCTTGGTCTTCCAAGCCCAAGGCGGCCTCCTAAGAATTCAGTCTCCTGTCTCTCTGTGGGGCAGGAATAGGGTTGCCAACCCCCCAGGATTGTCCTGGAGTCTCCAGGGATTAAAGGTTAATATTCAATTAAATATGTCATGTGATGAAACCCCCAGGAATACGTCCAACCAGAATTGGCAACCATAGGCGGGAACCATGTTAATTCTCTGTCCCTCAAGTTCAGGATCAGGATAACCACCTGCTGGTTTAGGTTGATGGCTTTATTTACTGCTTAGAATTTAAACTGGGGTAAACTCACATTCATCTGTCTAGGACAGACTGGTTTTATCACCATTCCCTAGCCTAGCCTGTCTGGTCTTAAACATGTTCTAGCAAATCATACAGAGGGAATTCATAACTTCACATATAACGTTAACACATGCATTTTACAATGATATTAATAACCAGCCTTTTATTAGCTTTCTTATGAAACCTCACACAATACCTTTTGGATAAATACCATGACAGCAGAGCATTGGGTATAGTAAGTTGGTTGGGTCTGATAAGAGAAAATGTACCAAACGCCAGTGGGCATTAAGAGCCTTTAGGTCACACCCTGGCTATGAATAAAGATAAAAGGTTGTTTGAGTAGAAGAGTGTGTAAGGAGAGGCACTCTGTATCCATTCACTGAGTGCTGACCAATACATGCTGGCTAGCATATATAGCAGAATAATATGAATTATCCACACCATGTATATATTCGTATGCATTAAGCACAAATAGCATAAGTGACCAAGATTATAGTAAAGGTATAGGCCAGTTTAGGCTAGGGATCCCATAACACCTTTCATTGACTGAAGTAAACTTTGGCTTAAATATCTATGTCCTGATCCTGACAGCTTTCCATGAATATGTTACTGTAGCAAAAGAAAGGTGCTACATAAGAGGTAAGTCATTCTCATTATATGTTCTAGAGCAGTGGTTCTCAAACTTTTTTTTCCATAGACCACTTGAAATTTGCTGAGGGTGTCTGACGACCACTTAATGATCTTTCCAAATGTTGTTTGTACTGTTAGCGAACTATTGTAAAGTGCTTTAGATAAAAGCACTATATAAAAAAAAGTAATAATAATAAACATTTTTTGTCCTACAATTAAAATCACACATCTCATATTTTAACATCAGTAGTCTTACCTTTCTAATTTGATGGATGTGCCCTCTCTCCCCTGCCGTGGTAGCTCCCAAGCTAGGGCTGGGATGGAGAGGGGGGGTCTCTCCCTGTCTCCCCCGCCACAGCAGCCACAGAGCTGAGGCTGGGAAGGAGGGCTCTCTCTCCCTGGCAGCCGCAGCCCTAGAGCTTGGGAAAGTCGCCTCTTTTTCTGACCACTGCAGCCCTGCACATCCCAAATTCCCCCCACCCTCTCTTCTCACCCCACTGCCCCCTCCCACCTACCCCTTATTCCCCCCCAAGGTCAAAACCTCACCTTACATGTGTGTCTTGTCCAATGTCCAGGCACCTAATTAGTGGAGCCAGGCCTGCGCAGCTCCACTAGTTAGATGGGTAGCCCTTCATTCTCTCAAGTGTGGCTGCCCAGGCACCTTAGAGGGAACTATCCGCGGACCACCTGAATGGAGCTCGCAGACCACTGGTGGTCCACGGACCACAGTTTGAGAACCTCTGTTCTAGAGCACCAGCCAGGAAATTCACATAATCTAACCCTGCCAGGGCCTCCCCTGTCTCATTTGACCCCAATCTTAGGATGACTCCATCTATGAGCCATGAAAAAAAACCACCACCACCACACATCTTGACAGCCAATCACTGCTGGGCGGGTTATCCATAGATGTGATCCTCACTAGGAGTTCACAGGCTGATTTGTGGCTGGCCCATATGGTTCAGCTGCTGGAACAATGTAACACCCCTGCAGGCTGCACTACCAGGGAAGGAGTAACTGGGGAGGAGAACAGTGCTAGCATTTCTAGCTTCCGGGAGATGCTCACCCGTGCCAGCTCTACAGGCAAATCGCCCAATAAACCAGCCCTGAACTGAAGCAGAGTAAGGGAGATGTAACAAGATGCAAGATTGCTCAAAACACAGTGATCTTTTCATATTGCCAAAGCACAAATTGCAATTATATCACTGTTGCAGGTTTCAGAGAACCATCTTCAGTCAACTAAGGGACCTTTTCATGTGAGGCTAACTGTCTAACCCATAACTCATAGCCACAGCACAGACCAGGGGAAAGATTTGTTTGGTTTCTGTTAAGTCCAGCATGATGGAATAAAGATATCCCTGACAAGCTCCCCATCCAAGCAAGAGGGAAAAAAAGGTTTCCCGCACCCAGAACAATACTAGCTGCTTGCCGACTTCCTCCTAACACAAAGGAAGTCGAGAAGTCTCAAGAGCAAATGCCACTGAAGCCAGTCGCACCGTCTAGACATCCATACACACAAAGTCCTTTTATTGCAGTTGCTGCAATGGGATTGTGTGGCTTATCAGATTGTTATTCCCCCCCCTAAATACAGCAACAATATTTTTAGTAACAACCCAAACAAACATTAACCTCTTTGTATGAGCTGCATGTGCGCGTCATGGACAGCAGGAGAAAGGCGACATGGATCTAAATGCTAAATGTCTGCCTCATTCTGCAGGCAGGAACCAAAGGACCCACCTAGTTTGCTCTGCACTCCTTCGTTGAATTTACTGCTGGGATTTTCCTTGAAAATTTACCACACTGACACTGGCTCAGAAACAATGAGACTGAGTGGTGCTTGTCTCAAGAATTAATATTGGACGTTACAGTAGCACCCCAACCAAGATTGGGACCCGACTGAGACAGGCATTTTATATACATACTTGTTACTTCCATTTTGCAGGGGAACTGAGGCACAGAGCAGTTACGTGCCTTAGGCAAGGTCTCTCAGAAAGTCTGTGGCAGAGTCAGGACGTGATTCCCTGTCCAGTGCCTTAAGTCACAAGTCCATCCTTCCTATCTGGTATTACGAGAAACATGGAAAGGGCAGATACTTCGGATATGTCTACAGTTCATCAGGGAGCCAACCTAGATTGACAGACTTGTGCTAGCAAGGCTCATGCTAGTAGCCTAAAAAAGCTGTGTAGACACTGCAGTTCAGGCTGGACCTCGGTCTCTCTAGGCCCCTCCCTCCCAAGGCTTGGGAGTCCAAGCTACAGCCTGAATCGCAACACCAAAGTTACGTCCACATGGCTGTTTAGCCTTCCAGGGCACTCCCCGCTAGCATGAACTGTGGATCTGGGCTGGGCGGCTCACTCAGAGGCTGTGCCGACATACCCCCTAACGGCTAGGCCAAAAGGAGAGAGATTTACTATGGAATAATTAAGCAAGGAAACAGAGACACATCTAGTGGTACTAATTTAAACTGGTATATGGAGAGCTATGCCTTAATGGCCAGTATCTGTAGCAGAGAAAGTCACTGTGTGTGGGAAGGCAGGTAATTGTATGTGCAAGTTTTGAAATAATTTGCTATAGGTCAGGAGATGGGAACTACAACCATTGGCCCAGCAGCGAATGGCAGTGGAGTATAACATGGATATTGAGCCAGAGAAGAGAGGCCACAGTAATCTGGTTTCCATTGAGCAAAATACTTCAACATGCTAATACCCAAGGTGGCTTCAGGATGCTAATACAAAGGACTTGTACCTTTATTTCAAAGGCTCTCAGGGGTATATGAGGAGTGACGTTCAAAAAAAAGGAAGAAGGACAAAGCACAGACTGTTCAATGCAGACCTGATGGCTACTCCCAAATGGTTTCCACTGCAAAGGAAACTGCATTATCAGTGAGGCAGGAATTTCCATGTACATCTAATGAGAAACACTGCTGTGCTACCAATTAGTCTGACTTGGTCTTGGCAACATATCTATGTTAGAAATCCCACAGTTCACATAAGAGGTCTATTCACCCTGCTGCTTAATCTGTCTTCACTAGGGGAGATGAACTCCAGGCACAAACATGCAGTACGGTGTATAAACAGCCTCTAGGCCCATACACAGCAAGAATTAGGCGCTGCTCCATGGGGGAAGCGGGGAGAAGGGGAGAGGAATTGTGTTTGTTTGTTTATCACTGTTCTCCGAATTGTAAGTGCACAAAAATCCAAAACCCAGGCTAGGGTCCATCCCCAGAGCTAAACCCTGCGCAAGAGAGCTGACAGGGGAAGATTAGCAGGAGACAGGATGCTCCACTGTTTGTTGTGGTTGGCGCATTAGCAGAGATTTCATATTTTAAAACAAAGGGGAGTGGGGGATGGAAAGTGATCCAGCCGAATTTCTGGAATGTAAAACTCAACAGAGAGAGGAGTGGGCTACCAGACAGAGACTAGTCTGCATAGATATACAGATTATAGACATTTCTAGCCTGCCCTTCACAGGAATAGCTAGGCTAGAAACAGGTTCCTGCACATGTTCCTCCACCTGCAAGGTGGTAAGCATCTCCTGAGAGGTAGGTACTGATTGCCCTTGTTTTCCACAGATGTCAATGTGAGCGGAGGAAGCTCAGAACCTCATGAGATTGGACCCTTAAGGCTACAAAAGATACTTAGGGCCCCAAGTCTGTAAAAATTCTCCCAACAAAACATAGCACTGCTTCCCACAAGTAGCCCCAACAAATTCATCTGGGACTACCTATGGCAGTAAACACTATATTCGCTTAGTTGTAAGCGCCTGCAGGATCAGGGCCTTGGGATGGAATTCTGCCATATACGAGATTCATTGTGCCCAGCTTTGACCATCTGGAACATGAAGAAACTCACTCCTCTAACCCCACAAAGCCACATTCTCAGGATCATTCGGTCAAGCGGTTTCTAATAAAGAAATGACAATGGGGAAGATCAAGTTTGCCTGTTCATTGCTTCAGGACAGGGGCGCTGGAACAAATTTGTATAGTGGGGGTGCTGAGAGCCATTGAACCAAATTGCAAACCCTGTATATGATAGAAACCACTTCAATCCAGGGGGCGCTGCATCACACCCCGGACCCCTAGTTCCAGTACCTATGCTTCAGGATTTAGCAACTTAAATGAAAAAAACCAGCCCCCACCACCAGCCCCTGCTGCTTCTTTGAGATTTTATTATGTATACAGTGTCTCCCCTTTTTTTGTTGTTTTATTTTGGTTGGTTTCATAGCACTAACACTGACTTTTTCAGAACTGTCAGAGACTGGGGGTAAGAAAAGCAGATTCTAGCTAGGGGAAAAAAAAAAAACGCAGACACACCCCCACACCCAGACCTGTGCAAAATCATTTCTCCTACCAGGAGACAAACATGACAGGTTGAGACAAATACTGCTGCTTTATCACAGAAAGGTTCTCTGCAGTTCAGGGCTAGGGGGGGCGTATAAGCAGCAAGTCTGGTTTGTGAAGAAATAATCCAAGTGCCTAGCGTGCATCTCATATGCACACAGAGGTCCTGTGGACTGCCTAGCATTTGAGGGAAAAGGTCAGACTAAGGAAATACGAAGTGATGCACGTAAATGTGTGATCAGAGGCCCAATTGGCTAGTATTCTGCAAGGCTCCTGGCTCTTGTCCTCCTCCTTTTTAAGCAGGATACAGTGCTGTGAGCACAGGTGCCCCAATGATAACCCCAGAGACTGATGCCAATACCATTTTTTCCCCCTGCAGAAGGACTATGCAAAAACAGAGTAAAGACTTCAGGCGTTTGTCATTTTCTTTAATTGGAGCAGGTTTTAGGCTCTTTGCCATTGACAGCATCCCCTTTGCTCAGAGAACAATCCATAACAAGTTCTTTCGCAACAGTCCTATAATTGATGCCTGGGTGGCCGGGTTTAGGATTCCAGGTTTTAGATTAACAGCCCATATATCAGGCATATTACATGTTGCTAATCTCATCCTCCCCTGGCTGCAACCTGATAACAAATCTGCTGAAGAGAGATTAACTTTCAAGTGCAGCTATTCTGTGTATTCTACAACCAGGCTAATCACTGAGCCACAGAACATAATGTGCCAGTATTGATATGCTCCAAAATGACTCAAGAAAACAAAATGGCAATGAAGAGAGCCCAGGAAGACAACAGAATGAATACGTTATACGCACCGGACCTCCTATATTCAGCTCCCTTTTTCTTCTTTCTATGAAGTGAAGCTGCACTGTTACCTAACTAAACACCCACAAGAGGGTGTATGGATAGAGCAGATGCCTGCAAGCCTTGGGCATCTTGTGGGAGATACACAGCGAAGGCCGCATGCCTTAAACCTCTCTGAGAAAAGGCAGGTATCTATACATAAGGTTCCAGGATTGTCATGCTGAAGCCTAGAATGTCTGTGAAGTGACGGAAACAGCTATAAGCATGGCTGAGCTCTTTTTGTTCAGAATGTCACTAAATTCAATCATTGAGATATATGATCTGTTTCTGTCCAATTCTTACTTTTTCAGCCATTTTGACTTTGCAAATTATGCCCATGCATCTATTGCCATGCCAAGCCTCCTAGACCACTGTGATATCAGAAGTAACTCAACCAGTCATCACCCTTACAATTTCATTGGTTCTATGAAGCAGACTACACAGAGGGTGGATTACCTGGCCCAACTGCCACACCTGTGCGACAGCATGGGCGTTCAGCTACTAGTTGTTTCTATAAAATATAGGTCTCTCATAACCATTCAGTCCCAAACCCATGTGCTTGTTCTGCAGATCCTCATGTCCTCAGTGTTTGGCAGAGGGAGTTTGGTCTAATGATAAAGAAAGTGAGCGGGGGACAGGACTCCTGGGTCCTATTCCCAGCTCAGCCACATACTCACTGCTTGACCTCTAATGACTTGATTAAATTTTGTCCATGCTTCTGCTTCCCTATCTGTAAAACAGAGACAATGTGATTTAGGGAAGTGCTGTGAGAATCAACCTTTGCAAGCATTTAGAGTTCTCAGATGGGTGCTATTAAAAAAGGTCAAAATTCCAAAATATGATTTCTGAACACCCTTTTAGAAAAAGAAAAGGTCACTCAGTGTGTCAAAGCCACCTCCGGGGCAAGCTTTCCATTCATCAGCAACACAAAAGAGCTTACAGAAGAGGACACAAGTCTTGTTAACATAAAGAAGCAGCCTCAAATCACAGTGGCATCCAAGGAGACTGGTGTGATGGTTTGCTAACCTCAGTTTTGGGGAGATCTATCTGCTGCAGGTAAAAACTATAGTAAAGAACAGAATTGTCAGACATAGATTAACATAATTTGTTGGGAAAGAGTCAACATTGTTTTTGTAAATGGAAATCATGCCTCACCAATCTACTAGATTTCTTTGAGGGGGTCAACAAGCATGTGAACAAGGGGAATCCAGTGGATATAGTGTACTTGAATTTTCAGAAAGCCTTTGATCAGGTCCCTCACCAAAGGCTCTTAAGCAAAGTAAACTGTCATTGGATAAGAGGGAAGGTCCTCTCATGAAATAACTGGTTAAAAGATAGGAATCAAAGGGTAGGAATAAATGGTCAGTTTTCAGAATGGAGAGAGGTAAATAGTGGTGTCCTCCAAGGGTCTGTACTGGGACCAGTACTATTTAACATATTCATAAATCATCTGGAAAAAGGGCTAATCAGTGAGGTGGCAAAATTTGCACATGATACAAAACTACTTGAGATGGTTAAGTCCCCCAAGCAGACTGCAAAGAGCTACACAGGGATGTAACAAAAATGGGTGACTGGGCAACAAAATGGCAGATGAAATTCAAGGTTGATAAAAGCAAAGTAATGCACATTGGAAAACATAATCCCAACTATACATATAAAATGATGGTGTCTAAACTAGCTGTTACCACTCAAGAGAGAGATCTTGGAGTCATTGTGGATAGTTCTCTGAAAACATCCACTCAATATGCAGCGACATTCAAAAAGGCCAACAGAATGTTGGGAATCATTTAAAAAAGAGATCGATAATAAGACAGAAAATGTCATATTGCCTCTATATAAATCCATGGTATGTCCACATCTTGAATACTGCATGCAAATGTGATTGCCCCATCTCAAAATAATATATATTGGAATTGGAGACAGTTCAAAAAAGGGTGACAAAAATGATTAGGGGTATGGAACAGCTGCCGTATGAGGAGAGATTAATAAGATTGGGACTTTTCAGCTTGGAAAAGAGACAGCTAAGGGAAGATATGATAGAGGTCTATAAAATCATGACTGGTGTGGAGAAAGTAAATAAGGAAATGTTATTTACTCCTTCTCATAACATAAGAACAACGGGTCACCAGATGAAATTAATAGGCAGCAGGCTTAAAACAAACAAAAGGAAGTATTTCTTCATACAATGCAGTGTCAACCTGTGGAACTCTTCGCCAGAGGATGTTGTGAAGGTCAAGACTAACAGCGTTCAAAAAAGAACTAGATAAATTTATGGAGGATAGGTCCATCAATGGCTATTAACCAGGATGGGTAGGGATGGTGTCCCTAGCCCAGAGGCGGGCAAACTATGGCCCGCGGGGCCATCCTGCCCAGACCCCGAGCTCCTGGCCCAGGCAGCTAGCCCCCCCCGCCCCCCGCTTGAGGTGGCAAAAACCCTGGAGCCAGCCCTGCCTGGCATTGGCCACTGTTGGATGACAGGATACTGGGCTAGATGGACCTTTGGTCTGACCCAGTGTGGCCACTCTTATGTTCTTAAAGAAGGGCTGAGGATAGCTGTGCGCCTTATCCGAGCTGGAGTTCAATTAACAGAGCACAGTGTTGCTGGATTTGATAGCATATTTATTTTACTTAAGCCCTACAGATAGGAGCCTGCAAAATAGCACCAAAAAGGATTCTTTCAATGTCACAGCGGCAAATGTGTTCTACCTCAGTCTGGGAGCACTGGAAGGACTGTTCCTTAACAAGCTCCTAAGCCACATTTGAACAGCCTAGCAAGGCAGAGGTGATCAGACTTGCACATATCAATCCCCTGGTCAAACCATTTCATCTTGTGTACAACAAGATCAGCATCCATCTGCCACTTGCAGAGCTGAATGTGTCTCAAAGCACAGAAAACTCACTTTAGCCTATGAATGTTAAGTGCCCATGTAGTCCATAAGCTAAAGCACAAAAAATTACTATTCTATTCTCTTTAGGTTTGGCAATGTCTGCGAGCCAACAGACATTTGGGTGAGAGAGGCTTACGGGTATTGTTAAAATCAACTTATGGGAGACTAGAGAACAGATCCAATCAGCTGCACGTTAACATTATCTGGGTCCTAAAGAACACTAGGTACATTTTTGAGATTTTCTGTCTTCAACATTTGTACAAATAGCTGGTGTCTATTTGACTGTGCAGACAATCATAGAATATCAGGGTTGGAAGGGACCTCAGGGGGTCATCTAGTCCAACCCCCTGCTCAAAGCAGGACCAATCCCCAGACAGATTTTTACCCCACTTCCCTAAATGGCCCCCTCAAGGACTGAACTCACAACCCTGGGTTTAGCAGGCCAATGCTCAAACCACTGAGCTATCCCTCCCCTGACACTGCAAAGGAAAATTGAGGCCTGGGAAGGTTCTCTCCCTAGCCCATACCAGAGAGACAAGATCCAAGCATCAGCAATTCTGTGTACAAATCCAGCTTTTCCTATGCACTCTGGCACCAGACAACACAGTGTGACAAAAAGTCATGCAATTTGATAGGAAACAAATTCAGCTCATTACGGATGGCTCTGGTCAGAAGAGTCAGATCGAAGCTATACCTCCCCATGCTTTGCAGCATGGCCAGAATCCTGAATGGTGCAATGCTACCTCCCTCACACACCAGGTAATAAGGGCAGATGGGAGAAAGCAGGTGGGATCAAACTGAACTGCTCAGTGCTCTCATGCTCCACAGAAGCCTATAGCACATGTTCTTCCTTTGCCAGTAACTGGTAGGAAGCTAGGTTTCTGCCCCATAGAGATTGGAAACCATTTTGCTATTTTACAAGGATAATTCTAGAAATAGCACAAATACACTCCAAATGGGGAGCTAGATTCTCAGCTGATGTAAATCAGCTTGGTTCTACCTAAGTCAATGGAGTTATACTGATTTGCACCAGCTGGGGATTTGACCCACAGAGTCTATTACTAGATTTGTTGAGCCATGCAATTTATTTTAAAGGATTCCAACAAACAACAATACATTTCCTCCAGGCCCTTTTGTCAGAGTGTGTTACAGACTCTCTACCAGAACCACTTTACCCACCAGAAAAATGCAGAGTCATCCCTCCAGTGGAAGGGAACAGCCATTTAATAGCACATAAGCCAGTACAACTGAGCCTCTGTTAGGAGACAGAATATAACCATTAGAATGTGTCCAGGACAATTCCACTATCAAAGGTGCTGTGGATCTTTAATGCCCACCTGCGATCAGGACCTGGGATTTATGCATTTTCTTCTAGACGGATTATTAATGCTAGTACATGACCAGACTCCCACAAACCTGTGTTTGGTAAACACAAGTCTTGCAGCGTTAGGTACAGAGTATTAAAGGCATGGTTTGAGGATCCATTTCTTACCTTGGAAATGGCTGCCCCTCCCAGTCTTTGCTTCGTTTCTCAGAGACATTGTGCCATAAGTGCCCGTACACTTTCCTGAGCCACTTATCTCCACAAAGCCTCCTTCCATCATGGCAGCCAGGAAAGGACCAGTTGCTCAAGCCCTAAACTGGGGGGAAGGATAGCAGCAGCAGCTGGCCCCGGAATGGTCTGAGCTCCGAGCACCAGCACGACGCCTGCCACTTTCCCAGTTGCTAAGGAGGCAGTTTTCCTGGAGAGGTTCCTGTGCTGGGTATCTGAGCTCTCCTCAGGGAAACCCAACCCAAGAACAAGAGTGGTTTCAAATTCCCAATGGACAGAAATGGGACTCATCTACCATATGGGCCCAGAGGGATCAATTACAATTGCACCAGGTGACTGTGTATTCATTACCCACCTCCAACAAAGAGAACAATGGCGAAAAAATTACTGCACTGGGTGATCATCAATACTGTAAACATGCATTGTTCAGTATCATTGTAACTGCCTCAAATACCTGCCACTTTCCATTTCATTAACTTTTAAGAAGGAGGCTGCTGATGGCTAAGTATTATTACCCCTCCAAACCCTTAACTCCTTTGTACTGTGCTTTTAGATGTACAGCTGAAAATTGCTATATGAGACCTATCATCTCCATTTTAGAGATGAGGAAACTGAGGCACAGAAGTTCTGCAACTTGTCTAAGCTCACAAAATAGATCAGTGCCAGAGCCAAGATTAGAGCCCCAGTCTCTCAACTCTCCCTCACAGTGCCCTAGCCACTGGACAATGCTAGCTCTGAACACTTTTGTAATTGGAGCTAGAGAGCCACGTTCTTAGCAGGTGTAAACTGGAACAGCTCTATTGAAGTTCATGGATTTTACTATATTTACACAGGTGCAACTGAGCCGAATCCAGCTCAACACTGCATTCATTAAACAGTTTTTATATCGGCATATACATATTCTTATCTGTTTGGTATTCAATTAATAGGGGCCAGATGATGTATTTTTTCCTTATGAAATCTGACTTCAGTGCCAAAAGGTCTGAGATGACTCTCAAGACCAGAATCATCTATTTACCCCACAGAATAGTTCTAGCACAGGCTGCAACACAGAATTGCCACAACCACTGTCACATAAACGAGACAAGCCCGATTTCCCTTTCTGGGCTCCATTTGATCCTTGGTCTCTCTGTTATGCCTACCAACAAGGATGTCCATTAGATAAGTTTGGGTTGTTTTTGTGACAGACATCCGTCTGCTAGGGACAGCCCCGAGAGTCCACCAACTTATTTCATACAGGCTAGTGAACAAATACCAGTTGGTGAGGAGGTTCAGTCACTACTGCCCATGTACGAGTTAGAGGCAAAAGACGGCATATTCTGCTTCTGGTCCAGTTTTCCAATACAGGCACTCAAACTACCAGGATGGATGTGGCATAGGAACTAGAAATATTTATATTATAGTCAACAGAACCCCCTGAAGGGCTCCAATCAACTCATGAAGTGACTTCTTAATCTTAACTCTAAACAAATAATTTTAATTGCGCCAATTATTGTGCATTACTTAGATACAAATTAGCTTTCCTGACATATTTACAGAAATTCCTTAACTGTTAAGGAGACATTCAGACAGGACTAAGATCCTAAATTCTAATCTGTGGTCTTGACTAATTCTCTGTGTCCTTGGACAATTCATCTAACATTTCTGTGACTCAGCAAGGTCTTCATACCTCCTAAGGGTGTTGGAGGATTAATTAGTCAAGGTTAGTAAATGTTGGGAGATTAAAAGCACTATTTAAAGTGCCAAACATTGGTATTACTAGACTATCTAAATGCCAATTAAATTATTAAGAGCAAATTTACTATGGTGTAACAATTGCACCATAAGATAATACAGTGTTCTTCAAAAATGTTTGTTTTAATTTAAAATAAAAGAAACCTTACTTGAGACACTCACTCAATTAAAAGGTACAGCCAGTATCTCTCTAATTCATATAGCTATGTATGTAAACCAGAAAAAGCAATGATGTCTCAGGAGCTTGGAAGAAAGAGGAAAAGGTATATGGTAAATAATACAAGATGTCAAGAAAACCTATCCAGAAATTGCTACAACATTCCAGAGACAGAAAGTTACTGTGGTTTATGTCCAAGATCCACTCCAAGAGGAAGAGTCCTGCTGTTGTTCTTTTAGCGTTCAATCCAGTACTCAGGAAGCAAATGGGAATATTGCCATTGACTTCCAGTGGGTCAAGATCAGGCCTATAGACTGTCAGTTCCTTAAACAAAGGAGCATATTTGAAGCCCATTGCTACAATGCAAGTGAGGCCTCATAAACTTATGTCAAAATGAGATACCCCACATCCCAAAAGAGCTGTTTACACCTGAGCCAAGACTGCTGGGCCTCAGCAATGGGTCTTAACAAAACCAAGCCCAAAATCTCAATGACATTTGAGGCAGGGGTTATTTACACCAATCGCAGATGAAATGTTTGTGTTAATGTGCCTTTTCCTTATGACGTGGAGATCCCCAAAAACTGTAAGAGGCATATAAGGAGAGGAAGTTATTCAACATACAGGGCAGATTATTATTTTTTAAATGTGGGACAGGAGAAGAACTGGTTGACTCAGGAGATAACAGACTCCCTCATTTCTAGATCACTACTGCAAATCTGGTCCAGGTCAGTAGTGAATAAAAGTTGTTTCCCACCTGATAGAGGCCCCCAAACAGCTATGTGAAATAAATTTGGTGGGTCTCAGTTGAATTCCAAGTGGGCAGGTGTCCATATCATAAAAGTCAACACCATAATTAGCAGCTATACTGTTATCTTGATGATAGTCTCATCAGAGCAGACAAAGAGTGAGTGTGCCTCGACTCTCTCCCTATTAGATGTAGTCCCTTGAGGTTGGGGAGACTGCCCTGCTTTAAGCTTCTCATGTGGCACACAGGCATCTCTATCAAGTATCTGCTGGAGCAAAAACGTAAGGAAGGGGAAACCTTTTCCACTCCCCTCTCCAGGGGGCTCAAACTGTACCTCGTTCAGTCCAGTGATGAGACTCTTGTCTCTGCCACAGGTTTTACGATGCCCTAAAGGCATCTGTCCTACTAAAAGGAGCATGTGGCTAAAAATATACAATGGAAATATTCTTGTCTCTCTGAAAACTCTGGCTAATCCCCTCAGCTCCCCCAGGTGTAGAGCCAAGGCGAAAGCTAAGGATATTGCAATCAGCAGTGTGATCCTGAGGAGGCAAAATAACTTGGTACAGCCCCATGAAAGGGAGCGATTAATCAGTTGAGGAGATTTGGCCAAGTTACATGGTGAGCCAGAGACTGGCAAAACAGGTAGTGCTGTGAATCAGGACTAAGGTGCTTTGGCAGGGTTGTGTGGGAGAAGCTAACAGTCTGTATTATGCCAGGATGAAGCCAAAGCTATTCAGTTCCTCCACAAATCATCTTAGACGAGAAAGAAGAGACCTTTTTCACAATGTAGTTTCTGGGCATCCTGCACTGGTTTGTGGGTTTTTCTAAACAGTTTAATTGTGCATTACCCTGTTAGTTATAAACTCATTCAAAAGCAGCTAAACCTATTCAAGTCTCTCTCTTTCTTTCCCCTTATACAACCTCTAAAATTCAAATAAAAATGTGGGTCAGGTCAGCTTTGATCTAGAGAGAAACACACAAGCTAGAAGAATAAGAAGCATTGCCTCACGAGCAGGCCCTGATGTCTTGATGCCTGATCCTTGATGCCAGCGAGCTACTAACAAACAAGCACGCTGAAGACATTACAGCGTATTTCCAGACAGTTGCTTGGAATAATGCTTTAATTAACACAGTAAGGGTAAAATTTTCAAAAGCATCTAAATAATTTAGGAGCCTAAATCTCATTTTCAAAATGAATTTAGAAGCCTAAACCACTTTTGAATATAGAATTTAGGTTCCTAACTCATGGAAGCACTTTTGAAAATTTTTTTACCTTATAAGCTTCTTCAAACACTAAAAGCAGCACAGAAATACAGTCCAACAATATATGGAACTGTAAGTTCAGTGAGTACCTCCAGGCTGGGGTGGCATGTTTGTAGAAATTTTGGTGGTGCCCAGAACACGCCCCTGCCCAAACTCCGCCCCCCACCTGCCCAAAGCTCTGGGAGGGAGTTTGGGTGAGGGAGGAGGTCTGGGGTGCAGGCCCTAGGCTGGGGCAGGGGACTGGGGTGCAGGCTCTGGGAGGGAGTTTGGGTGAGGGAGGGGTGCAGAGGGATGGGGTGCAGGGGTGAGGGCTGTGGTTGCAGATGAGGGGTTTGGAGTGTGGGAGGGGCTCAGGGTGAGAGTAAGGGTGTAGGGGGTGAGGGCTCTGTCTGGGGCTGGCAACGGGGGGTTGGGGTGTGAGAAGGGCTCAGGGCGAGAGTAGGAGTGGGGGGTGACGGCTTTGGCTGGGACTGGGGAGGGCCTCAGGGCTTGGGCAGTGGGTCAGGGTGTGTGGAGGGGTGAAAGCTCTGACTGGGGGTGTGAGCTCTGGGGTGGGGCAGGGCTGGGGATGAGTTTGGGGTGCAGGCAGGCTGCTCCGGGTCAGGGGCCAGAGAGGAGGACTCAGCCCTTTCCCTGCTGGCAGCAGCAAGCTCTGGGGGAGGAGCCTCTCTTTCCCGCCGCCCCCCAGCAGCACAGTCACCCCCACCACTGTCACTGCATGTGCTCCTAGGGCCCCTCTCAGGTCCAGGAATCACCCTCGCCTCCCCCGTGGTGGGTGCCGGGGGGCGCTGCGTGCGCCTCCTCCCCTGCTGTTGCCCCTTACTGTAGCCTCACTGAGGGTGAGGGATGGGGCTGCCTCCTTGCCCAGCATGGGGCAGGAGCAGTTACTGTGGGCGGGGGGGCTGTGCTGCTGGAGGGTCCCGCCAGAAAAGGGAAGGATTTGAGGGGGAAGGGCAGGCTCAGAGTCAGTCTGCCCTGGCAGTGGAGAAGGGAGGCACTAGGACGCAGCATGGAGGAGACAAAGACAGATACTCCAGCCAGGGCCGGGGCAGCAAGTCAAGGCCACGGGACACTCGGGGGGGGGGGAGGGGGGAAGCGATGGCGCAGGTGGGGGTGGGGGCGCAGCCCCAAATTTTGGTGGAGCTGGGCCCCTGGCTCTGAATATTGCTGGTGCCCAAGCATCACGTGGGTATGGAACTCGCCGCCTATGCTTCCAGGTATATTTTATGGAAAAAAGTCTTCTGTGTCTCCACACTTTTGGCTTAGCACCTAATTCCCATAATAATTAATCAAGTTGATGCTCTTATCGGTAGCCATTAATCACATCAGCAGGTAAATTGCTTATGGAATTATGCCAGGGCCAGTCAATAACAAAGTGGTTAATAACAAAATTAATGTCAAAGTGGTTTACAAAAGGTGATAACTATAATCATGGGTATTTTACAGATTAAAGAAATAAAGTCACAGAGGTTAAGTGACTCACCCAACCTCACACACTAAATATATATATAGCAGAGCTGGGAACAAAACCCATAAAGGGTTGACTGGGACAAAAGAACAGAAATAAATATTTTTAATTCCAATATGTTTGTGGCACAGTCTTACCAATAAAACCATGCGGTTAACTAGCCCCAGTCCATACTAAGATAGTAGAGATGACCATCCAGGGAAATTAACTCTAAGAGACACCTGGTGGCAAACACATGCCACCAACTAAGAAATCAAGAAAAATGTCCAATTGTTAGTTCTCCAGAAAGATTCATTTGGAGGAGCAGTGATGGATTGAGGCCTGAACTGGCTTATAACTCTACAGAACAGAAAACTGAGTTATGGAGATGCACTGAAAAAACCATACAGGACCCAACAACGATTTCTCAATGGTGATTAATTTTCTTAATCAGTTTCAAGGGCATGTTTTGCACAGGCAGTTTGCCCTTCTTGTAAGCCTCACGACCTGCTCTGACAAGCCACAGTTTAGCAAGGGCCATATTCTGATCTCACATCTGCTGGTGTAATAAAGGAGTAACACCAATGAAGTAATTGGTGTAAAAAGCAGAATAAGTGGCAGGAGAATCCAGCCCTAAGAAACAGTGTGGGGTTAGGAGTTCCTGGGAAAGTGATAGCAAAGAGAGTGGGGGTTTTATTTTTTTTATTTTTTTTTGCACCAACGTTATCACTAGAGTGGTGATAATATTGTGCATTAAACAATTAGCAGCTTCCGATCCCACATTCCAGGCACCAGTTCAGTATCAGCCAGCCCCTTGAGCTGAAGTGAGTGGCCGATAAGAAGCTCCACTCGAGAACAGTGAGTCCACTGCATTCTACAGCATCAGCTGGTGACTCATGCCACAACTATCTGCAGTTATTCTGTTTCTGTCATTGCAAGAGAAAAAATTACCTCGCCACCTTCAAAAAAAGATATTGAGGAAAGTGCAGAGTGAAGCAGGTTGGCCATTTGGCTACATAGCTGGAGATTTTGGTTTACATCTGCTCGGGTCATAGGTGAAGTGAGTTTGATACCCTCAACCTTCCCAAAAGCAGCTCTTATAGTTTGGCACAATTTAATATGATTTATAGTTTCTGTTGGGTGGAGGCCCAGAGCTGGGATAACAGACAGACTGCAGGTCAGGGCTGAGATGCCCTGAAAGAGGTGAAGGAGAAGGGACCCACAACTGGAGTAGCAGGCTTAGGAAGAAATACATGTGCAGAGCTAAGTAGTGATCAGGAATAGAATATACCAAGAGATACCGAAGGTCAGAACCGAGGGACACTGGCGGGGTTGCATGCAGAAAGCTTGTGCTGCATCTGTCCAGGCTATGCTTACTTCCAGACAGGTCTCAGAATGACTACTGCCTGTGGAAGAAGATGGGCACACACATGCACACACAGTGTTCTTTTGCGGAGATTTTACTTTTGCTCCTAACCAAAACCAAAAGCCATTTGGGATTGAAAGCGTACAGTGGTTCTCTGTGTACGTAAAAAACCCAAGTCATGAATTCTGGAAATGGATCTAAACTTCCTTAGAGTCTGAGGAAATTCAGGTCCAAGGATCTGAAAATTTTCCTTCTCTCAGTTACAAATACCTTTGTGTAGCTATCCACCTCCCAACGTAAAGAAGTCCTGTGCCCTGATGCAGCACAGCTTTGTGACAAACCAAATAGAGGAAGAAAAATAACGCATCAACAGTACTGTTGCTGCAGGGAGATTTGTGGTGAGTCACTAAAGAGCTCTGCAATAAGTACAGTGGAAGATACAGAGCCTGTTACAGAAGCTAACATGAAACTAGACAGTCTTTCCATCTACTACTGTTTGAAGTGACTGCAGCTCCTACTTCAAGGCAGGTGAAACAATCATCGAATGCTGAGCATGCAGATTCACTTCGCCAACATTTTATATACTAAAAGTTATCCCAAAATGAGGGCAGATATCCCACTGGCTGGCTCTCATTTTCCTCTCTTGTACTTCGAAATGTCCAGCAAGCCCTGTGGAGTAAAATCAGTGCAATGTGTGGCTCTTTAAATTAGTCTCATTCCAGTTGAAGCAGTTACTGTGACATTGGCAAATGTGATGTAAATATACAGTTGGCAAGTAACTAGCCCTGGGTTACCCCAACGCCACACTTCTCTGGTGAGACAGAGACAGAAATGAACTTAAACTGATAACGCAGAAAAGCTTAATAGCATCACTTCCCTGGAGATACCCAGAGATTACCAGGTGATGGTATGCACACTTAGCCTCAAATAGCCCTGGTCCTAATGGGGTCACTGCCCTTCTACCAGATGCTGGCCCAGAATAATCATCTTTTGCCCTTCTTAGCATCTGGCAACCGTTCAAACCATTAAATAGTTCTAAATTTTATGCATAAAACCCATGCCCTGTGAGTTGGGCAAGTCATATTGCAGCCATTTTACAGGTGGAAAAGATGAGGCACAAAGTGCTTAGCGGTCTGATGCTCTCCCATGGAAGTCAATGCCAAAACCCCCATTCACTTCAACAGGCCCTCAGTGAAAAGGTCAGGGTCATGCACCAAGTCAGTGACGGTGATGGGGGCACTGACCCCAGAAGTCCTGACCCCCACTAAACACCAGACCTCATTAACTTTGGGATGACGAGTGCTGTCTCCCTGCCCTGAATCTCTATATTGCACTCCTTCCCACTAGACTGAAGATAAACAGAAATGTAGAGTAGCTGCCCTATTGCAATAGATGCAAAACTGTCACTTTGGACAATGTACTCCGTGTGAACAGAAGAGACCTCTGAACAATTTTTCGGTGCATGCAGAAAAAGGAAAAATTGAGTGATTCACTTAAAAGGGCATTATCATTATTTCCTATTTTACAAGTAGGAAACCTGAGATCAAAGGAGGATAAACAATTCACCCAGAGCCATAGAGATGGGCTCAGAACCCAGGCAGTTGCTAGATTCCATTACATTCCGATGCCTACTTGAATTTCGGTAGTCCTGTAGCAACAACAGGAACCAAGGTCTCCTCCACATCATATACTGCCCATCTCGCTCAGAGCTCCCAAATGCAGAGCATGAATATTTTGCCTGCTGTGGGTCAAAAACACAAAAAAATTTGAAGTGAAAGGCTCCATTTCCCCCAAAACTGATTTAGAATGCATATTCAACACCAATAGGCCAAATTCAACCCTGGGGCATGTCAGTTAATGGCAACAGAGTTTCATCAAGGGGGAAATCTGCACCCAAAAGATAAGTGGGTTGTTGTTATTTGGATCTTTAAAAGTTTTACACCAAGGGTTAGGAAAAGCCAAAATCACTGGAATGGTCACATTTCTTTTAACAGTTGAGACCTTTCTAAGCCCAGGAGTGTAGGGGAGAGGGAGACTCAAGTCAAAGACTGGTGGGAAAGGAAATGGGTAGCGTTGAGAGGAAACGCACATTTTCTATAACTCACATCAGTGCAGAAGTCAGAGCTGCAAAGAGGACAAAAAACAGATATCAGAAGCTATCAAAGCCTATTTGGAACAGTGACTATGTCTCTTCCCAGGTCTATTTCTCAGTCTGCCTCTGACTTACCCCAGGGAACGAAGACTACATCCAAGCCTCCAGAGCAACTGCAGCAGGGCTCTTAGTTTATTTTTAAGACACAACCATTATGGTTCTTGTGACTCACCGACTTGCAAGGAGGGAAATGTGTTGTTTGATTTGCACAGATCAAGGCAGCCGAAGGCAGAAATAAAAAAGAGGGAGCCTGGGAGAGAAGATGCTAGGACAGAAAATAAGAAGGCAGAAAGAGGACAGGACAGCAGGAAGTGATTTTTTTGCCCCTCTCCAGCCCACAAGGACACAGTGCTAGCTGTGCCCGCTCATCTTTCACAAAGGGTACGTCTCCACTGCAGTTAGACATCCACAGCTGGCCTGTTTAATTGTGGTGTAGACGTTCAGGTTCAGGCTGAAGCCTGGGCTCTAGGAACCTGCGAGGTGGGAAGGTCCCAGAGTCTGGGCTGCAGCCTGAGCCCAAATGTCTGCACCACCATTAAACAGCTCCCCCAAGTCCAGGTCAGCTGGAACACACTAACCACAGGTGTCTAATTGCAGCGTAGACATACCCAAAGCAACTTTAAAAAACCCTCCCTTCTAGCTAGCTGCTGCTTTAAGGAACCCATTACAATCTGCATGGCTACTATGGGGTACTGCTTGGGAATAACGGATAAACTTTAGACTCTCATGGTCAGGACAGAAAATAAAACAGAGGGAGATCAAGCTCTGAAGTTCTTCCCCACTTCTGCTCGCCCATCACATGGTTCCCCTTACTCCTCTACTCCCAAAGGTGACAGTGAGACCTCTGTATACTTTCAGGGCTGGTTCTTCTGTGCAGGGTGGATCTTGAGTCCCTGTTTGAGGAGATGACCTCAAGCTTATGAACATAGTGTGGTTTGCCTAGACATCACAGTAATGGGGAGGGCAGGAGGGATGGACAGAAGAACACCTGGAGCCAGATCTGTGTATATTTTTGCCTTGGCTAATGTTGAGGCAGGATGGATGTGCTGACTGTACGTGAGCATCCTGCTGACCATCTCCCACTGGCCATGTTGCCAGCACTGGCTTTGTATGGGTTTTAGCTACGGTGCTATTTAAATGCCAGTTTCAAAAATGGTCACAAGGCCAACCTGGTGATTGAGGAACCAAATTGCTTCTGTGCCCTGATGCTACATCTGACTAGTAAGGGGCACCAATCCCAGAGCAGACATCTTCAATGAGCCTGTTAGACGAGCAAAGCAGCAAATAAAGCAGAGCCAGTCATCTTGACTTCTGCTCCAGCTGAAACACGTAGCCGGGCCAGGGGAAAACAGCAATGAACCAATATTTTCCCAGTTGCTGTTTTCCTTTCTTTGTTTCCTCACACAAAGCCTCGGCCCCTCACAGCTCCCACGTTCTGTTGTCCGTTACTTGAGGTCATGTTTTCGGTTTTTTAATGGTGCCAACTAAATTCTCGCAGTTCAGCATTTGGCCTCCTCCCGCCCTCTCAGTTTTCAGCCCCAGGCAGCATGCTATGGAGTCTGACAGACCAGGTTTTATAGGGTTGCTCGGCTTCTGCAGAAGTGCAGTGCTGTAAACACAAACCTGTGTGGAAAGAGGGCAAATGGGGAGCGTCTAGGAGGGGGCAATGTTAAACACAAGACAACGCTCTATTGTCAAAGAAGCCTTTAGTCAGGACTGATCTACATCAGTGGGTCCCAAAAGCAGGCGGCCATTGGACTCCATTTGAGAAGACAGCATCAAAAATCTCTCACTGGCACTGTTAGAGGAAAAAAAAAACAAAACACAAAACAAACCAACAACCACAACCCTCCCCCCCCCGCACAAATAGCGATTATACAAAAGCTATTTCTATAAAGGACTATGCCAATGCTAAAAATAGGGAGGAAGACTCATTCCCCGTCCCAAAGATCTTAAGAACAGCCAGACTGGGTCAGACCAATGGTCCATTTAAGCACAGTATCCTGTCTTCTTACACAGTCGGTGCCAGAAGCTAACTCCATAAGCTTTTTCAACAGCCGCTGAACACAGAACAGAAGTTTTCAGAGAACCACACATGACGACTCCAAGATCTCTTTCTTGAATGTTAAGAGCTAATTTAGACCCCATCATTGTGTGTGTATAGTTGGGATTAATGTTTTCCAAAGTGCATTACTTTGTATTTATCAGTACTGAATTTCATTTGTCATTTGCTTGCCCAATCACCCAGTTTTGTGAGATCCCTCTGTAACTCTTCGCATTCAGCTTTGGACATAACTATCTTGAGTAATTTTGTATCATCTGCAAACTCTGCCACCACACTGTTTACCCCTTTTCCCAGATCATTTATGAATGTGTTGAACAGTACTAGTCCCAATATAGATCCATGGGAGACCCCACTATCTACCTCACTCCACTATGAAAACTGACCATTTATTCCTACCCTTTATTTTCTCTCTCTTAACCAGTTACCGATCCCTCTTATCTCATGACTCCTTCCTTCGGTTAAGAGTCTTTCGTGAGGGATCTTGTCAAAAGCTTTCTGAAAGTAGAAGTACACTATATCCACTGGATCACTTCAAAAATATAATTAGTCCCTATTAATACCCACCCAAACTTAGCTCCACCCCACAAGTCAGTCTTACAACCCCAGGGGCTGACCCTGAGTATCCTCAACTCCCATTTATTTGACAGGAATTCAGGGTCTCCTTCCACGGGTGCTCAGCACTGGAAGAGATCATTCCCCAAGGCAGAAAACACAAATAACTACAAACACCAGGCATGGGATAACACCCTCAAATAGGCCATGCTTTAGCAAGGAAATGTTGACTCACAAGAATTAATTAGCAGCATCTGTCCAACGTGCTAATTACAAACAAAGGGAAAACACCCTCAAGTCCGCCTCCTTCTTGAAAATTTCTTCCCTTTTAAAACACAAGTTTCGCAGAGAACGTGAGAGCTGACTGGAAAGTCGGGTGATAGCAAAGAGATATGGTGAACGGGGCCATATTCCGGCTCAGATCCTCTGTCAGCCGCTCTAGCACGGCTGTCCCGCTGAGACGGGACTAGCCCAACAAGAGCTTTAATCAACTGTGAGTGATAACCTTGCCTAGCTCCAATTTTCCACTTACAGAGATCTCATTAGTTTGTCTTTATTTCCTTAACTGATGTTTTGCTAAGCGTCCTATAAATATAGCATGTAAACAGCCAGCATTACGTCAGCTGCATTTGAAGACCAACCCTAATGTGGAGAAGCCCACAGGGACCGTGGGACAGAGTCATTTCAGTCACAAATCCGAGTTGCTGTCAGTATCTTTTGTAGGGTTAGGGCTCAATGTGGCATGTGAAGCACTGGTGTAGGATGAGGCCTTATTGCTCTGGATTCAGGGGGGGAGGGATAGCTCAGTAGTTTGAGCATTGGCCTGCTAAACCCAGGGTTGCGAGTTCAATCCTAAGCAGGGCTTTGGAGCTGTGCTCCGGCTCCCTTCCAGCTCCAGGCAAAAATCTGCAGCTCCACTGCTCTGGAGCTGCTCTGTGCTCCAGCTCTGGGCTCTGCTCCAAAGCCCTAATCCTAAGCGGGCCATTTAGGGATCTGGGGCAAAAATCTGTCTGGGGATTGGTCCTGCTTTGAGCAGGGGGTTGGACTAGATGACCCCCTGAGGTCCCTTCCAACCTTGATATTCTGTGATTCACTGTGGTGCAGCAAGATCTGAATCTGACCCCGCTCTCACACACTACACTGTCAGGGCCAAACTCTGCCCTCAGACCTGTGTGCAAAGTCCCATTGGCTTCAATGAGCACCCAGAACCAGCATTTGGCCTCTTCTACACAAACATTACCATTTGTGTTGGCCGAACGCCCACTGGAGTCTATGGGTGCTGCTGTCTTGCAACTTGTACTCCCAACTCAACACACCAAACCCTCCATTGCCCTAGGAGGGACTAGTTCTGCTCTGGGGTAAGATAGAGCAGACACCACTTTTTAACCTACCTCTTGCTTTTATCTATCTATCTTATACAGCATCCATCACCATAGTATCTGAGCACCTCTCAATCCTTAACGTATTAATCCTCCCAACTCCCCTGTGAGGTAGGGGAGCACTATTATTCCCATTATACAGACCCAGGACTGAGATACAGAGAAGCTAAGTGACTTGCCCAGGGTCACACAGAAAGCTTATGGCAGAGCAGGGACTAGAATCCAGGTCTCCCAAGTCCTAGGCTAGCACCCTAACTGCTGAGCTATCCTTCCTCACCTCACCCATTTTTTAATAGGGAAAAGCACACTTAAAAGATAAAGAACACTTAGAATTGATGCATCTGGTTTACAGTCCCCCCAGAGTCACATACAACTCTGAAAACATGAGAGATGCTAGTGCAGAAATTAGTGAAAACACACACGCGTCTTACTGTCAAATTAAAGATATGCCAGGCCATATTTTTGTCAATGCAAATATTATTACTACTTGTATCAACTTTACAACACGCACACAAGCCACCTGCCTCACAGAGCTTACTGTCTGAAAGCTGAACCCTTCAACTATTTACTACCAGGTGCTGTGCTTTTTACTCAGAGTACCTCTGAGGCCAAAAGGACTGCTCGTGGCAGCAGGGATAGTCTTCACTTGTGGTACTGGGCCCTACAGAGGATCTGTTCCAGCTGTTCTCCTCTCACAACAAGATAGAAAGTTCATTATGACAGGGGGTCATTTGGGAGACTAGAGTACAACAACCTTTACATTTGCTTTATTTGTTCTATTTACTATAGGCAGTGTTCCCTAGTGGATGGAGCACTGGACTGAACTCAGGAGACCTGGGTTCTATTCACGGTTCTGCTACTGGCCCGTTGGTGACTCTGGGCGACTCACATCACTTCTCTATGCCTCAGTTTCCCTATCTGTAACAAAAAATGGAGATGATACAAGACTTCTTTTGTAAGGAGTTCTGAGATCTACTGATGAAAAGCACTATGTAACTGCTACGTATTATTACTATTGTTGTGTTTATTAGTATTAATGTATTTATTAACCCCATCCAGCTATACTGTTATGCTGAAAATAAGTAAAACAATCATTACCAATAAAGCACTTTGCACCCTCAAGGCACTTTAAAAAACTCTGGGCCTTTTTAAGCAGTCCCTACACAAGCTAAACTCCCACATGGGACTCATTTTTTATATATATTATCATAGCGCCTAAGCGCCCCAGGCATGGACCTGCTGCAATATAGCTAAGTATTGTTATCCCCATTGAACAGAAGTGGAGACTGAGGCAGAGAGGTTAATTGCTGGCCAAGATCACATTGGGAGCCAGTGTCAAAGTCAAGAGCGAAGATCCTGGCTCCCAGTCCTATGTTCAGACCACAGATTGCTTGCTGTTAATTTTACATGTGAAAATTGCACCACATTTTAAAAAAAGGGGAGGGAGTAATTCATCTATAGATATACCTAGATTACAGTGCCACATCAAAAAAACAAACAAACATTCTGTATATGGGCAGAAGGTTTTGTTAACACGGGTAAACATGGTGAATTATGCACGTAGGCTGGCTGAACACATGTTGAAATTATCCAGATTGCCTGACGTCAGCAATCCATTTTTAAATCTGGCCCTTTATGGGCTGTGCTCATACAATTCTGATTAACCGTGACGATTGTTGCAAGGGGCACCCCCGACAACTGCAGAACAATACAGTGCAATTGCTCAGAAAACAGCTCCCACTTGCACAGCTGTGCGGCGAACTGGTGGCTGGGGACTCCACAGCAGGCACTTATCAACAGCAGAGTGCAATGAGATTTACGCCCACCACGTTGCAACAGGATCTCTATTCTCTCCCCCATGCAGCCATTAGTGAAAAACAAAGAAAATATAAAAAGCCCCGAACTGAAGGATTCTCTCCCACATCCAGCCCCTAAGGGTAGGTCTACACAGCAATTAAACACCCGTGGCTGGCCCGGGTCAGTTGACTCGGGCTTATGGGGCTCAGGCTGCAGGGCTGTAAAACTGTCATATAGACATTTGGGCTCAGGCTGCAGCCTGAACTCTGGGGGTCCTACAACCCAGGCTCCAACCCAAGCATCTACACAGAAAGTTTTTTAGTCCCGCAAGCCTGAGTCAGCTGACCTGGGCCATCTGAATTGGGCCAGCCACGCCTGTGCAATGGGTTTTTTATTCAAGTGTAGACATACCCTAAATTGCTCCAGGTCCATGCAAGCTTTCTTGTGCATAACTGCAGGCATCGTAAGAAATGGCTCTAACATGGGAGAGAGCAACTCTAAAGACTAAAATAGGAAGTTCAGACTCAGAATTCCTAAGTAATATTCCCAGCACTGTAACTGACCCACTGAGAGACTTTGGGCAAGTCACTTAATGTCGCTCTATGCCTCAGCTTCCCCATCTGTAAAATGGGGATAATGATACTTCCCTGCCCCAGAGAGTGGGTTATGGGGCTCTAATTCATTCACCCGCCCCTTCATCAGACAGTCAGCTTGTGTCTTGCCTTCCATTTCTTTGTCTAACAGATTGTCAATAAAAAGGGTAGGAAATTTATCTTACTCTGTGTTTACAGAGCACCATGGAAACTTACAGTCCAAAATAAGTGACTTTAAATAAAATATTAGCTTATTATAAATTCATAGTTAACATGATTTGGAAATGCTTTGAAATTCTTTGGAGAAAGGCAGTATATATATATATAAAGTGGTATCCTCATTAAACGAGAACACCAGTGGATCAGCCAGACTGATGAAGATAACAATTAGTAAAAATAAAAAATAATTGGCAATCAATTATGTTTCACGTGACTATTTGCTGTTAATTTGCTCAATCTAGATAACACTCTTATTAATTACCAGGAGAAAGTCATAGTCATAGTCTGTGGGATTAGCTGTGTAGCCTAGTGAATCTGATACACACGGCAGAGTCTTAAGTGATTGTCACGTATGCAAGAATTCAAGAAGAATTTTTCACCAGGATGCATGGGCAGAAACGGTCATTCCGCCAACATCCTCTGGAGCACTGAGCAGTTCATCCATTAGGAAGGCAGAGAGACCCAGTGACCAGAGCATGGAAATGCCAGGAAGGAAACTCAAGCTCTATTTCTGGATCCACCATTGACTTGCTCTCTGTCTGCTGGCAAGTTACTTAACTCTTCTGTGCCACAGTTTACCCTTCTGTAAAATAGGGATGATATACTTACCTTTGAGATCTATAGATAAATTAAATATGGGCTCGATTCTGCCACCCTTGCTCATGATGAACAGTATCTTCATCTGAAAGTGATCACGTTGATTTCAGTGGGTTTTACAGAGTGGGGAAGTATGCAGCACAAGCAAGGTGGGCAGGATTGGACCCTAAACGATTACAGGATCACATGGGTGTATCCCATGTAGCCAGTGTGTCCTAGATGCAGGAGGCAGGCACTGATGGACCTCAGACCCTCCCACATTCCAGCTCCGTAAGTGAAAGAAAGCGTATATATTCACAGCACATCACAACACAGCAGAAGTTTTGATAAAGAGACAGGAGCTCATGCCTCTAAAATGCTAACCCGGTGCATAAAACCCAAGATATAGGCAGCATTTCCCCTCCCCTCCCCTCCTTCTCCTGTAAACCTCATTGTACAGGTTGGAAGGTGTAACACCTGCTGTGAATAGCTGATGCAGAAACTTGCACAGGAACCTTTTGGCTATCTTTAGATAAGCTCATGTGACAGCATGCTGCTGCTAGGCTATTCACTCAGGAGGACTTACTGGTCAGTCTCAGATGTCAGAAGGAGGGGGGGGGAAATTGCTGATGAGAGCAATATTTGAAGAGTTGAGCTGTTCTGGGAAGGGAATGTGCAGCAGAGACAGGATGTCCCCTCTAGATAGAGGGATCAGGGACCTCTCTCTGACTCAAGTGTGGCAAGAAAGAAGATTTCCCGGTCAAACAGCTGCAACAATTATCCTGTGCACCCAATTAATCAATTAGAATGTTAATGACTTCTTCAGCAACTGATCATTCCTCTGAGATAAGGAAAACATTCAAGTAAAGCAGAAAAACTCTCCCCATCATGCTTAAAAAGAGAAATTACTGAAAAGTGGGGTTTGCTAGAAAATTTGTTTCTAGGCCATATGAACACGTAAGCTGACCCCAAAGCCCATTGAAGTTAACGGATATTTCAATGGGGTCTGAGCCAAAGCCCAAGTCCACCCATGGCCCCTACACATTCCTCTGCCTACAGGACACTGGTCACACGGAATATGCCCACCCAGACCCCGAGATCTGAAAGAGTCAATTTTAAATGGGCAGGTTTTTGCAACTATTTTGCACCCCCTTCTCTGTATTTGCAGTTTCAACAAAGTGCTCTTTTTGTTCTGTTTGTACAGCAGCTAGCACAACGGGGGCTTGTCTGTGACTAGGGCTCCTAGGCAGTACAGCAACACAAATAATAAATATTTTCCATGTTGAGACACACGATAACGTGAACATTCATGCTTCCCCCAACACAACTGCCACCAGCCCTGGGACAAGAGAGAGACGGTTCACTCAAACGGAACCTTTCTAACTTGAGAACTGGCCCACTTTCTCTGGAATAATGCGCCTCCCTCATGCAGCTTTTCTGCTCAAGTGGACTTGGGTTGGATCATATCACAAAATGTGAGACGCGTTGAATTTGGGGTCATCGGGCACCTCTCCACTCTCAGGCAACTCACTCCATATTCCAAAAGGCAGGCAGGAAAAACCACCACCAGCTCCCAGGCTTTGCTACTCCACCTTCCAGAGGGGCTCCTCCAGGGCTGCTGTAGCACAGACGCGGCTCCTCCAGAGGATGAGCAATGAGAATCGGTGAGTTAGCAACACTTCCCTGCTACTGTCAAAGAACTTCATTTGCGAGCAGAGATCTTACAGGGCTCAAGCACCAACTGAGGCTGGAATACTCCTGAGTTAAAATATTTGTGAAGTCATTTTTCAGCACTGCTGAGGAAGCACCAGGCAGACATCCTTAGAGGCTGAAGTCCTGCATTTGTTCATGCAGGGAGCACACCACAAACACAAGCATGAGCCTCCCTTTCAACAGGCAGAGCCCCCACCCTGTGCCCAGGACACAGACCCTGAATCAGTGTCCAGACTTGCCCCCTTCCGGCATGTCTTTGTATCTCAGAAAGAGCAACCAGCCTACGCTATTCCTGTAAGGTTGGCTTTTCCTAGGGTTTCCCTTCTCTGACCCAAGAAAGAGGCTCCCACCCTGTTTATAGCCCAACTGGAGCTAATTGGACTCACCTGGCTCAACAGCAATTACTCTGCTTCCCACTGCAGGGTTTTAGCAGTAGAGCCTGGCGAGCGACTCAACAGCTATCCCCACATTTCTGCACCGGGGCTCAGTGGGCCTCCCTGTTCCAGTCCCCCACCCCAGCCGCCTTGTACAGCGAAGGCTAAGGGCACTCTGACGAGGCCCCGTTACTGGAGACTTTTTCTCGTTTTTATCATCAGTAAAGACCTATCTACACTACAAACTCTATAGCGGCACAGCTACTGCACCGCAGCGCCACACTGTAGATGCTTCCTACATCAACAGAAGGGCACTTCCAACGCTGTCATTAATCCACCCCTCAGAGGCAGTAGCTAGGTCAGTCCACTTAGCAGCACCTGCACCAGGGGTTAGATTTTACTATGGCACTCAGAGGTGTAAACGGTTCACCTCCCCTTAGCGATGCAGCCAGGTCATCTAATTTTTCAGCCTAGACCTGGGCTTACTCTCCTTTTATAGCAGTGTTTATTCTGTAGTTAGCTCCCTGGGCTATTGCAGAACTCTGTAGTATCACCAATGTGTTTCATTTGCTGACCTCTAGTGCAGGGGTTCTCAAACTTTATTGCACCACGACCCCCTTCTGACAACAAAAATTACTACACGACCCCAGGAGGAGGGACTGAAGCTTCCCAATCCTGCCACCCCAGGTGAGGGGGCCAAAGCCCCACTGCCTATGGAGGAGGAGGGCAAAGCGGAAGCCCAAGGACTTCAGCCCCAGGCAGGGGGCCTGTAAGCTCAGCCTCACCGCCCAAGGCTGAAGCTCTCAGGCTTCAGCCTCAGACAGTGGAGCTCAGGCTTTGGCTTTGCCCCCTGGCCCCAGCAAGCCTAAGCTAACTCTGGTGACCCCATTAAAGAGGGGTCACAACCCACTTTGGGGTCCTCACCCACAGCTTGAAAACTGTTGCTCTATCATAAACATGTTCCACTCTCCAGGGTGAGATCACTTCAGCCTCTGAAGGCTGGACAATGCAAAGAGAGATTCTTGTGTATGAGAAGCTCCCCTTTCAGCTCACGTGGTACAGCTGCTAGCTAAGAGCTCCACCTCAGCCCTCATCCGCATTAATATGATCATCCCAGTTTGAATCTTGGCTGCATTTACATGCTGGACTTGCAAGCCACATCACTGGACAGAGGACACTGCTCAGCCACATCAAATCTGCTCCGATGTCTGACCACATCAGGACAGATTCTGATCTCATTTACGCGGCTTTCAGGACAGAATAATTCCATTAGAAAGTCAGTGGAGTTATTCCAAACTGACACAAGCATAACCCAGATCAGTGTTTGGCCCATCAGCTGCCACGATGTAGGGCTGCCATCCTGTGCTATTCTCCAGTGCTTTGAGCGATAGATGGCCAGAAAACAGGCTTTTTTCTGCAGAAATTTTTTACTTTTATTGGTGGAGAAGGGGAATCAAAACCTGAATATTTTCAATTTGGAAATGCTGTCTTGGTGCCTCGTTGGAGTTGCAGGCCGGATGTCTCATGCTCCCATTCTCTTCAATAGGCTGGGCTCCCTCGTCTTCCATGGTGATCACTTCAGGCAAACACCCAATATCCAGTTAAAAAAAAAAAATCAGTTTCCAAACAGAAAATTGTCCTCCAACCTTAACAATGTCGAAAGGCTCCTCTGGAGAAGAAGTCGGAAAGTATGTTCCCAGCCACCCATGGCTGGAACACAGCTTGTGGATCATCATCATCAGAGAAGAGGGCTGAGACATGCCAGCTTCTGCAAAATTCCCGTTCACTATAGCCACAAAACCTCTAGGTGAACAGATGAGGAGAGCTGGTTAGCGCCCTACCAAATTCATGGTCTATTTTTTGTAAATTGCATGATCATAGCATTTTTTAAAAAAATCTCAAATTTCACAGTGTGGTAACAAAACATGAATTTGTAATTAAAAATGGCAAAATATAAACACGTAAAGCCTTAAGTTTCAGTGTTTCTCAAACTGGGGTCTTGATCTATAAAGGGGGTCACAAGGCTATTGTAGGGGGGAGGTCACAGTATTGCCACCCTTACTTCTATGCTGCCTTCAGAGCTGGGGGTTGGAGAGCAGCGGCTGCTGGCCAGATGCTTAGCTCTGAAAGCAGAGCTACCGCCAGCAGCTGCACAGAAGTAAGGATGGCAATATCATGGCCCCCCTAGAATAGCCTTGAGGCCCCCTCTTTTGGTTCAGGTCCTCCAGTTTGAGAAACGCTGTGTACTTTTGTATACTTTTATCCTATAGTATAGGGTAGAAGTACACAAAAGACCAGATTTCATGGTCTGTGATGTGTTTTTCATGGCCATGAATTTGGTAGGGCCCTAGTTATGGTGAATCCAGCTTGCATTTTTCCCCACTTTGCACACAGCCTTGTTTGCCAGCACCCCTTCTTCCCACATAGCCTGCAGGAAGCTGTGGGCTTCTTTTTTCCTTCCAGATGTTTCAGCTGCTTTTGTTGCTACAAGGAGCACAGGTTGAGTCCCCAGTGGCATGCAGCGGCAAATCCTGAGTCACAAAGCTAACGACTAGCACCAGCATCCAAGATTAATCATGGAGAGGGAAACGCACATGCAGCAAGAAGTCATTATCCCCATTTCTAATTGTTTTGATTAGCAGCAAATGTTTTTTCCCCCCAGGATTTCCGAGAAGCGGAAGAGGAGATTGAGTAGGTCGCTCACAGCCTCCTGTTTAGTGTTTGTTAGGAGCAAAGAAAGGGACAGGGTTAACAAAACCCTTCTGGCTCCAACCCAGAGTCAGCGCATTCTGGAACATGTCCAGAAACGTGTCCTTTGTCCTGAAGAACACAAGGGGCTGCTCTCTTTTTGGGACATGCCACACCCTATAGTGTTATTCGTGCAAACAGCACCACCATTTAGTGCCATGAAATTGCCCAGGCACCACACGCCCAGATACAAGGGACCCCACCTCTCTCCCCACTCTAAGCAATACCCCCCTCCACACAGCCTACTCTACCACTCTCTGTGCCCTCTTCTCAGGGCATGTCCTTGCCTTTGGCATCCCTTTGTGACATGCTCTGGCAAGATGCCCTGATTGGCTTTGCAGTACCCCCTCCTCAGTCACGCCCTGTTTCCTCTCTACGATGCGCCACTGGCTCCCCTGCAATGCACTCTCTCCCCCTTCCACGCACTCTGCAGGTCATTTCACGAGCCCTCTGTCTAACTCCAGGTAAACAAAGCCCACGCCATTATAATCAGAAGCTTGACACCACTGTGCCTCAGAGCAGCCCTGACAGCTTGAGAGGCAGCCAATGCTCCCACGCAGCCCGTGCTATTCTGAAGTCTACTAAGAGCTGCCAGAAGAGACTCAATCCAACTCCTAAACCTGTCTGGTCTCAGCTCTGCAAACCGTGGTACCTTTCTGAAGTGAGGTAAAAATAATAGGATCCTATTCAGCTGCTCAGAGAAACCATCAGGGGAGGCAGCTGAGCCTGCACATTCCCTCACCAGGGCACAAGCCTCTCCCCACCCTGAGCTAGGCCCTCACGCCACACGGGGTAAATCAATCAGACTGGTGGGGAAGGGGAATTCTCTGCCCCTCTACCATTTCACCACTCACCTTGTCCTAGGGAGACCAGATGAAAGGAAGAAAATGTCGGGATACATGGCGAGGAGTGGGGGGGCGGTCCGCCACAGAGCAAAACAAAAATAAAAAGCCGAGTGCTGCCAGCGGAGCAAAACATCGGGACAAATTGCATAATCGGTCGGGATGCGGGACAAACACCTAAATATCGGGACGTCTGGTCACCCTATCTTGTCCGCAAGCTGCAGCAACTGAAACATGCTCCTGGTGCAGTTTTGGGGAGACATCAGTAATGAGTGGACAAGCAGCCATCACCACACAAAGGGGAACCACAAAAGCACCTCACAACTTGCCTGCTTCCTTGGGAGTCCACATGCACAAAGGCAAAGTAGAATCTGGAGGCAAGTGAGAAACTAGCCTTCCCCTCTGTAATGTACAGAGAAGGTCTGGAAGGACTTTTAACATTAGAAAGTCAGGTCCTGTCTACCCGGCTCTCCCAGAAGACTTGGTGGACATCTGGAAGACTAGCATGACTAGGATATTGTGATGGACCTGCAAAGCAGGAGACTACAACTCCCATTAGCCCCTCCCCACCACACTCCCCTTCCCCCTGGCCAGAGAAAGGGGAAGGCCCTAAACCAGAAGGTGGCCAGGCTCTGGGTATGGGAGCTGCATGGCAGCAGGGAGCTGGAGAGATGCCCCAGGAACTGTGGGCAGAGCTGCATGCAGAACAGATTGTGACTGCCAACAGTACAGCTGGATGCAGGTCTGTGTGGGACTTATGGGGGAGCAGCAGTGAATGTGCAGAGAGCCAGGGCAGAGGAGCCCCAATGGGACACACTAACTGAGCCTGGCCTGGAACCTTGCAAATGCCCATTTGAGGAAACAGAGACTGGACTGGAGGGGGCACCCCAGGCTCTAAGTCCAAAGAGTCCTGACTTTCGATTGTACTGCCCCTGAGGGGCCCAAACAAGAACCGCTATCACTCAGTGTGAACTGGAACTATTTAATCCTCTGTGCTTAGGGTATCCGCACCCTTCCCCTCTCCTGACAGCACTACTAATATACCCCTTCCCGTAGCCATGTCCGTGTGGTTGCTTCGGACCCACCAGTGCTATCGCCTACAAAGCCTAGCTGCTGAGGCACCTGCACTGCTTGCCTTCACGTCACAGTACATCTGGCACCCCAGGAACTAGGGGTACTGGGCAGCAACAATAATTACAATATCCTAGGTATCGAGGCAGTGAAACCAGAACAACAGCTGACAACTGAAAACTCCCTGCTTTTCTTAAACACCGATTTAATTTGAATGCCCATCAGTCATTTAGAAGGAAAAAAAAAAGTCTTTTATGCCATCCAAAGGGCAGAGAAAATGTCTAGTTCACATCCGAGTCAACCAGTGAGGGCCTGACTTGGCATTTTTGACATCGGTACAGTAAAGAGACCAAAGAAAACCCCACAATGAGAACAAAAGAAAAATATCTTAAAACATAATAAAACGTCAAGCTGTCATTATAAAAAAAGGCATAAACCCATTTCCTGCCATTTCTGCTGGTCATCTTTAAGGTAAATGGATTTCTTTTTCATGGCCATACTTTGATAAACAATTTATGGCTGTCCCCTTAGTGAACTATTAGAGTAGGAGGGCATATGAAATTAACTTGGGGGGCTGGGAGCAGGCAGGGAAGAGTGCGAGTGTTGGTGACGACAACTAGTAATGGTGCCAAGCTGCGGTGCCAGTCTGGGGCAGGGACCGTTGGGGTAGAGATGTCCAGAAGGGGAAGAGACCAATTAGAGGCTCCTGGTTGATGCCAACTGCACCCATGTGATCTTTAGCAAGCCTCTGACATGATCTATGCGTCACTGTCTCCAGTAGTAGCAGGCAGTTAATGCTACTTCCCTAACTCTGGGCTGCTGCTGGAAGGCTTCATTCATTAACATCTGCAAAGGGCTTGGAGATCCACGCATGGAAAGTAGATTATTATTGTACATATTTTTAACCAAGAGGGGAGACCCCTGCCAAAACTGACTGCCTATTTGGGGTGTCTTCTTTCCTGCCCCGAGTCTCCTGAGGCCTGGTCAGCTGTTTCCCAGGATGAAGGCTCCCGTGCAGGCACGGTCTCATTCTTGCACAGTGGCCACTTGCTTTGCAAGAACAGCAGTGTTGGGAATCATGCCCCCCAGGTGCCCCTTTGCCTTAATCCCCTCTGGTGAGCCAGCAGCTCCAGGACCCATACGTGGGCTTACAGCTCTGGTGTATGTTGTTGTGACCTCAATTTCCTCCCTCTCGATTTCCCTCAGCCATAGCTGCTAAAAAACTCGCTTCTCCTCGGACCCCAGCCAAAAACATCAAACTACTGTTCCTTTCTCCTCGGCTGTGTGCTCCCTTCCACCCCAGCCCAACGCCCAGGGAAAGCATTAGAACCATGTAACCTCGGGTCACGTTGCACTCTGGACTCAATTAGCAAGGGTTAAAAATGGAACAAGACTTCACTTTCCCACAGGAAACTTGCACTCCATCCGCCTGCTGCCTCCAGGGGCCTTTTGATGCTTTTTTTCCTATAGAAAATAACCCAAAACATCCTCAACCCTTATTAAGAATTTTTCAGAGCCCCCTAATGAGCTCATTGCTCTTCCTTGTAAAGAAGAGCAGCCTCCATTAAAGTCACCACATCCTGTTTAATAGGGTGATATGCCTATCTCATAGAACTGGAAGGGACCTTGAAAGGTCATCGAGTCCAGTCCCCTGCCTTCACTAGCAGGACCAAGAGTACTGTCCCTGACAGGTTTTGGTTTTTTTGTTGGTTTTTTTTGCCTTGCCCCAGATCCCTAAATGGCCCCCTCAAGGATTGAACTCACAACCCTGGGCTTAGCAGGCCAATGCTCAAACCACTCCTGAGTGACCCTACTATCTGACTGGGGAGCACCCTCAAAACCCAACCAAGCAAAATAGTACAGCAGGCCTGGTCACAGAGCTAAAGGGACCGCCAGATCATCTAGTCTGATCACTCATACAGCACAGACCACTACCACCTAGCGTCCACGCATTAAACCCAACAACCAAAATTAGAGCAGGAGCCAGAGGGGCTGGAGCGGCCACCATGGCATGTGGGATTGAGCTGGGGGAGCAGCTATCCCCAGCCAGGGAGATCCAAACCACCAGGACCCCCCATTCCCAGCCTGAAGTCATCTGCCCCTCCCACCCGAGCCTCAGGAGCACCCCTCACCCTCCAGGCAAAGCACCCACCCCATTCTCCCTCCTATCCCTGACACCGTCTCCTGCTCCTCTTGCAGAGCACCCCCTCAACTTCCCCTCCTAGCCCTGACACCCAAACTTTCCTGCACTGCCCTGACTCTTCCCATGGACCCCAGCTCAGCCCCGGCAGTGCGGTGGCTGCATTGCACAGTGGCTCCCTGTGGTGGAAGCATTTGGCCCCCTCGGATGGGCCCCCCCCCTATTGGTTTCCCCATAATTCAAGCATAGGGCAATGGGCCTGTATGTAACCCCTGCCACCGAGTCTATTCTAGCTTTTATAAGGGAAGCAGCCAGGCATAGTGGGTACGGAACCAGAATGGGACTCATGTCACCTGAGTTCTATTACCAGCTTTGCCACTTTAGGTAAGTTACGTCCCTCCTCCGTGTGTCTGCTTCCCCTCCCACCCTGTCTATTCTATTTAGATTGGAAATTCTTCAGGAGGAGGACAGTGTATGTACCGCACCTAGCTCCATGGGCCCGCAAGCTGTCAAAACACCAAAACGAGTCCTAGGAAAGAAAAATTGCCATCCTGATCTTTAAAGAGAAAGCAACTCCACTGCAGAATGATTGCAGTAGGATGCTGGTTTATAGCACTGGTGACCTGGGAATACCAAAGAGAGCAATAATGATTCCACTGCCTGAAACTGACCAGTCAGCGCATAAGAGGCAGATCAACGGTTTAGGCCCCCATCTAGGTCTCTCACACACACCCCTATCCACACAAAAGAGCAAGAAACATGCCAGTTTCAGTTTTAATTTTCACCTGGACAACATGGCTGTAAGACACTTTCCTTTTTGTTTCTCTCCATTATCGTGTTGTCAGTTTGCTAATAATGGGATTTGTTCCATGTGCCTGCTAGCTTGGGGCAACCCATTAGCACAGCAAACACAGTCCAAAGCAGTTTCCCTTTGGATTAGCATGTAGGTGTCCATCAGGGAACAAGGAAATGTCAGAAGGGCTTAATTTACCCAGTCTCACCCACATGCTTTCCAGAGTCAAGATCCATTAGCGACTATGTGATAGTTGCAAAGCTCAGGGCAGTCGTCATGTTCCTTTATGCAGCAATGTTATGGGGGAGAGTGTTCTGAAGAAGGTGAGGAAGTGAGGGCTGAAAACCTACCTGCCTCCTCCTCCTGCACAGTGCAGGTGTTGACAGAGCAGAACAGATCTAAGCCATGTGCCCTGCTCTTTGTAGGTCTAGTCTGCCTCCCACAAGATCAGCATTTAGGAGGATTTAAAAATCTACATCACAAGGTAAAAAATATGTGGGACAAGTCCATAACATGCCTAAAGACAAGGGCTGGCAGTCAGGGCTGCAGTGAAAACCGCAGAGGAGGAGGACACCCTTAATTCAGATACCAGATTGAGTGAGGATCCCTGTGAGGCTGCTGCCTCATCATCACCTCAAAAGGCTTCATCATCATATAGTGAAGCTGCAACAGGGGGATTCTGGTCCCAGCGCAAGAGTTCTGAAGGTGGCAGCCTCACCTACATTCACAGGCATCATTTGACATCTATATTTCGGGGGACAACTCCAGTTAGGTCAATGGGGCCACATGGGGTGGGGATAAATTCCGTGTCTGCCAAGGCTTGCAGTTTGTGGGGGCAATGCCCTTGCTGCTGCCCCTGCAAACTCCACCTATGCCTGCACTCTGTAATACCCAGGCATGCAATCGCAAGAAATGACAGCACATCCAGCCACATCCACATGTAGGGGCAGCTATTGTCTAGTAGGAAGCTGGAAATCAAGACACCTGGAGTTCTACTCCCTACTACCACTAACTCACTGTGTCACTTTAAGCAAGCCTTGAACTTCTCTACACTTTGGTGTCTGTTCCATGAAGAATGGGAATACGGCTCCTGCCCACCCTTCCAAACCATTTCAGGGTCTACAGCTGAAACATTCCCATAGAAGTAGTACAGTAGTATTACTGCTTTCCGTCTCACCCATCATTAATATTTTCACTTCAGGGCTTAGAATTCTTGTCAAGCACTGAGCTGTTTGCGGGTGCCCTCAATTCAGAGGGACAGCCCATGGAGACTGCATATCCCAGCATGCTATGTGGCCAGGCTACATAGCTCAAGATGAACCATTACATGGTGGGAAGTGTAGTCTCCATAGGATAGACTACTAGTCCACGCTAAAGAGGAGGGTAAATATTTTGTAGAATTCTGTGCACTGTGCTTTGTCAGCCCTTGGCTTAGATCATGGGCATCTCCATGGGGCTCCTTTACGCCAAGCCGCTGCTCAGTGCGTCACGTTACTACTTCTGCACAATGCGGGTGTTGACAGAGCAGAACAGATCTAAGCCATGTGACTGCTCTTTGTAGGTCTAGTCTGCCTCCCACAAGATCAGCGTTTAGGAGGATTTATCTGTTCATTTACCTCCCCCTCCTGTTGTTTTGAGGGCTGCCTGCTCTCTGCATAATACAGGGCTCCCCTGAAAGCCTCACTCGACAGGACATGCATCAGCAGAATGAAAAGGGTTTTAAGAGCACAACAGTTGGGAACAGCATGGGAGAGAGAAACAGGTCTCTGACCAAAAAGGAACAAATTTGAAAGAAAGGTTTCCTAGCCATGCAGTGTGCCTCAAGTGCTCTTCCTCCAGCTGCTCATACAGAGCTTCTTGGATAGGAAGGATCACCTTGTAGTTAAGGCATAAGAGTAGGAGTCTAGCTCTCAGATTCCCAGCGATTAGGCTAGATTAGACACAAATAGACTCCTCTACTATTTTTCTTGTCGCTTTAACCTTTTAGTGCTTGTGACTAAGCCTGTTGAAGGGAGTCTGGGGCCTGCTATGTAAGATGCCAGTGATGCCTTGTGCAAGCTGCATCTGGATTTGTGTCACGCTTGAGCCTGTACTGCATCCCTGCCTTGCTACTTACATGAGAAGCAGTCTCTCTACCAGCCCCCGTACTGCATGTGCCCTTTTAATCTGAATGGGATACTCTCCTCTCATTAAAGGCTGCAATAATCTCATCATCATCACAGACACATGGTCACCATCCCAATGCATCCAGGCAACAGAAAAGATAGAATTCACAATCTGGGGCGCCAAAATCTGAAGCTCTGCCAAGGGAGCTAACAGAACAGCTTCACTTACTCATCCTGGATAGGAAACTGGGCCAGATTTTCAACTGTTCAGCACTCACAGTTGGGGCCAGATTTTCAGGAGTGCTCAGCACCCACCCAGCAGCTCCCACTGGAACACTTTCTGCTGCATTCTCCAAAGAGTTCAGCACGCAGCTCGCTGAGTTCTTTTCAAACACTGCCCACCTAGTGGGCAGGTCTGATCATGCACTCCATGATTCAGCAGAGAGGCTCATACATACACATGCAGTCGCGTGTGCTATTTCCACTAGCACTGGAAGATGCTTGCTTTAGAAACTGATGATCATGGGCCTGGGCCTGCTCCTGGCATAGTCAAAGGAAGTTTTGCCATTCAAAAGGAGCAGGATCAACTGCACATGGAATCCCATCCTCACACCACAAACCCTGTGTCATATCACGGGGAAGGGGGACATTTCCAAAGTTCATTGTAAAGGAATAAGAGTCAGTGTGGCACAGTGGATAAAGCACTGGGCTGGGGCTCAGGAGATCTGGGTACTGTTTGTGTCTCGGTCACTGGCCTCCTGTGTAACCTTAGGCAAGTCACTTCACCTCCCTCTGCCTCACTTTCCCCATCTGTAAAATGGGGATAACCATAGCAACTGCCTTTGAAAATGCTTTGAAATCTACTGATGAAAAGCACTATATAAGAGCTAGATAGCATTATTGTAAAGATTAAGTGAAACAAGTTAAAAAAAACAAAACAAATCACTTGGTAGAGAGTGAACTCATTTTTAAAAGCAACGAGTTTCACTGGGAGTTGGCAGGGGTGTATGCTTGATGATGCTGGATTTTTTCCCTCCCTTGACATAATCCCGCCTCAGCCATGACAGATGACAGCGCATTCAGCAATGTTCAGCCAAAACTTGATCTCCATATGGAAGCTGGATGGATGAAGACTGCAGGCTGTATCGCTCCCTCAAGAACAAACACGGATCCAACCCAGGCCCCCTCAGAGGTTTGTTTAAATTACCCAGAATATAAGGCAGATGATGTGATCCTATAAAAATCCATGCAATGTCACTTGCAGCAAATGTTTGTGAAGCAGGATGACAGCAGACAGAGAGATGTATGTTGCCCAGAACCTCTGGCCGCCTTGATGGGACGCACAGAAAGTTGCCCTCCCCTTGGGAAGGGTTTTAAAAGCTCTCCAAGGCTTTTACACTAGTGGCCCAAGGCTATACTAGTGCTCCATATTGCCAAGGTTCCAGCCAGGTTCTCATTCCATGGGGTAAGAACACTCTGGATTCTGTTGTCTCATCTAAATCCCTGTGCTGTCATGTGGGAGACCTGGATAGGTTTCCTCTCCTAGTGTCTTGCTAGCTAGGCAGGTAAGGGCTGTGGAGGCATCATACACAGCCCCTAATGGCAGAGACTGGAGGGGGTAAGGAGGAAGCTTGGTTGCTCCCTAGGAAAATAATAGGCGCTCCAGTACTTTATTCCTCTAACATTAAGACTGGACAATGTAGCATAGAGAGCCATCCTGCCCTAGCAACAGACAAGCTGACCGAAGAGGGTTTCTCCATCCCTGGATATCTCTACTAGTATTGACACCTGGCTAAAGAACAGCATTGGCAGGCTCCAAAGGATGGAAGAAGTGGAGAAGGAGAACGAGAGATGCTCAGGACTCCAATGCTGGCTCCGTGGTGGCTTCCTGCTTCTTGCCAGTGGTTTCACAATGGATGGTGCACACAGCAATGCAGGTCTTTGGGGGCCCAGCTGTCTGCTGCTGAGCAACAGGCCGGGGTCAGGGCTTTGGATCAAGTCAGAGTTAGGCAAGGCTCTCCAGCAAGAGTCCCAGCAACGTCTGGGGCAGAAATCCCACAAGACCAGCTTCCCTCATCGCTACACCGGTGCTTCAACTTCCAGCTGAAGCTGAGCAGCACAAAGGCACAGAAATGAAGACACAATTATTTTAGTCAAACCATCGCTCTTGCATGTGATGGATGCATTGTCCTCTCCACGCTTTAAGTATCACCTTAGCCGCTGCTGAGGTTCAACCACCTCTGGGGTGCAAGAGTGGGCATGCTAACTAGCAGCTGTAACACAACCCTACAGGAAGAGAAGGCAAGGGTGGGATCCACAAAAGGACATAGATGTTGCAACGCCGAGTGTCACAGCATCTAACTTTTAGGCACCTAGAAAAATCAAAGGAACAACACTGTGATCCACAAACTCGAGTGAGGTGCTGGGTGGAGACATGCCTGAAAATGTGATTCACAAAAGCCAGCATGGAGCCACCTAAGCCAGCCAATGGGGGATGCTGACCAAGAGTGTGTGCTAAGCCTGCTGCTCCTCTCTTGGACACAGGCCCCTAAGTCTGGGATAGAGGAGGTGCCTCTCTCTACTAGCAGTCCACAAATGGGCACGTGCCACCTGGAGTCAGATAGCTTAGGCATCTCTTGAGAGAATGACTTAGGCACCTGTCTCGCTCCAAACAACACGGATGGAGGAGGTTCCCACCTTATAACGACTAGTCCAGAAGTTAGAGCGCTCACTTGGAACGTGGGACGCCCAGGTTCAATTCCCCTCCCATCTCCCAGAGAGGGACACAGGATTTGAGCAGGGGTCTCCCACCTTTCAGGAAAGTGCTCTAACCACTGACCTATGAGATATATTGACATGAGACTCCCTCAGTCTCTGCCAGTGCAGCTGTTCAGTGGTAGATTAGTAATAAACGAGTGACTGGAACAGGGGCCTGGGCCTGGACCTTGGGTCTCCCACATCCCTGGTGAGTGCTCTAACCACTGGATTATACAGTCACATTAATTAATTCTCCCCCCCGCTCCCCCCAACTCTCCTCTCTTCTCATTTCAGGTGCAAAAGCCATTAATCCTAGTCTCGTAAAAAAACAGGGGGAAAATGGTTTGTAAAACACCCTTTGAGCAGTGCAGTGTGCGGTTGTATGCTGCTGTGATGCTGCATTTCCAATGTGGCTGAAAGCTGCGTCTGTCGCAGTACATGGCTAACGGAGGAAGCACACTTCAGTTCACGTCAGACATTTGCCCTATCCAACAATATCTCCATATAGCCTGCAGCCGCCTAATTCCATGGTGGTCTGTACGCAGAGAACACTGGCTTTTGCTGGTCTTCAAGGCTACTACCCATTTGTCGTTCAAATCCTTCATTAAGGCCCACCGTCAGTGTGACACCTACAAGTAAGGAGTCAAATGTTAATGGCCGGTGAGAAGGATGTTTAGGAATCTGCTATATGCATAATCAATAAAATAAAAAGTAGCTTGTATGTTGTACATACTCTGACACTACAGCCATGGGAGATCAGAGAGATGACACCTGACTGGAAAGACAGATAACCCTTCTGAGCAGAATCTGCGCTGTCCAATACATCTATATGGCAGCATATTGTATCCTTATGGGGGCAAGGACTGTAATCTCATTACACATTTGTACAGAGCCTGGAACAATGGTGCCCAAACTCTGTCTGGAGCCTCTGAGTGCTACCACAATACAAATAATAAGCAATACTATAATACAAATAACCATCTTGTCCAACTCAGCAAGTTTTCAGCCTTATAAGAGTGCACGGGGCCTCCCAGCTACAAATACCATCACAACTTGTTTGGATTACGTCTAAGAACGGGCCAAGCAAACACAGCACATATTTATTGCTGCTGGGAGAGGCTTTCAAACCGTTTTTATTTCCCCGTGTTCATCTCATGACACCAGCAGCAATTAACCTTGAAACATTCCCTCCACATGATGCTGCTAACCATGGGAAGCAAACTCACAAACTTGGACAGATCATTATCCCTTCCTGCACAGGGCTGAGGAAGAGGGTGGCATTCTATAATGACATTCATTAAGTCCTTAAAGAGTCTTACAAGTCCTTCCAAGTCAGTAAAACGCAGGTAAGACTTTAGCACCAGGCAGACTATTCCATTAAACCAGGCTTCACTGTAAACATAATGCTGCATAATGGAATCCTATAATTAGTCCTATACTGCAGAGAGTTTTCAGAAAGGAACCCTGTTTTACATTCCCTAATGCAAACAGCATGAAACGAGGTTGCTTAGGAACCTTTACACTCCTACAGCATGTGGGGCGGGGACAAAAAAAACACCCACACCATTATTCCAGACATCTGTATTTAAACTAAAATTGAAAAACAATCCTAACACATGCACTCACATGGATCTTGGCTCCACATTGGGTGATGAAGTCTATGAAGCCTCAGAGGAAATCAAATTAAAAACCACTCAAAACTACAGTTGGAGAAGTTATTTGAGGTCACACCTGGTACTCTTCCCCTCGCCTCCCGCCCTCTACAAAAGCAATCTGGCTCAGTGGATGCCCTTCACTTCTAGGTCACTAGGTCCAATCCAGACTCAAATTCATAACTACCTCGTTGTCCATGTTGACCTCCTAACACCTTTAAAGAGACTCCCTTCCAGAGAATTCATCCCAGGTTTTATCCTGAGTTCCCTGCATGCTAGGATGGGACTTTGGGAGTTAGTCTGTGCTGTGTGAATGTCCATGCGGCATGGATGTGATCAGCAACTCTCATTGTATAGGAGAGTCACGGTGTCTTGATTTAAGGAGACATGCCATTCATTGCTACTGACAGCCATTGCCGGGGTGATGGGATCCTGAACAGGGTGGGGTAAGTCTGCCAGCCCCAAGGGCAATATTATCAGAAAACCAAGAGCAGCCCCTAAACTGCATGATATTAATAATATCCCTCGAACATTAATTTGAAGGTCCCAGCATGCAATGCTTCATTTTGATCCAAGCAGGCTGGTCGTGTTGCATGCAGGGACCCAGAGTCTGCATGGGCTGCACTTTTGAATTTAAGCTGGGGGCCACTGCTGCAATCTGCTTTGTGTTCATGCATAGAAATTCCCAGGTTCAGCCAGTGTCCCCCAGGGAAACATCAGTGCTGGGCACCACTAAGGAGCCCACTGAATCCCATCTACACATCCTCCCTGATCAGCCCTGTCTCTTCTAATGATTTGGCTGTTCTTTGCCTGGCAACCAGAACAAATGCCACTGCAGTAGGCATTGCTGATTGATGCATCACAGCTGTAGTGCGGCTGTCATGTTGTTGTGAGAGGGCCAAAGGTTACCAGAGCATGACTGGTTATGAATGTGATAGATCTCAGACTCACAATGTATCTGTGGGCTTTGATGTTCTTGGGTTAACTCAACCACAGGTATGCATCCCTGCCTTCCCTCCTATTCCACTGCTATTCTCCAAGATCCGTAACACTCCTTGTTATTCCTCTTCAGAAGGATGGGGAGGGGGAATAAGAGTGAGTCTTTGATGAAGGCGGAATCATGTAGATACTCTGAGGGCTAAAACATAAATAGCTGAAATCTCATCTCTGTCTTAAAGGCAAAGAGTCACCAGTGACGGGAAGGAGTTTGGGTCAGCTGCTTTGTCTCTGACCAAACTGAGCAATGATGAGATTGTATAAACCCTGCTAGGCCTCTGCACAAAGCAAGATCCACCAGCTCTGCCCTGCTGATGCCTGGCTCCTCCTCATCCCTCCCCCAAGAAGCTCTCAGATTGTGGTGGGCTGCTTTGCCCCCATAGACCCAACTCCCTCTTGTGGTCCCTTCCAATAGCAATGGCATTCCAATAGCCTTTCCCTGTGAGACACGCACGCACACACCTCGCCGTGTGTGCTCATTTGCCCGTTCTGCTCCCTAGAGACACTGCTCCAAAATGCTTGTGCCCTATGTGAATCAACCCAATGCAGACAACCTCCAGGAAAACCACACCATTCTTCAGTGCACTCTACGAGACTCACAGCCACTCCCTTCTCCAAGGCACCTCATCCTCATGGGCATTCTCCACACTGCGAGACCCCCCAACCACCTCACTAGGTGTCACCATGTAATATAACCTCTACTCCTACAGAAAGAAGTGCAGATCATGGTGCTCTTCCCTCTGCGTCTGCACTCCCCGAGGGCCTCAGTATGGTGGTAGCAGGCCCTGTACTTGTCTTTCAGATCAAACATAAAATTCAGATTTTAACTACTTGTGTGCATTAAAGATTCTGTGGCACTTTCTGCAAAATTGAACTGAGCCATTCTGCTTCCTCAAGCTTCTCCCAGCATTTCCAGTGTTCATTTAAACTTCCTGTCTTAAACAGTCATTTAGGATTGATTTACCCTTTTGAAAGTTGTCACATCCCACCCCAGAAGAGACTTCATTTCAGTGGCGGACAAAGCGATCTTCGGGACCCATCGGAACAAAGTTGGGTTACATTTCTCTATGGGTATGTCTATACAGCGGCTGGGGGGCGGGGTGATTCCCAACTTGGGGAGACAGACACAGTAGCTCTGCTTGAGCTTGCATGTTAAAAACAGCAGCGTAGCTGTGGCGGCACAAGTGGCAGCTCAGGCTGGCTGGCCAAGTATGTACCCGGAGGTATGGCAGAGCTGTACTCAGGTGGCTAAGCCGGTGCCATCATGGCTACCCTACTATTTTCAGGCACTAGCTCAAGCAGAGCTAGCATGTGTCTGTCTACCTGAGCTGGGCATCACACACCCCAGCAGCTGTGTAGATACCCTCTTAGAGGTTAGCATACTACTCTGCTAATGCCCCTCACGAGGGCTCCCTGCACATAACCCAGACACTGCCACCCTCCCTCAGCCCTGCCCTCACCTCCTGCTACATGCACAGGATTTGCTAGAGCCTCCACATTGCTGCCAAGGCGAGCCCTGAACTTCAACTGACACCGGCCTTGTGTTATTCCCCACAGTCTAGTCCTTGGCCCAGGGCAGCCTCCTCCCCCACCTGCTCATTTCCCTGGCAGCAGCCACAGAGCCCCTAAGATGGATTCAGGAGAACATGGCACAAAGCAGCTGTCAGCCTTGTAGGTAGCTGCAAGACTCTGCCAACAGCTCCCTCTACAGATGCTGCTTCACCTCTTGCTGCCTAGATATCAAGACTCCAGTGGAACAACGGCCCGGTGCCTTATGGAGCCTTCTGCACCAATGCAGAGTGTATGGAAAACTTTGCTATTCCAACCTGGCAGCATTTTACTCCTGCTTCGGCACAATTTACTTGGCTACTCAAGGCCATGGAAAAATTGACAATTAACCCCTGGTGTCAGTGTTTAAAACTTTAGACTTCCTGTTGTCACCATGAGCTTTGCTAGCAATGATGGAATATGGATGAGTAAGCGGGCTGAGGTTGCATCACACACCCTCAAAGGCAAAAGCCTTGGCATCCTCTCTTCCCAGACTGGCTGGAGAGCACTGGCAGAAGTAGCGCACCATTGCTCTCGCACCCTCTGGCTGCCTGGGGATGATCCTCATAGATACAAAAGGTAGAGCCAAGCTCTGGCCAACTATTGCTTCTGCAACACAGTGAATCTTGCAGGAGGGTCCACAGTGGGTTTATAAAGGCCCAGAGAGCAGAGAACAGGTGGAAAACCTTACAGCAGATGTGCACAGACCCACCCATCCAGAAGTCCAGTGACCAAATTGCTGAACCGATGTCCTAAATAGGTGAGAGCTCCCAGCCGCCAGGCTCATGCTTAGATGCTTCACTCCACAACAGAAAGGAGTTCTCAGGAGATACACACTGATGGTCACCATCTATGGAAGTTCTAGGATGAAGATTTCCTTGGGCACTTCTCTTTCCCCCTCTGTGCCTCACAGTCCCCATCTGTATATTGGAGACAATGAAACCGAGCTCACATGCCTGCAGCAAGGCTAAATTAACGACAGGTAAGACACTAGAACCCTGCGATGAAACAGAAGTGACAAATCATTGTTACTGAATCAAGACATGTCCTACAATCTGTTCAGCTTTGGCCTCCAGTTAATTTTTCCCGGACCTGAAGAAGAGCTCTGTGTAAGCTCGAAATCTTGTCTCTCTCATCAACAGAAGTTTGTCCAATAAAAGATATTCCCTCTCCCACCTTGACAATTCTGGATTTTGGTTTGGACTGTGTTGTTAAGATGTGGTACAGCTGCTGAGGCATGAGGCTTGGCAACTTTTGCACTCCCACGCCTGCAGTTTTCCGACTGAAGACTAGCAAAGAACAGAAATACAAAAAGGTACCGTACATCCTGCTCTGGGGCACGTGCATTGTACATTAGAACTGACCAATGCTCCCTCTGCTGGCTGCTCTCAATCACTCTAAAGACAGGAGAGAATTGCTTTATTTTACCTGCAATTGTTTCTAAAAATCAATAAAAGCTTTGAAGACCTGAACCGTTCTCACAATTGTTCATTGTACAGTGAAATCCAGATCAGATCAAGTGGAATTCCTTGCACCCAACTCCACTGTGCTTTATCTGCCATGGCAGCAGTTTGGTATCTGGGCTTTCTATCTGAGGCACATAGCGCTAATGGACATGAATGTACACATTGCTGACGGCCGGATCAGTACATTGTATCAACTGGGAGATGCCAGATCATGCACTGAAATGGAAAACAGAGATAAGAAGCCCAGAGTGTTAACATTTATGCATGCAAGTGCCCAGAATTCACGTGACATTTAAAACAATAAGAGCATGTGAAAAGCAACAATTGGGCCACCTCTTCTGTGGCATTTCAATGCTTTCTGCATATTCACTGGCTCCCTCCCCTGAATTCTCAGCCACTGCCACTGAAATGGAACCACAGCACCAGCAACGGGCCTGGTGATTGCATGGGTACCATGCATGGGGATTTATTCTCACATCCCCAACAGGTCGGGGGTGCTCCAATAAGAGGTTCTAAAACTGACCCCCCCATCCCATCACTCATGCATATGCACTTTCAGCCCAGATGGCTTTTTATTTCAGATCAAGCCAAACAACAATGAAAAGAATGAATAGAGAGTCAGAGAGCATGAGCATACACAGTAGTGAGGTGTCTTACTCTGTACAACTCTCCATCCCCTCACAGCCCTGCCCCTTCAGCACGTACATACACACACTCTACATTTAAAAGTACCATACACTGAACAGACTCATATCTATACACACACAGCACAGGCCCATTTCTACCAGACACATCCCTCGGATACCTGATGTCGCCAATTGTTCAGCAGTGACCTTCTATAGATAATTAAGGAGCAGTATTGGTGCAGTTTAGCTCCCATCCCAATTCTCCTTCACCAATACAGTTTCTGTGTTGGGCTTGGGGGGTGAGTGGGGGCAGCAATAACAGACTTCATTAGAGATACAGGGCCAGGGGCTGAGCACCCGCAGATCCCACTGACTTCAGCTGGCACTGTGGATACTCAGCATGCCTGAAAGTCAGGCACACAGAGGACACCATTCCCCAGGAAACAGATCAGAGGTGGTATTACCATCTCAGCTCCATGAGGTGATACTTAACACACTAGGAGGTCCACCAAAGCTGCCTGTAAGTGCCCACAACAAACAGAACATTCCCCAGCCAACCCCAGCAAAGAGTTAAATGCATCCAACTTGTAGATTTGCAGGCAATAAGCTGCACTAATAAAGCCCAAGGGACCCTAATCAAGCTGTTCAGCGGATGCCAACGTAAAGGAGGGAGATGGGCAGGGCTGTCAGGATGGATTAGCGTTTGCCTGCTGGCAACATTTCTCCTGTCCTGAATGAAAGAAACACACAAACACGCAGCCACACGGGACAAAGGGGAAATGATGAGTATGTATGCTGCTAACCGGCAGAAGGTCAGAAGGCCAGGATGATATGGAATTTACAGCCTCAGGCTGAGAGTTAATTGCAAGAGACAATTTACTATCTTGGACTTCAAGTTCTCCTCCATTGTTTGCAATTCCTTCCGAGAAGCTGGAAAGGAGCATTCTTCTTCCTGTACGATCTCATCCTTTTCCATTTGGTAAACTTTCCTGATCCCCAGCCCTTTTACATTCCCTCTAGAGCTGTATTAAAAACTAGAGTTGTTTATATAGACAGATTTGGTGCCAAATTAGCAAGTTTTGGAGAGAGAATGGCAAAGGGCTACAAACCAAAACCAAAGATTAAAGAAAATGCTTTTCCTTTTTAAATTTTTAGTTAAACACTTCTTTTTTTAGGCTGAATTTATACATTTCTCCTGCAGCATTTGCCATTCTAGTATTGCAATACTGGATTAGCACACTAGAACCAGAATAAAACTGACTAGGCTATTTTCATCGTCATCCAAACCAAGTGTAAACACAGCACTAATGATGAAAAAGTAATATAAAATATACAAAAAATTATAATAACCAGTTTCATGATTAGGAATGAGGGGATTTTTATCTCTAAAACATCTGATCTCCATTTCACCTGACAGTCCCTTAAACCTCCAGTATTTCCATTTATACAGCATCATTTCCTGCTAAAACCATTTTTCTTGACTTTCGTCACTGACTGCTGTTCACACAACTAGGAGAATAGGGTTTGTAAATGGGTTTCTACACAAAAGTGATGAGGGGCTGCCCAAAAGTTTGATTTTGGAGAACCCCACAACAAATGGCAGATATTACTATCAGCATGTTCAGCTCCAGCATGTCTGAAGCCGAGGTGTGTGCTTGAATGAGGCCACTCCCCTCACAGGAGAAAGCAGCTGGTTTCCGGCAGCAGAGACGGGGCAGATCATCAGCTGGTGTATAAACTGTCATAGCTCTATTGATTTCTATGGGGCTGTGACAATTTTCACCAGCCAAGGATCTGCCCCTTGCATTTATGACTCCACAGAGCATTGCCAGGGAAATGAGCACAAGGGCGACAACTCATAATTACTGCTTGCTGGCTCATGGAGGGTTGATGATGAGCAGTGAGCAGATGCAAATACGCCTGAGAATGAGCAAAGGTGATTATGAAAAACATGCAGCAGGAATGATAATTAATTCAGGGTTCAATCAGATAGTGAGCCCAATCCGCAACCCAATAGTCCTGCTGACTTCAACAGGAATATAAGACATTTGGGGCCAGATTTTTTAAAAGGCATTTAGGCACCCAAAGGTGCAGAAAGATGCCTACTGGGATTTTCAAAAGCACCTAGGTGTCCAACTCCCACTGAAGTCAGGCACAGCAATTAGGTGCATAGATGCTTTTGAAAACCCCTCTTGACATCTATCTGAATTTTTTAGGTGCCTAAACGCCTTTAAAAATCTGCTCCTTGCAGAATCAGGCCCCAAGATCATTTTTACTGACACACACAACTTTCCATTTCATAATATGGATTTAATGCAGGTAATTACTGAGTGAGGTTCTATGGTTTGTGTTATGCAGGAGATCAGACTGGATGATCAAACTGGTCTCTTCTGGGCTTTAAAAATCTATGAATATGCTTTTTTTCAGAGGCTCTCAAAAAACTCTTTTCAAACTATTGATTATGCCTCTGAATATGCCAATGAGGTCAGTATTATTATCCCCAGTTTACAGATGGTATATGTAATAGTCTGTACCCTTATGTTCACCCTTTTTACAAGATTCTGATAAATTTCGTACAAAGCATGCCTTGTGAGGTATCATTTAAAAACTGATAATTTGCTGATCATTATTGCCTAGTAAAATGTGTGTGGCAACTCTGTATGTAAAGTTATAAAATTCTACTGTATAAGTCATGTTCCAGGTCTGGGGAAACAGCTTAAAATGAGTTCCCTAGAGACAAAAGGGGAACATCTCAACCAGGCATCAACGGAATCAAATGAACTATCACCTGGTTAAGCAGCCATTCTTTGTCAGGAGGAAGGGTGTGAGCAAGAAATTTACATCTTGGCAATGGAACAGCTGGAGATTCCCATGCAAACAGACTTTCTGTCTCTTCAATCTCAGCTGAAGATGATTTTCAATGAGGAAAATAACTATAAGAAGTGAGAACAGAGGACACAAATCATCTCTCCCTTTATATCTACTCACAGCAGCCATGACACCGCAGGAACAAAGGAAACAGCTTGGGACTGGGGGCGAGATTCTGGCTGGAGGATTCAGTCAGTAAGACTGCTAGAACACATGGTGAAAGACTTTCACTTTGAAGTCACTTAGCTTGTTAAGATAGGTATTAGGTTGCGTTTTACCTTTTATTTCTTTGTAACCAGTTCTGACCCTAAGGCCTCATTATTTGTGATCACTTAAAATCGATCTTTCTGTAGTTAGTAAACTTGTTTTACTGTTTTAGCTAAACCAGTGTATGTTTGGATTGAAGTGTTTGGGAAACTTCATTGAGATCAGATTTGTGCATAACATTCTGTTAATAAAATGATGGACTTTCTATGAGCTTGTATAGTCCAAGAGAGAGTGGGGCAGTACAAGACTCACATTTCTGGGGACAAGTCTGGGAGTGGGAATTTGCTAGTGTCACTCTGTAAATATAATGCAGGAGTGGCTGGCTAGAGCACTCATAATACAGCTGGGAGTAATTTACATGCCAGAGGCTGTGAGAAAGCAGACCAGGAGTGGTTGCTCCCATAGCAAAGCAGTGTAAAAGGCACCCCAGGTTGGATAATTGAGGGGACACAGTTGTTCAACAGTCCAGATTGTACCTTGGGGAATGTCACAATATAACTGAGGCACAGAGATCCTCAAGATCACACAGTAAGTCAGTAACGCAGCTGTAAATACAACTTCAGACCCATAATTTCCATTCCCCTGCCCTATCCACCAGGAATCTCTGCCCCAGAGAAACCCTGCCAAATTTTACACTGACCCCAGTTCATGTTGGGACAGGACTTTGCAAGCTTATCCGGAGCTAGATGGATACTTTCTCAGTGCGGGCTGATAAGCCACACTCATGCTCTTGTAATCACCTTCAATATTGAGCTACTCTGCCTTAATTTAAAGGGAGATCTCCGTAACTGACTTCAATGGGAGCTGTACCAGGCCCAAAGCTGCGAAGGGGACAGCAGAGAACGTCCAACAGGGAGGAGGAGATATCAGCCCCTGGATTGTGCCTGCTGACACTGAGTGAAGTGACCTCATTTATTATCAGCTTTCCATGTGCAAAGTTCCATGTTAAAAAGATTATTCTTATTTAAAACAAAAACAAGCAACACAATAAAAAATAGATTAAAAAGTCCCACTTCAAACTGCAGAAAAACACCCACTCCTCCCCACACGCACACACTCTTCCCCTTCTTTCTATCCCAAGGGAGCAGTTCTGCACAGGAAACTGGCTTCATGGTAGGGCAGGATCCTGTTTTTCTGGAGTGTCCCCTTGTTGGCAGAAGTAACTGGCTCCACTGAAATACACAATAACCTCCCTTATGTTTAAAATAAAGATCTGCATCTTACCAGGGTACTTTATAAGAACAGGGCAGCAGCCAAAATAAGAACATAACAGCCATACTGGATCACAGCAAAGACCCATCTAACCCAGGCAGTATCCCATCAGAACAGGCAATCATCAAGTAATCCATCCCCATGTCAGCTGATTTCCTAAACGGCCAAGTAGTTCTTTCTCCAGCTCTCAACATGCAGCACACAAGTTCTGCTTCCATCTGATTAATGCAAACCACTGTCAGAAGGATTCAACTGCAACGGCCATGCTGATCTGTGCTCTGTTTGACTGTATGATCATCACCTGGACAGTTAGAGGCTCAGAGGTTCAAATCCAACCCACTTTGAAGGGAGGAGAGAGTGTCAGCTTTGATTCTCTGCATCCAAATCAGTCTTAATGAGTTTTGGTTCCAGATCTGGAAGGGACATGTTTCCCCATTTGAATGGGGCTGAAGTATCCTGAGTTCTCAGGATTTTTCTCAAAGCTCACAACAGTAACTTGAGAGATTTCATTTCAGAGACAATGAATCCTGATCATAAAGTCAGATCCTGAAGACTAGCCTATACCCTAATCCAGATGCCAACACACAACCCTCATTGGCCCATCTCATTTCTTTGTCAAAGTTACCGGTCGGATAGGGACTGGGATAATGGATCTAAGCAGGCACTCTGGGGAATTCAAGGTAAGAGAGAACATAGCGCTGCATCACACAAGATGGTGCTGGATCTGAGTTGTCGCCCCAGGAATTCTGGGGCCAGTTTCCAATTGAGTCCATGTACCCGATAATTCAGCACATATTCAAAAACTAAAATACCCTGCAGTGATGCGTCACCATGGGAAGTTTTAGGTCTTGTTACAGCTGCTGTAATTTGTCACTCCATCCATACCACAAAGCTAATGTGACATACAGACATCCTATTTTAGGGTTTTATGCTGCTGCCCTTCTCTGTAGTATCTCAGCATCTTTCAGGTAAAACTCAACAGTAATAGTGAAGTCTCTACAAGACTTCACGGAGTCTCTGGCATTTCTCCCTTTTCTGATTTTCCTTAATTTAGTCTAGTGGGAAAGGTTATAAGAATATGGAAATTTGATCCTAGCGAAGGCAATACACATGAGCACAAATTACAGCAGGCAATACATAGGAGGGAAATGAGGAAAGCTCCAATGGATTTCAAAGAGCTGAAAGTATAACAAACAAGAAATTCTTTAATTATATAAGCAGCAAGAAACCTGCTAAAGTCTTTGTGGGTCTGCTGGATCACCAGAGGTTACAATGAGCAATTAAGGAAGATAGACCATTGCTGAAAAGCTAAATGATTTATCTGCATCAGCACTGGCTGTGGGGGATGTTGGGGAAATATTTACCCCAGACTAGCTCATTTCTGGTAACAAAAAGAGGTGCTACCAAAAACTGAGGCATCAGAAGAAGAGGTGCTAGAATAAATCTATCATTTAACAAGCAATGTCACCAGACCCAGACAGGATATCTAAGAGTTCTGAAGGAGCTAACGTATGAAGTGGGTGAGCTGCTGGTGAAAGTATGCACTCTCTCAGGGTACGTCTACACTATGAAATTAGGTCAAATTTATAGAAGTCGATTTTTTAGGAAGAGATTTTATATGGTTGATTGTGTGTGTCCCCCACTAAGCGCATTAAGTCAGTGGTGTGCATCCACAGTAGCGTGGCTAGCGTCAACTTTCGGAGCATTGCACTGTGGGTAGCTATCCCACAGTTCCCGCAGTCTCTGCTGCTCATTGGAATTCTGGGTTAAGCTCCCAATGCCTGATGGGGCAAAAACATTTTCATGGGTGGTTTTGGGTACAAGTTGTCAGTCGCCCCTTTCTCCATGAAAGCAACAGCAGACAATTGTTTCACGCCTTTTTTCCATGCAGACATCATACTGCTTTCAGCAGATGGTGCAGTAGGTCTGTAACCATCATCATCAAACGACTACTTCCACTGCAACTCTGCTTTCCTGGTGCCATGAATCCACCTCATAGGTCCTCTATATGGTGACTTTTTCAAATATTTTGGCATTTCATCTTTTGGAACAGAGTTCTGATACCACGGATTCGTCTCCCCATACATCAGTCAGATCCAGTACCTCCCCTTCGGTCCATGCTGGAGCTCTTTTGCAATTCTGGGACTCCATGGTCACCTCTGCTGATGAGATCTGCACGGTCACCTGTGCTGATCAGCTTGCCACACTGACCAAACAGGAAATTAAATTCAAAAGTTCGTGGGGCTTTTCCTGTCTACCTGGCCAGTGCATCTGAGTTGAGAGTGCTGTCCAGAGCGGTCACAATGGAGCACTCTGGGATAGCTCCCAGAGGCCAATACCTTCGAATTGCGTCCACACTATCCCAAATTCGATCCGGCGATGTCGATTTCGGCACTAATTCCCTCGTCGGGGAGGAGTACAGAAATCGATTTTAGGAGTCCTTTAAGTTGACAAAAATGGCTTCATCGTGTGGACGGGTGCAGGGTTAAATCGATCTAACCCTGCTAAATTAGACCTAAACTCGTAGTGTAGACCAGGGCTCAGTGCTAGAGCACTGGAGGGAGGCAAATGTCGTGACTATATTTTAAAAATTCTCTAGGGGTGATCCAGAGAATTCCAGATCCATAAACCATACATCCATACCTGGTAAACTGGTTGAAGTGATAATTAATAGAATAATAAAACACCTATCAACAGATTATGATAGGAAAAGTTCTAACCAGCACAGAATCTGCAAAGGAAAATTGTGTCCCACTAATCTATTAGAATTCTTTGATGTGTAAATAGAGCATGTCAATCAGCTCTCCTACATTCACTTATTTATTCAGACTTTCAAACAGCCTTTCACAAGACAACCTCAGAGAAGGCTGCTAAAGGAACTACCTTTTCAATATTTAAAACTAGGCTAAATACCTTTTCAAGAAGTATATTATATGAATAATATATACTTATTCATAAGCTGAATTTTTTTTAGTAAAAAAGGGAACCACCAAAGAAGGGGGTCGGCTTATGAATGGGTATAGAGGGAGAGGTGGGACACAGCCCCTCCCCCAACAGAGGGAGCAAGGAGAGGCAGCACAGCCAGCAGAGCCAGAAGGGAAGAGGCGGGGTCAGAGTCTCTCTGCTTCTGGCCATGCTGCTCTCCCCCCAGCCTCCGAAGCAGCTGCAGCTCCGGGGCTGGCAGGCTTCAGCTGTGCCACCTGGTCTCGCCCACCGGAGCGGGCTGCGGCCAGATCAGAGACATCCTCCCCTGGCCCTCCCCAGATAAGGTGGGAAGGGATGGGATGGGGAGAGTGTGGGGGTCCCAGGCTAGGGGTGGGGTCATGTGGGGGGGTGGTCACAGGGATTACTCCCCTGACTCCCAGCTTCTCCCTCCCAAAAAATTTCCCCACCAGTTGCTGTCCTGGCCCATCAGGGTAAGCAGCCAGCGCGCCGGGACACTTTATTTACTTAGGTTTACCTCTGTGCCTGCGAACGCTCGAGGTAAACAAACCATCCTGGCCCATCAGCGGCTTATCCTGATGGCCCAGGAGCCAAAGTTTGCCAGTCCCTGAATTATAGGGTCAGCTTATGAACGGGTTATAAAAAATTTCCATTTTTTCTTATCCATTTTGGGGGGTCGGCTTATGATCGAGTATATATGGTAAATAGTCGTGTGTTGAGGGGCAAAGTATTGTCATGCATAAAAAAACAAACCCTAGCTAAGAGGAAGGAAACAAGGACTCGAGATAAATGGAAACTTACATCATGGACAAAGGTTGACAGTGGAGTGGCCTTCCAGGTTCCAAACTAAGTCTTGTGTTGTTCAATATATTTATTATTAACAATTTGAAAAACGGGTTGAGCAGTGAGGTGGCAAAATTTGTAGATAATGTTATTGCCCAGAGGGGACTGTGAGGAACTTAAGAGAGATCTAACCAAGGAAGGTATGTACACAGGAAACATGACGACAGATGAAGTTCACTGTGGATAAATGCAAAGTAACACACACACACACACACACACACACACACACACACACACACACACACACACACACACAGAGAAAAATATTGACCTACTCATACATTTTACAAGATTCTAAATTAACAGCATCAAACCAGGAAAGGGCTCTGGATGTCACTGTGGACAGCTCAATTAAGACCTCTCCATATTATGCAGATGCAGTCCAAAAAGCCAACAAGGTGTTAAAAATCCATAAGGAATGGGATGGAGAAAATTGAAACTATTATGCCACTACATACAATTAGGAATGTGTTCTCAGTTGGAATACAGTTTGCAGTACTGGTCACCCCATCTCTACAAGGATGTTACAGAATTAGAAGGGGTTCAGAGAATGGTGCTGAGAATGGGAAAAAAAATCTCATATGAAGAAAGATTGAAAATATTTGGACTGTTCACCTTAAAAAGGAGATGAATCAGAGGAGACATGATAACTGTATAAAAAAAGAAAGAAAGAAAGAAACCAGGTTAAAAGAACATTTGGGTTGCAACATCAAGCACTTGCAAGTCAGGAAATAGCAGAGTTTAAATTGCCTGTAGAACATTACTTTGGCCCCCTTGGGCACTCACCCTGTGTTCTGTATGACGTAGAGGCCCTGCGGAAAAAAACTAGTATGTGATCACATAAATAAAGACTCTCATAACACATACACACAGAGGGGCTGAACTGAGGTTTCACAGGCAACATTAATTCTTATTTCCTAATTTTGAGTGCTTCACGTTACAATCTTAATTATGTTTTTTTTAAACATGGGGTAGTTTTAAACACGAAAAGAAAAGAAAAGAAATTTTTGGTCTGTTTTAAACAGGAAAAAGTTAATGCTATCATATGCAATTATCACAACCTCCCTCAATCATCTTTATCAGGGTTCAAATCCTAAACCTTCAGCACAGACTTCTACTACTTGAGCTACTGGACTAACTATGTTAGCTGGTAGCAGGAGAAAGCTGTTATCCCAGAGGGGAGGATGAGCTGCAGAAGCCAGGTACTGGTAGTGCAGGTGAGAAGGAGGCAGAGACCTCTCTCTCTCCTGTTTCAGGAATCGGGGATCTCTGACCCTTGTGATGTCCCCAAAGGATGGGGACAGGCCACTGGAGCCATGGGCTAGGTCTGGAAGATGACCAGGGAAACCCAGCTGGTTCCTCAAACTCCCAACCACTGTTACAGCTGCTCTGGCAGCTTCAGGCCTTCCCTGTACAGTGTTTGTGGTGGCAACAGTGTGAGCCTAACCCTAAATTAAAATGTTCATATTCGGTTATCTTGGCAGGCTACCAAAGTTTTCCTGAGCAATGTACGTGAGAGACAGGAAATGGCAATTTTCAACTGTTTATAGCTCAACAAAACCAGCTCCCCCTCTATAACAACACATTAGAGAGAAAAGTCAATAGGGAGAACAGTTGCTTCCTATCTCATAGCACAAGACAGTCAAACTGAAAGGTGGCAAATTCAAAAGTAATACTAGGAAATACTTTTTCAATAGAATGTATAATTAGATAGTGGAACTCATTGCCACAGGAGGTCACTGAGAACAAGAATTTCTCAAGGTTCAGAGAAAATGGATTAGACATTTATATGGATAACAGGAATACCCAGTAATCACAGTTAATGCTAACAAAATCGTATCAAGAGAGATAAGATATCATGGTTCAGGAGTTAAGCCAATCACCGGGTATTGGGGATTAGACAGAGATCTTCAGGGGACGGGGTGGCAGATTACCTCATATGTATCTACTGCAGGGTTTCCTGCACCTTCCTCTGAAGCATCTGGTGGTGCCACTGGATACTATGGGATTAGATGGACCATGGCTCTGATCCAGTCTGGCAGTTCCTATGCTCCTAAGAAGAGCTCTAAGGGATTTGTGAAAGCGGGGTGGGGAGAAGAGGGAGGAAAAGGTCACTCCCCCGTCTCCACTGGCACCAGTTACAGCTCTGGCACCTTAACTGAATTCCCCCCCGCCCCAAATAATAAAGATTATGAGTTATTTTATAGAACAAACAAAGGCCTGTTTCTGTGCAGCGTCTGGAGCCTCAGCCTTATCTAAGCCGTCACGGGACCAGGAACATTTGTTCATTTATCTGAAAAATGTCCCCGAAGTCATGGCAATGGCCTGTGGAAGGTAACGGGGAGAGCCCCTTTATCTCAGGCAGATGCAGGATTTAGCATGTAGACTCTGCATAGAGATTGGGGAGGAGGGAGAGACAGTAACTGGTTATTTGAATGCTGTTTTTTTGCTGTTGCTGCAAGCTCCCTCTTGGGACCCAGGCAGAAGAGAGCCAACACCATCATGTCTAGCTGCATATTTTTAGGCCTGAGAATGTACTTTCCCTGAAGATGCAACCCAAGGGGATTTTTCCCTCTCCCCCTTGGATCCTTGGCCAGCTCATAGCTGAGTCTGGGATTTTTCAGAGTTGATTTGATTTTCCCATGGCTGGATTTGATGATCATTAAGACACAGACATTCAGCGACAAGTTGGCTCAGGGCCTGAGCAGCCCCCTCCCTCAGAGACGCTGGGACCTGAGAGGAATGCTACGGGGTCACTCAGAGAGAAGAGGTGGGGAGCGGGAACTTTTGGAACCAGTTTCTCCCAAACTTTCTCAATGTTGATTCTATATTTAGACACACCGTAAAAATGTAATGGGGAAAGGGGAGACAGAGTGTTAGCAAAGGCAGCTAATCCATCTTTAACAGCTGTATCGACGCAGAGGCCAATAATTTACACAGAGTGACCAAGTCTGGACCATTTCAGTTTTTTTACCGTCATTAAAAGAAACGGTTAGTCCCAGAAATATCAAGATAATGACGCATTTTTATAAGACCACTCCTCCTTGTCTCCTGAATTATATCCCTGCTTCCCCCATCTATTGCTTTTCTCCCTGATCCTCCCAACTTCCTGCCCTGTTTTCTCCTCCTTTCCCCACACTCCGAACACACTCTGCACCATCTCTGTCTTACCTGCCGTCTGCCACTTTTGCAATTGAAAGGATATCTGTAGCAAGACAACACTAGAGAGGAGCAACGGGGTTCTGAAAAAACTCTGCAGCTCAAAGAGCAGGATAGAGCAGAGAACTACTACCAGCCTCTTCCCAGGAGTGATTTCCACTCAACACGCACTATCTGCAAGTACACGCCACTCAAAGTCCTTAAAGAGGCTTGCACACCATACTCCACTTGTAGGGTGACCAGATGAGAGGAAGAAAATATCGGGACACATGGAGGGGTCACCAGGGGAGGAAAAAACAAACAAACCCAGAGTGCGAAATATCGGGACAAACTGTGTCCTGACCAAACATCGGTCGGGACGTGGGACAAACCCCTAAATATCAGGATAGTCCCGATTTTATCGGGACATCTGGTCACCCTACCCACCTGAGAAGTCTAGAGATGCCAGTTTGCATAGGTTTCTCTATCAGAGGAGCTGTTCCCAATCTCTCATTCCTTCCACAGATGCCACCTCCACCGGCTTTAGGGAATGCTGGCATCTCTGCCCAGCCCTTCACTAGACCTGAGGGCCAGATTCTCCTCTCTCTTGTGCAGTATTTACATCAGTTAGGGTTGCCAGGCGTCCGGTTTTCCACCGGAATGCCCAGTCAAAAAGTGACCCTGATGGCTCCGGTCAAAGTCTGGTCAGTGGCGCTAAGGCAGACTCCCTGCCTGCCCTGGCTCTGCGCAGCTCGGACAGCATGTTCTCCACACATTGCCCCCACCCCCAGCGCGGGCTCCGCAGCTCCCACTGACCAGGAACCACAGCCATTGGGAGCTGCAGGGCCAGCACCTGCAGGCGCGACCAGCACGCAGAGCCCCCTGGCCCTTCCACCTAAGAGCTGGACATGCTGGACAGCTTCCGGGAGCTGCCTGAGATAACTCCCTTCCAGAGCCCACACCGCCTCCCACACCCCAATCCCCTGCCCAGCCCAGTGAAAGTGAGTGAAGGTGGGGAGAGCGAACAGAGGGTGGGGTCTCGGGGAAAGGACAGGGCAGGTGGGTTCAATTTTGTGGGATTAGAAAGCTGGCAACCCTACCACCAGTATGAATGTCAATTTCAGTGGAATTATTCCCTAGTTATACCAATCAATTGTAAGAAGAATCAAGCCCTACATAAGGCATCTTAAAGCACCATTTTGCTGTTCTATCTGTAACACCTAGGTTTCTTCATAGAAGATGATCTAAATGCTATGCAGAAAGAGTCAGTGTCTGAATTAAAGGCCCATTTCATCTAGATCCAGTCCAGGGTGGGGTGTATCCGATATGCCATCAAAAGAGGGATAAGTGAATCCAGAGAACTGACAAGGCCAGTAGCATCTGCAACACAACACAAATCATTCCCAAGAGACTGAACAACAAGCCAGCCCCAGGGTCACAGCCCAGGGCAGGAAATGCTTTGATTGTTGCTATCATCTTACAAATAAAATTTCTATTAAATGCAATTGGTCTATTAAACAGTATCTTTATTTGGATAAAGAAGCAGCTTGCAGATTCCAGGCAATCAGCTCCACCAATTCACATTGCTCAGTTCATTTTCCCTTAGAACAGGGGTAGTCAAACTACAGCCCGGGGGCCACATCTGGTCCTTCAGAAATTTTAATGTGGCCCTCGAGCTCCCACCGAGCTCCAGTGCTCCAGCCAGGGAGCAGGGTTGGCGGCTTGCCCCGCTCTGCATTTGCCGTGGCTCTGTGTGGCTCCTGGAAATAGCAGCATATCCCCTCTCCAGCTCCTACACATAGGGGCAGCCAAGGGACTCCGCGCACTGCCCCTGCCCCAAGCGCCAGCCCCGCAGGTCCCATTGGCTGGGAACCGAGGCCAATGGGAGCTCCAGGGACCGTGCCTGTGGAAGAGGCAGCGTGCAGAAGCACCTGCTCACGCCTCTGCATAGGAGCCGTGGCGGGGGGACATGCCGCTGCTTCCAGGAGCTGCTTGAACTAAGCGCCACCCGGAGCCTGTGCCCCAACCCTCTCCCATGCCCCAACCCCCTGCCCCAGTCCTGATCCCCTTCCCATTCTCCAAACCCCTCGGTTCCAGCCTGGAGCACCCTCCTGCACCCCCAACACCTCATGCCCAGCCCCACCCCAGAGCCAGCACCCCCAGTCGGAGACCTCACCCCCTCTCCGCCCCAGCCTGGAGCCTCCTCCCACAGCCTGAACTTATTTCTGGCCCTACCCCAAAGCCCACACCCCCAGCTGGAGCCCTCACCTCCTCCCACACCACAATCCCCAATTTTGTGAGCATTCTTGGCCCATCATACAATTTCATACCCAGATGGGGTCCTTGGGACAAAAAGTTTGCCCACCCCTGCCTTAGAAAGAGGCACATTTAATATCTCCATTCTGGAGACTTGAGGTAGGAAATATTTTTGCAACTGCAGCCTCCCTGGGCTTTTGGCTCCACCTTGCAAGGCACTATGGAATAGGCTGGGGGGATGGAAGGAGGTAGAGGTGCATAACAGCAGTTGACTACCTACTGGTCCTCTATCCTACCCTAAATCGAAAGGAGAATGGGGACAATAGGACAGGTCTCATCTCTCACTTCCATGATCCTCTATTACTTTGTGTTTGTAATAAATATTTGAGCTTCTGCTACCTGAGACTCCCACTATCTCCCTAGGAGCTGCTACATTCAGATTGATCAGTTCTCTCAAGAGCCGCCCCTGAATTTTAGTGTCCGAAAGTTGGAAGATGGGTGTTCTCAGCACAGGGCTTCGCAGTTTACAACTGCACACGCATGACTCACACAGGAGGAAGAAGAGAGAAACATGTGGATTGTTTGGAGCAGGGTTTCTCAAACAGGGGTCACCGCTTGTGTAGGGAAAGCTCCTGGCGGGCCGGGTCGGTGTGTTTACCTGCCACGTCCGCAGGTCCACCCGATCGCGGCTTCCACTGGCCACGGATCGCTGCTCCAAGCCAATGGGAGCTCCTGGAAGTGGCGGCACTCCCATTGGCCCGGAGCAGCGATCCGCGGCCAGTGGGAGCCGCGATCGGGTGGACCTGCGGACGTGGCAGGTAAACACACCGACCCGGCCCGCCAGGTGCTTTCCCTACACAAGCGGTGACCCCTGTTTGAGAAACCCCGGTTTGGAGTCAAATTCACATGCCCACAGGATGCAGACAAACAAACTGACTCAGCAAGAGGAAAAAGAAATGTCCGATTCTTAGACATGACAAAATTCCCCTTAGACAAATCCCTGCATAAGAGATGCAGTGTGGCCAACTCATGATTTTGTCACGAGTCTCATGATAATTATTGTTTTCCTTAAAGCCCAAGTTCCTGGAGTCAAGTGGGTGTGTGATGATTTCAGTCTTTGTTCTTAAAAAAGAAAAAGTAAGTTTCTAGCCTTCGTGGTTGTGAAGAAAGCTTCAAAATGTGACCCCAGTGCACCCTAAAGCCTCAAAAAGCAGAAGGCAAATAAAAAGAATACCAAATCTATTATTTTTACAGAATCTCAATCTCATGATTTTTGGTGAGCCTGTCATGATTTTTGAACATTTGGGGTTGGCGATATTGACAACGCTCAAGGGGCCCCAATCCACCAAGTCCCCAGCTGATTTCAGATACAGCTTTCAATGTATCGGATACTTTTAAATCTCCAAACATCAGAGGTTTCAGGAGAGACCTGGGTCAGGACTCCTGCATTCGGTTCCAATGCTACCAATAAGAGCATTACACAGAGCTGGAGCCTACCTTGTCACAGATTCCGTGTACTACCTTGGGTAAGGCACTTCAGGTCCCCCACTCCCATGCTACACTGCCCCCATTGTAGAATGGAGGTCATATAACCCACCTTTGTAAAGTGCTTTGAGATCTCTGTCGGAAAGCTTGCTATGTACATCTATTGTTATGATGAAGACTTCACACCAGCCTCATGCTGGTACATCCTACTTTAAGAGCAATGAATAATCTGGGTTGTACTGCAAGGAGAGAGTTACATGCAGGGCTAGGTCCAGCTTTTTTGCCACCCCAAGCGGTGAAGGGAAAAAAAAGGGGGGGGAGGGGAAACCCGACTGAGCTGCTGCCGAAGTGGAAGAGACTGAGTGAAGGATCCGCCACCGAATTGCCGCCGAAGACTACAGCGTGCCACCCCAATGACGGATGGAGTGCCGCCCCTTTCTATTGGCTACCCCAGGCACCTGCTTCCTTCACTGGTGCCTGGAGTGGTCCTGGTTACACAGCAGTAAAAACATCAGCAAAGAGATCCCACGCACTGAGGCTAGTTCCCAGGGGTGTAGCAAGGGTGCATTGCTCTACAGTGCAGAAGGATCAGAGTCATGGTTTGCCACGCTGCTGAAGGCTGCACAGGCCACTGAAGAGCTCCCTGCAGCCGTACAGTGCCAAGTGCCTCTGATCAGAGGAGATATGCCAGCATGGGTAGCAGATGCATCACGTGCCTTCATCTACTTCACTAAGGGCAGGAGGAAGACACAAACATAAGGTGTGGATTGTTTATTTGTGTAGAAGCGTGTAGTGAATGTTATGAAGATAAAACCACTCAGCCCCAACACTTGCATGTTAGACACATGAAGCTCCCCACCCACTTCCTTAGCAAAGTTTTTGGAGATATGAGGGCAGTTGTGGGGCGATCCTGTAACGTCCTTTACTATAAAGCTGAAAAGGAGATGGGAGAGGAGTGTTGCATTGTGTTGTCACAGACTTGGACACTCCCCAGACTGCTGTATTTGGATCCCAAGCCAACTCTGGATCCTGCACTCTTCTCAGCCTTTTGAGTGAGCAGCATCCAAGGTCTGGCTCTGGCCTCCAAGAGTGCACAATTCCTGGCTGATGATCCTTCATAGAAGTGGGCCCCCACAGTCCAGGTGACCTAGTTCCCAAGACCAGCGCTGAATACCCACCACTCTCCAAACCTCCCAATAGCTTAAGCACATTCCTTCACAGACCTCCACCCTCATGGGAACTCTCTCTAATTTACTCTTTGGTCCTTTGGGGACATGCAACAGTTAAAAGCAAGGCACTCTGAGGCTTTGCAAAGTAACTTCTTAAACACACATTTAATTCCTAGAGATTTACAGATCTATGCAAAATCAACAAAATCTGCATGCAAAATCTCTCCCGCTGTCCTCACTGCTCCAAGAAGCCTTTGGGTTTTGGTCAATCCTTTCAGGGTCCCTGGACACTCCTCTTCTCCTGCACAGTCTTCAGATTGTCTCTGCCTGTCCCACAACAATCTCTCTCTTGCCTGTTCAAGTTCAGTAATCCAGTAGTTCCCCCTTACCTCAGAGAGCATGTGTCTTTTCAACAGCAGCTTCTAACACCTCTCTCTGACTTCTTCTTTTCTGCTGGTGCTGAATTTTCACTGCTCCAACCACCCTCCCTGAAGACAACCTGGAATAACCAGTTCCTTCACCTTGGCCAATCTCTTTAGCATATCCATGGTATTGTCAGGGCAAAAGACATTCCACGTTAACGACTACTTTGATTGTTCTCTAGCTTCTTCCAAACCAGGCATGTAATGTGTATGATTAGGCTTAGTTAGGAATTTTTCCATGAAACTTGGGCGGAAAATGCCAGTTTGTCAAAACTGGACCTTTTCACAGAAAGGTGTCACTTTCAATAAAATTTTGTCGGGAAAATTTCTAAGGTCCAGGATGGCATTTCTGGTCAGAGAGAGGGTGGGGGGGATGCTTAGGACTCTCACCTGAAATGTGACAGACATGGTTCAAGTCCCTGCTCCACATCTGGCAGATGTCTCCCACATCCCAGGGGAGAGACCTGGCCACCAGGCTACTGGCTGGAGTGGGAGGGTCTCTAGCTCCCCTCTTTTTCACAATTTTTTTAAGGGCTTTTTTTTGTTCCACATAGAATAAAAAACAACAAAAATCTCAAAATTTTCACAGAACAGAATTCTTGTTTGGAAGCCAGCCCTATGTGTGACATGATCCCTGTCAGCACATGGCTGATTTGAATACACACTGAGGGTTAGAGTTATACATAGAATTCATAAAATCTGTCAGAACTCATACATTGTACTTAGATCTATTCCCTAAACTGTCACATATGTCTTTGCTATATTTTGGCCTGTTTGAATGTGATAAATTAGATAGAGATACACCCATACACTTAGAGGAATAAAAGCATTCTATAAACACAATCTCAAAGCACTTTACATAGCTAGTTAAGGGACCATTGTGATCATCTAGTCTGACCTCCTGTATAACACACCATTTAACTTCCCCCAAATAATTCCCAGAGCATGTCTCTTTTAGGGCTTGGCTACACTTGAAAGTTGCAGCGCTGGGAGTTACAGCGCTGGTCATGCAGCTGTGTAGGGCCAGCGCTGGAGTGTGGCCACACTGACAGCTACCAGCGCTGCAGTGTGGCCACACTTGCAGCACTTTCCAGCACTGTATTGAGAGGTGCATTGTGGGCAGCTATCCCACAGAGCACCTCGTCCCATTTTGGCGCTGAGTATTGTGGGAAGGGGAAGGAAGTGTGTGGGTCATTCCGCTTCCTGTGCCAACGCCCCGTGGTGCATCGCTTCACATCCCAGCATTCAGTCTTTCCGGCAACGTTTGGCGCCATTGTGAGTGTCTTTCTGTTTTACTCTCTGTGTGTGAATCGCGATTTCTGTGGGAAATGGAGCCCGAGCTGCTGAGGACTGTGCTGATGAGTGTCGCCAGCACAACACGTTTGGCAGTCGAGCTATTCCTTCAGCTCCAAAGTGACAGTGAGGAGTCTGACGATATCGATATCGATTCGCCTGCCGCGTGTGACACTACAGTGCTTGTGGCATTCACAGAAATGCTCAGCACCGTTGAACGCCGCTTTTGGGCTCGGGAAACAAGCACTGAGTGGTAGGATCACATCATCATGGAAGTCTGGGATGACGAGCAGTGGCTGCAGAACTTTCGTATGAGAAAAGCCACTTTCATGGGACTGTGTGCTGAGCTCGCCCCCACTCTGCGGCGCAAGGACACAAGATTGAGAGCTGCCCTGACAGTGGAAAAGCGGGTGGCTATTGCAATCTGGAAGCTGGCAACTCCAGACAGCTACCGGTCGGTCGGGAACCAGTTTGGAGTGGGAAAGTCGACCGTTGGAATCGTGTTGATGCAAGTTTGCAAGGCAATTAATCGCATCCTGCTAAGAAAGACCGTGACTCTGGGGAACGTGCAGGACATTGTGGATGGTTTTGCACAAATGGGTTTCCCTAACTGTGGAGGGGCGATAGATGGGACGCATATTCCTATTCTGGCACCCCCCCACCTAGCAACACAGTATGTTAATCGGAAGGGGTATTTCTCTATGGTTCTCCAGGTGCTTGTGGATCACCGTGGACATTTCATTGACATTTACACAGGCTGGCCTGGAAAGGTGCATGATGCACGCATCTTTCGGAACAGTGGCCTGTTCAGGAAGATGCAGGCAGGGACTTTTTTCCCAGACAGGAAGATCACAGTAGGGGACGTTGAAATGCCCATTGTGATCCTTGGAAACCCCGCTTACCTGTTACTGCCTTGGCTCATGAAACCTTATACAGGGAAGCTTGACAGGAGCAAGGACCGGTTCAACTACAGGCTGAGCCGGTGCCGAATGACTGTGGAGTGTGCTTTTGGCCGTTTAAAGGCCCGCTGAAGATCCTTGTATGGGAAGCTAGACTTGGGGGAAAGCAGCATCCCCGTGGTTATATCTGCTTGCTGTACCCTCCATAATATTTGTGAAGGGAAGGGTGAAACATTCAGACAGGCATGGACCACCGAGGTTCAAGTCCTGGAGGCTGAATATGCACAGCCAGAGAGCAGGGCTAATACAGAGGCCCAGCACAGGGCTTCAAGGATTAGGGATGCCTTGAGGGAAGAATTTGAGGCTGAAAGCCAACAGTAATGCTTGCTGCCTTGCATGGGAGTGAGGTGGAGTTTTTACACTGTTATTCTATTATCCCTAAAATGATTTGCAGTGCCTGTTTCTTTACTGTGCTAAGGTATCTTTCAGTATCTGCTATAATAAAGACTGTTTTCAAAGCCAAGAATTGTTTTATTGAAAAGAAAAAAACTTCCTTGACAGACAGACAGACAGACACACAACATTTCATGAACACAAGAGGGCAGGGGTGTGGGTTGGTGAACTGTACAGTCACAAGTTTGCATATGTCCTGTCTGGAGTGCTGTGCAATGAATCCTGCACTTCAGGGTGCATATACTGCATGGTGATGGGGGTTGAGTGCAGAGGGTAAGGGTTGTAGTTATCAGGGCTGGTTGGTGAACATACAGGTGTTGGAGGCAGCTGGTGGTGGTAAGAACCTGGATGCTGGGGAAGGGGGGTTTGAGCTGACATTGGGGCACAAGGCAAAAAGCTTTGGGACGGGGCGGGTGGGGGAGTAGCACGGTAGTGCTCTGCTTGCATGGCAACGAGTGACTCGATAGAGTCCGCTTGGCGCGACAGGATGCTTAGAAGCTGCTCTGTGCTTTTCCTCTTGGCCACTGCATTTCTCTGGCGGATCCTGCTTTCCCTCTGGCGGATCCTGCTTTCCTTTTCTCTCCACTCCTGCAAGTTTTTACTCTCTCTAGCAGAGTGATCAATAACAGTTTTCAGCATGTCCTCCTTGCTCTTTCGGGGATTTTTTCTCAAATTCTGCAGTCTCTGTGCTGTGGTAGATCTGGTCAGTCCAGCAGTCAAGGTCACTTTAGAAAGGCAGAAATGGCAACATTTAACAGGGTAGCATTGTTTTCATTATCTCATCCAGACAGTAATTCCCACACACTGAAGGAGTTCTTAGTCCTCACTTTAGCATTCTTTTACTACACACATAACACAACAGAAGCCACGAAATGGTGAGTGAGGGGTGCTGCATCGAGGGAGAAGTGGGGCTTGAGTGATAGAGGGGTGCTGGTTGCTTCGGGGAAGTGCACCGAACAGCTGCAGTGATAGAGGGGTTGAGTGAAGATGCAGCTGCAGGGATGATCTTCACTATCTCCCTATCTCTATCACTATCTTCACTAAAGAGTCTCCCAACATTTTTCACAGGAGTTACTCCTGGAAGATATCTCCCTGCTGCAGGTCACTAGGGAAGAGCGGGAGGCTCTTCTACAGCAATGTGGATTCCGCCCTGGACCCTATGCGGGTTGCCTGTGTGCAGCAATGGTCCCCCCACCCCTCGTGGCACAGTTGCGCGGATGCGTTAGCCTGACTGGGACAAGGACCACAGTGGCTCTCCCTATAAACCTGCGCAGGCACATTTTCAGCCAGAGCGTGGGCACTTTTGAGGAGATTACTGCAGCCGATTACCGCGACGTGATAGACCACATCAATGGGCTATTCCACATCTAGGCTGGCATGCATGCAGCCCTAACCCCCCTTCCTCTCCAGAAACATTTCCACCCAGAAAATAAAAGCCGCTTACCAGTAACCCGCTGCTCTGCTTGTCCTTCTGCAACTGCTGGCTGCTGCGATTGGGTACTTTCCTCCTGGCTTGAGAAGAGCTCCTGGCTGCATGCCTCCTGGGACTCTGGGGTGTCTTCCCCCATCCCAGTAGCTTCACTCGCGTTTTCCTCCCCCCCCCCCGCCTCCTCCTGTCCCCCACCCTGCTCAGAAGTGTCCATCGTGGTCCTGGGATTGGCAGTGGGGTCACCCCCAAGTATCGCGTCCATCTCCCTGTAAAAACGGCAGGTCGTGGGGGCAGCTCTGGATCGGCGGTTTCCCTCGCGGGCTTTGTAATAGGCACTCCGCAGCTCTTTTACTTTAACCCTGCATTGCAGCGCGTCCCGATCATGGCCCCTATCCAGCATGGACCTTGATACCTGCTCAAAGGTATCGTAATTCCTACGGCTGGAGCGCAGCTGGGACTGCACAGCTTCCTCCCCCCAAACACTAATGAGGTCCTGCAATTCGCCAGTGCTCCATGCTGGGGCTCGTTTGCCGCGTGGAGGCATGGTCACCTGTAAAGATTAACTGATTGCACTCCACACACACCTGGCTGCAGCAAACAGGAAAGAGATTTTTAAATTTCCCGGGGCATTTAAAGGGCAGGTCACCTGAGGCCAGAGCAGTAGAGCGCAAACTGATGAGCAGAGTGGCTGAACAGGAATTCTGGGATAACTCCTTATTCCCTGGAGGACAATTAAAGCGCTGGTGAGTGTCCAGACCTGATGAGCAGCGCTGGATCACCAGCGCTGCATTCCTTATACCCCAACCCGAACAGGTTTTCAGCCAGCGCTGCAACCAGGGACTTGCAGCGCTGGTTGTGCCCTGCAAGTGTGGACGGGGTGTAATTGCAGTGCTGGAAAGCCTCCACCAGCGCTGCAACTTGTAAGTGTAGCCAAGCCCTTAGAAAAACATCCAATCTCGATTTTAAAATTGTCTGTGACGGAAAATTCTCCAGTGGTTATTTACTCTCACCATTAAAAATGTACATCTTATTTCCCGTCTGAATCTGTCTAGCTTCAATTTCCAGCCATTGGATCAAGTTACACCTTTCGCTGCTAGACTGAAGAGCCTACTATGAAATTTTTGTTTCCCCGTGTAAGTACTTATAGACTAATCGTCACCTTTAATCTTTTCTTTGTTAAATTAAATAGATTGAGGTTCTTGAGTCTATCACAATAAGGCAGGTTTTCTAATCCTTTAATCATTCTCATGGCTCTTCTCTGAGCCCTCTACAATTTATCAACATCCTTCTTGAACTGTGGGCACCTGAACTGGATACAGTATTCCAGCAGCGGTTGCATCAATGCCAAATACAAAGGTAAAATAACCTGTCTAGTTGTACTCAAGATTCCCCCGTGCACACATCCCAGAATTGCATTAGCTCTTTTGGCCACAGCATCACACTGGGAGGTCATGTTCAGCTGATTAGCCACCATGATCCCCAAATCTTTTTCCAGAGTCACTGCTTCCCAGGACAGAGTTGCCCGTTGAATGAATAGCCAAGTTTTATGGATGGGGGAAACTGAGGCACAGAGACCTTAAGGGACTTACCGGAGTTCAGACAGCAGGTCAGTGGCAGAGTCAAGAACAGAACCTAGGTCTCCCAATTTTCAGATTCACATATGGTGCTCTGGAACCAACTGTCTGGGCATTATAACTGCATATTACATTCCCCTATTGTCTAATTATAGTAATCCTACTTACATTCTAGGATTTACACAAACCCAACTCCCATCTCCCTTTGCTGGATTCACACCACATCTGACCTTTGCATAGGTCCTAAATTTGTACTTTCAAGTGCACATTACACTTCATTAGCCTCTTGTATGTGTTTTCCAGAGACACAATGGCATAACAGCAGCAGAGCCTCTGAGCCAAGCCCTGGAAAAGACGGCAACTTTAAATAGCCTCTTTGTCTTGCTTTTCCTTGCTGAACTGTTGTACATATTTAGCATCAAGCTTCAATTTGATCAGAGACCCAGAAATAGAGACAATGAGGGCAGGGATGAATTTCAGCATTGCTTCACTGTAAAGCACCACCCCATTCTGCCCCCACTCTCTCCCACCCCCACTTTTAAGAGTTTGAAAATATCTTTTGTTTAGAAATATTTGGAGGCCAGCTGGCTCAGAGTCAGTAATAGGAAACACCTTTTCACTCTTAAGTGACCACTTCAAACCCAGCCCACGTCATCAGGGAGTGGAATTTGTTGTCCTCTCGCCAACATAAAATGGGTTAACTGGGTGACTAGGAATTGGACTAGGCCCCAAGTCCACATCCGAGAAGCCATCACACTAAGCCCTCTTGTTGGCAGCATCAAACCAAGCTGCTCTCACACCCACAGAGGTGGCCTCTCCAGGGATGAGACACATTGGTAACGAGGAGGCCTCTGGGGGAAAAGCTGGAACTAGTGATGGTAGGAAATGTTAGCATATTATGTGTTTTGTCTCACAAGCCCAATGCCCATTACAAAGTGTGTCAGCTCACAGGGTGGACAGTGTTTGTCCAAGAGTATCCCGAGGCTCAATGTCAGGGCATGACAGGTACTGACCATGCAGCTATAAGTAACTCTTTAGCATGGGATATTCCAAAGCGTATGCAGCAGGTCCCATATGGAAACAATGCAGCTGGAGCATCTAGGGGTTCAGAAAACTTAGTCCATACACACTTAAAAACCTGCTATCCCACATCTATTTGGAAAGGATACAAAATGTAGGCAATTCACCTCATTAAACGCATGCAGTATTCCTCTCCACCCAATATTCTTCAAACATGCTGTTCAATCATCTCTAAAAAAGTGCCCAGTGTTACCATTTAAATTATAGTCCCCCAATACTTTTAAGTAGAATGGAAGTTTATAGATTGATCTATTGTACTTCCATGGATGAAGGAGCCTTTTAAGAAACAAACAGTATATATACACACCATAAAATGAGTGATTGGGCTCAAAGCAGGGTTGGGTTATTCATGCTTTACATGAATAGAGCTGATCTATTTTTATCTCTATTGACATTGTCCCCTCGAGTCTAATGTGGGCAGGTTAGCTCCAAACTGAGCTGGTGTTGATCCACACAAGACCAACAAAGCATGACATGCACTGTGTGTGGGAACTGATTGTTGTATAGAACGTTTTGGCATCGGGGTTGGCTGGCTTGAAACAAGACATACGGCATTAAGGACACAACATGGATGAATAACCCCACTCAGCACCCCTGGCTGAATGCATCAGGAGTTGCAGGTTACCAGCCAAAATTATTTTTAAACACCATGAAACAGTCAGTTATTATTGCACCAGCCACCATCTGGACAGATCACCTAGGTGAGGACAGGGCAGAATCTGAGCCTGTTGTCCCTTCTCTCTGGGCAGCAAAGAGAGTCAAAGCGATAGGGCAGCAAAAATCAGCCAGACTAACAGCCAAGGTTCCGCTTCACTGGCAGAATCCCATTGTCAGTGCAAAACCTGGCCAGCTGTTTTGCTGGGGTTTGGTACCACCTAAGCCCCAGAATCCGTTTCCACCTTTGAGATTACTCTGTCCTGCACAGCCTAAGTGGAACATTAACCTTTTGGTAGTGTGAGCCTCCTGTTTCCACAGCACCAGGGCCCTGAAGGAGACTCCACAATCACTGCTAGTCCATTCATGGATTTATTCTCCCAAGAACTGGCTAGAGGGCAGAAAGCGATTCTGCCTGGAAGGAAACATTTGATGGAATTCCAACTCCGCAAACGAGAGCTGGGCCCAAGGCAACCCTCCCAGCCATGTGACTCCAAAAACATTAGAAGGGCTTCATCTCTAACTGCCCACCCCGCTAGGCTCCTCGGCATTCTCCCGACACACTTCCATGGCAGGACAGTCCAACACGTCCTCATCCACACAGCTAGATGAGCTCCAAGCAGCTGCTAGTCTTGGTTGAGCAGGGGTTGGCCAGGCTCTCAGGAATCAAATTGTGCCTCCCACCCAAGTGTAACCCTTCTGCCGGACCGAAACGATAGCAGCAAGGGCCGGGTTCAATACATAGGGGTCCCTTCCCCTCAACATAATGCAAAACCAGCTCGAGCCCCGACCCAGTGACCTGGGAAAATCTTACACACACCCCTGGGCGCCTCGAGGAGGCAATACTTCCCCTCTCGCAAGCACAGAGTCTTGGTGTAGCAGAAAAGGTTTAATTACATGATAAACAACAAGCATTAAATTGGGAAAATACCTCAGCTAGAGTTCATAGGTCAAACCATGAGCAAAGACCCACCCCAGCAAATTGGGCCGTGTCCTTCTCTCTGGGCCCTTGAGTCCAGCAACCCCCAAATCACCCACAGTCCCAAAAGTCCCACAATCCCAAGTCTCTGTCCCGGGTCAGTGCAGCCCCAGAGTTCAAGAGTCTCTCTGCAGAGGTCCCCTCCCCAGCCTGGGTAGAAAGGGGCACCTTACGTGGTTTTGGGGCCAACTGCCCTGCCTCTTTGTGAGGTTCTGCTTCCACTAGTCATCCCCGCAAACAGCTCAGCTCCGCTTGCTCTGTGGACTGCTCCGCTCTGCCAGCTGCTCTGGTCCACCAGCTGTCCTGTGATCCACTCCAGCCATCCTCGCAAGCTGCTTGGCTCCACTCACCCAGTGGCTGCACCAACTGCTCCAATCCGCTCTGCCAGCTGCTCTGCTCCGCAGTATTGCTTCAGGCTCTCCCACTCATTAGCACAGTACTCAGTGCTCTCAGCTCAGCAAGTCCAGCTCTTCAGTGATTTCAGCTCTTAGTGATTCCAGCTCTTAGTAGGGGAGCCCCAGTGTCAGTGAGTTCAGCTCAGTAACCTGTATCTAGAGTCTTAAGGGAATCAAAAATTAACTCTGACATTCCACAGTGGAGAGAGGCATAGGTGGAACTGGTGCTTCTGGCTCACACAAGGAGCCTACACCACCAAGTACAGATATCTGTCCCCAGCCTCTCTCTCCTGACTGGGTTTTGGAACCCATGTCCCTTGTCTAGCAAGTGCTATTTAGTTGATAATGAAACCCTCTATCATAAGACAGTTTAGTAGTTCCTCATTTACTTAATTGGGGTGACAACATTTTATTGCTCCTGCCCCAATAACAACGAAATTGGGGCTCCCATAGCTGTGAAAATAACCATCCCAGGCTGCTGTGCAGTATGCTAAGTCGGGTGGGAGTGCCAATGCAAATAACTGAAATGCTAATGCGAATACTTGAAACTTCTTTCTGCACTCCCCATAATCTACCACCAGATGTCAGGGTAGAGCTCATCCTGACTGCTTACACAAGAACAAGCCAGAGGAACGTGTCACCGTCTTGCCCATTGTTGTTTAAAGTGACAGCCACACCGTGAGAGGCCCCAACACAAGGCTTGGAGCCACAGGGCAATAAGCACCCCCAGGCTGGGAGGTCAGTGGGTTACAGTGACAGGAAGGAGGCTCAGGTCTGAGACCTGCCCCTGTGCTCATAGCAGGCCGACCGTTCCTGGGGGCAGGACGAGAGATGGCTTTTGAGGAACTTGGTGGTGACTCTCACGGCAATAAGAAAAACAAAGCTCAACACTGCTTAGCGCCCAGGGCCTTATAGAACTCCACAGTGGTTAGACGCTTTGACAGCAGGGACAGGACTCTGTTAACAGAGACCACCAGCCACCAGTGCTTTCGGAGCAGCAGGATCTGAATTCTGTGTGGCAGTATTCCTAGCAACCACCGCATGCAGCAATGGCACCCAAAATGGTCGCTGGTGGGTTTCCTATCCACTGCCAAAGTGACTTTAGGTTCCAATACCTACTCCCATCTCCCTCCTCACTTTCTTCCCAGAAAGAGCAACAGTTTACACAGGCCTGTCAGTACAGGATTGCCCCTCCCTCCATTGATCAGGTGTCACCCTTGGCGGCAGGCTTGATGGCTTCCCAAGTCTGGCTCCATTCCTCATTTCCCGTGCTATAAGGGAGACAGCACCAGCAAGGGCAAATATTCCACAGTCCCCAGTGTTTTTGCCAGCCAGCATTTTCAGCAGCCTAGTAAGTAGGGTAACTTGATTTAAGTGACCCAACAGCCAGCATTACATTCCAGCTCAAGCTGAGCCCTTGCAGAGCAGTAATAGTGAGTGAATGAAAGGTTAACAAATAAGAATCATACAGAAATATCTTTTGTCCCACTCCTTTGCTACCCAGAATAAACGGGGCTGGGCCAAGATATAGCTCCCACTGTGTCTACATGCTCTGGGGGCAAAGCACACCACACCTTCTACAACGGATAGAAGGAAGAGGCTGCTGTTATGATACTTTGTGCTTTTCCAAGCTAGGCTGCAGAAAAGTCATGGAGTGTCCCAAACTGTCCAGAAAAGCAAACACCCAGTGGAATTCAGTTTGAGATGATTCAAAGTTACCCAGCTTTCAGTGCCAGACCTGAGATCTAACTGACATGTACTTGCCAGTCTGCCCAATCCAGAGGCTTGAGATGGAACTGCAGGAAGCAGGCCAGTCAGTGTCAGAGCAGAGTCAGCATGAAGGTCGCCTTCTGCAGTACCTTTGGTGCCCCATAGCTCAGCCCAGTGTCTTTGGAGTTGGTATTCTTGGGGCTGCAAGATCACGTCAGCACCATTTGGCACACACTGTGGAGTGTCTTTTAAATCATTTTACACCTACTGAGAGGCAGCCTGGTCTAGTGGAACCTACATGGGACTGAGAGCCAGGAACCCCCGCAGAGCTAGCCCTGGCTCTGCCCCTGACTTGCTGTGTGACTAAGTTACTTGCGTCTGAATTTTTAGAAGCTTGAACGTTCACAAATAGTCTCTGGGTCCAAGCGAGAGCTGGGCACAAAGCTGGGTGCTCGGCTGATCCAAAGTTGCTCAAGCACCCAATGACAGGGTAGGGGACTGGCTCCCAAGCAGTGTTCACACACGCAAACAGGGGCTGCTCTGGGTGCTCAGAAACCAGTCACATTAGAGGCAGGACAAGCCAGCAGATGCCATTTAAGAAGGTGCTCACTCTGCAGTGCTTCACTGGCAGCATGTGCACCTCAATGACAGACACACACAACGTAAGGACCCCACACACACTGGGGAAAGAGGATTTATTAGGGGTCTGTAGGGTTAGTAAATGGAAGGGGGAAAGAGACAAAATTGGCATAGGGGACTGAGGAAAGATTGGGTGGACACATACCAGGGTTTGCGGAGTCAGAGAGGATCACCCAGGGGTTGAAGGACAGCATCAGAAAGAGGCTGCACAGTTCAGTCAAAATGCAACAGTGAGCTGGACAAAGATGGCTACAGGAGCCATAGGTTCTCGGAAAGGAGAAATTGATTTAAAGGACATGTGTGAAACAGAAGCAGCCTCGCTCCTCCTGTCTAGAGCTCATATGGGGTTCAATGCAGGAACATCCAGCCCCTCTTACTCACGCAAAACTTCCGCTGCATAAGACGAACAGAATTTGACTCAGAATATGAAGTAATTCAGAAATGTCCTGACACAAAAGCGTTCTTGACATTCAGCAGGATTTTTGTCCACAGCTCCTCACAAAGCAGGTGAGATGCTGGGTTAGTTCAGTTGCTTTGAAGGAAAGATTTGGAATGAAAAGTGGAAATTAACCCTTCAACGATCTCCTGAGGTCCCTTCCAACCCTAATAATCTAATCTAAGACTTGGAGGCCTCCTGCAAATTCTGCTCAGGAAATTAAAGCAGACACTGGGACTCCCATCAGAGTCAGATGGCACCACAGACAAGCACCCAGCTCTCACTCTGACCTTCTTTGTCCTGTCAGTCAGCATCCTGCACCAGAACTTCACTCCTACTCCACCCAATGGCACAAGTCAAACAACAGCCTGTCTGCTGCTGAGGTGCCAAGAAGGAGCAATTAAATATCAGTCTGAGCTGTCCAGGAACAGGTAACCAAATGGTGTGTTTGTATTAGTTGCACAGCTCAACAGTGTCAGGCCATCAACTTCCCTCACTAGCCTTCACTATATCCAGCCCACCCACACACACAGCAAATGGACAAGGGATGAGAATCCCACTTTAGTGCTAGACCATGACCCGTCCTTAGTGGCTGCTTTTTACTATATCCCACTCAGATACAAGGCACAATTTGATATTAGAGAATTTTCTGCTGGGTAGTTATTTGCCTTAGGTTTGATTATGCTCATTTCCTTAAGCACTGGGTTTACAGCATCTTTTTCCTGGCCTTCACTGTTCTCTGTATCTTTACAGTTAGGCCTGAGCAGAATTGAATTTCTAACTGCAGGCTGCTCTCTAGTGGTGAATGTTCACTCCTGCAGGCTAGGGGGAAAAAGTGTCTACACTGTAAATCAGGCCTCCCCATTCACTCCAATAAAAAGCTCTGGAAAGTAGAAGTGTGGTGATTGCCCCAAAGTTACAGTTATGGGAATGAAGCTGAAGGATGTAGGCAGCGCCAGAGAGAGAGAGAGGATTTCTGTAGAATGGTTAAGGAGGAATAGGTTAGAATCAGAGAAATGTAGGGCCACGAGGGACCTTGAAGGATGATAAATTCTAGCCTTCTGCATTGAGGTAGGACCAAGTAAATCATCCTTGACAAGTGTTTGTCCAACCTAGTCTTAAAAGCCTCCAATCATGGGGATTCCACAACCTCCTTGAGAAGCCTATTCCAGAGTTTAACTACTCTTATCGTTAAAAAGATTCTCCTAATATTTAACCCGAATCTCCCTTGCTGAAAAATAAGCCTATTACTTCTTGTCCTGCCTTCAGTGGCTATGGAGATCAATTGATCACCGTCCTCTTCATAACAGCCCTTAACTTATTTGAAGACTGTTATTGGGTCCCTTCTCAGTCTTCTTTTCTCAAGACTAATATACCCAGTTTTGTTTTGTTTCTTAACTTTTCCTTATAAATCGGGTTTTCTAAACCTTTTATCAATTTTATTGCTCTCCTCTGGACTCTCTCCAATTTGTCCACATCTTTCCAAAAGTGTGATGCCCAGAATTGAACACAGTACTCCAGCTGAGGCATTAATTAATTAATCCATTATAACACCCAGATTCTTTTCTGCAGTATTACCAGTTATTCCCCATTTTGTAGTTGTGCATTTGACTTTTCTTTCCTAAGCATAGTACTTTGCACTTGCCTTTATTGAATTTCATCTTGTTGATTTCATACCAATGCTGCAATTTGTCAAGGTTTTGAATTCCAATCCTGCCCTCTAAAGTGCTTGCAACCCTCCCAGCTTGGTGTCATCCTCACATTGTATAACCATACTCTCCACTCCATTATCCAAGTCAATATTTTCATTAAATAACTAGTACCAGACCTAAGACTGATCCCCATTGAACCTGACTAAATACACCATTTCAGTCTGCCAGCAAACCATTGATAATTACTCTCTGACTACAGTCTTTCAACCAGATGTGCACACATCTTATAGTAATTTCAACTAGACTGCATTTCTCTAGTTTGCTTATAAGAATGTCGTATGGGACTGTGTCAAAAGCTGTTACTAAAACCAAGATACATCATGTCTACCGCTTCCCCTATCAACTAGGCCAGTAACCCTGTCAAAGAAGAAAAATAGATTGCTTTGGCATGATTTGTTCTTGACAAATCCATGCTGGCTATTCCTTATAATCGTATTATCTTCTGGGTGCTTACAAATTGATTGTTTAATAATTTGATACAGTATCTTTTCAGGTATTGATGATAGGCTGACTGGTCCATAATTCCCAGGTGCTCATAGTAACTACCTTTAAAAACGAGAACAATGTTTGTCCTTCTCCAGTCCTCTGGGACCTCGAAGATAATTGCTAATGGTTCTGAGATTGCTTCAGCTAATCCCTTAAGTACCCCCCAGGGTTTCTCAAATGTCCACCAGGGCCTTTCCTTGCGGCCACAGCCATCAGGGCTGTGATGGGGGGGGGGGGCGGGAGAGGGAAGGAGAGGGGGTGTTACATGCAAAGCAATGGCAACCAGCAGCAGTTGGACCCTGCCCCCCTCCAGAGAGAAAACCTCTGGAGGTGCAGGCAGCTGGTGAATTCCCCACTTTCCCAGGAGTAGGGGAGGCAGGCTTCAGCCACAGGGCTTTGGGCTCCGTCCACGTGGTGGCAGGCTCAGGTTCCAGCCCCAGGCTCACCACCCCCGCCATCATCCGTGGGCCCCGCTCCCCGCCCACCTCCCCATTCAGGACTTAAACTTGTTCCAAGGCTGGCCCGGGCTGAATAAGTCTGCTGTGAAAAGTGATATGAACAAACATACAAATATCACTTTTCACAGCAGAAGACTTACCAGCTAGCAAGTCTTAGAAGAAGAAAAAAAGCGCAACCAAAAAAGCAAAAGAAACAACAAAAAGACAAGAACATGCAAAGCACCTTATTTGTGTTTCTATTCTGTTTAGGTCCAGTAAAGAACAGAGACAACTGTAAATTATTTTTATTACTGAGTCTGGAAAAAAAAAACCCTACATAAATAATTTACAATGATTGGACATCTATATGTGCATATTTATTTGTTTTTCCTAAAGGTAATTGAGTATTTTAGGAAAAATTGTCAGCACAGCCACCAGCAAGAGTTGGTGGTCACACTGAGGCCATCGAAAACTTGTGATAACCCCTGCCCTAGAGTGACTTTCAGGAGGCCTTGCAGACTTGAATACATCTAAATATTCTTCAATCGATTCTCTCTCTATTTTGGTTTGTGTCCCCCTTGCTGTTAATATTACTTATGTTGAGTATCTGGTCACCATTAACCTTTTTAATAAAGACTGGAGAAAAATAGGCATTTGATACCTCAGACTTCTTGATGTCATCAGTTATAAGCTCTCCTGGCCCACTAAGTAGAAGGCCTACACGTTCCTTCATCTTTCTCTTGCTTCTCATATATTTATAGAACCTCTTCTTATTGCCTTTTATGTCCCTTGCTAGCTGTAACTCATTGTGTATCTTAGCCTCTCTGATTTTGTCCCTATTCTTTTGCACATCTCCTTGGCAATTCATCAACATTTCCACTTTTTGTAGGATTCCTTTTTGATTTTCATGTCATTAAAGAGCTCCTGATGGAGCCGAATTGTCCTGTCACTATTCTTTCTATCTTTCCTTCACATCCGGATAGTTTTCTGTTGTGCCTTTGATGCTGAATAATGGGAGAAGATGAAGGCTAGAGAAATTAGGCTGAACAACAGGAAAGTTTCCTACCATGCAACCATATAAGACTGTGGAAGAGTCACTCATGGGAAGCGTTGGGAGCCTCAGCTCCTGAAGCCATTTGGAAGTGACTGAGGGTACGTCTACACTACGGGACTATTCCGAATTTGCATAAACCGGTTTTGTAAAACAGATTTTATAAAATCGAGTGTGCGTGGCCACACTAAACACATTAAATCGGTGGTGTCACCACACGGTCCGAGGCTAGCGATTTCTGAGCATTGCACTGTGGGTAGCTATAGCTATCTTATCCCATAGTCATTCTCCTCCCCGCTCCCTTCTTTTTGAATTGAGAAATTGATTTGTTCAGTGGTTCTGGGTAAATGTCGCAAGTGTCCCTTCCGCTGGGAAAAGCCTGGCAGACAAGCATTTCTTTTTTTTTTTGCCTTTTTTTTGCTGGATTGCCATGGCATGGGCATCATGGGCAATCATGGTGCCTGTGTAGCCGTGTGTGACTTAGATGCTAGATGATGCAGATGAGCACAGAGAGCAGCACACAGCAGCAGCAGCAGCAGCATGCACATGAGCATGGTTATCAGCCATATTCATTACCATACCATAAATACCATAAATTGTATTAAGATGATTGTGATGACCAGTCCTTTTGCACTGTTCATGTTTGTTGTGTAGCCTGTTGCCTGCTGGCAGGCTGCTCTTAAGGGGAAAATTGGGAATGACTCCCCTGAGTCAATATCTCTCCTTTTATCCCTAAAAAGAAAATAGAATTGCCTGAAATATAGAATAATATAGGCAAGTCCTAGAAGTCCCTCCTCCTGCCTAGAGAATGGGCAGGCAAGACTAGGAGAACCACTGTATCAGAGAAGAAGAGAGCACAGCTGCAGTGTGTAGAGATCCTGCAGACTTTAAATTATGTTCTATTCATTCACAGGCTGTCCTGCAAAACCCCCCCCCTTCTTCCGATTCTCTTCCTGCCTTCCTGGGGCTACCCCCCCACATGTCCCCCCCTTGTGTGTGAAAGTAATAAGAAATGTGAATAAGACAAGAATGAGAGATTTTTGTTAGTGATATGAGAGTGGGATAGCTGTCAGCAGGGAGTCAGTGGAGGACAGGTAGGGAGTGTGTAGGAGGGAGGGAGCCCAGGAGCCCAGCATTTCAGGGTTCTTTGAATGGGCTTTTTGGGCTGGGTGGGGGGCTGATGGAGCTCTGCCCCCTGTGGAGATGAGCCATATGGTTATCAGCCATATGATGGTTATCAGCCATTGCAAAATTACCAGGCCCTTTGATCGACCTAACAGCATGGTGGTTATGTCTCCTTGCTTGCTCTTTTGCTTTGCCTGCCCCATTGAGATGATGATGACAGTCGTACCAGTGCACAGCCACCATCAGCCACCACATCATGTTGCCATTCAGGAGCATGTGCAGCAGGTGCTTCATCATCAGTGCAGCAGAGCATTCAGTAAAGATAGGTGAGAGGATTAGAAGATGTTTCAGTTCTGGGTGAGGTGGGTGCTTTCACTTTTCCTTTGGGGCCGGTAGCCCTGGTGCACCCTGACACTGACCCTGACCTACCTAGACACAAACATTTGAGCCAAGAAGCAAATGGACTGCAGGAGCTGTGAGAGCAGAGTCAGGATGCGTCCAGAGCGTCAGTCCATGAGCCCATTTGATTCTTTCCGTTTTCCGTGCAGCACGCAGCGCTGCTCTGTCTGGAATCTTTTTGGATTTTGTTTTTTTTTTTTTTGATTTGAATTTGATTTTTTTGCGCGCTGACGGATTTGATTTATGCCAGAGCGCGCCATCCACATCGATCCCATACGCATCCTCTTTTTTTATTTTTTTTTTTTTATTTTGCTTTTATTATTTTGATTTTTAACTTCTGATCGCAAAGGAAATATTCAAAAGCTCAGGGCTTTTCCTGTCTACCTGGCTCCAGCTCGCTGCTCTTGATTGCTGTCACTGCAGCAGTGCCTCAGACTGTGATATCTGTGCCTGGCAGCGCCGGCCATGCCAATCCCACAATCCGATCTAATCCGATATATTAATACCGATACTAGCGTTACTCCTATTAGTACAGAGAATGTATTAACGCCCGAAATGTTAAAAAAATATAATAGTGTGTAAAGTTTAGTGGAGCGTTAAAAGGATGGTTATCCTAGTGTGGACTTTGTTCGAACATAGTGCTATAGACCGGGCCGACTGCCTGGGGCTGCTGGTGGTCTAATCCTCTCTTAGCCAGGACTTGGAGAAAAGCTCAGCTAAGGCCTTTCTGCAAATTCTACCTGGTAAGATTCTGTGACTGGGAGGAAATGGGCCAGCTCTTCAGTGCTAGCTTTACCCCCTTCCGTGACGTGGGGCTTTAAGGCGGTGGTAAAGGGGAGATAGAGGGAGGTGGGACACCAAAAGAGCTGTCTCTGTGGGTGGGGAGTGGAGGTGGGGACAAGCCACAGGAAAGCGTCCCCCAGGCTGCCTCTACCACACATCCAGGCACTTTCATTGCTGAAGAACATTATGGAAAGAATGCTGCACTGCTAACAGTCTCGTAACAATAGACCAGGCACTGGGGGGAACAGTCCTGCCCCAACACAGGGGCCTGTGAATAAACACAAGACTAGGGAGCAGACCGAGCTGCACAGACTGGATCCAGATCTAACTTCCCTAGACTGAGAGTTTTTGGACCTGTGGGTTGAATCTGGGACCATCCCCATTTTACACAAATAGCCCCTGGAGTTCTTCTGAACATAGCCTACTGTAATATACCAGCTGGGTGCAGTGCATAACAATGAATGTGCTCTGTCCCACCAGTGGCCAGGCCCAAGGGGAGCGTAAGGGTTCCACTTGTATCACCCTATCAAGAAGAAAGTGGCAGAAGCTTGTGTTGTTGGAGGGAAGAACTAGGGTTCCAATCCCAGCTCCTGGGTGTGTTTACATTATGTCCAGTTCCGTCTGAAACCAGAAAATTCAGAGGAGCCCAGCAAACGCTACCCAAACTTGTTTTGAGTTTCATAAGTGGCTTGGGATCAGTTTGAGCTTTGGCCACAAGTTCCCATCAGTTCTCATTTTACCCAAACCATTTTACTTAAGCTTACAGCTCAGAGTGACTGGCAGCTGTAACAACACCACACTTGCTATTATAAAAGAAATTATATATTTTCTCTCATATCCTGGAAGGAGATTAGCCCTTACAGTGAGGATTACCATACATAGAAGAGCTGAGAAAGTCAAAACCATAAGCCTTCAAAACATTGACATTTTTCATTTCAAAACAAAGAAAAACTCAGCAGGCAATTTCACCAGGTAAGGCTTTCTAAATGGAAAGAGATAAAAACAACAGCTAATATTATCCCCCTGACAACTGGCTGGACAGGCCGATGCCATGGGCTGCCAGGCCAGGCCAGGCCAATAAAAAGAAACCATATGACAAAAACCACCTGTAACTTCACTTTGAAATAAAAGGCAAAGTTGTCATAAATCAAAAAGTATAAAAGTCTTCAAAGCCAGCCAAGTGTCAGGGGACAATAAATGGATTTGTTTAGTATATCTGTGTTTAGCATTAAAAAAAAAAAAGGCAGGCAAAAAGTCTTATTTCCAACTACAGTAAAGTTCAGCCAAAAATATATAGTGCTTAACAAAAGAGAGAGAGATCATAACACTCACAGAAGCATGTCTGAGAAAACACAGAGGCTGGTTTAGAACCCAAACCTGCAAACACTAACTAGTCTCACTGAAGTCAATGGAACTGTAGCGAGCACTGTGGCCCCTGTGAGTGTTTATAAGATCTGGTTCTGAGTTTGGACAATCCACAAACTCTCTTCTTCAGTCTTAGAATTTACACACACTGACTATAAAGAAGAACTAAAGCAGAGACTGGCATGATCTATTGGCCAGAGCACAGGACTGGAAGCCAGGAACTCCTGGGAGCATGCACCCACGCAGTGGCAAAGCACATGCTCCAAACTGTGCACACTCAGAACGAGAGCCCAGGATCATCCCAAAGGTGTGTGCAGCAAACACGTCAAGCACAGAAAGAAAGATGTGGGGCTAGTCACGTGTGACAAGGCTAAAATAGAACCTACTATAAAGGAATACAGTACAGCAACCTCTCCTAGCATGAGGATGCTAAACAGCTACCCAGGCATGAATGCTTTGGTAAACAAGACCCCATGAACTATGCAGCACATTAGACCTATGTTATACAGCAGCATCTCAGGAATTACATGGCAGGGATCCTGCAAATCATCACTGCCACTCAAGTCCAGCCCGAGCCTTACAATGCTCCTTATTTCCTAGTTAAGGCCATTTATCTCACGCTGTCCTGACTTGAAATTTTCAGCAGGTTGCAGATTATTGTGCTGACAAGGCATAACTGCCCCAAAAAAGGAAAAGTGGTGGTTTGAGCACTGGAGTAGGGGACAAGTGAAATTTTTGTCACTCAGAAAGGTGTGGTGGCTTGCTTGGGTTAGTGAAACTCAGGATGCAGCTGAGGCTTTTTGGGGAAGGGATTCATTTCTTCTTTCCGCTCCCCTTACTGGGTAAGGCAGAGGAGATTTTACATTTGAGGGGAGAAGGAGATTTGAATTCCTTGTTCCCCAACTTTTTACAGCTCTCTGCATCCTATCTCAATACCTGCTACCACATCCAACAATGACAAATGTGTACATTAACCTCTCTCTGCCAAAATGACCAGGAATGAAGTAGTTAACATTGACATCTAAATTATCAGAGTTTGGCATCAGCGTTAATACTCCATAAAGATGAACAGGGCAGGTCACACCTCTCTGAGCTTTTTTTTAGTCTGTCTAAAGACTTGACAGCATCAGTTAATGTTTTGAATAATATTTTCACAACCAGAAGGGCTAGACACTTGGATTTTTAACTGAAAACTGAGATTATGAAGCACAGTTATGCATTAATTGTAAAATAACCTTCAATTACACATATGCTCCTAATAGTAACTAATCAGCCCAAAGCAAGTACACTGCTAGCAGCAGCCCACAGGAGAAAAAACACATGAGCCCACTGAAAAAAACAAAAACAAAGCCAGCATTTGTCCAGACAGTTAGCTGGTTAGCAACTTGATTAGCATTTAATCCTCAAACTGCCAGCAACACCCTGTGTGGGTCCCCTCCCTTTGATTATATAAAACATACAACCATATGCTCAACACAGTTTGGGATAGCAATAACCAGTCCAAAAAAGGGATCCAAGCCACATGCTCTTTGTACCTTCCCTCCCCCTTTTTTGGGGGCGGCCAGGGGGGTTACATTTGCAGCCTCCAAACTACTTCTCTCATGGAGTGAGTACAACTTACTGCAGCTTCAGGCTGAGCAGACAATCTCCTGCTATACTGCACACTTCTTGAGGGAGGGGGCAGAGATGACCAGGCTGCCTCTTTTCCTGCGATCAAGCCCCTTTTTCTGTTACAGTAGCTGGCACTCAGCACTAGCAGTGTGCTGCCTAATGTGGGGAGGGAGAGCAGACCAGCCCACTATTTCTGCCTTTTATCTGGGAAGTGAACAATACAGCTTCTCTCTTGAATGGTTTACACCACATTCCTCATTACAAGATCCAAATGCCCTTTTCTCCCCCTCATGCACAATCCTGCATGGAAGGTCACACCATGGAGTCTTACAGTTCAGGATCAGAAACTGCCGTTACACATGTTGCCCATTCATAGGAGAATCTCATGCATTTTATTTACATCACGTTGTTGTCATATTTCTGATAGAAAAAGAACAGTTATAATTTTTTTCTGGGAGAGAGAGGGGGAAGATATCAGGAGAGGGGAGTTGGTAACTGGGCATTATTTAAAAATTCACCTAAATTAGATGTTAAACATGTGTCTCAGTTTAGCATTGGGCACAAGGTGGGTGAGGTAATATCTTTTATTGGGCCAACTTTTGTTGGCAAGAAGTTGGTCAATAAAAGATATTACCTCACCCACCCCGTGTCTCTAATATCCTGGGACCAACATAGCTACAGCAACACTGCATATAACTCTGTTATTCTAAATGCACTAGGAGCATACACAAGGCCTGAGGCCCAGGATGGGTTAATAAAAGACAAGTACTGCCTTGTTGAAACTTAACACTCATTATTATGTGTGTTAATTTGCATCACCTAAAACTGGGCTGTATTACCACACAGGATTTTTCATGTTATGATGCACTAGTATTTTATAGTGGTTGGCTGAGCTCAGTTACCAGCATCCTTTAAAACCAGCCAATCAGATTTCTCTCTATTGGACTTATCAGAACCATGGAAACAAGGGGGATGCAAAAAGGAAGCAGGCAGGATAATAAAAGCACCAAGAGATTGCCTGGCATCCAATGACAAGGACACTGTTGACTGATTTGTCTTCTTAGATTATGCTTTACCATTCTGAGTGAGCTTGGATTGGCAGAGAGCTTTTGAATTTCAGAGGGTGGAACTGGCAAAACTCTAGTTTCCTGGGCAATAACTGCAGAGCACAATGCACACAACTCCATGAAGATAGATCAGGAACTCAAGCCACGTGACCCCTCACTGCCTGCCCAAATAAAGTTTGACAGGTGCATGACACCTGAGAGTCTAGCTACTTTAGGATACCAGACTTTTAAAACGTGTTTTGAGCTCCCTATATAGCTTATTTAATTTTTAAAATAAAACATTCATCCAAATAAAATCAGAAGCATTCCTACCCATTCCATATTTACTACTATACCTAGAAAACCTCCCCTTAAACCTGACAGGAAAGTCTGGAATTTTGTAATTAATGAGGCGGGTATCAGGTCTCATAACTGGCCTTTCAGTGGTGAATTACTGAGTGTCAATCAACAAACATCCTTTGGAAAACACTGCAACATTTTTTAAAAATCTAAGAAATATACATGGGAAGAGCGATCTGAATTTGTTGTTCTTTCCTTTCACTCTGCCGGAGGGTAGGCCAACTATATTTCTATGTCCCAGATTTCCACGTTCAAATGCAACAGGTATTTGTTCAATTTCACTAATAAAAGAGGCTGGACAAAAGCAGGGACACCCTGACACCGAGGATGGGATGCACGCGTTCTCCAAACACACACACCGCATTGCAAAGCCCACGGCCCCCACTCACTAGCCAGGGCACACGAAACCCACGGTCACCCGGGGCCCAGCACCGACACCCCGGCACGGCTCGCCCTGGGGCTGCCCGCAGAGCCAGCACGGGGCACTCGGGAGGAGACCCGCGCTCCCCGCGGCCGCTGCACTCACGGAAGCTGATGCCCGGGCTCCGGCTGACGCTGAGGCGGCTTGCGGCCCCTGCAGGGACAGACTCGGCGTTCCCCATGGCTCCGGCTCCGGCTCCGGCTCCGCTCCTCTCGGTCAGGCTCCTCCGTGGGGCGCGGCGCGGCGCTCGGGGTCGCAGCGGCTGCAGGCGCTGGACGAAGCAGGGCGCGGAGCTCCGGGGACTCTGGCACTTGGCAGCCTGGGGCTCTCCCGCCAGATCGCACGTTCAAACCCCGCAACCAGCCCCACACGTGGGATCGGCCTCCCACCTGGCTCCGGGACAAACCAATCGGCGAGGTCGGGCTGGGCAGTGCACCTGCCAAGCGGGCGGGCTGCAGGGAGAGCCCCGTTGGCGCGCAGCCCGCCCACGCGTGACGCCCGGCCGCCAAGGCTGCGCGGGCGCGGGTAGGGGCGGGAGCAGCGCGGCTGGCTCGGGAGCCTGGGGGGCAGGAGCATTCCTCGTTCCTCCGCCCCCAATTCGGGGGCTCTGCGGGCTGGCCGCGCGTGGGACCCCGGGAGGAGGCCGGGCTGTAGCTCCTGCAGATTTCGAAATGCCCCAGGGCACCGAGGAGGAGGAGCGCAGCGTGTCCTAGGGTCCAGCTGTCCCTGCGAGAGCCTCCAGCTTCACATGCCGGGGGCTAGCCTGGCCTGGAGGCAGTAGTGCTACCCACCGCCAGGCTGCTGGAGCTTCATTACCCTGGGCAGAAAGGGCGCTCGCGGATTTCCAGCCATGTATCTACTCCCCCACCTTCACCCCTCCTCCCTGCACTCTGTCCTCCTCAAAAAGTCCATCTGCTTCTATGCATCTCCGTGGGGACCCTGCTCTCCCAGGGCCCTTGGCTGAAGGTGACCTGCAAAGAGGGGTAATATCCACCTCCTGCCCTTCCTGTTTGCTTCTTTCTTTCTGATGGACAAAGAGGCCTGGAAGGTTTAAAAGAAGCAGGAGGGTGAAGGTCTGCTTTTTGTTTGCCCTGTATGAACTATAAATTTAGGTCCTGCTGGCCCTGACAGATGCCACAGTGCCTGGAGATCTAGAGAAATTATGGGAGCACATAAACCAAGAGAGTGAAAGCAGAGCAATTGAAAGGAGGCTGGATTTGCAGTCAGATTCTCAAGGAGAATGGCTAGGGAAACACAGTCTGGGATTGGGGGCAAGTACCTGGATCTAGAAACTCCCTAGAAGTCTAGACTAGGGCACCCAATCCTGGGCTCCCCCAGTACAGCCCTAGAGAGGAGTGGTATAGGGCTGTTCTGCCACAGGGGGAAGCTTCCTAAACCCAGGATATTCCCCAAGGCCAGCTTTAGCCCTTCTATAGCTGCTGAGATGCCATAGGGAGCCAGGGCTTTTGTTTTTTATTAATACCTATTTAATATCAATGACCAATAAACATTTTAAAGAAAAAAGTATTTGTTAAAGATTTAACACCTCCTCCTGCCTCTTCAATTAAAATGCGAGTGTTCACAATACACATGCTTTGAGACCTCCAGAAAGTCACCAGGTGAGGCTAGCATGGACATTACTGATATCTCTATGTAAACATCAAGTAAAAAAATATTTTAAATAGCCTTCAGACCTTCAGACCATCTCTATCATAAAGCTTTAAAAAGGCATAGTCCCATTAAAAAAACACATTCTTTTGCCTCGTTAATATTCTTCCAATTATTAGCATCTATGCTTAGTCTCAGGGCAGTGCCACCATTTGTGGCCTACAGAATCTATTAAACTTCTGCACAGAGGACAACAGGGAGAACCTCTCAGAGGTCTGTTGGCTTTAAAAACCCTCTAGTAAAATCATTCATTCCTGTATGTAATTCCATTGACTTCAACATAAGAACAGCCATACTAGTCCAGACCAGTAGTCCATATAGGGGATATCCTGTCTCCAACCGTGGCCAGAACTAGCTGCTTAGAAGAAGGTTCAAGAAACTTGCAACAGGAAATTATTGAACAACTTGGGGGGAATTTCTCCCAAATCCCACAATTTATTGTTGCCTTGTGCTGTGACGCATGGAGATGCATAAGCTCTAAAAGCTGCTGTGAGCCCTTGTGAACTCATCTGAGCTCCTTGAATAAGGTTTGCACAGAATCTATGTGAATTTCTGCTCTGTGGAAGTCAATTATGCCAAAGATCTGGTCTGGCTATTTAGTATTAAGAATCTAGAGATGCCTGCATACTAGCACGCTCCCCACTTTTCCCCCATCTGAAGAAGTGGGTTTTTTACCCACAAAAACTTATGCCCAAATAAATTTGTTAGTCTTTAAGGTGCCAGCAGACTCCTCATTGTTTTTGCCCCATGGAGTGTACAACAACAAGAAAAGTTACACGATGTGCAGATCTAGGGTGTTGCGGTTCAGAACTAGGGAAATCAATAAGTACCCAGGGACAGTAACAGAAGTTCCACTGCAGAGATATTCACACATCCCCATCACCATGTAGAGAGCCCGACTGAGGAAGGATGATGTCCAGCGCTATAGGGTGAATGTGAGCGGAGGAGTGACTGTGACAGCTGGGTACTCTTTATCTATCTGCTAATGCACTTTTTATCTCCTCCTTTAGGTGAGTTCAATACTATAAGCCTCATTTCTCCAGTGGCCTTGTAAAGCATCCTGAATTATTTGATTGTACTGGTCCCAGACACTGCAGTTTATAATCATTTTAGCACAGGATTTAGGGGCCATTATTGTAGCAGGGTTTTTTTAATATTTTTTTAATACTTTTTTAACCAATACTACATATTTCCAAAGCAATATACAAATGTTAACTGATTAATCCTCACAACCCTCGTGAGGTAGGTAAGTAGCATTTTTCCCATTTTACAGCTAGGGAAATTGAGTGACTCACAAAAGTCCCTGCAGCAAGTTAGTATTAGAGCCAGGATTTGAACTGAGTGTTTAGTGCCCGCCTAGACCAGGCTGTCACTGTTCTCTGAAAGGGCACCCTCTTCACAGGCTTTCTTAAAGGGAGTGAGCTTGCATGCCCTATTGGTTCTCAGCAGATATTTGGAGTATGTTAGTGCCAGTCTTGAGGCAGGAGAGTAATAGATACAGAAGTTTTCTCTTCCCTTTAACAACAGGCAAGTTAGATCCACCTAAGCAGGTGGAATAACTGCATGTATTTAGTGGTAGCAAGTTAGAACCTGATTGTTATAAAAAATCAACTCAAAAGCCAAGGAAATAGCCCTAGAGCCACATGGTTGGCATACACAGTATTTGTGATGACTTAAACCTCTCATTGTGTGAGACTCAGCCAGGAATAAGACCTCTGGAGCACAACCAAGGAGCTCTAATCAGATAAGAGCAGCATCTCTCTGTCTAAATCGTCTCTTGTTTTTGCATGAGTAGCTGCCATCCTGTCCCCAGGAGGACAAAGAACAAGAGCCAGGCCAAGCAGTGTCACTCTGTGCATTCAGCAGGCGATTCGCTGACACTGGGAGCAGTCTTGGCTGTGCTTTGGTGAAAGGAGCCTGACATCATGTCTGCTCAGAGGGGCAGGTGATAGAAATGAAGACAATGTGACACAGAAAGGGTGATTCAATCATCTGTTCAGAAGCACCAGCTTCTCAGGAGGCAACACATTCCACCCACTCTGATCTCTGTCAGTATGTTTGCTGAACATCAGCTGGTCTCTCTGGGGACAGCATTATTTGAGTGCAGTGTGGTCAGTGATTAGAGCAGAGGCCAGGGCTCAGGAGACCTGAGTTCTAGTTACAGTTTTGACAGTGATTCATTGTGTGACCTTAGTCAAGTCACTTTGGCCCAGGTCCTCAAAGGTATTGAGGCTCTTCACTTTCACTGAAATCAATGGAAGTTTGGAGCCTCAATACCTTTGAGGATCTGGTCCTTTGGCCCCTTTGTGCCTCAGTTTCTCCATCTGTAATATGCAGAAAATGCTGACCTACTGCACACAGGTGCTGTGAGGATGCATTAGCTAATATTTTGAACATGCAAAGTGCTGTTTATTAGTGTCACCCCAAATAGCTGTTAAACAATAATAACTTCAGTACATATTTATTAAGGCTGAACTGGAACCAGCAGCCTCAGATAACAAGCTTCTAGATCCCCATACCAAATACACCCCAGCTCAAGGGGCACCACATCTGCTGACTCAGGCAGCCAGCTATGAGGGCTGTACTGTGCAGCCCACTACTTTCCCAGCTGAGCCAGACCCTGCTTGATTATTATTAATCGTTGTTTCTATTGCAGCAGTGCTAGTCAGGATTGGGACCCTGTTGTCCTAGCTGTTGCACAAACACACATAGGAAGAAGATATGGGCTCTGTCTCAAAGAGTGAGCAGCGGTCTGGGAACAGGCAATCTTTATCATGAAGCAAAGGGTGCAGGTCAGGGGAAAACCAGGTGGGTCACTCAGTACCCATAGTGCTCACAGTTGATCCTTCAGCCTTCAATGAGAGATGGAACATGCCCGCTGCACACCTCTATACTTGCCCTAAGCCAACAGAGTAATGTCCTGCGTCTCCATGCCAGCAGGAATCATGTCCTCAATAGCATCTTACACTAGCAGGTGAGTGGGGCCGGGCCTGCATCTGGGGGTATTGTCGCATGATCTGCTCAGCTCCTGCCCTTGCATAAGCATTTCCAGCCACTTAGTAGCTATGCACACACACAAGCAAAAGAACATTGCAAAAGCTCCACATTTTCTGATCCCATTGCCCTGTTACATACTTACCTCACAAATGTGTTGTGAGGATTAATTAATCATTTAATGTTCAGAAAAATATATTTTAAAATTAAAAGGGCTATGGAAGTGCTAATGATTATTGTACTTGGATAGCCTGGTATTATTATGGATTGTCTGTGTTACAGTAGCGTACTAAAGACCCTAATCAGATATTGAACTCATTGTGAGTGGTGCTGTACAAATCCATATGAAAAGATGACCCTTGCCTTGAATCCCTTACAGTCTGGCTAAGAAACCAATATTTTCTAATTACTATTCAGTGGTTCCATTTGGCAAATATGGAAACAAAATATTATTCATGCAGCCACTAGAGGGGAAGCTTTACCTCACAAATCATTTAGCTTGAGCACATTAGGCATTGTCCACACAGGAAAACTTTTTTCATTATAAACTAAATGAATTTAAATTGATACAGATATAAAGGTTCAACCCCCTGTGTGTACATTCTTATTCTAGGATAAGACGGCCTTTTTTGGTGTAGTTTATGTTTCTTAGGAAAGGGTTTAAGATGTATTCGTACACACACACACACTTTCAAGATCCATGGGTCTTACACATGCCTATCACAACATGTGGTGTACCTCATCCAGAGCAACAAATGCCTCAGTGAAACTAGACCATCATTAAGCTCTCGAATGAACTCATGCAGGAAAATGATAAAAGACAAAAATCCAGGGGAAAATACTTTTCACAACATGATCATGCCATATCTGACCTCTCACAGACTTTAAGGTCAGAAGGGACCATCATGATCATCTAGCAATCCACAGAACCTCACCCTCGCTCTTATAATAGAATCCAACCTCTGGCTGAATTACTGAAGTCTTCAAATCATAGAGACTTCAAGTTACAGAGAATCCACCATTCCCATTAGTTTAAACCTGCAAGTGACCCGTGCCTCATGCTGCAGAGGAAAGGGTCTCTCTGCCAATCTGACTCCAGGAAAATTCCAACCCCAAATATGGTGATAATTTAGACCCTTAGCAAGTGTGCAAGACCCACTAGCTAGACACCTGAGAAAGAATTCTCTGTAGTAACTCAGAACTCTTCCTCTCCCCCGCCCCCCACATCTTGTGTCCCATCACCAGCCATTGGAGATATTTGCGGCTAGCAGGCACAGATCAGCTACATACCATTGTGTAAGCAGTTTTATCATACCATCCCCTCCATAAACTTACAAGATCAGTCTTGAAGCCAGTTAGGTTTTTTTTGCCTCCACTGCTCCCCTGCAAGGCTGTTCCAGAACATCACTCATCTCAATCCTTGTCTTCAAAGGAAACTTGCACACTTTTAAAAGATGAACCTGGGTCTAGCTTAAATTCATAACTTTGCATGACACTAAAATTCCTGGACTGAAAAGAGACACACTGGATTTATGATATAACAATCTGTAACCCCCAGAATAACCCTAAATAATAAGATAGGTGAACTTGAGTGCCTTGTATTAAATGAGGATATTGATATAATAGGCATCACAGAAACTTGGTGGAATGAGGATAATCAATGGGACACAGTAATACCAGGGTACAAAATATATCGAAAGGACAGAACAGATTGTGCTGGTGGGGGAGTGGCACTATATGTGAAAGAAAGTATAGAATCAAATGAAGTAAAAATCTTAAATGAACCAAACTGTACCACAGAATCTCTATGGATATTAATAACATGCTTGAATAATAAGACTATAGCAGTAGGGATATATTACAGACCACCCGACCAGGACGGTGATAGTGACTGTGAAATGCTCAGGAAGATTAGAGAGGCTATTAAAATAAAAAACTCAATTATAATGGGGGATTTCAACTATCCGCATATTGATTGGGTACATATCACCTCAGGAAGGGATGCAGAGATAAAGGGTATTCCTACATACCCACCGGATCGGCGGGTAGTGATCTATCTATTGAGGATCGATGTATCGTGTCTCATGTAGACACGATATATCGATCCCCAAATGCGCTCCCCGTCGACTCTGGAACTCCACCAGGGCAAGAGGCGGAAGCAGAGTCGAAGGGGGAGTGGCGGCCGTCGATCCCGCGCTGCAAGGACGCGAAGTAAGTCAATCTAAGATACATCGAGTTCAGCTATTCTCATCGATAAAGTAGCGTATCTTAGATTGATCTCCCCCTCCCGCCCCCCAAGTGTAGACCAGGCCAAAGTTTCTTGACACCTTAAATGACTGCTTCTTGGAGTAGCTATTCCTGGAACCCACAAAAGGAGAGGCAATTCTTCATTTAGTCCTAAATGAGCACAGGATCAGGTCTAAGAGGTGAATATAGCTGGAGCGCTTGGTAATAGTGCCCATAATATAATTAAATTTAACACTGTAGCACTTAATTTCAGAAAGGGGAACTTACACAAAAATGAGAAGGTTGGTTAAACAGAAATTAAACAGTACAGCGCCAAAAGTAAAATCTCTGCAGGCTGCATGGAAACTTTTAAAAAACACCATAATAGAGGCTCAACTTAAAAGTATACCCCAAATTAAAAAACATAGTAAGAGAACCAAAAAAGAGCCACCATGGCTAAACAACAAAGTAAAAGAAGCAGTGAGAGTTAAATCCTAATGAGGAAAATAGAAAGGAGCATAAACTCTGGCAAATGAAGTATAAAGATATAATCAGAAAGGCCAAAAAAGAATTTGAAGAACAGCTAACCAAAGACTCAAAAAGTAATAGCAACAAAATTTTTAAGTACATCAGAAGCAGGAAGCCTGATAAACAACCGGTGGGGCTACTGGAGGACTGAGATAATAAAGGAGCACTCAAGGATGATAAGGCCATTGCGGAGAAACTAAATGAATTATTTGCATCTGTCTTCATGGTTGAGGATGTGAGAGAGATTCCCAAACCTGAGCCATTCTTTTTAGGTGACAAATCTGAGGAACTGTCCCAGACTGAGGTGTCATTAGAGGAGGATTGGAACAAATTGATAAAATAAACAGCAATAAGTCACCAGCACCAGATGGTATTCACCCAAGAGTTCTAAAGGATCTCAAATGTGAAATTGCAGGACTACTAACTGTCGTCTGTAACCTATCATTTAAATCAGCTTCTGTACCAAATGACTGGAGGATAGCTAATGTGATACCAATTTTTTAAAAGTGCTCCAGAGGAGACCCCAGCAATTACAGGCAGGTAAGCCTGACTTCTAACAAAAAACAAAATTGTCATACACGTATATGAACATAATTTGTTGGGGAAGAGTCAACATGGTTTTTGTAAAGGGAAATCATGCCTCACCAATCTACTAGAATTTTCTGAGGGGATCAACAAGCATGTGGACAGGAGGATCCAGTGGGCATAATATATTTAGATTTTCAGAAAGCTTTTGACAAGCCCTCACCAAAGGCTCTTAAGCAAAATAAGTAGTCATGGGATAAGAGAGAAGGTTCTCTCGTGGATTGGTAACTGGTTAAAAGATAGGAAACAAAGGGTAGGAATAAATGGTCAATTTTCAGAATGGAGAGAGGTAAATAGTGGTCTCCCCCAGGGTCTATACTGGGTCCAGTCCTATTTAACATATTCATAAATCATCTGGAAAAAGGGGTAAATAGTGAGGTGGCAAAATTTGCACATGATACAAAACTACTCATGATAGTTAAATCCCAGGCAGACTGCGAAGAGCTACAAAAGGATCTCTCAAAACTGCGTGACCAGGCAACAAAATGGCAGATGAAATCATAGGCACCAACTCCGTGGGTGCTCTGGGGCTGGAGCACCCACAGGGAAAAATTAGTGGGTGCTCTGCACCCACCAGCAGCCAAGCTCCCCTCACCCCCCCCCCCCGCCCCACTGCCTCCTTCCCCCCTGAGTATGCCATGTCCCTGCTACTCTGCCTACCTCCCAGCGCTTCCTGCCCAGCCACCACCAAACAGCTGTTTGGCAGCGTTAGAATGCTCCAGGAGTGGGTGGGAGGAGTGGGAATGTGGTGCGCTCAGGGGAGGAGGCAGGGAAGAGGTGGGGCCAGGACAGGGATTTGGGGAAGGAGTTGGAATATTGGCAGGGAGGGGGCGGAGTTGGGGCAGGGACTTTGGGGAAGGGGTTGGAATGGGGCCAGGGAAGGGGCGGGACCTCATGGAAGGGGTGGAGTGGGGGCGGGGACAGAGGGGGGATCGAGCACCCACGGGAAAGAGGGGAAGTCACCACCTGTGGATGAAATTCAGTGTTGATAAATGCAAAGTAATGCACACTGGGAAACATAATCCCAATTAGACATATAAAATGATGGGGTCTAAATTAGCTGTTACCACTCAAAAAAGAGAACTTGGAGTCATTGTGGATAGTTCTCTGAAAACATCCACTCAGTGTGCAGCAGCAGTCAAAAAAGCTAACAGAATGTTGGGAATCATTAAGAAAGGGATAGATAATAAGACAGAAAATATCATATTGCCTCTATATAAATCCATGGTATGCCCACATCTTGAATAGTGTGTGCAGATGTGGTCGCTTCATCTCAAAAAAGATATATTGGACTTGGAAAAGGTTCAGAAAAGGGCAACAAAAATATTAGGGATATGGAACAGCTGCCGTATGAGGAGAGATTAATAAGACTGTGACTTTTCAGCTTGGAAAAGAGACAACTAAGGGAAGATATGATAGAAGTCTATAAAATCATGACTGGCGTGGAGAAAGTAAATAAGGAAGTGTTATTTACTCCTTCTCATAACATAAAAACTAGGGGCCACCAAATGTAATTAATAAGTGGCAGGTTTAAAACAAAGAAAAGGAAGTATCAGAGGGGTAGCCGTGTTAGTCTGGATCTGTAAAAGCAGCAAAGAGTCCTGTGGCACCTTATAGACTAACAGACGTCTGTTAGTCTATAAGGTGCCACAACACAAAAGGAAGTATTTTTTCACACAATGCACAGTCAACCTGTGGAACTCTGTGCCAGAGGATATTGTGAAGGCCAAGACTATATAAAAAAAGAACTAGATAAATTCATGGAGGATAGGTCCATCAGTGGCTAGTAGCCAGGATCGGCAGGAATGGTGTCCCTAGCCTCTGTTTTCCAGAAGCTGGGAATGGGCAACAGGGGATGGGTCACTTGATGATGACCTGTTCTGTTCATTCCCTCTGGGGGCACCTGCATTGGCCACTGTTGGAAGACAGGATACTGGGCTAGATGGACCTTTGGTCTGACCCAGTATGGCCGTTCTTATGTTCTAACCCACTTCCCCTCCCACCCGCCGCCGCTTTCTTTTCTCCTTTCCGCCCTATGACTGGAGAGATGTATTTAGCCACTTCACCTGGAATGGTCCCTTGAAATATGTGTTAACTACTTACCCTAAACAATCTGTTCCACCTTGTATTTAGCTGTGACACATTTCAAAGACCTGAAGAAGAGCTCTATGTAAGGTGATCGTATTTCCCAAAGGGAAAACGTGACACTACATGGGGTTTGTCTGGCACAGGGGCCAGGCAGGGCTCAGATGAGCAGCAATGCACGTACTAGATAGGGTGACCATATTTCCCAAAGGCTGGGGCTGGTGTCGCTGCTCACATTAACCCTGCCTATTCCCTGTCATCGCCCTCCCGCCCAGGGCTGGCATCACACACACGTTCCTGATCAAGTAGGCAACAGCAAAGAGGACAAATGCCACTTATGTCAAAAAAGTCAGGACAGGCAGGAGAGGGCTTAAAAAAGGGATTGTCCCAGCCAAAATGGGATGTATGGTCACCCTACCTCTATGTAAGCTTCAAAATTTGTCTCTCATCAGCAGAAGTTAGTCCTCACCCACCTTGTTTCTACACACACACACACACTCTTATTTCAGTGGTCACCGTTGTTGAGTGAAGAACAGCAAACTGGAAGTGCAAAGCTACTAACAAGCCAGCCGGCAGCTGCAGCACAAAGGGCATGTCCTACAATGAGCTACTCCAGACCAGGCATCCTAGGGACCTTGCTCCCTCTCATACTGTTGCAATGCCAGAAATGCTTATAGGGACCAGAAACACACTGAAGGATTTCAGTATGGGCCAGGTAGAATGCAGCCACAGATACTGAGATTTCCTCCGCCACCAGCTGGGAAGAGACCTGGGTACAACAGAGACAGTGATCCCTTTACCTACAAGGAGTGTCTCTTTGCAATTAATTATCACTAGAGCCTTTTTCAACACAGTGATGGTCATTAAACCTCAAACAATAGGAAAACTTCCAGCCTCCAGCAAAAATAGATCTTTGTTAGTCATAAATGACATGGATAAAATTATGTCACAACAGTCATGGAACTCAGATTCCATGACTTTCAGAGACCTCCGTGATATTTTCTGCTTCAGTCCTGGGCCAATGGGGCCCGAGCTGCCAGCCAATGGGAGGCCCTGGAGCTCTGAGGTACCACAGGAGGCAATGGAGCTCTGAGCGCTCAGCCACCACAGGTGGCAGGGAGGCCTGGAGCCCTCAGCCACCACGGGTGGGAGAAGAGCTGGGGCTCTCAGCCACCACGGGCAGTGGGGAGTCCCAGTGCCCGGTGGTGGTGAGTGCTGGACTCCCACAGCGAGGCTTGGGATCTCTTCCCCCCTCCCTTGGGCCTCAGTTATCCTCTCATCAGCAGCCCACCCTCATTATTTTTACTAAAAGTCATTGACAGGTCTTAGGATTCCGTGAATTTTTGTTTATTGCCTGCAACCTTTCACGTTCCTTATACTAAAAATAACCATGACAAAATCTTAACCTTACTCATAAAGTGAGCTGTTTTCTAGGAGATGTCTACAGGGGGCAATAAAGTGCATCTAACAGCACTGTCCTGCAGTTTCCCATTATGTCCAGTAGGTGGTAGAAAGAGACAATTATATAGCTATTTTCTGACATTTATATGTTTAATTATTAGTAGTAGTTGTATTATGGTAGAGGACACCTGTATTGTATTAGGTACTGCAAAATCAAAGAGCCAGGCTCCACCATACTGGACACTACAGTATTATATTTCAATAATGCCCTTCACTGCAAGATACCTATGCACTTTACAATTTTCACTGTTTTGCATTAGCCAGTGGAAAGGCTGTCATGTAGGGAGCAAGCTAAAGAAACACCATTAAGAAAGCCACTAATGAAGCTGTACACTATTTAGATTGTACTCTCCTTGGGGTAGGAATTGTATCTTTTTCTGTGAATACATTGGCTCACATCCTACAGAAATGCAGCCATCTCTGGGGTGGAGCATAGCAGACATTTAGCAGGTCACAGCAACAGTGCACAACTATCTAGGACAGGAAAAGAGGAATATTGCATCTAAGTGAAACCACAGTGGTGTGGATTCTATCATATTTTCTATTGGATTGAATATGGGGGGTTTACAGTTTCACATCATCTGTTCTTAGGGTTACCAGACAGCAAATGTGAAAAATCAGGACAGTGGGTGGGAGGTAATAGGAGCCTATATAAGAAAAAGACTCAAAAATCGTGACTGTCCCTATAAAATCGGGACATCTGGTCACCCTATCTATCCTTTAAGACTCGTTCTTGGGCCTTAATATCACTTCATTCCACAGGATAGGAAAATGGGCTGTGTTAATAATGCTGTAATGACATTGTAACTATGCACTAAACTTGTACAATACTCTCATTAACTCAGCATCACAGACTGTTCACTCTGCGATGCTAAGCCGGTTCTACTAAACACCCAGTTAAGTGGAAGGAAAGATCTTTTCCCGCTGTTTGTGGAGGAGGATACGAAACTCTTTTCCTTTGCAATATCAATATGCTAGAGGCTGCAAAAACAACATGTTACAGCTGCAGAGGAAAATGATGGCACACTTGCCAGGAGAACAGTCCAGTTTAGCCTCTAGCCATACCACCTCGGGCTGTGATGCTGTCAGATCTCATCAGCTAAGCAGTCTTTTGTCTGGTTGGTTCTTGAATCAGAGTCAGAGCCTTGCTGCAGGAATAAGTGTTGGGGAGTATGAAGGCAGCTGCAAAGTGTAAGGGGAGGGAGAAAACATATAGTGGCTCCAACAAGAATGTGTGGGGACCCCTTCTCTGCAAAGAGAGGTATTGAATAAGGAAGTGTCTGTTGATTTGCAAGGGGTGTGGCAGAAATTCAGTTCTTCAGGGGTCATTCTCTGCCTCCTAACATGAGATTCCATTTTATTTGATTTTCTTGAAGACACAGTTTGAGAAGGACCCCTGTAGTCCACACTCTCCCGATCCAGGATGTAGCGTAACCCTGGGAAAAGTAAGATCTAGTGGCCTGAACGCAGGACTGGCAGCCAAGAGGTCCTGAAGCATCATCTCACCTCTGACACCAACTCCCATTGTGGTTTAGGATGAATCACTGCACATCCGTGCCTCAGTTTCCCCACCTGTAAAATGGAGATAATTAGGCTGATCTAACTCACAGGGATGTTGCAGGGAATAATCCAAGTTTATAAAGCACTTAGAAGCTGATAAAAGCAGTCACAGTCAATACCTCGGGCACTGAGACCTGGGGTCTATTGTTGGCTCTTTCACTGCTCTGCTTGGTGACTTTGGGCAAGTCACTTTAATCTCTTTGTGCCTCAGTTTCTCCCATCTGTAAAATGGCATTGATGATACCGACCTCCTTGGTAAAGCACATTGGGATCTACATGTGATGAAAAGTGCGATCTATAGAAGAGCTAGGTATCATTATTACTAGCTATAATTCCTATGGCATTTATCCAGCTCCTCACAAAGCAGCTAGGTATTATACCAGGGCATTAAATGTGTCCATCAGCCAGTCAGTTTCCCCACCGGAGAGCAAGGGATTGTTAGTGGGTCAGGAATAGGCTCCTTGAAGAAAGAATGTTCACATGGCTGAAACAAAAGCTCCATCTCTGGCTTGCAGGATTAGTGGGTGAGCAGTGCCAGGACCGACATTAGGTTTTTCTTCCCATTCACTAATAGGCTCCAGCTGGGTGCTGGCATTTTCACCACATAAAGCAGAACAGGTCAGCAAGACAAAGTGGTTAAAGCACCAGTAGCTGTCTGCACCTTGTCTACATTAGGGTTCGCACAGCCACCACCATCAGTGGAGTTGAATATCGGGAACAAAGCCTTTGTCGACAAACCCATCGATTCACTTCTCTCCCACACCTGCTCCTATCACCCCCATACCACAGCTAAGATCCAGCAATTAAAACTTTCAGCTATTAGAATCTCTCTTTATCTCTCTTATCCCTGGGGTTATTATGGCACCTGCTGCAGATCTCTCAAAGGGCTTTACAAAGCCATGAGTTAGCCAGGGGCACCGCAGTGAGTGTGCAGGCAAACAAGAGTGGCAATTCAGCTACCTTGGACATTAGAATATATTTTGTGTTTGTACTGCGCACAAGGGGGGCCTGGTCCACTACTGAGCTCCCAGGTGCTAGCCCAATATAAATAATAATATTAACTGGCCACAACACCTGAATTACCCTGGCTCTACTCAAAATAGGTCTGGGGATCTTTTCTCTTCCACCAGGACAGCACACCCTTCCCTGGGAGATCAAAAGAAGGGAGCTTGATTCAGTTTCAGCTGAAGTTTTCTGGAGATATTGGATATCTCCTTTCTTTCTGGAAAGCAGCTTTATTATTTATTTATTATTAAATTATATTATTATTATTATTATTGCAGTACATAGAGGCCCCAGCTGAGATCAGAGTCTGTTGTGCCAGGCACTGACCAAACTCATAGTGAGAGACAGTCCCTGTCCCAAAGTGTTTACAGTCTAAATAGATAGGAGGACAGACAGAGTGGGATGCAAAGTGAGGATAAGAACTAAAATTTCCTGACTCCCAGTCCAGTGCCCTGCCCACTAGATCACCCGGTCTCCCATGAACACAGACCATCCGGATGTAGGAAATCTTTCTTCCACCATTCCACGCAATGGCATGCACAGAAGTCCATACTACACAACAGTGAGCAGTAACAGATCTCTCCTCAGGGATATTTCCGCAGGCTCTGTGCCTGCCTGTAGGTTTTTGGTTTGAAAGCCAATACTTTCCTGAATCATAAGTCCCTGCATCGTCAGACTATCTGTTTACTGGTATCCAAGGGACAGGAAAATGTCATAGCTGGCAGGGTGGGGTTCTTTGGTGACACAAAATGGTCACTACTGAAACAAATCTCTTCTGGAACTTGCAGCCAGAGAAAAGCCACACAGGTGGTTAGCTGTAAGGCCACAAGCTTCATATGATGAGAAATGACACAAACGATGATTGTTTAGCATGGAAGAGGGGGGGGAACTAGGTGGAGTGTGATTGAGGTATTTGAGGTGAGGTAGAAAGTGAAAGCTGATCCATCCCACCCTTTGCGCTGTCCCATAATACAAGAATCACATGATTCTTGTGGAAGTTATAAATGGCGGGTTAATTTAGAAGCAATAACTGGAAACACTGCATCCCGCAGCATGTAACAGGCCTGGGATGTTATGTCCACAGGGGGCCACAGAGCCAAGGTGTGTCTGTGGATTTTTAAAAGGAATGACTCTTTTTATAACCATTAATAACAGCTGTGGCTGTGCAGCTATGATAGTGATAATCTGACTCTTGTTGCAGAGCATCAGCTGATCATCTGTAAAGTCAAGAATCCCTAAAATCCTCTCCCTGCCCTGAAGAGCATTGCACAGTGAGTTCGGACAGAGCACAATGTTGGTTTCCATCAGTATCTCTGGTGGAGGCGAAGTGCCAGACTAAGCAATTGAACAGATCCGTTACAGTGGCCTGGATTTCCCGACATGCTGAAATCAATGGAAGTTAGGAGCCTAAATACCTTTGAGGACCTGGGCCTATGTCCTCACAGGTCTGCATTGCCCAGGGGGCTAGTTCCACTTCTACTGGAGACCATTCTGGAGTATGGTTTGCTTCCTTCAGCAAGGGCTGGATGAAGTGAAGGATCCCCAAGGGTGCAAGTAGGACAGTACCCTGCAGTACGCAGTACCGGCAAGAGATTTTTAGTGGGTACCTGGTACCAGAAAACTTGGGGCTAGCCCCCCCACTCCAGGGGGAGGGGCTGCACTCTACTTCTTAAAGGAGCAGAACACAGCTAGGGAGGACATTCATTCTTTATATGGCTTTAACAGCACAATACATATGCTAACAAACTGAAACAAAGCCTTTGTTTAAGTTTGTTAGCATATGTATTGTGCTGTTACATTGGTCAGGAGTCCTCAAGAGGGGCGGGGAGGACGGAGAGTGTTTAAGCAGTGTTTTTTATTGTGTTTCTCCCCATTGGTCTGAATTATCCATGACATCCATACTGCATCACATCAAGTCCAAATCATTAGAGGAATGCCTCTTCTTGCACTGACCAGAGGATGTTTGGACTCTGATGTCAGTCCAGTTCTGCAGCCTGACAGGAATCAGATGTTGTCCCCAGTGCACCTAGAATGCTTCTTTGCAGACAAACTAGTCTAACATGCATTTTGTTAACTGGAACAGGAGCAGCAACACAAAGAAAACAAATGCCTCATTTTCCAGCTTTGTGGGTCAGAGAACTATAAGTGAAGATTATAATGCCTTAAATCAGCTGCCTCAGGAATCCGTCAAGAACTTTGCTGAAAATATGTTCCTCATCTTAGCAACGGAGCTAAGACTTATCACACATCTGCCCACCTTTATTTGAATGAAGCTCCTTCTGATCTGATAGCTCAGGCACTGTCAGTTTCATCCAGAACAATTTACAAACTTGGAACCTAATCCTGTAAACCCTTAATCATTTGATCAATCCCACTGAAGACAATGGGACTATTTGCATGACTATGGACCACTTTTGTGGACTGGTAAGAGTTTGAGGAGTCTGTTCTGTTCCTATAAAGGAAGTTCAATCCCCCATTGAAATTGAATGTTTGGGTACAATGCCATAAAGCAGTTTAGGATAAAGTTCTACTTAAAATTTGTCTTATAGTAAGTCATACATATGCTGAAATAGCTCCTTACCCAACTTCCATATAAACAGACTGAATACTACATATTTGGGGGGAAAGTGGGTAATTAAGCATGTTGATGTTTGTATATACAAAGGGGGATGTCAGAGGGAACGGGGAGAGCATGGGGGCCCCAGGCAGTGGGCGGGGTGGGGAGGAGTCACATGGAGGGTCACATGGGGAGGTCATGTGCCCCCCCCTTGTGTCCCTCCCATGAGTGTAGTACCTGCAAGAAATAAATTCTACTTGCACCACTAAGGATCCCTCACCTGCCTCTGAGCCTCAGTTCTCCTGCACAGGAACTCAGCAAACTGCAGCTGCATCCCCAGGCTGGTTTGTACGGACCCATGGAGTCAGGCCCAGGATTGCTATCCCAGGAGTATTTGAGAGGGTGAGAACAGAAGCCACCTGCTGATGGAAGGACCCCAGTCCATATTAATCTGAGAAATGGGCCTGGACAACCCAGAACTGAACTTTCTTAGCTCAGAGTGTTCACATCCATGGGTTGGTTTGGCCTATTATGGCGTTAGGAACCAACTGTGAAGTACGGATCGGGATTTGAGCGGCCTCATAACTCACAGGGGCTTGGTCCAGGAGTTTGCTTCAGACCCACTGAAGCAGTTAATATCATGTAAGAATCCTCTAGCCAAAGTGGGGCCTTCCACTGGGGGAGGGAGGAACTAGCCCCCTTCCCAGCCCATCTAATCCTCTGACATTCTAAAAGGCACAGCAGATGCCTCAAATCTCCAGGAGTCCTGGATGCAGAGACATAACTATGCCCCTGAGCCAAGCCCGAGTGGCGCAGTGTAGGCAGATTCTGCAGACTGCGGTCTCCATACCATGGAGCAGCTGTTGAGACCCTGCATAGCCTCAACATTTCTGCAAGGGGGCAGTGCCCAGTGGATCCATGCAGCAGAGGATCCACTGACCCTATCCTTGGCCATTCTCTCTTCAAACCCCACTGTGCAGCTGGGCTTTGTGATACATCAGGGTCCAGTTCAGCAGCCTCTGGGATGCTGAGTTACCATCCCACCCCCACAGCAACTGTAGCATTACCCTGAGCCAGCCTTCAGTTCCCCAAAGCCTTGCCACTTGCTTCACTTACGACAGCCTTGAAAAACAGGTTCCAGTGCCATCACCAGTGCTGCTTTGCTGTTGCTATGTTTTGCTGTGGTTAAGTGAGGCCCATTTCTCATTTCAGGCACTGACGTGAGCTGTGCAAATCTGGAACTAGTTAAATCGGGCTGCAGGCATTCCAGAGAGCTTCTCTGCCGAGTTCCTTTTTGGCCAATGAGTGTGTGCTCCAGCCAGACTCTCACATTCCCCCACCCTCCCCCACAGCTAGAAAGGCAGCGAGGAGACCAAAAGAGGAAAGCAGAACAATGGATTCAGGCTGTAAAGGTTCTGATTTTGTGGAGAAGGTTCTGGCCACAGATTGGGGACCAGTGGACATTTCCTGTTGTCTGAGTGTTTGGACCCTGAATTTTGAAGTGGTCCCAGCTGTAATTGAAAAGCAGAATAACAAAAGCCCCTTGAAAGGAAAGAGTATTTTCTAGCAGCTAATGCAGGATACCTTATTCATGGTTCTATTCCCACCTCTGGCTGCATCACGGTGTGGGCAAGTCACCTAAAATCTCCTAAAGTCCCTCTCTAAAATGGCAATAATAATCCTGGCCTATGTCACAGGTGGCTTTGAGAATGAATGTATGGTGCTTTGGGATCCTCAAATAGAAGGTGTGCAGCATTCTGAGTGAATTTGGCCTTTCATCCAAAAAGGTTGGTAATAAACATGGAGCACCGACCCCTATTTTAATACCAGTCTCAGGGACCTGATGGCAGGGAGGCTGGATGTGTCAGGGGACTGGAAGTGAGATACAGCACCTTTCATCCCTGGGTCAGCACATGAACTGTGCCCTCCGGAGTCCTCTTCATCCAACAGTATTCATTGGCCCTGGTGAGTGGAGTTTGGCTTCTCAGTCCATCCTACAGATCCCTTGTTGGAAGTCTCAGCGGAAAGGTCAAGGACTGAACAAAACTTGGAGTCTGAACTCTTCCTTATCCTAGAAATGCAGAGCTGAAGCAGAGTCAGAGGCCAGGTACCTTGCTCAGGTTTGTGTGTGGCAAAAGCTTGATAGTCTTCCCCTGCTGCCGCTGTCCTGACCTATGTGGCTCCCACTCAGGAGTAAAAGACCTGATCTGGTGGGGGAAAGGTGCCCAGAGATCATTATTAAATCGTCATGCACTATCCAGCTCCTGGCAGGCCCATCTGCCATCCCAGCCCCAAATGCATGAGCTTTGTATTTTGATGGAGAGCGATGTCACTGGGAAATGGGGCAGGAGGGTTTTTTGAGGGTTCATTTCACACTGCTGATATATAAGGAGCTTTATTCCCCGTCCTCCTTTTGCCCGCTCCCTCTTTATAAGGAGAAGTGCAGGGTCTGCGGCTGGGATTGCACAAACATTCAGCTCTGTTGTGTTTGAGGCTGTTTTTTGCCAGCGTTACTAGGGTACAGGGATGACTAATTCTCTCCAAGCTTTCAGTTTCAGTCTCTCAAACACTATTTCTCAAGGCCCTGGAATCCATTTCTTGGGCAGAAGCCTGCAAACCGCTCAGAGAAGCAGTATCATCTACACATACACACACTGATCATTCTAAGATTCTTTGGTGCTTTACCGCATTGCACTGTTAGGCTGCAGGTTTAGGCAAGGCTGGCTCTGTCACCTGTCACAGGTCAGGGCTCAGAAAGCAGGTCTGGAAGGAGGAGAGGAGTGTATGCACTCACCTGCCAATTCCCTTTCGTCGAAGCTTTGAAATAATAGCAGAAATACCATTATCAAAAAAATTATTGGCATCTCCATGAGGTGTGTCCTAAGAGGGTTTGAGGGTCCAGAGCCGACTGTTGCTCGAAGGGACAGAGCAAAATGTGACAGATAATTATCCTGTATAACTCGTTATATTTCCCAAGTGCTACACAGGCACTTGCTATTTAATGCAGCCCCAGTGAAGTAGGTAAGGATCTTTTTCTCCATTGTAGACATGGGGAAACCAAGGCACTGAGAGGTTAAAATGACTTGCCCAAGGTGTCTGAGTAAGTTAATGCCTGACTCAAGCTCCTGGTTCGAAGCCTCATGCTTGGCCTCAGGAGATAACATGAAACATAAGGGGGTTTGAGGGCACAATGCGATTGGCGCTTCCCCTTTGTCCTCTTGGGAGCCTGGAACCCAAGGGAATTTTATGTCAGTAGACACTAGCCTACTGAGATCTCCCCTTTTGCTTCCTGAGACTTGAGGGGCCACAGGCTACCCGCAGTGACACCAGAAAAAACACGCTTCTGTCCCATGCACATAGCATACCCTGTGCTGATGGGCCCTGAATGCACTGGAAAAGTACAGCAAGGGAAAAGGTTGCCAGCTGGACACTTTTGGGAGGCATTTGCTTCCCTGTTTCATGTGAAAAGAAATATAAATCTGGAAATCTGCCATGGAAATGGGTTTCAATAATAGCCTCAGCTCCCTGTGGGACTCTCCTGGAGATTGGCTTATGTGATGAAAAATGGGGGGCGAGGTAGAGAGGGGCGACGTGCCAGATCCTTGCTTAGTTATGAATGGAATGTCTCCGGCTCCTTTCAGGAACAGTGTGTTCCTTCCTGAGATATTAACGTCATCAGCTCCCTACAAGAAGCCCAGGCAGGAAGGCTCAAGCTGCCCTTCAGGTTCCCACCCTCCTTCACACTAGATCCTGTTTTCTTGACCTCACGTAAACAATCCCTCCTTTCAGAAACAGGAGGAGAGGAAAGTGAATGGAACAATGGCAGCAAGTCACCGAGTGTAGGCTGATTACTGGCTAAAGCGATTAGCTCCCAATCCGCACAGCTCTTGCAGCATTACATCCATGTATGAGGCAGAAAGGACCAGCTGGTTCCCATGTGTGGTGATTGCATTGGGGTGTAAATCCAGCAGGTGTTAGCAAAGGATCTTCTCCTGTGGCTTGAACATCCAGAAGCAGACACATCCCTGGCTTGAAAGATCAGTCTCTCTGTCACCTGCTCATCTGAAGGAGCGTTGCATTCCCAGAAGAATAAGGAGGGCTCCACATGTCTCCACTGCACTCGAGCTGGCAAGGAACTATGCAGGAGAAAGCACCAGGGGTTGAAGAAGAAGCCTCCAGTACTTCCCGTGGTGGAAAGCAAGCATAAATGAATGAACCATGGGTGCTCACGGATGGGCTCCAGTACCACTTACCGTAGGATGTGACTCAGATTTATTCCATTCAGGAAACTGGTTTAAGCTGTCCTTGTAAAAGAACGTCTCGCTGGTATAAGCTACGCTGGGGGGTTTCCAGTGTACCTCTACTGGCATAAGCTATAACCACAAATCTTTTCAAGTGCAAACGAGGCCTTAGAGAAGTAGTTTCCCTTCCTCTATTTGACAGCTGCATCCCACCAATTTGTTCCCATTTCTCTGTTACTCACTATGCTTTATTTTCCCAAATGAGCACCCTCATTTTGCCCATGTGGGGCAGAGCCCTAGTGAATGGCACTATATTATTATCATTATTTAAAACATTACAGTAGCACCCAGTCGGGATTGGGCCCCCATTGTGATGGGCACTGTACAGATATGTGAAAAGATACAGTCTCTGCCCCAGAAAGCAAGTACCTATAGCCAAGAGGTCACCGCACACCCACAGCTCTGCTGGGCAGATGAAATGGTGCTATGGGGGTGAGACACCTTGCTCAGACACCCCAGAAATGAGCAGGTTAGAAACACTTGGGCAGGCAGATTCATTGAGCACTCCCCCATGGCGGCACCCATCCCCCTGGATCACTCCCCCAGTGCTGCTGCTCCCCACGTTGGCTCCCCGACCTGTGGCCACTCCCTCATGCAGCCGGAAAGGCCTTTGCAGACTGGTTAGCAGATCGAACGGGTAGCGCAGCAAGAGCTTTTTTTAGTGCATGAGCTCTGACCGTTACTAAAGGGCCGCCGGTGTCCTGGACCCTATTTGAACTCCAGAGCAAGAAGCAGCAGCAATTCACACGGCCTGAGAAGGGGATAAACATACCACAGCATCCACCAGGCAACTGGACAAACAGTGGAGCGTGTCTGTAAACACAACCACGGCCCCTTCATTCCTGACAAGTGACTGTACAGTTGGCAATAGCCACTCCCTGGAGGCAGATCAAACTGAGCCATCCAGGTCACTCTTCCTGGAGAATCATTACATCGCCCCTCCACTGTGTCTCAGGAGACGTTTTTTCACCCATTACTGGCTTGAAAGAAAAAGCCAAGCTTTTCACATGAAAATCCCTACAAGAAGAGTCATCAGGGAAATATCTCTAGCAGGGGTTCTCACAACAAATTTTTTGGTGGCCTCAGAGTACAGCCACCAACTTTTGCTGCTGGCTGTGCTGACAATTTTTCCTACAATACTTAATTAGCTTTAGGAAAAACAAATATGCACATATACATGTCCAAATCATTGTAATTTATTTATGTGGGTTTTTTTCAGACTCAGTCATAAAAATAATTTACAGTTGTCTCTATTCTTTACTGGACCTAAACAGAATAGAAACACAAATAAGGCGCTTTGCATGTTCTTGTCTTTTTGTTGTTGTTTCTTTTGCTTTTTTGGTTGCACTTTTTTTTCTTCTAAGACTTGCTAGCTGGTAAGCCTTCCGCTGTGAAAAGTGATATTTGTATGTTTGTTAATATCACTTTTCACAGCAAACTAACTCAGCCCCAGCAAGCCCCGGGACAAGTTTAAGTCCTGAATGGGGAAGTGAGCAGGGAGGCAGCAGGGCCCAGGGTCAATGGCAGGGGTGGTGAGCCTGGGGCCGGAGCCTGGAACCTGAGCCTGTCAGCAGATGGACAGAGCCCAAAGCCCTGTGGCCGAAGCCTGCCTCCCCTACCGCTGGAAAAGTGGGGAATTCACCAGCTGCCTGCACCTCCAGAGTTTTTCTCTCTGGAGGGGGGCAGGACCCAATCACTGGTGGTGGCCCTGGGAGAGGGCCCACTGCTTTTCACCCCCACCCCCATCACATCCCAGGTTGTTGTGGCCACAAGGACAGGCCCTGGTGGCTGCATGCAGCCAAGGTGGCTGCATTTGAGAAACACTGTGTCTAGAGCAGCTTGCAAGAGATCTTGTGCAGTACTCGTCAGCCAGTAGGGTCTCCAGGATGGGGGGGAGTGACAAAAAATGAGAGGTAGGCTCGGGATTTGAATAATGGTGGGATGCGCAGGTCAGACTGATGTGGAAGTTGAGAAAGAACTGACAGGGATTTCTAGGGGATCTTAATGCGTGACAGTCTGTTAGCAAGAGTCAGGCTAGCTGTTAGCAAGAGTTAGGCCAGCTGTAACCCTAATAACGCGAGATTTGTAGAAGCGAGAATGGCGTGAGGTGAGTGGGAAAGAACTGTGTGAGAAGTTGTTGAGACCTTGTACTGATAATAACAAAATATGTAGACTGGCGTCTAAATAGAAGTGAGAAAAATAAGATAGCAGGATGGTCTATGTATTAACAAAATGCAGCTGTTGCTTATTATTGTCTGTAACAAAAGGTATAAATGCTTGCTGTAATTGTTTACCTGTTGAGAGACCTGTCCGGGACTGGGGCGACCCTGTGTCCTAGGGCACTCCCTCCCTCTTTGCAATTGCTTGAGAATAAATAAAGTATTTGATTTTGCTGCACCCAAACAAAAAGTGAGAACTGAGTTTTTCTCCGACACTGAGGTACACTGGCAGAGGTGTGTGATGGTACAGGACTAGAATAAGTAAGGATGCTACGGACTGGGGTGCATTGTCAGCTGGGGAAAAGAGGGGGGGTCTAGGACTAAAATAACTGCACATAGGCAAAACATACATAGAGTGGGCCTGATTCTCCCATGTCTTGCCCCTTTGTAGACCTTTTTACATGTGCATAGGGAGTGCAAAGTGCTACCACCACTATTGACAAGTGGAGCGTTCTGACTTGGTTGTCTCTCACACCTACTTTTCAGAAGAGTAAATCAGAACACAAAGGGGAAGGCAGTGGAGAATCAGCCCAATATGTGCTAATGGCTAAAAGGCCTTTTAGAAGCGTGAGCTGATCATATGATAGGAGGAAACAAAGACAGGGATCTATTCAAAGAGCAACAATGGCTGATTTTATTCCTGGGAGAGGCTTGGACAAAAGTTGGCATGAGCTTCAGAAGCTCAGCTACAAAGGCTTTGGCTACACTTGCACTTCAAAGCGCTGCCACGGCAGCGCTTTGAAGCGCTAAGTGTAGTCAAAGCGCCAGCGCTGGGAGAGAGCTCTCCCAGCGCTGTCCGTACTCCACCTCCCTGTGGGGAATAACGTACGGGGCTTTGACCACACTGGCGCTTTGCAGCGCCGCAATTTGCAGCGCTGGAGAGGGTGTGTTTTCACACCCTGCTGCAGCGCTGCAAATTTGCAAGTGTAGCCAAGGCCAAAGAGACACTACATTGGTTAAAACACTGTAAGAAGGGGAGAGAAATGAGGCCCTCACCTTTACTGGGATGCAGCAGCATTTGCTCCAAGCAATTCTATGCCGAAGGCCCTGAATAAGTGATGAAAAAGTTGGTGTAAGATGGAAAAGGTTGAGAAAGAGAGTACATGCTCTCCAAGGAGATACTGGCCCTCAATGGCCATTTAACCTTCCATGCTGCCAGGGCAGGGGTGTGCCTGGGTTGGGGGAACATATCACAAGAAGCTCCAGTTCAGCTGGATGCAAAAGACTAAGGGAACCTGCTGCCTAGGAAACACATCTTTGATCACTCATCCATTCCCATAAAAAGGACCATTTTACAAGGGCAGCCTTCTGCAAATCTGTGTGTAGCTTTGATCTTGAGCAGCAAAGTGACCTTACTGAATTGTCTGAGAAATAAAAATACTTGGCTGTTGACAAGAGCCTCTTCCATGCCATTCAGAAATGCAGGCCACTGTGCTAAACTGAACAGTGAACTGTATGGGTTTATGTACCCTGCAGCCAGGAGGTGAGATTCCCAGCACGGGGACATACTTGAACTAACTCAGCTTGGCCACTGAAAATAGCAGCGTGGATGTTGTGGCGTGGGCGGTTGCTCGGGCCCTAGCTGCACAAGTCCAAGGCCCTCCAAATACCTGGGTCCGAGCGTGGCTGTGTAGATGTACCCTAAGGCTGCGTCTACACAGCCAGCAGCGGTGAGCCTCCCAGCCCAGGGCAGCAGACTCGGGGCTCGTACTAGTGCTCTAAAAATAGCTGTGTCCACAGTGTTTTGAAATTGCAGCTTGGGCTGGAGTTCAGGTTCTTAAGCCCACTCCCGGCCCAAGGCTTCAGAGCCCGAATTCCAGCCTGAGCTGCAACTTCAAAGTGCTGTCTACACAGCTATTTTGAGAGTGCTAGTGCCAGCCCTGCTAACCCAAGTCTGGTAGCCTGGGCTGGAGGCTTGCTGCCTCAGGCTATGTAGACATACCCATAGTGGTCCATGCACAGGCCTAAGAACAAAAAGCTCTGAGTTTTAATCCTGCTATAACTCCCTCTGTGGCCTTGGATAAGTCATAATCTCTCTGGGTCTCACTTTCCCTATGTGCAAAATGGGGATAATAATACTTCCTTTCCCCACAAGGGATCGTGAGGAATGACTGAATTCTGTACAGTGTGAAGTATTAGTAAAGATCATTAACTCTGGAAATGAAGCTGCTAGGGAATGTTTTCAGCCCTTGCAATAGCTTATCTGATGGGATCCAGCTGCAGCACTGATTTATAGACAACCTTATGGATGAAATTTTCGAAAGCACTTATCATTGGTCCAATGGTTGCCACTGAAGTAAATGGCAAAACTCCCACTGATTTCAATAGGAGCACAGTTAGGCCAATGGTACTTTTGAAAAATCCACCATAAAAATGTATTGCATATTCCACTGGAAAAGGACTGATAGGTTTGTATTCTGCCAGTGCAGCATGCTCTGCTTGTTACCAACTCACTATATCATAATAATACTTTGTCCTGTATTGTCTTTCATCCAAGAGTCTCAAAGTACTTTTATAAACATTCATTAATTAAACCTTATAATACCCCTATTGTTATCTGGTCAGTGTCATCCTCATTTTACAGAGAGGTAAACTGAGACACAAAGTCAAAGTCAAACTGAGACACAAAGGGAAACAAAGTCAAATAGAGCCATAAAGAGAACCTAAGAGTCCTACCTGCCAGTCTCCTACTCTGTCCACTAGCCCACGTCACTCTCCTGGAATACAAATAACAATGATGATAATGGTACTCTATTTCTCAGTCACTTGGAGTCTTTAAATCAAGTTGGATGCCTTTCTAAAAAATATGCTCTAGTTCCACCAGAAGTATGGTTTGTATTATGCAGGAGGTCAGACCAGATAATAGTTCAGAATGGTGACTTCGGGCCTTAAAAATCTATGAATCTATATATGATGGGTTCGGTCACAGAGACCCCCCTTGGGACTGTCACCTGATGTGCTGAAACTACCTCTGAGCCCGTTTCCCCTGCCAGCCTGGGATTTCAGAACCCTGTCTTGTTGAGCCAGACACGCTAGCCTGCTGCTACACAGACCTAGGGTCTGAACCAAACCCCAAAGCTGCAGACTTAACTGAAAACAGCTCAGCAAGTACTCCTGTCTCCAGCACTTAAGACACCCAGTTTCCAATGGGATCCAAACCCCAAATAAATCTGTTTTACTCTGTATAAATCTTATACAGGGTAAACTCATAAATTGTCCGCCCTCTATAACACTGATAGAGAGAGATGCACAGCTGTTTGCTCCCCCAAGTATTAATCCCTTACTCTGGGTTAATTAATAAACAAAAGTGATTTTATTAAATATAAAAAGTAGGATTTAAGTGGTCCCAAGTAATAACTGACAGAACAAAGTGAATTACCAAGAAAAATACACAAGTCTAAGCCTAATACATTAAGAAACTGAATACAGGTAAATTTCACCCTCAGAGATGTTCCAATAAGCTTCTTTCACAGACTAGATTCCTTCCTAGTCTGGGCCTAATCCTTTCCCCTGGTACAGTCCTTGTTAGTTCCAGCTCAGGTGGTAACTAGGGGATTTCTCATGACTGGCAGCCCTCTTTGTTCTGTTCCACCCTCTTTTATAGCTTTGGCACAAGGCGGGAATCTTTTGTTTCTCTGGATCCCCACCCCTCCTTCTAAATGGAAAAGCACCAGGTTTAAGATGGATTCCAGTTCAGGTGACATGATCACATGTCACTGTAAGACCTTCTTCATTACCTAGTATCTGGAAGACAGGTACATAGGAAGGCTATGTATCCATTCACAGTTCATTGATTCTGAAGCACCCTTAATGGCTTCCACTTACATGTTTACATCAGTAATACAAGTTTATATCTTATTCTCCTAACTCCAGACATAGAAATAATACATGCAAACAAATAGAATGAACACACTCAGTAGATCATAAGCTTTGTAATGATACCTTGCAAGAGACCTTTTGCATGAAGTATATTCCAGTTACATCATATTCACACTTATAAACATATTTTCCATAAAACATATAGAGTGCAACATCACACTATATGTATCTTCATATCTGCTGGCATTAGTAACATAGCACGGTCAGTAGGAAATGCCAGCCCAACACTGGCACACTGAATCTACTGGTCTGCATCTACTAATTGGACAGATCAAGATCCTCCTGTCATTGTTATTACTCACTCCTTACTTGTGTGGGTTGGCAGGAGGGAGAAGGGAAGTATACTGTAGTCTACCTCCTTGAGTCAGATCTTTATGGACAGTATTAAATCAGTCCTGATCAGACGTCACAAAGTAGAAAATTTTCTTCCAGCTTCAAAACACTAAACTTTCCTCCAAAAGAACATATCAAAAGCAAAGCTGCCATTAATCTTGTGCCCAGACAAATCCTTTGGAGATACCAAATATTTCCACTTTGGCGTCATGATTTTTAGAAAAAGCCTTCCCAGGATGGGTGTGGTGGTCTTTACACACGCAGCAGGTCTCAGCTTTGAGGCATCTGAAACATCAGGGTTTAGTACTGCAAGCATTGAGATCCTGTTTGTTACTGAAGACAAGGAATAGCTCATGTAATGGGGGTGAGGGACGTTATCCCCTACAAATGATCATAAAATTAGAAATGAGAACTCTTGTGTGCTTTAAAGAAACAACATATTCGTCTGTCTGATTTTCTGTAAAGTCTGTGTGGCTGTCTGCCCACTTGTGCTGAGAGGATGTTAAAAAATATAGTCACATTTTCAAATGTAGGCATATTGTTTGCATTGGCAAAACTCAGATAAATGGGGGTTTCAGGCGTGTAGTAGGTACACATGCAACTTTTTGACCTGCCGTATAGATGTCTACATTTTACTGCTTGGCCCTTGGCGTACAATGGCCTAGGACTCATCTGAGAGCCAAAGGAGAACTATCGTCTACTGTGTGAATGTACAGCACCTAACACAATGGAGCCCCAATCTCAGCCAGGGCTTCTAGATACTGCTGTAGCACAAATAATATCTGTTGTTGCTTCATTCTTCTTAGGAATTTCCCCAACTCCAGGGAAAAGGAAGGTGTTTTGCTGCGTTTCAGAGCCACTTGATTTGGGGTAAGAGGTGGGCCCAGAATGGGTGATGGCAGCTGGTAACCTAGCAGCCCTGCATTTACGTCCATCATTGTTTTTCCCTTTTTAAATGTTTAAGAATTTAAAACTCCTCTGCTTTCTATTTCAAGCAAAGGCACAGCCCTCCAGTGCCCTCAGTAAACCCCCATATGTAAAATGAAACCTTGTCTTCTTTAATTCCTGACAAGTGAGTGTAAAATTGGCAGTGACCATTCAGTGGAGGCAGAGTGCACTCCCCCTTCCAAGTCATTAATGTCCCCTGACACCCCTTAACGCTCCCCTCCTATTTAGTTGCCTTTCCTCCACCGTTGTCCTAGTGCTTTCTCTCTTTAGTTGACTTGAAACCAAAAATCATGCATTTCACAATAAAAATGTCCACATCTTCCAGGAAGATCATTTTGCACCATTGGGATCCAGCCCAAACCTATTAAAAATAGCTCAGTGTGTAGCCCTCGGTGCCATTAATCCACTCTGCCGTCTGTGTGGATGGACGGATGGGTACCCCAATGAACAGGCCTGCCACAAACACAATGCCATAAATGACCATAGTGCTCTCCATTGCACCAATTAGCTGCTGGTACACAGAGGGCTACATGCTGGTTAGCATCCTTCTTCTCTGATCCCCTCCTCCCTCCAATAGTCTGCTCCCCTTCCCCCACCTCCAACCAGCTCACATTGCATTTCACATTCCAAGAGCTTAAGGAATGCATTAGCGCAGAATAAAAGTACAAGGAGCCCAAATGTAGGGCCCTGACGTCAACGGTCCCTGGAGTTTGGAAGAGAAGCAGTAAACAGTGTAATGAAAGGAGGTTATAAAAAGACCATCTGGCTTTGGCTTCCATGGACAAGTCTCTGAAAAAAAAAAAGAGAGAGAAAAGGTGCTGAAAGTTGGGGTTAGCTCTGCAATAAGGTGGCCACTGGCATCTGGAGACAGTGATCAGTGTGAAGGGAATGACAACAGCAAAGTATCAAGGCTGAAAGGGTGTTTCTGCTTTTGAAATTGCTTCTGTCCTTGCAGTCCACGCCTGATCAGTAGAAGGGGGTGAGAGTTATTGTATAATGTGCTACAGCTACGCAGTTGGATAGCTGGGTTCTTGAGTGGATCCAGGGGGAAGGGCGCAAAAATTCCTAGGGCACAAGGAGAATTATGTTCATGTAATGTGAATTCTGACCAGGTTACAGCAGCAAATATGGTTTCAACTTGTCCATGTTGTAGCATTTTACCAGGTATAACCATGCTGTACCTACCCTGCTATACAATTGGGCTTGTACCGGTGCATCCTGGGAAGATATGACCTGTTCTCCCATAGTGCCTCAATTGCTAGTAATGCTTTTGGATGTCCTTCAAGATGTCCCCTTCCCCTGGGGTGCAAGGCACTTTGAGATGTCTTCTCACACAGAGACTTAGGAACTGAAAAATTGACAAAGCCGGTTACACAGACCCCACTGCAAAAGAAGTGGGTTAGGACCTGCTTGTATCAACTCCATTGTACTATATCCTTGGCCCCTAGAAACTTTTAAGCATGTTGTGACAAGGTTAGAATACAACTGAACTGTATTTTAATCCCCTGACTCGGTTATAGTTAGTTTTTAAATGGGGCCTACATTTTTAGGAGCAGGCAACACAGCTGTGACAAGGATCACCCTAATGTAGTGGTTCTCAAACTGTGGGTTGGGACCCCAAAGTCAGCGGGGTCACAAGGGCTGGCTTAGACTTGTTGGGGCCCAGGGCCAAAGCCAAAGCCCCACCACCTGGGACCAAAACCAAAGCCTGAGGGCTTCCGCCCTGGGTGATGGGGCTCAGGTTATAGACCCTCTGCCTGGGGCTGAAGCCCTTGGGCTTCAGCTTTGTGCCCCCACCTCCCCCATGTGGGGCAGCAGGGCTCGGGCAGGCTCAGGCTTTGGTCCCCCCCTCCTGGGGCCATGTAGTCATTTTTGTTGTCAGAAGGGGATCAGGATGCAATGAAGTTTGAGAACCCGCCCTAATATGTAATCATCATCCTGTGGGAAAAGTAACCCTTCTCCATGGCCTTCTGCTAGGGGTCTAGCTAAGCCAGGATCCTTAGGTGACAGAGGCCCAGACATAACAGTGAGGCAAGCATCAGGTGACAGCGCAGCATATCTGCTAGTGGCTGACCACCTACCGGGGTGGGCTATGCTCAGCTGTCTTGGTTGGGAAGAAGATCAAGAATTCGGGAATGAAAAGAATACAAAAGCCTATCCAAGGGGTCTAGGAGGAAGGGTAGCTCCCTAATGGATCCCTTTTATAAGCCTATTGGATTCCTGAAAATCCCTCCTTCACCACTATATAATTCTCTCTACTTCCCTAACGGATCACTGAGGATCCCTTCTACAGCCCTGTGAGATCCTTGAAAATCCTCTCCATGCCCCCCACTGGATCCTTGAGGGTCTCCTCATTCTTATCCTGATATACATCCTGCACCCTTGTGACTCTGGATCCCAGAAACCAGGGGATATTGTAGCTGAGGAGCACTGGACAGGATTCCCACAGGAATGCTTGGCTGGGGGGTCACCACGGAGTGGTACAAGCTATTCATCGCTGATCCCTCTGGACAAGTGACATCAGCAGGAACTGTAATGTACCTGTGGACTGTCTCTGGCTTCGCCTCCCACTCACTCTTCTGTCTCTTAGCAGTGTCAAGATCGGGGAAGCCCAGCACTACTCATTTCAGTGTCTACCAGGAAGTACATGCAAATCTAAGGGCTTGAGAGATCCATTCAGGAAAACCCCATCAGAAAAGAGCCAACTCAGCAATCCTCAGAGGGCTCTAAGATTAACCTCAGCCTCTCATACCCAGAGCACAGAGACTGGGCAAGAATCTCCGGTTGTCCTTGGGTCACTCAAAATGGGGCACAGAGATGGAGGAAGTATTCCTGGGTGAACAAGGGGGGCTCATTAACCTCCATTGAATTCTTATGCCTCTGTCCCCTAAATTTGGACAGCCCTGGAAATGGAAATCCTCTCTTGATCTGCAGAACAGTTTCTTCTTTGGAAGTGGCAGAGTAGGTTTCCCCTATGCTGTAAAATGAAATAAAGTAGAAACTCTGTCATTGGACAGTTAGTGGTTTTAGAATGACAAAATCATTCTTGACCGTGTGACGCACTAAAGCGATCCGTTCAGACTGTGCCTGTAGGATCTGGCCCTAGAACGACTCTCTGTATAATCCAGGGTTAGTAACTCTCATGTATTTAGCCTAAAAAGAAAAGCATCCTTTACCCTCTCTTGTCCCACCCATAGTGGGACTCCAGGCAGGGTAACTCTGCTGTTTACACATAAAATTATCTGAAAACTCACCCCTTAATTTCAAGTAACAAAGGCCTGAAGCAGAGCTGTACTCACAAGCATAGAGCCAGGTCCTCAGCTGATGTAAACTGGCATCTATTGAAGTCATACTGTCAGTTTACATCAGCTGAGCCTCTGGCCTATGAAATTCAAGCTTGAGCTCCTCCCTGAGCTGCCTGATCTCTAGTTGTTTCTGTCTTCAGGACTGTGTGTCCCTCCCTCTTGTCTCAGAAAGTCTCTCGGGCTTTTATAGTCCTGACTTGAACTAGAGAGAACCACCTGGCCTGACTACCTGTGTCCTGAAGCCTAACCTCACCTCTTGCCCTGCCCCACTCTCCACAGTCACTGACCCTTCTATACTGTAATAACTACCAGGGCAGTGGAGGGAGGGCTGGTTACAAGATGGTTGTTGCCCAGCACAGTTTGGTCTTGTATTGTAGATGGGAGTGAACTGCATTTTAACCGTACTCCTAGCCTTACTACAGCCACAGATTTCAGCACAGTTTGGGAACACGCAAAACTGAGCTTAGTCCCATCTATGCTGTAAACCCAAACGGTGTTTTATCCATGTTGGGGGACAACTGTGCTTTAACCAAGTCATCTATCAGGGCAGTTGTCATAGTGCGGATGGGACTGAAAGGAACTGTGTTTAAATGTCAGGTGTTTTTACACACTACGACACAGCCCAGCCTAGAACATGGTTCTTACAGAGTATCACTTCATTCACAATAACCTGCCAAACTGTGCTAGAAAGTGGTTTATCTGGAACTGTGTTTAAACTGGGTTTGAAAATGATTCTCAAACCACTGGAGATAAAACCTGCCTCCTTCCTGCCTGTGGTAGGGAAGCCAGACAGAAGAAAAAACAGGTGCTAAGTAGCTGAGCCGGAAGCCTCATGTGTGATCATAATCATGTAATGTCCCTTTCCAACAAGTACCTGATGGCCTAATGTAACCTGGTCTCTGCTGGGTTGATACCAAGAACTGATTATGTGGGACAGTCAGGGAACTAATTCACATTGCTCCCTTTAAAAGTGCTGATTATAGAAGGAAGACAGAAGCTTTGGACATGGGGATTACCCCAGCTACATCTGATCTGGCACGGTGTGTATGTTATATGTTCATTATGTATGTTGGTTGTGTGTTTTGTGTTTGTTGGGTGCTATGTGCTTGTGTTATATGTTGCCTGTTATATGTTGCATTTTGTGACTGAATGGCTGCCTGCTTTTTTCTGTGCTATGCTTTTTCAGGTCCTTGAATATGTTCACGTCTATCTCACGGGTTCCCCTTCAGAAGTAGACAAAATGGCCAGTGTTCAGCATGTATGTGCATTTGTGGTTCTGCTTGGCAACTAACAAAGCCTGGAACCAGCTGCTGTAAACGCTAAACATGCTTTTTTATCACTTCAGGACAAACTGATTTGTCAGCAACAGGAAGTGATGTTACTGCTTTTCTCACAAAAGGGAAACTCCTAGTAGTTTGTTTCCATGGGGACATAGGCAACTGTGTAATGACAGATTTATATAATCTTAAAGTTACACACACCATTTTTGTGCCTTATTCACTGAGGAGAGGGTGACCAGATAGCAAGGGTGAAAAATCAGGACGGGGGTAAATAAACCTATATAAGACAAAGCCCCAAATATCGGGACTGTCCCTATAAAATTGGGACATCTGGTCACCCTACTAGGGAATTAAAGGCCTAATACAAAATATAGGGTCTTATCCTGAGAGGCCCGGAAACACCTCTCAGTATGCAATCCATAGATTTTGATTGTGAGAATCAGTGGAGGGTGGGTCTCAAAGCTATGAACCATGCTAAATAGTGTGTCATGGTATACTGAGCAAATGATAATGCACAACAGACAGAACATATATAGAGGAGCAGAAGGGCAAAATCATCCCTTGAGCATTTGGAGTTGGCAAAATGAAGTTTAGTTAGGGTGAATTACCCTGACTTCCTCTCCTGCAAATAAAACGCTGAGCATAATTAATTACACTTACTAAAGTTGCAACTGGTCTTTCTCTGCCCTTGTAACTGGCTGTTTGCTCCAGCCCCCTCCTGTCCTCTCTCACCTCCCTTTCATAGTCTCTTCACTCAGCTTCATTCCACACCTACCCCTGTAACGTCCTCACCTACCTCTTTGCAATGCTCTGTCCCCTTCACCCTTCTCCCTTCCCTTGTCTTTCTGTTTAGCTAATCCTCTCTAGACAAAACCTCACAATCTCCTCCCAAAATCGTGGCACTAATATGATGTTTGTCATTGTCATTTGTCAGTGATCTTTCTGCTTGTATGTTGTATCCCCAGCTCTTTATCTATTTGGACTTCCCCTTCTTTGGGGCAGAGCCTGTCTACCACTCTCTGTGTTTGTACAGCACCTAGCACAAGGGGGACCCAATCTTGGTTGGTCCCTAGGCACTACTGTAATAACTATGTTTAAGATTATAAGCATACATTGCAACCCTTTAGAACTAGAAATGTATTTTTTGCCTTGCAGAGAATGTTTTAACCAGCTTGAATCGGCTTGTTTTTCAGAAACGTGATTTGTGCTGAAGCAGCTCTTTTTGTGCCCCTCTGTCAGGTGCCTGTTTAGGTTGTAAAAACAACCAGCTGCCAGGTAATGAGTTTTATTGTTCCCAGAAACATATAAACAAACCTCCATGGCTGATGGGGAGCGGAATTCTGTTTGAACAGTGATTAATGGGTGGGATCTTTTTTTTTGTTTTTGTCAGTTGTACCACAGCCAAGGTTGTATTTTTCCACTGAATAAGCTTTGCTTTGAAGGTGAACGCTTGTTCCGCTGATCACTGCAGGTGTAACAAGGCTCACATATTCAGAAATAGCCTTACTCATTTTTCAGGGAATGTGCTGTGGGTGTAATTCCATGGAACAATAAGACCTTCCAAATTCATTTCCATGGAACAAGGAAAGGGGGTGGGTAGCATTCCGGGATTTGGGGAGTGGGAGAAGCTCTGGGGGTGGATAATTCAATTCCAGTAGGAGGGTCATGTATGCAATGAATTGTGGGGAGGAGGGGGGAAGGGTGAATAGGGATGTTCATTTACTTCCCTTTTGCTGTTCCATTTGTTTTTGTCCCTTGGGGTCAGGTTGTGGCTCACTGATTGCTAACATATACTCCTGAAGGCAGAGCAGCGTCTGTGGAATATTTCAGCTGTGCAATCAGATTAACTTTTAAGGGTACCTCCTCCCAAAAGAACAGAACTGGATTTTACATAGAATGGATTTACATTAACACTTCAGTTATCTCACAGGGCTTTACAAAGCAACAAATTATGTGGTGTCTGATTCAGCACTGGTTGTGTAGGCAAACAGCAGCTATTATATACTCAATAAGAGCTCACGCATAACCTTGGACTTCAGCGTCTGTTTTAATGATAAGTGCCTTCATTTCAAGTAAAGAGACAAGGTCAAATTCTACTTTTATCTGCATCTGTGCAAACCCATCTTCAGTGAGGCTGCATAATATCCAGGAGAATTAGATCCACTGGATTTTAAAGATACAGTGCCTGATCATGTCCAGTTGGTGCAAGAAGCCAGTCACAATTGCAGTTCTGGCACTCTTCTGAGCACAAGGCTAGCATTGCTAGTGTTATTAACTACTCTAAATATAGAGGGAAGCAGGTAGGGAAATACCCCACCCTGTACCTCCAGCATTACCTTGTCTCAGCAGGAAGTACATGGGTGGCACAGCAACTGCAGTCCTGAGTGTAAAATCTCTCCCACAACTCCCAGTGGGATAGCCTGATGCTACACCATCCACAGGGCTGTGCACAACTAATCTCATACTGTTTCATTGTAGTTATAGGTTGTTGTAGGTCTGACCTTCAAGGTGGCATGAATATTCATTGGCTAAAATTCCTGTCTCTGTAACAACATATAATGAAATAGCTTCTGCTCTGTTACATCAATATAAATGCAGACTAACTCCCCTGGAGTCAATAGAGACATGCAGGAAGAGAGCAGAATTTGACATAGTGTGTGAGAGATAAAATATGTGCTCTCAACACAGTGCAATTTGTTTAAACTATCTCCCGTTGTAGATATGCCCAGATTTGTGTACAATGCATGGAACAAGAGGGCAGGCATTTCATTTGGGGTAACAGAAATATTCTGGGCTGGACAGAGAAACATTCGGGGCGACAAAGAAAGTCACTACACTCCTTAAGGGGAGCTTTACAAATATGAGCCAATTGTCAGTGGTGGGCCAGATTTTAGACTTAACATTTAAAGTGTTAAGAGTAAATAAGCAATAAGGAAGGTCCTCAAAAAAGGGATCTATTTTGTTTTGCAGTAGGATGACTGCTAGTCATCTACCAGTTTCTCAGCTGATATAAATTGGCATAGCTCTGTTGATATCAATGCAGCTAACACCACTTCACACTGCTGAAAAGGTGGCCTGGAGTGTTTATAATATGATTTATTGAAGCAGGGGACAGAGTGTTGCTATTATATCACAGGTAATTTGAACCACAGGTTTATTGATCATTTACATACTCATGTCGAGCTTAGCTCAGGAGCAGAATCTGGTTTTCAGTGAGGTCCCTGGCCTTTCACAAACCCATTTTTCCAGCAAGGTTGACTGAGACAGCAGGGGGTTGAGTGATTTGCTTGCTGTCACAAAGTTAAGCAGAAGGACTTGAACTCAAGACTTTTCTCCTGTGCTGTATGCTGCAGCCTTAGCTGGGAGACAGCCTAGGTGAGGTTTAACCCTACATCCTGAAAACATAAGACTTTATACATCCAGATTTCAATAGAAATGTCATAATTTATTCTGTTTGTATAAAAAGTCATAATCATGTAACAAAACCATGTCTTCTTTCCTAAGAAGAAATATATTATTTCACATCATAAATAAAATCAGCAAACATACAACCCTGGGCAACTAAAAAAAAAAGCACTCATCTGGTGCTTTCACGTCAGTGCTTAGGAAACAGTTGAAGATCTATTTACAGGATTACAGTACCCAAAAAATATTGAGGTATTTGGTTTCTCTAGAAATGAAACTTCAGGCTTGTGAAGGCAAGAACAATGCATCTACACAAAAATAAATAAATAACAGGACTTTCATATAAAAGGGGACAGCATCACTGTTGCTTAGAATGTCCAGAAATGGTAATACCAGTGGGTATGCTATTTAACAAGGACTAGTCTCTTAGAACTGACAGACAAAGGAGAAATAACTCAGGAGAAGAAAGCAATGTTCAGTTCTTTGTCTCCTTTGTAGACATCCAGATATTGGTCGAAAATATGCCAACAAACTCAAGAAAGAACTAGCTCTCTGGAGTCAAGTCAGCCCCTCTGTGTCTGCGACAATGTGTTCTGGGATGGATGGAATCCCATGTGAACCAAAATGACTAAAGACACTGTCCCTAGGGTTATTGCACTTTTTAGAGAAGAGTCAAGTTTTTGTGTTCTGAATAAATGTTCATCTACCCTTCAGCAGCTCGGAGAAGTGGTGATGGGACTCTGTAGATAGCTTAAAGCACTGGATGAAGGGTGTACAGGGATAGAGACTGGGAAGTTAAAGACAGTGGTGGTTGATGTTCCTCTGTCCAATACAGACATGGCAGGGCTTCCAGCCTCTGCTGAGCAGTTAGGGGCTAGGACTTGAGACTCAAACTGAAGTAGCTGCCCCATGAAGCTGAAATTTGGGGAGATGATGCTTCTTCTCTGCTTCACAAACTCAAAGGCCTCATCTAGTTTGACTCGGTTGGTCCTCATGAGATAAGCAAGGCAGATAGTTGCTGAGCGGGAGATGCCAGCCTGGCAGTGCACAAATACCCTTCCGCCATCATTTTTAACAGAATCTGAAATAATCAATTAAATGACATGGTTAACACATGGGTCAGGCTGCTGCAATGCTACAGAAACACAAGCTGCTATTTCACTTCTTTTTTTTTTAATTTGTTCTTTCCATAACACTCTAGCTGTGCATGGCACTTCACAAACAAAGGAGACTCTTGTCCTGAGGGAAAAGCAATGTAGGGATTTCTATACTAAACTCTAATTCCAATAATACAAATAGTTTCCTTCAGCCACTGATATTTGTTTGAAACAGTCATCTCTATTTAAAAAATAAAAATGTATTGGTGGAACACTAGACTAAGTTACTAACTACTTTCTGTTATGGGATTCAATATTTCAGACAGCTTTATAAAGTTAAGGCTCTCTCTGCATTTAGCAATACAGCCTCGTAGGGAGCACAGACCCTAATAAAATAGCTACAGATTTATTTCGTGTTACTTTAATCACTGAGTAAACAGTTTCCCAGCTATTTTAAAATTAAACTGGGCTAGAGTTTTCCAGTGAGATTTCTGCCTCAAGGCTAATACAAACTGATTCTTTGGAAGCACAGGCTGCAGAGAGCACTCATTTACCTATGAAGTCGATGGCTTCGTTAAACCAGGAGCTGATGTCAGCCTTGTGGTTGTCCTCCACTGGGATGCTTTTGTACTGGTAATGCCCCTCAAAATGGTTGGGGCAGTTTGCCGAGACGTTAATTAAGGCTGTGATCCCCAAAGCATCCAGCATGTCCTTTCTGGAGGCATGATAGGCACTGCCCAAGTAGAGAAATGGTAGGATTTCCACCGGCCCACCCTAAAAGAGAAGAGACAAAGGAAGAGGATCAGTTACTTGCGCTCTGTGATTTAAAATAGCCCCCCTCTTTTTTGTTACATGCAGGCAAGCAGATGTTTGTCTCTTTACATGGTTTTAGTATTAAATGTATCTGTATCTGGGCATCACCTCTGGAGATACTCAGCCTCCAGGGCTATCCTCAATTCAAATGATCCCTTATTTCTTTGCCCATTTCCTACTGACCTGGTCATAGAGCGGGGTGCCACAGGAGCTGCAGCCAGAATCCGCACTGCTGGGCATGCTGTTGGCACTCAGAGGCAGGCTCAGGCCGGTGGGAGCAGTTGGCTTGGTGCACAGCTCAGCGCAGGCAGAAGAGAAGGCTTCATACCCTCCTGGAATGGCAAGGGGGGAAAAAAAGAGGGAAAAGATCTTATTAGCATTGGTGAGACATAAATTCTCTGCGCCCCCCTGAAAACACCCAGGCCGGATTGTGCCAGCCAGAATCTCCCTCTCCCCAGGCTCACCACTGATGCCACCCGGGACTCACCCTTGAGGAAGCAGATGCGGGTGTCCCTGGCCTCCCTGCAGAGGGTGTTCACGGCCAGCATGATGGTGCTGTCCCGCTTGGGCAGCTCCAGGTCCGAGCTGCGCTCGTCCAGCAGCACCACGGCGTGGTATCCCCCGCTGAGCAGGCGGCCCCGCAGCTCCTCGTTGGGGATGATGTGCTCCAGCCCCATGGCCCCCTTGGCCCGCCGCTTCACGATGGTGCTGAAGCGGACGTTGGCGGAGCCCAGGATGTGCGCGGAGTTGAAGGAGAAGAAGGAGCGGCAGTCCAGCACCAGGCACTGGGCGGCCCGCTCCTGCAGGAGCTCCCGCAGCGTCTCGCAATCCAGGGCGCACACTTGCATGTTGACCATCGCTCGGTGCGCGGCGGGAGGGGAGCTCGCAGCGGCTGGTCGGGCCCCCAGCTGCAGGTCGCCGGCGGGGAGAGAGGGGGGTAGGTTGTTGGTCTCTTTCAAGGTCAAAGTGCTCGTTCGGGTGGGAGCAGGCGAGTCCCCTTTGTCTGTGCCTGGGGGCTGTTTCCTCTCCCGGCTCCTTTGTTTCTTCTCGGGGGGTTACTTGGTTTCTACTGTTAGAGTTTCTTTAAAAAAAAAAAAGCTGCCGGCGCTTCTTGTCAAATCCTTTTTTTAACTCCAGCCACCCCCGCTGTATCGCGAAGGCAGAGTCTGGGTCGGAGGGGGGAGCTTGATTTGAGGCTGGCTCCTCGCTTCAGTCGCAGCTCTTTGTGCCTCCTTCTCGGTAGTAGCAGTTTCCTTGCTGGCTGCAGCCTTGCGCGTGGCCTTATATAGTCCGCTTGCTGCCCGCTCCCCCCTCCCTTTTTTGTGAATGAGACTGGATCACATGACTGCTTCAGGCAAGACGTCACTTGCCGGGGTGTAGAGCAGACACTCCCTGCCCAGGAGTACTCACGTCATCGGCACTTTTGCAGTCGCTTGAATGTAAAACACACAGACACATACAAAACTTCCATCCTGATCAGGCAGGAAATCAACTGATGCAACCCTACGCTCCCCAGCGCTGCGGGCAGACACAACCGGGCCTCCTGGTAGTGATGAAAAGGCACACAATGTACAGCGGAAAGCTGAAGAACATATACCCCAGGGGTAGGCAACCTATGTTACGTATCAGAGGGGTAGCCGTGTTACTCTGGATCTGTAAAAGCAACAAAGAATCCTGTGGCACCTTATAGACTAACAGACGTTTTGCAGCATGAGCTTTCGTGGGTGAATACCCACTTCTTCGGATGCAACCTATGTTACGTGTGCCGAAGGGGGTACGCGCACTGACTTCAGTGGCATTCCCACTGGCCACCGGTCCGGGGGGCTCTGCATTTTAATTTAATTTTAAATGAAGCTTCTTATACATTTTAAAGACCTTATTTACTTTACATACAACAACAATAGTTTAGTTCTATATTATAGACTTATAGAAAGAGACCTAAAAACGTTAAAATGTATTACTGGCACGCGAAACCTTAAATCAGAGTGAATAAATGAAGACTCGGCACACCACTTCTGAAAGGTTGCTGACCCCTGATATACACTCTCCCTTCATAGTATGTACTGCTCCACATTCTCTGATCTGTTTGGCATGTAAGAATTCCCACACACTCACCCCATGCCTAGTGCGATGACATGGCTAGGCTGCATAGCTCGCTAACTGCCCTCTGCTGGGTGGAATTAGAACTCTGCCACTTAGTGTCATAAACCCCACACTGCAAAGAAGGTAAGTGAGGTTCTTTTAAAGCACAAGTGGCAGTGGTTCCTCCTGTCTTCAAAACAATATTAGTTCATGTCCATGTTCCTTTATAGATAAGGAATGTGACTGCAGGCACAGACCCTTCATATTATTTCTCTTTACACTTACACACACACCCCTACTGACATTTACTGTTCCATGTAACCTCATAGGTCTGGTATGTGAAAGGGGTATTGAGAAAAGCGTCACAGTGTGGACAGAACAGGAATTTTTGTATGGAAGAAAGAGCAATATAACTAAACTCTAGGCCTGGGACTGTATTCTTTGCATACTCAAAATTCCCACTGAAATCAGGGCTACCAAATAACTGGCAGTAGAGCTGTTCGGTCTCTGATTTTTTTCCCCCTTCACAAATGTAGCAAGGCTTCCCAAAAGTTATTTTTCCCTGTGGGTGATCAGCTTTCATCAACCCACTGGGGTATTTCTTACTCAGGGCTTCCAATCACAGTTGCTTTCACTTCCCCTTTCTGGGTGCCTGGCTTCTAATATGGTCTCTCACAGCCTGCTTTTCCCTTGCTGTGTGTTTTCTCCGTCCCTCCCGATGGGGGAGGAGGTTCCCCTTGTCTCTCTACCTTCTCTTTTCCCTACTGCCCACTTGTGACTCCTGCTTCTCTCCCAATATTGCCCCCGTACAACTGCTTTTCTCTTCTCTGCCTTGTTCCTTCCCCCGCCACACAGCAGTACTCTCTTACCAGTCCTCTTCTCCAGCTGCTCCTTTCAACACAAACTTTCCTTGTTCTCATTTCCTCAAACTCCCTCAAACTGCTTTGGACTCCCTCTCACACTTTCTAACTCCCAGACAGCCACACTTTTCTGGGACTTTCCAGAACTTTCTCCCTGGGCTCCTGACAAACTATTACCAGCCAACTGCCTCAGAATGTTCCAGAAGCTTCTCAGTAAGTCCCTGATAGTTCATAAACAACAAAGTGCCCTGCAATCTTCTAGAACATCTCGCGTTCCCTGCTGATCTGTATCTGATCAAGTGCCCCAGAGCCATCCAGAATCTTCTCCTTAGATAGCTGGGGAGGTACTAATTGCCAGTCTGAAACTGATTAACTGATTGTGCAATTGCATCTATCCTGCCAAACCATGACTCCTGCCAAAGCTGCAGACTCAAAGCAAATCTGTTTTTTTCCCTTAAAAATAAACACAGAGCTGCACTTTTTCATTTCTATTTATTTATTATTGCAATTATAACAACACCATGACTGAGAGACAGATTGTGAGTGAAGGATTCGTATGTTCCAATGCTTGATGTTTCAGCCCACTATGAGCTACTCACTTACTAGAACTGTAGAAGCAGTTTACAACTAATTGTTTCCAGTGAATCATTAATGTCCATGCAGCATGATCAGTGAAATATTGTGCTCACAGTAGAGTGGCCATTCGGTTAGAACAGGTCACATAGTCTGTTGGATGTGCTGCATAAGATGCTGCCATTAGCAAGGTTATTATTTATAACCCTCAGCCTTTACAATGCTCCAATCAAACTTTTACTGACTAGGCATTCACAAATCTCTTTTAGGGGAATAATAATAGTGATAATTATTAATAATTAATTAATAGCCTTTTCACAAAATAAAGCAGTCAAGAAAGGATAGGCAAAGAGCTGAGACCCTTATTTAGAGTTTATTGTCTTGGCAGAACTCCTACTTACTGCATATACAAGTATATACACAGGAACCATGTCAGGCAGGAGGAGGGTGGATGCAGCAGTAGTTTAATGTGGCACACTGCAATAGTTTAATACGTGGGTGAAACTAGACAAGCACTACACTCTTGAATGAACTCACACAGGAAAAACATAAAAGACAAAAGCACCACGTCACCTGTGGGTGAACACTTTTTACAAAGCAATCAATCTATATCAGTCCTCATCCTCAAAGGAAACCTGCACAACACTTTAAAAAGACGAGCCTGGGAGCTTAATTTCATTACTCTGCTAGACACTAAAAATCACGGACTGAACAGAGACATTGGATTTATGGCTTGTTACAACAATCTGTAACCAACTAATCTCCTCTTTTTGTCCTATATCTGCAGAGGTGTTAATGGGCCTAAAATGCTCCCTTACAGTATGTGCTACCTACTTATATGCCAAACAATCTGTTCCACCTTGCATTTTGCTGTAATGCTGAGAGTATCTTTTCCAGACCTGAAGAAGAGATCCATATGGCTCAAAATCTTGTCTCTCTCACCAACAGAAGTTGGTCCAATAAAAGATATTACCTCGCCCACCTTGTTTCTGCAAGAATCCCATATCCAGCTGAAAATACAGCAGGAAAGGAGAATGTAATTCTGAAATGGAATTTGACTAGAATTTGACTAGAATACTGGGCTTTTAATACCTCAACGGTTGCAAAAAGCACCAATGAAATTGTTAGGCCTGATCTACGGTACAGAGTTAGGTCAACGCAAGGCAGTTTAGATCAACCTAACTATGTAAGTGTCTACACTAAAATTTCACGTCCACCAACGTAACTGCCCCACTACACCGACTTAATAACTCCACCTCATGAGAGGCATAAAATCAATGTTCATGTAGTTAGGTCGATGCAGTGTCAGTGTAGACACAGCGTTGCTTACATCAATTGTTATTGGCTTTTAGAAGCCATCCCACAATGCTCCACACTGACAGTACAATTGGTATAAGTGTTCCTGGTAAGGATGCACATCAACGACACAAGGAGTAACGTGTAGACACATACAAGCAATGTAATTACTGTGGCAGCTGTATGCCAATGTAAGTTAGGTCAACTTAATTTTGTACTGTAGACATGCCCTTACCTTAGTAACCACGAACCAAGAGATCAGAACCTCAGTTTAATGTTTCATCTGAAGGACAGCACTGTCAGCAGCACAGTGCCCCTTAGCTAAGGCACTGGGCCAACACTGACCCAAAGGCACAAGGGACATCTCGCAACACTGTTTCCTCCAGAATTCTGGATTCTTCCTTGGAGGTTTCCCATTCAAGGACTGATTAGGGCCAGCCTTGTGAGATCAGACAAGATCACAACCCAAGGTAGCATGGCTGCTGCTATACCTTAGCTGTACCAATATTATCCTGCCAGGTATCAGCCTGGGGGCACGTTTTCTTTTCACTGATTTAACCAAATTTAACAACTTGAGGATTGGCTGCTTTAAAATTATTTGAGTGTAAAAGTAAAATAAAAATGGCTTATTTTCCATCTAGGAAGTCTTTACTTTTCCTGAGCTTATATGACGAATCATATCTCTGGTCTTTGTACAATAGTTAGAATGCACCTCAATAGCAATTAGCCTTTTCCAAAACATTGTTATTAATCAGCACCAGAATATTAAATATAGGGCCATATACACTCTAGCTGCTGTAGGGTGGTGCAAAAAGAACACTGTCCATGCCACTATGGCACCCTGTATCCTAGGGGAATCCACCCAAATGAGGGCAGTATCAGTTGTGCCTGTTGGTTTTGTCATCAAAGGAGGAGAGCTTTGATTCTGACCTTGCTTACACTACAACAAAGCAGGAGGCACACGATCAATATAAATGGAATGACACCAGTGTAAAACTTGTGTCAGTAGGAAGAAAATTAAGCTCTGATAGCACCAAAGAATAATTTCCTTGCCTTTGTCTCTTATTTATTAAAAATAAACATCCTTTAAAAGCTAAGGTAATGAAAGCACAAAACAGAGTGTTAAAGTCACATTTAAAGAGTTAACTCAATTCACTTAAATTAGGGTTTGACTTCCTGGCTTAAAAATGTCAGGACATTCCAAGTTAACCCCTCGCTCCTAAACAAGTCCCTGTTTCCAATCAGGCTAAAATGTCATTGTGAAAATAATAACAAACAACAACAACAACAACAGAAAAGGACTGTGCACTGGTGCAAAGGAGGAAGGTGGCTCTTTAATTTGATCATCTGGGTGGCTCGCATTATTCCACATTATTTTAATGTTAGAGTCGTGGGACTGTGAATTCACTGTTGTTTTATAGTACCTCTAACAAGTCTGTAGACATGAAAACCACATGAAGATGATACCATGCTCATGGGGTAGGATACTCATGGTTCAGTGACATCACCATGAATTCATAGTCACATTTGTTGTGCCTTTACATGTTTTCTGTCTCTTTGTGCGTATGGACAGTGGGAGGGAAGACTTCATTATCTTTTTTCAGCGTGAAGGGGCTTCACATTCCAACCTGACACTTATCTGGGAGTGTAATAATTAAAAGACCATGGAAAACTTTACACTGACCGACTCTGATGCTGATTTGTTTAGCAATCCTGTGACGATCACAGATAACCTCTGAGCCGGGATCCTTCCACTTATACAGATTTCTACCATGCACTTGGTATTCTTCTTCTTAGTTTTCAACCTGTAGAGAGCTAAATTGGTGACAAAGACTTCTGAAGTGGTGACTCAGGGTCAAATTCAGACCTGTTGTAAGTGAGTGAAACTCCACGGAAATCAGAATTATAGCAGGTTTGGATGTGACCTTTTGTGCTTTACTGATTTCAACATGTCCTTTTCCTGAGTAAAGATATGCAAGATCAATTCTACAGTGAGACAGACATGTGGGGGAAACTGGAAACGGTGCTGGATTCATTTCTTTAGCATGTGTAACATTTTCTCTAAATTCAGTTTCACAACCCAGCATTTCAGTTTATAAACAATGATGTTGATCTTGTATATATCAAGACAAATTAACAAGTAGGGGGGGAAGGAATGAAAGGAATTAACAGGTAAAATATAATCAATATAGAATTATCAATCAGATATACTACAGATAACTAGATTTCTTTACACATTTAAATCCAGGTTGAGGACTGCATCTTCTTGTTGAGTTCTGGCCAAGTTCTACTTTTATCAACTTCATAATGTTATAGAGGTGAGGGTGAGGAATCTATTTAATTGTTCACAGAGCCAGTCCAGACAATGCAACAGGAGGCCCTGGGTTGGGGGTCTTATCTGATGAAAGGGAAGCTGAAAATCCAATATGGTATTTTCTGTATATGCTCATGTCTGGTTGTGTGCAGTGTGAACTGCTTCTTACTAACTGGAAGCTCAGTGATATAGAGGTTCAGTAGTACGGTGATTATGGTAAGGAGTATGACTGGCATACAGACAAGTAAGCCCCCCCTTTAGGGAATAACAACATCTCCTCCTTTATCTCAGCCCTGGCTGGGGCATATCTTAGACTTCCTCTTCTCTTGTTCAGCAGACAACCTCCACTCACTGTTCCACTAAATCCCTGCACTAAAAGTTCTGGACACATCATCTGTCTAGCCCAAGAATGATCAAAGTCTAGTTTGGGGCAGGTATGGAAAAAAAGGACATATACACTGAAACTTGTCCATTGCAGATGGGGATGGCCCAAGAGAATGGTTTTACAGCATATCCCAGATTTGCTTGAACTGGCTCTGGGAGCCAGGAGATCTAGCGTCTATTCCTTACTCTGACACTGAATTACTGTGTAGCCTTGAGCAAGTCACTTAAGGGCCAATTTTCAAAAGCAGCCACTGATTTTGGGTGTCCAGCTTGGGATACCTTGGCCTTGATTTTCAGAAATGCTAAGCACTGTCCCTCTGGTTGAAATCTGTTGGAGAATAGCACCATTCAGCAGGCACTCAGCACCTGGCAGGATCAGGGCAGCAGTACTCATGACTTTCGCCAGATTAGCATTACAGTTAATTAACTGTAATCATCTGTAGTGAAACATGAAATGTACTGGACGTAGGCATTATTAATCTGATAGTGGTTGTGAAGCTACAGTATTTGTAAAGCTGGGATCTTTCAGAATGAAAGGCACTAGATATATCAGAGCATAATTTGTGCCGGGACTTGCTGGAGCTCAGCCCCAGCATCTTTTCATGTCAGGCCGCAGCCCCTGCACCTCTTCTGTCAGGGGCATGCAAGGCATGACCTCATACATATGGTGCATGAAAGGTTACTCTGGGCAGAGGATGCCATTTTGTAGACTAGAGTGTAACCTTCCCTGCAGCACGACTACGCACATATGTTCACGTGTGAGGTCACACTGTGTGGGGGACGCCATTGTCATTGCTTGAGCCCCAGCACCTCTGTCTTTGGAAATTAAGCACTGTGTAAAATACATTTACACTAGGCCATTCTCTCTTTGAAACTTTTTATTAAGGCAAAGTTACAATAAAACTTTAACATACTTCACATACATTACTTATTACTTATTCAGGGCCAGGTTAATATTCAAAGAACCAGGCTAAACATTCTGGCTTGCTGCCTGGGGAGCCCTCCTCCTGTGAGTACCCTAAATAGGTGACCATTCTATCTAACGGTATCAAATAATTCATCCCCGCTACCCATTTATTAGTAACATACACTGATGAGCAGTGAAGTAAGAGCAAGTTTTTGTGGAAGGGAGGTAGATTTGAATAGAAAATGAGTGACGTACCTTGTAACCAGATAGCGGTAAGAGGTGTGTTGCTCTCATGCAGAAATATGAGACATGAATCTATTGTTAGTCAGCTGATTCCAGCATCCTGTGGGTGCAGTGATCATATGTGAGTTCCTAAGCTCTGAAATCAGCAGCTGTGTAGCAAAGATTGTGATGACGTCCCTTGGGGCAATGTAAACTGTAGGTTGCTCTTCTGACTTTCTCCCTTTTGTTATTATTATTGATTACAAATTTAGCTCCATAAATGTGCATGGAATTTAGTAGACAAGTGAAAAGTATAGGGTCAGATTCTGATTTCAGTAACAGTGGTATAAAAGAGGAATAACTCTAGCTTTCAGGGTGAACGATCTCAGAGGGATAGCTCAGTGGTTTAAGCATGGGCCTGCTAAACCCAGGGTTGTAAGCTCAATTCATGAGGGGGCCATTTAGGGATCTGGGGCAAAAATCTGTCTGGGGATTGGTCCTGCTTTGAGCAGGGGGTTGGACTAGATGACCTCCTGAGGTCCCTTTCAACCCTGATATTCTAGGATTCTATGAATATGACTCAATGGTACCTGTAATGAAGAATTTACAAACCAGGGCCCTGATTCAGATGTGACTCTAAGTAAGCCTAAAAGGAGGAAGGACTCTAATTTGATGTAACTTACACTTTCTGGTCCCCTCAATGCATCTATTATACCAATTTAGGTTTCCTCTGCATTCCAGGGCCCAGTTCTCCATAAGATACAACTGTTTGCACTGGTCTACTGATGCAGTGGAGCCATAAAGCCAGTTTAACCAGCTACCCCCAAATTCCCCCAGCTTAGGAAGCATTGCTGAGGAAGAAAGCAAGGACATGACCAGAGCTCCTGTGTGATCTAGCTACTGAGGGCTGCCAGAACAGCCCTTGGGAGCCATAGGCAGCTGGGAGTCATTTACAAGAGTCAGGGCCCAGCTGTAGAATTGGGGAGCTGCCAATGTGATGTAAAGCCACTTTTGCCTCCCTCTGAGGTCCTATGCCAATGCATCTCCACTGATCCCAGGAATCAGGGCTCCTTACGCTTAAATACACTTACCAACATCTAAGCAAAACCCTCTGCCTCACACATCACCAATGCTCGAATTACAGGGAAGCCTGACATAGGGGGACTTGGCCTCCTTAGTACTGTTAGGGGCTCCTGCACTTCTGTCTTATGGTCCCCTTACTTCTTAATATTGTTTACATTAAAGCAAGCCACTCGACAGTCAGGGCCCATCTACTTTTTTCCAATAATGGAAGCACTGCACATCACCCCTACACTTGTCCCAGTATGTCTAATGGAGTGTAAGGAGGCGTAGTGGCTGAGGGGATGGAAGAGAAGAAGGTAGCAGGAAAATCGACTAGCAGGAAAGTGTAGGGAGGTGTAAGCTAAAATGGTCATCTATTTAATTTCACAACTTCTGCCTACTTAGGGCTTCTGTACACTCCTGCGAGGGGTCGATCGAAGATACGCAACTTCAGCGATGTGAATAGCGTAGCTGAAGTTGGCGTACTTAGATCTACTTACCGCGGTGTCTTGATTGCGGTAAGTCGACAGCTGACGCTCTCCCGTCGACTCCGCTTGTGCTCCTCATTCTGGTGGAGTACCAGAATCGAGGTGAGTGCACTCAGTGGTTGATTTATCGCATCTATGTGATAAATTGACCCCCGCTGGATTGATCACTGATCCGCCGGGTAGTGTAGTTAAGTCCTTAGTGTGTAAGTTACACCAACTTAGACAGTCTGACAGTTGGTCAGTTGGTGTGAGTAGGTCTAAGGGAATCTGACTGTAGGGGAGTCCAAGCATAAAGGGAGTTCAATTTACACTACTGTCTGCATCCCCTCTGAATCTATTTAGTTACCTTATCTCCTTTTTTCTGTAGTATCTTTTGAGTTTACCCATGTGTATAGCTAATCTTTGAGTAGCACCTTCTGATTGTCTGTTAAACAAAAAAACCCAGTATCAGTTAACACAGAACAGCTTTTTCATTATCACTATAAAATGTGTTAACATATTTGCACTATGACTTGATTCTCATGTGATAGTGTGAGGTGATGTTTGTGTGTAAGAGAGAAGCTAGTGAAAACACAGGATTAGTCATAGCTGGGAACAGTGCTTGGCTGTTTTGAATATGAAAAACTTTAGGCTGGGGAAAAAAGTCAAACCTTATCCTCCTATTTTGTTTCTTAAAGCACATTTGAATACATGGGGACTGACTCACACATGTGGTGTTCTGTGTCTATTGCCTCTAATGGAATAATGTAGCAAACCCCTGTATAGCTTTATTCATACAATTCTTTGCTCATGTGATGTCCTGTCATTGTCCCTGTGCCTTGTCAACGCCACCTCACTACCCACCTGACTTTATACAAGTCAGTATTTACCTGATCTAATCTACCTGAGATATTACCCTCCCACAAGATCCTTTTGCCTCAGGTAAGCTTACAAAATGTTCATCTTGCTAGTTTTCTCCTGTGCTTTTGGCAAACACTTTGTTTCCCAACTGGAATGAATAAGCGATGAAGTCATAAGAAAGATCTGGCTGAAATGAATTTTACCAAACATGGCACATTCCTCAGGGGGGTTGGCCAGACTCATATTCCAAACGTTCTGTGGATCCTGGAGCCAGCTGCAAAGTGTGATTTCACCTCATACTCTGCGCAGGTCTATTTAGATAGAGGCCCAAGAGAAGGAGTTTAATAGGACTATGCTTCCTACAGAGCAAGTTTTACCACTCCTGTAGCGTCAAAAACACTCTTGCTAACAAAGAAAGTAGGAAAACCATAGAGCCAGCATGCTCAGCTGGAATCTTTTCATTGATTTAAGCAAGCTTTGGATCAGACATTAGTTGTCATTTCGTATGAGCCACCAAAGTCCCCCGAAATGATAACATCTTTCAGTCATTCCTGATTTAAAGGCAGATTCAAAAGAGTGATCTAGAGGCTCACCTGAGAGGTATATCTTTCCCTGTGTCACACTGCGCCTGCTGTGATCAGCTGAGGCACTCAGACTGATAGCTCCTTGGTTTGAACTGGAAGGAGTGGATAGGAGGGCATACTTTTTTGGGAGTCTCTGATTCTAGAACTCAGTCCCCCGCTGGATTTGATTACCTTAAGATCATGATGAAAAGCCAGTTATCCTACAGCAGTGGTTCTCAAACTTTTTTTTTTTCATGGACCACTTGAAAATTGCTGAGAGTCTTGGCGGATCACTTAATGATCTTTCCAACTGTTGTTTGTACCGTTAGCTAACTACTGTAAAGCGCTTTAGATAAAAGCATTATATAAAAAAAACCTTAATAATAATAAATGTTTTTTGTTCTACAAATAAAAGCACAACTTATATTTTAATATCAGTAGTCTTATCTTTTTAATGCCATGGATGTGCCCACTCTCCCCCGCCGCAGCAGCCCCTGAGCTGGGGCTGCAAAGGAGGGGCGGGCTCTCTCTCTCTCGCCCACTGTAGCAGCCCCTGAGCTGGGGCTGGGAAGGAGGGGGGTATCTCCCCTTCCACAGCAGCCACAGAGCTGAATCTTGGAAGGAGGGCCATCTCTCCCCAGCAGCCGCAGCCCTGGAGCTGGGGAAAGTCGCCTCTTTCCCTGGCTGCCGCAGCCCTGCACATCCCAAATTCCCCCCACCCCTCTTCTCACCTCACCCCCTATTCCCCCACAAGGCCACCACCTCACCTTACATGTGCGTCTTCTCCAGGGTCCAGGCACCTAATTAGTGGAGCCATGCCTGCACAGCTTCACTAATTAGGTGGGTGGCCCTTCATTCTCTCATGTGTGACTGCCCAGGCGCGCACCTTAGAGCAGTGGTTCCCAAACTTTAACAACCTGTGAACCCCTTTCACTAAAATGTCAAGTCTTGCGATCCCCTTCCAACAAATGAATATTTCCAGGGATTTTCTCCTGTGCCTGAGTATGCATTATAAAAGCAGCGATCTTGGAAATATAAAATTTGTTTTTATGACATGCTTATTACACACAATTCATTATTAATTATTATTTATCATTACAATATTTTTATTACATGATGAAAATGGCAACACTTTTCCAAGATCTCACTTTCGTAGTTTGTATCACTTTGAATAATCCTGTTATAACACAAGGCTCCTATGTTTCATCAAGGAGTATCAGATGTGAAACAGCATGAAGGTATTTAAGGAGCCAACTCAAAGAGTTCCTCCTACACAAGCATTCAGGTCTTGAGCAGTCCAGGCAAACAGCGCACGTTACAACAAAGCTTAAACTTGTTCGTCATAATAATTTAAAAAACAATACTAGCTGCCTATTTAATTTTAAAAACAGCAAAAAATATCCACCTCCCTTTCTTATAAGGAGTCTTGAAGTTTAAATCTCCTCAGTGTGATAGATATGCTTGCTTTGATCTCCTTAGCTCTTGGAAGTCCAGGGTCTCCTGGCTGCTGGCCCTGTGCTGCTCGGGGTTCCTAGGGACAGCTCTGTCTGCCATTAGGGAATTTTTCCACGAGAACCCCCTGTAACATTTCACGAACCCCCGGGGGTTCATGAACCCTAGTTTGGGGACCACTGCCTTAGAAGGAACTATCCACGGACCACTTGAATGGAGCTTGCGGACCACTGGTGGTCCGTGGACCACAGTTGGAGAACTGTTGTCCTAGACCTTTTCCCAGGTAGTGTGGATGGGTGGGAGAATATGAGTTCAGGTATTTTCTAGAGGGTTTGCATATGGATTTTACACCAAACTCTTGTGCATTTATGCCCAGGGCCAAGGATGGGCAGATTTATAATAAATTCAAATAAATTAATAAATGAATCTCTAGCATTACTGGTTGCCTCCACCAGTCAGAACCACCCAGACAAAATCAGCCGCCATAAGAAACAAATGAGGAAGGCAGAAGCAAGTTAAAAGGGACTGTATGCAAAAACCTTGGAATTTGTGTAGCTCTGACTTCGAAATGATTTTACTGGAGCTGGGCTTGAAAAAAACCCCAGACTTGAGCACCCTGAAGGTTTGGAACACAGAGAATGCAGCTCGGTATCTGAATTTTGACTCTTGGACCCATGATTAGTTTAATTATTTACAGGATTTCTCCCTCTATTCTATTCTATTCTATTCTATTCTATTCTATTCAGGTTTATATACCATGAGCCTCAACCTGATATCTCAGTGCCTGGTGATTGGTTTCCTTCTCTCAGGTCTGATTGTTTTCATGAAAAAGAGGATGAAGAAGTGAAATTTGATAAAAGCCTGAAGCAGATTCTGAAATAGTAAATAAAAGAGTCATGAATCATCCTCTTGCAGAAATGACGAGGAAGGATGGAAAAGATAGTGGTTTGGGAGAAGAAAGCTGTGTTCTACATGGTTGATTCAGCGCTCTGGACTAAAAATGAATCACCAGAATATTTCAGTCACATTACCAACATTAACACACACAAAACCTCCAACCTCAGAAAACCTTGGTTATGAAACTAACTTGATGGAAGTTGTATGCAGTGTTGTAGCCGTGCTGGTCCCAGGATATGAGAGAAACAAGGTGGGTGAACAGGGCCAGCTCCAGCTTTTTTGCCACATAAAGCAGCGAAGAAAAAAAAAAAAAAAGGAAAACCCAGTTGAGGTGGAAGAGGAAGAGAAGGACCTGCCACCGAAGACTTAACGTGGAGCGGTTGAGCTGCCGCCAAAATGCCGCCAAAGACCCGGACGTGCCGCCTCAATAATGGCCAGAGTGCCGCCCCTTTTTATTGGCCGCCCCAGGCACCTGCTTCCTTCGCTCGTGCCTGGAGCCGGCCCTGTGAGTGAGGTAATATCTTTTATTGGACCAACTTCTGTGATGGAAGTTATCATTCAGATCAATATGATGACTTTCCCAAAACACTGTGTTCAACTAGATTTGCAGCATGTGCCAGCTAGTAGGAGCTCACTGGAAATGGGAAGTATGTTGTGATAATAATAACAATGCTGTAGCTTATCTCTACATGGCACCTTCCAACCCAAAGTGCTTTATAAACTACAGGCCAGGTTCTCCTTTGCCCTGTGACAACTTTATGCTGCTGCCTTGGTAAAGAGGCCATAAAAGTAGAGGATATGCTCACTGGAGAATATCCCTAGTATAGGGACTTCCCTGGACGATGTAGTGCTAGCTATGATAGCTCTTCACTGCTTCCTCATAGCTCCTGGTGTAGGCATTATGATGAGATCATGGCTAGGGGATGGGAATGGATGCACTTTGGCTGTTCTTAGCTACTAGTTTGTAGCTGAGTATAAGTTAGAGCATCCCCGATGTTGTTCTAACTTACACCAGGCTCCAGGCAAGCCCTAGTACAGTCCTAGAGTGTGGGAAGGTACAAAGAGGCTTAAAACCCCCTTTGCCCCTGGCTCCATTCCTGGGCTAAGCACAGCTCAATCAACCCCTAAAATTAGGGGATTTTTTCATCCACTCCTGAAGAGCAGCCACCTTTGGGGTGTAACAAGGCAGCTGTTTCACAGCAATACCACACAACACAACCACTAGGCTCCATTCCTTTGCCATACTAAATAACTCTCATTATTAAAAGTCAGAACCTCTGTTTTATAAGCTGGGATTTTCAGTGGAGCCAGCTGGAGCTAGGTGCCCAGTTCCCAATACATTTCAATAGGTTTTGGGTGTCTAATTCCCTCAGGTGCCTTTGAAGGTAAGTTACAGATGGCCAGGAAAGGCAGAAAATAAGGGTGACAAACAAAGAGACAAACATTTCATTCCCAAAGAACCCCTCAGAACATCTGGAATGCTGCAGCGATGTCATTTACCAAGAATGTCAGCCAATCCCAATGCATGTGGTTCCCATTAGTGTAAGATCAGGAGACCAGCAAGGCTAAAAATATTTCAGTTTGCTTTTTTAAAACTAGATTTAGTTTTCTAGGTTTTTTTTTAAATCATGCTTACGCCACCTTTGTAAGTTAGAAATGTTTTTGTGGACAGTCACTAGAACATTGGTTGGATTCTAGTCCCCGCACCATTGCTATTGCTCAGAACTTTTCCCACTGAGGGTTTCATGATGCCTTTTTACTTAGCAATGGAGCATGATTCATATTTAATACCTAACCCAAAATGGTTTCTTTTGGTCATAAATCTCAGTGACATGATAGATAGATAGATAGATAGATAGATAGATAGATAGATAGATAGATAGATAGATAGATAGATAGATCAGGCCAGATCCTGAGCTGGTGTAAATATGTCTAACTCCACTGAAGTGAATAGGAGTACCATACAGAAGGTTTAATTCAGTGGCGTTACACCAATTGTTACCAGCTAAGGATCTGATTCTGGCCTAGAGGAAGCGGGATTGAGAGACAGATCATACAATTTATATGTATAGATCCTTACCCATATATCTCAAAGGAGGGGCAGAAATCTGTCTTCTACCAGCCCTGGTCACAAGACACATGGTCACCCATTTAGAGTTATAGTAGCTTGGGAGGGTCTTATTGCTTCTATGATATGGAATTCAGGCTCTGAATCAAGGAAAAAGTGGATAAGGAAAAGTTATTTACTTAGTCCCATAATACAAGAACTAGGGGTCACCAAATGAAATTAATAGGCAGCAGGTTTAAAATAAATAAAAGGAAGTTCTTCTTCACGCAGTGCACAGTCAACTTGTGGAACTCCTTACTTGAGGAGGTTGTGAAGGCTAGGACTATAACAGCATTTAAAAGAGAACTGGATAAATTCATGGTGGTTAAGTCCATTAATGTTATTAGCCAGGATGGGTAAGGAATGGTGTCCCTAGCCTCTGTTTGTCAGAGGATGGAGATGGATGGCAGGAGAGAGATCACTTGATCATTGCCTGTTAGATCCACTCCCTCTGGGGCACCTGGCATTGGTCACTGTCGGTAGACAGGATACTGGGCTAGATGGACCTTTGGTCTGACCCGGTACGCCCGTTCTTATGTTCTTATGTTATGAAAAGAGATTTGGCATTACTGGTGCCTATGCACTTGGGGACGACATCACTGACAGTCAGCCAGAAAGCTCCAGCTGTGTCCAGAGTACTGGGAGGAAAAAAATGTAAATTTGAAGAAAAATATTTTCATTTCTTCATTGCGGCCTGGAGCTTTCAGGCTTCAGTCCAAATCAGTCAATCAATTTTCTCTTTTCCATGCTTAGGGCAAGGAAAGCTCAATGCCTGTAGCATGGGATGGTGCAGAGAATCATTGCCCCAGTGGGAGCTCCGAGAGGCACTGTATTTGGGGATAATGCCTCCAGGAGCACTATGCTCTTTATAAAGGCTCAGTGTGTGCTTCCCATCAGCTGACTGAGCCCCACTGGCTAACAGAATGGGAGCAGCATGGAGTGAGAGAGGTGCTCTATAGTGCAAGCAAGGCACTAGGTGTGCCTAGCTCCTGCCCTGAGGCACAAACGGGAGAAAAATCCTTGTGCCCTGTGCCCTACCCCTTGTGCACCCATGCACAGTCAGCCACTACCTAGCCTATACCTTAAAATGAAGGGGCTTGAATCTATGAGTAACAGGTGGAGAATGCCCCCCAGCACCAGGAAACTCCATGTGATACTTAGTTTAGATTTTGATCATTACATTTCCTACTCAGAAAAGCCTGAAGTAAGCGAGTCCAGCACTATGACAGCTGGTACGTGCAGATTTGCAGCACATCTGATTGCCCCTGGGTAGAGTCATTACAAATCTCTCCTAACAGCTTTGTTACCTCTTCTGTACAAGTGCTTCCAGTGTTCATAGTCACAGTGAGAAACCTCATTAACCAGTTTAGGGCTACCTGGTTTTCATTTTCACTTATCTATTTATTTTCAGTTATGAGATGAGTTTCTCCCTTGCTTCTTGCTTCAAGGACTTTGTTAGAATTAGCTCAGTGCTGTGAAGTGAGTGCAGAGCTTGCAGGGATCATGTATAAGGCAGTCAATGATTTCACAGCATTTACACAAATAATCCAAAGTCAAGAATGCTACTTCAACCAGGGTGGGGGAAATACCTTGCACTTCCAGAGTCTACAATATTTTCAAAGTGCTTTAGAAACAGCAACTATTGGATCCTCTCAGCACTCCTGGAGATAGGTAAACTGTTACAGACAGGAAAACGAGGCAGAGAGAGCTGAAAGGTGAAATTCTGGTCACAAGGATTTGCAGCCCATATACAGTCCCTGCTGGCCATCTTCCTAACCATTATCAGTTGAGAATTTCTAAGAGGCACCATGAAAGAAGTGGGTTTTGAGAGGGATTTGAAGGAGGACTGGGTAAGAGTTTTACAGGCTAATTTGAGGGGGCATTCAATGCATAAAAGTTCTTGTGAAAGAAAACACTGTGGGAGAAGTGGACAAATGATCTATCAACGCTGACACCCTTAGTGGATTAGACAGAGCAGAGGTTCCAGGATAAGATACAAGTATGGATAACTAGGGAGGGGCAGAGTTGTGAAGAGCTCTGAAAGTGACAAGAAGACATTTGCATTTCATGTGGTGGTGGAGAGGGAGCCTGCAGAAAGACTGAAAGAGGTGGGTTGAATGCAGGGAAGATGAATTTAGCAGCAGCAGTTTGGATGGCCCCTAACAAGGGCAAGATGGGTGTCAGAAAGCCCAGAGTGGAGGAGATTACAGTAATCGAGTTGGCAGATGCTGAGGCCTGGATGAGAATGTTGGTCAGCTGGAGAGAAAAAAAAAAAAAAAGCCAGATCTTGGATATGTTATAGACGACCAAGTGGTGAGGTCTGGGAATGGCCTGCATGAATTGGTCTAGTAGTCAGCAGTCCAAGATAACCACCAGTTAAGGAACCTAAATGTCTTGGAAGATGCGATCCTGCCAACCGTGATAGAGAAAGGCAGGTTTCAGAGGAAAGTAATGACATTCACTTTTGGCCTCATTAAATTTAATTTGGACGCATCCCAGAGGAGTTGTCAGCAAGACAGGCTGGGATGTGGGACTGGACGGAGGGTGTAACGAGGCATTCACGTGCCCTTGGAACAAATCGGCCAGAGACCTCTTCTGAGTGCAATCACCAGTGCCTTTTTATTTTCAGTGTCAGCTCCCACCACCTTCTATTTACAGTGTTCTCCAAACCAGTCACTGGGGGACAGCTAGCGTCTCCAGCCAGCAGGGACACACAGCCCAGCCCTGACCTGCCCTGCCCTTTCCTTTCCCATTCTCTCCCCTCCCGCCTTCACTTCCTTCCTGCCTACCTGCCTGCCAGCCTTATATAGTCCCCTGCCTAATAAGGCCCACGGGTGCTTCTCTTCTAGCAATTAGGCGTGGCATACTCAGCCAGCCCCAATTAATACTTCTTAATTGGAGCTGGGCTAACAGGGGCCTGGCTCAGGACCTCCCGGCCAGCACCCTGTTACAGAGAGACCATAGTTCAGGTACTGACCAAATGTTCTTACCTTTTGGTAGGTGTTTGGTGGCCTATGAAGAATGAATTGATGGGTTTCAGTCTATTTCCTAGTGGGACAGGTGTTCACAACACAAAGAACACTCATTGGCTCCCTGGTCTTAGTGGAAAAAATAAGGGTTTAATGGACAACAGAGAAGAGAGTGAACTTCCCATTTACCCTGACAAATTGTCCTTCTGTAGCAAGCTAGAGGCACGTCGGTGGGGCAGAGTATGGGACACTTGCCTTAATACTTCCCATGACGTACTTGCTCTATGGATAATAGAGGATTCAATTGTCGAGAGCTGACAAAATGGCACTGTCACAGGATGGCTGGCCCCAGTAAATGAAGGAGGTCCAACATCCCCATGCCAGAACAGGCGCTCTCATTGGCCAATTAAGAGTGTGGGACTGGAACAGCACCTCGGGCTATGAAGGATGAGGGAGAATCTGAGGGGGAGAGACCCAGTAAGAGACAGTGACCTGCTGAGTTAGGGCTGCAGTGTCAGGAGACTGGAGAGGAGGTCTCTACGAAAAGCTGCAGAGAGCAGAAAGCTCGCTACAGGCCCTCCCTGGAAAGAGAAAGGAATGATCAGGAAGTCAGCAGAGGGACTAACCTGCTGACTTTCAGAAGCCAAAGCCAGTGCTGGGAGCCTGAAAAGAGTGTAAGGGTAGGAGACCAGTGGAGAGGCTAGCTGGATGTTCTTCCTGAGCCAATGAGCCAAGGCCAGAAGGAATGAAGGCTGGAGGGGGGTGTGAGGGATGTCAGGTCTGAGCTGGAGAACTGGGACCTGGTGGGGGATGCCGGGTCTGAGCTGGAGAGCCAGGGCACAGTGAGGGATGCCATGGCTGTGCTGGAAAGTTGAGGAGTGATGAGGGATTCCACGGTACCACTTGGTGTACTGTCTGGACTATTGTTGTGTTCTTGGTGATGGAACTTGTTTTCTTATGGTTTATGTGCGTGGGGCTTTCTTTTGCAATAAACTAACCCCACAAGGGCCATCTGTACTCAGAAACTGTTTAGGCCATTTTTGGGGACTCTGACGGAGGGAAACTGAGGCAGGCATGCCTGTTGTACTGTGGCCTGCCACAGGAGGATGCTCCAGTCAGGGCCACCCTATGACAGGCACTTTTCAGCAGCATCAAATTCACTGTAGGGAATGAGGAGAAGTAGCAGCACTAACTGAAACCAACAGTTACTAAGAAAATGTCACAGAATATGTAAACAGAACTAAAAAAACAACCCTATTCGATGATAGATTCCAAATCTTCTGATATACTGAGCTATTTTTTTTCTTGAAATAACTCTAAACGATTTCCTTGAAACAACACTAACTCCTCTACCCTATTCCAGTCAAGAGATATGTGATTTTCAGCAGTACTGTCAGATTAAGGAATGGATGACCTGCTGTGGTGTGAGTAATTCAAGTATCCCAGTGATTGCACCAGAGTCAGAGAACATGTAAATTGTGTCCTGCATCCAGCTGTTAGTCACCCTCCTGGGGGGACTCTCTCCTGCAAAGTTAGTGTCCCAGAACACACTGTATGTTTGCTTATTTGCATTCTTTTCAGTCTTTCAACAGAAACATTAAATCCTCTCAAAAATGTTTGTGACCTAAAACAGCTGGAATGAAATACTCTGTTGTTTCCCAAAATAGCAAATTTCTGTAGTTGTTACTCATCATTCACCTTACTACTGTATAACAATTGGAGGTATTCGTTTAAAGGGACTCTAAGCATTTTACATATAAATTAATTAAGACTCTGTGATAAGCATTATTATGGGAGACAGTGAGTCTAGGGATTCTTGCAGGGGAGAAGAAATGAAGTTTGCCGGTTTCTATTCCAGCCTCTTACTCGCTGTGTGACCTGAGACAAGTCCCTCAGATTCCACGTGCCTCAGTTTCTCCAACTGTAAAACAGGGTTAATTATACTTAGCTTCAGTTGTAAAGTTCTTTCAGAGAAATCCTCAGATTAAAAATGGTGTATGACTTTTACCTTGGGGGTTACGTTACCAGGACATACATATCAAATGGGGCTTTGAAGGCCGCTCTGTCTTATATCTAGGGCCCTACCAAATTTTTGGTCTATTTTGGTCAATTTCATGGTCATAGGATTTTAAAAATCATAAATTTCATGATTTCAGATATTTAAATCTGAAATTTCACCGTGTTGTAATTGTTGGTGTCCTGACACAAAAAGGAGTGGAAAGGTTGCAAGGTTATTGTAGTGAGGTTGCTGTATTGCTACCCTTACGTCTGCACTACGGCTGGCGAGGCAGTGCTGCCTTCAGAGCTGGGCGGCCAGACTGTGGCAGCTACTGGCCAGGCACCTAGCTCTGAAGGCAGAGCTGCCACCAGCAGCAGTGCAGAAGGATGGCATGGTGTAGTATTGCCACCCTTCTGTGCTGCTGCCTGCAGAGCTGGGCCATTGGTCAGCAGCCGCCATTCTCCACCCACCCACCTTTGAAGGTAGCAGTGCAGAAGTAAGGGGGCATGATATAGTATTGCCACCCTTACTTCTGTGCTGCTGCTGATGGGGTGCTACCTTCAGAGCTGGGGGATTGGGAGTGGGGTTCCACAGGGATCTGATCTGGGTCTGGTGTTGTTTAGCATCTGTATTAATGACGCGGATATAGGTATAGAGAGCATACTGATCAAGTTTGCAGATGACACAAAGCTATGGGCGTTGCCAACGCTTTGGAGGATAGAGCTAAAATTCAGAGGGATCTGATAAATTGGAGAACTAGACTAGAGCCAACAAAATGAAATTCAAGAAAGGCAAATATAAGGTGCTACACTTAGGGAAGAAAAACCAAATGCACAAATACAGAGTGGGAGAAAACTGGCTTGGTAGCAGCCTTGCTGAGAAGGATCTGGGAGTTGTGGTGGATCACAACCTCAACATGAGTCAGCAATGCAATGCTCTTGAGAAAAAAGCAAATGCAATTTTAGGTTGTATTAACAGAGGTATAGCATGCAAGTCATGGGAGGTGATAGTACCGCTCTAGTTGGCACTGGTTAGGCCTCAGCTGGAGTACTGAGTCCAGTTTTGGTCACCAATGTATAGAAAGGATGCAGAAAAACTGGAAAGGATCCAGAGGCAAGCGATAAAGATGATCAAAGGGATGAAATACAAGCAATATGAGCAAAGGCTGAAGGAACTGGGTATGTTTAGTTTGGAAAAGAGGAGATTAAGGGACGATATGATAGCGGTCTTCAGATACTTAAAAGACTGCCATAAAAAAAGATGGAGAAAAGTTGTTATCCTTTGCCACAGAGGGCAGGACAAGAGGAAATGGGTTTAAACTACAGCATAGCAGATTTAGATTAAATCTCAGGAAAAATTTCAAACTGTAAGAACAGTAGGACAATGGAACAGACTGCCTCAGGAGGTTGTGGAAGCTTCTTCACTGGAGGTTTTCCAAAGGAGGCTGGATAGCCATCTGTCTGGGATGGTGTAAACACAACAAATCCTGCATCTTGGCAGAGGGTTAGACTAGATGACCCACGTGGTCCCTTCTAGCCCTATGAGTCTATGATTTTATAACAGCATTGCTCCCTCACAGGGATGTTGTGAAAATGAAGATATTAAAGACATGGGGCCTCAGTGCACTGGCTGATGCCAGATATTTAAAATTCAATTCAAATATGCCATTTCTACCAAAACTTGTCTATTGTTAGAGAGGAAACTGAGTTCATTTCCAGTAAATCTGTGAAAAGGACTGGACAAGTGTGGCTACAGGATGATTAAGACAGGACATTCCCTAAGGACCCAGGGACACTGGGACATGTAAGATAGGAGTGTGAAGCTGAGTAAAGTTTGCAGTTAAATACACATCAGCACACTCAGATAACACTCACAAGAATTTCTTTACCCTGAAAAGCAAAGAAGCCGGTATTTATCCTGATGTGTGATCTGAAATTGAGCATACACTCTTTCAGAACTACCTGCCTTGAATCCTTTCTAATTGCTTGTTCTCCTGAGAACTGATTGTGACTGATCCAATGTAGCCAACTCACGCAATATTGAGTGGTTCAGATAACTCACCGGTGTGTTTATGACTCTGTGTGGCACAGTCACTTGTGTAAATAATGCACAAACAAGAGAATGACCTTTGCTCATTGCGCTCTGAATAGAGTCTATTTTTATGAGCCATTCTTAGTCACCTGATTTTTAGATCCATATCAGATGTTTTGCTCTTCTCTGGTTCTACAAAGTAAGTTGGAAACCTACTGGATTTAGCCCTCTCGGGATTTCCCTTGTGTAGGGAGGAAAGATGATCTAGTTTATTTAGTGGGGGCACTGGACAGGGATGCAGGAGACCTGCCTTCAATTCCTGCATCTTCAAGTCACTTAATCTACATGTGCCTCAATTGCCTGTCTTTAAAATGGGGATAGTACACACTATGGGCTGGTCTACATTACTGCTTCAGTTGATGTAACTTACGTTACTCAGGGGTGTGAAATAGTCACTCCCCTGAGCGACGCAAGTTACATCAACTTAAGTGCTGTCCACATCAGCGCTATGTTAGCAGGAGACACTCTCCCATGGACATACCTTCACCTCTCGCGGAGGTGGAGTAATTATGCCAACGGGAGAGCACTCTCCCATTGGCTAGCGCGTCTTCACCAGATGCGCTACAGCGGTGCAGCTGCGCCAATGTAGCGCTGTAGTGTAGACTTGCCCGTAGTCACAGGGATATGTGAGGATAAACTACTAATGGTTGTGAGGTGCTCAGAAACTATGGTGCTGAGGGCTGTATAAATACCTAGATAGTACAGAGAATCCCTGTGTGGCTGCAGCTCCTTGTTCCCCCCATCCTGGCTTCTGGTGTAGGGGGCATTTACAGAAGAAAGGGAGCACTGAAGGGGTGCTGGCAATCCTGTGGCTGGAACACTCCTTTGAACTATGGGGAGCTAGATATAAATAGGGCCCTACCAAATTCACGGCTATGAAAAACATGTCACAGACCATGAAATCTGGTCTCCCCCCGTTTTCATGTCCTCCTTTCAATAGGATCTTGAATTCTATCAGATCATAATCACTTCCTCCCAAGTTCCTGACCACCTTCACAACTAATTCATCTCTGTTGATTAAAACCAGGTCCAAAATGGATGACCTCCTAACTGTTTCCTCAACTTTCTGAATCAGAAAGCGGTCCCCTACACATGCTAAGAATTTTCAGGGTGTATTATATTTTGCTGCAATAGTCTTCCAACAGATATCAGGGAAGTTAAAATCCCCCATTCATACTAGCTCATGTGTGTTAGCTAATCTTGTTCCCTGCTTGTAGAATGACTCATCCACTTCCTCTTCCTGATTTGGTGGTCTACAACAGAGTCTCACCAGAACATTGCTGCTGTTCTTTCCCCTTGTTATCCTCACTCAGTAGGTCCGTTGCTCACTTCCTCTTGGACTTTGGAGCAAGTGTTTACATTCTGGACATACAGCACAACACCTCTTCTTTTTCCCCATACCTATCTTTTTGGAACAAGCTATATTCCTCAATGCTGGTACTCCAATAATGGGCCCTGTCACCATTTTACAGATGGGGAACAGGGGCACAGAGAAGCTAAGGGTACATCTACACTGCAAACCCCCCAAAACCCTGCAGCAGTGAGACTCAGAGCCTGGGTGAACTGACTGGGGCTCACAGGGCTCACACTACAGGGCTAAAATTAGCTGTGTAGATATTCTCACTTAGCTGGAGTCTAGGTTCAGACCCTCCTTCCTCCTCAGGTTTCAGAGCCCAGGCTGTAGCCTGAGCAGGAATGTCTACACTGCTATTTTTAGCCCCATAGCATGAACCCGAGTCAATTGACGCAGGCTCTGAGACTTGTTGCTGTGCGGTTTCTTTTGCAGCATAGACGTACTCTACGTGGCTTGCCCATGGTCATACAGGAAGTCTGTGGGAAAACAGAGAATTAAACCTGGGTTGCTCAAGTCCCAGATTAACCACTAACCCAGCCTTCCCCTCTAGGACTGCCCAGCCCCTCCTATACTAGCTGAAAAAGTGTAACATGGTGACTGACATCTACAATGGTTTCTTCCTGGTGTGAACAAGAAGCCACAAGCATTGCAATTGCACTGGTTCAGCCAGTTTCCACCCCCTCCCCCCCTCAACAAAGCAGTTCAGCAATTACCAAAAAGCCACTTCTCTCAGTAACAGTGATGGGTTGTAGGGACAGGTGGTTTCTGGGATGCTGTTTCTAAACAATTATAATTTTCCTTTGCTCAGCATTCATAAATAACCCATTAATAACAAACAAGTGGGCAGAGTCCCAGCACTTATGAACAGCTAAACAAATGTGTGCAGTGCCAACTTTTATGGGCAATAATAAAACAATGTGACAAAGCTATCTCCTCCTCCTCCTCCCATGTCAGGGTTGAAGTGTGTCCACGGGGGACAGCATGATATCCCTAGTCTGTTGATAAGTAGAAGCCATTTGCCTTCAGGGCTGCCAATAGAACATTTTTTGTACCTGAAAAAATCACGGTTCATTTTGCTCAGTTTCACAATCATAGGATTTTAAAAATAATTTTAAAAATAATAAATGTCATGATTTCAGATATTTAAATCTGAAATTTCACCGTGTTGTAATTGTTGGTGTCCTGACACAAAAAGGAGTGGGCAAGATTATTAGGGGGTGTTGCAAGATTATTGTAGGGGGGATTGCTGTACTGCTACCCTTACTTCTGCACTGCTGCTGGCAAGGCAGTGCTGCCTTCAGAGCTGGGCATCCGGAGAGTGGCGGCTGCTGGCCAGGCACCCCAGCTGAGAAGGCAGAGCTGCCACCAGCAGCAGCAAAGAAGTAAGGTGGCATGGTATGGTATTGCCATCCTTATTTCTGCGCTCCTCCCTGCAGATCTGTGCCCTTGGTCAGTAACCGCCTTTCTCCAACCATCCACCTCTGAAGGCAGCAGCGCAGAAGTAAGGATGGCATGGTATGGTATTGCCACCCTTACTTCTGTGCTGCTGCTGACAAGGTGCTGCCTTCTTATCTGGGCACCAGTAAACAGAGGAAGGAAGCACAGAAGCAAGGGTGGCAAAACCGTGACCTAATGACCCCCCCTTTCAACTGCTTTTTTGGTCAGGACCCCCAATTTGAGAAACGCTGGTCTCCCCCAATGAAATCTGTATAGTATAGGGCAAAAGCACACAAAAGACCATATTTCATAGGAGGAGACCGGATTTCATGGTCCATGACGTGTTTTTCATGGCCATGAATTTGGTAGGGCCCTATTTATTAATGTCTGAGCCTCTCACATGGAAAGCACTATGGAATTATGGAAGTTAGAGATTATTTATCTGGCTCCCTGGGGACAATATAGGATTGTTCCTTTCAGTGCAATTTCTAGTCCTTTGTCCAGTCTATTTTTAAAAAGTCCCAGGAAATGGAGTTTCCATCACTTCCCTTGAGAGACTGCTCCATAGTCAAATACATTCTGTTGATGGGAAGTCTGTCCTGCTATTTAGCCTATAGTTAGAGTGCAAAATGTACTCAATCATCATTATCAGAAATAAATTAATTAAACTCAAATATAGATACACAGGACCAACTCCTGGGATTCTTACTCTGTTTGATTTAAAATTATAGTCAAGCAACCTCCATTGTCTTCATTGGAAGTTTTGCCTTAATAAGGGCGGAATACAAACTGAGTAAGGACTGCCAGATGTGGGCGAAAATCTACATCTTCACAAAGAAAGAAGCTGAAGTTCCTGTTCACGCAAACTTTCTGTCTCCTGAACTTCAGCTGGAGATGATTCTTGAAGAAGAGAAAGGACTATCAGAAGAGAGAGGAGGCACCCCAAATTATTTCTTCCTCCCTTTCTCTCTACCCATGGCATCCACAATGCCTGAAGAACAAAGGAAATAACTCTGGACTAGGGGAGGGATCCTGACTGAAAGGAATTTAGCCAGCAAGATTGCTGTAACATGTGGTGAGAGAGACTTTTTCTTTGAATTCACTTAGCTTGTTAAGTTAGGTATTAGTCGAGTTTTACTTTTATTTTCTTGTAACCAATTCTGACTTTTATGCCTCATTACTTGTAATCACTTAAAATCTATCTTTTATAGTTAATAAACTTGTTTTGTTGTTTTATCTAAATCAGTGTTTAGACTGTAGTATTTGAGAAACTCCATTTGGGATAACAGGATTTGTGCATATCATTTTCTATTAATAAAATGACGGACTTTATATGAGCTTGTATTGTCCAGAGAGAGCTGGGCAGTACAAGATGCACATTTCTGGGAGAAAGTCGGGGACTAGGAATTTGCTGGTGTTGCTCTACAGTGTAATTCACAACTGATTGACTATAAAACTCAGACAACATAATTGGGAGTAATTTACATATCTAGGTGTTGTGTGTTTAGCAGAGCGGTGATCTGAGGTGTAACTGGTAAGCTGGGCTGAGCTGCTCTTTTGGGAGCAGCAAATCTGTGAATACTGTGAGTGTCCAATGGAGTAGAGGCTGGACACTTCAGGGAGATGTTTGGAGGGCTCAGGGGTTGCATCATGCCTATTGCTAACCAATAGAGAGACAGCGGGACCTGTGTATGTCTAGAGGGGAGTGCCTGAATTGCCCATGGCCAGTGGAGTTGGGGAGTTGAACCATGGCAGGCACAGACAAGGTTTCCTCACACTAAACACGGATGGTAGTGAGGTGCCTCACAGGTGGGAAGCATCACAATCAGCTTGTCTCTCTAATAAACCAGAACAGCAGGAGCAAACTACATTGTCGTTTACGTGTGTCACCAGTGAATTGCGACCCCTGAACCTTTTGTACCTTGCATGTGCCAATGATGTGAAATCAACATTACTGTGCCGAAACAGGAAGTAGCAGATAAGACATGGTGCAACATAAACCTTTCCCAAAGGTTGAGAAGCAGTTCAGTTCTTTGTTTATGTTTTATAAAGCACAGACTCTTACAAGTACAGTTGACAAACTATTTTTTGCAAGTTTTAGCCCTTTTTTCTATTTTATGAACCAATTCGACATTCTGTGAATGTATCTGTTATCGCTAAATATTTACCTAATAATTTGGAAAAACAATTTTTAGCCTATGGGATGTTTGCACACTGCTCACTTACACTGTTTGTTATTTGAATTATGTAGTAATGGTGGTATAGCTTCTGCTCCCTGGCTGAATGACTGAAATTTTAAAGTCAGAAAATTGAGGATGAAAGACAAATAGCAAATTTAGCTACAATGAGTCAGTAAAAAGATCTTGGAGTCATCGTGGATAGTTCTCTGAAGATGTCCACGCAGTGTACAGAGGCAGTCAAAAAAGAAAACAGGATGTTAGGATTCATTAAAAAGAGGATAGAGAATAAGACTGAGAATATATTATTGCTCTTATATAAATCCATGGTACGCCCACATCTTGAATACTGCGTACAGATGTGGTCTCCTCACCTCAAAAAAGATATACTGGCACTAGAAAAGGTTCTGAAAAGGGCAACTAAAATGATTAGGGGTTTGGAGAGGGTCCCATATGAGGAAAGGTTAAAGAGGCTAGGACTCTTCAGCTTGGAAAAGAGGAGACTAAGGGGGGGAGATGATAGAGGTATATAAAATCATGAGTGATGTCGAGAAAGTGGATAAGGAAAAGTTATTTACTTATTCGCATAATACAAGAACTAGGAGTCACCAAATGAAATTAATAGGCAGCAGGTTTAAAACAAATACAAGGAAGTTCTTCTTCACGCAGCGCACAGTCAACTTGTGGAACTCCTTTCCTGAGGAGGTTGTGAGGGCTAGGACTATAACAGCGTTTAAAAGAGAACTGGATAAATTCATGGAGGTTAAGTCCATTAATGGCTATTAGCCAGGATGGGTAAGGAATGGTGTCTCTAGCCTCTGTTTGTCAGAGGATGGAGATGGATGGCAGGAGAGAGATCACTTGATCGTTGCCTGTTAGATTCACTCCCTCTGGGGCATCTGGCATTGGCCACTGTTGGTAGACAGATACTGGGCTAGATGGACCTTTGGTCTGACCCGGTACAGCCGTTCTTATGTTCTTATGTTCTTAAATTGCAATTAATATGTATATCAGAATGAATTAGTGGAAAAATAATTACTTGTGCTAACATTTGTGTAACTCCCAGGATTCATGAGCATTTTTTAAAAATACTGAGTGGTCATCCAAATACTAACAATAACATGACAACAAATAATATTACAACCATGGAGCAAACCCGGCTTTTTCATTAATCAGCCAGGTCAAATTATCAGCATTGGTAAGTGTTACTCTAAAACTGATTGGGTGCCTATTCTGTTCTTGAAGTCCAAAAAGAGAGTGCTGCTTCCTTATTGTCTTTTGACAAGTGTACAGAGTTTAGCATATTCTGTTTGTGGTATTCTCTAGTCTACAACTGCTGAACCGAAACATTCACATTTCTAGGGCATATATGCTTGACAGCTGAGAAAATGCAATTCCCACTTGGGGCATACTCAGATATCATCAAGATATACTGTACGGTTCATTTAATGGAATAGAAGCCAGCACAACCGAGATGCTGATTAAAGTGAACAATTGCAGAAGATTTCCTATTATGCTAAGCTTTGAAAGAAAACAGTAAGTAACGCAAAGGAAATTAGTGTATTTGCTCAAACTGAAAAGGTCATCCAGTAGCAACTCTTCAGTGCTGACATACATGTTACAATTCAACTTTGTTTCCATCATAAGTTATAACCTCCCAAAGTCTGCAGGAAGAGGACAGAAAGATTGCAAGATCATTGGGTGACTGTGGGAACATAACTGACCATGGGTTACGCACACCTTACAGCAACACATCCTCCTTTAAGTAATTACATACAAAATAACTGTGTCACAGTGTTGCAACGTTTGCATTTTCCCATACTGATGCAACTTCATCATGTCAAATGATCCACCTTCTGTTGGTGTCAGGATGATTCAAGACCCCCATAGGAATGTCCTGAAAACCCAGTTTAATAGGACCTGTGAAAAGTTGGACTCTCCTGTTAAATGCAGAACAGGTGACAAACCTGTAAGTCAGAGAGAATCCAGTCAGGTGTTCATTCACTTTGATGTAACACAGAGTTATATATTGGCCAAACCGGACAGTCTCTATGCAAAAGAATAAATGGACACAAATCTGACATCAGGAATCATAACATTCAATAACCAGTAGGAGAACACTTCAACCTCTCTGGTCACTCAATAACAGACCTCAAAGTGACAATTCTTCAACAAAATAACTTGGAAAACAGACTCCAATGTGAAGCTGCAGAACTGGAATTAATTTGCAAACTAGATACTTTTCAGAGTAGCAGCCGTGTTAGTCTGTATCTGCAAAAAGAACAGGAGTACTTGTGGCACCTTAGAGACTAACAAATTTATTTCGGCATGAGCTTTCGTGAGCTACAGCTCACTTCTTCGGATGCACAGAATGGAACACACAGACAGGAGATATTTATACATACAGAGAACATGAAAAGGTGGAAGTATGCATACCAACAGGAAGAGTCTAATCAACTGAGATGATCTATCATCAGCAGGAGAAAAAAAACTTTTGAAGTGATAATTAAGATGACCCATAGAAGGTGTGAGGAGAACTTAACATAAGGAAATAGATTCAATTAGTGTAATGACCCAACCATTCCCAGTCTCTGATACCGTCAGATTAGGCCTGAATAAAGACTGGGAGTGGCTGGGTCATTACAAAACCTAAACTTAATTTCCCCAATACTAATTTCTCCCTACTGTTACTCACACCTTCTTGTCAACTGTCTGTAATGGGCCACTCTGGGCTTGGCTACACTTACAAATTTGCAGCGCTGCAGCAGGGTGTGAAAACACACCCTCTCCAGCGCTGCAACCAAAACACTTCTAAGCGCCCAGTGTGGTCAAAGCCAGCTGCTGGGCGCTGCCCCAGCTCTCCTGTTTATTCCCCACAGGAGTGACAGGAGCGCTGAGAGAGCTTTGCTCAAAGAGCTACTGGCGCTGACTACAGCGGCGCTGCTCAGCTGCTGCTGCAGCTGCAGCTTGTAAGTGTAGTGCCTCTTACCACTTCAGAAGTTATTTTTCCTCTCTTGGTATCCTGCTGTTAATTGATTTATCTCATTAGACTGACCTAACACTTGGTAAAGCACTCCCATCCTTTCATGTATTTATACCTAGTCCTGTATTTTTTACTTCATACATCTGATGAAGTGGGTTCTAACCCATGAAAGCTTATGCCCAAATAAATTTGTTAGTCTCTAAGGTGCCACAAGGACTCCTGTTTTTTGTTGTTTTTTTGCAGATACAGACTAACACGGCTACCACTGAAACATATCAATCACTGTGAATACAGCAATATCTTTGATTCAGAATATCACCATATAAGAAGTGAGACAAGCTAGGTGATGTAATATCTTTTATAGGACCAACTTCTGTTGGTGAGAGAGACAAGGTTTCAAGCCACACAGAGCTCTTTTTCAGGTCTGGGAAAGATATTCCCAGCATCATACAAAAATTCAAGGTGGAACAGATTGTTTATCATAAGTAGTTAGCACATACTGTAAGGGACCATTCAAGGCAGAGTGGCCCATTAACACCTCTGCAGTCATAGGACAAAAAGAGGGGGTTAGTTGGTTACAGATTGTTGTAATAAGCCATAAATCCAGTGTCTGTTCAGTCCATGATTTTTAGTGTCTAGCAGAGTAATGAAATTAAGCTTCCAGGCTCATCTTTTGAAAGTGTTGCACCGGTTTCCATTGAGGGTGACGACTGATAGGTCAGATATAGAGCGATCACTTTGTGAAAGGTGTTCACTCACAGGTGATGTGGTGTTTTTGTCTTTTATAATTTTTCTGTGTGAGTTAATTTGAGAACGTAGTGATTGTCTGGTTTCACCCTCATAGTATTGGGACATTTAGTGCACCAGATGAGGTACACTACATATTGTGATAGGTGTGTGTAAGACCCATGGATCTTGAAAACTGTGTTGAGTTGGGGGTGTTGATCATTGTAGCAGTCGAGATATGTCTGCAGGTTTTGCATCTGTTGTTCTGGCAGGGTCTGGAGCTATTTTGAGTTGGTTTGTCCTGGTCTCTGGGGAGCTTGCTTCTGATGATGAGCTTGGAGAGGCTGCAGGGTTGTTTGAAGGCTAGGAGTAGGGGTTCAGGAAAGATTTCCGGATGGGATCCCCACTGATTATGAGTTGTAGTTGTCTGAAGATATCCCATATGGGTTCCAGTGTGGGGTGATCAGTGACAATTAGGGATGTATGGTCAAAGGGGTTTTTATTTCTGTGTTGAAGAAATACTCTCTTGGGGTATTTGGTTGACCCATTCCATGATGCGATCTACTTCTGTGGTGGAGTGGCCTTGTTTGGTGAAAGCAGTTTTAACCGTGTGAAGGTGTATAGCTCGGACTCACCCATCTTGTATCTCTAATATCCTGGGACTGACATGGCTACAACTACACTCCATACATATGAGAAGTGAAACAGAACTCCTGGGTTCCATCCACAAAACTACCACTGCCTCACTGTGGGGCACTGGTTATATCACTTAACCTCTCTATCACTTGGTTTCCACATTTGTAAACTGGGAACAATAACATTTAACTATCTCTGAGGAAGCATTATGAGAATTAATTAATTTATATAAAGTGCATTAAGATCCTCAGATGAAAGGTGCAAGAGACAAGGTGTCTGGGACTCTAATTAGGCAGCACTCACACCCAATGCATGGACACTGCCCGAGGTGGAGACGCAGCCAAGTCATCTCTAGTCGCAGGCCATGACACTCTGATTAGGCAGCGCTCACACACCCAATGCATGGACACTGCATGGACACTGCCCGAGGTGGAGTGTGACCAACCACTCAGGCACCAACTTTCATTGGCGCCGGTGGGTGCTTGTGCCCCGACTCTGCCCCCTCCCTGCCCCGGCCCCCCCTCTTCCCTGAGTGTGCTGCATTCCTCCTCCTCCCCTCTCCCTCCCAGTGCTTGCCGCGTGAAACAGCTGTTTTGCGGCACAAGAACTGGGAGGAGGGGGGAGAAGCAGGACGAGGTGGCACACTCAGAGGAGGAGGCGGAGGTGAGCTGGGGTGAGGGGATGGGTCAGGAACTGCCGGTGGGTGCAGAGCACCCACCAATTTTCCCCTGTGGGTGCTCCAGCCCCGGAGCACCCATTGAGTTGGCACCTATGACCAACCAGACGCAGACAAGTCATCTCTAATTGCAGGCCATGAGGAGCAGGTCCTTAAAAGGGGAAGGGGCCATGTGCTCAGCAGTGCACTCACAAGCTTGTACTTCCCATGAAGGCCCTTTGCCCGGACCACCTGGCCAGTGGTTCACCGCATTGCATTCCATTGTGCCTTGGGAAGACTTACCTTCATTGCACCATCCATCGCTGTGCTGTGGGACACTTACCTTGAAGGATCCTGACATCTCCAGTGCCGTGCCTGTCCTGGGAGCGTGAGTATGCAAGAGTGAGTGTGACTCCTCCACACACCTTTTTTTGAGCTTAGCTATCAGTATAATAAACGTGCTGCTTTCTGCCAAACTCTGGTGGGTCATTAGTCCTCCCTAAGCTTACTAGCTGGCCCAATGTCAGGTAAAAAATACTACTTGTAAAAAAAAAGAAAGAGAAACTACTTGTACAGAGTGTTACTGTATCTCACAGAACCTTATGAGATATAACTAAAATACCAGATGCAGAAGACTCAGCAAACACTAACTGAAGGCCAGGCTGGGAGAACAGAATTTTGATCTATGGTACTTGCACAATTCATTAGAGAGTTACATTTCTAAAGACTGGAGACAGCATGCTCCATGGATGGGGTGTCCATTGAGAAAATTCCATACCCCAAAGGCCTGCAGACAGAAAGATGGCACAGTTTTTAGCCTTTAATCTGTGGGGTCTGGTGAAGAACAGGCAACAAAAATATATGAAGGACTCAGCTCATGGAGGGACTTTAAAGGTCATGAGTATGACCCTTAAAACAAATGGGAAATGCTGCCTTTAATCAGGGCACCAGTTCACTTCTGTCTGGAAGCTTTACTGCATGCAAATCAATGTAGACAGAAGTTCAGCAGGACTAAGGTTAAAATAGTTGATATCGGCTTGCTATTACGGAGGCTTGAATTGGGGCAGTGGATTGGATGATCAACTAATGAGGAAAGGATTAAAGAACTAAATACACATAACTTTATGAAACTAAGACTATGGTAGAATATGATACCTTTCATATCATAAGTGCCTGTTGGGTGTGAGAGGAACTGGTTAAGATGGTTCGAGCTGGGGAGTAGGGGGATAACCACAAATAAAGGGATGAAGTGACATATACCTAGAAATAGGCTGAATAACAGGAAATGGTTTCTCACAGTGAAATCTGCTAGATAGTTTTATAATCTCCAAAGGGAAGTAGTGGAAGACTTGTGCTGGTTTCAACTGACTGAGCAAAGCTCTGGAGAATCAACTGTAGGGAACAATCCTTCTATGATCCCTGGGGATGGACAAGAAGAGTAACATGTCTTTTTCATCTCTAATTTCAGATCATGAAGTCCTTCCTCAAGTAAAACTCCCAGTGAAGTCAATTAAATTTGGCCTGTGTAAGGATATTAGAATTCTTTCCATAATTCTACCCAATGTACCCAATACAAGGCAAATGTGTTCTAGTTTGCCAGAGTTTATCATGCCTTTTGGTTCTCCAAAGTTTAGTGCTCCTCAGCAGACACTGCTACGCTATATCTGCTGGCAATATGTACACACATGGGTCACTGGATGATGCACAGTAGAAACAAGGATAGCTGAAAGGGTCAAAGTCTTTGGGCCTGGGCCTGATTCTCCTCCTGTTTAGTTACATCAGTTTTACACTTGTGTAACTCCATGGACTTCAGTGGAGTTGCACCTGATTTCTGCTTGGGTAATTGAGAGAATAATCAGACCCTCTTTCTTGAAAAATATTATCTGATGGGTTTGTGTGGTCAGACACTTCACACCTGGTGCATTTGGCTGCTTTCACTGCTCATCATCACTGCCGTTGCCTGGAGTACGCTGCCTGTGTGAGGTTTGTTATGAGATGGCACGCACTGTAGTGCCCCGCAACAGCAGAACTTTTTTTTACTGTCATTACTGAACTAAATGAGGGACTCTAACAAGAAAAAACTGCCCTTCAAACTAACCAAAAGTGATAGGTTCCCAGCGGGGAGAAGGCTTCATTGCAGTCCACAACTTCTCGTTTTTCAATTCCAACTCAACATTTACGGTCAGCATGTAGAGATTTATTGACTTTTGCAATCCTAAGCAAGCACCAGGACTGTATAGTCAGCCCAGCGTTCCAAGAGACTTTCACATTCAGAATGACTTGCCATTCTGCCTCATTGCCCCATCAACAATGCTGTGCAGTTGGAGAACCATGGCCTCCCACCCATAATAGCACTGCTCCGAGAAGGAGAGAGGGAGCACAGTACATCTTGTAACTGAATTGAACTCAGCCTGGCTTGTTGGGAAAACAGGAAATGACAACAGAGACTTCTCATTTACATAAAGTTCAAACCATGAGTCATTTTTTCTTTCACAGCTTCAGCTTGTCACTGTGACGAGCTTTTGGGCGGTAAGTGAGCACATCGGCTGCTGGTCACACGCTCACGCAGCATCCATGTGACTTGATCAGTGTCTGGTTCAGGGAAATGTGCAAATGTTCAGAAGGTAAAATTTCCCTGTGGTATGGGGAAAGTTATGTGCATGGCTTCTGTTATTGTTTGTGAGAGCTATTCACTAATAGCTCAAGTTATCCCAAGCTGATGGCTTAAACATAAACCTTATGTATCCATTCTTGTCTACCTATCCCCTCATATACATTACTTTGCCAATTTCCAAAGAGTCTTACATTAATTAACATAATTTATTTTCACACCATTTTACAGATCGGAAAACTGAGGCATGGGGTTGTCTTGCCCAAGGCTGCTCAGAAACTCACTGTGAGAGTTCCAAAGTGAACACAGGAGTCCTGGCTTCCAGTTACCTGGTTTCCAGTTACCTGGTTTAGGGCATCAATGCAGAGAAAGGCAATCTCATTTCTCCCTGTAACTATAAGAGGCCAATATGTTTGTGATAGTACACCTAGTAATAATTGGCTAAATTCATCCCTATTGTAACTCCTCTGAAGTTAGGGGTAGATTTTACTCTTCAATATTTTATTTTCAGTGATGTTATTGTCACTGCTCTTACCAGCAACAACCATCTACTGAAATGGAAAGGGCACAGCAGGCAATTTCCACTGGAGCAAATGGAATTGGAAACCTCCCTCTAACTTATGGTATATGAGTGTGTTTCCATCAAGATTTCAAGGAGGAGACTGAGTAAGTAGGGGTGAATCTGGGAAGTCACCAAATTATTTCAGAATAAACCTTCAAAAAAAAAAAAAGAAACTTAGAAATGACAGAAACAGAATTTAAATGAGAGTGTGGGAGGCGTCTAAAAATGCAATAAAGGGAAGCGAAATATAAATGTGCTGCGGGAACATTCTTTAGGATTTGGGGAAAAAACATAATTAATAGAATGGCCATCTTTGTGAACTGCATACAGATCGCAAGGTCAGCTGGGCCCCTGTGACCTACAGATCCACGGATTTTTAAGGCCAGAAAGGACCATTAGATCATCTAGTCTGACCTCCTACACAGGCCAAAGAATTTCACGGGTACCCCATGACTATCATTTTGGCAGAATCACAGGGTGACTGGCCCACTCTACCTCTGACTTTTTAAAGAAGAACAATGCTCCTGCCTCACCTGTAAGTAATCAAGGGTATGTGTATACAGCAAAGAAAAACCCATGGCTGGCCGATGCCAGTCAATTCAGGCTCGTGGGGCTTGGGCTGCGGGGCTGTTTCATTGCTGTGTAGACTTCCGGGCTTGGGCTGGAGCTTGGGCTCTAGGACCCTGCGGGGTGGGAGGGTCCCAGAGCTCCTGGGCCCAATAAATGGCTACCAGAGCACAACTGAAGGAGGGTGCTTCTAAAGATAAGAGCTACCACAGAAGCTAGTAGCAGATGCCTGCCTACTGACTGATGTCTCCAAGCCTGCAGAAAATGGCTCAGCTTGAGAGAAGCTGGCTGAGGCCTGCAGCTGGCCTGAGTCACAACCCAGGTCTGGGAGGAGAGCTGTGGTACTTCTGCATGTAAGGAGGGTAAGCCTACCTGAGTATTACACAGGCCAGTAAGAGGCAGTGGGATTCCTGAACTTAGGAGGGGATACCTGCCGACCTACACTAGTACTTAAGCTTACAGAAGACAGGGGTCTTGAGGGTCTAAAGAGCTTATATGCTATATGAGAGTTAATAAATAAGCCCCACAAAGAGGGAACCTTAGTGTAAGTACTCTAGTCTGGAAGTAGAGCACTGTAAGAAGGAGAGAAGGAAGGCAGTGGGCCTGCAGGGCCATGCCACAAATGGGTCTGCTTGGTGGATGGTGCCCTGTCAAAGGCAGACAATAATATAGTGTAATAAAATGTCAACTTTTGGAGTATTTTAATAGCATGGAATCTTCTGAGCCCACTTGTTTCTTCCAGGATCTGATTCAATGATTTGATAAGTTCAGGAAGTCTGAATTCTTCAGGATGCCACCAGTTGTGATATGTTCCCTTTTGATGGCCCTCACAAGGGAGGGGTGAACCGTACATACACCCTAAATTGTGGCAGAGAGGTACTGCATTAACCTACAATAGCTAAGATCAGTGCTTGCAACTAGTCTAGTCCCTAAATTAGTCAGTTGGATCTAGGGTTGCCAACTTTCTAATTGCTGAAAACCAGACACCCCTGCCCTGCCTCTTCCTGAGGCCACGCCCCTCACCTCCCTGCTTTTCCCCCCGAGGGCCCTCCCCTGCTCGACATCAGGAACAGTATCCCTGATAATATCACCACAAACCTGCTGGCTGAACTTTGTGACTTTGTCCTCACCCACAACTATTTCACATTTGGGGACAATGTATACCTTCAAGTCAGCGACACTGCAATGGGTACCCGCATGGCCCCACAGTATGCCAACATTTGTATGGCTGACTTAGAACAACGCTTCCTCAGCTCTTGTCCCCTAACGCCACTACTCTACTTGTGCTACATTGATGACATCTTCATCATCTGGACCCATGGAAAAGAAGCCCTTGAGGAATTCCACCATGATTTCAACAATTTCCACCCCACCATCAACCTCAACCTGGACCAGTCCACACAAGAGATCCACTTCCTGGACACTACAGTGCTAATAAGCGATGGTCACATAAACACCACCCTATACCAGAGACCTACTGACCGCTATACTTACCTAAATGCTTCCAGCTTTCATCCAGACCACACCACACAATCCATTGTCTACAGCCAAGCTCTAATATACAACTGCATTTGCTCCAACCCCTCAGACAAACACCTACATGATCTCTATCAAGCATTCTTAAAACTACAATACCCACCTGCTGAAGTGAAAAAACAGACTGACAGAGCCAGAAGAGTACCCAGAAGTCACCTACTACAGGACAGGTCCAACAAAGAAAGTAACAGAACGCCACTAGCCATCACCTTCAGCCCTCAACTAAAACCTCTCCAGTGCATCATCAAGGATCCACAACCTATCCTGAAGGACGATCCCTTACTCTCACAGATCTTGGGAGACAGGCCAGTCCTCGCTTACAGACAGCCTCCCAACCTGAAGCAAATACTCACCAGCTTGTTCACCTGCACATCTACCAATGTGATATATGCCGTCATGTGCTAGCAATGCCCCTCTCCCATGTAGAATGGCCAAACCGGACAGTTTCTATGCAAAAGAATAAATGGACACAAATCAGATTCAATGGACATTCAAAAACCAGTCATAGAACACTTCAACCTCCCTGGTCGCTCAATTACAGACCTCAATTCTCCAACAAAAAAACTTCAAAAACAGACTCCAATGAGAAACTGCAGAATTATAATTAATTTGCAAACTGGACACCATTAAATTAGGCTTGAATAAAGACTGGGAGTGGATGGGTCATTACACAAAGTAAAACCTATTTCCCCAGGCTATTTTCCCCCTACTGTTACTCACACCTTCTTGTCAACTGTTGGAAATGGGCCATCCTGATTATCACTAAAAAAGTTTTTTTTCCCTCCTGCTAATTGCTCACCTTAATTGATTACTCTCATTACAGCTGGTATGGCAACACCCATTTTTTCATGTTCTCTGTGTATATATATCTTCCTACTGTATTTTCCACTGCATGCATCTGATGAAGTGGGTTTTAGCCCATGAAAGCTTATGCTTATGTTAGCCTCTAAGGTGCCACAAGTACTCCTCATTCTTTTTGCTGATACAGACTAACATGGCCACCACTCTGAAACCTGCCCCCTCCCAAGCTGTGATTGAGCAAGCTGATTCGTGAGACTTAGAACAGCAGGAGAGGTTTAAAAGAGGTGTTTGTTCTTTCCCTTTTGGAAAACTTTTTTTCTCATACTTGATTCCTTCCTACAACAAAATTCTCCACAGAAAAACCATCCAGCCTTAGGAGTGTTCATTAAAAGTCCCACCTCTTCTGTAGGTAGGCTTTCCCCACACACCTTCTCAGGGACTTTTTAAAAGAGAAAACTGATTGCACACTCAAATGAAGCAAACCTAAGGAGCAGATTCAGTGCTGTATTATACAAATACATATAAACATTTACTCAATGTGCATCTCTTTGTAATTGTGCTCTAATACTTAAGGCTTATCTATATTAGAAAAGTTGTAAAGTCTTAACTAAATTAATTTGAAGTCTATATAATTAAATAGGTGATACCTCCTAATGTAGATGCATTTAAACCCATTTAATCCTTGTTTAGCATGTACTAGTAAATTACTAAATTTATTTAAACTGATTTGAGTGTTAAACAGGTTTAAGTGCATCTACATTAAGTGAGAAGTACCAATAACATCCATAACTAACATCCAAAAACAAAGTTAAAAAATCTTCCTATAACTTGGTTAAAAGCCCATTCCACCTCTTTTCTATGTGCTATTAGATATCAACCGATACAGGAATGTGATTTTTTTCTTTGGGTGAGGACAAATGAGAAGTTCCACAAACATAGAAAAGGAAAGTTTCAGGTATATAAACAAGAATGTCTTGCTAAAACATAATATCCCAAGAAAATGCCAAACAAAACGGACAGCATATGTAATTCTGCTATAAAATGCACCAACCCATTTGCCAGGCTGCTGCTAGCTATCGCCCCATTTTCCACAGTCCTAATCATCTTGTTTCTGTTTTAGAATCTCAATTTGGTACAATTTTTTTGGCTTCTGGCATGTTATGCACAGTAAGATTTGTTTTGTAGAAATTAAGTCTTTTTAGGTGTCTACATAGTTCTTTGAAAAGCTGGCAAATTATTTTTGGCTGCTTAAGAAAGTATTGTATTTTAAATCAAACTTTATTTTAAAAATTGTCACTAGAATAAGCATCTCAGAATATTGTTTGAATAGAAATGTATTAACCCGCACTCTTGATAACTCACAAAAAAGTGCCCTTGCTCTATTTCCCAAAGATGTGGGGGTGCAGTAATTGGCATTGAGGGGTGATGGGATTATAGGGGCACTAAATGGCATTGAGGGGGAATGCTGGGCATGGGGGCACTAGGATTTTGGGGAAAGCTGTGTCATTGAGTGGTTGATGGAGGCATGTGGGGAGCAGTAACTGGCATTGATGGGGCATCGCGGAAGGACTAACTGGACTTGATGGGGCATTCTGCCGTGGGGGTACTAACTGGTAGATGGGGCACTGGAGTTGGGGTACCACTAACTGGCAGCGCGGTGATGGTGGTGGTGTGTGTGGTGGGGAGAGGGAGTTAGGGGCAGCAAGGGGTGTGTGTGTGCACTGTGTGTGTGTGAGGAGGCAGTAACGGACAGCATGGGGGGAATGCACTGTCAGTGTGTGTGTGGGGGTGTCACTCCATATAGCCAGGAAATTGGGGCACAGCTGGAAAGGGGGGTGGACAGGATCCCCCCTGGGTAGGGTTACCAGATAGCAACTGTGAAAAAATGGGACGGGGTGGGGGGTAATAGGCATCTATATAAGAAAAAGTCCCCAAAAAGAGACTGTCCCTTTAAAAACTGGACATCTGGTCATCCAACCCCGGGCAGCGGTGATATCTACCTCTCCGCTGGAGAGGCTGGAGCCGTGTCTGGGAGTCAACCAGTTCTCTCCAGCAGCAGCAGCAGCAGCAGCAGCAGCTGAGCAGTTGTTGTTCTTCCTGCCCTCTCAGCCGGGAGGTTGATTGCAGTTATGCTGGTAACCGGACTTTTGGTGTCCAGTCAGCAGTGCTGACTGGCTACTGCCAGGTCCTCTCTTTGACTGGACTGTCCAGTCCAGTCCAAAACTGGACATGTGGCAACACAACTTGGATCCTTTCTGTTCAGAAACTTTGAAGTACCACAAAAAGTAAGACTGATCCAATTAAAACACAATAATCTCTACTGCAGTCTCTCTAGCACAGTGTGAGAGGGTGCAGGGGTTCCATGAGGTCCCCAGTGAATAAGGGGTTATTTCAACTTAGTTTTGCTCCTCCCTTAATCCAGCTATTTGGGGAAGAACCATCAACTGGCTTCTTGTGAGGCACAGGAGAATGATTCCTTTAGGGGGTAATTTTGCACCCAGGAACCTTGAACTGCAGGCTGAGGGAGTTTTGTTACACTTTTGTTTTATAAACAGGCTCCTCTGAAGGAAACCTTTGCTTGACTGTACTTGTTTTGTTTCTGAGGAGTGAGCCCACTGGCTTAGACTTGTTTCTTTCTTACTACATCATATTCAGGCTTCTTATTCTCACTTTCATAGACTTGGACAAATCTGCCTCTGCCTGTGCCTCTGCTTTCATTACCTCCTACTCACCTTCCTGCTGGCCACACTCCTTCTAAGCTACTTTTCTATGTGTCTCCTGTGTTTGGTGCTCACTCTTAGCAGAAGCCAACACTTTCAAAAGTGGTAACAGATTTGGGGTGACTATTTGAAAGCCCAAACTGATAATTTTGGCCTAACTGAACACGCACAGCTCCAAATTGAAGTGAATGGGAGTTGCTGGTGCTTGGCATTTCTGCAAGGTCTGTCAAGCTGGGCACCCAAAAACAATCATTCCAAATCACTGTCCATGTCTGAAAATCAAGCTCTTACAGCTACATTTCAGAAGTAGGTAGTGACCAAAACTCTAGTGGAAATCACTGGAAGCTGTGGCTGCTCAGCATCTCTGAAAATAAGGCCCCAGCAAATACCCTCTCTTTAAAAGACTCACTACATCTGCTCTGACTTCTGTTATTGACTGAAGTGCCCCCTCCCATTCCAAGGGCCCCACAAATCACTGTGGTTTTCATATAATCTGCAACACAACAAATGAGAAAAGAAAACTGAAATGGCAGAAAATGCAGCCTGCTACAGACTGGCTTGTATATGAGGAATTATTACGGGCCTATGTCACTACAGTGAAAAAAGGCAAAGAGATCCACTTCCAAGGCCCTCAACTATGAAGTCCCACAAGGCTTGGTCCACTCCCTGAAGAAAACCCATGGGAGAGCTGCTATGACAACAAAGGCTGAAGTGTTAACAGTAAGTGGATGACACTCTGCTCTCCATCTCCTTTACATCAAATGTAAACAGCACCATACCTTAGCTGAAATCAGCACCTTAATAAAGCGCAGCTACCTAAAGTTGATTCTGGGGAAGACTGAAGTGATGGTTTAGACTAGGGAGTGCTGCCAATAAATTGTCTCCTGTGAAAAATTCTCCTCTAGTATGGATCTCTGCTCTCAGATTGTTAAATGGGCTTGCTGCCATGGGGCGTTCTTGGACTCCTCAATAGTACAAAATGCTCAGATAGCCATTCTACCACCAAACAACACCACTCTTCCCCCCATCCATTTCAATATAAAATTGGCCAGAAAAGCCCACTCCCTCCTGTCAGATGTAGTCCTGGCTACAGGCTGATCCATGCATTCATGACTTGCAGGGATGTTGCAGCTGCTATCTAAGAAAGAAGCCACACCCTGGAAAATCTGGTCCTTCGTGCAGCAGTTCACCTACACCCTGTGAATACACTACCCCACCATTTGGCTGTCTGCTCTGGCTCCTCATTGAACAAGGTGCGGTTCAAGAGCTCTGTCCTGATATTTAAAGGCCTCTGTTGGATTGGATCCAGCTAACTGAGTGATTGCATCTCCTTCTGGCCATGTCCTCTTGGGACCACTACATTCTACTGGATCAAGAAAATGGTGACTAATGGGTGTGTGTGCTTGTGAATGCAGGAGGCAGAGCTGTCACAGCAGCTAGAGCTAGTCTATGGATCTCATTCTTACAAGGGATAAGAGTGACCATAGACTGCAGTGTGGTGAGAACTAAATGCAAAACTCATCTTGTCAATGTGGCTTTCCCTTAGTAAATTCTTCACACACTCACACAAGCTATGAAATAATCAGGGTGGGAAGGAAAAAGGCGAGGTTGTGGTTATGTTATCTACACTGGAGAGATGGTCAGATACTACAGCAGTGGGATCATTTAGGCACCTAGACAGGCAGGAAAGTTTATAGTAATTTATTCTAATATTAATTTAAAATCCACTTCTACCATTAATTCACCAGTGATTTAAAAATATGATGATAAATTTCTGTACCACATGAAAATTAGACCTAGTTTTGGTCTCTTATGTGCTTGAACAATATTGTCCACTGCCAGTTTAGATTGTGAGTGCCTGGGGGCAGGGACTGAGCCTTCATGCTTGTCAGTACTAAGCATGCTATGTGAATTCAATAAACAATATTAATAACCAAGTCCTCACCTAACTGCAAACTCTCCCCCCGACTTGTTCGCTCACATACATTTCTCCATTTACTTTAAAAAAAGTACATTTTTAACCTTTTCTTTTTGCTTCTCTGAACAGTTTTCTCTTCCTCAATGTCATTTGTTTGACACATCATGCAGTCACTGACACACCCTGTAGAATTCAAGAGGGACTCAAGTAAACACACCCTGAAAACAAATGCACTTACATAAACCTGTGGTAACATGAGGACTACACATATACCTGGTTAATAAATGCACAATGACAAAACAGTAGAGCATACACCCTGATATACACTCCCACATGGAGGGCTAGTAAAGTTCAGCAGCTAGCATACACTCCTAAGCAACAGAAGAGGGTGCATGACTGAATAAGATCAATGACTGTGCACACCAACCTTTGAACAAAATGTAATTAAGCTGAATGGTGACTGTACAGATAGAGCTCAAGAACAACACTTCACAGATTTACCTTGACACATAATGACTGCTCGTGACCTAGTCAATGTATCTATAGTACATTCCCAATTCATGCTTGAGCACCAGAGCCCAAGCCAGAGGTTATCAAATAGCATTGAACAATGAGTAAGGGATCTCAAAAGAAAAAAGTGACCATTTGATGTGAGCCTTAAAGGATATTTATTATACAGATTTGTACAGAATGATTAGGAGAATTGGGATTACTCTGTTTAGAAAAGAAGGGATTTTGGGTTGATACAATAGAGATTATGAAATTATGAAAAATCAGTATAATGTATAGAGATACATTAATGAGGAGTTAAAAATAAGGGATGTCATATAATCTACATACTAGGAGTACCTAGGTAATTTAGGCATACATCTTCTTACCAGGAAAAACAAGTTTATGGAATGAATAAATGATTGAGGTAGGTGATTGAAGCCAATCATATAAAGAATTCTGGACTTCATGTTATCAGAAAGACATTGGCAAACTGGAAAGAATGCAGAGAATGGCAACAATCAGAGAACTAGAGGGGTTGACTTGTGAAGACTGATTAAGATAAATATGTCTAGTGTGGTTAACAATAACGGAAGATACATAACAGTCTATAAAAGATTGGCTAGGGCATAAACACTTAAGCCCAGTTCTGGGCCAGATCCTCAGTTGGTGTAAATCATCACAGCTCCACAATTACTAAAAATAAAATAAAGGAAAATGTAAGCTGAACATCGGTAAAAGTTTCTTGACAATGAAATGTATTTGGCTGGGGAATAGTCTCCCATGGAAAGAATAAAACTCCCATCATTTGGGACTTTTAAAATCAGATTGAGCAAGACTATAAAAATCCTGAACAGGGAGATCAAGATGTTTTTCCTTCTCTAGTGTCTATGATTTTGGGTGACAAATAGTTTTTTTCTGGGAGACAGTATAGGCACGGGGTACAAGCCATTGTTGGGGAGTCTAGAAAACCCAAGTTCTCTTTTTGGCTGTCATTTGCTCTGGCTGTGAACCTCTCTCTATGTCTGTTTTCTCATAGTTAGGTAGGGATGGATTTATCTTCCAGGGAACTTTGGAATCCAACAATAACACTGCCATCCCAGAGTGGATCATCAAAGCAAGTCTCCTGTTCTACTGATGGAGTAGAATGGTACTGAATTCATCTGGGAGGAAGTGGCAATCTCACCTTAATTACAAGACCATATTATTATTTCTCTATCTTTATGAGACAGTGGTTATGAATCCAGAGAGAGTCACCAGTGATCTGTTTCATCTGTAAGAAAGTGGTCAGGAATATGGAATGTTACTTTTCGTACTTTTGTGGACATAGACCTAGGAACTAGAAACTCCTGGTTGCTAATCTTGGCTGTGAAAGACCCCACATTGCTCCTAGGTGAGTAATTTCACCTCTCTGCCTGGGTTTCTTCATCTGAAAAATGGTCATAATGTTATTTACTTACCAACTTCAAAGGAGTTATGAGGTTCAATTAATGGTAGTAAAGCACTTTGAAGAGAAACATGAGGTAGTATTAAGATTACTATCATCAGGAGAGTGATAATTTATTGTTTATTTATTAAAAAGATAGTTACTTTCAGATCCAGTCATCAGTATCAGCTTACTTATTTCAACTCCAATTATGCTATAGTCATGCCACATAAACTCTTGCTTTTAGTTCTTATTCTAACACACAGTATGATCTAAGCAACCACACCCAGCTGGACTGCAGTCAAATTCCTGTTCTTATCTCTAGCGTTCGAGAAGCCTTATGTAATTAAACAATGTAATGACGAGGGGTCTTATCTCAGGGCATTAAGTTCTCCTTTCCTTGGCAGGACTGTGAGCTGTATCAGGCCGTAAAGCCATTCTGGCATGCTGTGGTGGCCCCATCAGTTTATTCGGAATTTGACCTTTTTGTTTCAAATAAAACCTTCCTAATGTGACTTATTGATGTGTTGTATATATTCCTAAATATATAGTCAGAGCTACTGTTTTAGGTTGCCTAAGGCTCTGTGTACATTACAGTTTTTGAGTTTGTAACCAGTTTAGTATCTTGCATGGCTTACCTGGTTTATGTCTTCAACACAATATGGCTAATACTATAGACTGTAGCAGCTAACACTGTTTGGTTCTTGCTAGTATATATTCTAGGCTGTATCTAGATCAGCATTGGGGGTTTTTTGGTTTTGGTTTTTGTTTTGCTATAGGACCCTCTAGCCAAGCCTGTCTAACCAGCTCTACCTTATGAGAGATGGAAATTGCCCTATTAATTTTGATGGGCTGTTAAATTTCAGCTGAGTATGTTAACTAGCTCACTGCTAATCATTTAAGAGAAATGTCCCACTAATGTGCTTGTACAATGTGGTCAGATAATATAGATGTCTGAGTTACAAAAGGTCTATTCAAAAAATTTTCACTCATTCCCAGGGGCTTTTGCAGGATTGCTCCTTACAGTCTAATCTCCAGGGCTTCCCCCAGTCTAGTTTCACATATCCCAAGAAAGGAACATAAGAATGGCCATACTGGGTCAGACCAAAGGTTCAT